>NW_022987714.1:8442904-11027904 GCF_902827165.1 Trematomus bernacchii | reverse complement strand
GACAGGGGACAACGATTTATTTGAATGAGGTTTACCTTGTTTCCAATGCAAATCATGATCTTTATTTATCATAAGAATATATGGTTTCATGACATTTCAGGCATTAAAAACCATTGAATTTACAGCATTTCAAGATTCAAGACTTTATTCACAGTGTAGATATGGCAATGAAAAACGTAAGTCACAGGCTCCTCCAACAGTGCAACATGAATATGTATAGGACATAGAACGAATAAAACTAGAATAGAATTGTGCAAAAGTCACTGGCATGTCACCTCATTTAGCAGAATAATCAGATGTTCAGACTCATTACACTAAATGACTTGTTAAGATGGACTTTTCTTTTTACTAGTGTGGGTTCGCTCAGCCTCTAACCCACCACCCACCCTCTTTGGTCCCTGAATACCCAGCAGTACATTAGCCAGAGAGCTTCTATTACAGCTCCAGGCAGTCACAGAGAGCAGCTATGGAGAGGCGAGGGTTACAATAAGCCCCCACAGGTTGAATGGCGGTGACTTCTCTCACCACTTCGCCAGTCTATACCCACCTCTCTCCAGGAGCTCCAAGGTCACATTAAAATAAAGGACACAGCAGTGTGTGTGTGTGTGTGTGTGTGTGTGTGTGTGTGTGTGTGTGTGTGTGTGTGTGTGTGTGTGTGTGTGTGTGTGTGTGTGTGTGTGTGTGTGTGTGTGTGTGTCACAAAGAGAACCACGGTGTGTTTGTTGACCTAATCTCACTTAAAGTTGCCGTGTGCATTAAATAGTGTGTTCCGGTGTATGAGCACTGCTTGACAAACAAGCAGCTACATCTGTGTGTGTGTGTGTGTGTGTGTGTGTGTGTGTGTGTGTGTGTGTGTGTGTGTGTGTGTGTGTGTGTGTGTGTGTGTGTGTGTGTGTGTGTGTGTGTGTGTGTGTGTGTGTGCCTCAGACTACAAAGGCAGCGGAGAGTCATTAGTGGGGAAACAGCCAAAAAAGGGGGCGAGGTTTTCTCTCTGTATTTTTTTCTTCTTTTACCCTAAATGTGGCTGAAAGTGAGGTCTCGCCAACCTCAAACACGAATGGAAGTGTTTAATCCCCCTCGGTAAAATAAATACCAATAGGACAAACTTCAGATCATTCTGCGTTGTGTGAGTCAAGAGTGGCGTATTGATCTGCTCTGTCTGTGATGAATCCACAATTAGAGGCATGGCAGGCCGCTGGGGAGTCTGTCCTCTGTTTGATTGAGCCTGCCCTCTTCGCCTTTGCAGCTACAGTATGGGGATGAAACATTAAGCAAGACAGAGAGAGAGAGCTGTAAGTGCACATGTGTGTATGTCTGACAGCTGAAGGCAGGCAGGCAGGAGCTACTTCTGGCGTGACATACAGCAGAGAAAGACAGAGAAATGAAGATGGAGGCGATAGATTGCAAGATGCTCATTGACATTACAGAAGGGGACACGGAGCCATTCCTTGTGGGTGATATAATGCTGCTATATGAAGGTAGTCTGAGTGCACACCTCTTGGGAATCAGCAATAGTAGGAAAAAATACCAAAACATTGAGAAAAAGATGCCAACAGAAGAGGCAACAGACCCTTCTTCTTCCCCCTTGCATGTTTGTTTTCTTTGGATTTTGCGCCAGTCGCATGTAAACGTCATGAACTAGCCTACTAGCTTGCTATGGATCGATGAAGAGAGCCTCTATACACACAT
Source organism: Trematomus bernacchii (assembly GCF_902827165.1). NCBI lineage: Eukaryota > Metazoa > Chordata > Actinopteri > Perciformes > Nototheniidae > Trematomus > Trematomus bernacchii. The sequence continues at coordinate 11,026,215 of NW_022987714.1, read as the reverse complement.
GGGTTCAATCAAACATGTCATAGACTTTTTTTTTGGCAGTGGCTAAGTCAGTAGGGGCTTGGAGTGGGAGCTGTAGGGTCGCCGGTTCAAGTCCCAGAACAGACCTAAATATGGAGTGTGGACTGGTAATTGGAGAGGGCTCAGTTCACCTCCTGGGCCCTGCCGTGGTGCCCTTGAGCAAGGCACCGGACACCCCCCACCCCCCCCACTCCCATTGCCCCCCCGGGCGCTGTGCAATAGCTGCCCACTGCCCCTCGTACTAGGATGGGTTAAAAGCAGAGAACAAATGTCACTGTGTGTGCTGTGTGCTCTGCTCATGTGACCATCCCTCCAATTCTATTTTATTATATTCCAATTCTATTTTAAAAAGAACAAAACATTGAGAAAAAGATGCCATGAGTAAAGACAACACAAAGAAACTGACTGCAATGTCTTACTGCAGTTTGAGGTGGTAGACCCCTTATGAATTGTGGGTGAGATGATTGGTGGGTTTAGCCTGTAGGAATCCCGGTGTCAGAGCTCAACAGTGCAGAGAGAGAGGAGGGGGGGGGAAGTGAGAGAACGGGGGGGGGGGGCATCCTGCCAACTGGGTCTGCAGCTTAATTAACTCTAAAGCAGGCGAGCTGCGGGCTGCCCCGTCGCCTTGCATATCAACGACCTGAGCGCTTTCTAAGCACCTTAACAGACAAGCCCTCCTTTGTGAGCCCGAGGAGTCCATTCAGCCGGGGCCGCGGAGCCCACGGTGCTCCTCTCTTGTCTCCCCCTCCGAGTGATGGGCATGTACTGGCTCTGCTCACATCAACATTTGAATGGAGCCGTGGTTCCGTTTGCAGAGAGCTGAGGCCTGATTGAGAGCTGTAGCTGCCTGTTCTTTGTGTCAACAAACCTGGAGAGAATTAGAGCAAAAACACTGACATTAAGACTTTCCTTATGGTTCGTGTGTGGGTGTGTGTGTGTGTGTGTGTGTGTGTGTGTGTGTGTGTGTGTGTGTGTGTGTGTGTGTGTGTGTGTGTGTGTGTGTGTGTGTGTGTGTCTGCTCGGTTGTTACAGGACTACACTGGATTCAAGCAGCATTTGAGTGTTTGCAGCCACAGTGTGGGGATTCGTTTTTTGGGTGATCTGTTCTTATCTTTGAGAAGGTCAAACCTGTGTGCCTCCTCCAGACAAAGCTTTCTCTACTGAAGCGCAGCCATTCAACACAAGCAGCAACTCGACTAGCCACTGACCTCTAGTGGCCTGGGATGAAAAGATAACTGGTTTCATATTAATTAAGCTTTCTCTAATTAGGATGAACATGAAAGTGATGGTCAAAGGGACTCCTGTTTAGTATTTAAGGATAGCCATGCTCCCTCATTAGTGAATTTACCTTGGAAATGCATATTCTGTCATTATTAGTCTCATTAGCAGAAGCACCACACTTTGGACTTTAGTTTTTCCTCCCTCTTTTATTTGCATGTGTTTGCACTCCACACACACACATAATCACTTAAAAACACACACCTCTCATAGAGCAACGGTGCAGAGGTCAGACCTGATGTATTCTGCTGAGAGCTCACGGTGATCTGCGATGAGAGCAAGTGGGATTATTAAATCTGGACCCGGCGGCTCCTTCAGGCGGGTTGGATGGCTGACCTTGGGTTGCTGGCTGGCGGCTCGCAGGATGACGGACTGCCTTTGTGGTGGCTGGCTGGTCAGCTGACTTATTGACCGTGCATGTCAGCAGGGAGGTCTAAAAGGCAAGATGGCTGCCTGCTTTGCTACTTTTGTACTGACTGATTTACAGGTTTGTTGCTAGACTGATGAGCTTCCTGGCTGGCTGATTGTGTAGATGGCTTTCTCCTGGATGCATTTGACTAGTCTTCATTATGTATCCAGTTTGCCAATGTGCATTTGATATGCATCTTTACCATACAACAAATCTTAAGAAAAGAATTAGCTAAAGTAATTGATGTGTTAATTAGAGACAGGAGAGATTGAACTGATTAGTATTTTATAAATGCGTGAAAAAAGGAACAGGTTATACGTTTGTTCCACTAGGAAACTCCTCTGAGATCAAATTCAATCATTCCCATCAGTGTAGAGCTTTATTCTATCTCTTTTTAGTGATTTTTGTATTCACCTATTTCTTTTATACTAATGTTGTTTGAGTCCTATTTAAATTAGGTTGTTCTTTTTTTACACACCATTACACAATGATAGACACACTTCCCTGGTAGCGATATTTGTGTATGCATTTGTTGAATTATCCTTATCTCTAAAACAATATCTTGTTCCTCTTTGCTCACTAAGACGCTCTGACCACTTCCCCTTTGTGTCTTAAGTAGATGAAAAGGCTTTTAAGTTTCGGACTCCTTCCGATTGCAAAAAGATACCTTGGTTGTTACTTATTCACTATAGCATCACAGATCCTTTATCACTGAGATAAATCTATTTGAGTTAGTAAGTGGGAAGAATAAAAAGCACTATGCTTATATTTTACCTTGAGAAAGATTGAAAGATATAAGTGAAACACACATAAATGTATTCACACACCTACAGTAACCGGATTGACTTGCTAAGGTTTTCCCGGAGTGAAAATGAGCTGTTGGGCCATTACCATCTCAAGATGTACAATTCTCAAGAATATTATACGGTGTCAGGTTTGGTGTGATAATATATATATATTTTTAAATGGTAATAATAAAGTGATAAAGTAGGACACTGCTTAAGACCTTTATCATGTCTTTTGTTATTGTCTTATGCCTATATCCCATCAAAGTTTCAATGAATCTTACCAGAGCACCTTAACATGCACTAATGCATAAATGTATATTCTTAGAACAAACAAATACACTCCCCTTCATTTCTCTCTGTCTCTTTTGTGGTTTCAGGTTTGGATCAGAGTTGAGTTTTAGTGCTTCCCGCTTCTATCGTTGTGTTATATGCAGATGATAGAGACAAATAAAACAACCGGGAGCCACAAAGAATTTCAATGCAGATCAATTCAGCTGCTGCCTCATATTTTACATTTAGACAAAAGGCATGTACTGAATAATGAAGCTGTCTCCTATAGGAAATAATTTCACGTTTTGAAAACTCAGGTTTCTGATTGATCCTGTGTTTTTACTTCGGTCGGTTACCAAACTTAAAGACACTTAGCGGAGAGTGTGTGCATTAGTACATCTTTATACAATCTCATTTTGTCTACATTCTGTCAACATTGTCACAGTCTTTGGTGACATGATGAATATATAGTGACTTCTGTATGTTGTCAGCTTAGATTCCTTTAATAAACACTTTCAGTAGAGGAAAAAGCAAGGGTTTTATTCCCAATTGTGTCACGTGGGACTCTCTCTTAACCTGATGATTAAAATGTGACTATATTGTGTGTACACAGTCTTCTGTTTGCTCTCAGAATGATTGTCAGGTAGCAGGATGTATCACCAGTGGCACCCCACCATGACAGCCTCCCAGTGGGGACCCCGGTATTAAAGTGCCACACTCTCCGATGCCTCGCCTGATCAGCCTGGGTTGATAAGATGAGGGTGCTTATGAAAGGCAGATTTCTTTCTTAAGAACACTTCAAAGAGCCCGCTCACTTCCTTCCTTCCACACTCTGCCGAGGCTGAAGAAAGAAAACAAGGAAGACAGCAAGGTTGGGAGGAATAGGCGCAGCAAATTGGGTTTTCCATGTCTGGATTTAAAGCCGAGACCGGACGGACGAACCAAGTCTGAAATCAGGGATATATGCCAAAAGAAATTACTACAGCTTTCAGTGAGCATAATCCACCACATGAGTGTGTATTTCCTTTTCTTTCTCACAGCGAGGGAAGCTCACGGTATCTTTATTTAACTTCTGCTGTGTACAGTGTCTGCTGTCAAAGCATCCGGCAATCAGTGATTTTGTTTAAAAACTCTATGAAGTATTTACAAGTGCTGAGGTGACGTTAGCTTTGATTCAAACTCTATCAGTCTCAACTCCTCAATCAGGAAACTACTCAATAAGCCAGTATTGGATAACACCAACTCACCTTGAGGTTTGTCCCTGCAACACATTCCGTTGACATTAGCTTTGCAACATAAGCAAAAGGGAAGTTAAGGCATACAATGTTAATGACCTTTTATGGCATTTAATAAAGGCCCAATTCCCCTTGGGTACTAATACCTCATTATAGCCTTACCGGTTCAAAAGCTGCTGACTCGCATTTACACATTAAACTCAAGGCAACTTTGTGTGTCATGGTTTCTGTGTCCATAGGACCTGTAAGCATAACCTGTTACTGAAACATGAGCTCTGAGGACTTTCAATGCTTTGCAGAAGTGGGGCTTTTGATACATGATTTGTGTGTGTGTGGCCCACTAGCAGTTAGAAGGCAGGGTCTGCAGAGGGCCTGTGGATGAGCATGGTTGTGTAAATCAGTACTGACAGCCTGGCTGCTCCTCTGTAAGTGTGAAAGCAAACCGTGCACAGACAGCTGAGGATCGGCTTAGCCTGTGAGTCTTCAATGTAGTATCCCTTTCTGAGCATCTCCTCCTAACATATCCTAAAATCTCTGGAGAAGTCACACTTCAGCTATGAAAATTCAGCTTTTTAACACCATCACGCTAAGAAAATGGTTTCCCCGTTTGACAAAAAGATTCAGTATCCAATTATCACTTCAGTAATAAAAGGGTTTGAATTACCTGCACATTCAGTCTTTCTCTCAACTCAATTTTCCATGTGAGATTGATTCTCATTCAAAAGGCTAAAGGAGTAAAGACAGTGTATCCTCTATTTTCATACTTAACACATTATATAACTGGTATAATATTCATTTCAGCTGAAACTAACCGTACATGTTACGTTACCTTGTTTTATTCTTTACTGCCAAATGATATCAACGAAAACACTTTCATAGGAATTTCCAGACTCGAGCTAATCAGTGTGTGTGTGCATTTCTTTTACAATATGTGTCAGCTCTTCTCCTCCAGAACTCCCAGGATGTCTCAAGATTGAGCTAAATTTGCCTAATTAAATCATATGTGTTGGAGAGCTAGCCAATAGAACCGGGGGTGTTACATAGTGATGTATGTCAGAAGTAAACAAAGGACTAAAATGGTGTGTGGAGAGAAACTCCCTCTGGCGTGGAATTTAGCCTTTGCGGACCATTAACATGCACAAAAACCTTTATAACACACTATGGGAAATGGAAAAACCAAAAAGCATAATAGGGCCTCTTTAGGATGATTTAAGATTCTTGTCTTCCAATGAAAAGTCCAGTGAAGGTCAGAATGCCATTTCAGAAAGTTATGACCCAGACAAGAAGCAATGAAAGCTTGAAATGTCCTGATAACAAAATGTACAGAAAATCAGCAACTTATCTGCTCTCAGTAGTTTCGGTTTAAAAGTAGTTTTCTAAGGCACAACATAGGCCAAACCAGTGTGGATTTCAAATGCCCTCAGATGTCACTTTTTATATTTCGGGCGCTTTTCAGACCAGGGACCGACACTGTGGAGAGATGACATGCTCAGACAGATACTGGAGCTCACTGGTTATACTATCAGATTAAACAAATGCAAAATACATGGGAGATTAATGCTTATGAAATGAATAGCAGCCTTGAATAAACAAAACTGAGATTCAACAGTCAAGCTAGCAGCTTTGTGAAGCCGTATTTAGACACAGTGATGAATCAAAAAAGTATTTAAATGGAATGGTATCACCGCAAAACCTCTTAGTTTCTCACTTGCAATGTCAGGGTAAATAGTTAGTGATCGTCTTTAAATGATCCACAAAGAAATATCTGATTTAGCAGGATCATGAACTACACCGGGTTGTCTGATTCAAAAGCTCCTAAAATGTAATTTCTCTCAGAAATGATTTGTATTCGAAAGCCCTGAAGCAAACACATATCAATGCCTCATTTTCTCAAACAATCCCAAACAAAACCCTCTCCATCTTTTACCATCAGGCACACGGTTCGGCCTTGTGCTTGTGTGTGTGCTTGTTTGTGTGACCCTGTATTGGGAAAGGATGATGTGTGTTTTCTGGACAAGTTTACACTCTGTGATTTCTGAACAGTCTTTGGGGCTTTGGTGTCCTCAGCCTAAGATCCCCCAGCTGATCCTAATACAGGGGAGCGGTGTATGGAGGGAAGAGAGCGTGAAGGAGCAAAACAGGGTGGTGCAGGCAGGGTGGAGGAGAGCATGAATCAATAGAGGAAAACTGAAAGGACTCGAGAAATCTTGAATTGTCTCAATGCAACAGCAAAAGAGTAGATCACACATTAACAGTCACAAAAGGATATGAAAATGCTAGAGGAGATCTGGGTTAGGATAAATCTATATCCCAGCATGCCGCAGTCATAGTTGATGTTTGGCTGAGACACACATCATACAGGGGTCAGAGGTCACAGGGCCGCTCTGGCTTTCATCATCCTGTATATTGGCTCTTGGCTGTACAGTTTCTGTGAAATGTCAAAGTGGGATGGAGCCGGCTGGAGGAAAAATCAATGCTCTTTGGAAACACTGCTCGGCTCCTGGGCTTTGTTTTCAGCGCACACACACACACACACACACACACACACACACACACACACACACACACACACACACACACACACACACACACACACACACACAAGCATGACGCAGACCTGTTCTGACATTTTACCTGAAATAAATCGGTCTGAACTCGGCTTCTAGACGCTGTTGTGGGAGGCATCTTTAATTTGCTTTATCACCTTCCTGTAAATGAAAGGCTCCAGGAGATTGGCGCTGCAGCGATGAATCTTCTTTAATTGTGAAGAAAATATGGGTTGCTCTTTTGATTTGTGTGGAGTCGACATTAGAACAGAGCCTGTGTAATTACTAAAACATTATAAAACTCCACTAGCTGTTGTCTGCACAGGCCTATAAGCTGAATAACATTGATTCACTGTTCTCTAGAATTAGTATGTGTCTTGTCCAAGCTTTACTCCAGACGCCATTCTTTACGCCAGAGAATGCTTTATATGATATCCTGCTGTTCATAGCTTCTCCTGTGTATTCACTCCTGTGTGTTAATAGGAGTGAGTACAGGACCTCCTGTAGTTATCAGGGTCATGCAGTTAGACATAGTTACAGTTAGACGAAGTCAGAAGCCAAACATAATCTTTCGGACTTCACAGGGGTCAATTATTAACTCCTAGAATGTGAACTATTTATAAAAGACACGGCTTGAGACCGCCTTTTCATATCCAATACAGCAACCTTGAGTATCCGTCGACATGGATACTGATTTATTTCTCTCTTAAACAACTTAGCTGTTAATAATACATTTGTATGGATGCACTTTGCTTAACCTACAATAAACTGTGAAGTAAATGTTCTACTCCCTTGAAGGAAGTAATGCACTGTTTGGTATAAAGATTCTTTTTAGTTAAACACACACAACTAAGCAGCAGTTTGATTGGTCAGCACTATTCAAATATTTCAATGTAATTTCAAGTGCAAATATTCTAATCTGAGTATTTATAACCACAAAGGAGTGATGATTCCAGTGTAAAATGCTGGATATAGCTCAACACATTACGTTTAGGCTAACGGTTCATAGCGAAATACAAACTACTTTTTACTTTTCCCCCTGATATTTGATCCATTGATTTGGCCAGTATCAGACTGATACAGACACTGAGAACCTACGGTGGCCGACACATGCAAAAGCACTACAACGGCCAAAAACACATACATAAGCAGCAAACAAGCTGCAAATACACAAGTGATGCATAGATAAAAACACAAAAAAGCACAAAAACAAGTGAACCAAAAACAGCTGCTTGTCAAAAACACACAAAATCCCAAAACAAACGCAAGTGAAGTGCTCCGTTATAATCAGATTTGTGAATCAATACTCAAAATCAATAAATCACACACGCCATTTACTAAAATGCAACACAATCAATCTGTGATGTACACAGCCTTAATACAAATACAACCAAGCATGTAGCATTTTGATATCAAGATCACGGGTTTTGAGAGGCCAGGAGGCTTGTATTTCTTAACCACAAATATTAAACTTTGTTACTAAAACAGAATTGCTCACAACGAGGACACTAGCCTGCATGTAAACACACATATTATTGCAGTATTTCATAGATACATATTGAAGCCAACTCTCTCCAGAAATAGTCAGCAGCTGCTGAAGCCCATCAGGCAGCAGTTTAGTTTGTATTCCTCCGGAGTTCTGCTCCCCTGTTGTATGTCCTGTCTCTGAGACCCAGGGATGGAGGGATTGAGGATTTAGCGATGATCAGACTCACTGGACTGGACAGGAATAACACAACAGGACACAGGCCCTCTGACTCCTCCATCTATTGTCGAGATGACTTGACCGTCTGGGGTGTGGGGCCGTGGAATGAAATAATGACCCGGAGAATTGGCGATGGAGGATGGGGATGACAGAGGTGTGATGGGTGCAGGTGTCGACAGGATGGCCGTTTTTCTATTCCTAAGGCATCTGATTCCCTCGTGTAATGTCGATGCAATTAGGAAGAGGAAGCGTTTCCCGGAGCAGAACTATCCCAACCTCCATGGATGAAAGAGATGAGAGTGACTTCTGCCTTCCTCAGCCAGCAATTCTCCTTTTTTTCCACATCTAACCTTCACCTTTTTTCCACCTCTCTAACCTGACATCCACTTTTGTTCTTACTTTTACTCAAGCCTTTTATTTCCCCCTCGCTTGCTCTGTCTGAATCCTCTGTATTCATTTCTTCCATCTGCTCGGGCTCTGACACCCATACATATTCATCCATCCAGTATTTATCTTAATAATTCGATTCTTATATGCATATCCACGTTCAAATACTCGTATGCTCATCTCTCATCTCCATTTACATCTACGGCAGTTGTTTCTTTTCAGCGTTTGTGGTTTGATTATATGATGTATTGCATCCTCATTCTAAATTCCGAAATTTTAGCTGGAGAAATCTTGTGAACATATTAGCAGTGTGTCACAATCATATTCGCTTGTACCACGTTAGAGGATAAAGTATAGCAGATTCCTACTGCACAGTGGACTGTGCAGTAGACTTACAGGTGTTCAAATGTGCTTAACAACGATACTTTCTCTCTTCTTCAGATGTCATTTTAACGCTGTTAAGTTCCATCCCAGGTGGATCAAAAACCACTTTATTTCTTTTGCCACTCTTCTGTTTCTCAACCCCTTCTCCTCATTGCCACTGTATCACTCTGGCTCCCTGTCTCTTTGACCGCTGCATTGGTTGTGACACCTTTGACAAAGTGTTATTTGACGAGCCTCTTTTTCAGCTCCATTACAGCGAGGGTCTTTTGCTTTCTGTGCTTTTGCGGCACTCCTTGTCTTCCCTCTTTTCTTTGTCTATTCAGAGAGAGATTAGTGGTGATGACATCACACCGCACAGCTTTTCTAACTGCTTTTTCATTTTGCAGCAACAATTCACTGTGTTGTTTCACTTCATATTTACACAGTGGTGTTCATGATAATGTAATGTAACAAAATTCTTTCTCCGGTCTTCCTGCTGAAGATGCTTTCATGACCAGTTCACTGCTCAACTGCGTGCTGAATATTGATTTGAATGCTGGCGGTAACAATGCAACATTATTGTAATGAAACAGTAAACAGCCTTTTAGCCTTGAAGAAGTCTTTTTTTGGCCTCCATTGTTCCCAGACAGGTTTATTTAGCTGAAAGATAAAATAGAGGCCAACCACAGTGCATGGGTGAGCTGAGCGGGAGTCTATAATTACCCGAGAGATGCAGGGTAGAGGGGAGAGAGGTGGTCATTTAGAAGGGATGTTAATTGTAATTACCGTTCTGGTGGGATGTCGTCATGGCAACCTTAGCCACTGTTGGCCTCGGCCTGACCATGGAGACTGTCTGTGTGGAGTGTGTGAAAACGTAGAAAACCCCTGTGTCTGTAACACAACATCCCTCTTTCAGTCCTTCACCTCCTGCATGTTTAGTTTCTTCTCTATTCCTCACCTCTTTGAATCTTTACTCTTGGACCTGCTTTTTCTCTTTTACATGTGTAACTCCTTAACCTCCTCCTCCCATCCATTTCTTGATTTTAATTCCTTTCGTCACCTCATCCCTGCTGACCCTATGCTTTGCTTTCTGCTCCTCTGCTTCCTCCTCTCATGTCTTAATCGTTAATCATGTGCAAGTAGTTCATGGACAGAGTGTACTTGCTTTCTGTTAGTGGCATATCAACTAAAAGCTGTGTGTGTGTGTGTGTGTGTGTGTGTGTGTGTGTGTGTGTGTGTGTGTGTGTGTGTGTGTGTGTGTGTGTGTGTGTGTGTGTGTGTGTGTGTGTGTGTGTGTGTGTGTGTGTGTGTGTGTGTGTGTGTGTGTGTGTGTGTGTGTGTGTGTGTGTGTGGAAAGATTCTGGTTGAGAACTGTACCTGTGATTCATGCCTTTCAAAAATAGCTCATAGAGGAAAACAAGGCATGCTGGGAGCTCAGCACAACACCAGGACTGTGGTCCATTCAATAAGCCTTTAATCACTATTTACTGATTTCGGTTTGCATTAGGGATATTGCATTTCTTTTTTCAGCGTAGACATGTTTTTCTGAGGCTGATGTAGGTTGTCGGTGGTGTGTATTTATTCGTGTTTGAATGCTGTGTTGTAAGTAGGATTGTGTTGTCGTTGTACACTTCACACTCTGTCCAGCAGATTAATGAGACCTCAGACTACACCTACGGCCTATGACATCAGATCCTGAGCTTGGGTCAACGCAAGCAAAGAAACAAACTCACACAGTCTGTCCTCTATCTTTCTCTCCCATGCACATACGTTTCAACATGGGAAGATTTTGGTGTTATTATACAAATAATCTTGAATGGACCTTTCTAACCCCAAACATATTACACTCACAAATGTTATCTCATCGCCCTGCACAGTTCCTGTTTACTGCTTCATACCTGCTTACTGTGTGCAGCTCTTGGATATATACATGATTGTCTGGTCATTGAGGTTTCCAGTGACATACATATTATCCACCCCAGGGCTACTGCGTTACTGTAGCTAAATATGATGTGCTGATATTTGTCCTGTTGATGATGCAAATGGTGCTGCTGTGATGCAAGAAAAACGTCAGCTTGATCTGACAATAAAGAATTATTTTATCGTTTCTTATCTTATCATATTTCAGACAGCTAACAGGCAAATAAGGCAAATTTAACTTAATTGTTCAAATTGCTTTGAGGCTACCGGTGTGACTCCCAGTCAATTGAATTAAATTACGAGATAGTTTAATTTTAAATCACACAATGAACTGAAATATTATATCATGAAATATAAAATTAAAAGAGAACATAAACCGGGCAGTTTAGGAGCAGTTTAACAATCAACACCAATACACTCCGCTAACAACTTGCTTGTTACAGCTGAAGAGAATCATTTTAGGCACACATTGTTTCAGAGGGATCAGCGGAAAAACAGGTGAGGACTAGCGTCTCGCTTTTTCAAGCTGGAGGGAAGAGAGTCCTTGTGTGGCAGCAGTGTTAATCTTAAATAAATGTCATTAATATTCCTCAGAGGAGAGATTTTCAAGAATCAGTTTAAAGTGCTGGGGAAACCAAGTTATAGGATAAGAATTGGATGGGGGGAAAAGCAGAGGCAGGGCAATGCGAGGTCTGACCTTAATATATTGAATCTTGTTCCTGGAAAGGCAACACTGAGATTGGATGCAAACAACAACAACAACAACAACAACAACAGGGCAAGCAGACAAAGAACAAAAAAGGCTGTGTAGGGATCAGGAAAAAACACGATATCAATACATCTCTGGGCAGTTATAAAAAAAATAGAAAAATGCACAAATATTTTACTGAATATATAAAATACAAATATTTGTTTGATTATGCAGAGTTGCAGAATAAATGCATCATAGAGTAATACTGAGGTCAAGAGCACAAAAAAGCCATATCAGATCAAAACTTTAAGTCAGATGTAAAAATACCACAAAAAAGAGTGAATCCTTCTCAAAGCAAGATTTATTTTAGCCAAATATTCTTCCTCACACTGATAACACCTGTCAGCATCCTGGTTAATGAAATGATTTATCTTTTACCGGTCAAAAGAAAGTAAGCAACATTGGATTCAGTAGAAGCTCATTGGTCTATCTTTAGAGTGGGCCATCTTCAAGGAGAAAACGGGGGGTTACGTATTGTAACCCTAGTTATATAAGCACAGGCGGAGCCCTCTACTGGACTCTATGGGTACTACTCTCTATTATGCTATGCGTGCATTCACCTACTGAGTTGCATAAACGTAGCCGGACAATCGGGGCGAGCCTACCTGAATGCGCACGCAGGCCCACAGTATATAAGGCGGCTACGCCTCCCGACCGTCATCCTACACCCTCTTCAGCGAGCGGCATAGGAAAGACAGGGTCCCCAGGTAGAGGGCTCCGCCTGTGCTTATATAACTAGGGTTACAATACGTAACCCCCCGTTATATATCACACAGGCTCCAACCTCTACTGGACTCTATGGGTACAGTGGGTGGAGCCCCGATGTATAAACGCCCTGTCGTCCAACAACATCGACCCATCACACTGCCCCTGACCGGCTTTTGGCTAACATCCACCACACCCCCACTTCCTCCCATCCGGTTGTAACCGCCTATGGGCAGGCGGGGAGAGTCCTCCAGACCTGTATGGGGCTCACTGCGCACCATGTTTCCCAGGTCCCAAAGGAGCATGGGAAAAACATAAGTGCATTATGTCCAGGTGGGGGTCAGATACCTACTGACCCACAGCCCCCCCCCCCCCTCTCACCCTTGCCCCGGCAAGCACAGACGACGAGAAGGAGCCAGACATGTCCAAGAGATAAAACTTTATGAAGGGGCCTGGCGTAGACCAAGACGCCGCCGTGCATATATCTTCTACACTCACGCCGCTGAATAAGGCTGTTGACACAGCCACAGCCCGTGTAGAGTGTGCACGGACCCCGTGGGGAGGGCTCTCCCCGCCCGTCCATAGGCATGTGTAATGCACTCGCAGAGCCATCCTGTCAGGCGCCTCTTGGAGAGAGCTTTTCCAGCCACTCCATCTCCAAAGCACACAAACAGCTGTTCAGTGCGCCTAATGGCAGCCGTGCGCTCCACATAGCATGCTAGCGCACGCACCGGGCTGAGGATGTGCAATTTAGCCTCCCTGGCCCCAATATGGGGGTGGAAGATTAAAGCCACCTAACTGAATAGCCCTTGACCTGAACAACCTCCTTAGGCTCTTGGGAGCAAAGGAGGGGTTCGGTCTGAGTGTCGCCCCGCTACGGTCACCCCGGATCAAAAGACAACTTGGGTGCACCGACAGAGCGGTCAGCTCGGACACTCTTTTGGCCGAAGTCAAGGCAAGTAGCAATGCTGTCTTCCATGACAGTGCTTTCAGGAAGTACATGGAATAGTGCCCCTTCTCCCTGTCCTGAGTGCACAACAGACACCGCCTGTTTTTGCAACAAGACCTGAATCTCTGCCGAGATTGGGAGGATAGATTTGCCTCTCTTATGCCTCTGAATGGAGAAGGGATGCTGCAAAACTGGAGTGAATAACCCAGTCTCAGTGTCCTGTCCATCCACTCTGTCAGTACACAGCTGAGCTTCCACTCCCCGTAACACTACGTTAGGGGACATGCAATCAGCTGTGGAGCCACTGTGGTACTCTCTGGTGGCCCACTCCGCCGCCAAACCCTCCATAAAAGGAAGTTTGGCCCATAGGGGGCTGACATAGAAAGGGCAGATTTTCCACTGAGGTCCTTGAACGCACCGCGGCGCGCTCTTGTGGGAGCGCACGCTCCGCCATAATGCAGTTTCCACTCAGAGGGAAAAAAGCATTAATCTGAGTTTTTATGCGGTGTGTCTCCTAACAACAACACGTCGGTCATAATGCCCCTGCACTCGCATAGCGCTTTGAGAGCACTTCCTGCGGTTTATCACACTCACATGCGCGCGCCCGCTGGTTGCCTCCTCTACTGGAGTTACAAATGGGGCGGCGAGTGGGGAATCTGTACAGACAACATTATGGTGAAGTGTGTAATTGTGGAGAGGAATGACTCTTAGACTGGGATAAATGCAATCATTTTTATTAAAAGCATTATTCAGTATTGACACATCATAGAGGGAGGAGGCGGGATTCGCCCTTGCGTCCTGGGCGGAGAAAGCCATCTCTGCCGGGACACTTCCTCCCACCGCCCGTCATCTCCGGGAGGACGGTGCACCCCATCCCGAAGCCCTCTGCTGATGCGGAGCCGGGACAGAGGTCCGTCGGGATCGCCCGGCCTGGCCCCATGGGTGCTGGAATTGAACCCGCCCCGTAGAACCAGCCGAGGGAGCAGGGGAGCCGTGGGTGCTCTGTACCTACGCCTCTCTCTCCTCCTCACCGTGACTTCACGCTCACCCGGCTGAGGGAGAGCCAGCGGCAGCCTACGGCTGAGCTGCGCTCTTTCCTCCTCTAAGCGGCTGAAGTGCTGCGTGACCGAGGTGATCGATCCGAAGAGCCCTTCCGTGGATACGGGGGCTCCAAGGAGATCATCACGGTCCTTCTTGGAGAGCGCCGTGAGTCCTAACCACACGTGGCTTGATCCCACTGTGGCCAGGGACATCACACGGCCAGCTGCGGCGGCTACACCATGGACCAGATTATGAATCTGCCCGATGCAGCGGTCCGAATAATCACTCCGGTCTTCCTGAGATGGGGAGGCGGGGGCTTCCTGCTGAGGGGTGATCAGCGAGACCCCTAACATGGCCAGATTATTGGCCGCCGCCGCCAGCTGTGCCCCGAGCCGGAATATCTTATCAAGATACTCGCGTTTCACGGTCACGAGGCAGCAGGGGCAGGGGTCTTCTCCCCTCCGCCCCAACCTGCTGCCTGTGGGAGCAGATGGGCCGCCAGGCTCTCATCGAGGGGGGGCACACCGGGACACGCTGTGTCCGTGCCGCCCTGCACCCTGAGCAAACCTGCCATGCCAGCCACCGGAGCCCTCGTCTTCAGAGGGTACCGCCACGTCGCCTCCACATACTGCCAGATATCTGGCAACGGGGGCGAAACAAAGGCCGGCTGGGTTGGCTGAACCGGGCCATAAAACCCCTGACGGAGGCGGCCCACCGGTTTGGGTGGTAGCGGAGGGGGGAGCGGTAGACCCACACGCTCCCCGCCATGGCCATCACCTGCGGGAAATCCTGATGGGCAGATCTGCGTGGTGGACCCTCGTGGACGCCGGACTCAGAAGCGCCCGACAACGAGAAGTCCTCATTCCGCCCGGCCCGTCGGAATGTTGAACACGAACGGCACCTCCTCGGCCACCTCCTGGTCCTCCATTTCGACCACCTCGAGCTCCTCCTGGTCCTGCGCCTCGTCCAGCGAGACATAATGCATCTGAGCCGCGGGAGCGCACGACAGGCACTGCAGGACAGAGAATGTTTGCTGCCCTCCACCGCGTGGTCAGGCCCCAAACACTCGAAGCACAAGCGGTGGGGATCAGCGCCCGCAATTAAGCCCTGGCATGTAGGGCAAAGCCGATGTTCAAGGAGTGGTGAGTCCATATTCTTTCACTTTCTTCTATCTATCTTCTTACGTTTAGCTTCAGTTGTTGCTGCTCGCTGAAGAGAAAAAGGATGACGGTCGAGAGGCGTAGCCGCCTTATATACTGTGGGCCTGCGCGCGCATTCAGGTAGGCTCGCCCCGATTGGCCGGCTACGTTTATGCAACTCAGTAGGTGAATGCACGCATAGCATGATAGAGAGTAGTACCCATAGAGTCCAGTAGAGGGCGGAGCCTGTGTGATATATAACCAACCGCACCATTATCCTTCATAATTTATTAACATTTCATCAATATGTATTTAGTTATGATTATTGTTGTTCTTGTCTATACTAATGTGCATTTGTTTAGTGTTTTCATCTGTGTATCTGACAGCATGGCACTCGTGGTGTTTCTTTAAAACAACCCCTCCCTGTATAATGATTATCTTTCTGTGTGTTTCTTTATATACTACATGCACTGGTGTGTGCATGTGTTTTTATGTGTGTGCACTGCTGTCCGTTGACGTTTAACTGCCCAGTGGTCTCTTCCACTCCGTGAAGGTCTGCTGCCAGCGTCACGCCGTATAGATTTTCATTTGGGACTCTCAGCGCTGCAGAGGAGGACACTGCTCCTGTCACGTCTAATCAGCTCGCCTGTTCTTCTTCATCTAACCCCCCTTTCTGTCTTCCTGAGCTCCTGACCCGCCATCCACCCTCCGCCCAGCTGCACTCAAAGTCCTGCATCTCGGCTTTGAGTTAAATCCTCCTTAATGTCAAAGTATTGTTTCAGACCACAGCGATGAAAGTCATCCTGTCGAGGACATGACTGCGGCCTATACTGAACACAGTATTCTATCTTGCCCACCAATTTTAAAATCTCGTCTTTCATTTGATCCAGCATTTATTGATTGCCGGGCAGTGCGGTGTGCCAAAGTAAGGAGGAAGAGGAGATAGGGAGAGATGGTTAGAAAAGAAAGAGCTAAGGTATGTGAATGTCTTCATTGGCAAACCTACATACAAATAGGCAAAACCAACACACTTCACACTGTCTCTTCTTCTCTACCTTCTCTTTTTGCCTCTTTCTGTCTTCAGCCCCCCTTTTATACAAACACCCCCCCCCCCCCCCCAGCCCAGTATCTCCAGGTTGAGGAACTAACATGGCAGGTTTCTGTCATTTTCTTGGCCTCTGCTCCCCGAGCCATGTGAGGAGGGATCGATACCGAACGTTAATGTCTGCTGTTCCCCAATCACAGCTCCACTGGGGGGAGATGAAGCAGAGAAACAGGCTGTGAAGCTTCAACTCTTTCTTGCTTCCTCTTCTCTTGCTTATTTTGACTCTTATTTTCACTCCTCGCCTTCCTCCGCATCCAGATTGACACCTAGTGTGAGTGTTTGTGTGCAGAACGCAGCCGAGAGCAGCTG
Organism: Trematomus bernacchii; assembly: GCF_902827165.1. Classification (NCBI taxonomy): domain Eukaryota; kingdom Metazoa; phylum Chordata; class Actinopteri; order Perciformes; family Nototheniidae; genus Trematomus; species Trematomus bernacchii. The sequence continues at coordinate 11,009,297 of NW_022987714.1, read as the reverse complement.
TCCTTTTTGGGCCGCCAGAAAATGTTCATGTGTTTTTAGTGTCCTTTGAAAAGCAGCCAAAACCCGACACTGGCAATAAGTTGCCTTTGATGTTGTGTTCACGATTCATATTCATATTTTCCGTCTCATGTCAGTTTTGATGTTCATGCAGAGACGCTGCACTTGATGTCTGACTCTCTCTTTCCATTTTCATTACATTGCACTTACCACGCTTGCTTGAGAACTGTGCGTTAATGAATAAATGAATTAATTAGATCTTGTTTGATCCACCATCATCATCAGGCGCTTCTCCCCCTTGGTAATGACCTCAATAATGGTGCTGACTTTAATGGGATTTTAATTGATTTAGCAGCTTTAGTTTTCTTGCGCAGACAGAGGAGAGCAGAGTGGCTGATCCCTAACTACTCAAAACATTTTCTGTCATGTCCTCCGTGTAGTTCTAAGTTGTGAAACATCAAATCAAACCCACCTTTTTATATATCCCCAATCAGGCAGGATTGCACTTCAAAGAAACTCTGATTTCATGTAAAATGTAGGCTGTAAAGACTTTCCATAAGGTTTTATTTGAAACTGCTCACATGACTGATGCCCTTGGGTCAGAAGACCCTAAACCTCTGTAGTGTAACAGTAATGGAGGGATAATCAGACGTGTATTCAGGCAAAAATCCCCTTTGAAAACCAAGAGCATCATCTCAAAGGCTATTCTAAAAGTAAAACATGTATTATTTACCAGTCACTTGTGATTTCCTTCTCCTCGCTCTTTGTAACTGTGAGAAAAAATAGATCTTTTATGAGAAATGCAACCAGGATCACAGTCTGAGAGAAACACAACATGCAATGCTGACATTCATTCTAGAAGAGTCAAATATCTTTACTAGGCTAAGGGCTGTATGACAGCTATAGATCAAGTACTGTATAATCCTCATTTTTGGGAATGAAACGTAAAGAAACTGAAGATTTATTTTGAGGAGTAGGCCATCAAAGAGGTTAGTGCAAACAGGAAATATATTTAGATTTAAATTAATTTGCCTTACTTTATTCATACTGTGAGCCAACATATTTTTACAGTTATTGATGGTATTTTGTTATACATGTTAAACAACCCTCTGGTGGACCTACATCAGTTACTTTATCCATGGAGGGCGGCCGTGGCTCCGGGGCTCGGTGAATGATCTGCCGATATACAAACTGTGTATATGTACACCAGTTAATATGTTAATGTATTTTATTATGTACTATGTTTGTTTTTTATCTTCTGGGGAACTGCAGGACAGATTCCAGAACAATTTCCTTACAGGGACACTAAAGTATATTGGATTGTATCAAATCAGTGGGTTACTGGTTCAATCCCATCCCCTGCCCTGCTTTCAACATGTTAAAGCGTAATTGGGCAAGACACTTAACTCCGAATTGCTCCTGTCGGCGTATCTGAAGTGTATGTAAGATGCTGAGTGTAAACCTTCGACAAAACAGCAGGTTACTATATATTACGCCATCAAAATCCATAAACAACATTCTAATGTGTGAAACAATCTAGCAAGATGGGACAAAGTCACACTCAACACATTGAATATTATATCACCATTAAAACATGTATTGTTGAATCTTGAATTGTGGGAATTGTTGTTGATGTGCGGTAACACTGGATTAAGCTGTAAGCATGGCAAAGCACCCAGATTCACCTGGAATAAAAAACTCATTATACCCACACTCTGTCTGTTATAATTGCCTGTGACGGTTCTGTGGTTGTTGTCCATGTGTGATTAGTCCAGGCGCCTCCACTGATAAGCTTCTGAGTGCAGATAGCTAGCAATGTTCCAGCGCCTGTCATAAATAAAGCACATTACCACTGCAGCTGCACTGTAATAACCTCCTCTGCTGCGCTGCTCTCATCACACTGCTGACCATGGAAGTGAAGTGGGTTATAGTGTGTGTGTGTGCGTGCGTGCGTGCGTGCGTGCGTGCGTGCGTGTGTGCTCGCATCCTCGTCTAAGAATTCAATTTGTGATAGTATGAAGTTGAAAATGGAACATCACTCTATTTCTTGGTAGTTATCAACTACAATTATTTGCTTCAATCAGTCTCTCGTTGTCCCTTGATTTGATGTTCAGATGACAACCTAAATGTCCAATCAATATCATGTTTGCCTCTTGAAGTATCATAACATTTAAATAAATACTCATAAATAGTGAGTAAACCGAAAGTGAGTTCATTAAACGTATATCTTACCTTTGGTTTTTTCTGGAGTTGAGTTAACTGTCCTTAATATTATGAGTTTAAATGGAATTTTGTCTAATAAGACATGATCTTATTAAATAATGTCCTAATGTTCATACAGTTCCAAAACAGACATTCACACATTGGATAAGGCCAGGTTCGATATGTTTTGTCTCAATTGGTTGTTCTTTTAGGAGTTAGGAGAGGGAATCTGTTTGTATCACTCCATAAATCGGTAAAAATACCTTCAACAGACATATAAAATAATCTATTTGTGCCATGTTTTTTGTGGGAAATGTTTTATATATCAGGCTATGAATGATATATGAACAAATCCTCAGTAAAAACCTTCAGAATATAGATAGAAATGAAACTGGAACATTTGCTTTTGGTAGAAATTGAGATGTATGGCTCAGATGTGAAAAAAACATCCTTTTTAAGATCTTTTTAAAGAAATGTCATACAGTAAGCGTTGTATAAATTGCAGGTGAATGAGTGAAAATCTTCTTCTAATATACATCACCATGATAATACAACAGTGGATTACTTACATTACGACAATTCTTTGTTGTATAACATATTTTAATGTTTGTGTTTTAATACAAATGAGGCATTATATACTGCTTTATTGAGGTGAATTTATGAAAAGTCTGCTGGCTCAATGCTCAATGTGTGTTATGGATGTTTTTTTGGCACTTTTGCCATCATTGTTTATGCACCATTTAACAGAAAAGCAGTTCATTTGGACATTTTAAACAATAAGTTGTGTTTTACGCATAAGGACTTTTTGCACTAAAATTGAGAATTTGAGTAATAAAGACACTAAAGAAAAAGGCGGACAGTAATTACTAGGCTTTCATATATAGTATTTGATACTATTTTGTGATATTTTGTTAGAAATAATTTGAAATCACTCGGTGAAGCATTCAAATGTATGTTTTACATTGTGTCAATATGTAGCTATACTGCAATAGATAAAACAATGGTAATGTTCTGGTTCTCTGAATGTACTGTTCTGAATGTTTTGGGCTGAATACATGTAGCTACTTCTACCGCACTGTGTTTTTCTGCATGTGTGTGCACCTTTGCCGTTCTCAGCTTATGAAAGCCATTCTGTCCTCTCCTCAATGCTAATGCCCTGACCGTGGCCTTGGCTCTCTGCGCTGTTCTCGGGCAGCCAGCCGACCGGAAGACAGGATCAAACATGGGAGGAGGAGATCCCAGTGACTGGAGTCAGACGCTCTTTCATCTCTCCTCTGCCATGCCAGCACACACTCTAATGCTTCATTTTCCCCCACGAACAGGGGAGGGAGTCTCCACAAAGAGTGCTTTTCAACTCTCTGTGTCTGTCTCTCCTTTTCAATTCTGCTTTAACTGATTCATCCCCGATAGAAATAGAGATCAAGATAAACTTAGTTATGCGCTTCAAGTTTTATATGCATCTTTTTCCCCTTATGTAGCATAGAGTAAATCTGTGTTTATTTTCTCTGAACAGATTTCAGAGCTTTTGCAGTCTGTTTTGGTGGCCCACTTCACAGAATGATATGAAAGCTAAATGCTACTCAGTGCTGTGCCTACCACTCATTTACATCATATAGATCGCAAGTAAAGTCCCTGATATCTAATTGCCTTGAGTTAATTTAGTCTGAGCCAAATATTCCAGATCTGCATACATGCAGGATTTAATTATGCTGAATTAGCAGCTGAGTAGAAGATGTGTACAATTTGAATATTCTCATTAACAAAGAAATAGGAAAAGCCTCTTTCGGCGAGAGAAACTTGGCAAGGAAATATAAAGAATAAATGATACAGTAGGCAGAGAGAGAGAGTGAGCTATAATATTCCTGGCTGTGAAACAACTGCATAGTCACTCGCTAAATCTTACCTGTCCTTCCTAAATTGTGTATTCATATCCTGAATGGGGACTGTTGATATCTCTTAAACACAAATATGATTTCAATTATCAAATGTAACATGTTCTTGACCTCTTGACCTGTAAATGTGCAATACCAGAAGCATCTTATCAAACTTAGTGTTCATTGACATTCCATTATGAAGGATAATGCAAATAAGGTTTCCCCATGTTTTGTTGTGTGTTCAGATATTATTGTGTATCCAATAATATTAAAATACAAGTTCATTAGAGAGCGCTGTAACCATGGTCGGGCTATGGATAGGCTTACCAATAATCCCTCTAAAATGTTTTTTTCTTCTGTCATTCGCTAATTCAAATATTTGCTTTGTTGTCCACATGTTTGAAAGAAATGAAAGCCAGCTGGCTGACTGGTTACACTGGTTACGAGGCTCACAGGATGACTGATGTGTTGGCCAATATGTTGGCTGGTTAATATGCTGCTGTTGTCTGTTGATATGTGGTTGGCTGGGCGACCGTGCATTGTGACATTAGGCTTACAGTGTTGTATATAAAAAGAGTGCAGAGAAAACTCCCTGAGGGGGGGTTCCTGCAGAAATCTCTGAGAAGCTGAGACTCTCTTGATAATCGGAACTGAAGGCTGCATAAGAGAAGTGCAGTAAGCCCCTAATTGTAGACCTCCAACTCCGACAGCCAATGACCCTGGAGCACGCGATAACCTTACCCTGTGAGAGGGAAAGGACAGGGGGAAAGGGTGGAAAGCATGTTATGAACGAGGGGCAACCTTCAGGTCTGAAAAAAAGCCAATTCTGAAGTGCCTTTAAATTGCATTATTTTTTGTACCTTGCCAGGTTTTCGGACACACATGGTTGAAGAACAAAGTCAGATTGTATAGAAGTCTAAGAGAGGATTACTCGACCTATCACGTAATTTTCCTAATGAGTTTTTGGTCACAATTGCTAGTTTGAAGTTGTATTAGTTTTATTTATTTTCTTAAATATGTGCCCATTTATAGTCTTCGATAAACATGATTTGCTTTAGGGAAGGCTACCTTGTGATTGCCAGGTCTCAAACTTGTTCTGTGTTTTCAGTTCATGAAGGTTTATTGCACTGAAAAAACTGAAATGTTGACTTTAATTAAAAGGTTTTAGGGGTTAGGGTTTCACATCCCTGTATTAGGTTAGTTGAATGCATTCACTTTAAATAAAACATATTAAGTTGAACTTAACAATATTGCTTTCAACTAACCTAATACAGTTATGTGACATTTGTTGACATAATACATTTAGTTAAAGTCAATGTTACAGTTTTTTCCGTGTGTTACAGGTTAGTTACCCTAAAAAAAAACTAGCAGCTTTTCCTCCTTGTGTCACTTCAGATTACGAAGAACCAAAATTGCGACCAACAAAACAGACTTCAAAATGGCGGTCAACTGAACATTGTGTGAAGTCAGAGTGACCACGTCTAATTCTAACAGTCTGAGATTATAAAGAAGGAAAACTGGTTAGGAGACATTATGGAGTTGGGGAAAAAATAATCCATGTCATTAATCAACTGACCCGTCCTTTAAAAATGGTCAAAAATGCACACATCACACTGAATGATGACAGGCTTTTAAATGAATTGAGTTAAAGTTAATAGCCAGCATTGATAGGAAATGCCCTTGTGTGTGTCCAAATGCAGAATGGCAAAAAAAATATCCCTCCGCAGTCCCCATTCATCCCAGGCCCAGCAAGTGGCTTCTCTCCTCTCACAGATGCCTGTCACGTCATCATGAAAGGACAAGAGGGAGGGCCTGACACAGATGCCCCCCCCCCCCCTGACAGAGAGACAGGCAGATAGAGAGGTGTAGCTGATCCCTGAGAAAGCTTAATATCCTCTCTTCATGCCGCCTGGTACCAAGAGGCTGTAGTGGGCTGACGTCAGTGTTATTTCTGTCCGTCTTGGTCAGGGAGGGGTCATCATCTCTAATGCATTATTCACACAAGCAGCATCCACCTAGACAGATCTTATCCTGACGGGGCAAAGCAACTATCACCCCTGGCTCAGGGGATGAATAAACTTAAATCACATACAATAGAATATTACTGCTGATATGAGGTGCATAGTGATTTGTTTGTCCTGTTATATACGTCTCTGTTCATTGTTATAAAACACATTAATGTAATGTAGGCCTGTTTTGTATATATTTATCCAATCTCAAATCGAAATGATGGCCAACAGAGCACGAGATAACTCTTTCTCGAGAAGAAATGTGTGCAAGATAAAAAGGAACTTGAGGGAAATAAGCAGGCGCTTCAATATGTTTGTCTTGAATGGTCCTAAACATAATGTGGAGTTATTCATCGGTGGATTTCTGACTGATGTTTTGAATGTCAGCAGCTGCTGTCATGCGGCGCGCATTGTAAGATAAGCCGCCTTTTCTACAGGCATAGTGAACCCACGGGAAGTTGAGGCACACACTAGCACAAACACACAAAGTTATTGAATACAGAACACATTCTCTTCCTCTCGGTTATTAAATACAGCGCTCAGTTAAGGGTAATAAAGGCGAAGGGTCCCTCATCTCTCATTTTCTGTTTTTCCTCATGCATAGTTAATTGTGCAGAAGTTCTTGTATTATCCCGTCTCCCTGCCCCTGATGATAGCGATAGTGAACTGCTATCTTCCAATATAATAATTATGTTTTTTTTCACCACAGCTACCTAACAGCTTGCACATTCAGAAATCTACTCCCATGATTCAGTTAGGTTGTGAATGCCTGTCATATCAAAGCTCTCAGGAAAGAAAAACAGGAAACTATAGAATAAGAATGAGCCCTTAATGAAAGATTCCCTTATTGGCAACATAAACAAATCTGACATTTGGGAAATAATGGATGCTGTCATCTTGAAAAAAACAATAACATTTTCTAGGTTTCATCACAAGAAAACAGGTGCTTTTATTTCTGATATTTGGATTCATGATATTTCAAATTAAGGATATCTTTGATTGCTGTTTATATTGCCAGATGTTCACAAAACCTTGGAGAGAAGTAAAGGGAAGATCGCTCTTTTTTCCTAAACATAGAGATTACCCCCAAAGGTCCTCCGTGATCCTCTCAGAGAAGGAAAGCACGATGAAATGTAAATAAAGAGTGTCTCATCTCACATTTGCAAAGAATTATAGAACAAAACAATGAAAACCTAAATTGAATAAACTTGTGTTAGTTTCTTGAAGCTGATGATTTGATTTTTTGAACAGCAACAATAATAAAATAAAAGCAGCTGTTCCATCATACAGCAAACAGTAGCATGACTGATATGTTCATCTTCACCAAATCCCAGACATATTATGATTTTAACGTGAGAATATCTGGTTAATGTCATACCTCTACAGTAAGTGAATCCATTTTAATCTCGTGAACAATATTTGTTTTTATTGTTGAAACGATTCATACAGCATCCAGACAGATGTTGTGTTCTAAAAATGTTTTAAATGTCTCCCAGACTGCAGTTCCATCTTTAGTGTCTCCCAACAGATCTAGTAATGAGCGGATCCAACTCATCTCACAAGGCGGCCAGAAAAGCGTCATCATGAGCAACAGATTTGTCCCTGTGGGGTGAGCAGTTGGAAGACAGACACTCATGTTTGCAGACAACAGCTTACAGCCCAAGCAGTAAGGCAGAAGTCAGTGTCTTGGCACCCTCTCCTTGTGGCTGACTGCACTTTGTTCCAAGCATGGCTGCCCAGATTCATGCATTACCACCATAGGAACCACGATATCTATTGTTAGGGTCTGAATTTACGGGAAAGTGATCTCAGTTGAAATACACCTTACAGTAAGTGATTGTTTGGCCACTTTGCAGAAGGGCAACACAGACACGTTCAAAGCTATTTTACCCATCAAGAAACGGAGCAGCATTAGCATTCATTTGTAGGTTGGAGTGTTTTTTGCCAACTGACTGAAAGTGCAATATTCTGCCAGCTCCGTTTTTGTTCTTGAAACTTTGTTTTAGTTGCTTACTCTGTCTGTCTGCTGTTTACCAGCTGGCCGAGTAGTGTAGCGTACATTTTTCCAGCTGCATCACATGACAACAGTGAATCCACACGACTGAATTGCTGAACAAATAAGACACCAAAAAGTTAATGATGGTGACAGATGCTAAAATGATTAATAAAGCTGAGGAGAGTTGCAGAGTTGGGTTATAATTCTCTCTGGGTTCTTCACAAAGAGGGAACACACATTACTTAAACTCTGGTCAAAGTGCGTAATTGTGGCCTAATAGTTTCAAAGAGTGTCAACAGTATTGTCGTTAATGGGAACTCCTGGTTATTAAATGTTACATGGAAGCTACGTGTGATGTAAACAATTAAAGGGCTGCTACAATCTGAATAAATTCAACATTTCAATCGTTTAAAGCTATTTGTTATTGTGGGTCTTAAGTGTTTATTTTTTATTTCTGTCAAATGCCAACACACAATGACCAGACCTAGATGGCATCCTATGGCAATTGAAAACAGGATGTTCACAACTTCAAAAGTTGAAACAGCAAAAAAACTTTGAAAAAAACAGACCCTTGTGTTTGTGGGCCAGTCATAACATTATCATAGCAGCTTTGGTCTAGTCTCTGCATCTATTGGAACCCTTTTCCAAATTCTAATCTGTATAATGTGGCTCCACACTACTCTCACTATTTCGTATTTATGTACTTCATAAACCACTCTCTTGTTTAGATGTTTAATGACTGTCCAGCTACCTGCATGTGTCCTGCTCACAACAAGACCCCCTGCTAGTCAGTCAGGGAAACCCCATGGCTTCAGGGCTCTTCCTCACTTTCATGCCACTCACAGCAGGGGTTTCTCACAGGCAGTCTATCAATAGATTGGTTTTCTTGTTTATCACCAACTATTCCACCAAAGTTTCTGTTGATATAATGAAAACAACACGTCCCTTAGTATAGCCATCCCATGTGATACAATATCAATAGAATCCTTGCAATATCAGCCCCTTTACATGTGTATGCTTTTATTCACACTGCTGTTGTCACTTTTTGGAGTAAATATATTTAAGATTTTTGGCTTTAACATTAAAATGTATGTCCATGTCTTGAAGGAAAATACACTATTTGTTTGCCTTCAGGTAATGGTTAGACATAATGTATGTAATTTCTGCCCCCATCCTTTCCCATGATCCTTGGTTTACTTCTGCTGTCTTTGTTAAAATGGTAATTGAACTGGTAATTTTCTGATGTAGGATGACGACCTGTGTTCAGCCACAAATCCCAGGCCTTATTGGATAATGAAGAAAACTAAAAACTCACTAATCACTCACAACTCAGTGGCCAAGTTGGTTTGGGGTTTTAGCACAGACTGTGTAAAGCGTCCTTCAGTGTGAACATCTTCTATTCTTCATTTCTCTTCTTTTTTATTCAACTTCAGTAAGCAAGGCTCTGATATGCTAATAGATCCTGCAAAAATCTATAGATTCAGTGCGTAAACCTTCCACAGTTGCTTACTTTTTTGCCATTAAGGGGACAATGTGTGGGTGAGTGTGGGTGTACATGTGTAGCAGTGAATGTCTATGAATAAGTGTTTGCATAAATAATTGTCACTGGAACCTTTCTCCTTTTTTATTTAAAAATAAATCCGACAACAGGTCTCATGTTTTGTTAATGGTTTCCCTCTGCCTCTGCTTGCCACATGGCCTGATAGGCAAATGCAGTTGTATTTGTATTGTACGCCAGACAGGTAGCTTTGTGTTTTTGTCATTCAAATCATTATCTTAATTGCTTTGCATTGCTTTGATGGCTCAAGGGTGGCTAGCTAGTGAACCTGAACTCACAGTGACCAACTCTCTCTCTCTCTCCTCTCTCTTCTCCTCCTCTCTCCTCTCGATCTCTCTCTTCGTCTCTCTCTCGTCCCTCGAGTCTCTCTCTCCTCTCTCTCATCTCTCTCTATCTCTCTTCTCTCCTCTCTCTCTCTCTCTAGGGGATTCTTTCCAGACTCTAATACAATCAACGCCCCCCCCAGCTCCCAACACACACCTTTAGCAATTACTCAAACTAATTAACAGTTTGGCAATTGGAATAATTACCTTTAGTAAAAGAGAGGCACACTTGTGTTTAGTTTCATCCTTCTTTCCCTTTCCTGTAGTGTGTTATATAGGTTTTTTTGCATGTCAATTGTATGCAAAGGCTAAAATCCCAAAGTTTCTTCCAGAAGGAATTTCTTTCTTTCTTTGTAGCAAATTAGTGCCCTTTTAAACCTGCATCTTAAACTGCTTTTTTAATACTTGGGGCAGCGGAAACAAGCTGTCAACACAACACCAATTTCATTTCATCCATTAAGTTGGAACATTTAGGCAAACTACTGCACATTTACACATGCAGGAGACATGAGCAACATTTAAGTAAATGTTTGTAATACATTCTCCTTTAGCTATATTTTGGTCTCTACCAACTCCTTAGAGAAATATCTGGCAACTATGGTCAACTATGTTAAGATTTTGTTCTAGAGCAGTGCTGTGGCACGAAAACAATGTTGATGAGAGAAATTGAAAAAGAAATCTCTTACAAACTGAACAAAATAGATTGCTTTGAACTGCTTTAAGCGTTTTGATATGACCTGCCTGATGGTATTCAGGTTTGTTTTCACAGTACCGTCTCATCGGGAATGATTTGACTCCAGTGACGTCTTTCCCCCCCCTTCTGCTTCTGCAATTTATTTGCATTTCAATTTACAATACCCCAAAGCTTTCCATTGTTTCAATATACACACAAATACAGTTACCACAAGTTTCTATGGCGACCATAGATGAATGCGACCGTGAGGAAGCCAAAGAGACGGATGATCCTGTGAGATCCTGCTCTGCTTTGCTTTCCACTGTGTCTCCGGTGTCTGTCTATACTCATCTCTCAGCAGGCGTCATTCAAATAGGGTATAATATAATGTAAATAAGCCAGAATGAGACTACAGTGGGAGCTACTGTACCAGGGCCAGGAAGCAAGGCCAGTGCTGACTGGAACGGGAGGCAACACAAAGGAACACGGAGGCCCGAACACAAAGACAAATCAGGCATCAAAGGGAGGGCCACCGCAGCTGACATTTTTTGCACAGTAATTGGTTGTTTTTGTCGCCTTCAAATAGGGCCTGTTAATGAATGGATTGGAAAATAGAAATAAGGGCACCTCGGCTCTTTAGGAGGCAATGATAAGAAATTGTACTGCTTCTTTTTTCCTCATATTTTTTAAATGCCTTCACTGCTTAACCTCATTTCTCAGAGAAAAAGCTAATATAGGCACACAGAGGCTGTTTAGAAATGGCTTGGCAGTGCAGGAATGTCCCCTTGAAGTTTTTTGGGATGCTCCTTTGAATACAGAGATAGTCGAGGAAATCTTTGTATGTTTAATGCAACGTTGCATTTGAGCTGTTAGACATTATTTGACACGTCGTCTGGTGGTTAATGTTTATTCCGAGGTAATTGCTTCTGAAGGCAGGGTGGTAGGGATTTCATTAGCTCCCTTGCCCCTGTCTCACAGCAAACATTTTACCTGGACTCATTAGGAATCAGACATGACACTTCAGAGAGACTGCTCTGCCAGCGTTCAGGCTGTTACTATGCCAAGGTCTGCCCTCTCTGAATAACCTGCCAAAGCTGAAGAGATTCTTTTCTCTCGTGCCCTAAAAAGATTCCTCTTCTCTGGTGGCAGAAAAAGTGCCTGCTCCTGCTTTGTGTAGGAATGTGCCGCTAAGTCAAAGGGTGAAACGTATTTATCTATAAAGAGCTTAATTTCAAACCTATTAAGAATTTATTTTGGACTTGTTTGATAAAGATCTGAAGAGCTCAAACTCAGTAAATCAGTTTTTCATCTCTGTTCTTATTTTAGAGAAAATTACACCTTCAAATAAATTTGATGTACACAGACTTGACAGTGTTTATAAAACTGAACTGCTATGTGACCATGCTAAAACACACAAAGAGATGTGTTTAATTAGAGCTTAAGCATATACATTTTCACACATTTCATGAAAATGTACTGAAAAATGACATGAAAACCCTTGTTTTAACAGATAATTTGTTTTTTTAGAGGCAACTTTGCATACATTGTGTGAGGTGCACATTAACAATATTTCTGTTTGAGTTTCTTTTTTATCCAAGCAATGACTAAACTGGAAATAAAAGAGTCATATAACAGCAGTCTATGATTTTGAGTATGATGGAAGCCCTCCTGCAGGTGATTTGCCCTTTTAAAGGCTGTCCTAACCCTAATGTACCCTGATGGAGTCTGCATAGATTCTGAATGGTTTAAAAGCGTCTAAAGGTCTCTGAAACAATCCCCATTTCTACAGGTGAGGGGAAAAGGAGGGAAAAAGAGTAATTTGCTAAATAAATAAATGGGTACATTGCATTTAATTGCCTGTGTGCCAATTTACATCACTAACGGGGCATCGTTTGCAATATGCCTTCAGACTGCATTCAGCAAAGTGTCAAAATGTGACGCCCAGTGTCTTGAGGCAGGAGTTGAGGTGGTAGTAGACTAGCAGGAGAGAGGGAGAGGGGTCCTCATCATGTTTCATTCCAGGCTCCCAGTGCCCTCTGGCGGTCCTCAGAGCAGGCGATACCCAACTCTTTATATCTTCCTCAGCTAGTTTCTCTATTAATAGCTTAGTGCCGCTCCAGCTCCCATTGTTATTCCTGCCTGGCTGCATGCTGCGCAAAGTATGTCACATGTTCATCAAACCAGAAATGTTGTGCATCTCCTCTTTGGGAGAATCCAAATCCAAGTGTCCTCCTCTACTCTATAACTTTCTGTTGCTCTTTGACCTTTTCTCCAGCCCTCTGTGATCATTAATAAAAGGCACCATGATTGTGGCAACCTCAGTACATGTGAGTGTGTAACCCTGCTGGAAGCAATCAGGAGTGTGTGTTTAAAGAAGTCAAAGTGCTGATGTGCACATATCAGCATATAGATATTTGCACATTCTGTATGCTGGGACATGACTCTGTATGCAGGAAGATGCTGATTGATTAATCCCATCGCACACACACACACACACACACACACACGCACACACACACACACACACACACACACACACACACACACACACACACACACACACACACACACACACACACACACACACACACACACACAAAACTTGTCTGTTTGAATCAGCTGTGTTTACCACCTCAAAGGATTTGGATAAGTAACTGTCATTGAGTCCGCATAATTAAGATACTATGCCATCTGAATTCAAAACCAGTCACCCTGGTGATCCTTCCTTTTTCATAGAAGTCAAACTTGTGACGATAGCCAGTGCTGAACATGAGAAATATGAATTGTTGTGCTGTGTAAATATTGCATGTTCTCTGGACATCTTTGGAGTATAGTTTAAATTGTTCTGAGTTACAATCTGCATGATATGCCTATGGTCATTGGTTGGCATCTAAATCTACCATTTACTCGTCTAGAGAACAAGCATTGTTCTCCTCTACTTAAGAAACTCTTGAGCCTAGTAAAAGTCTGTATCCCTACTGCCAACACTTGTGTTTTGAACCATAAGGCTTTTTTGGAAAAACGTTGGTGTTCTCAGAATTGTCTTCTCTTTGTATTTCAAAGCTTTATCTTTTTGTGAATAAAGGACTCCTTGTCACTCCTGTTTCTGAAGCTGTAGATATTTTACCCATGTGTGGAATAAGCGATCATCAGTACTTTGATACTGTGATGTGTGAGTGCCCTCTACAGGCAGATGAGGATTTCTAGGTCATGTGTAGGGATCCTCTGCAGGAGAGATGCATAACCTGACATGTAGCCCTTGTAGTGTCTTTCTCTAGGCTGTTATGTGTACTTTGTCCTTTCTGATAAGACAGTATTAGAAACAAATTACTGTACAAAAGTTTTTTAAATGTTAATCACTTTTAACATTTTATCTTCTCAAAGCCATATCAATACATTGTCAGTAATGATACTTTATTTAATCAATAGCTCCTCTGGTTGTATATGAGTTTTAAGACCTGAATGTAAAAAAATCCAGGCACCTGAAAATGTGTTTTTTCCAGCATTACTAGCATTACTGAGGGTAAAGGGAGTCATTTAAGATGTCCAATAATGTATTTTATTGAATTCAAAACCAAACCAGTCAAGCGTTAAAAAGAGAGCAGTAGGTTATGTGGGAAGGTTCAGATTATTTTGTTGGATTGTTGACTTGGCTCACTAGAACATTTTTGGGGGTTTGAGAGCAGTTCAGTGTGTTCAATGGACTGCTGTGGGGCTCGGGGTCCTGGGATTATCAACTGGTCCCCTCTCAGATGCCCCAGGAACAGCACAGGAAGGCCCAATCCCAAACCACGCCCTACACCCTACCCCTACACACTCCCCCTCCGTGACGGAGTGAACTCCGTGGAGTGACACATGAGGCTCCCCAGTCCCTCCTGTCAGATGGAGGGAGTAAATACAGCGGAAAGCTTTGGGACAAACTCCCCTCTCTCCGGCAGAAACAGGAAATGCCGTAAATGTATGTAACAGTTCAGGGTTGCCAACTCTCACGGATCTGCCGTGTGACACACGCTTTCACTCTCTAAACTATTCTCACGCCAAAAACAAGATGAACCGGCGATCGTTTTTGGTTGGTTATTTACAATGTTGAGTTGACAGCTGCTCAATCCGCCCCCACCACTCTTAACAACGTAAACAGACAGCAGAGCAGTGGGAGCCGGTTGGTCAATCCCCGACCCGTATTGCGCATGCGCAGATCTAAGATCCAGTAGAAATGATAAAAAAGTAAAAGTGTGCTGCTTATTGTTCTACTAGGCCAAAATAGAGTCAAAGAGTATATGAGAGTGAGAGTGTGTTAATTAATATATTTGGCAGTTTGGAGTAAGTCTGTAGATTTGTGTGTGTGTGTTTCATGTATAGGCCTCTCACGATAATTAATTTAATTAATTAATTAATAGAACTTAATCATAGCCTGTTAAGACTTCACAGAGGCGGTATAGATCTGCAGTTCTGCTGGGTGCCTGCACATGAGGGGGTGAAAGGGAACGAGTGTGCTGATAAATTAGCAAAAAGTGCACTACAAAAGGAAATAACATTACCAGTTCACAGGGCCGGCCCTAGACTTTTGGGGGCCCTAAGCGAGCTTTGGCTTGGGGGCCCCCCTCACTCTAGCGCGTTCTCACTACACACAACACGGAACCAACTTTTGTCTTATGATGTTAGCATAAGCACACATATTGTATAAATAAGCATGTAAACACCGTGGACCTAACCTCCTCTAGGGGGGTCCTCACCTCCTCTAAGGGGGTTCTCACCTCCTCTAGGGGGGTCCGGGGGCATGCTCCCCCGGGAAGATTTTTTTTTAAATATTGAAGTTAAAAGCATCAATCTGGTGCACTTTGAGAGCAAAATTAAGAGATCTATGGATACATCTCTCAACACCCATATGAAACAGAACTGTAAGCAGATTTTTCTTTATGGATATTTTACAAATCACTTAAAAGTAGGGTAGGTAAGTTTGAGAAACCGGCTCGAGATACACTTTTTGTTATATTCCATGGAATGCTCTTAACATCCCGATAGCAATGAATATCTTAAGTGCTTTGACAAAAAATCCATAAAAAAATGTCATCTGTGGAAGCCGTAATACTGTAAAAAGAACGACCAATCATTAGCCGGCCCGGCTAAAATAACTGGATGGCCTACCTGCCTGTCAGCCTTCCATCGGGGCACAAACTTATCTCGTGCCCTCATTGGTCATGTGCGCGTTCGTGTGTGTTGGAGGAGGGGCTCTATAAGGAAGTGGCTCCGGTTGTGTATTTTCAAATTCTAGCGATCTCGAGCCGGTCTCTCAAACGTACCTACCCTACCTTTAAACTGTATTCTTGTTTTGTCATATAGTATTTTCATAACTGTTTTTCATTTATTCTCTCTGGCTGTCCATCTCATAATGTTCACATAGAAACTAGCTGTCAATAGGAATATCATTCAGAAGAATTATAATTTCTGTCACAAAAAGAGGTTGCACATTTAAATTCAGGTGTTGTTATGGCAACGTCAGTGGCCAAACAGCCACATTTACTGCTGCAAATACGTTCAAACATGCTGTCGACACGTAAAGCAGTGGCAACTATGCCACCATTTCAGCTGACTTTTTCTCAGAAATACTGTCACATAACATCCATATATTTCAGTGCTAGGTTGATGCTTAGCTAAGCTAACTATGAAACACTTTAACTGACAGGACTCCGGATCAACTGTGTACTGTAAGGTAGCTTCTAGCTTCATGTCGAACAGTAAGTCAACATTTCCCAGAGAGCTTTCTTTGAAATCACCAGGTAACGCTAAAAAAAATTACATTTAGATTGTATGACAAAGTGTTTATTTAATATATCTGGCTAGCTATAGCTACTTGCTAACGGTTTAGCTTACCCCCGCTATGTCGCTTAATGGGTCGGGCCGGCTCTGGGTAGTGTGTAGGGGTAGGGTGTAGGGGGCGGTTTGGGATTGGGCCGAAGAGTCCTGCCCTATGAGATCAAAAATAAGTCATTCATGTTTATTCACTGTCTGTGGTGTAACATAATTATGGAAGAAAAACATATGTTGTCTAGTTCAGCTAGAAAATACCACTACTTTTTAAGACTTGGTAAGGGCTTTCTTACCTAGTCAACTAAAACACATATGACCAATGACGAAACTGCTGCATGTAGCTACTACAAGACAGAGTAATGCAGAAAAAAACAATCGACCAAAGTGAGATAAATCAGTTATTTAAAAAGTGAAACAAAATTACAGTCACCATAACCATCACAACAACGCTCTCAAAAAGTAAACACATTACAGTGGTGGAAGAAGTACTCAGATTGGTTACTTAAAGGGGACCTATCATGCAAAATGCACTTTTGTACGTCTTTTATACATGAATATGTGTTCCAGGGAACTCACCAAGTGTCAGAAAACACAACCCTCTCTCTTTTCCTCCATACCCAAATCTCTACAAACGGGGCTGCAACGGATCTGATACAGACTGATACAGATTTGAACATTTCTCTGATGTCAGGACGGAGGAGCTCCACCTATATGGCCAACTCTCCACCAATCAGGGGAATGAGAGGTTGCCGTGGCATGGTAACAGCATGGTAACAGCATGGTAACAGCATGGTAACATGACGCTCGTAACTCGTGGTCAGCTGCAGCGCATGCAAAGACAGGGGTGGAGGAGAGCAAAATAGAGCGAAATGAGGCATGGCTAAAATGCATGATCTGTTTGGTATTTTGAAAAAGAGAACGTATAAATATACCTTATATAGGTATGGCCCTACAATATATTATTCAAATATAACATGATAGGTCCACTTTAAGTAAAAGTAGCAATACTACATTTTACTTACAATTTATAGTCCTGCATTCAAAAATATTACCCATTTCAGAATCATACATATTGAGTAACTGGGTTAGTAGTGTAGGCTACTATGATTATTCACGAGTTGTTATCACAGCTGATAAATGTAGAGCTAATTTGAATAACTTTGTATACTGCTACTTGATATCTTAACCTATATGTCAAAGTTGATTTAATCAATGATTTAGATTTTGTATTAGCTAATAATATTACCTAAAAAATAACTAGTAACAAAAGCTGTGAAATAAATGCAATAAAAAGTACAATATTTGCTTCTAAAATGTTGTAGAGTGGAAGTATAAAGTAGCATACTGAGAATACTCAGGTAAATTACAAGTACGTACCTCTTTAGTAAATGTACTTTGTTACTATCCACCACTGCAAATTAATGTAGTAATAAATGTTCAGTGAAATGTTGTGAAAATATCCGTATCATAGAGTTCAGTCCAATGCTCAAACAATAAGGTTCATGGCATGTTTATGGGAACTTGTGTTGAGGGGTTTTAAAAACATTGAGTGAAGTGTTCCGACTGAAGAAGTGAAATAATGTATTTGTGTGATGAATCTGTAGCGCCATCAAGAGGGGAGAAGTTGAAAAAGATTGTATTGGATGATGGATCGGTAAACTGGACAATTATAGTTTATAGTAAATGTACAAAAACAAATGTCTTATGAACATCAATTATTCGTTTTTAGAGATTGTGTGCATATGTCTCTATTTTAACAAAACGTTTGATTTAAAGTTGTTAAAATTAACATTTATCTTACCCATGTCCATGTGCTGCTGTTTCCTAAAAGAGTTTTCTCCCTGCAAAATTCAATATAATAACTAGGCCTACTTTAGGTCCATTTAACCTACATTCCATGCTAATTGGCTTTTATTGTATGGGAGCTGGAGACAGTCTCACGATGAAGATAAATAAATGAAGCCTCCATGATTGTTTCAGCTCCTCAGTTCCCAGTGAAAAGTAAACGCACCACAAACAAGAGGATCAGGAGAGACATTTACTCGATTAACCAAAAAGTCCACTTTAGCAGCAAAACATGCTTAGATCGCCTATCTAGAATGGGTCTTAAATAATTGTGCAACTTGTTCCTTATGTTGATGAAAGCATGCAATAATAACCACTGTACTGTATGCCGACATTTATATTCCTTATTTTGTAGGCTTTATTTGCAAAAAAAGAAGAGGAAAATAAAAATATTTACATAGTTTATTCTTGCTTTGACTCTGTTTATTCTACACTGGGTGCAGTTTAGAGACGCAAGTGTGTCTGTTTATCATCATGAGGCCTCTTACACATACTTTTTTTTTACGGAAACAGCTACAAACAAACAAACCGCCATTTACATATCTAATTTACTGTATATAATCGCTCTCACTCACTCTTGCACCGGCACGCATGGGCGTCAGTGAACAGAACGTAAGGTTGTACCAAGGTTATAGACGGCTGCAGAGCTTCCAATCAGTCATTTGCACTCAGACTTGTCACAAGTTCACATGCGAAAACTGGAAAGTTGAAATCTTGGATTTCTGATCCCAAAAACGTATTGAAAACCAACTGTTTGATAACTGAGCTTTAGAAACACCTAAAGTTAATTTACACTTAAAACTACTAGATGAAAACATGGCTTCGTCTGGACCCCCTGCAGAGGAGCACCTGCTGACCCGTGTCACACGGTGGTTCACTGGCTTTGCTGGTAAGACATCATTTAATTTCATGCCAAATGTATTTGTAAATGTTTCTTTAGTTATTTTTGAGTTAGTTTCAGTACGAAGTTTGCATTTAATTACGTGAAATTGTTGAATATTAAGATTGAGACATGGAATGTTGGCTTGAAAGTTGGAAAAAACTAGATTTCAGGTCGCTTAATGTTTTTTGGGTGTACAATGAAAAAAGGTCGATAGAACTGGGAAAACTTTGTCGGGAGAGTTGTAGAATGTGCTAACAAAGGTGTTGCGAGTTGAAAACCCGGTTATTGTTGTTTAACGGCTTCAAATTTCCGAATTAACTGTCGAAAATTGACAAAACAAAATGGCGACCAGCACCATGGTGATAATAGAACGTACATGTCCAGGGTCGTTTCCCTGTATAGACAGCTGAGTTTGCTGCTTAAAATGTATCTGGAGATGTTGTGGGGCCCTCTTATGTTTAACAATATCACACTTGTTAACTATAATTCCATCTATCAATTATATATTCTTAAATTGCTATAGATTGTATTTTCTGAAGAGATGAGTGGTTTTGATATGCTGTCTCGTATAGTTATTTGCATTGCTTTGCAACTCATAATTAACCAACTATAATAAATTCGCACATATATGGCTGTGGTCATTTTGGAGAAGCCCTGTTGTTTATTGTGATGTGGTTAATAAGTAACAACGTTGAAGCTGCGTAATTGCGCGTGTAAGTCCGTGACCATCAAACTTTTTGGCCGCATTTCAGTGTTTTTCAAACAAGATGTTTTCTCATATGTCTTCAATAGAAGAGCAGGATTTTTGTGTTTTTAAATCGAATTATTCTTACCTCACTGAATAGAGACAGTATTTAATTTAACTTAATATGACTAATACAACTCAACCTTATTCACCTTTGCTTTACAGTCCCTATTACAGATACTGTGCTCATTAAAGGGAAGATACAAATGCAAATTATTTGGCAAAATCTACATGGCAATAGCATTTTCATCGTGCTGTTTTATTTAAGATATCCTAATAAATAGTAACAAAGTTGCCCCTCTCTACATTTTACAGTTATCATTGTCAAAATCGGTATTTAAGAATTGGCAGCCAAATATGCCACACCAGTAGATGAGTTGCACAGTATTTGATAACACTTTTAGAGGGGGCAGTGTTAAGTGGTGGCTTTTCTACAAACGGATTAATTAGGCCTTTAGACCAACTGATTAAGTCTGTTTCATAAGTGCAGAATGTGACTTTCTTTCAAATTCTGTCTTGTTTCTCAGGTGGCTCCCTGTGGCCTGTGACCAACGCTCGCCCCGGTGCTGCGACTCCTCCCGAGGACCCGGTCCTGTCTGAGGTCGATGAGGAAGAGGTCGGCGCTGTATGGGTGGACGCTGTGGACGGGCTTCAGGAGGCTCAAGCTGAGCCTCATGGAGGTAATGGAGACAGTGAGCAGCCCCCTCCTGCTGCTCCTTCTCCTGTTTATTACCCTGTTCCCTATGCTGTTCCCTATCCGGTTCCTTATGCTGTTCCCCGTGCTGTTCCATATGGTGTTCCCTACCCTTACTATGCTCCTATGACTTCTCCTTATGCTTACCCCTACGCTGCTCCTTCTCCTTACGCTGCTCCTCATGCTTACCCCTACGCTGCTCCTTGTCCTTACGCTGCTCCTCATGCTTACCCCTACGCTGCTCCTTGTCCTTACGCTGCTCCTAATGCTTACCCCTACGCTGCTCCTTGTCCTTACGCTGCTCCTAATGCTTACCCCTACGCTGCTCCTTGTCCTTACGCTGCTCCTAATGCTTACCCCTATGCTGCTCCTTCACCTTACGCTGCTCCTAATGCTTACCCCTATGCTGCTCCTGCCTACCCCCAGGCTGACGCTTACGATGACCATTCCTATTACGCAAATCCTTTAGATGATGTAGAGGACCCTGCTGTTGAGGCGTTTCTTAACAGGTACTTGGACGGGCAGTCGTCTGAGGATGAGGAGGAGGACGAAGATGTTGCATATGACAGCCCTGTCTTTGATGTTGGGCCACTCTCCCTTGAAGATTTCTCAGAGAAGCCCGAAGACTCTGTCGTTCCTGGATCTCCCTCATGTTATGGCCCCGGCTACTCCAGAAGAAGATGCAGGGAAATTAGCGACGAGGAGGGGGAAGAGGAGGCGGAAGAGGAGTCTGCTGCGAAGAGGCGACGGTGGTCCGCGGACTGCGATTCGGATTGAGTCTGCAATGGATGGGCTGATAATCCTCCTTGATCATCAGAGCAATATCTGCCCATCATCTCTTCCACTTCACAACTGGACCAAATGATTCACCTGGTAGCCTTTGCGTCTTGTGGGGCTGCCTTCGGATCTTTTTTTGGTGTACTGTCTTATTTTTTGTTTGTCAATCTTTCTTCCTTTTATTCTGAGGGCAGGCGCTGCCCCAGGTAGCCTTTGCGTCTGGCGGGGCAGGTCCAGGAAGCGTCTTGCACTGATTTGATTGACACTTTTCTATATGTCAGGGCTGGCCTATGCGTCTGGCTGGGCAAGTAAAGCCTCAGGTAACCTTTGCGTCTTGCGGGGCTGCCACCCAGGAAATGTCTTGGATTTTTGGTGTACCATCTTCTCATTTTTGTTGCACGGTGGATCGACGTTTCACCTTGGAGCCTTCACCTTGATGGTGGGTTTGCCTGACTCACCCTCATGTCATGCCCTCACAGTAAAGCTGACAGCACTGTGTGTCCTGGAAGACGCTGCAGTCTGCTGTCTGTTGCTCCCAAGGTCAAACAAAAGCCATCACTGAAAACCACTGCACTGACAACCTAAGAAGCAGCAGGAAAAAAGCAACACCATCAAAGAGAAGACATGGCACTTTTACTTCATAGAACACAGGAGCTACATGTTGCAGCTGGCCTTTGCGTCTGGCTGGGCAAGTAAAGCCTCAGGTAGCCTGTGCGTCTTGCGGGGCTGCCACCCAGGAAACGTCTTGGATTTTTGGTGTACCATCTTCTCATTTTTGTTGCACGGTGGATCGATGTTTACAGCTCCCATCTAAAAGAAAGGCTCACCTTAAAAAAGCTATTTCAGTTTAAGCAATGCTATATGCACTGTATAGATACTTTAACTCAGTTTACCTTCCCTTTCCAATGGGAAAGTGAAGCAAGTCACAAAACAGTCATTTTGACCTCGCAGAACACAGGAGCTGCTGGTTTAACGTTGCCACGATCTGTTAGTTAGTATATGTAATTGTGTGACTTAAACTCTCTAGTTTGAATCCACCAAAGTCCCACAAAGGTACACAACAGTACATTGCTCTACTTCCGTGCTCAAACTCGGGACGTGCCGACCTCCATCTACTGAGGAAATACACTGACTATGGAGAATTACCTCAAACAATCCCACTTCAAACGGTCCTTCCTGTCAATTTAATATGGCCAAAAAATGTACAGTAACTTTATAAAATATATGATATTTTAAATATTCAATCATTCAGAGATCATATGTCTTGCTTACCATCTTTGTCCTTACTTCACTCTTATCTTACTCCACCAATTGAGCTGCTGTTGTTCACTAAGGACAAAAAAGATAAGTATGAGCTTCTGTCTTGTAGAGAAAGTATCCTGAAATAGTTTATTATAAAAAACACAGAAAGTAATATCATGTTACCTACCTCGAAACTGTACACTAAATCTGTTTGTTTATATTACAGTATATCACCAGAGGCCTGTACTACGAAGCTGGATTTTCGCTTAGCCGGCTAACTTCAGGGAAATCTCGGGCTTTCCGGTCCTACGACGCTGGTTCTCTTTTTAGCAGGCTAGATTTCCATGGTAACTTATGCTGTGCGGCAAACCTGCTCCGGAGCAGGTTAGGTGGCAGGCTAAGAGATCAACTCAGTGAAAGCACCGCCTGCTGACCAATCAGAGCTCCGTGTGCAGAGTTTAAAGCGATCAATTCATATTACAGAATAGAGGAAATACAGAAAAACTGCCGTTGCAGGAAAGACGGCCGGCCAAAATCAACTGACTGTGTGAACGTGAAAATTAATAGAATATCCCCTCCCATCTTCAGAGCAATCTGACTATTATAATATTAGCGTTAAGAAAGCTTACTTAAATATCTGCCACGACATAAGTAACCGGATCAGAGTAACATTAAGTACAGTCCGCGGCACTGTGAGTGCAGACGTCGATGTGTCCCATTATCATTCATATCATATCACATCATGTATCATATATTTCCTTATTTGAGTCAGCTTCTTGAGTCGTATCTGGCCGTGCAACACTCACAGTGTCACATACTGTATGCAGAAGTATTATTTTAAGCAACACATTAAGTTGATGAAACACTCGAGTCAAATTCTCCTAATTAAAGTCAGATCCACTCGTGTCTTGGACGGGGCAGTGATTTCATAAACCTGTTAATGTACGCATTCAAACACTTTTTCTTTTACCAGCTGTATTCACCTTGCAGGTGCAGCTATGTGGCTTTTATCCTGGATAAAGTGTTTAAGTCATGGATGTTTAAAGTTTAACTTCTTCATATTTGACTAATATTAAAGTTCACTTTTCATTCAGGAAGTATGACGCTGCGCTGTCAGTACGCTTGTCCGTGTTTGAGATTGGTCGAATGCTCCAAATACCACCCCTTTCATGTATACGCGCACCTAACTAGATAGGACACGGCTGGCTTGAGCGATCCACTTGATAACCAGCGTCGTAGTACAGTTTAGCCAGAGCGCGTATGTTTTGGATTGGGCCAACCGGCTAACTCAAACATATCCAGGTTAGGTTGAACCAGCTTCGTAGTACTGGCCTCTGTTCAGTAAATCACAGATAAACTCTGCTGTTCAATGTGGATGAAAACAGGTAAGTAAGAACTTCTGACAAGGTGATTTGGCATTTTCTACAATGGAAAGTCAAAGTATGAAATATGTGTTACTGTGTGTAATATCTGTATGCTTATCAATACTTTTTTTTAAAGATCGGATCATGTTTTAGTAACCATTACTTACTCATACTACACCTTGGAGAAAAACGTGAGTACAAATGTCTGACTTAAAGTAAAAAATATATCCACTGCATATGCTACCCCTGTTTGTCTTTCCACTAATCTAAGTTTGTCTTTATAAATGTAATAAGTGTTTTTTATTCAGAGATTGCTGCCATTCACTGTGGACATCAAGGTAAGTGCAAGCTAGAGAAAACAATAATAAACAAAATACTTTTGTGATGTCATTGATTCAAAATTGAAATATGATCTGTCTTACTCAACATTTGATATATTTCCTCTTACCTCCTTCCCCTGAGCTGCTGCGATTCTCTGTGGATAAAAACACTACAGTAGGATTTAATGCAAAGAAAGCAAATGTAATGTTTTGATGTAAACTGTCTGCACCCTGTAAGCTACACTCATTCATACATGTATCACTTTTCCTATTTACTAACTATTCTTTATATTTCTCTTCTGCACTCCACCCCCTGAGCCTGCTGATCACTGTACAGTAAAAGGTAAGTGTGAGCCTCAGACTGACATAAAGTGCAGTACATGCAGGGTTACCCTGGCGAACCAGGAACCGCTCCCATCCGACCTGCAGGACAAACTGGAGATCAGACAGGTAACACGTAATGACAACAATACAGACATTTCCTACAAGTCTTACTTTGCTTTTTTTAATCATTCAAATTGTTGCTCATTCTGTTAAACACGTTTCATTCATTTCTCATACAGAGACACAATGTTCCTGCAGCAAATCCAGGCTTACCTCTGGAGAGATAGTCGTCTGTGTTTCAGTCTATGTAAGTATTTTAAGATTACAAAAAAAGCAATAGACACTTAAAGAGTTACCATATGCTGAACTCTTACATAATGCAAAGTAAAAAGACATTTTTGTTTCTTCTTTTAGAACTCCTCCTGTGTCTTTGGAAGTCCTGGGTCTCCTGAGAGTGGATGCAGCGGTATCACCCTGATCTCTCACTTTCACGGTTTTGTTGTTGAATTCAATAAAACACCTGGAAATCAATCTTTCTGTTTTGAGATGTCTTTTTAAATACTTTTTATTTAGATAATGTGAAGTTGTTTAAAAAGTAACTTCAGGTGTCATCAAATATATAGTGGCTAAAATGCTGCTAAGTCGTATAAGAACTGAGTCTTATGGATTATTTGTAAAACCCAGAACACACACATATATATATATATATATATATATATATTTCTTTTTTAATCAGTCCATATCCATATTAAAGCTTTGACATATATCCATGAGTTCTGAGAAACAGCCAAAGAAAGAGGAGTAAACCCATGAGAGATGATCAAACCTCACAGATACACACTACACACTACATTTTAAATCAATACAAATCAATCATGGTAAGAAGAAACGTAGGATTGTAATTTACACATAGCTTCCAGTATAATTAGCAACCAACTCCTGACAGGCCTGACGCAAAGCAGGTCACAGATATATGTATACCAAATACATTCATGAATAAATCAGTATTTTTGGGTTGAAGACAAACAAAAGGATGCCTTCTGCTCACATACCAAAAACGTTGAAACCGAAGATGTGGAGATGTTATGATCATTACTAAATTATTATAAATGGAGGAAATACAGTGCTGTTTTTGGATTACACAAAACAGCTGAAGAACAAAGACGTTGTTTGTCCGGAGGGGGGCGCCAAAGTAATATGTTGCTGCATGACTTATACAACGCTGCCCGTCCAGTAGGTGGCAGTATGAGCCTCAGCTGTCTCTGGTGCTGCGAACTATTACAGGACGAAGAGGACCATTATGAAAAGGAGCAGTATGACCATGGACTGATGTTTGCTAATGTCTTATAAAGAAGCGGGATGACATGATAACGTTACATGAAAACAGTTAGACGACGTGCTGCAGAGACATTAAAGAGTAAGTCATACAATATGCCATATTTTGTTGTAGCTAGTAATTTAGCATCACATATGACCTACAGAGTGACGTCTGGGTATTTAAACGCTGTATTTCACCTCAAATAAATGTAGGCTAATTGGTTAACTGTTTAAGGATCCGTACTCAGGTTGTAAAAACAATATTCTTACGTGTTTGCTATTGAATTGTGGCATGTTGAGAGGATCCAAACGCACGAACATAGCTCAGTATAAGAGGTACTAGCCCCCATAGCCGCGTTCACACCGGAGTACTTTTCACCGTACTTTTCAAACCTTTCCGTTTGAGGTGAAAGGTGAACACAACAAAAACAAAGCTGCTTGAACAAATCATTAACATGTGTTTATGGTAAACCAGACAACTATTGATACAAAACAAAAAAGCCTGAGAGCATAGTCCACCAAAATATATTATGTGACTGATGCTTTCTTCCATGGGCGTAGGAAGCATCCTGAATGTGGGGGGGACATTTTTAACGGGGGGGTGTGGGGGCGAAAAAATATATAGATTTCCTGTATTCTGGTGCATTTTAACAGGTGGTTTGATACTTTTATGTGTGAGGAAAATGATGGGTACATTTTGTAATTTCATCCAGTAGTAAAGAAAGGAAACATATTTGATTATTAATTCAGAGCTGTCTTTGAATTAATAAAAAGCAGTTTAAATGCCCATTTTTTGTACATTTATATACAACAATAAATATTTGTGAGTGCATTGAGAGATATTGTTGTGGAGAGTCATTTATATATAAATCGCAAAATACATTTGTGAATCCTTCTGTGAGCATTTATTAATATTGAGACTGATCTGACTCCATACGGATGTTCAGTTCACCTAGCAATGGTATCATTGACTTAAATGTTCAAATAAATGTTGCTCTTCTGTCTATATTGGTCATATGATGCCCTTGACTGAAATGTTTCCTGTTCAATATCCCCACTGATTTCCTTAAAATCCTGGCATGAGAGTCCACATCACAATTTACTCTCAACTGTCATTTCCCTTTCATCACTCACCTCAGCAATGGACCTCTCTCCACTGTCCCTGTATTCTGCCTCTGACTCACTCGCAAGTGCCTAGATGTCAAGAGAGGTGGTGAAGTGATAATTATTTATTGATCAGTATACTCTTTCACATTGAATCATAACAAGTCATACTGAATGTAAATACAACTGACTCTAAAGTAAGTCCCAGTCTGTGACATTGGACATTTTGAAGACTCAAAGTCCCAAGCAGTAGGTAGAATATTAGCTCGTCTATGTGATGTGCACAGAAAATAAATAGTTAACTGAATACTGGGATGGAAATTGCCTATAAGCACTCAGTAAAACATAAACACACACAAAAAGCTTCTGAATGATAAGAAGTATAATTAAAACATAATGTACATTACCATTTTGAGAGAGAGTAGTTAAAGAACTCAGAAAAGAATCTCTTATCGAACTGAGGCTCCAGTAAAACACACTGACTGCGTCTCTACATGGACATCAGTAAGCCGTTTATGAGTATTATCCCGGTTATGATCATATTGGGGATATGGTGTTTACATGAGCACAGAGAGATCGGGTTATTCATGTTCCATGTTTACATGATAAATACTAGTAACCTGGCATTTCGATGCCTTTTCTCATCTAAACTATTCAGTATTTGTATCTCTCTATCATGAACATAAAGACGAAACTCCTCTCCAGAAGTGAGACGCCGCCATCACTGTTAACTGATTAACTGCTACCAGCTGATGACTTACTTTCCTCTTCTTTGAAAAAAATGTTCTTATGTCCATGTTGTCTGGGGGAGAAAACATATCAAACCAAGAGATCGTCAGCTTTGATTTTCGCTGTATTAACCTTTTCCTGATCATTTGGTGTGTGTGCCTTACCTCCGCTACCGGCATCGCTTCATACAACAGATCTGAGCTGTCCAACTATGACAACACTCCTTGAACATGCGCGCTATGTGAGAATCTGCCTTGGTACAAAGTAGCAGTGAAAACATGGTACGGAGTTTCATTGATTTGGGCATTCTCTCAATAAGCAAGTGGAATGGATTTCATTTGATAGTGAAGCACTGACACAGCGCTCTACAAAGTGCGGCGAGTGGATAGACCGATTCACGGACTTTCCGCATAGTAAAAGTGGGGGGGTCTAAACTAATCATTTGAAAAAGTGGGGGGGACTTGTCCCACCCTCATATAATTGCTGCGACGCCCATGCTTTCTTCTCTTGAAGAAGTAGGGCTTTTAAATATTGTGAAATTTGAGATGTGTTCTACTTGTTTAGTATTTATTATAAATGGATAGACACCGACCTGATTTCTTTCTCTTTCCTTCTTTCCAGGTGTCTTGACCTAATGCTGGCAGTGGAGAACTGAGAGGAGTTTTTACATTATGGAGGCTTTAATTGACTATCTAAATGTTTTCCACATCAAGGCCAGTGGACTGACGGTGACGTTTAGCCTCGGCCTCATCTTCCTGGGTCTGCTTTACTGGTGAGTGAATACTTCAAACCTCTGTGTTGGGTTGCTGCAGTGGCTGTGGGAATGAAGTCAATATTGTGTAATATACTAATAATATAAAGCACATTCCTTCTTGAAATGCAGATAAGCAACCTCCTCACTCATCAGATCTGATTGTTGCAGCTTTGCATGCTGGGTTTCAGATAGATGAGGTTCTTGAAGGAACACTTTATAATATTGTTGACCAGGGAACCAACTGGAGATTTAATTGTACTCCACTATTGTTTTGCCGACTCTTAACAGCGCTATTTTCATTCATCGATACAACTCTGTGCACTGTCTTCTAGGTATTCAATCTACCCATATTCAGTCCTTTCACGATGTGGCATCAAACACCCAAAGCCAATGCCTTTCCTGGGCAACATATTCATGTTTCGTCAGGTAAGATTACCTCTTTTGTCTTCAACTTCTGTCAGATTTAGTTTGGACAATGAAACATATTACCTACCAATGTAAGCAAAATCTTCCTTCCAACATTATTACTGCACTAGTACTGTTCTCTTTATACCTCCACCACTGCACTCTGATTAGTTACTCTTCTACCAGCACTAGCTTGACTAGCCAGTGACCTCTACTGGCTAGGCTGGGTAGTGATCAGCACTATGAAAAAGGATTGTAATGAATTGAACATCCATTATCAATTTGGGTTTTTGCACAACAGCCTACTTAAAAAAAAAAACATTAAATAGCAAAAGCCATCCTGAAATCTTTTTTAATGCAGATTGTTTAGTATAATATATCTTAATGCCTAATTTAAAAGTGGTTGATCTTATTCCCGGAGATTAACTACAAGATGATATGGAAGTGGGACCTTCCTCATCATCATCCTTGTCCGTTTTGTTAGATATAATGTTCTTGTCATAGGTTTTTGATCAACAAGTTGGCTATAAATTATAAATATATACATCTCCCACAGTCACATCATTCTGTAGTCATACTGACAACAACCCAAATAGTGATCTGTCGCTAACATGGAGTTATTTTACAACAAAAAAAGAGTTGATGGGTGATGCGCTATTTTTTTCATCTGTTTTGATCTTGTTCTTTATTTTCGTTTAAGGGTTTTTTCAACCCTATCAATGATCTGATAAAGACGCATGGCAGAGTTTGTGGGTAAATATTAGAAATACTTTCTGTATCAGCATCTGATGAAATGATGCTCTGAACATTTTTAGTTCTGTCACATTGTATAACGAAACCTACACTTCTTTTGTAAATACCCATGGTGGCAGCATTAAGATTAACTCCATTTGGTATATTTCAGGTATTATTTGGGCCGGAGAGCGGTGGTGGTGATAGCGGACCCTGACATGCTCAGACAGGTGATGGTCAGGGACTTCAGCAGCTTCCCAAACAGAATGGTGAGGACATGAAAGAAAACATTCCCATGTACACTTTGTGCTCTCTCTCTATGGTTTAATGATGACATAAGTACATATATTTTTGTTCTCTCCTTTCTCTCTGTGTAGACTGTTCGCTTTGCCTCCAAGCCCATGACAGACTGCCTGCTCATGCTGAGGAATGAACGCTGGAAGAGAGTGCGGAGCATCCTGACCCCGTCCTTCAGCGCTGCCAAGATGAAAGAGGTGAGATAAGAGTGAACGCCTATTAGATGCTGCCACTTTCTTAAATGCTTTTGTGGTATTGAAATTTGCAGGATAGAAGTTCAGATCATTAATGTCTACAAGAAACAGCTCACAGACATACAAGTTCAACCTTTTTATCCAAACAGTTACAGATGGAGGGCAAGAAGTAGAGTTGAAGGAAAGACAGCTCTTACTGTTTTGTAAAATATTAAAATAATTTCCCCCACGTTTCTTTTTTAAGGTCACATTTTTTTACTTGGGCAATGTTATTATTATGTACATGAGTATAATGAAATATCAGTTTCTCGTATAACTAAAGGCTCAAGTTGGTGTAACTACGAGAAGTGTTTTTTGTATCTAACGGGTGGAGAGTGGTGTCCTGGTACCGCTGATAAGCTTGTCTCTGAATGAATTTACGGCAGCGCAGACCTTCTGCTTTGATCTGCAGGAAATATCAGATCTGTTCATCATTGGAGACAATATTTTAGTCCAGGAGAAAGGAGTGGAGAGGAAGTGAAAGACTTCTTTGTTGAAAAAGAGAAATGATTTCCAAGGCGTGTTGAGTTCATGGTACATCTAAATTCTCTTTGCTGTCTACATTTTGACTTTGAATGATATCTGATCAAGTTATTTTCTTCCTTCATTGGTAAATCAAAAATATTGAATTTAATTACCTATCTTTATCTTTTTCATATCAACCTCTTAATCACACTATTTATCCTTTAAACTTCTCTTCAGCCGGGATTAACTTTGAATAGTCATCCCCACAGTGTGACTGTACGTCCATGCAGCGTGTGTATTGACTGTTATTTTGATCTACGAATGCCTTTTTCAACTGCGTACAGTAGTCTGAGTGTGCTCTTTATCTGTCTGTGGCACCTTTCCCAAATGATTGGTGATTAGTAGGTCACAAACTATTTAAATGGTTTACAATAGCAAACGTTCTTGTTACATTTTAACTGTACCCATAATGATCATGACTCGTCAATAGATCTTTCAAAAGAATGGTCATTTTAAAGAGGCCCTATTATGCTTTTTGGGGTCTTCCCTTCCCCGTAGTGTGTGATATAGGTTTTTGTACGTGTAAATGGTCTGCGAACCCTAAAATCTGCCTGAAACACCTCCATTTTAGTCCTTTATTTACTTCCGAAAATAAGCATAATAGGGCCCCTATAAAAAAAACACCTGTTTGATGTGGAGGTTGGCTAGGCGCTAGGTTCTGATCTCAGTTTTTTTGGCACAAGCATACTAAAGAGGGGAAAGTAATGCAGGGACATGTTTTTTATTTATGTTTTTATGATCAATATTTTTTTTAAAGAATCAATACCAAATGAGCAGCTCGCGAGTACAGTATTCTTTCTGCACCAATCTATCCGACCCGTGTTGTATTCACTGGCAACTTTGACGAGTATCAGTGTCTCTCATTGTTCCTGTAGATGGTTCCGCTCATCAACACAGCCACCGATGCCCTGATGACGAACCTGAACGTCTCCGCTGAGTCAGGAGAAGCCTTTGACATCCACAGGTGATCACACTCGAATGAACACAGGCAATCAGTATTATATTATCATCTTCACGGCTTGATGTTTTAGTTTGTGTGTGTTCTGCAGATG
This sequence comes from Trematomus bernacchii, assembly GCF_902827165.1. Classification (NCBI taxonomy): domain Eukaryota; kingdom Metazoa; phylum Chordata; class Actinopteri; order Perciformes; family Nototheniidae; genus Trematomus; species Trematomus bernacchii. The sequence continues at coordinate 10,977,515 of NW_022987714.1, read as the reverse complement.
TTTCGGCTGCTTCACCATGGATGTTATTGCCAGTGTGGCATTTGGAACTCAGGTGGACTCTCAGAAAAACCCAGACGACCCGTTTGTCCGCCATGCTCAGATGTTCTTCGGCTTCTCTTTCTTCAGGCCCATCATGCTGTTCTTCAGTCAGTCCAATCTCTTTGTATTTCTATTTATACTGTATGTGTTTATTGGAGGCATTTGTACAGGAATGCAATGTAAGCAAGTAACCAAAATATTAAAACATAGACCAGAAGAGGTATGTTTCCCTATATATAAATGGGGTTATTGCATTTGGAGAACTTTAATCATAAACTAAATAGATTGTTATAGATTTATTTAAATGTAAATAGTTGATTTGTGTGTCCAGTTGCTTTCCCATTCATCATGGCTCCTCTGGCGGGACTCATCCCAAACAAAAGGCGTGACCAGATGAATAGTTTCTTCACGACTAGCATCCAGAGGATCATCCAGCAGAGAGAGGAGCAGCCTCCTGAGCAGGTGAAGCTCATTGTCACTTAATAAGCTTATAAGATAATGTATACTGTATATAAAACTTACCATTTCCTAGTTTTAACAATGTTTTAAAAATGAGTTAATTGGGTTTCTTGTGTATGCAGAGGCGTAGAGACTTCCTCCAGCTGATGTTGGATGCACGAACCAGCAAGGAGCATGTGTCTTTGGAGCACTTTGACTCAGAGAAGCACGCTGCTGAGCTGGATCAGAGGAACCAGCTGTCGGCCTCCGATCAGGACGACCCCCCCCCCCCACAGGAGCCCTCCACCATGCGCCCACAGAAAAAGATGATCACTGAGGATGAGATTGTGGGCCAGGCTTTTGTCTTTCTGCTGGCAGGCTACGAGACCAGCAGCAACACGTTGGCCTTCACCTGCTACCTCCTGGCCATCAACCCCGAATGTCAACGCAGAGTGCAGGAAGAGGTGGACGAGTTCTACACCAGACATGTGGGTGTGACGCCTTACGGTTTGATATCATCTCATTTTCTTCAGCTACTAACAACAAGATTTAAGTTTCAGACGCAATTCAGTGCACACATTTGCTCATTCTGTTTTTAAAATGTACTGAAATTGTCCTGATTTGATCTTATCTTCCTTGTGTTGTAGGAGTCAGCGGATTACACAAATGTCCAGGAGTTGAAGTATTTAGACATGGTGATAAGTGAAACACTGCGCCTCTACCCTCCAGGATTCAGGTAAATCCAGAACATTCAATGAGGATAAGATCATTTTTGCAGAATGAACAGGGTTAACTATTTCTCTACATACAAACATACAGTATATGTTTTAGTTTCTGTATTTAATAATACAGAAATCAAATGGAGGAGAGAAAGAAAAAATTGTTTATGGGAATAATACATGCATTTTCTTTTTCTTTCCCTTAACTGTCAAGTGGGAACTAAGTATCTTTTGTACGTTTTGTGTCTCTCTTATTTTCCTACGATACTGCAATGATTGGCTGTTAATAAGAAAATATGAAGGACAGACCATCTATTTCTATTTATTTATTTTTTGAGTAAGGGACCGGTACTATAAGGTATATTACAGGTATACATTATGTTCTTCTCCCTGCTCTCTTTCGGGTATGGTGTGTTTACAGAGACATGTTTTGTAAATACTTGTTATACATTGAGTTTGTGCATACCATGAACGGAACAAATCAAAATGAAATGAAATCTATGGTATTTTGCTCTCTACAGGTTTGCGAGAGACATCGACGAGGACTGTGTGGTGAACGGACAGTTCCTCCCCAAAGGAGCAACTCTGGAGATCCCCGCCGGCTTCCTCCACCAGGACCCCGAGCACTGGCCCGAGCCGCAGAGCTTCATCCCTGAGCGGTAGAGGGCTGTTCTTACAGGAGATAAACTACAGAGACTGCAACCTGTGACTCATTGTTTCAAATCTGGGGTTAGTGTTAGGTGGTAAAATACCTGCATTTATCTCTAGATTCACACCAGAGGCCAAGGCCAGTCGACATCCCTTCGTATACCTGCCGTTCGGAGCCGGACCCCGTAACTGTGTGGGAATGAGGCTCGCCCAACTGGAAATGAAGATGGCGTTAGTTCGTATATTCCGCAAGTTCAGCATCGTGGCCTGCTCTGAGACCAAGGTGGGTTCCAACACTAAGGAGGACAACAATCTCTTAAAAAACGACAAATCTAAAAAATTATTGGTTAACACGAGACACATTTAAACACTGAGCAGAACTGCAAGAACACTGGCCAAAGCACAGCGGTCATGTTTTATCAACACTGCTTCCACTCCTACTGCTATTTATTTAATTTGTTTACTTTATTATTGGCCCCTTTAGTTTTGTTTGTTTTGTTTGTTTGTTTGTTCACCATGTAACGCGGCCTTGGGTCCCTTGAAAGGCGCTTATAATTAATTATCAATAATACAGTTAAATTATTGTAATTTGCACCAACTGAACTGTCTATAATTACTAAGGTTGTAATAGTCCAAATGTGATAATCTTTCATCTATTTCCATGCGTGGTTATATATAGAGTATATGCTCAAATGTTGCTTTTTCATATGGTTTTCATGTCTTTGTTCAGGTTCCTCTTGAGTTGAAGTCAGCAAGCACTCTGGGACCTAAAAACGGCATATTTGTGAAAATTGAAAGAAGAGACGCTGGAGAAGGCGAAGTGAATTGTCCACCATCAGACAGTTGAGACGGGCAGGTCATCACCATGGAAACCTGATGAACCGTTACAAAGCATACATATTTAATAGTTATCTTATACAAGATTGAAACATTGCATTTTAAGTTACAGTTCACTGTATTTCTCGATGACTGTGCATGGTTAGTGCCTTTCTTCTTGGTGAGTGAACTTTAAAGGGTACTGAAGATGAGACGTGAGTACAAAAAAGAGTCGAGCGAATAAAGACGCACTGCATAAAAGTCTGAAATGAATGAATTCACCTCAACTATTTGTCTTCCTTGCACTGTAGAATACATTTTTTTTATTGATATGCAAGTGCATTTAAATATATTAAAATGGGTGTTATGGTCTCTACAAGTTACTGCTGTTGACTCCAGTCTTACACAATGCTGTCACGTTACATCTTTAAACCCCTTCAAAGCAGGGTTGCCAACTCTCACGCATCTGGCGTGTGTGACACACGCTTTCACTCTCAATCTCACGCTCTCACGCTGCCCAAACTATTCTCACGCCAAAAACAAGATGAACCGGCGATTGTTTTTGGTTGGTTATTTACAATGTTGAGTTGACAGCTGCTCAAGCTGTCGATCCGCTCCCTCCCCGCCCCCACCACTCTTAACAACGTTAACAGACAGCAGAGCAGTGGGAGCCGGTTGGTCAATCCCCGACCCGTATTGCGCATGCGCAGATCTAAGATCCAGTAGAAATGATAAAAAAGTAAAAGTGTGCTGCTTATTGTTCTACTAGGCCAAAATAGAGTCAAAGAGTATATGAGAGTGAGAGTGTGTTAATTAATATATTTGGCAGTTTAGAGTAAGTCTGTAGATTTGTTTGTGTGTGTTTCATGTATAGGCCTCTCACGATAATTAATTTTGTTGGATACATTGGATACTGTCATGCCTCTTCCCACTTTGAGAACCACCGGGTTAAAGAGATGGAATGATATGATGATTCATACTCATGTACAGTAGGTGGCGGTATGCACCTTTTAAGTTGTTTGCAATCTGCCAAAAACCGAGAGAAGAAGAAGAAGAAGAAGAGGTGAGTGGATTAAACACCTGCAGAGGTTTCATTAAGTGTATTTACACCTGTTAGCTTAGCTTACAGTTAATCACGAATCAGAAGTTATCTTATTTAACACAACAGCTGTAATTAGTGATGTTGCGTATTGCGCCGAGGCTTCGGAGCGTGTCGAGTAATCCCCGAAGCTTTTTGTGAAGCATGTATCGAGGCTTGTATCGTTTTGGGCCAGTGACGTCATCGATGACAAACGAAGCCTCGCTGCCTGTCGATACCACGTGACTGCTTCAGAAAGCGATTCAGATCGGTTGAACCGTTGAACCACAACGCTCATAATACCCATGGATGTATAATAAGAACTATATTACCCCTCCTGTACCCCAAGCCCCCAGGAAGTGCGCCGGACTCGGATGAAAATATTCGTGCTGGCCAAACGGCGGTACTACACTTCCTTTTGGTTGCCAGGCCCGGAAACACTTTTTCCCATTGACTTACATGGGGAAAGAGTGGTCTGTAACTCGTTGGATAATTTTTTTTAAACTAAATAAACTACCCAGTATGAACACTTGTATAGCCCTTATTAAAAACATTCGTTCCTCAAGTTGTAAAAATGTGCTAATAACGTTATTCTGCGAGTTATTTCCCTCTGCATTATGAACGCGCATCTAACCCACGGGACCGCGCCGCCCGGCATGTTCATGTTACGTGTTCAGCACTACATGCGTTTATCTTTACTAGTGATGGGAATTCCGGCTCTTCTTGGTGAGCCGGATAATTTGGCTCGGCTCACCAAGAAGAGCCGGCTCTTTCGGCTCCCAAACGGCTCTTCAGTTTACCACATATTATACCTTTTATAATTCAATCAAATGTAACCCTGTTTTGACTAATGATTTATATGTGTACACATATCACTTAAATTATTCAATACATCCTTTGTACTGAAGTATTCAAAAGTAAAAATTACATGTTTAATATCAATTATTTGCTGTGGCCAATTGTTTTCATTGCATTTACAGACCCTTGTATCTCTCTGATACCACCCAATGAATGCACAGACTTCCTTGTAGAACCACGCTACACAAAGCAGATAGCAACACCTATAAAAACTTAAGCATAGACATTTATAAAAAGGGGCTACTGTATCGACATTTTAAAATTATATTTAAAGAAAAGGCCCTGATAAAACAGCAGGGCTCTATTTCAGTATTAACTATAGAAAAAAAGACAGCAACAGCTGAAATAAAATCTTTGCTGAGCCCAAGGATAATCATAAAAAAACATAAAACAAATAAATGTATTGCAATGCTCAAAACAGCAGCAACAGTCTCTAATCCTTGGATATTACATGCCACTGTATGCATGCACGGAGCAGCTGTAGCGCGGAGATCATCATATCATTCTGTCTTGTATTACTTAACAAAAAATAACAAAAACAAAAAAACGGCTCGTTCGCGGGCGCGAGCCGGCTCCCGTCGTTCACTTAAAAGAGCCGGCTCTTTGAGCCGGCTCGTTCGCGACCGACACATCACTAATCTTTACCCATGGATGCACAATAAGAACGGGCCCATATCGCCTTACTGCCAGCCCACGGAGCTGTAATAATGGATATATTGCACATGTTTGCTGTAATTCATCATTTGTAAAATATTATACTACATGGGCTGTATAATTAAATCTTGTACCGTAAATGTTGTATTAAATAAAGTTAATATTACCGACGTAGATTAACGTCCCTGTAGCTTCTTATTGCACTAAGAAGCTTATTGCACTGTGTATATATACATACAGTGCAATAATTCTTTCATGCTAAATGAAGCTCTGTTGCTTGGATATCACTAGATCCTGTTACAGCGTAATATAAAAGTACATAACGATTGATGTGTAAATTAGCATAATTACTAGCTAACCGCTAGCTGCTAACTGCCGCCTCGTTAATATCAAATCTATCATAACAAACCATTACCATGCTGTCATGAACGTGCGGTGCTGTTACGTGTACGCAAATTGACGTGCTTGATGTGAACGAGCATTTTGGGGGGCATAGTTAAAGTTGCGCATGCGCTATGAGCGCACATACGGGTACTTCTCAGGCATGCCGGGTAATCTGTGACGTTTCGCTCTCTCAAAAGTTGGGCCATTTTATCATCATGCGCGAATGAGCAACTCTCATAGGAATTAATGAGGCCCCGCCTCCCACGCTGTATCCAGTTCTTATTATACATCCATGCTGTACCCGGGTCCGCTGGTGACACGATGGAATTAAAAGAGCTCAGACCCTCACTTATATAGAGGTCGGAACATGAATAAATACAGGAATAAATACGATGGAGTGTTTTCAGGGAGATTCAGTGTGCGGGCTGTGGCTCAGCTGGAAAGCAATTGACTCACGACCTCAGGGTCCCTGGTTCAACGACTGAACAATACGTCTTTTTTGTTGTTTATAAAAGCTACAGCTAAATTAGATAATGTAGTTAATCAATGTATTCTTTGATATGGTTTAGCCTTTCTCAGGCTACAACATGGTTACGTGTATGAATATTATTAACGAATACAAATCCCTCTTTGCAATGTTTACCAGCCTCCTTAGGCTTTTCAATCACAATCATTCAACTGGAATAAAAACAATATTGTTAACATGAAAATATGATTTTATGGTTGTTGTTTAGAGTTATTCTAAAGGCCCCTACACACCAGGCCGATATCGGCCGTCTTGCGTTGTTGGGCGAAAACGGGTTCCTTGTCGCCCAAAGTCAATTTGGTGTGTCCCGAACCCTCGGCCGTGACACGCCTTATTTGGCCTTTCACGGTCGACACCCGGCCGATTCAACATGTTGAATCGGCCAGGTGTCGGACACAAGCTATCGGGCCAAGAAACCACTCTGATCAGCAGTTCAGCTAGCAAATGAGAAGCGAAACGGAAGTGAGGGACGTAAACAAACGATTTAAGGCACAAGACAGCAGCTAAACACCAGCAGGTGATACTTAAAGACATGTCCTCTCTTACCTCCCACACATAGCAGGGACATCTCTGATATCGGCGGGAGCGTCCCCGGCTGTCCTCTGCTGAGAGCTCCGTGATTTGTTTGGTCAAGTCCGGTTTTTCATCTCATCGTAAATTTAGCAAGAAGTGGCCATTATTACATTGCTGACTCAATAAACTACACACCCGCCAGAACACTGCGATCATCAGATGCAGGTCTATTAACTGTGATTTTATAGTATGTCTGCACTTTATGTGCTCATTTCATCATTGATGTATTTTTATATTCTAAAACATGTTTTCGATGGACGAGAGTGAAAATGGAACGCACATGCTATTTGTTTGTTTATATCAGTCTGTTCTTCTTCTCTGTCTTCCGGTTGTTGCCTATTTTGAATGACGAATACACACTACCGCCGCCTGCTGGTAAGGAGAGTTATTGCCACTCACGCATGCGCAGTTCGTACGTGCTCGGCTGAAGTCTTTGCGGTGATTTCCAGTGCGACACACGGCCAATACGCAGGAGAACTCGTCGATGGAACTGTCGGTGTCGGGTGTTGGCGAGTTCTCTGGTGACTGCCTGGTGTGTCAGGGCCTTAAGGCTTTACTCATTGGGAACTCGGTATGAGATAGAGCACACTATTGAGATGTCAAATCTGCCTGTTTTACACACTTTGACCAACAGGGGGGTTTGTGTTCAAATGAAGCCCATGATGAAGCCTCATGAGATGAACCCTTTTGCGAACCAATAGAGTGGCGAAGTCACGCCCACTTACTTCCGGATAATGGGACCTTATTTCGGAAAAATTATGCATTGAAGTCAATGGGGAGAGAAAACGTATCTTTCGATCCCGTTTGAATTGTGCCATGAATTACACATATGATGTTTGTCAATCTTAAAAAATAATTTCCATGTCAAAAAAGTCACAGTTTGTCGTAAAACTGTTGAAATATAAGACTATGAAAAATACGTAACTAGAAAGACTACAAATCCCAGAGTCGCGTAAGTGATGTCACAATTGTTTTCCTCCACCATTCAGATACCTAAAATCAGCGCATATATAGATATAATCTATCTATATGGTGCTGGCTAAGATAAGATAACTTTAACAAGATGCCTGTGTGCTTAGTACCAGGTTGTTATTATACCAGCAATGGGTCTTGCTCGTTCTTTTGCTTCTCGTCTGATGAAAGGACCTGGAGTGGCTTGATCAAGTTAGCTACCTAGCTAGTAGCTAGCACGTTAGTTAGCATTACAGCCTTGTCATTTTTATTAGCCTTAACATGAAGTAACATTAAGTAACCCAATATGTTAAACAGTAAGAGTAGTAGTCATATTTCGTGAACCCTTTGAATAGTACTGTCACCGGTGTGATCATTCTATAATACATTTCGCCCGGGGGAGAAATGCTAACGCTAACGTTAGCATCGGCGATCTTCTCTACTTCATGCTATCTGCACAAATGGTTGACATTAAACATTAAAACGACCAGGCAGTTCAGAGAGAATCAAAGGAAGGCAGGCAGGCAGCTTTGCATGACATTCTTCAGGACGTGTTTCATTGTGGTGATAGTGAGGATAGTCAATCGTTTTGTTGACAAGACAGTAGTGACGGCCATCTTGGTGACGTGTGTTGTTGACCAGAGATGTAGTTCATTGAGCGTTTCACACAAACAAATGTGTTACTTCACAGTTTTACGACACATTTTTTTTTTTTTGACTTGCAAAATTATCTTTTAAATTGACAAACATCATATGTGTAATTCGTGGCACAATTCAAACGGGATCGAAAGATAATCTTTCTCTCTCCATTGACTTCAATACATAATTTTTCCGAAATAAGGTCCCATGGAGGTCCACCGGAAGGGGAGGGAGTCACGCCCATCTACTTCCGCCCCATGGGACCTTATTTCGGAAAAATAATGTATTGAAGTCAATGGAGAGAGAAAACGTATCTTTCGATCCCGTTTGAATTGTGCCATGAATTACACATATGATGTTAGATTTTAGTGGAGGAAAACAATTGTGACATCACTTACGCGACTCTGGGATTTGTAGTCTTTCTAGTTGCGTATTTTTCATAGTCTTATATTTCAACAGTTTTACGACAAACTGTGAGTTTTTTGACATGGAAATTATTTTTTAAGATTGACAAACATCATATGTGTAATTCATGGCACAATTCAAACGGGATCGAAAGATAAGTTTTCTCTCTCCTTCAACTTCAAACTGCAACCTTTGGGTTTGATTACGGCTCTGGATTACAGTAGGGAAAAAACATTTTGATTTCTTGGTCATGTGTAGGGATCCTCTGCAGGAGAGATGCATAACCTGACATGTAGCCCTTATAGTGTCTTTCTCTAGGCTGTTATGTGTACTTTGTCCTTTCTGATAAAACAGTATTAGAAACAAATTACTGTACAAAAGTTTTTTAAATGTTAATCACTTTTAACATGTTATCTTCTCAAAGCCATATCAATACATTGTCAGTAATGATACTTCATTTCATCAATAGCTCCTCTGGTTGTATATGAGTTTTAAGACCTGAATGTAAAAAAATCCAAGCACCTGAAAATGTGTTTTTTCCAGCATTACTAGCATTACTGAGGGTAAAGGGAGTCATTTAAGATGTCCAATAATGTATTTTATTGAATTCAAAACCAAACCAGTCAAGCGTTAAAAAGAGAGCAGGAGGTTATGTGGGAAGGTTCAGATTATTTTGTTGGATTGTTGACTTGGCTCACCAGAACATTTTTGGGGTTTTGAGAGCAGTTCAGTGTGTTCAATGGACTGCTGTGGGGCTCGGGGTCCTGGGATTATCAGCTGGTCCCCTCTCAGATGCCCCAGGAACAGCACAGGAAGGCCCAATCCCAAACCACGCCCTACACCCTACCCCTACACACTCCCCCTCCGTGACGGAGTGAACTCCGTGGAGTGACACATGAGGCTCCCCAGTCCCTCCTGTCAGATGGAGGGAGTAAATAGAGTGGCGAAGTCCCTCCCCTTCCGGTGGACCTCCATGGGACCTTATTTCGGAAAAATTATGTATTGAAGTCAATGGAGAGAGAAAGATTATCTTTCGATCCCGTTTGAATTGTGCCACGAATTACACATATGATGTTTGTCAATTTAAAAGATAATTTTGCAAGTCAAAAAAAAAAAAATGTGTCGTAAAACTGTGAAGTAACACATTTGTTTGTGTGAAACGCTCAATGAACTACATCTCTGGTCTCACAGAACAACACACGTCACCAAGATGGCCGTCACTACTGTCTTGTCAACAAAACGATTGACTACCCTCACTATCACCACAATAAAACACGTCCTGAAGAAAGTCATGCAAAGCTGCCTGCCTGCCTTCCTTTGATTCTCTCTGAACTGCCTGGTCTTTTTAATGTTTAATGTCAACCATTTGTGCAGATAGCATGAAGTAGAGAAGATCGCTAGCGTTAGCATTAGCATTTCTCCCCCGGGCTTAAATTGTGTATTATAGAATGATCACACCGGTGACAGTACTATTCAAAGGGTTCACGAAATATGACTACTACTCTTACTGTTTAATATTTTGGGTTACTTAATGTTACTTCATGTTAAGGCTAATAAAAATGACAAGGCTGTAATGCTAACTAACGTGCTAGCTACTAGCTAGCTTGATCCAGACACTCCAGGTCCTTTCATCAGACGGGAAGCGAAAGAACGAGCAAGATTGCTGGTATAATAACAACCTGGTACTAAGCACACAGGCATCTTGTTAAAGTTATCTTATCTTAGCCAGCGCCATATAGATAGATTCCATCTATATCTTAGCTATCTCTTAGTGGAGGAAAACAATTGTGACATCACTTACGCGACTCTGGGATTTGTAGTCTTTCTAGTTGCGTATTTTTCATAGTCTTATATTTCAACAGTTTTACGACAAACTGTGACTTTTTTGACATGGAAATTATTTTTTAAGATTGACAAACATCATATGTGTAATTCATGGCACAATTCAAACGGGATCGAAAGATAAGTTTTCTCTCTCCATTGACTTCAATACATTATTTTTCCGAAATAAGGTCCCATGGGGCGGAAGTAGATGGGCATGACTTCGCCACTCTATAGAGTGGCGAAGTAACTAAACGCCATCGGCTAACAGCTACAGGGTGTTTCTCAATCGCGAGTACGCTTGCTTGGTAGCACATGTCTGCCGAGCATCTTGCTTCAGAAGCGAGTCAAGAATACTTCCTGCCATTCGGAAAACGAAGAGTGGAACAGGCTAGCAAGTGTGCAGGTGTGTGCGTCATATGAGAGGCCCCGCCTTACATCTTCCGCCACAGATTTGGGGAAATTGGTCCATGCGCAAAGCATTGTGGGGATTTTAAGGACGCGAAGTCTACCCATGTGCAGCCTCGAAATGTCCCCCAAACCAAGAACGCGGTCTCGGTGGAATTCCAAGTATGCTGGAGATTGGAACAGTCCTTCGGCGGCACTCTATGACGTAGTATCCTTGAAATATTGGCTTGGAAGCCAATATCCTCGCGATTGAGAAACGGCCACAGTCTAAAAGCTAAAGTCTAACAGCTAACGGCTAACAGCTAACGGCTATCGACTAACAGCTACAGTTATTATTCCAGTTCGGCTCTGGGTGAGTAACAGTTGATTTGTAATGCTCAGCTGACTTTATGTTAGTTATGTATTACACCAGTTGTCTTTAAGACAGTTTGAGTTGTTGTGTTGGTGCTCTTTACCATAGATATGGTTTTAAATATATGCTAACCAGCTTATTAGCATCGCCATTCACCGTGACGTAGCATTTTTCCCATTGAAATGAATTGGGTTCTTCAGTTAGCAGCTAACGCTAAGCTAAGCGACGGTTTAGCTCATTAGATAAATAAATAGATATACTTTATTTAAATAATTATTTATCTTAAACTGGGAAATGATTGTGTCACAGCAGAAGTGTTTTCAGGCATTACACGAGTTAAACATATTTAAAAGATACAATAAGATGTAATAAAAATGAAGCATTAGCAGCAAGTAGGCCTATACACACAGGACTAGGGATGGGTATCGTTAAGGTTTTAACGGTACTACTACTTTTATCGATACCGCTTATCGGTCCGGTCTTTTAACGGTACTCTTATCGGTTCTTTTGGAGAAAAAAATGAGGTAAACAAATTGTGAACAAAACTAACATTGCTTTTTATTTAAATTAAATACATAATATTTCACATCAAAAGAAACGACAATGTTTTAACAAATCGTATTAAATAATCTGATGACAGAACTGTAAACAGAATAGCTGAAACTTTAACAAACTAAATAACTCAGTTACCTCTAATTATTAACCCATGTTTGTATAATTGAGTTAACTCCGTGTGTTGCTGCTAGCATACATAACACCTGACGTGGAAACGTTACTCGTGGATGGGCAGGGCCGGACTGGGACAATAATGGCGCGTTTCCACTACAGCGCGGAGCCCCGTTTAAGAGAGCTGTGACGTCAGCGGCCCGTCTTTGGTTGCGTTTCCACTTGGCCTAGTACCGGCTAGCGGGTCCTAATTCACAGTTTTTCTGGCCCCATAAAATCGTGGTTCTAGGGCCAGGAACAACCAGGCTGAGTCGGGCTGAGTATGCTAAACTAGAGAGAGAATCGCTGGCAAGGGGGCTACAACTACAACAAGATGAACATATTTGACCGTGATTTAATTGTAATACACGTTTCAAAATGATGCCGAAGTAACAACATACTGATACCGGTTAGTAAAAACCATGAATTAATGCTTTGACAAGTCTGCAGACAGACGGCAGGCGAAAAACCTTTTAAAATGCGTGTTTTCTAAATGGAGATTGGCTAAGCTAACGCAATATATGCTCCGACCGTCCACACTCACAACAACGGCCTATACAGACATAAATAAACCAGCGACTGTATTCGCCATGACACAGACAGTCTGTGGTGTGTACTTGTTTAACTTTGGTCTAGTTTCTGAACAGATATGAGGAGCTGTGAGCTCTGAGTGCTAACAGCTAACGGCTGTGTTGTTTTTCTGGGGTTCTCATTGAAGATGACGTCACGGCTCCGCCTACACTGCGTTACTATAGATACTACCCCAGTTCCTAAACTGTAATGGAAATGCGCCATAAAGTGAGCCAGTCCTAACGAGGCCTAGCCATACCGAGCGAGGCCGTGTAGTGGAAATGCGCCATAAGTCAGGCCGGGAATTATGCACCCAGCCAGGCCACTACCAGTTTTTTTTTGTGCCATTTTGCTGGATTTATTTGTCAATATTTACAGCGTTGCTGCCCGTAGTGATAGCCCTCTACTTTAAATCTACTACCCAAAAATAAACATATGGACATGGGTTACTATTTAAAAAAATGTGCAAATCTATTTAGGAACCTATTCATGTGAACATATTTTAAGTGGGGGTGGACCTCAAATCCTCAAGGAGGGGTCGGGGGCATGCTCCCCCGGTAAGATTTTGAATTTTTAAAACTTAAATGCATCAATCTGGTGCATTTTCAGGGTAAAATAAAGAGACTACACCCATATGATATGAAATAATCATAAAATCATGAGAACATGGCCATAACCAATAACATACCATATCCAATATGAAAAAACATTGAAACTTGTTTATTTATTTGTTTTTGGTTCATTTATAGTGAGTGTGTCTGGGCTCCTGAATCAGCCTCTCCTGTCTCCCTCCTCTCCCCCCTGCTCCTCTTTGAGGCAGCAGCAAAGACTAGTTTTAGCTCTCAACAAGTTTTAAAAGTTTAAAACTTTTTCACCTAGTTAACATTTTTCTTTTATTATTCATGCGTATTTTACTAATCACTCCCCCCTCAAATGGAAATATGTGTTTACATAAATGGTGACCAAACCGTTTGAGACCCACAGAGATAACTACTAAGTTAACTATCTAAACACTCAGATAGTTCTTTACCTCACCTGAGCTGTAGTCTCTCAGTCTGACAGGAGAGGACTCCTCTACCTTGTTATTGAAACAGCTCCTTATATCCGTTAGCGCAGCTAGCTAGCACCAGATGCTAACAACAACTATACACGTAACCGGTGCACGCGCTTTCTCTCGCTCGCTCGCGCCACACATACACACACACACCCTCCCGAGCTTGAATGACACACAGAGACCAATCGAGGGCATGATCTGTATGAAAGTGGCCATGTTGGTAGGCCACATCATGTAGACAGCCAGTCACCCTCTGTGAGGCGTGTGTGTGGACATTAACGACTGCCCGATGGCCCGGGGCAATCTAGTATTTAGCTCGGGCAATGAAGCCTCACCTGCTGGTTGCGGACAGCGGTCAAATCAGGTGGAAAACGATGAAAAAGTTGCCAAAAGTCGGTCAACCCGTCTTTCTTCATGGACGTCGCCCAGAGTTCCCGTTAGAATATTTTTTCGCTGGTCAACATGTCCGTTAAAGTTGAAATCTTCCGGACAAAAGTAGAAAAGTGCCGGTCAAAGGTCTTCTTTGTTATTTATTGAGCTTTAAAACAAATTGATATGATTCGATATTAAACAAACTAATTATAGTAGATTAACTACATTATTCAAAAGTGTACAGTAACTTACAACTAGAGAATGCAATTCCTGAAGAAATTGCTAGTGGGAATGCTTTATGCTGAAAAGCTGACGCTAAACTGCTATGCTGAAAAGTAATGTGTAAGAAGAAAGTGAAGAATTTAGATTGAAATTATACATGAACACTGGGGGCTTGAATGTGTGATGAGAGAAGAAAAGAAAGTAAAAAGGCTTGGAAAAGCAGCAGAATATTTGAAATGCAAACTTTTGAACTAACTTGATGGCGAATGATCTGTCGCCATGCCAACGGCATTTGATGACATCCCATAATACACTTAGATACGTTGATGGCTGTGTTACCAAACCTGTGAAGTTTTGGAGCATTTTCACTGAAGTTATGAGAAAACCGTGTTTCATGGCGGGCATTGTGTTGCCATGGCAACGGCATGTCCCGTAGATGTCTTCACGGCTGGACTGTTAGCACACATGTGAAGTTTGAGCACTTTTTGAACATTTTCATAGGAGTTATAGCGACATCATGTTTTATGGCGAGGGATGCGTTTCCATGGAAACGGCATATGGTGAGACCTCAGATTTGGCGTAGAGCTGTTGAGGCATGGAGCGGTGATATACAAGTGAAGATTGGGGGACGATTGGACCGTGTCGATTGGACTTACAGCGACATCGTGTTTCATGGCAAGTGGTCTGTCGCCATGGCAACGGCATTTGAAGAAATCTCAAAACTGTCTCGTAGATGTCTTCACGGCTGGACTGTTAGCACACATGTGCATTTTGAACATTTTCATAGGAGTTAAAGGGACATCGTGTTTTATGGCGAGGGATGCGTTTCCATGGAAACGGCATATGGTGAGATCTCAGATTTGGCGTAGAGCTGTTGAGGCATGGACCGGTGATATACAAGTGAAGATTGGGGGACGATTGGACCGTGTCGATTGGACTTACAGCGACATCGTGTTTCATGGCGAGCATTGTGTTGCCATGGCAACGGCATTTGAAGGAAATCGTCAAAACTGTCTCGTAGATGTCTTCACGGCTGGAACTGTTAGCACACATGTGAATTTGAGCACTTTTTGAACATTTTCATAGGAGTTAAAGGACATCGTGTTTTATGGCGAGGGATGCGTATGGTGAAGAGAGAGAGAGAGAGAGAGAGAGAGAGAGAGAGAGAGAGAGAGAGAGAGAGAGAGAGAAGAGAGGAGAGATAGAGGAGAAGAGAGAGAGAGCGAGATAGATAGTAGAGAGAGAGATAGAGTCGGAGAGAGAGAAGCCTCTCTACTCTCTCTCTCTCTCTCTATATACTCTCCTCTCTCGCTCTCTCTGTCTCTCTCTCGCTCTCTATCTCTCTCTCTCTCTCTTCTCCTCTCTCTCGCTCTCTCTCTCTCTCTCTCTCTCTCTATCTATCTCTCTCTCTCTCTACTCTCTCTCCTCTCTCTCTCTCTTCTCTTCTCTCTCTCGATATCTCTATATTCTCTCTATCTATCTATCTGCCTGAAATTACAATGGGCTTTAATGGAGACATTAAAGCCAAGTCGTATTTATCTTTTAATGACTTAGAAAGGGTTATTAATGCCTTTGTAACCTCGAGACTGGACTATTGCAACGCTCTGTATGTGGGTATGGACCAGGCCTCAATTAAACGCCTGCAGCTAGTCCAAAACGCAGCTGCACGTTTGCTGACTGGCCACAAAAAGTGTGCCCACATCACCCCTATTCTGGCCTCACTACACTGGCTTCCAGTTCGGTTCAGAATTGATTTTAAAATCCTTTTATTTGTTTTTAAAGCACTAAATGGGCTGGCTCTGGCCTATATAGCTGAACTCCTCCAGCGCTACACCCCAGCCAGAGCCTTAAGGTCTGCTGACCAGCTGCTGCTAGTAGTGCCCAAGACCAGGCTTAAAACCCGAGGGCACCGAGCCTTCGCAGCAGCTGGCCCTAGGCTCTGGAACACTCTGCCCCTCCATGTGAGGTCGGCCCAGACCCTAGGGGTTTTTAAATCTACACTAAAAACACACTTCTTCTCTCTGGCCTTCTAGTTAGAGCGGAGCACAACTCCTGACTTTTCCTTGTGTTTTTATTTTTATTTTGTTTTTTATATCTGTTGTAATTTATTGTCGTTTATTGTGATTGTAGTAATGTGTTTTTATTACATGTACAGCACTTTGGCTCAACCAAAAATCGCTTTTAAATGTGCTATATAAATAAAACCTGATTTGATTTGATGTTGAACGTTTTTGTCACTTCATGTCCTCAAGAGGCATTTTGTTTAATTATTTCGCTTAATTATTTGTCATTTTTCAAGCTACGAGATGTTTTCCTATGTTTGTCATGAAAAATGATGTCTCAGGAATGTAGGGTTTGGGAATTATGGCAGTTTTAAAAAAAATATGAAGGCACATTTCAAGATTTCTTACCCTCTAGCTGTGACATCACGCACTCTAGTTAATGTCAAGATCTGAAGAAAACCTCTTTAACAAGGTCTGAACAATGTTTAATATCTCTAAAAGTAAGAATCAGATTTAAAAGTTGTGTTACACGAATAATGTCAGAAAGATGTGTAACATTTTAAAGTTGGAATGAGGTTTCTGAGTGAAAGTATGAATGAACAGTGAGCAGTTGAAGTCGCATGAAGATTTGTTGAAGTCTGAAGAATTTCTCCATTGACTTCAATGGTTAAAAATGTGATGTATTATGGGATGTATCTCTGGAGTTATGAAAGTTATGAATGATAAAAGTAATAGCAGTCGATTCCCGACCGAGCTGAACGTTTTGATGTTTGAACGGAGTTTCTGCGATGTTGAATGTGGGAGGAGAAGACGGACAAAATAATTGGACGGAATAATAATAATAAACTTTTCGTCCGTAGCATAACATATAGTTGGAATGCTGTATCAGCATCAATAAGTGTCCAGTGTTTCCCCTAGGTTTACTGCCTTGGCAGGGTGCTGCTGAATTTCTTTTTTTTATCGATAACAGCTTGAGGTTAAAAAATAATAATAAACAAATTTGAAACTGGGGGGGGACACAAACGGGCAGACAGCAGAGCTCGGGGCAATAATGCAGATTTGTTTGACTTTTTACACTTTGTTGTTCTCCTCCTTTCCTCCGCTCTTGTCTCTCAAATCAAATCAAATCAAATCAGATTTTATTTATATAGTGCTGTACATGTAATAAAAACACATTACTACAATCACATTACAACAGATATATATAAAAAAATCAAATAAAAAAAAACACAAGGAAAAGTCAGGAGTCGTGCTCCGCTCTAACTAGAAAGCCAGAGAGAAGAAGTGTGTTTTTAGTGTAGATTTAAAAACCCCTAGGGTCTGGGCCGACCTCACATGGAGGGGCAGAGTGTTCCAGAGCGTGCGTGTGTGTGTGTGTGTGTGTGTGTGTGTGTGTGTGTGTGGCCTTAAAAATCTACCGTTTAGTTTGAGTAAACGCTCCCTTTTTACCTTCAGCATATTGTTTTAGTACGGTAACTCTTCTTTATTACCGTTAGCATACTGGTTTCTGTTAGGTAACTCCTTTATGTTACAGGATGAATCCTCAGTTTATTGACTTGTTTCTAGTCTCCTCCTGACTGACAGAGTCCAGAGGCCTGTACTACGAAGCCGGATTTTCGCTTAGCCGGCTGACTTCAGGGAAAACTCGGGCTTTCCGGTCCTACGACGCTGGTTCTCTTTTTAGCGGGCTAGATCTCCATGGTAACTTATGCTGAGCGGCTAACCTCCTCGGGAGGTACAGTCAGCTCGGACACTCTTTTAGCCGAAGTCAAGGCAAGTAGCAATGCTGTCTTCCATGACAGTGCTTTCAGGGAGGAGAGCTCCAGAGGCTCAAATGGTTCTGTGACCAGAGCCTCGAGCACCAACGGCAGGTCCCACTGCGGGGCGGAGGCGTGCACTACATGGGCGCTGCCTCCTGACCCCCTGCAAAAACCGCGCCATAAGCGGCTGACTGAAGGCTGACCTGCCTCCAAATCCCTCATGGCAGGATGAAATGGCTGCTGCATACACCTTAATTGTGGAATGAGCCAGCCCCCTGTCCACCAGTATCTGTAAGTAGGTAAGAATAGAGCCCAGCGTGCATGACAGAGGCTCTAGACTCCTTCCTTCACACCATCGCCGGAATCCCGCCCACTTTGGCCTGTAACAAGCTGTGGTGGATTCTGCTCTTGCTGCTTGGATAGTCTCAATAACGTTATCAGACAGCCCCACCTGTCTCAGCCTGTCCCTCTCAGGAGCCAAGCCTGGAGAGGTTGGCCCAGAGTGGGTAACGCCCCTATTGCACCTGCTTCCTGAGACAGCGCTCCCCAGACCTGAGGAATCGCCCAGGGCTGGCCCACCATCATCTGTGTTACCCCCGCGTTACCATGGCGCCAGGCGGCGATCTGGGGCCACCAGGATGATTGACAGCTGTTCCCGCCTCACCCTCTCCAGGAGGGGGGGATAAGGTGCAGCGGTGGAAAGGCGTAAAGCAGCTTTCTTGGCCATGTCTCGTGTGCAAATGTGTCGACCCCCAAGGGCGGGTTGTCCCACCGAGCCAGGGAGAACCACAGGGCACAGTGGCTGTTGCGCCGATTGGCGAACAGGTCCACCTCTGCTCTACCGAACTGAGTCCAGACCTGCTTCACCACCTCCGGGTGAAGCCTCCACTCGTCTGGCAGGAGTCCGCCTCTTGACATGAGGTCGGCCCCCCTGTTCTCCCGTCCCGGGATGTGCAGGGCCCTTAGAGACAACACAATCTGTGAAACCCACAGCCACAGGTTCTCTGCTGCGGTCAACCAGGCTATTGAGCGGACTCCGCTCTGCCTGTTGATGTACGCCACTGTGGTGCGGTTGTCGCTCCTTACTAGCACATGTTTGCCCTGTATTAAGGGTTTGCCGTGCTGTAGGACCAACATCACTGCTTGCAGCTCCAGGAGGTTGCTGTGCCGCCAGAGGCCAGCAACCACCCACAGCTCTCTCTAGACACGTCCCCCCCATCCTGTCACTTTCTTTTTCTTTGAAGCGTCTGTGAAGACTGTGATATAGGAGGTTACCTGCCCCAGTGGAGCTCCCCTCCGCAGATTCTCTGGGGACCCCCAGAATCGGAGGTTGCTCTCTACTGAGGGGGGGGGATGGCCACCAGACGTCGTTTGTGTCTTAAGATCTAAACGAAGGCCGGTAAACCACATCTGCATGCGACGTGCATGCAGCAGTCCGAGTGGCACTACGGAGTGAGCAGCCGTCATGAGACCCAAAGTCTGCATGATGATCAAAGCTGTCACCGTCGCCCCCTGACGCAGCCTGCAGACTGCCCGCAGCAGGGATGCCTGTCTGCTTTCTGTCAGGGTGACACGTAGTCTGCCTGCATTGAGCATCACCCCCAGATATTCTACCTGCTGGTGAGGTATGGGGGAGCTCTTCTTCCAATTGACCGCAACTTATTTTTCAACCCAACTTGGTTAGGTGTAGGATCAATTGGGCTGTGTGCAGTATTGCCCATTCCCTGGACCTGGCCATAACTATGAGGTCGTCCCTCATGCCATGGTCCCGCAGCGGTTGCAGCGTCGTGGCTGAACGTGCGTGGGGATAGGGAGTAGCCGAACGGCATCTGTTGTACTCGTAGGCTACCCCCTGGAAGGCAAAACGCAAATACTTTCTGTGCTCTTGGAGCAATTTCGCCATGCAAGTAAGCGTTCTTCAGGTCGATGGTTGTGAACCAATCGCCTGGCTGCACCAGTCTCAGTAACTGTTTCATAGTTAACATATGAAACTTCTTGCATGCAATGTGCTGGTTCAGGCATTGAAGATCCAGAATGGGCCTGAATTCTCCTGTCTTCTTGGGAACCAGGAAGTACAGGGAATAATGCCCCTTCTCTCTGACTTGAGAGTGCACATGCTGAGAGGAAACCTCCTCCTGGGATGACGGATGTGCCTCTCTCCTGCCTCTGAACGGAGGAGGGATGCTGCAAAACTGGAGTGAATAACCCAGTCTCAGTGTCCTGTCCATGCGCTCTGTTAATACACCACTGATTTTCCATTCCCCATAACATTGTGTTAGGGGATGTGCAATCAGCTGCGGAGCCGCAGCTATGAAGCTGTGGTACTCTCTGGTGGCCCACTCCGCCGTCAAACCCTCCATAAAAGGAAGTTTGACACATGGGGGGCTGACACAGAAAGGGCAGTTTTTCTATAATGTAGTTTCCACTCAGAGAAAAAAACGGCCGATTTTTAACTGAGGTCCCTGAACGCACCACGGCATGCTCCCGTGAGAGCGAGCGCTCCACCATAATGCTGTTTTCTCTTAGAGAGAAATAAGCATTAATCGGAGCTTCTTCTGTCCATGAACGCACCGCGGCCCGCTCTCGGGGGGGGGGGCAGCGCGTCGTCATAATGCCGTCTCTTGAAACGGACATTATGGGGAAATGTGGAAAATGTGGAATGTGGAGAGAGATGACTCTTACTCTGGGATAAATGCAATCGTTTTTACTGAATGCATTTTACACACACATATCACTCTAGAACTAGAGTTACACTACGTAACCCACTGTTCTTCTGCGGAGGTCCCTGAACGCACCACGGCCTCTCTCACGGGGGGGGCCGCGCGTCGTCATAATGCCGTCTCCTTGAAACGGACATTATTTCATCCAGTAATGGTGAGTCCATTTTTCGTTTCTTCTAATCTTCGTACGTTTAACTCTTCGGTTGTCAGCTCGTCTGAAGAGAAAAAGGATAGTGGGGCGGCGGCTGTAGCCGCCTTATATACTGTGGGCCTGCGCGCGCATTCAGGTAGGCTCGCCCCGATTGGCCGGCTACGTTTACGTAAATTCAGTAGGTGAAAGCACGCACAGCATGATAGAGAGTAGTACCCATAGAGTCCAGTAGAGGGCGGAGCCTGTGTGAGATATAACTGCCGTTGCAGGAAAGACGGCCGGCAAAAATCAACTGACTGTGTGAACGTGAAAATTAATAGAATATCCCCTCCCATCTTCAGAGCAATCTGACTATTATAACATTAGCGTTAAGAAAGCTTACTTAAATATCTGCCACGACATAAGTAACCAGATCAGAGTAACATTAAGTACAGTCCGCGGCACTGTGAGTGCAGACGTTGATGTGTCCCATTATCATTCATATCATATCACATCAGAATGTATCATATATTTCCTTATTTGAGTCAGCTTCTTGAGCCGTATCTGGCCGTGCAACACTCACAGTGTCACATACTGTATGCAGAAGTATTATTTTAAGCAACACATTAAGTTGACGAAACACTCGAGTCAAATTCTCCTAATTAAAGTCAAATCCACTCGTGTCTTGGACGGGGCAGTGATTTCATAAACCTGTTAATGTACGCATTCAAACGCTTTTTCTTTTACCAGCTGTATTCACCTTGCAGGTGCAGCTATGTGGCTTATATCCTGGATAAAGTGTTTAAGTCATGGATATTTAAAGTTTAACTTCTTCATATTTTACTAATATTAAAGTTCACTTTTCATTCAGGAAGTATGACGCTGCGCTGTCAGTACGCTTGTCCATGTTTGAGATTGGTCGAATGCTCCAAATACCACCCCTTTCATGTGAACGCGCACCTAACTAGATAGGACACGGCTGGCTTGAGCGATCCACTTGATAACCAGCGTCGTAGTACAGTTTAGCCAGAGCGCGTATGTTTTGGATTGGGCCAACCGGCTAACTCATACATATCCAGGTTAGGAAAATCCGGCTTCGTAGTACAGGCCTCTGGAGCTGTGAGTTTCTCCTCTTCAGTGAAGCAGCTTTATTACTGTCTCCTATTGTCGCAGACAAAGTAGCATTACATGGAAATACTTAAGTAAAGTAAAAGTACCTCTAAATAGTACTTAACCCTTGTGCCCTCCTCGGGCATTTTTGTACATTTTTCCTGACTTTTTTTTTTGATTTGGTGATCATTTCAGCTGTGTTACAGCTTTTGGCATGGATTTTTGCAAGAAGTCTTCTTTTGAGTCAAATTTTTGAAATCCAATGTCGTTTACTCTTACATGTTTTGTATACTCTCGTGATGCATTTTGCACCCTCTGGACCCCTTCGTGGCAAAAATGTACACGCTCATAGAAACTGCTATTAAATCATCATACATCAATATTTTATTAAACTTTTTTTCCATGAATCACTTGAACAACTTCTAACGTGCTCAAAACTACCAAACATCCAATAATTTTCAGGATTTTAACCCTTTAAATGCCTGTTTCATTATTTTAATTATTTAATTTCTCTTAAAAAGAAACACAAAAAATGAATTTCTTTCAATATAATAATTAGTAGAGGGATGGAACTTTGGTGGTTATTAGAGTCTGGGATGTGTCAAAGATTAGCAACAAAATTGATTTGACTGCATTATTAATTTTTACGTAGTGTCAGATACTACCTCTGGACACCTTCGTGGCAAAAATGTACATGCCCAAAACAACTGCTATTAAATCATCATACATCAATATCTTTTTCTACTTTTTTTTCATGAATCACATATACAATTTCTCACGTACTCCAAACTACCAAACATTCAATCATTGGCAGGATTTTAACCCTTTAAATGCCTGTTTAATTATTTTAATTATTTCATTTCTCTAAAAAATGCCTCATTGACTTCCATTCAGACCACATTTGTTGATCTCACTGCCATTGCAGTATAAAACCATGCATTTTGTAATGTCAGCATTTCATTTAGAAGAAAAGTAGTGATATTTGATATTTCTACTCTATTCCAACAGATTACACAAGTTTCCGTGTCGGCCGATGCATTACATTCTTACATTTTTGCCAGTTATATTATGGAGCCGTGTGACTACCAGGGGGCCCCGAGAGTGGTGTGTGTGTGTGTGTATGTATGTATGTGTGTGTGTGTGTGTGTGTGTGTGTGTGTGTGTGGTGTGTGTGTGTGTGTGTGTGTGGTGTGTGTGTGTGTGTGGGTGTGTGTGTGTGTTGTGTGTGTGTGTGTGTGTGTGTGTGTGTGTGTGTGTGTTGTGTGTGTGTGTGTGTGTGTGTGTGTGTGTGTGTGTGTGTGTGTGTGTGTGTGTGTGGTGTGTGTGTGTGTGTGTGTGTGTGTGTGTGTGTGTGTGTGTGTGTGTGTGTTGTGTTGTGTGTGTGTGTGTGTGTGTGTGTGTGTGTGTGTGTGTGTGTGTGTGTGTGTGTCCTTTCCAGCAGCAGACTAGCAGGTCCTGCAGCATGTGACCTGGTGCTCTCAGGTGATAGAACAACAATTTTTTAGGCCTGTGCACAACCAGCACACACCTCTCCTCCCTCTCCGTATGTGTGTGTGTGAGAATCTGTAAGCATGCACAGATCATTTCATGGGAAAAAAAGGCCATCTTTTGAGGGATGTGTTTGATGTGTCTTTGAAGAGCTGCTTGATTACTCAAAAACAAAAAACAACTGTTAGTGTGTTTATGCACCTGGCTGCCAAAGATAAAAATGCAGTTTGACCAAGGGCTTATTTCATTAGTGAGCAGAGAAGGAGAAAGACCTGGAGCAAAGAGAAGGAACTCAAATGAAGAAGCTTTTCAGTGCAGAAGAGACTTCAGAAATAATCTTGCAGCCTTCTTCTGCCAGCTGCAGGACTCATCTGAAGAAGACACAAGGTTCGAGCTGGGGTCTGACACTGAATGCTCTCTGGAGTCCAGCATTTCTTTGAGTTCCTCTGACCCTTCATCTGAAAGTGGAGAGGACACTGAGGGTCCGGCCCACCATCCACCACCACGGGGGGCTTTCTTCTCACAATCTGTGAGGACACCCTGGTTTTCCCCAGCTCCTGGGAGAACAACCTCCGTTCTTCTCTGTCCCCTCACTGTGGGTCGGACCCTCAGTGTCCTCTCCACTTTCAGATGAAGGGTCAGAGGAACTCAAAGAAATGCTGGACTCCAGAGAGCATTCAGTGTCAGACCCCCCCTCAAACCTTGTGTCTTCTTCAGATGAGTCCTGCAGCTCGCTGGCAGAAGAAGGCTGCAAGATTATTTCTGAAGTCTCTTCTGCACTGAAAAGCTTCTTCATTTGAGTTCCTTCTCTTTGCTCCAGGTCCTTCTCTGCTCACTAATGAAATAAGCCCTTGGTCAAACTGCATGTTTATATTTGGCAGCCAGGTGCATAAACACACTAACAGTTGTTGTTTGTTTTTGAGTAATCAAGCAGCTCTTCAAAGACACATCAAACACATCCCTCAAAAGATGGCCTTTTGTTCCCATGAAATGATCTGTGCATGCTTAGAGATTCCCACACACACACGGAGAGGGAGGAGAGGTGTGTGCTGGTTGTGCACAGGCCTAAAAAAATGTTGTTCTATCACCTGAGAGCACCAGGTCACATGCTGCAGGACCTGCTAGTCTGCTGCTGGAAATGACACACACACACACACACACGCACATATACACACACACACACACACACACGCACACGCACACGCATACATATACATACACACACACACACACACGCATACATATACATACACACACACACACACACACACACACACACACACACACACCACTCTCGGGGCCCCCTGGTAGTCACACGGCTCCATAATATAACTGGCAAAAATGTAAGAATTTAATGCATCAGCCTACAGTGGGAAAATGGTTTAATCTGTTGGAATAGAGTAGAAATATCAAATATCACTACTTTTCTTCTAAATGAAATGCTGACATTACAAAATGCATGGTTTTATACTGCAATGGCAATGAGATCAACAAATGTGGTCTGAATGGAAGTCAATGAGGCATTTTTGAGATAAATGAAATAATGAAAATAATGAAACAGGCGTTTAAAGGGTTAAAATCGAAACCGAAAATGGTAGTTTTGAGTACGTTAGAAGTTGTTTATGTGATTCATGAAAAAAAAGTAGAAAAAGATATTGATGTATGATGATTTAATAGAAGTTATTATGGGCGTGTACATTTTTGCCACGAAGGTGTCCAGAGGTAGTATCTGATACTACGTAAAAAATAATAATGCAGTCAAATCAATTTTGTTGCTAATCTTTGACACATCCCAGACTCTAATAACCACCAAAGTTCCATCCCTCTACTAATTATTATATTGAAAGAAATTCATTTTTTGTGTTTTTTTGTAATAAATAATGAAATAATTCAAATAATTAAACAGGCATTTAAAGGGTTAAAATCCAGAAAAGTATTGAATGTTTGCTAGTTCTGAGTATGTTATAAGTTGTTTATGTGATTCATGAAACAAAAAGTAGAAAGAAATATTGATATATGATGGTTTAATAGCAGTTATTATGGGCGTGTACATTTTTGCCACGAAGGGGTCCAAAGGTAGTATCTGACACTACGTACAAAATAATAATGCAGTGAAATCAATTTTGTTGCTAATCTTTGACACATCCAAGACTCTAGTAACCACCAAAGTTCCATCCCTCTACTAATTATTATATTGAAAAATAATTATGTTTTGTGTTTTTTCGTAAGAAAAAATGAAATAATTCAAATAATTAAACAGGCATTTAAAGGGTTAAAATCCTGCCAATGATTGAATGTTTGGTAGTTTTGAATACGTTAGAAGTTGTATATGGGATTCATGAAAAAAAAAGTAGAAAAATATATTGATGTATGATGGTTTAATAGCAGTTATTATGGGCGTGTACATTTTTGCCACGAAGGTGTCCAGAGGTAGTATCTGATACTACGTAAAAAATAATAATGCAGTGAAATCAATTTTGTTGCTAATCTTTGACACATCCCAGACTCTAATAACCACCAAAGTTCCATCCCTCTACTAATTATTATATTGAAAAAAATTCATTTTTTGTGTTTTTTGTCATAAATAATGAAATAATTCAAATAATTAAACAGGCATTTAAAGGGTTAAAATCCAGAAAATTATTGAATGTTTGGTAGTTTTGAGTACGTTATAAGTTGTTTAAGTGATTCATGAAAAAAAAAGTAGAAAGAAATGTTGATGTATGATGATTTAGTAGCAGTTATTATGGGCGTGTACATTTTTGCCACGAAGGGGTCGAAAGGTTGAAAATTCGAGGAGGGCACAAGGGTTAAGTACAGCACTTGAGTAAATGTACTTAGTTACTTCTCACCTCTGCTATGAACCTATGAAGTAGATTAGTTTTGTTGTGTCTGTCGGTTGTATTGAGTTGTCTTGTTTTGTGTCAGCTGTAGTTGTGTTGATTATTTCAGAGACCCAGCCGGAGAAGGAGCACTGAGAGCAGCATGGAGGAGAACAAAGAGACCCCTGGAGCTCAGGTCAGTGTGCACTTCATCACAATATATTCCTAATTCCAGCGTTTCCGCCAGGCGGGCGTCTTGCCGTCATTTGACGCCCTTATTCAGCTCGGAACGCCCTGAACTCGAGCCGAGGGCGTCCAAAAGAGTTTATATCGCTTGAAATGACGAAAAGGAAAAAGGACAAGGGCATCCCTCTGTTGGAGGGGCAAAGGAGTCTGCTGGGATTCTTTTCACCGCCAGCAAAGCGTGTTCCTGTGACGGAAAGTGTACTGCCGGCGAGCCTTGGGGGTGCTAGTGGAGCACTCAATTCAAAATTCAAGTCCAGGGTTTCCCACACATAGACTTTACTTGGGCCGCCCAGGTTTAACGGCCACCAAAGTATATTTCACGACCCATTCATTATTATTATTTTTGTATCCGTCTGCGAGCACCACGCCATCTGCAATCGATTTACTAGTGGACAATAACCCCCGCTTGCTGTACCTGTTCGCTCTGCTATTGCGTGGAGGGTCTGCTAACAAGCGACCAACAGAAAGGTTTATGTTAATGTTGTTGCACCTCACAAATGCCTAACACTGTTATCCCCAAATTAAAGATCACAACCTGTTTTGAAATATACAATATGAATGCACAATATGGTTAGATATAGGTTAGAATGTTGTTGTATACGATACAATTCTTTAATTGTCAGATCAAGTCTGAAATGTGACTTGCATCACAACATCAACATAGACAAATAAGACAAACACAATACATGAGAAAGAAACAACAAACATGTAACATAACAGCAGGATCAGTGAGAGCAGAGGCCTGTACTACGAAGCCGGATTTTCCTAACCTGGATATGTTTGAGTTAGCCGGTTGGCCCAATCCAAAACATACGCGCTCTCGCTAAACTGTACTACGACGCTGGTTATCAAGTGGATCGCTCAAGCCAGCCGTGTCCTATCTAGTTAGGTGCGCGTTCACATGAAAGGGGTGGTATTTGGTAGGGATGCCAGCGATTATTCGATTTTTCGAATATTCGTTACAGTCTCTATAATCGAAAATTATTTTTAAAATTCGATTTTATTTATATATTTTTTTATTATTATTTATGTTTTTCTTTTTTTTCCTGGCTTAGTTTCAACCAAAATATAGACTAATGCTAATAATAGTAATAGTATTAATAATTGTAAATGGCCATTGGTCACACCACCAGTTTGTTTTACTGTAAACTTGGAGGAAGCGGCAGAGTGCAGACTGCTGCTGCCTGCTGCAGCCTGCTACACACCGACCCCGCCCCCCCCCCCCTTCTCCGTCACACGTGCGATTGATTTATTGGCGATATACAGGACAGTAAGAACAACACAACTAAAGATGAACAAAGAAGGGGGGGGGGGGCGGCGATTAATCGATTAATATTCGCCAGGGCTGTCCGATTTTGGAATTTGATCATGGTCAGTTTCTGGCATCCCTAGTATTTGGAGCATTCGACCAATCTCAAACATGGACAAGCGTACTGACAGCGCAGACTTCCTGAATGAAAAGTGAACTTTAATATTAGTCAAATATGAAGAAGTTAAACTTTAAACATCCATGACTTAAACACTTTATCCAGGATAAAAGCCACATAGCTGCACCTGCAAGGTGAATACAGCTGGTAAAAGAAAAAGCGTTTGAATGCGTACATTAACAGGTTTATGAAATCACTGCCCCGTCCAGTGGATCTGACTTTAATTAGGAGAATTTGACTCGAGTGTTTCATCAACTTAATGTGTTGCTTAAAATAATACTTCTGCATACAGTAGGCTATGTGACACTGTGAGTGTTGCACGGCCAGATACGGCTCAAGAAGCTGACTCAAATAAGGAAATATATGATACATTATGATGTGATATGATATGAATGATAATGGGACACATCGACGTCTGCACTCACAGTGCCGCGGACTGTACTTAATGTTACTCTGATCCGGTTACTTATGTCGTAGCTTTCTTCACGCTAATGTTATAATAGTCAGATTGCTCTGAAGATGGGAGGGGATATTCTATTAATTTTTACATTCACACAGTCAGTTGATTTTTGCCGGCCGTCTTTCCTGCAACGTAAGTTTTTCTGTATTTCCTCTATCCTGTAATATGACTTGATAGCTTTAAACTCCGCACACGGAGCTCTGATTGGTCAGCAGGCGGTGCATTCACTGAGTTGATCTCTTAGCCTGCAACCTAACCTCCTCCCGAGGAGGTTAGCCGCTCAGCATAAGTTACCATGGAGATCTAGCCCGCTAAAAAGAGAACCAGCGTCGTAGGACCGGAAAGCCCGAGTTTTCCCTGAAATCAGCCGGCTAAGTGAAAATCCGGCTTCGTAGTACAGGCCTCTGCTCAAAGAGCCTTCAGCGTGCATCTGATCTGGATTCAGCTCTGTGTTTACTGAGAGGATTGACTGGAGCACAAAGGATGCTTCAGTCTGACTTTATTGAATCTCCATTAGATGGTAGCAGTTCAGATTCTCTGTTAGAGCATGCTTTGGGTCCAAGATGATGCTGTTGGACAGCCTCTCAGGTTATTATGGTCTGTGAGTCAGAAAGTCTCTGACAGGGTGACCAACAATCTTTGAGCAGATTTCTAACAGGTGGAGCAGTTTTGCCGAAGTAACAACATACTGATACCGGTTAGTAAAAACCATGAATTAATGCTTTGACAAGTCTGCAGACAGACGGCAGGCGAAAAACCTTTTTTAAATGCGTGTTTTCTGAATGGAGATCGGCTAAGCTAACGTTGTATATGCTCCGACCGTCCACACTCACAACAACGGCCTATACAGACATAAATAAACCAGCGACTGTATTCGCCATGACACAGACAGTCTGTGGTTTGAACTTATTTAACTTCTGTCTAGTTTCTGAACAGATATGAGGAGCTGTGAGCTCTGAGGGCTAACGGCTAACGGCTGATGTTGGTTTTGTGGTTCACATTGAAGATGACGTCACGGCTCCACCTACACTGCGTTACTATAGTTACTGCCCCAGTTCCTAAACTGTATTGGAAACGCAGCATAAAGTGAGCCTGGCCTACCAAGGCCTAACTATACCGTACCAAGCCGTGTGAGGCCCTGCAGTGGAAATGCGCCATAAGTGGATGTCATTGAAGACCTTTACAAGAGCAGTCTCAGTGCTGTGGTTTGGACGAAATCCTGACTGGAACACATCCAAACAGTTATTTAAATGCAAGAAATTACTCAACTGTTGAAAAACAACTTTTTAAATGATTTTACCTAGAAATGGGAGGTTTGATATGGGCCTGTAATTGTTCAATACTGAAGCATCTAGATTATTATTTTTTAAGAGCGGTTTAATGACTTCAGTTTTCAGGGCCTCTGGAAAAATACCTGAGTGAAGAGACTTGTTTACTATGTGAAGTAGATCTGAGGCCATACAATGAAAAACATCTTGGAAAAATCCTGTTGGAATAATATCAAGGCAGCAGGAGGAGGATTTTAGATGTTGTATAATGTCCTCTAGGTTTTTATCATTAATCTGATGGAACTGTGTCATGGTGTTTGAATTGATTTTAGGTGGACACAGAGACAAAACATTTGCTGTACCTGATGCAGAGGCACTGACTGATTGTCTGATTTTCTGAATGTTGTCAGTGAAGAAGGCAAAGTCATTGCACGCCCTGGTGGATAGAAGTTCAGAGGCTACTGACACTGGGGTTTGTTAGTCTGTCGACGGTAGCAAACAAGGCACGTGCGTTGTTTTTGTTTTTGGCAATGATGTCAGAGAAGAAAGACTATCGTGCAATTTACAATTCCAAATTATAAAAGCCAAGTCTCTCTTTATAGATTTCAAAATGAAACTGGAGATTTGTTTTTCTCCACCTACGTTCAGCTTTTCGACACTCTCTTTTTTCTGTTCTCACGGTCATGGCCTTTCTCCATGGAGATATTTTCTTGCCAGTCACTTCCTTTACCCTAGTTAGAGCAATGGCATCTATAACATTTTTATTTTTGAATTACTAGTTCATTTACTGAGATGTTAGCAGGGGCAAGTGTGGAAGAAACATTCTGAGTAAACATTTCCCTAGTGTTTTCAGTTAAATATCGCTTTGTGGTTACCTCTTTTTGAACATTTGTGTGAACAGAAATAGAGCTCTCAAAGGAATGATCAGAGAGTGCAACATCAGTCACCACAACCTCAGAGATATTCAGACCCTTTGAGATCATTAAGTCCAGAGTGTGCCCCTTATTGTGCGTGGGCTCCGTCACATGCTGAGTCAGTCCATAGTTATCAAGAACACAAAACAGTTCTTTAGCCCCTCTGTCCTGGGGGTTGTCAACATGGATGTTAAAATCCCCAACAATGACTAGACGGTCAAAGTCAAAACACACTATAGACAGCACTTCAGTAAAGTCATCAAAAAAAGCTAAAAGAAGCTAGTAAAGAGCACAGCTGAACTCCCGCAGCCCTGGGGGGCCCCTACATTGGTTGTGATGGCAGATGACAGGGTTTTGTTAACCTTCACAAGTTGCTCTCTACTGGTGAGGAAAGCGGCATACCAGTAAATCAGGTATGGATTTACTTCCATTTTGGCAATTTTTGACACCAAGATGTCTGCTTGTATTGTGTTGAATGCTGCTGAGAAGTCTAGGAAAAGGGCTCTTGCATAGGTGTGGCGTTTATCTAAATGTTTAGTAATGATATGAACCAGAGTAGCAACAGTACCACCCCCTTGCTTATAGGCAAATTGGTATGGATCAAGTATGTCTTGTCCGTCACAATAGGTTTAGAGGTCATTCCTGTCATGGTTCTCATGGTGTCCCACACTTTTTTGGGGTCTTTGGCTTTAAAAGCATTTCCCAAAAGCTCTCTGTGTGCCAGTTTTGATTCCCTCAATTTGACTTTCAGTTCTTTCTCTGTCTGTTTTTGTGCTCCATAGTCTTTGTTTTTGAAAGCTATTTTCCTGGTTTTTATAACTTTTTTTAATGTCCTTAGTCACATATGATTTATTACTTGGATAGATTTTTATTTCTTTAGTGGGAACACAGAAGTTAATATAGTCTTTGGTAACAGTAGTTATTTCATCTAGTGAACCTTCATGAAAAATGTCCCAATCTGTCCAATCAAAACAGGCTTTCAACTGTTCCCTACTTTCATTTGTCCATGTCCTTATTACTTTCTTTTCTGGTTGACTTCCCTTCAGTTTGGTCTTATACACTGGTATCATATTCACAACATTATGATCAGAGTTCAGTATTGGTGGTCTGTATTTAGACGCATAGGCTCCTTTATCATTAACAAAGCATTTGTCCAGGATATTGTCTTTTCTGTTGTGATCCCTAACATACTGCTGGAACCCAGGTAACACAGTCTCCAGGCGACATTGCTTCATGTTCCCGAGCACTATTGCCGGTGCATCGGGGTGGCTGAGTTGTAGCTCGAGAACACAGTGTCCTCTGCCGCTGGGAGGCACGTAAACAACAAACAGTAAAATACACCCGAATTCTCTAGGCAGATAAAAGGGTCTTAACGTCATGCCGAGAATTTCTACGTTGGGATTGCAGGTTTTACATTTTACTGAATATGATCGGCACCACAGATCATTAATATACACACAAATACCGCCTCCTCTGGTTTTCCCCAAGTTCGCATCCCTGTCTGCTCGAACAAGGGTGAATCCGGGTACTTCAAAGAGAGATTCAGGCATTGTAGATTGTAGCCAACTTTCCGTGAAACATAATAAAGAGGCCTCAAGAAATTCATTACAGTACCTTGTGTATGTCCTTAGTGTGTCCACGTTGTTGCTCAATGAGCGCAGGTTTGTGAGAATGATGGATGGAAGTGGTGGCCGGCTGAATCTCCGCCGTAGGCGATTCTGAACGCCTCCCCTCCTTCCTCGTCTCTTTTTCCTGGTGTTTCTAAGCGGCTCCAGAGGGATTTCATCCAATATCGCAGAGCACAGGTGGCTTGGTGTATTCGTAGGAGGCCGATCGCATTGTAGCTCTAGCATAGCCTCGCGGCTGTAGCAGCGTAGAGGCTGGGTCTCCTCGCCATACCTGTTCGTGCTGTCACTCAGTCCTTTCGAGTCATCTGTCTCAAGCCTAAATCAAGTCTCAAGTCATGAATACCAAGTCAAAGTCGAGTCTTTTATCAATGTTAGTCAAGCAAGTCTCAAGTCAAAAAAGATGCGAGTCAAGTCATGTGACTCGAGTCCCCCACCTCTGGTATATACTTTGGTTAGAATATTGCTGTATTACTGTATCAAATATAATAAACACAAACAGTTGATAAGTAGTATTTTGTTAAAGGTGGGGTAGGTAAGTTTGAGAAACCGGCTCGAGATACACTTTTTGTTATATTCCATGGAATGCTCTTAACATCCCGATACCAATGAATATCTTAAGTGCTTTGACAAAAAATCCATAAAAAAATGTCATCTGTGGAAGCCGTAATACTGTAGAAAGTACGACCAATCATTTTAGCCGGCCCGGCTAAAATAACTGGATGGCCTACCTGCCTGTCAGCCTTCCATCTGTGCACAAACTTATCTCGTGCCCTCATTGGTCATGTGCGCGTTCGTGTGTGTTGGAGGAGGGGCTCTATAAGGAAGTGGCAGATTTTCTCCGGTTGTGTATTTTCAAATTCTAGCGATCTCGAGCCGGTTTCTCAAACGTACCTACCCCACCTTTAACTCAAGGTTTATATTAAGTGAGTTTTTATTGTGTTAACTTGTGTATTTATGCTTTTTAGATTGACTTTCTCTCTTTCTCTGTCCGTCTGTTCTAGAAACCGAAAGGAAGAGAGAGACGTCACAGCTGTCAGCAATGTGACGAATCCTTTATAACATCTAAAAATTTAAAGATACACCTGCGTATTCACACAGGAGAAAAACCGTATAGCTGTGAAGAGTGTGGGAAAACTTTCACTCAATCAGGTCATCTCAAAACACATCACCGTATTCACACTGGAGAAAAACCGTACAGCTGTGAAGAGTGTGGGAAAACATTCCCTACATCACGTGCTCTAAAATCACATCACAGTATTCATACTGGAGAAAAACCTTACAGCTGTGAAGAGTGTGGGAAAACGTTTAATCAATCAGATCATCTCAAAACACATCACCGTATTCACACTGGAGAAAAACCGTACAGCTGTGAAGAGTGTGGGAAAACGTTCACTACATCAGGTGCTCTAAAATCACATCACCGTATTCATACTGGAGAAAAACCTTACAGCTGTGAAGAGTGTGGGACAACTTTCACTACATCAGGTAATCTCAAAACACATCACCGTATTCACACTGGAGAAAAACCGTACAGCTGTGAAGAGTGTGGGAAAACGTTCACTACATCAGGTGCTCTAAAATCACATCACCGTATTCATACTGGAGAAAAACCTTACAGCTGTGAAGAGTGTGGGACAGCTTTCTCTAGATCATGTGCTCTCAAAGCACATCAACGTATTCATACTGGAGAAAAACCATACAGCTGTGAAGAGTGTGGGACAACTTTCACTGCATTAGGTGCTCTCACATCACATCACCGTATTCACACTGGAGAAAAACCGTACTGGTGTGAAGAGTGTGGGAAAACGTTCACTAGATCAGATACTCTCAAATCACATCTTCGTGTTCACACAGGAGAAAAACCATAGTGGTTTTAAGAGTGTGGGAAAACCTTTTCTTAAAGTATTCACCTTAAAGTCCATGAGCGAGTTTCACTGTTCATTAATCTGCCGAGTAGTTTCTCCAATAATCTGTTTGTTTAATAAAATGTTGTGACTTTAAACTTTGATTGGGATGATTTTGATAGATCCTGTTGAGTTAGCAGTCTGTTTTGGTCTAAAAGAAGAACCAATGATTCATGTACAGGGCTCAACGCTAACTTTTTTAAGTGGTTGCCAGGCTGGCAACCAGGCATCAGCTTTTGGTTGCCAAAACTGAAAATATGGTTGCCATTTTTAGTCACCTTATATTTTAAATAATTAAGATACTATACAGTTATACATCAACTTTATAATGAAAATGGGACACAAAAGAATGTTCAAATGCTTTACAATAAGTAATTAACACAATTATTTGAAACTTAAGTGGTAGTAAACTTGTCCACCCTCAATTGCTGGTATACAAAATACCAGTAGTCATCTGTTGTCTCCCTTTCAAATTTGGGTTTTCTTGACCTTTGTGCTGACCCCCACCATAGATCCATTGGCCCTTCAGCATTGAAGTCTTGGATTGGCCAGACTAATACATTTCTAATGTTAAATAAATTAAAACCATTCATAGTTAAGAATTAGATATTAATTATTAATGCTGTAAATTACCTTTTACATGTCTAACTATATTTAACCTGTTAACCTGTTATGCACCGCCCCCCCGGTACCGGGCGGATAAACGAGTCATTTGCAGGAAACAACGTCTAAGGAATCTTAATATTTAATAAACTATGAATGTTTTATATCCATGTAACGGGAAGAAACTCAGCTAACTGATCTTTTTTTTTTTTAAATCCAAAAAAAAACCACAATGCTAACACTCAGCCTCTGAATTAGCCACGAGCGAAACAATGTAACCTAAAACGGCACCTAAACTCACTCATAACTCCCTTATTACTTATCCTAGATGCACAGCTAACCCATCGATTAGCATCTCCTGGAGACACAGAATCTGTGTAAAAAACCTCAACACTCAGTGATAAACATTTGCGACGCTATAAACGAAAGCGTACATCAGAACATGTGGAGCTAGGTAGCTAGAAACGCTAACATGGCTTACCTTGGTCAAAACTGGTCTTCAATGGCATTAAAACGATAAAAAAACGATGCTGCAGTTAATCCATAGGTTAATCCAATGTGTCTGTGTCCTCTTTGAAATGATTTCTGATAATCCATAAGCAATAAAACTGCTTTTTCGTTTCCAAATGTCAGAGCTAGAGATAGGTCCACTCTGATGCTAAATTACATGCGCGAAGCCCCCACCTCTTCTCTTCACAACGTGTGTGTGTGTGGGGGACTCCCCCTTCGATTCTATTGGCTCTAACGGTCAGAAAGAGGTGTCAACCATCAAAATCGACCAAGGGGGGCCAGAGATATGGAAAAAAAAAACATTTTCACCCAAATCACCTCAGAGGTGGAGTGGTTTTGGCTAAACCTCTCTAAAAAGGTCAAATGTCACTTGTTTTGCGTCAATCTTGATACAGGGTACTTATTATATGTTGTACTTTGGATTCCTAAAGCTTTTAGTCTACTAACCCATCATCCAAGGGTAGTTTTCACTATAAGTAAAAAAGAATATTTGGACGGACACTATAATTTACAGTTTTTTACTATGTAAAATCTGAATTTTCTTTAAAATAAAAAACATCTATATTGATTCTGACACTTCTACATCCAACTCACAGATACCTTGCTTTAATAAAAGAAAGTATTCATATAACCCTTTTAGAAGTTAAGTTGTAGTCATTTGTTTTGGGCATGTCATTTTCGAGCCTGAAACATGAAAAACAGGCTTGGTGCTTAACAGGTTAAGCCCGAGAGACCCCGGTACCGGGGCACTGCCGCAACATCTTGCAGGAAACAGTGTCTGAGGGCATGTTCATTTAATAAACTATGAATATTTTATATCCATGTAACGGGAAGAAAGTCATCTAACTGAGCACCCACAATGCTAACGCTGAGCCTCTGCAACGAGCAACGAGCGAAAAATGCTGCACCGAAATTCACTGTGGACAATCCCCACAGGAGCAATTTGGGGTGAAGTGTCTTGCCCAGGGACACAACGACATGCTGACTGCAGTGGGATTTGAACCCGTGACCCCCTGATCCCAACACCAAGGCTCTACCCACTGCGCCACATGCCTCTGTGTGATTACTATACATTCATAATTTCAGCGGAGGGAGGGGGAGCGGCGCTGCAAGAGCAGGGTGCGAGTGAGAGGTGCCTGTCTTCTTCCCTTTACAAGCTTCAAAAATGTATTTATCATGAGATTTTGGCAATAACAGTTTCATATTCTGAAAGCCAAGACTTTGTTTATTTAAAATCAAACAAAACACCCGAACCCTGAAAAACTAGTTTTTTTACACAAATCCATGTTTATTTTTTAAATGAGCCGTTGCGACTTTTGACTGATTTCGATAGAGTGGGTCACAAATAATAACAAATTGGAAGGAAAAAAATATATACAGATTTCAGTATTCTGAGGCTCTGAGCCCCATTTATTTTCCTCACAGACGGCAAAAAAAAGCCAGACATAATACGATTTAAAATAAAAACAATAATCGTGGCTTGATATTGAGTAAGAACCAACGACTGTATATATAAAGGTAAGAACATGTTTTTATGAACCACACAGCTTCCGATCTTCCAAGACCCGACCGGACAAAAAGACGTGGTGCAGGCACGAAACATACTACCAATAGAAATACATTGCTTTTAAAATCGTTCTGTGTGACACGAAAATCGTGTTGGTGAACACGAATCAATAGATTACATTTATTTCTTGACTATAACACGAAATGCCGTGAGACTTGGTTGCGTAATTAGACCTTAGCTTGTTAGTATGTTGTTATAAATTATAAACTGAGGATTATAAAATCTTGAAGTATTATACAAGTAAAACTACATTTTGCTTTAATTCCATGTAATTGTAGAATAAACACAGTCTTCCTTTGAAGATGTATAAGACAGGTGTCTTGAGTAGTCAACATTACCTACAAATCATTGTACACATTTGTAAATATTATTTTCCACTTGTTACAATTGGGAGTCTATTTTTATGCAGCTCTGCGTGATTTTGTGGCTACAATTCAGGCTAATACGCTACCAGAGGTGGAATAAGTACTCCGATATTGTACTTGAGTAAAAGTAGAAGTACCAGAGTGTAGGGATACTCTGTTACAAGAATAAGTCCCTTAATCAAAATGTTCCTCAAGTAAAAGTAGAAAAGTATTATTATCAAAATATAGTTAAAGTAGCGACAGTAAAAGTAGTCTTTAGGTGCGTTCACACCGGAGTACTTTGGTGTACTTTTCCCACAATAGTTCATCAGAACTACGATATATTTGCGTTCACACCAAAAAGCCCCAGGAACTAAAGTAGCTCAACTTAGTTCGCGAGACTCGCTTTTCAGTCCCTGCTACAGAGCAGGGTCTGTCGTGGGAGAAAACAGTTCGTACGTCTGATTGGCTGTGCGGAATGCAAACCACGCCCGTTTGACTCTGATTTTTTTTTTGGAAGCGGCCATTGTATTTGCTCATTTACCCGAAGAGATTACTTTTGTGAAAGCAGTTATTATAGCAACACTAAATAAATCATCGGAGCGGTGGAATTGATGAGGATGTCTCGGCGCTTCTGGCGATTTACTCGGAGGACGCAAAGTGCGGAATTCAGAAGCTTCTACTGCATGCAGTTTCAGTGGATCAGCAAAGTTAGCAGACCTGGCAAAGTCATGTCGTGACGACTACGAAGGTAAAAATAAAATACATGCACTGCACTGTTTTAATCTGCACAATACTGGTCTTAGATGTACTTTTATTTGCTCAGTAGATCGAGCTAGCCATGCTAGAACTAGCTAACGTTAGGTCCAAGCTGGCTAACAACATCTAGCTAGCTAGCTATTCTCAGCCGTGCCCGCTATAAACACGTATTGACTTGTGAATAAGTGTGCAATGTTCTGTAATTTGCTTCACTAACTCATGGCACTAATCGTGTGTTTCAGGCGAGGTGTTTCTCTCAGGATTAGAAACTAGTTTTCCCCTCCGGGATAAAACGATAATATAACGTTAGCAATTAGCATGCTAGCTGGACCTCTGTGGCTACACTGAGGTAAACAGTAGATTGTAGTTGCTATAATTTCAAGTAATTTGCAACATTCATTCTACATGTTAATGGTAAAAGCTTAAACAGTTGATTACCTGCATGCCACAAAGACTGATGTTATAATATTTTTGCACATTTAAGTAGAAATGTAATTGAAATTCTATTTACTGCCTAAACATTGTTCCTTGTATTATCCTAAATAGTTTGACCTTGTTTCCTCAGAAGGCTTCTCAGACTACATGGAGGATCCCTCAGAGAAACACAGTTTCCACGTTCAGTTCCCCCCCGCTGAGAGTAGGCAGCTCCACACCCTGTGCCCGGTCAGCGGACACCATCAGGACTACCATCCTGACCGCTGCTGCCATACTGCAGCAAACAGGAGGGAACGGAGGTGAAAACACACTTTATACATTTAGATATGTGGAGCACAAAGAAAAGCATTGCTAAAAAACATTTAGCAGCTAAACTGTGGATAACAAGTAAACCACATTGGTTTGTTATTCAATATTCAAAAGCTTTTTGAATCATTACATGTCACTTGTTAGACGCTTTTATCCAAAGCTTACATACTCAATACTGTGGGCAATCCCCACAGGAGCACTTTGGGGTGAAGTGTCTCAGGGACACAACGACATGCTGACTGCAGTGGGGTTTGAACCTGTGCTCCCCTGATCCGAACACCAATGCACTTATCCACACGCCTCCCTATCATGTCCTGAGAGCCCTCCATCCCCCAATTGCTAGTGCCTTCACCATTTAAAATGTTAATAGTCAAATCAAAGGTGTTCCCTGTGTTCCTCCTGTTGTGTGCCTGCAGAGACAGATTTGGACAATGTTGTGTCGTTGTTGCGATTAAACTGATCTTGTATCTTGCATATTTCACCTTAGGAAAGTGGGCACGCGATGACAGCTTCCTTGACACCATCATGGCGATGGCCCGCCGTGCCATGGTCAGCAAGGAGAATGAGGACCTGCGTGCCAAGGAGATGCACGACGAACGGCTGCTGCATTCACACAAGGCCCAGGAATCGAGGTGGAGCAACAAAATACCTTTCTGGCTGGGCTTCTGGCAGTGCTAAGCGAGCTGATTAAATCCAACAGGCCTTCAATACAAAAATTAAGAAAAACTTGTCGTTGATAAACTGTACAATGACTTGTTGGGAGGCGTGTGGTGCAGTGGTCTGGTGCGTTGGTGTTCGGATCAGGGGAGCACAGGTTCAAACCCCACTGCAGTCAGGATGTCGTTGTGTCCCTGGGCAAGACACTTCACCCCAAATTGCCTACACCTGTGACAGTTAATTTTGTATTATTGTGATTATATATATATGCCACTGTTATTAATACTGACACCTAACTTTGCACAAAGGTGTGTCTGCTGCTGAGCCTACCTATTGTTATTATATATATATATATATATTTAAAGTTTGAGAATAGGTTGAGATCGTTTCGGCCCCAAGACCATATATATATATATATATATACATATACATATATATATATATATATATGTATATATGTATATATATATATATATAGCCACTGTTATTATATTGTTTTGATACTACTGACACTTATTGATCTGCTGCTGATAAATAAAAGAGAACCTACATGCACGGCACTAGCATCATGACTGTCTTTGTTTAAACCAGCAGCAGTGCAGCGGTACACAGACTAACCTGTGTGTGTGTAACGTAGTTCTTCAGGTGTGCATGCTTAACATGTATGTTAACATGTATGTATACAAACGTTTTTAAAGAGCGTTCAACCTCATCCCATTGTCTTTAACACACATTTAACATAATATACTCATTAATATACAGTATGAGTACTGTTTTGATACTGACATTTAATCTTTGCACTAAGGTGCGTCTGCACTATTGTAATTGTGTCTGTTGACTGGTAAATAAAAGAGAACCAAATGCACTGTACAAAATATCAGCTTTATTGTCAATTTACAATTTCCATGCTGTTCA
This sequence comes from Trematomus bernacchii, assembly GCF_902827165.1. Classification (NCBI taxonomy): domain Eukaryota; kingdom Metazoa; phylum Chordata; class Actinopteri; order Perciformes; family Nototheniidae; genus Trematomus; species Trematomus bernacchii. The sequence goes on along the minus strand of NW_022987714.1, from coordinate 10,937,304 downwards.
GATGCCTCTCCACAACGTTGCTTCCAGGCGAATACAGAGGAGTTGAAAAGAGCCCTTGGACATTCGGAAATCTTCGATCCACTGCACATGTTGGCACCTTCTCCCACCAAGCCGATGTTCTATTGTTCACCCAGAGTTCCGTAGTATTCGCATATCTGGAACACATACAAAGACACAAATTAGCCCTACATAACTCCATAAATCCTACATTAGATAGTATTAATGTGATTTAATGAACGTACCATTGCTGTTCTTTGGGCGTGATAACGGTCATCATCCTCGGCTGTACAACGGCGAAACATGTCCATCGCGTGTGATTTCGTCGTCTAATCCTTTTGTTAAGGCTTCTTAACCGCCTTCGCCTCCGACTCAGCATTTCTATTGCATTTGAATGGTCGATCTGTACTTGTGGCTGAGTTATTGGCTTAAATAACTCCGTTACGAAGCTGTATAACACGACCACCAAAACGTCAACTCCATACCGTGTCTGAGGTCGGAAGGTAAACAGAAGCATCCAGCGGAAGCGGAAGTTTTTTTTCTTCTTCTCTCGGTTTTTTGGCGGATTGCAACTTTAAGGTGCATACCGCCACCTACTGTACTCGCCGTGAAGTTGTTTGCAGCCTGCCAGGAAAACCTAAGCAGAAGAAGAAGAAGTGACGTCAGCGGCTCATTTGCCTAATCCACCCCCAGGAACTCATTTTGGTGTGAACGCGATCTGCTTTAGTTCGTCAGAACTAAAAGAACTCTCATGAACTAAAGTTCTCAGGAACTACTGTGGGAAAAGTACTTGGTGTGAACGCGCCTATAGTGAAGATTGGTCCATTTCAGAATAATATATATGATCTGATGATGCCTTACAGATCTACTTTTAAACTTAATTTTATTTTCATTCATTTTTCATCCTCATGTAGAATGCTATTACGAAACACACATTTGGTTGTTTATAGCATAAAGAACATCTGATTTACATGTAATGTGAGGTAGGGAAATAATCATTTGAGTATAAGTATGTGTATATAAATATGTAATTTACAACAGCTGTAAGATGCTTGAAAAGCTTGAAAATGCACCTTGAAAATGCTTGAAAAGTGCTTGAATTTGACTTTGGAAAAGGTGTAAGAACCCTGTCCTTTATTTACTTCCGAAAATAAGCACAATAGGGCCCCTTTTAAAAAAAAAACACCTGTTTGATGTGGAGGTTGGCTAGGCGCTAGGTTCTGATATCATTTTTTTTGGCACAAGCATACTAAAGAGGGGAAAGTAATGCAGGGACATGTTTTTTATTTATGTTTTTATGATCAATATTTTAAGAAAGAATCAATACCAAATGAGCAGCTCGCGAGTACAGTATTCTTTCTGCACCAATCTATCCGACCCGTGTTGTATTCACTGGCAACTTTGACGAGTATCAGTGTCTCTCATTGTTCCTGTAGATGGTTCCGCTCATCAACACAGCCACCGATGCTTTGATGACGAACCTGAACGTCTCAGCTGAGTCAGGAGAAGCCTTTGACATCCACAGGTGATCACACTCGAATGAACACAGGCAATCAGTATTATATTATCATCTTCACGGCTTGATGTTTTAGTTTGTGGATGTTATTGCCAGTGTGGCATTTGGAACTCAGGTGGACTCTCAGAAAAACCCAGACGACCCGTTTGTCCGCCATGCTCAGATGTTCTTCGGCTTCTCTTTCTTCAGGCCCATCATGCTGTTCTTCAGTCAGTCCAATCTCTTTGTATTTCTATTTATATGTGTTTATTGGAGGCATTTATACAGGAATGCAATGTAAGCAAGTAACCAAAATATTACAACATAGACCAGAAGAGGCATGTTTCCCTATATATAAATGGGTGTAGGAGCCATTTTATGGGTGTTGTTGGTGTCTCAGTTTACCTTATTTATATGTATAGTGCAATATTATTTTGAACACTTGGTGGCGGTGTTTAGCTGCACCGGATGTATAAAGGGGTCACAGGTGACAGGAAATGACGAGGACACAGGAGGAAGAGAGCATACCGATTCCACCAGCCCGGCAGATGCTCACCACAACCATTAAACTGTATAATTAAAACCTTGGTATGTAAAACGCTAAATAAACATCATTATAAACTGCACCAAAGGACCGGAAAGTCATCTGTTTGTGTCTGCGTCTGGATCACTCTCCAGCCCTCCTGTGAAGTAATGGCAAAGGGATATAGGACATTGGAAGAATAAAATTGCCATTACATTAAAGGGGACCTATCATGCAAAATGCACTTTTGTACGTCTTTTATACATGAATATGTGTTCCAGGGAACACACCAAGTGTCAGAAAACACAACCCTCTCTATTTTCCTCCATACCCAAATCTCTAAAAAAGGGGCTGCAACGGATCTGATAAAAACTGATCCAGATTTGAACACTGTCCTGACGTCAGGACGGTGGCGCTACGGCTATTGGGCCAACTCTCCACCTATCAGGGGAATGTGGGGTTGGGCCACAGCCGGCGCTCGAAAGCGCTGGAGACGCTGTAGTACATATGCCAGGCCTGTAGGTGGCGCTGTAGTCTGCCACAAAAGCAGCGAAGAAGACTTCCCGCCCATAGTTACCATGGTTACCCTTCTGTTTATTCTCCGCTGTGGCTTTTTTTCTCCCTCCCCGAGGCAAGCGTTTGCTCCCGCTGCAAACGCTTGCAATCCCTCCCCGTCGAGGCAAGCACTGTAATTCTCTCCGGTTAGTCCACCAGCAGATGACAAACACCCACCTCTCCGCCTCTTCCAAGGAACGAGGGGACCGTGCGGCAGAGTTTCAGTTTCAGTTTCTTTCGCCGGTCAAGATGTCCGTTAAAGTTTAAATCTTCCGGACAAAATTAGAAAAGTGCCGGTCAAAGGTCTTCTTTGTTATTTATTGAGCTTTAAAACAAATGAATAACGACTCTATATAATAAAACACGGAGGACGGAGATCTCTTTTTCTCCCCCTCTTCTGACAGCCCAGCAGCTGATCAGAGCACGGCTCACCTCTCCCGCAGGGGGGCGTGGTCAGCAGAATCAGACCCCAGACAGCAAACAGCCATAGCGAAATGAAGCATGGCTAAAATGCATGATCTGTTTGGTATTTTGAAAACAGAAACGTATAAATATACCTTCTATAGGTATGGCCCTACAATATATCATTTAAATATAGCATGATAGGTCCACTTTAAGTGGAATCGCACTCTATGAGTGAAACTGGACATAAGAATCATATCGCATTGGACATTAAGGATCGTTTTCACCGGACAAACAATTGGATTACTTCACAACCGACATCATCATCCCGGATCAGCTGGACAACACGCCACAATCAGCTGGAGATTGTTCCCACCTGCGCTCATCAAGACGGCGAATGGAGACGCCGAGAGTGGAGGCTTGGAAAGCGGCCGGGTTTGTGCAGCATTAAAAAGTGGATTGTATTGGGAGACATTCAGCTGTATTGGACAATGGCTTGGATTTAATGCTGCAATAATGTCAGCTGTTTGAAACAGCGCGCTGTCGGCTAATGGACAATTCCTGAAAAACGAAACTTAAAGTGACAGCATTAATCATGTCTGTGAAATCTGACGTCACGTCACAAGAGGGCTCTGTTGGACTGCAATCTGTGAGAGAAAAAAGGATTATCATTCACACGCCTAAAGGATTGGAATTGTTTATTGCAAACTGTCAAAAAGCAAGAAACTTCAAATACAAACAAGTAAAGAAGTTAATGGAAAGACTGAAAGAGTTTATGAACTCAAAAGACAATGCAAAGGAAATACAGTTGACACTGGTTGAATTTATGAAGTTGTGTGATGAATTAAAGGCAAATCACAAATCATTAACCGACCTTCAACTGCCTGAAGAAGAAATGGGAAAGCAAAAGCAGTGGCTGCAAGAAAAGATGCATATATTTGATGGATTTATACAAGATGCAAATGTGTGGTTATCTGAGAGTGGACAGGCAATCACACACTCTATTGTGGGAAGGGCCATAGAACAAAGTGTCAGCTCAGATGACATCGGACCTGATGACAGCGTTTCAAAGGCATCACACCCTCAGTCAAAACACAAAACTGGTTTGGAATGGAAAGGGCGGCAGCACTGAACATTCAACATGAACTTGACGTTCAAGGGGAACAATTGAAACAAGGGGAACAGTTGAAACAAGAACAACAGGTGAAACGAAAGAAGGAACAATTGGATTTACAAACTGAACTGGCAGCAGCAAATGCCAGGATAAATGTGCTCAGCATGGGATCAAGACACACCTCTAGAGCATCAGATGGGATGAGCTCTTACTTCAGAAACCCTACAGCAAGATTTAATCTACATGCAACTGAATTCTCACCTCATCAAGCCCAAACCTCTATTCCCAGACAAAATATACAGACACATGTGCAGACACATGTTAACATCACACCACCTGTAATCAACAATGGTAATCAAGGTGACATCTATAACTTAATCCAGAGGCAAAATGACATCACTGCTATGCTGGCTCAACATCTCACTTCTACTTTACCACCAAGAGACATTCCTGTTTATGATGGTGACCCATTGCAGTTTGAAGCCTTCATCCGTGCATTTGAAAGAGCAGTAGAACGGAAAACTGATGATGAAAGTGACTGCCTGCATTACCTAGAGCAATGCACTAGAGGACAACCAAAGTATAGTGCACAGCTGCCAACATCTGCCTCCAGCTCAAGGTTATCAAAGGGCAAAACATCTGCTTAAAGAACACTTTGGTAATGAACACAAGATTGCCACTGCATACATGAACAAAGCGACAATGATCAAAGCCGAATATGTGAAAGCACTGCAAGCCTTCTCTCTGTTCCTAAGAGGTTGTTGCAATGCAATGTAACATCTCTACGGTGGCCCTGAAGTGCAAGACACTACAGCATTTCAGAAAACACAACAGCATTTCAGAAAACACCACAGCATTTCAGAAAACACCACAGCATTTCAGAAAACACTACAGCATTTCAGTTACAAGATGGAACTTGTTTAAGTCGTGGAGTAAAAACATTTGATTAAATGTATCATGTCTCATTTATTATTCTTTACACTTTATTCAAATTAAATGTTTCTCATGTAAAATGGTCAATCTTATTTAGAATTTGACAATTATTTGGAAGTTATTTTATGAAACTTGGGAATTAGAGCCCTGAATACATTTGAATTGTAAATGTATACAATAAGATGTGATTAATTGATTATACATGTAGCTGCTGTGATGAGGCACAGGGCTGAACATGCCTCTCTGAATGATGTACATTTAAAATGGGTTGAATGGCACAAAATCAGATCACTCTTTGTTCCGTTATATATACATTGTTCACTTTATTGGCCATTTTTAATATGTCTTCTACATAACAAGGTGATTTCATCTAATTTCATATAACACCAGACCCTCAGATTCCTTTATTGACCAACAACAACGACCAAGTAGCAGACTGCTTCAAAACAATAGACACTAAACACAAGAATATACTTTTTTTTTGTTTTGTTTCTATACATTCTGCAAGACTTTTATGATACACTTTACTAATCACAGCAAAATCCAATATAGTATTTACTTAACTCTTTAACCTCAAACTATTATATCAATACAATGATTATATTGTATTCAATACTTTTAATGATAATCTCTTTATGTGTAATATGTTTTTTGTTTTCTTTTTACTGTTTCTGTTGTAATTGTATGTAAAGCGTCTTTGAGCATTAGGAAAAGCGCTATACAAATCCAATGTATTATTATTAATATGTATTATTATTAATATGTATTTTTGAATTGTAGCATTACAACTATAATGAAGACTTCTTCCACCAGTGTTAAACATCACAAACCTTTAACAAAGCCCCCGGCAGCTTCCATTGAAGTACACAGTATCCCATAATAAAGATTTACCCCAGCATTGTGACTCAAGAGTAGTCGATAATATACTCGGGATAGATCTGTTGTTTCTCAAAGACAACAAAGATGCTGGGGTCGCTCTTGCTGTCAACACAACTGTCGTAGAGGTCTTTGCCGCTTCCTTTGGGTGGGGGCCGGACGTAGCTGCTGCTCCCCCTGGTGTACTTCCCGATCAGCACCAGAGCAACAAACATGATGTTGTTCGGTTTACTTTTCAACTTGGCATATCTGTGTGAGTAAGACGCATCTCTGGCAAAGTAGCTCCCTAAAAAACAAGAGAGCGTTAATACTGACAAGTGTGATAGTGAAGGCTCTGTGTCTACTGTCATGTTAAGCTTCAGAAGTCCCATGAACATATACAACACAGAACATTTTGGGGAAAGAAATGTCTTTTGTGGTCTACATTGTAAACTATTCATCATACTGTATTTCTGGAATGGCTGCTGTACCTTTGCCGTAGGACGTGCCGTGGACCCCACACATCCTCCAGTCAAAGTTTTGCTCACAGATTGCCTCAATCAGGGATTCTTCTGTCCCGTGGAACAAGTACTGCTCCTTCACAGTTTTCCCTCCATTCCTCATCTTCATCTGCTCTTTCTGCCTGAAAACACAACATAGAAAACATAAATGTAATAACTTCTAAATCCTATGATTTTGGTCAACTCCTGAGAATTGCTAAATGCTACGCTACATTCATCAGCTAATCTCTAACTGTGTCTGCTGTTTTAGAGGTTTTTTCAATTAAAACTGTTTAACAGCTTAACACAAGGCCCTGAGAGCAGTGGGAGGAAACTAAAACAGTACAGTTACAGTACCATATTAGCTCAACATCACTGTAAGTCTGAGAGGAGCTGCAGATTCAGGTAATATTACAAGACAAGTGATCACTCATTTTAAACATACATATTATATATTCATGAGACAATAATATTGGTATAGCTGCTTAATGCCAATTTACCACTGAAAGATTTTCCACAGAGAGGAGTTCTGGATCCTCTGTATTTTGTTGATTTTACTCTGTGGCATCGTGCGCTTAAACAGCGACTCAATCATCTGATACTCCTTCCCAGATTTGGAGAGGAGTACGAGCTGGAAGATAAAAGTACAGTGCAACAAAAAAAGGGTCATAAATAGTTCAAGACAAGAACACATTTAAATATTACACAGTGTAGCACTGCCACCTCAGTTGAGGGCAGATTGAGAACTAGACCAAGCTAAAATTAGCAGAGGTAGAAGAAGTAGATCCTTTTCTTAACTAAAAGTACTAATACTGCAATGCAAAAATACTCCATTACCAGTAAAAGTACTGCACTGAGAACCGTACTTAAGTAAAAGTATTTAAGTATGATCAGGAACATTTACTTCAAGTATTAGGAGTAAAAACACTCGTTGCTAAATATTTATTTAAAATGTAAAGCAGAACATCTTGAAAGCTGGGACTGTATAATAAATAATAAAGCAATAAGTAAATTGCTGCTATTTTATTTGTGGTTTACTTAAATATCATTTTTGAATAGTTTAATCAAATATAAAAATAATCTGAGTTTTTAAAGTAAGTTGTAACTAAAGAGTGTTGTAATGAAGCAACAAGTACAACATTCCCCTAGTATAAAGGGGTTCTTAAAGAAAATACTTAAGTATAGTTCAACTACTTAAATACAATACTTGAGTAAATGTACTTAGTTAATGAAATGTAGCTGAAGTAAAACAAATGTAAATCTTGTAAACGCTGCAGTACACAGCGAGCTGCCTCCTCCTTCCTCCTCTCTACATCACTCAGGAGCATTTGACACTGTCAGCATCACCTCACTGCACACCGAATGTAGTACAATGTATCTGACTGCAGAACTAAAGTCCCCATCTTCCTTCCTCTTTACTTCTAAATAGATATAATGATGCAACCCTGTTTACACTTTCCCTGATTGAGCAGCTGACCTACTCCAACATCCCAGAGAACGGCACAACAAAACAAAATGGTGACCCTGTTTCAATAGACCATACTCTTATAAACAATTTTAAAAAGCTCATTAAACTGTATATTTTGTTTAAATATTGGGCTAAAGTGTATAAATAAACAATTGTAAAAACACTGCTTTTTTTGGAACAGGGAGAAAAGCAGCCCTCTGTCATACAGTATATTCTAATGTAGGATACCTTGTGTCCAAAATCCAGTATGGCAGTCTTGTCCCAGTTGGGGGGGAAACTGTCAGCTGTGGAGGAGCTGGGTGATGATCCACTATAGGGAGACACACATAGGAATGTTCTGACTATTGAAGTCACTTCAAAACAGCAATGTTAGATTTTAAGCATAATCTCAAAATCTCCATTTTAAACCAATAATAAATACCTCTTTAGCTTCACCTCCACGTCATGACCCGACACAAAGACAGGCCTCCGTCGGACCTCCCTCTTGGTCTTAAACTTGACATTCTGCTGATATATCCCCTGTGCTCCCAGGGCACTCTTGAAGTGGAGGATGTACTGGTGGTTGCCAGCACCAAAAGGAATATCAGTATCTCTGTCTGCCAGGTACACATTCTCCAGAGTCTGAGAGGTCACAGAGGCTGGCCTGTCACCATCTCCCTGCAGAACAAAGGGCCAGTGATGAGATGGAAAGAAGTAGTACAAAATGTGAAGAGGAACTTAACAAATCCAAAAGCTCGTCTCAATTGAATATTTCACCTCCTCCTTTCCCTCACTCTTCCTTGCGTCTTAGCTCCGCTTAGATGCGAGCGAGAGACACGAGGAGGAGACGCGAGGACAGAGGAGTCCTCAGGTATTAATTGGGACGTCCTCGTTCACTCAAACGTCACTCTTAAACGACGTCTGTTAATGATGACATGTGCACAGCTGTCTCCCCTCTCATCGGGTTTAACTGAATAACCCGTTAGAACCGGCACATTTGTTTGTAAATATTTATTTAAATGAATGAATCTTTCTCTTGTTAGTCAAGGAATTCAATGTATGATGGTTGGTCCTGCTTTTGTGTTCCGTTGTGGTGTAAAAGGTAGCCTACATTTAAATACAAATATAATTATAGTAATGTGAAATGCTTTACTCTGAAAATGTGTGTCCTGTAGATCCCCACAAACCCACATTCAGGACTGTGAATTTTAAATAATTTAACTCCTGAATATTTTAACACAAAACAATAAAAAATAATTGTTATTTATCAAGATCTAGCCATTTATGAAATAGCTTTCTTAATAGCTATGTTTTAGTGAGTGACGTTCAAAATCTTTAAACATGACTTACATTTTTAGTATAACCTTAAAGTGGACCTGTCATGCTATATTTGAATAATATATTGTAGGGCCATACCTATATAAGGTATATTTATACGTTTTCTTTTTCAAAATACCAAACAGATCATGCATTTTAGCCATGCCTCATTTCGCTCTATTTTGCTGTCCTCCACCCTGTCTTTGCATGCGCTGCAGCTGACCACGCCCCCCTGCAAAGGAGGGGACCGAGTTACGAGCGTCGTGTTACCATGCTGTTACCATGCCACGGCAACCTCTCATTCCCCTGATAGGTCAGCTCCTCCGTCCTGACGTCAGTGAAATGTTCAAATCTGGATCAGTCTGTATCAGATCCGTTGCAGCCCCTTTTTTAGAGATTTAGGTATGGAGGAAAATAGAGAGGGTTGTGTTTTCTGACACTTGGTGAGTTCCCTGGAACACCGGGGACACATATTCATGTATAAAAGACGTACAAAAGTGATGAAAATGATAGGTCCCCTTTAAGAAATGAATTGCACATAATAATTCCCACGGAGCTGTGAGCACTTATACATTTATGTGACGCTTTTCCACTCATTCTTCCAGTTCTGCGTTTTCCTGTGTTGAAATCGACCAGCTGTGAATGTTACGGTGGCCCGGAAGTGCAAGACACCACAGCATTTCACAAAACACAACAGCATTTCAGAAAACGCCGCAGCATTTCAGAAAACGCTACAGCATTTCAGAAAACGCTACAGCATTTCAGAAAACGCAACACCATTTCAGAAAACACAACAGCATTTAATAAAACACCGCAGCATTTCACAAAACGCCGCAGCATTTCACAAAACGCCGCAGCATTTCAGAAAACACAACAGCATTTCAGAAAACACAACAGCATTTCACAAAACACAACAGCATTTCAGAAAACACAACAGCATTTCAGAAAACACAACAGCATTTCAGAAAACACAACAGCATTTCACAAAACGCCGCAGCATTTCAGAAAACACAACAGCATTTCAGAAAACACCACAGCATTTCACATTGGACGGAAAGGGTATTCCTTTAGGGAGAACACTTCTTGTTTGTGATTGGACAGAGCCAGCCAGAGAAGCACTGCTGTGATTGGTTGTTTTTGCTGCCAGTCAAGAAATGGCGCTTCGTGATTGGTCAGCACCCGACAGCGCAACATGTCCCAACACATCAACCGTTAGCTGTTAGCACACACTCAGAGCTCACAGCTCCTCATATCTGTTCAGAAACTGGACAAAAGTTAAACAAGTACAAACCACAGACTGTCTATGTCATGGTGAATACAGTCGCTGCTTTATTTATGTCTGTATGACGCTGTTGTGAGTGTGGACGGAGCAGCTACAGGTTAGTTTAGCCTGATCGATCCGCCCCCTCTTCAGCACGTCTTGTTTGAATGACAGGAGTAAACACTGACAGCTGCGGTGAAACTCGACAACCAAATGAACATATTGACCGTGATTTAATTGTAATACACGTTTCGAAGTGATGCCGAAGTAACTACATACTGATACCGGTTAACAATAAAGCATTAATTCATGTTTTTTTCGCATCGCTCTAATCGCTCGAGTTTCACCGCAGCTGTCAGTGTTTACTCCTGTCATTCAAACAAGACGTGCTGGAGAGGGGGCGGATCGATCAGGCTAAACTAACCTGTAGCTGCTCCGTCCACACTCACAACAGCGTCATACAGACATAAATAAAGCAGCGACTGTATTCGCCATGACATAGACAGTCTGTGGTTTGTACTTGTTTAACTTTTGTCCAGTTTCTGAACAGATATGAGGAGCTGTGAGCTCTGAGTGTGTGCTAACAGCTAACGGTTGATGTGTTGGGACCATAGACTGTATATATAAAGGTTGGGACCATGGTTGGGACATGTTGCGCTGTCGGGTGCTGACCAATCACGACACGAAGCGTCATTTCTTGACTGGCAGCAAAAACAACCAATCACAGCAGTGCTTCTCTGGCTGGCTCTGTCCAATCACAAACAAGAAGTGTTCTCCCTAAAGGAATACCCTTTCCGTCCAATGTGAAATGCTGTGGCGTTTTGTGAAATGCTGTTGTGTTTTCTGAAATGCTGTGGTGTTTTGTGAAATGCTGTTGTGTTTTGTGAAATGCTGTTGTGTTTTGTGAAATGCTGTGGTGTTTTGTGAAATGCTGTGGTGTCTTGCACTTCCGGGCCACCGTAGAATGTGGGGGCGGGGCTTTTATACGCGAGTAGTGAAAACACTTCCGCGTAGTCTGCTCTCGTGTATCCTCCCTTTCATCTCCTCCCTCACCCCTCTTCCCTCACCCCTCCTTGACTCCTCCGTGTGCATTTCAGCTATTGGGACGTCCTTCAACATGGCGGGTCTTGATCGATTTCCGGGTCAAGTCCCGGAGGAGAGGAAGAAGAGAGGAGTCGAGGAGGGACATTGAGACGAGCCTCAAGTCTAGTTGTTGCCTCGGTTGGGTTATAAAAGGGTAAGAGGACGCATAGCTGCACCTTCTTTATAAATCAAATTAAATTCAACTGTTTTGTCATTGCAAAGAGTACTGATACAAGCAAATACACTGAGCATCTAACCAGGAGTGCAAAAGCAGCAGTAACATGCAGTGTAATGTATAGTATAAATACATATTTTTTAAAGTATATAAACTATGAACAGCATACATGGGTATGAACATTATGAACAGCATACATGGGTATGAACACTATGAACAGTAGTATACACCAGTGCTTCTCAAACCTTTTTCAGTAATGTACCCCCTTTGAAACATTTTCTAAAGTACCCCCTGACCGACCCCGAACATTTTTGATAGAAAAAGCCTATATAAATAATTACAATATAGTGATGTTCCATCAGTGTGTGATTTATTAACTCCTTCATGCATGAATTACAACAAACTAAGGATATTTTCATCTTTATGCATGAGAATTTTTTGTTAAAACAGATTTTTAAGTAATATTATGTTTAACAAACCAATGAACAAAATGATATATTATGCAAAAACTATAAAATACACAAATATTATAATAATAATGAATTTAATAATACATGTAATTTATATAGTGCTTCTCATCTGCCAAGACAAATCTCGAAGCGCTTATTAAATTACTATTTATTATAATAAAATCCACTGTGGTGCCTGACCCCATGCATATACAAGAAAACAGCATTACATTAGCAGTCTCTAACGTAGTGACCACAATGCATGAAAGGGTTAAAAAAATAATAATTTGCAATTATAAACAAACTATGTAATAACACTGCAATGACACTATTTAGGAGTTTTAGGTCCTCAGCGATCGTGTACGGCTTTTTGGCTTTAGCGATAAGCAGTGACACCGCATACGATGCCTCCAGTGCTTTGGCTGATGTTGTGGAGGCTTTTCGCATCATCTCTTGCGAGGATCTGTACTCAGCAAGTTTTCACTTGAAAAACTCCGGTGGCTAACCAACATGACACAGGTGTTTGGTGCTGAGATGTCTCTGGAGGTGCGCTGGTTTCATCGAGCTGTTGGCTAGTTTCTCCCCACAAAAAAAACACAATGCCTGGGGCGGGTTGCCGTTTGTTGACGTGAATCCCATCAAAGCATACGCCTCCTGATATTGACGGCATTTTGTTGGCTCAATTTTGGCTTTCTTTTTTTCTCCGTTGTCCACGTTCCCTGCTGTAGTGCTGCTACGTTCTAACCACGATTCCATTTCAATGTCTATTTGTTATAATCTAATATTGCAACTGGCTTCCCGCTCAGCGTTGTTCTGGGCTAGAGCCTGATTTAGCTCTGGTTCTTCCTGTTTCCACCACAGCGGAGCCGGCTCTCAGTACCGAATACCGGTTCTTAGCTGGCCCCACTCGGCAAATAAAAGCTGTAACAAGCAGTAGGGCTGAGACCACACACTTGTAAAAACAGAGAAGAACCAGTTAAGCACCAGAAAAGCACAAGAACGGATCTTGAATCCTTGGTGGTTCTAGGAATATTTTATATAAAATTGTGTTTTCTATTTAACTTATTGTACTATGAATATGTTTGTAATTTTGAATTATGATGTGATTTTTGAAGAGTTTACGTGTCTGAAAAACGATGGTTGTTAACATGTGGCTGAATAGGACTACAGAAGTTGTCGAGGACGTTGTACGTCATTACACCGAACACGTAAACACTCCCGCTAAGTTTGTTTCCCCGTGTTCTGCTTGAAAGCAAGTACCTGCCTCCTGCAAACTGTTAAAACAAACGCTTCAACTTGTACAATTTTGAATCTGTATTTTTGAATATGGATCTTAAGTTGGCGTGACGTTGAAGCAGCGACCCTGCTGTAGTTCGTTTATAGCATAACGTTAGCATTTTGCTTCTGGTGACTAGATTTATGATTCGAAAATTATAAAAGTAGGGTAGACATGTGGATATTATCCAGCTGAACAAAACGTGATCCGTCTCTTAAATGTGTGTCAACCACAGACCTTATTTCGAGCTATTTTCCAAAATCCTATGGAGAAATTGCATTGCTTTTTTGTCGAAGGAACCGGAAGGAGTTTACTTTTTAGGTTTTAGGACACGTCACTGTGGCACTCTATACACCATAGAGTTGTGTAAATTAAGAAAGTATAATATATAGACATTATAGTCAGAATAAATATGATAAACTATAAACTGTTTTGGGCATTTTTATAAATAATGTGATTAATATAAGTACACTATAGCAGATATAGCTTATATATTTGGTTATGGTTTGACTGACCTGTCCATACTCCAGCCATTTCCCGCTCTCATCCTTCCAGTACCAGAGCCACTGTGTGGTGAGAAGGAAGTGGGGGGGCTTTAAGACGGAGGAGGCTGTGGACAGGCGGCGGACTGGAGACCCTCCGTATGTCATGGTCATGAAGTCTACTGACGGCCCAGCGGGGGGTGCCGAGCTGAAAGCAAGCAATCACAAGACATTTCTAAATAATAAATATTGAATAACAATATTCAAATGCACTTAGTAAAATGTACAACCTACCTAGCAGTTCATAATGAAAACACCTTTTTTACTGGCTGCATTTAACACATTTATACATCAATAATTAGGATCCAATAATATAATATATATTATTATGAAATGGGCCATTGTGTGTAGAGTGATTATCTTTTCATACTTCAAATACATTTTGTTGGCAATAATTCTACAATTTTGCTTAAGTCAAATTTGGATTGCAGGACTTACTATTACGGGAGAATAACAACACTTGTTACTACTTTGTACTTTGTCCACTTTCTAATTGTGGTCTTTTTCTTCAAACATGCACCTTGTTAGTGACAGGTATCTCAAAATGCCTAAGGGGGCGGCTGGTGGCTCGATGCAGCTCGTGTCCTGTCCTGGGTCGCAGTAGGCCTTCTCCGTGTCTTCCATGTCAGGCAGGTCCTTCCAGGTCACACCATCACGGTCTAACACCTGCCATCTGTAAGGCCGGGGCCAATGGACACGAGCACACTTCTCTGGGGAAAAACAGTGATAGAGAGACACTCATTAAACATCTAGGGTTGCACTAGGAATCAACATTTTATCGAAACTGCAATATGGACTAGTAAAATATCCAAATCGCCGTACAGTAAGCGCAATATTCGGCAGAGGCAAAGTCCCGGCCTACAAAATGTATTCAACAGACTTAATAAAAAAGTCTTTGCTTTTTACAGTTCCTCTTAAAAAGAAACAAACACACTATGATCATTGTAATAATTTTTGATGATGATGAGAATGTGAATTAGGTTTAAAAAATGGACATCCCACCTATTGTCGCGAATCATCACTTTTTTCAAATTGTGCAGCCTTTACATCATCTTCTCTTTACGAATATTTTGAAAAGTTATTGTATGAAACACAAGTTTCAGGGTTACCTTTGAAGCTGCAGTGTCTGCGGATGAAGAAGAGACAGATTTCATCCCTCTCTGCATCGCTTATGGCTTTAGATGGACCAGCAGAAGTAGTTGGGGGTCCAGGGTTGCTGTGAGATGGTTGCTGAGTCGGGGTTCTCGCGACTGGCAGCGCTGCAAGAGAGTAGACACACCAAAATCAAATATATTGCGAAGACTACAACTCACTTAAGAACGTTTATTTATTAAAGTCCTTTACCGAGAACAGCAGAAGCTTGTCTCTCATGTTGACCCGTGATGATGAATTTATTTCTGTAGATCTGAAGAAGGTTTGTAATATTTTCCTGACTGAATCCTCGGAAAATCTTCGTTCCATTGGCATCAACAGTATGTGTTCTTTTGCACGAGGAGCCAAACTTACAGTCACCCTGCAGATAGTGCAGGCAGATGTGGAGCTTGGTGCAGGAAGTGGCAAATTTGCAGGAACCGTGCACACTGTTGCCTTTGTTGTAATGCTGGCAGATCTAGAAGGGGTGACTATAGCATTAGGACATGCATTTTTTTATTTTCTACAGAAAAGCTGCTGTTACTAAAACCACCTACCTCAGGCAGCAGATATGGATCATTCTGCAGTAACAGCTGGAACAACTGTTTCTCCGTCAAGTCCTGAAGACCATATTTTCTCAAAAGCTCTGCATTGTTTGGAAAAGCCAGGCGATGGGGATTTTTACACTTTGCTCTGAAATATAAGAGAAGGGATCAAATAGAGCTCAGTGAAAGGCTTTTTATGGAAATAAATGAAAAAACGTTGGTTTCTGAAAATAATGCAGGCACCTAGAGATGAAAACATTGTTTTTTCTTTTCATGTTTTGTCATAATAATGTTGGGTTGCTGTCAAAACATGTCTTACATGCGTTTTCTAACATGGGGAAAAAATCAACTCGATAATGACTCCCACTTTCTGCTATAGTGACATTGTTATTTAATCAAACTTTTCTTACAAGTAAAATATTGGCCATAACCCCTTTCAGTCTAGAGAGGGTTATACAAGGCTTTATAAGTGTTCTACACTTTGCTCAGTTCACAGAGAGTGGGTTATTCAAGTTCATGTTATGATGCAAATTACTGCCATCTCCTGGTCCAAAAAAGGACTTACAGTTATTGTCATTTTTAATGATCTTCTAGAATCTAGAAGATAAGGGTTACACATGTTTGAGTCCTTCCATGTCAAGCTAGTTTTTATTCCTTCACAGCCCAAAATAGACTGTCAAGCTTACTAATGTTTTATATTTTTCTTTAAAAAATGAAATGCTTTGAGCTGTAGGCGAAGATCATGAAGCTGTATAGAGCATAGGTCAAAGAGTCCTGATGACTTTCTGCATTATTTCTGGTTGTGTCAAAGCAAGTTATTCAATAAAATGTGTTCAATCCTGTCTGATTGTATCTGTGTGCATACACCTTTAAGAGCCTGCAGTTCCCCACAACTGATTTCATGTAGGCTACTCTGGATTAGATTTCTGCTACTGGGTATTAGGTCACCAAGTTAAATGCAGAAGTAAAACATTAAAGATGCCAGTTGTCCTGCCGCGAAGTGAAAAACCAGCAGAAAGAGGAATGTTGAGCTGCAACCAAGAAACAAAAGTGAAAACACATGTGTGGGTGTCCTTTTACATTTTAAAGTACTCAACCCCACTTTGCTTCTACCGCTCGCTCTCCTTTCTCAATACATGTCCTTTAAACATATGATAAAAGAGTCTAGCCTTGATAAATTAAGCTTTAAACCTGAACAGTTGACACCCATTTTAATTTAATGTATTGAACACTAATATGTACGACTACTACCACGTCATTTCAACTCAGGGTAGGCATTTCCTACTGCTTTACAATACAACATAACAAAGCCTCAAAATGAAGGCTAGCACAACAGTAGCAACTCACCCGAACGTACAGTCTCCACAGACGTAATACCTGCACAGGTGTAACCCGTCGCACTGTGCACACTCTCCGGGTTTCTTCTGACAGAGACGCAGGCTGGTTTTAGCCACTATCAGACTGTCCGGGCTGATTACTTGGCTGCCGATGGCCTTCTGCTCTCCTTCTTCAATGGCTATTTTATCGTCGTCAAAAATGACACTCCGCAGGACTTGAGGCGCAACAGTGAAAGACTGTGCAATCTTCTCATCAAGGTGCTTGAAGTCCAAGCAGCCATGGTGGTCGCACAGGGTCTTGGTGACAAACTTAGAGATGAGTAAAGTCATACTTTACTCAAGTAATGAGTTTCGGCAAGTCAGCTAAACAGTTGGTTCAGCAGACTGACCTGACTTGATAAATCTCCTCATAGGTAAAGCGACGCCCGGTTACAGAGAAACGAAACTGAAACTTTTACAGTGATAGAACAAAAAACAACGATGCCCTGTCTCCAAATGTATCTGGTATTTAAAGGAGCAGAGGCTGAAGAAGTACTTAAAGGTAGGGTAGGTAATTCACTTCAGAAACACTTTTAGTTATATTCCATGGAATGCTCTTAACATCCCGATAGCAATGAATAAATGAAATGCTTTGCCAATAAATATAGGCCTACAAATATTTCATCTGTGGAAGAAAATGAAATAGCCTACTCTGTTAAGAAAAAGTCCTGCAATCAAAATGTTACTCAAGTAGTACAAAAGTTTTAGAATCAAAACATACTTAAAGTACAAAAGTAAAAGTAGGCTACTGATTATGCAGATCGGCCCATTTCAGAATAATATTTTGATTAATCGTTGTGTTTATCAAAGCTGGTAAAGGTGCAGCTAGTTTTAATGACTTTGTATACTGCAGGGTAGCTTGTGAATGTTACTCAAGGTGTAGGCTAACTAAAGTCTTATTTAATTGTTGATTATATTTCACATCATTAATCCAAATCTGTAAAGTAACTAAAAGGTATTTAATACATGTAGTGGAGTAAAAGTACACTATTATACCTCTGAATTGTAGTTGGGAAGAAGTCCAAAGTAGCAACAAATTGAAATATTCAAGAAAAGCACAAGTATCTTGACTTGGTTACTTGGTTACTTGGTTACACTATAAAGTAGTAGCCTACAGTGAATAAAAAAGCAATACATTATAGAAATTGAACGCTTTCTTTTTTTTTGTATTATTCTTTGCGAAATTAACTGATTACAGAGGGTTAGGCGAGCACCTAAAGGCATCACGAGCCCTAGCAACCACTGCTAGAGTTACGTGTACCATAGCAACCATGGAGGGTGAGCTTTCGTTAATGGAAGAAAAAGGCAAAGAGGTCACACAAGAACGGAAGGAACTCCTCTACAACCAAGTCAAAGAACTCAAGTAATGAAAACACATACTCAACAACACCTTGTAGGTCAACCGTGAACTTTGTTAACCTAAAATTGGCTTTATTAGTTTGCCTATTTTGTTGCTAACAATGGGCTAACATTGCTAACAAGGCTAAACTAGCAATGTAGCTTAGTTAGTATTGAGAAAAATTGTTAATTTAGCATGGAAATATTACAAGCTTAATGTAGCTTTCTATTTAGTCGTTTACTCCTAACTGTTAGCTAAGAGTAGAGGAAGTACAGGCACACTAGGATAGGTTACATTATGACATGTTGTTCAGGTCTTCTGCATTTTATTATATTAACTACTACAAAATGACAAGTTGAGCTTCTGTTTTTCTTGATGAATTATCAGTAGTGAGTAAATAACTTATATTTTACAGGTGTTTAAGTTAACATTTTCACCTTACTGTATTTTTTTCACCTTCAAGCATTATCTTGACCTGACTATAAAGTTGTTGATACTCACTTTTACCCCGAGATGTTCCAATGCAGCCCTCCTGGCAGAGATCGACATGTTGGAGCGGTTCATCGGTCGACTGGATCCTCAGGACCTGGTGTCTCAAGCTGGGGAGGACGATTCGGGGGCAGCAGGAGACTCCCAGCTGGAGGGTGGGGTAAGTGCTAACCAATTACAACAAAACTCCTTTACTACTACGACACAAAAATCAAGATAAGTCCATTATTCTTGAGTAAAGTCACTTAATACTTTCTGGGTTAAAAGTGTGATAGCTATTGCTTCATATTAACCAACATTAGTAAGGCCTGCCACAATCTGAGATACAATCCTGATTCTAAATATGTTGCCTGGACAGATGACCTCTCTGCACTCCGCTTCTCATTTTGTAAATGTGTTTGTGCCTTGTCAGGGTCGTGGACCGAGGCGGAGGTCCCAGTCCAACATATCGGATCGCCTCCAGCAGCTGACCTTGGAACAAAAACTTTATGTGGCACAGAGAGAAGTAGCAGAGACACGACAGGACCAGGAGAAACTCAAACAGAGACATGACCAAATTCAGGACAACTACAAGGTTTTAATACACACTTGCACAAAAAAAACAATGCACGCCTACAAAAAATGTCCCCTGGTAACTCTGCTTGTATCTCCAGGCCTCTATGGAAGAAGCAGATTTGCGTCTTGCCGAAATCAGGAAGGCTAAGATCGACTTTGAACGCAGAATGGTCAAACCTATGAAGGACAAAAGGTTGGAAATGATGGAGCCCGACAAGCTGCTCCGGTACATCGAAGACAAGTCAAAGGTAAAAAATAGGGTTCTGTCTAATGACCTTTGAAAAGTAGCATAAAAACTGTTTTTGAAACAAAACGTGGCTACTCATTTTAACTTGCAAAAGATGGCATTATGTTTGCAGTTGTTCAAAGTGAATAGTTTTAATTTACCTCTCATAATTCAAACATTTTATACAATTTCAAGATATTTAGATTTTATTCTGTTATTTTTCTTTGTCAAATTATGTCATGAAATGCCTCCTTTGTAGTCCTTTGCACTCCACTTCTACTAGCTAGTAGTCCAACACATTGCGTTTGATAGGTCTAAGGGGTGGAACATCTCTTAGCGGTTGACCAATCACAAAAGAGCAGGCCAGCTAACCAATCAGAGCAAACTAGGCTCTGGTTTCAGACAGAGGGTGAAAAGAAAAATGCTGCAGCACAGGCAGTATGAGAAAATCAAAGACCTTTTTGAACATTAAAGCATGGAAACATGTCACAGTAGAGGCACACAATATAAATATGAACCTGAAAATGAGCATAATAGGGCCCCTTTAATGTTTTCTTCCTCATGTTTTCTGTACTTTTACAACCCCTACCCATATTTACCATCCTCCAACCTTCATCCACATGATCTGCTCTGTTCACAAACAGGTCACACAGGTGGAGAAGTTGACTCGGAAGAACCATGCACTGAAGGTCCATGAGAAGAAGCTCCAGCAGCAGCTTCAACAGAAGAAAGAGACGGGGAAAGCCGAGTACGAGGTAGATGATGAGTGTGAGGGTTATAACCAGAGGGGCTAACAAGGCTAGAAAGAGTGTTACCAATGATGACCCATCGTCATTGGGTGTCACTCTCTGCTTGTCAGTTACTGTAACAATGTGTGGTACTGTCACTGTGTGTTGTTTTCTGAAGATTTTTCAGGAGTACAGCGAGCAGAGAATGGACAAAAACCGGGATGAACTTCAAGTCAACAATTTGAAAGTACAACGTGTCCTCAGTTCACACAAGGTAAGTCATTACAATGTGTGAGAGAGATTGTTCTCTCTTTGTTATCTAGTGTAGATAAATGAAATCACTGTTGCAGTATAGCTTGACTTAGCTCCAGCTTCTAAATCTGCATGGGTGTGTTTTTTTCTATTGACTAAAAGGATATTCTACCAAAAGTTCAGGTAAACAATAGTACCATGACAATTGTAATTGATACAATGAGATACGAATAGCATACATTACAATTATATAACAACAAATGAGAATAATATACACATATATTAACGTATTCAGTTTTTTCTAAAACCTTTTCAGTTGTTTTATAAACTGAGTGATCAAATAACATAATTCAGTTCATGCATACATAATAATAAAATTAATCAGATAGTGAAGAGCACCACCATCTGGATTGTCATAGTAACAACAAATATATTTGATGTGTGGGATATTTCCCAAAAAAAAAAAAAAGGTTGGGACTTTTTCTTGTATCATGAACTATAATTACAAGAAATATCAATGTCTTGTTAACAATTACAGTAGCAACGGGTTTTTTATGTTAACATTGTAAAATATACTTCCATAGCTTTGCTCGAAATACAGCAATAATAATGTTAAAGGTGTCCCCTCCAGTTTATTTGGTGTGTGTGTGTGTGTGTGTGTGTGTGTGTGTGTGTGTGTGGTGTGTGTGTGTGTGTGTGTGTGTGTGTGTGTGTGTGTGTGTGTGTGTGTGTGTGTGTGTGTGTGTGTGTGTGTGTGTGTGTGTGTGTGTGTTCAGGAGAAGCTGCAGAGTGTGACACGAGAGTCCACAGAGCTGAGCGATGACATCACCAAGAAGAAGCAGATGCTGGCCAAACTTGAGGAGGAGATCGTGCGCGCTGAGGAGGTTTGTCAGAGCGGCAGAGTGCATTGAATAATGCACGGCAGACCCAAAACGATGGAATCTGTTCATACTTCTATCCTCTTTTAAACTGTACTTCACTAGCAAGGACCACACCACAACAGTATGATGTTTATAGGTTTAATGAAGGAAGTAACAATTAATTGATATGGAAGGGGTGATGAAATGATGATGGCGAATGGTCCTGGCAGAGGGAAACTCAAAATGGTGGTTAAATCTCCGGCATGATTCTGCTTGGGCTTATTACGGGACCCCAGGTGGTTGCTAGAATGAGACATTTTAAAATATGAACTAGTTGAATAGGAATGGAGACAGGTGGAGAGGATGAGGGGATGTAGGGACAAGGGAAGGGAGGGAGGAAGGGATGTCCGGATGAAAGGATAAGGGATGTTGGGATGGAGGGATAAGGGATGAAGGGATAAGGGATGGAAGGAGAAGGGATGGAGGGATAAGGGATGTTGGGATGAAGGGATAAGGGATGAAGGGATAAGGGATGGAAGGAGAAGGGATGGAGGGATAAGGGATGAAGGGATAAGGGATGAAGGGATAAGGGATGGAAGGAGAAGGGATGGAGGGATAAGGGATGGAAGGATTTAGGGATGAATGGATGTAGGGAGGAATCGATGACGGGGTCGATGGTTGGAGGGATGAAGGGGGTTTGGCATAGGATGAGGAAGAAGTAGGAATGTATGAGTGGAAGGGAGAGGGAGGGTGGGTTGAGAGAATGGAGACATGCAATGGCTGGATGTTTGGCCGGATATAAAGGCAAGGCAAGGCAAGGCAAGTTTATTTATATAGCACCTTTCAACACAAGGCAATTCAAAGTACTTTACAAAAATGAAAGACATTAAGAGCATTAAGAAACATATTATAAAATGATATCTAGAAACACTCATTTAAAAGCAAAGATCCAGCTGCTTCTCCATGTTTAGTTCTGACTCTGGGGACAGAAAGCTGACCAGTCCCAGAAGACCTGAGAGTTCTGGATGGTTCATAATTTAGCAGTAGGTCAGACATGTATTTTGGGCCTAAACCATTCAAAGCTTTATAAACCAGCAGCAGTATTTTTAAATCAATTCTTTGACACACAGGAAGCCAGTGTAAAGACTTCAGAACAGGAGTGATGTGATCCACTTTCTTAGTGTTAGTGAGGACTCGAGCAGCGGCGTTCTGAATTAGCTGCAGCTTTCTAATCGATTTTTTAGTGAGACCTGTAAAGACACCATTACAGTAGTCGAGTCGACTGAAGATAAAAGCATGGACAAGTTTTTCCAAATCCTGCTGTGACATTAGTTTTTTAATTGACAGACTCAGCTGGGATTAGAGATGGGGTTGAGGCGTGGCCATGCTCCATAAACTTCATTTATATCATAGTTCTGTTCATGTACTTCGTTCCTTGTACTTCAGGAGCGTCTGAAGGCAGAGGCCCTCAACCAGCACCTGCGGCGCCAGATGACAGATTACCAGGCTCCTGGTATCACAGAGTACATGCAGGTCAAGGGCAAACACAAGAAGCTGCAGCAGAGCATTCACACTCTGGATAGAAAAATTGGGATCGCTGAGGTAAGCATTTCATTTTTCATTTACCCCAAAGACAACCCGCTATCTTTGGAATTCTCTCCAGGACTCTCCGACACTTGATGATATGATTTGAAGTGTTGTTTATCTTCTTTTTTTTTTTTATCATACCACACCCACTCATACCAGCTGCATAACAAACTGTTGCGAGAGGAACCAAAACAGTCTTCTCTGTTTTCCCCAGATGGCCTTGAAGACCCGCTCTACAGTCTGCAGCGCACAGAGAGCCTCTCTTCCTGCCGTGTGCAGAGCTGAGGCTGGAGCGAGACCTGCAGAGCAGCACATCCCAGTGAAGCTCCCGCACATAGCAGAACACCGCACATAGAGAACACCACACATAGCAGAACACCGCATGTAGAGAACACCGCACATAGAGAACACCGCACATAGCAGAACACCGCACATAGAGAACACCACACATAGCAGAACACCGCATGTAGAGAACACCGCACATAGAGAACACCGCACATAGCAGAACACCGCACATAGAGAACACCACACATAGCAGAACACCGCATGTAGAGAACACCGCACATAGAGAACACCGCACATAGCAGAATACCGCACATAGAGAACCAGAGAAGGAGACTGTGCTACTGCTGCAAACACAATGGTGCTCTAGGAGGAGATTCAGGTGATAAGGTGGCGGGGGTTACCTTGGTTGGTTATTGGCTAATGGTTACACAAGCCAAAAAAACGTTATGACATCACAAAGTTTCCAAAATCTGATCAGCTCATTTTCAGAAAGGTTTTTATATAAAAGGATCAGGACAAAAAGAAAGCGAATCTCTTTACACAGAGGGGACACATGTTTATGTATAAAAGACATGACAAAGTGGATGTTGCATAATAGGTGACCTTTAATACTTTTTAGAAAATGTTCGGGGAATACAACCTTGAAGTTTAATTTCCTATCACGTCTTAGTTTTTTCCCCTGTACAGGAGAGATGTTTGCATGAAGAATGAACTGTACTGTAGATCTTCTATTAATCTCAATCCATGCTCCATCAAGCCCTTTTGCTCAATCACTAAACAATCATTGTATACTGAATTATTTAGATAAATGATATATTCCTTAGTGTATTGGTTACTATGGCGTCACTATGATGTACTCAATTAATTATGTCATTTATGCTCTATTGATGTGGGGTATTTTCAACTTTTTCACCCACTGTTGGGAATAAAGCTCACTGCAACGATCTTTGCATGAAATGAGGTTTTAACTAGAATAGAATAGAATTGGGAGGGATGAAACCCTCTTTAATGGTCACACATGCAGAGCCCACAGCACACACAGTGAAATTTGGCCTCTGCTTTTAACCCATCCTAGTACAAGGAGTCTAGTACTAGGAGCAGTGGGCAGCTATTGTACAGCGCCCGGGGAGCAATGGGAGTGGGGGGGAAGGGGGGTGTCCGGTGCCTTGCTCAAGGGCACCACGGCAGGGCAGGAGGTGAACTGGGACCTCTCCAAGTAGAAGTCCACACTCCATATTTAGGTCTGGTCGGGGTAACTGGTTCTAATGATACATTTAAGCCTTTAAATCTTACTTACCTATTAATGTCATCGACTATTTTGCGTTATGCCTTTGAAGTCATCTTTGCTGGGCGCCTGTTTCTAGCCACAGTACTGACTTGTCTCCATTTATAGAACATGTGTCTAACTGTGCACTGATGGATATCTAAACTCTTAGAGATGATTTTGTTACCCTCTCCAGCGATATGCAAATCAACAATTCTTGATTGTACGTCTTCTGAGATCTCTTTTTTTTGCCAGGCATGGTTCACATCAGCAGATTGTGAACAGCAAATTAAAATGTTTGAGAGCTTAATCCACACTTTCACTGAATCAAACGAGGTGTGCTAACTCCTAACTCGATTAGCTTTTGTTTAAGTCTAGGGGTTCAAATACTTTTTCCAACCTACACTGTGAATGTTTAAATTAGGTTTTAAATGCGGACAAGCACAAGCAATCATTTGTGTGTAATTTGTTCAAACTGATTGTGTTCATTGATTATTGCAATTCAGATGAAGATCAGACCTTGTTTTAGCACAAATGTAAACATAAATGCAGGTTATTATACAAAGGGTTCTCTTGCCACAAAAATGTTTGGATGTCATTCATTTTGAATAAATTACTTTTTCTTGTAATGGGTTATTTGGTGGTATTTCTACTGTTAAGTAATCGGTTTCCCTCACTGACAATAAGTAGCCGAATTTACTCAATATAAAATGCAAAAAATCACCTCAAACTCGACAAACTATTTCCTTTATTAGAAAGAAATCCTCGGAGGTATGAGCCCTCAGAGAACTCTACGTTATGATGTTACATGCCATATATACAGTTATATACATAAAAGTGCAATGTCACAATGGGTAAGCTGTTTATTTATGATTAACTCTGTCATACAACTGCTGTGAGAAAATGGCATTGTTACTAATTCATGTGTTTTCTTCTGCGTCGACATGAACATTTAACAGAATGTCTGAAGTTCCTCTAAAACATTTTTAAAGGCACTTTCACAAGTACATACTACAGATGTACATACTACAGCTTAAAGCCTACACAGGGCATCACTGAGTCCTACTGTTGATAACAACATAGTGACAAAAGCACTTCATTTATTTTTACAACTGGCTTCATACTGTATCCCTGGATATTTATTCTACATCATTTGTTCTAAGTCGTTTCTACCCAGAAACAAAAATGGTCACAAAAATAATGAAAGTTAGTAAATCAGAAATGAATCATCTTTTTGATTATTATACACACAAGTCAAAAATAGTGTAATTCTGCTATTAGAAAGTGTTGTGGGTGTTATTATGCGCAGCTAGACAAACAATCCCAGGAGGACATCCACCCAGTTTGTTTTTTCTCTACAGTACTGAGGTTATTAAAAACAAAAGACATCAGGGTCGCAGTCACACAGTTGCCGCTCTGGCACAGACAGCTTTATGGGGCTACTGCATTTGAATTGAACTCTACACACACACACTGGTTGTTCATCATTGATCCTGTTTTCTGCCACATGTCAAGCATTTAGAGGTGTCATCATCCACAAATGCAGAAAATAAAGGAGGACAATACAAAAAAAAAAAGATTGACAGTCTCACCTGAACATAAAGCAGACACAAGTTAGCAGTTAGCTAACAGTTAGCTTCTGTTTCAGGACAAGCATCTGGCTTTCACGCTAACAGTCATCAGGTCCATGGCTACCGGCAGTGCTCCCGCAGGGCGTCGCCATTAGTCTATACATGGTCTATACACACGGGGCTATGAAGAACGGCTACATCATACAAGGAGGGACAACATCCATGCTGTGTACGGTCATATCTTTGGGTAGGTAAAGCCAAGCAAGGCGTAAAAGAAGCTATGACGTGTTCCACATATAGCTTTGTTTAGTATACTCTAAAGGAGATCATTTGTCATCGTTTTTCACACTTTTGTTATACAGATGCAAAGGCTTAATTTATTATTAGGCTTATTGTATGCCTGAATTAAAAAATGCATCAAACATAGTGAAGTAGTGGTTTAATCCAATAGTCATATCTCCTTCCAGGCAATATGTTCAAAAATAAATGTAAGTGAATCCCACACGGAGGTGAAGTTTCTGAAACACAGGAGATGGTATGCCTTGGCAAAAGTAAGTGTGTACGCTAGTGAAGAAAACACGCTGCTATCAGTACTATCATCTATTAACAAAGTACCGTTAAGGGTTTCAATCAGTCCAACCTTCACACCCTTTCTCTCCAGGTAGTCACAGCAACTTAATAATATGTGTGGAATCAGTTAGTAAGGCCTTTCAACCAGTTTAAAACACCTTCACTGGCTCTGCTATAGGAGAGCAAAAAGTTAAAAAAAATCATAATCTGGAGTGAGACGCCACCGCTTCAGGTTCAGTGGTAAACAGGAGCTACATGCGGCGTGTTCAAAGTTCATGAATATCTGTAAACTAAACTACCTTGTGTATATTTGTCTAAAATCATGAAGGAAGCCTCTGTGATTTGTTGTTTGAATGTCAAAACAGAAAAAAAAAGAGTTAGATAATATTAACCTAAGCATATTAACACATAACCGGAGATCTGTTAGCATACTCCTGTCCTCTTTATGATGCTTTCAAATGTATTTTCCTGTCCAGGTAATTTACACGTTCTCAGATATTATATTCTGTAAATTGATGAAGACATTGGTAGCATTTTGCAGCTCCTGGAATTCGAGAGTATTTGCTTTACATTTCCGCCTCGGAGGTCACATGGTGCAGGACTTGTCCAAAGGGTCCTGAGCAGACGTGGGTGGAGGCGGCGAGGCCTGGCTGGTCTTGGGCAGGACCATGGGCTTGGGCCTCAGGGCGGGGGGTTTGAGTTGTACCCCCATGCGGGGCGCCACCAGGGGCTTGAAGGTGCTCATGGTGTCGCTGGAGGAGCTGGTGCTGCGGCGGATGGGCGGCTCCGTGTTGGCGGTGGACCTCAGCGTGACGCCGTGGATGGGGCTGAGGGACTCGCTGGAGCTGCCCGGCGTGGGACCCCCCCCCGCTGCCCCCGGAGGTCTGCCGCTGCTCCAGGGTGTCCAGCACCACGTCGGGGGCGTGCTTGGCCGAGCTCTGTCTCTCCAGCTCGCGCAGCTCATTCAGGGCGGTGTTCATCGTCTCCTCTATGTCCTGTGGGGGAGAGAGAGAGAGGGGGTTTAGGGGGGGAGAAGAGACTGTGAGGGAGATGAGCAGCACACAGGCAAGTGGGGGGTAAAAAGGAGAGAAAACTGCCAAGACTTGAAAGTTGGAGAGGGTAGGGAACATAAAAAGCGATGTTAACAGAGGACCACAGTGACAGATTTTCAAGAAAGCATGCATTATACATGCGGAGAGTTGGCAGAGACTCAGCACAGCACCTCTCGCTCTACATGCTAATGACTTTAAACAGTGAAGGAGATGCAGAGAACACAGATTATCTGAGCATGCTCGCAGTACGCAGACAGACAGCCCAGCAAAGTGACCTCTAATTCATGCTCTGTACAAATGTAATTCATGGATTCACTATTATATTACGTATGTGACAAAAAATTACATCTACAGTCTTCCAATCTGTAGAAATGTTTGTATTAAAGGTCCCCTATGATACTTTTTTTCATTACCTTATTATAGGTCTCAGATATATACAAAACATGTCTCTGAAGCGTTTGGCTTGAAATACCAAACAGATCATGCATTGTAGCATCCCATAATCCCCTCTGTTTCATCCCTGTTTCAAAAGTGCTGATTCTCTGTCTGTTACTTTAGATGAAAATAAGGAGCCCCTCCCCACGCCCCTCAGAGATATTTGGTTAAAAAAAATTGTGCTCTAGGAGGAGATTCAGGTGATAAGGTGGGCAGGGGTTACCTTGGTTGGTTATTGGCTAATGGTTACACAAGCCAAAAAATCGTTATGACATAAAGTGGCCAAAATCTGATCAGCTCATTTTCAGACAGGTTTTTATATAAATGGATCAGGATAAAAAGTGAGCAAATCTTTTTTCCTGAAACTTTCAGAATCTCTTTACACAGAGAGGACACATGTTGATGTATAAAAGACAGGAAAAGTGGATTTTGCATTATAGGTGACCTTTAATATATATTTTGTGATATTGTGTTTTTGTGTGCCTATAACCTATGCCTATAGTAGATGTGATACTACGAGTCCCAGTGTACAGCTATGCTCCCTGCTGTGTGCCTGTGCAGCTAGCCTTTAGCGTGTAGTTAGCACACGAACACTAGCAGCCAGAGGAAGCAGAAGACTGACTAAGTGTTTACAGGGCGGGGCAGGGCTTTGATGGTGGAGGGAGCTGCGGTCGGGTCGCTGCTCGTCCCGCGCTGACCTGTGCGATGGTCTCCGGGTCCAGGGGCTTGCCACCGTGGTGGTGGAGGTGGTGGGGGTCACCGAAGGCCTTGTACTGGCCCGACGAGGTGGAGCGGCGGATCGGGGGGCTCTCCATCTTCTTCAGAGACTCGTGGCGGCTGATGTTGGTCAGGCTGCCGTGCCCGGTGCGGCGGCGGCGCTCCGGGCTGTCCATGGGGAGGTGGGACCGAGTCCGCAGCATGTCCCGCGGGCTGAAGTGGCCCAGAACTGGGGAGCCCATCTCAGGGGTCCCTCCATGTCCTCCGTGACCTCCATGTCCTCCGTGACCGTGCTGGGAGGGGTGCACCATGACATCATTGGGGCGGGCAGGGGGCCTCCGAGAGGGGGGTTCTGATCTTTTCTTGTGCCGGCTGGAATAGACGGGTGGGACAGAGCGGAAACAACAAAGCTAATTATTTATTTATTCCATACAGTTTTTGTCTTTTAACATTTTATCCCATAATGGCATATAGCTAGATATTAAACCTAGAGTTAAACCTTTTTTTTCTGCCAAGGAGGTTGTGTTCTTGGAACATTTTGTCCATCTGTGTAACATTGTGAGAAAGGGCAAATGTGCTGCCTTATATTGGAGTCAATTTCTTTTTTGAAATCTATACGTGAAAGTGTGAAAGAAAACGTGTGAAACAGAAAACAGCAATACAAAAAAAACACCTTCTTTAAACAATTCATGTTGTTACAACACTACGACTTGAAGCTCAAAACCACACAACAAGTTGTAAAAAGTACTTAAGAAATACAATTATCCAAGAGGCACATTGGCCTTGGGGAAGAACTGTGCACTCTAGTTTTTGGACTAACACAAATATAAGGCTTTCATTATTTAAGGGATGCATTTGGCTCTCATTTTGAAACTACAGTAATCCTTCAGACATGAAAATCCTCCAAACTTTAGCACAATATGTAGAAATGAATCCTTGTCATTTGGAAAAACAAAGAGTCATCAGTGGTGATGTCAGGGCTTGAAGCTTATTTACAGATCAGGTAGAGCGGAGCTGGCTCGCAGCCAGAGGAGGAGGCCAGAGGTTTTTCAGAGCTCCAAAACAGGCTGAACATGAAGGCATCAGACACTCACTGCTTCATACTCATGCTTGCTTAGCTATGTTTCTCTACAGCAGGGGTCACCAACCTTTTTTAGGGTGAGGGCTACTTTAAAAAAATAAAACAAGTCGGGGGCTACTTTTACCCCTTTTGTTGTTTTTGTTTTTTGCAGTGTATATATTTAGCACATTTTAACATCATGATATGCTTACCTTTAACCTTTGTGTGCTGTTTGGGTCTGTGGGACCCGTTTTCAGTGTTTACTAAAAGAACATGTATGCAATTTAATTATTTTAACCTGCTTTATTTGGGGGTGGACGGGCCTCACCTCCTCTAGGGGGGTCCGGGGGCATGCACCCCCGGGAAGATTATTTTTAAATGTTGAAGTGAAATGCATCAATATGGAGCACTTTGAGCACAACATGAATTGATGGATACAGCTCTCAACACTCCGATGAAAGGGAGCTGTATACTTTTCAATAATCCAAACATCTTTAGAATATGATCACAACCAATAACAAATAATTTCAACTGGTTTATTCTTATCTTAGCTTATTTTATTTATGCTTATTTTACTAATCACTCCCCTTTCAAACTGTTTTTTTTTCCTATACACATTGGAATGATATCTTACTTTATCTATATTAAATAGATAAAGGTGCTCACACACACACACACACACACACACACACACACACACACACACACACACACACACACACACACACACACACACACACACACACACACACACACACACACACACACACACACACACACACACACACACACACACACACACACACACACACACACACACACACACACACACACACACACACACACAGCCTGTGTGCTCCTCCGTGTCGATGACGGCTTGCGTTAACAAATTATAATAAACATATTTGTAAAGTGGGGGGACACAAACGGGATTTCGAAAAGAGCGGGGGACATTTCCCCCCTCTCCCAGGTGGAAATTACGTCATGCGTGTGTGTGCGTCAAGTGCAATAAATATATATGCAAGTTGCAACACACAGAGTAAAACTCTGCCCCTCATGTGTTGTATAGGCTGGCATGATAGGCTGTTCAATGGGGCTGATGTGTTGTGTAGATTCTGCCAGAAGGAAAATCAGCGGTGAGCTGCCACTCCACATTTGCTTTTCTTCCAGACTGCAACGCTGGTCCCGCAAATCAAGCAAGAACGTGATTGGTCGATATTCATTGTGGGGGTGGGGGGAGGAGGGGTGTTAGATAGATATAGAGTTGTAGTAAGTAGATAGAGTTCGCTATGATTTAGGTTTCGTTTATGCATAGGGTAGATTCTTTTATTTACATTTCCTTTTTTGTTTTGTGTATTTTATACATTTTGGATTTGCTTGGCGAGCTATTTTTAGAACACGCCCCGCGGGCGACTCACGTTGCCCCTGCGGGCGACTAAGTGCCCGCGGGCACCGTGTTGGCTACCCCTGCTCTACAGGAACATGTCTCTCCTGAAGCTTATGCACCATAGAAGGCCAATAGAACAGCACAATGTTGTCAGTATGGCTCTAATAGTTTCTCTCTCATATTTATGACTAACAGCTCTACAGTAGCTACAGATACAGGAGATGTATTGATTGATAGAAGCAGATATTATCACTTCAGTCTAAAAGCTAAATGATTGAAATCATATAGTTACCTGATAATCATGTCATGATTCTCCTTTTTCTTTTAGAATAATAATTTCTGCCATGGCAACAACTTGATACAATAAAGAAATAACATTTCAAAGATGATACACGGCAGATTAACTATTTTAATAAGGCATTATTGTTTTTGGTGAAAAAGCAGTGAATGACTTATCCTTTAATCACTTTGCTGCAAATGGCTTCATTTGGGAGTTTACGTCTGTCTAATGAACGCCCGCACAGCCATTATCATTAAGTCTTACAGACAGCTTCATCCCCGCGCTGAACTAAAAGCTGTAATGAGTACGGATATGAAGGAGCTCAGGGAATGGAACTGCAGCTCTTCAAGCAAAGCCACTGTTATCCCAACATTTCCTCTTAGAAAACTACAAATCTATATCAACCACAAAGTCTCAGAAGGTTCTTATGTAAGAATCTGAAAATATGTACCTGCTTTGCAAAACACACTAAATATTTATAAATGGGCACACAATATACTTCTTGACGGTACTTTGACTATATAACCACCACGGCCCCTAGTAGACCCCCACACAGACAACAACACAGACTATAACACTCCTTGTTGTTAACCACAAACTATGTGCAATATGTGCGATATATATATGCCGTTAATAACTGCAATATATACCTGGCGGCTAAATCCTCAGAACTGTTACAGGATGTGTTTTTTGTAAATTGTGTATATATATATATATATATATACTATAATATGTTTTTGTTATCTTTAATATTTCTTTATGCATGCTTCTTAGGTAACATTAAGCTGTCTGTGGTTCTTTTCTGCTGTAACAATGTATATGTCCCCTCTGTGGGATGAATAAAGGTATTCTGATACTAACAGCTACTGATGATAGGTTAGACAGTGGAAAATAAAGACTCATTGGTGGCTGGTGTGCCTGGCAACAGAAAAAAAAAATTGTTTTCTGACTGCAGTGAGAAATCTGGATTGGTAAACAACTGTAGGAACCACTGACAGCCTGCAGGGGGGGCAGTCTGCATACAAAACACCTGTGTGTCCAACAACAGGCCCTGCCACCTACTCTGTAAACACACTGACAGATCACCCTTTGGCTATTGGTCTATGCCTGATAATAATGTATATCACAAGGGATTCTGGGAGTTTCCTTTTGATGAAAATGAACAAAAGGATCAACTGTAGTAGGTGGTTTATAATCAAATAATAAGGCATCCCCTCCACTATAACAGTCACTAACTTAACTGCATTGTTTACTGACACTCGCTGATGCCAACGCTACGAGACCTCCTGTCTGGTGAGAATGCTACGAGTGGAAAATATCTAAATAAAGCTCAGGATCTAAATGATTCAGCACATTTGAGGATTGTTTGAATAGAAGAGCAGTCGGGCAGGGGGGGGGTGGAGATGCAGATGCAGATGAGGGTGGAAGTCACCTGGGAGCTGTTGACAGGTAGACGGCTTCATTAAGGCTCATGTGAAAAAAGACGGTTCATTGAGAAGCTCACACATTCCTGCAGTGGTGTAAATTCTGCTTCTAGTATGAATCATCAACATTTCAACAGTGAAGTGCAGGGTGGGAGTATGGCTCTGAATAAAACAGCATTTGTATTTGGCAAGGGCCGGTAGCAGACACGCTTCAAGGTCGCCTACTCCACCGGCAGAAACGCAGCGATGAAGAAGGGAGACAAAACTCTGGCTCGCCCCCAGCACCCGCTGCCAAAAAGTCTGAGGTGTGACTGGATATGTGTGTGCCATGCCTCCCTGTGCAAATACAGTATGTTCCAGTGTGACTAGCTCATACCAGCTGGGATTTAATAATTCATCTATTTCATAATACTTTGATAAAACACAGCAAGAGAAGTCCTCTAGTGACAGTGGCTGAAAGGGTGAGCTGGAGATATGGGATGACAGGAGGAGGCAGCATGTGTTTCACTGAGGATTGGGTGCTTAGTCATTTAACAGGCACATCAGATGTATGCTGTTGAATTGCAATAAGGGAAATGATTGAAAAGAACATTCTTTTTACCAATATACGTGCTTTTTAAGAGTCTGGAGTTGGTATTGACACCTAAAGCTATTTCTACATCATTTTTTCTGATTTGTTTTTTATGTCTTACATGTAGTATGTTGCATTGTTGTAGTAGCCTGGGACTTGAGATTTGTATTTTTTTTTTAAACTACCCTGTAGCTATTGTGCATATGAAAATAAAGCCTTTAAACCTTTGGCCGTTTTAGGTGACACAAAACTAAAGCCCACTCAGACAGGCAGCAGGACTGTCAGTTGTTATTGGATTGGGTTGCCTTTAATTAGATAAAGCTGATACAGAAATGTGTGCTGTTTTTACATTTTACACGGTGGGATACCTTGACAATATGGATATTGTCGAAAGAATCAAATAACCCTTATGCATTGTTGAATGCAGTTGGATATCCTAAATACCCATCTCTATATTTGCATAGTTATTCTAAGCACTTTGGTAAACATATTTGCTTTTTTTTGTTAGGTACTGTCAATTCTTATGCACAATACACATAAGAATCATCTTTTTCAAAACACATCATCAGTTCAAAATGGAAAATGTTCAGTTCTTGTGAATTGTAAAGATAATGAAAATATTCAGAAAATGCCATATTTTTCATTTTGGTCCCTTACAGTAATGGTTAATGAGATATTGCAGTCCAACAGTGCAGCTATAGAGCCGTGGGAAACCAACCTGGTGATATAGGCCTCAGAGATCCTGATGTCAGAGGGCGAGCCCAAGTCTTTCCCCGAGCATTTCTCCTCTCCGGCGTGGCCGCTGCTGGCCTCGCTGTCAGCCTTCTGACTCAGAGTGTCTGAGAAACTGTCATCTCTGAGCACAGGGACACAGAGTGACATTGAGACATGGAAAGAGCAAGTGACAGAAAAGACGAAAAAAATACTAAAAAAGACTAAATCAGCAAACCAGTCCATCTTTCATATTTGCATGGTTCTTAGATGACAGTATTTGATATCAGTTTTCTGTGAGTCAGCATGTCTCCCTTCCGCCCCCAGCCTCAAGGTCCCCAGAGTCAGATGAGTCATATTCCGGTGATATACTGTGACACGCAGATGCCCACACACAAGCCAGCTGAGTGGGTTTCAGTGAGGTGTGTGAGCAGATGCAGGTTCCTGTCAGGTGGCAGCAATCAGAGCCTCTGATGATGTGTACTATCCGACATAAAAACACACTTACTTATTGAGTGTATCCGCATGAAAGCACAGGACGAGCACCTATCCAGCCGTAAACAACATTTCGAGAAAGTTTCTGCGAGACTTCCTGTGCTGGAGTGGGTCTCTCAGATGTTTTATTCTGGGCTCTTTTATTGGACAAGTGAAGATCACAACCCTGTGTGCTCCCACACTGCTCTGCCTGCTCTGTTTAAGTAGAGAGCAGGATGTTTCTACGCAGGGGCACAACCTGTACAGCTGTAAATCCCCCCCCCCCCCCTTTCATTAACTAAGAGGACACCCCACCAGCAGTGCCCCTCATGGTGAATTATTGATAGAGGCACATTGACGGCAGGGGAAGGAACAGAAGAGGAAGGGAAGGGGATGGAATTCTAAATGGCCGTTTAGTCGGCCAGCTACTAAGTGATTGGAGTGATTTTGTTCAGGTCCTAACGAGACAGTGAATCCAGTCCATTAGGCACAAACTGTCCAAACCGCTGTATGCTCGTTATAGCTGAGAATGACTGAAGGGCTGGTTGAGCACCCTAGAGGTGGAGAAAGCTCCAAAGAGACAGCAGCGTTCAGGACAAACATGTCTTAAGGTCCTTGATGCATGAGCCGATGGCCCATAACCTCCTATAGAGGTAAATCAATAAGGACAAGTGTGTTGTTTAACCATCAGAGATCTCATCAGGGAGAGCTGTTCCTTAAAGCATATCTAAGGCTCTGATTGGAGTAAGGGGGGGAATGTTTCTTCCGTGTACCACCTGTAGGATTTTTTTTAATGATGTGATGACAAAAGACCCTCTTCACAAAGAATGATAACGTCAAATATATTGTTATAATAATCGTTTTAACTCAAGTGGATTGCAGAGTCCACGCCACAACTCTAAAGACAAACTATATTGCTGGGATTGCTTTAAAAAAACAATTTAATGAAAGACAAACAGTGACAGCCATCCCAAAACGAAGGTAAGGCAAATAAGTGTACTTACTGTAATTATAAGTGACTCACTTTTAAATGATTTATATCCTAATCTTACTTTCTTTCTCTTGGCAGCGTACAGCAGTAACAGGTGTGGCTTGTGTGTGAGGCCACAGTTTACAGTAGGGTATTGTTCATCAGGGTGGATGCTAACATTGTTGACGTGTATATTTATCCTTCTGGTCTCATTCTTGGTGTGGACGGCCCTTTAGAGTGTTGAGTCTGTGAGGCTGAAGCAAAGGTTTACTTTGAGCTAAATGCTAATATCAGCATGCTAACATGCTCAAAGTGACATGGCAGATTTTTTGCAGGAGTATTGTTAACCATGTTAAGCATGTGCAAGTTAGCGGAATATAATAGTTATAAAGAAAAAAATACATCTTTATCTTGATGTTGGTGCTAGATGAAAAAAAGAACCAAAGATAGTACAATGGCTTTCTCTCATGAGCTTGATGCTGATAGGATACATTGATTTTCACATCTTAAATGACGCTCGATGAAAACACTCACATGTCTTGGACCACGATGTACTGGTGTGGCACCAGGCCATCGATGCCGTTGTGCCGCCCCTCCCACCAGTCTTCTGACGCCCGCTGATACAGCAGCAGGGAGGCGCCCTTCTTGAAAGACAACTCTCGGGAAGAGCGCCCGACGTAGTCAAACTTGGCGATGGCTTCAATGGGCTCACCCTCTGCCAACGGAGAGAGAGGATTACACAGGTCAGGTATGTCAGACAGGGCAAAAACATCGAGTAGAGTCGGCTATTATCGCATGTGCAGACATTTTTAATGATTGACACAGGTCATATCGTATGAGATCAAAAATGTTGACTTGTTGGCTTGATTGCAGGAGAGTCACGTCTAAAACCGGCATGTTTGTGCATGAGGAGCCAGTTGGATATATTAGTATTTGTCATTAGTAACCCTGCTCTACAACGGTAGGCCCTGAGGATCTTTAGTAGGATATTTATAGGAGCTTGTGAGAGGAGATCTATATGACTCAGGGGCATGTCAGTCACTGAATGGATCATTAGGCTGGGCTGACACCGACTCAATAACTGTACCAGTAGAGCCCTGGATCAGTGACATGGCAAATTAACACGAAGAAAACTAGGCTAGAAGCTACAGAAGGTAGTATTATTATTGTTTGCTTCATAACTCTTTTTTTTATCTGCATGTATATTTTGCTGTCTTATGCTTTATGTTTATATTCTCTTTTAAATGCAATTCCTTTGACTTTTTATTTGAATTTACGGCTTCTGTTTGTGTTGTCTTTTCAATGGAATCTTAATGTCTGATGTATGTCTTTCCATTTCCTTTTAAAGCAATCTGAATTTCCATTTGTGTGATAACTATACAAACAAAAGAGTATTGTCAGTGATGGATAGAGCAGATACAATTATTATTTATTGGCAGTAATTATTCTCTCCAAGTCCATAGTTTATTAAATCCCTTTCTTATATTCATGTCAACATCTGTGATTTCTACAGCCACAGTCGACTCCTTATCAAAAAGGAACACGTCTCTGAGCCCATATGCAAGCTCTACAGCAACACCGGTCTAAAAATAGCTTTTTATTTCTCCCTCACTCCTACCTCTGCCCTCCTCCTATCTCACTTTAAGTCAGAAGGACCCCCTGAACAGACCTCAGCCTCAACTAACAGCCGCTCTCTTTATACACCGGCTAAATGGATGAAGCTTGTATCGGCTGTGAAAAGCCATCATGGTATATCTTTCACAGGAACTGGAAGTGATTCCCAGAGAGACCGCGAGAGAGAGGAAATACAGACGGAGGTTTCCTTATTTCTCCTGGTGTCAGATTCAACCTGATCTACTTCTATTATTTATTCATCTTCCAATCTTTAACTTGCCACCTTCTTAGCTTCATTTGGTTGAAAGGATTGACAGGGTGGATGTGACGTGAATTCAATAAAATGTGACAAGCAGGAATTTACTGTCAGAATTAATTTGGCTGCACTGCAGCGGACGAGGCTGTTAATAAAGTGACGGGGCCCTTTTTGGTGCAAGGGATTTCTCTTCCTTGCTTTTTTCTCCATGTCTTTCCCTAACTTCAACCAATCCATCCATTCTGTTCCGGTCTGCAAATGTTTTCCAAGGAAAACACACACACACACACACACCAACACTGCAGTGACGTGGCTGCTGCTGAACACTGACGGCTATAAACTGAAATCTTGGTGGATTTGCGCTTTCATGTTGTGTTATAATAACTGAGAATCGCTTTAGATACAACATCCAAGTTACACACAAAGAGACACACACTGCGACTGTGTGAGCTGGAGGCCTGTGGTTTAAGAGATACAAACTGTCAGATGTCTTACACAAGCCAGTGGAGCAGAGTCAGGGTGAATGTTGCTCTACTTTTTCCTACATAGATATAGGGGAGCAGAAGCCTGTTTTAAGATATGTTCAAACTCAATACAGGAGAGGGTTTAAAACCATTTCTCTTCCTCTTTCTCTCCTATCCACCCTTTTCCCTGAAGACACATATTCATCCATGGTGTTTGCAGCTACAAAGAGAGCAGGAGCCTTCATGCTGGACATGAAGAGATGAAATTGCTTTAGATGTGGCTCTTTATGGTGAAAAAAGATGACCTTTCCTCTACAATGAAGAACACTGACCTTTCACAATAACTGCATGCCTGCCTGGAGCACTTGACAACAAGGACGTCATGCTACACTCCTGCAAAGTGATAACTAATCAATGTCCTGGATAATTCACCTCTGACCTTGTTGCGGATTTACCAGCAGATAGAACATCAATGTATTGATGCTGTGCGTGAATTGCCACTCTGAAACTGGCAGTTAATCTCCAGGCGTGACAGCAGCGGTCCATGAGACTGTCATGTGGGACAACCCCGAGCAGAAATATGCTGAGGCACAATGACAGCATGCTGATGTTGAGCAGGTATAATGTTCATCCATACATAGTTTAGCAGGTTAGCATGCTTACATTTGACAGTAAGCGCGGTTAGGTGCAGCTGAGGTTGATGGAAGGTCATCATTTTCTTTAGGTATTATTTGGTTATGAAATGTAAGTATTGGCAAGATTATGTTGCTATGTGAAATGAAAAGAATAACCAACGTTGTTACAGTCAATCTAAAGAGGGACATGAATGTAGGCCAAATAACTAGAAGTAAAAATGTTGACCTCATGGTAGCGCTTGAAGTAAAAGTCAAGCGACCACATAATTAAGTAGGTACCAAACCTTCGGGACCATGCAAATTAAAAGGTCTGTACTGTAATGGTATTAAATGAGGGGCGAAAACTGGCCCACGTTTTATAATGCAACTGACCTCACATAATCTTTATCATGTGCAAAATATCACACGAAAACTTTGACCATATGGTGGCGATTAAGGAACAAATTAGAACATGATTAAAGTCTGTAGGTTTAATCCTCTGGGAACCATACATGTCTGTACAGTCGTTCATGGTAAATAAAAGGCCTGTAATTGTAATACGTGAGTTGCATATACTAAGGCTAAGCTCTATTCTGACACAATCTATATCATCCACATTTACCTCTATGATATAACAATCATTGATCTTAGCATTTACTTCGTTGCATTCTCGTTGTAAATCATTTTGCCAGAGAGGGATACTTTAATGCCTCCGCCTGTCCGTCTTGTGTCCACTTACTTTAAGGGCAAAGAGGGCAAACACATTTTGAGCCTTGAGAAGAGACTATTTCTGTGTCAAGTGCTGGTAAGCAAACAGGAAAAGTGGTTTCCTTGTGTGTCTGAATCCAAATGAGGTCATGGGGATTTAAAAATAACTGACGACAATAACTTGACCACAGTTCAAGACTCCGCAGGGAGGGACTGGATTCAGTGAGGACATCCTCCCCGTCCGCTCAGAGAAGCTTTTGGAACAAAACCATGGTAGCAAGGGATTTCTGGAAAACATAATCCTCTATTAATTACTCAAAGAGTTGATAGCTGCCATCTGTGTTTTGCTGTGGGAATCTTTAGAAGTTTCCTCTAATCAGATGTCCCTTTTTATAAAGGACATCCAGTTGATGACTTTCATTTGGAAGCAGTGATGAACAGCTGATGTAGTGAGATCAGATCAACCAGATTTTCATACTACGTCAATGGAGCCTGATGACGTGTGGTGACAAGGGAGCCCCTAAAGATCATCTCAGGGTGTCAAAGGAGACAGGATTTGGGCACTTGTTACCATGGAAACAGGTCTAGGGGAAGTCTGCTTCTAAGATATGAAGCTTGGGCTCTCTTGTCATAGCTGCAGCTTTATTGTGTTTTTCTGCTTTTGCACAGCCGTGAATGATCCCGGTTGATATTTTGGTTTCAACCAACTCACTCAT
Organism: Trematomus bernacchii; assembly: GCF_902827165.1. Lineage (NCBI taxonomy): Eukaryota > Metazoa > Chordata > Actinopteri > Perciformes > Nototheniidae > Trematomus > Trematomus bernacchii. The sequence continues at coordinate 10,897,149 of NW_022987714.1, read as the reverse complement.
TATTTGATTCAGATCGAACTATTTCTAATTATTTCAATCAAACGAATAGAAAACATGTAAGATTACATAAATGCACAGTATCCCACCATGTCTAAGAGTCTAGACATGTCTAAGTCTTTTGTGAGTTTGTTTTTTCATCATATTTCTCTTGGACATGGAAATGTAGTTAAATGTAGAGAAAACACAGACGTTTATAATTTGGAACGTTATTTTAAACCTGGAACTTTTGACACACACTCCATACATTTTCCATTATTTTACGGAAACCAAGGTAGTTGACCTTTTTAACCCAAGAATGTGACCCTAAGAAAACAAAGCTTCTCTCCCAAAAGGGGTCCAGTTAGTGTTGACCACCCTGGATTTGAATAGGGGGATGTGGAAGTGTCCCAAGGCCTCGAGGGAGAAGCAGAATCATTAGAATATGAATGGCTGTCCATCACTGTGAGCCCAGTTCCCCGGCCCTTCAAGGATACAGCGACTGAAAGGCAGGATTAGCTGCTGGATTCAACCCTCCCAAGACCAAGGACAGGGGAGAGTTTATACAGATTCATTCTATGATTGAGTAAGTGTTCAGGCGTGATAATGAAGTTTAATTCATGTGATGTTCATAAATGATACTGATCACAATACGGATGGAAAACAATGGTGCAAAATGACATCATTACATACATATTGAAGTAGTGTGTTGTTGTATGACATTCATACAGATATGTTTGTTACTCACCGTCCTCGCTGGTGTGTGTTTCTGTCCCTCCCTCATTTTCCACTTCCTCCAGGGCTCCGTGCTCGCTGTAGGGGCTTTCACTGTGGGGGGGGACAACATGCAAATGGTCAGAGTCACAGCCAAGGCAGCGCAGGGATTAAGGGACAGTTTCAAAACAGACACAGAGCCTGAAGGTTGTTTGAAGACACCATATCTTCTAATTCACTTTTAACATAGGACTTTGTTTGAATCCCAACGATCAAATCTAATTTCAGTGAAGATGACAGGGTAAGACAAGTATTAAAGGTCCCATGTCATGGCCATTTCTACTGATCATAATTCCATAACACTTTTCTGTGTTAGAGTTTTACTCGCTACAGGGTGTACTTTGAGGGTTTGTGACTCTGCAGACCGTTTACATGCAGAAAAACCTTCATAACACACAAGGGGACGGGTAATAACTGGAAAAGCATGACATGGGACCTTTAAGACCAACAGGAAGAGGCAAAGAACCTCTATCTGTGGTTGGGCCTCTTTTTTCTAAATGGTGATCTTCTGGCATCGTGCTGTGAGAGCTGGCTGGTAATGCCACACACACAGATTAGCTCAGTGTCTTCTCCCATGCTAACATGTCACCAGCCACCTCCTCTTCTACAAGAAAGGGAGGCAGCCAAGACAACAAATCTCCCCAGGGCATCATGTGTGTTGCGGGGGGAACATGGAGGTGCTTTAGACGGGTGATTAGCTCTAGCTAAATCCCTGTCAGCCTGTGGTAAAATGGGGCATAACAACTGGGGAAACAGAAATAAGTGAAAAGTACTGCTTACAGATTTAGCGTTGGGAAAGTGACTCAGGTTTGACTCAGCTCTGTTTGACCCCAGTATGTGCTGCAATTCCAAAAGTCATAATTTCCCAGCCAGATTATTATTTTTTCCCCTGCATTTTGGGGAAAATTGATTGATTGTTTTAGCCCGTCTTACCTACAAAATAGTCCATGACCTAAAGTTAGCACTGAAACATGCTTGACCATGTCATGTTCCTTAACCACAGACACATAATTGGTGAGTGTAATTACTCAAATTAGCTCCGCTGACATACTACTGACACAGCTGCTGCGTTGTAAGCCGATGCATACCTGCTTGATGTGTGAGCACCTAATGAAGGAGGTTTGGCTGCGTGCCTTTGTTCCATTCACGGAAAGAAATGGAATAAGAAAATCACCAGCCTCTGTCTGACTCTACATGTTGTTTAGGAAATCTATGCAGCTGCAGGAACTGATCTCATCAGAATGCTTTCCACATTCTCTTTTAATCCTGGATAACCTACAACTTGACGTTCATACAGTGGCGACAAGAGGCCCTAGTAGTGACAGTGTGTGCTTTGTAGCTCAGACATCAAAAGTTGATTTGAACCATGGCTCCATAATACTGACTAGCTAACCTTTTGCACATTTATATAACATTATAAAGCAACCAATACCATATATATGGACCCTAGCCACATTTCAGCTTGCTGGTTATCCTTAACTTAGCTTATGCCGCAGAAAGCTAAGAAAGCTAAATTCAACACCCTTTGTCGTTTTACATAAATTAGTATCATAGATCACATTAGCTGGTAAAGTAATTTGGAAAGCTAACCTACTATTGGTTCCACTCAGATGCTACTTTGCTAGTGATAACATTAGCGAGCAAGCAAGCTAAGGTTAGCCAGCTAGCTGCAACTTAGCTATACCGCATTAGCTATACCGCACCTGGCATTTGCTGCCTTGTTAGGATAAAGTAAGGTAGAAAACGGCTAGCAAGCCAATTCACCAGCCAGACCAGCACATGGTGATGAATTAGCTTTCGTCTCCAACTTAATACAGTATTATGCTAAGTTAGCTACACACTGTTTAAACTTCTCATCCTTAGAATATCCGTAGCAAAACCGCCACAGGCCTCCATAGAAGTAAGTCCACAGGCTGTTATAGGCAACGGAGAAAGTTGAGGAGGATCTCAGTTTAAATATTAAAGTCAAGTCTGTTAAAAAAAAACGTGGAACACAAAGCAATTAAAACATGTTTAACGTTTCCTAGAGTGCCTTTAATCAATAGCAATACCAGCTAAATGCATCATTGCTCACCAATAGTCTCCTCCAGCCATACACTTCTCATAGATGGGCCCCTCCAGTTCTTTGGCATCAGGAAAGATGTTCTCATTGTGGATGATGATGGTCTTGACAATCTCGTTGACGTGGGCCTGGCAGGAGACCTGGTCCTGGGTTTCTGGTGTGGGCATTAGCGTGGGGCCGAAACATATTGCCAGGTTGTACGGGTCCATCATGTTCTCATCACTGTACTGGGACACGCTGAAGAGGGGAGGGTGGATGTAAGAGGGTAGGAAAGGATAGATGGGGACAAGGAGACCAAGTTAAGGCAGATTGAGAGGATACAGCACCGGGGAAAGTATTTCAGATAGAATCATGACCGACAGCTGTGAATGCTTTTTAAAATGACATTTCATAAAGAGGAAGCAATCCTTAGGAAGTGAAGTAAAGGATGGTTTTACTGATAAGTATCCATAAACCTACTGGTTGAGGAAGGCGAAGAGGTAGCGCATGACGATGAGGACTGATCTGGGAATGGTCAGGAGGATCTTACGGATGTACAGCGCCCTCTCGTACAGGCTCTCTATTCCTATAGAAGCAACAAAAGAGAGGTCAGTAATGTCAGTACAGTTATATAAGTAGAAAATATTAGCAAATGAACAAAGCCCTCTTTTTCCATCCATTTGCCTCAGCTACAATTCAAATGCACCACATCATCTACCTGAAGATGTTCATTTTTACCACGCAATATATGAGCATATAAACAATACAGAATATTGAAGCTGAGCCTTTTACTTATCAGAATAAATGTACGTCTCTGGATGACCAACAAGGATTTATAATTGAAGTGCAATGTAAAATGTGTATGTGTATGTGTGCGCGCGTGTGTAGAGGCCACAGGAAATGTATCAACTCTGATGACCTTGATCTCAGCCTGTGTTTCACTGCCGACACCAAAAGGAAGAGGAAGAGGAAAAGAAGGAGGAAGTGCTTTTCTGTTTGCACCTGACGACGGGGCGCCCAGTTTTCATTCCTGCTCTAGAGGAATACAGTATCTCTTTTTAAATCATTTCGTCAAGTTCTGTTATTCACTAACCCTACCAACAAAGTGACTTTTTCTAAAAACATAATTATTGTAGGAACAATTGTAACTTTAAAAACAAAAACAAAGCATGTTCAATCCTTTCCCTTTATCAACAGGGTTGACTGTGAACCTTTATGTCTTTCATTACTATCTCATTTGTTCCGCTGTGGCGCTTGAAGCAGCCTATTTTATTTGGCTGGGCTGGGGCTCTGCTGGGTGCTAAAAATAGCGCTGTCACCCTCCAGCCACTTTGTGCCATCTGGGATTTGAGCTTCTGGGCTACTTGTGATGTATTTCATTTTTCATGAATACCTAACTAGGATTCTGAAAGGCTCCTGAGCACTTCAGAAGATCTTATTCAGAGACCTACTCCAGTGTACACTTATACATCAACCTGGAAACACACACGCGAGAACACCCACGTGAAACATCCCTGCTGCTAATTCCCAAAGGAAAAATATTAGTAGCTGCAGTAAGCTGCTGTGTTGGGAAAAAAAACGTCAACTGATAGCAGTTAAAAGGAAAAACGTTCTTGTAGATGGTCGGAGCTTCTTCGCATGGAATAAGCAGATCATTTTTAATATGAAGCCTGCCGGGCGTTCTGCCCACACTGCAATCACTGGCATGTTGAGCTGGGGAATGTAAACAGGGAATCCCCATCACTCACGCTGTGTAAAAATACACCCAGGAAACACTTTGCACACTTGCCAGTACACTAAAGCCTGCATGAAGATAAAAGCACACACTCACATGGTCTACACAAAGCTGCACCAGGCATTGCAGCACACGCTTTGCCCATGTGACTCGATGCATGTTCAATTGTTCTTTAACAGAGCCTAAAGCGCCCCCTAATGTCTTAAAAGATGAGAAAAGGCCACACAAAGAGCTGACTTGTCTTTAAACTGACTCACAGCAGAATGACTGGGGCTATTCTTCTGTTGACCTCAGTGTACAGTAGATTCAGCTCTGGATTCAAACGCCGCTCAGTGCTGCAGACATTTAACATTCCACTGCGATCTGGAAGCATGGCCAGCTTTATGCCACTTACGATGGATAATTTCCTTCTCAGTACTCGACCAAATATCACGGAGTTGTAATAAAACAAAGTGCCAAGGAGAAGGAGAAGTCAGAGCCATTCTGCTGACAAAATACTGCAGTCAGTGGGAATTATGCTAACGATGCTAGCTAATAAGATTACTACAAAGTAAAACATATCCAGGAATATAAGCAAGCATTAATCTTCACAATAATAGACATATATATAAACAAACAGAGAATATGTACTCTTCATTCCTTCAGCTCGTAGATAGGAAATTGTGGGAAATGACTGTAGTTTTATGTTTACGGTTATGATTAAAAGTGCGACTTGTTTAATTTCAAACCTGTTTTTTTTATAGTTTCTTACTTTAAAAAGGGGTCCATGTGCTGGTGACAAGTGTACATTTAAGTCCATCAAAAATGCTCTAATTTATGGGCAATCTTGGGAATAAAACATATGTGTATTTTAATTAAAGTTAAGGACTCAAAATTGTGCTTGAGAAAAACTTTTTTCGTTGGTTTTTTTCACATATGTGCTGTAAACTATAAGTTAATTTGAAAGACAGATTCCATCTAAGTGAGATTAATGACCCACTTGAAAAACAGTATAATAACAGTTGTTATGATAAGATCATTACAAAGAGATGCACTCAGAAAATAAACGACATGTCTGATACAAAGCAAAAGTGTTGTTTCTTACTGATGCAAGACAGCAGATCATTGAACCTCTCTTTGGGGAAAAGAGGGTTCTCCAGACCACGGAAGTAAAGTTTGAGAACGCCGGCCACCGAGTTGATGTCATGATTGTTATCATCGTCCGCCAGGGGGTCATTTCCTAAGACACAGACAAATGATATCCTCAATTATTGAGAATGCACAGGACTGAGGTGTGAAATATGTCTAAATTACAATTAGCCCACTGGCTTAATATGTTCCATAGATTGTGTAATGATTTGTTATAACGTACCTCTTTCAAACGAGTTCTTGATGTCATTGACTTCCAGATGGGATCCAGATACGCGAAATATTCCTTGATGTTGAAGGCCTGAAAGGAAATAAACAAGGGCAGACGGTAAGGAAGACAGAGTGTACACGACAGATACTCAATGTGATCATAAGTCTACTTACAGAAAGAAAGAGACCCTCACTCAGCAAATAAAGCTTACTTTAGTTGGACCTAAAAAGCACATCCTCCCTGTTAAGCCCCCTCACTTTTCTAATTAAAGATAATTAATGAGTCAGGGAGGCTGCAATCAAGCTTTACTCAAGTGTCTTCCAGCAGGGATTAGGACTTAATAAGGGGAAGGGTCAAGGGTGAGGAGGAAGCATGATTAGTCGGCCGTTTGTCACTTTTAAATGTGTACGTCATTACTTGTTCCCTATATAAGATGCAGTGCCTGTAAACCATGAAATCTCACTTCTGTCACATATTTAATGCTAAAAGAGTCTCCATTTTTCTTGTGTATCTTTTTTCCAATTTGGCTTGAAAATAAAATTGTTTTGCATCACTTGTGAAAGGCTCAGCTGTCTGTCTGTTTGTCTCATGGTACGTTTGAGAAACTGGGTGTAAAAAGGCAGCGCAGCTGTAAACAGGATGGAATCTGCATTTTCCCATGACTGAACACAGTGGAGCCCCAACATGAAAAACGATGTACACACCCAAACAATTAATGCCTGGGATTCACTTGAAGTCCCCTTTAACCAAAGTCAGACAGATTTGGAGATGAAGATGCTGGTTTATGAGAAGAATCCATAAATACTGTCATCAAGTTATGGTTGCATATCTGTCGTGACAAACGTGTTTATACACAACATCCAACTCACCATACAAATTTATGCAGCGAATACAGCTTTCAACCACGCGGGGGATAGCTTGTCCAGAGTCCTATGTAGGCAAAGTGAACAAAAACACCCAAATGTCAGATCATGTATAATGTGCTGTTTGTATAACATGTACAACAGCTAGAGCCCGACAGATACAACCGGCGTTTCAGATGTTATCGAGATCAATAATTGAGAAAATATAAATAAATCAAATACAATCTGGTAGATTTATCAATGTAAATATTTAAAAAAAAGAGTTCTACATGTACTTCTTTTAAATAAACATGAAAAGTAAATATAAGATAATGCTTAACGTTAATCAGTAAATATACAGATAATATCAATTTGCTGAAATATCTGTCGGGCTCTGAAAGAAACTGGTTAATGTGAATTTAAAAACATGCACACCCAGAGTAAGTGAAGGCGGTATTTATATAAAAAGGGAGGGTCACCATTTTGTGATCTTACTGAGACAGATTGAGTTGACATTTCCAGCTATTTGTTCATGCCCAGTCTCCCATAATAACTCACTGAGCATAAAAATATAATCCACAGCAAACTTGTTGTTAACACATTTCAACTGGCCTCTAGTGTTGCTAAATATACTATGTGTTTTGTTATTCTAGCAATCAAGTGCACCCTGTGTTTAAATTGAGGAGAGCTTATCTAAAGAGCCACACACTCAGTATGGAGCTCGGGGCAGGAGTGGTGAGATGAGAAGAGCAGCGTGGTCTCCTTCAGGGAAAACACTCTCCTCTCGCTGCTCAGACGCTGACTGTTCTGCTGTGGTGCCAGCTGATCCCACGGCTCCGTGCTGGACAGGAACTCAGTACATGCTTTTAATGATACAGTGGATCTGTTTACAGTCCTCAGGGGTAAACGCACGGTCCCGACACAGCGACCATGCCAAAATCAACAATCATCTATTGTCAGAGTGGGCAGAGAGTCTGGTGCAGCAGGATTATGTAATACTATCTCTTTGGGTATGCGAGACTGGGGATGACTGCTTTATATCACATCGATTTCATACCGATTTTGCAATGGGATGTGGTTCATGCTGGGAAACACAATTTAAACTAAGATCAGCAAAATCAGTTTAGAGGAAAAGGTCCCCTATCTATTTCCCACTTGCTTGAAGAGCCAATTACTGCCTTCTCTCCATTATAATGGAACTAAAACACATTTGAAAAACTCAAAAGTAATGACTCTTTTTAGAAATCATGAGCCGGTTACTCAAGGTTATCCACAGACCTTGTTGTGAGCAGTTTGAACTGATATCAAAAACAATCTAGATTGACAAAAAACACTACAAGTAAGTGGAAATTATACATTTTCGATTGTGGTGTCCTGTTAAGGATAAAAGCTTCAATTCAGTCTGTCTCAGTCTTCTCACAGATGTCAGGTTATGTATACAAGATATAGACAAACACAAACACAGTAAGATATACAAATTGTGTTAGAGCAGGACAGATAAAGAAAATGAGCGCAGGAAAGCAGCATGGGCTCCCCAAGGTGCTTCAAGGTACCTGATGTCGAGCGTGTGAGTTCCTTCGTCCGCGGCTATAGAGAATTGTCGCAGAGAAACAGAAAGAGAGAGAAAAGCAAGACCCAGATTAGGACCACAGCAGCTGCCCACCAAAGCTTTTGCTAAGAGCGCACCCTCATTCCCCTCTGTGCATCACACCCATAAGGAAACAATGAGAAGTGGACAGGCAGGACCGGACGCGGCCACCTATGAGAGGCAGAGAAGAGGCCCGAGGAGGGAGGCAGGGCACCTTATCAGTCTGCCATCTGCTCCCTGACTGCCAGTCACCCTGCTGTTCCCACTGGCCTCTGCTCTGCCTCTGGAGGAATTCATATCTCTGGCAGAGCAGCGCAGTGATGCCAGGTCAGCAGCGAGTCAGGGGAGCTGACTGAGACAAACATTTATCCCTCAGACGGCCATTCCTCTCCTCCTGCAGCCCTCCTAATCTATCAGAGCCAACCTCACAGGTCTGACACCAGAGCTCACTGACCCATGAGGAAGGTTTCCAGAATCTAGAATTATTTGTTTTTGTTGGTAAAAGATTCATGTAAACTCAAATGCTTTTGGGGAACCCACCAAAATGGCCAGTGAGCCAGAGCAAGACAGAAAACAGATAGGAGGAGGAACAACGTCGGGCAGGCAGATTGGTAATCAGTACCTTGATAAATGACTCCAAATTGCCATTAAATAACCTAACATTAAAAACAGAGCGGGGTCTAGCCCGCCGGGTGCCGGTGTGGGTTCTGAACTGCCCATTGGGATGTCTAGAATACAAAGAGTGTGTTAGAAAAAGTAAACAATGCAGTTTTTTGTAGTGTGGTTCATCTATCCTTCAATATCCTCCAAAAACTGAAGTTGAGGCTTCAGACGTGAAGCAGGTGAAAAAGGTTATTTGCAGACACCAGTGAAAGCCATGAATTTGCTTATTCTTTATAATCCTGTCACAGGCCAGTGAAATATCCGACCTGCTGAGCATCGTATGTGTCAGCATCCTCCTCATGGCAGGCCCTGCAGGGGATTTCCTCTGTGTGTGTGTGTGTGTGTGTGTGTGTGTGTGTGTGTGTGTGTGTGTGTGTGTGTGTGTGTGGTGTGTGTGTGTGGTGTGTGTGTGTGTGTTGTGTGTGTGTGTGTGTGTGTGTGTGTGTGTGTGTGTGTGTGTGTGTGTGTGTGTGATCTCATTCTATTTGGCCTCTTGTGACCAGTCTGACCAAGATTCAAAAGTATGGGACTTTGGTCGCTTCTGCTGCTCAATCATAATGAATTATTCAGCTAGAACAGCCTCAAGGTATTTCAAATATATTATCATGCAAACAAAAGATAAAAACGTTGCCATATGAATACAATAGTAGCAAAAGGCATACCACCGGATCACTTTTTTACTCACATTTGTTTAGAACTAGTGGTGATTATCCCCACCCAAGAACATGGCTGGCTCTGTCAATTTGCCAAACATGTTCTCAATTAATTTTTCTATCTATAAAATGTTAGAAAATCGTGAAAAATGTCTATCACAGAGCTCAAGGTGGCGTCTCTGAATGCTGTGTTTTATATGAAGGAACAAAGGGTTCCAATTGAAGGATTTGACCTCGTTATTCTCTAAAGGCAAAATACAACCTCAATTTTGATTGAAAAAAAAGAAGCTACATAACTTAGTCATTAACACATGAGTGACCCATAGAAAATTGCAAAGCAACCTAATTACAATAATAGAGTATATTCAATAAGTGATCTCCGATTTTTAACATAAATGATGGGTTTTCAAAGATGTGCAAGATAAACAAAGATGCAACAGACATTTTCTATTACTTTTTTTTTTTGGAACCAACTCTTTCTTAATTCAATGCAAATAATTTCCCTTATTTATTAGGTTAAACATTATCTACTTTGTCACTTCCCACTCTTTTTACAGGTAGGGAAAGGAAAGTAAGGTCACCCTTTTACACATTAACAGGTTGGACTTTAGAACATGGAGGCCGGCACATCTGCTCACTGCTCTCCAGGTTTTTTTTCTCTAACTAGACTCCTCTGCTGTCATGGTCACAGAGGACTTCCCATGAGAATGTCCTGAGGCAACCTGTGCGCACCATGATGAACTGCAACACGGCACAAATATCTCTGTCACTGCTGAAAGAAAAGTGCACTGGATGTGTGTTTTAAATACGCTGGTGTCCTGAAGCGTGTGTGTACTTTACCTTGTGGTCATGTAGTCGGCTCTGTGGCCTGCGGGTGAAGAGAGAGAAAAGAGAAGAGATGTGAGTGGAAGTTAGATGTGTGGACATGCCAGGACCTGTCTCTGAGGTCCCTGCGGTGCACTCTGCATACGGCCAGTGAAGCATTTGAAGCCTGCCATCTGTCCGCAACCGCTGGCCTCTTGAATGGCACAAAGAAAACACATACACACACACACCTACACACACAACAGCTTATAGCTCGAGACACATTAGCTTCATTACAGTAAAAACATCCAGCAGGCACACAGTTTACAATCATTCAGGAAATACACAGATCTACAAGTGTGGACTAGCAAAGATTAAGCACAAAATAGCTTCCAAATGGTTTTGGAGAACAGAAGAGGTTTCCTTTGCGCGGCCATCTGTACCTGTGAACAGGATCTGACCTGTCTGTGAGTCTGAGTGACTCATACTGTACTACAGCTCATTAACAACAATATGATTAAGGAGTTTGTGAGAGAAGTAGGAGGGCTTTTCTCCCCTTGTTAGCACAGCTTCATCACTCATTAGATGGACAGTTTGACTGAGACCACCAGCACTGCAGGGTAGAACAATGACTTGACTGACTCTCTGAGTGGCAGATTAGCTGAAGCCCCGAGGAAATTCCACCAATGTAGACCGAGGAGAGACCGTTTGTAATGACTGCCGCCCCTCTAATGCACGATAGTCCATTAAGTTAGGAGCTAATCAATCACTAAGACGGATAATACAACTTTACAATCCCCCTCAGCTCTCGCTTGCCGGGCTCAAACCCAGATTACAATCGAGCAGTTTAGAGTAGTGAGAAAAGCTGGCAAACAATGGGAAATTTGCCACATTAAAAGGCCGAAATTGCTTGACTAAGAATGCAGAAAATAAATAAAGACAACATTTAATCAAGAATTATTATTGATTGTGGCTATTTGGATATTGAAAAGGACTTGTACAGCATACACCCATTATATTGTATAAACCAACAGGCAATGCGCTGGGAGATAACAAGGCGAAAGTCTGTCGCTGAATGTCGGGCCCTCGGGGAGCTGCTTTCGTCTTCGTTTTGGCGGTGTGTTCCGCTTTTTCACCGATTCTTCCATGTTGAATTTATTAGGGACCATGTCGTTTAAAGAAATCAATCTGACTGGCTGTTTAGCTAAAGCATGACTTAAGTCAAGAGACACAGAGTTGCGTGCGTGTTAAATTGTCCATCTTCATGTAATCTTTTCCTTCCAATACCTGGATATTTTCACAAAAACATTGCCATCAGGAATGACGGGCGGGTGTAAAAATGGTTGGCAAACGAAGCTCCATTTAATGTTTGTATCATAACAACAACTTGTTGATGCACAGCCCTATGTTTTCCTATTACACTCTGTTGAGGGACGACTACGGTTGCCATCTGGGATGAAGACAGTTTGAGCAGAATGTTTGTGTTCCCTTTAGTCTTTGTGATGTGTTCAAACCCAACTTATAAGCAAAAGTTCCATGATGTGTACTTGTTGTGTCTGGGCCTTAAGAGAAGTGTATATAAGTAAAGGGTTTTGACTGTACCTTCACCAAGTGTCCTCTTCAGCAGGTCATGTTTGGCCTGCAGTTTGGAGATGAGATTACTGCCCTCCAGAAACTCCCGGAATTTCTGTGGAGAATTGAGAGTAATTACACAGCGGGCCCAGAGTGCCAGCAAGAGCTCCTCAGACAGCAATCTATGATAAGAAAAGCTAAGGGCAAAGGACACGCTGAGAGTCTTAAAAAAAGCCTTTATCAGAGCATGTCCATCTTCAGACGGGAACAAGATAGCACTTAGACTTACTAGATGAACATATTTTGGGAAGCTACCCCTTTGCCAGCTAATCAAAGATAATAAGGGGCTTGGTGCATGAGCAAAGGACTTTTAAGGACAACGTGGAAAGATTAAGCTTTTGAAAGTAGCAGATGATAACTTTAGTTCATATTCTCCGATTCATTTTACAGACATTTGTAGCAGATATTAAACAGACCACAATAACTGGCATTTTCACAAATCTAAGTAAAGAAAGCTTACTAATACTTCAAAGAGAGTCTATAAAGAGAATTATATTTCTATTTTCATACAGAAATGAAAAGACACCTTTAATGTCCTTTGTATTTGTTTATTCGTATCCATCATCTTCTTCTCTTCTTCTTCCACTCACCATGAAGTAGAACTGCTCGGTCTCCTGCTGATTGGCCCTCCTCTTGGCGATGCTGGGCTTGCTGAGGTACGTCTCAGAAACGGTGGATTTGACCGACTCCGTGGACCGGCTGTGGTGGAAACACTCGGACACGTCGTAGTCTTCGATAGTCGTCATGTCCTGGATGGTGGTCAGGGTGGCCTCAGATGTCTTTTTGATCTGGAAACACACAAAGGATAAGGGGAAAAGATGACGAAAAGTTGAAGAATTGCAAAAACACAGCCAGCTAAAAAGCTAGATGTCATCTCTTCACTATCACCATGTTACATCACAGCATATCTAGCGGTTTAAATCATCACACTCCATAAAAACCTCTCTCGCTATCCCATGACACTCTAAAAAAATGCAGGTGTTTTCTGACAAAATGCCCAAAGTTCCCCAAAAACCCATCAGCCCCTGAACATGACTCCCGGCCAAAGCAATCAGTTTGCTTGCACTCAGAGGGAGAGAGTATGCTAGAGACGATACATTCAGTCACAGGCTTTTAAGATACATTTCCAAAACCGCCTCTACCCTCTCTGAAAAAGTGATTCTGCCGCAGCCCATAAAAGTCAGGACTTTGCGGAGTGATCCCCCCTTCTTACTGCCAAGGATGTTCGGCCACTGCTACTGGCTGTGTCCAGTAAATGAGGATGTAAGATGAGGGTTGATGTAAAAAAAGAATGGGAGGGCAAATAAGGATGTGACAGCTTTTTAAAGTTGAAGAGACCAAAAGAGATGCAAATTAATTGTGCAGACTATTAATAAAGAGCTTGCAGTACAAAGACGTGATGATGACATTTAGACTTCAAGAATCATGTCTCAATATTTACAGAGCAAAAGTCCTGGTGTTATAAAAATTGTTGTCAGTAATATTTTGAAAGAAAAGTGCCACTTCATAGCCATGCTAGCAGCTCTGTGAAGCTTCACTTAACATAGCACATAGCTTGACATTGAGATAATAGCTAACATTAGCTTGCTAACAAATCCACAGTGACAGAGAAATGGCAACATGTTGATGTTTAGCAGGTATAATAGTCTAAATCCTTATGTTACCTTGCAAATGTTAATTAGCGCTCAAATGTAAAAATTGAGGCTGATGGAATGTCCTCAGTTTTGCAGACAGTTAGTTAGTTAGTTAGTCTGTACGAAATTACATGGCAATCCATCCAATAATTGGGATATTTTAGTCAGGGTGGATTAACTGACCCATATCTCCCTCAAGCCAAAAATTCAATTTATGCAACAAAAAAAAAGTCCATCCCAAGTCTATCCCTTGCACTCAATTAAATTACTATTGTCAACCTAAAAATGTCCAATTCCTAATTTGAATATTCCATGTGTAATGACACACATTTCCTTTAATAATTGCACATCGGATTTATGACATTTTGAAAGACATTTAAATAAAAAATGTCTTAAAAAAAAAGGGGTACGTCGAGGGCCGACACAAGGACCATTCTGCCTTTTCAATCAATCAAATAATATAAACATAGGGCTATATAGGTTAAGGAAAAGTGCAAAATGTGGAGCATTGAAAAAGGAGGAGAGACAAACAAAGATAAAATAAGACAAGGAGGAAGGATCTCCAGAGACTGTCAAGCCTGAGAGCATGAATCAGTGATGTGGAAAAGCTGCAGAAGGAAAGAGGCCCTGCTGATGCTGAAACATCCTCAACCAGCTCTGAGCTCAAAACTTTTCTTTTCCTTCAACAGAGACACTCTGGGGTTATGAGAGCTGTGACCATCGCAGCTCAACTGTGTGTGCATCACAGGTCAGCGCCGCCCACAGTGAGTCACAGCTGGAAGCCCTCCTAATTACTCCTAATGGTCAGGAGGCCCCCTACTCAAAGGTAGTGACCCTGTCTGGGTTATTAAGTGAGTCTGACCTCAGTGCTAATGAAAGAACAGGCTGGATTCCTCATGGTGCTGTTACACACACCGAGACAACGGAAGATTAGGTTGTTTTTCTTTTAAACAGTTTGACCTGTGACTCATTTTGCCTTCAAAAAGGAAGAAAAAAACACCTGAAAAGCAAGGTGGACTCTCTTTCAAGTGTAACACTGATAGATTACAGCGCTGACATACATGCTGGGGAACACAATGTGGATGTAGTTAAAAGTGTCATCCATCCCGTCTTGAAGCAAAAACACACGGCAGGTTTAAACACGACTAATGACAGCGTAGTGAAGGAAATGGGGGATTCTGCCATCGTAAAACTTAGCTATAACATAATTCTGTCTTGTGAGTGAAATGAAAAACTGGCTGCCTTTAAAAGACAGAGAAAACATTCAGAAATCTACACTGCGGTTTTTTTAATCCACGGCAGGTGAATAAAATAAGTAACTTATATGACATGCATGCAGTCATGAGTTACACGCTCGGAGTATGTCGGGTCCCCCTCTCCCTACAGCTACATCCCGGGTGGCCCCCGTGGAGGCGAGAGGCCCAGCTGTCAGCAGAAAGACAGGACCCATGCATGCGAGAGAATCGCTCCCAGTGAAAAAGCTGTTGAGTTTATCCATTATTCAGCAGACGAATAGTTACCAGTGTTCACTGCGGGGCTCGATTACAACAGGGCTTTTAAAGAGACTCGCTGGGTATGCCTAATAGTCCCTGTAGCGGCACAACAAACCTGGTGAAAAGTCCCCGGGATCAAATTAGGTTTGTTTATTTTCAATAAGGAACCATGACTCATGTGTTCCCTGCGTAGCTGCAAAGACGGTGCAGTAATACGGTGAGCTAAATATAATACCAGACTTGTTTACAGTCGTCCTTCTCTGCACTGAAAACTACTTCTGCACTGTCAAAATCAGCAGCTGTACAAAATCCCTTACATTTATCCTCACAGCTCAAAAGGCAGACTGCTCTCCATAGTTTTTAACAGAATATGTAGTAAGTGTGTAATCTGCTGATCGTCCCTCTATTAACACACACACACAAACAAACACACAGGCTTTGATGTGCCTCCCTGAGATTTATCTGAGGAAAACAAACATTCCCCGCGAAAGAGATGGTATTAGATTGTCATAGTTTAGTGTGAAATGTCTTGAGATTACAAAAGAGAGGAACATCAACCTGTGCTCTTTTTCATACGGAGGCAAATGAGATCTAAATGGCAAGATTATTAAATCTGAAAAGGAGAAGAACCACGCTGACTGGCTGACTGGCTGACGAGCTGAAATGAGCACCGTCTTCAGAGAGCAGACTATTTTAATGAAATAAATTCAATTGTAATTTCTGCAGTGCGGCACCCAGCAGGGCTATGTTAACCCCAACCCTTTAGTAAGAGTGAGAGTTTTCTCTCCAAGTCGCACCCCCCTCCCGTCACAGTGCACAGTAAATTATTCAGCAATGTTTTCCTTCACTTTTTCACGGGAGTAAAATAAGGTTTTAGAAAACAGCTGCACTTCTATTAAGAAATGCCCTGCAGCCTTTCCTGGCCGGATAACGATTTTTTTTAATCATTTTCTTCATTTGACAGTTTGTGCTTGTCGGTTGTCACAGAGCCTTGAAAGTTCATTTTTTTCAAGGATGTATCTGGCCCGCTGTGCCCAGGAAGAGAGGCCATCTGCTGATGCTAACACAAGGCAATAGTGCCCTCCAATTCTGACCCACCAGGACATCCGCTACAGCGAGGCAGCCGACAAGGACATGAAGCAACCGGGGCTTGTCTTCGCACCCTCACACACAGAAACTCACAGGGTGCAGAGATACTGTACATACTGCATCAGAGAGAAGGAGCAGGAGCCTGAGCAGCCTCGATACACAGCATCAAAACAACAATCCAAAGGAAGCTTAAAGAGGCTGCCACTAGGGTTATTTTCATTGGTTAATCATTAAGGGTAACAAATTAAAAAGAAAGAAAAAGTTCACATATGTGATAGGTGTAGGGGAAAATAATAGTACCTCCTGATTTGTTGAGAAATGGCAAAAAATATCAGTTTTATTTTTATGTCGAATTTATTTGGGAAATGTTGAAGTTTCTGAGAAAAAGGAAGATAGCTGGACTAAGCCGTCTTTCATCATGGTAGACTAGGATAGGTCCTGAAATTAACACACCTATGTAGGTCAATAATCAATTTCAAAACTAATACATTGAGAGTGAAAACAAAAATGAGTGATCACTTTTGCTTGATTATCAAAATGGTGACAATTTTCAGTTTCAGTTTAAGTCTCAGTCTGTTGACCAATCAAGGACTTTCTTCAGCTTTAATCCTTTGCACATTCAGATGAAAAATCCCAAAATGTTTTAAAAAAAAAGGCATGATAAATGAAAGAAAAATGCACCCATGTGGGGGACAAAAACAGAGAAGGTAAATACGGATAGCTTTTATTGTGATATAAAAGCGAACATAATTGGTGTAATTGTACTCCGTCAAACTGTTGCAGTCACAGTATTTATTTTCGTTCCCTCTTCCCATTTGTTGTATAAACAGGAATGTTGCGTTCTTCAAGCATCCTGCAGACAGGTTCAAATGAAACCAATTCACCTTCAATGTCAAAACAGAGCAGCGTAAGACAGTGAAAATGAAATGAAAAAAAGTTAAATCTACCAGTGGGAGCAAAAAGGAGGCTTCACAGAGAGGTTTGATGGCTACCTGCAGGGCATGAGAGACAGGAAAAACACTGTGTGTGTCTGTGTACCCAAAAAACATTAAGATTCTTCAGAGATCATCAGCAACTATTTTCTGTCTCACCTTGGACGACTTCTGGCTAAAGTTAACTTTGGTATCTTTAAAGCTCTGCAGCTGTCAGCTTCTTAAAACCAACAAACGGCAACATGGAGAAACGTACGCATCTCTAGCAGGAAACAACGCCGGGACAGGGGAGAAGAGTTTTGACATGTTGGACAGAAAAACCTCACGGATCAAAAATAAAAACATACGTGTAATGATTTTATTTATTTGTATTGCTTTACCTCTTCGTTCTCAATATTCAGAGTTGCCAAGCGGGACTGAAGCTGCTGGAACCTCAGGATGAGCTCTCCGTTCACCGGTGGCTGCACTGAGATCTGACACACCTGGGGGAAAAAAGGAAACACATTGTCAGGAATTAGGATTTCAAGTGACAACCCTCTGAAATAAAAGGCAAGCGACGTGTCCTCTGTTTTAAACAAGATGCAGGCACTCAAATTCTTCTTCAATTGCAGAGCAAACCACAGTGACGTCTCACAACTGAATGCAGACAACAACAGAGTGTAAACAGACATGATATCAGCGTCCGCAGTGCCAGCCAAACAGTAAAACTCCAAACACATGTTGAGCCTCATGACTGCAGGGGGAGAATTAACACATGATTTGTCATATTCTGTGCCCCATAAAAACCTGATCCAGCCGCTCAGACGCAGTAAAACGCTGCACTTAAGCCACTGAAATCAGACCTCATTAAGTCTGAGACCTTTTTATAATAAAATCCAAACCATGTCGTTCAGTATATGTGCACTGCAGCTCAAAAAGTGGATGATTTGGAAACAAAACTTTTGAAAACATTTGTATAAATGCAGTTTTTCAGTTCAGTTTTTCATATCAGCTGCTATTGTTGACCAATCTATGTACCTCGTCTCCCATATGAGGCTGGAACTCAAATTTTGTCGGTGGGCAGAAGGCCGTAGGGTACATCTCCATGAACCTCTGTCGGTCACTCCGGGGGTCCAGACTGTCCACGGCGTTCTCTATGATGTCCAGACCCTCGTGCCGGGACGTCTCCAGGTTGTATTCGGCTGACAGGTAGGTCCGCAGGGCCCGGTTCAGACTGGCGTGGTACCCCAAATCACAGCACTGGAGGAGAGGGGAGAACAGGGTCAACGTGATACTACAGGTCTCATAATAAACACACTAATACCATACAAGAGCTGCAGCAACCAACAATTCCTGTTTTCCTTGTAATAAATTGTAAGAAAAGTGAAAATCACAACCTCATAAAGCCTATGTTTACATTTTCAAACGGCTTGGTTTGTCTTATCCACTGTCCAAAACCCAAAATATATATTAAATATCACATAGGAAAACATTAAGATTTCACAGGAATCCACAACTTGAGTACATTTAGTTTGAAAAACAACATAACTTAATGTGGTCATACAAAACACTTTCTAAGAATTAAGTCTCAGACTGGAAGGCTAAACAGACTACAAATTAAATATACTTTTAAATAAGCCAACAGTCTCTTATAAACAGTCAGCAGTGTTGCCTTTGTGTTACACAACTTTTCCTCAATATTATTAAATGTTTCCTCCAGGAAAGTATGCTGATATTTAATAACTAAAACCTTGGCCAAGGTCTCTCCTAGGAAGACACACAAGCCTCAGGCAACCACAAAAACACACACGCACATTTACATAAGAGAAATTTAACATGGCTTGAGTGATAGGCAAATGCAATCGACGATAAAAAGTCCACTTCATCAATAAACAAATGTGTGCGAGCGTGCTCCTACAGCTCATGCAGAGCGCATCCCACACACAGTAACACACACACACACACACCCTGGTGCGATGTGAAGGCTTTTGAGCAAAGCAGGCAGAGGGGTAATTTCAGCACACAGCATGTGGCTGAAGAGAGGTTGCATTCCTCTTCTCTCGTCTTGGATATTAAACCCAAAAACCCTGGCTAAAAACCTGGCCTCCACCCATTTCCTTAGAAAGGCCACAGGAAATAGCAAAGTAAGTTTATTTCTCTAACAAAATAACAATAATAACACAGGTAAGCTATATACAAATAAGCCATGTATATTGCTACGGTAACAAAAAGGTCAAACAAACAGATTGCATAAAAGAAAGCCTAGGGAGACGTGATTCTCAAGTAAATGGAGTGATGACCCACAGCTGAAGATGACAAAAGAAAATGTCTGAAAGATGTGGAAATGTCAGAATATCAGGAAAACAGAGTAGAACTTAATATAATATGTGGGTTTTCAATAATGACAGGAATAGAAGGAAGTGAGGAAAGAATATTTTTCATCACAAAAGTAATAAGCTGCTTTAATTCAGCCCTGAACTGTAATTTCCATCCCACAGTCTGCTGTCCTGAGATCATTGTTATATCAGAACCGCCTGCTTAAGTCATCAGCCTCTCCTCTGATCAAGATTGAAATCTCTTCTAAGAGTCTGTGAAAGAAGAAACCCTGAATAGCAACGGGTCTTCTGTGTGAAGAGCATAAAGAAGCATAATAACATCTTCCTGATGTGGCTGCAAGGTGTTCTGTTTATGTGAGAAAGTCCTCAGCAAAATGTTCCCAGCATCAATGGAGACAAAGAAGATGAAGCCGTCTCGAACAGGGCTGATAGAGGCATGTGGTTTTATACTTACATCAATTAAGTCCGACAAGTCATGGATGTAGTATTTGAAGACGGAGGAGTTTGACGCTTCCAGAGTCAGCAGGTACTCGTTGCGCGCTTTGATCGACTTCAGCTTGTTCTCGGAGTACTTGGCTTGACGCTGATGAGAGAATTAGAGGAAGAGAATGAGAAACAGACAACAAAGCGAAGGAGAGAGGATGGATTTAATGAGTCGAGAATTGCCTTTCTGACAAAGTGCCTGTGCTTTCATGTATTCCTCTAAGAGCTGAGACCGGATTAACGGCAAAACAACAGCTTTAATAAACATTACAGTAGGAATTTGTACAATTATGATAAAAATAGCACAAAAAAAGGAACGAGCACGGAAAGAGGCATAAACTAAAAACAGCCCGTGTCCTTCACTTCAACCTCCAGGAGCCATCTGTTTTTATCATACACTTCCTCTCTACCAGACAAATACAAGTCCGTTAGTTAGTCACCATCTTCTGACCAATGTTCCTGACTCACACTTCCAAAGCGTCCATGTTTTTAACACTTCCCGAATGCATTCCAGGAAGAGCCACCCTTAAAAGGCCATTGGAATATCAGTCGCAGAGATGAAATAGAAAGCAGGCGTGTTCTGGGAAAACGGAGCCCGCTCTTTGGTCGCGAAAACGCTCTCAGTCTGTTTTGCTTTTCTCAGATCAGGTCTGAGTAAAAAAAACATGCTGTGTCCCTGATGAGGCAAATTTCCTAATCAGATATTTTAGTTGTGTTTGAACTACTTAAATAAAACAGGGAATGCTGTTACTACTAATGGAGTTTAAAAGCAATAGTCACAAATGTGATTAGATCGCTAAGTGCTGTAATCGTACCTTCTCTTTCATCTTCTCGATCTTCTTCACAGAGCTGCGCCTCTGGTATTTGTCCTCCATTCGGATGCTGAAGACGGGTTCTCCCCTGCCGATCTGCTTCTCCTCCTGCTTCTCGGCCTCCTTCAGCTTACTCTCGGCGCTGATGCTCTCTGTGTGGTACATGTGGTACGTCTTCATCACCTGGAGACAAACAAAAGTGTCAATAAGCTGCAAAACAGTTATTAAAGAGGCCCTATTATGCTTTTTGGTTTCCCCTTTTCCTGTAGTGTTATGTGCATGTAAATGGTCTGCAGAGGCTAAAATCCCAACGTTTCCTCGAGGGGGGGGGTTTCCCACACTCCCCCCACCCTGCCTAAAACTCCTCCATTGGACTCCTTTTTTTTCTTCAGTGACATAGTGAAATCAATATGTACACTTTCTATTGGCTAGCCTTCAAACACATTGTACGTGACGGAATAAGGGGCGGGACATCTCTAAGCTGTTGATCAATCACAAAAGAGCCAGCCAGCTAACCATTCAGAGCAGACTGGGCTCTGGTTTCTGACAGAGGGTGAAAAGAGGTAATGCAGCACTTCTTAAGATTGGCAAAGGGCAAGATCCTGAAAACGTGTTATGTTATGGTGAGGTCAAAGGTCACAGTAATCCATCTTCATAGAGGAGACTGACCTCTTATAACCCACAACTAAGGTTTCCATCCTTGGACCCTGTCATTCATCAGCTCATCTCACAGCTGGCAGTCTGTCTCTCCGTAAACCAACAAACCAAAGACAGATTCTCTCAAGACTTTGTATATGAGGCCCCTCATTTGACCACAACCACCACAAATCACTGCAGCTAAATCTAACATAGGGCCTTCCTTGATCTGAGTTTTCCTGCATCTGGGTTTCACTCTGGTTGAGGTTATAAAGGGGTTGGCGTATCTTTGAAGCTCTATTTTGTTTTAAAACATGAACAAAGTTATACCTCGCTAGTTCCAAAATGTATATCTGTTTAGCATGTAGGATATGGCTCTTAAATATTTCCTTATAGAGATCTATGTAATGCTATACTGAAATATAAGTTGAATTCTTCCACCCCTTGTGTCGTCACGTACTAGAGGAAAGCTTCAGTTTGATAATGAACAACTGATAAGAACTACTTCCTAAAGTCTGAGTCATCCTCTTCAGAGTAAGTTGGAGTGCGAGCGTTACTCATACACACTCCATGAACCCATTGGAGGGTGACTCAATCGTAGAGTAGCAGGTTAACCATAAAACACTAACAATGAGTTCTTGAAGAGAGCAAGCGGGTATAATAGTCTCATTAGCACTGGCTACCATCGTCAGGAGGAGTGACACATGAGGGGGCTCGAAGGACGGAGCTGATGAATCACTTGCTGTGGGAGAAAAACGTAATCCTTTGACGATAACATGGAGTCATCAGCAAGAGCGGTGAACTCCAATCAATGGGCATTTACATTATTATAACTAATTTGTATGTAAAATAATTGTATGGGCCCTAGTAAAGTCCCACCCCTTTATTAATTTCCCAAACCACATTCTGGTGTTGGGTATATCAGTATAAAAAGCCTAAAAGCAGGTGCACTGCTCACAACATCTCATGGGTGTAGGAGTGGAGAGAAGGAGAAGGGAAAGACTTTACTTTATTTGAAAGAATTATCTTTAAAGTTTTAATTATAATTATCCAAACATTAAAAACATATAAACTGTCAAATATTATATTTATCTTATATTCTCTTTCAAATATATTAGTCAACTTATCAATTATTGAAAGGAAAGTTATCACCGACCATTTTGATAAAGAAAGTCATATTTTGTGCCGTGGCAATAAGAGCAGTTTTTGAGCCTCATATATTGAGATTTTCCAGCTTTCCACCTTTCGTTTATTTAAAACTGAACATCTTTGGATATTGTACTGACAATAGATAACGTTTAAAGGTATCACATTGGACTTAGAGAAACTAGGGTAGATGTTGTTGTTAGTTGCAGCCCCATTTTGGAATAAAGTGTGTTCAACTACAGCAAATGAACTATATTTTGTGAACCGCTTACATCTGGTCAAACTTCTCCAAACAATGAATCTTCTGAAAAGCTGCATACTGAACAAAAAACAGGCTAAAAATACATTCAAACTCCCAGGAGAAGGCGGCGATATAGAGCACCTGTGGTTTAACCTGAAGTGAACCAACTCTAACAAACCTGTGTACGCAATACACTCGTCTGCAAAAAACCTCAACGTCAATACAAAAAGAGTCCCACCCATCTCAAAATCCAAACATCTTTCCCCCAAGCTGAGATATTTCTGTACGAGTGGAACAACGAAGCAAAGCGAGATTTGTGTGGAGCGCTCTGGCTCCGGTTTGGTTTGGCCTAACTGGAACCAGTTTAGAGATGGCTGACTGACCTTGGGCCCTGTACTCCTCACTTACTGGTCTGGAGTCTGCCGCTGCTGTGTTTACTTTGGTGTTTCTTTTTAGAGGGACATATTTAGAGATGGAGCAGACCTGTTATTTCATTGGCGGGGTTCGACATTGGGAGTGCGGCTGTCTGATGCAATAGCTACTGTGTGTTTGAGAATATTTTTGTACGTGTGTGTGCTTTCCCATAGGGGCTAAACCAGGTCATATCTGGAGTGTGGAGCATGGTGAAAGTGACACATATTGAGTTTGGAGATACACGTTTGTTGTGTTTGGAGCAGCATGCCCATAATCCTCTGTAGTGAGGAACTGTAGACTGTGAAGCCAACCGAGCTGCTTTTCACTCCATCTCTTGGGAACCAGCAACAACTGCATCGACTAGTACCTCTATCTGTGTACAACCCAGGTATATGATCAATATAAAGTTGTTGATCAATGGGAAGGAATGACACAATGATTGATTGATTACACAAGACCACAGATTTACAGAATGGTAGAATTATATGTGTTTCTCTCATATGTTATGTATTTCTATGATGTCAAGTTTGTAATTGTCGATGCCTGTGAGTGACCTGCAAATAATGTATTTAAACAAGTAGTTTAACTACATATCGCAGAAGCTTGCTAGTAGTTAATGACATTGCCATTTACGATTCAAATAGTCAGGATCACTTTTTGAGCCAGTCAAATGGTCTAAGAGAGTGAAAATGTAAAGACATTTGACTGTGGCAGCATTTTGGTTCATGAATGACCAGTGACCATTTCTCAAAAACTTAGTTTTGCTGTAGTTCTTGTGTGAAGTAATTGGTAGCTTGCAAAGCAGTGATTTCAAAGAAGCTTGCCCAACAATACTTAGGGTAGACTATATCACACTATAAACACTATAAAGCAATCATATAAAAACAACATGGTTTTCATTTAATTCCAGTCGCCCTTTCTAAGAATACACAAGCATCTGATGGTCAAACAACATTTGTGAGGCAATAAACAAGGCAAATAGGCTAGCAGGGCTGACTGGAGCGATTAAGGCAGAGGAATTAGCTATTGATTCATGATTTAAAAACTTTTCCCTGCCAAGGTCATAGCAACTTTGAACAGAAGAGATGAAACGCCTCCATAGAAACTGGGCAGCAGCAATGCAGATGATTTAACGCTAAAGTGTTATGGTCGGTTAAAATGCTACTAATCCCCCTGAGAAAATGCAACCTCTGGGTTCAAAGGTCTGTAGCCAAAGCTATGTTTACCGTTTTGTGTTTCTGAAAATACCATGTAATCACAACATTCCTGATTTGATTCCCACTGAGGACTTTGATGCATGTAATCTCTCCCTCACTCTAAGGCCTCCTATCTGTCTCCGTCAACTTTTGAATGAAGGCATCATTGCCAAAAGTAATTTCTTTTTTTTATTTAAAGAAAGCAATATGTATCCACAAGTTGTTATCTGGCTCCAACCACCTGGTGTGGCTTCCCATGCATTTGTTTTGAAGAGCAAGCAAACCAATCTGATAAAAGCCAATAAAACAGAGAATATGAAAACTAAGGAGTCAAGCAAACATGATGCTGAACCTTCGCAGTTTGAATATCCAGGTCATTTGGGTAAGAGAGGTTGCGTTTCAGTTTTGTGTTGAAAAAGAGATTAGACAGAGAAGTTGATAGGTGCATATTTAGTTGAATGTTTAATTTGTTATTCCTTCAACATCTCCAACAACTCAATGCTATAAACCAGTCTCCACCACAGCAGAGACTAATGTACTTGAATTAGTAAAAGAAAGAAAAGAAGGTGAGTCATTACTACTTACTGTGTATAGCTCATTAAGGACCTTCATTAAGTCTTCCTGGAGCTGAAAGGCTATTTCCTTGCTCTGAAAAGGGAACACAGAAGAACAATCAATGAGACTAATTACAACAAATCAGTAAATTGAAACAATTAAATACACAAAATAAGTTATCTCAAAGATAAATTAAAGAGTATACCCAATTCAAGCCATTTGTGATTTTCCATTATAAACACAAGCTTTATAAAACTGAAACTTGACCAGACTGTTTACTGTATATTTTATACGAATGGCGGACAATGACCAGACATTGACCCGTGGTTTGCATGGTACAAATAAAAAACAGAGCAGTGGATTTATAACCCTGTGTCAAATACAGGGTTTCTGAGTGATAGCAGTATCAGTGTCACGGCAGCCTTTCCACTCTAATCGTCAAACACGGCTCTGGTTTCACCCTCCACATGCTCAACACATTATCTGGCTCCTACGCCTCAATGTAAAAGATTTTTCCCAAATATGTTAACTCAATCAGCCACACCACAAGGCTGACTCAGTAATACTATCACACACACACACACACACACACGCCCACATTAATGCACCTCACGGTTGCCGGATACAGTTTAACAGTATTGCTGTGATGGATTTAGAGGGGCTTTCACTATTAATTTGACAGTAGAGCTCCCATATTTCCTTCACACTGACTCAGATTCTGTGAGTCATGACAATGAAATGTTTGATCTCTACTACAGTTGATACTACGCTCTGCTACCTGGATAATGTTACAGCCTCCGCCCAGCACTCCAGGTCTTTCTTTAACCCAATTATCCCTAGACAAATCTCATTTTGGGAGCCTCTCTCAGCAAAAGGCGGAAAGAGGGTTCTGTGAAGGTATTGAACCAGCGGGTGTAGTGGGATAGAGTGGTGATGTACTTCTGATCAAGAATGGAGTGCAGTGCTTTTTTAGAGGGCAATAGGCGCTTTCACACCAAGTACTTTCCCAGGAATAGTTCCCGGAACTCTTTAATTCCTGAACTATCTAGTAAAGTCCCTGAGGGAGGATTACGCAAATGAAGCCGCTGACGTCACTTCTTCTTTTTCTGCTTTGGGTTTACTGGCAGGCCGCAAACAACTTCACGGCGTATACTGCCACCCGAAGTCCCGGGTAAATCGCCAGAAGCGCAGACACCTCCTCATCACTCCACCGTTCCCACGTTTTATTTTGTGTTGCCATAAGATAGTCTCTCTCCGTTGGTGCGCTGGGCTAATGCTAATAATGCTAATGCGAGCAAATAAAATGGCGGCTTCACAAAACCTTTCTGAGTTTTACGGGGCGTGGTTTGCAATTCCCCCAGCCAATCAGAAATTGGAACATTTTTCTCCCCAAGAAAGTACCACCTCTCTAGCAGGGACTGAAAAGGGGTGAAAAGGTTCGTGAAAAAAAGTTCTAGTTCCAGATCTTTTTGGTGTGAACGCAAAATCCCAGGAACTATCGGAACTATTCCTGGGAAAAGTACTTCGGTGTGAATTAAATTAAAACTATAGCTACAACTGCAATAAATCATTTAAAATATGTACTGTGGAGTTTCTGTCCAAAAGTAGTGCTATACATAGATTGTTTTATGAGGGGGTAGTTGTTTTCCTTATGTGCAAAACAGGCAGGGAACGCAATACAGAAGAAATTGAAGGAATGCAGTAAAGAAGGCAAGAAAGAAGAGTGCAAGCTAGTAGACCTCCATAAGAAATGCAGGTTAAAACGTTTTAAATGTTGACTTTTCTAATGTGTAATGAGGAACACACACACACCTGGGTAACGTTACAGTAGCGCACAATGCATCTTGAGAAAAATACTGAACCTAAAAGTAACTTGAACCTAAGGGCAAGTTGGAGAAAATATCTTTACAGTGTACAAAGTTAATTGTTAGGTTTAACAATGAATTGTTGAACAGTGTAACATATGCACTCTAGATCATTAATGGAAACTTTTCCAAAGGTTTTTTCTTTTTCTTTTTTATCATCAAATGTATGAGCACTCAATCTGCTGTTATTAGCTGCAGGGCTCAATGCATACATATAGGTAAGCTGAAACAAACAACACTGCATGCATTGCACATGCCGTTGTTCATGGCAATAATATCCTACGCACTGCACTGAACCATGTATTGGATTTCCTGACTTGAGATAAGAGGAGTCACACACATTATGGGACCTTGCACACGTCTTGCCTCATGTGGGTGTTGGCAACAAGTAAGAAGCCCTATTGAGGTCACACACCTTATTGATCCAGGGGACTTCACAAGCATGTTTGTTCTAATGCACAGTAACACTAATACAAACTCTCACTCTCGTTCTTCACAAGTACAGGTTAAGATCCATGATGTACCAGAATACGAATAGACAGCAAAGAGGATTACACTTAGTTACAGGATGCCATGATGGCGACTTAAATTAGAGCGTAATGCTGGTTCTCCTGGTTGATTGGCAACTTCTTCCCAAACACCACCTTTCTGTCACTTCCCTGATTCTTACTTAACCTGAGTGTAAACTGTGTGTAAGCTGGGATAATCAGAGCTTTAGGAACACCAGCACTTGGCAAGAGTCAAACTCAGGCATGTTGGAGAACAGCGTGTAGATAAGCCAGCTACGAAACATGTCTTAAATCTTTGGTTATTAAGAGGATGATCTATGCGTTGATTTAATACTAGATCCATAATTGTATCTCACAAAACATGACAGTTTAACAAAAAGGCCTTACATATCATGAAGGATCGTAAAGACACAGGCCTTCTCCTGTGGGAAAACCCATTAGCAATCTTCAGTTTAGAGGACAGAACCTTTGACTATCTGTCACATCCAACACTCGTCAGCTCTTCATTCAGAAGGCTGGGAAGTGATCCAGAGCTCAATGAAAAGCCCTCTCAAGGATCACATGAGCTGTGAGTGTGTATCTATATCTGTGTGTGTGTAAAGAACGAGATAAAAGTAAAAGGGCATTACATTCAGCGCGCCTTCCCCGGAAAACCTACAACTAACATAATTATTTGAAGAACTCTGTGAAATTAACTCTTTTAAAGTGTTGCTAAATGCAAACACACACACACACACACCACACACAAACAAACACCACACACACACACACACACACACAACAACACACACACACACAACACACACACACAAACACACACACAACCCTACACACACACACACACACAACACACACAACACACCACACACACACACACACACACACACACACACACACCACACACACACACAACACACACACACACACCACACACACAACACTACACACACACACACACACACACACACACACACACACACACACACACACACACACACACACACACACACACACACACACACACACACACACACACACACACACACACAGTGTACTTCAAATTACAAGCAATAAGCGCTGTTCACTAAACGCTGTGTTGTGCAACTGATGTTTTTTATTTAATTTGCAAAACTTACCCTCTTTCATTTTAAAAGAATCTCAGTTAGACCCGATTGGAAACCCCCCTAATTCATTAAAAAAGATCATACCATCTGTATTCCAACCACATTCGAAAGATGAAAAAAACCCAGAGAGGAGAAACCAAGTCAGCCTTTGGGGAGTGGTGGGTTTCATATTGCCACTGACATTAATCATGGTATAGAGATTGCCTTCTTATACCCTGCGGGCTGGGCCTGTGCACGTGTGTTAGGAAAGCTACGAGTGCCTTGTCACGAAGACACAGTCGTTGGATAAAACAGCCTTTACCAAATTATATAAATCCTTTCATTTTAAACGAAATGATAGTTGGGGAACGTTAATTACAAGAGTGAGATACATAGATCAACATTAGTCCCATGTCAATGCATTGCTGACAGAGCGTTAGTCCTTAGTTCAGCATATAGATTAGCATGGCTATTTCTGATATTTTAACTAGATATATTTTATTTGAACCACGCTTGAACAAATAAGTGAAAAAGAGTTGTTTATGTTTTAGGTCGAGTTACACCGTTTATTCTTCTGTCAACCATTCTCTGAATAATCTTTTGCTATAGCAAAGGTTGCCAGATTCAGTCATTAAGCAGGTTTTGGTTTAGACAAAAAGGGCACAAAACCTGCCAGCCCAAACTGTGAGAAAAACACTTTGGGAGGATTTGCACACTACTGTACTGGCTCCTCTAACTCCCTGTAAAACCAGAGACTGACGTTCTTACCTCTATGTTCATGTACAGGTTAAACTAAAAAGTATACTAGTGATAGTTGAGGTGTTGGTAGGCATATTGTTTCACTTTTGACAGGGCTAAGCTAGCGGTTTCCTCCACACCTAGTCCTAATCTAGGTTTGAAGATGGACAAACCACATCCTGACTACAGCTCTGCACTCAAAGCACAGACATGTTATTAATTTTGATTAGCTCCTCGCGTATTTTTCACAATGTTGAAGTAGGCTTAATGTGTGAACGTCAGGGCCCTCTAGGCCCTCTCTGAGTGCCTAAGATATTCTAAAAAATAATATTTGAAAACATTAAAAAAACATTTTTTTAAATATATTATTTTTAAATATTTTTTTAGTTATATTTATATTTCATTAGTTTTACCAAAATAACTTGATTTAATTGTATTTAAAATAACATTTCCAAAGAAATAAATCCTTCGAATCTGCCTGTTCAGTTTCTGTTTGAATGTGAAGGGTTAAATGAAAGAAGCTCCTTTAGCCATCTCTGCGAGCTGAGGTGAAGATAGGAGCTGATTGGTGGTCCTGCTGTAAATTTACAGAGGGCCCGCTATAGTAACTCAACGAGAGAGTAATGTCAAATGACAGTACAATTGACCATTGACACGTCTACCCTACTTTTATAATTTTCTAATCATAAATCTAATCGATAGATTTATGATTAGCATAAGTTTGTTCATGATGGCTCATGTCAGTGATAGTGATGACATCGTTGCCAAATTATTAACCGAGTCATTTTCAAGATTGAGTTACAATGATAAACTGGAGTGGCAAAGGATCATCTGCATGACCCGCCATCAAGTGCTTCATCCAAAAGGACGGGAGGATGGACTTTGTGTTTAAGTGATTTGATCATCAAAACTAGGCCTAAGTCATTTTCAATGTGGGCCGCCGTGCCGACTTAATTCATTTGTAATTGTTAGTTGGCTGTGGGTGCCCTGTCATGATAGGTGTTTATATAAATGGTGTTGTTTTATGTGGTAGAGGGTCGCTGTCATTGATGCGTTTTGATATTCCGCTGAAGTATACGCTGTGACGTAATAACTCTTATTTTTTTCTCCGAGGGCCCAGGTATAAAAGTCACGGCTCGCCACTGACATTAGCAAAGGCTTGTTTCATTCAAGTGCCCCATACACAATGACATTGTAGCAGTGAGTCAGCATGACATTTCAAGGACGCCTGAAACTAAGCTGCTAAATGGAATTCAAACATTAACTTTATCATTTACACCAGTGGCTTATAAGGCTTATTGTGAGATAAACACTTTCCAGCACATGCTTTGCCTGAGAAAAAGTTCAAGACTGGCTCAGGCTTCAGGATCTCCACCGTGTAGCCACTAAATAAAACAGGGCAGAGTAAAATAAAGAGATGGTTGTATGAATAATGGAAACTGAATACATGTGAGAAGACCTACACAAGCATAAAAGAAGAGAGGTCCAATATTTCACTCATGTAGTCAAACAAAAAGAGGATGTTTCTAAAAGATTTTCTGGCTGTGGCTTATTTTTATAAAGTGACCCGCAATGCAGCACTGAAGAAACAAATGCCAAACGGGTTAACCAGAGGATGTTGACGAAGACGCCGGGGCTACTCTGAGGTCGTTCTCCGCTGTTGCTCTCAGCATGCAACCTGAACATACAAGAAAATAAAAGCACGGGTCTTTGATGTGCTGGAAGGATGACAACAGTACAGCTGTCTCCTCTGAGCTGTGAGTGAGGCCACGTAACATGGGAGACTTCTCCGTTGTTTGTGTCTAGTTAGTGAAGCTCTGCTGAGATCAAAGGCTCAGGGAAGCTTTAATTAGAGGGCGAGCCGTGTCTCGGGTCTCTAAAGAAACGGAACCTCCCATCAGTCTGCACAATGTCACCTGGATCCACTGGGAAACTGCATTACAAACTTTAAAAGGGACAGCTATCATACAAAGTGGTTAGACTTTGGATATTCCACAGCAATAATGACGCAGACATGAATATAGTAGAAAAAGCACTTAAATCATATGAAGAGGTTGATACTTGTCCAGTGTAGGGATACAATCCTGCCTTTATTTGGAGTCATTAGGTCACAAATCATGGAAGAGTTCAAATTAAAGAGCTGCTGATTTTTTTATGAAGATTATCGTATAGAAGGTTTCCTACTTGGCCCTGATGATTGTGAGGACGTTTTGAAAGCAGGATACCATTATAATCATCAAAGTGTTTTGAGTCGGGGGAGGCAACAATTGTAGCTTCTGAAAAATGACTGTCTGTTTCAAATTTTGCCTCATAAGCATTTAAACACTATCAAAAGGAAATGACTGCTGTAGCTTCCTGTTTGTGTGTTGGGGGTATGTTTGAGTATGCAAAGACCACGCCCCCTTACAATCAGATCAAACCACTAACATCAAGGGATGTTAATAACTTCAAGAACCAAAAAGGAGCCTCACTTTTTTTTTTTATCTGGAGGATACATGGTCAGGTTTTTCTGTAAAGTGGAGCAACAAATACAGAAAAAAGAAAGAAAGAGTGGGAACAGAGGTAGAGAAAAGTCGCACAAGCTTTAACTGACACAAAGGCACTCCTCTGAAGAGAGGCCACTTTGTAATTTTGGCCTGTGGTGAGTTCATGTGACTCCTGCAGCATAGGAGCTCATAATCTTCTAGGGAGTTGTCGTCTTTGTGGTGAAAAAAGGCAGCAGAGGCCCAGTTTCAGCCATGAAGCCACAGTCCCTCAGACGGGGGGAGTGGAGGCATACTGATCTGAAACTGTGGTGACCGAGGCTCCCCCGCATTACTCTAATTCACAAAACTCCACCACAGGAGCCTGACTTTCATCCCATCAAACGCAGAGATTATTATTATATACTGTTAGTTTCCTGTCATGCAACTATATATACTCTACTGTCAAATGAATACGTTAATTGAAAGTGAAAGAGTGTTTATGTCACATGAGTGACTGGAGACACAGCTGCCCCGTCTGACCGCCGTGAAAAATCTGGACTGTGTTAGCGGTGGGGTCCAACTTTTGTTTTGTTGATCAAAGGAGTATCACATCTGACCTCTTCTAGTAGAAATCAAACATCAGTACAGTAGAAAGTACAACAAAAATGAATAAGAACGAGTGAGGGAAGAATGAAGCGAAAGGAGGCCTAAGGGGCATACAAGTGCCAGGAAAATGGTGAGTGAGACGTACATGAGGGCAGCAGGCTACGTTTGAACACATTCAATCAGAACGTGTTCCAATATGTGAACAAAGTAACCACAGTAACATTAAACTTGGTACAAAGAAGGTGCTGTATTTTCTTTCCAATTTCTTTCTGTGCAAAATGGTTTTTGTCAGCTATTTCATTCCAAATATAGTCCCATTTCTTTTCAGTCTGTTACATATTTGGGATTCCCTTTCAACCTATACATCTAAAACCCTCTATATGGGTACCACAAAAACAACTCTATATGTTCGACCATTTTGGAAGAAAAAAACGTAAAGATTACATCAAACCTAAATTGACACAACAAGATCAAAACATGTCAGATTGAGAAGATATTTTTCATGAATTGTATGACCAAATGTGACCAAAAGCACCCTATTTAGAAGTTTCCAGACAATCCTGTTTAGCAATAGTGTGATCAAAGCCGAAGTGTTGTCCTCACCTTCTTGAGTAGCCGTGTGGAGTCCTCGCTGATCTGCATGAACCTCATGATGACGTTGTTGAGGTAGATGTCGCTCAGCGTGGCGTGGTCCTTACTCTCCCTCCTCACCTGGTTCAGCAGCAGGTACCAACAGTTGACCGGGGACAGCAGGTTCTGGTCTTTCCTGAATAAACCAGGGAAACAGTCGAGTGTCAGATCAGCTGTCTAAAATAACACATGTGGAAAAGTAATATCCTGGTGTCATTTAATACATGTTACAAAATAGGAAAAGGAAGGATGTATGGAAGAATTGTTTATATGGAATGCTTTGATGACTCAGCATGTTCCCGTTTGTTAGGTCACACGTGTAGAGCATTAATTAACACATGGGTTCATAGACTGAAATCCAAAGCAATATCAATTGTGTGTGTTTATAGTTTGTATCAGTGCATTTCAACATTTTCCTGTGTGTCTGTATCGATGTCAATGTCTCAGCCCCAATTTCTTTAGACAATATTTGTCATTTTAACAAGCAGACAGTGGCAGTTCCTCGACTAGTTCTCACCCGGATCTGGTACAAAAGCAGAAGGGAGATGCGTCACAGGTCTCCCTTGGGGTTAAATGTCCCATATACTGCTGGTTCCGGGCCTAATAAAGCTCCCTGTGACACGGACTACCCAGTTGAGCTGGAAACACTTTGTATCTGTGACATTTCTAGGGCAGAGCTCTCCCAATGCTCTTAGCCAAGCCGACTTCATACAAACCAGGGAAGAGTGCGCCACAGGCTTTAAATACACTTAGTGGAGTGACGTTGAAGAAGCCAGTATGTATTTTAAGTGAAGTTGAAAAGTAGAAACACGCATGAACTGTGACAGCAGAAGACAGACAAGCGAGGAAAGAGAAGTCACAGCAAAGGGAAAAGATTGTGATCTTGAGTGAAGAAAAGAGTGAAATAGTGGAGGCTGAGAGCTGTTTCCTGTGCTGTGTGCCGGCTGCTTCCACGCTAACTGTAGGACATTGTCCAGGCCAGAGCAGGCAGGGGCCCTGCATAAGCACTGGCCTGCAGGCTGACTTCCTCTGGGTTAACCTGTAACATTCCTCCTCCCTGCTAACAGCAGCACAGAATATGAATGTGTAGATTCTAAGGTTGGGTCTGGGGGTCAAGCATGGCAGGAACCATATGTAGACTCGCCTCTGCTCTCCAGTCACGGTGTCAGTTTGTTAGACAGCTAGCACTTGTCATCACAACAGGTGAAACTCTGCACTTACCGTTAGGTGACCTAGCCTTGAACTAGCATCCACCTCTGGCTCAACATCTGCTGCAAGAGCAGAAAACAAAGCATTTCCCTAAATTAATAACTCACACAAACATTCCAACCAGCTGAAATGTTTCCCGAGTCTCTGCGAAAACAGGAAGCAAACTTCATTTGATAAAGGCAGAGCCAAACACGCTGACATGGAAAACATCCGAGAGCACAGTGAAAGAAAATAAGAGATTCAGTTAAACGATGAGTGGTGTATTGATGCCACATGCCTGGGCTAAAGGACATGTGCAAAGTAAGAGAGAGCTAGAAAAAGAGAAAAATAAATGTAGCCGTCCCAGAGCTAGCAGCAAAACCGCCGGACACTGCATCGCACACACACTCACACGCTGTCAAAGAGCAATTACCATAAATCCTTTCTGCATTATGTATCAGCAGAGTGCAATACTGCCAATCTAGATACACGAGGACAGCACGTGTGTGTGCATGTGTACGCTCTTTAATAATTCATGCTCACTTTTGCGTGTGCAGAGGAGGCATAATGTCCAAGTGGCCACTGAGATGAAGCTGGACATCGCACAGCATGAGCCCCTACAAAAGTTAATGAAACAACCTCCAAGCATAGCTATCTCACGATCCATCTGTGAACATGTTGTGGAGAAATATAGATAATATGAAGATAATGGGATGTAAAACCGCTCAAGTAATGGCAGGTTTAGCTAGAGGACTTTTAGTCAGTACTTGAATTGCCTTCTTTACTTTGCTTTATCCAACCTTATAGCTCAAAGCACAGCAGGATTCCTCATCAACAATACATGCACACATTAGACATTAAACCAATTATAGCACTATTCCTTTACAAGTCATTTCAAACGATTAAACAAAACAAAAATCTGCCACACAGAGCAGTTAGCCAACTGAACTCTAGGGGAGGACTTTGAAATACCAAAGCCCTCCCACAAATACATCAACAGTTGTCAAAGTTGTATGCGTGTTATTGGGCTGATTTACTAAATGAAACTTCTGTAATGAAGAGAGGACAGAAAAAAGGGGAGGGGACTGACACGGGCTGTGGCGACAAAATGACCTCTCGGGTTGCTTACTCTACATAATGGCAGGAAAATCTCTCAATGTCATCGTTTCCCCCTCAGCCAGGGGAGGAAGTGGGTCAGACAAACACAGACAGATAGGCGTGCCCCAGAAGGCCTGCAACACAGGTAAGGAAGTGGAAACTAATGTCCAGGACAGGCAGGGAGGGGGGGGTGTGAGTATAAAAAAAAAAAGCTCATTAGCAACTCACTGGCTACTATCAACGTGTGGTAATGTGGGTTCTGTCTATTCATGCAGTCTAAGTCCAGGAGTCCCAGAGTGAACATCAACAAACCCTCATACAGTAGCAGGACGCCGACAATGAGGGATCATTACCACTTCAGTATGCAGGGTATTGAAACAGGAGCCCATATCAACATCAGACGGAAAATGGCAAAGTCCTCCAGTGCCAAACTGATAACATCTTTCATTAATGAACTGCAGCGGCAGCTTTCATACTGCAGCACAGTGACTGGCTTCACCAGAATGATCACTGTAAGTCCGAATTGGAACAAGGCTATCATGAAAAAGAAGGGTGGAGTTTGAATTTGAAGAAGCATGCAACAGGGCGCAACAGCCTAATTAAAAAGTCTAGTTATCTACAGAACAAACCGTCCTGTAGATAACAAATGATAAACTTTGTCCGACTTTATTCTTTGCATCTCAAGCTGAATAGGCGGCGGATGGAACCGTCTGAAGAAGTATGCAGCCGCAGCATGTTCTACACCTTCTTTTTATCCTCAGACAAAGAGAGGAAGTCCCTTAACCAGACACTTCATTCTGGATAAAAGCTGCCTATTTAAGATGATCCCAGCTGTGGCTTTTGCATTATAAATAATTCAATGATTTCCCTTCTCATCATCTCCACGTCCCTCCCTGAACAAACTTTGCATAATACTGTATCAGGCTGTGTGCATGGGCATGTGTTTTAAAAAAAGCGAGAAAGATAGAGGAGAATGTTTGCCCATACTTGTTCGTGTGTGTGTGTGTGTGTGTGTGTGTGTGTGTGTGTGTGTGTGTGTGTGTGTGTGTGTTCTGCAAACAGCCATTGGAACATTAATGGACGGGGCAGTGAATGGCTCTCCCACAGACTGCCGCTCTAGGCTGCACACAGTAATCGTGGTCTGTTGTTTTTGTTTTCTTACAGAAAGGGAAAAAGGAGAGAAGAGTAGAATTTATTTCCCGCCATTAACAGCCATTTATATTTTTAACCCATTGATATTTCTTCCAAAATCACTAGCGATCATACTCTTTTCTGCTGGAGCGTTGCCTTACCAACTGGAAGCTATAAGCTCAAACATACGTGTACATGTTGACACTATATTCATGTTGAACAGCATGTGTTATACAAGCTTTTTAACACCTATGTGGAGACTATGATTTTTAGCATGTAAAGCAAACCTGCAGCTGCTTCTTAGTGTTGCAAGGACATTTAATAAAATGACAGGCAGTAATGTATTATTTTTACAATCATAAAAACCTAGAGGAGCTACACCAACCATTCAGAAACAAACAAATACTATTTATTGTAAAGAAGGACATTTATTTTTCAGTTAGCTATTTTCACAGACCAACACTCTGGATTGGACTCTGTTTTTATATGCGTGTTCATTCGCTCTTAATTTCTCTGTTTACAAGTGCAATGAAATGAAATTAAAATATGTGTATGCAGAACAACAGCTCAACAGTGAGCACTTTAGCAGAAGAAAGATGTATGCCTCTGCAGAAGTGAGCAGAGGCATTTCATCCTCCCACAGTTGGCACAACATCTGAAACTTCTGAACAACACTTCTCTCTCTGGAAGAAAAACTCCTACTGTGCCAAAACTTCAAAAGTGCAATAGTACCTCCATTGTCAGCTACTTACGGCTAACGGCTACAGCTAACTAGCTTTCCTCCTGTCGATTTCAGTATGGTTGTGTATTGTTTAAGATGTCATATTATAGTCAGTTATCTTGAGCGCTCCAAAACCTACAGTTCAAATGGTTCCTGCTGTGGTGATAAAAGTATCATCACGATTTCAGAAATGTGGCTTCAACCTGCTTACCCAGTATCCTTTTGGTTGGGAAGTCATCCCTAACAGAGGTTGCCACTTGCTTCAGTGTAACAACAAACTAAAGTTAACACATTGTGTATATTAATGCAGTCTTAACTGTTTGAATGCCATCTTGTCAACTTGTCCCCACATCAGTTATGTAAACCCGATTAACGCATGCAGCACCACTGACAGCTTTAGCAGTGGCCCCCTTTTGAATGCAGCTTGAATAGACCAATTACCCACAGATCTAGGGGGTCATTTTAATGCTACTTAAGCATTTTGCAGCTCCGCCTAGCTGACCTGTCAAATGACTATTGGCTTAATGCTACAGACGGAATGAAAAGTCATTTTTTCACACCACATGTATGTCCAATGAAAGCAACCTAGAGAATGTGGAGAGCATAAAAGCCTTACTGTACGTGTAGTGTTTATGCGAATACAAAAATACAGGCTCAATGATTAAAACCCACAGGAAGGTCTTTAATTTTATTCAGACATCTTGTATTTACTTAAAAGATATGCTCCTAGGCACTTGCCAAACGTTCACCCTGTGAATGAAGTGACCGGACTGTGCATCACGCGATGAAACCACAGAGCGCCATAGCAGAGTCGCCTGTCAGACATGGGCACACACAGCTGCTAGAGCCATTGCAGCTTCAGACAGAGAGCACTCGCTATTTGCAGACGGCGAAGACAAACATGGGTTTTATTTCCGTTCTCACCGCGGGTTCAAACAATATGCTAATGTCTGCTTTTTCCATGAGCAGAGTGTAATAAGGCCAACAACTACAGCAGACTTAACTGTGTCAAGATCTTTAAAAAGGCTCCCAGTCAAACTGTGATGCACGGTAACAAGATAGAGGGAGAGAGGTGGAGAGGCAGGGAGACAAGCTTCCTGTAAACATGATGAAGAATCACAATTCGTTCGATTTTTTACATGTTCCTCAGCCAGGTTAACTGTATAATACGAAGACAAATCAAATTCTATATTAAGTTTCTTCTTCCAGTTCTCTTGTACCTGCTTTAATGACACATATTTATTTTATTTACAAGTTTTGAGGGCTATCCAAACAACATTTCCTTTTATAATTGGCCCAAATATGTTTGAAAAATAAAGATTAACCCTTCACATATACATATTTAATTGCGTAATTTGTTATTCTTTAAACATATTTAAAATAGAGATCATAGATACAAAAATAGAAACAGGCAGTAATGTAATTATTGCATAATATATAATAGTTTTGTCAAGAATGTATTTGGTGAGGTAAAGATAGGACTATGAATTTAATTTATGAATTAAGCCACTAGAATTTCTGAGGATATGCTTGGAAAAAAAACATGTTTAGATTAAAAATAAGTGTCACCGGTGAACTGATTTTCTATCCTCATTTGACCTGCTTTGAATATATAATGAAGATTGATATAGCTCATCAGCATAATAATCCCATCAGAAAAAAGAGATGATATCAACATTACAAAATGAAATTCAGTACGACTTCCATCTGGCCGCCACAATAAAACAGCTTTTCTTCTAGATATTAGGCAAGCGGGCTAAGAATGACAATCATTTGGACTCACAAAGTGTATTCTGCGCCCCATAAATAAACCCAGATGACAGACTCAAATTGAGAACAAACACTAAGACAGCGTTTCCTCACTTGTACTGCTGGTGATCCTTGGTGCTGCGAGTCTTTGCCATGAAGCGTTCGGCCAGTTTCTCCAGGTTTCTGGAGTACTCCATCTCAATCTCTGACTTCTTCCTGAAGAAGTCCTGCAGGTCCTGCAGCAGCTGGACCCGCATCTCCGTCTGCTGGTCCAGACATTTCTGCTGCTCCACCAACTGAGCCCGGATCTCTGAGGAGAACAAGAGAACAAATAGATTAGGATGGAGCCAAAATCTGAAGACTAGAAATATGGTGTTTTCCGACAGAGCTTTGCTTTGCTTGGAAACCTTTTTTTAAAACCAATCATAGGTGCTGTATATAAGAGCAAGACTTTCATGTTTTCATTTGGACAACTCATGGAGAAACTAGAAGCATTTACATTTGGCTGCTTTCATCAGTAATATTTGGTAAACTACTTTTCAAATAAGATTTAACAAGCATGCAAACTTATGCAGCTGAAATCTACCAAAACATGTAAGATAAAGAATCAGCAAAGGCCTATTACAGCACGGCATACACTGATCAGTGAAAAACAACCGCCTGATGAAGCTTATTATCCGTTCGTTATGGGTCTGAATGCTAAGAGATGTGAGGATGGCAAAACTGGTCTCAGGTGTTTCATTAGGGCTGAATATCTTTAGGATGAATTACACACACACACACACACACACACACACACATCCTCATCAGTGTCTTTGAATGAAATCCCAAGCCACTTATGAAAGCAGAGGGGTGACAGCAGGCCTCACTAAAACAAGTTGTATGTGCAGGTAAATTACCCTCTGAGGTCCTTTCTGAGGAATCACACCTGTCAGAGCGACTCTCATTTAAATGTACAGCCTGCAATGACAACTGGGAACCAACACACACACACACACACACACACACACACACACACACACACACACACACACACACAAATTGTTTCCTCTGTGTGTCCTCTCAGGCCAGGGCCACCATGTATAATGGATTCCTCCTAATGGAAGGCGGCTGGGGCCAGACATCTTCAGCAGAGGAAGCAGATTAATGAGGTGATTTAGAGCCACCAACAGAGAGGGCACAGATCCATCCCTCATACCAGAGTTAAAGAACAATAAGGCTGCAACATGCCTTCACAAACGGTTTGTACAACTCACACGACAATGCACCATTATAAAAAAAGTTGAAGCCTGCAAGGTCTTACTGAATGTTCCTTGGCGCACTGACAAAATATTAAAAATAACGGTAATAAGATCAGTTGATGAGGAGAATTTTTTCAGGGCACAGTTTAATGTGCATTGTATTGTTCCCACTTACAGTTGATGTGGTAATACAATTGCAAATACTGATATGTAAAGGTCCAGTGCTCAATAGAGGGTATGCCAACCTTTCAGAAAAGATTCAAACATCAACAAAGTATTCCGATATGCGTGTATTGGTTTTTGTAGGCATTGATCACTTTCTTAAAAGGTCACCTATCGTGCTATTTTTAG
Organism: Trematomus bernacchii; assembly: GCF_902827165.1. NCBI lineage: Eukaryota > Metazoa > Chordata > Actinopteri > Perciformes > Nototheniidae > Trematomus > Trematomus bernacchii. The sequence continues at coordinate 10,856,761 of NW_022987714.1, read as the reverse complement.
GCAATGGCATAGGTCTCAGATATATAAAAATATATAAAAAACATGTCTATGGAGTGTTTTGCTCAAAATTCCAAACAGATCACCCATTCTAGCCATGCCTCATATCCCTCTATTTCACTTCCTGTTTTAAAAGTGCTGATTTTATGTATAAAGCTTTAAAAAAGAGGGGCGGAGCTTATGCTTGCTCATGCGGGAGATTCTACCGGCAGATACTGCGGTGATGAAACGCCATATCATGGATTATCAATGATTATTTCTGAAACAGTATGGAGCTCAAAGGCTTTCTCTCTTGCTGGTTATACCACAAGGTGCGTTCCTTTTTATTTCCTGCTTCTTCACACACATGCTCTGTGCAGTTGCTCAGTTTTTGGGATTTTGCGTTCACACCAAAAATATCTGGAACTAGAACCTAGTTTTTGCGAACTTTTTCATCCCCAGATAGGGGGAGAAAAAGGTTTCAATTTTTGAGTGGCTGGGCGAATTGCAAACCACGCCCCTGTGAAGCAGCCATTTTGATTTACTAGGACAGTTCCGGGACTAAAGAATTTGGCGGGACTAAGTACTGGGAACTAAGTACGGCAAAGTACTTGGTGTGAAAGTGGCTTTTGTATCAGTTTTGCTATTAGTTTGTCATCATTTTGTCCAGTAAAGTGTCTTTCAGTCCCTGGCAGGGAGATTCAATTGCTCACATACATTATTTGTTTGTTTTCGTGGCTAATAGACTGTAATTTGGGCAATGTTTCCTCCTTTCCTTCCTGTCTGTGCTGCTGTGTAGGGGTCTCTGTAATTGTGATTTACTGAAGTTATTGCAATGCTAGTAATCTCTTTTCAGGTGTATGATGACTGTGTACATCTCTGTTTGAGCTATAATGATAAAGGAAAACATATGATAACCTCAGATTTTGTAGTCAACCTAATTTGAACTAAACTGAACCAGAGCCAGGGGAACGACAACTGTAAACCGCATGCTTGGTCAATACTCCAGCCAACCTGCTGCTTAATGAATACTCTCATTAATATTAAAGTAAAGTGGACTGAAACAATGATAAGTATTTGACGAAACAATTAGACAGCTACAAATGCCTTTGTGAAAAAGCCAAGAGTTCCCTAAGAGCTTTTATGGGATGACATCAATAGTCCAGTATGTCAAGCTCTTTCCTGGCCAATCAACTGCTGACTCAATCAGAAAGCTTCCACTCAAAGAGGGGTGAGAGCTATATGGGCACACGTCCTTAATGAAGTAACCAAATAATGGGAAAGGCTCTGCTCTATTCATCAGTATAAGGTCTTGATAAATAACAATATACATTGGGACTGCTGTTGATTATTTCTTGCACTGCAAGTAGCTCCTTCCTTTTGACACTCGCAATGAAATAAAACACTACGAAAGAAACAAGGAACTGGGTCTAAGTGAAAAAAGAAACAATGAAGGCATTTCAGCAATACTCAATCAAAATACATGCTTATCACAGCAATTAAACATAAACACAGTGAACTAAAGACATCATTAACAATGACAAAGGGATTTGAATAGCAATAGCCTGACTTCAATTAAGAACTCAAAACTTTAACATCCAGAACACCAAAACTTGGAGACCACCAATGAGCACTGAGAAGGATGTTGGTTTTAAATAGGACTGCATTAAAGTCCACCAGGCATTTTTGATGAATGGGTAAACCTTGCAATTGCCTCCATCTCCAGAGGATGTGGGGATTAAAACAAAGCTACCATGGCACTGACACAAAGGAGTGTACTGGATCATTTAACACAATTACATTCATGACTGCGCACGGAAACTCATTAAATCATTCATTTTCCCAGTCAGACACCGGCTACTGAAGCTGTAGTGCGTAGGAATTAATGTTAAAATGTGACCACCTGTCAGAGGAAATTACATGTTTGCCGCTTCCTGAAACTTGGATGTGTTGTGAAAACTATTTAGTTCAAGAAAATTCAGCTGTGACAATATTCTCAAAACTCGATCATGGCCACAGTAAGTAAACCTGCAAAGACAAAAGGGTGTTATGGGTAACTGTATGTCACAGAATATCCGATACATAAATACACCTCCCACATCTCAACAGTGTGTCATGTGGAAAAGCACATAAAGCAAGCAGATTGGCTGATCCAAGCTCCTGTGGAACTATCCAGAAAAGTGTGGACAAAGTCATTATCACATGTAAAAAGGCACATATTTTAAACGAATATGTTCAGGAGAGCCAAACAGCTCCCTATGATCAAACGGATGCTTCATTTGCATCCCCTGCTGCAGGCATCATCAGCTGTCGGACTACTTTCTTACAGAACTCACAGCAACAACAGACACTTTAACCAATTAAATCCTACGTTTTTTCAAAGAAACATCATTTTTACTGTCATTGTGAGCGTTGCTCTACTGTTACATGGTGCATTCCTGTCGTTCTGAAGTCATTTGTATGGTAAACACGTGTGGAAGCCTGTGTGCTGAGGGATTTGGGGTGGAGGGGGGGTAGTGCGTAGAGGGGAGGCATCAAAGCCCTCTGTGATCCCTTTCAAACTGGGTAGCAGGGGAGATGAGAGCACCTGTGCACTGGGTTGAGAAATTGACACTAGGATATAGAAAGAAACAGTACTTTGTTGCCAAAACATATTAACCGACTGTCAGTCTTTTTCTCTCACCCTAAGCGTCTAGCTAGCAAACAAACAATCTACCAAAAATACACGAGTCAATAGCTGCTTACAGAATTAAATCAGGGCCTATGAAGTTGTCAGCAACAATTCCAGCTGACTGATGGACATCCAGTCAATGTGGCCCAATGCACACGATGTCGATATGGACAATGAGAGAGCGCTGTTGGCCTCTTTGTGTTGATCAGTCTGGACCAAAGCCCTTTTGTTTCTAATCTGGATGTCATCCAATTGCTTCTTTGGAGGCCACATTGCATACTTCCCATAACCCCATTCATGGCGACAAATATGTCCAAAGTTGCAGTTCAGCGTGGCTTCTGATTTGCCAGACAGGACTGTTCCATTGTCAAAGAAACTGCCTTGTAAGCAGGATTGGTACTGACCCACATTGTTGACCTCGAGAGAGAGTAACTGGGCTTCAGTAAAAACAACTCTCACAAAGAGAGGGAGACTTTTTAACTTTTTAACTCTGCAATATTTTCGCTCCTGGTGACCCAATTAACCTGACTATGAAACAATAAGCATTTGCTGAGTATTCCTTTTACCATATAAGACATAGAGATGAACTCAGATGTTCTTAAGTTTCTCCTAGTTGGTTACAGTCTCCACTAACGGCTATCTGGGACGAGCCGTACCACATCAGTCCCAGGGCTGCATCTCCATGTGCAGAGTGGCTCATCAGCAGCACCTGAAATAGCAGCTGAGGCCTGGGGAGGGACGATGCGAGGGGCTGCCTGGCCCCACCATCTGCTTCAGATCTTGGGTTTGGGAATGTTGGAGTTGTCCATTCCTTTTTCTAGAGGCTGGATACTATACAGGATAAATACCATCAGGGGCAATTACGAAATGGCCGATCAGTTTTTAACGGAGCACAAGCTTCTAATTACAGCTGGAGTGGGATCACATGCCAGAAGGAGCGGAGCATCCACAGAACGCTTTCCTCTGACATTTTTTGAGTACTCTCATAATCCAACAAGGCTCTACTGCCATAGCTAATTATAGCGGGGTAATCATTCGTGTTCTCGCTTCTTTGATAAATGCATGCCATATGGCAAAGATTATACAAAAAGTAGTTTCATCCAATTGGCCTAAAAAATAGGCCTACCACATTGCTAATTTCCACTGAGCATGACTCACTAAACACTCCATTGGTTTTTATGATGAGTCTTGAAGTGACTGGGAATCTGTTGTTTGGTCTGGTTTACCTACTAATGCCTGTACACAGGGGCTTTTTCCTAAACATATATACTCATTATCTTTTTTCTGTTTTATAAAAGAATGTCCTAAGCTAAATGTCAATCAACGGTTAATTACAATTATATTAAGAGAAGAAAGGCAGGAATGGTTGTAGATAGGAATGTGTGAGATAATAAGTTGGACTTAAGCCTATGGCAGCATGTGGGCATACACCTTAGCCAATGAAGCTCCCAACACAATCTAGGGCTGCTCGATTATAACAAAAATCATAATCACGATTATTTTTGGTCAATATTGATATCACGATTATTAAATACGATTATTCATTGACTTTGAAAACATCCATTTATTGAAATAAAATAAAAAATAAAAAATAATAATTTGAACAGTATGTTTTTGACAGTTGATTACCCTGAACTTTAAGTATAATTCAACTGAAAAACCAATAAGAAAATACATTTATATCTACATTTAAATAAATAATATCAAAATAATAAACATCAACAAATATTTTGGAGCGCACTTCCACAACTTACTAAACATATATAAATATGATAACTAATGTCACTCACAACCTGTAATGTTTAATTATACTGCTACACGCAGTACACTTATTTTGGTAACCCCTTATCCGGGCAGGATGTATAACGCAAAACAAATTGAGAGCATCATTGCAAAAGGGAATGCAGCAAAATAATCGTTTTATTTCGATTACACTGTTTTCGTAATTGTTGCAAGCCAAAATCGTAATCGAGATTAAAATACGATGAATTGCACAGCCCTAACACAATCCATGCAGTGTTCAAAAGATTCCCACTGATGTAAACTGATGAGGCTCATTCTTCAGCATTCCCAGATGTAAAATACACTTCTGTAAGCACTCTGAACCTCCCTCTACCATCTCACGTCTACTCTCTCCACCTGAAGCTCTCTCTGCCTTCTCTTCCCACTCAGTTAACGAGAGGCAGATGGATGTGAAGTAAAGGCCCGCTGGGTGACTCTTTACCACCACTGTTCTACTGATCTGCCAAGGAGTGTTTTATCACCAAGGCATGGCCTGCCAGGCCCTGGACCAGATGGGGAGACACTTGAGAGACTGCTACAACAAGCACTGACAAGTGTCCTGTGACCGATAGAGGTAGAGACTTTGGCTTTTAAGTTAGACTACTTGTGAAAGACCAGACAGAATCTTAAAACACAACTACTCTTGAACATTAGCATTTGAAAATATCCTTACATTTACCAAAGGTATACAGAGCATATTTTGGACCCAGTCCTTTTTTACGTTGCACTTGTGGGTTTAAGAATTAAATTAGTAAGGAAAACATCATTTCTATATTCTATCTTTTGCTTTATCATGCCTTGGTATTAGATTGTGTTGCTTATTGACAAAAATAACGCCTGATCAATAATCATCAATCAGAACTGTTCATGAAACATAAAAAAAACATTCAGTCAAAACCCTTAGCAAATGTTGGACTGTATGCTAACAGTATATTCGTAGCTAGGAATGGGAATTGATCTGATTTTATTGGTAGCAATGCTATTATTGATTTTGTTAATCATTCCCATTCTTTATGGATTTCCTTATTGATTCCTGATCTTTGTGGAAAAATGGGTTTCAGCCTCAAACCACGGATTCATTATCTCTGAACACAAAGTAGAAACGGATCAGACCAAAAGTATGTTCATCATAATTATAATGGATAAAATGAGGAAACATTTATAAGGGGTGCTGTTGTTTCAACCCTCTCTTGAAATGATCATTTTAAAAAGACACTACAACACAACACGACTCTCTTGTAATGTTTTGCAATGCACTACTGTTAGAAAACCATGGCAGCATTGACAAAAGGAACTGGTACTCTCAAAAGAATACATTTTCAATCAGAGATATTCGATCTGGTTCTCAATTGGAACTTGTTCTCGATCTGTTAGTAGCTTGCTAGTACTTGTGTTAACGCCCACTGGTCATTTAAGTAATGTCATATTTGTGGGAGAAAGACTCTCCCAGATGAAAAGTAGTTCTGCATTCGACATCCAGAATCATGACGACCAATAAGTAACGGCGCAGAGTCACACACAATACAATTGGGCAGTGACTAATGCTATAAAAATCACACAGTAGCCTTGTGAAGGATGACTTTTGTAATGACTTCATTATGTTGGTGGAACCAGCAAGAAATTCATCATGTGCTTGGTATGTCAGAGATTGTGACCCTACCACCCTCTCTGTCTTGCTGGAATGTTTCCCATGTAGTTTTTATCTGAGATTACATCACTTCTGAGATTAAATTACTATTGTCAAGGTCTCCTATTTACCAACATGTTTCCTGCCTGCTCTGTATTTGAGAAAAAGATATACACAACTGAAAGAGTGACAACGAACCCTATTTTGGTTGAAATAAAGCGGTCAGGGACAAAGTTACGACTGGATGAATAGCCAGCTCTCTCTGAAGTAAAACAGACATGCCAACAAGGCTGAACAGATTCTCTCCGATCACATATAGCACAGCCAAACTATACAGCATACTGCCATACTAAAGCTTTTTTATCTCAAAATAATACAGAACTGGCAATATGGTCCCCATTACAACATCTGACTGACACGTTAGCAGCTTCCAAAACCACAGGGAGAGTTCCAATGTAGGCTACCGCGATCCAGAGAATAAAGAGTAGAAAGGAGCCGTGCCTATAATCCTCTGCTTCTTTCTAACACTGTGAGCTGAACCAATGTCCTTCTGGATATGTTATGATCCAATAGGAGTGTGGTGCTACTCGTGTGAAGTGATTTACAAGATGTGCGTTTAACATCATCTTATCTGCCCTGGCAGCTTTGTTTGTTGGTCAGTGCTACCTTATTCTTACTGCTGATGATAGGAAGACGATGAGCTGCAATTAGCTCACTTAAATTATGATTTCCTTTGACGTGGACACACACACGCAAGTGTTACTTCTCCCGACAATTCCAACACACACAGGAAATGCAGTTGTGGCGGTGATCTGAGTCCATGTGTTTTCTCTTGGGCCGGGGAGAATTGTGGGCGGCAGACCTTAAGGGCTCAGGTTCCTTCCTGCTTATATTTTTATAGTCTGATTCAGAAACAACTCAGCTATGGTGGCTAACTGCGCTAACTGTTCAAACACAATACACCCCTGCAGACAATATAACAGATGTTAGTCTACAAGGTTCTGACTGGGCAAAATCACTTAAATCGAGTCCGTTTCAATCATCAAGGTAATATTTTAATGTGTAATTTCAATAAGTGAAATTTAATAATATCTGCAAATTAAATGTAGCTCTGCCAAACTGTATAAGAGCCAAAAAGCGAGGGTTGCTAAGGTGACGCCCCCACAGACGAGAGGCCAGAAGAGATCGATCACCGCTGACATTATGGCGGCCAGTGAGGACCATCGTTTTGATCCAAACTAAATAGAGTAAGGCGCTAAATGCTGGGAGAAGTAAGCACACTTTAGAGGCTGTTTGCTCAGCTGCCGGTTAACATCGAGACATTTTGTTTGATCTGGACACTAGTCTGCGTGTGTTTGCTCAGAGCAACCCGTTGAGATTTGTGTGGCTGGATGTGTTCTTGTGTAAGTCTGTTTGATTACGTTTGTCTTTGCTTGTGTGTGTTAATGCGTAGATAAATGCATGTATGTACATTTGTTTAGACTCTTAAAGGGTTGCTTCACCAATAGGCTTGTAGGTGGGTCTAAAATGCTTGTAGCTTGCTCCTTCACCAAAAGCAGACAATGGAGTCCTGCCAAAAAAAAGGTGTCAAAGCATCTCCCAATGTGGACAGAAACTTCTCACACCATTCCTGCAGCATTATCCACTTTTGGTCCATTTGTGAAGTATGTTTGCATGTGCATTTTGTGCATTGGCCCCCTCGTAGCTCCAAAGTTTAGTGAGAAGTTCTGTATTTTTGCCAATTCAAATACTTTTGGGAACAAGCTGAGGTTGTGGCTTGAAGGCAGAGAAATGGATTTGGGTTTGTCATCTGAGGAAGTGTCAAAAACCATTTCTAGAATTTAATACAAAAAAGATTGTGCAAATGAACAAGCAATTCCACTGTTTCACAGTGAATGGTGTCACAAGGCCTTTGTTCAACAGAAGCAGATTGAAAAGTTTTCTGTGGACCGTTTGCTTCTTTCTTTTTTTTTTGCTGTAGCTCTAGGTCACCAGTGGAATCCTTTTGTAACTGCTCTGAATCAAAGCAGACCACAGCTGCTGGCATATGCAAAGAAGCAAGCTACACATTGAAAGCCTGAGTGGGAATTTGATACTTAAATAGATTTTTGGTAGGATATCCAAAATATGCTGCTTAAAGGGGACCTATCATGCAAAATGCAGTTTTGTACGTCTTTTATACATGAATGTGTCCCCGGTGTGTCAGGGAACTCCCCAAGTGTCAGAAAACACAACCCTCTCTCTTTTCCTCCATACCCAAATCTCTAAAAACGGGGCTGCAACGGAGCTGATACAGATTTGAAATTGTTCTGACGTCAGAAACGGGGAGCTCCGCCTATATGGGCAACTCTCCACCTATCAGGGGAATGGGGGGTTGGGCCACGGCCATTGCCGCTCGAAAGCGCTGGAGACGCTGTAGTACATATGCCAGGCCTGTAGGTGGCGCTGTAGTCTGCCACAAAAGCAGCGAAGAAGACTTCTCACAGAATCAGCCCTTGCAAAAACAGGGCTGGAAAAGAGCAAATAGAACGAAATGAGGCATGGCTAAAATGCATGATCTGTTTGGTATTTTGAAAAAAAAACTTCACAGACATGTTTTATATAGGTATGGCCCTACAATATATTATTCAAATATAGCATGATAGGTCCACTTTAACTTTAAAGGGGACCTATCATGCAAAATGCACTTTTTGATGTCTTGTATACATAAATATGTGTCCCCGGTGTGTCGGGGAACTCACGCAGCGTCAGAAAATAAAACCCTTTCTCTTTTCCTCCGTACCCACATCTTTTAAAAACGGGGGTACAACGAGCGGATACAGATTTGCTGCCGATATTACATAATTTCGGATGGTGGACCCACAGAGAGTTGCTATCAGAAACAATGCCTGACGTGTTTTGGACATAATATGGTATTTGTTTAGAGCACATGTGTTTAAAAAGCAGGAAATTAAAAAAGGAACTCACCTTGTGGTAACCTGCAAGAGAAAAATAATTTGAGCTCCATACTGTTTCAGAAATAATCCTTGATGTGGTTTAGAACAGGATGGCGTTTTATCACAGCAGAATTTAACTTTATCTCCCATAGAATTCTGATCAGGCATTAGCTCCGCCTCCTTTTTTTTTTTTAGCTAAGGACCCAAAATCCGCATTTCTCTAAACAGGGCTGGAATAGAGGGATATGAGAGTTGTCTAAAATGCATGATCTGTTTGTATTTTGAGCAAAACACATCATAGACATGTTTTTATATATCTGAGACCCATAATATATGCCTAAAAATAGCATGATAGGTGCACTTTAACACTTGTGCTCATAAAAATGTGGACAATTAATGGTCAGGATGGGAAGTGGTTTGATCTGTGTGGCTCCAGAATCAGATAATGAAAATACATTGACCTGACCTCACCCACTTGTTTCCTTCATCTTTAGACCATACCCAGCTGCTCTGCCCTAAAGGGACCATTGAGGGTGCTTGTGTTTGTAATAAAGTAATAGACACTCAGAAAAAAAAACTCTTGTTTTAATTTAAAGGCAATGCACTTAAGTTTAGAAAACTAGTGTAGTTTTTACGCCTCATATGTACTGACTTTTTCAATTCTACCAAATGAAACATGACACCTCGCCTTGTATCTAGCCCGCCTTTGTCCTTTTGTTTGGGGATATTAGTGATGGGAGAGATAAAGAGAATAAAGCTCATATGTCGAGGCAGCCAGTAAGCCTCTCATTTTCAGCAAATCTAACCTCAGGCAAAATACTTGGCTGAGCAGGCCTACAGCTCTTACAGTTGGGATGTTTGTTTGGGGTAACAATAGTATGGAAATTCTGCGGTCCGACACCTGAAGAGATAAATGCCTTTAAAGAGTGTGTCACGCGACAGACATCTGGAACGGAGGATCTCAAGCTTTCATCTATAGGTATATTTACTTCCCCTCGCAATAAACAAATGGTGACGGCTGGCAGAGACTTGAATAATAAAATCTGAAAGATGAACCTAAAGAATGGCAGAGCAGTTCTGTGACCTGCGGTGAAGATTGTTTGAAGGTGGGGTTGATTCTAAGGAGACGGTGGATATATTCCCTCCTCGTGGGCCCCAAGGAGGCGGGAAAGAAACAGAGAGAGCATATAAATGAAAAGTCACACAATGTAGCTCCTCACCCACGCACCTGCACACACTCTCAACACACACAACAGGTAGAGGGGGCCAGTGTGTGCACCTGTGTGGGGGTTGAGTACATTTAATTGCAGGTATGCAGACCAGAATTTTCCATTTGGGGGAGATGAATCTATATGACAGCTTCGTCACCAACAAGCTCCCCACTATTATTTCCAGACTGTCCTGTGTATCTCCTGACCTCTGCTCTCCACCCGTCTCCCTCCATGCACATTGACAGTTTGGTCTCAGGTCAGGTTTGTGCCTCTGATAGCACTCCGAGCTGCTATGTTGTGCTGTCCAATTCTGCTGCTTATTCCGGTCATAAGCAAGGATCGACCTATTACCTCCCTGACAGATTATCAGCTGCGATAGTCTGCCTTTTATTATAATAAAAATATATTAAACTGATAAATAAAATGTTCTTCTTTGGCTCTCATGCAGTCGCGTCTTTCCCTCAGCAGTCTCACTCACTCGCTTAAATATAGATTTAAACCGTTTTCTAACAGCAAATCTCTATATTTGAGAATGAAACATTTGCTTGAAAAATAATGACCTCAATTTATAACCAAACTGTTAAAGTATTTTTGTTGACAGATTAAACAATAAAAAAAAAATCGTATTAAAATGTCTCAAAGTTATGATTGCAGAAAGTGTTCAAACATTGAAAAATTCAACAACTTCATTTCTGTTCGTTATAACTAATAAGCCAAATCTGGCAGTTCAATGCTCTGATACATCCCTGGCCTTGTATGTTTATCTTCAGGCTGTTTGCCTACCTGCCTCTGTTGTCCATCCATCTGTCTGCCTCTATCCAGACGATCTACATAGCTGCCGTCCTAAGCCATCTGTCTGTCTGCCTCTCAGTCCAGCTGTCTATTCCCCCGATGTGTTTGTACATCTGCCTTTCTTCACAGTATGCACACCTTTATTTTAAAAGGCCTCTTCTTTTGTCTTCCCACACAGCAACAGAGAGACACCATAGCTGGGCAGGGACACCATGATTCATGGCCCGGAGCCAGCTGGAGCCGATGCCGGCTTCGGTTGACAACGTGTTCCCACAATGTGGACACCGTGGCACCAATGGACCCGTGGAAAGTATAAGGGAGGAGAGGAGAAGACTGTACACAGTTACAGCTGAGATGCAACTGACAAAGCTGGACCCCCATCCAACATTCAACCAACGAAAAAGAAGAATATACTGGGAACTCAATAATACTTATATTAAATTAATATGGCTCACTTTTCTTTGCTTTACATTTAACAACAATGGATATGTGTGTGTCTCATTCAACTTCCTCTAAACGTAGACCCAGTGAACCTAGTGAAAACGACATCCGATCATTCAAAGTCAAGGAGCTTCCTGAGGTAACAAGTTCAATGTTTTATCTGAGCCTCATGCATCTAAGATTATCTACAAATGAAGGATAGCATGCAACAGAATAAGAAGCCACAGTATTGTTGTTGAGTGCTTGCAAATATCCAGTCCGCTGGCTCAGACAGGAGATTAATGAAACTTGTCCCACAGACATTTCTGTTAAAGCATCCTCGTAACTCTTATCATACACAAGAAATCTGTAAAGACCTCGCTAATGTGAACCTCAAGAGTTTTCAGAAAAAAGAGAAAAAGGAGGTAGTGGGCGCCTCTCTAAAATGAATTCTACATATTACTGCAACAGAGATTGAGGAAACATACCTAGAGGCTATTTTTTCATTCTCCTTCTAATGCTCAAATATTTCATCCTTCCACATAATGAAAACAAATACCAGCAAAAAGACTAGCCAATGATTAGCTTAAACCATCTTTTAATGACTCCAAGAATAATATCAGGAGATTACGAGAGGCTGTCAACTTCAAAAATATGTTAATGTTGGAGGATCAGGTTCAGACCTTGGCTTTAAGAACAGAAACTATTACAATAACAAAATATATAAAGTAAGAAGCAAGCTCCATGTGCTATAATCAAGTCATGTCCTGCAGCCACAGCCTGTATTATTATGTGCTGGATTGGGGTCATCGAGATGCAAGCAGTATTTCCAAATAGTACCAGGCTAGTGCTGACCATCCACACACTTCCTTTAAAAGCCTTCATTTAAGATTGTAGAATATTTCTGACTTTTGAGTGGCGGCTATAAATACTCAACCATGTGGTTGTGCCAGAGAAAAAGCCAAGAAAGATCAATTGTTTTGGAAAAACAAAAGTATGTCCGAAATACTGTGCCAATCCAACCCGAAGAAGTTGAGATATTTCATTAGATAAGTAAAACGTCTGATCTGCTTGTGGGTCTGGGGAACACCAAATAGGTTAGGATTGGCCCTCTAGGAACTGTGGATATGTGTACCAAATTTCAAGGAAATCCATCAAATATATGTTTAGTTATTTCAATGTAGACCAAAGTGGTGGAAAGACAGGTTGAGAGACCAACCAAAAGTGCCATCCCCAGAGCCCTTTGTCTAGACTGGCTAATAAAAAAAAGAAACATCTGAGTTAGTCCACATAGCAACTTTACCTCAACGGCTTTAAATGATACATGAAGGAAAGTTCCTTAGAACAAAACGTTAACATATGGAGCATATGTCTTCCAAACGATCATAAGCCCACGACAGAGAATCCGTAGCGAATATAAGGTAAATCATATCGTGTATGTGGTCATTTTCCTACAGTAAGGGGGGAAAGGATGTATCCCCATTGATACATTTGTTGATTCCTACTCATGTCTTCCTGTGGTTGGGTCAGTGATTAATGACAACTTCAGGCCAGCATGTGTGTGCCAGAGACTACAGCAAACCACAAACTTGCGCAGTGGAATACATAAGGTCCGACATCAGAGGGGTGAAAAATACCCTGTATCCAGTGCAAACCCCCACATGGGAAACATCAGCCATTCCTTCGTGATTTGTACTATATCCACTAAACAGGAAAGAAAAACATCATCATCTGCTTGTGTGTTTTCCTTCTCATTAGTGAACACCCCTCACTGTGCCCTTCTCCTTTCCCCGCCACAAAAAACAGCAACTTGCAGGATGTGTGGTATCTGGGCCTTTGATAGGGTTAAACCAGCATATGAGCTGGAGGGACCGAGAAGGAACAACCCTACTATTCAAGACCAGACCTGCAATTCCAGAGGCAGGGACATGTGCAGCAAACCTGCTGGGGAGAAAGAGAGTAGGGCTGAAATCGCACAAGGCTGGCTATTAGTTGAAAATCTGTTGAAGAACTGGGGACTAGTACATTCTCAAACAGAAAGAGGTTGCAGAGTTTGTTGTAGAGTCTGTAGGTTGAATTACTTATGGAATGAGAAATGTCACAGAAAAACTAAGGTGACATATTCCAGACAGAAATATACTAAAGTTGGTCCTGGACATTAAAATAAAAACCGGAAGATGGTTGTGGATGCATACACTTTTACAAACTGCACACGAACAGTAAAAACGGTTGAAAACGTTCTGTTTAAGTCTATTTCCAATGTGAAAAAAATAGTATCATTGTTGGAAAAAGAGTTCAATAGAAAGTTAGCAGGACTGCACATGTCCCTGTACAACAAACAATGTGGTCTTTTCTTGATTATACACAAAGGCGTCCATCTGTTGCTCTCTTTTAGCTAATCTGTCAATCTGAGAGTAGCTTGGGTAGACTTTCTTGTCCTTCGTGTCCTGCTTATCTCCCACTTCAAGCTTAGGTTTTGGAAAAGAGGTCCCCAAATTCAATTTAAGCCAGACATTTAAACAAAGAGTTTCCGGGAAAAATACAAACAAATAAAACAAAGATGGATCCCTATTGGAGACTTTCATAATTTATAATCAGCTCCAGTCTCCTATTCAGCTCTTAAATGTGACAAGTTTAAAGAGACATGGCTATACTTTCAAGGTCGAAGAAGATTGATAAAATGTATTATCTGCAAAGGAGCAGCTGGCTGAGACAAAGCACAGCTGAAAGTTTGTCCAGTCATGCACAGTCTATGTACACATCACGCACAGACACACACATGCCCATTCAGCCTTCACTAAAAATACTTTTACAAAGCCCACTGTGTCTACACACAGGCAGTATTGATTACTGGGGTAATGCCTTTAAATTAGACTCTAAGTAGCACACAGCATCCTTGTCTGGTAGCCCTGCTGGTGTTAATAGGATGTATAAATGCTTGTTTAGCGATGTGCTTGGTGTAAGCGTTATTTGTCTGTTTGCTTCTCTTTATGTATACAACCATTTGTCATATATTCAATATTACCTTGTGAATAAATGATAGGAAATGAATTCACACAGAAAGAGGATTGCAGGTAAATGGAGACGTTATGCAGCACTGAAATGGCGTAAAATTAAGTACACATGCATGTTCTCAATAATAAAATAATGATGCAGAATTATAGAGCATAGCAATAGCCAAAGTTAAGAAAACTGTTGAACATGCAACTGTATGTAATAGGTAGCTAACCATGAAGGCCATTCATGCGTCTTTGAGTTCATGAAAAGCGCTATAGAAATATTATTTAGTCATATTTATTACAAAAAAATTATATGCAAATAAAGCTAGCTTTGAGTAGCAACAGGGACGGGTGAAAATATAGTCCCAGCTATAAAAACCGAAAGATATATACTCTCCGATTTAAAACTTTACTGTAGTGCAGAAGAAAACTTTTTACAAGAAGCAGAAACTTCTCCCAAAATCTTCAGAGGAACACCAGTTCATCTTTTCCCACCTGGTGCTCAGAGTTGTGACAGCTGAAATAATCCACTCGTGGAGACGGCTTCAGCCTCTTGTAAACATATTCACTTTGGGGAATGTAGAGTCTGATCTTTGGCAGGAAGGATAGAGTTATAGAGTTGACTAACTCAAATATACAGCCTTCACTAAACTCCTGAGTGAGACTAAATGTTGTTATTGAAATTGTAACATCAGTATTAGCACACTTAGAACATTTTTAGATGTGCCAAAGTATACTTAATTAAATCTCAACAGTGCCTGAATGTTAGAGTCTGCTCATTTTCACAGAGCTCACTATTTAGTCATTTCCAGCGTTCTCTGTTGACTTGATGTAGTTAAATGTCACAGATAACACCTGCTGAATATCATCCACATGAAACAAGCCTAACTGAATAACTGGAAACTATTTCTACATTGGTTCTCAGTGAGGTTACCTACGTCACAAGTTATGTGGTCATCTCTGTGTAGAGGGGATGACTTACCATCAGTGGGACATGGGGATCAGACTGAAGGCAGATTCTCACCTGCCGTATCAGAACAGCTGCCGTCCAATGCGGAGAATAGCACAGTTCAAGCCAACTGAGTCACAAGCAGATCAGAAGTCTGCCTCCTTCTCTGTTTAGCCCTCTCCCTCACTTGTGGGAATGTATGATAATTCAATCGTATTTGATTAAAACAGGGAGAAATATACTACACACAATGATCGATATGCCATGTTTAAGTTTGCTATGACTTCAGATGAGCAAACCCTTACCCTGATTGAGATTAAGCTGGTATTTATTGGCAACTGTTACATTTCAAACCTGTAATGCTTGAAATATGTGTTCAAGGGAAACTTTATTATTCATAAAAGTATACCGTTACAATGATACAAAGTTAGATATAGAGTAATACAAGACTTTAGTCCTACTAGTTCCTTGTCCATTTCCAATTGGTATTCCGCCTTCATATGTCTGATATAAGATTTGTTTAGATTAAAGAACACCTCTAAACGTTTCTATGTCTGACCAGCTGCTCCATCCAAACTAACCCAGATCTGACCACATTCTAAAGAGACACAGGAATAACCTCTCTACAGTGTTAGGTCTGTTGACACCTCAGCTTGGTTTGAATGTTAGAGGAAAAGCATCAGAATGACTTTGGCTTTCAGTGTGTCTGGTCTCAGGCTGGGGATTGAGGGCACAGCGGTTGGGGGTTAGAGTAATGAGGTGCATGGATGGGTGAGCTAAAGCTGGGATTGAAGATTGAGGGTAAAGAATTAAGGGCAGGTGGAGGATATTGATGGGGGTTTTGCCTTAGATCTGGGGGTTTAGGAATCATTTCACTAACTAGAGGAATGGACTCCCCTAGTAAGCTAAATCGGGTGAACTGATCTGAATAATGATATTATGGATAATGGATACATAACACTAATTCACAAGTAAATGAAGAGATATCTTGCTTACCTTAAAAGCAATGTAAAAACCATGATGATAGTGACAGTAAATCAAAACTGGGGGGAAAAATACATATATTTAGAGGGTCTTTTCCTGCAGCCACAAGAAAGAGCTGGAAACATTTTGCCAAGAGCCAAACTTCAAAGCAAAAGCATAATCTAAAATCAAAGAGATATAATTATATGCTGACATGGTACACTTCAGAGTTTCATCCAAATATGCACACATGCATTTTTAATGGCTGTTTAAGGGCTGTGAATGCATCCCTAGAGGTTAAGAAAGAGGGACCATCTAAAGCCTACCATCATTATCAGGTCATTTTTAAATGTTCCCAGAAACGAACAAAATATTAAGTAGAACCCCGTGTTTCTTGAGCTGAAACTAACCAAGCTGACAGATCTGAGTACAATTTTAAAAGAAGGAGGGAGTTTAATTCTGTACAAGGAGGACTTGAGTTTCTTTTGCTCCAAGCATGATGCAACAACTTCTGTAACGCCGAAGCCGCACTGCAAGGGCATAATAATGAGACAGCGCACTGCAGTGCAGGTCGAGTGTGCCGTTTTATACTAAGGCACGGATAAATACTGGCTCTTCCTTCTCAAACTTTAAGAACAACCACAGAGATCCACACATGAAAAAGGGAGTAGGAGGAGAAACAGACGGGATCATTATATGCTTATGCCAGATTGAGAGCTGGAACCTTCAATTCCACAAGCAATAGAGCACATTTTGTGAAGAATAACTCAGTTTAACCTACATTTGATCAAATAGATGTATAGCTTATTCCGTACTAAAATGTAAATCGGTGCTTAGAAAGAATCTTCAGTGACAGGCTCAACTCACATCCTGATTTTCCCCTGACTCAGATTACAGATTGAGCGGCTCACCACAGCGCAATCAGGCCCCTTGTCACAGTCCCAGTCACAGCCAGCAGGGATTGATTTCTCACAATTCATCTTCTGTGAAAGCCAAGCTGTGGAGAATGAGGAAGTCCACAATGACACCCCCCTCACAGCCCTTTTTCTTGTCGGACACCAGAGGCCAAGAGAACACACACACACACACACACACACACACACACACACACACACACACACACACACACACACACACACACACACACACACACACACACACACACACACACACACACACACACACACACACACACACACACACACACACCACACACACACACACACACACACACACCACACACACACACACACACACACACACACACACACACACACACACACACACACACACACACACACACCACACACACACACACACACACACACACACACACACACACACACACACACACACACACACACCACACACACACACACACACACACACACACACACACACACACACACACACACACACACACACCACACACACACACACACACACACACACACACCACACACACACACACACACACACACACACACACACACACACACACACACACACACACACACACACACACACACACACACAGAATGAGGAGGCTTCACAAAGACCTCATTCCCAGATAATTATAGTGGAAGCCAATATGGAGGAAGTTTCAGAGAGTTGGGTGCTGTTATCTACTACGACCTACCCTCAGGGAAGCTTTAACTGCCAGTCCTCTCCCACTTTTTAAAGCACCAGTGGTTGACTCCGAGAGTAGGTTCTCACACTGGCTCTCGGCACTGAGATGACATGTCTTCCACTGAAGAAATGTATGTAATAATATCACGTTATTAGCTTTTGTCATTGCCACTGCGTGAACACAAACGTGACAAGACTAGGCAAGTGTAATCCAATGCCAGTTTTGCCTAAAGGGGGCAACACCACACTGATCCGCCAAATGCTTTAGGATCACCACGAGTCGAGATCTGAGCCTAGAATGTGACCGACCTGAGGGCAGCTGCTCGGAGTGCGAGAGCAGAGGACAAAGAGAGAGAAGAAGAAAAGAACAGACAGATCAGCTTTCACTGCTCATTGTTTCCCTACACTATAGTGAGCAAGACTGGGGCTTTCTCTTTTCTGTCCCCCACAGAGGTGTGTGAGAGAGAGAGAGACCCCAGTCCACTCACGCATGTGCCACATGACCAGCCAGGTTGCCATGTATCACACCCCTGTGACACACCATTAAACAGGACAAATCACAGGACCTCAGGGGAGACGGTAGCTTCCTCCACACTGCCTGATTAAAAAGTAAGATATATGAGGCAATGTCTGTGTCCACGCTGGGAAGCTGACTGAGCATTTGTATTCTCACACACAGATACACAAACTGTGCAGACATTGTTGAATTGTTCTAAACTATTCTATTCCCTTCCTATGGTGTTTCAGCAATGTCTGTCATCCAGCTCCGAGTGCAGATCACAATCTATAATTAAGGAGGAGATACAAAAAAAAGTGTCCTGCATACTTTCTTCCTCATGACCATTCGTGTCAGATTGGCTTTGCTCTACTTAGCGTTATGAGAAAAGGGGCAGACCAGGACAGTGCTCGTTATATTTCCAGACCAGTTTGACTCAAAAAGTTTGCATGCCAGTCATGCCACTCCTAGAAGACTGCAACAGAATGGGCTGGCAGGAGTCTGCAGGGACATATTGTAACCACCTGAAATCCTTTAAAACATAAATGACACAATAAAAGATTTCCAAAAACTGAGATGCCACTACTTGCAGCACCAGGCAAATTCCTTACAGGATGTCCTCATTAAGACACCATTAAAACAATAAGTTCATGGAAATGTTTTAAAGCTTCAAATACTTTGTTGTGCTAAAACACTAAGGGACACCGTTGGAACCATTAGAAACACAGAAAGATTTTTTATTTTTTAGCGAAGTAACCAAGGACACAAATTAGTTTTGGGTGCCACTGGTATCAAAACTATAACAGGGGACTAAGTTCTAATGACATTGACTCTAAAAAACTAAGTGATGTTGTCTTTGATATGCTTTGCTGATTGTTCAATCGCAAGGACAAAATCTAGCATCCTTTCATTCATCCAAACACCATTGGCTGACTAATTGTGAGTCATTTGTCCTAAATTCACATTTAGGACAAATGATGTGGTAAAAAGAGGATTCAGTGTTTTTCTTTTTGTCTTCTGCTATTGTCTCCATGGTCTGGTGAGTTCCAAAGTTATTTTTCCGAGGCTCCATACTACCGGGGACAATTTGGTCAAAAAATTGCTATATTATAGAGGTTTGCCATTTACCGGTTACTTTGCAAATAGGTTGCACATAACATCAGTTTCTGAAAACCTTCTTGAAAGGTCACGAATAGGTTGTCTGATTGGACAACGAGCATTCACGATCCATGGCGTCAGCACGGCAGGGAGACTTGTCTAATTGAACAAATTTGGCAGAGATTTGATCCAGGATTCAGGTCAAGGAGCAAAGGTTAGTGCTTTGATGACCAGAGGGTCAAGTTGTCCTGGACAGAAGGCCGCCAGCAGGGGGTCAGTGAGAGGACAAAAGGCAGGGCAGACAGACAAAAATACCAGTTAAGTTGCATGTCAGTAGCATTTTATTCATCAACTACTAATATGAATTAGTCTGCTGTGTGTTAATGTGAGGGTGTGCTGGATATAGTTGATGACTCAGTTGGAGTCATTCTTTTCATCTGACTGTAGCAGAAGATACAAGAAAGCCCTTTCATCGATTGCATAATAACCGCATGACATGAGGTCTCATGACAATACAATAATTGTGATATTTATAGAAACAGCTGACCAACATTGCATAGCAGCTTGGAGAGTTTCAGGGAATACGAAAGCTTCATAAATATGTTAAACGAATTCAAAAAGAACTATGAATACAAAGTACATCTTCACTCACATTAAGTTTATTTTACTTTTATACATGAGCTGTTAGCCAAAGAGAAACACTTTTAAGCTTATAAACTGAGCGAGTTAGACTGGACATAAAGCAGGACCACTGGCAATGGGACACATTGAGCAGTGGAGGAACATGGCTGACAGATCTTTATCTGTTAATTGCTCTTTTTTATATTTTTGCCACATATCCTCTGCTGGACTATAGCTATGGCTCCAGCTTCCATCTCTGGGGAGGGAGCATTGAGAACAAACCAGAGCTCACAGGACCTCAGACACCAGCTATGGCTGCGCACTCAGCCTTGGTGTCCTCCATGCTGCAACCCACCACAACCCTTTACTGTGAGTTGGTAAGCAAAGAGCTGAGACCATGGGAAAGTCTTTGCAGAATCTCTCGGCAGTACTAAAAACAGGCTGAGGAATCAGAGACAGAGAGAAGCTACCACATGAAACAGTGAAGTCATCTTGGGATGCCCTCAGCTAGACTGCAATATATTCTTAAATAGAAGACGGGGTTAGCTTGAAGCTATAATCAATCAAGCTGACAGTCACAAAAAGGGGGTGAAGCCTTCAGTTGACATTTCATTGACCACTCCTTCTTTATGATACTATTTCCCCCCTTAGACGTCTCCTCAGGCCATCAGCCCAACATGGCAGCCACGCCTCGAGGGGTGGTCTCTAGCTATGGATTAGGAGGGCAGCCAGCTCAAGGTCTGCTTCCACTGGGTCATGAGGTTACGGTAGAAGAAAGGAAAAGGGGGGAGGGTACCAGAAGGAATTGCGTGATCAGTAAATTAAACTTCTGTTTGTCAATGTTATGGGTGGATGGGAAAGAAAGTTTACGACAGAAGGCGGAGGGAGCAATTGTTCTGGGGGGTCAATGTGTAAATCTTTACAATGTATGTAAATTGCATTGTAGGCCTCTCATTTATCAGAACAGACTCGGTAAGGATTTTGGTTTGTTGTTGATTATTTGGTCAGACATTAGAGACGTTAGGAAATAAGAAATGCATTTTGCAAGACATTTTAGTCATTTTCATGTTGAAAATAAGCTTATTTAGGGTTATAATTGCCTGTAGGTTTGGTCTGCCTGAGAAGACAGCTTAGGGGAGATAAAGTCCCAGAAGATACAAGCGTTATAAAATAAGATGAGTTGTTGACATTACTATGTATGCAGTGAATAACATCGATTGGTAATGGACATTTTAGGAGTATTTCTTTATGAGAAAATGAAATGTTGGACCAATATTTTTTACATATTAGATACTGCATTTCATTCTTTACTTAATACAAAGTTAAGTATACGGTGGGAATTATATATATATAAGAGCGGGAAATATGAATAGCCATTTTTTGATTGCATTTTATGATTTATTTTTGCAACGCTTGGAAGCATGACAGGTGAAAGCTGTTGAATATAAACAAATATAAAAGGAACAAGTGAAGGCCTGGGGTAAGACAAGATGAATACAGCGCTTAAGTTGAGACTGTACTGTACATCTATATCTATTCGATATAGACATTTCTTATCCTTTTGAGTTTTGGATTGTTTATGTCTCACTGTCACTGCTTTGATGAAGTCAAAATATTATGCAGAACCTAGTTGTTTCAGAAATGTGAATCAAAAGGGGAAACATTCTGTGGCACAATGTTTAGAAGAAAAGTGATGTTTATTACAAGTTAGTTTCATGGTTACTGCAGATAACACAATTACAGTATTTGTTCAAGGAAGGTTTTTACATGTTTTAAAGTCATTACCTAGCAACCACAGTCTCTATAAATTGTGGTGCAGTGAGATTGAAGTTTCCAGTAAGATTGCTGAAGGCTGGTAGTGTAATAGAGCTGGTTAGTGTGGAACCGTCAATACAAACATAACTTGTTTGTTTACAAGAAAACTCCACTGGGCAGCTCTAATATCTGGAGGATTATGTGGTATTCTGGGGCCAAACAGGAAGTAGGTTTTTTTAAACTTGTGGACTTGATATTTGGTTTACCAAAAACATTGGCTACATTTTTCCACCACTGCTAGAAATGCAGCCATGCTGATGTTCTTTCTTTTCAAATCGTAAATGATGTGTCCGCATTTTGAACTCAGATTATGCTGTACACATGCCAATAGTAATTCAGGACTGATGTGCTCATGAAAACCCGTCATTAATCGGGTTGCACTACATTTTGAACTTATTGTAAGAATGAAATCTCCTAGATATTGGTTATCAGTCCCATTGATTACTTAATACTCTGTTTCGTAAATGGCCCAAGGGGAGCCAAGGTGGCAGATGTCCCAATGTTTAAGTGAACACAGGTAATAACGACCAGCAGGAGACTTCACTTACAGCATGTTTGCACCCATCTTAAAAAGCTTTCCCCACCACTAAACACATCAACGGCTTACATGCGGCAGATGAATGGGCCTAACACACTCAGACGCAGATTAAAACAAGTCAACCAAGTCGGAGCTTATGACCTCCGTCTTCACTTATTCCTTCGTTGACCTCATATCGTCCTTTCCCCATCCCCCAATCTCCTTACCCTAAATCCAGCCCTACTGGGTGGCAGACAGCAGCATGGCCTGATGGTCAAACTGTGTCTGTCTGCCTTCCTGTCTGTCCATCTGCTGGGCCACAGCAGTGGTTCAAAGGAATTAACATTGTTCAGAAAGTTGCCAAAGATCTCCACAAATCCCCCTTTCAACCTTCCCTTTACATTTTCACTTAGTTTGAATTCCTCTGTTTCACTTTCTTTGGGCACGGTCCAATTCCATTAACACCCTGTACGTCCTATTAGCTAATGCAGTACAGCAACACACTGCATCCAATCCAGCTCATTAACCGGCACTACAGTTCCACACAGGGAGCCGTTTTATGCCCCAACACCAACAACAGAGAGGAGGAATAGAAGCTGAATGTGGTGTATGCAGCTGTCAAAAGAAGGATGCTCAGTCTCTGTATGCTTCAATGACAGGTAAAACTGTCTCGTGTTGTGTGATGCTTCGGTGGGTTTGATTTGATCCTTTCTGGGAAGAATTTGAATTAACTGTGATTTACAACTGAAGATAATACAGTGGAGCTGCGATGACTCTGATATTGCAGAAAATAAGCTCTGAGGCAACCACACAATTGTGATAATTACACATTTTGCTCAGCAGGATAATCTTCATATATTTACAATTAGATTTTAAGAGCGTAAATGTAATCAGCAGAAGTTTAAAGCTAATGTTAGTCTATGAGTCTATAAACAAACTATAGGACAGTTTAAATGGCTTCACATAAACCTTACTAAGCTAAGGACGGACTCATTCCGTCACGATGACGTTTAGTCTCAGTTAGTCACTTTTTTATTACAAATTCCCAAGTAGGAATTTACTCGCAAATTAAAATCGAATAAGCTTGTGTTAACCACAGACCTTATTTCAGGCATCTGACCAACAACTTGTTCAAAACATGTTGACTTTGAGATGAGGGAACCGTAAATTGTAAAATGCTAACTCAGTCCCGGGTTTTAAGACTCATTCATGCACCACTCTTAACACCATACTTTTTGTTTTGTCTTTAACTGCAACAGTGCCACTTGAATTGCAGCCTTTTTGTTTGGTTTAGGGATGCAGGGGCATGGATAGGGGTTGGTTTTTAGGGGGGAGGTGAGGGGTCAGGGGGGGCTGCAGTAATGTCCTGGTGGCCTTTATGGCAACAATGAAAAGCTCAGCAGGGAAAGTGAAGCCTTGTGTGTGCTCAGCAGAGTTTATTAAAACTGCAAAAAGGCTGAGTAGCCACAGATGCTGCTGTCAATAAATAACCAATTCACCCACCCATGCAAATGCACGCCCACATACAAAACACACACCAATGCCACACCCCATGGCATACCGCCGGGTGTGAAACGCACTACACACACAGTTACAGAAGGAGGGGTAGTAAAAACAGATGGTAAGTGTGTGGATGGATGTGTGATGTTGTGGAGAAGTGCTCCGGGGGCGTTAGGATTCCGTTAGTGTGTCAACCTCTAACGTCCATCAACACCTCGAGAAGCTGTTAAGACGCACAGATCCAACAGTCTCCACTGAGGAGTATTAGCTGCAACTTAACTCCACCAGGAAGTGTTAAATCATTGGTTTCAGTGCAAATAAAGGCAGCATCTGCTAAATGAAATAGCATATTGACGCAATTTAGATTAAGTAATTGAGACCGCAAGAAAGTGGAGGAAGGTTAAGATGGATAAAAGCCTTTTCTTATTGTATCTAGTGTCCAATATCACATGCAACACTTTAATAGCACTTGCTCTCAAGTTGCCATTCAGAAATCTGACTTTCCAAAAGAAACATCAGGATGACTCGACAGTACAGGCAGAGGAACGTCCTCACGTGGCTGCATCTTGGTGCTAATGGGACAAAATGTGACTGCCACCAAAGGTCAGGTTATGGCGACAGCTGCCTTCATGTATGAAGTGCCAATCCCACAATGTACAATATTTACTAATGGTAAAATAGCTACACCAGAGTCTGACAGCTGAAGTTTGAGAATCCTTCTCAAAGTGTATCTGTTCATATTAAAAATGGAATTGTACGCAAAAGAAAGACTATAACAAAGCATTTGGTAGTTCAATCAACCTTTAGTTCATCCATAGTAAAAGTGTAGAACTGATTAATAACAGATTTCAGTTTCAGATCAAGTAAAATAGCTTGTGCCATCTTCATAAACCATGCTGCTTTTCAGTTTGACACTATTCAAATATGAATGACAGAAAATGTAAAAGAGAAGTTCCTTTGGAGTACAGATAGATATAATTATACTTAAAATGTTTATTGGGATCTATTTTGTTATTTTGTTTGCATAAAAAAAAGTGAGTGTAATGTTGCTGTGAAGACAAAAAACAAGCACCATGGACACGTTTTCTGTAAAAGCACTTTGCAACTGTCTGTTTGTGTTTTATTACCCTGAAGAGACTATTTGCTTAAGTACTCTGTAGCATTCCAAGTAGTCTTTTAAATCAAGATGAACCTTTCTAAATTATAAGAAGGCAGCTTCAGCTCACCACATTCTCCACATCATCACAAGCTGAAGTCTGGAGGCATGCTGCATTTATTTCACCAAAAATACATGAAAGGCCCATTTATAGCAAAATTACAGTTTTGACTCGGTGTGATCCAGATGTGACATGTGTGACATCTGGATTGTGTAATGGACACTAATCAACACATACATGTTCATCCCCTGCCACGCAATTGGAAATGAACTTCCGCTATTCCAAATGTAAATAAACTAATGACTTTTAACCACAAGACAAATCCTACTAATTTGAAAGATAACTTGAAACCATACCACCTCAGAGCAGCTTCCTGCCTTTAATCCCCCTGCATACAAACACAAGCAGACCACTCTGTTTGAGTATGCAGAGGGGCAGGGCTCTGATTTCAAACAGCAGTGGAGGCAGGTCAAAGGGGGCAGCCTTTATGATGATCCGGGAGCGAACCCCTGACAGGGGCTCAAGGGCTCCTGCCATCAGAGCCACGACCCCCAGGCCACAAACAGCAAGCCACAGGCTGACATCAAACAACACTTTGCCCCAGAGAAAGCACGGCAGCGCTGCTATGCCCTGATCCACCAGTCCACAGAAACAGGGGCCCACAGAGAAAGCCAACATACCCACAACCTTCCCTTAGCCTGCTATAAATGACTTGAATTGACTGCAACCGACATGCACCATAAAGCACAAACAAATTCCACCGTCTTAACCCAATCTTCTTAATGTTGTTGTTTTCCCAAAACAAGCTGTGCCTTGATGTAGATGCTGATTTAGGCAAGACAAAATTAAATCCCCCTGCTAGAGAGCTCCTTCAATAAAAAAGATAATTTCCTCGAATTGCCAAAATTACATATCCATTTAACTTTATCTGTGGGAGGAAAAAAGGCAGTTTGGATGTACTTAAGAAGTAAATGTCCACTGATGACAAGTCCAGCCTGAGAAGAGTAGTGTCATCGTAGGGATGCACGGTCACCATAGTAAACTACATTAAATACCTCTCATCTACTGACCTGAATAACAATTCCACTCAGCACACTGTTGCTGCTTTGTTAAATATATACACATAAAAATGATGAATCTAAAAAAAAGAGGAAAATGATGGTTAAAATCTGCGTAACTGCTGGATAACTGGATAATGGCAGACAGCCACAGATCAAAGAGGTTATGTAAGAACAGCATAAAACCGGCCGCCAGTTATTTGATGAAATATTGTGAGAATTAAAAACAAATGTTCCGACTGTGAGACGGAGAAGATGCAAGCCAAAGGATCAAACATGAGCTCCGGCTGCTTGTTGTTCTACTTCTTGAGTAATCAATGCCTGCTCACCAGAATCTGCCTCTGGCTATCAGCTACACTGCAGATGTGAACCGGCTCATTATCACTGCAAACTCTTACCTCATAAGACGCTTTACAGCTGCAAATCAGGAGCTGCTCTAAGTCATGATACTTAATGTTGTCTGAATGCATTTTCTTCCACTGATAACTATTCATATTCTAACAAGCCTGGCAGCCATTTTTCCAGAATAATCAGAGTCTGCATCTGCAGGAGTCATCTGACCTACTAAAGACTCTCATTACCATGCTTGACAACAAGCGTAAAGTTAGTAGAGATGATACAGTAGGTCTGAATATGCTGCGTGTGAAAATATGTAACATGAGGTCTCTTAATGGTTCATTTCAGTGAGTTGAGTTTGTATAAATACAGAAAAAGGTTAATAGGTTTTGAATTAGGGCTGCAACTAAAACAATGTTCATTACTGATTAATCATCAGATTATTTTCTAGATTCATCAATTCATTATTTGGTCTACTCTATATAATGTCAGAGGCTATAGTGATGTGTTCAAATGTCTTGATCTCTTGAACCCAAAGATATTCAGATTACTATATATAAAATACAGAAAAGCAGAAACATATTTATTTAAGAAGTTGAAAACACAATTTTCTGACATTGTTGCCATATCAACAACAATAACTTAAATGATTAAGAGATACAAAAAACGATGATGATTGGATGCCGATCGATGTATTGTTGTAGCTCTTTTGTCAATGCTTATTGCAACACATAGGATGATCCTTACACAACCACAAAAATGTCTAAAGCCAAAATAATTAATTGAATGATTGGAAATAAACCAACTCGCAAATGTAATACCCGCAAGCTATTTGCAATGCAAACGGATCAAGCTACAGTACATTATGCAAATAGCTACCTGTGAGAATATTTACAATGCACGACAAGACCCTGCGCATTACCCTCGGAATTCAATTCTGCCTTTCTTTCAAAACAATACACCTCAGTAGGGTTTTCTGAGTCTCCAGTGGACCTGTCTAGCAACAGCTATTCTCAGAAGGATCAGGTTGTTGTTATTACCCCGCTGGGTTCTGTAAATGGGAGGCTTCGTCATCTCTTGTTCAGCATCCCCCTATGACTCTGCATCATCTTCTATCATTGGCTGAAACCCCTTAGTCATGCTCACAGGGGGGAGGAAGGGTACTGAACATTCCTCAAAAATGAGAGCTTGTGCTCAACCACATGCAATTTTGTAATTCCTCAAGAAGCACTGGTGCCTTCTCTTTCCTACCCCCGACCCCCGCTAACCTTCCCCCTTCCTTTGGATTTAAGGCTGTGTACGGGGACGTGAATAGGTGGTATTTCAGCATGCTAACAGGCACTGAAGAACAGAGCTTGTTGGCTGGGGGCCAAGTCCCCATGGTTACCCTGAAGCAGCGACTGCTTCTTTCCTGAGCTGGGCTATCTTGGAATAAACTAACTCTGCTCTGCATGCATGGGGGGTTTAAAGGAGGCAAGATATAGGTCCCTAGGGCATCTTCCATCATACAAACATTGCAGTTTTATGCTTGGGAGTCTGGCTGATGACTTTGAATGGAAAACACAACAGAGTGCATAGAATAGTAATAAATGACCAATCCCAAACAACCAGTTCTTCTGATGTGGCCCCTGAGCAACAATCTTTAAAGACAGGTCCTAACGTGTGCTCTTCCTGTGTGTGGGTGCATAATCATGCTATAATACCGTGGGAACATATCAGTAAAGATCCTCACACCAACTCTGATAGTAACAGGTTGTTAAACACGTCATCATAATAAAATGCACTAGACCAAGAAGTAGTAGTAAAGGGTGTCTCAGAAGATTAAGATTGAAACATGATTGCACAAACAACCTGAACATAACAGATCACTTGATAGGTTATATCTGTGGAAGATAAGGATCTGTTCTGTGGGCCAATGGTGAATCTGCTGAGCACTTTCATTGTTTTTTCACATGGAAAGCTGCCAAACAAAAGGATTAAAAGCCACTTCTGAATGCAATTACCAGTCTTTTTATTTTGCTAATGAAGTTCACACTGCTGGCATACATGGTAGGTTATACCAGGCCTGTAAGATTTGGATACAAAACTAAGTTATGTGAAGATTAAATGTTCTGGTTAGACATGTGATAGTTTGCCATGCAGAAAACAGCAATGGGTCTTATTTGAAACTTTTAGAATGTAACAGACCACATTACTAGCTGTAATACTATGGGCTGTATGAAATAGGCTGTGGCTCTTATGCAGGTAGTGGTGAACTAACGTTAGCCTGCTCCCAAAATCAGTCTTCCAGTGGCTCCGACCATTTCCCAGCCAAAACACCCACTTACCTTTGACTTGACTCTCGTAATCCGCGATGATTTCTTTATCCTTTTTGAACCTCTGCGAAGACATTTTCTGTCTTCTTTTCTCCGAAGCTTGTTGTAAACTTATTGTAAGAAAAAAAACTGTTTGTCAACAAGCGGAATCCTACAGCAGCCGACGCATCCCACACAGGTCGAGAAAAATGAACGCGGGTGGGAGAAAAGAGGCGCGATACAAAATTACACTGGAAAATATTTAAGTTTGCGACAAGCTCGACCTAAAGCAGCAAGAAGAAAACGCTTAGTTCTTCATTGTTCCTTTTCCCCCTGGATATACAGCGGTGTAAATGCGCAATGCTGCTCCAACCAATGATTCCCCTCAAGTAACAGAGCAGTCGGCGGATCAACAGCACTGCTGCTACCACAGAAGAAGAAAAAACAATCACGCAAGTTTCTCCGTTGCGGCTTTTCACAGCTCTAGGTAAAGTAGTGCCAACAATCCGTCCGGAGGGCTTTAAAGTCGGTCTGAACCGTGAGCGTGTGTGCTTTTTGGTAGTGCTTTTCCAGTTTTGGGACCCACACACACACTTCCCCCCTTGCTCGCTCTCCCTCGACGGTTTCTCCCCCCAGCTCCCAGCAGGCTCAGAGGCAGACAAGGCAGGCCGACTGCAGCACTCCGCAGCTGGAGCCAGGCAGCGACAGGAGGGAGGGACATGCTCACAGACAGCTAGTGGACACCGGCGGACTCACAGCCCTGCTCGCGGAGTTGAAGGCTGTTTTTAATTTGACCAGATTAGTCAGCAGAAAATGACATTCAGTGTAACGAATGGCTTGTAATTAGTAGGTTAATTGCTTTTTCTACTTATCGTTTTTAATAAAATAACACACGTTTCATTTCTTAACAATTAGCCATGCATTTTCCCTAAATTCACATTCATAGAAATGTTTAATTTGAACAAAATGTAAATGCTACTTTGCACCCATGCACTTTCTGCTAACATTTAGGACAGAAGCACTTTATCCTATTTAACCCTAAAAATATACATCCTCCTTACTAAGGATTTGTATTTGGTTTGTATTTTTCCATTTTTGTGTTGTTTCTGTGCTCAGCTGTCAAATGTAATCTAGTGAGACTTTAAAGAGGAACAGAACTGAACTCATAACGTAAAGGAATTCAAATGACCTTTACCCCATTAATTTACTCTTACAACTAACAATTTATGTTCTTAGATTGTTTATGGTTACACCACCATTACCTTGTATGTGTAAACGTACCTGGCAATAAACAAATCCAAAATAAGATCCCATACAGACTTTTTTTTTTTTTTTAGCTATTTGTAGGCTCACAGCTGCAGTGCATATTTCCAACTACACCCATGCACTCATAGAGGAGTTATCTACAGTAATTTATGGTGGTAATAAGTTATTCATTAAATATTCAAAAAACTAAACAACAATCAATGCTTGCTAATATATACTAGTGGGGGCCTGTTTTCCAAGCTACTTCCATTCCCTCATATATAATTAGACTAAAGTAGATAATGAAGGTAATACAGCATATATTTATAGTGTTGAGAATGTATTTGTTGAATGTTGCGAAATACAACAAGTAGTCAAATAGATAGTAAGTACATTGTCTAAGTTTAATTGTGAAGATAGCAGCATGCTTGTGCGCCATTGTATTTCTTGATCTCTGTTGATGTAGTTTACTCAAGTGTTCCCCATTTTTACATTACAATTTTTACATTACAATTGAAATCATTGTAGCCTCTGAAAATAAAATGGCCCACAGTGCCATCTGTAGGGGAAATAAAAGCACAGGACAAGCACATCCACTTCTTTCTCTTCGGGATAACACTCCATTTTTAATTTCTTGCACTGTCTAAAAAATTCCATGCGTTGCACCAATTAAATAAATAGAACATAAAATAAATAATTTTGTTATGTTTTGACCCGAAAGATGTCACATGCCACAGCAAACAACATCCATATTTTAGTCACTCACAATTAGGGCTGGACGATATGGCAAAAACCTTCCATCACAATATGGGTCATTTCATATCTGATAACAATATACATGATAACACGTATTCTGGTAATTCAATAAATAAATGAATAGTTATATAAAATAAAACTTGGTTCCTTATGTAATTAAGACAGTTAGTGAAAAACAAAAGGAAAAATGGTCACAAGTGAAATAAAATAAATAATAAAAATATATATTTCCACCTATAGACCCATTATGTAAACATGCATGGCACAAATTCAGAGTAATCAAATAAAGACAATAGCTTGATTTATCTGGAGTCCAGCTTGTTAATCGCATTAAACTGAGTGGTAAAGTGTAATATAAAAACAAATCCTCAATCTTCAAAGGATATCAGCCAAAATATTTCATATCAGATTTTCGGATCATTTTGAGTTAGTATGTGCTTGTTATCAATATAGACTACGGAATTCCGTATCACAATATCTGATACAACACGATATAAAGGATTTCATCACAACATGATTCTATTGAAAGACGATAAATGATTATATTGAATAATCGCCCAGCCCTACTCACATTACAAAAATAATAACTCTAAAAACAAGGCATAGTCATTTCATTCTACTCCAAATGTTAAGTGTTTCTTAAAAATCACAATATTAAATGCATACAAACAGATATAAAACATGGTTGAAACGGTATATGGACAAAATGCAAAGGCAGTTTAAGATTTAGTGTTTCTAAATGCCTGGACATTCCTCCATTGTAAACATTAAGATGATAAATAAACCCAAACAAAGTCATGGAGCCCTTTACCAACTAGTAATGGCAGCTTTACAATATACATAAATGTTTTTTATAATAACCCTGACAGGAATATACCACGGAACATCATCAGGTTCACAAAGCCAGTAGTATGTCACATATCTCCACAGACCACAAAATAAGTTAAACCAATATCAAACGTCTACCCCTGTATATCTTTTGAAATGTTGTTAGTTGAGCACCACAGTCAGACGTTTTTGAAGAAATTCTCCTCTAGGACCTCAGTGAACCTCTCCTTCATCTGCTGACGGAAGCCGGCGTACCACTCCAGCAGCCTCCTCCTGCGGTCCACCCTCTGCTCCTGGCTCATCCCCCGCTCCCTCTCTAAGATGGCAGCTAGTTCTTTCCAGTCACTGATGAAGATGAAGGGGGCTCCTGCAGCTTTGAGCAGTCGCAGAGGAGAGCTGGACCCGGCAGCACAGCTCCCAGGTGTCAGAACATCCTCCACCACGGGCACGGAGCCATAGGAGCAGGCCTCGTAGATGCGGTAGCACTCTGAGTTGATTCCGACTGGGCAGAGTGTGAGCTCGCTCTGGACCAGAGCGGTCTGATACTGTCTCAGACTGTCTGCTGTCTCCTGAGGTAGCCACCTGAGGAAAGGAATATATTTAATAATCAGTAATCTGCAATAATGTTCCAATGAGATGATTCATATAGTATACATATTACCTCAACTATTTGTTGAAAAATGTATGCTACCAATAACATCATGATTCTGCAACAACAATATAACTAAAGCAAAAATAATCTCAACACCACAGGTGTGGGAAAAATCACAGTGCTGGTGTGGGTAAAGTGAGCTAGTTAAAGTATATAATACATTTCCAATGTAAGTGATGGTGGAAAAAATCCTCCTACCTATTTTTATGAAAAGTAGTGCATCTAAAGATCAGTTTAACAATAAAAGGCCTAACCTGGTCAGCTTCTGTGATGTCTAATTTGAACTAATAGAATGTGATATCAATATCTGAAATGTATTATAGTTGAATTTCACCACATAATATCTTGACACTAATTTGAGAGCACTTCATTTTATGTCAATGTGAGAAACCCAATGACTGCTGACTTGAATCTGAATTATTTATTTATGTATGTAATGTAATATTAAAGGTTAGTCCAGAGCAATGACTTACTTCTCCCTGGCATTGGTGATGCATTCCTCTTCCAGACCAGATTTTTTCAGCACCTGCATGAGAGTTTCCCTGGAGGAATTTTTGTAAACAGTTCCCAAGAAATTACAGAGGTATGGCCTGTTAGAGGTAATCAGTTGGGCATTCGGCCTGATCATAGGAAACTGCCTGTACCTGCGAAGAGAAAAGAAAAAAAGTTAGACAACCTTTTTCAATAAAAAGACAACATACAATGTTATGTACTGATATGTAGCCTTGAACATGTAGGACTATTAAGAGATGACCTACGTGGCGACACCCAGAGGCCACTGGAACACATCCTTGTCGTTAACCCAGGGGCTGTCGTACACTACAAACAGCAGGTCCACAAAGCCACCGTTCCTCTTTAAGTAAGGGCCAATGAAGTCGTTGTGGCAGTGCTCATTGCCCAGCAGGACCACGGCCACATGTGACACTGTGCGGGACTTTACCAGAGCTTGGACATGCTCCAGCCACCGCGTGGAATAAGACACCTTCTGCGGCTCGCGGCCATTCAGAACCAGAACCAGGCTGTTCATATCCAGAGGGACATGACCCTGGACCACAGCAGGACCAGTGTAGAAACTAAAGATGGAAAAGCAACAGGGGAAGGAGAACAGGTCAGAATGATGGTGCTGTTTTATTATGTAGTTATTATATGATTATATTTTTTAACAGATGCCAAAAAGTAGACTTTATTGTATGGCATTTTTTAAGCAGTCAATATTTTTCCTGTTACCTGAAATCGATCTTTCCTGACTGCAACTCTCCCTCTCTCCATTGTGCGACCTTGTCAGTAGGGTTGAGGGGTCCCTCTAAAATATGTTCCCAGAGATAAATGCCTAAGGACAAAAGAATGGGACATTGGAATTTGAGTTCAAATGTTAACATGTACAGTGCCATTATGTTGTACCTCTATCAGGCCTCCACAGCAGGGTACATATCAAATGCATGTAGTTTGTATATACAACTACATCTTGTGAACATAGTATTATCAGGTGTATACAGTACACAGTACCTACTAAGGCCAATTGAGCCTAGTAGCCAAGTGGAGGGTACCATTATCAATCCAAAAGATAAATAGATCCCAGTTGTTTTTCTCCAAAATGTTGTTTCAAGTAAGTATTATGAGCTGGAGACTTTTTCTAAACACTTTTGAGATATAGT
Source organism: Trematomus bernacchii (assembly GCF_902827165.1). Classification (NCBI taxonomy): domain Eukaryota; kingdom Metazoa; phylum Chordata; class Actinopteri; order Perciformes; family Nototheniidae; genus Trematomus; species Trematomus bernacchii. The sequence goes on along the minus strand of NW_022987714.1, from coordinate 10,822,778 downwards.
TGCATATGGTGTTTGTTCCTCTGATATGTGCCTGATAGTTGCCTTTTTCATTCTGGACCTCAGGAAACTACATTTGTTTAGAACTATTTTATTTAGTTTAAAGCACAACCACAAATGAAAATATAATACTATGTTCTTTTCAATACAAACATTGTTGCCTTCGTCATCAAAGGTGTTCCTGCCCTCTGCAATTCCCCTACAACTGTGATGTAATAATAACATTTAGATTTTCAGATATTGAATACATACATTCACTAAATATACCTATGAGTTTAATACATTTCAATGATGTATGCAGAGGTTCTGTATTGCTTGCACTCCATCTTCAGTGAAGAATACAGTTCTGTGCCACTGTATCATTCTATATAATAAAAACATACCTTGATATAAAGCTAAATAAAAAAATCAAATCACCAATCACAAGAATTACACACTTTTTTGTAGATGTGATCTAATTCAAAATAAAGTAAAACTAAATTCATAGTACAAAACGACATTCATAGTGCATCTATCTAGTGATCTACTACACCAACACATATCTTCTCCTCAGGCTGTGATTGATGACATCTGATAATACCACGACCTACCTATGGCAGCTTTGCCCCAGATTTGTACCCTGTATCTTGTGGCTTTGTTCTTGTCAATGCGGGCCAGGTGTTGTTTGAAGGCCTCCCTCTTCTTGGTCAGAGCAGAGTTGTAGTCCACCTGTTCGTCCTCCCACGGATTCCAATCACGCGCTAGAAATGGAGCTCCACCGCCATCTCTGACACCACCTGCAAATACAACAAACAGTTTCCATTTACTGTATGGGCACTCATTTTCTATTTCCAAAATAAAATAGAAACGAGATTCATTGTGAAAAACGCAGGCCGCTTATTTGGAATCGGGGCTAGGTGACGGCTGCGCTAGCTAACGTGAATTTACCCGAGACTGTCTCTTTCTTCACCACCCGGTGAACACGGGAGATTACTTTGGTGCTGAAGAAGACATTGTATGCAGCATACAGTGAAAATGCCACATACGCAAAAATGATTAGTAGAAAAAGTTTTCTTTTTGGTATTTTCATTTTTCTTTTCTTTTTTTATTTGTCTCAGGTTACCATTGTGTAGCTGCTCTCCATATTTTGTGAGAGGACCCTTGTTTACATCACAAGGACCTCTGAGTACAGCTGACTTAGAAAATGCCTGTGCTAAAATAAGCCGTTATTTAATTAATGAACGGTTTCTACTGTTTTAAATTAAACTATTACAAAATGTCAACACAGAATATATCAACTGTAATTGAAATATGAACGAAAACCCATAAAACAATGTCTTAACCCGAGAAAAACGAAAGGCACGCTTCGGTCAGACCATACGTACTGCGGAACCTTGTATAGGCGGAGCGGGTTTCTGGTAAAGCAGATCAGGGAGGTGCACGTAAAGATTTGTACACGCAAGGTCGTGTCCCCCGCGCCGGTTTGGAGGTGTCTTTTTTGGGCAAAGATGATGTCCATAGCTGCCCGTTCCGGGTATATTACCCCGTACATGCAGGCGACAAAACAAACAGTTAAAAGCCTGTTGTCCCCGGGAGTAAAGACCTTGGTGCCTGCTGCCGGTAAGGCCAAGAGAAGGAAGTGTGTGTCTGCTAACAGTGAAAGTGATATTGAGCTGCTTGCTGTAACGCTACCTTAACATACACAATTGTTTTAAATAATTTGTTAATATATTCATGATAGACAACGTGTGAATTATTTGTATCATGTTGTACCGTTTGGGTGTGCAACTAACACTACTACATACAACTTGCAGTGGTTAGCTTGGAATAGCCGGTGTCATAACTGACATATGAAACCTTACCGGGGGTCAACAATAGATAAGAAGTCTGAGGTATATAAATATACACTTGTGATATGTAAACACCTCAAAACACATTACTGTGGTCCAGTTTCTGCATTTACATGTCTGATGTTGTTTTGATTTGTCAAAGTTGGGCTATGTAACCATGGTTCACAAAGTTTTGCCTAACATGCCTGCTAAGGTATAATAATACACGCATCTCTCTATTACTGTTGATTGTACAAAAGAAGAAGCCCAGGTTTGTTTACCTTAAGATAACTCAAATTATTGCTATTATTCATATTGTCTGTTATAACAAGGTTATGTGATCAACAGAAAAAACAGGCATTTGTAGCAGCTATATTGTGAGGTTGTTATCTAATATACATGGGGAAAACATACAAATTTGTATGTAAACTTTTATATTGTTATAAATAGTTTGTCTCTGTTGTTTCTATAATCAATAATGACTAATGTTTATGGATACAATAATTACATCTGTATCAATTTAATCAAAAGTAAGAATTTATCACCATGATAAAAGTTAAGATGGATAATAAAATGTCCCTGTCACATGAATGCACCAGAAATGACTGTGTTTAACACTCTAATCTTTTTAATTATTTGGTAGATACTGAATCAATTTGCCAATATGCTGCTCATATCTTTAAACACTGCATTTTATGTCTCATTTTCAGCTCCAGGAGAGGTCCGCCTCGCCCACACAGATATCAAGATTCCTGACTTCACGGACTACCGCCGCCCCGAGGTTACTGACCCCAACAAGTCCTCCCAGGAGAGCAGTGAGGGAAGAAGGACCTTCTCTTACCTTGTCACCGGAGCGTCCACCATCGTTGGCGTGTATGCCGCCAAGACGGTGGTCAGCCAGTTCGTCTCCTCGATGAGTGCATCAGCAGATGTCCTGGCCTTGTCCCAGATTGAGGTTAAGCTCGGTGACATCCCCGAAGGCAAGAACGTGACCTTCAAGTGGAGAGGAAAGCCCCTGTTTGTCCGTCACCGCACAGAGAAGGAAATCGCCACAGAGGAGGCTGTGAACATCGGAGAGCTGCGTGACCCCCAGCACGACAAGGAGAGAGTGCAGAACCCCAAATGGGTCATCGTCCTCGGGGTGTGCACGCATCTGGGCTGTGTGCCCATCGCCAACGCAGGAGACTACGGAGGCTACTACTGTCCTTGCCATGGCTCCCACTACGATGCTTCAGGAAGAATAAGAAAGGGACCCGCTCCTCTTAACCTGGAAGTTCCCTACTATGAATTCCCTGATGAGGACACAGTGCTGGTGGGATAAATACTAGAGCTCTGTCCGAGTTCCTCTCTGTAATATGTATTTTTTGATGCTTTTAAGAGGTAGGGGTGGAATAATGTGTATTTACTAATAAATAAATATTTCCAAACTCTATGATTGAGTTCTTGCGTATGTTATGTAAAAAGTGAGTTTTTTCTGCATCATTTAGCTTGATCACTTTTTTACATCAGGATCAATTCACTTCAATTCAAACTGCTTTTAGGATTTAATATTTAGCCAATACAATTATTCAACACAAAAAGTGACAAAGTTACAGAAAGCTCTGTGGAAAAAGTCAAGCTCTAAAACAAATATCAGACAAAATAAAATGAATAATAACTTTTTTTGAATTGGCTAGATAAGAGGGTAGCTTTTTATTTTCCTTCATTTTCTCATGTGGTGGTTGGGGCCAGTTTCATAGCTACATAAAGCTGAGTTGTTGTCAGTATTTATACACACATGAACTAAAAGAGACCCGGGTACCCCAAAGAGCAAAATAAGGGGGATAAGATGAAAGGATTATCAAGAAAAACCTGTGGCAATTTCAACAAGTAACAATAAGGTGTAAACAGAAGTGTTTGTACTGAGATCCGAAGGTTGTTTCTTTGCAGGAGTGTTTTGACCAGGGTTATGTTATCTAACTTTAAAGAATGTGTAGATTACTTGTTCTTAGGACCCTGTTTTTCCTTTAAGAGACTTTCTGTCAAACATGATCACATTTTCATACCACTACAAACAGCAGCAAATAATGTAAACTGTCACACAGAAAAAAAAAGCCCTATTGTTTGACACGAGTCACAGATGGTTTTAATCCTGGCCAATAAAGTGTGATGTATAAAACTTTATAAGTCAGTGAAAAAAACACAAACCTTTTGTTTTAATTGATGAAATAATTTAAATACAATATAAGGTACACAGATAATGGTGAACTCCCAGTCATAAAGCCAATAAATGGCCAGCAAATCAAAGAATATTTCACATTATACAGTTGGCACTCATTCATTGCATAATCACCAGTGTTTATATATTGAAATCAGTGTAGCCTAACCATAACCGTCAGTGCCATGTAATGCTTATTAATAAATAGTACCTTAAACTGATGTGTGTCACAGCTTTTCCACAATCATTTGCTAAACCCATAGTGTATCCAGGAGTGTGATGGTGGCTGTACACTTTTAAAATATCATATTTTACATTAAGTAAAGAGTCTCTCAAAACAAAAGTTCACATTATTTTCAAAGGTTCCATCCTTCTGCGTCCCTGACTCCACAGACTCTAATCCACGTAGTGCACCTCCGCCTGGAGCTCCTTAGTGATGTACCCGAGGAGGACGGCTGTAGCCTGCTGCTTCAGGGCGGAGTTCCCCATCACTAGAGTAGTTAACTGAAGCACATCTGTCCACTGAATGTCCCCCAGGGCCACCATGAGACTCTCATAAAGCTTCTGCTGCTGCTGGGGGTTGAGCTCCATGATGATCTGAGGCAGAGGTTTGAATTGTCCACTGGTCAGCCAGCAGCCCAGGAGGCCCCCAACAGCACCGCCTGCATGAGGAAGAGGGATTCAAACTTGTGAAGTACCGTCTGTACATATATTTAAAGTAAGAAGAGCTGTTTCATTTTTTTCCACTCACCGACTGCAATACCAAGGGGACCCCCAACCAGGCCTCCAGCAAAGGCGAGCCCCCCTGCTGCTGCGGCTCCCTTTCCCGAGCCTTTCACTGTGGTCTGGATTTGCTGATGGGCAGATAACTCACAACACAGCTTCATGACATCATTAATTCGATGACACATACTGTGGATCAGAAGAATTTAGTGAAACAACCATATTTTATCATTGTAAAAGACTTAACAATCAGCGAAGAAGAAGAAATCTGGATAAAACTGACTGACCATTTAAAGTTTTTGTAGTTGGCTATTTAACTTAACTTAAAAAACACTGACATACATTAATCCATTTAAAAATAGCATAACATGGTCTTAAATGTATTTAATATTGTTGCCCTCAAGTTAGTTTCTAAGGCAATCCTGTGTACACCAGTGAAGTAGTGGGATAGGTCTGATTGCATCAGAAAGGATCATAAGGCAAAGGTACAGGTTTCACAATGTGACATCTATAGCATTAGGCCTCACGTAGTAATCACAGTCATTTCATCTAAAATCTACATACCTTGCAGTGTTAGGAAATCCTCATCAATATGTTTTGTCAGTCTTATTTGTATAATGTTGTTATGATATCTACTGGTCAGCCGGTGACTCTTGATTTCTGGGCTTGTATGACTGACCGCAATGCCTGATGGGAAGACAATAATGGTGCGTTCAGGGACACTCATACAATCCTGAATTGCTTCCTTTCTGGTTGATAAACAACCAATAGCTGCAAAACCATGAATAATGAGATATTAAGTCATAATAATGACTTACAGGATATTTTTTTCCTCCCAGCTGCACAAATGGACTTCCATAACAATGATCAGAGAATACATTAAATAATATTGTAGCAGCAATAAATTAAATGTATTTGAATGTTGAAGGTGTTTTGTTCCCCCTAATAAACATACTTACCTGGCTTCTATACTGTAGGTGTTTGTTTTCTAGGGTAGGCTACATTAAGAATGAGTAAAAGAGGAATCACTTAAACAATGTATAATAAATATGAATTAAGGTGTTTGGGTTTTGTATTTATTAAGTTAATATCAACTTAAATAATGATACAAATGCACTTTCCAGATATTTCAGATGAATCTAAACTAATTTGTGGGATAATTAATTAGTTCAACAATTAACAAATGAAGACCTGCCTAATCCAAACCTTACAAAACACATTTGTAAATGGTGTACCAGTACCTTTACAAATGAAGGGACCTCTGGCTATCATACCCAATATTATAGGGTAGTTGATCTTTTTTTTCACAGGATTTTTTATTCTTGTTTCGTAGACCATTATTTGCATTTGCTCCCCTTTACAAATCATATTTCCGACAGCAATTGAATGCAACAAGAACAGCCAATGAGCGTCTAACAACAAGGGGGCTGGAACCATAGGTTGATTATATAAAATATCTGAAACCAAACTTGTTTATCAGAACTGACCTGACAAAGCCAACTTTAATATCTAATGATTGCTTTGTTGGCTTATATATGAACATGTTTGTGTTTAAAATATGATGTTGAACTACTATATATGTGCAGCTTCAAGCCTTTTTACATGAAGAGGTAACCCAGTGCTACTTTTGAGACAAAAACATCTCTGACAGTGGTGGTGCTGGTTATTTTGTTACTGTGTGTTTGACTTTGACTGCAGGAGGATCTTGGCTGGCTACGACTGTTTACATTTGTGCAATCATCCATTTTACCCAGAGTACGTTGGGGGACACAGAGGATCAGCTGCGTCAAGATAGCTTAGCTAACTGAATAACGGGAAATGCATTGGTGTCTCTTCAAAATAAAAGCATGGTGGGGGGACTTCACTGGAGTGGACTGGGAAGGGGGAGAATATTGAGATGTTTGTGCTTTACGTGAATGTCTCCATGTTATGCCACTCCATACTTCTTCTCAACTAAGTTTCAGAAATGTACTTTTTTAGCTTTATAATAACAATTTGCACACAACAGGATAAAATCAACTTAGAAATATAGAACATTTGCTATGATAACACTAAACAATAACACATTTTAATGATGGCTTGTTCAGTATTTGATGCCAATATTTGCAAACTTCTACTTAAGTTTTATTTTGTAAGTTTGCTTATTTAATAACAGGGTTAACTCTTTTTATTTTCAGTAATTGATGACAGTACTAACTAAAGTCTTGTTTGCCAACTGCCCTCAGACCCCAAGGGGCTTTATAATCCCAGAGCAAACTGTTTGCCACAGACACAGTGTTATGTGGTCATTTACTCATTTTGTTGGAATATGGATGGAATATTGAAATATTTTTTAACGAAATGTGTTGTGAGATACTAATTCAATAACATTAATGATAAACTTTTTTTTCTTTATGTGTAGCCTCACTGAGAAGCGACGTACCAACGATAGCTTTTATTTTGAAAATCATGAGCGGAAGTTCCCTTGTTATTTATGCTGTGTTGACATCGGACCGAGGTGCACGTCGCAGCGAGAGTGACGAGGAATATTTGCTGTTCTTTTGGATTAACACCGTGGATATTTTTGGAGATCATGCAGAAATCTTGAAATGAGAGTGTGAAATGGTATCACTTCCGAAAGTGAGGATCTTTATCACTGCCCCATTGATGACTACGGCCAGAACGGGTCTCAGGAATCGCTGCGGCTGCATTCATAAACACTTCTTTAGGACTCACAACAACCCCTGAGCTTTGTTTTGGGGTTTCAAATAACACAATTTCCTGTTGTGCACCTGGGTTAACAATGGCGGAAAAAGGTAAAATGAGCAATGAGCATCTCGGAGGAGTTGTCAGGCTCCGAGAGGAACAAGAGAAGGTAATGTAACCAGTTGACATGAAACATTTAGCAAATAACGTTCAACGTTAGCCCAACCATAGTGTGCTCCTGGCCACGCGGTGGTTCAGCAAGGGTCTTTGAACTACCAGTAAATCTACTTTAGTGCATTTTAAAATTAAATACAGACCTTTATGCACTAATTGCACAAACGTTTATGTAGAATTAGTTAGTTGTAAGGTCAATGTCTGCATGTTCGAGAAGCTTCCTCTCTGGCAGCCACACACATGTTCAAGGTCTTGTAATGAAAATGGTGCCTGCAGGAGGGGGTGTGTTTAGTGTCCTTTTCTGTGCCTCTGTGTTTGTACTGCTAGTGGTTAGCATTCACACTTAGTGAAACTGACTTGTATTGTGTTTATGAACTGTTGACAACGGCTAGCTAACGGTTGACTAAGTGATGCACGTGACAGTTTTAAAACAATGGGAGCTTTTTAAGTTTCGATTTGTTAGATACGAATCTGTATAAAGTCAACACTGAGAAAGTCCTGCAAGCAAAACTTTAGAAATGTTTTGTTAACATGAACTGTATGTGTCCCCATATATCACATTGAAGGAATGTTTGTGCAATTCCATTTGAATGCAGTTTTGACAGCTGTGTTTGTCTTCCTCTCCTGCTTCCTGGTTGGGTATTTTTTCCATTTCCCTGTGTGTGATGTTTCTTTAACTTATATAATCACAAGTTGTATGTTTGCAATTTGCATGTTGCAATTATCATATTTGCCATTATACCAGAACATGTTATGGCTATTCAATCCTTGACTTAATACTATGTAAATTCCATAGATTTTGGACAACTTAATTTTCATTAAAGTTATCTGTCTAAAACAGGTGGTGAAAGACTGTGAAAGTCGGATTCAGCACTGGTAAGTTTGAAGATCACATGTACTTTGTCAAAAGTTGCATAGTGATATCTTTCTATACTTTTTTTCTTGTCTTTGTAATACACTGTTAAAAATATTGATGATAAACAAAGTAGCAAAAAGCATATGTTCAATATACAGTTCCTTAGAGAAATAAATAACAAAATATAAACATATCTGTGAAAATAAAACGCATTCAAGAGGATTCTTTTTGAAATGTTCTGCTCAACTCTGTAGCGTTTTAACAAATATATACATATTCATTTGTTTGCCTTGCACTTGCTTATCCCTAAGTGATCCAATTATAATAATATTTCAGCTTCTGCCATCATCCGCCTTTTTTTTTTCAGGGAAGTTTGTATTTAATCGAATCATAATTGTATAGATCCATTTAGAGCTGCCTAATTTTTTTTCTAATAATAGCCTTGAAGTTTTTTTCTTCCCCAAATAATCAAGAATGATTCTTTGCAATATTGATGCTCTGTATTTAGAGTGCTGGCTGTGGTTTAAATCTACAAATTAGACACTCCCTGACCAATCAGTGGCATTTGTTTCAAGCATGCCATAATTAGCCTGTGTATCCTTAATTCCAAGCACACTTGTAGTTGGAAGAAGAAGCATTGTTAGAACACAATCAACCTTTAGGCCCTGCACACTGCACAGTGGTATTTAGTCTGATTGCCTAATCCGGATGTGCCAAAGACAGTTTTCCACATTTGTGGACGAGAACAAGGCTCTGTTGTATTTAAGTGTCCCGGTGATCCTTGACATTGAGCCATATTGCAGAACACCAGGATCTTGAAAGCAGCTAAATGGAATTAAGCCATCATTAACTTTATTATTTCCACTGGTCTGTTTGAATGATTCACTCAAACAGATGCAACAAAGCTCACACAAGAGTGTAGTAGATGTCAACAACAAGTAGAGGAAATACAAAGTGGAAACACCTGTGTGAGTGGACCATAACTCATGTAGGAGCTCTACTATAGTGTAACTATATTACAGTAAAATGTATTTGTATTGATGCAAGCAGTGGTCTGCAGTAGTGTTATTTACTGTAACTCTGCACAGCAGATGAGCAGAAAAGGTCAAAGTTCAAGGCACCATGTAAGGACTGAGTACTATATCTCAATTACTGGCATACTACATGTTACAGTACAGTATGCAACCTTGTAAATGCCACTGCAGTTTTTACTAAAATAAGTATTTGGACCTCAAACACAGTATTCCAATGTGTTGGGCTGATTGTGAGTCTGGGGGCGTGTGCATACTTGACTTCTCTGTGAGTCTCCTGTTTGTGTTGTTGACAGACCAAAATACATGTACCATTCTTATTGGTGCACTGAATGAACAGCCTGGTTCTCCCGATCATTACATCTGAACAAAGGCCGATTAACTGAAAACACTTCAGTCAATGTGCAAGGCCCTCTTTACAAGTAAACTGAATACAGATTTTTTAAGTTTGAAAGAGCAATAAAACATAATGAACTAGTTCTCGCTTGTTTCAATATAAATGTTGTAATTGCACCTGCAGGCATGAAATTGGAGAAAGTAGGGCGCCTCAAAAAAAGGTTTTAATCGTAAAATATTATTTTAAGAGTAACTGTACATAGCTATGTTTTTTTTTACCTGCAGCAAGAAGGTGGTTGTATAGCATAGTATTATCATCATGATTTTCTCTAAAAATAAATAAAATCAATGTATACCAGGGACATCTTGAGGCGACTTTAGTTTCTCTAACGCCCCCCTCTGAAGGGGGAAACAGGCACTTCCTAATTGCTGAATAGCTATTTTTTACTTCCCATTGTTCTTCCAATTGTTTAACCTTCAAAAATAAGTCCAACAAACCAAATTGGATAACAATGGCTCAGAGGACATCTGTGACTTCAAATAAATAAACAAAAACACATTTATTTGAATAGTGGTTTGCCTAACATTGTGAATCTGTGCTTCTGCAGGAAGAAGGTGTCAGGTGACTATGAAGCGCTGAATGACCGGCTTAAAACTCTTCCAGATCAGCTTTCTTATGACATCACGGTGAGTGCTGACCTTGTTGCAAATACACAGGAGAAACACACACAGTTACACAACTTGTGTGTCTTTTGTAAATGTCAAGTTTTGCATTTAGCAGCTTCATGAGCTGTGTTTTAGCTTTGCAGAAACTGAGCCTCAATATGCATATTTTTGCGGCATTTTTATTTCTTCTTCACTCCTATCCTCACGTCCACATCATGACTCCTGCTCATTGTTTCTGTTGCTGTTGTTTGACCCCATGTGCTATAAACAGGTTCCCTTTGGCCCTCTGGCCTTCATGCCGGGGAAGCTGGTGCACACCAACGAGGTCACAGCGTTGCTCGGCGACAACTGGTTCGCCAAGTGCTCCACCAAGCAGGCTCAGAAAATTGTGGATCACAGGATGAAATGTGAGTCTGTTTTTGAAAAGACACTGTTTATTCTCAAAGTAACGGCTCAGCACTGCTCCTCTTCCTCCAGCAGAGGGTGTTGCTGCATCAAGCTCCACTGAAGAATCACTGAAGTGATAAACATACTTTTAGAGGAGCCATTATTTGCCACAAAACTTTGGGAAGAACTTGTCAAATTGAGTCTATTTTAAGGATCTGTTTGGGGAACTGTAATGCTGCTTCCCATAATTGCATTGATATCTTGAAGCATGCATGATTTTTGTCATATGCGGGGTACTTAATTTCACATTTGGTTAAAGGGTTGCACGCTGCACAGCACATCTACAGCACTCATGCGCTGTGCTGCTCTTGTTTCATGTCACCGCTGTCCCTGCTTTTTTTGTTAATCTTTCTATGTCAATTCACACTTTTTTTTCTTCTCCTGTTGTCAAATCACATCCTGTCAATGCAAGATTATTGTTTGATCAAGTGCGAGAAGTCTTTTTGAAGAGAAGAAATGTGTTTATAACATCATGGGTTATGCACGGCCGTGTTTTGTCTTGCATTTTTTCCCCGCCGCTCGTTCTAGGTCTGAAAAAATCTCATATCAAGTGAAATGGGCCCAAGTAACGATCTCTGATGTGAACATTATTAGGGTGTTTAGTGAAGCAGAAACACGCTGCCACAGCCCATCCGCAGCCCCCCCCCCCCTCCCCCCTCCTATCTGCTGACCCGGCCCACCCCGCTATTACAGAGCTAAGTGCTGTAATACAAACATAGCTGGCTGAAATGTGTCAAACAGGGGCTGAGTTGTCAGGCCTTCTGTGTTTGACCTTTCCTCACTTCCAGTTGATGCACTGACTGGAGGGGCTCCCAATCGCCATGGAAACAAGGGCCCTCTGCTGCTATTAGTAAAAGGGCTTAATTGTTGTCAAGATTTAATGATCCGGAGTAGTATTCAGGGCAGAAGATATTATGAACTGTTTGTGTCATCATTTTCCAATTTTTTTTCCCCTCAACTTGTTTAGTATTTTAACTCTTTCGCCGCTGGTTGCCATTAAATGTTTTATTTAAATCTCCATTAGCCTGCAGCCAGTCTTTTTGCACATTGTGTTTTGTCAGAATGCTTCCAACTTTCTTAATGTTGAATGATAATGTACCCTTTTTTTTTTCTGCAGATGTGAAGAGTGAAATGGACGATCTTTCAAAGACGATGAAAAACTTTGAAGCCAGAGTCGGGCTCACCAAGGATTTGGAAAACATCTCGTCTGTATGTTGCGTTACTGCAAGTCTTCTCACAGATGAGATATTACCTATCACTTAAAAGGTATATTGACTTTGCTTGTTTTTTAGGGGAAAGGGGACTATATTGACATTAGAGAAGACTCCAGAAACATCGAAGCTGCTGTCACCAAAGGTATCTTTGTCTGCCTTTCTTCTGTCTCCATTTTACTTATCTATCTTGCCTTGTGAAAGAAAGTAACGAGAGTTTAATTTTACAACAAACTCATATTGGCATTAAGCAAAAACAAAGCTAATGAATTTATTTTCCATCTTGCTTTAACAGGAAGGAAAAGGATAGCACACAAACCTAATTCTAAGCCCAAATTGGATGCCATTTTGGATCTAAAAGAAGAAGAAGACGAAGAAGAAGAAGAAGAAGAAGAAGAAGAAGAGGAGATTAAAGTGGAGGGCGGAGATACAGAGAGAAGAATAGGCACCATCACTGAGGAGGAGTTGTGGGCTAGGTTGGATGAACTGGAGAAACTGGAGCAGCAACAAGATGATCAGGACAGGTAGAAAAACACACAGGGGTGTTCTCCTGATAACCTTAATAATTGCTACCTTAGGCAGAATAAAAAAGGTCTCATTGAAATGTTTTTTTCTTCAGATTATCTGATAATGGGGACATGAATGGTGACATGAATGGTGAGGAATCCTCCTCATCCTCTGAAGAGGAGAAGGAGGCAGATGCAGCACCTCCAGTAAACGGACAAAGTGTGAAGCCAAGCTGGACCTCCGCGCCTCACAGTAAAAAGCCGCCGTGCAAAGACAGCATAGCAGAGGAAGACGACGAGGAAGAGGAAGGCCACGGTTTGCCTACCATCTCTTTCTCTCACACAATGGAACCTAAGAAGGTCGGAGTGATAAATCACTGATAGCAAGAACTTGTTTTATCTTCATTAATTTTACTGCTTATTTCCGGTTTTTGCGACTTTCTCTTAACCCTGTCTCCGTATTTTGCTTCAGGTGAGGATAAACACAGGAAAGAACACCATGTTGAAGTTCAGCGAGAGGAAAGAGCAGCATTCTAAGAAGAAAAAGAAAAACGGCCTCAACAATGGACATCATGAACTTCACAAAATCACTACCCCAGTGGACATTTACAGGTAAATTAAAAACTACATTTAGAAAAAAAAAAAACAGTCCTTTGGTCTGCTAAATGAGGCTCCTGTCCTCTGATTGGTGAAACGGGTCTGCTGTCTTTGTCAGGTTGTTTGTGGACGTGAAGAACGGGGAACCCATCCCCAGAAAGTCCATCCTGAAGTCTCGCAGCCGAGAGAACAGCGTGTGCAGCGACACGAGCGAGAGCAGCGCGGCAGACTTTGATGAGCGCCGTATGATTGGACGAAGCTACAGCCACGACGACACGACGCACAGCGACACCAGCGACGGCCTCACGGAGGAGGACAGTCCCACCGCCGTCCCACTGCACCCCGCCAGTCGGTTTGAGGTAAGCAATACACATGTTTTTTAGTTTTAGTTGCACTACTGCTTAGATCTGCTCAGTGTAATGTCTTTAATCTCAGTTACAGTGTGGAGGGATCTGCAATATGGCTACGTTATGAAACTGTTGTTAAATTGCTCCTCTGAGCCTCAAATCCCTTAATGAGGATATAACAAAACCCCACAGAAGCCTCTTTAAGTTGAAACGGGGGCTGCATTCGGTCAAACAGATATTAAATGTTAGTCACACGAGACGATATGAAGAAGAAATCACAGCATGAAAACAGTAGGAAGCATTTTGTGAGCCTGAAACTCCAACCATCATTAACGTGTTACCACGGTAAACGCACAATGTGTAAACTTATTATCTGCCGCTGGGGATCCCAAGCAAAACAATAACTAAAGAGGGAGTTGGGGAAGTCGTGAAGTGTGTGGAATCATAAGAGCTGTTGTACTTATTACCAACGCTGGACAAAGATTTTCCTGTAGGGGCTGCGAGCTGCCCCTTACGTTTGCTCTGCCTTTTCTTTGATCATTTAAGATCCAGAAGTTCAGTAGTTATTTAACGAGACCCACATTATCAACAGAAGCCTCTTCCTCTCCAAAACAAGCAGACCAGGGGCCTCATTTATAAAGGGATATATGCTCAAAAAATGGCGTACGCCAGTTTCTACGCAATGTTTGCGATTTTATAAAATACTAACTTGACGGGAAAATGTGCTGTCCTCCACGCAAACTCTAACCCATGCGTACGCACTAAGCACAAAAACGGGAGAGACGAGAAACTGCGACACCGTTGGCAGAAGGAAGAATGGAGAGAAATATGTGGAAATAATACCATAAATAAAATGTTACCTCATTTATCAAATATGAAGAATTCATTTTCAAACATTGATTAAAGCCAATCTTAAAATGATTAAACAAACGCCTGTTTGCGACTCCTCAGTGCACACAAAAACATAACTTGGAGAAATAAATAAATAAATACGGATATGTTATTTAAAACCACCTCGAATATGTTGTGTTAATGTTATGAAATGTTTTCTCATAAATGATGCGGTAAGCAGGAGGACAGAATTACGTCTAAACTGACGATCCGACCTCCATGCTGCTACTCTGGTTCAAACGGCATCCACCAAACAATATGATTTATCTCGACCAAAATAACCTAAATCTGACATGGTGTGAGATGTCTTTTTTAGCTGTTCTGTCGTCATTTCCTGCGATCTTCTTCATGCAGTCAGTCAAAATGAATGAATGAATGGGCGTTTCTTTGACTATTTATAGGCAAATATGGGCGTTACGAGAAGCCCGAAATATGGGCGTTACGAGAAGCCCGCAAAAGCTGCGCCGCATTTCGAGTCGATTGTGATTTATAAAGGGAAACAGGCGTAGGAAGTGCCGGTACGCACTTCCCTCGCCGGTACGCAATGTTTTGTGAATTGGAAAATGTCGGAAAATGTCTGTACCTATTTTTTTGCTTTGTACTACGTAAGCAACCTTTCCACGTGAATCCTACGCAAGGCGTTATAAATGAGGCCCTTGGCGATTAAAAAAAACCCCACTAAAAGCATTGAATAAAGCAAATTCACATAAAAAAAAAAAATGGTGTTCCTCCAAGGCTGTTCAGTGAACACATGCTGCTTCTATTTGCTCAGCTTGTTTCTTTGATAATTTAAGATCCGGGCATCCAAGAACTAAAATCCTTAATCTGGTTGAGTCATAAACAACTAAGATCTAAAAGAAAATTGGAACTATGTGGCTTAAAAATGTATTAGAAATTGTGACAACCATAATGCTGACACATGCGCAAAGGAATTACTTGCTGACCAATGAAAAGCACCGTTACCCTGATTTCGAATTACAGATTTCTCTAGATTTCACACAACCGAAAAAAATATATAACATCTTGTAATTTTTTTTAATTTCATGCAGGAACATTTTATGTTATGTTGTTTTTTATGCTGCTGCAACGCAAACATTTCCCAAATTGGGATCAATAAAGTACCTCCATCTAATTCTACCTTCACACCAGCTTTTACCACAATCATTCTCTCTCTCTCTCCTCCAGGCCTTTTCAGGTACAGTGGTGGAAAAGGACCCGATGCCTACAGCTGTTCCTCACCTGACCCTCGCTCCACCAGCTCTGCCCACCATCATGGAGAGGAAGCAGGAGGAGGTGGCGTCTGAAGTAGCCCCCCCCCAGGAGGCCCCGAAGAGGGTGTCCAAGTTTAAAGCTGCCAGATTGCAGCAGAAGTGATGGTTGGCAATCAATTGGAATTTTTCACAATAACATGTCGGTCTGTTGTTTTACTAAAGTTTCTTTTCTACAACCGATGACCTGCACAGCATCTCCCTTTTCCTTCACATATCTTTCACCTCCTTCAATACAGGGTTTCTGTCATTGAGAATTCAGTGAGAAAAAGTAGAGTAGCAACGCTTTGTGTGTAACACTGCTTTTTAGCAAGATCCAAACACTAGTAAATACTCCCTTGCTCACTCCGTCTGTTGCTTATACATTATTACAGTTTAAATGGCGACCGATTTCTGTCCGTCATCGTTTTACCTTTCTTTTGTTTTTCTGTTCATCAATGCTAGAGCCAGTTAAGGTAGGACTGTAGGCTGCTCTTAAAAGCAGTTACCTTGTTTTTTTTCGATTGTTAAGCAGAATCGGGTGCCAGCTAGCTCTTATTTGTATTTTTCTTGACCTGCCTAATGAATGTATGTATTCCTTTGTGACAAGCTTTATGTAAAGACAAAAAAAGAATATTGATGGAAACTAAAAGGAAAATAAACAATTTTGGCTACAAATACTGCTTCCTCTTTCTTCCTTTAACGAAAATATGATCTTTATTTCATTTGTTTTGTGCAGACTTTGATCTTTTATCAGGCCTTTACCTGAAGTTTTGAAAGAGTTTCTCAGTGTTTCTCACACTGCGTAGTAATGTTTATGATTACATTTTCTTCCCTGATGCCTAGCGCAAATTGTTTTGATATTTAAATTGCTATTACCAGTCACTGAATGAGCTAATATGGTCTTTTTATGAATTATTGTTACTCCTGCCGTGTATTAAAATTTGAGCAACTAAGTAAAGCTTTATCCCCGCCCTATATCCACGCCAACCACCCTCTGACAACAAATCAAGTTTAGCATTGGCTGAAAAACAAAACGTTACTGCAGAGGGCCAGGAGAGAGTGATTTAGAGTCTGCAGTTCATAGTTCCAGTAGCGAGCTTAGAAAAATATAGGATGTTAAAATGCTTAAAGATTTGACATAAGTATGATAGGGAGTATACATATCCAGTTCCAGTACAGCAGTATTACAATCCTATATTTAAACTCCTACTTCAGTAAAGGTATATACACCAAAATGTACTTTTAAAAGACACACATTACTGTGAGTATAGCATTTTTGGGGGCTGGTAGAGATGGGGAAATGTTTCACTTCTTATAAACAGTTGGGTAGTTTAGTTCTCTTCCTCCCCGTGACAAGATACATCTGAAGGGGTCATGAAAAGAAAAGATGTTGACTTAGATTTGCATTTTGTGACTAAACTTTGCTTTTGCTTAATCACATCATGGTTGCCTCAGACGGAAATCACGGTCTTCAGCAGGTCATCTTTTCACGTGCAGGCTCATCAGAATATACCGCCCTCCATCAGAGTGTCTCCACTAACAACCTGACAACTACCTTTGCAAAGGTGCGCCCTAATTTATTTCGCTTTTTTGAGAAGGGGGTTTAAAGAGACAGGTGTTAAAACAATGTGTTTCAAAATGGAAGGAAATAGAGGTATATTCAGACAGACTGTATGAGAATAACAATTAAAAAAAAAAAACATCAGAAGCATGTTAACAGGTTTTAGAAACCCAAAATACAAATATGAAAGTCATCAAATCTGTCAAAAATAATGTACCTCCCTCATCGCAATCCCCCATTTCTAATTCCTTCATATTGAGTATTTTTTGGAACAACACCTTAACACAGTCTTGGATTATCCTTTTGTTTTACTCCATAGTTAATTGTGCTGTTTTGAAGTCCCTAAATACAAGGGCATGTGATTATTTAATAATATATTGGGTGGTTCATTAAAATAAGCTCTGTTTACTATTCTCATAGCTCTCTTGTGTAATTATTTTTAAGGAAGATCCACGTTTTTTAAATCCCCTCATTTAAACATTTTAAAGTATAACTTTAAAACAATGTTGTCTCTGGTTGCTGAGCGTTTGGTACACTCTGTGTGTGTTTGGAGTTTAGGAGATTAATATGAGGATTTTTTCTTTAGTAATATACTTGGAAATCACTCCGGACTGAGCTCTGTTGTTTGATGTAATTTAGATTCTTTTTGTGGGGCAACTCATACACACCACTGGACTTGATCTCCCCTACAAGCCGCTTTAATTAAAGCTGCGGCTTGTGAGTTGAAAGGCTATCACTCCCCTTTTTAGTTAAATGGTGGGAGTGCAGGTCTCCGATAAGAAGCTTTTAAACAGGTCCTGAGGTGACTCGGGCCCCCCCTCCACTTCATCAGGATTATTTCTCCAATATGAAAATCCAGGTAGCATGAGACAGATTAGGCAATGCTTAACATACTAGACTTGTGTTGGTGAGACACGGATCAATGGACTTATGTAGGTTAAGCTGCAAAGGTATATGCTGCAACACAGCAGAACTACATTATAAAGAAATCTTGCATGCAAACTATGTAACGGTCTGGAACACACATGAGATCTACATTTCAGGGATTAAGAGGGATTTAAAGAGTTGTGTGATGAAGGATTCAAGCAGGTATTGTTGTCCAGACAGGTACCTGGGCCTGAGAGGGGGAGAGGAAGTGTTGCACTTAGCTCCATATGTCAGAGGAATGGATTAAACAGCACCAGCACGTCTGCTCAACTGCAGTTTGAACGTATTGTATTTAAGATCCAGCCACTATACGCCATTTACACTCACGGCCTAAGAATAAACTGAAGGAACTCACAGGAGAAACCAATGTTGAGGTGATTCATTGTGATGTCGCTTCATGACACTTAGATTTTCGCACTGATGTTTTGATTCTTCAGATTGCCGACAAAATCATTCAGAGATTAAAAATATCACTTCGATTTTTAGTTTTTGCACTTTCCTAAATGTATTGTAGTGGATTGACAGAAAATGTATTGGCCACTTCTTTCAGAATTCACATGCCACATATATAAAGGATTTTGGTTGATTGGTTCACTGCAAGAAACAACAATGTAGAATAAAAAAATATATAATAAATGTGTTTATAAATATACAAATATGAATAGAAATAACTACAATATAACCGGTTAAATAAAGAGCTGGACAAGGGTTGACAAATATGTGTTTCATTGGAAGAGCAATTCACAGCATGGATTAAAGAGAATATTGTAATGTACAAAGACAAAAAGATGGGCATTAATGTTATGTCACATAATGTAACATGTTCTTTTTATAATTAGCTAATTTTATAAAGTAGTTTTTCAATACATGTCAAAATGGTCTGCTTTCAGTTTATCAAATGAGAGGATTTGCCGCCTTTAAACATCTGAAGACATCCTCTCTGGCTCTGGGAACTGATAATACTTTCCCCCCACAATTTTATGAAAATGGAGCAAAGAATGAAGTCATTCATTGAGAAAATAGTAAAAAAACATAAATCGCTTTAATCATTATATGTCATTTAAATGTTTCTCTTTATGTGTGATGATGTCTAAGAATGTTTTTCTTAGAGGAAAATATTTGAAAAGCTTTCACGTATTCAAAGTAAGAAAACTCTCCTCACTTTGTTGGAGGTGAATCCACATTCAAGGTCAGCAGGATAGTGCAAATGTGAGGGTTACATGCATCCAATTACTCTTCCTTAATAGAGCCATTTACCATCTAAAATGCTAAATCACAGAGGTTTAGTTATCCTCTCTTTCCTTACACAACATGCCAACAAAGGGTATGGGTACGTCAAGCAAAAAGAATCTGAAATAATACACAACACACAGGATAAGCCTGTGTAAAAATGAACATCTGAATAACAGCGGTTCTAGGGAGGGGGCAACAGGGGCCAGTGCCCCCATAACACTGAGCTTGGAACCCCCTGTGCCCCCCCCCCCCCCCCCCCCCTCTGAAAGAAAACTGAAAAAAAGAGTCTATGATATATCATTTGTGATAGTGTTGAAGCCAATACTGGGCTGTAATTGGAGCCAAAGTTCTGGGAATGTGTTTGTTTGGATTTGTGTAATTGCAATTTAATAAAAATGATTAATAACACAGATTATATAACTATATAACTGAAACATACACTAATCAGGGTCTTTTGTGAGTTTTTTTTTTGTACGCTATGACTTAATACTGGACTAGATATGTCTCTGTTCTCCTGCATTTGTGTGCCCCTCTCATAAATTAACTGGTCATATGGCCCACCAATACAATTGGTCTACAGCCACCACTGCATGTAAAATACAGCATAAAGATCTTGACTCCTTATACATCATGCCTTTACACAAGTTTCCAAAGAATATACAAGTAATACTCCTGCAGGTAATCTCCTTAGCGAATTTGACATCCATAATACCACGTAATACTTTAAATTCCAAATGCACGCATGTCTGAGTGAGAAGAGGGATTGATGAGGGCTGCGTCCTGGAGACGGCAGAGCACATTTTACGCACGTTGCCAGTCTGTTACACTTACACACCAGCGGCCAGATGAGGGAGACATACGGCTTCGGGACATGTCGAAGTATCCCGAGTAATTTTTTAAAAAGATTTCATTACCTCTTTCTTCAACTGGAAATACTACACAGCTAAGCGCGCTGCGGTTGCGTCTGGTGCGAGTGTTTTTAAGGTTTCTTTTTTAGAGAGGAAGCGACAGTTCAAGAAGCGGGAATCTGGGTCCGACTGTGTGTTGGGCGTTTATGATAAAGCGTGAGAAGCGTATACACTCCGTCAGTCAGCAGTCAGTCATCCAGTTCAACATCACTCTCCTCCTCTGAACTCCAGCTGTCACCTCGTGTCCTCCGCGCCTCCTCCAATCTCGCCAGGTAAGAAACAAATAAATAACCGATTCAGATTTACTGGAGTCATTTGTGCGAAAAAGTGAGTGAGTTTAAGTTTCTGTCGGATTCTGATAGACATGCGTTTCCTAGAGCTGCCACTGTTGGCTTTTTTTTAGGGGGTGAAAAAGTAAGTAATGGCGAAGGGCTAAAAGGCGACTATGGAATTCAATTCGACATAAAAAAATTGAACGACAGCTTTTCAGAAGAATGCAGAAAAAAGCAAATGTATGTTTCCTGATTGTTTATTTTTACATATGTTGTTTGTACAGTAGACCGTGAACATGTTCCATAAAATATATTTAATACGATTTTATATCATATCTAATAAAACCATGACGTTTGTTCTTAATTTCCTATTGTTTTAACACAATTTGGAGCCATAAATCTTGCAATTTAAATAGAATAAAAAAGTAGCAGCTACACTAGAACATTTGGGCTAATGAAGTTGTCTGTGACTGAGAACATTGATGCAAGGTGTCTGCATGTATCATTGTACAGTTTGTCTACAGTGAATTCCCTGATTGTCTTTTACAGCTGTTACAATATGTATCCAAAAGTGGCCTTGCTTTAGAAAATGTCACCTTTTTTTGTTGCTGTCACCTGTACAGAGTGGCACAGCCACTTTCAAAGCCATCCTCACCCTGTGCCCCCCCTCCTTCCTCCTGTTTCCAAATGCTCTCCTTTGAAGCGATGATGCCCCATCTGTCATATGTGAGCAAAGAGAGACCATGCTCTGCTCTTCTCAATTACTGAATTCTCCTCATGCCAGCTCCGGTGGGACAGGAGGAGGAGCAGGTGGGTGGCAGTCAGTTCGATCAATCAACATGAAATATTCAGCTTTGAATATACACATCATTTACTGCTGCTGCTGCTGCTGCTGCTGCTGCTGCTGCTGCTGCTGCGGCTGTCCTTGTTAGAAACACCCCCAAAAAGAGTTGGGGCGTTTGTGTGAAGCGTTTTTTAACTGGGACCTTGTGTGTGCCGTGACACAGTTCCTGATGAAAAATGAGGCCCATGTTCAGGTGACTCCATCTTTTTGTTCCTAAACCAAACCTGTATGGAGACTGGAGGGTTATCTGAAATAATTAACTGAGAGGGGAGGGTGAGTGGCTGAAACTGTATTAAATGTAGCGCCACAGCCGTTTTCTCATTATGCTGCAGTACATTCATACAGCTTACATGACAAAGCCCTGCTTGGCAACTTTGTCCCCTGATACAGGCACTTGTTTGAACACGAGGCTCATGATTTGAATATCTGTAATCCACGCTGAAATCAACAGGCCAGATGAACTTTTTGGCAACCTCTTACCACCACATTGAGTGGGATTTGCTCCCCCCCCCAAAATGCCTAAGCTCACCTAGATTTAGGCTTAAGATCCCATGAAAGGAAAAAAAGGGGCAAAAGTCATTGGATTTGTCTTCCCTGTTCGAGGCCAACAGATATCACGAAACTTTGATATCTTATCAGAGCAAAATCGAAACCTTTCCAATCATTGAACACTCTTCAGGAAACTTTTAATCTCCTAAGTGTCTGCCTTGTGATAATAATATCTCTCTGTGATGTTGCCTCATGAAATTTGCCCGAGTACCATGGCCCTAAGTATTTGAGCTATGAGGCAATACAGTGAAAAGCATAGCCCCCTCATATGAGAACACAACAGTGAATAATTAATAACCTTGCTCCCAATTCCAGGAAAACAATAGCATATTGTAGGAACACTGCACTAATTTAACTAGAGGAAGAAAAAAAAAAAAACTTCGACAAAATGTGGAATGCATCGCCATTGTTGTAAAGAATGTGTGCACGTGTTTTCGATGTGATTATCATAGTATAGCTTTTGCACACTTTTCTGCTTTACTGCTGTGTATGTACTGTAGTGTTGCATGCAGAATGATATTGTAGTGTAATGTTGTTTGCCTTTGAGATTAATCAGAACCCATTAAATACCCCTCTCTCACCTGCTGGCAGTATGTGAGGTGGAAGTGCACATGCAGGAAGCTATTTTCCACAGGCCTCCTCTCTTGGCTGTCAGCTCCCATTAAGGGGGAAGGTGTCATATCTGTAACACAGCTGAGTGCAGATGGCAGAGTGGAGGGGATGGCTCACCGATTTAAACAATGATTAATGAACAGAGATGGAAAACAAATTACATTGGACTATTGGAGGCAGGGAATTGTTTTTATGAAAATGTTAATTGTGTCTGCCAGGCTGATACCAGGAGTGGGGGAGGGGTGGAGAGAGGGCAAGGCAGGGAGGCAACCGAGGGGCTACTGATAGGACGTCTACTACTCCCCTGGCTCAGATTATCGGCGTGTCTCCGCATGCCATGTTTAATACCGAACCTTACCTTTAAGACCTCTAATGTGCCATAACGTTCAAGGTTTGCCTTTTTTACGATGAACCCCATGAAGAATTGTCGCCCACCACTGCACCAATTAGCGTTATCTTTAATAATAAGTGGTTGTAAGTGACGAGAGAAGGCGCCCTGTTCTAGTTGTAATTATTGCAGGCGGGTGCAGCTGCACTACTTAGGGAGATGATGATAATTATTTTTCTTTTTTTTCATTGCCGGTTGATTATTTAAGAGCATCATACACTCATCAGAGTAATCAGGAGAGAGTGATTAGTGAAAATCCACGAGGCTAACAGCTGCCACATTAAACACTTGCCTCTGTTGCCAACACACCGAGTCAGAGCCCTTCCAACGGGACAGAGACGAAACCAAAGCACTTCACCTTCAACTCCACGACCACATGTGTTTGTTAGAAAGTCAAGGCTCGGGGCATGCGGAAAAATAAGAGAAAACAGAGCGCCCAGTGAGAAGGCTTGTTGTCGTGCACCAAGGTCAATGCTTCAATGCTTCGATTCACAAGTACAGGAGTACACCGAGGGGGAGTCAAAGTTTGATATGGCTTTTTTCTGGAAGTGTGGGAAATAGAGATAGTTATTGTGCAGTGACCTTGCCTTCCTCCTGAATTGTGTCATATTGTATTCAAATGAATGAACGGGGCTGTTTGATAAGGCCTTGATCTTACAATCTGATACACAAACTACAACAAATCTGTCTCAATTAGAGAAGTGTGCCACGGCCATGTCCGGTGTTCATGCTGCGCTGCTTGCCACTGTGTAAGGCCTGCTAAACTAAGGGCTAATTCTCTTAGCCCAGATGTTGCCTGAGCACAGTCCTGGGATCCCACTGGGTTGATGAGCTCAATCAGTGAAATGATGAAAAGATGATTTTGTCCCTGTAATTACAGTGTGTAAACTACTTAGCTAGGATTGCAAAGGAAGTCATTTTCTAATTACGCTGGTACCCCGTTGTCTAATGGTGGATGTTTTGTTGTTTTAGAGAGCGCGGGAGAGAGAGAAGGATCGAGAGGAAGAAGTAACGTGTGTGTGTGTGTGTGTGTGTGTGTGTGTGTGTGTGTGTGTGTGTGTGTGTGTGTGTGTGTGTGTGTGTGTGTGTGTGTGTGTGTGTGTGTGTGTGTGTGTGTGTGTGTGTGTGTGTGTGTGTGTGTGTGTGTGTGTGAAGGAGAGAGAGAGAGAAACTTCACGAGGGGTCTGCTCGGCTGCTGCGGCTGAAAAAAAAAGCCATCATAAGGGCAAGATGGCTGCCAAATGAGAGTTCATTGAATTATCAGCCCAGTTAATGTGCCTTGGATTATGCTCTTTGTTTGTCAGTTTTTTTCTTCTTGGAGATGCCATAGCTTAATGAGATACTGTAAGTGGCATTACCAGACTCCTGCTGTGATTTTGTGATGACTCGTTTAATGACTTTTGTTTTAGTGCCTTGAAGTGCTTTTGCAACTGAAAGAAGACACTTTTTCCTCCATTTTTTGCCATCTCTTTGCCAAATTTGATCTTCTCAAAGACGATGTTAAAACGAAATTACCCTGCCTTTTAAAGGATATAGTGACAAGTTTGCATTGGCAAGCCTGCGTTTTTACACCGAGGGGGGTGGGGGTAAGTTGTACTTTTCAAGAAAGCATAACGTGTCAGTATGTTGCATGAAGGAGCTCCATTCTTTGAGATCTGTGTGAGTTCCGTTTGGATCTGGCTGCTGTCCTGCAGGGCCCAACCATCTGATGCAGCCTACACCATGTGGATAGGCTTCTCTAGTGCAAGGCATCCCCTCCGCACCCCTCACTGTTAACACACCCCATCATACGCCAAAGCTTTGTTTGTGTCCAGAAAGAACAGGTGGTCTGTGCAAACAAGAGCAACTGTTTACACATTAGCGATTTAAAATACATTCTATATGCACGTGTTTGCCTGCCTGCACGTATGTGTGTGTTGGAGGGAGACAGCATGCCACAGTGGGTGTCTGTGCATGTGTATGAGGATTTTAGGAGACGGTGTTTGTGTTTCCTTGTGTGTGAGGGCCATTGAAAGCATCAGGGGAGGCATATGAATGCAACGTTTATAAATGACTCACACACACTGTAATGAGGTTTTGATACACTCATAGACTTCTTCACATTCTGCTGAATATAGGTTATTTTTTCATAGGAAATAACTATTGTGAATTCAAAGTGAGGTTTTCCACCAATTCCTACAGGTACAAACACAGCTGGTCACCACTTACATGCTGTTGCAGTTCCTATACCCTGTAGCTTTTAGTATGTCACTTATGTTCCCCCTGTTGCATTGAATGCCACTGATCTGCATTAGTGAATGAAGCAAACAAAATTAATCGAAAGGCTCCTTTTGCTGACTCCCAAATAACATCACCGCTGCACCACATGCACGCCAGATTTATTTTTACGGGGCACAGGCCAGATTTTTTGATAGTTGTAAAAGGAGTGGCATAGATTTACTGCATCCACAACAAATGTGTATGTATTCCTTTATGAGTTCTTTAGCTATTACTCACAAGGAGCTAGTTTGTCAGTGCTGTGTGTGCTCTTTCTGTGCTCTGTACTCCCGCAGTAATGAATGGTGCTGGTTAGACTATTCTGTCTCCGTCAGGCTTTTGGGGGGCCTACAGAGGAGCTCCTATAGGGTTTCATTAATCTGGCTGTCAGAAAGTATATGGGTGCTATCTTTTGTACAGGTCATGGTGGGCAGCTGTGTTACCACTGCCCTCTTCCTTGTTCTGGCTCTTCATCCCCTGACAGCGCCGACCGCAGGATGCCTGGCTGGCTGCTTTTTGGTGGGTGGGCGCGTGGGTGAAGTGAGACACACAGGGCATAATGCATGGCAGGGGGCTTTTACTGTCCGCACATACAGCCTGCTCTGTAATGATGAATACAACTGTTGTTATTTGCAAACTGGGACAGTCAGGGAATTCCTGGAATTTTGAAAGTCATGATCTCTTGTTATGTGGTTTTCAAGTAGGCAAAAACACATTGCAAAGAATCTGGGACATCAACAGATGACATCGCACAGTATCATTAGTTAGTGTGTAGGAAGTATATAAATGTGTGTGTCGTTAGATTTCATGAGAATATCATCACATGTCACTTGTAATTTTATGAATAAATGAAACTGTTTTAATGTGTCATACAAAGATGCATTCAGAAGGAATGCAGCTATACTGTATATTTGGATGTATGTGTGTGTGTGAGTGTATGCATATTTACCTTTCTTTAACACTTACAGTAAAATGCTACAATGGAATTTATTTTTCTTTACATTTTCAATAGTTATTTCCCCTTTCTTCTATTTTGATGAGCTTTTTATCTGGTGGTACTGTTATTATGTTCCCATATAACAACTTTTAAAAGCCAGTTAGACAAGAAGGGAACTCAAGAGAGCACAGACCTCCGCCAAAAGCCATGCCCCCCCCATATTTAAAAAATAATAATGTGCATATCTGCCCCATGATTTGGATCTGCTCCAAACTGTAATGCGATATTCCTTGGCCGATGCTGCACCCTTCCTCATGAACGCATACAAATTTGACACCAATTCAGATTTCTGTACAACAGAATATATTAGGGTTTTATTGACCCATTTCATAAAAAATGAATATTCTTGAATCATTCTATTCTGTACAATACAAAAAGGAAAAAAAGATTATGTTTAAAACTCATGTTTATTATCTGACTATCATTAGATATGTATTTTAGAGTATCACACTGAATATTCTTTTTACCGCCACTCCTCTCCTAATATAATCTTTATTTTAGGTTACATTATGTTACTGTAGCTGCTGGTTGCAGGCTCATGTAGCAGTTTGTGGTGCATTCATTGCAGCTTTCAGCTCAACCATGCACATAAATTATTAATGCTTTTTAACTGCTGTTAAAAAGAAATATGAAATATGCACTTCTGATCTATAAATTTCACTCCAGTGTCAACGCTCTATGGATTTACAATATTGCCCATCCATCCTGGCTGACAATATGCTGCAACTACAAAGTAAAAAGATTACACTTCCACCCTCTTGTAGATTAAATTCTGAAGCACAGATTCCTCTAGTCTGACTGCTGTAAAAACAACTGTAACAATGTTTGATATCGGCGGATCCGAAATCATCCGGAATGCACCACTCCCATGGCTGGTTTAATTGTGTATGTGTCAATTTTTCCCCCCTTTTATTGGCTGTGCTAAATCACACCTGCTCCTTGTTCGTCTACTCGCGGCCACACCTAAGAGGCGCTACAGTGACACGATGCTTAATAACAATCAAGCGCTCTCTCAATCTGCACCAAAAAGATCCTAATCCACTCTGACAGAGAAACACCTGATGGCCATGCATACCGCTTCCCATCTCCAACTATTCCTACACAACCTGGGACACACACACACAGTCACAAGTGATGAAGGTTTTATACCTCCTTCTTATGCTTAGTAAATCAGAGGAATACCACTTTAACAAATATGAAGTGGATCTAGTGTATGCTCACTTTCTCCCTGTCAGATTTGATTAGGTCAGGTCTGTATCTTTACTTTGATCTCAGTGCGGAGCAGACAGGCTGCAGGCACACCAGCTCTTTATCTGTGTGGTTTTGTGTACAACATTTCCTTGACTGACTGAGGTTGCCATGGACCATAGGCAGCAGCAGCATGTGGCTCAGACTAGTTGTCAGACATTTCATTTAGAAGAGCTTTATATACATCAACTTTAGTGTCATGATATAGAAAGGGCTAGTGTTTAGCTTGGGCTGCTCACTTTCAGCCAGCTAGCTGGATAGACAGGTCAAAAAGAGAACATTTCTTGAAAAAATGCACATAATGTTCCTACAGTAGTCAAAGTTATTTGATGCTGCGGCGCCGTTGAGTTTGATCAATCATTATTGATTCAGTGCATACTTCATTGGATACACTGTGCAATATTACCATCCAAGGCTACAGTACGGTAATGACATTAATAGAGGCAAATGCGATAATAGCTCAAATGACCGTAATCCTTGGAAGTGGGTGGGGAGGTGGGGGTAAACATCCTCTGCTACACCCTCCCCCTCTGTTTGGGCAAAAGGAATACCAGGTTATAAAAATATGAAGTAGATCCGCTTTATTATAATACAATTTACTAAGGTTTTCCTGTCAGATATGATTAGGTCAGTATGGTTACATTGATTTCTGATCTGCAGCTCAGAGGAGACACACCAACTCCTGCTGCCAGCCTGCCATCTTTTTATCTGCGTGGTTTTGTGTACATCATTTTCATGACTGACTGAGGTTGCAGTCCAGGATGATGTAAGCCTGTGTTAATTCAGTGTGGACAGTGCCGGCTTTGTTCTGTGCCCTTTGGTGCTGCACTAGAGCTGTGCAGGGCTCGCTTATGTGACCTCTACCATTGTAGCTTGATGTGAATTTGAAGCTTTGTTTTGTTGCTGCAGTTGAATAAAAAAAGAAGGGGAAAGCTGGGCATGGGAAGAAGTGAAGCATATTTTAGCTTTCCATTTTGATATTCCTTCTTTAACTTTGCATTTTTGCATCATCAAGTTGTTTATTTCCCTTAGTACTCCTGTGACATAATTATCCTGGTAAAGGTTTTTTATTCAAATATGCAATAGACCTGCTGAAAAAGCTTAACTCTGTTACTTTAATCTTTTTTCTTTTTAAAGCGCAGATTTGTGAAATGCAAAGGAAGGGCAAGTAGAAGCAGACAGTCTTTGATGTTTGTGTTGCCTTGTGTGTCGGTTCACAATGAGATCAAGACAAATATGTTCACCTTACCCTTTAGTAAAGATGAGATATTTGTTGAGGAAGTCTTTGTGGTGAGATTTAATCAGCAGTTTTTACGGTCTCCAACAATATTCTCAAACCACAGGTATACATTAACACAGGATGAAGAGAGTGAGAACATACTTTGCTCTATTTCCTGACCTATTTGTGGTGCATCTCTGGCATTATACAGCAGCTGCAAGAGTACAGATTTACACTGTTAATTGTTAACTGACATTATACTCACCTGCTCTTTGGCTGGAAATTGATGTATTTGAATAATTAATTTGTTTTGGCAGAATTAGAATGCACTTAATGTTCCTTTTGTTTTCTCTTTAGGCCTGAGCTACAACAAACAGACGATTCATCTGAACAGCATGAATCCACATCCTGTTTCAACTGAATGAGTGCAAACAATCAACACACAGTTCACTGCTAACCTTCCGACCGTCCCACACAGACACCCCTGACCACCATACTGTAACATCAGCCAGTCCCTGAAAGGACAGCTTCATTACCCCGTCCACCCACCCAATTAGGAGCCAGATGGCGCTTCTGGCCAATCAAATCATGGATGCAAGGATTCTCAGCAGCATGAACGGCAGAGCAGAGCTTTCCCAGTTCTTGAGAGTTACCAATCAAAGCATGGTTTCCCAGGTGAATTCCTCCGAGGATGACAGCCGCAAGAACAGGAAGTACCCCTGCCCGCTGTGTGGAAAACGCTTCCGCTTCAACAGCATCCTTTCCCTTCACATGCGCACACACACTGGTGAGAAGCCCTTCAAGTGCCCATACTGCGACCACAGGGCTGCACAGAAGGGCAATCTGAAGATACATCTCCGCACCCACAAGCAAGGCATTATGGGTAAAGGCCGTGGGAGAATTAGGGAGGAGAATAGACTGCTTCATGAGCTTGAGGAAAGGGCGATACTAAGGGACAGGCAGACACGAGCTGGTCAAATCAGCCAACAGCAAATATCCAATACAAACCAACCTCAAAACACACTGTTACACACTGTGCCGACACAACCCCTGTTCTTCATCAACTCTGCTGCAGCAGAGAGCCTACCACACACATCCACATCCCCTAAGGTGGCTGCCATCCCTGATGATCCCATCCAGCCCCAACCCGCTGGCTTCCGCTGCTCATTCTGCAAAGGAAAGTTCAGAAAGCAGCAGGAGCTTGAACGCCACATCAGGATCCTCCATAAGCCCTATAAATGCACCTTGTGCGAGTTTGCTGCCTCACAGGAGGAGGAACTTATCGGCCATGTTGAGACAACACACATTACTGCTGAATCAGGCTCAGGGCAGAAGCCTGTGATGGGGGCTGGTGAGAAGAAAAAGCCCACGGGTGAATTCCCCTGCGAGGTGTGTGGACAGACCTTCAGCCAGGCCTGGTTCCTGAAGGGTCACATGAGGAAACATAAGAACTCTTTTGAGCACTCCTGTCAAATCTGCGGTCGTCGATTCAAAGAACCCTGGTTTCTGAAGAACCACATGAAGGTCCACCTCAACAAGCTGGCTGCTAAGCGTAATCTCCCTGCTGAGCATGACACCTCTGTTAGCATGAATAGCCTAACGCAAGACCACCAGAACAACCTTTACTCGCAGTACATCACCCACATTCACAACAGGTTCCTCACGGCTGAGAGAGCCGAGCATCAAGACTACAGCCAGATACTGGCCTCAGCAGGCGTTGACATGAAGGTTAGGGAGATGCTAGGGAGGATGATTTCCTCAGCTCAAGGCCCTATGACGGATACGGAGAGCTCCTCTTTACTGGGTTTAAATCATCTCCCCCCTCCACTGAGCTCCACCAGCATGGAATATCTGCAGAAGGTCATATCTAACAGAGAGACTCTCAGCAGCTACCCAGGCTGGCAGATCATGACCCCAGGGCTGAATGTTGAACAGCAAATGTTCTGTCCTAAAGAACAGCAGCAGAGTTCCTCCTACCTGACGGAGAGATGTTTTCCCGTTGACGATGGAAAGGTGGGTCAGAGCGACCCGGACACCAAGGCCACCAGCAGGCCCGGTAGTCCAGGCAGCGTGAGTCGTCATGGGCCGACAGAGATCCTCACCGAGACCGGGAGCTCCCACTCTGGCAGCGGCCTCGACCAACGGCCACAATCTTCTTCTCCAGCTACAGGTAATTCAGTCAAAGAACATTTTCTTTTCTTCTGAAAGCTATAAGGTCTAATTCTTAATGATTTATTACATCACATTTTCCTTATTAGTTTATGGTCTCATTTGTTTCTGCAATACATCATAATGTTCATTCAGTAAATAATGGTCCCATTTAGAGTAAAATAGACGATAATACAGGGTATGCTTTAGGTTTTGGATACCTTGTGATTGAGTTTTGATGCTCTCATTATTTCTTACAACTTTAAACTTTCACAATGAGTTTCAATAACTTTTCAGTTGGTGAAAGTGAATTATAACATTTTGGTCTCCTTAAAATGTATTTTACAGCTTTTGGTTGTACTTGGCAATGGCAACTGCTAAAAACCAATGGTCAAAATGCAACATTTCAAAACTGTAGTCCACAAACTAATGGGTGACGTGATGTACAGTCCTTTTGTTTCACGTACTTCTTTTGCTTTTTGCCCTTAATTGACAGACAGGAAATGCAGGTAGAGAAATGTCCCCATTTGTATTCCAACCAAAGTGTTGTAGTTAACATTGTTTATATGGCTTAGTCTGTCTCTTGCGCACCCCCTAAACTTTATAGAAGCATCAAACTGAATGACATGATTGCCCCTTTATTATTTTGCCAGTTTTTTGCAGGACTACATGTTTCTATTCTGAGAATTTATAATATGACAGACCGTATTACAGTGAACTAAATCAGCTTCCAACAAAAGATTTCTTCATCTTATACATTCTCTTTCTATGTTTTCTTTAAAAAATATATAAAGTAGCTAAGTGACAGCTATGGCCTCATCTTTCTTCCCACTAAGTGTAGGGGGACATGAAGCTCAGGGTCAGCAACACCACCACAGATATTACTGTCATCCACAAGGACTTTGTCTTCCTTTAAAAGATAATGGCATCATGTTGAATTGTAGGGATAATTAGTACCCTCTATTTTATATCCGTCACATCCCCACCCCTTGCCTACGGGGGCACAAGATGTTAATGCATGCCATCTGGTGTTTTTAATGATTTGATATATACCACCCAGTGATTTTTATGATTTGATCTACCACCTGGTATTTTTATTGATAGTCTTCTGTTCCACCTGGTGATTTGGATGATTCGGCTCTCTGGGTAAATGCCTTTCTTGTCATGGCGTCCTGCTAACATGTTATCATGGGCCTAAATTACTGCTTTAACAGCGTTGTTAAGAGAAGAAAAACAAGCCGAAACTTTTGTTCTGTTTTTCATCGCTTACCAATATGGTTATTTTCCACTGGAATACTGCTGTTATGTACATCCAAGTCTGATGCGCTCTTGTGGGATTTGATCCAGCATCCTCTTAAATGTTGGCCGTATAGCAGAGATAAATGGATCACGTCTAATCTCATTAGATGCTTTGTTTCCATATTGTACACACATACAGCTATCTGCATATTTACATGTAAATTCTCGCTGTTTACGGCCAAATCCCTCTCTGGTTGCTCTTTAAAAACATATTCAAGCTCTGTTGTTTTTACTTTCCCTCTTCTCCCCCTATCTCCGAGACCATACGGTGTCACTTCCAGAAACATTTATGATAGCTGGCTAGCTGAGGATTTGAGTGCACACAGTTCTGGGATGGCACATTCAGTATCAGACTCTAATTTCAGTCAATATTAAGCATGGAAACTAATTCATTGTAAAGGTCAGGCGTCATTGCTTTAGTCAATGATGGATCCGGCAGGCTCTCTCTCCCCCTTCTCCTCCTCCTCTCCTCTCTGTTCTTAGTCTTGTGTAATGGTAGACTCACTCTGGGGGCTTAGCACCGCATTGTTTAGCTCTGACAATATATCCCAGAGACCTCTGCAGCTGCTCCCTGCGCTCACAATGACAGATTAATTAACACAATCACACGCTGCTGGCCCTGGCTCAACACACAGGTCTGCTGCGGGACAGATAGGTAAATCCTACACATATGGAGAACACGCACCACTTGATGAGGGTTTAATAACAGGGATAAGTTTTTTCGGAGGTGGGGGGGTGGGTTGTAACTGATCAAGTCTGTCTGTCTCGATGGTTGGACGTGGGGGAAGAGAGAGCGAGTGTTTTCTAATTCAGGAGAGCGGAGATGCTGAGGAAGAATTACCACTGCCAGATGTTCAGCTTGAGGAACATTGATTAGTCCAGAATTACTGGCTGCATTATTCATAGTCAGCCTATGGTGGTCATGAAGTTATTGATGTTCTCAATATGGATAGCAAATATAGTACAGTCGTGGCTGTCAGAGTGAGAGACGGCTTCTTTGCTCGATACATCCAGACACAGTGCTGGATTTAGATTTTGAACTACAAATACCCGGCATCTTAAATTAGAAATCACACTTTGATTTCAATAGAAGGCGTGTGTTGCAAATGACTTCTCTCAATATCTCATCAGGACAGATTTGAAGATGCACTTTGACTTTAATTATAATCTGAGATTAAGACTAACGACGTCTTCTTAAAATGATAAACTAATGAAGGGTGCATGCTTGAGGCCTCTGACCTACATTGGGCCGGTTAGATCCCTGCTCAGAATAAAAAACATGCCTAACAAACATAAAATGCTCTGACAGTTATTAATTAGTCCCATTCAATACTCTTAACCTCAAGGTCAGTGAGCAGACACCATGTAATGATGTTGTCCCCACATGTGTTTTGTCTCTTATTCCATGCTTTTACACTTATTTTACTGTAAGCGTTACAGCTACGAGAGCCTGGAATGATAAGCGTCTGTAAAAGGTTGATTGGTAATATGAGCAGCAGTTCACTCAGAAACATAGATAAAGCAAGCTGCTGTACAGAGTATCACTTTTTAATGTGGATGTTACATCCTTCTATTATTTGCGACTGCTGACAGTAAAAGCATTTTATAACCAAAGATTTCCTAATCTAACTAATTCTGCACTCATTCAGAGATCACACTCTTTCTGACTGGGTTGTCTAAACTGATTACCTGTTGGCTTTCCTGTCTCACTCTCACTTCTGTCTTTTAATCCTCTTTTTAATTATTATTGCAGATATGAGGCTCAAATTAAGCTCAAAATGCTTGTTTTCCTAGCATGCAGATAAAAAGATTTACCCAGGGAGTTCTGAACACCTGCCTTGAAATATTGTTCCACCGTCTCCTGAATGCCATTTGGCTTAATTGACTTGGAAACGTCCCAAATGCGTCATTGACTATGTGGTCTAATTAATATTAATAATATATGCTATTATAAACATCAAAGAACATCTGGTGCCCCTGTTTTTCTCACCAGTCTTGTGTGTGACTCTCTCGCTCTCACTCTGTTTCATCTTAAACCAAACCAGCCACCATGTATCTGTGCTTTGCATTTTCAGGTGCCTGATTGCATATATAGAAAGAGCCAAAACCTCACTGTGTAGAGTTTGATATCTACAATATACCTGCCAAATGCCTAAGTAAGCATATAGTATGTGAGCCCGTGATTGCATTGACGGTGATGTGTGTTGTAAATCTTAAAGCCTATTTCCATATGAAATGAATCACTCGTCCAAGCCAGCTGCATGCTTTTTCCAAAGACACGGCTCACTTGAAGCATTTATTTATTTATTTACCTTTTTCCTCTGCCTTGCACATCCAGTAAGGGCGGATAACTCATACGCATCACTTCATTAGATGCTCTGTGTTAGGTGAGAGAGGCTGGGGTTTGTAATGATGCAGTAATTGGAGTTTTGGTTGATAAATCTAAGCTCTAAAATGACTCCCCTCACATAATGTGAGCCTCGGCAGTGTAAGTAAATCTTAAACTGATTAAGTTAGCATGAACCAGGCAATCACAAAGATGGCACCCATCCAAATGAAGAGGGAAAAAAAGGGCAGAGTCTTCATTCTTTGTATTGTTTTACAGCTCTCATGTAGG
Source organism: Trematomus bernacchii (assembly GCF_902827165.1). NCBI lineage: Eukaryota > Metazoa > Chordata > Actinopteri > Perciformes > Nototheniidae > Trematomus > Trematomus bernacchii. Next base: position 10,787,978 of record NW_022987714.1, on the reverse strand, counting down.
CTGGCAAATGGGTCCACGCTGAAAGATGAGGTCAGATATATGTGTTTTCTGCATTTGGAGCTGGCCGGTAATGTCATCGTAATTTAAGCCGCAGAATAATTTAGATATATGGCGTGCGTCTGAAAGAGTTCCATTAAGCTGTTTGGATTTTTTTGTCTCTTACTGGAGACGAGGGTGTGGCACTGTTGAAGTCTCTTTCCCGCTCTTGCACGCCCACGCACGTCGCCACGCACATGTATACAGACATTAAATAAAACATGCACACACCCACACACACACACACACACACACACACACACACACACACACACACACACACACACACACACACACACACACACACACACACACACACACACACACACACACACACACACACACACACACACACACACACACACACACACACACACACACACAAACACACACAAACTCATATACAGTACAAACAGGGGTGACTGCATTCTGTCAGGGGCACGGATTTGCCATTTCAGCAGTGATTTTTCAATTTCATTAGGTTCAGCTCTATTTAGTTAATATGTGGCTGTTATTTTATGGGTTTGTGCATTTGAAATAGTAAAAAAAAATCTTCTTTTACTACTGTTCACCTCACAAAAGCGGGGTTTTCTATTAAAGTTGGAAACAAAGTGAAGTAACAACTACAGATCATTAGATTTATATTTACCTCAGAGCATTGCCTCAGGGTCAGATCCTGAGGTATATGAAATTGATATTTCTCTGGCGGGGATGAATCACTGTTGTAACTCAGATATTAGTCCATTAAAGAAGAACAATAAGGCATCAATATGCATAGAATTAAATTAATGGTGGTGGGTTTATCTCCCTATCCCAGACGCATCCCTAAAAGACACAGTATAATGTATGACCTGACCTTCAAATGCCAGGAGAGTGTTGGGCAATAAACTGCCAATATTTGTGGCTTAATGGTGTCGGATGACTTTTACTGTAATTGGAATGGCAGGGAAACAGCTGGGCTGTTTAAAGACAGTGCAAGGCTGAGGTCTTAGACAATCACTAACTCAAAATGGTAACATGCAGTGTGTTTAACCCTGAAGGGAGTTTCTGTGATAGCTAATGATTAAACTGTAGGTAAACAGAGGGAAGAAGATTTAAATTACCTTTAATTAAAAGTTATGGTGAGCGAGATCAAATCTTGTCTCCAGATGGATATTTTTCATAGGCTAAAAGGAGAAAAATTACCCTCAATCATTCCCCACAATAATACACTTTGTACTTTTTGAATTATGGCTCCGACACACCATTTTTCAAGTATGAAGCAAAAATAAACTCAGCTACAGTACGTGGTGCGGTTAATCAGAACAGCTCACATGTTGGACGTTATTTTGACTGGGGAACCCACTTACTGGTTTTGATGGAATGAGGTTCTTGTCTGCGACATCTGCCTTATTCTAGTTGCTTTGAATTTGACTGTTTATTATTTCTGGAAGAATCTTGTTTGGTGTTAACATCTTTGGGTGTATTTATTGCACATGGTGGTGGCGTCCATACTGTAAAATGATGGATCACTGGAGCTGAAAGCTGATTACAAGCTTGATTTACTGCAGGGCAGCCCTTAAATCATTCAACTCAGCCTGGTGTGGGATTGCAACATTTTTCATGTTTAGACATCGGTTGTTGGTACATACTTTTCTCACAACAGAACGCTCAGTATATGCCTCATATAAACATTGTTTCCTAATTTGATTTGGATTGTATTATGTCTTTGTTGTTCTTGTCTGTGTTAGGTGAGAAAGTCTACAGGTGTCCGGTCTCCAGTGACTTCACTGCTGCACAGACAGCCTCCCTCAGCTTCCATCTGGATCGCTACCACTTCCCCCACTGGCAAAACAGCAGGGATCTTTCTTCTCCACTGCAGCCCACCAGCAGCAGCAGCAGCAGCTCCAGCCCCAACCCCAACCCCAAGCTCAGACCTCGATCCAGGGAAGGCTGGAGCCCGGCCCAGTACCTTGGCTTGGAGAACCACAGTGAAAACACCCTGCTCATCAACAAGCAGCCCGACATCACTGACAAAGACGCAGGTGTAGACGCCTCTTTATCTGCTCCAACCAGGAAGTCCCAGTACGAGCCTTTAGACCTGTCTGTCAGGCCAGACTCTGTCATGTCTCATTCAGGGATGTCTTCGGCTGAACTGCTTCAGATGGCTGGCGTTTTCAGTAATGGACTCTCCTCCTCCCTGGCCCGAAGGCTACAAAGTTACTCTAATGCTGCAGCTGAACTCGGAGTGAAGCCCGCATATCAGTGTGACCTTTTGGTGCAGGGAATAAAGGGAGAGATGAACGCGCTGAGTGCTGGCTCCACAGGTCACAACGGTGAAGGTGAATTTGAGAAATCTGAGCAAGGGAGGGATGATGAAAATGATGATGCTGCCAAGTGGAAGGTCCTGAAAAATGATATCCTCGAGCCCGAAGAGATGGGAGAGGCTGATTTCCAGATTCCAGGAGAAAAGAAGCATGAGAAGGCGGGACCTTGGGGCAGAGCAGTGGCTGAATCTCCCATCTCCTCTCTGGAGAACCTGACTCCAGGACAGGCAGATCAGCTCCAGCACCAGGGCGGCCTGCTCTCCTACCTCAGATCCCAGGGGAACATGAGCAGCACACACAACGTCAGTCTGAACGATGGGGGGAGCATGGAGACAGATGTTGCATCAGGTGAGCATCGGCTTATGTATCATGTATGTTAAATGCAGCTGTCACTGAAGTAAAGCCAGGGCTGCCTTCGGATTTGAAAGTATCTATTGCCATCTAGTGGACAAAGACGGGTCCATTATTTTTTCTTTCATCTTGTTATCTCCTTTCAGATGCTTTGTACCAACCCATGTCAATGTGACTGTAGATGGCCATATAACAATAATACAATTGCTTAACTTAATTGTATATATAAGTGGCTGCCTAGCATGCATGATATTGTGAGCCACAAGAATGCTGCCACCCCAAAAAAAAAGTGTTTGGCAGTATCTCCTCCCTCACCTGACACAGTAAGTGTGAAGAGCGAGTGTGAGTGTGTGAGAATAAATCCTGCCAATTACAAACAACACCCTTCCTTTATAGCACTTACGTTTTTTCTTCATCCCAGTTCGTATCTCTGATCTCAAATAGGGGCTAAAGAAGACACAGGTGTGTGGCACTGATTACCCCCACACTTTAAAGGATGATATAATCTCCTTGTGTGATAGGTTACAAATCACCCAAGCCAATGGAAGCCCACTGACGGAGAGGCTTAAGCTCTTGTGCTGGTGTGATATGCTTGCTGAGTGCAGATTTAATAATGCTGTCTCTCAAGAGAGGGAATCCAACAGCTGGGGTCTTTGATATGCATGTATTATGAGTGCAACATGATACACCTTCCCTCTGATCCCCCTCTTATTCAGAAACTCAATATGTTCATGTGAAAGACAGGAAAGTGCCTGTCAACTCCATTAGGGATTAACATCTGTTCCCTTTCTTTATGATTCTAACAGCAAGATGTAGTTTTCTATTTGATTGTACAGATGGTTATTATAATATGCCGAAAAGCAGCCCTCTCCTTCAACTCATGTCATGGAGATTGCGCTGTTTATGTTTCTTCCACCCTTTTATTGCGTATAAAGCCGTTTTAATTACAAATCAGATCAAAAGCTGTATGTTTTGAGTCGTCGTCTTTGAGGGTACCTTATGTTTTATATTTCTTGTTTTGAAAAAAGGGACAATTTGCTCCATTCAACAACAAAAACATTATACTGTGACTATCGCTTGGTGTCGCAGCAATGATAGCAATGTTTTAGTTTTTGGTTTGGAGTTATTTAAAGCATCCCTTCCCTTTTGATTGCTGCAGAATTATCTTCCATATTTTTTTTTTCTCCCTGAGAGAAGGAAGACACAGTAGACACAATAAACACCTGTCAGTCAAACTGGACATTGAGACGAGTATGTGACATTGAGAGTCCATCGAGCGTCCTCCAAAACTGAACTAAGCAGGTGGCCCGGCAGCCTGTCCTGTCTGCAGTGCTGACCAGGTGGCTTTGTCATGGGGCTGTCTCCTGTTGCCCCCATCCTCACCATACTGTATGGCACGTCGAGTGGCATGGTGACATATTGCCGGGCAGTTTGGACATGGAGTGATGTGTTTGTGATGACAGTTCAGGTCGGCTCCAATGTGCCAGCAGTGGTAATTGGCCAGATGGTGACCTCTGGTTGAACCTGTCTGCATGCTCATTAGTCTCACTGAGCCCTCCCTTGTGTTTTTAAACAAAAACTCCCATCTCTGCACTGCTTTGACTCCACCACTAGATGGCCACATTTACCACTCTAACTGTTAAGCTGTGGTAAAGCCTCTACATCTTCCTGTACCAGGTGTTTAACATGCTTTCATTTTTCTCAGGAATAATTAGGGCAACTATTTGTGTGGCACCACAGATGCCTTGAGGTTCAGAGTGTTATCTAACTTTAAACAAGTTCACCTAAACCTGCTGTTTCTTCTGCGACATCAGAGCAGGCCTCTCAGGCTCATGAGAACAAGTGAATATGAGAAGATCGATAAAGAAAGGATTAAGAATGAAACAGAGGGCAGAGAGAAAGGAAAGGCCCTGATTTGAAAGGTTGAAAGGGGTGAGTCATTATCTCATTGTCTGACCTCTGTGTACCCTCCGCGGAGAGGGTGACAAGAGAGCGAGAGAAAACGCGAGAGAAAAGGAGCGAGAAAGATCACCATAGATGGAGATAGATGGAGCGACAGCGAGGTGAAAGAGGAGCGGTAGTGCGGCTGTCTCCATGAGCAGATGTCGTTTGAGGGCAGCGAGAGGGCAGCGCGGCCTGCCTTTGTGCCTTGCTTCTCCCTATAGAGATAATGAAGGGTGGAGCTCTGGGAAGGATGTGCAGTCATCACTCACTGTCTGTGTGCCATCAGAGCTCAGCCCTGTGTCATCCGTCACCATTCAGCTCCTCTGGCCCCCGTCGGCCCCGCCACTGTCATCATGGTCATTATCTCAGCCTGTGACACACAACACTCTCACCACACACAGACACAGACACACACACACACAACACACACACACACACACACACACACACACACACACACACCACACACACACACACACACACACACACACACACACACACACACACACACACACACACACACACACACACACACTGGAATACATGTGTAGGTACAAACATATAAATGTACAAACACAACAAATTATGCACCTTACCTATAGGGCAGACTATAGTTTTACAATTCAAATACCAAAATAAAACTTTTGACACCGTTCTTTCACACAAAAGAAGCCAAAGTTCTAAAATGTGGGTTGAACACAGAAGGGTCAAAACAAATGTGGCAAACTGCTGCCTACTTGATGTTTAGTACTGCACTACACTATACTGTCACAGCTCTACTTATTGCAAGGGTACTACCTTGTACTTTAAGGAGTAGTTTGACATTTTAGAAATGACCGATATTTGCTTTCTTAATGAGTTAGATGTGAAGAAACCACTCTCATATCTGTCAAATAAATATTAAGCTCAGCCAGGAGAAGGTTAGCATAGCTAGCATAAAGCCTGGGAACATGGTAACAGCTAGACTATATATTTTAGGAATTTGTACACAAATCTAAAAGTAAAAATAACACCTTATAGTTTTACAGAGAGCTACTGGCGGGTTCAGTGAATTTGCTAAAAACAAGTCGAATGAGGCAAGAAACGGTGGTCAAACGATCATAAATCCTTTTAAAGTTTCACATTAGCTTAAGATAGAGAATGACTACCTAATTACTACTACTACTACTAGTACTACTACTCAAACTATCCATTGTAAACATCCATCACAGTTTATAGACTGCCTTCCTGGTTGATATTTGACCTAGCATACAGGCTAGTTATGTGCACACACATTTCCTGTGATTTCCCCTGATAATCAGGCTGTATTGTTAGCTTGTTTACAATCTGTCTGATTGTCTGACTGCCCGTGTTTCTTGTCTGACTTCGTTATAGTGATGTTGCCGTGTTCCCAGATCTCAGCAATTGCTTTGGTGAGTATAATGTTATCATAATAGATGCAAATGATGGCCCAGAATTACACAGGGCCCCAGTTTTATTAAACAAGAACTGTCATTTAATACAGTTCAATGTCAGCATCGTACAGAGTCAAAGTCAGTAATCACTCATTCTGTTTTTCTTCCTTCACTCTTTCTCTCAACACCACACAATCCCACCCCTCTCATTTCCTGTTCGGTCTATTTGTGCATCTGTGTACGTGTGTGTGTGCGTGCGTGTGTGTTTGTGTGTGTGGCTGTTCTGAAGCTATGGCCCGAGCAGCCTATGAATGGAAGATCATGTGGTGAAGAGATGGATGGCTCTGAGCCCACTGCTGTCTCCTCTAATTGTAAAATATTAGTTACATTAGACTTTGGCCTGTGATTAATGGAACTTATTTGGAGGTTGCCCTCTCCTGGACCTCCCCTCTCCTCTGGTGGGAGGGAAGAAAGAACTGCAGACCCAGGGAGACGAGAAGGGAGAGAAAGAAAGAAAGGCGAAAGAGAGGAGGGGGGGAGACAAGCAGGGCAACAAGCGACTGATGTCGACGCAAGACCTTTTGGCTTATTATTAACTGACGTTATGAGAGTGTAATGGGCTACAGGATTGTTCATGTCCTGAGGGTGCATTTACAAGATTTTAACAAGATTGAGGGAAATCTGTTCATTCAAGTTACAATGTAACAGTTGAATGTGGGAAAGTAGGATTTGTTCAGTTCCTACATGCTTATTTTTAAAAGAGCAATTTAATCAGATTAAGAGATGCAGAAGGGACCGCATGGTAACTCAATGGTTTCAGCGCAAGCCACATTATCCCAGGTTCATTTCCAGCCTTCGATCCTTTGTTGAATATCATACCCATCTCTATCTCCCATTCTTTTCAGTTTATTGTTTCATCTGTCAAATAAAGGCAAAAATTACCAAACAATTGGTTACACACAGGTCCAGTGCATAGGATTTGGTGGCATCTAGTGGATAGGTTACCCCTCCACTCACTCACTCACTCACTCACTCACTCACTCAGTGGAGACTCTGAGAACTAGGTGGAATTCATATAATGTAAAAAAACAGTTATGTTCTCTGCAACTGTAGGACATGGAGGTTTCAGTTGATCAAACAATCAGAATATAGTTATGAATATTATTTCCGTTTTTGTAAATAGATCTCCCCACCTTACATGCTCATCTTTAAAGAGAGGCACATAATCAGGGATGCTTGTCTTTTACTGTTCATTCCTATATCCTGTTTATTCCACGTCCATTGATTGAGGTTTGGAGACGGTGAAGTGAGATGGTTGGAGTTTAACGCTAAACTGCTCTGTACCTGGATTTTGACAAAGCTTCTCTTTCACCATTGTTCCTACCAGACGGCTCACACACACACACACACACACACACACACACACACACACACACACACACACACACACACACACACACACACACACACACACACACACACACACACACACACACACACACACACACACACACACACACACATTCACACAAACACACACACACCCAACTGTGCCATCCTGATGATATTCAGATGTGTCAGGCATTATCCTCTCTCTGACTGGTGTGTGTGGATATGTGTTTGTGTGTGTGTGTGTGTGTGTGTGTGTGTGTGTGTGTGTGTGTGTGTGTGTGTGTGTGTGTCCTTTACGGCCATCAGGTTATTATACACCAACAGATGGAGCATTACCTTTTATTGCTCACACCGTCTGTGAGTTTTCCCACTTTCCCCCCAAAAAAACACCTTTTTTATGTAGATGTGAAAGTGAGTGTTCAGCTGCGTACAGCTGTCTCGGCTCTGATGAGGAGCATGATAGAGAGGAAGAGGCGAGGGTGGGGGGAAAAGGCTGAGACAGCCCTCAGTTTTTGGGAAGTGATGTCAGATGACATCAGCACATAATGGTTTACTGTAACCATGAATCACAGAAAAACACATTAAAGCGTTAGACAAAAAGGAAAAGAGAATGTCACTATATGAGGTAACATCTCAAAAATAGCACAGCAGTGAACAAGGACACATGTCTGTCTATGTGGACAGGTAGATGAGTCATCCAGCACTGTTTTTGTTTTAGCTACACCTTCAGGCTTGGGTGTCATACTGATTTTTATTGAGGTCAGCTAAACTTCTGGAAGCTATTAGCGGTTTGCTTTGTTGTTTGTATCTTAAAGGTACACTCCGTGCTCTGTCATTTAGCTTCACATTATTTGGAGTTGCAGTTCTGTAGCGGGCGCTAAAGAGGGGGACAGACAGGAAGTTTTGGCATGCCTTGCCTCCCAGCTGCAGACGTCTGTCATTCCTCAACTCAACACTTGTGTGTGTGTTTATTTGTCTGTGTGTGTGCGTGCATGTATGTGTGTAGGGATGTGTTTGAGTTGTGGTCAGGAAATATGTTACAATAACTTGAAACTTGCTGGCCTTTTATAAAAACCTGTCTACTGATGAAGTGCTAGTGTTTAAAAGTACAAATTGTTATTATTAGGCCACAGTTTTAGACTTCTATTTTCTATTTATTTTTTCCAACAATACCACAGTGAGTTTAGCACTCTATAACTAAAAGGAAACTTGTTTTAGCCCCATTGAAACATGAGTGTCTTTGTGTGTTTTCATTTGCCACCCTAGCATTTCAGTCAAAGTTTAACTTCACACCTGGCAACATCTGGTCTCGAATACAGAAAAGAAATGACTTGCCAAGATAAACATTTAATATCAAGATTTATAACCATACCATTTTCACAGAACAAAAATTCGACCTTGCTTGTTTTCACAAAGCTGTTCCATGAACAGAAACCTGTCCCACGGAAGCCTTAAAAGGTGTAAATCATGTGATCTAAGTCTGACTTGGTAAAACAAATGTAAGGATCATAACTCTAAAGTGTTGTTGTAATACTCTTTTCAGCCACAACAAGCTTAAGTGCACCTCTACACCATATTCTAATTATGAATAAAAGCATTGTTTTCTTCCAGGTGAGTTAGAAATGGGGTAGTGGTGCACCACAGTCTCTTATGACCAAAACAAGTATAACAACAAACACTTGAATTCAGTTAAATTTGTGTTATTTAATTTAATTTACAAATACAGTCCCCCTGTTTCCACTCCTACTGCTATTTATTAAATGTTTTACTTTACTTTATTTACTTTTGTTTGTTTGTTTGTTTGTTTGTTTGTTTGTTCACCATGTAAAGCGGCCTTGGGTCCCTTGAAAGGCGCTATACAAATGTCATCTATTATTATTATTATTATTATTAATAATTTAGAAAAAAAGAAACTTAGAAAAAAGTATTCTGGTTTAACTATTTCTCCCACTTGTTTTTAGAGATCTTTTAAAACATTAATTCACCTGTTATTTAGTCATAAACACAGATCCCAAAACGATTCTGATCAGACTATGAAAATAAATCCCCAGAATTTGTTTTTATTAACTTGCCTCTCACGGCTTCCGTACTGTACTGTGACGTTTTGTTTCCCAACAGAGCTGCTAAACTATTTTAATATGACTGGCTCACATTAATAAGTATTGGTAATAAGTCTGATTTCTCTGTCTTTTCCAGGTCGGAAGCCATTCCAGTGCAGGTACTGCCCCTACAGCGCCTCCCAGAAGGGCAACCTGAAGACCCACGTCCTGTGTGTCCACCGCAAGCCCTTTGACAACAGCCTCTACCCCGACCGCCGCCTGCGACGCTCGCACCAGCCACAGAGGCCCTCCAGATTGCCTCAGAGCATCATGGGAGATAATCGTGTGGCAGGAAGAGACCAGATTGGCATGACATCACTCTGTGGGACTTGATGTTGTCATGGCAACAGCAGATACAGACAGTCATGCTTATTGTTTTAGCTTCACCTCGAAGGGGTTAGGATGATTGAAAATGTAAAAAAAAAATGTTAACAACCAACCTTGATGTACATTCCAGTGTTTACTTGAAGAGCCACAGTATGTATTTATCTGTAGCAAAGAAGCTGCCTATAATAATAATAAAGTCCGTTGTGATGTGAAAGTGTAGCGAGGGTATTTAGTGCCGTTCATTTTGTCAAAAGTGTCAAAACGATTTACTTGTGCTTACATGCATCTATCAGTTCAACACTTGTGTGATAGGGAGAATGTACCATGCCTGCCCAAAGCACTTGTTCTTTCATCCAGTAAATACCCTGTGTTACATTTTTGTAAATATCGCTCGATTTCCCTTCCAGTCCAGAAGTCCTGTCTATCTGTCAGGATATGGTGCCAGATGTTCGGGCTTTAATCGCGGCAGATGTAATGAAGTAGAATGTTGCACATCGGAGCTTCCATTTGTTCTGGATTCCACTCCAGGGAGAAAGCCTCTCTCACATATAATTATTGCCCATTAACTCCTATGCTTCATGCCCTCGTGCTGGAACAATGCTCAATTAAGGGGAACCAAGGAAATGGAAAAACTGCAGAGATGCATTGATAGTACATTCAAATCCTTTTTTTCTCTACTTTTGCTATAAAATCGAGTGTCACCACCAATGTGTGTATGCACCAGATCTGCCCACTTGTATGAAATAGCCCCAATCAGCATGGCTATTGTATGCAGCTACTATATGGTAATTTTAGCATGATCTGAGCTGCTTCGGCCTCCTGTGCCAAAAGTCTGCCCGTACATCCAGAGATCACCTTGGGCAGCTGTGTGCCTGTTCAGCCAGGGCCTTGTAGCCACAGCGATGTGACTTTGACTGACAGTCGGCCTGACAACTCCATTCATGCGCCACCTGCTAGCTGTCAATCAGGGTGGCCATCCTGGGGCTATTGACGGAGCTGTCAGCCTGTGTGAGATGTGTCTGTCAAAGCCCACCCACTCTGCCACTCTGTCTCCCTGCCTGGGCAGTCTGACATTCGTTTACTGTCCCCCTTCCATCCCTTCCATCTCTTTCTCTTTCTTCCACTCTGTCTGTCCGTCTCCTGCCTGTTTCCCTTCAGAGACATGCCAGCCCCTTAATCCCCGATCCAATCACAGATTCTTTGGGTACACATTTGTCATCCTCAAACCCTCTGGACTTCTTCACATCACTTCTACAGGTGACTCAGGCCTCATATACATGTGTTTTCTATCGCTGCTACTTGTGTTTGCACTGTACGCCAATGTCACCAATCCTTTCTCTCCTCTGTTTCCCTTGACATTTCTCTATCATCTCTTGTTCTGCTGCACCTTTGCTCACTCACCCTTCATCTCTCTGGCTGACAGGTGACAAGTTCTGGGCCTCCAGCTGACTGGCTAATCGGAGACCTGTCATACCTGTCAATAGTTTTTCAGAGCCATGCCAAGCCACATCAGGCCAGCCCAGACCATCTTGTGAGTTGACCAAGGGCACAGAGTTTTGCAGCAAGTGGAGGAAATTCTCCCAAAAAACTCAGCAATGTAGGAATTTCTGTCACTTGCACCCCTCCAACAGCCCTCTGGATATGGATCATCCCTAAGGCCTCCTCCTGTCAAACTTCCTAATTAAGCACAGTTTCCCTTAAAGCAGGGCCCTTTAATTAATGCCGGGGAAGTTTGTTAATTACTCCTAACGGTGATGAATGTTTTAGTTAATGTCTCACAACCATGGTCAATGTCATACTCAGGTTTTTTTTGCCGCTTTGTTATCTTTTTTACTCATTGCTCCCAGCGCTGTTTTACGTTTGAACTCAAGGACTCATCGTGTCATCGCTTTATCTAAAATGGCAGTTTGCATGTTATCAGGTTCCATCATGCCTCCACAGCCTGATTAGCTTGACAGATGAGTGAAATACACAGATGCTTAATTCCTGTATTTTTTCCGCCTAGCTCTGGCTCACCTTGACCTTTTGCTTAGAATGACATCCTGTTTACCTGCAGTAAATCAATCCTCATTCTATGGCACCTATAAATAACTCTTCTCAGGAGAAAAGGCGGACATGTCAGCCTATGTTGGAAATGGTTGTCAGCGTGGGTTTTATTATCAACCCCTGTTTAGAATAATGTCAGTTTAAATTGAAAATACAGATCATGAAAAACATACCTTTTAGTGCTTCTTCACGTACCTTTGAGTATCTTGAATGCATGCCAACCCACAAATTGGTTAATAAGACAACTATATTTCTATGTGGGCTGCCTTGGTCAGGAAATATTGGAATCAAGAACCTATTCACATTTGTATCCCCTTCCTATGTCACCTACAAGCTCATTACAATATACAGCTGAGTCTGAGTATCTCACTAACAATCTTTTCAGTTTTTTCTCCCAGCCAATCAGAGCAGAGATGGACTTAAAGAGACAGGCACTTAAACAGAGTGTTTTAGACAGAGTGGGAAGACCAGTATATTCAGGAAGATAGTTTGAGAGAAAGACTATGTTTATTTAAACCAAAATGTTTTAAACATTATTCAGTCGAAACCCAAAGCACAAATATGAAACTTAAAATGTGGAGGATATGCCCCCTTTAATTGGCTGTTAATGAAAATGATCACCTCAATCTTCTTTTTTCCTTTTTCGACATGCTCCTCTTCATTATCCCTCCCATCATTATTACTGCTTACAGTTGCTTATCTGCAGACCATGTTTGAGGTCTCTTTCTCAGCCTCATTGAGAGAGGCGGGCCATGTACAGCTAATCAGCTTGAATAAGTAAAGGAAACACTTTGACAGGCCAGGTAATGAGAAGTAATGAATCACTAATCACAGTCTCCTACAACCCTTGGAGCACAGATGAAAAATTAAAGGTAATTAGCTTGCACAGTTGTGAAAACAATATTTAAGACTGTTGGCATTACATGGCACAGACTTAACAGATTTTCTCTGCCGACAACATACATCAACACGGCGCTGAAGTCCTAATATCAAGCTGTTATTGGAAAAGCTTTCTCGATGTTATTTTAGTGACTGATCTGATCAGGGTATTAAAGTCCCAATTTTTTCTCTCACAAAAGCAATCTCTCCAAAACGCACGCATGAAAAATGCTTCACTTAGTTTTACCCTAAGGATTTTGTCTACTGAGGGAAAGAAGGAACACGCCAGCAACATGCTTCTGAAACTCAGCTTTGGTAAAAGAAATACTGAGGAACAGCGGAGTGTGAGATAATATTCATTCTCTACTTCACACACACACACATAGAGGTAATTCAGAGACATATGGTCAGAGCTGCGAACCCTCTGCAGCTCTCCGTGGTTCCTGACAGCAGAGTGAGGGATGCTTTGACAGGGCCCGTGTTTGACAAGTCTGCGCGAGACTCAAAGTACAGGATCCAGACATGGCCTGTCAGTCAAAGCCGGTGCATCTCCCTGCTGAGATGTGCCAGTTTAGTCACAGTTACAAAGGAACTAATATGCGTTAACTGGAGCAAGGCACACATATGGGCCTAGTAGAGCCCCGTGTCCCGAGGCTGGGATTGAATGAATGCCAAAGAACATAAGCCCAAGATATAAAAAGAATTACAAGGGGACAAATAAAACATGGGGATTATGTCAGTGTGAGAAATGGAGGCGTTGTAATTCTGCATGTGTGCCGGCTCGCCTCTCCTGTTTCGGCATCCAGGGCCTGTGGGCTGTAGCCCCGTAGTCCTGCACCTGTGCTCCGAGGATCCAGGAGCTTTAGAGGGAGAATGGAGGGAGGAGGTTGTTTTACTGTACGTGTCAGGGAGGGGCTGCACTATTAGGGGATAGAGGAGGTTTGAAAGAGGAAAGTGGGACATCATAAGACTCATTTGGGGTGTTGGAGACAATCAGGTCCATTCTGTAATTGCCAAATCAGATGCCAGCTCCTATGTTTTGAGTTTTAGTACATGTAAGAGGGTAGCCCCCCTCATGTTGTACAATACACATGTTCAGTTAAACACCAGTGACAAGAATGACTCGATTTAAGCCCACAACTACACCCCTGCTCAGCGGCTTGTGTCGTGTTATCACTCGAAGTTCATTTGAGTTTTAAGCATCCTCTCTTTCTCGCTCTTCTGCTTTCGAACGTAAGACCTGTCTCGCATAACAAACAATTGCACCAAACTCCATTAAAATCACTTCATGGGGATGTGCTAGTGCCTCAAGTTAAAGGCTGTAATTGAAAAGCATTTGACAAACCACGCACCGCAAAGTGACAATAGACAAGCTGTGATTCTCACTTGAGTTATTCAGTGGAAATGATTATCATCATTTTATTCCGTGCCCTGCACAACTTGCTTGAATAGTACGTCTCCAAAACACTGATCCTCGGATTTGTTCATGCTAACGATCTTCAGATGGATAGACGCCCTGATAATGACTTTCTTTCTCACAACACAAGACACTATTTAACGGCCAGTATACTCCTGATGAAATGAAAGCCTCAACTACTTTTGGATTATCTTTTTTTATTTTGATGACACCTAAGCGGGGTTCCCTGAATGCCACTTTGACAACTTACTGTTCTCCAGCTTGCACTGAAGCGCAGTGTGACCAGACAAACCCTAAGAAGTGTCTCCTGGGAAGATGCTCCCGTCCATTTATTTGAAGTGACAGCCACATCCTTGACAAACACACCTGTCATTGTTCAAGTCACATCACATTTTCAGTTTCATAGACAGAAGACAGTAGAGGTGTGCAGGTGTGTGTGTGTGTGTGTGTGTGTGTGTGTGTGTGTGTGTGTGTGTGTGTGTGTGTGTGTGTGTGTGTGTGTGTGTGTGTGTGTGTGTGTGTGTGTGTGTGTGTGTGTGTGTGTGTTTATGTACATGTGAGCATGAGTGCCCATAAGAAAGTTTCTTTATCCTATTTTTTCCTCTGTGCTCCAGCTGTTGTTCAGGAACACAGCCAGATTCTTTCATTGGCTTCTTCAGCCAACGTTTATGAAACAAGACATCTGGTATATTTATTTTCAAACGCGCGTCAGAAATGGATTTAATGTGCCAGAACCTGCTGACCATCACTCTGGGTGTTTTAAGTTATTGTCGCTGAGCTGGTCAAAAGAAATCTCCTCTCTGTGTGTCTCCGCAGTGGCGTGGCAAGTTTTTGGTGGGGGAGGGGCCGGTTATGGGGACTAAAGGAAGAGGGGGGCGGGTGATGAGCTGCTGCAATAATAAGCAGATTTTAATGATTTACTATAAATCAGCAGCCGAGGCCTCTGCTTGGGGAGACTGAGGGGGATGACAGCTCCTGACTCACACACCTCGCAAATGCCTTGCTGATGATGTGTGTGTGCTTCAGATCATCAATCACCAGGCACACACACACACACACACGCGCATACGTCCCACTTTTACAAAAACATGCTTTCAACACATGTACACAGGTGCACACACACACACACACACACACACACACACACACACACACACACACACACACACACACATATGTGCAGCCACACACATGTTCCGTGTCTCTAATGTCTCCTCTGCTGTGGCAGGGGACAAATCAATCACGGGTACAGAAGTTCAAGGGGGTAAGAGATTGTCTGGTCCGTTTTTCCCTATGCTATTGATCCCATTTTACTGGCATCATCGCCAAGCTGTCTCACAAACCCCGGGACGGCGATGGATTGAAAGTGGATGATTGAGAGAGGAGGTAGGGTGACATTCACTGTAATCTCAGCCCCCCACCCTCACCCACACCCTTTACCCCCAACCCCGCCCTCCTCCTAACACGCAGGCAAATCCGATGACATTGGAAGTTAGTATTGTACAGGGAGTTTTTTGGAGCAGATAGAATCAGGCCCATCACCTTAAATCTGCAGTGAAGGAAACACACTTGGCAGAGATTAACCATGTTTTTTGTTTGTTTTCCTGTCTCTTCGCATTCCTTCTCCAGCCGTCACACTGCGCGTCTGAGTGTCGGAAGGTGTTGTGTGCCGTCTCCTGTTCCTTGAATTTGATGAAAAAGACATGGGTGAGAATGCCTTCTGACAGCAAAGTGTGTGGGAGACGCAAAGAGAGTGACACAAAGCATGTCTCCTAACATTTTTAAATGAGGCTCATGTGAAAAATATTGATGCACGCTGGATTGTCTCATAAGTACTCAAAGTGTTTTCTTATCTCTTGTGTATAAACAAATGAAAGGGGATTTTTTTTCCAGTAAATGATAGATTGAGTGTGCAAGGAAAGCAATACGGTGAGGCGTCCGAGGGATCACAAGATAAACATGTAGCAGACAGAGATAACTGTTTCTGCTGAATCCTGGGAATATTTTATGACATCTTTTTCCAGTAAAGTGTTGATTCGCATTGATGGGATGATGCAATCAGTTGATTTCCTTCCAAATAATTAAGGATGTATTTACAGAAGAAAATCCTAATGATAACTGTCTATCATATTGATACGGTATAGGAGCAGTTTGCCTGGGCTTCATCAAAAAGTACATTTTGTGTTGATTATTAAAATCATCCACTGCCAAATTATACATAAGATATACAGTTTGTATCTATCCGCACGCAGTTTCACAATGTAAACACATAATGCCAATATAGCTCAAATTATTTACCTTCAGCACTACAATGCAAACCTCAAGCGAGGATGAAGCTCAAATCACTCACCACACTATTAGTATCAGTATATCACCGTCAGGCTGTTTATCACATTATATCTACATTATGATGATGCACAAGTTTAATTACACATAGATGGATGCTCCATTCATCTTTCCTGTAGCTGACGTCTTGATTAAAAATGTTTAAAGGATTATCTATGGGACTCCTATTTGTGTCCTTGTGTTTGTCTTTTCAACTTTCATCCACTCGCCTGATTTATTCTCCTTGTCTATAAATAAGTAGACAGGGTGCATGTGATGGATTAGTCTGTTGACATTGTACCAACTGCAGGTAAACAATTACTATTCATGCTTCATCGTCGCAGAATCTATACCAGGATACTGCCACTTAGCAAGGGACAAAAGGTTAGGTTGCCAGTTATTGTTCTGCATTTGGTCAAATGTCATTCATTTCATAATCCTCAGCAACGACAGCAAATGTGAAGTATCCTCAGGTGTGTATCAACTGATGCTGTTAATGATAGCCCTTCATGTGAAAACATGGAATCAGACGAGTCTCACAATCAACAGCAGGCCTGTCTCTAAATCAGTGCAGTGTATCCAGGGTCTGTGGACTATGAGTATCCTTTTACTTAGTGCAGACTATAGTTTACGGCAAGATCCATCCCCTCCACACACGTCACTCATTGTTTATTCAGAACCCAGTGTTGCTCCAACCCTCAGCCCCTGTGGGCTTGATCAGTCTGCGGTCATTATGCTGATATGAGCAGTGAGTCACTGGGAAATGAAAAAAGGGGGTTAAATCTAAGTTGTTGTGTGTCTCTGTGTGTGTGTGTGTGTGTGTGTGTGTGTGTGTGTGTGTGTGTGTGTGTGTGTGTGTGGGTGTGTGGGTGTGTGTGTGTGTGTGTGTGTGTGTGTGTGTGTGTGTGTGTGTGTGTGTGTGTGTGTGTGTGTGTGTGTAGTAGGCCTACATCTGTCAGAGTGTGATTACAGTGTTAGGAGTTTATGAAACAGCCTCTGTATCAACAATTATTCATGTCCCTTAGGCCACAGACTGAAAGGCCTTTTTCAGACTGTGGAAAAGAGGATTAGGCAGAATACTATGAAGATGTGTGGCAAAGGAGAGCATGTTGTACAATGCCAGCATTCAATCCCTATTTAACTAGTATTTTCTCCAAAAGATGATTTGTTTGCTCGATCAGATTCAACTAGATCGCATTTGTCTTCTTTTGTTCTAGCTTCTAAATCCATTAAATATATTGTCATTCATAGTGTATATGGTTATTTTACGTGTGTGTGTGTGTGTGTGTGTGTGTGTGTGTGTGTGTGTGTGTGTGTGTGTGTGTGTGTGTGTGTGTGTGTGTGTGTGTGTGTGTGTGTGTGTGTGTGTGTGTGTGTGTGTGTGTGTGAGCTATCAAGTCAAGATGACACCCAACAAAAACTGCTTTAGGGTCTACAGACAGACCACCTACATGTCATTATCTTTGAGGATCATTTATTTATTTTTGTTCCATATCGTAACACAAGTAGTCTGCAACACAACAGATTTTCTACAGCTATTTACTTTTTAGGAAGTACAAGTGAAAATGAGGGCACCAGGAGTGCCAGTAAAATCCTTTAATTTTACAGGGAACTGATTTGCATGTCTTAACGACGGCAAGA
The DNA here is from genome assembly GCF_902827165.1 of Trematomus bernacchii. NCBI lineage: Eukaryota > Metazoa > Chordata > Actinopteri > Perciformes > Nototheniidae > Trematomus > Trematomus bernacchii. Next base: position 10,769,821 of record NW_022987714.1, on the reverse strand, counting down.
AGAGTAGATCAATGATGCGTCTGAAAATCACTCTGTAATCTGTAAGGGATGTTTATAATAGACAGTTTGAGTAATCATTTACGGTTTGTTTCCACTTTCAAATAAATATGGCTAACCTTGTGGGTTTTGTAACAAATCTTACTGATGGTCAGACAGCTGCATTTCTTGTCCCAGAGGACTTCCTAAAGCGTCGTCACCAAGTTGATCCAAGCAATTAACATGACGAGTAGTTGGCCGAGAAGTATTCAGATATTTTACGTCAATGAAAGTAGCAATATTACAATGTGTAAAATGTAACACATTTAACAAGTAAGTAGTCAAAATTATATTTAAGTAACAGCAGAAATGTACTTGAGTATCAAAAGTAAAAATGCATGTAGAAGAGCCCCTTTCAAGCTTTAATTATAAAAAAATTGAATGAATATATGTATTTTAATATTGATTTACTCCGATCAAAATCACATCCAAAGTTAGATCCCAAACAAAGCTGGAACAAAGCGATAACGATAACGGGTCACATGAAAGTGAAGCATTGACGCGGCTAAAGGCAGGTGTTTATGTGGAGACACATTAACAGACAGTGACAGCAGCAGGCTGCTGTTTGGACTCAGCTGTGATGGAGGGACAAAGCTGTGGCCTTTGGTTCATTGGCTGAGACATTACTGGGCCACTTCTGTCTGAGGCGGCGTGATGCCTTGCCACCTGACACTGGGCTGCTGTGACAGGCTGCAGCACCTCAGCTGAAGTGTTCTGAAGAACTCCAGTACACACACCATCAGTTTCTCTTACTCATGTTTTCTCTAGGAGTTGTCTCATGTTGCAGTGTGTCTCTGGGGCTTTGTGTTTGCCTGTCATACTCCCTTTAAGTCAGGTAGGACTAGTATAATTGATAATGATATAAATTCATAAAAAAACAGATTTAGTGTAATTTCTTTATCCAGAATTGAAAAGTGTGCTACCTTTCATGTAGATGTCCAATCAGTGTTGATGGTAAATGTAGTCATTTTTGCGGTTGGACAATTTAAGCTAGTTTGTATTTAAAGCTAAGAGAGCAAGGAAATGATGGGTTTGTGTTGTTCGTAACTATCAATGGATCTTATAGCAATATAGGAAGCTCTGTTTTTGAGCAGAATTTTGAGTAAGTGCGCTCAATAGCTGCCCAGAGCTTAGAAATCCTGTCTGAAAGAACCTTTGTTCTTCCATGCATCCAACTACATCACAGTTACATCAAATGTCACGTCCTGGATACGGGAGGATTACATTTTGCAAATCAATCGACTACATTTACCATCAACACTAATTGGACATCCACATAAGATATGGCCAATTCCCTTTAAATTGAGCCATATTGTCAGCAGATTAAGTCATTTGTCCACGTCTGTGTTACTCTATTGAGAATCAATTAGAAATATGGAGATGGTGACCCCATGGGGTCATTAGTCTTAAAGATTTGTTTGTACCCAGCAACAACCTTTGACCACCTTGCTTGAACTAAGTAAAACTTTCCTGATACTAATATGAAAAGTTAAAAGGTAAATGGGTATGCTTGTAGAAAAAGCTCTTTCTTGATGAATTCATTGGGATTCATCTGTTCGACTCCAGACCAATCTAAAAAATATATAATAATACGATTTTAGCAAAAATACATATGTGTACGGAATAGTTAGCATACAGCTTGATAAATGAGACCTGGATTGTACTGCTCAAGTTGTAAGAGAGTTTATGAGAGGATGTTTTGATATAGTTTTGCTGTTTTGTGAATAATTGATATACAAACAGTTATTTTAAGGCAAATTATTCCTTTAAAAGGATTTTGTGAATGTAGAAGGATTCCTTTCCTTAAAGGGTCAAACTAAACTTTATCAGGTATGAAACTCCACTGGCTCTCTAAACCAGCCAGCCGTTTATTGTTAAAAAGCTCTCTCTTCGTCATTACAGAGGTAGTACTTGTTAGCTTGTACAGTTTGACAATCAGGATAGCATGAAAGGTCAGAAAAGGGATTTGGGAGACAGCTTCTCATGTTGTAACTATTGATTGAACTGTAGTAGACCATAGGGGAAACATGGCAATTGTTAAAGTGAGCTGTAAACCCCTAAAGTGGTGTGTATGCTTTAAACATTAACCTGTAACTGCCTGCAGCATGCATACCACAACGTTTGGTGCTTCCAGGTATTGTACATCTGTTTCCTTTCTTAATGAAGGATGAATTACAGGACCTACTGTAGCGCTATTGTTACATGTTCTGAGCTAATGAATTCTTTGTGTGTGCCATACAGTATGAACCCTGAATGTGTGTGTGTGTGTACGTATCGACACATGTCTATAAGGACAATACATTGTCCGGCATGTCTCAGGAGGGATCAGTTTCATTTCCCCTCCTCTTCCTCCTCCTCTAACCCTCAGGAATGGAAGACATTTCTTGTGAGTACAGACCTTTAATTGTCCGTCCTGTCGACATGTAAGGGAAGTGATGCGTTATATTATATCATCACTCTCCCTGACGTCCCCTGAATGACCCCAGAATCAACGATTCAGCTAAATGGACCTATTGTTGCACACATTTTCATCCTAACCTTTCAGTCATCTGATGAAATATGTATGCGGCTTAAAAGAAAAAAAAGATACAACGTCTGTTTAAATCACTTCCTGCGTCTATTTAACTGACATCACTGATATCCGATCGGGATTGACACGGGCTCCAGCAGCAGTCTGCTCCTAAGGGCCACGGTCGATGGAGAACATCCACCATCCTGTTCGAGCCTTAAACTGTGACTGCTCTATCTCTTTTGTTCTTCCCTCTTTGCGGCAGCACCAGAGGGGAGAGCTGAAGAGGGACTGCAGCTGACTGGCGACACTGACTGAATTACCCTTCACCCCATGAGGGTGCAAGTTTGGGTCAGTTACTATCGACAAGCTTCTGCCGAGCTCTGGAGTAGCTGCAGGGGAGAAGAGAGGATTGCTGTCCTTTTATTGTGCTGCTATTACTGAAGTAAATGTTACTGAAGTTAGACAAAACACAGAACTCAAAGCTAAATACATTAAATTGAACGTACAAATCCCCCCGAAATGTCTGCATTATCCTATTCTCCGGTGGTTTAAGGGGGGGGGGGGGGGGGGGGGGCACACATTCTTTCCAGTGACCGACAACTAAATAAGCTGTGGAATTACAATGCTCTTTCTCCCTTTTGTACATGTTGCTTTACACAAGCTGGGCCCATATTGGGTAACTAATTAGGCAAAGAGAGTTAAGTGTGAAATCCTGTATGGCTGAAAGGTTTGAGAGCAGCAATGCATTCTCAGACTAGCGACTGTTTGGTGGACCTTATTGATTCCGCGGCAGAGGCAGAGATCAATGAAAAGAAACAGACTGAGACAAAGAGTGGCATTTAAGGGTGGGAAAAGCTGACATTTTCTCCATCACTGTCACAGCCGCGGCCATAAAGCAGCAGCAAATATTAAAACATTTCTCATCCGCGCGGGAGTATTGGCAGCAGAAATTGTTTTCTCCTCGGTGTGATACTCGGGCTGAACTCCCAGTAGATCCCCGGGGACTGCAGATTGGTGCCTGTGACATATCGGCACCAGCATTTACACACACCTGCCACTCACTCCCAAACAGCCCGGGAGCAGGGCTGTAGAGGGCAGATAGCAGCCGAGGACTGCTGTGAAGGTGTGGTGGAATTCATCACTGATAACACGCTTATGTTTGCAGGCCCAATAGAGTGCTTCTATTAGTCAGCAATGCCCCAACGCTGTGTGCTGGTTATGCATATGTAATGAGCATGTGTGTATGTGTTGTTTCTTATCTGTGTGTGTGTGCAGTTGTGCTCATGCAGCATCATTTGTGTCGAGCGCAGGCATGTGTGTTATGCGTGTGCAATTATGAGTGTGTGTCCTGTCCTTCGAGTGCACTCCCCGGGTCTGAACTCTGAGTGACACAGGCACGGCAGGGTCACGTGTCTATTTGTGGGATAAATGATATTATGCTACACTAAGAGAATTACAAAGAGGATGTCCCTTGGAGTCACCAGGCTCGGCTATCAGTCATAGTTACTTTGTGTGTCTCTTAAGCCCTTCTATCTGCACTCATCCACTGGTCTGGAACGGGTGTTAAATGAATCCTAGACTGCATCCAGTCATTAGGAGCTTATGATTTGAGCTGAGAGCGAAACGAGGGAGAACAACGCAGAGGGTAATTAAGAATAAGAGAATCATTGAAAGAATACAGCACGTTCATTTTTAGTGCACCTGCTTGTTTTTCACCCCTTGTGTTTACAGGATCACACATCCCTCCCTTATCCTAACTGATCATCTCGTTATCTTATCTCCCTCTTTTCTTTATCAATCCCTCCCATTTGTCCCCTCTCTTGCTCCTTCTTTGTTGAACCTGCTCTCCCTCCCTGGCTGGAATGCAACTTTTCCTTCACCTCCATCCCTCCCTTGCTTCTTCCTTCCCTCCTTCACTCCCTAGGTGGTATTTGATAGCAGTAAAGCAGGAAGCCGGAGAGCAAACAGCAGGTGAACCCACTCTAATACTCAGCTGTGCCATCTGCTGCGGTCACATGACTGAGCTGCAAACCCGCTCTAACGCCATGATGCCCCATCACACCTGACACATCGATCAATCATGACCCAAAGAGCAAAAGAGAGACGGAGAAAGAGAGCGGGAGAGGAGCGATTCGGAGTGGAAACAATAGAAGGATACATCAAACACTCTATGAAGGAATTATGACTCATTATATCACCTTGTTTTAACTTGTCATTTTGGATTCCTTTCTGCATTGTTTAGTATAATTAAAACAGATATGATCAGTCAGAATCTGATCAGCTGTTACGAAACACTGTCAAAAATGTTATACTTCATCAAATTAGGCAATGAGACACTTGTTTGAATCAGTTACAATCTGTGTATATATTCAAGAGATATGGCCAAAATGATATTGTGTGAAGTCACAGAGAAGCGTGACTTTTCACCACTAAATTATCATCAGTTCAGCCTTGAGTCCAAGTGGACGTTTGTTCCAAATTGGAAGAAATTCCCCCAAGATTCGGCTGCTGCAAAAGAGTATGAGGCATTATAGCAATAAAAGCCAAACATGCAAATTAAAGAAATAATGTTACACCCTTGATCAATTGGTGTAATTGTTTTGCAAATGATCAACACATGAATCAAAATGTGATCACTAAAGTCTGACTGCTTTGCAACAAATACACAATTAGACAACAAAGCATATTAAGGGAAAACCAACAAAGCTCTTTATAAACCCAAAGGTCTTGATGGAGTGTGAAGAACACATTCAATTACAGCAACATTCTGAACAGGAAATGATTTCAGTCAAAACTGTCCCTACCACAATTAAGCAGTGTTAATTATGTATTTCATTAAGTAAGTGGATTAGAAGCAGTGCTGATGAAATTATAACGGGGTTTGCCGGAGGCCAGGCTGCAGAGAACAGACAGGAAACGACTGATATGGTTCTCTCTTACCTACACTTCTCTGTTATACCCTGAAATAACCCTATAAATACTTAACACCTTTACCGGCCTATCTGGGCTGTCTTCATTCGCACACAATCACCCAGTATCTGCATACCGCTTTTGTGTAGGATCATATAGTGTAATTGTGCCATAGATACTGTTGACATCCACTTGCTGTTTTCAAGTCCTGCGGAAACGATGAAGTCTCTCCATTTCATCTAAGCCAGTTCATTACCATTCAGGTGCAAAAAGGAGATAAAGCAAAATGCAGATCGCTCTTTCTGTATCCCCCTCTTTCACACCCATACTCTCTCCCTCACTCACATGCACTCTTTCATTCTATCTCTCTCTCCCGCTCTCTGTGTTCTCTGATGTTTTATTTGATATCCCACAATAAAGCCTCTCTTTGAACTGCCATCAATTGTGTATGGATTTTTCCTCTGAGGAGAAACAGAGAGCTGTCTGAAAGGGCTCCAGTCCCGCAGGCTGCCTTCATATTGATGCAGAGGAGTATTGCCATCTTCATTGCTGGATCAATCACTCACGTCACTGTTGTTTTATGGCTGGGGCCACTTCACAGAAAGAAGCCTGACAACATCACCGCAGAGGTTTGCAAAACGATACAGCTCTGATAGTTGAGGAGGGTGGAGAGGGGAGGCGGAGGGCTGCAGGAGGCTTTCGGAGGCAAGAGGGGATGAATTTTGATTCTGCAACTGTCACACACAGCCCACGTTTGCACATATCTCTCCTCTATACAGCTGTGGGAGCCGCTGGTTTATCGCTCGGTGTGGTTAAGTCAAACAGAAAGCAGTGAGAAGACCACAGGACGTCGTCAAAGCTTGATGTGATCTGTGTTACCCTGTGGATGCAAACATTTGTGTGATGTGCCACCACTTCCACTTCTTGTCTTTCACAGTACATTTTGTGGATGGTGCAGAACTTTAAAGTTCAGTTCCTTGCAGCATTCCTTATCCTTTGTGTTTTTGACACAAACTGTTCATATGACAATAAATGCTTTGACTTTACTTTTGGAAACAACTTACAAACAATAAAGTAAAGCCTCACTTAAAGCATCAGCCATGAGTTAGCTGTTTGATCTCTACAAATCATTTACAAATGTTCATATCGATCCTCTCTTAAGTCAATATAGTTTTTATTTTGTTTACAAAAATACTTATTTTCAGATTTTTTTTATCATTTTACCATCACTTAGGATTTGTGATATGGGCCATTCTACCGAATTGGACCAAAGTCAGGTTAGAAATGTTTTGACATTTTGTATGTTTTTTTCCCAAAACGTTGTCCATATATATTTTGTACCATATCTAAATTACACATATCTAGTAAAAGAACCGTATATTTTTATATCGTATTTTCAGACTGTATTGGAATGTTCTTCCTCTACCAAAAATGGTCACTACCGAAACATAGTACATATACTGTAGTAAAAAAGTATTATATGAACCTGTTAAGATTGTTTTACCTTCCCTTCTCTAAATAGTATTTTAACAAATATTTCTTGAGGGTTTTCACAATTAAATTAATATAAGTGAATTTTCAATCAAATTTCAAAGTTCAATTTATACCATTCATAAAAATCATAATGCAAACTTTCTTTGTAAAATGCATAATACTGATCATATTGATTCCAGAGTTGATGATTGTTGAAATTGAACATACATTAAACCAATCAGTATCCTATCATTTTAGTTGATAACTCAATATACTTAATTTTTTACAAAACATCCAGTGTTTCGGTAGTGACTGCAGTATTTTGTTCTCAAGGTTGTGTCATATTCCCTCAACCTTATTGCTTAATCTTAACTCATAACATGCCTTATGTTGAAGTGTGAATGTTTGAAGCTACTGACCCAGAATCAGCACTTTAGTAACAGGCTGAAATAGAGGGGAATGAGGCTAGAATGGGCGATCTGTTTGATATTTTGAGCAACACACTTCATAGACATGTTTTTTATATATCTGAGACCTATAATATATTCCTAACAATAGTATAATAAGAGACCTTTAAAGTAACACACTGATTTTCAGACTTTAAAACACATTTATTTCAAAATGGTGGGATTTACCTGCTTACCATTCCATTTTGTCACTACCGAAATGATCATGTCAATTACCGAAACTTAACCATATGTTTCGGTATTGACGATTCTAGCTAAAGTTTAGCATAACTAAAGAATGCTAGCAAGTACATGGCTAGCATACACGTTTTTGAAGAGGTTTACACACATACAAACCTAATACTTTGCATAAAACCCCGAAAAAGTTTACTTAATTGAAGATAATATGTGTTCGGTAGTGACAATTCTTAAGGTTACACGCCGATTTCAGATTTTGGAACAGATTTATATCAAAAGTATGGGATATAGCTACTTGCCATTCAGCCATGAGGGACAAGGATGCAGTGTCACTGCCTAGTCAAAAGTGCAGGGGTGTGGCTAAAAACCAGGCCCAGCCATTGGACTAAAACCCCTTGTGTTTCGGTAGTGACAAGAAAACTGGGGACATGATTTTTTGAGTATATTTTTTTTAATAAAAAAATGATACCCACAATACATCTAAATATTCCAACTTCTGTTTGAATGTAATCATAAAGATCATTGAACAAAATTAAAAAAACATTTTTAAGTTTTATTTACAGAAATTGAAATTTAGATGTCAGGGTTGGGGACAGCTACTTCCCAATAGAAAGCACCCTATAAATGATGTTTTTGTATATATTAAGCTTATCACTATCTAATGTAATGCCTTATGTTTAAATAGACCATAACATATTCTTAGTAAATATCTATGTCTGAATACTTAATTGTTTTGTTAAATAGTTTTTCTTGTTGTGGGACCGCACTTTGTACTGATTCGGTAGAATGCCCCATATACAGACTCAGTCTTTTAGCTTTATACAACACTTAAAAACCCTCCTAAGCTGTGTGTAGTTTGTAGAGCCACAGCCACAAAGCCTCACATGAAGTCATGGTGAATCTTTTCTTGATCAAATCAACATTGTTGTTTCCTTGTTAGCGTTTCCTAAATCTCTGCAACATATTTAGGTAATAAAATGTAATGCAACAAAAATATAATAATAATCATTATAATAATAATAATAATAATAATAATAATAATAATAATAATAATAATAATAATAATAATAATAATAATAATCATAAAACATTTCAATTCCACACTGTTCATGGGCTTTGTGTGTGTTGGTAATAAGGGAAAAAGTGAATCATGTATGCGCTGTTGTTGTAAAGCTTAAAAAGAGTAATAAAGTTGTCCATCTTGATTCAGACCACAGAGCCTCCGTGCTGTTGTTTTATAATCCTCATAAATATAAACGCTACACTACTATAGTGTACATTAATCTGTTCCACATTGTGATTGGTTGATGACTTTATTAGCAATGCCAAAGTTCAGAAAAACCAACCTCGCTGCGCAGGTGCCTAATGTTCATGTTTCTTATGAACTTATTTATGAAAAATTTAAAAACAAATAGCAAATGAACCAGACAGAAACAAAGCTGACAACAAGTTTACAAATAGCAAAATTATCTTTCAAGGGGCCCTCAAATGATTTAGTATTGAACTTCTTAAAGTTCCCGTAGGGACACATACAAAAGAATGGTCATAATCAAAGGTAGAGATATCCTGATATCAGTCTGTAATATGTGTCAAGCTGCACAAACACTAATGACATCATATGTTTTCCAACTTTAGAAAGCTCCCTTCAGAGCCACAGAGGACAATACACAATACCGTTTCCTCGGGCTGAATAGTTCTGTTTGTGATGAGTGAATCGAGCTTTACGTTTATCAAATTAGTTGAGTGTCCCTTAAGTAAAATTGCTATTGCCAGTGCCAACTTTTCCTGAGACATTTCTTGAGAGGAAGGTTTACTAGAATATAAACTTTTTATCTGGAAATAGTAGGACGTGAAAGTGGATTGACTGAGGTTGAGTATATTTCAACTTTCAGATCAACTTTTAACAGCTGAGTCACTGATGGCTAGGACTTTTTAATGTTGATTTCTCAGCAGAGAAAACACTGGCTCTCCATTAGTTGTTGGTCCAGTTAATGGCCGTCTGAATGCACTGTGACCTGAGTTCAGTCCTGGCTGTCCTTGGTCCGGTCCCAGTGAGTGAAGCCTGGTCTTTGAGGTGCAGCAGCAGACACCAAAGTCCCTCCACAGCCATCAGTCATCCCTTTCACTCTGAACTCTGTATGACCTTCCCCTCTGCTCTGGAAGACTAGTTGGCCGTGTGCACTCTGGCATGTCCACACTCACCTTAAAGAGACATAACCTGCCTTTTTCCCCTTGAATGAACCTCGATGGGAAGTTTCCTCAGTCAGTACCACTTACTAGCGACCTGCGAGTAGAGAGCAGGGTGAGAGGGACGTGGCCTGTGGAAGAGTCTGGAGAATGGCCCTTTAATTCCCATTCCTGACAGAAGGCAATGGCAGCCTGAAGGAGGGTCAGGACACCAGTTGGCATGAATAGACACATTTTTGTCTTGTCTCCAACTTTCTCTGCTCTGTCCCTCCACTGACTGTAACATCTCATTTTTCCCCCCAAGCTGGAAGTCTCAACAGCCATTCTCTTGTCATTGAAAGGCGGGAAGGCAGCTCTCTGTCTCTTCACTCACAGATGAATAGAAAACATTGTGCCAAAAGCATCGGAATCACCAAGCTGTTTTCGATTGCATATAAAACACAGCATTTGAGAACATGGTTGAAAATGACAGGCTGATTGGCTGTGGTCATTTCAGGCTGTGTGGGCCTCGTTTTTTCCTGTGTTTCATCAGTGGGTGCATTCATCCATTCAGGATAGATTGAAGCAGTAGCCTTTAATAAAGTCACTAGGCTTGAAAATATATGAATAAAATGACATCCACTGCCTTGGATGGATCAAATTGACTTATCCTGGTAATAGCCCAAGGATAATGTGTGCAAGTGAGAGTGTGTGTGCCTGTGCAGAGAGGGAATGAGAAAAAAAGAGAAAAGAGCAGAAACAAAGATGGATATCGGGGTAAGACAAAGGCATGAAAGACAACAATATCAGAGAAATAAAACAAACTTGACCTGAGGGGACAGAATTCAATGAAAACCTGGAGCTGGACACATGACTTTGAATCTTATTTGTATTGGTGAAAGTGACCCATCTCAGGCGAAAGCATTATTAGGGATGCTGGAAAGGAGAAAAACAAAGCCATTAAAGGAGAGAGCAGGAGAGGGAGAGTGACACACTTGATCCTAACAAAGTTAAAGGGTTATTCAACACAAAACATCAGAATTATGAGTCCAATTTCTCCAATTCTACGGCAATTTGATCGCGCTGAGCCACTGAGGACTCCCAAATCCAATGATGCACCAGAAGAGGCATAAAGACTTGAACAAAGGAAGCAATGGTGACAGAGAAAGTTTTATATTTCTGTCTATGAGGGAAAGAAAAACTCATATCTTGACCCATTGCTTTCCCTCTATTTCCCCCAATTTCCAAACCGTGTTCCACTGATGGGTGTACGACTGTGATGTTGATGGAGTGGTCGTGAACCACAATAATGACAGTCAGAAGCGATGCTGTACAAGGAGACACATGTCTGTTCCCTGCTCTTCAAACGTCCAGCTTAAACTCCTGCTATGTGTGAATAAAGAGGACAGGAAGTGGCAGTTTGGCAGCTCCAACCAGGAGTGTCACTCTCAATTGCGTCCCCTGCCAGCTCCAGACACATCGCGCGGCCGAAGAGGTCACGGGTGGGACTCCTTTTTTTTTCTCTCCCTCTCTCTCCCAATCTTTCCTTCTCTCCCCTGTTTTGTCTGCTTTACAGGACATTCCATTTCAATGCCACCTACGCAATGCATAACATTCAAGGAGAAGACAGAATGATGTACGGAAGACACGAGCCAGAGCGACGACAGCACATTTCTGAACGCTCCGATATAACATGAAGCTTGTCTTGTCAGATTACCCTGACACCCTGTGTCAAAATCCCCTCCACGTCTCTGTGAAGCAGAGAAGCAGATGTCCTGAGTTTGCCTTCCTCTTCTGGACAGAGCTGTCAAGATTTGCTCGTGAAGGACACTGAAGACAGCGCAGATGGAAAGAATGAGTTGTCTGAGGTTGAGCTTGTTTCTCTGTCAGGAATGACTCGTATGATGAGAAACAGTACTGAGTTGTTGGATTTTTATGTTACAGGATTTATTCATCTTTACAAATCACACAGCTGAATTCTCAGTCTTGAACAATGTTCCTCTGCAAAAAACAGGTCTGCCAGCTTGTTTGGGAACTGCTTCATTGTAAGGCATGACAATTTTTACTTAAGAAAGTTATTAATCTGTATTAACCGACAAAAGGACATTTAAAAATATAATCAAATATACATTTATATTCAAAATTCAAGATGATATAGTGTACAACCTTACGGAAGTCCTGACGGCTCGTTTAAAGGCACTGTTTCTAAATAAAGTCAGTGTGCTTTTCTTTATGGATTTATTGTTTACATAGGTTCACAGTAATTATATAGCACATTCACCTTAGATCTTATAATAAAAAAGACTGACTTTTTCAATATGTGATCTTTAAGTATTTCAATGTCATGTTACTTTATAATTCATAGGTACATACTGTTTTTCCCCACTGCTATAACTGCCTTTCAGATGGAGATTTTATCTGATGCATCAGTGCATATTATTTAAAAAAGATATCCAAAACATTTAGATGCTACAACATTTAAATCATATTTATTATAATTAACCAATTTGTAAGGTTTTATTTTGCAGGATGAGCAGATCATTCTTTAGATAAATACTTGTACCTAAAGTTGTAAAGCTGGTTGAAGTGGGGACACACGTGGTTACTGGTGACAATAACAAATCAGTTCAAAACAATATAAAACATTACTTTAGCAATTCAGAAAACAGTTATGCTGAATACGTACCATATCCATATCTACACAGGACTTTAACGTGTTATATAACATCCTCACAATGTGATAGTTTTACCTTTTTGAAGGTAAAAAATCCCTTCCATCATACTTTAGTTTGGATTCGACTCTTATTTTTATTGAAAGCTTGTGTTCACCCACACTTGAAAAGTCATACAAATTCTCGTCTCCAAATGTCATTTCCTACACTGGCTGATAAAACCAAGATCCACTGTTATAACATTATATGAATTAAATTCAGGAACTTAGATTAAAATGCACTCATAAATGTCATTTGTTTCTGATAAGAAATGATTCTTGATGATAATAAGCCCTTGGCAAACAGAAGGGAAGTCAAATGGATTTTGATTCCCTTCCAAATCATTCAGTAGCTTCCCACTAATGTAACTTGATCAGAGCACTCTCAAACCGGAGCTCTATGAAATGACAGTTGAGATTAATTTTGTCAGCCTTGTAATCGCGCCTTATTGATGTGTTTCCTGTGAAATGGCACATCGGAAAGAGCAGCTTCAGCCACGGGGCGTCTGTGTTATATACAGTCGTCATGGATGGACATTTTATGTTGACCTCCTGATCGCACGCCTTCGTACCGTTGGGAAGGCAGGCACGCTCACAGGTAATGCTCTATTATGCTGATTTATTGAAGGTTAATTTAATCACTCTTGTAATACCTGACCAGAGGGTGTTCTTACCCGTGAAAAACCCAAGAAGCAGGAAAAAAAGGAGAAAAACATGACAACAAATCAAAAAGTGATTTCATGAAGGTGGCACCAGAGACAGGCCAATCCATCAGAGCGGCGGCAGACTGTGGACGTGTTGCCACGCGTGGTGCCAGGCGAGGTGCCAGGCGGTCCAAGGCACATCCTCCATGCCAGCGCCCCGAGGCTGTGTGTCCTCGTCACAAGGACAGAGGGGTCGTTAGGACCAACCGCACTAAATCACACACCTCCTCCCACTGTCATGGCCGACAAAGCAGGTTGATGCAGAAATACTGGGAGAGGCACATGGGCTACTGGTCGATCCCACTGGTTCGTTCCAAGAAATACTTATCTCATCCTCTTATTCCAATTGATATGGTGATATATGACATTGTTATGACACTTCCTCTGCTTTTTGAGAACACAGCAATGTCACCAAGGCTTTAAACAAGCAGTGAATGATTCCTCCTAAATGCATTTTAGAGTTTTGCACAAACACATTTTCAGAGCTAAGTAAACAATGCGGGCCATTATCTAGATGTATTGTTTATGCATTTTTTCGCCTCGTGGTTGGGATGAGCAAGTGAGCGGCAAAGAAGGAAAGACAAGGAAGCAGAGAGAAGAGGACGAGAGGACGAGAAACCTCCCTCTCCAAAAGACATCAGCTCTGTGAACAGCAGAGGCAGGTTTTCCATTCCGTCAGCATTTTCCTTTACGTGCCGAACAGATAGCTAAAGGTACCACTTAATGTGACGGGAGACAGGATCTAATGGATTGATACACAGGTTTTGACATGCTATTTGAGCATGGAGCTCGCTATAATTGGTCATGTCATTGTGCATTAAACTAACGATATATAGAGTAGTGCCCTGAGACGAGTGTCTTTAGCAAATCTGTCAGATATCACACCAAAATACCTCTGACAGCTATCTCAGGCAGCGGCAGCACTCTGCAACACAGCAGCACGAAAACCTGCACTCACTAGGGCGCCTTTTTGGAAATCAGACCACCTTACCTTTCTGTCTCTTCCTCTCGGGATCTCTGTTTCCGTCTCTTTTCCACTTGCCATGCACGAATCCCTGCATTTTATTGTTGGCTTAAATCTTATCTGCCAATTATATAAATGATATTAGAGCCGATATTTTCTGTCTGTCGTAAATAGAAACAGGCCAGTGACCTTTCAATTGGCTGTCATAGATGTGTGTGACTCCTCCCATACATTAGAGACAGGGGTCAGAGGTCCAAGGTGAAGCTAACTTGGCTCTACCCATGACTCCCTCACTGCTGTCAGAAGTCATCATGTCACCTTTCCTATGGAGGCTGCGTGAGTGGACAACACTTCTTACATTGTCTTCCATCTTGGCATGCAAGGGTTTTAGGGAGATGCTCATTTGTAGCCCACGACGCGGTTGTTTATCAAATTCAGCGTCAAGCCAGAGACACTTAGAGGAACATTTGATTTGTTGTTTCTTTTTTTAATAGCAATTTACCCATTTTATCCCCTTAACCTGTTGATATTTTTAAGACTTTGTCTGATTAACACCAAGCATTAAACCACACGAGCGAGCTGGCTGCTATAAATCTCACTGAAATCACAATTTATGTATTTCCAGAACCACATATCTGCATGTGACAAACACAGCTGCCCATATCAGTTTACACCACTGCACAAGCGCCGAGACAGGAGTGATATATTTCAATGCGCTCTAAAGACATCCACCGCTATTTTGGCAGCCATTTTGTTTTCCTAAATACATAGCCTCTTCTCCTCAGCTGTCGGTCTGTCGGTGCTGTCAGCCACTCTTGTGTGATTGGTCTGATGGGCTTGATGCTCATCACTCTGTCAAGCCAGGCTCGCCTTTCATTAGTCTGGGCCCCTCCATCCGCCACACTCACACAAATCACATTGACATCCAAACTCCTCAGATCCACAGAGCAATTTAACTGATATTCATTAGAGGGATGACAAGAGCTGATGGGAGATCTGTGGAGTGGAGGAGTGGGGGGACTCATTCTCCTCCTATCCTATCCCTGTCCTGTCCGCCTCCTTTCTTCCCCCTTCACTGCTGACTTTGTTTTAGGAGCATTGAGGCGCATCGGCGTCTATAACTACCCAGCCCTCAAGGATAGTCAAGACAAAAGAACAATGGATAACACATCTAATCTCCTCTTTATTATCGCACAAAAATACAATCGAGAGGAGTTTTGTGTCGTTCATGTTAAATCATTGGCTACAGCAGAACCACAGCTTCAACATGGCTCTCCTCTAGCAGCCACTATAATGCTCATCCAAGCAGAAGTCCAATCATTTAGCCCTCTCCCTCCAGCCCCTCATTAACCCCCAAAGTGTCAACTATCTCATTAACTCCCCCAACCACCCTCACCCCGAGTCCATCACTATACGCCTAAAGCATTCATCAACACATACAGTGTTGGGAAAAAATTGATCATGTCCAAGAGATAATTTTATATCTGCGAGGACTCAGTAAGCTCTGTAAACGCAACAAGATATTCAATAAGGCAGCTCAGCCTTTTTCATTTGCATTATCAATGGCTACCGGTCTGAATCCCATCTTTCAATTATCATCCTTTGTTAAGGGCTTTATTCTGCTTGTCAGATGTGAGTCATCACTGGGTTCTCCCACAACGTTAGCCCAATGTATCCTAAACGTCGGAGGGCCGGGAGCGAGTCTGAGGCGGTAATGAGTTTGTGTGAGAAGACGGGGTCAGGACACAGTGTGTGTGTGTTAATTAATCTGTTCCCGGGTGGGAGGAACTGAAGCGAGATGATGAGATTTAAGAGAGTAAATGGGTGTGCTGCACTCGAGCTGTCCTCTGTTGAGTGAGCGAGCAGGGTTAGAGGCTGGGCAAATGGCCGTCACCATAGTAACCAGATAACTTCCCCGTCCCCAAGTCACTCAGTCAGTCAGTCATGACAGGCAGAGCCTGGGAACATCAAACAGAGAGAACATGGTGTCCCCGGGCTTCTTCAAATAAGACAGAGGTAGATGGTGTGGACTCGGAGAAGTATATGTGTGTGAGGCTTTATCATGCATACTGAAAACCATAACAAAAAACTTTCTCATTACATGGCACTGAGCCTGAATTGTGACTACTCTGATAGCATCAACACCTGCCAGTAATATTGTTAGATCCAAAAGCCTGCTTTGAGGGAATAGCACCTGTCTGTGCATTCTGCACCACTGTCAGCTTGTCTCAGCGCCCGTATATAGGATCTGCTTTATTTTTTCCAAGGGACAGTCTTGGAGTCCAGGTGTGTGCCAGATCTGCTGTCTGTGCCCAGGGCTCCTGATGGCATCCAAGCCCCCGTGGTAATCAGCCCACTCTGCCTGCTGTTGCTTCCCGCCTGCCTCCTCCTCCTCCAGTGGCTCATTTCAGAAACATCTGGTGGTTTACATGCAGCACACACCACCTGCCAGACGCCTCGCAGGCAGTGGCACCGTCGCACCTCCCCAGTCCGCCACACAACAATGCGACGACACAGGAATCACCAGAAATATCTAGACAAATTGTGGCTGCAGACAACTGCAGCGGTAAAATGCTGATGGTTTTTAAGTTCTGCTCAGTGTTTCTGCAAATGTAGCCTTGTGGGCTATCTTGTCAGCTGATTTGTAAATGCTTAGTCATCAGAATGTGGGAAAACAATTGGAAGGGGGGGGAATTCTTTAAAATGTCTGGATTTCCCATAAACCAGTTATAAAATTAGATGACATTAGATAGAATTACATTTTGAGCTTAACTGTGATGTTCGAGTTATTTCTCTTCATTAGCATATTATATAAATATTTTTAAATAACAATCTTGAATGTCATTTTCATATTCTCTTTGGTGGCACTTAGGCAATAAATGGGATAAATACAATCCAACTTCCCAGAAATGCTTACATTGTCGGTTATTCCTTGGAATGTCTTAGAGATTATAACTTACAATTAGCAATTCATATTGCACCATGATCTACACATTTCTATAATACAAAAGAAAACAAATGTTTTATGCAGCAGTTAATTCAATTTAATCATAGAAGCACAAGGCATTAACATATTTGTAGTGTTTTTTTTTATCAAATAACATTTATAAAACTATTGTGCAAAACAATGTCCTTTTCAATCTTCTTCAAAGGCTCTGCACCAGTGGATAGTCATAGTCCTCTTAAATTAGGAAATATAACAAGTATGCATAATTTAAACAGCAAGTTGTAAGCTTATACACTTTATATACATTTTTACACAGACCTGGATTTTAAGTGCCCCTCACTCAATGATAAAGAACAAGGCAGCTTTTACAATCAGCAAGAAAATCAATAGGCTGTACAGAGAAAACTATAAAATCAAGCAATGAACCTTTGCTGTTTGGCAGATTTTTTTTAAGAAGCTTCACCAGGCATTTGGCTGTTTGAAAGTGTTACAAAAATGACCATTTTGAAAGGGCATTTTAAAATCTGGACAGGACAGGACTGTAGAAATGTAGTTAAACGTGTTGAACATGCAGTCTACCAGCAAATCAAAATCCAACTCACAAAAATAAAAAATAAATACAATTAATACATTTCAAGTTATTAGCTGACCTTCTAGTCAAGAAATTCACCATGACCATGAAATAATCTGTCTTCTGTTGTCTCATATTACCAAAGGTGTACATAGAGTGAGGCAGACAACAAAGCTTACGACAAATCAGGCTTAAAATCTTTGACCTACATTATATTTTTATGTGAAATAAATGTTTTTTGAAATACGCAGAAATCAGAAATGTTTATAGGCCGAATAGATGTAAACACCTTGTGCTGACATTTTTAACAGTAGTTCATGCCCTCTTTGTGCATTACCACACTTTCAAAATCTATGTTTTTTTGTTTTAAATAGCCTTTCTGTAAATGTTTCCCAGTACGTCTGCTGCTGAGAGTAACTTAGTGTTTCTCTACTTCGCTCACAAATAGCAGATGGTCCTCTGGAGACTTCCCATGGCTCTTGCTGAGGTGAAGCTTGATGGCGTGCTTAGTGGCAAATTTACGGACGCAGAGTTGGCAGCGAAACACTGCCCCATTACTACTGGAGTCATCTTGTGATTGTGGGGAAAGGAAAGACTCCAGGGGCACAATTTTCTCCGTGAGAGTGTGAGAGTCCCTTACAGTCTGTTTGGGGGACAGCTTGGCCAGGTCCCTGATTCTGAACCCTAGGTGGGCTTCCAGGTGGCATACATACGCTGCTGGAGAGCGGATCTGTGATGCACAGTCACTACAGAAGAATATAGGTTGACCAGAGTCTAGGTTCTTGAGGAACTTGGTTCTGCCAGTTCTCCGTAGCTGGTACTTGACGTTAGCTAGCCAGTGGCTGATGGTGGTCATGGAGAGGCTTGTGAAACGGGACACATGCATTCTTTCCTGCGGGCTGAGATCGTTGATGATGTACTTCCCCTCTGACGTCTGCTTCAGGCTCGAGGCAAAGTGTGCCTGCAGAAGTAGGAGGTGCTGGGGGTTCCAGTTGGAGTGACGGCCTTTACGTTTGTGTCCATGCAGGGACGCGTCATCATCGTCATGAGTGGAGCCCACGATCTCGGCTTTGTCTGCGACCCGGGACCGTGAGGGGGGCTTTGGGACATGGTGGGATTGCGTCAGGTTCCTAAGCATGTCTGAGATATCCGACAATGCGTTTTCATGCAGAGGGCTGCTGGATGTGTAGGGAGAGACAACTGTTAGCTTTGCGGGGGTAACAAGGGAGGAGGGGGAGATAGACGAGGCTGTGGATGAAGGGGTTAGGGGGGCCGAGCCAATAGATCCCCCTCTATCGCTTTTCCCCTTTGTGAGGTCCATGGGCTGATCATCACTAGGCTGGCCAAAGCTATTATCAACTACACTCTCTGGCTTTTTGGTCTGTGAGGGGGGGGCGGCCACAGCAGCCCTCTCAGCCATGCTCTGGCTGAGTCTGGAGAGCAGGCTCAGGGGATCTTGGTTTGGCATGGAGGGCTTGGCTGCTTTCCCCAAATGAATGTTCATTACTGACTGAAGAGCACTTAAAGGGTTGACAAAGGGTTGCTCTGGAGGAGTATGGCCGGTGATAATGGCTGTACTGCTTCTAAGCGTAGAGGCGAGCGGGGATGTGACTGTCGACTCTCTCCTGGGTTCTGTTGCCGGGGATGCTCTGTCGCTATGGCTTCCCCTGTCGCTATTGGCTGGGGTGACTGCCCTCCATTCCCGAGGTGAGTCAGCCTCTCCTCCCCTGTGCGATTCTCCAGCCTCACTACTACAGGGAGAGAGGTGGTTCTCCATCTTGGGAGACAACTGCTTCTCCCTTTGCTCTACTTTTGCTACTTTCTCAGTCACCTTTTTCACTAGATCCTCCATTGCCTGGAAGTTGTTGCTGGGGAAAGGGGAGGACTGGCTCAGAGGTGGGGAAATAAGGGGCTGGTTCTTGGCGAGGGCGGAGAGTATTCCATCCCCTCCATTGAACAAGAACTTCATTGGGGAAATCTTGTCCATGCCGCCCTGTTGGAGCTTAAGGGCACTGGGGAACTGGTAGGCAGCATGGATGCTCGGATAGCCCCCCCAGCTTGGATTTCCACTCTGTGCCTTGTTGATGGCGGATGCCACAGTGTTTTCCAGTGATTTGAGAATATCAAAGCCCCCTTTAGGGCTCTCCTTCAAGTCCTCTTCAGTAAGATAGCTATACTTTGAGATGTCATATTTTTCCTCCTTCTCAGCATCCTCCTCTTTCCCGACTGATGCGGCAGCTTGCCTCTCATTTCCAACAGCCTCCTGCTGAGAGCACTCCTCCTCCACCTCCTCCTTTTTGATCTCTTTAAGAGGAGGGGAAGTAGCGGGGGGAGTCGTCGTAGTCGGTAGAGGTGGAGGAGAGAAGGTGGAGGGTGCCAGAGGGACGGACTGGACCCTCTGTTCAGTGGGTGTGCTGACCCTAACCGGGTTGGGGGAGGTGGCCTCAGGAAGTGTTTTTATTCTCTTCCCCACAGAGCTTGTCACCCTCAGGAAGTGCCCTGTCACCATCATGTGGGTTCTCAGCTCTTGCAGTGTATTATGGGAACTCCCACACTCCATGCACTTGAGGATTTGAAGTTTGTTGGATTCAAACTGCCAAGTATAGCTCGCGCCGTTCTGGTGGCCATAGCGGTTATTAGGGGTGGTGTAAGGGCTGGAGGAGGGTTTCTGTGAGTGATCGTTCAGGCCTGACTGCGAGTGCTTAGATTTGGGGGTTCCTTCTCGAGAACGTGGCAAGGCAGCGAGGTCCAGCCCTACGAGTCCCCTTTTCTTAGAAGACATGATTTTGGCTGCCACAGGGGCAATGGGCTCCTTCAGAGGCACTTTCTGGTAATGTTTGGTCTTGATCATGTGGACACTGAGATCTTGGAGCGATTCGAATGAGTGGCCACAATACATGCACTTCAAAACTTTCTGGGCATCCTCCTTGCCCTCCATCTCCATCAGGGATCTCTTTCGCGGTTTAGACCAGCGCTTTGAGCCGCTGCCGGCCTTGTCGTGGTTGTCATCGCGATAGTGGCCCGTGTCATTCATGTGAACTGTCAGGTCCACCAGGGTGTCATAAGCAGCACTGCAGCCCTTACAACGGAACTTACTGGCCCCAGTGAAGATGGAGCCAAACAGCTTTGGGTTTTGCCTGTGGAGCTGGACTGTGCTAAAGAGGCTGGGCTCAGAATGTGCATGGTGACGGCTCTGGGGAGGATGCTGCTGTAGAGACTTTGCCACTGCAGACTGGTGCCAGTCGTAGCTACCGCTGCTGCAGCTACTGTTGCTACTAGTGCTGTTGCTGCGAGCCGGCTTCTCTGAAGGAGCCGTTGTCTGCACCTGTGGAGGTGTGGAATTAAAGTTCAGTGGTGACCACAGGGGGTTGGTCATGAAGCTGGAGTAGATAACCTTCATTTGCTCTAAGGTGTCCATGGCTATTGGAGGTGTTTTAGTGCCACCATTCACAGGTGCTGTGACCAAGTTGACCTCGGCTTTTGTTGAGGGGCTCTCGAAGTCTGAGAGGCGGTCACTGGTCTCGCTGACATGCGAATCACTGTCCATCTCTTGTCCTGAGAGCTCTGCAGCCCCAGCTGATTCCTGGTCAGATGTCTGTTCTTTGGCAGGCCCTGCGCTCTGCTCCGCAAACTCATCTTTCATTGGAAGGTCATCCTGAGGGGCTGAGGGCAGGTCTTCTGCTTCCTCCTCCTCGTCTTCCTCCACCACAGTTTGCATTGCCAGCTCCTCGGGAGAATAGGCTGCAAGGAGAATGGAGACAAAGAGAGAAAGAAAGAGATGAGTTAAATTGCAGGGAGTGAACACGCGATGTTAGAATAACTGGAGAAAAAGTTTCCCTGCTATGTGTGCCCGAGGACTCCCAGGGATAAATGAGCCATCTGTGTGGGAGCCTTTAAAGCTGAGCTGAGAAATTACAGTCATCCCATTTCACCTCATCAACCGTTGAGGTGTTATTTTCCTCTAGGCGAGCCTGTATTTATATACTACCCCAGCCACACGGAACTTATGCCTCCCCTCTTTTCACTCCTTCTATTGGAGGAAAACAAAAAAGAAATATCTTGGCAAAAACATAATGCGCCATTTTATTTATCTCAGGGCGCAACAGCTTGAAATGAAAACTAAATCTGAAATTAATGAAGCCCAATCTCACTGTGGCATTCTCCTCTGGGGTAATAAATGAGTTGGATCAACCTCCATCTGTCAGTTAATATGTCTGACGCCTCTTCATCTGCCTCTTCTATGATTGCACACACATACATACAGACACACAATCGCACAGACATGCGCACACAGGCAAAGAGCTATCTTGAAGAATATTAAGAAAAGGATGTCTCTTGTTGAAGAAAAGTTGACATGTTGAATAGAAATCCTACTTTGTCATCTGAACTGAAGTGAGTTCATTAGTTTATTAATATTTAGAATATAATCAATACTAGGCTCAAGCTCAATTCTAAGAGAAGATCTCCAGCAAGGTGTTAAATGTCATGCACTCATTATACACATACATTTCAATGATCATACAAAATAAATGAACCAAAAAAAAGGGAGGGCGAAAATGAGACCTTTGGAAAAGAGAGATAAAGAAGGCGAGGTGAGAATGCGGAGGATCAACATGATGGACATGCATACGAAATCTGTCCCTTTGCATGTTGGCGCCCACTGTTTACATGGAGAGATATGATAAGTGTGTGTGTGCGTGTGTGTTTCTTAGCCCCCCGAAACACACAAAAACAAAACTCCTTTATCCACTCACCCAGAGCCGACTCACCCACCACGCAACCCCTTCTTCCGCAGTGTCATCATCCCCCCTCCCTCATTTCCTGTCCACCTCACTCAAGAAACCGCTCAACTTAAGGAAAAACAAATAATCTCTGAAAATAGCGGATGGCCTGTGGACAGTTCTGCGGCCATTACATGACATTATTGTAAACTAAGACAAATGCCACAGAAAGAAGCTGTAGGTATAAGCTTTAATAGTTTTGGCACTCATACTCAGTGGAGCTTGGACACACAGATACACACACTGTGACTAAATCCTTCATTCCCCCCCCTGCTCCACGCACTCACGTCCAGTCTAAACAAAAATGTCATAGCTGAAATAACTCTCATTTCCAGTGCTAACAGCCAATCTCTAGGCAGCCATGCGGCTGGCGCTGGTCTGATTTGGGCCCTGGGGGTACAGTCAGCAGGCAGCCTCACTGAGAGGCCAGCCTAATGGAGACCTGGCAGGTGCAGCCCACTCTCCGTCCTCCCGGAGATTTGGTTTGTCACTGGGTATCCATTACCTGCCATTCTCCGCTGATAGGCCCCGACAGCCCTGATCAAAAGATGTCGTCGGGCTCCAGTCCGCTTGGCAGTCAGTGGCATGTCGTTTGTAAAAAAGGCCAAGCAGGGTGTAAATAAAATGACATGATCACTTCCCCAGCCCCTCATGTTCTAGACACAATTATGATAATGTGGACGTGGAGGGGAGGAGGGAGGGGTCTGGGAGGATGGAGAAGGGGCGAGGAGGTAAATCGCTTACGCTCGGGCAAACACGCAAGGGAGATATCTCCCTGCTACCAGCGCTCAAGCGGCTGCCCACACCCTCTTTCCTTTACTCTCTCTTCTGGTTCTCCTCTGGAAGGTATTCGTGTCAGACTCTCATTTGAAAGAGGAAATCCAGACAGGATGGGGTGGTTAATGTGTTTGTGTCCTGACTAGCTGGTCACGGATGTCAGCTTGCATCAGGCCAGCATGGCACACCGCTTGACCAAGTTGTCAGGTCACCTTTCTCTTACTCCACATATTTCTTCACATTGTCACGCTATTTCATCAAACTATTGCCATATCCAATTTCACGTCACGTTATCACATTCGTAAACCTTCCCAGGGCTCTCTATCTCTCTGTGCCTTAACTTAGTCGTAAATGTTTTACATTTCATGATAATAGAGCTGCGGCCCTATAGGTTATTGTTCATTTGTCATTAGCGAGGGGGAGAGAAGTCCAAAAGCACCTGCTATAAAACCTACATAGTCTAGCCATGCTCCCAAGCAATTTAAAATGCAAAACAAAAACCATTATGTCTGAGCACTATCTGTTAATTTAATCCCCAATGACTGATAATCCATCACACAGGGCGACAACCACATCCAATTATTCTCCCTGGCTTGACTGACAACAGAGGTGATTTATCAAGCTAATAAAAGGTGATGGGAGTATAGAGGCTCCCATAGAATACACAAAGAAGAGGATTTAGATACAACAATACTCCCAGATTGAAGTCTTAACTAATATCATAGCATATGGTGTAGAGCCAATGTATGAGTTTTGTGCCTGTGTATATGAGAGAGAAAGAGTGTGTGTGTGTTCATGTTTTGATAAAGTGAGCTGATGCCATGTGGGGAAAGACAAGAATCATTAGGTTCCATGATTGATTCCTACGGGTGGGGTGTGAGGGGGGGGGGGGGGTAAGAAGAAGGGTAGGAGGTGCACTTTCGCACAATCAACATCTCAGTCACGGCTCACACAGAAATAGCAATAACACATTCACACTAACACAAAAGCTGCGGAAAACAAGGCTCCGCAGCAGAAACACACACTTCACCTTAAGATACGCTACGTCAAATACACCCCCCACGCAATTATAAATAAAGCTAGTCAGTCAGTTATGACACCAACCCCCATCCCCTCCTCAAACACACTCGTACATGCACGTAGATGCAAGCGATGAGGAAAGACAGTGACATCTTGGCATGCAGGAGGCATTCCTGTGGAGTATCATTTTCATAAACATAAGGGCCGCAGACGAGGAGGGAGAGATCATCTGATAGAAATACTGCAGTGCTGCTCTGACGATCAGGAACAACAGACAGGGAGGGACAGGGGGTGATTAAGCAGGAAGGTGCTGTGGCTGCCTCTCTCTGTCTCGTTCCTTCTGTCCCATGGGTTACTTCTCCTCAAGTGCTGCTGAAAGCTGTTTTTGATTCTGCATTTTAAATAGGCCTTCAAATGCAAGAGTGATAATGTGAAGACCGAAAAAAAAAATCCATCATGTGTTCTCAAGTAGAAATCTATTTTCTTAGATTGTCACAGTTTGAATCAGCAAATGCATATACATGTTTTGGTGAAAAAAAAGATACCACTGCACCCCTTTTTTTTTATCTGTGCCTTGATGTCCACACTGCATGTTCCTGTTCTGGCCTCCACAGCTGGTAAAACAGTCCGATCACACCCAACAACAGCGGGGTAAACAGGATGTGTCATTAACATCTCTACCTGTGTCTGACCCTCACACTCAAATGACTGCTTGGTCTCTAAAAAAAAAAGACACAACCTTGCCAGGCATTTGTGTGGTCATCTTGAGTACAAGATTTCATAGATCTGTGATTTTTAATGCGTGAAAACAGCATAGACAGCCGATGTATATTTTCGTTAAAAGAACATAAGCTCTATTGATATTTGTGTAAATTCACATGTGAAATAATGTTCAACCTACATTTTTTTTGTAAATTCCAATGGAACATTTTGTGCATTATACAGAAGACCAAAATAGGAATGCTTGATTGACATCCTGAATTTATGTGGACAATAAAACAGAAACTATCTCTATTACAATAGCAATGTTCATATGTGTTGCTTAGCTTGATTACATCTTTATTTATGATTGAATCACTGTATGCATAGAGAACTGTAGTGTGCACAAAGACGCAACTGGGATACAGGGAGGGGAGAGGAAATTGTCTACATGGGTGGTCCCTTATAGCTTACTGTTTAGATTACAAAAACAGTTTAATGTCATTGTTCAAAGACAACAACAAGTTAAACAACAACAAGTTAAACAACAGGGGGAAAAGCACAGATATTGCAGTTTATAGTTTATGGTTTAATATAAGAACAATGCATGAAAACAGGATTTTGCCATATAGACATTGAGCTGTATTTCTTGCATGAATGATCATTTATAAATAGTGTTTTTTCTATGACTTTTATATTGTTGAATAACAGAGGAAATTAGGTTAGACGTATTTGCCAAAACCTTTGATCACATGTTAGTTTAGATATTTGAAGTCAGTCGGTGATCGGACACGGGGGCGCCGAGAGGAGCGAGGTAAACTGTGTCACAACATGACGAGTGTGTCTTGACATGTGTACAGTATTTCAACCGGACCCTGACGCCCTTAAACCAACATGGCCCCTCAGCAGGGGGCTCTTACTGACAGGAAACAGCTCCAGAACGCTAAAGGACAGGAAGTCACCTCAGACTCAATCAAAAAAACCCACAAACCACCGACTTCCACTCACTCTCTCTCAAGTTTCCCAGCAGCACAAAACTCTTTAAATAGATTAGAATAATTTAGTCCAAAACAGCCCCATTCTGTCAAAATAGCAGCAGATCAGTAACATACCTAAAATGCCTTCACTGTTGCACACATTTGTCAAAGCAACACACTCAATCTAACTTAGTTCACTCCCTCTTTTTCCTTTGATCCTTACAGCCTGGCCAAAAGTCCCACGAGAAAATATGTAACAGGTGATCTGCGGTCATTTGAAAATATAACAAGTTTGGACATAATACGATTTTTTGGATAAGACCGGAGAAAGCCATTTGGAGATTTTTTCATAAAGGTTTTTGATACATAACTTTGCTGCTACAGCACTAATGCTTGTACAGGCTATCATGTTACAAGCGATCCTGGATGTCTTTGTCAGTTCTTTATTTGTGTGTGTTCTCTACCCCCTGATGGCATTGTGAATACATTGTGTCCGCCGATTGTAGTGCAGGATGTGTGATATGGGAGATGGGAAAAACAGAGAGATCATTCTGGCCTCAGGCAAAGCTTACGGCTGAACCTTGTCAATGCACACAGTAAAACGAGGGAGAGGGAGAGTAAAAAAGAGAAAGAGAGAGGCTGAATAGATTTAACCGTCGGCTGATTGTTGTATTTTATGAGTGGACCTCAAATCTGCCAGCTGCACGTACAGACCTTCAAGACCTGAAAATGCATCTCGTTTATCTGACATTAGACGAGCCACAAACACATTCACTCCTCCCGTTACTAACTCTAACGTAGTGGAGAACGAGGTTGACGCATGGTTCCAGGCTCAGTTTGAAACTTGCCGCAGCCAAAATAAGCGTTAAAAAAGCAAACAAATACAATCACAACACAAAACATCCTCCACAGGTGCAGAACCAAGGGCAGTAATAAGGAGCGAGATGCCGCGGGAAGGCCGTGTTCCAGTCCGACATGCACGCAGAGCCTGTCTCTTCTGATGATCTGTAGCCGGGCGGACTTTCTTAAACTATCCCACATCTCTGCCTCCTTCCATCACTCTTTCTTAAAGCCTTACTCAGGCAGTTCTCAAGCAGAGCTCCATGAAGCGGAACCGCTGTTTATTTGCCCATTCTTCCAACACTCTGAGCTCATATAGAAATGTTGTTCAAAGGTCAACGGGCTCTGTGAACATATTACTCTTAACGCTTTTTTGTATGGACTCAAGTTTGCAAGTATTATTTAAAACACAGCTTTACAACACACTTACAAACACTAGTTAATGTAAGGGTCGTAGGGTTGTTAGGACAGTGGGTTCAAGTCACACAATTAGTTTACTACGATCAGTTTAGTTCATGTAAAGTTCATATTTATTTTCCGCTTTAACTGAATGTTTTCATAACCTTGATTTAACTGGAACTATTAGATACCGAGACGATCTACTCATGTTTTCACTATCATGTGAACCTAAACCAAACTAAAAACATAACCTCCTTTAGCTAGAAAAATCTTCCTTAAAAAAACAGACATATTATGCTAATTTTCAGATGCATAATTATATACAAGGATAAGCATCCTTTACGAAAAAGCCCAGTCTGCTCTATTTGGCTTGCAAGAAAAATGTGGTTCACCAAAGATAGTTTTCAAGCTATCAGAGGAGATACTGCAGGGCAAATATTCTAATAACCTAAATGTGACATAGGAAGGTGAGCCAACTCTGAATGGTTTGTTGAACCTAATGTTTTCTGACTGATTCAGCAAACAAAACACTGACTGATATGTCTCATCTCACATTTTGCATGTTGTTAGGCATGGAAGTGAGTTTAATAATATGTCCCCTTTAAGGTTTCTGCTGAGACCTGCATTACTGTAGGTGTGAACATAAGGCCGGGGTTTAAACAGGGGTAATGGAATTCTGCAATTTATCACAGCTCTAAATGCCGGACTACGGTAAAGAACTGACACTAAGTCAGGACGTCTGAGTGGGCCTAAAGTGGAAATAAGACTGAAACTGGTAATACGTTTGTAGCTTGTAGCTGGAACTAAAACTGGGACTTGAGTGGTTAAAGTTGAATCGGGGGTGAAGGAAATAAAAGTCGGAGCTTGGGAGTGGGAAGACCAAACCCCTCTCACAACGCACAGCTGCTGCCGTGATCGCCTAGCAACGAGGAGGTGATGGACGCAGCCTGAAGATGGATGGCCACCATAAATCACAGTGGTGAGTAGGAGGAGGAGGAGGAGGTAGGAGACAGAAAGAGGGAACAAGAAGAGGGCGAAAAACAAAACAACAGTTTTTTTTTTTTTCGCCTTTTCTGTAGCAGAGCTGGCCTTGCCTTGACCTCTCACTGTATTCTTTTATTCATGATTGTTGGGGAATGACATGGGGCTAGGGACTCTTCTGGGCAAAGCATAATGGAAACTTCCGAGGGTAATCATCGCAGTCAGTTATAGGGGATCCAATGGATCATTTTAAAATGTACAATTGCTATAAAGCTCCATCGAGTGCCTACGTGCCCTTCAGAGTCTGGAGTTTTTTTTCATGATTCCACTAACTTTTTAAAGATGATAATAATGATAGACGATAGCTTTCATAAAGAAACCCTCCAGGCAAGGCAATCTGGGTAGTGTAGTTGCGAGATAAACATCCCTGGGCTATCTGATTATGGCCTACTGCTGCGGCACTGGTGTCTAGTAACACTCAGAGAGAGCGCTCAGCCATCCATCACACAGTGAGTGTCTGTCTAAGGCTTTCCACCCTGCTTCTTCTCGTCCTGGCTCTCCAGTTACAGCCATACACGGCCGGCCTAAATAATATTCCTCATGATAAATGGCACCATAAGCCTGGTATCCATCATTAATCTGATTTTTAAAGAAGCATCCATCTTGGAGAGAGCCTGTTAGGGCCACGGGGGAGCAGAGCAGCTCGGGTTCATTTAAAGGCCAGGCTGCTGCATGAGTGATACCTGTCAGCCCTGCTCATCAGGGAGCAGCACACACACACACACAGACTCATAAAGCATTAAACATTGACGCCATATGGTTACACGAGTGCGCACACACACACCTCAATAGCGCCCCTTTGCGCGTTCGCCGTGCATATATATTATGAGTAAACAACACTAACACACTTGTCCGACTTTGTGTACTCACAAAGCATATTTCCCCTCTTATTCAGACGTCTAGAGACGTGTCATGGAAGAACATTCTGTCACTCATCAAAACACAACTCAGGGTAACTCAATCCTCCCTGTCATCTCGAAAAAATCTCCCCTCCCAAACGCTTCTGCTCAAGGCTTTCAGGAAAACTCTTCCCTGGAAAAAAAGTCTCAAACTGGAGTCTCTTTTCCCAGTCTCTCTCCACTGACTCTGCACCTCATTCCCCATTCCTCTCCTTCTCTTTGTTTCTCTCACTCTGTCTTGTTTTCCCTCTTTCACTCTCTCTTTCTCCTCCTCTCTGCCCCCTATCCACCTCCCTTCTCTTGTGTGTCTGGTAAAGCCTGTTTGATAAATGACACACGTCACTGTGTCAGGAGCGAAGGGTGGGTCAGTGATAAATGACTCTGTTGAAAAGGAAATCGGCTCTCTGGCACGGCCGGGCTATTCTCCTCCTGGATTGGGTTTCAGGACCCCTGAAGACCGGAGCGGCTCAGTTTCCCCGAAAAGAGCACACATCCCACCAGGCTCTGACGCTCCCTACCTCTGGGAGGGGTGGGAGCGAGGGGGGAGGGCGGGAGGGAGGTAGGGTTGGAGGGATCCAGCCTGTCCCAATTGTCGCTACAGTGCAGCTGCATCTATCACAACAGCGGTGGGACTATTTTTACAAAGCCTACGACTCAGTTTCCAGACAGCAGTCCCGGCTGAAAACCTGGGCTGAAAGCACACTGAGAGCTGAAAGGGAAGAGTGGATGGCTAACGGTTTTCTATTTGTGACACTACTACAGCACTTAAACTCCGCTTTCTCTCCTGAAGCCCAACCCTATGGCTTGACATCTGCCAAGTGTGTGTTAAAAAGGAGAGAAGGCCCATTTCACCGCCCCCGCCTCCTCATCGTCCCCACCACCAGCAGCAGCACCTCCTCCTCCTCCTCTTCCTCCCCCTCTGCCCTCTTTCTCTTACACTGTCTCTTTCACTCGCTTGCTGGCAGGGTGGCACTGTTATCATTACACAGGCAGGATTTATGGAGTCAAGGCCTATGGCAAAAACAAAAAGGCATCTGTCAATACCTGTGAGAAACACTCTGTCAGCCTTCCTCCTCCTTCCACTGGTGCTCACAGCCTCATTAGGTATGCACTTATCAGACACATAGATCACAGACGTGACTCAACCTCACCGGAATCCAGCCACAGGACTTTTCATTAGCAACAGGGCCTGCAAAGCCAAAACATTTGCCGCGCTCACACCTGCAAACAACACCATTGGAGGCGTGTGTTGTTAAAGCTCGCCAACGCTGTCAGCCCGTATGTCGGTCGAACAATTAAGTCCCTCGCGGTGCTTCCCCGCTGCTTCCGTAAGGGCATGCTTTTCACACATAAACAACAGGAAGGCAGACAGATATAAAAACAGCTTACTTAATTTCGCTTGCCGCTTTTACAACCCCGCCACAACATGTGTGCATGTGTCTGCAACGTGTGCTGTAAATGCTCCCATCTTTACTATTATGTTTGTGTGCTGTGTCTACAGTTGAATGCTGCATGTTGTGCAGGGACAGAAAAAAAGAGAAGAAGAAACTAAGAGACGTAGACAGGCCTAAAGAGCTCAGAGAATTACGGCCTAACCCCAGCAGGTGGTCTACAGTTACAATTCCTTTCATCACTATCGCAAGCCAAACCGCACACACACGCACTCAAACCCAACAAATCAGAGTGCATGCCCACTGATTTGAGTACACACAGTCACAGACAGACATGAGTGATGACTGCCAGTCTGGCAGCTATAATCCTGACCCTGCAGAAAGAAGAGACTGTAGCTGTGAGCCCGGTTCAAATCAGACTAACCCCCCCCACCCTTCTCCTTCTGTGTCTCTCATACATGAACAGATCACACATGGTCTTACAGTGCGCTAACACATGCAACACTCTGGATACTATAAACACACTGACAGCATTCAGCAGACATACTGTACAGGTTAGACATTCCATTGAAATAGCTGCGTCGTTGCCCACACGTTCTAAAGCCGATGTCGACTTCCTGTTAAGTCTGCGGAGTATTTTAACTTTCTGCAGCCGTTTCCACAGCTTTAGGCCTCAGGCGAAGCTAATCGCCAGCCATGAAGGAAGTAAGTCTGTATTTCCACAGCTGGGAGAGTCTCTTTCTCATGTTTGCTCGGCTGTTTACGTGGCCAGCTGCCCTCGGTTGTTAAGAGCACTCAGACCTGACCCAGGTAGGCAGGCCCATTTGTCACCTGCAGCGGAAAATTGAGTTACAGCACAACCAAAGGCGAGCGGCTCTGTGTAATATCAAGTTGATTACATCAAAGTGGTGGCAAACCTCATTGGGCTAGGCACCCCGAGCTTGTCATCTCCAATCACGGGGCCTGTCAGGACTCCATCAGCCTCACGGCTAATTGGACCAACGCTAATGAAGCAGGCAAAACAAGTTTTGTACCGAGGAGAGAAAAACCCTCTTCGACAGAGGAAGGCAAGAAAGAGAGGGAGAAGCTGAGAGTGTGTGTTGGAGAGACAATGAGAGAGAAAAGTGTGTATGTGGAGGGGAGGGGGGTAGATTTTTCATGCAAGTCTCAAGGTTGCAGTGGGCTGACTCTCCCCCTAAGTCCCTAATCAAGGCCCATCATCTGTCATCCTTTTCTTTGCTCTCTCTATCACCATGCTCTGTGCTGCAATCAATTCATCATCACCCTTTGTGTGCCACTGAACAGTTGACAACTTTATAACTTGCAGCTGCACGGGCTGACTGACAGGGGTGGAAGGGGAGCATGAAAAAATGAAGAAATGAATGGATGAATGAATGAACAAAGAAGCGTGGTTTCAGGGATAAAAAGTTGTTTTCTAAAAACACAAAACGATCCATATTACAGCCTTTTATTCCCTTTCGTCAACAGAGAAATGGCAGTGTAGCAGGGAGGAGAGAGGAGAGAGGAGAGGAGGAGACCAAGGGAAGAAGAAAAAAACATCCTTCTCACTGATCTGAAATCAGAAAGCTTTCAGTCATTCTTTATGTGCTCCCCGCGGCCACTCTGAGCCAGTGAGCATGTACATTAGGCTGGGGCATTTTGATGAAATAAAAGCCCAGGCCAGCTTATGGCTAAACAGAATGGGAGCACTCACTCAGCCTGTCTCTGATTGACCATTAAAGCCATTGATGAATGGGCCTGTCAGGGGAGAGACAATTAAATCAAACATGAAACAAAGCCGTTGTGACGGCCCGGTCTGACAGAGCAAACCCATTCCTCCCCTCCATTACATAGCACACGGCTCCTTTTACAACCTCTAACCCACTCCTCCCGCCTCCTCTGCCCACTCTGTGTGTGAGTGTGTGTGTTCAAAGTGAACATGTGCACATGAGAGTGTGATGTTCTCTGCTGGAAGTGTGTGTGTCTGTTTGTGTATGTGATGTCTCACTGTGAAACCACTTTGTCCCCCCCCCCCTTCGTTCACTTTTTCGTGAGTCAGTTGACCATCAGAGAGAAAGAGTGTGTGTGTGTGTGTGTGTGTGTGTGTGTGTGTGTGTGTGTGTGTGTGTGTGTGGGTGGGGGGGGGGGTGTGTGTGTGTGTGTAAAAAGTACACAGGGCCCTTCAAAGTGGTTTAAACGTGACGTCAGGGGCCTGCAGCACATGGTGGGAAGTGATTTTCTGATGCAAATCGAGAGGGATCAGATCAAAGCCGCATGACAGCCAATCAATCAACCGTCAAATCAGACATGGCAACTGTCGATTATGGCTCCTTCCAGCCCACGAAACCCCATTGTCTGCTCTCAAATTGTTTATCTTATCCCAAGAAAAGAAAAAAAAGCTCAGAGGTAGGTTTTTTTTCTTTCTCTCGCCCAGCTTGTGCAAAGAAGTTATGCGCTCGGGATCAAATGCGCACAAAGCCCTCATGTTCCCCTTATGGCACGCCTCGGGCACTCTCTATTGAGAAAACACTGCTTATTTCCACAGGGTTTACTCTAACAGATCACAAGGTACATGGCAGTTAGGATCGCTAAACTGTCAGGATTCAAGTTGGGAACAATAGGAAGCGAAAGTTTACAACAGGCAACTCATCCGAGGGGACTACTGTACAGTAGCTGCACAGCGTGGAAAGCGAAAACGCAATATTGTTGTATACAAAGTATACATCCGCTTTCATAAAGAGAACAGTTTCTATGAGGTCTCACAAGAGTGACAAAGCGGATCGTTAGAGAGCAAAGAAAAAAAAACACAAAGTGGAAACGGAAATGCAGTGACTGTAAAGTGAGCTCTACAAAACAAAGGTAGCATCCGCAGTTTTATGACAGTAACGCATGTCTTTTTACGCACATTGTAACAACACATACCTGCTGCGCGCTTGGGCGCTTCTTGTTTCCTCCGTGGCATTTTTATTTTCGGGGATTTCCGTGAAACTCTTCTTTTTTATTTGATATAGCCCCGTCGCCGTATCCGGGAAGATCCACCTCTACTCAAAAAAGATTCACGCCTTCGTGTAGTAGACTGCACAACATCGGAGAGTCCGATGGAAAGAAAAACTAAAAATCATCGTTACGGAATAGCAGCCTGCGGGGAAAGTCAGCGTAAAAAATAAATACACGAGGAAGTGGGGATTATTGTTTTGTTGGTGTGATCGCGTAAAGAATGTCAACGGTGATAGCCAGCGTCCACCTCGGCTGCCTGGTCTGGCAACAGGCAAAGTTGAGGGATAAGAGAGATGATCGCGTCACTCACAGCAGGAGAATGGGCAAACCCACCGCTCCGTTAACTCTTTACTCCTCACAGAGGGGCGGACACCACGCGCGAGTGTCCTCCCACCTCTGCTTTTTATGTGAATCACAGTTTATATGAGCTATTAGTGGATTATTACAACACAGCAGGCTGATAATTACCAACAAGAACCGTAAACTGTCTGAATAATATTACAACAATGTTCCCAGCTATGTGTCATTTGGATTTAACACACTGGATTTAACCTTTTACACATGTTTTGATTTTAGTCCGTCTCGGTAATACTTCTTTAGAAATGTACGACTTTATTTATTTAATAATTATAACTGGCGATTTAAATGTGTTATACAGTAGGTGATTATAGTCCACAGTATAATGTCAAAACGCATTTTTTAGGCTTGGCTTCAAATGCACTCTTTTTTTAATTTTGTATTAAATGTTATAACCTTTTCAAAGCTTTTGTTCCTGCTTGATAAGAATAATTACATTTGACTTGTTGACTTGGGCAATGAAAAACTGTATGATAACACAAGGACAGTATTTTATTTTCAGATTTTACATCATATTTTGTCAAATGTAGAACGTTTCTATTTTTATTGATTTTTAACATTTGTTTAGATGATATTACACACAGTAAGTTTAGCATCTAGCATACAATGCAGACATTGTCTCATTTTAGATACATTTTAAAACAAAACAATGTGTATTATAACCAAAAAAACAGCAGTGTAGAGTTAGTAAGAGAATACGTTTGGTAAACAAAATAAACAAAATAAGATGAAAAAAATGTCAGTTATGCAACTATTAAAGAACAATCAGAAACCAATTAAAGTAAATACATCAAATAAGTCTTATGAATTGAGCATGCTTCCCCGGGCGCCGTACATAATGGCAGCCCACTGCTCCTAACACTAGGATGGGTCAAATGCAGAGAAACCGTTTCGTTACATAGTACCTGTACTACGTAATGACAATAAGTTGAATCTTCTTCTTCTTCTTTTTCTTCTTCTTCTTCTTGTATTATGTAGCCTCAAGTGTTTAAAAAGGCAAAAGGTATAGTTTAAAATTGAGTTAAATACAATTAACATGCAATGGATAAAACAACGTGCTAATTCAAAAGGCAGTGAGTCCTATATATATGATGCTAATGTCTTTTTGTACTAGTATTTCTAAGAAGAAAAACAGGTTCAAATAACTGCTGCAAAATGTGTTAAGCAACCCCATCACAACTGCACCAAAATGCAAACATGCCTGAGGCCCTGTCCTCGCTAATTTAATGTGAGCAGTTAAATGTTAGCTTTCATCACAGTAAAAGCATCACTTCTCCCATATATCCACATTAGGTAGAGATCAAAGCCAGTTCAAGGAAGGAGCGTTAAGTCTTCGTGCCAGGGTAATGAGTTTTCTTCACCACTCGTCTTGCTTTTTTCTCGAGCCAGCAGTATCTCTGCAGAGTGGGACGGTCCCGGGTCTCCCCCTGTGCCTCTGATGTCTTCTGACCCCTGCCAGCACAAAGACACATACAAATAGCAAAACAAGCTGCATGAGGGGGCTCAATGCTGCTCACATTTTATCCACACACAGAGTGCTCAGACTCAAGGATCTGCTCACTCTTTCAGATACAAATCTAAAACACTCTACACACACACAAGGGCAACATATGTACTCCTCCATTCTCTTTCTTCCTCTCACACACACAGGCAGGCTCAGAGAAGAAGAATTAGAGACCTCTCTGATCAGGACTCGCCCCCACCTCCCCAGACCACAGAGGCTGGGTCCCTGTCACTTTAACAACATGAAATTACAACCCAAATGGGATGTCAGGGGTTAGCAGTGTCTCTAAGAGAACTATGTGAATATATATCCTCCTATGGACTTGCCCCCATGGTGACCTCCCCCAGGAACAAGAAGTAGCCCGGTGACTGGCGTTTTTACAGCCAAATTAAACCGTCTTGCAGGCTGCTGAAGGCAGGAGGAGAAAGCAGCCGTTCCAAAATTAGTGAGCCATCATCATGACAGAAAGTACCGGGACATGGTGTCATCCAGCTACTGTATCGATTAACCCATAAATAGTATATGGCCTCTACACTGAGGCTCTCACAGGCTTACACTGTAAATGGAAGTTATCTCAGCTGTGCATCTGTCTTGCTTTGCTGCGTGCATTAAAACCCGT
The DNA here is from genome assembly GCF_902827165.1 of Trematomus bernacchii. Taxonomy (NCBI): domain Eukaryota; kingdom Metazoa; phylum Chordata; class Actinopteri; order Perciformes; family Nototheniidae; genus Trematomus; species Trematomus bernacchii. The sequence goes on along the minus strand of NW_022987714.1, from coordinate 10,733,883 downwards.
ATATAACGTGAGTGAAACCTGGTTGTGTGTTTAGCACATCATGAAAAAGAGGACATTATGCATATAATTAGAGAAATGCAAATTACATCTTGGCTGCTTTTAGTGCTTTGCCATTATTGTGCTGATGAAAGTGTGAAACAGAATGTGTTTTAATTAAAGAAAACACAAAAGCATACATTTCCTACAGAATGGGTTATTGCATTGTTTCCATTAGGAAATGCAATTTGATACAGGAATAGTGGATATTATAAATATTCAGAATGATTTTTTGTTAATGTATGATTCTCTCTTATGTCAGGTAGCCCTGCTGCATTATTCCCCTCTCCTTCTCTCGACACCAGGATTATCATAAAAGAGACGCGTCTGTCAAACCCGCACACAAGTTCGCCCAATCAATCTCAAAGTTGCGATTAAAAAGCACGAGCTGCCTCTATTTTTCTATTGAAATCTTTTGGCAAAAAAGGGAGAGGCCTTTCAGTTTCATAGCCTCCAGAACACTCAAGTATTCATTGCGCTCTACTTTTCGCTTTCAACCTCTCTGCGGGAGGTAGGACTCATGACATCTATGTTCGCTGCTCCTATTCACAATGCTATTCAGCCTTCAGATGTGTGCTGCGAGCGATCCCTCAATACCATCAGATCGCTCATATTGGCATGCACCCACTTATGGGCCTGTCCGGGAAGGCAGAGCGGTGTCAGAGTGCAAACAGACACCTCTGTTCTCATATGGAGGGCCATTCTCTGAAGCTTCTGCCGTGTGGCAAAGTTGTGGCTGCTACTCTTGAAAATGCCTCAGAATGAAGCTTAAGAGGCAGCAAAACGACTCTGAATTGGATTTCCATTTATTTCCTGCAAACACACACAAGTGTTTGTCTGTGTGCATGCTTTGTTGTCTCATCTGTGTATTCATGTGGTGTGCGTTCATGTGTGGGTGTGTGTGCGTAATGCATGGCCCTGTTGAGAAGAGTGATTGCTTTATTCCTGCCATGTAGGTGCTGTGGGGGCCGGGCTGTGTCTTTGGGCAGCTGTATGGATGGCTTGAGGAGGTCTCCATCATTCATAAAGCGCACTCCTACATGTAGAATTGATCTTGCAAAGAAACAGGGTGGCAATAGCAGTTCATCAGTCTTTCCCCACCACAAATCACTCGGAGGTGTCCCCCCGGGGGAGAGGTGACACCATTGTCAGTGCAGCGGTCCCTTCGGACAACAAAAGGGGCAGGGCAGGAACTCTCGCTCATACGGTGGCCCCAAAGTGTCCGGTGAAATCTGGACAGCGTTTGTGTAAATATGCTCTGAGCTCAAGCAATATCCACACCATAAATAATGTGCAGAAAAGACCATTACAAGTACTTTGGCTGACAATGCAGCTAAGCCAAGCCATAAAAATAAAGAACAGTCTTTTTTCTATTATCTGTTTGAATACACATTTCCATAATGTATTGCCAGTGTTTAGGTTATAGAATAGATATATTAGAAGCAACATATTACTCAACAAGAGGAAGAGGCCTTAACTCTAATTTTTCACGATTACATTTGAAAATGTACCTACACGCCTGGCACTGAAATCAAACAGGTTTTATAAAGGATGCATAATTAAAGCTACCTTTATTCGTAGTGTTTAATATATGCATCTCCTCCTATTAATAACCCAGGTCATTAATTTGTATAAATCAGCTATGTATGGCACGGAGTAATTTCCACTCCTGTAAAGAGAATTGGTGAGATGAAGCTCTTGCCTTTGGCCTTGGGTTGCGCATTACACTCATCTTACATTAGGGCATATGCTTCTCCTGTTCCTCCTCCTCCTCCTCCTCCTCCTTACACCGTTTGGACTTTATCATTGATCTTCATTCTAAAATAATCTCTTATCATTTCTCATTGTAAGCCTGCAGAGAAACCTTTCCCAGTCCCCAATTCATTAGTTTCACCCTGAAAATAGAAAAAGCTCAGGGAAAGGTGGACAAGTGATGAAGGCTCAGAGTAAGCACCTTTAAAATATGTCCACCAATCCACCTTAAAAACACTCATGATCTTTCTTTAGGATTTGGACATGCTACATTTTTCTCTTTCAGGCCATTTGTGCCCTTGAGCATGAACATGTAAAAAAATCACTTTCCCGCTGTAATGTTGTCACTCTCCTCTCGGTCCCCCCCCCCCCCCCCCCCCTCCGTTATCAAGCCGTATAGTTCCGTTTTCAGCTCGTGTCTTCATTAAAAACATTAACATTCACAAACTGAATGCGTCTGGAATTGAAAAGGTCTCCTTAACATTTCGCCCTGCTTCTCCCCAGACAGCCGACAAGCAACTCTTTCTCAATCATTGTCCACGCGGGAGAGGAGAGGCAAAATGTGAGGCGGGTTTTTTCTAATTTTGTGGCAAATTATTATGAAGAATCTGATAAGGTTCATCCTTTATGGGAGAGGTAGATGACTCCACGCCGTTTCAATTAGCGCACTTCTGATTGTAGAGGCAGAACTCAGACGATTGATCAAGTCTCTCTCTCTTCTTTTCTTTCCTCATTGCCCAAAAGACCCTTTTAAAATATTCAGGTAGATTATGAATGGTTACACCCCTATCTATTTATATCTCCTTTATTGACAGTATTACATTTATATGGAGTCAAGGTGAGGGATTTAATTTAAGACTCTTGCAGAACTGCTGGGAATATTTAGAAGACTGATTAAGGAACAGTGAGTTATATGATTAACACTTTTCAGGGGGAAAAGTTTAAGAAGCAGTTGCAGCTCTATTATAGATCTGCTGGTTTGAGCAATTCTTAGAAAATTCAGGAACATTTCAATACGTTTTTGGAGCTATGGTCTCACTGAGAGACTAATAATTGTGGCGTTACCTTGTTATGGAAATTCAAAGCTACGTCTGGCACATCGCTCCTCTGATGTCACGTCAGTCTGCTTAGTGCTGTCAGCTCGTGTTTGAGAGAGGGCTGATTTCTCTCTTTCCCCTTCCCTCTCAGGCGGGGAACATAAAAGGGAGGATGTTTATGATGGACGGGCAGCTTTTTAAAGAGAAGCATCACAGGGTGTTGGATGGGAGGGATCCGAATCAGGACGGCTGTGATGTGACGAGACAGACAGGAACATCCTTCTCCTCGTGTCGAGATGTCAAGCAGGGGGAGTCTTAGCAGAGTAGACAGTATCATCACTCTCCTGGGTGAGGCAAGAATTCGCTGGGGAAGAGAGAAGTGGAAGGACAGTGGTGCAGAGCGGGCGGCGTCTCCCCCATGTGGGCCTGACTTTTGTGTCAGGTTGGGCTTTTTCTTTGTTGCCTTGCATGTTTGCTTTGTTACTTTGCTCATATGGAGATATACGTGTTTCCATGTCAATATTAGTTTTAGGTAATTCCTCAATTTGTGTGGAGCAATTACCGTACAAACAAAGTAAGAAACCCAAAACTGATGTGTCCAACTGATACAGATGCATAATACATAAAGTCAAGACCTCTTAAAGGAACATTTGGGGAAATACATCAGCTTTCTCTCTGAAAGACGATTGTATGTAATCTACATTTGAATCTACAGCTAGGAGATGGTTAGCTTAGCCTAATTTAGCTTAGCAAAAATAAATGAACCGGTTAAAACAGTTCCTGGCTCTGTCCAAAGGTTAGAACATCCACATACTCGCACCTGTAATGATAACGTACTTAAAAGTATTTTCTTTTTAGTTTAAATCTGTATAAAAAGAGTGTTAAATGGTTATGTGCGGATATATGTAGCACGAGGCAACTTCCTGATATCTTGTCATCTGCATGAGATTGCCATAGTATTTGTTTGCACAATACAACAGGCAGCGGAAACACAACAACAAAAGAAAAAAGAGCATGTTGTTTGGCCAAGAATGTGAATCAGTTTATTTCCCAATTTTTTAAACTATTGCTTTCTGATATATATGATAACAAAATATGAGGTTGTTTCATTCGTCCCCTACAAGACATAAACCAAAGGTAAGCTCTCACATACATATTCTTAAACTTTACATGGCTTCAGTCTGCGGACGCGTTTTGTAAGGAGCCTCTTCCTCTTGAATAACGATCGAAAGACATTCCAGTCTTAGAAATAATCTGCATAAATGTACACCTTTTAAAAATGTGCAGGTTCTGTCTTCCTCTTCCTCTGCCTCTTATCCTGTTTGGTAATTAGCCTTTGACCCCCCCCAGGCTCGTGCAGGCGTGAAGATTGAAGGACAGAGATAGTTTTAGCGATGGATTTGTCATCAAAAATTCTCATCAGCCAGAAATCTTGAGGGCAGAGCTCCCAATGTATTACATTATAGAGCACATCTTGTAGCACTATCACTTAAGAAGGAAGTGTCAAGCGGAATCTAGCTTTGACTGTCGTGCCAACTCCATTTACCTGGGTTTTACAGCGTGCCCCTTGACTTTGCCATGTGCGGAGAATCACTAGACGCTGGTGATGGGCAGTAATTCCCTCGCCTATATGAGTGAGTGATCAGAATTCATATTAGCATCTTTACACGCTGATGGCAGCCTGTCACTCCAGGTGCCAAGTGGTCTCCTTGGACTGCAGGCAGTCACTTAGGGAGGAAGCCGCATCACATTTGTATCCTGCCGGAGAGAAAAACACGGCTAGTTGTAGTAGATCCATCTGGTAGAGAAAACTATATTTAGACGAGTTATATCTGTTTCTGGATCAGAATCAGAATCAGAATACTTTTATTCGTCCCACAGAGGGGACATTTACATTTGATACAGCAGAAAAGAGCCAAAGACAGCTTAATGTTAACTAAGAAGCATGCATACAAAAAATATTAAAGATACAAATATTCAAAAAGATATTACACAATTTACAAAATACTCATCCTGTAACAGTTCCGAAGATATAGCAGCCAGGTATATATTGCACAGTTATTAATGGCATATATATATATTGCACATCATTTGTATTTCACAGCAAGGGGTGTTATAGCATTGTCTGTGTTGTTGCGTGGGGGGGGGGGGGCTCTACCAGGGGCCATGGTGGTTAAATAGGTGAATAAACGTTCTGCTTTGGTATTACTATTTTATGGTAAAATGTCTCGATTTGTGGCGCATATGTTATGTGCATCCTTATCTATGTTAAGGATTCCAGTAAAGCAAAAAATGGTTGCTCTATGTACATTTTCTGTTAGCAGCCTCTGATTCGGTTCTATTGGTTTCTCTGTCTGTAATTTCACTAGATTAATGACACTGTCACACACTTGTGAAGCGTCCTTAACTAAGATTCAGCGGCGTAATGTCCACTCCATCTTTGTTTCATTTTTCCCATTCAAACGGCATTCCAATCAGCATTAGGCCATCTTGAATCCCTCCTCGTTCTGGCGACTGCGCAGCGATGGCGCCAGTGTTGGAGGGAGAATGTTTTTGCCAAACAGATGGAAAAGCATCAGCATGTTGCACACACACAGACACACATACTTCCCTCTTGGTGATTTCACGGCCTGCATTGACATTCAGTCATTCATTACAAAGTGAATTAATGTGCCAGAGTTGCAGTTTCCCCTTAAAAACAGATGTCGCCGGAACATCTAATTAAGCGACACACCAAATCATCGCCTCTCGGTCATCTCCAGCCATTTTGCTTCTGTGCTGAAATTCCTGCTCAGAAGCACGTTCAGTAAAGCTGTATCACATCTGGATCAGAACAGGTAGGAAGGTGTTGTGGCTGCGACCTCGGTGCCCAATAACCTAAATCACCATTTAAATTATTCACACAATAACGACATCGGAGCACTCCATTATGAACATTATTGCTGAGAAATGGGCTCTGCTGAGGTGAAGGATGAGTCTTATCTTTCGCTGTCAGTCGGGGCATTAGTCATGGTAACGGGTCCCTCAGACCTGTGTTCGGGGTTTTCATTGAGCTTTACATAGCAGATTTATCACAGATCACAGGCTGATGTCAACATCCTAACAATGTGATGAGATGACCGTCTAAAGCTGTTTGGCTTCAGTATTGTAATTTAAGGCCCGGATGATGCAGTGTGTGGATATAGGCATGTGATCTGGGAGATGGTGTAAGCTTAATCTCACCTATACGCTGTCAAAATGTACCGTTGCTTTTAGAGGTAGCCAAACTTTGACGTTTACATCTACATTTACCAAGGCTTGGGAGTAAATGAAACTTCACAGACGGAAAAACTTTCCATTTCAACCAAACAAGACAGAAGAACAGAAAGTGTTTTCTCTGTCATTGCTCTTTTTTTTCCCTCCGTCAAGAAGCCAAACTCAATTTATGTCAAACAAGGTTTAAAGGACCTTGGGATTAAAGCCATAAACTGGCTGCTGTCAGACCTGAAGCCCTGCTAACAATTTAGTGCCAAACCGGCGTTGTTCAATATAATTTCATATTATATCATGTCACGACACAGTGACAGCTACACATCAGCCCAGTCACAGCTGGTTTGCCCTGAAGAACTCCTCCGATGTCGGCTCCAATCGAAGCTGACTCCGCTTTGGTCTGATCTAAAATGGGAAATCTATCTGAAGTACTCTGCGGGGAGCGGCTACAGCTTTTGGTAACGAATGCTAACAGGTCGATCAGGTAATGAGAAGAGATATTTGGGTAGGTGGGTGTGCAGTGGGGGGACTGGTGCTGTAATGGGCCTGCCAAAAGCCTTCACTGGCTCCATTATAACGGCTAGAGACAGCGCTAATGGAGTACTCACCTATACAGAAATACAAAACAGCTACAGTGAAATCAACAGCATACACGTAAAGGTTTCTCTTTAAAGCTGCAAATGGGTTTCTGAATTCAATTAAGCTTTGTCCTATTTAAATGCACACCAATGCGGACCCTCATAAACAATGGTTACTGTAGGTGTCAAAAGTGTTCACAGTGCTATCTCAAACTCTGCCATCCTCATGCCAACACATCAGACACATGTTTCAATCCCTTCTGCTGGGCACATGCAGGCAACTTGAAGTAAAAGCTTGAGGCAGTACCTGTTTAAAGTGTTGTGTAACAAGCATGGGGAGGAGTGTGCCAGCCAGACTTTCAACAACATCAAATGTCTGAATTCACTTAACAAACATGCCTTGGTCTTTTCAGATTGCAATCTATTTTCCCTTTCCAAAAACACGAAAACAAAAACACTTGGGTTTATCAATTATCCATGTGGGATAACACTATTGTATTTCATTTTAATATAGAAAGGAGGATTGGCCAATACGATTCATGTTGCTTTATTTACTCACTATGCGGCAGAAGGATGTTATTTTTACAGATTACATATCAATTCTACACACTTACACTACTTCAGTAAGTATACTTAGATTAGATACTGACATTCCAGCACTGCACCAACCCACCGGGTCTTTAAATGCTTTGTTTGGTTTAACCATTACATAAAATACATATATTTATTTAAGAAGTCCTTCATCTCAAGGGCTATCAATATTCTTATCTCAACAAAGTGACTGGTATGATTTAGCCCACAGAGATTGACATGAACTGTTTTAATGTGTACTATGACCTTGTCTATGTGTTTGTTGCTGCTCTTCTTGTTTTGATGTTGTTTCTTGTCTTTGGTGAGCGGAAGAACATTTTCCACCCTGGTGAACAATGTATACATAAATGCATTAAATTATCATATATATTTAGTTCATTATTGATCATTATTTTATACGGTTATAAAAAAGAGGTCATTTTAGGATAACTCGCATATCTAATGAGACATATACAGTGTAGCTGCAATATATTTAGCATACAATAAGTAGCATATATGATACTATGATGTCCCTGATATGCATTCACTTTAATGTATATGCTGCAACTTAATGGCTCTGTTGCTGTACACACACTTGTGAAGCGTCCTTAACTAAGATTCAGCGGCGTAATGTCCGCTCCATCTTTACAAATACAGAAAACACTATAATGTTGGGCAATCATACATCTTAGTCTTAGGTATACTATGTTAATACACATTATATCTTTGTGTGGGTTTTGCATATGTCAGCATGTGGTCTTATATGCAACACTTTTTGTTTGAGTTTGATAGTGATGTTGACTCAGCAGTCAGCATTGTCTCTTCATAATAAAGAGTTCCTGGTTTCAATATGGTTATTTACGTGAAACCAGACTGCACGTATGAATGTGCTTTTCTGTCAAATGTTCAAGTTTTTTACCCAACATGACCCATGTACTCTCAAAATATTCCTTTCCTCTCATATCCTTACGTTTCCCCCTTTCTGCAGTCCTCTCAGTACAGGCATCCACGATGTACATTGGTTAATAAAACAATCATTGGGCCTCATTCCAACCTCATTCCTCTCACAGGACGTCACTGTCTCTGCTGCTATCTCTGTATTCCTTTAAGTCGATCCTCTTGAGCACAGAGCGATAGAAGAAGGGATGCGAGGCTGCAGGAGCAGAAGGACGATGGGACAATTTGTACAATCGGAGGAGAAGGCAGAGAAGGAGAGTGACAGAGGGAGGGTGAAACCTCCACGTGTTTGATGGTGATTGGAGACATCGCTTACACAAACAATGAGGCGGAGGATGACAACATCTTCTGCATGACGAGTGTGTTTGTGAAGGCTGTCCTCACACAACGAAATGGCACTTTGAATCATCCTCACGCCCCGGACGTGAACGCACAATGACACGCACAAACACATATAAAACACACATGCACGCACAAAGACATTTCACTTCACATTTTCCAGTCCGATGTCATAAAGTATGCATCTACAAGAAGTGGGGAGGAGACATGGGGTCACTTTGTAGGAGAGGGGGATATGCCTTGTTTGTAAATCGATATTCAGGCACTCAAAGGGAGGACATGAATGCAGGTGTTGGAGTTTTAGGATTGGAAAGATGAGCACATCTGTAACTCGGATAAACATTGTTTGGAAGAACTCCGCCCTGTCCTCTCTCCATCTTCGTGTACCCTTTCTGTCTTTCTCGCCCAAACATAAATGGCTTTGACAACTCACTGGTCTATGGCCATTCCACAGCACTATCCTTTCATTCGCCTTCCACTTTAGGGTAATGTGATTTTACACAGTGGAAGTGGAGGCTCTCGCACATCCAGGATGGGGGGGATCAGTGAGCTGAGCAGACAGGCCAGATGTGGCTAGAGCACATTGAGACAAGTATGACAAGTTTGCCATCATTATCAGCTTGAGATGTGTTGGTTCGAAACATTCCAGTCCATATGAATTACTTTTGCATGTAAATACTAGGTGTATGCCAATCTGGATCATTATACTGATTCAATGATCAATCATCCACTACCATTGAAGTGAAAACGTGTTTCACCATAGCTGCCCATGCAGATCCAGATAATGTTATTCTCAAATGATATTTTAAGTGCTTTTGGGACAACATATAAATGTAACTGATTGCGTTAAATGATCATATGATATGGTCCCATATCGAGCGCAGGCCCCAAGTTTTAATCAAATTAAAATCGTACTGGCCAGACTTTGTGATATCAGCAAATGTCGTAACCCTGTTCATAGAATCGATCAAATATTGCATTGCGATGAACCTTGTATTTAATACTCATAGTAAATATTAACCTTATCATAAAGGAAACAATGTTGGAAGTGTATCAGGGTGTTGACTTTATGTTGCAAGCAGCTTAAAGGTTCTATCTAGAACATCACAACATTTGACTTGGGTTTGTTTCAAATGAAGCTTATTTCTAACCAGTCAAAAATGCACAGGGGTAAAAAGACACCTTTTATACGAATTACCCAAACTGTTCCCTAATCAGAAATAACAATTTGTTCATGTAGCACTCCATAATTCATATTAGGAAGCTGATTGAGAATACACTCTTGGTTTCAAAGCCCTTTTTATTGCCTAATAACTCACACCTATAGTAATGCAGGAAGTAAGATATTTATCATTTCAAATACAGTGACTTGGTTGTTTCAAATGTTACAAAATATTTATTTGGTGGGTTATTTCTTTTCAATTTCCAATTTTTTTTTTTAAGATTTAAATAAAAACTACTGACAATACTGTAGGTAAACGAAGAAAGGTTTTAGGGGATAAGGATGATTTTGTTCCAAAGGCTCTTTTGCAGGCAGTAAATAAAAGTATAGAAGGACTATTCTGATATGCATTATTTTTCTGAGCATGTTATGAATATATTGTTGTCCTTTCATAACTTAATGAATAGGACAGGTATATGTGGAATAAAGGCAGAATAACCTGAGTCACTAACAAAACATTATTTACTGCATATGGTCTATGCTCATTATCCTTATCTAATGTAACCCATTACGCTCATGTTTTCTGCTTGCTATTTTAAGGGTTACTTGCGCAGTTACCTTTTGATTTGTGATTACTCCTCTCCACATCCATCTTATGTGACAAAGGATCATTAAAATGGGTGTGATCACTGGAGAAAAAGGTCTGCTGCTTTTTTATGCCCTTTCCACAGGGAGGTCAAAGTGCACAGTCCCACACACAACAGCACCACTGGAGGTGATCGTTTCTCAGTGCTCAGTGGAGCAGATGATCAAACATGGTGCTTGAACACTACAGTGCATTGTGTTGCATGGTTATATTGATTAGGTCATAGTATGTTATTTTATATTAAAATAATGTCATATGGAGTAAGGTAATAACAGTATACTGCACAGACCTTTAGTCATTATCACACAGAGTCTCCACACAAGCTGTCCTCTACCCCACGTCTCCTCCTCAGGTGTGGTCCTCCCAGATACAGACCATCAGCTGTGCAATACACCATATTCTGCTGCCAGGCTAATAAATGGCTTGTGTCAGAGGCAGTGTCAGTCTATTGGTTGCTCATTTTGAGTTTGTCTGGGGGTTGGAGTGGAGCTTTGCATTCTCCGCCGCTCTGCTCAGTGACTGGCAAAGTCCTGACTTTATTGATTTCTTTCTTCACTGCTCTTTGTCAAAATATCCAACTGCAGACCTTAAAGACCTCCGCCATTGCTCGACATCTGCAGCCACACACGGCTCCTCTTCTAATGGTTGACTCCTGCACTTTGTTTTTTTATTTCAAGGGGGGGGGGAGGAAGGGATGATAGGCTGTGTGAGCGGAAGATGATTGGAGAACACAATCTAAAGCCTCGGCAGCTCTCTCTCTCTTCTTCTGTTTTTCTCTGTATCTCACTCTCTCTCCCCTTTCCGTTCTGACACAGAGAAAATATTGTACACTGACTGGCTCCCATTGAATCCACGTTGTGATTCATCGCCCAATTTCAAACTGCCAAGCAGCTAAATTGCACCAGGTCTGCCAAAATTCATCCCAGGAACACGCAGGAGATGTGAAAAATTAAATGTCATCGTGGCACAGTGGAAAACTTTCACCTCTCATCGAGCAGAATATGCTCGCTTCATTCTGTACTGATGGATGATGGCCCGGGGCTATACTTAACCTACTTAGTAATGTCATGTACCGCAGAATGTGTTTACTTTTGAAAAATTGGGAGAAAACATAAACTCTATCAGAGCTTGACATCTATGCATTCTTCCTCCAAATAAAGTGGCTTTTTATGTTGATGCAGGAATGAATTTTCCCCCTCATCAGACTTGTTTGCTGTACATCATGAACTGACGTTGGAGGTGTAAAATAATGAAAAGACAGATACTGTTCCTAAATATTAAGGGATATCTTTCAGACCTCTCCGCTAAAATATCTGGATAGACTGAGGGTGATTATATTTCTTTTCACATGATTACTCTTAAGGGGCAAATACGACATTTTATTAAGGAAAATGATGCCGTCCAGACATTTTGAAAGGATAAAGGTACATTATTGAGCGTGAATGAGAGAGGATGAGAGACAATGGGCTGAAAAGCAGAGAAAGGATGAGGTTGGGAGGCAGGGAGAGGGTAGGAGGGCTGAGCGATGACTGGCTACTTTAGCAATTAAAATGTGGGGCAAAGACACAGAGGCTTGGTTTGACCGAGAGACTGCACCATTCATCATCCCAGCTGCCATAAAGCAGCAGTAGATGGAATCTTTGATTTGAGCTTCACAGGAACATAAATCAAAATCCAAACCATGGCCTGTCAGGGCCATCGCCAGAATAACCCATTTGAGAGCGGGAGGAAAGAGGAAGAGAGGGGAGGTAAGGTTGTAGAGAGTAAAGGTAGTTACTTCTCCGGCTTTGCACTCACACACACCCAAAGACAGATGCAGTTTAAAGACACACACCTTTGTCCCTCCATATGTATTTGAAGTTCAGACGCAGCTGCCTCAACACACCCCGGCATAATATCGAATCCAGGGATCATTGATCAAGTGGCTGGGTCCTGTCAGTGGCCAGTGGTGTGCCTGACCCGCCCCGCCCTGCCAACATCTCCCGTCCACCCCCCTCCCCTCTTCATACCCTCGAATACAAGGCAGAGAACAAGGAAGTGAGGTCATGCCGCGTGTACACCCATCCATCTAAATAGCATGACAACGACAGCTAATAAATCATTCATTCATTGTTTAATCTATTGTCTGCCCGGGCAAAAGTCATGTGGCTGATATGAAGACAGATATACCCCATGCAGGTGGGGCCCGTTGGAGAGGGATTTTTACTGTTACTGGTTTCCTTATCAATTAGTAATGTGTTCATTATACCTTGGAGCAATTAAAACCACTAATGATTGAAATAACATGGAGGGTCTTTTATCAAGTCAACGCCAAAGTAATTTAAGCCAATTTAGTCATACATTTTATTTTCGCTTGAGGCTGGGGGTTTTCAAACATTGTGATTTACTGGTGCGCGTCAGAATTTGACTGAAAGATGAATGATCACTCATCTACACGTTATTCCAACATTAGGTTCACCTGCACATATGAGGACTGACTATAATAATATATTCATTTGGGAGGGTTGGGGGATGAGACTCTCGACTCACTAGCAAGGTCAGGGAAGGTTCACTTTAAATGCAACGCGCATTCCCAGAGGGATGAATATTTAGGTTCATCTTCTCCACTGTGAGCCATGTCTAATTCATTATAATTACAGAAAGTGTAAGTGAAGGCAGCGTGTTATGAGCAGAGGTAACAACCCTAACATAACCTTATTACAGTGAGGTTACGTTTCCCCAGTGCAGAATCAATGTAAAACACGCGACCTGAAACAGCTCAGGACAGGTTAATGAGGCTACATTTGGGATATGCATCTCATCACAGCAGCCAGAGGGAAGGTCACTAAACTCCACTGTTTACCTTAGCCCGCTGTTTTTGAGAATCATCCTTGAAAAGCAGTGTGAAATGTACCAAAACACCAGCAGACCATCACCCTGTTATGGTATCACTGGGAAACAGAAAACACCCAAGCTCACATTCCATTTGGGAAAGGTCATCTGCGTTTGTCCCACGACGATCACGACCGCCATGTTTGACCTGTTGTTAAAGCGACGATAGCAATTGTTTTACGCCAGATGAGTCTGATACACAATATGATTTAGAAGCCATAAAAAGCGATGAGGTAGTGTTGATCTCTCAGACAGCTATCACGGCTGATGAATGATTGAGCCCGGGACGAGCTTAAAGCCGGCGATGGGAGGCCATGAGAGGGTGCGTGTTCATTTATGTGGCAGCGTATCGTAGCCAAAAGCGGTGTGTGGCACTCCTGTCTGTGCCCGCATGCGGAGCGTGGCATTAGTCAGAGTGTGTAAAGCCCTACCAGTCAGACGGGAGATGGGTTGAGGGAGATGAATGGGAGGCAGGTTCACTTTATTACTGTCACTCTGCTCTCTCCCAGTCTGCCTCAACCTCCCCACTACCACCCATCCATTAATCACATGTTACTGCCTCCTCCCTCCCTCTCTCACTGTCTATTTCTCCTCCCTCCACCTTTCTACTCCTCCTCCATCACTCCGGCTATCCATCTATCCTTCTATCGTTCACAATTGCATCACTTTTTTCCAAACTCTGACTTACTTCTCTTCCTCACACCCCCCTTTTTATCATCATATTAATTCCTAACTGTCACGAGTGTGCTACCCCCTCCCTCAGCTTGAAGCCTACACAGACTTGTGGCATTATGTCAGAGGAATGTACCTCTAACAAGACATATATCAGCATAAATAAGAGAATCCTCTTCTGCTGGATTAGGTTTTTTGTAAATGCATAACCATGTTTGTGTGTTAAAGTCTCTTTTGAGTTCTTGGTGACTAGTTATATTCTAAATGTCTTACATTAGGTTTAACAATACAAACTTAGGGTTACTTATTAGTAAAGGAAACATTTGTAGCACTATCCAGTCATGAGCTGTAACACAAGTGGCTGAAATTGGTTTAGGGAATCGTGATATCAATTATATTTCAAAGCCAATTCTTTTTAAATGTACGTACAATGCCTCCTTCATCTTTTTCCCCTTATCATTATTTATTTGGATTTACTGTAATAACGTACCCTGTCGCTAGTTTGTTAAATTATTTATTTTGTTTTGTGTGCTTCAGTGGCTTAGACGCCATCATCCCATGCCTCGTAAGCTTTAACAACTGTTATTGTGCCAGTTCCATTGAAGGGCAGCAAAACATATTTCTTATGATGTAACTATGCTTGCAGAGAGAATGAGTAAACAATATAGAATCATGCTAATCTGATCAAGCCCTGGTTATTACACAAAGTGGCCAATTTAAGGACTCATGATTATTTAAAAGAAACTTGCCAAATAAGTGTCAGATCAAATATTTTGACCACATTTCATATTATCCTATTTTCTCTTTGAGCTAAACAGATATTAGCTTACGATAGCTTAGATAGCACAACATATCACATTACACCTGGCAGTTACTAAACACGAATCTCCATCCAATAATTAGTTTGGTGGTCAAAGCTCTAGGATAAATTGCATAAAGAGCTGAGACTGACTTGTTGTCCATAAACATACGGTGTGTTAAGTTTGGACACGGCAGATCATATGGAGCAGCAGTATTACCCCTGCAGTGATGCCACCAGCCCTCCCTCTGTCCCAGCAGCTATCAGCCTCTCTGCAGCTCCCCTGGGCCTCACGTCAGACAGTACTGCTGTGTTGATGCTTTTGCAACATGCCGTATATATATATATATAGCCATCTAGCTGCCTCTCTGGGGTACCTGGATGAGCTGTGTGCTACGTGGATACCAGGGCTGAGGGGGAGGAGGGAGGGAGGGAGGGAGGAAAGAGAGGCCCCCATAGGCCGGCCATGCCGCCGCTCCCCCGGATCCTAGCGGCTAATGGGTCGGCAGGGATTTGGGGAGGGGGGTGGAGGTGGACAGAGACGGATGGCTCCTGACAAACTCACACTGACAACCAGTGAATACAGGGCAGCCTAGCAGAAAGGTCAGAGCAGGGATGGATAAAGGACCGCTTGACTTTCAAAGTTTCACCCTGCTTGGTGCCACCGCATTGTCAGCGCGGGGAGAGAAGTGTTTACGGCTCGTCGGTCTGTCAAGTTAGCCGGCAGTCTTTGTTAACTGCCCTTTCTTTTAAAATACAAAAAAAGTTTGAGAGTCTTTCAAACATTTACATCCTATGCGGCACACTAACAGATTTGTGGTTACAGGCAAAAAAGGGAGGCAATTTCCACAATGACTATGCCTTTAAAAACAAACTCCAGGTGCAGCACATATATGCAACAGCACTGACATTGTCATTAAGTCCTTAGTAAGCTGTGTACCTTCAAGGAGAAAGAATCAAACCCTCTCTAAATGAACTAATCTGGTGTTCACCCTAGAGGCTCAGTTACTGTGTGTATGTGTTTGTGCGTAGGTGATGTGTTTATTGACTCCAGTAGAGGAGTGGATAAGAGGAGAGCTTCTGACTGAACAACACTGATCCAGTCAGATGTCACCGGCCCTCAGAACTGCCTCTAATGGGGCCCCAGGGACTCTCTCTCTCTCTCTCTCTCTCTCTCTCTCTCCTCTCTCTCTCTCTCTCTCTCTCTCTCTCTCTCTCTCTCTATCTCTCTCTCTCTCTCTCTCTCTCTCTCTCTCTCTCTCTTTCACCCTCTTCCTCTTTCTCTCCCTGCCTCACTAGCTCTCTATAGTCGGTCTCTTTCTGTCATCTGCCCTTAGCACACTGCTCCTATTACACTTTGTGAATCTACAGATACAAGAGTCAATTAAAAGACTGGTTCTAAATACACAAAGTCCGACAATAAATGTTTTCACTTCTAGGAAATACCATTGTTTTCTTTGCTGGTTACAAATTTGATATTATTTTTATGTTTGTAGAGTAAAAATGAAGCTTGAACTCCCATTCAGCTCAGTGGTTACATCTGGCTCTTGTCCTGGGATTCTGTTCCTATACTGCGAAGGACGCAAGTTCTAATCCAGTCTGTGGTGCTTTACGCATGTCATCCCCTCCATCCCCCCCTCTCAGCAGTGTCACTCTCTAACAAAGGCTAATCCAGTGGTTCTCAAACTTTTTCTGTCAGGCCCCCGCTTTGGAGAAAAAAAAAAGTCGGCCCCCCCAACACAAATAGTCACGTAATGGGCCAAGTTAACATTTATTAAAATACATCAATATGAACGTGTGCATTCCTTTGCTAGAACAGTGATAATAAAACAATGCTCCATAATTTATTTTGGGGGTGCTGTGGGGTAGCTTGACGTTTCATAGAGGGTGCTCAAACATTTAGGGTTTCCCATTAATGTACCGGGCGCTACAGTGGAATTTTCTACTGCAACACTCCCCACGCATATACACAGTACCCGCGACTGTTACAATGAAGGCTCGATAATCAGCTCACGGCATATAGGTGTAAGCAGGGGTAAAGTGCTATTTTTACAAGTGGGGAGTGGACCTCACATAGGGGGGTCCGGGGGCATGCTCCCCCGGGAAGATTTTTGTTTAAATATTGAAGTTAAAAGCATCAATCTGGTGCACTTTGAGAGCAAAATGAAGAGATCTATGGATACATCTCTCAACACCCATTTGAAACAGAACTGTAAGCAGATTTACTTTTTCTTTATGGATACAAATCACTCCCCTTATAAACTTTATTCTTTTTTTACTGTCATATAGTATTTCATACCTGTTTTTAATTTATTCTCTTATTTTTTTATAACTATAATGATCATATAAACGTGTCCCTCGGAAACAATTGTTTACATTAATCGTGACCAAAACGTTTGAGACCCGGCCACTAGCTCGCTAGCACCAGAAGCTAACGATCTCCGGTACCGGTGCGCTCTCTCTCTCTCGCTCGCGCACGCACACAAAATGGCTCGTTCCACACACACACAGAGCCGAGCTTGAATGAAACACAGAGACCCAGACGTACTTGTACTGTACTGTATCATATTATTTTCGAATCAATAATTTTTCAATTATGATAAGTAGTAGTAAGGGGTGGGAATTAATAAGCATTTGCTTCCTCCTACTCCCTTTCGGGCACATATGATTTTTTTATTATTATTATTAATATGAAGACTTTTTTGGTTGAATATATAACTATTATCATGAATGTGGATAAATACTGTATTATAACAATACGGTATTCTGTTTTTCACATTTGTTATTATTATTATTATTATTTTTTTAATTTGTTCGAAATAAAGATTGAAATGAAATGAAATGATATATATATTTTTTCAAAACCGGTTGGGGGTTCCTCCCTGTCATGCCTCTGAGCCCCCCAGGCGGGGCGCGCCCCCCACTTTGAGAAACACTGGGACTAATCTGACCCAAAAAATCTTGAAAAAGATGAAGCTAAAATGGAGTGAGATGAGTGAAACTTGAAGAGCAGAGAAGGCTTGCATTGCTCTGTGGGTAGGTTTCAAAGTAGCCTGTTCCTAACACAAGCAAAACACATTGTGTTAATTATCTATCTTCTGAATTGGTGGTAGGCAACTTTTGTTATATTACCTTTCAAAGTTGTTTCCCTCATTAATGTTAAAATAAGATAAGCTAAGTAGCGATATTATCACATTAAAGAGACATATCTGAGAGTTGTTATGCTCATCTAACTCTCGACAAATATACATAAATGAAAATAAATATATCTTGTTAATAAACACTTTCATATAATAATTTGTCTTCTCATTGTGTTGTTTTAAAAAGCAAAAAATCTCATTAGGATTATAACCTGCCCAAATAGGCAGGGCAATACAATCAATGCATAATACATACAGTAAGTATGTTTGTATTTAATCTTCTAAAGTAATCCAAAATCTTAACTTAGCTTAGCTTAGCTTGCTCGGCTAGAAGCTTTTGCTAAAGTGTCGCAGGGTTGGGTAATATAATATATTTTACACAAGTTCCAACAGTCTAATGAATCTAGAAATAAATGCAACTCTATATTTTTTATAGTCAGCACTTTATAATACATTTTAGAGTGAAGCACATACACTTTTAAGCATCGTTTGCTAAGGTTGGTCAGCAACCATGCGAATATCTAATAAACTTTTACAAGCACCGACAAGAGTCAAGCCCCCTCTGAGTACACGAGAAACTGTCCGCACTTAACCACATTTGATTTGCCTTCTTAGCGTGACTCTCATCATGTGAGATCAGCGAGGACACCACTCGTCAGCGGGCCGGAGGAACCAGAAGGGACAGTTCCTGGCAGGACGTCCACTCCTCCCACCGCTCCCAGAAGGCCATGCTTCAGCCATGTGTCCATCATCACCGTCGGGAGGCGTCCGTTTTTGAGTCCTCGCGTTCTCAATCTGAGGCACCCCTGTCTCTTTGACGAGTCGTGTGACCTTTTCCCCACGTCAGGTGTCGTGCTCGGTTACGTCAGGGTGGCGGCTGAGTGTCAAAATGTGCTCCTGTTTGTGTCCGTTCACTCTGTTAATGGTTTTACCCAAAGAGCACCACTTTGGAGTGAAACAGCATCTGATGAGGGGAGACAGGGGTGACACAGAAGAGGCCGGCCTGGCTGTGTCCGATGAACTGGCCCCGGCTCGGTGGGAAGCGTCTTATCAAGATGGGACACACACTGTTCAGTATCAACGTGCTGCAGTGTGTTTACCAGGTTGAATGCCAAATAAATAATGTAGAGGTGTTACTGACACCTTAAGATTAGCAGAGGGTACTGAGGAGGCAACAAGAAGGTGCAGTCACTTTAACACAAGTATCACCGACACTCACTAGCATCTGGCAGTTGTCTTCAGAGGGAAAGGTTACAATTGCCATTCATTCGAAGGAAAATGTACTCTTCTGTAGCACTGGTGTTTATTGGCTCCAGAAATGGAAACATGACACCTGGGACAACAACATCTTGTCCATTTTGCAATGTGATGCAATGACATGTTTAAGTGTACATCTAATACATTACATCAACTGGGATTTGAACAATTATTCTACTGTATTAAAGGTCCCCTATTATACTGTTTTTCATCAATATATTATAGGTCACAGATATATACAAACATGTCTCTGAAGTGTTTGCCTCGAAATACCAAACAGATCGTGCATTGTAGCATCCCATAATCCCCTCTGTTTCAGCCCTGTTTCAAAAGGGCTGATTCTCTGTCTGTTACTCTAGATGAAAATAAGGAGCCACTCCCCACGCTCCTATGAGAGATATTTGGTTAAAAAAAATGGTGCTCTAGGAGGAGATTCAGGTGATAAGGTGGGGGGTGTTACCTTGGTTGGTGATTGGCTAATGGTTACACAAGTCAAAAAATCGTTATGACATCATAAAGTGGCCAAAATCTGATCAGCTCATTTTCAGACAGGTTTTTATATAAATGGATCAGGACAAAAAGTGAGAGAATCGTTTTTCCTGAAACTTTCAGAATCTCTTTACACAGAGGGGACACATGTTGATGTGTAAAAGACAGGAAAAAGTGGATTTTGCATAATAGGTGACCTTTAAGAAACAAAAAATACTATTAAAATGCTCTCCTTAAAGCCACCAGACACAATTGACAGAATCAGTAGTCTTAACTCATATCATTGTAAAACACTGTTATTATTTCCACTAGTCCAACAATGATTTACTATGCTAAGAGAATTTTATAGAAAGACTGAATAAGTAACATATATTAAAAGAGAAGTTACAATTTTCACTGTTTGCTGACCCTGCTTCTGGTACCAGCTGGGCTCGTTCCTGATGTAGAACGTGAAAAATAAAACAGAAAAGACTGCAATACAAGCATTAACTTTGTTGAAAAAAGCACTGTCTTTGTTACAGATTCTTGTGAGATGTAGATGTGCACTGAAAAAACTGAAACGTTGATTTAATTAAATGTATTTACGTTGAAATGTTTTCAGTGTGTTTCATGGCCAGCTTTTAAAGAGGCTTTAACAGGGTGAAATTCAGGTGAACTAAAAGGTTGTTTTTTTTCAAGTGCATGTTTATGTGAGTGTTTTCAATGCACAATGGTGTACATGCTGACCTTGCACCCCCACAAGAGGCTTCATCTAATGCCAGACAGACAGACAGTGTATGTCTCTCCACTGTGTCATAACCCCTTTTCTTCTCCCTCATTACATTTCTTAGGGTGGACAAAACACATTGTGCTCACACACCATTGCCTGATCATGTTAAAGTTGACTGGGACACCAGAGCTGGCGTCCACTAGCCTCCCCTGAGGCTTCTTCCGTACCCCCCCACTGCGACTGTACAATGACTGGAACAAGGGTCAACCAGCCAACTCCTTTGAAAACCTCTAATATGTTCCTGTACATTAGCAAGCGGTGTTAAAACCCCTAACAAACACTTCAGCTAAAGACCTGTTTTGATTGATACGTGTCATTATCTCTTTGTCATGATTTCCCGAGGTGTTCATTTAAAACAGATCTGCATTTGTTTCAGCGCACAGCCATCTTTTGTATTTGACACACATTTTCCCTGGTAAAACACGTCTTAACTGATGGTTTTGTTCCAGCGTTTAAACCTGTGTGAAAAACCGGTTTGAAGCCTCGAACATTTGGTGTTAATAGGGCAGAACGGCGGGGTGTATTTGATAACCGCAGCAGCTACAGTATGACATCCACAGCCAAACGATGGCTACCAGCTTTGCAAACAACCACCACACCCTCGATCCATTTTTATTGTATTTGAGCAGCAGTGTTATATTTCCTGGCCTCCCCTTAGCACCACACACACAGGGCACTCCAAACAAAAAATCCATAGTATCGACCCGCCAATGTCACCACAATTACTCTTCCCAAACAGCCATTGAGGACAAATTACATCTGCACTGCCTTTTCACCCGGTCACTATGGCTGAGCAGTAGCCCCCTCACAACACTGCCTCCTCCTCCTTCTTCTCCTCCTCCTCCTCCTCCTCCCGTCTCCCTCCCTCCATTTGCCCCCTAACTGAAGTCTGGATGGAGATATGGAGGGGTCACAACAGGGGAAAGGACAGCAACAGAGCAAAAGAAACAGCAGCTTAGACTAAGCATATTACAGAGACATGAAATATTGCTTGAGCTTATCACTGATCACACAAGTCTTCTAAGCAGCTGTCACTAAATGCGCAACAGTTATTCTGCTTGAACACTCACTTATCAAAGCAGAGATTTCTTCCCCCCTACACTAACATGATGCGTGGGCAGTCAGAAAAAATATTGCCTGATATTTGCATACGTCGTAATGGAATAGGTGATGTTCAAACATCATCTCCCTGCCGGTGGCAGACTCAAGCTGAGAGCTGCATCTTCCTCTGCACTCGGGCAAGCCTCCAGTGGTGAGAGGTAATCTCGCTCTGAGGTGTGAGGAAAACCACTTCCCATGTTTACATGAATACAGAAGCCCAACGCCACAGAAAACCCTCTGGTATTGATTTCCCTGTCTGTATACACTGCCAAAATCATTTATTCACTATTGGCAGCAGTGCTAGCAACAACCAGCATTTAATGCTCTTAGCTATTAAGTTTCTTTGCAAGTAATCTCGGGAAACGTTGTCCTCCCTCCAACAGCAGACAGGGTGATTGAATTTTCCTGATGCTGCGATGGCCCAGGAGGACATTTAAATGACTTCTGGTGCAGGTGGTGTATACCTGGGTGTCGGGGTTTGATTCTGTTTCAGACGATGTGTAGGTCCCCTTTCTGAATCAGGATCATCAGTCACCGCCCACACACACTCTCTGCCTTTCACCTTCATCTTAAACAATGAAAGGGTCTACAGTCTCTTAACTGTAATAGCTCCAATGCCATCTACTCACTATTTCTCCTCATAGGAGCGCTCTTGTAGAACAATTTCTCTCTAAGGCACATCAGCAGTTTCAGAGATATTTTCTGCAATTGTAAGGCTGGAGCAGATTTTTCTTATTGATACCACATCCAGAACAACACGCATGCAGAGGTGCTTCTGCTGAATTTAAACCAGATAAAGCATATGACTTGTCGGGAGGGTACATCTGAAAAGAAAGAATATAAATAATTTAGTTCAATTTATTGAGATGAGTCAGAAACTGACATCAGATGTCATGCTTACAGATATAAATGATACTCATAAACAAACATTTTTCCCCTCGCAGAATGAAAACAATAGAGTGAAGTTTCAAAAAAGGGAGAAAATGTGAGAGAAATACATCTTTTTTGGTGGAAAACGTTGCAGCCTCGAGTCATACATCAACCAAATCTCATATTCTTGAACTTGATGGAGAGACGGATGATATTTTACTCATATATATACGCTATGTCACTAAGAAACTAATATTCCGGTGGGGAAAAGATGAGACTTAAAATTGCATTTGCACCGGCAGCTGCTGCTGTGTTTCAGGCCTGAGACTCTAATAGCAAAGCAGCATTTTAAACCATTTTGCACCGCAGAATAGCAACAAAGACGTATCCAAATAAATCTTAACTCGCACAGCAACCTATTACGCTCGCTTTTTAGATCCTGCATTAATGCACCAATCTGCATTATAACACTAAAGCTCCACCTATCAAGAGCTTATGCGTGTGTGTGTGTGTGCGTGCGAGGGAATCATTCATGCATCTGTAAGTGTGTATGTGTATGATATATGGTGATCAGTCACAGGAGGGGTTTTTACTGCGTGATTATTTCTGCTGTGACACTAACGAGCTTCGGCTGCAGATCCACTGCAGACCAATTACACCGGAGAAGAGGCTGCTTGCTTATTACACTCAGATAATCAGAGGGTTTTAGCCTCCGTGTTACAGCTCCTGCTACACACATGAACATTTGATTTTTCTGCAGGATGTGCATGACTGAATTGTGCTTTTATATATATATTTACAGTATACATATGTGTGTGTTTGTGGGCATATTACAGCCCTGCAGATGGACAGCAGGCTATTGTCTGTGATGCTGTCTTTATTGTGGAGCTCCAGCTTGTTGATTTATCACTCCTGCATTGTGTTGCCAGTGCTCTCCACTCGATTTTATCTTTTGGTGCACCAATATGCCACCTCTGCATGTGTCAGATTGTGGCCAGGCCCGGTATGAGGGATTTGTGACTGGAGGGGAACCGTGCAAACAGGAGACCTATGAGAGGAAGGCGAAGATGAGGAGAAAAAGAGGGGATCAAAATCTCTCTGTATCCAGTGATTGGGTTATTCTAGACAGCACTGTCAGCACTTTCCACAAAGAGTTGCAGGAAACCAGGGAGGGGCGGTACTGGGGAGAGATCTTTTGATGTATACTGTACAAGTGTGTGGATGTGTGTGTGTGTGTGTGTGTGTGTGTGTGCGTGCACGTGACGCACTCTAATCACCTTAATTATTTCCTCTAATTACCTGCAAACAGCTAATGAATTCCTCAGGAATCCTATCATGTTGTGTATGTGCTCACATCATCATCCGTTTTGCACGGCTGCCATTAATTTGCTCATAAACAAATACAATTAGCATAAAATGTTTCATTACAGGCTCATATATCTGGTTTAGTCTCTGGTAAGGATATGAAACAGCTGAACAACACACCAAAAGAAAAAAAAGCATCGTTCTGCTGGCTTTATAAACGACGTGAGGAAATGAGCGGGGTTTAGTAAAATATTTCATGGTGTGTATGTTTGCTGTCCTTGGGGATGTTGATGTGTGCACTGGTATGCGTGTTTGCGCTGCGTCTGTGTTTGTATTTGTGTGCGTTTGTTATTTTTTCGCTTTATAAATTTCCCTTTCAAGGTCGTCCGGAGAAGAGGGACAATGCACTCTGCGCTGGGCACGCTGATGATGAATGTGTACATTTCATGACAACAAAAGCATAATGACCTTATTCTATAATGAATGGATTCATCATTAAAAATCTCTGGCCTGCGGCAAAGTCTTTTTTGCATATTCTGATGTCACCTCCTCTACGAAACATCACATGCATTTGTAGTCTACGCCTCTGGTGTACGTGTGTGTGTGTGTGTCTCTGAGTGTGTTTTTCTTAGTGCACGTCTACATGTGTGTATCCTCTGTGGTGCACCAACAGTCCAGACACAGCTAACTACGCCAGCCATTTACACAGTGAGACATGCTGGTGTTCAATCACTCTTGTCACAGACATGTTTATGGAAATACTCTTGTTTATGTTACTAATGCCTCCGTGATTGCAGAGTGTATATGCAGCATCTTTCCTCAGATCATTAGAGAAGAAAACCCCCGACCGAAGTTCTCTCCTACACAATGTCACCAAACCCAACAGTGAGGAACAATGTTTATCAAATCATGAAACAATGTTGTAACTCTATTGTGAAATAACCATTGAAAGTAACAGATGATCTGGAAATGGATTTATGGTTTGGTTTTAACTTAATGATGTTTAAGGGCAACTATTTTACAACACATGGCTCTGATGTGACATTACTTGACAACAAAAAAGATAATAACATACTGTTACGGTACGATACTGGTTATTTAAAAACTATTGACATTTAAAGGGACTTTATGCAAATATTGTACTTTTACTGAAATGTATTTGACAGATCGCTCCTGTATAGAAATATGGGATATCAAAGTGCATTTTGCTTATTTAACACATTTATCTTTGCTTATTCGTAGTAGTGAAAGAAGAAATTAGCAAAACTATAGCCAAGAAACCTTTCTTACGTGTAAAAGGCCATCATAAAAGAGCATTGATATATAGGTAATATAAGTACTGGCAGTAAAGCCACTCAATATCTAATATTGTCTTATATTTATTCATGCATTATATGCATCACTTTGTTGCTGGTACAGGTGGGGCTATAGTTTATACTTTATATACTGCTCAGTAGTTTTATTTACAAAAATAATGATTATTTTGTAATAATAAAATGGTTCTGAAGATTGAAGATACCAAAGCTTGACAATAAATGTACTGAAAACACTGAAACGTTGATTTTAATTAAATGATGTCAACAGATTTCACATTACTGTATTAGGTTGGTTGAAAGCAATGATATTAAGTTTAAATAAAACACATTAGGTTCAACTTAATATCATTGCTTTTCAACCAACCTAATACAGTTATGTGAAATGTGTTGACATAATACATTTAATTAAAGTCAATGTTTAGGTCAATGTGTAGGAAATAAAAGTCTGAAGTAGCATACAGTAGTTTGTCGAAATTGAGCTTGAGTACAGTGACGTCCTAACCACCAATGTGACATTTTCAATGCACATCTTCCTCTTGATATTGCAGTATTGCTACTTCTACTTCAGTAAAGGTTCTGAATATTTCTGTCATTGTAGCTGTGAACTTCATTAGAGAGAAAAATCTCAACCTTTTCTTTCTTTTCTCTCACCACGCCTTCTCTACTTCCTCCTCTCACAAAGAGACGGTTAATGGCTGCACAAACACGGCGCTGATTGATTGACAGCGGTCAATTATCAGTGCCTCTCTGTGCCGTATTGATTCCCGGGGCGAGATTAGTATCTGTTCTCTAGCTCTCTGTCCTGCAGGTCATGTAACATGCTCTGACCCTGCCATGGATACAAATGGCACATACATCTCCTGAACCGCTCCAAATGTCACCTGTCAGACAGCGACACAGAGAATGGGAGGCAGAGAGTGGTTTGAAGTAAACATACACTTAAGCACACACTCCCATCAGGGTAAAGGATCAGCAGCTGTAGAGACGTGTCTTTTTAGAAAATGGCAATTATGTCATTTGACAGGTTTGCATCTCGTCCTCTTGTAGAACTTGTCTTCTTCTCTGCCCTGCAGGTGTACATTTTTCCTGAGGTGAAGCAAGTAAAGGCCCTTGAACTGAATCACCCTTTCACAACATTCAATTGGAATATCTAATGCAGGGCGACACTATTACTGAGCCAGCATCGCTTTTCACAGATAAAGAACTGAAGGTGGATGCAGTGAGGGGGGGGGGGGGGGGAGTAGTAGAGGAGTCTGGGTGCCAAGTTGGGAATTCAGAGCCTCCCCTCTGTCTGTAGTCAGGTGGGATGACAGGGGGGGGGCGAGCGCTGCTTGGTGGCTCTCGCGGGCTCTGACAGGCTGTCACAGGGAGATCACTGCCACATGCCTGTCTGTCCACAGCGCTGACGGCTGACCCGTCCAACACGGGCCGGCCCGCTGGTCATGCCATCCCTGTCTGCTGTCCGACGTCTCTGACAGCAGACAAGACACCTGGGACACGCAGGTAGGGGCCAGAGAACTGCTACCTGTATAGACATCAGGATTTACTGCTGCCAAGGAGAAGAGAATAAAAGGAAAGGAGGAGAGCATATTTCTTCAAAAGGATCACATACTGTAGTCGCTTAAATCTATTATTATAAACAATGGGGATTTGCCTCTAATTAGTGAGTCTTTGTCATCAGTCCTTGTCTAAACATAGATACACAATACAGCATATCCTGGCTTTTGACAAAAACGTGTTTCTAAATGTGCTTTGTTTGCGTGTGTGTGTGTGAGCATTACATTTTTCACAGCATAACTCCCTTTAGATGTGGAGACAAAGGAGGCTGGCGGCTAGAGTCTCGGCTGCTGAAACATATGTGGCCTGTCATTTATCACGTCTGCTGGTGAAGGAATGAGAGCCCATCAGTGGCCTGGCATTGATCCCTGTATGGGCCAGCCATTGTTTCCAGCAGCACCTGGTGGAGTTCACTCTGCAGTAATGGGGAGGAGGAGACACGCAGAAGGGGGTAGGGGGGGGCCGTTAAATTGGAAAGGGTGGTGTCAACATTTTCTAGGCTACCCTTTTTAAGAATTTGGAACAAAAGTTAAGGTTGAATTCTAATATAAGCTGTCTTTTTTTATAAGATTTCATCAGCAACGTCTTCTGTTAAAGTAATAATTCTAAAGACTGCAGTCCTGGTTGATTTGAAAATACCCCGTGGGAACTGGGGGTAAGTGTGAGAGTGCTTTAATACTACAGGTCCCAGAATCCCGAGGGCAGCAAAGACTCCTTGAGCAGCTGTTTTGTCGGAAATACAACAAAAGAACAAGTGGCCGTTACAGTGCAGCCACACTAACACACACAGTAGCAATGCACACATGCACTTTAAATCCAGGCTGGGAATGGCGGACTCCTCCACTAACAATGGAACAAACTCCATAGAGAGGTCATTACAGGAATTACAGTCAGAAATGTTTATTGGAGAGATAATGTCCTAAAAACAGGTTGTGATTTGAATTGAAATCTTAAGTATTATTTTATATTTATAATGTCATGTTGCAGTAAATGAATAAAATGTGGTCTATCATAATAATAATAATGAATTCGATTTTTACATAACACCATTTAGTCTCCCTGTGTGCATAATTATAGGTAATGTGATTTTAAGTATTTACCCCTTTAAAAGACACCAAATTCTAATATCTTGCATCAGTATGATACCAGATGTTATGACATACATGTTATGCATTAAGATACCATTTTCTGATAAAAACAGAAGCATGTTTTTAAAGAATTTTTAACCTTTTAACAGCTCCAATTTGTTAAACATGTCACATGCTTAGGAAGCATATTAAATAAATGATTGCATTTTGAAGATAACAATTTAAACAAAATGTGTTATACGTATTAAAATGCTGTGCTTTATTCCCTGCTGTGTGTTATACGCCCCCATAAAGTGAAGCATGAATACAGCTTGTGTTTTGATGTCTGAAGCTCTGAAAAGAAGCCGTAATATTTCCACCTGGCTTTGTTAAAAACACATTTGCTTACTCAGCATTGTTTGTCTGCAGTAATTCATCACGCAGGCTTTGAGCTATTGATGGAGCCAGCATCCGTTAGCAGGCCCCTGTCAATGATTCACTCACTAAGCCCATCTGTCAGACGCCCTCTGCTTCTCCCCTCTTCCTCTCCACCACTGCTGTTCTGCTCCACCCTCCTCTTCCTCACTGATGGATGCATAAAGTCCTCGACAGCCTCAAATGGCCACATTCAACACAAGAACACCTCACAGTTTCACTTGTTGTTATGTAATCCTGCAATCAATTATTGTCTCAAAGTCACCTGTGGCGCAGAGGAAAAACCATTAACAACTTTAGAACAGAAAGGCATTGTGGATGAATTCTTGAGGTGATTGGTAACTATTTGAGTATTCACAGCTTAGCTGAGGACAGTGATCAATAAATCAACTGCTCACAGAATCCATCACGATTGTGCCATTAAAGGCTCCCAATACAGTCAATGATAAAGTGCGGCCAGCGCATTTCTGGGAGGCGGTGTGGTGCATCCTGCAGAGAGATGGAGCACTCAGGGGGGGGGGGGGGGGGGGGGAGGTCTATCTGTCTGAGTTTGAAAAGAAACCTGAGGATCTTGATGTGAGCACTGATCAGTGGAGTGAGTCAGAGCTCAGGTGTGGCAGAGAGTGCCATCTGTGGGCGGAGGACCAGAACTGCATTATGGGATGTTGTGAAACCAGTCCAAACTACATCTATCGCCATAGTTTTAAATTTGCCATTGGAAACAATATTTAGGAGGTATGTTTAGCAGCTTTTCTTGAGCTGTCTATGAAATTGCATGATGGCTGTCGGGTAGTTGAGTTTGCCTAGTTGGTGATTTTTTAAACCTACATGACATCAAAAAATAAATGTGGCTTAAAAGCTGAGGTTCAAATTCAAATCTTTAGGAACTGCTTAAGATGATGATTGAGGCACAATGCAAAACATGACTTGGATGGGGTGGTCCACTCTTATATTTCTATTAAAAAAATATTTGTATCCTATCCCTGACGATGAAAAGAACCGTCACACTCCTTTTAAAATATAATAATGGTTTGGTACAGCTCAAAATGCTAATGAACACACACAATTTAGGATAATGCTTTCTAAATCAAACTTCAATACGGAATAATTGTTTACAACTGATTCTGTACATAGTGAACATGTTTGAATGTTTCTCTTATTAGGCTCTGCTTTATCCACTTGGCATTACAATTAGGGAACACAACCAAAGGCTTAACTTGACTAATTATATCTGGACCTAATTTAGACCACTTTAAACTTCTTGTTTGTTACGATGCATTAATGGGATGGAATATGGATCGATACTGCAGCACCTTCATGACCCACTGCACATAAGAACAATTAATTGTTACTATTTCATTCCTTTACCCTTCGTTAACCCTGCAACGGAGAGCTGAAATGAAAATATGGGGTGGTAAAAAACAATATTAACTTTTTATAACCCTAACCCCCTAACCCTGCAAAAAAGACTACAATTCTGTATCCTCTCTTAATAAATATCTCAGCTCTGATACCAAATCAGACTTCTGCTCCTTCTTCATTATAACATCTGTTAGGCTTTTCTCAATTTATTTGTTTGTCTAAAACCATTTAGTGCTATTCTATGTAAAAATAACGACAATACACAAACACTTCTGCTTCCTTTTTCAAAAACAAAGTTTGAGTTGATTTTTCATTTCTCCGCCATCTGTCTCTGGTGGTTTGGATTCCCATTGCACATACCGAGCCTTTCTCCTGCTGTGTGCAAGAAACTATTACATCTTGCACCATAAAGCAATCCAACATTCATCCTAATATTAAACGCAGTATGGAGGCATAAAGAGGCCTGCCAATCTTCTCAGTGATTGTCTAGTTTGTTAACAACGTCCCAGGATGAGTTTGGTAATGATTTATTGATGTTAACACGCTACACGTGGAGAACCATGTCTCCTGACACGAGGACAGGTTTCTCTTACATCCATTTAGGAACAAAAGACGGTAAGTGAGGTGTAGCGTAGTCGCTGCGTCTCCAGCTGTGCAGGGATCACTGCAGCTTTCACTCACCCTCTGAGGGGCCCGGGCCTTCAGCGGTGACCCCCTCACATCAAACTTGACTGCTCGTGTCCTGTCTGCACGCCGAGGTTGTCGTGTAGGCTGTGTCGCTCTGTCACAAGACATGTCCCACATTTGCAGCCGCCATCGTCGGCCAGCAGGATGAGAGCGTCTGTCAGGAGAGCTGACACGCATGCCACTTTACTGGGCGACTGACAGAGGGCCACGCCACACTGTCACTTCTCCTAGATCCATTGCCTGAGGATAAGCACAGACACACACACACACACACACACACACACACACACACACACACACACACACACACACACACACACACACACACACACACACACACACACACACACACCACACACACACACACACACACACACACACACACACACACACACACACACACACACACGTTAATAACACAAGAGTAAACAGAGCTGGATTCTCAGAGTGACTGACTGACAGTCTGACTGGGTGACCAGGCCGGGGCTGAGGATGCTGCAGCTCTGTGTCACCCCTCATTCTTACAATCTCCAGCTGTCACATCAAACACTCTGCTCCTGTGTTGCTCCGCCTCCAGATTCAGCCCCAGCATCCCCCACCAACCCCCCAACCCACCCTCGCCTTGTGTGCTGAGAGCTCATCAGAAATGTATCCTGTAGAGCGAGAGCATGTACCCAGGCGCAGTGTATCATCCATCCTGATAGGCACTGAGTAAACATCGCCTCATGCTGTTGTCATTCTTTGCGAGTGGTTATCTAATGATCACTCGATGTGAAGACGTTGCTCTTTTCAGGGTTTGAAGTTGCTGGGGACAGCAGTTAACGCTAAAACATGATGTACATGTTCAAATAAAGTTGGGGGGAAAAAAACAAAGGTGTAAGAGGTAGGGGAGAGTGGGGTAAGATGAGCCAAATTGTACTTATGTTGTTCTCTAGGCAAGGAAACATTAGATAGAACTCCAATGAAAACAGCAACCTTTACATTGGGATGTTTCTGTCAATCAAAATGACACAAATCACAGAGGGCCTTTGACTTATCAAAAATAAATTGTCTTGTGGTTTAACTTGCCCCATCTAAGGGGTAAGTTGATCCACGTCAAGGGGTAAATTGAGGCAATCGATCGATTGTATTTTCCAGTTTAAACCTGAGTCGTTTGGTAAGGCCATGGAACTGGTCAGCCAGGTTTTTGAAACGGTCTGCAAGCTCCTTCTCTCTCCTGTGTGAAGACCCTCTTTGCCTCTGCTGCTTCACTGTACCCTGCTGTTTTCATTTCCTTTCCTCCTTCCTTTTTATGTACTGTATCTACAGTATGTCAATATCTCTGTCTTTTGCCACTGCTCTGATGGATTTCCCACTCTTGCCATCAGTGGCTTCTCTGTCTTTCTCTTACTATTTCTTGGCATGATAGCTTTTCTACAATGCTAAAACATAAAAAAACAAATCAGTTGTGTTGTGGGGGGTTAAATTGAACCACTGGCTCAATTTACCCCACAGCATCTGGCTCAATTTACCCCACTGCCACTTTTTGGGAAAAAAACTGTCTAGCTTATTCATTCGTGCCGATCTTCAGCTAAATGATTCACATGGTTTTACACCTTGCTAAATAACCAACATGTATGATTTCAGACCCGGATACATTGACTATGACATAACAGTAATTATACCTGACATGTTCGACATTTCCTTTTACAAGCAAAACATGGTTTATTTTGAAATAAAACCTTTTACCACTTTACCATGTGCTTCTCTCCATCACAGCAAAATAGAAACGATAGGTGCTTCCTGAATTTATGGTCACATGACAACAAATGTGCACAGTTCCCTAGATAAAGGGGGTGGGTCAATTTACCCCCCGGCTTATCTTACCCCATTCTCCCAAATTCAGATAATTTACTTGATTTAAAGTATTTATGCCATATTGTGAAAAAACTTCACTACAAGTAAAAACCTGCATTCATAACTTTACTTAAGTACAACTAGTGTGTATAATTGAATAAGTCAATACAAGTATCAAAGGTAACGTTTGGCATTGAGCTGCAGAAAAAGGTCCATGGTCAGTGTTTAACTATTGAATGTTTCTTGATTAAAGTTGCCGGTGCATTAATGCAGTTTTTACTGTGATAAATGTTCAAGGTTGTACTTCTTTTAACCTGTTAAGCCCCAAAGCCCCCGTCGGCGGGTCTTTTTTTTCTTCCACAAATTAATAATAATTAATTAATTAATGTTTTTTCTTCAGGCGGAGGTAAGAATTTACCTTTTTTTACTATGTTCCATCTGAATTTACTCTGACTGAGAAAAATCTATATTGATTCTGACACTTCTACATCCAACTCACAGATGTAACCTTGCTTTGATAAAAGAAATTATTCATATAACCCTTTTAGAAGTGAAGTTGTAGTCATTTGTTTTGGGCATGTCATTTTCGAGCCTGAAACCTGAAAAACAGGCTCGGGGCTTAACAGGTTAAGCTCTTCATACTGTGTTCTGCTACTTGAATCTACAGCAATGCATCATATTTTATAATATCATCATACGGTAACAGTTAAATTACAGTCTGATAAGAACCAAATTAATGAAAGGTCTATTCATCAGCTAAAAAAAAATATATATTTAAATATATAATATATAAATAGATATTTTGCAGCTTATCTGAGTGTTTTTTGTAGATTATAAAGTTTAAACAGAAAATAAACACTTTGTCCTTCAGTTTATACAAATATTAAATCAAAAATCACCAAATTTGGAAATGTTTTCATTGAACAGGAAGGGTTTTGTAATCTGAAGTAATTTAAGATGTCAAATAAAGGCAGTGGAGTCAATATAACAACATTTGACTCGAAACTTGAAATGTAGTGCAGTAGAACGTTAGAATGGAAATACTCAAGGACAAGTTCATGTTTCTTTTTTTCTCTAGTATAGTACTCCAAGTCTCTGACCTTTACTTTAAGAATGAGCAACATCTGCCCTTATGAGGTGTTTAGCACTGATGGTAAGTTTTAGACGGAAATACATTTTACTCCATTAAATTCATCTGAAAGATATTCTTTTGTTCATGTATCACATTAATAGAAACCCACATTTTTAAATAAAAATGGTAAGTGTATATCAAATAGCTTATAACTTAAGATTCCATTTCAAAGCATACCAATTTCACCTTTGATTCAGTTAATTTTGGTGTCTTACAAATTAATATTTTATGATGCAGCATAGCTTCTTTTAAATAAATGCTAATTAAATTACATGAAATAGTATTTGGCGCCCTCTTTTATCCAAAGTGACTTATACACACTTCAATACCAAAGACATGCCTACGGGGGAAAGTTGGGGTTCTTCTTCTCGCAGTCAGCATGTCGACACTTCGACATGTTGACTACGAGGGGTAGGATTCAACCGGTAACCTCCTGATTTCAAAATCATAAACTTGTGATAAGGAATGCTTTATCATAAATAAATAAATTAGTACGTAATTTTACTTTACACAGACAATGATAACTTATGATACTGCATGGACTGTACTGATTATACTATGAGTCCTAACATAGTAGATTGTTGAGGCGTGTAGGTGAGTACAGGTATAATGTACTGATAGCCCTGTAAGTAAAACTACAACAAGTCAAAAGCATCAATAAGACACATCATTAATTATAAGTCACTTCTTTAATGCTGATAGTGCATATGAAAGCATTATGTGTGTTTATGTGTGGCTATAAAGCATTGCCATTGTCTTGGAGGGGCGCTGCGCCCCGCCAACGGAGCCCCGCGCCCCCCCTGAAATTCAAGGTGTTTAAAAAAATAAATAATTGCAACTAATCTATATCTACTGTCACTTTTCACATTGAACATGTGCTCTTTTATTAAATAAACTAAACGCTTTCATTTTCAACAATAATCCACAGCTCCTCTCTCTGCTCCAGAGGATTTATAAAAAATATAAAATGTTATAATTTTTTTTAATTTATGCTCCCATTTATCGTCATGCAGCACCCTAAGGTTTAGCTTGTGACCTCTGGAGGGGCCTGACCCCTAGGTTAGGAACCTCTGAACTAGGGCTGTGCAATTAATCGTATTTTAATCGCAATTACGATTTTGGGTTGCCACAATTACGAAAACAACATAATCGAAAAAAACAATTATTTTGCTTTGCGAGGTTGTGACAGTGCACTGCAACATATTTGATCTAATTTATTTTTATTTATCATATCATATGTAGTAGCTTGTGGAAGTGCGCTCCAAAATATTTGTTGATCTTGTTTATTGGTATTTATTATTTTTATATTATTCATTTAAAATGTATAATTTATTTTTGTATTGGTTTTTCAGTTGAATTATACGTTCAGGGTAATCAACATTTAAAAAGATATATGTTCAAATTATTATTTGTATTTGTTTTAAAGTTCAATAAATGGATGTTTTCAAAGTCAATGAATAATCGTATTTAATAATCGTGATATCAATTATTGACCAAAATAATCGTGATTATGATTATTGCCATAATCGCACAGCCTTACTCTGAACTACCCAACTGTATACAAATAAATTAAAAACCAAGATACATTTTTCAGCATTTTGTACTTTGCACAATTTTATACTTCAAGTACATGTTGCAAATTATACATTTCCACACTTTATTTTTGTATTGTGTTATTAGTACTTCTATTTAAGTAACAGATCGGAGCACTTATTTCCACCACTGGTGTTTTGATGACGTCTTTGCTCTCAAATATCCCATCGTTTTTCAGGTGGGTTGAGATTTGGTGACTGTGAGAATAATAGAATATGTATCACATATGTGTGTTGTACTTACCAAACCATTCAGTGATGTTTCTCGCCTCATTATCAGGTTTGTTCTTACTTGCTTCTCAGGCTCTTTTTTCAGTTTGCTCCTGTCACCATGCTGCTGCTCGTGGACCACAGTGTCCTCTGGAGGCTGAAAGTTAAATTACATCTATTGCAATTAATAAATGATGTTTTGCTCAGTATACTTTTAAATGTGACATCTGACTTTTTTTAAAATGAACAGTTCACCCTCATGAATGTAGGTCTATTCGAGATCATTCGAGACTGGTTTTGTGTTAGTTGCAGAGTGTTGGAGATATCAGCCGTTTAGTATCCTCTCAAATATAACAATATGGCGCTCAAAGCGTATACAAAATACATTTGAAGAACTCAAGAGCAATGTCTCTTTCAATATCATTACCTGGTTACTCAAGATAATCCACAAACGTAGGTGTGAGCATTGTCATGTAGGAACTTTTCTTTTGAAGCACATCAGCAAATGACCGAGCACAACAGTGTCTATGAGTAAATGCCTTTACTAGTAAATAGTAAATACAGTCTATAGTAAATGCACACTTCCTACAGGGCTGAGATAAAGTTGGTGGATGTAGTTCAGTAGAAGCAAAATAGTTCCTGCATGAAGCTGCTCACAACAAGGTCTGCAGATTATCTTGAGTAACTGGGTCATGACTTCAGGAAAAAAACTGTTTTTCATATTTTGTTGGTATTTAGAGCACCATCCAATTCCATTCAAATTGAGAGAAGGCTGACATTTCTAAGGTTGATATCTCCAAATACTCTGCAAAACACATCAACACTATCAAGATAGATAAACAGCCTTTCAAGTAAGAGGAAAAATATGTTTTAGATTTTGGGGTGAACTGTCCCTTTAAGAACAAGCACCTGGAAGCTGCCCAGTGTTCCCACAGTCTGGTCTGTTGGCTACTGAGCAGCTCCATTGGACCATTTTTTGATCCAGGAATGTCTAAATGTAGCCCCTAAACATTAATGACCTGCAAACAGATGCATGCAGCACCGTAGCCCGATTTAAAATCTTGTTTTTAATTCAAATGTAGACTCTTGTTATGTAACTGTTTATACAGTCAATAGGTAGAAAACACAACAGTAAGTACAATTAGCATTTTAAATGTAGCTCAATATGCATACAGTAATTGGGCAACTTTTAATAAATGTAATTAGAGCATAATTGTAATTCATGACGCCAGAAACAACCATGAACTCATTCCTTAGATCCTGCTTTTGGGAGGAAATCCCACCAGTGTGCACCGCAGAGATAAACTGCAAATCTGAAGTAATGTGTGTGTATCAAATGTGGCGCCAGCAGCTCGCCAATAGGTGGCAGTGTGCATTCATGCAAACCAATCATGACACAGATAATGACTGAACAAGACCACATCAGAAAGATAATTCAGTCATAATATTAATAAACGTACAGAAGCAGATGTACTGTAGCATTAATGTAGTGATGATCTTTGAGCTCACACAGCGAGATCTGGTACTTTATATGTATACGCCGAGGCTCATGAATACAAAATGGATCAGTGTGAAGCTCCTTAAAAACCCACAGGGAGTTGAAAGCATCCTCTCAGCCTGCATATATCTTATGATGCATTATGTAGATGGACCGGATACAGACATCAAGACCATCATGGGCGTGCAGCCACTCTGTGAAGGTCCCCGGCGGCTCGCTCCTGTGTCACAGCTGTTTAACTCCAGTAATGCCGGATAATTAAGTATGGTGTAGGGCGACCTGCTGGGACCCCCACGCTTCTGAGTTCATGCAGGAGACTCCCAGAAGCTCAGGTCAGAAGGCTACAGGCTCTGGACATGAATGATTCATCCTGGAAATTGACTTCTCATCAAAGGCTCTTGTTGCTGGTAATAGTTAGCAGAGTAGATCTGTTCCAGTTAGTCATCCTAATCACCAGGAATAAAAGAAGACAGGAAATATGTAGAAGATGAATCAAGTGTGCAGGTAATAAGATATTACTTCACTTTGTCTCTCCAGAGCGTCTTCATAAAAAAAAAAAACCCATTTATGATGAAAGTTGTTCTTGAACTTCAAAAACGAGAGATTTAACGATCACTAATGCGAACTGGTGTCGGAACAAGATCAAGCCTGAAATATTATCAAAGATAATTATTTATTTAAAAGGAAAAGGATAATACAAATGAAACAAAATCAGTTTTGCCACATAAATGATTTCATGAGTCATTAACGGCAACAAGATCCCGCTTCTCTCGCAGGAAGCTCATTTGCAGTCAGACATTACTCTAGAGAGCTTTATGACATGGATACTTTTGACACAGGGCGCTTCCTGAAAAGTGCTTTCTGTGGAGTAAATACTGTACAGTGCAATGCCAAGTAAACAATACATCACATCTGATCATTCATTGGTAAACATGTTTTATATCAAAGAACTTAAATGTTCAAAGTTTCATCAATACAGTACATTTATAGCAGACTTCACATAGACCCTGGGCAACCTCCCAGTCTCTGAGTATTTCACATTTAATGACCTCCCTTTGGAATTCCACCAAAGCCTTCGGATTGGTGTTGCTTTTCTGCAACCTTCAGTTCGTTTTCAGCGAGTGCAGCCTCACCCGCTCTTCTCGCAGTTCAGCTGCCCCCTGCTCTCCTTCAGTTTGTCTTTCTTGCCCTCTGGAGTCTTGGAGTCTCCTCTCAAATCGCTGACCACGGCTCGGAGGGTTTTGAACCTGTCCATGCGGGCGCTCTGGGCCTGAACTCTGACCTCTGAGCCCTGAGCCGCACTGAGGGAGCTGAGGGAGCGCACCGCGGCCAGGCCGCGCTCCTTTCCGTTGGGGCGGCGCGGCGTTGTCATGGTGCCCAGCTCCCCCGGGTGCTCCATGTCCCTGATGACCTCACACAGGTAGCGGGCCAAGTCCTGGCTGGAGAAGGAGAGGGTTTTGTGGGAGCGGCGAAAGGTCAGAGGGGAGGGCGGGGTTTCTGTCTCTGAGGGGGGGAAGGCCAGGCGCAGAGCTATAGCTGCACTGCCATTCCCATTAGACACCCCCTTCTTGTTGTTGTCCTGGGGAAGCTTAGTCTGTGGGTAGGAGATGATGCTTTGTGGGTAACTGTAGCGGAGCGACTGCGCCGGGCTGGGCTGGAGGGAGCGCTGCAGCTCCACCATATTAAAGGCGTTCTGGAAGACAACAGAGAAAGGCAGACGTTTTTTCCCCCCTTTGTAATCTTTTTTTTGGGGGGGGGTTTAAAAGATAATGAAAACAACACTGACACCAATCTGTGCTCAGAGCAGTGAAACTAAGTTAATGCCTCTGCCAGCAAATGAAGCTTCAGACTACGACTAAGATCCAGCGTGTTAGAAGGAGGTGTTGGCATAAACAGCTCCATTGATCAGCCAAGTAATTAATGATCTGATTGCAGAGGGGGGGGGGGGACTGCTATTACCAGCACTATTAAAGCAGAGGCATTAACAGCTATTGGTGTCTACTTGCTTAATTTCAGCTAATTGGCTTCCCAGATCTCCAGAGAGCTGATATTTGATTATCATTTCAGGGCAACAACAAACACCGTTCAAATGTCTCCGTTTGATGCTTTATCTTCTTCACAATGCCCTGAAACATTTCCAATAACAAGATGGAAATGATAACTTAAAAGCAGTGCAATGTTTACAAGAAGGTACGTTTCATTCCATTGGGGGGTTTTATGCAGCAATTTATGTAGGAAATTATTTAAAGGAAAACTCAAAATCAAGGCGCCAGGTGACCAATCAGAATGTAATGTAATAAAATGCATAATGGCTCTTTTGTTCAGGGAAGCAACCTCACTTCAATAATAAATTAACTTATTCTAATAAATGTATAACCCCTTGGATTTCAATAGCTCAAAGTGTTTTTGCAAGGTTGGCTCATTATTAAAACTGTCTGAACATTCAAAACATATACCATATAACTGTTTTATGAGAAGTGTTTATATTTTGCAGAGAGAAAAATATAATGTAATAAGAATAAAAAGTTAACTGTTGTGTATACATCGATTACACACTGACAGACGACACAATACTGCAAGGAACAAATAAGAAGTTGGTGGATATTTCCTACCAGATCCACACCCTTGAATGTTTGTTTGTCTATTTACTCTCCCTCCCTGTGCAGTAGTAAACACCAGTGTGTGTGTGTGTGTCTCCCCGGGCGCTGTACAATAGCTGCCCACTGCTCCTAGTACTAGACTCCTGGTACTAGGATGGGTTAAATGCAGAGGGTTTCATCCCTCCCAATTATATTCTATGTGTGTGTGTGTGTGTGTGTGTGTGTTTACCTGGTCCTGCTCGCCTCCCCCTTCCTCGTCGTAGTTGAGCACATTTTCTCGGATGTCCTCCCACTCACCGTGGTGCGCGGACACATGGTACACACCTTCTTTCAGACCTTTGTGTCTCCTCCAGCAGGAGTACAGGAACAGGCCCAGCATCAACACTGAGGGGTGCCAGAGAGCAGGTTAACACAGCGGGAACACACACACACACACACACACACACACACACACACACACACACACACACACACACACACACACACACACACACACACACACACACACACACACACACACATAATTAAAAGGAGATGCTGAGCAGAAAAACACGTCTTTGGGTGTAAATGAAATTGACAACTTGAGCGGGGAGAGTGATGATGCAAACACTGA
Organism: Trematomus bernacchii; assembly: GCF_902827165.1. Lineage (NCBI taxonomy): Eukaryota > Metazoa > Chordata > Actinopteri > Perciformes > Nototheniidae > Trematomus > Trematomus bernacchii. The sequence goes on along the minus strand of NW_022987714.1, from coordinate 10,694,379 downwards.
AATACTTAGCACTGGCTATAGGATGAGAATATAGATCCTTCACCAAACATCCTTTTTAAATAAATAGCTAATACATACTAAATGGATTTCCCATCACATTAATTTGTCCTGTTAGACCTATTAGATGCACTTACCGTACAGTTAAGACAAACTAATGGAGCATGCATGGAAACAGAGGCAGCACCTTTCCACCTATTCCCATTGACGTAGCATCTCTGTTTCCTGTCTTATCAAAGACCGCAGCTCCTTTGGAAACTATTAACTGAACGCGTACTCCTCCCAGCTTAAACTCTAAGCCTTGGTGGCTCTGCTGAATGTGAAGAGGAATGCAGCGTGAGCCGAGCAGAAAAGGTCCTAAAGCATACACATCAATCACAGCTATTGTGTGCTGAATTATACAACATGGTGGACTGACCTTTGAAGTCCATTAATCTCAACCAATATTTTTCTCCCATCTGCCATCCCTCTTTCAGCGTCTCCCTTCTTCACTGTCTGTTTTCTCCTAGTTCACCCTTTCTTTTTTTTTATCTCCGTAATTCTTTTTATTTGTCTCTCAGTATTGGAGCCTCCTTCTGTCTTTCTTCTTCTCTTCCCCTCTCATTAAGTCTCTCACGGTTGCTGTTTTCCAGTCCCTCTCTGGCCCCTGTCTGGCCCCAGCTTTTATCTCTCACAGTCGATGGGATCCATTTCAACTAGAATGGTTTATATGGTGCGCGCTAAGTAGCAGTTTAATTGGAAATCTTCTGAGAAATGCAAGGTAATCACATTAGTCTGGATTTTTTAAGTAATTGCTTCGAAATAGAAGAATGTACCGACGGCTCTTTGGGGTCACACTAACAGGCAGGTATTCATAAACAAAGAGAGAAAAACAACTCCCCGGGAGCTAATCTTTGCTTCAAAGAAAAAAGTGATCTCAATTAAAAATCATCATCTCTATTTATTCACTGCCTGGAACATATTTACCACTTCAGCTCCTGCACTTTTTCTTTTGATGCTGCTCTGAAATTATTTAAGAAAAGAGAGTGTCCCTCCTCGTTCCTGAGCTGGCCATTCTCAGTATGGGGCGGAGGGGGGGGGGCTGTATTGATCAGCTGATCCGGCTCTTTCACCGCTGTGCCGGAGCGCCCTCGCAGAAAAACACCAGAATCTCGATGAGGTAGGCGCCAAGCACAAGGCGGCGCTCCTTCTCATCCCCAAAATGACCTGCTCAACCCTTAACACCGCCTCATATTCTACCCATCTATACAGGGGGGGGGGGGGGGGGGGGGGGGGGGGGAGCTCGATACACAGCACAGAGGGCAGCACAAGACCTCCACAAACACACACACAATTAGACCCAGGTAAACACACCTTTGCACACACACAGTAGTTACCTGCTGAAAAACGTACGCCGTCAGCCTCAACTGCCCAGATTTGTATGTGTGTGTGTGTGTGTGTGTGTGTGTGTGTGTGTGTGTGTGTGTGTGCGTGTGTGTGTGTGTGTGTGTGCAGCTACATTCCAGCGAGATCAATATCACTCAGGGTGGTGAACAAACATCTCAGTCATTCATCAATCCATAATGCTGCTGCCTCTCTGCCCTCTAACCGTTGCCATGAGCAGGCTATTATGATGTTAGCCTGGACTCCAATGTGCATTATGAATGAGCGCCGAGTAAACAACTACAACCAACTTGATCAAAACACTTAACCCCTTCACTGCCTCTCTCAGTCTGAGGTTAATGAGAAGAAATGAGCTGCGAGGTATAGGACGAACATCAATGGGAGGATAGGGGGGAAAAGAAAAAAAATGATGAACGAGCAGAAGGAAATGAGACAGATGAGAGATGGGAAAGAGTTGAGAAAATTATTTATTTATAAATCTTTCAGGGAATGAAAAGTACAGGCACTTTACATGATCGCTGAGCACACACGGACCATATGGACAGCTAATTTCTTCCATTCTTCAAAAGCCATAATGTCAGATTTGATGTCGGACTAATGAGTTTCGCTCAGACTTCAGATCATCTGGCGCTGTCAATATCACACGCTCAACATTCTGGTCGGCCCGTGATGGCTTATGTTGAACTTAATAATGGATGATCATTTTAACTTTTAATGCACGTTGAGGCAGAGAAGGAATCCCCCTTTAATTTAGCACCCGGCCAGCAGCCTTACTTAGTGCAGAGTGAGAGAGCATATTTATGCAGTGGTTCCTGTGGTGAGGAGGGTCATTGTTAAACTGCTCCATATTGTATAACCACCTGTTCATCCAACCGCTGCATTCCTCTTGTTGCCACATTCAGAGCATTTTATCCTGAGGTAAAACCAGCTCTTCTTTTTGCTTTCAGTCTGAGAGAAAGAATTGTTTAGCTTGTTTTATTCACTCTTTTTTTCCAAGGTGTGAAAATGTAATTAGAGTCATCAAAGACAGCTCTTTCCAATCTTAATTATATTACGGAACAGTGAGGTGAAGCACTGAAAAGTTGGAGCCTTGAATATAAATGCCTTCGCGACAGCGGGCGAAACCTTTTCAAATGGACTGCACCTTTTTCTTTGGTTAGCATGCAAGCAACACATGAATTTTTATGAAAGATGCCAAGGACACACTTTATCATCTTTGAATTCATTATCAAATATTGAAGACCGCTTTATGCGTTTCACTCTCAAGTGTCAACATAACTGATGTCCCAATACTAGCCACATGCCCTGGAGGGAACGTTGAGTCAGTTATGGAGGCAGGGACAGTGTATTGAATTGCCCAAGCGTTTTATAAGCCTGTCTCTGACAGAAAGACTCATAAACAGTGATGTGGCCCTACAGACGGCAGTGAGCGCAGCAACATGCAAGCCACTTACACACATTCGTCCTTCAATCTTAGTGAGGACCAGAAAACCACATTTCCTTTACTATAATAGCCCATAATGCCTTAAACTAACATAATTAACCCATCCTTTTCCTCGGCCTTAACACTGAACTAAAGGGACAGTAGAGATATCGATGCATATACATTTAACAGGGCCCGGCTGACAGCAGATGTGGGCAGATATTGCATCTTGATCTTATTAGATCTTACCACAGCTTATTACACCATCAACTGTGCAATTGTATTAGACTATCTACATCTAAAGCTCACACATTAACCAAGTAATCAGCATTTAACAAGCAACCAGTCCATGGTTCATTTCAGCTTTTCTCTTAAAAAAAAAAAAAACACTTTAAATGGAAAAACCTTAGACTAAGACTGTTGATCTAAAGCTTTGGAAAATGCATGTGTTGATGCATTGAGAAATCAAATAGAAGATTCATCATTGAAGAAAAATAGCCATTAGTTTCATCCAGATTCAGGTTTAGCTTTAAAACACCTTTTTCAGATTATACCAGAAAAATGGTATGGTGTCCCACAGGGTTTCATTTTAGGCTTTCTGTTTTTCAGTTTGTATATGCTTCCACTTGATCACAAAATGTAAACAAATATAACATTTCTCCATAAATAGTAAACAGATATACTATTGCAGTTACCTAGCAGTGTTTCGCTTTACCTCGGATTGAATGAACTTGTTGATGCTGGGAAAAATAATGTAGTTGAAATGTGCTTTCTTCAACAAAGAAATGTACCCCAAATTATTTGTTGAGTACTACAGTACATACATGTCATTTTACCCATGTATTCATACCATTTTGCCTCAAAGATTTTAAGACCCTACTGCTCATCCAAAGCAGTCAGATATCGGGCTCTGGTAAACATTTCTGAACTTGTGACCTCTTACATGTTAGAAAGCAGCCTTAAATCATCCTTTAAGTCAAAATCTTCAAAGGGAGGCTTTTTCCATGAAGTTCTTAAAACTCACATATTCTGTACCCAAGGCTTGACAATCCTGTTTTTTACTTTTACTAAAATCATTTTTGCTCTCACCTGCTTCTTTTCACACTATTATAAACTCTTTATTAATCTTAATTTGCTTTTATAATTATCTTGTTTAGATAATGACATGACAAATCAGATTAAACATGGTTTGTTGTTGTAGTTTGTTATCGCCATACAGAGGCTTTAATATTAATTTAATTAATTTTCTCCCAGTATTTTTCATTTAGAAAAGCCTGGTTATGAGTTGTGAGACTATAGTTAGTTCAACATTAAGATATCTTATAAATCGTTTTATTTTTCTAAGGATTACATTCCTCAACAAACATTCAAGGGCTGTAGAAAATCCAGCTTCCAACCACATGACCACCTACTTCATTTTAAAAACATATTTCTCAGTCGGTAGCTAGAAATATTTATGCTGAAGTAATCATTTAAATGTAAATAGCAGAAAATGGTGGAGTATCCTCAAGCTAGCATACATTTAGAAATACAAAATGGACAAACAGCTGATATGAACGGCTACAACTTTTTAGCATTTTGGCACATAAGGTTTTTGTAGATTACCTTGATCACCCTATCCCGTGTGTGTCTAGTAATATTATAATGAGACAGAACATAACCAATTTCTTATCTAACCCAATTCGTACTCTAGAAATAACCTGAATAAGGTAAGAGACAATACAAAGTTTTCCCTTAAAATAGCTTAAAATAGTGTACATGTGCACAGTATTGACACATTTAGGGCAGCTTGGGAAACAGGAATGTGAAAGAAAAGGCTGGAAAAAATATATCAAGGAAGTAAAATGGGTGGAAAGTGGGATATAAAATAAGTTGGACAGATAAAAAGTAAGGCGGTAAGGGAAATTGACTTCTGAAGTCAGAGCGTAACATTGGAAGAGACAGGGAACACAGAAGTGAGGAGAATATAGAAAAACACATAAAGAAACTCCACGATTCTCTGGGGACTTGAACAGCTTCCCCGTGAATCACAAATTAAGACATACAATGTTTCCCTCCCTTCTTGTCTTCCAGTTTTCTTTCATATCTCCGCCAACCACCCATGGAGAAATCACATCCTGCCACAACTCAAGAGATCAATAAGGCTAACAGATATATGTATGTAGATTTCACCGGGGTGGAAAACGAATAAAACAGGAGATGTTACAGACATGGTGCAATGATTATACCATGAAGACAAGAACACACACACATAGAAAGATGAAAATCAATGCAGTGAAGATGAAAAAGAAAAAAAATGGCAAACAAAAAACATACATTTAAGAAACATAAGAACAGATGAGGACACGAGTTCCGGTTACCACAGGTAGAAGATGACATAGTCAACATAGCTACCTAGAAAGGCCAAGACACAGATGCTGATGGCGAACATGGAGCTGAGGCTGAGGCTGTTTCCGTCCACGTTGTGGAACATGGCGAGCGTCATCTCGCAGTGGCGTCCCTTGTAGCCTTCGCTGCAGCGGCATGAGTAGCGGGACGGAGAGTGGGCCACGCAGGTGCCATGGCGACAGGGACGGCTGGCGCACAGCGTGTAGACGCACACTTTACCAAGGGAGCTCTCTTTGGTGATGTGGCCTGGAGGGCATCTGAGCAGAGAGATGGCAGTGTAAGGCAAAGAGACACTTGGGGAAACTGTCAGATAAAAAGAGCATTGACTTCTATCATGATGAGAGTTATGTCACCTAAGCTGTCAGTGTAAAAATAAATCCCTCAGGAGTAACACCTCTTACATGAGATTCAAGATATGCTTTTGATGGTTCTAGCGTTGACTGTAATGAGATAAAACAAACGAGGAAAGGAACTGAGAAGCTAGGATTGGCTTTGCAGTAGAAGTCCCACAGTATATTTGTGCAAAACATTCCCTGAACATCATTCACCCCTGCTGCCCCCTGCCTCTCTCAGCGCTGTGTGACCTGAGGCTGTGCTGCAATCACAGAATATGGATATCCAACTGCAGTAGAAAGTCCCACGCTGTTTCAGAGTCCTAAATTCACAGCCAGGGGACTCAGTGGTCCTGCAGAGTTTAAAGGGGCAGCCGAGACTGTGACAGCCACTGCTGTTATACTCTGTTCTCTCAGGTTGACACGTGATTAGACACACAGAGTAAGGGCTGAACTCAGCCAAGCTGCCACCTGGTGGACACTTCAAGGGTGCTGCAGGAGACTCACATTGTACTATAGATGCACAAATACTCACACCTAATCTGCTATGTCATTATGAAATGATTCATAAAACATAACAAAAAAAACATTAGTTACAGCTTACATTTTTTTCATAAATGTTATCTTATTTAAAAGCTTTACCAGACTTAATTTGAGAAAAAAGACACTATTAATAATTTGTTGTTTGTTTTTATCATTTAGTTTATTTAAATCCCAACTCAAAACCTGGTTAGTGAAGAATCAGCTCTGCCAACACTGACACAATCTTCTGCTCCTTACCACCCACTGCCTGTGTTTTATCATGTTCTTCTTTGTTTTGTTTTATTGTTCTGTCTTTTTAGTTTTTATTTAAGTATTCCAGTAATGTATGTTGCATGTTTTTATTTGATTGTATTTACTTGTTTAAAATGAAATGTGTTTTAGGTTGACTTACAACATCTGTCCAGGGACTACAGATGAAAAATAGCCTCTTGGCTAACTGGTTATTTGTCTCAATGTAAAGCCGTTTTAGAAAATCCTCTAAAAACATGAAGTCTAATATCATCATTATTATGATTCATCACTAAATAGTGACATGGTTGTTTGTCTTTGTTTTTTTCCAGGCCATTTTATCTTTGGTTCAATGACCCTGCAATCTGGTCACACATGATTTGTTTTCTTTGGGTAATTTCTTTTGTTTGTCATATGATGCTTTGTAAACTCACACATATAAATGCAGAGTTTGTTTATACCTGACAAATGATAATAAATAGCATTCAACCTAACGTGACCAGTTGTTAATGTTGTGAATGTGTTACGTGACATTTAAAGTTCCTCCCCGAAAGGTTATATTATTATTCTATCTACCTTCAGTAACAGTACTGTGCGAGTGTATTTGCCTTGATGTGGTTTTCTTGTTAAAATGAGCAAGCTCATTGCTGGTGCTCCTAATTTAATATAAGCGAGGCCTTGCAGTCCTTGTCTCTCGATGTATGCGTATAATTTACAGCACCTGCACTCGTGGTGTCTCCAGAGGTCCACGCAGACCAGGGGAGGGGAGCAGTGATGATTCCTGCAGGCGTCTGAAGAGCAGCCGGCAGAGACCCCCTGCAAGGTGACCACCTGAAGCCCATCTGAAGGCGGCTCCTCACCCAGAGGTAAGGAGCGGCTGTTGAACCTCACATCTCGCAAACATCCTGGTGGGCAGATGGAAAAAAAAAAGAGAACGGGAGGGTAAGAAAAAGAGTTTACAATGCCAAAAACTACCAGTCCTCAGGCTAGATCTCTTTATGGTATTTTCACCATGGCAGGGGAGTAAACTCACACACACACACACACACATATTGACACACATAAACAGGCTGGCTGAAACACCTGCAGACTGACGCACACTCGCGCTCAAGCAGAAAACACACAAACAGCCCGAGGCTAAGCTGTCAGCATGGAGCTCTTTTTCTTTTTTTTAGAAGGATATCTTCTCTGCTGGTTAGTTTGCTCACTCTGCAGGACGCATGATGTCCAACACATCTTTTAGATACAGTTCAGTCCCACTAACTCGCTTTCTATCTGCTTGAAACTATGGGATCCAACAACTTTGTGTGCGGTAAGGATAAGCACTAAATTATTTATATGTTCAATAACTTTAACAGGTATACAAGTAGCTGTGGAGTCCACTCATTTGCCAATGAATATATTGATCGTTCACCTCATCCATTGATTTTCTCCCCTCAACATTAATTAATTCGTCCACTCATACAGTCTCATTAAACCGAAACACGTAAGTATCCATCTACCGAGGAAGCTCCTGTTGTGTCCCGAGGGAAAAGAGTTTCCGAGCATCACGGCGGAGGGGTCGATAATGATCTCGTGACTCCGCCCAGGCGAGGCTGTGACTTCTCGTCGCCCCCCGCCCCCGTCCAGTCGCAGGGTGAACTCCCTGCCGTACCGATCCAGCTCCACCTCATGCCACTCTCCATCACTGAGGCGGTGGTGGGGCAGTGTCAGGTTGTAGTCTCCATCCCCGAGGTTGTAGAAAACAGCGAGTAGACCCTGAAAAACCTGAGAAGCACAGCGAAGCTTTGCTGATTGAAATGCAAGCATTAAAACAGACAAGGAAACCTATGAAATAATAAAATATGTTTTTATAGATGGGCTATGGATTTAGTACAAGGCTTCATTTGGAAGACTTATGCATTGTTAAAACTAAAACAAGCTGCTATGTTTTGTCATCAATCCTTAGCGAATACAAATTGTTATATGAGGGTGTCACACATTCTAATCCAGCTGACCTGGACTCCTGCCATATTGATGATGGGCAAAACAGATCTTCAGCATAACAACATCATAAGAAGTAGGCCAGCTCCCGTGGTGGAGTAAAAAAGGCAGCAAAGGTTGGGCAATACAGAAACATGTGAATTTAACTACTAAGAACAGACCCTCTGTGGTGAACCTGCCAGAAAAATGGCATGAAAATTTCAGTGGCAAAAATTAATTCAGGCAATTTTGCTGCGTGGCAAGAGCCGGAGCCATCCCGAAGGGAAGGTACACAAGAAACAACAATTATCTTCAGCAGTTAAGGATGAGTGAACACAATGGACCCAACCAATGAGGGGCTCCCATAACTGCTGCTTGTACATGTCCAACGCTTAATTGGAAACAGTGGGGCAAGATAATTCACATTCAGCCCAGCCTGCATTAACTATTGCTCCCTCAGCATGGGCATCTCAAACGCTTCTCCCCCACTGGACACTCTCTCACAGTAAAAGCTGACTTTGCTCTCCCGTCTGCCTCATCCTGCCCTCGAGTCCACAACAAAAAAATGAACAAAGGACCAAGGACTCAATCAATACTCAGGAAAAGATCTGATTATACAAACTTTCTGCAGCGCCCCCAGAGATCTATGCAATCACCATTAGGCGCAAAAAGTGTCTTCCTGAAGTCTGAATGTCTATAGAACTTTTAAATCACATTTAAAGCCAAAAAAAGTAAATGATTGTAGAGTGTTACTGCTCTTAAGGGTCACTGGTCTTTGCCAAAGCTGAGCATGCCAGTCGCTCCCCCCCAAAAAACCCTTCACAGAGCATTAGATGATTTCTTTCTTTACAGAGACACCATATTCCTTGGAGAGCTGCATGTTGTTTATACCCAGCTGGCCCTTGCTAACCTCTGTGTGAAAGTGTGGTTATTTATTCAGTGTGCACTCTATCCCATATCTACCCTTAAGAAAAAAAAAGAGACAGCCCTTTAAATTAGGGCTTGTTGTCGGCAAACACAACAGGCTTAGGCTCAAGTATTTCTAAGAGCTTTGAGACAACCGGGCTGGAAATGCTGCTGCGTGCTGCTGCGGACAGACATCAGATGTTTTATACAGCTCAGCAGCTCCGCTCCAGAGAGGCTTTCACAGAAAGGCTTCACAGACAGCACACAGTGAGGGTTACAGCTTTTTCCTCTTCCCGTCACCGCGGGGACTGCAACAAGGGAAAGGGGACAACATTGTTTTTCCTCATGAAGTAAAGACCCATAGAAGAACAAGATATGAGGGCGATGCTTTTACACAAAGCTGTCCAATGTTTAACAAGCGCAAAGACAAGATGTTTTCAAAGACAGATCAGTGTTGTGGAATACCCTAAACGAGACAGGTGTGCCGCAAACAGCTGAACCTGTGAGTTAGCCAAAAAATAAAATGACAGTCCTAACCGAGCCATTTACTTCCAGGTGCTGTTTACACTCGACCTGTCACTCAATGAGACGAGAGGCCTTGACGAAACACTGGCTTCAAATCCACTCAAGAATGTGTCAGCCGTGCTATTATGGAGGTTTGGCAAAGTGAGGTAGACTTGTCTCGAAAAGAAACTCAGTGTGAGCACCACTCCACTCCGGGCTGGTGGCAAAGGGAGCAGCATGACTGCAGTGCAGACATGACTTTGAGCCTGACACTCGAAACAGACTGTGTCAAAACCCTCAAGTTCAGAGCAATGGGATCTGACCTTTACTTAAGAGCACTCTCTCCTTGAATTACAGTGCACACAGTTGCATTCTTTCCATGTTGAATTGTGCTTGAATCATTAACCACAGACAGAAATAACCTTGAATAAAGAAGTCCTCATTTCTTAAATAGCAGCCTCTCAATAGCAGTTTTCTTCAGACTCTCTGAAAGACCTCGTCGTGAACATACATATGTCAATCACCCGGCCCCCTCAGTATCCACCCATATGTCTCCAACCCTGATATTACTCACTCTCAGCCTGACAAGCGTTTTCAGAAATCATTGTCCGGGCCCTAATTATCATCTTAAGGCCTACAGAGAAAGACAATCAGAGCTGTCTAGGTGGTGTGGTGCACTAAGCCTCTCACTCACCTCTAAGCGTAGGTATTCATTCTGCTCCTGGGAGAGCAGGCTGAAGATGACACCTGCGGCGGCACGCGTCCGAACCCCGACCTGGACCCTGGTCCGTCGCGCAGGCAGCGACCACAAGAGCTGGAACTGTACGTGGCTCCGGATGTCGAAGGAGAACTCTGGCGCAGCTTGTCAATCAAAAACACACAAGGCTTGTTCAATTAATTCAGCTGTCATGTGGGAAATACGCGAGGATATCGCAGCGAGGGCTTGCTGTTCTGCAGAAGCACTTTATGCAAGGCGAGGTTATCTTCACACTGCAGCAAAGTGACGTTTGGGAAGGTAGAATATTCCTCTATGGATTCACTTTGTGAGTTTTAAAATCCCCAACTCCACTGAGATCTGACTGTTCTTCCCCTGAAAACGTTGTGGTCAATTAAAAAAAAAAACTTGTTATTCTCACCTTGATCACACTGAGGCCCTGTAAAGCCAGGTTCACACAGGCAGCTGAAGGACCCCCACTCTCCATGACAGTGGCCCCTCTTGCCGCAGGAGGACAGGGGCTCCATGTCGGTGCAGTGGTCATCAATAAGAGAGCAGCCTGGCACAGTGTGGGAGGATTCAGCCGGGGAACCAAGGTCGTATAGCTGAGTGGCAGAAGAAGAAGAAACAAATAAGACTCAGTAACCCGAGGAAAATGAAAGGATTGAATGGGGATGTGATTGCAGATTGAGAAAGAAAATTGTATCTTATCATTCAATTTAGGATACCATAAACCGATGTGATTGCTGATTGCTTAATGATACATTGCATATTGATTTACCACACACAGTGACATTGAAGTGGCGCAGCAGCAAAAAGATGTAAAACATGTACCAGAATACTAAATACATTATGAATTTCTGCTATATTATATACAACAAGAACACAAGGAAGTATGAGAAAGGAAGAACTATACACCATGCATACATGGTATAGCAGGGTGCATAATCAAAGTAACGTCACGATATACTATGGACAGTATGTATATATGCAAGTAAGTTCTGCCGTTAACTTACAGAGTAACGTAGTAGGAGTAATTTGTATTGAAATTCAAATTGTATTTGCTGCTGTTTCACTCCACTATACTTTTTATGCCACATTTCACAACATGTTGTACTTTTGACAGCTATAGTAACTACTCATTTTGTATTAAGATTTTACATTCACAACTAGGATCACCTTAGAAAATGTTCTAAATCAAACTATCCAGCATTATGTAAAGTATATAAATGTAGCTCCACCAAAGCCATTTACTTAACAATATTAAAATGACATTACATGGTATTTGGCATACACTTTAATACTGTAGATGTGCCAATGGGAGCAATTTGGGGACAGTTATCTCTTCCAGGGGATTTCTTTAAAACTGCACCAAGTTAGAGAACTGACTTGTAGTCAAATCTTTTTGGGAGTTTGTTCCTCCAAGGCTTATTTTGGATTTGTCACAAATTGCGAGCATGTTTACTACAATCACACAGAAAAAGGTTATATACGACAACAATATGTGTGTGTGTGTGTGTGTGTGTGTGTGTGTGTGTGTGTGTGTGTGTGTGTGTGTGTGTGTGTGTGTGTGTGTGTGTGTGTGTGTGTGTGTGTGTGTACAGTGTGCCGACATGCATGTGTGTGTGTGTGTGTTTGGCTGTGATGACACCATGTGCCACTGTGTGCTTAATGTAAATTGTGTAAATGTGACCGGATATATGAGACTCATCAACTGTTTGTATTAAAGTGGTGTATCTCTACCAGCAAGCAACAATGCAGGTCTGTGACCCAATAAAACCCACCATGTTCTTTGGTGAGAAACGTTAAAACAGAAACTATATTGAGAAGAACACCACAGGGCATTTTTATGAACAAACCTGGATGTAGCACTATATGTTTAGTTTGTTGTGTTGTGGTAGTGCTTAAATAAATAATCTGAATGCTTCTTTTATAACTTTCCTTTTTGTAAACTATTTTGTAAAAGTATATATTGTACATCTGCAATAACAGGTGTAAAAACAACAACATGGATCCCCCAGCACCTACTGTATGTGGTCAGCCATCCAGACAGGTAAACACAAATCCATAGAATTTACAATTCAATACAGAAATCTCTTTATCTACAACATATTTTATAAACAGTCCCCGGGCATTGTGTATTTATTTAACAGCCTGCTCCACACAATACCTTGCTGTCCAGGAGCAGGTTCCTTATGCATCCAGTGTAGTGTTTGTGCTGCAGCTGGGGGTATTCATAAGATATGTTCTGGTTGACCCCTCCGAGCTGCAGTACATGACTTCCATTCAGGTACCTGGGAAATAAAAGCAACTTTCAATAGACAATAAACAGATGAACAGAAAAGGAAACAACACCATGTAGGTTCCCAAGGTTAGAATTCATAGCGCAGCTCTCAATATATAAAGAAACACACAACGCAAGCACAGGAAAAGGAACACACACCTTATAATCCGTCAAGGTTAACATGCATGGTTTATTGTCCTGCTGAGGGTGTCATCACTGTTACTGCTCCCAAAGAAATATGATATCTTATTCCTTTTATTTTTCCCTTATTGTGAAAATAAATCCATGTATAAATTGTATTTACCTGAAACGATAAATACACAAACTCTCTTGCCTTGAAGAGATAAAAAAACTCAATGTATTTCAATGCTAGCTTAAATACATGTTCAATGACACAAGTGTTTATATTACCTAATAGGAAAACAAGGCATCAGGGTTAATGGTTTTCTCTTTTGTAAGTTATTCAAATGAATAGCAGTCGTAAAGCCCTGATGTACATAGTTAAACTTCATAAACTCTTAGCTTAATTACTGAAACAAAACAATCAGCACAGTGCCAGGCCCAGCCCGCGATGGGGGAAAAGAAATTGAGCTGTGACTATGTACACAAACAAAGTCAGACGGATTAATTGGCATTTTAAGAAAATGATATCTGAGGATTTTATTAACAGTTTCTCCCCCCCAGAGAGGACAGAAATTAAACACTGTGAGCTCACAACAGTCTGAGCCACTACATGACTTGATTTCCATAACAGATTCCATGCAGCTGGTGATTAACACCTTTTAAAACACAACTCACGCCACGAGAACTGCCTGATTATGCGTATTTCTTTAAATAAAACCAGAGGGAAGGACATTACTATTTTATTTTTGAAAGATCATAAGCAGTTAAGGTTGTAAATTATTACTTTTAGGGAATATACAGTAAGATGCTAAAGATCCTCCAACTAGATTTTGCATGTTGTAAGGGGATACTTATGAGCCGAAACAATTTACAAAGTTATTTAATATTTGATAAACGGACAATTTATCTGCATCTGTTATTTATTTGCTATTTACTATTAATCAGGTAATCAATAAATATTAATCAATAATTTAAATATTAGGACCTAATCCAAATTGTATTACACATTCATTGCTACTGCGTTATCTAATCTTTCGATCCTAAAAAAATAATACTGAATGTAATAATACATGTATTTTTTGTAGTTTTGCATGCCAGCACACCTAAATCATTAAAACACTACTAATATGGTAGAATAGAGGTAATCCTTTAATATTCCTTATATAAAGTCAAAGCAGTGTACCTAGATGCCACATGTGTATGCAAAGATTGACCTTCATTTATCATTTTTCACTTTTAGCACCTTTCAAAGTGCTGTGCTGTGACTACTAATGCTGCTATAGGATTGTTTACCCCTGTGGGGACATCGGGCACTAAAGACACTGTCCCCATGGGCCAGGCATCCTTTTAGATTTATAAACACTGAAAAAACAAATCCTTAGAAGATTAATAGTTTGCAACCACAAGAAAAACCCCAGCAGGACCTCTGGAGGATTTCTAAACCCTAATTGTTGGTTACCTCAACCAAAAAGACACACAAACATTAAACTCAGTTATTCCTACACCTATACTGTATGTACCATGTATCTATTATAAATGATGATACATACAGCGTGTTATTTATCCCCTGATGAAGTACTTATTGGCTCCCTGTTGGATTCAGTTTTTTATATTGTGCAGTGCTGGTCAGATTTGATCCACTGCATCATTGATCTTACTTGTCCCTGTTGGGTGTGACCCCGCGGATTTCACAGGATGAGCGGTCTTCTGTCATTGCCCATGAGTCCACGCCTTCTGTCTCCATGATAATCGCACTGGAACATCGATCGAGAGTGAGGCGCACTTCCTTTAGATTGGGGGAGAACGGAGAGAGGTCACCGCTGCTGCACATGTGGATATATTGTAGATAGGCGCTCTCTACAAATGACAGCATGTATCTTAATCTGACATATCCCTACACTCGGGTAGACTTGTTGAGGTGCTAATGGGAATCGCTTCTCTTACTTTGCTGTTGCTCCTCACATCGAGGCGGTGCCAGCGCCTGTCAGTCACCCCGACGTTATTGGTTAACTGGAGGACCAGCGTCCCAGAGCCGTGGTTAATCTTCAGACTGGGTGTCCCACCAATCAGCTCTGAGGGAAAGGACGTTCAGAGAAAAACAGACAAGATGTGAATGTCATACTCATGCAGGCATGTAGCAAAAAAAACAAGGGGCATATGGTAGCATCTTGAAGTCAGAACAGACAAACCATAGTTAATAAAAGAGAATTACAGCAGGGACTCAAATCACCTGCTCACCAGAAATAATGGAACTTATTTGCCCATGGTTGTAAAAATAGGAAATCAAAATCAATCAAGAAGAAAGGTTGGTTTGACCAAATGACTGTTCACAGGGAGCTCGGTAAACTAATTATTCAGTAATGATAACACTGTTTCCAGGTTGAGATATTACTGCAGAATGTCCCACAAATGAAATTGAATTAACCTATAATATATTGGGGTGGCAGAAATCTGAAAGACAGACATCTCAAAACAAAACCAAACATTTCTGTATGGCCAAACAATGAGAGAATAAAGGAGAATGTTTTTAATTTGGGTAAACCAACATTTAAATCATCCCCAGCAAATACAAATAGATATGTTGGGAATTTAAGACTGTATGTTTGTGCATCTAAAAGGGAATGGACCCCACGATAGCAATTGGTATAGATATGAAAGACTGGTTGCTATCATATTTTATATCCAAAAAGATTCCCGATACATTCAAATCCCAACATGACTTTTACAGTTGTCTTTATAATTTAAATCATTGTTTTCCGATCATCATTCCCGTGGCAGTAACTTCAACAACAAGCAGCAGCAGTGTGTTTAATGCACTCTGTTCAATGTACTGCTGTGTAATGAAAGATAATCTGGTGAGACCACTATAATACAGGGGTTACAAATCTGTGTACCTTGTGATACCGTAAGCAAGGTGTGTATGGCGCAATCTTTACAAAAAAATCACATTTTGGGAAATCTGTCATAGTAAAAAAAACACACCGAAACATGCATAAGAAAGCATACATGACTTTTTATGCATTTAGAAAAGCGAAAACTGCAGTTGCATTTATCACATGTCCCTGTTACCCTGAATCTTATTTGCAATCTGAGTAAAGGCACAGCCATTTGTCTATATAAAACATATATCTATATATATATATAAAAAATAAAATGCAGGATTTGTTAAGTGACAGATTAAGTTTATAAAAGTTGTAAATATAAAGATGACTTGTATTTGAGAATCGACACTGTATCACAGAACACGTTGCCATTACAATGGTATTTTCTATCTCTACAATGCATTTCTTTTACAATTCAGCTATTTAAAAAGACACCCATATTATCATGAAGTAACATGAATCATTTCAGTAATGCACTTCGGTTTACACCAAAAATATTAGTGTTATGCAATCTGATGACTAACTATCAACAATAGTAAGCTTTATTTATTTACTGTAGATGTTGTCTACTGTCCTTCACATATAGAATTGATGTTCCAGCCTGTATGTCAGCAAGAAGAAAAACCTGCTGACGCGTCCTTGAGTGAGACGCTGAATGTTTACCAGCCACACAGCGTGTTCAGGAGCTGAAGCATTGCTGTGACACTGAAGCGGGGGGTAAGCAATAATACAATTCCTCGTGGCACAGACAGGACAGTATTATACACATAAAACAGTAAGAACGAGTCGCCTGTGTTGCAGCACATTAGGTACTGCACTATAACTCGGTAGACTGAGCGCTCAAATCCCTCAACAGCAGTATACTAACGAACAACATTTGCCTCATATATCTGATTAGCTACCACCAAGTAATTGAACACACAAAATGAAGGTGCAAGTTTGAGCGCAGTAATGGCCCCGCAGGTCCCCCGGCATGCATCTAATTACACAGACTCATTTATTTACCTATGGCCATGTAGTCCTCTTCCTCCCCAGGCAGCAGAGTGGCCAATGGGCCTGCGTACAGTAACAGTCCATCGTCTTCCTCCGTCATAAACTCCAGTGAAAGATGGCTATCAAAGCAAGGCCTGATGGGGGGAAACCAGGCATAACCGTTGCCAAGGAAACTAAGCCTCGTCTGCTGACAGTCTGGCCCTTCGAGCTGCGGGGGGCAGTGACACCTGTAGCACACAGAAGGGGAAAAATAAGAAATAAGAGTGAGGACAATCAGGGCGAAAGATGGGGAAAGAAACAATCAATGTAGTTGATGTTTTTGTGCGCTGTGAAATCTTCTCACTGTCCAATCTCAGCGCAGGGGACTTTGTGTACGTGACGGCGCTGTCGATTCACACAGGAAGGGGCTTTGACTTTTCTCCAACATGCACAGCTAAGAAAGCTCTTATCAATCTATTGTTAGCATAAGCAACAAACCCCTGAATATTCAATCCTACATTAAATCACTTAATTTCGCCGGCCTGTTCTTTATCTGTCACCCGGGCTGAACCCTCTGGAGACGGCTGCTGCTCAGCACATCTCATCTCTTTTGTTCGGAGATAATTCATTATATTTCTCCCACTTTTATAAGCACCATACTATCGCTGATTTCGTGGACTTTTTCTCACTTATCCCCACCTGCCCTGTTCTCATTCTTAAGGTATTACACGCTTTGGTTGATAGCTGTGCAATTGCCTCTTCTTGTAGTCATCTACTTTGATTAGAGCTTGAGTGTTGGCGATCACCGCTCTTACAGGCACTGGAAATTAAATGTTTTCCATGCCTATCTTCAACATGTAGGAGTAGGAGACCGTGATGGTTAATATTAATAATCGTACACAAAGAACGATAAAGGGAGAGATCCCAGCAGTGATTAAAAACAGTCCATTCCATCACTGCGATGCTAGGGCCCGCTTGATCTCATCCTCTCAATGTGAGACAAGCTGGCTTTGCTGATAATGTCAAAGCCATCTATTTCCACACAGTGTCTGAGGGAGGCTGTGTGTGCTGAGACCGTTAGGGGCTGTTTCTCCCCATCTCTGTTTATTCTGCAGAGGGGCAACACATGTCAGGAATACTGATCCATACGCAGCGAAAAAGGACGGATTAGGCGGAGCGTAGCCGTATGCATACATATGCACACGCCGTGCACATCACCTCACTCGCTCATGTGACTCATGAGAGCATTGCCGATCTAAATCAAGAAGTGCGGAGCATGTTTTTCCCACTTCTGACTGACAATATCTGATCAGCTGCCTTCTGTAGTTGCCTGTTAAGCTCCTTCGACAGAGTATAGAATCAAACATTGGATTCTTTATAGTTCTGCCGCATTCACATGAGGGCACATATAGCACATACGGGGAGATAGCCTTGTTGCAGAACAAGGGCTTCTCTCAGCAGGGAGCAGATCAACCGCTGCAGAGGAAATTTAAAAGATAAGAGTAGAAAAAAAGAAGCTCTGTACACTGTTATATGAACGTGCATGTTCATGTTAATGGCATTAAATGAGATTTTCAGAAGTTGTGAGCATAGAGGGGGGCCAGAGTTGTGCTAATCCTCTTGCCCTATATTTATTTAATCTGAGCATTAGTGTGTGCATGAAATGAACTGCGCGCTGTTGCCTACTGTATGACTTCCACAGAGACCCTTACACTCAGTTGAAGGCCTTTATATTGACTTCAGAATAACATAAATATTTAGGTTGAATATTCAAACTACTAGTTTATGACCTTGATACAAAAGTTCCCTTTCTTATTTATCTCCAAGTTCTGCAGCACACAGTGCACCAGAGTTTCAAATATCCGACTAATACCTAAGACCTAATTTAATAATACACGAGAGACACAGTCCTAGTTCGGAATGATATGCACATTCATGCGCATTTTCCCTTTTGCAAATAGCCCTATGTCTCTTGAAAAAACTTGCTACTCTATATTCAGCTGACAACACGGCAGAGCAGCTCAAGCAAGTTAGGTCAAGATGCAGGTGAAGGAGATTTTTCTCACGAGAGGCACCTTCTTAGTAATGCTGGGCTCATTTTCCAGGATGCCACTCTTGCAGTAAGTCTCACAGGGCTAGAGAGAAGACTGCAGCACATCCCATTTAAAGTTATATCCTCTTAAACCCCCTTAGTCCTCCTGAAGAACTGCAGACGTGCCTCTCACCTGTATCCACTCTGGGTGTCGACGCACGTTCCCCCGTTAAGGCAGGGGTTGCTGGGGTAGGAGGCGCAGGGTTGGTGGGTCATTTCCCTGGCAACGCAGCCACACACGGCGGAGGAAGTCACCTTCACTGAGACCAGGGAGAGAGCCCCCGAGTCCACCAGGGTGGGCGAGTCACCGATGCTCAACTGTGTGGAGCAGCCGCCGGACGTCCTGCAGTCCGTGCGCACACACTCATCTATCTGCACCTGGCTCACATTCACACGCAACACTGACTGCAGCTGCGGAGATTCAGAGAAGGCAAAGCAAAAATGCAAATTACAATAATTGTCAGTGAAGATAAACTGATTTGTATCTCTATTGGTGTGAGTTACTAAATGATTTACACTTCAAGGGGAAAAAAGACTTCACAAGCAATACAAAGGAGTTGAAAATCAGGGCCTAATCTGCATAAATGCTTTTAATATTCTATAACTGCTTGTTTATAACAAATAGCTAGACAGGAGGATTAAAAATGATGCACAACCAAAGCATGAAAGATGAAAGCCATTATAGAAAGGAAAGAGAAGAAATGAATGGGAGAGACAAAGAGACATGACAGGGCCAGGCAGTTAACCGACAGGAAGTTGGTGTGGAAATAAAAGGGCAGATAAAAAGGTCTGTTATCTTTTCCCCTCAAGCTCCCAAGTGTATCACTTGATACACGAGCATTGATCTATCTATCAGACACGGCGGTATATATACCTTCTTTTTATGTGCGGCGAGGACAGCGTGCAGTTTCTCTGGGCGCAGGTAGCCATTATCAGTTAGCACATAGAAATGAACGTCCACAGTTTTCTCCTGGCTGTCAGCGATGCTGAATATGTTGATGCTCCCCGATTTGACAGACAGGGTTTCAGACAGGAAGTCCCAGAACGTCTCCAGCCGACTCCTTCCCTCGACGTGAGAGTCGATAAAATCTCTCGCTGTTATGCCTTCAGGAGACAAAGAGAGGAGTACTGACTCGTCAATGACAACTACAGGGCTGATCAAAGTCTACGAGTTCCTCATTCCATTAGCACCAGCGGTAGTCTAACATCTCCCGCTATCGATCCACTCCCTCACTGAATCATCCATAAGGTGAATGAGTCGTGATGCAGTCAAGTACAAATCTTTTATGTCTTCAGTGAAAAAAAGTTAGGGACTTGAACAAAATATTCGAATGTCCGTCAAATCAATCACATACGTGGTGCCACCTCTCAATAACATCTGGAGAATGTGGGCAGGCATCTTTAATCTCCAGAAATGATAATGACTTGGAGTCAGAGGCATCCATAATAGCCTTCGTCGCCGTTCTCCAAACGGCTTTTTAAATGTCAAGGACTTTACCTGACACTTCCAAATTGACCTTTATAACTCCGATTTGCTCCAAGAGACTGACAGAGAAAACGAACACTCGAACATAAACTTTAGAGTGTTAAAGACTACGACGAAGAAAGAAACTGTTACCAACAGGCAGTGTGAAAGGTTGCTTTAGAATGCTTAGAAATGTTAAATAATGCAAGTGTAAAAATGTCTCTTGACAGCCTATTATTTTAGCGTTAACTGGATTGACAAGCTGATAATAAGCCAATGAAAAGTACCATGCCTGTGGCAGAGGCTGTCTCTTTCAACGTCAGCTTCAAAACACAATTGAACAACAACAGCAACGAGGAACACATTTTTATTTTGCGGAGGATGACTGAGGCAGGGAATCCATTTGAATACACAGAGAAACGCACTGCAGTTTCAAAGACGATGCAAATGTAAAACCACAAATATGCCAAATCACATGCAAAAGGAGCAACATCTTCAGCAATATGTCAACTCAAGAAGCTCAAAACACGACGGAAACGGGGAAACTAAAAAGTGACGCACACAGCTGGGACCGGAGCGCCAACTGTCACTGTCTCAGAATTAGTCTGTTTCATGATTGTAAGGGTTTTGTCAGTATATTTGAAAATACTAGTTAGATACGTTATCTAGCTAGCTTACAGCAGATCTGCAAAAATATCGGAAGGAATCAAGCGATCAAAATATTAAAATAAGCCAATAAAACTTCGATTTAAGGCATGGTTCCAGTGACAGTTGGCCAACTTTATAATCCCAGAAACGCTCCGTTGTGTTCTGAGCTTCTTGCAGCATTTCGTGTTTGCAGTGTTTAGTTCATGCAGTGCTTTTAGTTATTACATGTGTTGTTAAGTTGGTGAAGATGTTTCTTCATTTTCACGTGTTTATTTTCTTGTTTGTTTTGGCACATTTCTCGTTTTATATTTGCAAGTGCAGTGCATTTCTCATAATGGAAGTGTTTTTTGGGCCGTAGCGCGCTTGCCCCTGTCGGCCATCGTATGTTTGTGAGTGTTTGTGCCATAAGGGGAGTCAGTGTTTGTGCTAATGTTACCGGTCAGACGCAGCGAGGCGGACGACAGGATGGCCTTTTCCTCCAGATCCCTGACATGAACTCTGACCCCTGAGAACACGTCGGGCCACACACCATCAGACACCCCGACCCTCAACCAGTAGCTGCCTGCTGGAGTGTCTTGGCGGAGGGTCAGCACTCCTGAGCTCTGGTTCAGACTGAAGTATCTGAGGAAAGCAGAGGAGCTGTTTAGGGGGAGAAGACGGCTTCAGAGGAAGATGAAAGAGAAAGAAAAAAGAGAAAGACAAGTGGCCTCTTTTGTCTCTACGCTTTTGTTCAGAGGAAAGAACACCTGACAGATAGCAGACAGACAAGAAGAGAATTGGTCAGCGATAGCAGGGTTTAGTCAAGACGAAGGTTCATTCAAATGAATTGTAAGAAAAAACCACATACATAAAAAGAAAAAGACGACAATTTATTTGCCACCAAAAGAGCTACATAGTTGTCATGGTAACTGTCAGATTTTTTTATATGAATAAAACAAATACGCAATTGGTATTTCTAATCTGATCTTGACGGTATGAATACTGAATAGCTGCACAAGGTCCCGATGCAGTCAGACGGTCGTCGTACAGTTGGTTTCATCTCGGACGGGAACGTCACACAGGTAGACCGAGATTGCTTAATTTGTTTGAATCTCGTCGCATTTTCCAGAAAGGCAATCACTGTTGACAGCTTTTAAAAGTTCCTTTGGAAAGTGTGCCTTATATTAGATGCCAGGGAATTGGATTAAGATTAGGAGAAGTACCTGTTAGGCAAGAATCGCCTGTTTCAAGCCGAGTGATATGAATAAAAGAGATTTTGATAGAGAATAAAAGCCTCATAGCTGAGTCCACATCCTCTTTATTTCTCAAATTCTACACAGCTGGCAGTTCTTCTTGTACTGTATTGCTTTAGCGCTTGTACTTGTGCTGCACATTTGGAGATCAGCAGGTTTTCAGTACAAATGATATGCATGTGACACAGAGCTCTTACTTGGCTGCACTTGTCTCCAGAGTGTAGGTCTTGTTGTCCCAGTCATCAGGATCTGGGGCATACACCATCCCCAGTGCCGCATTCGCCATCCTTCCTGTTCCAGGTAAACACACACACACACACACACCACTCACACACACACACACACACACACACACACACACACACACACACACACACACACACACACACACACACACACACACACACACACACACACACACACACACACACACACACACACACACACTGATTCAGTCCGGACAGAATCTGCTGATGCTAACACATATCTTTTCGTCCCTCTCTTCTCCTTATCTTGCATTCCTGTGTTCTGTTCTACTTATTATGCTCATAACTGTGGAGCCCCACTGCTGGAATGAATCGGCTCTCAGTGCTCCACTTCAGAGAGCGTGGAGCTTAAGGAAGCAGGGCTATCTCAGTATGGATTATGTTATTATCGACCTGCAGTGCCAGAGTACTGCAGCTGGGTAAACAATGGCAGCCTGGATGATTCACGGCATTCCTGTTTTCAACAATTACCAAAACTGCCATGTAGCTGAGTATGCGATCAAAACACTAACAAGCCGACATACCTAACCAACTCACCTGAAGGGTAATAAACTAAAAAAGGAGAAGAAGAATTATGATCCTCATCACAATGTGATGCTCAGATGAGCTTTAGGCGTGGGGCTTGAGAAAGGATTTGACAACGATATTACCATAACAAAACACTGTTAGAATGTAAAAGGAAGAGCACAATTATGAATTCCAGACTACACAGAGCAGGTATGGGAGTGAAAAATGTGGCCTCAGTTACCCCTCTTCACTCAAGCTCTGCCTGCAGTGAAAAGCTCTGTAGCGAAAGCAAGGGGCAGGGAGAATGAAATGAGGGGAAGCCAGAAACTCACCCTTGCGGCTATGCACATAGACATCTTTCTCTCCTGCCTGATGGGCGTTATCATTCAGGTCACCAATGGTGATTGTGAGCGTGTTTGTGGCTGTCATTGGCGGATCGCCGCTGTCAATCATAATCACGGGCAAGTGGAACTCGCTCTGCCTTTCCCTATTGAATCTCCTCAGAGCAGTGAGCGTGGCCGAGCCGTTCCCGTGATCCTGCAGATGGAAGTCAGTGGAGTAAAGTGAGGGCAGAGAGAGTCTGAAAGGAGGCCCGTGCTCTGGGGAGTCTCTGTCCACAACGTGCAGCAGAGTGGAGCCCCCGCTGAGCCGCACCACTTGAGGGGCCGGGCTGTTCTCCCACAGCACCGGAGCGTAGGCTGTCTCCAGCTCCGGCCCGTTGTCATTCAAGTCAAGCAGCGGCAAGTGGACCGTGACACTGCCAGTATGTGCAGGGGTACCCCGGTCTGTCGCCATGACAACCAGCTCATAACCCGCCACTGTCTCCCGATCCAGAGGCCTGGCAACTATGACCACGCCGTCTCGGCTGACTGTAAAGTGTCCATGCGGGTCAGACTGAGGGAGAACGCTGTACAAAACGTCCCCGTTTGGCCCCGAGTCAGAGTCAGTGGCTGTGAGCTGAATAACAGTAGTTCCCACGGTTACATCCTCGGGCAAAGG
Source organism: Trematomus bernacchii (assembly GCF_902827165.1). NCBI lineage: Eukaryota > Metazoa > Chordata > Actinopteri > Perciformes > Nototheniidae > Trematomus > Trematomus bernacchii. Next base: position 10,670,528 of record NW_022987714.1, on the reverse strand, counting down.
GGCGAGCAGGTGGGAGGTGGGGTTGAAAGCGGGAGCGTTGTCGTTCTCATCCTGCACAAGAACCTGGCAGTGGATGAGGCTGGAAAAGTCAGAGTCCTCCACCTTGATGGTGAGGTTGAACCGCTGCTCCCCTTGCTTCTCAAAGTCCAGCTTCTTCTTCAGCATCAGGGTGCCCGTCTGCTCCAGTCTGTGACTCACCATGTAGAACCGCTGCTCGGGGTCTCCTGCCACCACGCTGAAGGCCAGCTGTCCGTAAGTGCCAGCGTCAGGATCCACGGCGCTCAATTCCAGGATAGGAGCATCTACCTCTGTGCTCTCCGGCACACGAGCGCCACAGCGGTCTTCTCTGAACTTCGGCACATGGTCGTTGATGTCCGTCACCACTATAGTGGCGGTCGCTGAACCTGTCATACCTCCGCCGTCACGGGCCTCCAATACCAGACGGTGGCTTTCAGCAACCTCCCGGTCCAGACCCTCTGCCGCCACAGATATAGTGCCAGTGCTGGAATCAATAGTGAAAAGGTCTTCCTTGTTTGCGTTGTGCACGTTCTCTGTAATCCGATACGTGAGGATTGCGTTCTGACCTACTGCTGCGTCGTCAAGGTCTAACGCCGTCATTTCCACAACAAAGGTTCCAGGAGGGGAGTTCTCCACAACGCTACTGTGGCAATTATCAGGCGCACACGTGAAGGCGGGGGAATTGTCATTGATGTCCCACACGTTGATAATAACATCCGTAAAGCCAGTAAGTCCCTCGCCCTCTTCGTCCGTTGCCATGACAACGAAGCGCCAGACGGCACGCTGCTCTCGGTCCATGGTGCGCTGGGCATACATCTCCCCCGTGATGTCATTGATCATGAAGTGTGACTCTGCCCCTTGGCCGTGAATGGAATACCGGATGGCGCCCTGGTCTGCGTCTTTGTCGGGGTCATTCGCTGTCACCTGCAGAGACAAAGACAACTTCTTTAGAGAATGGACGTTCATTCATCCAGTCAGACCCAAATGAATGCTTCTTCTTATCTCTTTTCAGTCATCACCTATTCTTCTTTGCTTTTGGATTTTTAAGAGAGCCCATTTAAGTGTTTGCACATTTTCCTGACCACCTAAATTAAAGCAATGAGCTCTGATCAGGCATGGCTCTTACATCTCGCCTCAGAGTGGGTCTGACAGCCTTACTGCTACCTTTCCCTACACAAGATCCATCACTGCTGATTCTCCTACTTAGTGGAAGGATAATTCTGTAATGGTAAGGAGGACATATTATGCTACTTTTCAGGTCCACATTTGTATTTTGCTCTTCTAATGTGATATGTTTACATGCTTCAATGTTCAAAAAGCTCTTTATTTTTCTCATACTGCCTGTGCTGCAGCACCTCTTTTTACAGACTGTCTGAAACCAGAGCCCAGTCTGCTCTGATGTGACCGGTCAACTGCTTAGAGATGTCCCGCCCCTTAGCAAATCACGTACAATGTGTTGGCATGCTAGCCAATAGAAACGCAAGTATTAGTGATGTCACTATGTTACTGAAGTAAACAAAGAGTCCAATCGAGTCGGTTCCCTCTGGAGGGAACTTTGGGATTTTAGTCTTTGCAGACCATTTACATGTACAAAGACCTATATAACACATTACAAGAAATGTGAAAGCCCACAAGAGCATAATAGGGCCTCTTAAAAAACAACAGTTGCGTATAAACACCACAAGACTAACAGAAGATGCACTTCAAGACCATGTGACCATATGAAGTTGTAAGTAATACTAAGTGGCGGCTACACTTGAGAAGCGCTTAAGATAATTATGAATTGCAGTCATTTTTATAAAAAGCAGTGGAGCAATCCTCTCAGCCTCTCACCTGTAGCACGAACACAGGAGACCCGTCAAGCTCCTCTGTGACGGATCCATAGTACTCATTCATGGAGAACACAGGCGCCTCGTCGTTCTTGTTAACCACGGTAACCACCACAGCGGCGTAGTCTTCCCACTTCCCATCGGAGGCGAGGACCAGTAGCTTGTATCTCTTCTGCTGTTCATAGTCCAGTGGCTGTGCAATAAAGATCGTCCCCACCTCTGGCTCGATGTCAAAAACACCTCCTTTGTTGCCAGATGTAATCTGGTAGCGCAGTTTGGCATTGGCTCCTGTGGCAGGATTTACAAAAATGCATGATTGGGAATGAGTAATCACTGTCCTGATTCTGCAAAAATGAAATGTTTTATAATAAACGATTACTGAAATCTAAACAGGGAAACATGAGTATAGCAACATTTTAGGAAGGTAGTATACTTTATAGCAGGTGTTATTCTATATACAGTATTCTTTAAACAGAAGCCTAATTATTCTAGCAAAAACAGAACGGTGAACCACGAGGGTATTACACCTCATTTCCTCTAAGACGTGAGCATTAGTAGGTTTTCATGTATCCCTTTCTTGTTTTGATTACTTAATTAAATGGAAACGTTGTACCTCGTCTCCTCGGCTTTAATCAGATACTAATTAAAAAAAGAGTGCTCGAAAAAAGTAAAAAGCAGCATACAGTAATGCACTTTGATAGTGGCCTCTAGGGAATGATTTCAAAGCCCAAGAGAGGGTGGGGGGATGTAGTTTGGTAAAGAGGAAGTCAATATCTTGAACTTATCTACTGTGTCTCCGAGGACACCACATGGTCTACCGGGTTAACATTGGAATAGATCAGATAATCTCCTGGAATGAACAGTCTTCCTTTTCAATCATCCTGTTGGGTTAAAGTAGCTACAATCCCATGTAAATACACTAATCTCTACTATTAACACAACCCTGGCTGACAAAGTGCTCCCAGCCTCCCACAGGGTTTTGGCAGGCTTACAGCAGGCAGACCCAGGGTGTTGGTTTTTTAAACAAGACAGATTGAGCGTAGCCTCTTAAGACACAAGCGCAACCCTATTGCAACTTTAATGTTGGGGGTTGGTGTTATTTCACGGCTATTCATCATTAGTGCTGCAGCCAAGCCTAAGCTGCACCCCCGCTCTCCATAAATACTTGATTAACGGACCTAAACATGCCTGATAAAGGGATCTTAGACTACTGCTGTACGGAGGATGAGCAACTGCTTTATTTGTGAAATCCCGCCCACCTACTGTGTGGGAGCGTGTCACTCTTTTTGGAACATATGTGCGACCGTGCATTACCAAGCACTCAAATGACGAGTGCTAAATCTAGAACACTGCATGATTTCAGCAGAGCTCAGGCCGGATTGGGAAAGACTGCCCACAGGGTCATTTATTGCATTCTGCTATGAATGCTGGCCATTTTGAAAGAAAGTGTGACATTGGCACACCAATCACTGCTGGAAAACTGACGGATTGACTGCCAATAAATATTATTTCGAGACATAGTGAGAGAAATAAAAGAAGCGCAATTTTGAAACTGTTATCATAAAGTGGTCCACTAAAACTTCTATAACTCAGGTTCTGGTTGGCTTGCTTCGTCAACCTTTTGTGGTATCGGTACAAATCTCCCAATCGGTCTACTGCCTCTTCATGCATACCTTCATCCTCGTCATTAGCACTAACAGTGACAACAGCCAGGCCCACATCTGCATTTTCATCGACACCGACTTCATACAGTCGCTGAGCAAAGACTGGTTTGTTGTCGTTGACGTCGCTGATGAAAACCCTGACATACGCTGTGTCTGCAAGAATGACAGAATGGCAGAAGATTAAACGGAGCAACATGCAGACACACATGCACATACAAACACACACACTTAACGTCAAACAGGTTATGTGTGTATACTCGCTCCATCTGTTTATTGATTCTACAATTTATTGTCACTGTTTAGCGGGGAAGTGGCACTTAACCAAACGCAATGTGCCTCATTGACACGAAAATCAGGAAAAACACAACTCATAAATATGCGCTGTAAATTACATAAATGATTCATTTTGTCAAGAGTTGTATTGTTTTATTTTCAGAGGGAAACTGTTTTAAAAAAGAAGGAAAAACAGTAATGGAGCTTAACCCCTCCAACAAGCTGCTTTTTTGCAGAGTATAAAGACCCTCTCTACAGGGAGGTTAAATATTTATAAGATGACAAGTGTTTGTGTCTTATCTGTGCCCTCCTCATTACACTGTTTCTTTACTTTAGTTAGGAAGAGTAAATTATCTGCTCACTGAACATGGGTGACATGTTCATTTGGAGCTGCTGCAGCAAGAGATGATAGTGCTGGAGGTGGCTCTTTTTTCTTAGCTTGTTTTCACATTTCCCTCCTCCTCTTGGTGTATCCCAGAGGTGACGCAGTGAGACAGGTAATGTTTGCAGAGGAGATGAGCCCCTTCTGGATATGGGAGATTCGTAGCCCAAGACGCAGCTAAGGCTCATTGCAAATGCTAAGCAGCCATGGCACTTCTGGAGAGAAGACTTTACTGCTCCAAAACATCACCCTTTACCCCTAATACCTCCTCTGCAAACATTTGCAAAAGACCCACATGGGAATAGAAAATGTCATATTCTGTCACTTTAGACACAGGATAAAGTTCTATGACTGCCCAAATGTCGTAGAGAGAACATGGTAAACAAACAAAGGACACACAGGTTAAATATTGAACAAGAAAATTCAAAAAGGGTTTGTGACGAAAATAAATCTGAGCTAGTTTCACATTGTATAGAGTCGGTCTGGTCATGGCAGAAGACTAAATCAAATTAGGTTCACCTTTCAAAGTCAATCCCAAGGTGTAAATGAATGTTTTGCCAATGCAGTCTGTTTTTGAACTCAGTGCACAGAGGACAAATTCCTCATATTGTTCAGTATTGCCCTGTAGGCTTGAAGGAAAATAACAATGATGTTTCTTATGAATAGGACATTGCAACAGGCCATAGGTCACTTCAAAGTTAACTCCGCGGCTAACATTGTTTCTTAGAATGAAAAAGAACCATTTTGTATGGCTTAAAATAGTAGGGATACACTAAATCTGTTATAGCTGTAAAACACTGAACATGGGCTTAGAAATAGCTTTATCGAACAGTTTGACATTTTGGAAAATATATTTTCACTGTCTGCCAAGAGTTGGTCAAGTAGATGGATACCACTCTCATGGCTGTACTGTAAATAGGAAGCTAGCAGCTAGCTGATGCTAAGCTTAATGCTTAGCTAGGGAGTTAAGTGGCAGACTGTTTCTGGCCTGACACAGGAGCAGTTTTCCGAATCAATTGAAAACAAAATAAAAAGTGGTAATTTGTTCGTTTTTAGAGATGCTGATGGGATGATTTTGATGCCTTTGGAGCAGGCTGGATATTTCCTTGTGTTTCCTGTCTTTATGTTAAGCTATAGAGAGGCGTGGCATGTGGCGTAGTGGGTTAGTGCGTTGTGCGTTGGTGTTCGGATCAGGAGGTCACAGGTTCAAACCCCACTGCAGTCAGCATGTCGTTGTGTCCCTGGGCAAGACATTTCACCCCAAATTGCTCTTGTGGGGATTGTCCACAGTATTGAGTATGTAAGTCGCTTTGGATAAAAGCATCTAACAAGTAACATGTAATGTAATAGCTAATTGTACTTGTATGAGGGTTTGCAATCTTCTTCAAATTTGGAAAACATCAATAACAGTTGCATGGTAGCTTAAAAAAGTTTGATGCATGTTAAAACAATCCTAATATTTTCTCACCTGAGTTGGGCAGTTTGTTTTTGCCAGGTCGCGCCGACTCCTGGCCGTCTTCTGACTGAACCTCCAGCAAATAGGAGCCACGGGCCTCACGATCAAACACAGCTTCTGTGTAGATGGTCCCAAGTGTTGGGTCTATGCGGAACAGATGGTGGTCCCCGCTGCTGTCAATCAGCAGAGAGTAAGTGATCTGTGGAACACAGGGAATTTGAAAATCAAGCCACAGTATTCTTTCAAGCAAAAACCTGCAGAAATAGGACAAATTAAAGGCTTTGTAGGTGAAAATGACAGGAGCCATCTGTCATTTTCACCATCTGTCTTCTTATTACAGAAAAAACTAGATCGATACTCCATCCCACTGATATTATCACAATCAGTTACTCATTTCCTCTGCACAGTTCCCAATAGCACCTGGACAAATCTGGAACAAAGGTTTCCGCACAGGAGGGATTAAGTTGTTAACATTACAGAATACTTCTTGTCTATTTCGTTGAAGATCTCTATATTGTTTTGCACCTTCACAATATAACAAGATATGCAAAACCACAAACCTCTCCATTCAGACCCAGGTCTTTGTCGTGAGCGGACACTTGGAGAACCGAAGTCCCTATCTGAGCTCCTTCTGTTACTGAGGCCTCGTAGATGGAGGAGGTGAAAAATGGCACGTTGTCATTGACATCTTGGGAGAGAAGAGAGATTTAGTAGCAAATTGATAATGTGTTAATTTCCAGACAGTAATTAGGTCATAAATTCTCCAGCATCCAAAGGTGTAGCCTCCGTAACAGCACACATAAAAGATTTAGTGTCTTCAGTGCAACACAACACATCTTATTGCAGATGCCGAGGGGAACATTCTGGATGCTGAACTTGTTCACCTGCAGATGAACCCAGCCTTATACTTAACAGCGGAAAGATAATCGAATTGTCATTTTAAGAATTAACATGGTCTTTCTATAAATGTACTATTACCTTTTCAACAAATGTCATTCTATGATATTTTGACAATTAATTAAATCATCCATCATTCTCTCACTGTTGACTTAATTATACAAATGTGATTAAAGTGAAAATTGCCAAAAACACAATTAAATCTGAAAGTTTAAGAATATTAATAAAAACTAGCTAAGGGAATAAAGTGTGACAATTTCAATTTGACACCAAAGAACAAAGATAGCTAAGTGAGAATATGATCACACCTGTAATATTGATATAAACTGTAGTGAAAGCTGCGAGAGGCACGGCAGCCACGTTCTGTGCTCGAACCCGGAGAGAGAAGACGGGTGTGGTCTCATAGTCCAGCGGCTCGGACACCAGAATGGACGCAGTGCCGTCTTCGCGGTTGGGGGAGAGGTAGAAACGGACCGGCATGTTGGTTTCAGGGACCATCCCATCCTCCAGGTTATAGGTCACCCTCGGGTCAGCCAGCCGAGAGGTCGCCTTGATTGTCTGAATTAGATGAGAAGTAAAATGTATAGCTGAAGGCCTGAATACAATTTAAAGTAGAGAAAGCCTGATACACATATGATGGGAAACCCACCCTTAGCTGAAAGGGTTAAAAAGCCTTTAGTCCTTACAGAGTGTGACTGACTGTCTCAACATCTTTCCAAGTCATTCCTCTTGCTTTGAAAAATAGTTCAACATTTTGGGGGGAAATACACTTATAAACTTCACAAAGTGGGAGGGAAAAGTTAGCAACAGTAAGCTTAGCATAAAGACTCACAGCTAGCTCTGTTTACATTTTATAAAGATCTGTACCAGTCTTTGCCTAGTCATTCTTTTGTTAACGACATCAAATTGTTAACGCTACAGCACATGAAAGAAGAAGTATAACATTTGTATAAGTCGTTTTCAGCTTTGACACAACCAGGTAAGCTGTTTCTCCGTTTCTCTGTTAATGCTAGGCATGCTAATCGCCTCAGAGCTCTGGTGTCATGTTAAATACTCATCTGCTTTAAGCTGCTAACCCAACAAAAGAAAGTTATTATTCTGATCATAAAGAAAAACTTTCATGCCACGAATTGGATGATACCAATTCTTATGTCAGGAGATAGAGCTAAGAAGCGATTGGCTTAGCCTAGTGAAAGAAAATGGGACATCTACCTGACAAAACGTGTTCATTTCTGAAAATTACACCTGGTGGTAGTATTATTTTTAAACCTTGGTTAGAGCCAGTCCTGATGCTGAGCCAAGCTAACCAGCCGCAGGCTGTAGTTTCATAATTAACGCTCAGGCATGAGAGTGGTATCAATCATCCAACTCAAGAGTTGACAAGAGAGCAAATAAGGGTATATTTAAAATGTTTTCAAGGTACAAAAATTGTGTCTGCAGTACGTCAGGTATCATTTGTCTAGTGACAGGCTTGATTCAAATTAGGACAGACTGTTTTAATGGTTTAGAGCTGAGGGAAGCAAAGGCTTGTCAAATACATATTACAATTGTTTCGTGATTAATTATCTGAGTCAAACATATTCTCAGAGCACCTGAAATCACCTCATATCTGGAAGTGAATCCTCTTTGTGAAAACCTTAGGAGGAAAAGGAGGATTTTGTGCTGTACAGTTTGACAGCAATATTATTTCTCACATCAAAGGAGACGTTTGGAATAGTTTTAATAAGCCTGGAGTCATAAAACTTGCTTAGCACATGTGATACAATGTCAGCTTTCTTCTAAAACATCAAACTAAAACATGTTTACAGATTTTACAGCATGCTGACAAGCTACCAAAGCTGTATTTTGAGCACAAAGAGAACACGCTGTCTGAATAACACTGTGCACTAATCCAGGAGAGTAAGCAAACAAACATTCAGCTGATTCAAGGTGGCAAGAGATAGAGGATAGAGGAGCCAAATCTACAACATATGTGCTCATATACAGTGTTCCTCCAATCATAGCCACACGTACCACTATATGTGTGTCCCTTGCAGAATTTTCAGGAATGACGACGCTGTAGCTGTCCGTCTCCCACTGTGGAGGCTGGTTCTTCACGTCGGTGATGGTGACCGCCAGCTCCACAGAAGTGTTATGATTCCCCCCGTCCGTAGCTATGATGTCCCGCGTGATGTAGGTTCTCTGTAACAATCAGTCACTAAAATGATTATCATGGTATTTAGAGCTGAAAAGATAAACTGATGAGCACATTGTCGACTGAAAATTAATTAGCAACCATCAAATTATACACAGCTCTAATTTCAGTAAAAATTATTGAGACACTCAGCGTGATCAGCCTTTGCATTAACTCCATTAAAAAAAAAAAATTTGATTAGGTGTTAATAGAACAACAGAGGAAGCAGTGCGAGCCTTACACAAAATGTATTAAGCTGTAATTCAGGTTGCACAAAAGCTCCTCTACTTTTGTAATTGTGCTATAATTGAACTGCCACGGAAATAAGGGGGTACATTTGACCGAGGAACTGTTTTTCATCAAGGTGGACAATGCAGGGAAAGCACATTTCCTTAACAGGTCATTAGAGTATTTCATTCTGTTTATCTAGTGGACAATGGGTAACATCAACATTAGACTCACATCAGGGAAGAAAAGAACCTCTAACAGGGGTCTCTTTATGGCCACCCTAGGAAATTCCATTCTTCTAGTAAAAGGTAATGTAAGTCATAGTCACATCACTTTGTTAATGAAAAACTGCTCAAATAATAAATTCAACATTTCAGCCATCAGCTGCATTATTCTATCAATAGAAATCCTGGCCTAGCCACTCTTTTGTTGGCTTCTGATAAAAAGGAAATCTCACTTAAGTATAGTGATTCCATTTTCTATGCCTGGGACAATCCAATTAGTGTTTGTGAACAAGTACAACTCTTTTCTCAAAGCTTGAAACCAGAGAACAAAGATTGTAATCTGTGAAGTCCAACATGGACTCAGCAGCTGCTGCTTTTACAATAAATGAATGAATGACTGTCTTTGTGGTAACATTCAAACAAGGTTTTAAATTAAATTTGTAGGAAGAGTGTCAGATCTGAACCAGAACATAACCATTACATATTCTGAATGTGGTAACAGCAACCTTTTTCCATCATCTCCACTTACAGTAATTCTCTGCGGAGATGTACTGTACTGTATGTTGAGGCTGGCTCTGGCTGTGCTGTCTTAAGAATAAGACTCACTGTTGTCTAATGCTGTTTCCTTCAGGTTCTACTGAAGTCAATGGGGAACCATACTACACACTTGAAGTGTTGTGTGAAAATATAGCCTATAAGTATTCACTGTAATCAGAAACTGTAATGAAAAATTGAAATAGAACAATGCATCTGACTGAGACATTTAACATTTAATGAGGTGCTTTTACAATCTTAGTTACATGAAAGGATTGGCGGATGATTCAAATAGCTTCTGAAACCGTGTTTAAATATGCAACAGCTTTGTTGAGCGAGGTTTTGGGCTTAACATTTTCAATTTTGCATGAAGTCCACAGCAGGATTTCTAGAGAATTATAACACTAAAAAGCATGTTAAATATTGAACGGTTCTATAGTGCTTTATCAAGTTTCTAGCCAAAGAACAACTACATTTGAATAAGTGGAAGACACAAACAAGAAGAAAAGTGCTGATAGGCTACAGAAAACATCAAAGTTGACAACACACCTATCAAAGATGTAGAAATGGGTTACATCACTGAAGTTTTGACTCGGTAAAACACTTGCGGTACATGTATTTGTCGACAAACAACAACTAGACAAGGACAACCTGCTAATAGTTATAGCTAGTTTTCATGTTGGAAATAATAATTTATACGACTTAAAGCTGGAAGGACACTCGCTGGGTAAAGACCTCTGCCAAGGCCAAATGCCTCAAAATGTTAAAATAACTAATGTCCTCGCCCATGATTCTCCTCCAAATAGCTCTTCCTTGGCCGATGCTACACCTTTTGATACAAATCAAGCCAGTAATTTTTTCCTTCCAAGCTGACAAAGAAACCAAACTGAAAACATAACCTCTTTGGCAGAGGTAAACATTAACCTTTCAGGTATTTGTGCTTTGATCAAATGCTTAATATTCAAGGTGCCAATTTGTTTCAGTTAATTCCATTAAAATACAAGAGTCGTCTAAAGCTGCCTGCACACTGTCAGTCTTCCTATTAAAACCTCAGATGATAAACTAAAATGAAATAGCTTTGAATCTGTATATCAAAGCCAGAATACTGAAATGGACAACGGGTCGTGCTTTGTAATAATTAGCTTCTTAAAAACCTGTGCCATACACTTTAAGATAGTCGTTTTCTTCTAGGAGCTTTTGCCGATTTATGCATATTTAACGAATACTTTTTAATATCAGTGCAATGGACAGAAGTGCAGTCATCAAATATAGATCCACAAGAATCCCATGCAGCTCAAATAATTTGTTTAATTTGTTTGCCTAAATTAGTCTCCCTCCGTGGTCTTTTATGGTCATTCCACATGCAGCACCTCTGGGAGTACACACCCCAGATTGGGAGTAGCAGACAGAAGCAGAGGTGGCTTATTCATTAACTTTATTGACACAGAGTCACGGGCCAGCCATGTGTGTGTGTGTGTGTGTGTGTGTGTGTGTGTGTGTGTGTGTGTGTGTGTGTGTGTGTGTGTGTGTGTGTGTGTGTGTGTGTGTGTGTGTGTGTGTGTGTGTGTGTGTGTGTGTGTGTGTGTGTGTGTGTGTGTGTGTGTGTGTGTGTGTGTTTGCTGGCTGACAGAGAGCCTGCTGAACACTGCTGACTGACCTGTGAGATGGGCTGATAAACGAAGACCCATCCAGTGACAGGGTTGACCCTCAGGTACTCAGGAAGCTCCAGGGACATGGAGTAAGTGATAGCTGCATTAGTTCCAAAGTCATCATCGTGAGCTGCCACGCGAAGGAAACTGGTACCGACCAAAGTGTCTTCTCTCAGAAAGTCTACAGACGACAGAAATAATGCATGTGCACTCAGTTTGCCGGACAAAGAGGTAGAAAACCTCACAGGGGAGGGTAAGATCCTGCATGAGGGGTGTTATGGACGTCGTTATTATGCAAAACTAATTTGGGTTATTGCCATGGTCTATTTTATGTCTATTTCCAGTTTTAACACTGAGATACTCATTAAGCAGCCGAATGGATGGTATAAATGTAGAGGCCTATTTACTGCCACACTCTAAAACACATCCTCAATTAAATGTAATTACTAAAGTAGAAGAGGAGCCCCTTTTCCATCATCCCTTTTTACCCTTTTTTTCTTTTTAAAGGAATACTTCACCTCAAATGAGGCATGTGAGATTACAAAGTATTCTTCAAGATGTAAAGGTAACACAGGAGGGGACATTGATATACAGTATAGACATTGTGAAGGTGAATCACTCCTTTAAGGACCTAGTAACGGTCTCGCTTAACTATACTAATTTTTATTTTTACAGCTGTACCATCATCTATAATTTTGATCACTTACACTCATAGCGCAAATTCTCAAACTTGGGGCTGTTATCATTCTGGTCCAGTATTTGGATGGTGAGCTGACAAATTCCGATGAGCGGCTCCTCCGCCCAATCAGTGGCCGTTACTGTAATTGAATACTCTCTCTGCCGCTCCCTGTCGAAACGCCTGGCTGTCACAATCACTCCTGTGAATACAGAAGAAAAAACCCGGTCCCCCGGCAAACAAACACACATGAAGTCTTGTATATTCATCCACCCATTCAGCAATTCTCCAATTCTCCAATTCACCAATCAATGCATGCATTCAACCATCCATCATTTCATCTTGCAACCGTAGATCTATCCATTTAACCATCCACCCATACTTCAAGAAAACAAGTACACATTTTCTTCTGAACAAGTCAATAATCTTTTTTATGTGCAGTGGTTTTCTTATGAAATCAAGAGATAAAATAAATAGGGAAGCCATTAAAGAAAAATGAGTGACAGAATAACACGTGTTCAGACTTCTAAACAGCTTCCCTTCGTTATGTGTTGTCAATTTCATCACATCCATCTTGACCAAATGAACAGAATGAGGATGATATTTTGGCATTTGACTCATTCTTGAGAATACCAAGCATACACATTTCATGTCCTGTTAGATCACAGTTCTACTTGAAAGTTAAATTCGAGTTGTCATTTGCATATAACTCAGCTCTATCTTTTCTAAGGTAACTCTTGGCTCTAATTGAGAGCTATTTTAGCACAGACAATGCGTGACCGCTCTACCTGTGTCTTGATGAATTCTGAAGGCAGGCATGGCGCTGTCTCTGTGCATTAAGCCATATTTGACTTTTCCATTTGCTCCCTCATCTGCATCCGCCGCATGCACTTGCAACACAAAAGTCCCCGATGGCTGGTTCTCTAGCACTGTAGCCTGCTCACGATATTGCTGGCACTGAGATAGAGACAGAGAGACAGAGAGAAAGAAGTGAAAGGAACACAGATACAAAGAACACTTATCATATGTGAGACTATAGTGAGAGTACATTACAGAGAAAAGAGGGATCAAAGGAAATAAATCATTATATAGAAGGTCAATACGCACACATGAAAACAATATGGGAAGTTATAGATGGGGTAGACAATATCAATGGAAAACACTTGCGTTGATTTCTTTTGAAGAGCCAACATTGCACAGCTTTGTCTAAACCAGGAATCCAATCCATTCCCCCTAATGAACGTATGCCCCAGATAAAGAGCAGCTCTCTGGAGACTTTCTTTTTTAATTCACACATAGATGCTAGCTACTCTTTCAAGTAGCTACTCTTTCAACAGAATGACCATGAAAAAATAAAAACAATAGGCAAGGTGGAGCGTGAGCGAAACAGAGGGAGGGAGACGGATCAAAGCATGTGAGCGAGCTAAAGTAAGGAGACTAATGAAAGGGTTCATAGGACGTGATGGCACACACAGTATGGCCTGAAGGTAGCTGTTCATGAAAATCACATAATATCAAACATAAGGTCATTTTAGCACAGATGGTTCTGAGGCGTTACTTGATATTTAAACACATCAAGTTGCAAAGACTTCAAGCCCACACAAGAAAAAAAAAACTCAGGAGCTACAGTAGAGCTCCGCTGAGAATGTCTCCTGCCGAAGTTCAAGTCATTCCTAATTAAGGAGGAAGTTAATTAAACAGGTATAGTATATTGTGATGATATTGCACTTTTTTTCATATAAATTAATTGAAATCCCAATGGAGCGCCTAAAGATAGAGTGGGTGTGCGGGCTAATCAGAACTCCTGGGAAAACAGAGCGGAGAGAGACGGAGGCCAGGGAAAGGAGAATACATTGGCAAAAAAATAAAGCTGGAGTGGGATGAGGAGAGGGAGGAAGGAGTGATCGACGGAGGAACAACTGAAGTGCTCCGAGAGGATGAGCCAGACAGGCAGAGGCGAGGAGACAATATTGTGTAGGCACATTGTTTGAATTGAGGCAAAACAACTGACTGTCAGCTATTTAGAAGAATGCAGGTTGACAGCAATGTCTACAACAACAACAACAACAACAACAAAACTAAGGCTTTAAAATAAACGTTCAAGATTTTAGAAATGTTCCTATTTTTTTTCTGTCATATCTACACGGTTTATTTGTAAATCGAGCAAACAGAAGGTTAGATGTGCTAAGATTTAAAACAGACAGAAACAGCCAGCCTGGCTCTAAAAGGTAACAAAATATGTTTCCTGAGGTCACAACGGATCAGAATCAGAATCAGACACAGATTTATTGCCAAGCAGGTAAACACATACAAGGAACTGGTCTTGGTGTACATGGTGCATACATAAACACAGTTAAAGAAAGTAAGAAAGAACAACCAACAAATCTGGATATACCAAAAAAACGATGTGCAGCATACTATTGCAAAGTACTATTGTACTAAGTAGTATCAAATATGTGCAGTATTGTTTTGGAAGGTTGTAGTATGGCACTTGATACTTACAACTTGGTTCTTGTTCCAATAGGTTTAATTACTGAGATGTAGAGGGGCTGATAGGTGGATTTTGTCACTTTTCGACAGAGCCGATCTAGCTGTTTTCAACTGTTTCCAGTATTTATGCTAAGCAAAGCAACTTGGTGGTATTGATCTTCTGAACATACTCACAGCAGGAAGAAAACAGGAATATTTCAAATATATAAATGTATTGTCTTAAAAATAACTGAAAATGTATAAAAAGGGAAAGTCTTGTTTCTTTGTTGAAATCATGCTCATCATGAATCTCTGAGAATAAGACCCAGGTTGAAAAGTATGAGGGTTTCAGTTAAAAAAACATATCCTTACCTCCCCAAAAACAGGTTTGTTGTTGTTGACATCATCAACTCCCACAATGACTCGGGCGCTTGAGAAGAGAGGGTGTGGCCCGCCTGATGCATTGTCATCTGTGGCCGTTACATTCAAGACGTACTCCAGGCCTTGAAGCTTGGGCAGGGGAATGGAGCGGAGACGAATCAATCCTACAAAGACCGCAAGTCCATTCAATTACACATTATAAAACAGGGTCCCTCATAACATAGCCATACAACCAATCCTTTAGTCATTAGGCAGGATGTTATTGCCACTGTGGCCTTGCATGGTGACGGATGTGCTATCAATAAAAACACACGGCCTGTTTTTGTTGCAGAAATCCAGGGATAGATAGCGAGTTGTGGAAAATCACCTCAGAAGTCCACAGAAAGGTAACAAATCAAAATGCAGACTAAATCCAAAAACCAATTTCACAGTGGTGAGTTTGTCACATTTCTAATCTAATAATTGTATGCTCTCCCCTAAAGATGCCCATCTAACTCACGCACTTGAGTGAAAACATAAAGTACTAAGTGACTCGGGTTAGAAGTTAACCAGGCTCAGCATATGCCTATTAGCTGTTCCTTTACCCCCCCGCCCCACCCCCACTCTGTCTGCTTTCATGTAACAGTCAAGATAAAAGGTGGGATAAAAAGATGCAGCATCTGAGTCAACATCTTTCCTCGTCAACAGTAATACAAAAACATCAGAGGTTGCAGGACCAACACGCAGCCTGTGATGTGGGGGAAACTCATTGAAGTGAGAGCATAGGGAGAATTTGTATTCTTTTGTTGTGTTTCTATTCATCTCTTTCAATGCGCTTGATTAAAGACAACACAGCGTGCTGATACACACAGATGCGAGTGCCTGGCTTCCACTCTCTCCCAATTTACTTGTGATCCCTATGAGCCCGGGGAGCAGAGAAGGGTAGCTCCTAATGACAATGCATGACGTTGACAGCACTGCACCACTACATTAAAATTAAGTGAAGTGTTGGATGTACACACGGTAATTCTCCCAGCTTAAATGTCAACCTTGTTTACAAATGCGACATGAGGTAAAGCATCTATTTCAATGAGCCAGCACTCTTTGAATATATACAGTAAGTGGGAAACCATATAGTGTTTTTTTTCCCCGCACCCACAGGATATCAGCTTTGGCATTTTTCTTGCTCTGAGGATACACAGAAAGGGGGGAGAGGAATATAAAAAGACGGCACAAAAGAAAGAGCAGCTGACAGAGCGCAGCCTGGAGATTGTGAGCTATGATAGAGCAGTTGTTGTGAAATTGAATTGAAAGGGTTGGGTGACAAATGTCACAGTGATTGCCACTGGTTTCGGATCAAAGGGTGAATAAAAAAGATAAACTGTGCAGTCGCCAATGTTAGAAAGCTCTGAAACATCCGAAACATTCCTTTCTGTACCCGCAAAAAGAAGTGTGGAAATGTCCCGAATAATATCATCGTTTATATTTATGTCCCGAAACGTCATTCGTATTGAAATTAACATTCAAATCAACTTTCAAATTCCTTCCTTAATTTGACTTTGAAAGAAGAGGGCGTTCATTGCACACCCCTATAGCAGGAAATAATCAGGGGGAAATGAATGTGTGATTTGACAGGAAGAGTGAGAATTAGAGTGAGAGCAGAGTGAAGAAGTATCACCTTTCTGGCTGTCAATGACGAAGTTTCCCTCCTCGTTTCCTGCTGTTATGGAGTAGATTATGCCATCGCCATCTGGGTCTTTGGCCAGAACTGTGGCGACCAGAGTATTGGGCCCAGCGTCCTCGGAAACAAACGTTCGGTATCTGCAAAATGGAGAAAAATTAGAATCCAACCTCCTGTCTTTCCCAACACGAACCAATCACCGGACCTGGGGGGGGCAGAGCCCCTCGCTGCCCCCTCCCTCTGGAACTCACTCCCACAACAAATAGGAAACTGCACTGACCTCCCCACCTTTAAAGGTCACCTATTATGCAAAATCCACTTTTATACATAAACATGTGTCCCCTCTGTGTAAAGAGATTCTGAAAGTTTCAGGAAAAAAGATTCGCTCACTTTTTGTCCTGATCCATTTATATAAAAACCTTTCTGAAAGTGAGCTGATCAGATTTTGGAAACGTTATGATTTCATAATGTTTTTTTGGCCAATAACCAACCAAAGTAACCCCCGCCACCTTATCACCTGAATCTCCTCCTAGAGCAGTGGTTCTCAACTGGTCAGGCCTCGGGACCCACATTTTTCCTTTTTCAATAAATCGCGACCCGAAAGTTTGAACCACTCAAATCTATTCAACAAAAATCGTGCTGTAATATATACGCCTTTCAGCAGACAATATTAATTAAAGTGAAGTACAGTGCATATATCCCTTCAAAGAACTAAAGAATTCTTTTAAAAAAGGTTTAATGAGATGATGGAATCAAAGCTGAACTGTATAACATAACAAGGCACACATGCTGAAAACCCAACCCTAGCAGGGGTTCTGGGGGGATTCTCCCCCAGGAGATTTTTAGAAATACTAACATATAAACTACGCATTCTGGAACACTCTGAGAAGAAAATAAATACATCTATTACTACCTGAGATATTAATAATATTTGATGCCATTGTTTGTTTTTCACTTTGTTCTGACAGCTTGCTGCTCCACACAGAGAGAAGAGTAAAGAGGAGATAGTCTGTGTGAATTACTTTGAATTGTGGGTAAGGGTAGATAGCTCCCATTGTTCTGTGACCTGTCAATCATCAAACCGGGGGTCGTATTTCATTACATGTTCATTTCTATCTGAAGTTGTACCCATGGATGTATAAAGAAGAGTTCTACCGCAAAGTTATTCTCCGTGGGGACTTCCGGCAACAATCTTGATTCTGATTGGCCAGAAGACTCGAAAACACATCAGCAAAGATGTTTTATTGAGAAGATGATCACTACGTGACAGACGTTTTCAAAAACGTTTATGGTCTCCGGTACTTCCAGTCAACGCCTACTGCATGCACAACATTAGAAAATCGGGCCTTCAAAAAAAAGTTTGGGTCGCGACCCACCAGTTGAGAACCACTGTCCTAGAGCACCATTGTGTTTTTTTTAACCAAATATCTCGCAGAGGGTCGTGAGGACTGGCACCTTATTTTCATCTAAAGTAAAAGACAGAGAATCAGCACTTTTGAAGCAGGGCTGAAACAGAGGGGTTTATGGGATGCTACAATGATCTGCTTGGTATTTCGAGCCAAACACTTGACATGTTTTGTATAACTGAGAACTATAATATATTAATGAAAAATAGTATAATAGGGGACCTTTAAGACACTGACCCTATCTCACCGTTTCAGACTGGCTTTTAATATGTGATTAATGTTGTCTCCTTGGGCTAAATGTTGGTTTATTAGCTCGATTTAAATTAAACTATTTACCTTTTTTATTTCTTTTTTTTACCTCTGTAAATTGTCTTTGAGAGATAAAGCACTTGACAAATAACATTTATTATTTTTTGAATATACGCATAGACCTGATGAAACACACCCAGACAAACAGCAGTTACAAATCATTGACACGGCCCAAAGCATCAGCAGACTGATTAGACTTATGGTTGTGGCTTTTGCTTGTCACTATGATTTAACCTGTCCTCTTAACCGGCCAGACTAGAGAGGAATGATAATGTCTACCGGGATGGTGAAGCTATTGGACAAATGGTGCTTCCGCGTACCCGGGCCCACTGTGGCCCATTTGATCCAGCACCTTTTAAAATGTCAACAGTGATTTGCTTGCTTTGTGGTGCTAGGGCAGCCATATGCCCGGCGAGAAACAGGAGACTGATATAGCTCCGGTGGACAAAGAGCGGCACGGTGGAGATGAACTGCATTGACTTGGAGTACGCGGGGATGAAGAGAAATGAAAATAACAGAGCAGAGGCGAGAGTGGAGCAGGTGACAAGAAAGGCGGCTGACACTGAAGTGACAGGAAAAGTGATATGAGGGAGTGCGAGCGAGGAGAGAGGAGAGAGGAAGCCTGATAGACACGGAGCAGGATGTGAGAGGGGGCGGCGTTCTCACAGATTTTTGAGTTTGACTCGTCAGCAGAACTCATCCCCTGTGAGATTTTGTGCTGTATCCTCTCCCAATTTGTGTGTGTGTGTGTGTGTGTGTGTGTGTGTGTGTGTGTGTGTGTGTGTGTGTGTGTGTGTGTGTGTGTGTGTGTGTGTGTGTGTGTGTGTGTGTGTGTGTGAGTATGTGTGTGTATGTGGGCTGGGAGTCCATGTCTGTAGTGAGGAGTCAGAGGTGATTGATGGTTTACAGAAGAACGCTGATGGGTGATTCGTCTCCGCCAGCTGCGGCAGTCTCCGTGGCAACATGAGTGACCTGTAATCTGTCACCCGGCTCAGAGGCCACCTCTCCGCGGCTCTGTGGGATGAGACGTATACACTCCCTCAGCTTGTCTTCCTGAAGCATCTCCCTTCATCTCACTGAACTGTGAAGTTGTACTCAGACGGAGGAAACCGCCTGTCCGTCTGCCGGCCGGCCGCATGTCGGCTGTTTGCATTTTCTCTGCCTGACCATCGCTCACTGTGAGCCTCTTTACAGATGACAACCGAGAGGTCAAGCCAGGATATTTGCATGGAAGGATCTCAATTAACCCGAGTAGAAGATTAATGAATAAAAGTCATTGGTGTAAGGTAACTAAGTACATGTACTCAAGTACTGTACTTATGTACAATTTTGAGATACTTGTATTTTACTTGAGTATTTTAATGTTTTGCTACTTTGTACTTTTACTCCACTACATTCATTTAATACTTAATAATCAACACTTAAATAAGACTTTAGTTACACCTGGAGTAAATTCACAAACTACCCTGCAGTATACTAAGTCATTAAAACTAGCTGCACCTTTACCAGCTTTGATAAACACTTTAATGCATCAATAATTATGATCAAACCATATCATATATATTATTCTGAAATGGACAATCTGCATAATGAGTACTTTACTCCTTTCAGTATATTTAGATGCCAATACTTCTGTACTTTACTTGAATCCCATTTCGAATGCAGGACTTTCAGTATCCCTACTTTCTGGTACATCTACTATTACTTAAGTACAAAATTTGAGTGTTTCTTCTACCTCTGAGTAATCTACATAGTATCTATCAGCCTTGTAATGCCCCCTTCTGCTCTCACAATGCTTATCTACATCTCAGTTATCCACAGGGTGACCAACACACCCTGCCTGGCAACATGCCTGCGTTTCTCTCTGTCTGCTGGTCTGGCATGAGTATTTGTCTGGCTGCCGACAGCCTTCTCCGTTTATCTGCATATCTGACTGGCTGTCTCCCGTCTCCTCGCTGTGCATGTTTTGGTATTCTCTTCTCGCTTGCCCTGCAACCGTGTTCCAGTGTGTTTTTCTCCTCATTTTTATGTTTGTCTGCCAACATCTCCACCTCTCTGCCCGCCTGTTTGGCTCTGTGTCGAGCCACACACCGAGACTGACACCTGACAATGCAACACGAGCGAGGAACAGAGGTATGCAACAGCCTTCTCTGAAGGTCATTCAAACATGACTGACAGGACAAGGGTTTACTCGTTTTGGTGAATAAATGCAGCAGTGCCACAGTGACAGTTCCTGCCCACCCACTCAAACAGCTTTGCCAAAAAGGCGCTCGAGGACACACTGGATTGCATCCGGATGTCAGTATACTGCATACTTTTGAAGAATGCCCAAAATAAACCCCAGCGATTTCACTGAACTTCTGAACAAGACACATTTCTTTTATCGAACCTCCAGGACAGACTATGAAATGTATCTCTGTGACGTGGTTAATGTGTGATAAGTGAGGAACATGTTGTTTTTCTGGCAGATGGCTGTCATTAACAGAGCATATAAAATATATTGAGTTTGCTTAACTGGTGTGGGTTTTACTACAGCCCCATTGATGCAATTTGGCCAGCAGCAAATATTACCACGCCAAATAGCCTGAAGGAAAACGGGTCTGAGATGTGTAAAGCAACGACATATGTATCCGTGATGCTACTACCTTGTCGGTTTAAAGAGCAAAGCAAAGATTAAATGTGATGAAATGCGATCATCTGGTGGATCCGAGATAACTCAGTGCCAGGAGCAGAAACACTCCTTAAACTTGTCATCTTTGTGACAAACTTTGATCGTCATAGCTGAACTCTGGGCCTGAGAACAACTCACATTTTTGCTTTTATGATTTGGGCTACAGTAACAAAGCCTGCAGCAAAATAAGTGGACCTTGAGCAAGCTGTGTTTTCTGAAGCAACATTCCAGTGTTGTAGTCAAGTCACCAATTCACGAGTCCAAGTCACTCTCGAGTCACCACTCTTCGAGTCCGAGTCCAAGTCCGAGTCACCAAGGGAGAGTCGTAGTCGAGTCCGAGTCCAAGTCCGAGTCACCCAAGGAGTGTCCGAGTCGAGTCCGAGTCCGAGTCATCATTACCTGTGTTCGAGTCCGAGTCCAAGTCCGAGTCACCCAAGGAGTGTCCGAGTCGAGTCCGAGTCCGAGTCATCATTACCTGTGTTCGAGTCTGAGTCCAAGTCCGAGTCACCTAAGAAGAGTCCAAGTCAAGTCCGAGTCACAAGTCTTCATGTATTAATCTTCGTGGATATATGTGTTGAAATGTAGCTGCTCCTCTACATTGCTTTTATCCTGTCATGTTATACTAATCTGTCTATTGAACTGCTGTGAAGCGAGTTTGGCTACAATTCTTGTAATAGGTGCTATACAAATATAAAGCTTATTACTAATATTAATATTATTATTATTATTATATATAAATAAACTATGTTTAAAATGAGTTACCTTTTAGAGAAGTGATTATATTTGTATGCCAATATTTTCCTATGGTAAAGTTTTCGTTTTGCACTTTTATTTTGATAGTAATAAGATCGGGACTCTTATTTTGAAGGAACTTTTACCGGTTAAATCGGTTTACTGATAAAGATTTAGCCCCAGAAAGCACATGGCTACTGCATGCAAAATGACGTCATTCTGCATGTTAAGTAGCCGTGTGCTTTCGTGTTATCGGCTGAATCTTTATTTATTGATTAGATCACGTTACTCTGATGATAGTGTTCAAGACAGCCTATATGTCTGAACTCGATGTTTAGAGTAATGTGTTACGGAGCCTTCTCTTCAATATTGTTTCCACATAGAGCATTTTGCGCTGCTCTTTTCCAATGTCGAAGCAGAATGTGTGAAAGCATACAGCACGATGCGGGGTGTGTCTCTAGACATCTTTAGACTGGAATAGCGGGGCCCAGTACGTGAACTCGCCTCGCAGCCGGTGCACACGCCAGGATAGAGGACATCAGACTCCATAGAAAACTTGCTCGAGTCCGAGTCCGAGTCCAAGTCGGAGCGTCAATGTACAAGTCGAGTCCGAGTCATCGTGGGGGGGAAAATGTACGAGTCCGAGTCCGAGTCCAAGTCAGCGTACGCGATAATTCACGAGTCCGAGTCCGAGTCCAAGTCATCGTGTGCGAGAATTCACGAGTCCAAGTCCGAGTCGCGTCAATCAGTGCGCGAGTCCGAGTCGAGTCACGAGTCCCGAAAATCGGCACTCGAGTCCGACTCGAGTCCGAGTCCAGGACTCGAGTACTCCATCTCTGCAACATTCACAAAGACATATTAACACTGCATACTTTTTGTAATGGCTTATTGATCCACTAGCACCTTTGTGTCCTGGACCCGCACTTTTCTTATTCTTACATACAGCCAATAGCTACATTCTGAATCCTAAAAGTGTAGGAATTATAATTGATGACTACATCAGCATCAGCTTTCTCTTAAAGTTCATATCTCGGTCATTGTTGTATTTTTGTTTGGCAGAAAGGCAAAAATGTGAAAAACGATGGTGTAAAAATGAACAGCACAAATGACGGAGAAGGATTTATGGGAAAGAATGGACAGCTATTATGTAAGAATAAGTGGTAAAGCTGCTCACACAGGCTGGGAGAACTCGGGGGTCTCATCGTTGATGTTTGCCATCCTCACACGAACCGTAGCCGTCCCCGAGTGAGGCTCCGCCCCGCCGTCCGTCGCCATCACAACAAACTCGTACAGATGGTTGGGCCTCTCGTAATCCAGCCGCCCCGCAGGGAAAACGGTCCCGTGCGGTGAAATGCTGAAGTCCGGACTCAGGGTGTAATAGGTGAGCTCAGCGTTTAACCCCGAGTCGCAGTCCGTGGCCAACACTGAGGGAAGACATCACACAAGGACCATCAATTTACAGTTAATCGAAACGAACTGATGAGATGGCATCCGCTGATGAATATGTTGACATCTGTGTAGATCATTATCTCTTTATGGCCTTGCGGAACATGCAATAGATCATAAGCTCTGACAGCTACAATTACTAGCACATAAACTTCACTGACTGAGCCCCTTCAGAGTAATTACCATCATTTGTAAAAATGAGCTTAAAGACGGCAAAAAGACCCACTGAAATAAACAAGTTGTTTTTTCTGCAGCAAGCGTTTGGAAATGATTTTATTCCGTGGTAATTACACAGAAAAAAATATATAGATTTTGTTTCTAACGTGTGATGGAACTACAGCCACTGATATTGACAACCTCCGTTGCCGAGCTAATTTAAGTTTGCTGTTTGAATTTCACTTAAAGTCAGTGTTTCATACACAGCCCCTCTAGCTCAGAACACAAGCATATTGCAAATTCTTTTGATGTGTGTATTTCCTGTTTTTCAGGAATCAGCAGTAGCAGTCTTGCATCTCAATGCTTCTCACCTCAATGTTTTGTAATATAGTGCTTTACTGTTCTATATATAAATACTTCTTTAGAGTGTTTAATGGGAATGAATCATTACATTTTAAAGTTTCACTTAAACCTCACTGACACTAGTGCTTTATCTCCAGACTATTTCTCTTTTTCACCATCAACCTCAGTGGGTAAAGTTCAAGTGAAAGCCTCATTGTTAAGTATTCATCTGTGTCTTTGCCTAGTAGAATGCAATCTGATATTGGGGTAATGGGGATTTCACTCCCTTGGTGCGTGAGCACTTTGACATTTCATTAGTTTGCAGTTCAGACTAACAAATTAACATTCTTTCACTTTTTTATCCAGCTTTTTGGCCACCGATGAGTTGTTGGGGCATTCTGGCTTCAGTGAGATAGAAGATACTTTGTTTGTTATCAGGCATTTCAATATTTAAAAGGTAGAATAAAGTATCACATAACAAAAAATGTTATAAACATAAAACTTCACCTACTTCCATGAAGAAGGGAAAAGGTCTAAAGATGTCAAAACAAGTGTATAGTATAAAGAACTGCTCCATATTTATCATGCTTGACTCAACTCATGCAAATATTCACTAATAGTCACCTACTGTACTGCCAACAGAAAATGACTTATTTTATGCTTTCATGTACTCTTCTTATGAAGAACAATGCATTTTGGCTTGTGGCCTTTTTAGGGTTATAAAAAAAGATCAAAACATAACATTTAAATAGGGTCGGCATAAAGCAGAAAGGTACAAATAAATATGAAAGATGATCAATCATATTCATCCACACACATATCGGCCACTGGCTCAACTAGAAAGGTTGGTTGTGTTCATGGCCGTGTGGCTCAAGGCCAGAAATGCTGATCGTAATGCATTTCATGAAGACCACAAACAAAAGCACCTTGGTCTCACAATTGAGTATTTTCCAGGTGTTGCAGGGGCCTTTTTATTGGAATATAAAGATATATCTTTTTGGTCTGTATTTGTAGCATAGCGATATATAACTTCCCATCAGTAGGTCTCGCTGCTTCAATCTCTCTACCTTTGATCTCTCCTCTGCTGAGTTCCTCCTACGGTACTGGTTGTTTTATTTTTTGTTGATGCATTGGTTTGCATTTGGTGCCATTTTTCCTTCCGCTAGCTCTGCAGAGCCAACAATTTCTGCCGCTCCAGGCTGTGTATTCGAATGTTTTAAGATTAGATTAGTTCCATTTTTCCCAACGAGAATCCACTAGAATCATTCTCCCAGCCGTAGAGTCTCACAAATCACTTTCGGTAGTCCATGTGGAACGGAAATCCCACAGGTGCAGAAGCATTTGACAAAACTAAACAGTCAACATGGTGAAATGCTAAAAAAGAATACTCCTGAATAATTCCTGAAGTTAGGGTTTTTTTTACGCCTTGAGCCCCTTAATTTGTGAGTCAAACATAAGAGAAGTAGTGAAATATTGCAAAGGGAACCCAAAGGTAGAGTATCTAAAAATACCTGAATATCTTTTAACGAGCAGAACATGTTATCGAAAGTGGCAACACATCCTAGTTAGAAACGCATGTTATCACACATTGTTAAACAGAAACTAAATCCAATTATTGAAAGAAATGCACAGTATAGCACTTTTCTACTCTTGCCTCAGAGGGATTTTTCAGTGTGTATTTTTACAAACATTTCCACTCAAGTTAAGCAGCGGCAATGGCAATACATACGCTTTCAGCCTCATAATTGATAATTATAAGGTAGCCTCATGCAGTAACAGATAAATTGACATGTCATCATTCATACAGTACATAATAAATCAAAACAAATGAATGCTGTCTTTGTAGCAGCTAGTTTAGCTGAGTATAATTGAGATGATGATCACAGATGTGAAAGATGTATTAGTTTCTTTCGGTATGTGAAAAATGGACGTATTATGGGTCTATATGCCAAACGACGAATCAAGTTCTGAATTAAGGCCTTGGCATTCTCCCAGAATACATCTGTTGTTTTCCTGCAGAAAAAGGGACTTTTTGGAGAGTTTCTCTCTCTACAAAGGAACAGATGGATGTGAAATATGGGGTCAGAGGAGTCTCACCCTGCAGCAGGGATGTTGCTGTGGTTACAGTCTCAGGGACTCCATCCACACTGTAGATGGATTGGAGGAACTCCGGGACACAATCGTTCTCATCCGTTATCAACACCTGAACCTGATTAGTGCCAGTGTGATGGGGTAAGAAGAGAGGAGAGGAGAGGAGAGGAGAGGAGAGGAGAGGAGAGGAGAGGAGAGGAGAGGAAAACAGACAAAATCAGAATGGAAGATTATAAAATTAGCCTTTCTTTAATAGCGTTCACATCCAGGAGACAACCATACGGAATGCTCGTATACCTGTATATACATTC
Source organism: Trematomus bernacchii (assembly GCF_902827165.1). NCBI lineage: Eukaryota > Metazoa > Chordata > Actinopteri > Perciformes > Nototheniidae > Trematomus > Trematomus bernacchii. The sequence continues at coordinate 10,644,551 of NW_022987714.1, read as the reverse complement.
TCCCAGTCCTTAATCTAAATTGCATTTTATAGTTCTTCAAGTTGCCAGTTCACCACATCCTTTATCTTCCATTTCATGATTTTTCCGAGTCAAAAATAGAAATGTTCTGAGCATGTGTGTTTTTTTTCAACAAAAGCCCCCCTTCCCCTGTCCTACAAGCTCCCCGTCACCACTGTGTGTAAAGTGTGAAGCGACAGCTGAGTAATAGTCCTAAAATAGCTGGGATAGGTTTCCCCAGTCTCCATCTCCTATACTGAGACATGTGGCTGAGCAGAAGGAGATTTTTGCCTGCTGAACCTGCGGTGATAAGCGAGTGCCTGACATGATAATTGAGTAACAAAATCTTTAAATTAATAATTTAAATGATCCTGAATTCATGAATAGTTTATCTAGAAATATTCGTTTGTGTGAATTAAGTTTTTCGGATGTGCCTCAGAGTGTGTGTTATATTTTACACAGTTCATCTCAGGATCACACTCTCAACAACACGCACTTACTGAGATTAGAAAAAGAAAAAAAAAGGCTGAAAAAGAAACGGAAGAAAAAAATAATCACATAGTCCCCCGGTTGACTTGTTAACATTTCAGAACCATTCAGCCATGCCTTTTCTGTAGACAGCCAAAAACTCGGCTGCATCTTCTCTGTTGCTATCACTGTTGATGTCAACGGGTCAGCGCTGACATCAGATCATTGCCTTTGATGCAGACTTGTCAGACACATAACATTTAGGTGAAAACTGGTGACTCTGAAAGCTTTATGGAAGTCCAGTGGGAGAACACAGTGCAGCAACAACAACATCAGATTTCCTTTTTCAGTTTAATTCAGCAGTCAGAGTAAATGCTTGTGTGACAGATTTCAGAATAAAGCATCACAGAGGACCTCAGCTTTGGGCTTGTTTAAACTGAGTGTATGAACTCCTCTATGACTCATGTTGCTGGCTGTATCTCCCTCTAATTAAACTAACCTCTGTGGCAGTGCTGAGGCTGCCGGGCTCTTCGCTGCTTCGCACCATTAGCAGGTAGCGACGCTGGTCACTCTCGTAATCTAGCGTCCTGGTCAGACTGATCTCCCCTGTGTCCTGCTTGATGCTGAAAAGGCTACTGGGATTGATCAGCAGGCTGTAGCTGATAGGCTGGTTCTGGAAAGAAATGGCAAACACAGCCAGGAAGCTGCGGAAACAAAGAGAAAACTGATTTAATAAAAAAATTAAGGAACAACTACTGTTCGATATCAGTTGCACACATGTTGGATTAAAATTGAAATCCTCTTTTCCCACATCAGCACAGCGCTGTAATGAAATCAATTCCTATATGGCCCATTGACTATGTGCTATAAACACAGTCAATCAGTACTCGTCAGTCCTTTGTTATAATGTAATACTATTATGCATATATCAATGTTTATTTTTACGGTTAAGAGAGTTTGCGTTCCCCTAATGGTGTGTGATGATGATATGTCAATTCACGCTCGAGTGCACTGGTGTGACCAAATGAATATTCATCAGCATAAGTCTTAACAGGTAGCGTTTGGGAATCCACATCTTAGACAAGGGTTCCTTTATGCATGTCTGAATTAGTTAATGTAGGAGTTGTTTTTTGCACAGACATGTCTGCATGCATTTCAGTTTTAATTAATTTTACAGGGATATACGTGTAAAACTGTTCTGGTGTTGATTAATCAGTTTGCTTTCATGCAGGCATCCATCCTAGTGTTTAGCAATTTACAGATAAGAGGTACACAATAGTGCTCATCCTTTTTTTTATTCCTCAGTATCAGGCAATTATAACTTTTGAGGCAACAAAAGAATCCGACAAAGAGTGTTTGGTGATAAACCACACAGGAATAGACCATATTTGAATAAAAGCTCCTGTTTAACTACAAGAAAATACTTCAAAGAGATGTCACAATATCGTAATTAGATAGAAAATGTGAGAAATTACAAAACTAAACAAATATTTCTCATGATGTTTTGCCTGTATCATCCCTGCCTATGAATGTCTGAGTGAATGGTAGAATATGGAGTACTCACGGCTGTCCTTCAGGCGTGTTCTCCGGTATGGATATGGCGTAGCTGGTGTTGGTGAACTGCGGTGCTCTGGCTCCTGCCACCACAGAGAGCATGGCGGGGGGGCTGCGGCTGCCCAGGCCATCGAGAGCTACCACGCTTAACAAGTACTCTCTGTCCCTCTGAAGCACCAGCCCTGTGGTCACCACCTGGCCTGTCTGCTTGTCCACTGCAAAGCAGCCGTCACCACCTACAGGGAAACACAATGTCTATATTTACCAGCACTGGATCCAAACCAATCCAATACTGTGGGCTAGAAAAATAAATGTTTCCCTGATGGCAATTTGAAATAGGTGATTCTGACTGGCCGAGTTATGGACCAAGTTCCATGTGGGTTTTTTTTTTTTTTATTATATGATACAAATTAAATTACCATTTAATGCAGTGTTGCTGTGCAATAATGTATGTATCAAAACAAGTTCACAGTGTGGACATATGAATAAATCCAACTCACAAACAAACTGGCTAGGTTTAAACTAATACTTCTGTTTTGTACCACAAGGCAACATATGATATAACACCCAATGGATTAAGATATTGAAAGCAGCCTTATTAAAAGGACTCTGTAATTGCTACTTTGTATTCAGGCAGTATGGTGGACATTCAGCAGTGATTCAAAGCTGAATTTTCATTTACATTTATATTCATTCATTTGTCAGGCACTTTTGTCGAAAGCGATGTAAGAATAAGGTACATAATAGTTCTCAAAGAAGCCTTTGCGAAAAAGTACAAGTGACAGTAGGACTGTCGTCATTGCAGATCGTAGCGAATGAAAGGCTAATAAACCTGAAGGAGCAGGTCAGGTAGGTGTTAGTTGCCACTGCGTAGACGAGCATTGGTCACTTAAAATTAATGTGAGCAGTAACTGGCAGCTATTGAAAAATGATATAGGTTATATAAGATTGTACATGTGAACTTCTGCATTTTTCTGAACAGACCCTTAAGAGAGATATTGAGTTTAAGATTTGATGTTATAATCTTTCTTGAGATACCATTGAGGCATGCTGAGAGCAGCACAGATAGAGCCTAGACCAGGGGTTTTCAAAGTGTGGGAAGGTGAGCCTCCCCTCAGAAAACATAAGAACAGCCGCGCCCCCCCTCCCAATTATCCTAGCTATTATTATTATTATTGTTGTTGTTGCTATAATGCAGGGGTATTCAATTGCATTTCAAAGAGGTCCAGTAAGAGAAAATGTGATTAAATGCTCTGTTTTCGCTGTCTCCCTTTCTCTTTTTTGAGCACGCCATTTGAAATGACTCCGACTGTTTCTCTCCTCTTGTCTCGTCTCTGTGTTTGAATCTATCGTGCTGACTCACTGACTGCACCGATTTGATTGGCTGAGTAGCGTCACCTCCTTAAAACATGAAACAATAACTTTTTAAAACCTTTTTATCTTTATGTTTTAAACTTTTTTTTTTAAAACATTTCTTACATTTTCAACATCGTGGATAAATCCTTATATGCTCCCGGCAACACACTAAACGTCAACTTTGCCTCCTTATTACACTCACCCCTACTTTAGTGGGAACAATGAGTCTGCGTCTTTGATGCGCACAGGCGGATGATGCGGGGATGCAATGTAGACAGGAATAAACGCAGATCATCCTCTGGCTGCAGCCTTGACCGGTACTTGCTTTTATTTTGATAAAATAAAGGGCCGGTTCACTGACGACCGGCCGTTCTGTGCTTCTCCAGAACAGATGGCCAGTCCGCCCCTGCCAGGACCGGTCCATGAAAATCCTAGCTTCAAATAATCGTGGTCATACTTCCTCCGTTTTCAGCCAGACGCTGTCTCCTCTCTCCCTTTAGGTAACTTCACTAAAAATGTATCCATGTTGCCGCACGCATAAAGTTAGCTGAAGTTAACTAGCTAGATTTCACTGTTTCTTGTTATTTTTTTCTCACGCTGCGCCTCCCCTGAAGTTCTCTGGCGCCCCCCCGGGGAGGCGCACCTCACACTTTGAAAACCGCTGGCCTAGACTAATAAGATACAGCAGTGGTAAGAAAACCATTAGAGCGAATAATCAGACCAGGTGCAGTTAGGAGGTGGCGTATATTAAAAAGAGATGAGGACCAAACACTAATCCCTGTGGTACACCAGTCGGTTGAATGAACTTCCTTCCTCATGAGCATTTACAATGCCCATTTCAAGACATGTTTTAAATATTTGTATATATAATGAAGAGCGCTGTCATGGACTAAATGTTGCAATTTCGAAGGCTTTCTATAAAAGTTATGATTTTTTAGATGGTTTAATTCAAGCCGTTTCTCTATTGCAATATGTCTTGAACCTTTTCTCTACATAACCTTAAACTTTAAAATCTTCCATATAATAGTACCAAAATGAAATTTGGTGAGATAGCAGTATTACTCCTAAACCTCATGTGAAGAAAAATTGTACAGAACAGAAGATAGAAAGCAATTTACCTAACTGACACAATTATTCCAACATAAACAAATTGATGCAGTTTGGCACTGTGCCTAATATTTCATTACAGGAGATTTTTGTTTCCATCACTATACACTTTATAAATAGGTAAGCTAGTCCTCAATAGCAACAGCAAGAGAAATACACGCTATTATTTTTAGAGATGTGTCTGATTGAATCTGATACTGCTTTGATGTGATGGTTCATGACTTGCTGTTTTTGTTTTTCAAATATTCCCTTTGTGACTGGTGACCAATAACAAGGCATTATTTCAAAGCTTCATTTATTCAACGTTGATTAATATCATTTCTTGTCACAGGCTTTTTTTCTCCCTGGAAAACTTATGATAATGATATTCAAAATGTCCAGTTAAATCAAATCTGCTTCTTTTTGGCATTCAAGGACAGACGTTTTTTAATGACACAACACAGAATAATAATCAACATTAATATTCAGAAAGGACAATAAGCCTACATTTAAATTGATGGGGCAGTTATTTATGCACAATCTAGAGGTTTTTTGTTTTTTTATTTTAGCAGTATTCATCACTGAATGTGGCGGCTAAGGTAGACCAGAAGATCGGCTATTTGATCACCAGCTCCTTCAGTCTGCATGTCGAAGTGCCCTTGGGCAAGAAACGGCTCCTCTAATTGCTCCCGAAGGCTGTGCCATTGGTGTGTGTATGTCAATGAACATAGATGATTAGCAGTTAGGACCCTTGTAAGGCAGCCCTGCCATGAGTGTATAAATGTGTGTTAATTGGTGAATGTTGACATGTAAAGCACGTGTGGTGTACGTTTGGTGATACAATTCTGTAGTTGCAGGAAAGCAGAACCTTAATTTGTAACACATCCTCCACCCTGTGGAGTTTCTGACCATAAGTAGTGCTATGGTTTTAAATAGTGGCTTCACCGTTTTGTTTGCATCATGCGGGGATTCACATTTGTTTACAAGAAAGCTCCACGGGGCACCTTTAAATAAAATATCTACTTTTCCTACTACTGTTGAATACAAAAAATTGGATCAGACAGATTGACCTCGCTCTGGCCAGCTACTCTCATCCCCTTGAGGTCTTAAAAGTTAAGCACTGCATAAGAGGGTTAAATAAATACATTTGAAATGTTGAAATCAGGGGTCAGCAGTAGCGAAAACAACTCAGTTTGCTTACAAATGGTGCAAGCATGTTATTATAGACCACAGCTACCTTTCGGTAATTGTGGTTAAACACACATAAGTAGATATGTGTGATGGACTTATGTTAGTCAAAGGGAAATCGGTAGTGTTTTGTAAAGCCCCACTGGCAAGATTAGCACCCCCCCCCCTCCCCATCTCTGACATGCTAAAAAATCTCTATCCCCTCAACCACCAGGGGGTCTACTTCTCTGGCAGCCTTCCAACAACCCACTGTGTGCGTTTGTGTTAGTGAGTGCATGTGTGCATGCTTCTGTGTATGAAACAGAGAGAAGCAGACAGATAGACAAGAGTGCATGATAAGTGCATAAACAAATGTGTGAGGGCCTGTGGCTGTGTGTGCGTATGTGGGAGAGAGAGAAAGAGAGAGAGGGACGGAGATACAGAGGTGGATAGAGGCAGGGTGACAGAGAGACAGAGAAACTAATGGACACCTAAAGAGTGTATGAATGCATGAATGAATGTGTGAATGCCTCAGGCTGTCTTTCTGAGCCACTGTGCTGGTGTTTGCTGGTTGTATTTATTTCCAAGGGTCCATAGCTGGCCAGCATATTAACAGCCTGTTTTAATACATCCTATACATCTCATTGGTGTGTGAGTGTTTGTGTGTAAAGTAGAAACTTACCATCCGACAAAAAGTATTCCACCTCTCCGCTTTTGCCCTCATCTCCATCGAGAGCCTGGAGCTGGTAGACAAACGTTCCCGCGGGGGCCTCTGGAGACACCACGGCCAGGTACGGGTACGGCTTCATATTCCACTCAGGGACGTTGTCGTTGACATCAGTGATCTTCAGCTTCACCTTGTTCAGGTACCAGTCTGGGCCTGGGGGATAGTGAAGAGATAGTGACGGAGCTGTGGTTACTGAAAGTGACAGCTGTCATGTAACTGTGTGTGTAGAGTGGAGAAAAGCAGCCAGGGGAATCCGAGGAACCGACTAGCAGCGAGTCAACTGAGGGTAAAGGTATGCCAGTTATAAATGATTCCCAGTAGATGGCAAAACATAATGCCGAAGGATTAGAATATCTCTCAGTCATTCTTGTAACTGCAATGTGGAACTGATACCTATACCGTCTCGATTCAGTTCAGAGTTTTTGGTCAATTACCACACTATCTTTAACACTGCATGTACCCTGTGGGGCAGGGGTGGTAAATTGTCAACGGGGGGGGTTCTAGTGACTTATCCGACCGGCCCACTTCGGTACCGCTAGTATATTGTCAACGGGGGGGTGGGGGTTCTAGTGACTTATCCGACCGGCCCACTTCGTCCCGAAATACACGATGGCCAGTCCGCCACTGACTATAGGTCAGTAAACCAAACATATCGTTTAAAACTGGAGATATAAAAAAAAATGCATGAATAAATAAATGTGAACTAGGTCAAATAAGATATAAATGAACAACAAAAATAAAATACGCTACATTTATTTGTTATTGGCTATGGGTTATTGGTTATGTTCACATACTTATTTGGTTATTAAAATGTAAACCGATCTTTTTCATATGGGTGTTTACAGTTGTACCCCCTAGATCTAGTCTCTAGTAATTCTGCTCAAAGTGCACCAGATTGAAGCATTTTACTTTAAAATGTTAAAACAAATCTTTCTGGGGGGGCATACCCCCGGACCCCCCTAGAGGATGTGACGTCCACCCCCCAATTAAAACATGTTCATACAATAATGAATACATTTGAAACCTTCTTTATGTATATAACCAACATGTCAATACGTTTCAGTTTTTTGTAGTGTATTGGTCTTTTGTAGAGATTTTTCATTTATTCTTTATATATTCTATTGTGTATTGCTTGGAGGGGGGGGGCACCAAATCATAATCTCGCCTAGGGCACCAAAATGTCTAGGACCGGCCCTGGCCCAGGGACACAACGTCATGCTGACTGCAGTGGGGTTTGAACCTGTGCTCCCCTGATCCGAACACCAACGCACTAGTCCACTGCGCCACACGCATCAATTGCATTTGTCTTAAATGACAGCAGAAACATTCTTATATTTAGACTTTTTTTTATTCAAACATGAACACATTTAACAACATTGCGTGGTCATTTTAAACTGTTTTCAATTTTGATCAATGAGTGCCGTGCAATACTTCTACTTGTATTTTTGGTGTGTGTGTGAAGTTGTTTGATGGTTTATTTCTTAAAATAAGAACAAATAAATCTGTTCCATGCCGGGAATTTATGCAAACCAATGCTGTAACTTGTTACTGGTTAATTCTAGCTCAATATAAGATATCATTTTTTAATAAGAAAAAGTAAGATATATTTTCTCAAAGTAAGAATACTTTTCTTAAAGGTGGGGTAGGTAATTTTGGAGAAACCAGCTCGAGTGCGCTAGAATTTGAAAATACACAGCCGGAAAAAATCTGCCACTTCCTTATAGAGCCCCTCCTCCAACACACACAAACGCGCACATGACCAATGAGGGCACGAGATAAGTTTGTGCACAGATGGAAGGCTGACAGGCAGGTAGGCCATCCAGTTATTTTAGCCGGGCCGGCTAAAATGATTGGTCGTGCTTTTTACAGTACTACGGCTTCCACAGATGAAATTTTTTTATGGATTTTTTGTCAAAGCACTTAAGATATTCATTGCTATCGGGATGTTAAGAGCATTCCATGGAATATAACAAAAAGTGTATCTCAAGCCGGTTTCTCAAACTTACCTACCCCACCTTTAAGCAAAACATTCTTAACAAGATAATTTGACTTTTTAGACGAAAAATAAGAATTGTTTCCCAGAAACAATTTTTTTTTACTTTCTTAAAAATCCTTTTTTGCAGTGCAGGGCTCCCATTCAGCCATCCACACATTCAGGATCCCATGGGAGAGAGACTCAGCCACAGTCTCATCTACAGAGTCTGCGTAAAGCTACCTTGATCTTCCCACAGGGGCCTAGGGATGATGCCTCGTGGCTGCAGGCATTTTGTCGCCTGCACACTGCCTCACTGGAGTGAATAAGAAGATTCCAGGAATCCAATTACCAACTCGCTCACTCTGAGTCAGGGCAGACAGCAAGACTGCACAGCAGCGCCCAAGGAGAAGCGGTATAATACTGCGTTGCAGCCTCTATGACATTAGCTTAGCGTGCCTTTTGCTGGAGCTCAGGCTAGGGGATCATTATCTGCATTAGGTACAGTGACAAAATATGGAAACAATGTGCACCAAAAACTCTCCTGACAGTGACACAGGCCCGATCTAGGGCACTTTCTGCATAGACTCTATTATTGCAAAGTAGAGCATGTCACAGGATTGTGAGCTACAGTAAGACACTATTTTTCGCAAATATTGGCTGTGATCTGGTGTCAGCGTGGCATGAATGAATGTCAGAAGAGATGCCAACCAGTTCAGTAGGCTGCGATCCACATAGGCCATCTGCCTTACCCAGAGGAGAAGAGCCCCCTGCCAGGACAAACACACGTATATGAACACAATCGCAAAGATTTGACATGCAGGCAAGTCGTCTTGTCACAACCAGACACATGCTTGCACACTTGACGAAGCTGACATATGTAAGTCTCTTTCCTTCCCCCTCCCTTTCTCCAACCAACACACACCAGTGCACACTTACGCACAGAGGTGAGTTACCTAAGGGCTAAAAGTAACTATGGATTTTAAATCCCATTATGTAAAAGCTCTCCTGTGTGTGACCACAGGCTATATATGCACTTTGTAATCCAGAGCAAAAGCAGCAGGAGTTTACTGTGCCTAGTTAGGGCGGACACGCAGCAGATGTGTTGCTGTTGTAGTAAACAGTTCAACTTTACTTGTTTTCCGATTATTATGTAACATAGTGTCTCTTCGAAGTCAATTATAGTCAATAATAGAAACGTTTGCATTGGCAATGAGCGGTACATGCAAGCTGAAAAATGATATAAAGTCTTTAAACTGTATGAATTGCTATAATAAATCTTTTACAGCACCTACGGTAGCATGCGCTCGAATGAGTTGGAAAGTATAAAACAGATGCTGAGATCCCAATTCCCATTTCCTTTTTTAACTAGCTTACAGTTGAAGATGCATTTTGATGGGAAATACAATGTGTTGCACTCCAGACTAGCTCTGGAGTGTTCACAACTGAAACACAATAGCTATAAAGTGTGTGACAGCTCCTAAAAGGATTGTTAGAGGGATAATAACGGAGGGAGGAAGAAGCTAGAGGAGAGAATTAATCTAGCTTTCTGCTCAGGCTTTAAAGTTGCTCTGCGCGGAGAAAACTTCTGACTCGGATCTGACGACGCTTGGTTGTGGATAAATAGCCAACTGTATAGTGGGGGCACGGAAACTAATCAATGTTTAGATGCTATCTCCTAAAATGTCGACAGCGGCAGTTTATGCAATTTAAGCCAGATCATCCTGCCCTGTAAGAGGGAACAATCCTCCCTGTGATGAATAATGAGAAAGGATAAAGATTCTTTTGCAAAGCAGAGGGCTTTAAAAGGCACTTAATCAAAAAAGAAATCAGCTCTAGCACTTAACATTTAGTTGACGATCAAATCTTTGCGGGGAGCAGTGCAAGACACATTCCTTGCCTCCTGCTTGTTGGTGTCTTTCCCATCCATGTCTCTGTGGTAATGGTGGTGATGATTTTACAAGACTCCATCTAATTAGCTTGTTACAGAGAGACTAATCAGAGCCAAGGCAGATAATTAGAGCCTATCAGCTCTGGAATGATAATGAAGAATGTACTATGTGTGTAAGTGTGTGCGCGTGTGTTTGTGCGGCAAAACACGGGCAAGTGGGAGTGCACGCTGCGCTGCAAACATGTGTGATTTCTCTCTGATCTGGTGAGTAAAGTGCGGGCCCGGCTGTGAGTGATGCCCCATGAGCAGCAACTCGACACAAACTGCCCCACCTCGGCGAGACACAAAATGTGATCAAATAACCGAGGCAAAAGGCTCACGGGCTGCACTGGATTTTATTCAGTCAAATTTGCTTTCTCCTCGCTCAGTATGATGAAAAGCAGGCCTATAAAGTATCCCAGAATCCCATAAGGATAATAGCATCATAACAAAAACACAAAAAAAAGTAGATGACAGGGTTGCACCAAAGCTAAGTTACTACAATGACTACAGTGTGTTTGTTTGTGTGTGTGTGCATGAGTGTGTGTTTTGTATCACTGCAAGCCTGCCTGTTGATGTTTCTTGCCGTTAATCCTCTCCTTGGGAAGTTGCTATATAAAGCAGCTAAGTGGCTTGCCGGTTTGAGAAAGAAAAAAAAAAAGTTGTCTCAAGTGCTTCAATGCACATGTACACTGCCCACAGTACAGGACAATGAGTGTGTGTGGGAAGGGGATGAGAGGGAAAAGAGTGAAGGAGGGAGGCGCAGATACAGAAACACAAATATCTACAGGGGAAGAGGCAGGTGGCGTGGAGGATGGAGTATTGTGTGATGCTTAGCAGAGAACGTAAAATAACATGCCAGAGACGAGAGCATAAGGAAACAAACAAAAAGATGCATCCATGTTGGGAGAGAAATCTCCCAGTAGCAGGCCAAAGGAGAAGAAAATGAAGATATAGAACAAACGGTGTAATTAATGTCAGAGGGTCTTCTAATGGACCCCTGGATCCTCCTACGTCTAATGAGGGAAGAAATTAGGATACAAATATTTCTGTGTGGAATTAAAAAAAACTGCGTCTGCAAGCATAATTATCAATGGCCCGTGCGAGACGTGGAATTTCAGAGGTGCTTCCCTGGCAGCGAATGAATGGAAAGTGAAAATCAGCTCAATAGGGGAGTAATAAGGTACATTAACCAAATGTTTGCAGTGTTAAGGAGGCTCTATTCTAAGCCGCCCACCCCCCAGCTCTGTGCTTAAAGCAGAGTGTGAAGCCGTCAGCAGGAGATCAACACGCTAAAAGCACCAGGGACAGAAATCTATTAACTCTGGGATCCCGACAGCACACACTCTGGACTCTGCAGCTCAGAATGGCTGACACACTTGGAGACACACATTCAGGCTTTTTCAACACAGAACAATTGCAAATGGTAGACGTCTTTAAATTCGGCACATTGCTTACTCCAAATCCGCATCTATGCAGAAAACCCCCATAACAGTGTTTGATAAAGCAGCCAGTGAGAAGTCTTTTCGTAACTGCAAACAATTTGCAACAATATTCCTTTGTGGTACACATTACATCTGCAGTTAATTAAAAAAAGGTCCTGTGTATATAAGTAAAAAAAAGCATCGCTTCAGTTTACTAATGGAGTGTTTAGAGGCTACCAAACAGGCCATGTTACACAACAACAACAATCATTTTCAAAATGGCCACCAAGACATGTAAGAAGAAGCAAATTGGATGTTGGTACTGACTTTTTCAAGAGTACTTCTACATTTACTTGAATACAATTGGAGCTTACAGGTAACCTTCAGAGCTTAATCAGAAATATTTATTTTAAATTAACACGTCACCATGCTGTTTTGTAATTTGTGCCACTTATCTCTACAGCATCTCTCCCTGTATTGTTTTTAATATCTTTCTCTGTTTTAGTGAGTTGTTGTTTTGTTCGGCTCATTTTATGTGCTTCTTTTTGTTATATATTTCACAAAATGATGTTAGCTTAGTTTTATTTCCTTTTTTGTTATTGTTTGGGGAGCTACATATTTGCGTTTCCTCAATTTGAATCCAGTTGCTAAAACAGTTTCTAAACTGAGGACCCCCACCCCCACACAGTACTAGTGACTCGCCAGCTGTTGTACAGCAACAGCAGGGAGACAGAAATGGATGGTAAAATAGAACAATGCATGTACAGGTAAATGCATGACTCACCAAAACAATAGATAGCAAAGCCCTAAATTGGCTCTAGAGAGTCAAGTAGAAAACAGAATAGACCCACACAGCAGTAATTATTCCAGGAGTACAGCTAGAGCCTAAACTGTAATATTAATAATAACGTTAGAGGTTGCTTCACTGAAGATGTTCAGTTTCTCTTAAAATCACAGATATATGCTGCAGTCCCCCTGCATGACCCTGAACAGGATAAGTGGTTGGATGTACAAGATAGTGCCGACAGCTGTAGTCTCTTTTCTGGTGGGTTCATGTTTTTGTAGTTCTGCCAAAATTATTACAAAAGTTATTCAATCCCTTTTGTTTAATTGCTTTGAGCAGAGGAACATGTGCCCTATTCACTCGCATAAAAGAGGAGCATTTAGAGCGAAGCAAGTGTTCAATGGAGATATACTGGCACTACCCTTCAGGGAGAGGGAATACAAGTTAGCTGAAACATTTTAAAGTCGATTTTAAAGAACTATGGCGAATGATTTATTTGTATGGCATATGCATTTGGCTTCACATGTTCAAAATGACTTAATCTGACAAATTATCATATATGTTTTATTCCATCTACTCCTTTACATGCACAGTGATATAATGGAAAAATGAAAGTAGCTTGACAACAAAGGGAAAGAAAATGAAAAATCAATGACTGATTCCCATCCCCACTACAATATTGTTGTTTTTTAAACAAGAGAAAATAAATATTGAGCCACAATTCCCTAGTGATACTTAATGCGTGCTGCTTTCCATAGCCACCGACAAGGACAGATAACCAGACGCACATTATCAACGAGAGCCTATGCATTATAGTCTTATATTCTTTGGGTTCCTCCACCCAAGGCTTTAAACCCCCGTAAGACTGCAGACACTGCCTTCACACAGTCACTCTCATTCATAAAAGAACCCACATGCCAAAGCATTCAGTCGGAAAAAGGATACTCAGGCAAAAACTGAAAAATCACAGTTACTTATCTTATACCGAAGGTTTGTATAAAATATGCAGCCGTAGACTGTAGTTATTAAAGTGAGAACATGTTGTTGTCAAGCCTGGTCTAAAGGTTTGGCTATGAAGAACATGTTGAAGGTAAAACATGGTTTTATCTTTTTAAGGCTTTCAGTACTTCAATAACATGTGTTATGTAATTATGTATCACAAAGTGAACTCTAAAACAGGAGTAAACTCTGTAACCACTGCCGTAATGTTTGATTGAATGAAGACAAACTCTGAGGCAACAGATACTGTCTCATTAAGTGAGAGTGAAGTCTAGTTTTTCAGGAATGCAGGTTTTATTCATTGGCAAATTGTAACCTTCACTGAACATTTACAGCCACTAGACAACTTTACTGCTACACCTTTGAAACTGCCCCGATCGCCTTCACCTGTCTAAAAAAAGTTGTGAATTACCTCAACCATAAGAGGTTCTCCAACATAAGTTATAAATGTGTACAAAATATTATGGGCAGATGCATTCCTTACAATTCGACCTTAGCCGTGGACAGACAGACACATTTTTTGTATATTTTGACTTGAGCAGGAAAACCAACAACAAGCATAACATTAATGTCAACATCCATTAAGCGAAACTGGCTCACATAAATGGAATGCGGCCATCATTAACGTTACTCATTCCAGCTGTGCTTTTCCTGCGATGAAAAATCACAACGGCTGCATTGAAAAAGGCCTATTGTGTTAAGATTGAGATTTGTGTGTGAAAGAGATTGAATAATAGAGTCTGCAGCATTTGCATTTTTAAAGAACACATAAAGGTAGGGTGCATCTCTTCTGACTTTGAGATTGGGCCATATAAAGCTTGTAAATTAGGTAAATTGCTGTAGCAACATGCTGACCAGAAATAATTTGAACGTGAAGTGACGGAAAAGCAGAAAGCAAAAATACATCCATGACAGGAACCTTAGTCACTTTCAAAATGACTCATCAAACCCCTGCTGGCCATAGAAATGAGCCCATCCGAGGTAATCAAAATGTCATGTCTGTACTGAAAATCATGCCTTCTTCCTTTTCTCTGTGGGGCCAGCAATTTTTCTATGTCTCTTATGTACCAACATTTGTGTATTTTTAAAACCGTATTCTCTTTGTCTATCTGAATTTTTTATTTCCACTAAGGGAAGTTTACAATTCAAATTGTGCATGTATCAAATGTTGAAATGAAACAGACTAAAATCAAAACATAAACTTTCCTTTAAGCATTTAACTCCCTGTTACATTTAAGTGCCATTAAAATGTCATTGGCACACACACACACACACACACACACACACACACACACACACACACACACACACACACACACACACACACACACACACACACACACACACACACACACACACACACACACACACACACATCCTATGTTTGTTCTACATAACACTTCAATGCACCGTTCTGTATGGAAGTTGCTCTACAGAGTATGGTATACAAACAGGGGATGATCCACTATTATGCCCACATTGTATGGTATGCAAAGTAATATATTCAGTGGTGTCAGTCTGAGCCTTCATGGAGCCCTGTGGGATGTCTGATCAATTAGCAGACCGGGTCGTTGAATGGTACAGCATGAAAGGGAGTTTTGAGAGCCAAAAATATCTGGAAGCAATAACTGAGTCATAAGGATTGATCAGGAACCACACTGCACCTCTTCACATATTTATTTACGTTTATTTTGTTTTATGACGGATAAGAAATATTTTAAGCCTTTGAGATAAAGTTTTAAAACATCTACTCAGTGTTTCTGATGTACGCTTTTCACATATGCGATTAACACATAAGAGAGGAGAGAATTACTTTAAAGTCAATAGCTGTCAATGGAGCCAATTATTCATTTCCAAATAAAACGTTTGGCTTGCTCTTAAAAGGAATGTGATTCATGCTTATACTGTATGGATCTTTTTAGTCATGTTGTTATAATCGTCATGCGGCAAAGTCAACGCATAAAGGACTCAGCGTCATGAGAGGAGCCATGGTTACGTTCATTGTCATGGTTCTTTAAGTTGTCCTACATATAAAAAGGAAACCTTATTGATTGATATTTCTCTTTGACACTGAATACATGGTTGTGTCTGAAGGCATTTGCTGTTTTCGCAGAAACTGTAGCTGTATGGAAGACAAACTCTTTTACATAAGCTACCACACAAAGTTCTGTAGATGAGTATGAAAAACATTCCTAGCTTTGCTTTCACACAAGGGATAACATTAACTTGGACAAATTGGCCTCAAGGTACAAGCTTTATGTATTTGTGATCACCTTACTGTCGTGACATCTGGCTTTGTTGCACCTCACCCCACATTAACCTTGGCTACAGTATGTCGCAACAAAGAGAAGTGATAATTACACACTCCAGGCTCAAAAATAACATTTGTAAATATGGATGAGCAAAGGAATTATATAAAATGTTTGAAATAAAAAACAATTTCATATTTGACTGAATAATAGAACAGACCAGTACTTAACATGGCCTGCCAAATACGTGTGCCAGCAGTATCTTCCTACAATCTTTTAAACAAAAATAATTGAAAAATGGCATCGTTTGCATCGATGGCGAAATGTCAAGAATGTTGATCGACCGAGCGTATATTGAGTTTTACATCCAACACTAATTAGAATATGTGGATGAGTATAGATGAAGGGACGAAGACTTGTCCTGCCAACAATGGAGACGGATCAGAAAGCCCTTCACTGATCTGACTGCCGATAAATACAATTAATACAAACAACTCCTTATAGAAATATGTTTTTTCTTTAGTATTAAACTCAACTGTGTTTTAAATGTGTAACTTAAGTGAATTTCTTTTTTAAATATGTTGGCAACCACCTGTATTAATGTATCAGATTCTATGAGCATTGCATGTTAAAGAGCTCCTGATCTGCTTGTAGGGGTGCTCCCTCTCCTGTAGTGTGTTCTATAGGTTTCTGTGCATGTAAATGGTCTGCAAAAGGCTAAAATCCCAAAGTTTCTAACAGAAGGAGTTTCTCTCTCCCCGCCTGAAACGCCTCGATTGGACCTCCGTAACGTAGTGACAGTCACGCTTCTAATGGCTAGCAATCCAACACAAAATACAAATATGAAACCTGAAAATGAGCATGATATGTCCTCTTTAAATCTTCTAGCATTAGCTACAGCAGTAAAACAGGATAAATGTAATTGAGTAATAAAATGTCAAAATATTTATGTAAATGAAATACTAAAGTAAAATACAAGTATTTCAATGTTCAGTAAATATTTTTGGTTACTTTCCGCCAGGTTACAGAGCCTTGACACCATGTTTGGCATCCAGGGCTGATTCTGAGGCTCTCATATGAAACTGAACCAAATTGTCCCAGTTTAATCATAAGCACAAACAACACAAACTGAAAGGATTTGAACTGAACAGATGGATTCAAGTCAAATGTCTCTTCTTTGCAGAGAAAAAAAAAATCTATTGTCGAACTCCACCATAGTGAATCCATAATGATTGAGTTTTACATAAACAAGAAAAACCTCTAGAGGGGAAAAATGACACGCACTATTATAATAGAGGGTATGCATTGACGTCAGCTTTTCCTGTAATTCAACTGACTCACCCCCTCAGAAGGCCAAAGTTATACGTGGAATAAAGTGCGTTACTGGAAGTAATACAAAATAAACTTTTAGGGTATCGCTTGGCTCTTTTCTGTCTGCCAGGAGAGAGGGAACCAACAGGACGTCAAACTTGTAACAGGCAGGTTACGAGGTCTCGCTGTTTGTTGGGTGGAAGGTAGACAGGACATGTCTTAATACTTCCATCAGTAGGCTAACATTTATTTGGCGAGGCTAACGTTTTTCCCAATCTTTGCGCTAAGCTAACACTGTGTTAAACGCAACCCCGACCTTCAGCATGTCTGTAAAGAGATCATGTTGATATTGATATTCTTATCTGCCTGTGTCTCCAGGCAGCAACGCATACTAATTCCCCACCAACTGTCGCAGTGATCATCTAATTGTGTCAAGTTGGACAATACCAATGTAAACAAACTATCAGCAAGACCAACAGTTGAGCGTACACTTCCCTATTAAGACCCACACAACAGGAGTATCAGTAACACATAAAACAGGACTAATAGTCCATTCACCGTTTCAGCTAATGCTAAATACACCATCAAAGCCAACAGGCCCAGTGCTCCCAACAAATCAATATTAGTCCTACGGCATAATGAGGGCAGTAACAGGTTGACTGTTCAAAGATAATTAGGTTTTCAGTTGGGTCCTAAAAGAAGACACAATGCTGCTGTATACATTTTTTATAAGGTAAATGTTTTCCAATCCCTGCTTTAAAATGCTTGGTTGTCTTTTATCTCTTATCTAGACTTTTAAACTGTACATTTTTTGTAACATAGTGAGATTGAGAGTTAAAAGCTTGCTAACAGCGGGCGCAAACAGCCCATTTGTTGGGGGAGAAGAAAGGATCTTCAGGCTAAAATTGATTGGAAGGCAACATAAGAAGCTTAAATATGCGTTCCTTAAATGCCACAGAGGTTGGTTTTCTTTGAGCTTTTGATAGGCAGGGGAAGGTAAATAAACAAATGATTACTTTTCATTTTTAGTACAGGTGATTGACATTGTGTGGGATTTCTTGCTTCTGCTCAAATAAAAGTAGGGAGAAATCACCATCCACAGGTATAAGGCTACATTTGCATAAGCACTACATTAGTAGTCAAGTATTGTATCTTCACGACTATCTGTGATATCACACATAATTAGATCGGGCTCTGAAGTATGCTCTCTATTCTCAAATCTGTGATGGAACAATGTCGCTGCTATCCAAACAGACACTTAGTGTAGTAATAATATGCACTCGAGCATACGTACTGTACAGTACATTGCACACAGCCACCGTTCCTCCCATTGACCCACTGGAAATAACATGGATGTGCCACAGCCCGTATGCCCACCCTGTTGCACACTGTAAAGCACAGACCGGTCATTTGGAAAGGTGGCACGAAGAGAGAAGAGAACATATCATTCCAGTGCTCACCTCTCTGCACTGCCTGTATCCCATAGGACAGCAACATTTTAAAGTTATTTTATTGATTTTAAAAGCTCTAAATGAAATGGCCCCCTCACAAATAGCAGAATATCTGTCATACTACACTCTAGTGCTGACTGATAAGCACATTTTCACGGCCATCGTGATATGAACATGTGTGATAAACACATTGCTGCCTGAAACAAATAAGAACAATATTTTTATTTTTGGGATGATAACCGAAACCGGATTTTGAAATGGCTCCAGGGCTAAAGAGCATAATATGTATTATCAAGCCGCATCCCTGCTCTGTGTGATGCTCCTCCACCTACACAAATACTCAAACACAGACACAGACACACAGAAGAAGCAGCAGAGCAGAGCAGTTAAGGTGACTCAACTTGACAAACAACTTTGTTTACTACTGTAAGCAACTGCAATAAAACCTTTGTAAGTATTAAGTCAATAACTACTATCAAAACGAAACTAACTTGAAGCTAATGGCGGATTGTGACAAACTAACAATAGATTTCTATGCAGTATAACTTAGTTTGCCACTTAAGAGTATGGCCAATTTCTCGTACACTTGTAAGAAGTACTGGCTTGAACAAAGCAGCCCCCCCTCCCTGTGATTCAGTGCCTGCAGCGGTACCTGCAGGCACTGAATCACATCAGAGGAGGACAGAGGACCAGACGAATTTCTGATACTGACTGATGTCTGTGTTCCTCCTTCTTTCTAAACTTCTCTCGGGATAATAAATTACTTTATTGACATTTTTAGATTGTTTCCACTGAGATATTAATGATTCTGTATAGTGACTTTGCTGTTGTGAAACATTGCTGTTGCTGCTCCAGAAACAACATCTAGGCAAGTTATTTAGGAAGTGTTCGATTCTAGACATGGACAAAGGAAATGCATATTGAGTATGCAAACTTTAATGTTATTTATCCCAAGTCATTGTCATCACAATATTGAACAATGTTGTCACACATCATAGATTTTTCTCATGTGATTCAGGCCTACAGAATCTGGGCCAAAGGTTCTTTACTTTAGGGACACCAAAGAAGGTCCCTGGGGATTGCCAGTTGGATGTGAAACAAATAACAACCTTACAATTAAAGTAAAAATACATATTTGTGTGGCTTTTATATTACTATTGTCTTTACAAGTTGTCTTTACTTTGCCTTAGAATAGATTTGTTTCATATATTAGTGATACATCTATGATCCAAGAGGGGGGTAGTCACAAACAGCAACCTGATTATTTTAAGGGTGTCGTGACTGGAAAAGATTGAGAACTGCTGCTCTGGACTATTAACACATCCAAGGAATAAAAGCTAAATTGCTGAAGTAGCGTTTAGCGCCTTTACCCCAAAACTATGGAAAACACTACCACTGCATATCTGACAATCAGAGTCTGTGAGTGGCTTCAAGACAAGCATACTTCTTTACCTTCTCTCAGATCAAGAACCTGGTCTATTATCAGACTCCTTACCTAGCTTATTTATGCTCTGCTCGTTTTGATCCTGACTTTATGTTCATACATCGGTTTCATCCTCTTATTGTTTTTGTCATGTTTTATTGCTTTCCATTATGTATGCTTTTCTTTGTTATTGTTTTGTTTTCCCCTGTGAAGCAACATGATCTGCATGTTATGAAAGGTGTTATATAAATACTATTTATTCATATTATTGTATCATTTCAAAATGCAATATTCAAGTGTAGTCTCTCAGAAAGAGGTATACAAGGTGTGTGCCATGTGAGCTTTCATGTGTCCCTGCCTGTAGCAGGGAACGTGTAGAGGTGTGTTTTCTACAACTGAATACATGGGTGCATGTTAAGTGTTACATGTATGTACTCTCTGCACAAGGATTTGTTCGGAGACGCGAGATTTTAGCTGGCGCCCCCTCCCCAGCCAGAGAATCGTACAGTAGAAAAGATAAAGATCAATAGAGTATCCAAGCAATACACAATAGAATATATAAAGAATAAATGAAAAATCTCTACAAAAGACAAAGACACTACAAAAACAGAACCTTATTGACATATGTAATATTCATCAAAAAGGCTTCAAATGTATTCAGTATTGTATGAACATGTTTGAATTGGGGGGTGGACATCACCTCCTCTAGGGGGTCCGGGGGTATGCCCCCCCGGGAAGAAATGTTTGAACATTTTAAAGTAAAATGCTTCAATCTGGTGCACTTTGAGCAGAATTACTAGAGACTAGATCTAGGGGGTACAACTCTAAACACCCATCTGAAAAAGATCGGTTTACATTTTAATAATCAATAAGTATGTGAACATAACCAATAACCCATAGCTAATAACAAATAAATGTAACTTAGGCCTATTTTATTTTTGTTGTTCATTCATATCTTATTTTACCAATTAACATTTATTTAGTAATGCATTTTTTTTAATCTCTCCAGTTTTAAACGATATTTTTGGTTTACTGTCCTATAGTATACATTGGAATGATTTCAAACCTGTTTATCCCAATAATTATAAAGGACTGCCTTGGAAATAATTGTTTACATAAATTGTGACCAAACCGTTTGAGACCCACGGAGATAACTTAGACTTAAGTGAACTATCTAAACACTCAGAGAGTCCTTTACCTCACTGAGCCTCTCAGTCTGACAGGAGAGCTCTCCTCCACCCTGGTTGTAGAAACATCTTCTTCTAATATCCGTTAGCGCAGCTAGCACCAGATTCTAATAACAACAGCGCCGGTACCGGTGTGCCCTCTCTCTCTCTCTTCCTCGCTCGCTCCCACGCTCACTCGCACTTTGGCTGTGAGCTGCGGGCGCCTGATAAGCCAACATCCCCCACTTTCATCACTTACAGCGCCCATCGTACAGGGCAAATGAAACGTGTAACCGGGGTGAAAAGGGCGTTATCTTTACTTAATTATTAATGTTGTTACATCAAGGCCGAAAATTAGGATGAGCACCAACGGTTTTTTTCCCTCCCAGAGCTACCAGCGCAGCGCCCCCCCAGATCTGGCGCCATAGGCGACCGCCTATGGCGCCTATGCCAAAAACCGGCCCTGCGTCAGAGTATTGAAGTATCATCGAATTTCGTCTTGTTTGTGCGTTCATGTGTACTTTGTGTGTGAAATTGTCTGTGCATGTATTGATGTGAAGTCCCGATATGTGTGTGTGTTGTACAGGATGTGTATTGATGTGTAAAAGTAGCAATGCACACGTGTTTCCAGGAGAAACCGCAGGATGCTCATACAGTATGCACCCCTCAGCTCACACCTGCTTTGGTTTAAGTGGAAAGTAGTAGGAGTTCCAAGAATGCCAAAGCAGCTCCAAAAAACTATATTTCCTCAAGGAATGGTGAGCAGGGTTGGGTGTTAATGTTGGTGAAGGTCGGGGGCAGAGAAAAGAGGAGAGGAAATGGCGATTGATATCATGTTGCTACCTCCATTCCAGCCAGAAAAGTGCACTGCTCATATAGAGGCTTTCATTTTGTCATTAGTCTCTATCAGCGGCCGTCTGTTAGTGTTACTGTGTGTCAGAGAGCTATCTTTCTCCCTCTCCCTGGTTTGATGATGGAGAGGTAATTTCAGCTTTATGACAGTACGACTCTAATGATGAGGATGGGAGAGCTGAGAGCATGTGAGGGTGGGGAACGGTGAAAAATACTTTGTGTGTCCCTGTGTGTGTACATAGCAAAAGCACACATCTGTGCCTTTACTCTGTGTGTGTGTTTGAGTGTGCGTGTGCGTGTGCGTGTGCGTGCGTGCGTGCGTGCGTGTGTGTGTGTGTGTGTGTGTGTGGACACAAGTGGGATAGGGTCCAACTTCTACTGCTGTACCCATCACTGAATGGGCTGTTAATGGAGAGTAATGAGGGAGTACTTCCATGGCAGATGTGTCCTCCCTGCAACTCTTTTTCACCCCGAGACTGTAAAGCTGACCCAAGCGAGACATCAGCAGGCAAGCAGCCGCTCCCTCGCTCTGATTAAAGCTATGCATGTGTTGCCGGAATTTCGACCGGGTTTGTTCGCTTTAAGTTTGCCCCGCGCCGGCGTACCCCAGGAAGTAAGAGTAAGTATCATTTCGACATAGCACCTACAGTCACATTAAATGACAAAAGCCCTGGCGGTGTCAGCCAGGCCCAAAAATCAGTTTGAGGGCCATCTTCTTCACTGGAGTGTGAAATTATTTTAGCTCTCGGCTCATTATAGGATTTTAAAATGCATTATAGTTAGGGCTTTTATGGTGTGCCGCGGCATTAATTCAATTTGCCCCATTCACGCTTTTTTGTTATCACGCTCAGTTCAAGCTACAGGGGGAGGAAGCTGCTGAGCATTGCTCCCCGGTCTTATCTTTAAAGGATATAAACTACACTACCCAGCTCAATCAGAGGCAGCCCGGACTGCTCCATCCCTTCATACAGTTTTCCGCTGTCTCCCCCTCTCCTTTTCTCCAAATGCTACTTCCTGTGACGACCTCCATCTCTCTTTCCACCCTCCATCCCTCTCACCATTTCCCTCTGAGTTGGTGATTGATGGCGGTTGTCCTGGGAGCCCTTTCGATATCTATCCATAGAAGCACATGCTATATAGGCAAGGGAACACAAATGCACGCACGGTCAGGGACGCCAACACACACAGACACACACACACACACACAAAGTTAGACCAGGGCCAGGGAGAAGCAACAGGGGGAATCGCACAGGTTTAATGGGAAAACAGGCCACAGTGTATGGGTAAGACAGCATTAATCTATCACTGAAACCAGAACCTGGGTCTGTGTTTGTTTAGCACACCAGAGGAGGGGAGCGGAGTCTTGGAACACCCTATCACTGTCTGTTATTGTGCATAGGTATAATAATGTGTGGCATTATTGCAAATGTATTTCTGCAGAAGTACAGCAGATTAGTATGGAGCAGCAGACTCTGACAGTGTTCCTCCAATGTAAATGCTGCAGGCTTGCACAAATGCACAGAAAAACATTATCCATTGTCTGCTTACACACACATGTGCACACAACAGGCTACACACTGCACTCCTCACATGCATTAAACTGTAACTCAGCATGTGACTGCCGCCTGGCTTATTGGTAATGGGGGAAGAGGAAGAGAGGATGAGGATAAAGTCCTCATTTAGATATCTAATCCAGTGAGCAGTCTGTCCTGTGTGCACCATCATCTCCCGTCATTAGCAGCAGGCCAGCAAGATTAAACAAGATCAATGTTTATCACCCACTGTGCGCAAGAGAAACCAAGTGTTAAAGCTCCCCCACCTCATCACAATAAATCACAATATCTGCTATCAGAGCCACGTTCACAACGGAAATCTATGATTATGTCTAACATATGTAGAAAAGACCAATATTAATCAACTTTAATGCCCCAAATCTGTGTTAATATTCACACATCCCCATTGGATAATCTCCTACTAATATTATTTTTTAAGAGCAATGCTCCATCAGTAGGATTTACTGTAAATATATGTTGGTCTCGCACTCAATCCAAATATTAAGTCAGGCTGAGTGACTCATTTGTAACTTTGAGCGAACGATTATTCACGGGGCTAACCGAACATTTAGGGGCAGATCCTCAATTTAGCGTTTGACAGACGCAGCCATTTCTCCATCAGAGATATCCATCAAAACCAAGTAAACGCACATTTGAACAATTTATTTTTCAAATGACTGATTAAATAGCAGCTGTGTTGTCAGGGCAGAAAGGGCAGGCGTAATTATGAGCCGATAACTTGTGAAAAATGGCATGACCTTAGCTCAGAGTCTAAAAACGCTCATTATTATTTGTATTCGTTCGAGTAAAATGGGGTTACGATGGTTGCTGCAAACCCTGTGCACTCAGCTCCAGATCTTGATCTTCAATGTGTGGCAGTGGCTCGTGCCAATCTTTGTGTTGCCGCGGCGAGGCTGGCACTACTCACGACACTAAGACATCCCTATCCCATCCTCCTCTGCACATCATCAGACTGTAGAGACCATATGGCCTGATTAGAACACAGAATTAAGCCCTTCACTGTCGAAGCAGATAGAAAGAAAAGCCATGCACGTTCGCTGGTTCCGCTGACACTAATTGTTAGCCTGAAACAAAAAGTGAGAAACCCCCTCACACACGCTCCACCCACACTCACACGTTTGGAACAGACATAACAGAAAATGTCCAAATACAGATGGGAAGAACATAACAAAAGCGTAGAATAAACAGTCCAAGCCAGATCACACAGCAAGCAGGAAGAAAAAAGGTCTGTTGTATGTCCTCCTTTGTGGTGTTTGGCTGCTGTTTGCATGTCTACCTATATATCTCACTGTCACACAAGCACACCTACAGTCAAATTGGAAAATATCCATATAACAGCCCATGTATGCTCTCTCCTGAATGCTCATCAGCCCTGAGAGGCACTAACATTTTTCTCCGCATCAAAAACACCTGCTACTCTGTAATCAACCGTCCTCTGGCTGTGATGGAGTTGTAGTCTGTCTCCCTGTTTCCCGGAATTGATTAAATAACTGAACCATGAGATGGACGCCATCTTCAAACACATTTTCTCATTTGAGCAGTAGTTCCCTCGCCTTCTACATATTCTTTCTGATCGCCAGTCAGACCAAAAAGTCTTGTTCTCATCTGTTCTGTTCTTTTTTGTTTCCTTCTGTATGGCAGTCATTTTCATCTTTTCAACAAAAGCCCCACTCACACTGTGCAAATTGGTGTCGCGCAATTACGGCAATTTCTGCCATTTGTGCACTTCCTTGCAAAGCAAAGTTCACGGCATGTCAAAACATCTCACTCGGCAACTTGGCCGTCCATGTGATCTTTTTATTTTTTTCTGCATTAAAAATCTCCTTGTTCACAGTTCACCCGGCAAAGCTTTCAAAGTTGACTGTGTCCTGCGTGTTTATCAGTGCCTTTTTGGCCCACCGAGAGCGGAGCTGCAGCCATTGTTATGCTCAGTTAATTGGACCTTTGGGTACAAAAGGTTGAGAAATTCAACACCAAATAGATAAATAAGCACAAGCATTGAAATCCCATGGCATGTCCCCGCGCTAGCTCCAATTTTCCCCTGCTCATTCCAGCGGTCTTGTCTGAAAGGCTGATTCATTAGAGTGCTTCAAGATCAGCCCTCGGACTCAATCACACACCTACCTCTGTGCGAGTTTGTAAACTATCAGCAACAGTCTGTCACAGCCTGTTCTGCGACAAATAAATTGGTGTTAAAGTGATGTTTTGTGACTGGGAGCAAAACAGCTCCTGGTTAATCAATAGCACAAAATCAATTCAGCTCTTCGGGGGAAAGTCACAAAGAGGCTATCCAGCATGCAAAAGGTGGAGCTGCGACAAAAGTTATAAATGGACACGGAGAATGGCAGGCATTGAGGGGAGAGCCAACTGCTACATTGTGTTAATTAAAAAATCCTAATTTAGCAGGAGGCAACATTGCTGTCATCAAACTCCTCAAACCTTAAAAAAATCACTATTATTAGATAAAACCAAAACTTCTCAGCTGTTGATTGGTAAATGTGCAAATGGTCTTCATTTATCACACAGGGAGGCATTCTGGGGATCTGTGCAGCTTGAGGTCAGCAAGACATTTACCTGACAGCGGCTGACTCACTGTGCAGTGTCTAGGGTTGACAATGTCTGGTAATGGGCATCAATAATGCAGACCCTTGGCCAGATAAAAACTCCCTGTCGCCATGACTGTCCTCACAACACTGCAGCACTCAAAACTCCCACCGCACACACCGCGCTCGTGTAATTTATGTGGGTCGACTGTTTTCATTGCAGGCTTCTGCTGTAATGAGATATATGCACTGCTTGTGTAAACAGTATGACAGACATATTCACACCTCTTGGGCTCTATAATTACGTTTTTTTCACGACTTAAGTCAACATATGACGCCCTGACATAAGCATATACGCATAAATAACTTCTTCACTGTTGCAGTTGCTCTGCTAGTCTTTGCCAATTGGATCTGTCATGGGGTCGATGCTGACCTTAAGCAGCCGTCTCTGTCTTTGTCATTATGTCATGATAAAATGTGGTGCTCATGCTATTAGTTATATTCATTAAGGCATGGCAGGTCTTCAAACCAAACAAAAGTTTTAGTGCCACAGATCTCCCTGCCAAGTGTCCTTCAAAGAAAGAGAACAGCATCAGTCAGCAAATGCCCCGCAATGACCTCTAGGAATAATGACTCCTGTCAGTCAGAAAGGTATTCTGGAGCCGCAAAATCCGACAAAGGTAGGGGGTCAGGGTGCGGGAAGAGTCATCAAAATGTCGGCTTTTGTAATACCCTTCGTTTACTTTCGGGTTTTTTTGTAGTTTGCTATCATTTTAATCCTAATGTCATCACAGCCAAGTCATGTGTGTGTCTTCACCTAACAAACTGTTAACCACACCCTTGTCCTATCATAACAATTATTTATTTTTCAACATTGATTTGAAACAGTTTTATGAGGCACAGAAATAGTGCATCTTTATTTGATATGTTCATCTTGATATTTCGGAAGTTCTCATATTATGGAAGTCTATACCACACTTGTTTGAGTAGCATTCATAGCGTAATCTAGGTTGACTATGGTTATCTTACGGTTCGCTGTCTGTCTGTTATAAAGTGATACAAAATAAGATGTTAAATATATAAATAAAGATTATAAAGAAATAAGATATACCTAAGGAAATAGTTCCTGAAAAGAGTGCATGGCCCAAACAGGTCTGGGAAGTGATGAAGCAGCTATTAAGTTTGCAGGTTTGAATTAGAACACTTTTTTTTGACACTGCACTATGTGCTCGATAGCGATGTGTTATATTTAAGTGTTAGATGTCACCGGATCATCACCTGCCTTGATGCTGTAACTTATTATAATATTAACCATTGACTGTATATATAAATATAATTAGATATATATAGATATTAACCCTTCTTCAGTTCCCCCTGCCTCCTTTGAGTACATCGGGTCTTCATATGATATTAATTGGCACACTAGTCCAAGGTACGTTACAGACTAAGTGGCCTTAGGAAAACCACCATTAAAGGAAATAACAAACAACATATTTTGCCGGTTATTTCAAAGCCTTGTTAAAGAGTCCCTGGCCCCTTGTTACCTATCATAACAGTGTTCCCCATGACCTGCAAGTTAAAAATAGTTTGATCGTCTGCAGTGGCAGCTATATCCTAAATGAATATCCTGTTTCGGGTGAGAAAACACAATATTCTGTCTTTCTATCTCTCTATCTTCTGCTTTCTCTGTCCACGTCATTCCAAAGGTCAGGTCGTATTTTTCTCCTCATCCTCCCTCCATTTGCCCCCGAACAATCTTCAGACAAACACCCGCACACCCTGCCATTTTCACCGCTGTACAGTAGTGTATTTTCTCCCACCCCTTCGGTGCCTTGTAGCCTTCCTCTACATACAGACTGGAGTACATGCGCACCTCATTCCCCTGCTGCCACCCCAATAGCTTCTCACACCTGCCCTCTAACCATCTGACAATTATGTTGCGCCAGGCTAACCTCTCATCAGCGGTACACAACTCCCAGCCTCTGATCTGGCTGCCCTTTACTTATCCTCAGTAAAGCTTATAGGCACAGGGGGGGAAACAATCTTGCACAGACATGCTTTTATACACCCCTCCCATCGTATTCTGCCTACATCTTTTCCCCCGTCTTTCTCATTCCTCCACTGGTTTCCCACCTTTGCCTCGGTTAACCTTTGTGATCTTAAAGCCACGCTCTGTGGCGGTGCCCCCAGCATTACAGCTTGTCCTGACCTTTCTCTGCCCGTGATAGAAGTGCCTTGTTCCCACTTTAAATATCTCTCCACACATGGAAACTACTTTTCCTTCCTCCCCTCCTGGCTTGCTCTTGTTCTCTGCGCTTAATCCCATCTTTCTTTGTTTAAACTGTGACACACACACACACTCCTATTCACTCCTACCTGGCATCAGATACATGCAAGGACTATAGAGAAGAGAGGACTGCAGGGATGTTGCTTAGACACATCCGTTTATCTGAGAGACCAGTGAGCAGAAATCAAATGCTGCCGGCATGTTACGGCTTCACAGCATGTTGTGAGGCAACAAATCTGAGGATCTCTGCTGCGGGGTATGAGGATACTGAAAGGACAATCATAACAGTTAACAGGCTGAAACACAAACACATTTACACGATTCAATTCGTACATGGTGGGGACGAAATCCTCACGTATATTCACATGCAGCCACCACACACATGCTTACAATCACACACACACACATTATAAAGCATAATCATCACGGGCATTTTTTTACTAAATTGAATAAATGCAGGCAGCTTTTTTTTTGTGAAATTGTTTTCTACTTAAACAAACAGCCTCACAGTCACAAATTACAAACAAAAATGAGATCGGGTCTATTCTCAATTCATTTCACATCGCAAGGGGAATATGCAAATATAGTGTTGGGGGGGGGGGGGGGGGGGGGGTGTAGTAAGGAAAGGGAAATTGGATTAAAGACAGCATGAGGCAAGATGTTGACTATGAGACGCAGACAGTAAAAGAAGGAGCACGGAGAGAGAGAGCAGAATAAGGTTGCCTGGTGAAGCAGACTGAGAAGCGGTGATTACCACAGGCTGAATGCCACCCTGCCCACGGACACCTAAAGGAGAGGAATAAACCACTCCACTAGCCCCCCCCCCCACTCCACCTCACAAAGGACTGCAACGCTGGTTCAATACTCCTCTTAAACCGTCAAATACCATTAACAGATTCCTACTCAGGTGTGGAGAAAAGGATTCTTCGAGTGGGACAAACCAAAAGCAAAGAAAGAGAAAAAAAACTCCACCAATACAAATCTAAACTGACGTCCTCTGTGGGCAAACAGAAATCCTTTACAGGAAGAGCTGCAGAGGTCCCTCACTCCCTCTCCTCAAAACAACACCACATAACCAGTTTCTGTGAGTCATGGCCTACTTCCATTACTGTTACCTCTTCTGTTCTTCTTACACTGCTGGTTTGATACACTGGAGCCATGAAGAAAATCTCAATTCATTGTTTACTCCAAGGATTATTGGTGCACTGAATATAGTTTAGAAGTTAAATATTTCTCCGACATTAGCAGGGGACCTAGTCAAGGAGAAAGGAGGAATATCAAGGGGCCCTGAGAAAGAACAGACTCCTCAGGCAAACAAGGTGAAACTACTGTATGCTAAATCTGATGCATCGGGAGGGCTGATTTCAGATTTACACTGCACAGTTATCCTGGCGTAATAATTCACAATAAGAATAGTATTGCATGCTATAGAGCATTTTGAAACAAAATAACAAATAGCCTATCAATCAAATTCATCTTTATATGTGTTTATCGTGTTTTGTCTCTTTTTATGCAAATGAATAACATTTATTAATGAGTCTCTATTATGCGATCAAATATATTGTACGTGATAAGGGGGCGGGACATCTCTAAGCGGTTGACCAATCACAATAGAGCCGGCCAGCTAACCAATCACAGCAGACTGGGCTCTGGTTTCAGACAGAGGGTGAAAAGAGGTGCTGCAGTACAGGCAGTATGAGAAAGGTAAAGACCTCTTTGGACATTAAAGCATGTCCCTGTACAGGAACTAGATACAAATATGAAACTGAAAATAAGCATAATAGGGCCCCTTTAACTTGATATCATTTCCTTCGATAGGAAGGCGATTTAAATATCACAATTACTGTCAATATATATTTCAACATCCATAAATCAGAGTGACAGGAACGGTGTGATAACTTTTCAGGTGATCCTTCAATACTGTCAATGCATGCAGACTTTCACCACCTCTTAACATATCTGCTGCCTAAAAATAATGGTTTATACATCAACTCTGACCATAAGTTACAAAACCTAATTTTTCTTATTTCATTTATACAAGTTTGGAGTGTGGTAATTATTAAAAGAAAAGAAATGAACTGAAAATGTTATTTTTTCTTTTTGCAAAGGAGAAGTCACTCCTTACTTTGCGGGTGTAATTAAAAAGCGGCGTAATGGATCACAGCGTGGTGAATATGTAATATAAGAACTATTACTCCAGAAATGAGAATAATCCTAAACTGGTTAGGCAATGTCACTGTTCACACTGATCGGGCATATGTGACTTATGTTGCATGATCACATTAAGAGGGTTGATTTCTGCAGAATATGGCAATCAAGACCATGATTAATTAAATCAGATATGAGCAGATATATTAAATTATCTTAATTAAATCCATGACTATGAGAAGCGACCACATTTTGGTGCATATAGGCCTATCTGTCTTTTTAAAAATGGATGGAAATTCTTCAAAGCTGTCATGACAGTAAATTGGCGTACTTAGCACATAACAACCGCATTATTCAAAATGTATTCCAAAAAAAACTTTTGAAATTGGTTTTGATTAACACAGAGTACAAAGACATGTAAGTGTTCAAACAAGTCACTTCTTAGAGCCCCGGGGGGGGGGGGGGGGGAAGCAAGGGGAGTTTTTGGTAAGCACATATTCTTTTAGGTAAGTATGTCAACGCGGGTGGACCCATACTGAGAGTAATCCAGTACTGCTGTTCCATCTCCCCCTTATCTGCAGCGTGTCAGAATAATTTATCCGAGATATCTAAGTGTCAAACTAGACTTTTTAATCTCCATTTGAACAGCACAAATAACCGCTCTTCTGATGGCTCTCCTCATAACACTGTACGCACTGGAAACGTATTAACATAAGGAAGCCTCGCACCAGTCTGATTAGCATTTCATTCTCACATTAACCAGCTAATGAATACACACATTTAGCAAATCTACATTCACCAGTTAACACCCACATGTGCTCTTTCCCCCCAACAGACTGCAACAAACATGTTTGCATTCTTGGAATTATCCAAGGCACTAAACATTAAGCAGTGAACCCTGTTAGAAGATAATCAATAAAGTCAACGTCTTACAAAGCAGGAAGATATAGCTTTGTGGTAATTGTGGTAGTTGTAATAGAAATGTTGCTCAATAGATACCATGGAGGATCAATAATGCAATGTGCGCATGCAATTAACTCAAACATGTCATGCTACAACTTTGTTGCTGCTTCACATAAAGATGTATTTTCAAGATAAGTCTATCTGACATGCACAGCAAACGGCCTACAGCCATTATTCCTGATCAATTTATCAAACAACCAAAGCATGCCTTCCAGTCGTCCAACAATAACTGAAAATGGGGGAGGAACAGCAGAAAGACACCAAAAATATTTGTTTGGGTAATATATATGGATATTTTTCTCTTATTCAGGAAATATGTTGTCCAAAACCAGGTACTTTGTCATTATCGTGTGAGATTTCCTGTATTTATACATATCCAAATATATATGGGAAAAATGTCAGTTTTTTCCATTTTAGGTCTTTGCAGCCCTTAACACAAGTAGGGAAGCAGCAATTTTAGTGTTGAAGAAGAGGAGGATCAGAAGTAAGATTTTTCACCAGCATTTGTACATCTGTGTTAGAAAGCAATCGACGGTATGCACAAGGTGTTGTAAAAATGAAAGGCAACAATTCAGTAGAATACCTACAATGATGATGCAATAAAAATAAAAACCTGAACCTGTCTCTGGGACGTTTATTTGATCTCTACTGGTTTTCAAGGCCAAGTTATTCATGCTGTGGCTCTGGATTGTGTAGAGGGTGCCCATTATTTTGTCCAGCCCTATATACATACATACTGTGATGGTGGGCACTGAATGCTGCTGAATTGAATGTTATTTGAACTGCTGGCAGACTGCTTTCTGTTTGACATTCAGCAGGTGACTGTCAGCAGCACGGACAGCTCTGTGCTACGGAGAGTCCACAAAAGGGGAAATAAGTTGAGGCGATGCAACACATGGGGCCTTATTAAAACTGTTGTTATCGTACCTGGGATGAATTTGAGTATGGCAGTCTCATACTTGCATACAAACAAACCTTCAACACATAACAAAAAGCATATTTTTCTCTTTCTGTCTACGCCTTTATCTGTGAGACAGACCATTGCAACGCCCAGGCCAAATCACATCCAAAGGTAAGAAGCAAATTCACTTGGGAGATTAGGTCCAATCTCCAGAAATGGAAAATAAAAAAACCCAGCTAAAATGGACTCCTTTGCTCAGAGAGAGGTGTATGAGGGAATTGGGTATGAGACAAGAAGAAGAAAGGCCTGTCCTCTCGCACTCCCAGATGTAAGGATTCTGTCAGAAAAGCGGTAGTCACAGGATAAAGGACATGCCATGCCTTTGATCAGGAGAGGAGAGCTACGCAGGTGAGTGAGGTAAAATGGAGGGAGGTATCTAAATATCTGTCAGACTCGAGCAGCTTATTAAAGGTACGCATCTGTGCATTAAAGGAAAACCCAGACAGAATTCGGACTAGTTTTGCTCCCTCTAAAAAAACCTCCACACGCCCCATCGCAAGAATGTGGCCCAATCAGGCGTGCAATTACAATCTAGAACATGCTGTGCAATGTAACAGCAGCAGGAAATTCAATTGAAAACAGCACACACTGTTTCCCGCACACCGTGCAGCTCAATTACAAAGCAAATCATTTCGATTCCTTGTTTTTGTTTTCCTGGTTGTTGTTTTTTTGGGAGTCTAACTTTTCGGAGGGAGAAAAACAAAACTTGAGCAACTGATAGAACACTGGTTTCATCTCTCCTTCAAGAATTGGAGAGGTTGTCTGACTGTGGCGGTGCTACACATCAAATCCCTGGGACTAGTGAGTGAATGAGAGGAGGATTAGAGGGGTAATGCCGGCAGATGAGAGGGAGCGAGGGTCGCAGTGGTTTGCCACTCTGCAAGGATTAGCTCTGAAAACAACTTCACAGTCACAAACTCTGTCAATCAAGGATACCTAACCAGTTCACAAAGGCCCTTCAACGTAAACAGAGGGAAAACAATCTCCCCCTGCTACAAATGAGCTTGTAATGTCTGATCACAAGAAATATGTCATGCATATCATAATAAATTGGTAGAATATTTATAATAATTTTATAATATTATAAAAAATCATCATTGTTGGTATGTGTCTGGATGTGTGATAATAAGGCACACCTGTGGAATGAGCTGCAGCTACAGTACTGACAGCCCTGTATGGATATGATGGAGGCCTGTAAAGGGCCACTGATGAAGGGCCAGATGGCAGCACAAACACATATGGATATGTGCAGCAGGGCCATTTAAAATATAGGGCATCATCCTCACAATGCAAATAATTCCTGGGGGGGAAGGAACGTGAGGGGGGGGGGGGTTTGCACAGCTTCACTTAAGTGCGGATTAATGTAGGAATATTCTACACACCTCGTTTGTCCTGAATCTTAACAGTGAGCTCCAGAACAGGCTCTGTCTCCCTATCCAGCCTGCTGCTGATCGTGATATCTCCACTGTCGCGCCCCACGGCCACCGGGGAGCTCTCTGACTCCGGGAAAACCAACTCGTAGGCGGCTGACGGAAACCTGCTGGGGCTCAGGCTCGTTATGACCGAGCCGACGCTGGCGTCTTCAGACACGTTGAGGGAAACCACCGTGCCCGGGTCAAGCAAAGCCCTCGGCCACCGTGCCCCCCTCCCTGACCCCGTTAATTCAGCAGGACGCGTGGCCCACCTCTGTGGAGATATAGTAACCAAAACACCTTTACTGGTCAGAGGGGGCCACCCGTGGTCTCTGGCGAAAACATAGAATTTGACTTTAGAGGGGAGCCCCAGGATTGAGTCAACCAGCAAAACTTCCCCTGTTTTCGGGACAACATAGAAACTGCCATTGTTGGGCACGGACATGTATGTTAACTCTGCGTTGTTGCCGCTGTCTGCGTCCACAGCCTGCAGCCTGTACACCACACTACGGAGAGCAGTGGTGTCGTCTAAAGTTATGTGCACGGTGTCTGCACTGCGAAAAGTCGGTTCGTGATCGTTGGTGTCCAAAACGTCCACTTTTACCGTGGCGACCGGGGAGACGACAGACTCCGAGACGCACGTCTGGCAACAAACCCCGACGCTCAGCAGGTATTCTGAGCGAGCCTCTCTGTCTAAAACCCGGGAAGTTTTTAGCAATATATTCCCCCGCTTGTGGTGGGCGAAGGCGCGGAAATCTTCGCTGCCGTTGCCGTACAGTTTGAAGTGCATCCCGGAGACTGGGCACCATTTTTGCGCGTTGATGCGCCTCACCGGAATGCTCAGTCCGTTCACTTTGGAAGCAGTCGGGGAGTTCTCAAAAACATGCCCGTGAAAGAAAGGCAGCCGCTCCTGCGTTTGAAATCCAGCAGCCGGTTTTAGAAGGCAGCATAAAAAAATACCCCAAATCATGTTGGTGGCAAGTTATGTACCTCCAAGCGACAGAGGGGGGTTAACAAAGAAAGCATTAAAAAAGATAAGAGAAATACTTGAGAAACATATCCGTCATAGTTATCCTCATTATGATCCTTCCCGGATAGCCCTCTCAACTTAGAGCCTTTTCATCCTGAGAGATCCGTCTCTGGGCTCCATGCAGCTCGGCCGCGTGCAGGCAGTCCTCGCGCTGCAGGCAGTGGGGCTTGTGTTCGGATCCAGCGTTCAGCACCAGAGCACCGGACAGCGCCAAGCGCGGGGGCGTGGCGGCGCACAGTGGACGGAGCTCCTCGGTGAACCCCACCCTGTGAGCTGGTCAGGAGGGTCCCTGCCTAAAGCTGTTCGCGCCCGGTTGAGCCTGCAGTGCACGCACGCAGCAGGAGCATCCCCAGCTGTATGACACAAATCCGCTCTCAGCTTGGAGTGTTGATAGAGTGAAAATCACTCATCCTTCCTGTCAGGGAAAGCCGAGTAAACACACATCCCTCCTTTTAACACTGTCCAAAAACTAATACTGGCTCCAGTGAAGCAGTTGGGGCTGCCTTGCTCAAGAACACTTTGACAGCTGTTGTTGAAAGAGGAATCACTCATGCACTGCACTCATCTTCCTCCTGTCTGTCTGACAAACTGATTCCATGACCTGAATTCCCCTTTGAACTAGAGGATGAAGCTTCTTCAATGCACTGCATTCCTGCAAAACAGATCTGCACACAATATTTACAGCTTGAAGAAAAAAACTGGGTAATGCATCAATATAAATGATATTGCTGTTGCATAAGACAGCCAATGATGCAGCTTCTTACGTCTTTGCAAACCAAAGTTCACAGAAACATCTTCACCCTGATTGCTCTCCCTTCCCTCCCCCTTCCGTCCGCCTGTCTAGAACCAAGAGCACTCTAAACCTAATCTGTAGGTGTCTGCTGCTAATTTCCGCCAACTGCATACTTCCAATTCCCCTCACTTCTCTGACAAGTCAGGAGACTAAATATTACATTGACAGTAAGGCTCTGAATCGTCAAAAAGAAAAATAATGGGTAAGAGAGCACGGCTGCACACCCTATCGAGTTTGTCTCCCATGTCATGTCAACCTTTGCGTTAAGACCGGCATGGATCAATATTCATATGCAATGAGGGATGTGGTGTTATGCTGGACAAGTAATTCAATGCCATTCCTCCGCTCACACACATAGGCTACATCTGTATTCAGTTTGGAAACTCATCAAAGCTCCCGCTGAAGGATCCTTATCAATTTGCAACCACAATCCATCACTGCAATTTTAGCCCAATCCACCCTCTGCAGTAAACTGTTCTTTTCAGGCAATAACTCCGGTAACTGTCGGTGTGAGCCCCGAGACAATTTTGAATCACAGCCTGCAGCTGGAGCACAAAGCTCATATTGGTTGATCGCTGTTTTCTTTCACGCGGTGCAAGCTGTGGGCTGTGTCACCACAACACATGAGCCATCCCACGCTCGCTGGTGTCTGACCTGAGGAGGGGAGGCATTTCAAAAATATGTGCAACAAAATAGCCTCAGAGCAAACTGTGACAGGGAGCCTAGTGACGGGAAATGACCGCTTGTAACATTTAGAGGTGAAATTGTGATATGTAAAATAGACCCTGTGTGAACTGTCTGAGGCCTCAGCACTCTCAATTTTGCTCTGTGTAACTTCTCTTTGAACTTCGTAAGTGCTTCATGAATGCAAATCAAACCCTGTCTTTTATCATGTTGCCTCACATGGTAAAATTCACCGTGACTGCCAGCATGGGAGATAGCTGTAGCAAAGGCTAATTCGATCACAGGGCCAGGCCAGAGTGAGAGGGATAATTTACTTAAGGGTTGCAGCAGTTATCCTGTGAGATAAAACACCAACATACACCACATAAAAAACAACAAAGCTTTAATGAATTCAAAAATATATATATTACAATATCATGAAACAGTCTCATCATCCCTCTTCGACAGATAAGTGAGAGCTGCAGGGCATTAAAGGGAGAAAATCTCAGTGAAGAGAGCAGCCGACGAACATTAGAAAGCTTCATGCTTACTTAATGAATAATTGACCGAATCCATTCCCCTCACTTCAACAGAGGCAGACCTAGCTTTTGAAGGCGAAGGTTGTAGCCTTGTAGCATTTAAAACATTCTACTGCTGCTTCTGTGCTCCTTAGAGACAGGGGATGATGGGATTTAAGGGGATGGAGATCCCATAATGTACATTATTCTTCCTGGAAAAGCAGAGGGGGAAAAAATCCACACAAACAAACAGGAAATGGGTGCAAATAATGTCTGGAGTACTTGGAACTAGCATCAGTTAATAGGCAATTTAAGCCATAGAGTGTTTAAAAAGTCTTTAAAAAAGTGTTCTTGCCGAAAGTCAATGAAATAATTGGTGGCAAAAGGCAAGTTTATTAAAGAATGACGGGACAATTACGATGGATGACTAAGCATCTCTGGTTGTTATGCGTCTGAGAACATTTAAGGAAATCTTACCCCACATGTTCCCATTGAAGAGCTGCAAAGAGACATTTCTGGCAACAGCACGACAGGAGCAGCAGCTCTATAGTAACATTCATCATCGCGTTCCTTTGTATACGAGCCCCTCAGGACATTTTCCCTCATCACTACCTGAAGGCAGAAAGCATTTAAAGGAGCTGGATAAATATAAAGACATTTCCCACATGTATTAGGTACGGCTAATTAGATTTGATCTGTGATCCCCTAAGGGCTCCTACCACCTACTGTAGTGCTTAAGCAGTGCTGTAGAACTGTTTATTAATAGAGGTATTAATTATGGAACGACGTGATCAACCTGGTTCAGAATTTGGGTTTTGAAAATGTCAGGTGTGAGAAAAACAGCAACAAAACCAAAGCATCCAATTACCCAGCATATTTTAGCCTTTTCCTTAGAATGTCACATCTCATAAGATAAGAGCTGATGTTTGTTCAATGACAGACTAAGCAAAACGATAAAACAGCAAATAAAACGGCAGCCACTTCGTCTGAAAAAGCCAAAAAGAATTTCATGATTAATGCATGGCCTGTTGTTTTGATAAAAAAAAAGAAGAAATGCGCAAACTTCAGGGCCAAATGTTGTCTGAGGAGTGCTTTTATTATATCTACATTCTGATTAGTGTAGCCCGGGGTTGTCCAAGTGATTAGCACACTAAGAAACGTTCATTGATTTGAACACTATCTCATTCTTAGCCTACGACAATCACGGCTCCCTAATAGCACATTAAAAGATTCCTCACATCATCAAAAGGCGTTGAAAAAGAGAAGAAAATGAAAATTAGCAGAGCTTGGTGTCCCTCTCGCTCTACCCAACTAAGAGGTGAGATTTTTTTGGCAGTGATGATGTTCTCTTTGAAACACAGTTAAGAGAGTGAGAACATAGACTCGGATTCAAACCAAACTCCTAAATTCTTTTCTCAGTTAATTATCCAAGCAAGCCCCAGCCAAATTCCATTACTTGGCCAGTTCAAGGCTAATAGTGTAAATTCAATGATGAGCTATTTATGAGGCTGGGGGGGATTATGACGTTGAGTCTTCCTATGCCAGGCAGATTTATTCATTCCTTCACTTGTGATGGTCCTGCTATAGGATTTACTCATGGGACCAAAACAAGAAACATCCAGCCCTCATTATAGATAGCCCACTGGATCCAACTGTCTGATTTTTTTTTTATAATGTGGTCCTATTCAGACCTTCTCAGCCTCCAATTTTATTTGTATATCAGCGAGCTCTATCAGGGATGACTCAGAGGAATTAAAATAGGGCACCAATATTCATATATCTTGAAAATGCCTCATTCCTCCACTTATACTCTATTGTTGTTTGTCCAAGGTTTACTGTTATCATGCTTCTTAAGAGTTATTTGAAATGGACTTTATGCACATATTACACACAGTAGTGCACTCCAATATAAGTCGGTTATCCAGAAAACGACCTGTTGTTTATCATCACTGTTGTCCATGGGGGTAAAAAGCTTTGCACAGTCAATTTATAAGTTGTTTTCCCAGGACCAATAATTTAAAGAATAATACATGCCAGGGAATATACATTTTAAATAGCCTGCTTCCAGTGGTGTAAAGTAACTAATTGTACTCAAGTACTGCACTTAAGTACAATTTTGAGGGACTTGTACTTTACTTGAGTATTTCAATTTTGTGCCTGCCTTATTCTACCCATAGACTGTATATATAAAGATTCTACCCCACTACAATTCAGAAGTAAATAGTGTACTTTTACTAGACTACATGTATTTAATACCTTTAGTTACTTTACAGATTTGGATTAATGATGTCAAATAAAATCTACACGTAAACACTTTAGTTACACCTGGAGTAAAATTCACAAACTACCCTGCAGTATAAAACGAAATGTAAATTAGCTCCACCTTTACCACCTTTGATAAACACTTTAATGCAGTGGTTCCCAAAGTGGGGGGCGCAGAGGCATGACAGGGGTGGCGCGAGAGACCAGGAGGAAAAATGGTTATTAAATATATTTTTTTAAAAGATAAAAAAAAAAAAAAAAAAATCATAATTTGAAAAATTATTGATTCGAAAATAATATGATACAGTACTATTACGTCTGGGTCTCTGTGTTTCATTAAAGCTCTGCTCTGTGTGTGTGTGGAACGAGCCATTTTGTGTGCGTGCGCGAGCGAGAGAGAGAGCGCACCGGTACCGGAGATCGTTGTTGTTAGCTTCTGGTGCTAGCGAGCTACGCTAACGGATATAAGGAGTTTTTTCAACAACAAAGTGGAGGAGAGTCCTCTCCTGTCAGACTGAGAGGCTCAGTGAGCTAAAGGACTCTCTCAGTGTTATCTCAGTGGGTCTCAAACGTTTTGGTCACCATTAATGTAAACAATTATTTCCGAGGCACACGTTTATATGATCATTATAGTTGATAAAAAAAAAAAGAGAATAAATGAAAAACAGGTATGAAATACTATATGACAGTAAAAAAAGAATAAAGTTTAAAAGGGTGATTTGTAAAATATCCATAAAGAAAAAGTAAATCTGTTTACAGTTCTGTTTCATATGGGTGTTGAGAGAGGTATCCAGATTGATGCATTTAACTTCAATATTTAAAAATAAATCTTCCCGGGGGAGCTTATTCGGACCCCCCTATGTTTAGGTCCACACACCACCTGAATTCAACCACATGGAATATAAAAATAGCACTTTACCCCTGCTTACACCTATATGCCGTGAGCTGATTATCGAGCCTTCATTGTAACAGTCGCGGGTACACTGTGTATTTGCGTGGGGAGTGTTGCAGTAGAAAATTCCACTGTAGCGACCGGTACATTAATGGGAAACCCTAAATGTTTGAGCACCCTCTATGAAACGTCAAGCTACCCCACAGCACCCCCAAAATAAATCTCTGGCGCCGCCACTGAGCCTGACTTGTGTTGGGGGGGCCCGACTTTTTTTTTTCTCCAAAGACAGAAAAAGTTTGAGAACCACTGCTTTAATGCATCAATAATTATAATCAAAACATATAACATATATTATTCTGAAATGGGCAGATATGCATGAGTACTCCTACTTATGGCACTTTAAGTATATTTTGATGCTAATACTTTTGTTCTTTTACTTGAATAACATTTTGAATGCAGGACTTTCACTTATAAAAGAGTATTTCTTCTCTCTGGTACCTACTTAAATACAAGAACTGAGTACTTCTTCCACCTTTGCCCCCTTCTACCTATAATGTGGACTATATACTGTTGAAAAATATAATCTCTGGGACAGTTTACGTAAAATGTTTATTTTTGCACAGTTGACGTCATTAATGTGAAGAGGTAGCCTGCGGTTTTGGCCATGTTTGTTGTGCTTTTGAAACAAGAGTAGGCTATGCTAGCTTGTTGGTGCTCATGGTGTAACATGAATGTGGTTTGTTCTGGAGGCTGTGAACTGTGAGACGTGCTTACAGTCTTTCTTTCTTTCTTCTTCATCCCATGTATCGCTCATCTCTCCTGCCAGCCAAATGTCTCTACTGACCGTAATGTTGATATCTTCCATTTCTGTTTCCTGTTGGCGCCATTTAGCTCGGCCACAGTGAAGGGGCTCTGGCGCCCCCCTCTGTTTTCAGTGCAGTGTTGTAAATAGTACAACTGCAGGCAATGTTATAGTGAATTGAGCAGAAAATTACCAGGAAAAACTAATTGAATTGGGTTTCAGATAAAACAACCGCACACAGACCGCTGGAAAATAAAGATTACAGTACTACACAAATCATAACATACTAAGTTTAAGTGCAGTATAAAATGTGAAGTAGAGAAAGCTCAGAAGGAATGCATTTCTAA
Source organism: Trematomus bernacchii (assembly GCF_902827165.1). NCBI lineage: Eukaryota > Metazoa > Chordata > Actinopteri > Perciformes > Nototheniidae > Trematomus > Trematomus bernacchii. The sequence goes on along the minus strand of NW_022987714.1, from coordinate 10,603,440 downwards.
TAAACAATGATGGTTACATAAATCTAAAGAGATGAAAATAAAAACAAATTGAAAAATAGATTTACATATATTGGTAATCTAATACAATTTGGTGAATACCTAAAACTAAGAAATTGTCTGCATTGTTTGCACAATGGATGAAATAGTTTCTGTATACCTTTTTGACAAAGACAATCAAGCAATTTAACAGTAAAAAGCCTGTTTAATTGCAGAATATATTGACAGTACAGTACAGCAATAAAAGCACTGCCATATTGCTTCTATTTTACATGACTTACACAGCTGCTGCTCAGCTTATTAAACAAAAACAGTAATACGGTACTTGTACAGTAATGATGAGAAACACAACATACAAACAGGCTCACAGAGCACTGTGCCCATCACTTTTTACTGACAGGCGGCCTTTGTTAATTAAGAAATGCACAATATTATAATAATCATAAGAGCAAGAAAAACAAAGACACAAAGCATTCGATCCCTACAGCAGTGACATCCTCATCACTGGGGCAATAGGGAACAAACTGGGCTGAAACAAGCAGCCACACAGGGAGCAGAGAGCACAGCCACAAAGCCCACAGACAATAACAAAAGAGAAGAATAAAAACCAAAAGAATATGGATTACTTTGTACGTACGCAATACATACAAGACATTAATTGACTTAACGTTGTCCACTCTTTACTCTGTGAACTGGCCTTCATTTACCACATTACATCCTCTTTATAACTTGTACCTCAGTTTATGTGTCACATGAGTGCTGTTTCATCTCACTACAAAGCTTCAGTTTGTAAATAAGGGCACCACGGCTGCCTCCTCACAGCCTTCTTCTCCGACAGCTACCGAAAGAACCTGGGAGCCGACCTGTCATCAGTCACTGACTTGCGGAGCTTCACTCCCCGGCGTATAGACACCAGCATATCCTTGTCCTCCTGGGTAGTGGAGGACGGCTCCTGCGGCACACACCGAGCCGGATCCCCTGGCAGTGGGCTGTGGAAAGAGAAGTTCCCCTCACCGAGGGCGTTTGCGCTGGCTGCCAGCTCCCCTATCTTCTCCACCAGGCTGTGGCGGTTGGCAGCGAGCTGAGGGTCTTCCTCAGCGCTGTGGGCGGCCATGCCCAGGGCCTGCTGGGTGTAAAGGGTCCTGTCCGCCCCTCCTCCACAGCCCCAGGCTGTGTCGGGGAGGCTCATCCGCTTTGGAGAAGCCCTCATGTAGTCACCAGCAGTTGGGTCATCACCGTACAGAAACTCCTCGCTGCCGGCATGGTACTGTGACGGGCTGCCATAGCCCGGGGAATCTGGCACTGTGGGGGTCTTAACCGGCACGATGGGGGGCCGGATGGGAATGGGGCCAGTTGTGGATGGCGTCCGTCTCACCCCAGTTTTGGAAGATGGCGTCCGGCGAATGGTGGCCGTCCCTGAGGTGATGACTGCGGAGCTGCTCCCCCCTGCACCGTTTGTAGTGCCCTGCAGGGTCTTACCTGCAGGCAGACCTGCGGTGCTGGCAGGCCTCTTGGTCTGGATCATGCGGCGGTAGCTCTGAGCGATGTTACTGTGGCGTGGGATGGTGGAGGACTTGTCAAAGTCTGCCTGTCCTTCGCTGTCAGCATCCCCATTGAGAGAGTAGCATTCATAATCCGAACCTGAGGTGACAGGGAGTCATGAGGTGACAGGGAGTCATGAGGTGACAGTGAGTCATGAGCATCTAGATTAATAATAATAATAATGAATACAGAAAACAACTTTGTTTGAGGTTGTTATCTTGAAGAAATTATATCTTGTTCAAAATACACAAGTATGTTTCAGAAATGTATAAAGACAATGTATTGTCCAAGAAAACTATTGCGATAACAATCTTACTGTTATTTCAGGAATATTTTATGGCATTAATATGATTATATAAAAGCTTAATGATGCAAGTACACCCTTAGAAAGAGCAATGACATTTTCATCCATAAGAACATTTGATATACCGTGCGATTTATGAATAACGTAATATCGTGACTGGCCTAACCATGTATGTTTGACCCTGAAGAACTGTTAAGGACGGGTTACCTTGGGAGGGTATGGTGTCCTCGGAGCAGGATGGGGTGTTGGTCTGGGTGCTGTAGCCGCTGGAGTACTGCAGAGAGTCCCTGCTGCTCTTCTGCTGCTCCATACTGAGGCCTCTGGTCAGGACCATGGCCAGATTAGTGGCTGCCGGAGAGAGCGCCTCACCATGCTGAAGCACACACACACAGGCAGATGGAAAATACATAAAGATTAGCACACATTTACATATGCAGTTCACAACATTCTAAAAAGGTGGGCACATTTATATACTGACTTTTACATTTTTACTCCATGAGGACTTCTTACCTTGGCTGCAATGCTTCCTGGGCCCATTCTTGCTCGGTGTGGATCATCGGGATGCATCCCAGAATACCCCAGTGGACTGGGCGGAGCCTCCAGTTCTCTCATCTTATCCATAGACTCCCTCCTACGCTGCAGAGTGCTGGCCAGTGATGGCTCGCAGGATTTGGCCCAGTCCTGCAGCAGCAGACAGAACAATGAAGACTGTCCTAAATATGCGCCTCTCTTCAGTGTTTGCCGCCCAACAGTCGTGCAATTCAGTTAAACACAGAAACTGCTGGTTTGGCTCATGAACTGGTTAGATGCAGATGTAGACATGGGCCCCAAGCTATGCCAGTGTTGTTAAATGATAAAGCGGTCTCAGTTTAGCAAATATTGCTAAACTGAGCTTGATGAGCAACAGCAAAATGGTGACTGTGATGTTAATCTTGTTGCTTATTAATGTGCATGAAGGCAATACAACACAAGAGGCAAAGAAGCAACAAAGTTTTAAAAGAAAGAAAAAAAAAGTAAAATTGCAAATGAAAACAAACCTTCCAGCTAGGAATCTTTGATGTGGGTGAGGGGGTGTTGGATCCGGGGGAGTGGTTAAATGTGGGGGACGCAGGAAGTATGACAGACAGAGGTCTGATGGTGCCAGTGTGTGAGAAAGCAGGGCGGAAGGTACCGAAGGATGAGCATGAGCCAAACTGCAGAACGGACAGACAAGTCAGAGTGCTCAACATCCACGAATAGACTGTGGCTGTCAGGAAGAGCCTGCAGGCCTCTTAAAGCTATAGATAACATCGGGTGAAATGCATGGCACATTGCTTGTGTGTGTGACTGCATGTGTGTGTGTTCAATAAAGCAAGTAGATTGGTTAGATGCATGCAGTACTAACCGCCGTGGGAGAGTTGCACTCGCTGACAGACAGGCAGGTTTCTGAAGCCTCTGAGGAGGCTGAGCTTGTTGATTTCTTGGAAATGGAAAATGGAGTAAAAACAAAAGTGGAAGGGAAAGAGGAAGAGGGGAGAGGAAGGTAGGAGTGAGAGATGAGAGATGCATTAGGAAGAGGGTGAGAGTTGGAGAAGAGTGTTGATGAGCTTTAGGAGGAGGCAGGTATTTTGGTCTCTGAGGGGATCTATAGACCATAGCCTATATCGAAAATAAAGTAGCCTCTAAGATCATTTATTCAGAAAAGAACATTGCATCAGTTGGTGCCCAGTGTATTCTGTACTCTGCACGCTTTTCAGACCGTGAGAGTCAGAATAACTATCAGTCTGGAGGATAACAATCCTACATTTCAGCAAAACTCCATAAGCTCTGTCTGGGTTTGGGAAAAAAATGTATTCTCTTATTGAGACCTATGTGTTTTTGTCTGAAATGCAAACATGACAAGATTGAAGGTGCCCAATGGAAAAGGATTGATCTTATATAGAGTATAGAGAATTGTAGTAGATCTACACTGACAATAAAGTGGTGTGTTTCTGTGTGTTTGGCCTGAGGGATTTAGAGGAAGTCTGATTTGTTACTGGTTTTGCTGACATAATCCCCCCTAGTTTCTCCTGATTGAAGAATAAACTTCAGTTTTATGGCTGAGTTTGCTACCTGGCTGGCGATGTCAGAGGGCATGGGTGACGGAGGCTTGGAGTGGGTGTTGGCGTCCTGAGATACGAAGCCAGAGTCGTGGGAGGAGACGCTGCTGAGCCGATGGGCGCCTGCAGAGGGCATCTGGAGAATGCTGTTGACAGGATAACTCATGAGCTTAAACTCAAAATATATGGAGTATTGATAACAACCAAATAAAAACAAATCCACCAAGAAATACATCGAAATGTGTATTTTCCTCTTGTGTTTTCATCTAATGAGTCATCATTTCGATAAATGGAGGATTTCTATTGACCAAATGAAAACAAATCGAACAAGGGAAAAAGTCATTTGTATTTCCCTTTTATGTATCAGTTTGTTTTATCATATGCCGCATTAAAATGGCACAAACAAAATGAAGAGGTGTTTTGCATTTCTGTGTTTTCCAGCAGAGAGGCGCATAAATGTGTCAATAATAAGACAACTTTATCTTTGAAGAGGCACAGCGGTTTGAAGATGCAACATACATTTTAAAATGTTAAACCAATCAACTATCGTATTAAATGTTAAACCAATCAACTATCGTATTAAATGTTAAAACAATCAACTATCGTATCTCATAATGAGGGTCCATGGCGAGGCGATGGCTTGCAGCTAGCAGCACATTTTTGATTTGAGAATTATTTTTGATGTGTTTTTGAATGTAGTGTTCGTGCAGCCGTTTGGACCACAGGGAACTATTTTAATGTGAAAGGATATCTGTCATGGCCGCTATCAGTTTGTTTAAGCAAGGATACGGTTTGGCCCCATAGCTGCGAGTGCTTATTTGTGTTTCAATTGGAAAATGAATGATGCATCTTTGTCTTCTCAAAAGAAAAAGCCCCCTCATGCCTTCCTATGCTGAGTAATGACAGTGCTTTGCATTTAGTTAACATGCTGATCTCTGTGGGACAAAACTGAAATGGGATAAGACTCTCACCTCACTTTGTTTCCCTGTGCTATGGAGGCAATTATTTTCATGTAGCATGGAAACAGTCAGATCAACATTAAAGGAATAAAGACAAATCACTGCCTTTTAACGTGTTGTTTGTTCTAAATTATGCCAGAGTAAATGCCTGCATACATTTTTTATTTCACATTTTCCCCTTGTTTGATTTGGGTCTACGTGAGCATCGTAAATCTTCCATAAAAACATGCAGTATGAATGTGAAACAGGATAATGATGAAGATTTCATCATTTTCCCCCGCTTATTTTGTTCTGAAACGTGTTAGGAAGATTTATGTGTAGGCCAGTGCAAAAGAGGATAACAAGTTCCATGAAAAATGTATCACAAAAGCTAGGATCGTGAAGGCAGTGTCATGAGAACATTCTAAATGATGCCATTCTTCTAATTTTGGTGCATCAAAGAGCATTGATCCCTTCTTTTGATTTTGCTTTCCCTCTGAACATTAACATCTGTCTTTGCTTTGTGTCTCCTGCTCTGTCATTCTCACTTAGCGTTGCTTCTCTTTGTCACCCACGCGTTTGAAAATGTGAAACTTATGCGTCTCACCTTCCCTCTGTACTTCTCCCCCTCTCCCTCCGGAATTGATCTGAAGTTATCACTTCTCCTTAATCTTTTTCCCCTGGGATGAGGCTTGTGGAGGAATGCCAAACTAAATATGACAAATGAAATAACTATAAATGATTCATTACACTGTCCTTATGCCCCTTTCTCTCTCATCTGTGTCTTTTAATAAGCTTTCAGAGAGCTTGTTTTTCTTCCGTTTTGGATTGTGTTTGTCTTTTGATCAGAAACAGATGAATAACCAAGTAGGTCTGCACATAAAAGGCCACTTTTTTTGAATGTCCATATACCACTGAAAATCCCCCACAACTGAATCATGACATGCTTTGTTATGAAAAAGCTTTTTAATGATGAACTAAAGCGCTATAGAAATACAATTTATTATTATGTTTATTAACCAAAACATCGACATCGGTCAAGCCGGTTTTGCATCATTCCTTTAAGTGGCTGCGTTGACAATAAATGTAGAATACAAAAAATATGCTGCTGTGTTAATTGGTAAAGATATCAGTGATGTTATGTCATGAACTGTAACATTAAAGCAGGGTGACTGGAGGTTTGATGTTCCTTTAACTGAACATTTCAAGGGTTTATATGTAAAGAGAATCTCCTCTCCTGACCCAAAATGCTCTTTTGACCCACATTTTTCATCATTAGACTTTCAAATATGCAAAACTTGGTTCTCGTCTAGGATCACGGCTGTCAGGCTGTAATGTTTTACAGCTTTGGAGCTAATCTGGCTGTAAGAAGCTTGAGAAGTGCAAATCTGCCCCGAGCACGTGCGGAGAAGCTGGCGAGATACACCGTGTAGTGCATGTCGCCTGTCACTGATAGTGTAGCTGTGTAGTGGTGGGGGGAGGAGGTCCCCAGCACCTGTATTCATGACATACTTTATACATTTTTTTCTTTGCTTTTTGGTATAATAACAGAGTTGAAATCAAGACTGCGCATAGGTGTTTACTCAACACAACATGACAGCTCAGATCCAGCATGAATAATAATCCGCCCGTAGCAACACATCTGACATGGTATATGAAACAATTATAAAACGGACAAGTAAAATCAAGCAATCTGATTGGTTCTTAGCCGTGGTATACTGAGCGTATACCACGGGTAGAATTGTAAGTTACTTTTCACAACAACTCAGTAACCCTCCGCGTCTGAGATAAACAGTATACAGTTGGGCCGAAAAGCAAACTGCTTGCAGTTTGCTTTTCAAACTGGAACAAGAAAGCAGCGGAGAAGTAACGGGGCAGAAACCCTCCTTTTTACGCAACGGTCCAGACATAGACATCAAACGGCAAAAACATATTCAGTGTGCAGTTCCTTTGGCATTAGGGCAGGGATATTTAGATACTTTCCAAGGTTTGACATAATGAATTGTGCTACTTTTAAAGCGAGCAACGATGTTTTCAAATCTGTAATCAAAAAGGTCCGCAAAAACATTTAAGATTAACTTCGACCTCCGGGGGGGGGGGGTCTTACTATGGAGGAGTGGATTGAGGAGTGCCTATCTCCAGAACAAAAAGCACCTAAACGACGACATGTAGAGCTACGTGAAGAGCAGGTCGACCAACTGGAAAAGTATCACCATTCAAAAGCTTTCTGATGCGGGTCTTGAAACAAAGCAGAGAAATTATGACCGTTAGTGGCCACAGGTGCGAAAGCTCTCTCCAGAGCTACTGGAAGCCGAATCTCGGGGACCGGAGAAAGTGGAGCAATATTCTCGCCACGCCAAGCAACAGCCTAGAACAACCTCAGCCTATACAAGTAACCACGTAAGCCATGCTACTGATGCTGGACAGTTTTTCAGTGGGTGCACAATAAACGGCAACATACACATTAATGTAAATAAATAGCCAAATAATGGATCAACGCTCTCTGTCTAATATGTTCGCTAGCTGTTGTTAGTGTTGTTGCATAGCAACCACCTCGCACTATGTTTCGTGCAGAAGGCAACAGAGGGACTATTTTATTTTGAACATCATTATTTACTAATAAAAACTATTTAAATTAGAGTGTGTATTTTTCTTTCATATTGCCACACTTGGTAACCGTTTTATAAAAGCAATAGCTCACTTCAGGCCGTGATATATGCTCATTATATCACAGCTAAGGGGGTTGTCGACCCTCCGCTTCGCGTCGGGCCGAACCACGCCCCTTAGCTGTGATATAATGAGCATATACCACGGCCTGTCGTGAGCTATTGCTTAAATGCACGTTGAACAGAGAACAAAGAGCAACAAGGGGTGGGTGTGTGTATACGAGTGTGTTTATACCTGCACATGCTGCTCTTCCTGGAGCCTGTGCTGCTTGGGGAGGAAGGAGGGGTCTGGTAGGACCAGCTGTAGTCGGAGCCCTTCAGGTCCCGGATGACCTGCGGCAACACATAATCATGATGGTGATGATATATACGTGTAATTGTTAAAATAGTAATACAAAAAATGCTAATTATGACTTGTATCCTCATCCCCCTCAAAAGTTATTCGACAAGCTGTGCTCAAGGGGGAAGAATTCATTTGAAATCACTCAGCTTAGCCATGGTGTGGTGCAATCGTAATAGGGAAGGTATGTCGATTTCAGAAAAGGCTTTATAATTTCCTGAAACAGCTAGGCATTGTATTTGTAAGCAAGTGTTACTCAATAAGGAGTTAATAGTATAATTATGTGTTAGCAACTTTTTTCACGAGCATATATAGCCACGCATGTTATGCTCCAAGGCACAGGACCTATTTTTGTATATAATATACCAGGGACACCGTCATTTATCTCTATTGGAATAATAGTCTCGTCTATAGTCTTAGTTATGTAAAATAAAAACATAAGAGTAAATAAATCTGAACTTCTCTGCCCCCTGACACAAAGTATGTTTTGTAAGGCTTTTGTTATACCAAAAATGATTGTTTGTTGGATCGATTATGTGTTTGTTTTGATCCTATTGATCATTATTATAAAAGGATAGAATCAACAGACTCATTAAAACTGTGAACTGTAATCACACAAAGTGGATTTGATTTTGATCAAAATAACCTGCCCATCTGTGCATGTCAGATAATAAGTGTAGCAGCAGCATCAGTAGAATCATTATCAGCCCTTACCTGCTCACTGGCGGGTGGCAGCTTGTGGGGGTCTTCAGTCAGCAAAGTGAGGTCATCAACAATTGGCTGTAAATGTGTTATTTCTCCCAGCATGGCTATCTCTGCATTCTGGAGGGGGAAAACAGGATGGGTCAAATTAAACAGAGACTACATCAGCAACAAAGCAAAACATCAGAGATGGCAAAGTACACACATCCTTTACTCAAGTAGAAGTACAGATACTCGTGTTTAAAAATACTCTGGTAAAAGTAGAAGTACTGACTAAACTTCTTTACTCAAGTAAAAGTAAAGAAGGATGGGCTTCGAAATGTACTTCAGTAAAAAGTACCCATAACTACCAACAGTTTTAAAGAGTACCTGACCTCACTTTATATGAATAGAACAATAATGTCATTGTTAGCTAATGAACGTTTTGATGCTGAACAACGACAAAATGACAACGTTTTCATTGGTCCCTCTTGTTTAGAGAAGACCAGGAAATGATGGATACACGGATCGTGTTCAAATCAATAGACACGCAATGACTCTAAATAATAATGATCATGCCTCCAAACACAGATTAAAACTAAAGTAACGAGCCTGTTTTGAAAATGTAAGAAGTATAAAGTACAGGCATTTGTGTTAAAAATGTATGAAAGAAAAGTAAAAAGTAATCAGAAAAATAAGTAGTGGAGTAAAGTAACGTTACCAGAAAAATGTACTTAGGTACAGTAACGAAGTATTTGTACTCCACTACTTCCCACATCTGCAAAACATGTATTTACACCCGCGAGGTGAACACAGTCTAAATGTTCCTCACCACCACAGGCTGCAGCAGGGTAATGAAAGTACAGTAACGCCCCCTCTCCTCCAGCAGGGCTCTGCGCACCGCCTGCTTCTCCGTCTCCTCCATCAGCAGGTACATGTCACTCACGTCCTGCATGGCACTGTCCAGCTGGGGGCGCAAGTTACCCCGGCCTATTAAAATGCAAAGCAAAGGGTGCAGACACACAGAAGAGGGGAGGGCGGAGGGAGGGAAGATGTGAGGAGGGTTAAGTAAAGAATGATAAGAGAGGAGGAGGAATGAAGAGAGATTGAGAAATTGAGGGGCGGATGATAACGATGTGAAGGAAGAAAAGTGGACATAGTTCAGGGAGGAGGGAAAGAGTAAAAAAAAACGAGAGATGATTAGAACACATAATGATAAATTGCTGTGTAAACATTACACTCAAATGATTCATGTTCATGGGAATGAGTGGACGCTAAAACATGTCAACAATCGTGAACTGATGCAAAACAACTGGTGGTGACTTGAATGTCCTGAAATGGATGTTAAGAGAATTTCTAAAGAGTTATTCATGATTGCAAACCACAATGACACTAGATGATGGATGGAAGGCAAAAGAATAAAAGGTTGCAATGAAAATGACAATGGAGATGCCATATTTTCTGTCACTGAAGGCGTCAACTTCTGCCAGAAGAAAACACCTGATATATCTTACCATTTTTGGTTTAATCTTAAACAATGCACTCATTGTAACTATCTATAAACTTGAAAAATATAAGTAAGAAAAATAGTTTTGTCTGCAGATATTCTGTACTAAACAAGACCCCTGTCATCCACCAATCTGGATTTTTTTTCCAGATGTCTACCCCATGTTTTATTCTTTATAAAATGTCTATAGCCCAACTGAAGAAAACAAATATCTTTCATCAGCTTATGTAGAAAACGATTGCACAGATTTGGTTTTTGCTATGTTTCTTATATCATAGTTATTCCAACAGTCCTATTGTCTTTTATACTTTGACTGGCACCTTCTATGCGTTTTAGAAATAGCAGTTTAATTGGCTAATATTGCAGAGCACCAGCGTATAATATGACACTGATTAAATTAAGAGTCCCATGAGAATGACAGCTTGCCAATTAATAGGCCCTTAAAACCAAAGTTTAGGTCTCTGGGAGTGTTTTTTAGCACTTAGCTAAGGGGAGCCAAATGTCAGCTCAAGACAAAGACGCTAAAATTACTGAGAGGAATGAAAGATTGTCTAAGAGATACATTGCCAAAAAGTGGCAGTTCTTACTTTATTAAGAGGCTTTTAGGGAGTTGAAAGGCTGCATTTGAATGAGTGATACATTTTATGATGGCTAAATAAATACCATTTAGCTGCTTCAGTTTAAGGGTCCTGTTGCACTGCGTTGTGGATACTTAAATAGAACAGAGCTGTCGGTAATGCCATTAGGAACACCTGTTCTATTCCTGCCATGACCTAAGCCTGTTTATTTACATGTATAACTTACATCTTCAATGTTTGGATTTCGACTATGAGTTTCAAGTTCAGGTAAAAGATTACTCAATGTTAGATATTTGGGGAAAGTTGCTTTCTTTTAAGAGTTAAATGAGAAGACACCAATCAAAACATAAAGCTACATCGGGCAGCTGGTTAGCTTAGGTTAGCATAGAGGCTAATAACAGGGAAAAGGAGCAAGCTAGCTAGCTAGCTAACTAACTAACTAACTAACTAACTAACTAACATAGCACTATGTAGTTTGTACAATTTAATTTGTTTGTATGAATACAAAAAGAGATGAATTAGATTATTATAAAAAAGGTTGATAGGTAGTTTTGTTACTGAAGCAAGGGTAGCCGTTTCCCCCTGTTTACAGCCTTTGTTTAAAGCTATCTAAAAGGCTGCTGGTGGTAGCCTCTTTAGCATTCAGTGGAGAGTGCTATCCTCTTCTCATCTCTCTGCAGGAAATTCAATAATCCAATTTCTCAAAATGTCAAACAATTCCTTTTCTTAAACAAAAAATGCTAAGAAAACACAGTTTTTTTACTGGCAGTTTGTTTAAAGAATGATTACAATGCCTTTAAAAACTATGTCATGGAGCACAGCAGACATACCTAGAAGCTCTACAGCCAGGGGAAATAGCCAGAAAGAAATAGAGGAGAGGTTGCAGGGACAGGCAGGGGAGGAGAGACAGAAGAACAGGCAATGTTAGCTGTATCACATCAGGGCACATTGCATGTTTATGACCAGACCGTACTACTGGCTTGCAGTAAATCCTGTATGAAAATAGGCGTTTAATTACATCCAGCAGTAGGGGCTAATGCAAACACAGCCAGGAAAGAAGATAATTTCTTTGATTTATGAGGTAGAAGCTGTAAATCACCCAAAGCTGGAAAGGAGCTTTTGAAATTTGGTTGAGTTGTCATTTCTGATGCTACACTCTAGATGGCGCCAGTTTAATCTGAACCATTAGAGCAGAAAAGAGACCAGCAGCACAGCATACTTCATTAATATCTGCCTTAAAATGTCAATGAAGGTGTGGGAGGTTGATCAATTACACATTCTTGCCATAGTGGGAAGTGTTTTCTCACCTTTTCTTGCTTTTTTCTGGAGTTTTATGGTATCCAGCGACTTCCTTTTGATTTCCTGACGAGACCTCTTGTATTCTGCGTAGAGCAACCAAAAAAAAAGTCAGCTCCTGTCAAATTTACAGTTCTCACAAACACATATTTATAGTTTGTATTTCCATGTTGTTCACCTTTGGCATGGTCTTTGTCCAGTTGATTGGCTGTCTTCTTCCATTCCTCTATTCTGTCCTGGAGAGGCGTAACCAGGCCTTCCATAAGAGCACTGCAGTGACAAGGAGGCACAGTGTGAGAAGAGAGAGTGAGAGGCATAACAAATAGCTTTACTTCCATCCATGGCGCAAAAACACTCAGTGAAGAGTGGCAGAGAGGGAGGTCAACAGGGATGGGATGGGACCTTGGATCAAAATAATCCTCTCAAAGTAAGAGAGGTACGAAAATTGCAATGGGGGGGGGGAAGCCAGTGACACTTACTTGGTGAAGTGGCGTAATTTTGTCTCAATGCTGCGGTGTCGCATGCACATCCTAGTCAGAGCTGAGCCGACGTCCCTGGTGGCACCTTGGATGAGACAAAACAAACAAATGATCAGCCACTACATAAGAGGTTTTCATTTCAAATTGCAGATTGAAAAATAGGTTTTTCTACGGATGAGACGTCATCAAGAGAGCCTTTTGCAAGGTTTATTCCTGTACTGTCAGATGGATTTATCCGTGTGTTTCCCTCGTGTGTGTTTCCCTTTGCAGCCACTAGGGGGAAGAGTGCTGATTGTAAAAGCAGACCCCATAAAAGTCACATTTGTTTGGGGAAAGCAAATGTGACACTGTAAACTAAAACCTTCCACTCCCAGCTCCCGCTTCACAAAACATGCATTTATCCTTTTGACACTTCCGGGATTGCGTGCGTTACTCACACCACAACAGTATAAACAACAGCTTGTGTAAATCAGTGACTGTACTTCTCCTCTCCACTGAAGTGTAATTAAATGGGTTTTTCAGCCCCTAAAGCCCAGGCTGGCCCACTGTCCCAATGAAGGTTCACAGGCTGGTGTAATATGTGCCAGCACTGATCCGGTTGTAATCTGGGCCACATAGGGCTAATCTGAGGGTCTCTAGCCAAACACAGACACACACAAAGGGAAAGAGAGAGGACCTCTCTCAGCAGCAGACAGACCTCAGAGCGGAGGCATGCATGCTTGTGTTTGTATTCACATGTGATTTTTTGGAACGCATGTGCACAGGTTTGTGTGTGGACAGGTGGTGTGATTTACCATCCCCCCACCCTTTCCGAAGTTCTCACCCCCTCTATCCTGGAGGAAAAAGGAGGGAACCCTGTAAGGGGATATCCCTCTATTCTTCCCGGCCTGCTCTGCCTTTCCTGTTCTCTCTGTTTCCTAAACACCATTCATGCAGGGCGGACGCACGAGAAGAGAAACCGACTTCAACACTGTAAAAAAACAGACTGTAAGTGATGCATAGAATAAAACAAAAAAGAAACACACAACCAATTTAACGAGGTTGAAATCAGACACTCAGTAAGGAATGCTCCATATGGACGTCCGGTGAGATCTGTGCTATTTTTCAAGTTATCACAAAAAGAAACTAGGTTACCACCATCTCCGGCTGATATCACGTCACAGTGCCAGCTCAAAGAACATTTCACCACTCGGCTGTCAACTTCAGTGATAGTTGATGCAGTTCAAAGAAACCGAGCAACAGATCTGGGCTCCATCTTGTATGGCAGATGTAGAAAAAAGACAAAGGCTCTGTCCTGTGTCTGCGCTGATTTTCTACGTGAATGAGAGAGGGGGGGGGGTGAAAGGTCATCCAGCTGTATCACACGCAGACGTTACACCACCAGCAGAAAGTGATTTAGTGAACATGTGGAATCTATACACTGAGCTCTTGCTATAAATAGCGCGAGAGGTGTTCATCATTAAAGGACTGGTGTTGAGTTTCTGTCATGTAGCGGCCTTTATTCAGTGCTGCATGAAGTCATAGGAGAAAAGTGCACACAGGACATGTGCGCGCGCAGGTTATGCATCTCTCCTTTTCTGACTTTCTTCTCTTAAATGCATTACAGGAGCCTACAGCTGCAAATCAGCTCTTACAGGATGGAGGGAGACTGAAGGAGAAAGAGGGGGCTCTTTTATCTGTATAACAGACCTCCCCAATGTCACCATCGGCCAGCAAGAGCCCCCAACCCCCACTCTCCTGTCCCATCCACACCTGCCAATTTCTCTTCCTCTCCCCTCCTCTTCCTCTGCCGTCTCCTCCTCGCCTCCTCCCCTTCCCAGAGGGGGATCAGCCGACAGCTACATCCTGGGGAGGTCCAGAGGCTTCCTGCCTATGTCCGAGAAACCTGCTGGCCTCTGGCCTCCACCGGATGGACAGAGCTGCAGCGATTCACTCCCACAGCACCCTGCATGCACTCAGGCATGTGACAAACATATACAAGCTGGGAGGAGGGATTGAAATGTTGCAGATTTCAAACTGAAAAAATAAATAACAGTCATCCTTCCACCCATCCTAATATAAGTCCTTCCTCTGCTGCTCGGTCTCATATGTGTTCCCGTACTACAAAACTGAATTGACAATTACTTTTCGAAGGATATTTATTTTCCCTTATTATGGTATTTTTGTGTATTACTAATACAATGTAAAGTCTGCTGAAATCTACTTAAAGAAAGGTCATGTTGGTGTGACACAAACACAGGACCTATTACAGGAGACTGTCGTTTGTGTCTCTGTATAAGACAAAAAGTCCTCTTTAACTTGTGTAAATGTAATACATAGACCAAATCTGATCAATTATCTTTTTTCTTTACCTACCCAAGTAATCTGTACGGAGCCCTGGAGGGTTCATAGAGAGAAAAATGAATAAAACGAGGTCACGTTGTATTAATTCGTGCGCACGAGATGTAATTTGTGCGCACGAGATGTAATTCGTGGCCTCAATTTAAATAAAACGAGGCCACGCTTTATTAATTTGTGCGCACGATATACTTTCTCGTTCGCACAAGATACTTTCTCGTGCGCACAAGATACTTTTTCGTGCGCACAAGATACTTTTTCTGCCCCCCCCTCCCTGTGAGCCCAGTGTGCTCTGATTGGTCAGCTCGCCCACTGGCTCGCTGCTGCGAGGAGCTGGCTTACTGGTGTGGTTTCCTGCTTGCTGCGAGACATCGCAAATGGACGCGGGAAGGGGGGGTGCTCCACTAGCACCCGCATCCCCCCCCGCACCCCCGAACCCGGCGCACCTACAGTGTAAGCGCGCCACAGTTTTGCCGCGCTGCGAGGCTCCACTAGCACCCCCCCCCCCAGTGCGTCACATTCTCGCTGCTAAAAGAGAGTGTGTGTGTGAGGAGCTCCACGGATTGGTCCATTTTGGACCAATGGGTCCATTTTGGTATGGGCACGTCACCATACCCAGGAAGAAAACAATGGAAAAACAAAAATCTCTGCGTTTTGGGGCAGCACAGACAGGTCTTTTCTGTGTTAGAGTTTTACTCGCTACAGGGTGTACTTTGAGGGTTTGTGACTTTGCAGACCGTTTACATGCAGAAAAACCTTCATAACACACAAGGGGACGGGTAATAACCAGAAAAGCATGACATGGGACCTTTAATGTGTTGCTTAAAATAATACTTCTGCATACAGTATGTGACACTGTAAGTGTTGCACGGCCAGATACGGCTCAAGAAGCTGACTCAGATAAGGAAATATATTATACATTATGATGTGATATGAATGATAATGGGACACATCGAAGTCTGCACTCACAGTACGTCATTTTACTTTGATCCGGTTACTTGTGTTGTGGCAGATATTTAAGTAAGCTTTCTTAACGCTAATGCTATAATAGTCAGATTGCTCTGAAGATGGGAGGGGATATTCTATAAATGTTCACGTTCACACAGTCAGTTGATTTTTGCCGGCCGTCTTTCCTGCAACGGCAGTTTTTCTGTATTTCCTTTCTCCTGTAATATGACTTGATAGCTTTAAACTCCGCACACTGAGCTGAGGCGGTGCTTTCACTGAGTTGATCTCTTATCCTGGAACCTAACCTGCTCCGGACCAGGTTAGCCGTTCAGCATAAGTTACCATGGAGATCTAGCCCACTAAAAAGAGAACCAGCGTCGTAGGACCGGAAACCCAGAGTTTTCCCTGAAGTTAGCTCGCTAAGCGAAAATCCGGCTTCGTAGTACAGGCCTCAGGGCTCCGTAAATCTGCCTTGGTTTTGTTTTGTTTTATTTACAACTGTAACCACATGTTTAAAACTGTAAATTACTTTTTTCAAATGTAGGGCTGCCCCATTACATTTTTAGATGAAGAGTAAACTAATTGGTTGTTTTGGTCTTTTTCGAGAAGGATTTCTTATGTTGAATTAGAAGACTTACTCTAGTTTCCAAATGTTCCCTCCTTTTGTCCCCCATTTGAGATTGTTATTTGTTGTTCAAGCCCTTTGAAGCAGTTTCACAAACTTAGATGTTGGGCTTTAAAAATATAATATACCAACTACCTCCATATCTTAGTCTATTAATACAGGACTTTGTAGTAGCATGAAACGTGGCTAAATGTGTGTAGGAGCTGGGAAAGTGATTATTTAGCAGACTTGGACCCCTGGGGCTTCAGGGGAAGCACGGCCTTCCTGGTAGCAGACACCCACACGTGCATTCATGAAGTAAAACACAGACCAGGATGGAAGAGAGCTATGATGTAACATAGCCGTATATCTTGGGACACGTATATGCAACTGAACAGTAATGTGTAGTTTATCAGAACAGAGCTGCTGCCATGCATGTCGCCGAAGCTAAAAAGGCAGCTGGTCCAATATGTAAGCCGAAAACACATATGAATTGCCAACAGATCTGCTATGTTTGTTGTCGAGTACATAGGATTGTTGGTGGAAACGTCAAAACCCTACTGTTGGGGGGAGTTGGAAGAAGTCATCAAATCTTTCCCAGAAGTGAAAATAGCAATAATAAATTGTAAAAATGCTGTTACGAGTAAAATTCCTGTATTTGCAATCTTACTTATTAGAGATTAGTAGACATTATGTGTTATGGCCCATTTTTTAATCACATATATTATATGAATGGGTTATAAGTATTTTTAACATTATTGTGTATCAAAGCTAGTAAATGTGGATTTCATTTTGGTTACTTTATATACTGCTGCTGGATTCTTTAACCAATATTATGGCAATGTTTATTTTTTAGTTGATTGATTTTTTTGAATACCATTTTGGCTACCAAAATGTAGTGGAATACAAGTATTAAGTAGCATACAATGAAAATAGGTAAAGTACAGTAAACATTAAATTGTACTTCGGTAAACGTATTCCATCACATTCCACCACTGTTTTAAAGCTCCAGGATCCAGGAGCAGCACAGTGTGGTCCGGGTGTTTAGCGAGTGGTTCCATCCAAATCTCTGGTTCTGATTAACTCCGGTTTCTCGGGGTAGGAGGAGTGCTTTAATGGGTCTGCTTTATAGGGGGCTCTCCTGCCAGGAGCCAGGAGCCAGGAGCTAAACCGCCACAGGTCTCACTCCCTGATGTCTTCAACATGGTAGCTTAACTATCTCTCCCTTTCAGCATGTAAACCCTGCTGATCGGCTCAGGTTTCATGCGCACTGGAGACTACAGTGAGATTCTGCTGTTGTTAGAGTTCTCAAGCTGAATCCAGTTCTCCTGACTCGAGTGGGTGCTCCCTCTTTCTCTGCTTCCTGTGTCAATAAAGCATGTTTATGTGGGCTGTAGAACGAAAAGGTACAGAACACCCTCACAGTAACACTTCCAGGAATATCATTTTTTGCTAAGCTCTCACAAAGTTTGCCGCTTAGCAAAGGAAATTCCATCATCCGTGAGACAACACTTATTGCTCACCTTGGCACCTTTGGCGTCGCCTGCATGAACAGTTAAGCCTCCTGCCTTTCGCCTCCCTCGCGCCTTTTAAGTGCTACAGAGTGTGACCTGGCAGGGACACAGCGGAGGCCACTGATGGATGAAAGGGGCCGTGGGATGAGAAGTGAGGATGAAAGAGGGTACACACTGCCGAGGTGCCGGCTGGCTTTGGGCAGTCAGAGGGCAGAGGAAGTGTTTGCTGCTGCAGGTGCAACAGCACAAAATCTCCCACATCAGGCCCAAAAAATACGTTTTTCCAACACCAACAGGATCTTTGTGCGTTTATCTTCTCAAAGAAACCGAAAACACAGTGCAAAAATGTTTTGTCAGTAAAGAGAAGAAACAAAAAGAGGATGAAGAGGCATTGCTTTGATTTTTTTAAAGCTCCACTGCTTTCGTGTAGCTACTACTTGAGCAAATATGCCGCTGAGATTTCTGAATTCAAAAACTATCATACATTCAAATCATCAAACATTTGCTTCAAAGCGCAGCTGGAGTTCTGCCGTAGTGTCTGCTTGGGAGACGTCAGTATTCAAAAAATATAAATCCTCCTGTGCTTCTTCTGGTAAGGGAGCAATAGCTTCTGATAGAGGGAAGAGAAAGCAGATAAGAGCGCCGCACGGACATCGATTGAGGAACAAGAGTGGAATAGTGGAGTCCTAGATCTGAACAAAGTTACTTTAATTGTGGATGACAGACACAGACAGTGTGCAAGTCTTTTGAGAAACTCTATTGAATCTCTCTGATCTAAAATGTAAGTATATTCACGTTCTTAAGAGACGGACTTCAAAGCATTTCACAAGATTCTTTGTTCGTGATTGTGAACGACTGTTTCACTCGGTTATATGTAAATGTTTCATCTGCCGACTGATTGAGATTAAAAGTGTATTTTACTTTGTTGACAAAGCCTGGTGTGGTGGGACTGTGTTGGATTGAGGGGGTTTCACATCAAAATTACTTTGTTAGAAAAGAAAAATAGGCCATGATTGTTTTTATTTATTGTCTTCAATGACATCAAAACAATCAAGACACAGAACCCACTGCTGTGCTTGTACAAATAAGAAATACCCCCTATTTTATTTTGAGATTGTTTTCCTCCTTACAAAATGAATATCTAGTTTTTAGAAATGATAAACTGGCAAGCCTTCGTTTTGTCACAAACTTGACTTTTACTTCTTCTTACACCAAATAAGGAACTTTTTTTTTTTTTTGTATATATATATATATATATATATATATATATATATATATATATATATATATATATATATATATATATATTTTTGGAAACAGCCAAATATCATAGATATGAAATTCACCATGCGATAATGAAAAGAAATGTAGCAAATCTTCACATTTGGAAATTGACCTATCCCTTAGTGACGGTGAGGATGTTCATGATTGAACTTTGGAGAAACAAGAACAACATTCAAAACCTTTGATTCACTTCCTTTCATGTGGAATGTCTCCTCTTACAAGCAACAACACAAATGAAAGGCAGAGGAAACGGCTTCAGGATCAATTGTTTAAGTCACTCACACACTCACACACATATCCCATTGTTGTCTGGCCTCAATGCACAGCAAGTTTCACCTCACAGCGACAAACAGCCACAGAGGTTGGTGTCTCTTGATGTGGTATAAAAAAGTTCTGGAGTGCATTAGGACGAGACTGGAGAAGGAGTATGAGGAGGAGGAGGAGGAAGAGGAGGAGGAGGAGGAGGAAGAGGAGGAGGAAGTGATATTTTTCTGTTAAAGAAGCTTCCTGTTCGAGGACATAAATGCTGCTGAAAATAAATGCCGCCCCCAGTCCAGATGTGCTGTTTCATTGGAGATGAAAACTGGAAGACAGAGAGAGAAATGCGAAATAGGATAAAGTGAGGATAGAAAGAAGTCGTTTATCCTGAAATAAGTAGAGAGAACAGAGAGGATTGTCTTCACCTCACCTCGAAAGGGGAAACTGGAGGATCATATGCAATACAAAAAAGAACCCAGACGTATTTAAACTGAAAGTATTAACAGCCAGACACTGACTTTGAGGCAGCGGTCCGTGGAGGTTGTCTTTGTCTCAGCTGAAAAAGTTCTGCCCACTCTCTTGTTCTGCCAAAGTAGCTCATTTGCAAACAATCCTCCGCACAATGCCGACACCTCTGCTGTTTTTCATCCACCACCTGTAGCCTGTGAGTCATAAGTTACCCTGAGGGGAGGTTTATTATCATCACTCCACATTTTCCTTAGAGACAAGTTTGTGGGAGAAGCCAGTCAGGGCCTAGGTGTCAAATATAAACCCTGTGCATACTTTATAGTCACATAATAATAATAATGAAAACCTTTCCATGTGGGTGGTTGGACTGAAATGTCTTCTCTTCTACAAAAACAGTAGATTATACTGGAACGTTCTACCTAGTAAGTCCTCATAAGTTAAACAGATATCTTTTCCCCATAATGATTGAGTTTGACAACAATACCTTCAACTGCTTGAATAAAAAAAAACTAGAACTGGAAGCCCTTACCAAAAAAAGATTTAAGTATTCCCATTTTAAAACCTGACAATGCTACAGCCATGCTAGCAGCTTTGTGAGGATTAGACACATTGTTGCTTAGATCTAAAACATAGTATCTTATATGCATGCTAACACACTCCCAATGACAAAGCTAACATCCCAATACTTAAGCTGAAAAGTGTACATTCAAGTTCACTATCTTACAACGCGTGTTAGTAAGCATTCAACACACAATACAGCTGAGGTTGATGAGAATGTCAGCATATGAAAAAGCCACGGGATCGAAAACATTACGGAAATTAATCTTGAGGGGAACATGAATGCTTGTACCAAGTTGCATGGTTGTTGTTCCACCACAAGTTTAGACTTTCGACCAATAACCAAGAATGCCCCTTCCCCCATGTTGGCACAAGAGCAATATTGTATTTAGTTAGTAGGATTCATCCTCTGCGGATTATGGATGTCTGGACTAACGTGGTGGACCGACTGACTGGTTAACATTGCCATCACCAGTGCCAATATGCTAGAATGGTTAACTAAATGACTTTGGTCACAGTATTTTGATGTAAACCATAAAACAGCACATTGAGAAATATTTAAGAACGCTAGAAATGATCACAACACAAATCATGTGATCCTATCAGCGGTCCTCCACTCTCATCTAGTTTCTCCCTCTCATTCCCTCTTTAATGTCCTCCCTTACATTCCTCCATCAGGCTCTCTGGTGTGTTTTCCCTCCCCTCTCCAGCTCCCTTCCACAGTGAGTTTGTGTTGAGGATAAAGTGGAACACAGTGTTCCTCTCAAGCCTCATGTTTGTTTACTTAGTTTGGTATTTAAACTCAAAGAGAAACGTATGCAGAACATAACTATTTGTTTTTCTTTCCATTATTATTATTATTATTATATTATAACAGGCACCCTTTTGTGCCTGTTCCTCACATCGTGGTCTCAGCCACTTGACCCTGTGCATGTAGTCATTACAATAGTTGGAAAACTTTCATTTATGCGGCGACGACTACATTGAGATTTGAGTTTAAAGACCAATAAACTCCCCAGAAATACATGGAGAGCTGTGTAGGAAGCTTTTCGTACACCTAAGGTAGACATTTGAGAAAGAAATAAGGGGCCCTTATTGATACTTATTGGCTGTGGGTCATGAAATACCTGAATAGCCTCACATAGCATCAGCAGGACCAGAATGCATCAGCCAGTGAATTCATTGAAGAGACAACATGTACATGTATGTCCATTTCAAATCCATAAACCCTTGTTACAAAGTCAACCCTATGTGTCTCTAAGCTCCCCTGTACTGGTACAATACAAGCTCATATTGGGCTCGAACATGAAATGTCAGGCTTGATGGATGTCAGGGCCGGTCACGTGGGTCGCACTCTCATTATTTGACATGTCGGTAAAAAATAGCTACGCTGTTGGGACAGTGCAGGGGACAGTAATCCTCTGATCTCGCTCTGCACTAGGCCACGGCCGCCTCTCGTCCATGCCAGGCTGTCCAGATGGCTGGTAGGGATATCCGTCCCATCTGCCAACCCAGAGTAGCACAGGGGCCAAGCAGATTACCGCTTCGCTGAGACACTGATCTACTAACATACCTTCATCCATTCCTCCACTGAGTAAGGACTGAATGAGTAGGAGAAAGAAAGATAGACAGTTTGCAATGGCCCAATGGAACTGTAATGTTTTAGTAATGGTGTACAGGCTCCACACGCTCTCTGGCACACATGTGTAAAGAGAGAGAGGTTTAGTGAGCGTTGATGAGGACAAACTTGCAGCGCATCGCAGTCTGACCGGTGATCCCAGAGTGTGAATTTTTAAAGCTGGGGGTTGCTGATCAGGAAGGGAAGCGAAGGCAGTCTCTGTCTGTGTGTTACAGAGTGGGGCTAAGAGGATTAGCTAAACGCCTCTGCCTAGCCTGGATATCCAGAGCTGTGGAAATCCCACTACAACCACAACCCCCAACCATGGCCAAACCCACCCTCTAACTACACTCTCGGAAAAAAATATGGAGCCTGCATTTCATCTCCTGATGGACCATTAGCCTGGAAATGCCGGCTCTTTGACCTCTACCTAATTCAACCATGTACAAAAGGGGAAAAAATTAAGTCAACCATACACTATATCATATGTCATTCAGCAACAACAAACCACCAAACAGAGCCCACTATTCTCCATGGGTTTGGTCCTCTCAAATAGACAAAACTATTTTAAATGAAGGACAAATATGGCCTAGACACACCAAAAGCCATCAAGCTAAACTGAAACAAAGCCCTCGGAGAAAGATGGTTGTTGAAACATGAAACATTTATAATCAAAAATGTAATAGACTGCGTGTGGAACAGGGGAGGTGCAAAGCACTGATGAAAGTGTGGAACTACACCACAGAAGACATGTGCAGCTGTGGATCAGTGCAGACAATGTCCCACCTACTGGAATGTGCCGATGCCCCCCGGTGCAGTCCAGAAGACCTGGCAGAACCTACCCCATCAGCTGTGGCCTGTGCCCGATACTGGCAGAACGACATCTGAGATTGCTACGGACTCGAAGAAGAATCAAAAAGGCTAACATTCTCCCAATACATAGATCTAATACAGACGTTGTGGTCGGCAGGCCTTTATTGTACCCAGATGTGAGAGACAGACATATATCCATCAGCAAATCTTAGAGAAACAGCGCTGTCAGACACGGTGCCAAAACGCCTGGCAGCCGACTCCTCCAGCTGCTTCATAAAACACAGACACTGACGCCATGGCCGTGACCATAAACTCTAAAAATGGACAACAGGGGCAAGAGGAAGCCTAAATGTGAACATGAGAGGGGGTTGTATGAGGTGGAAATGGGGGGGATGGTCCCAAATTTAATACAGCTCTTATGGGGTATGTATGAAAAGCTAAGAGACAACTAAATGCGTCAGGACAGGAAATCATAAAACCCTCTTTCATTCACCGTCATCTCTCGCTGGATCACTCAAGAAGCACTAAGCGAGGGGAAATGTTGCTTTTCTTGGCAGGGAAACGTGAACAGTCTGGAGCGAGACTGTGTGAGAGTTGAAGGGGTGACGAGTGTGTCAAAGGTAGATTAAAGGAAGCAGAAGAAGATGGCGATGAAACATCCAGCTGTGCCAGCAGCTGCAGCTTGTCCCCAAACACGAGAGGGGAATCGGGGTGACAGCGATGCCGGCCAATAGTTCACAGCCGAGGGTCAGCCCCCCCGAAGCGCTATGAGCCCTATATGGCGGTGCAGACGCTGAGATAAACATGCTCGCTGCAGGCAGACAGACCCACACGCACGTGAAGGAAGGCAGAGAGGGGGGGGGAAAACTGAAACTTTCTAAACGGTGAGCAAGTAATCTCCATTTATCTACCAGCGTTTCCCGAACAGACTAGTGCAAAAGCAAGAGGAAAGAGTGGAACATCTGGATGCCAATGTATTTTAGGATTATAACTCTAAACAAGTTTCCGTGCAGCACGCAGCGTTGGGTTCAAAGGTTATCCCAACCCACTACGAACCAGCTCCAGTAAATATCGACATTCCTCCCGTTAAATTAATTGCTGGGGTTCAAGCACGCAATGACTAACATGGCTCCCACAGGAGAAGTGGGAATGAAATGGTGTGCTGGTTAAAAAGCACATAAACAATGCAGAATTAGATTCCTAGGAATCATTTTCGGAAAAAACAAAAGCCACTATGAACAAAGATGTTTTGTTTATATTGGTGGATTCAATTTGTGGGCTGAACATTTGATACATCAAATTACGTTCTACGACAACACTCCACAAGCAGAATGAGTCGGTCTATATTCAATTATTTTAAAGATATTTTCTCGGCATACAATAACTAGGTCTATCCTCGACTGAAGAAATGATTAGTCAATCAACACTCTTTTATCAATTAGTCGATGTAACTGAGTTTCTCCACAAATCCAACAAAAGCAACACTTTAAATCTTGTGTTAGCATGAGATGTTCGGATGCGTTTCTTAGAAAAAAAGTCATAAAAAACGTTCTAAAATAATTCATCAACTAAGCAATTAGTAGACAAAGAAACTCTAGAAGTGGTGACTTTAAATTGCTTATTTTGTATGGCCATCAGTCAAAAAAAAAGTCTAAAAGTTAATAGCCACGCCGGTAGCTGTACTTCAGTAGAGTGCTGCTTTCAGGTAACTGCTAATGCTAGCATAGCAAGCTAAAGCGAATACCATTAGTTTAGCATAACATTCATCCTAAAATAGAATAAATAATTGGACCAATCAAATCAAACCATTGGCACTGGATAAAAACTGAGGTTCTTACAAAAACTATTAGGATTCATCCTTTATATTATGACCAAAGTGGCCAAACCAACAGACCCATCCATAGACCGTCAATAGTTCAATTTTTTATATGATAAAAAAATGTCTTCATTTTTTACCCATCAATTTGTGTCTCAATTAAACATTCTAAACCCAGGTTCATTTTTCCTCTTACTCAAACAAAGTCTCATCACGCAGTGTTCTCTCCACCACTCATTCAGTCTGTGGCCTGACATTAATCCTACAGTTAATGTCCAGCAGAGAAAAGTGAGAGGGCGTATGAGTGACACACTTTGAGGGATTGTATGCATCCATCGCTGTAAAACTCAGTGCACCTCTCTTCTCATCTCACTGTGGTCCATCTATCATTCTGCTGTTCAACTTTCTTTACAGTACTCTCCTCCTTTGAAGTACGGCCCTGTACCTCTTTTTATTGAGGAAGGCTGCCAGCTGCTATAGTGTGTTGACCCTAGTCTACCTTTCTTCATCTTGCACTCACATCGGGAATCATTTAAAGTCGATGTACGCCATCATGGTAATAAACTGTACGGTTACTGGCCAGGCTGTTGGAGTAAAACTGGTGAGAATGTGTGAACATAGTGGAAGAAGTGCCTCTTTAGTTGCTGCAGCAGTAAGTGGTCAGTAGGGGGCTGTGCTAGTGCTAACTCTTTAAAAGCATGTTGGCATGTGACCCGCGGGTCAGGTGGCAGCTGTCACTCTTTGAATATCTGTGTGTGTGTGTCTGTGTGCGTCTATGCTTGTGTGATTGTGTTGCATGTGTGTCAGGAGACTTTGCACGCTTGTACAGTTTTTTTGACCTACATACGGCTCTCTACGATCAACTCCAAAGAAATCTGTGTTAATCAGCCGCCTCTCCGGCCAGCCTGTCTGCTGCCAGTAGCGGGGTGACAAAGGAGATCAGCAGACCTCATTAAGACCCAAGAAACAATAAGCTCAGATTTTCACTTCTCTGAGCTGCAACCCCCCCCCACCCTCACCGCCAGAGCTATCCCAACTTTGACCATCTCAGAGTGGCAGGATTGCATCTTGGGGGCGACACACTGCCTGTCCAATAGTTTTCTTACATTATAGTTCTGCAGCAAACTCATTCTGATACACAATTCATGTACTTGTAGTATTTTCTCTATAGGGTAAGATTTGCTAGTAGGCTTTCAAAATGTGGGAACAGTTAAGATGGAATATTTGGTGAATGGATGACCAATCTGTCAATCAAAGTCTTGCTGAAGCCAGTCAGGAGAACATTAACATTGCATTTGGCTGAAGCTTTTATCCAAAGCGACCTACAATAAGTAATAACTTATGCTATTGCAACATATTGGAGCGGCCATTGTTGTCTTGAATTTGGCTTTTTTTTCCACCACTTCTTTCAGTCTTCCCAGTATGAGAGCTTGTATTAATAGAAGAATCCTCCCACTTACCTCTTGAGTTGGTAGCCAAGTCCGCCACCTTCTGAAAGGCATCTAAAAAGGCCACTGCTGCCAGAATTGTGGTCCTGAAAATAAAATGGCACATGCAAGTTTGTATATATTGCTTAAATACTTTTAGCATCCAGGTTTCACTATTCTCTGGAAACACTTCTCACCTGAGTTGAGAGTGCAGTTTTGTGGCCTTGGCACTGAAGTCTTCCCAAACAGGGTAAGAGCTCTGATAAGAAAAAAGAAACAAAAAAAAGAGTCAAACAAATATCTCTCCAAGGACATTTAAGTGCACAGGGATAGCTTCTCAAACACACACACAAAACACACACACAGTATGACTGCATATTTAAAAATACATAATAAGCTCCTTGACAGGATACAACACAAAGTTGAAATATAAGTCACAAGCAAAAACACGATGGAGCTTGGCTCTTTACCCTGAGGTTAAAGACAGGTTGGCGTATTAGCTCCGTGCTCTGACTCGTCTTTAAAAAGGTTAACTTAATGTCTCAGTGTACTTGTGTAATAATTGTCCTCAATCATCCTAAATGCCCTCTACACGCTGGTTCTGTGCTGTGGGCTGGTATGTGTGTTCACATGTTTGGATATCCTTTGAACATGCATAAGCTCTTATATCAGAGTATTTATGTGCACCGGGCAGGTAGTAGGGCTGGTCTTTGAAAAATCTGGATTAGATTTACCCAAGGATCATCACACGCAGCCTTGAGCTGCAAGAGCAGAAGCCAAACATAAAACACATTCAAGGCTAGATCCCATTAGAGCAAGAGCTTGAGCCCTGGAGAAAGGAGATGAAGGGCATAATCCACGTTTGCCCCTTAGATGGAGACGAGCCAAAAGAGGCCACACATCCTGACTATATATAGTCAGTTTGCAATCTGAAAAACAGTCTTGCTCTTCATCAGTTCTGCTGTAACATCTACTGTTTAACTCTCTGCCTTAGAAAGTGATTTAAGGAGCCATTGAACACTAGAAAAACGTTTGCCATGATCCTCCCGGGCTGGCTGTCTGCACTCCAACAGGTGTCTAATTAGCTTGTGTGGCCTGTGACTCCCGGGGGGAGCAGGGATGCGCTGCCAAGACAGCTGAGGGAGGAGGGTGAAGGAGCAGGCAGGGAGACTACATGTACACAGCAGTGGGAGGGTGGGACTCGCAGTTCTCTCCTCATCCACACCCTGCAGCTCCCTGGGAGGTGATGGGAGACAAACAGAGGAAGGAAAGAAGGAAAGGCTCTTCCTTCCATGCCATTCACTGCGGGGCGAGGTCAAAACCATTATCCTCGGAGGTGGCGCGCAGCGTTGCTCAAGGGCATTTTAAAGGTGGTTGCTTTCCCACACACGGAGGCTTGGAGTCACATCCATATTCACATCCATGGCTGACCTAAATCTTGATTGCTGATGTAATCCAGCTGAATCATTGTAGTCCTTTTCTGCCACTGCCTCCTACTTATTTCCCTGCAGCTTTGTCAGAGAGTTATATCACCAACAGGTGGTGCTTATATCATCACATTTTGTCAGTACAGTCTGTAAAAAGTGTTTTGGTTCTCCAAGTGCAGTGTTTAAGTATCATGTGGGTAATTGTACACTATACTGTAACATTGTTCACAATCCGCAAGATCAGCACAGGAAAGCCGTGCTGCTGCGTTGCTCCCGGGGGGTAAAGCTGCTCTGACAGGCCTGTGTGGACCAGCCAGGCGGAAGGAATGAGGTCAGATGTCTGTCTCAGACAGGGGACATGGACACTGTGCTGACTAAGGGCTTCAGTCTCATTCATCTGCACTGCTTATCAATACACAGACTGCCTCGTTCTAAGTGCGCCTGTCTCTCCCTCTCTGGCCTATGAGCACACCACAAAGGGGAAATATAGGAAACCAAAGCAGCGCTGCCAATGGCCGAGAGCTGATTTCATTGGATAAACGCAGGGACATAAATAGTGAGTCAGAAGCACCACAGCCTGTGAGCCAGCAATCAATAATAAATCTGTTAGGTGGAAAGTGCCGCCTGATACTCGACTTGTTCACTCTTATTGACACTTATGTAGCATGAGCGTCCTGCACAATGAGGGGACTGACTGGGAGCTGCCTCCAGGCCTGATGAATGAGTTCACACTTTCCATCTGTTGTGCTGAACAACAGACCACCCTGGTTCCACTTCCTTGACTTGACCCCTCCCCCAACACATACAAACACAGTGTGTAATAGATAATGGGAAGCATCTATATCCTGCTCAAGAAATGATTTAGAAAGGTGGGGGACTCATGTTTTAAAGAATAAACATGCATGGTGGGGCGATTCAGTTACTAAAGTAAGGCCTGGTTTAAATGTTCAGTGAGCTACATATTGGTAAAGTGGAGTTTCCTGCCACAAGGCCAAACATCAGGAAATGCAATCAATAACCTTTCATGCCTGTTTCTGTCCAGGAGGATGTGGTGATGGAACCGCTTATTTTCTATCAGAGCATCCTTCTGAGTCTGACATTTAATCTAGGAAGCCTTGGAGGCTGGGGGGTGAGGGGGGAACAGTTGTTTGGGGTCAAATGGCAGCCCAGAACATTTGCACTGAGATCAACAACATTGTAATTATATCCCAATTGTGATAGCTCTTTTTCCCTTCCTTTCAGAAAAACAATAACGAATAATTGTTAATAATAATAAACTATTTCTACTCATGTTGGGTTGACCCCTGAACCAAACACATAAAGCCACCACCAACTAGGTCCTACCAAAATAGACATTTTAGTTGCTGATTTCAGTTTTAGATAGCAGTTTAATACAAGCTGACTCATTGTTTTAAGTAGCCTATTGTTGAATATATCCAGTGCCTGACAGACCTGCTGCACATTATGCAAATAACACAAAGGGAAACATGTTTCATCTCTCGATATGTCCTGCAGCGGTGTTTCCAGTGGGGGAGGACCCGGTATAAGAGACAAAGGCAGTAAAAATATGCGACCGTGCAACCACAAAGGTCAGATAATATCCCTGTCTACTTTAATGTAAACGTGAGTGTGTGTGTTACCTTCATGTCGTTCACGATGGCCTGGAATAATCCACCCAGCGCTCCACA
Organism: Trematomus bernacchii; assembly: GCF_902827165.1. Lineage (NCBI taxonomy): Eukaryota > Metazoa > Chordata > Actinopteri > Perciformes > Nototheniidae > Trematomus > Trematomus bernacchii. The sequence continues at coordinate 10,574,274 of NW_022987714.1, read as the reverse complement.
CTCCTTCTCCACCGACTCCATGGTGTCAAAAACAAACAAAAAAGCTCCCGGAAAGACACAAAACGCAGATTAAATCAAACGGCAGACATGGAGATCTGTGTGTTGTTCATCCGCCCTTCGTTGTCCTTTCCTACGAAAATCTAGTCCAGCAGCGGAAGGGGATGCGAAGCCACCAAAAAAGCCGTCAGCCTGCAGCCTGCGGAGCGCACAGACAAAAAGAAATGTGCTGCTCGATGGCACCGGGGCTGCCGCTCGCTCCGCCGCCGCTACTCGCCTCTCGGACGCGGTGTAGGGATGGAGCCGGGAATGGGTTCTGTCCGGGGGGAACTACAGCATGGGACATGCAATGTGGCTCCTCATGATCGCGGCGCAAATAAACGGAGAGATCACAATTGTGGGTAGCCTAGGGCAGCAGGAGGAGAGGGCACCATGGGAGAGGGATCGGTCGCAGGTCTGAGACACGGGGACGCGCTCCGTTGTTAGTGGCGGAGCAGATGTCTCCCAGCTCCCGTAATACGATCCATGGGAATGGGAAGGGGGCTGGTCAAGTTTTTTTTCACATAGTGGGTGAGGAGGAGGGGTCAAGGAGGAACACCCCCTCTTTGCTCCCTCCTCCCCTCCCATCCACCCCCATGCAAACTGCAGTGAAGCACTGTCTTCATAGACAATTGATTGAGATGCAAAAGAAGGATTTCCTCGGTTTCATGTGTATTCGAGCACGCGTCCGTTAATGATCGTTTGTATCTCGAGTTGTTTTCAGGAGACGTGGGGAATGATCTCCTCACTTTGCATCAGCTAATCTGCTGGATAAACATGACAAAAGACGGAGAATGTTAATTTAACTCAAATGATTTCCTTTGACTTAAATAACCTTTAGCATTTTAGGAATAGGCAGTGCCTGAACTTGCTTTCCTTCCCAGTTGGGTAAGATATAGCCTAGCACTCTCATGCTAGGCTAAGTATGAAGCTGCTATACCGAAAGACAGAAGCTTGTTAGAAAGTTTCGGTATGGTGTTAAACATTACTACGATATTTCAAATGTTTTGAAAGTGATGAAATGACAAAATTAATTAAATGTATTTTATCTTATTTATAAGAAGGCAATAAAAAACACATTTTGTATGTTATGTCTGTTAGATTGCTGGGCTGGTCCCATTTCTACACAAATCCCATCCCACAAAAAATATATTAAGACACTTCTTTATAAAGTATTGATGAATAAAAATAGGTCCTCAAACTTTAAACCAATTACGTTCTTGTACCTCAATCTTTGCTAAGCTAAGCTAAACTAACCAGCTGCTGGCAGTAGCTCGACATTTAGGCCTACAAGGCTAGCAATCTCCTTATCTTGCAAGAATGCTAACAAGCAGAAGTCCCAAATATTATGTTAAAATGCGTTTGTCGTGTAGGGAAAAACTATTTACTTTAAATAATTACAGCAACAACCCAGTTTAACTTAATACTTTACAACATTTATGTTGTAGATTTATTAAAGTTAGTTAAAGGCTCAGCAGTCCCCCTGTAACCATCACATTCAGCAGGGAAAGTTAGAGGCCTCCAGAGTGCAATTTTTAAAACCACATCATCACTGGTCTGTTATGGAGTGGCTGCGGGGGGCTTGGGTCACCCCACAGCATTCCTGATAAACATCCTGTCAGTTTATACCCCTGCACATCTGCCACACACACCTTCCTCTCTCATCCGTCTGCTTTTTTTCACATACGAGCATCCACCCCACCAGGCAGACCTCCATGTGAAACATGGCCCACGTCAGCAGACAGACCAACCCCGGAGCGGAAAATCTTGTTTTTGCCATAATTCGGAGAGATTACTTTTTATCAAGTTTTAACCACATAATTTCCTCTGCTTTTACTGCCCTTGGGTCATATCCTCCCTCTGGAACTCACTCCCACAACCCATCAGAGACTGCACTGACCTCACCACCTTCAAAACACTTACAAAAGCTCACCTCTTCAATCTGGCTTTTAATGTGATTGTTTTTGTATTATTTGACTTTAACTATATATATTTATTTGTTGTTCTTTTCTTTTCACTATATCTGTAAAGCATCTTTGAACACCTGTAAAAGCACTAACAAAATTAATATATTATAATTATTATTATATCAGTAGAGTTTGTATACAAAGCAATCACATTAACAGTGTTGTACCATTAAATAATATCCTTTATGTAGAAGAAGCACATGACTTCTACTGTGGGTATTTATAGAGCAACCAGATACCAGCATCCTGACTTTAAAACAAGAGCAGAGTCATAAACATGAGCACTGTCGGAACAAAACAAGAGCGTAAAGCATACAAAATCATACTGTATTTTTATTAGGTTGTGCGACTAGGTTAGGAACTATGTCTGGTTTGGTATCTTACCCTCCTGCCAACGTGGACAGACATGAGGTACAGAGGCCAGGACTGCAGCCATAGTCCCTGCTCTCTCACCACAGATCTCTGAGAAAACAGCTATAAAACAGAAAATATCCCCAACACAGATGCTGACATTCCTCACCACCACCAACAAACCCCCCTGGAAAAAAGCCTCTATTATGTTCACTGCCATACCACCGATTCATGTGCGTCTGCAAGTTTCCTTAATTCAGCAGGCCTCGGTTTTAGTAAGGAAAAAATGTGACGCTTTCTGTTTTGCCCCAGTAAGGTTTTACAACTGAAAGCAATCATCAGCTCTAAACACATCAAGCTGGGGGGACTCAGAAGATTTTGACGGCTTATATAACTGACTTTAAGGGCTTTGACTTCTCGGTACCATTGTGCTGTAATGCCTGTTTGCTTTTCAGTTTCACCTCATTCATATGAGAGAGCGGAGGGAAAACAATTCATCATTTTATTAGCGGGTGCAACACAATAGGAACAATCTGACATTTGCTCAGCTTGTAGATAAGTCATTTAGATTTGGATAACGTTAGGTGTTATATTGTAACACTCAGTTATATAAGGTTACGAGGTGGGAACTTTAAAGCAAACGCCTGTTTATTCCCAATCTTGCTTCTGTTCACTTCCTGCTCCCTGCATGACATTTCAGGTTGCTTCTAACCTTGACCTGGCCGCAGAAGCTGCTCTCCTCTATACAAAAAGAGAAACACAGGCTCTGTGATATACTGTGACATCTGCCCTCAGAGTCAGGTCCTACCCATGATTCAGCTGGAGCCCTTGTCCTGCCTTGTTTATCGCAAGTAGTGAAGGATAACGTTCAGGAAGCTGTGACCCCAGATGAAGTCACTGCTGAGGTCACCGCTGGGGACTTGTGTCCACTTGACCGTAAAATCTATCAGGATTTATCATCTGAGTCTGCCTCTGGTTGTTATAAAAGTCATCTTGCTTTAAAGCTCAAGGTGAGCTCACCTGCAGGGAATCATAAGGACACATTTGAACATCCGCTAGGCTTCTGGTTTTCCTTACAGTAAGTTATGCTAAGATCAACGTTATAAAAAGGTATAAACTGACAGAGAAGTCGATTATACAACATGTTTGAGAAATTCCTGTGTCTGTTTTTTTCCCCACTATGAAAGCTCATGTCACCCTTGGAATCCATTTTAACAGAATGAATTCAAGCTGCTGGAGAGGAAAACATTTAACAGGCACCTTTCGAGCCAACAGGGGGTGAGCGTTTGATACTCCAAAGACAGATTTCACAGCCTTATATGGTGTGCTTTTGGCACATGTTTACTGTTCCATTTTTCTCTCCCTGCTTATACAGTGTTTGTGTGATTTACTCACTAACATCTCTGAAGTAATGTCCTCTGACTGTCAGGCTGCCAAAATTAAGATGAGTGAAGAGGGGGTTGAATAATATGCTAATGAATATGCTTATCACGTCACCAAGCTGTAAAATGATAACTATGAACCAAGTGATGATTAATTGAGTGAACCTTTTGGGGCTAAAGATAATGGTTTTAGTGATGTCACACTGAATATTTATGTATTTATTATGGTATTTATGAGTCTCTGTGTGTATTATGTTATACCTGGCTGCAAGACAAATGTCCCCCTTGGCACAATTGAGTTATAGTTGAAGTTTAGTTTTCACAGCAATAAGCTTTATTAGCAACATTGTGATTTATGGACTCTTTTACCCCCAAGGAAGCCAAGACTCAGTACTAGGAAATGTGCTACCACCATCTACATGTTTTCAAATATGTCTTACTGCATTTCCTTATAATATAGGCTAGCATAGAACATCAATCAGAGGCAGCAAAGGATATAGTGCTCTCTCTAGTAAATATGTATCAGGTCTCTTTTGGGGGGAACTAAATGTGATTTTAAGAAGGGTGATTGCATCAAAAATAAAATTAATTTATATAGTTTTTTGTTGCAGTTTGTATGGTAAGCACCACAACATGTTGTTTCATAGTGTATGTAGATGATGGCACTCTCATCCTCTCATCCTCCAACCCTATTTTTGTTAATGATTTAAGACCCTCTGATGGCACCCCCTTTCACTTCTCAAACCAAATCCACATCCTTGTGTATCCTCTGCATACAAATATTCATAACAGTTCCATTTTTTAAATGTTAATTCTGGAAGCCATTGTGTTCAGTAATTGCACGCAGCCTTAAAAATCTACTTTTGGAAATATAAAACGTACTTACATTACTTAATCCATCACCCTATCTTGGTTGCCAGATAGGGAATTATTCACAAGCTATGTGGACAGAAAACCAAAAGGAGACAAACAATAAGCTGTTATGGATCTGGTGAAACTATCACGTAAATAATGTATTTCCATAACAACCGTTACAGTTCAGCAGCAAAAGGTCTAAAAACACTTAATGCTTTTACTCTGAAGATGATGCATTAGACAAAACAATAAAAAACACTTCATACTGTGCTGCTTAGATGTGCTTTAACTCTTCATTAGTGAGCTGTAAGGGCGTCTTTAACTCTTGTCTTGGTTCTGCAGCTGGCTCCCATCGCTCCTTTGGGTCAGAAGGGTTTCAGTGCTCTTTAACACTGCCGTGCCTCTCTGAACGTGACACACCACAGCCCCATACGTCAACACATCACAGATGGACACAGAGTTATCCTGGGAGAGGGATCAAAATCTGTGGCATGCACTCTTTGCACTGCATATTCCTTAGAAGTCTTCAAACAGGAGGGCGGATGGCTAATGAATGAGCTAATGTAAACTAGACTGCCCATTCTGGCTGAGATAGGCTCTCCCTCAGGGCCTCTGCATCTCTCTCTGTCTTTCTCCCCTTCCTTTGCTTTTATCCACCCTGTCTTTTCATGCCTGGCCTCCTCTTTTTGCTCACTTTGTTCCAATCCTGTACCCTTCCCCTGTCTTATCATTACTTCCTTAACCTCCCAATTTACTTCCTTTTCTTACCCACCCAAAGCCCGGTGCCCCCTCAAAGTTGGGAGATTTTAAGACTCACGTGAGCCTGTGGAATTTCTTCTTTGGTTAGCCTGACAGGCACTGCTCGCCTGCTGAGGAGCATCCCACAGACACGTGTGCTTCAATGTATAGATCGGGGAAGAGATAGAGGCTTAAACACCTGTAAGGACAGAAAAACGGTTTGAGGGGGGAAAAGGTTTGACAAATGATGACAGAAAAACTCTCATGCAGCTACAGTACACCAGGCAACAGGATTAACTTTTATTGGAACTGCTTGACTTCCACACATGACAGGCCCAGCCGAGTACTGCATACACACACCAACAAACACTGAGCCAGATACACAAACAACATAATGCTGGATCTGGGAAGCTCTAAACACTCATTCACTAAAGCAAATACATAGAATAGCTTGGGAAATGACAAAGCAGCATTTCCTCTGTTTTTAATGTGGAAAATGTATTTTGGACTTGAGTTGTTGAACAGCTGTCAGGGCAAAGAAATATGACTAAATCCACATTAGACGCACAATCAAAGCTGTTTCTGGCTAAAACAGTTTGAGCTCTCATCTGTGTTTTTAACAACGTCCATTACACATGCAGCTATGTATGAGGAAGTGCAGACATTTGTTAATTCACCACAGAGTACAAGCAACACAGATCCAAACTGGCATCTGGAACCAGGCACATTAAATTCCCGAAATCACGAATCTATGTAAAGCCCACAAACAAACATAGACAAGGACATTCAAATATTTGATAGATTTTCACTTCACCTCCTCGCAAAATTCCAATCAATTTATCTCTGCTAAGCCCTCAAATCTGTTTATTTTATCTCCTGCAAGGACATCACAGCCCAAATTAGTTTGAGAATAAACACTGTCACTGATGGTCTTAATTAAATTGATGAGCCAGCATGGTAATAAAGTGACAGTGTTAGCTTTTCTTTATCTAATCAGCAGCTATCGGAGTCCATACTGTGAGACAAATGAGACAAACTGAACAGTTTGCAAATGATCACCGCTATAAAATAAAGTTCCATTTTTCATACACAGGAAGCAGAATGAACCATGCATGAAGAAGAATCTTAGCAAAGACAGTGTTGATCCTCTCACCATGGTGATCTCTACAGTGATGTGCCTCCCCCAGAGCGTCAAATAAACAGTAATAACTGACGTTCCCCTTTAAGAAAGAAGGGTGACCCGGGTCAGATCAGCGTTTGGGCATCGCTGCCATTCCACGTGTACTCCCTCCTGAGTCAGTGCCTAAAGTGTGTGTATCCAACTGTGCATGCCAGGCATATCTGGGTGCACACATGTGAACTCTATGTGAATGTTTCTCAGAAAATATGCTGTTTAAATCCTTGCTCTGAAAATAAACCGCAGGGTCAACAAACTAGACAGACGGAACGAGGGAGTCGGTCCATGTGTGGGAGAGCAGGGGTTGTGGGGGTAAAAAAAATGTGCTTTCCCCTCTGTTTTCCTGTCTACAGCAGGAACAGAACTCTCTGACTTCTTGGTGAACTATCCACTGTGTATCATGACACAACATTTGGTTTGGTAGAAGCTCAGCTCAGGAAGGAAGTTTGTCCTCGGGGGGGGGGGGGGGGGGGGAGTCGCCCTTGGGAGTCAAGGATCTGGAGGTCACTCAAGACAAGCTTGTTAAATTCAACACCCACCAATGGAGAGCCTATGTGCAGGAATGAGCAGCATCTAAAAGCAAACAGGCTTTCTGGAAGAATGTGTAGACGTTTGTTACTTGAAGTCATTAATCATATTAAAAACAAAAATAAGGTTGTCAGTGTTAGCTGCAAAACAATAAATCACTCCCAACAACTACTGTGACAGGTGTAATCTTCCAAAAGGAGAATAACAAGAAAACGGGGCTTAGAGACTGAGGTTCTGTGAGCTAACTGCTCACGACAAGAATGCTAACATCCTCCTCACAGTGACAGTGCATGGTGAGGTCTGAATCTACATTAAATGCTCCCTATTCTTATTCAACATGCTAACATTTACTTAGCATTAAACAAAAAATAGGAGCTACAGCTGACACCTATGTGAATGTTGGTGTTTTGGAGGTATTAAGTCTCATACCAAATTATTTGACATAGTTTTGACCTGAAGTGGAAAAGTTTGGGGGTCACCATATTCAGAACACATTAGGCCTGTGCAATATCCTTGAATGTCAACTAGATGTTGAAATATTATAATGGATAAACAAACACTTAAATGCTGGTCGCACTTGATTAAAAGTCAGAGGATTCCCAACATTATAAGAATTTGAAGTATTTGAAGCAGATATCATGGAATATAAGCCAGTATTTGTCAAGATGTAGACCAAAGTGATGGACCATTCAACATTACTATCCCTAGAGAGCTACAAATGTAGCCTGGTCATGGCTTGTTTATGTGCTGCCACCTAGTGTTAGTTTACAAGAGTAACACACAAGTCAAATGTATGCCTTAACTCGACTACAGAATGGATAAATCCTTAAATGTTATCTTTAAAAGAGGAAAAGTTGCCTACTTAACATATACATGTGACTTTTGTAAGTTTAATGTATCATGCTTTGGAACGTTTTAGCAGGAATCCTGCAGCAAAAACGTTTAGTGAAAATATGCTATTCTTTGCATTATGGGAAATGTAGTTTCCCCAGGTTGCCCTTTCAGAGCTTGACAATCGACCCTTGAAACTGAAAACCCGGATATCTCATCTCTTGTAAACCCCCCAGCTTTATTAAAGAACACTAGTATTAGTCCACAGTTTTAACACTACAAAGGTTTGGTTGTCAGAAAACAAGAACAAAATCATGTAGGCAATTTTTCAAAGATATTCTTTAATGACAAAAATGCATGACTGGTGCAAAAATGAACAAAGACAATGTGTTGTGTGCTTCTGCTGGCTTACACTAGATAATGTTGTTTTTTCGTGACACAGAAAGTGTTACGAAAAAACAACATTATCTAGTGAAAACATTATCTAATGAAAAAGTGAATTCACAGGCTGCTGGGATGGATTTCGTACGGCCGGCAGCTCAGTATTGTTTTGCGGTTATCTTAAGGCCACTGATATGAATAAGGAGGTCAGAGCAGACCTGTAGACTACACACAGACACACACATGCACACAAGGACGTCCACAATTCCGATCAAATGTCTTTCGAGGACATCAAGTCCCTGAAGGGGAAGCTAGTTCACAAAACATCATATTACAAAAACACGTATCCTCATTATTTCACATTTGCAGCGTGTGGCCTCGTCCTGGATCTATAACATTTAAATGATGCCTTAACGGATATACATTACTCAAAAATAATCATCTATATTAAACAGACATTTTACAAATAAGTTGACTAAAATATCTTTGTTTTCTTTAATGTAGTTGATTTGAACTCAAACCAACTGGAAGCTTGTGATGTATTTGGTGAAAACTAAATGTACCACTGAAGTGAAACTGAAATGGAACTTAAATAAGTAACTCAAGTAATATAACTCGTGATCCCTGGATTACTTAATTACTTATTAAGGATTGAGGAGAGACCTGACTGACATGCTGGCATTGACAGATTCTGAAGTCAGGAAGTAAGCAACTGGTCCAACATGATGTTGTAAAATCCAGAACATGGCAGCTTGCAATTATTAGAGAAGTGTGACTGGATCCACTTGCATTTAATAAGCCTTGTGACAAAAGTTTGCAGATCAAGATAAAAAAAAAAGTATTAGTTTGTTCTGGTCCCATGCTGCTCAGCTGAGTCTTTGTGTCTTACAGCGAGGTTTCCTTGGACTCTGGCATTACTGGCTTGAAGGTCAAGATCTCTGTGAAGGTATGACCTAAAGAAAGAAGCACAGTGCTGATCATTAAAACATACACCTCTTATCTCATAGCTCCTTTCTCTTTCAGCCTCCATTTCTTTTGCTCCCTTGCACCATTATCAGTCCCTGCCTCCCCGCCATCCTTACGTTTCCACTGGTCCAGGGGCTGGTCTGTGTTGTCTAGCGAGTGGTCGTATGGCTGTGCTTCTGTCTCCTCCTCTGGTTCTCTGAACTCAGTAAAGTAAGGCAGCATGAGTGCCTCAGCAGCCGTTGCCCTGCTCTCCGGATCCAGCAATAACATGCGCTCCAGCACTGACACGGCTGAGGAGAGAGTGGAAACTGGAGGTCAAATCACAGTTTGACTGTCGAACTGAAGATGGATCAGATGAAAAAAGGCTGAGCCTACCTTGTGGATTATTTGTGGAAAACGCTTTCTGAGGGTCTTTCTTTTCCAGTTTTGGGAGGCTTTGGATGTAGCATTTGGCCTAAGAAAAGAAATTAATGCATTTAATGCAACATAATCCCACTGATTTAACACCATTTTGCTTTTAATTCCCTTTGCGGATTCGGGGGCATGATTGGGGGCTATAACACAATCAGGGAGTTTATCTTTAAAAAGGACAGTTCATCTCTCAATAAAAAATAAACTATACCCACCAACCATATCGCTGAGCAAAAGGAAGGGCTACTCATAGACAAGAAGCTCTCTTAAACTCGTCTAAACTGCAATGTTACAGCTCAGCCGAGGAGGACGCCATTAATGTTAACATCTCACACTGTAAGGAGCATGAACCTCTTTCTACCAAACTTCCTTTTGAGGCGCAGTTTGGTAGAAAGAAAATAGTTTCTATGAAAATTCATTCATCATTTCCAGAAAGAGACAGCGCTGTTTTTGTGTTGTATTTTTTTGGCACTTTGAGTACAACAAGCCAAGTGCCCTTTAGTTCCATCATAGTCAAGAGGAGGAAGATGTATCTGCGGGGGATATCCTTAAGTCTGAAAATGTTGCCAAAACTATTTACATTGTTAAAAAAGCACCACAGGTGAGAGGAAAAATATGTGGTCCCTTTAAGTTCCTGTGTGTTGCATAATGTGTACTCACATCCTCAGATTGTAGTTTTGATATAAATTCCTGAGTTGGTGTTCCTGTGAGCTTCATGATCTCACTCAGCTGATCCAGATCTGAGGACCAGGGGTCAAGGGGTCAAATAGGATTAGTCACACACACATTTTTTAAATAATTCAAGATTTATGTTGAGTCTGCAAAAATATAAACTGAAAAGGTTCAGTGTGGTTAAAGGATACGGTCGCTGCCTTTAAACAGAGGTTTTCCTTGCAGCATCTCTGCCATGATGCAGCCCACAGACCAAATGTCCACTGGGAAAGAAGGAGAAAAAAAAAACACATTTTAGAATTTCTGATGCCTTCTTAAGGGATTTCAAATAACAGTGCATTGTGGGCCAGGGATCAGCAGCAATGGGTGCATGCAGTACCTACAGAAAGCAGCAATAAAAGGTAATGTGTTAAGAGATCACCACCTAGTGGGTTGTATTTACTATTACCATTTGACTTTAACTAACAAAGATGTTTTTTAACACACGTACCAAAGAAAATGTAACATTTTGTAGCTTCTAGGAGGGATTTCAGAGAAAAGTCATGAAAGAGGAATGCACTGAAGGCCTCAATAGACCAGAATGCACGGCAATCATAGTCTTTAGCAAGGAATCAAAGTAACTGAGAACAAGACTCAGCCTGTTGACGGCAGGTGGTAAAGCTCATTCTGGGATATGTAGTAAATCACTTGCTAAGGCAGACCGCTTTGCCTGAGGACAAGTGCGAACACTTCAACAACTAAGTCATGTAGCATCTTCTAACAGAACATGATTCAGCGCTAATTGGCACCATGGAAGATGACACATCGTTGAAAGATGAAAGAGAGAGGGAGAGAGTTTTCTCTTTAATTAGCTCTTCATTACCCGTCTGAGTGTAGTGCATCCAGCTCAGGATGACCTCTGGGGCTCTGTACCAGCGAGTCACCACGTACCCCGTCATCTCGCTGTCCGCCTGCCGCGCCAAACCAAAGTCCAGGATCTGACAGGACACGCAGTGAAACACAGCAGCATTTACATATTGCTTATAATGAGCTAACACGTCTGGTCATAAGACTGTAGGAACTTGTCAAAACATTAAGAGTGCGCAATGACATTCTGGGCAATGCAATTAGGATTTTTATAGTTATGAATATTCCCTTGTATGTAACTCCGTCAAATGAACATCTTAAAATGAAGACACAAGTTGTTTGTTAGGGTTATCACAGTGTGTTACTGTACCTTGAGCTCACAGTCTTGGTTGATGGCGAGATTTCCTGGTTTAAGATCCTGCAAAAATGAATGTGAACAAAATGTGACTGAGTGTGAAGAGAAAAGCAAGAGGAAACTTAAATACTGTAAATGAGTAGGGCATAAGATCATACGGGAAGCAACTATTACCAATAAGATAATGTGTGAACGGGCTGTCATAGATTTTCACTACAAATGATTGTGGACAAAAATAAGTACCTGAAAATGACATTATTTTAGAGAATTTAAAGGTCCCATGTCATGGCCATTTCTACTGATCATAATTCCATTGTTGAGGTCTACTAGAATAGATTTATATTGTGCAATTTTCCAAACTCACATTGGTTTCTCAAACAGCATCTCTGTATAGTATGTGTATTCACTCTCTGTCCTAAACGGTTTGTTGGAGCTCCTGCCCCCCCCCCCTCCCTGTGAGCCCACTGTGCTCTGATTGGTCAGCTCGCCCACTCTGTTCTGATGAGTCCACCACCGTTACAGCGGAACATCAGTGATTATGTGTTACAATGGCGTTTGTTAGCAACCAGAAAATGACACCAGTAATGACAAGCAGATGAGAATGCTGCGTGGGGTCTGGGTGCCGTGTTGGCAGGACGTTGCGAGGAGCAGACAGTGTGAGCTAGCTTACTGGTGTGGTTTCCTGGTTGCTGCGTGGGCTCGGCGAGACAGCGAGACACAGCGAAACCCAGCCCGAAACCAGCCTGAGCACACACACACACACACACACCCGCAGCCTGGCGGGACGCGGCGAGGCTGTGAGTCTGTGTGTGTGCTCACACACAGACTCACAGCCTTGCCGCGTCCCGCCGTCCCACTGAGAAATCCCCGGAGCTGCAGCTGAGAAAAGATTGAGTGCGTGTGTGTGAGGAAGTCCGCGGATTGGTCCAAACGGCTCCGCGGACGTAACGTAACGGCTCCACGCAATTGGTCCATTTGGGTCGTCGTTACGTCACTTAGTACCAGGTAGAAAAAGAGAAATCTCCAACGAGGCGTTCTGGGGCAGCATAGACAGGTCTTTTCTGTGTTAGAGTTTTACTCGCTACAGGGTGTACTTTGAGGGTTTGTGACTTTGCAGACCGTTTACATGCATAAAAAGCTACATAACACACAAGGGGACGGGTAATAACCGGAAAAGCATGACATGGGACCTTTAAGGCAATAATAATAATGCTATTGGTCAAATGTATCTTTAAGTCTGTTTATTGTGCATTTAATCTCTTTTATGGAACATTTTTTATAAAAAAGTGAACAAAACGAACCATAACACAAAAGGACAGGGACATTTGATGAAACTGAATTGCATATTATTGATGTATATTGTAGCCCTATTGTAAAAGCAACCATTATCTCACACAAATATAATGGATGTATATGAAATAATAAAATACTTACCCTGTGAATTATACCAGCAGAATGAATATACTGTAATAAAAGAATAAAACAGGGATTTAAGCAACAGAAAAAATAAACTCAAGTTTTAAAGGAATAAATAGTTCCCAATGTACGATCAAAGTAGAGCTCTCCACCTTCAGCCCTTTGAGCATCTGATACACCAGATACTGAATCTTCTCTTCTGACAGCTTCTGCAGCTTCATCAGCTTCCCCAGGTCTGTCCCCATGAACGGCATCACCAGGTAACTTGAGGAAGAAGGAAACATGATCAACAGGATGCAACTTTGAAATATCTTCTACAAAAAGCTTTACACAGGCTGAAGTAAATGGAGTCCCATTTATTTACAGTAAAATACACCACAACATCTATTAACAGACTGTCATAATAATAATAATAATAATAATTCATTTATTTTATATAGGCGCCTTTCAAGGCTCTCAAGGTCGCCGTACAAATACAGTCAACACCTCCAAATCACATGCATTTTTGCTAAAGAGCTACTATTTAAAACACTTCCACATAAACAGTGTCGCACGTGTTCGAAGCGTGCCTTCACAAGCGTTAGACTGTTTATGCCATTAGTGTTTTTTTTTAAAAACACTTTATTTATTGTTTTTTCCCACACATAACACAATAACAGGAGATGATACATGCCATTAGTGTTTTAAGAGATTTAAATAAAAATGCATGTATTTGGGAAGTAGTGAGTATACAACTGGATAATATGACTTGGATTTTTCTTCAAATGTTCTTCTCAAGGGAACATAGGGTGAGTTATTGATGATAATGGATCATTTCAGGGGTCATTTTGGCGTGTGAAGTATTGATTTAATAGCTAGCTGCTGTGCTACAGTGCCAGAAGCATAAAGAAGACTTACAAATCATGAAACCTGTCCAGAGAGAGGTCAGCAGTAAACACATCCAATAGTCCGATCACCTGCAACAGACAGAAATACACAATTTATTACACCAGTCTTTAGTACAAACTGTAAAACTACAATATTAAAAAAAAGCCTGATTATGCTGACTCACATTTTCATGTTTCATGTGTTTGAGGAGCCTCAGCTCCCTGTATGCCCGCTTGGCAAAGAGCTCCGACTGGAAAGGTCTGTACAGCTTCTTGATCGCCACTTTGGTTCCTGTTCTGGAGTCCACTGCTGAGCTGAGGGTGACAATAAATCAGAGGGTGTGACACAGCACATTTAATATCTTACACAGAACTGACCGATGAGGAAATAAATAATAATCCAATTTGAATATTCTGTCACTGTGGAAACACCTTTGCTCTGATATGAATCTGAAGAAGGTACACAGTATCTTTCTTGTCTTACATGTAAACAGAGGTGGGAGAAGTACTCAGATATTGTACTTGAGTAAAAGTAGAAGTACCACAGTGTAGGAATACTCTGTTCCAAGTAAAAGTCCTGAATTCAAAATGTTACTCAAGTAGAAGTACAAGAGTATTAGCATCAAAATATACTTAAAGTACCAAAAGCAAAAGTAGGCCTACTCATTATGCAGATTGGTCCATTTCAGAATAATACATATTATATGTTTTGATTATAATTATTGATGCATTAAAGTGTTATCAAAGCTGGTAAAGTTGCAGCTATTTTTAATGACTTAGTATACTGCAGGGTAGCTTGTGAATTTACTCCAGGTGTAACTAAAGTCTGATTTAAGTGTTGATTGTATTTCACATCATTAATACAAATCTGACAAGTAACTAAATGTATTAAATTAATACAGTGTAGTAAAAGTACACAATTTACCTCTGAATTGTAGTGGTGCAAAGGAACAAAGTAGCATACATTAGAAATACTCAAGTAACGTACAAATATCTCAACATTTCCTTAGTTCCTTCCCCCTTCTGCATGTAAATAGTATACTTCCTTCATTTTACATGCACCCTTGTCACTTACACTTTTTTTTAATTTCTTAAAGTATATTGTAGGTTGACTCGCGAAAGGAGTTTTAATTGCCAACAAATACTCTGTAACTGACAATAACACCTTAGAATCTTCTGATCAGGCGCGCGCACGCACACGCACACACAAGCTTGTTTCATATACCAACAATATCTCGGAGTTGTTCATGTGTTATTAAGTTGTATTGAGTCCTCGGGGCAGTAAGACCCGCCCCCAGAGTTAATCATTGATAACAAAGGGGCCGCATGCTGCGAGACGCACAAAGGTGCAAACAAAGCTGCTTTTCATTGTTGTGTATCCCTAAACTCGGGTTGTGAGCGCACCTATTTCACCCGGAACCATGCACACATGTGCTCTTCATAATTAAAAAACCTTTCAGAGGTGGCTAAAGATGACAGGAAGTCAACGATAAAGCGAAAGGTATCATGTGCAAGTGCAAGTGTCTCCATCATATAAGGAAGTGAAGCAGCGTGTGTTCAGCGGAGCGCAGATACTTTTCTTTTGTTTGGCTGTGGCAGAGCTTCTGCCTGCATGGCACCATCTGTTCCGTCCCTTTCTTTGTTACACTGCTCCCCACTCACCCCGCAGTACGATCAGTTTAAATCGTCTCCCTGTAACGCAGAATTCACTCACCATACTGTCCCGTAAGCGCCGGTCCCCACCTGCCTCAGCTCCCGGTACCGATCCGGTACTTCCCATGACGTTTTGTTGACTTCTTGGCGGTAATAGCCGGGTCTAACTCGCTTAGACATGCTATATATAAAAAGTAAACAAAAAAAGTCTAGTAGAGGCTCTTCCTTGGTTATTTTGTCTACTGCGACGCTACACACCCAAGTCCCAGATCCCACCTATGCGCTCACCCTAGATCAGTGCGCAGCTCTGCGTGTCAGCCGCTAAGGGCGCACCCTGAGGTCACCCATAGCCACTCCCGAGTCTTGCGGGGAGGCCTGGAATTAAAGGTGAACGGGAGAATGGAATGTGTGAGTAATACGAGACTCGACTGACAACATTACCTTGAAACCGTTTTGTAAGTGCGCACAGTTTGGAGAGCAGCGTTTGGCACATGCGCTGGGTTTGAGTGGCAGCGATTACTATGTTCCACGTTGTTTGAGCATGAGTAAAATGAGAAGATTTTTGAGACTTGCTGGGACATGAGTGTTTCTGACGCCCTGGGCTGTAAACACTGATAGGTGGTTACATAAATACTAGGCTACTCTGTGACAGGCTTCCAGGAAACAGAACAAGGAAACTGTGGCGTAATGTACAAACTTGTAAATGTCACATTGTGTAAGCTTAGTCCATGTGACATTTACACACAGAAGACACGTTTCAGTATGTTTTTGTGTGCAGTAATCCAATTATAATGTTATGTAACACAGAAACGTAAAAAGTTCTTTGAATGAATAAAAAAGCTATGTGAGGTCTGTATTTGTATTAAGGCTATTGTTAAGGAAGAGATTAAACATATTTCATAATTTTGTAGGAAAAATAAAACTCTGGAACTAAACCTCATTGGGTTTCAATTTGTCAGTCCAGCTTTAATTTTGACTTATAAAATCATTTTTATTGACAAACTAACACAATGACCCTCTTTCAGATATGGCAAGCTATTATTAGTGCTGAGGCATCACGGTTAAAACAAATTCATGAATTAGGGTCACATTTATGCCACATGCTGCAATAAACTTCACCTTAGAACGTTTTATTTTCAAAACCCGATTTCTACTTTGCTCGACAGTCGTCTCTAGGTTAACTGCTCACTGAACATGTTCGGTGACACTGTGTTGTTTGTGGCTCTGTGCCTATACAGTGGTGCTGTGACAATGGAAAAGGCAAATGTTTCTACAACAGGAGAATATTGTGCGTGTTTATCAACTGCGGCTTGTTTGATCATAATCATTCACCCAAATACATTCTTAAAATCATCATATCTTTCTCTCTCACACACATGTTGTTTTTTGGTTTCTTTTGAGGTGACACCCCACAGTTTTTCAGAGTCAGACAGGTCACTGAAGGACTTGTTGCCCGAGTCGTCATTAATACCTTAACAAATCCCAAGCAGGCAGGGAACGATCTGATTGGCTTCTTAGTGTAGTCACAGTTTTTCTTCAAAAATGCGTTTTGATTCATTTTCAAACTATTATTATTTTGTGCCATTCATGTTTAATGGTCATGTTTTTGCCCCCATTAATGCGTCTTGTATTCAAGGGGATCAGCAAAAACACTCATCGACCAAATTCCTTATATTAGATCACTTTTGATGTTAAAGCCAATCATATATAAGAAGGACTTTAAATCCATTGTCCTGCAATCTTCAGTTACAGAGACAAGCTTTTCATATAACCTAGCATATATCATATTTGTATTTGCTTTTGTGCACCAAATTAGTCTCACTCCCTGTCTGCCTTGTACGAGTTGGGTAACCTGTGGGGTGTCGCGCCTCATGCTAACTTCCAAGACGCTGCCTGCCCAAGTAATAAAGAGTTGTACAGACATAAACATATTTAAAACACCTTATACCTCTCATTATTTTAGGCAGGAAACAATCAAGGAAGTTATTACGAAGATCATGTGACACAGATTTCATTGGCCCAGGTTGGGGGCTTGCTGTCGTAGGGAACAGGAGTTCTGGCTGTTGATGAAGATGAAGATGCCGCCGCCGCCTCCTGCTGCTCCTCCTCCTCTTCTTCATCCCTCTCCCCCTGGTCGGTGGTCTGGCCTCGGCCCACCCAGGCAGGACTCTCCAGACCGGGCTGTGAAGAGAAAGGCTTCTGCAGAACTTTGAGGACCCGCTGGACCTGTAGCACAGAGAGGAAGTGAGAGCAGGTGAACACCCTGAAAGTGAAACACTGAAGGGAGCGGAGGAACTGAGGGTAACTTAAAGGTCACCTATCATGCTATTTTTAGGCAATAGCATAGGTCTCAGATATATACAAATATATAAAAAACATGTCTATGAAGTGTTTTGCTCAAAATACCGGGGACACATATTTATGTATAAAAGACATCAAAAAGTGCATTTTGCATGATAGGTCCCCTTTAAAGGGATAGTCTGAATGTTTGTGAGTAGGGTCAAATTAGGTAGTCAAGTTAGATGGCGGTCAACATGCTTGGTGAACACACAAAAGCTGACCATATTGGACTGTTGCTGCTGTGGTCAGGGGAAGCAGCAAAATGTATTTGATCCACCTAAAACAATCTTTATCAGTGTTAGTGTACACTATATTTAGAATATTTATAGTGCTTTATCTTGCCTGGAGACAACTTTACAATCCATGTTTCTGAAGGGGAACTGAAGCTGTTGTATCCATCTATGCTCTTGTCAAAGCAACCCATTTTACTTTGCAGAACAAAGGGATTAGTGGCTTTCAGCATAGATGAATACAAGTGCTTTAGTTCCTCATCAGAAGTAGCAGTCTGACAGCAAGGTAAAGCAGTGAGAATACTCTAAATATAGCGTACACTTTACAGATTATTTTGGTGAGCTTTTTTTAGCTGGTGAAAATACGTTTCTGATGCTCACATCCAAAGGAGAACATGGCCTGTGCAGTGAGTCCTGTCTTAAAGCTACTCTAGGTAATATATTGAATACGTTTAAGTACCAAATACAAAATCACTTAAAAACAACCAAACTATCCCTTTAAGTGTCAAAAAGAAGAAAGCCCCAAGCCACTCTTATGGCAAAATGGTAGTAAAATGTAATTCATATGGCTATTTCATATTTATTCATGCTATGATTGAGCTGTGTTAACAACCAATATGTAGCAGCAGAAACAATCTTCTCCAGACTGTTCACAAAGCATTAATAACTTAATAGTCGTCTACGTTTTACTATATGAAAGAATAGTGTCCTGGAACTTTCTTCTTTCCCACCAAAGAGCTTTTTGTGTCCAGTGCTACGGATGTTTTTATTTTTTTGAATATCTCCTTAAATGTATTGTAATCTTTGCTTTACTACCCTGAAACTACTAGCAATTCAAAAATGGAGGTCCTGTATAAAAACGTTTTTTCCAGTAACATATTAATAGTTATTCTAAACTCTAATGCAGAAAAGTTTAAACTCAAACAAAGACAAGTTCATTTGACATTCAGGGTTTCAAGTTTTTCACCAAAAGGTCCAAAGCATCACAGCGGATCTAAGCCTGACCTCAGAGAAGTCTCCATTTTCAGCAGCCTCAATTGCATTCTGGGCGATGTAGTTCCTGAGCACCACGCGAGGGTTGGTACTGTCCATCACCCTCACCCTCTCCTCCTGCAGCGCTCTCACATCGCTCTGGCCCTCCAGCTCCCGCGCCAGACGCTTCCTGCGGGGGTGATAACACAGAACAGTCAGAGGGTGGAGCCATGTCGGACTCAACAGCCCGTTTCCTCTTCTTTCTGTCTGTCCGCCCCCCCTATCAGTCACACTTCCACCCATCACCACCCACCCACCAAGAAATCTCTTATCCTCTTCCTCCACCTTCTACCCCTTGTTTCACATGCCAGCTGTTGTTCTTACTCATCATTTCCTTCACATATCTCACCTTTTCCCCCTCTCTCTGCATAGTAATGTTCCCCCTCACCTATAGCGTGTGATCCAGCCGCTCCAGTCCTCCGCATGTTTGCTTTGCAGCTCTTCCTGGCTGGTCTCCATCAGGTCTTTCAGTTTGCTGAGCATCTCCAACTGCCTCGCAATTGTCGCCCTGTCTGAGATCATCTGGAACAGCGCTGGGTTGCTCTGAGCCATGGAGAGCAGCATGGCCAGCTCACTGTCAACAACAGGCAGAAATCACAACGGTTAGAATCTTTGTTGGCCTGTTGGAGAAAGCAGAGGAGCGGTGCAGCCAGCACAGGCAATCAAGGTTTTAACTGTGGTTAGAAACGTTATGGAACGTGACGTAATCTGAGGCAACAAGGTGAGCTGAACAAAGACACGATTATTTCACTGACTAGACCAACATGTATAAAATAAAGATTTGGTAAGGCAGGAAATCAGATTAAAAGTCTAACTAATTTCTCTAAATCTGATGTTTACAATTTTCCCTTAATGGCGGCTAATAATACCAGGCATAATTAAGAGCCTTCCACACATTAATGTGAACCACTGATGCCGGCAAAGTGGTGGGCCTCAGGACGCAACCTAGTGAGCCACACTGGTACTGCAAAATGTAAAATCAAACTTATGTTTTCCATCATCTAGCTTTTAGTCATTTATATTTTAATTAACAATGTCAAATGCATTATTTTAATGACCAGTTACCAGAAAATGATTAAAACTCATCAGGTAGAGAAATCTTTTTTTGTCACTGATAGCTTAAGTTTCCATGGATGCAGTGACACAAGATTCTATTTTTGTAACTAAAATATGATTATGAAGAAAACCATTCGCCAGTCAAAGTTTCAAAGCATGTGGTGAGAAAACATGACCCTAAATACATAAAACTTAAATTCATAATGGCAGCCTGTGGCAGGTGTGGGTAAGCAGCATATGTATTTATGTAATTAAAGCTGACAGTGGTATATGGTAACACATATGTGACCTGCTCCATCGAAATCAGTCGCATTGACCCGAAGATACATTTTGAGTTGTATACACTGTTGGAAAGAGGAGATTCCTAGCTTTCTAATGATATCAGGATTGTTTTTGTACTCCAAATATTAAGCAAAATATGTCACATTATATAATGACTGTTACCGAGTCATCATTTTGAGAAAAAGGCCTTCAAAGTTTCCTCTTCTCTGGAAGCCATCGATCTGATTGATTATTAGCGGAGCAAATTATCAAAATACTACGGAGGAAAGATATTTTCGTTTGGATTACTGGTCTGGAGGAAGCTCGCGAGAGTGTGTGCGTGTGTATACGTGTGTGTGTGTTTGTGTAATTTTGCGTTTGTGTGCACAATAACGCAAAATTACACAAACACTCCCGAGAAACACCGACTGTTGTTATGCCTGCTGTGACGTCAAGTTACTCCGTTCTCCGCTTGTAATTATGCCGTTACAAGCTTCATAGTTGTATTTATCTTCTGAATTTACCGAAACAAGTTTAATATTCTGAAAGCCAAGACTTTGTTTAATTGAAGGCAGATAAACAAACTGTAACGGACCCTGCCGTGTTATCTATGATTACTATACGCCTTACATTCATAATTTCAGCCGGAGGGAGGGGGAGCGGCGCTGCGGAAGAGCAGGGTGCGAGTGAGAGGTGCCTGTCATCTTCCCTTTACAAGCTTCAAAAATGTATTTATCGTGTGATTTTGGAAATAAAAGTTTCATATTCTGAAAGCCAAGACTTTGTTTATTTAAAATCAAACAAAACACCCGAACCCCGAAAAACTATTTCTTTACGCAAATCCACGTTTATTTTTAAATGAGCCGTTGGGACTTCCGACTGATTTCGATAGAGCGGGTCACATTTTTACAGCCCAGTTCATTTTTTTTCTCCTTTATTTGGTAGGTTGTGAACCTCTGCTGTACACAACAGCTAATGACATGTTTGTATTTATCTAACAAAAGAAACCGATCTAGAAGGTAATATTTAAAGAAGAATGAACATTGACCAGGGACAAAACTTCATATTAATGCTAAATGCTTTATGGAAAATGAATCTTAAAGCTGTGAAATGTTAGTGTTGGCAATGTTTTGATTTAAGCTGTCCTGAACTGACCAACTAAATCAATCAACCCAAACTGATGCACTGTGATGCATACATTTAGCTCATACCTGTACACAAGACCAATAGTCTAAAGCCCTATTAGTGGCACTCATAGGTTGCAATGTGCAGAACAAAAGTTTTGGATAGTCTGAAGATATTACTAATCTTTTTGTATTCTTATACTGTAACATGAAGGTGATTAAAGATAAATAAATATTACATTCTATTACTTATCACCCTTAAAATCTCAGCTGCGTTTTATTTCCATTCTGTGATGTAACGATATAGACAACACAGAGTGTGGTTGTAAAATATGTCTTGCTCACCGTGTATCCATAGTGGGTTTGTTGGCAGCCTTGAGCTCCTCTAAGGAGGCGCACTGCTGCAGCAGGAGCTCTGTGGCCATCCTCACCAGCTCCTCTTCCTCTTCACCCTCAGTGGGACAGGAAATCTGACTCAAGCTACGGAAGGTGTTGGTGAAGTCAGCTCCTGCAGCACGGGGACAGAAAAGCTTAAAACAATGATTCAATATATCATGTTGATAAAGTGATTGATGGAATATGTTTCATTGCAGCAATATGTGTATACATTACATCCTCAAACCTTTTGCCTCTAAAATAAAGAAAGCTCTCTCATCTGACTCTATTACTGTGTAATTAGCTTGTAGAAATAAAGCGGTTGTTAAGATAACAGTTATATTTGGAAATTAAATATTTGTATCATATCACTGAAAACTCATCTCTTTCGACTCCACTTTGAGCAATAAAATGAAAAAAAAGCACCAAAAAAAAGCACTTGGATACTAACAAAGCACTTATATACTAACAAAGCACTTACATACTAACAAAGGACTGGCTTATCTAAAGCCAGTTGAGTAGCACTTAAAATGGTTTGGCTCTATGAAACCTGATGTACTTATATGATTCTGTTTTCTTCAAGTTTGTATCTTCTTGGTCGAATGCACTTATTGTAAGTCGCTTTGGATAAAAGCGTCAGCTAAATGAAATGTAATGTAATATCAATAAAACATATATTATATAATGAAACTAATCTAGTGCCTCTTAAATCCACAATCAAATTACTTTTTGCTTTTGCTCCAGACTGTTTCCTCCCCCGTCTACACTAGTATTTTGAGGGTTTCTTTCTTTAGATATATGGTTATTCTTCATTCTTTTGGTCACAGTAAATGTGCAGTGAAAATGTGATATTGTGGCAGCCCTACTAGCAGATATATAGTGATTATCCACCAATATCCCACCTGTGTTGTGCATGGTCTGCAGCAGCTCTGTGATCAGGATCTCATCCTCCGGCTCGTCCTTCTTCAATAAGCCCAGCTTCTTCCTCATGGTCTCCAGGTAGAAGCCGTTGTACAGATCGAGGTACTCATCCACAACTTCCTCAGCCCGGTCCGGTGGCAGCTCTGGAGCGAGAGCCTCCGCCAGCTTCACCAGGTTCCACCTGCAGATAGCTGGCTGCGCCTGGTAGGAGTATCGGCCGGAGTTGTCAGAAGCGTTGCAAATGAAATTTGGATCAAACCTGAGAAGAAAAGGAAAGTAGAGTTTTATAATTAGTCATGGAGACTGTAAACATCCAAAAATATGTGTATTATGATGTCCTGATTCCGAACTACTTCTACAGTCCCCTCAAAAAATATTGGAACAGCGAGGCCAACTCCTTTATGTCCAAAACGGTTCCAATAGTTTTGGAGGGGACTGTATATGCTAAAATAGGTTGTCGCAGAAAAGATAAACAGGTCCTTTGACTCAAATATGAAATAACCATACAGGACCAACAGAATTTGACTAATTGGACAAAGCAACTCGCTAACCTGTCCATGAATCCATATGGACCGTAGTCCAGTGTGAGTCCCAGGATGCTCATGTTGTCCGTGTTCAGGACTCCATGGCAGAAACCCACACACTGCCACTGAGCCACGAGTCGAGCCGTGCGCAGCATCACCTGCAAACAGGGAGGGAAGAGTAATCTAACATAAGAGGGGTGAACAGAATATCCAGAACCATCTGAATACAACCCCTGGGAAGTATGCATGATGTGATTCATTACTAATTAAATAAGGAAAATGTCATCCAGAGTTTAATGCCTTGTTATTGTCCTAATCTCATATTGAGCATAGGTCACAGTGACTCAGCAGATTCTGTTATTGAACCACCCACAGCAGCTTAACAGGATAAGAGGATCCAAGCTTTCTTGGCTCCAAACTGTAACGTGAAGCTGGCAACCTGCTGATTTGATTAAACCTTTGGAAACATTTCATTCTTTATTCAAGTGCCATTTTCCTGGCTGGAATGTGTATGCTGTCAGTTGAGAGTGTGTGCCCTGACCTCTCTGAAGAAAGCCACGTTCCTCTCCACCCTATCTGGGTGATTCCGCTGGATCTCAGGGTAAAACATCTCAATGACATAATCCATCATCTGACTTCGGATCTCATGACGTCCATAGCTGGGGCCCTGACGACCCGTAGATTCATCGGCCTGCTTGAAGATCTCAAAGGATCCAAACCTGCTCAGAGAACGCACATTTTAAATAAACAACTAGTGTGTGTGCATCTAAAGAAACTATGATAGATGAAAGGGGGACAACATGGCCTCACCTGAGGAAGGTGGGGGCAATGCGGAGGACCACAGAGCATCTCTCGTTACGAGGGTTCCCGCTGTAGTACACATCTCGTACAACCCTGCTGTCAGAGGTGACTACGGAGCCTGCTCTGGTGGTGGGGACACCCAGGAAGAACATCACCTCGCTGCACAGGAACTCTCTTATACTGGAGCGCAGGACCTTACGTCCGTCAGCTTGTCTATGGAGCACAGAAAAGACATAGAAAAAAACAATGTTCCTGATTATACAGATAGTAATATAGGTCGTTTGACCATTTTCAATATACTCATTAGGATTATATTATATTTAATTTAGCTGACACTCTAATCTTAAATTAGTCACATTTAGTGCAATTAACTAGGGATACGTATCAGACCAGCAAGAATCTTAGCTTCCAATAACTTGTTTGGTGCTGTCGAAAAAGGTTATTTGTATAGAAAAAAGGGAAAGTCTCAGCATTTTTTTTTTGTAATCTGTGCGGTGTATTTCATTAAAATGGTAAAGGAAAAAATAATTCTGCCAACACAAAACAAACTGACACAGTAACACTTCCCGGTGTACCTGGAAAAAGGAGTCTTTCCAGCTCCTTTCACCTGAATCTCCCACCGGCCGCTCGGGTTTTCCCGGAGCAGGTCGGAGTCTTGGCCGGGAGGGACCTTCACCTCGCCCAGGTAGATGGCCGCCCCGTCGCCCAGCTGCCCGGCGAACTGGCCGAACTGGTGTCCGCAGTAGCAGTGAGCGGCGGTCTCGGAGCCCGGCATGACACTGGACCCGCTGAGGTACTCCGGCCCGAGCGGGTCGGTCATGACCTCCTCTCCGTTCAGCCCCAGCAGTGCGAGAGCTTCGTGAGACACCGCCACGAAGCGAGGCTTGGTCACCGGTTGCGGCTTCACCCGGGAGAAACACGCGCCATTCACCTGCCGCACCCCCGGCTCCTCGGACGAGTCCAGGGGAAGTTTCTTGAGCGCGACGTTGTCGAAGTCGAGCTTCTCCAGCGGGGACCGACTCAGCGCCAGACCCATGTCGGCCATCCCGGCCGTGCCGAGCAGCTTGCACGCGGACACACTGTGGTTAAAGATGCGAAAGTGTCCAAGCCGAGGAGCTAAATAAGCCATCCAAACAAGGCCATCTGTCTGGGTATGTTGTTCACTGGCAGTGTTACGAAGTGGTGGTCACCTGTCCGGCTTTCATAATAGCTGCAATAAACTACAGCGGATGTTTGCTAATCGGACTGTGTTACATCAATAGTTGTCCGGAAACAGGAAAGAAGGAAATATGTTTGCCGAAATGAAAACCAAATTACTATTATAACCCAGATGATGGCGCTGTTGAACTGATTACTATCATAATTGTATATGGATTATTATATTAAAAAACAGAAACCTCTACCTACGTTTCACCTTTGCGACATTTCTTTGTCTGTGTATAGTAACTCATTTTTAAATGTATTTTCACCACAAAGCTGTACAGCTAGATATGTTATTTTAATAAATCAAAATGACTGGTCCATAGGAAACGTAATCATTACTGAGTTCATTACAATTTTTGGGGCTAACATAATGAAACAGGGTTTTAAAAAAAAAATGAATATTTACTTAAATTCTTTAATAATTAATTGCAGAAGTTATGTTGTAATGTTTGGTTTAACAATGACAACACCACATTAGGACTTGGGGAAGTACGTTTTACGGAAAAGCCTGGCACTCATAGTTTTCCCTTGACAATTCTGAAACATTAAACCTTTGGAAATGATGAGACATGTTTAAGTTTGACTGTTTTATGCTGCTAAGGGACCGAGAGGCATGACATCATCTGTTCCCTATATCCTCCTCTCTAACTTGAGCAAAGTACTTGATTTATATATTGGAAGATAGGTTTTATATGAGTTAGTTTAATTTGAGGAGGTCCCAATAATGTTTGTGGCACTACTTAATTTAAGTCCAATATTAGTCCACTGGACCCTTTCACACATTAAAGACAGCCAATACATTCCTTTCATGTCTCTTATAAATACATCTAAACAATTCCAGTACTGTACATAAAATCACTTAACATTAAGATTGGAAATACCTTAAAAATCTATGTTGGTTTATTGCACTGCAACCATGTACAGTATATCGTCTTGGATTTATTGGGACATTTCTTACATAACAAAGCTCCCGGCATGTAATTTAGTTCATTTGTACACATGCAATAAGCAGGTCAATGTTGGAAATATACTGTAAAGCCTCAGCAGATGAGGCCATCTGAGGGTCAAAGGCAGCAGTGATAGCAGTGTAAGGCTTTACCTCCCAACTCTGACCAATCTGAACGGTCCGTTTCCTTCATAGTAGTCAAAACATGTCCATAACAAATCATCACAGTCAGTCCTCACCTTGAGCGAAAACAAAATACTTGTGTTTCTTCTATCATCTCAATACCCATTGCTAATTTACAATCACACAGGCAAGTCATAATGCATAATTATACCATAAAAAGTACAAACAGCTGGTGTGCTGAATGACGTTCTCGTGGAGTTTTTGAGAAAGGTCTTTCTGTAAAAGCATATTTTTGTGTCAAGTATGAACCCTTACTCACAGGTGGAGCCAGTTAGAACCAACACATGAGGATACCTCATATTGGAGGTACAATCAATTATATAAATGTTATCAAGTGCGTTGCTCATCCTGAGGCACATTTATGCCTGTCCTGCGTCAGGTCCTAATGCATGTAAAAGTCATGCGTGTCATATCTGAAGCCAAGACAACACAAGTCGATTTGGGGCAACGGTATTTATAAAATAGGCCTTATATAGAATTATATAAAGACAGAATATTAGAAAAATTGCATTGACCTGTGGTTGTTGTCTGTATAAGATGCATTTAACACATTTTTGCCAGTCCATTCAGTACACCCTTAGCCCTTAGTGCTGAACCATGAGGCACTTATCTGTGCACATGGGAAACAAGTGTGTGTTATGTGTGTTTAAAGAATGGTGGACTTTAAAATATTTAAGAAAATGATGGTCAGCCATGCAATTTAGAGATTTTCTTCATTTACCTCACACCATGAGGGTCACTTGCTGCTCCAGTCTTAGATTATATTGAGTAAAAGGAACGTTTTGACTGACTTGATATTTGACACTCTTTTCCTCTCCATATGCTTCATGTACCATAACAATCTCGTATAAAGTGCTGGCCTTGAAATTGGACTACTAACAAATATGCTGGCTGGCACCATAAAAGAGGAAGGAATAAGACAAATAAAAAGTGTGTCTGTGAGAAAATGTCTAATCCGGGCACCTGACTGATGATAAATCTGTTGATATTTTTCAAATAAAAACTCTATGTATGTAAAGTAAATATATTCAGAGGGAATTATTGGCCTTTGTAAACCTTACAAAATGCGGGGTTTGCACAAAATATGAAAGAAAACAGAGTACCGTCATGGTTTCTTTGGCAGTACGGCCCTGCTGCGTGTACAGGGACATCAATACGAGGTGGGGGGTGTTAACCCCCTGAGGTCCTTGTTAGTTCATATCGTGGGCTGATGAAACCTTTCCCCCAGCCCAAACTCCTGTTTTTAAGGCCATTGGTGAAAAATGCATACTGTTAATAGGTCAAAGGTCATGTGGGCTAAGAGGGGGTGGCCGTATAGTCTCCAGTAAAGATTCGACTGCAGGTAAAGACAGCACGGTTCGGCCCAGACTCCCTCCAGCACGGTAGCAGGCATATCCCAGCATCCCCATCACCACGCCCTTTATGACCGTACGCAGCACCCAGCCGAAACGTGAGGGCGGCGCCACACTGAGGAGGAGACATACGGACACATTCAGCAACTGTGAGTGTTTTTATTACAGTCTACATCTGATATGTAACACACTCACCTCATGATTTCAGTTATGTTGAGCTGCTTCTCCCAGTTTCGTTCGATGCCAGGGACGTGACCCATCCCTACGACTCCCACCACCACTGCAGGCACTTCTGTGAAAAAAAGAAAAAGAAGTATAAAATATTTTGTTACATAGAAAATCAACACTTCTTTAAACTTCTACAAAACCAAAGGTTATTTGACAACTGAGAAATGTTTCATCAAATCCACCAGGGATACATTTCAGTATAAATGCCCTGAATGTCTGGATACTGCCCTTTTTTGACAATGCATTAATTAATGAGGAACATTGCTAAGATTATTCACAAAGTATCAATTCCTGTGGTATTTTTAAGCTAAGTAAAGTTAACAGTTCCACCCTCTTTATAGACAATATGACTCAGCATGTTGGTCAACAGCGTCTGTAGCATTCGGTCGGCTGTTTACGCAACTATTTAGAAACACACATTTCACAAGATACACTACACAGTAGGTTGACACGTCTTGTTACGGAAAATCTATATCAAGCACAGTTACGCAATTCTGACGCACTATTTAAGAATTACAATAAAATTACATTTGTTTTTCAAGACTAATGAGCAATGTATATGTAAAACAACCAAAATGAATAGCAGTATTTTATGATGTGAATAAAACCATAATGTACACAAGGTGAAAACATAAAGAACAGGATTAGGGAGCTAAAAACTTGAAAGAAAAATAAATAATTATGTTTTTGAAAGGTGAAATGATACGCACTCTGGGCATTACTGGGGGTCTCCACACAGCGTGTAGCCTGGCGGAGTGTGTGTGTGAGGTAGATGTCTCGCTCGGCCACGATGGTCTGGTGGAGAGCAGGAAACTCTCCGATCATCTCTGACATGGTCTGCTCCAGCAGGTCCTTCTGTTTGCACTTCTCCACGTCCTCTTTACTAAACACATAACAACAGTAGAGAGTAAAGGATAAGGAACAAACAGTCAAAAAGGATTGGGTCAGATGAAGTTTGCAGGATTTTTTTCCAAATCATGTTCAATTTAATATTTTTTTAAACATTTATTAATGCCTTCTTTTAAAAAGTCTGCATACAAGATGTAAAAAAGGTGAAATAAACCTCTTGAAAGGCAAAATAATAATAATACATGATATTTATATAGCGCTTGTCAAAGTACTCAGAGGCATTAATAAGTCATTTTCAATTGCACTTTTTTGCAAAATGATGCAATCAACTGCACTTGGAGAAGCCTTTTACAGTGTGGCCAACCCGTTGTGTTTTCAGTCTAGAAATTTAAAAAAGTCGGAGGCTCAATGGGTGGACAGCTTAAATTTGTGGGGATTGAACATACGGTACTTCAAAGCATATTTTCTGGTTGGGTCTTTCTTGCCTGGCAGAGAATATAGCAAGCTCAAGAAATCTCGAAAGATGGATTCACAAACACTTTATGCAGCTAGCTTCCAGTCAGATCTCACAGACATAGGCAGTAGGAGGAAGAATTGGCAGAGTTGCATGTAAGATATGTGTGAGCGCACATTCCCTAATCCTACAGAGAAGTCAGTTAGCTGTAGCTGCATTTTATTCCAGGGCAAAGCATTGACTATTTAGTGGTCATCTCCCTCTCGATCATCTCAGGACGTCTAAATACAGCACTTCTCTATTCTCTCTTGGAAAGCAGTATCGAGTAATAGATATTGAGAAAGTCTCACAAAATGGTGTGGTACGACAAAATAAACATGAAGCTACCTGATTGGGTCAGAGAGAAAGCAAAGACCCCACGCCAGACGGGCTTTCTGCCACAGACTGAGAGCTGCGATGGCTCTCTTGAACGTCACGGGGATCGGCCTGTCGCCAAGGTGAAATTTACAGAACGGTACCTGTCCAGCCTGTGAGGGAAGAACAACTTCAAGAATAAAACATTACAAAATAAACACAAAATATATACAGCCACTGTCCACCTTTTTTTAGATCTGCATATCTTTGGTGCATGTTTTACCTCTTTGAAGGCCTCTCTGAACTCTCCTCCGGGAGCCATACCCAGTTGCTCTGTGATGTGAGCTGAAACTTTAAGCAGGAGAATCTGCATGAGGCCGGACATCAGCCCATTCTGAAAAACACAGGACAAAAATAAACATTCAGAGAAACACAGCAATGCCTTCAGAGGTCATTCTTTAAAGATGAGTTCTGAAATACACAGATTTCAGGGCACACATTACCATAGTTAAAAAAAACTAGAAGAAGAAACTAAATAAAAAGCTCCAACACTTAATCCTGTTTGTGCATCAGAGACATTTATTTTACCATTAAGAATGAGTGCCTGAATGAGTCACTTTAAACAACATCCTTACTGCCTTATCCACAGTATTCGGTACTTTCTCGATTGCCATTGGTACTGTCAGTCCATCTTTCTGAGTCTAACCTGTTTGATGGCCTGCTGAACCTTATCCAGATTTATGTCTTTGGCTTCCCTCAGCAGTGTAGCCTCGTCCATCTTTAGCATAGACACCCTGTACTGGCACAGCTCCACCACCACCACGTCTGGCTGCACAGCGCGGATCGTCTGGGAGGCAGGGAAATGCAAAATTAAGAAACAGAGACATAGTGGGCAAGAAAGAGAAATAAATGGCAAATGAGCAGTGAGGGAGGAAGTAACAACTGAAAATCAACGAGGAAGAAACAAGACTTATGCTTGGCAAGAGAAGAATGCCAACCTAATTACAGTATTAACAGTCGGGCCAACTCATCTCCCAGGCGCTACTGTACAGCACATTCTCAGAGTTACTCCATTGTTTCACTGACAACTCATAGTCTATCACATTTTAAAAGGGTGTAAGCGGGAACGCGTACTGAACGAATCCTGTTGTAAATTCTCATTGGCTCACCATTGCCACATCCTGCTTGCTGCTGTCGCTGAAGTGGGCCGTGCCCACCAGGTAGAGGAGGCTGCCGTCCGGAGCCGTTAGAACGGAAACCGTCTCTGGGAGCTCAGGGGACGCCTGGCGGCGCTGGGACCGCAGCTGCCAAAGCAGCTCCATTGCTTCACCATCCGCTGGACAAAATAAAAGAGAGTTTTAAAAGGAGCTGAAATATACAAGGGGACAAATATAGTTTTGATGGCTTACAATAACTACTATATTGTTATAGGAAGAATATATTTTCATATTTAAACACATTTGAAAAGGTTTCTCTTTTAAAGTGCATAAGCTAAAGTTATAGTAATTTACATTATACACACAGTTCTTTTCACATAAGCAGTGTCTCTGCTATTGATGGAGTAGATTAACTCCACATAATCACACTTCACAATTGGGTTACAGATAGTAAGTCAATGTTGACAAATCTGGGTATCACTTGCACACCAGAAGAAAAGTCAGTTTTTTAACAGTATGTGGATGTGGGAAAAAAGTATATTAAGAGAACACTAACAAAACCATCAGCACATGCATTTGCGTGGGGTAAAACTGCGATCTTAAAGTATGAAGTGTGATTATGTGGAGTTAATCTACCATTGCTCAAGGAATTTAAGTAGTAAGTCCCTTTCTTGTACAGAGCAAAGAATGTATAAAATGTGTATTATTGTGTCACTATTTAAATTAGAAATAAATATCGAAAAGCCTGCTGAATTCACAGCCAGGTTGATAAACTACCCAAAACATGTTTAATATGATATTGAATTGAAAACAGACACATGACGTGGCAAACAGACACTTAAAAAACAGGTATTACGAAATCTTTCTGATGAAATACAGCATACACACTGTAATTTAAAAAAGCTTACAGAGTCCTGGAGGCAGAGAGGGTAGTTCATCTTCTGAAGGGTCCTCCGATGGGCCGACAGACTCATCCTGTTAGATGTCAAAACAGCAAACAATACGCCATTTAAAACACAGGGCATGCTATATCTGTACTAGATTAAGAGATTATTTATTTCCAAGTCTAGCCAGTTTGAGAAAGACAGACTGATTGCACATATTCAAGTACCTGCTTGGGGCAAATTCATATGACAATGTTTGAGAAACAAATTAAAGATAGCACCGTTAGCACCAGAATAAATACATGTGTTTTACATCATAATAAACACCCAACACGCTGTCCAGTGTGAGCATCCGGCAGAACACCAGTCAACGTATAGTCTTTCACTCACAGACCCACACAAACACAACGATTGGAAGTGTTACAAACCTCTGAATTGTTGTCTTGATCCATTTTTGGAGCACTGAAAGCTGACAGAGAGCAGGAGGAAGACATGCGTTACCACTCAGCAGTGAGACGTTCACTGACACAGCTGGCTACAGTGCAGCGTTAGTGACTGCTGACGTTGCTTTAAAACGCAGTGTAAACGCAGTTTACAAATGTCCAGCTGTGGCGTCAAAGGTAGTTTCAGGACTGTCACTGATTTATAAACATTGGACTAACTAAAAAATGTTTCGTTATCTCCAGATAGGTTATCACTACGAAGAAAATGTTAGCAACACAAGGCACAGTGCAGCTAAAGACGAAGTCACTTGAAGGGGGCAGGTTAAGCTAGCTTTACTTCCAGGTACGGAAGCATAGATATATATGTACGGAAGCACCCAGCAAGTACGGTGGCCGTTGAAGGCGATTTGTGTGAATGGCCGTAGTGGCCAAACGATGTTACTACAGCTTCCGTGACGTAATTTTGACCCAAAATACTTTTTCCCATCGACTTACATTGGGAAGAGACGCTGTAAATCAGTAAACTACCGAGCACGAGCATTGTTATAGTCCTCATTTAAATCATTAGGGCTATTAAAAGTTGTTAAATGCGCTAAAAGCCAAAACCAGAGTTATTTTTCTCTCTTCATTTGACTGAGCGGGAGACCGGAGGCGGGGCTTAAGGAAAACTCAACTGCGCATGCTCTATAAGCAAAAGCCCCCGGATGATCCGGGTACTTTCTGAATCTACAGTCGCTCCATTTTGAGCTTCATGCGAGCAAATGTCATAGGAATTAACGGGATGGATCCCTCCTCCAACGCTGTATCCAGTTCTCTTTATATATCCATGGTTTACTGAAGTCTCATGGCTAGCTACCGGATGCTAACTTAAGCTAATTTAAGGCTAGCAAGCCCCGTAAGTATGTCGTGAAAACGTAATCGTTGGAATAGATCAATTTCACAACAAATGCTGACATTATTAAGTACAATACATTTGCTATCATACACAATAGTTGTCTCAAAACAAATATAAAAAACTTACTGGTTAAGCCAGCCCGTATGTCGGTGTGCTCCTCGCCACTACAGCTGCATTACAGCAAGTGCTCGGCTGAATCTGACAGCCGCAGTGCTTCCTGGTACATGTAGTCATTCATTCAGTCGACCCACACATTTATTTTTTTAGTGAAAATGTATTTATTTACTTTCCATTATAACATTTCACACAGTACAATCAAAGTCTGGACTCTTTTCTCTGTCACAGATTTCCCTTCTTTATTGTCTCAATGTTAAAATCTACACAGAAAAAAAAAATCATTTATAAGCAGAGCTGTGTTTTAACATATACCATGCCCTCACATACTCGTGCTACAAGTCTTAAAGTGCTTTTGGATGCATTTGGTGTGCTTGATCAGTCTAACAAAGGGACTTTTAGCCAACATGAAAACAAAGTGGATTATTTTGTATTTCCACCAAAAGATCATTGGAAAAAAATGCTGTCTATCATCACAAATGTATGCTTCCTGAATGCCCCAGACAAATGTGAGTAATGAGTATAGTATGCATATGTCTACCGATATTGTAGGTAAACCCCAGATGAAAGCACTAATGTCTTCTACAGTAGATGTCATATTTGTGTGTAAGTCAGTGCAGGCAGTTCCTTTAGTGAAGTTCCTGTATTCATGTGGCTGAAAATGTGAGAGGTAGTGGTAGGCGCCCATCCCCTTGTCCACTCACTCGTTAATTGTGAAGAGTGCTAAGACACCCCATATGCATGGTTTCTACTTCACATCACAGACAGACCATTCTAACTATTAAGTTGTTCATAGCAGATGTTGACACAATGTGAGGCAGGGCAGAACTACTGAAGACATTTAGATTGTGTCTGAGACAGCAGATGGCATTCAATAACTTATTCAATCTAGTAATGAACCCTCCAGTGAGACATTAAATCTACTCATCACTTCGTTCACATCACATCACATCACAGCACTCCCACGAGAAGCCAGCTGAACACAACAGTCACATACTTTACCACTGGGTCCAACTCCATTCATTATATTTGATCTGCTTTAAAAGAAGAAAACAACCACATCATTGTAGTTCTGTCATAGATATCCGTTACCTATGTGACAGTTTCTCTGAGCAATATTGTAGTTGCACGTCACCTCACAACGGCACTCTTTCATTCTAGAGTCTGTTCTTTTGCTATTCCTGTATATAATATAACAATTGACCTATTATAAATGACGTGCAAATATAGTGGAGTCAAGATATCATACACGTTCCTAATCAGCGGTGAAATGGCAATAATAAAGCCATGAAACGTGTGTTATATTATCTACACAAAGTCTGAGTCATATACAGTGTCAATACATGTATACAGCATTCTGTGAGATATGATGCTGTAAGCGCATACATTATTGCCACAAATATATTGTGATCTTTTGCATATTAATTGTGCAGATCTCAACTGTATTGCGTAAGCTACCTTTCTACCTGGCTATTGGGATAAAGGGACTAAGCGCTATATCATATGTGTTTAAAATACATTTTAGTTTGAAGCTGTAATGCCGTCTTCTTTTCAGGTGTGTGTCTTTTTTAATTTATTTTTTGAAAGCTCACTCACCTCTCATTGCTGCTTATCCTTTCATTAAGCCTTTTTAATATAGCTGTTTGATCCTGCACTTTAGCACCCTGTTGAATTATACCTCTGCTGGTTTCATTTGAGGATGTTTAGCTGTACACAGTCATCCTGAGACATGAATGTGACATCATTTCCTACAGCAGTACTCTGGTCAGCATTATCAATTACAAACAAACGTTTATATTATCCCCTCTGAATAATTTTCCCGTCTCGGTCATTTCTCTTTTAGGACTACCGGAGTTTCCATGTCGTGTCCTCACTGTCTAATCCTCCCATCACAGAAGAGTGTGAGTTGATTTTAAGAGTAGAGGTGACTGTCAATAGGAAGTGGTTGACATGGTGGTCATGTGCGCAGTGTAGAGTGGGCTAGAGGAATCTTGTTCAGCGTCCCTCTTCTTCTCCTCCTTCAACATTCCCCAGCAGCGATGAGCTCCCCGGGTCTCTCTGCCAGTCTATCCCTGCGTTGTTCTTCATCCTCTTCTCCCTCAAACAGAGTATGATGTATGCTCATCAGCTGGTGTGTAGGGGCTCTGGTCAGGGCTGGTGGTGGACACTCAGGGTTCTCCGCCTGGGGGAGAGGCTCCCTCGGTGGGGTAGGCGGAGGAAGAGGGAGAGGGGTTGGAGAAGACTTGGGACTGAGGGGGTCCTCACTGGAGGGAGGGTTTGGGCTCACACCATTAACGTAAGAATTGGTGGGCAAGGTCATCGTAGAAAAGGCAGTGTTGGTCGATTTTGGAGAGCAAATCTTAGTTTCTGAAAGACAAGAAGGAAATATTGGACAGGGTAGAGGGAGAGAGGAAAAAGTCAGTCTCAAATGTAAATGAAAACCCTTTTGGCAAAGCCCCCCCCCCCCCCCCCCCCCCTTTCTGGAGAAATAATTTCTCCTATTGTCTTTTTATGTCAGCACATTCTGTAATGATTATAGATTTCAGAATGAAGTATTCTTTTTGAATGACTCTTTAAGAGGAACACATTACTTGATTTTCAAGCAGGACTGAATCAAACTCATGCTTCTGGGTCATGCATGTGAGGATAACTTCTGAGAGCCCCTGCTTCAGCCTCGCTCAGTGCGACTCGTTCAGTGTGATTCTCTTTCAAGCTTTCATCAAGTGCGACTCTCGTTTTGCGTGACTATCACTCTGGGCAACTTTTAATCAAACTCTCATTCAGTGCAACTATCGTTTGGCATGATTTTCTTTGAGCGTGATTCTCGTTCAGCGTGACTCTCGTTCAGCGTGACTCTCGTTCAGCGTGACTATTTTGGTGAAACATTAATTCAAATTCTCATTTACTTGTGATTTTTGTTTAGTACGACTCTTGTTTGGCGTGACACTTGTGGGGGAACCTAAAGAACCAAAATAGTTATTTATTACCTATTTTCTGAAAGCAGGTGAGCAACAAAAAGTGGGTTACATTTAAGAAGAAAAAGAATGCAGACATGCACTTT
The DNA here is from genome assembly GCF_902827165.1 of Trematomus bernacchii. Taxonomy (NCBI): domain Eukaryota; kingdom Metazoa; phylum Chordata; class Actinopteri; order Perciformes; family Nototheniidae; genus Trematomus; species Trematomus bernacchii. The sequence goes on along the minus strand of NW_022987714.1, from coordinate 10,538,056 downwards.
TTTTATGAAGACATGTCAGAGCGAAGAGTCTGCCTTGTTTTTTCCGGCGCCATGGGGGCAGTTGGGGGTTTGGTGCCTTGCATAAGGACACCTCAGCAGTTACCAGGAGGTAGATTGGCACCTCTCCAGTTACCAGTCAACACTCAGTATTTTTGGTCGAGGCCAAGTCCCCACAGACTGAGCTACTGCCACCCCAAGGTGTATATGCAAGGTACAGCTAGATGAGATGGGATGCTGCATGCTAATTTCTTGAACCCAAACAGTTTGAGTAAAATATGGCAAATTCTGGCTCTGGACCAGCTAAAGCTAGAGTAAAGTAGAGTTCAAGCTTACCTGTAATTGAACCTGACACATGAACGATAGTGTGTGTGCCTTCAAGGTAAACTGTATCCAGGTTGAGCACTGGGGGCAGAGGCTCGGCTGTTGCTACATCCACCTTGGGCTTACGAATGGTCAGCATGTATGGGTGGACGTCCAGAGAGAAGTTTCGAGGGTGCTTTTTCTCCATCATACTCATATCTACGATGGAAAATTAGAAGTCGGACTTAAAGGAAGCAGAACATAACATACAAAATCAGGTCACCAATCCAAAGTTTGTTTAACCCTTGCATGGTATTCGGGTATGTGGGACCCGTTTTCATTATTTAGCTAAAGGAAAAATGATATGATAAATTATTCTTTCAAACTCACACTCAATGGCCTTGGCTCATTTTCTGTGAAGAACATATGTCAGAACACATTTTCAATGACCATCCACTGTACCCCCCCCCCCCCCCCCCCCCCCTCTACACCTTTATATTACAAACAGGGTGTTTGGGGCTAATGTGTGTGTGTGTGTGTGTGTGTGTGTGTGTGTGTGTGTGTGTGTGTGTGTGTGTGTGTGTGTGTGTGTGTGTGTGTGTGTGTGTGTGTGTGTGTGTGTGTGTGTGTGTGTGTGTGTGTGTGTGTGTGTGTGTGTGTGTGTGTGTGTGTGTGTGTGTGTGTGTGTTTGTGTTTGTGTGCCCCTGCCATTCCCGCACAAGGTTGCAACATTGTTGATAAATGTAAGCACGGACTCCTGTCTGCTCTCACATTCCCGCATTATGTTTTGCGGGAACCAATCTTTATTTTTTTCACACTCTATCCCAGCTGCAAATTTGGGGCAAGACACAATAATTAAAGCTTTGCCAGTTTGGGTCCTTATCACAACTGATCAAGATGGCCAAACGATTCTCTGCTCAGAGGGCCTTGCAAATGATTCTGGAAGAGAGAGAACCATTTGATGATGATGTAGAGGAAGAGGAAGAGGTTTCAGAATGTGAGGATCACATTTCTGAGAATTCTGAGTCTGACAGTGACTTTGAAGAAAAGGATGAGATTGAGCATCAGCTAGTTACTAAAAAAAGACGAGCCACAGGGCCAGCCGTTCAGCGGGCAAAAAACCAGTAGCACTTTAATTCATTAATGTGATCTAACAAATATAAACAATATGCTGTATTGCTTGTAATTGGGATGAAGTAAACATCTGTTGAGTATTTTAACATCAAATAGTTTGATTGTGTTGAATTGAAGGCCAAAAAGGCAGCGGGTCCACCAGACCCACGAACACTGGCTGAGTAACAAAAATATGAACACCACACAAGGGTTAAACAGCTACTGTGCTGCGTCCGGAAACAATGCTAATGAAAGCTATGAGAGTAAAGTTGTAGGCTGTAAAACCAAAACAAATAGCCCGAAAGATCCTAAAAAGTTCCGTAGAGCTAGAGGAAATTGCAGAGTGGGCCTAAAAATATAAACAGGTTTGTCAATAAAAAATATCCTTTTCACATAAAACATAATCCTTTGTGTGAAGAGTGGAGCCAGCCAAAATAAATTATAAAGATGCCATTAAATGTACTTTTACCTTTACATTCCATTATGCATTTCTGCTTCAATATACAAAGTAAGGGGGCTGTCTTTAAAGTGTGTTATTCGGTCAACTTTTTGTTATACTGTATATCTCACATGCTAGCTAGCTAGCTAGCTAGTTGTTTCAACTCTTCATGCTGAATACAGGTGCTTCTGCTTCTGCTCTCCCTGTTGCTGCCTCAGATATTTGCTCTGGCATTCTTCGGTACATGTGTGTAGATCAACCGACTGATGTTGAACTGTTCGCTGACCCAGAGCCCGGTATTCATTTTTTCCACCGATCTGAACTGGAGCTTGGTCTCTACGATTTTTCAATGTGCCATTGTTGCTGTGAGATGTCACGCGTTTCAAAGGATAAACGCTGTCCATAAAGCAGATCAGATCTCCATAAACAAACTCAAACTAGGGAATGAGACTGGCGATGGATCCGCAAAACAGTTCAGCTTCAGTCGGTTTATCTGCACTCCTGTATAGGTAAGAGAGCGCAAGAGCAAATAGGCAGTGAAACTAAATCCCTGGTTTAACTATATATTATCTTAAGCACTATTCTAAAGTGAAATGATCAATGGTTAGGAATATTTATTATCACATTTATAAATAAACGTTTAAACAGATTTGCTGTTCATAGTAATTCATACCTTTTGTGATAGGGTATTGTGTGCTTTTGGTATCCAGAAGTGGTGCAATGAAGCTGTCTGCCGCCGTCTTTCGTCTGACTGGTTTGGGTTTTTCAGGCTTGTTGCTATTTTCCAGACGTGTCAGGGTAAGGGGTTCCTTTTTAAAAGGACAGAAAACACAAAAACGGTCATTATATCACAACTTCAACAGCGTCAAGAGTTCTGTATAGTTCTTTAAGAGGACTACTTACTGTGCCCCTTAGAGAAAGAGGTTTGTGTAGCACTGATATGGCTCACATGTAAGTATCTTCAACAGATCATGTTTATGTGAACTGTACTCCAGTAAACAGGTTATTGTAGTAAGTCTTTTTTTTTCTAGAGGGCACTAGGTTTAGATCTGTTCTGGTGTCAATGATGCTAACTGAATACATGGAAATTGTTCTTAGGCCTTACCTTGAATGGCTGAGGGAGAGGATTTGAGCTTGGGATCCATTTCATCTTCTTGCGTGGCCGTTTGAGGACCAGCGGCTCCCCAGTCATGTCTCCCATCCCAAGTTCAGAGGGGTCCATGTTGCCATCGATGGTTTGTATCCCAGAGTCCCTCACGGTGGGCGTAGCGTCATGGTTGGATTGTGCAAGCGCAGCCAGCAGCTGCCTGACTACATTATCATACATGAGGTCGCTCTCATTGGTGATGAAGTCCAGCCGGTTGAGCGACTTGATGTGGTCCCTGTTCTCGTTGCAGAACATGGCCAGGATGTTGATGTCACAGAACTGAGACTTCTGCCAGCGTCGCCGAGTTTTAATGCCAACTTTATGCAGTTTATCAAATACAAAGTTGGATTTGCGCACCACAAACAAGTGCAGCAAATTAAGCAGGATGATGAGGTTCATGGTGCAGAGCAGAGAGATATCCACTGCTGCCATGATGCGCTGCAGCTGCACCGCCGGCAGCTTACAGTTGACCCTGAGCTTCAGCTCGAAGTAGCTGCTGATGTCCGGGGGCTCACCGAGGGCACAGGTGAACTCATTCTGCCTTTGGCGGGCATAGTAGGCGCTCAGGTAGGAAATGGGGATGGTACTGAGGCAGATAATAGCCAGGTGGCGCCCCAGGTAAAGTTTAGCTAGAAAGTTACTTTCGCCTCGTCTTTCTAAATATTTCTCAAACAGGTTCTGCTCGGGGCTTTTCTCCTTCTCTGCGTTCTCTATGATCTCCCGCCTCTCTCGCTCGGTAATGCCAGGTCCTTTGGATTGAATCTGCTTCTCAATCTTCGGTGCTCGGCCCTCAGCGGCTCGATGGTAGCAATTATCAATTTCTTGAAGCAGGAAATTGAGCTCTGAAGTGAGCCGCGTAGAGGCGAGGAACTCCCAGCCCAAAGCAGGAATATACATGATTCCAGCGAAGGCCAGCAGGGCATAGGGCAGGAACTTGTGTTCAAAAAGTGAAGGCCAAAGGTGAGACTCCAAACCAGGTTTAGCATCGCGCAGCTCTGTCCAGCAGTAGCCTCTTGCATACAGTGCCTGGTCCCTGGTGAAGTTGTGTGGTGTGTAACAGTAAATGGACTCCTCTGAGAAATAGGACAAAAATGAGAAAAAATCTGCCCAAACATTACAAGTTGGATAATTGTGTCATAATGTAAATGAATATATCAGCTGAAAGAACAATTCTATCACGCTTAATCATGGATTTTGTTTAAATAATTTCCCTCATCACTCAGACATTTTTTCTCAGATTCAAGATCTGGCAATGTGACAACGTGATGTCAGACAAACAGATTAGACACATTCCATAGAATAACTATTTCTCTCCAAACCACCTGTTTGAAAGTGAAAGAAGGTAAACATACCTGAGACATCTGGTGCAGTCATCCATTGTAAAACTGCATGTACACACAAGACTGAATACTGTGAACCAAAATTAAACAACTCAGTTGCTCTCTGTAGGGCATCTGATATTAAAACATATTAAAATGTATTGCTCATCTTCATTTAACTTCCAAATGACATTACCATAATTATGTTAAACCATGGATTTTGTGTTCCTTTGTATTTACCACGGGAACTTGATCTGTTCTTTTAACTTTCTGTTTGTATCTCAGAGAATCTTTGATGTGTTCGATCACAATGCTGTGTGCCTCTGATAACGCTCACACTGCCTTTGAAAAGATCATCTGCCTGGCTCAGATAGAGGAAGTGAGAGCTCTAAGTTGTTCTCTATCCGATCTATGTAGTTTAGGGTTGAAGAAAGCCCAATTTTAATCTTCTGAACTAAACGCAGTTACATCTGATAAATTCCCTCTTTTGCTATTGCAATACATACTGTTTATTTATTAAAAACCATTAAAATACCACCAAGGCATGTATTATATGTGCAATAGCATTACTTTGTTAGAGTCACAGAGGGCAGGGTGCTGAGTCATCTACAAATGTTTGGCAATGCCCTTAATATCATTATAAAACACACCATTGAGGGAGTATTGAGGGAACTTGTCTGAACTCCAAGTTGAACGCTCAGTCCCAGATGGTTGATGCTGCTATGCAGAGAGTCTGACTCAGCATACAACTAACATCTCTCCCGTCACACCCAGCCTTCTAACAAAACACTTTCCTCTCCCCTCTCTATCTCCAGTCTATCATTTCCTCCGATGCACTCGTCACTGGTCCTTTTCCTTCTTTGCCTAATCTCCTACTTACATCTCTACTTATCACATTCACAGAAGCCTTAAGGCACTGCACGGCTAACTCAGAACATACAGCTGCTGGTGTAGATAACCACTCTGGCAGTTCAGCAATGAACTCCCTCTAGTGGCAAAAGTCTCACCTGCAAAGTTCCTTGTGAAGACGAGGGTGACCAGCAGGATGGGGATGATGACCGTCCCTATGGTGACAACGCGGTCGAAGGGCAGCTCCAGTTTGAGCTGCACCAGGAGGCCGGCCAGTAACCCCCCCCCTCTCATCCTGAGAGGAGCCCGGCAGGATCAGCTCCTTCAGCTTCTCGCCGGCGAGTAGAGCCGTGGCCATGTCTAAGTTCTGATCGAGGATGTTCTGCATCCGGAAACACAAGGGCCGCTCGCCACAACCTCCCTCTGGACTGGAGGGGAGGCTCGACACTCCCTGCTGAAGCTAAACACTCCTCAAGACAGAAATGTTTGGCCAACTTCAGCCCCTGTCACCAAACGTAAGGAACCTCATGCTGTGTGGTGTGTTTCTTGAGTTTTCTACAGTTTACCACTGCTTTTCTCTTTTAGCTGACCAGGCATAACGATCAGAAGCACACTCCTCCCTTTTCCTCTTCTGTGCGCATCCCTATGTTTCCCCCCATCTCCACAGTGCCAGGCCTCGGTCCCACTCTGTGTGGCAGGTTGAGGGATGAGCTGAGTTTAGCAGGCCTCCAGGGAAAGAGCTGGCTGGCTGAAGAGTTGAAATGCGAGCTTTAGTCAGGGGAAGCTCTGACCAATCCTTTTCTGAAAGAAAGAAAACAAATGAATAGATACAAGTACTGTGAGGCCCAAGATCCTATTTCTGAAAACATGTTAAAAAAACAATTAGTGCCACCATATTTTAAATCAGTCTTTGTGTGAATTCGCATTCTCTCCCACCATCAGAGAAAGCTCTCTGTTCCCACCCATCATTCTCTATAGTGCAGTCATGTTTCCGAGGACGACTAATCCTCACTCTGTGACCAGTGGAGTGTGTGAATGTGGTCACATCTAAGGGGGGTGGGGGTTGTCTTTGATCAAGCAAGGACACTAAAGGGCAAATGTATCCTCTCTAGAGTCTAGAGTATGCCAACCCTTAAGTCACCAAAAAGAAAAGTATCTCAGTGAATCCTCTGTTCGTTTTTTAAATTACAGTTTTCTGGACTCTGCTATTCCACAATTGGCCCCCTGCCCCTAACTGGCGGTCATTATCTCTGTGGGACAGCATGTTCCCACAGAGATGTCAGGTGAACACACTTGTCAGTGTGATCTCTGGTGCGTCTCTGCGTGTGTTTGTGCATGTGTGAATGAGTGTGCATGTATACATGAGCATGCATATGCGTATGCATGGTTGAACTGGCGGCTGCTGCATGCTCATTACACTTGAAGGGTACGTGAATGTCCTCTGTGTGAGTAGTGTGAACGCATCACCCCTTCCCATCTACAGCCCTCACCCTCTCACTCTACTTCTCCTCTTTGTACTTTCTCTCCCCCCATTACCCCCTCTGCACACCACTCACTTTCCTCTCATTATGCATAAACACAGCTCATCTATGAAACCCTTAAAAGCCAAGCCCTCTAATCCAGGGCAGTGAAGTGTGCTTAATATCTGGAGGAGTGGAACCTTGAGACTTCAGTTACACAAGTGCAGAGGGGAATGAGCGTGTACTATCAGCCTCACGGTGTAAGAGATCATTAGTGGAGCATGTCTTTGAAATAATATTTCAAGAGAACTATTTAAAAAGTAAATGTTGCAATTATTGGTGTCACAACTTTAACATGTATTTCTTACATAACACTGTTAATGACTGTTTCGTATTTGATTTTGTGTTATGTGGCACTTGTAGCTTTTAATGTTTTTTGTAAAGCACTTTGAATGGCCTTGTTGTTGAAATATGCTATAAATAAGTGGGACTTGCCTTTCCTTAAAAAGAGAACAAGATGTCCTTTATGGGATAAACTACACTACAGATTTTAAACTGATCTGCCCAGTGACATCCAAAATAACTTGATCCACATCCTTGAACACTGTGTCAAGGAAGAGGGGAAATAAACTTTGCATAATTGAAATTTAAAGGGGCAGCATCAAATGTTTAGGCGCTCAGTAAGAGGCTGCAATGCTGTTTGTAAGCCACCGGCACAACTATAGTCCGACTGGTAATTCCGTCTCACTGGGTGATGTTATTAGTGTTTAGAGAGGGAATCCCACATTCTTTGGCTACTACCGTATTATGACCTGTACAAAGAGACAGAGCTTTACACAAGAGCTGCAATAGAAGAGCCATATTCGTTTTTTATAAAGATGATGTCTGAATAGAGAATAACTTTCAGTGTTGATCTGACACTTGTTTTTAGTCATCCTAAGAACACATCTGGATATGACAGATCTATGATAGATATTAGAAAGACAAACTCTCCTCACTGTTTTCCCACTTTCACCTCATCAGTTAGTCCCTATGGGAACAATGCAGGAACATATCATCAGAGGATCATTATGTTCCAGTTAGCTCGTGTTTAGCTAATGCTGTCTCCTAACATGTGTGTGAGTGCAGGACGCTGGGAGTATCTCATCCAGGAGGAGCACACACACTTCCACCGGAGATATAGCAGCTGCGTGCAGTTTCAGCACCTGAGCGGCGGAGAGCTCCGGAATAACCAGAGAACATCAAGTGATCGAGTGTGTGCTGCTCTGCTTCTGTGTGTGTTGGAGGCTGTTGGAGTCTCCTAGGAAGCTCAACACCTGCAGCATCACCTGTCCACACTGGAAACACTAGCCCCACTCAGAGTGTGCAGCTAACAAACGAGCAGTGTGCAGCTAACAAACGAGCAGTGTGCATGCAGTGGGGGGAAAACATTCAAAAATCCACTCACCATGTCTCGCTGCATCTCCCGGCACGGTAAGAGTTAATCTGCAGTGCGGGCGAGCAGCTACAGCATGTATCCGAGCACACCGGTTTGTTCCGGCTCCCCCCTTTACCAGCTGCCCCCTCCCTCCCTCCAACCCGACGCTGTCTCCCCTCCCTGCCCTGCCTCTTCCTCAGGAACAAGGGATGAGACAACGCGTTAGGATTCTCCAGTTCATAAATGGCATCTCCGGAACAATCGATCTATTCGCAAGGACACGTGATGTGTGGATGTTGGGGGGGGGGGGGGGGGGGGGACATTTCACAAATCATAATCTAAAATCATTTATTTACAGGTGTTTCATTTACATTTTGAAGAACTAGGCTAATTAAAATATGAACATTAAAGGGGAGTAACATTATTGGGATAAAACACCATAATTAGTCTTGGTTATTCAAATCACGTTTGAGAGTTATGGATTGGCTTAGAGTTGGCTATAGTTGAATAAACCGGCAACCACTATTCATTCCTGTTTAGTCTACAACCTAACTTTAAGACAGTGGCTCTTATTGATAGGCTTACCCAGCTGCCCATCATTTATGAGTGTGGGTCTGGCAAATACACATGACATGTGTTTTGTTCAAACACATAGGTGTGGCAAGGATTTTGTTTCCTGATGAAGTGGAGGCCGGGTAACCTGGATTTTCAAATAAAGAGCATTACAACTGGGAACCCTGCGTGGGCTACTGATAGATATGACTGTGTGATAGTTATAATATATTTTTAAAGAACAATATCTTGTACGGACAATAACAATGTATTAACAAAGATTTCCTTAACTTAACATTACATCACTGCTTAGCAAGGACAGTTTCCTCCAGCAGCCTCGTGCACTATGTTGAGATCCTTGGATGTGTGATGTGGACGCGCGATAGGGGCGCGCTCTCGATGTTTGTCAGCCGGACTGAGCCACAAGTCAGTTTTCCTCAAGCCGGTTTCTGCCGGTTGTGGAAGCCGCACCTCACTACGTCTGCTTCCTAATATAGTATCTCTCTCTCTCTCTCTCTCTCTCTCTCTCTCTCTCTCTCTCTCTCTCTCTCTCTCTCTCTCTCTCTCTCTCTCTCTCTCTCTCTCTCTCTCTCTCTCTCTTTGAGCATCCTTGCAGAGATCTTGAGGTTGTTCACTTTGAAGAACAAAAAAGCATAATAATAGGCCTAATATGTTTAGAAATACACTCAGCCCTCTTAATTAGGAAAACTGTGAACTTGCAATTATGCATGTAACATTGAAGTCATAGTTAAAGGTGATGTTGTTCTTGACTAAATTATATTGAACACAAATCTCGTTGTTGAACGACAGTGTGACAAACACAGAACATTATAGGCTAAACGTAGACTTTATATACAATAGTATAATAGCTAGCTAAATGTGCCTCACAACTCAGCCTAACATCTAAAAATATGATATTTCCTGGAAGGTTATTTCAGGATCCAGTCACTTAGTCTCATCTTACCCATCTTACTTATTTATATATCTGCACATTGATCAAGAGGGCAACATTAAACAACAACGAGAGCAATCATGAAACAATATTCACCCATTTGCTTGCAGTTGAGGACAAACGTTTTATTTTCCTATAGTAAAACACAATTTCAGTTGAAATGTACAAGTTATTCTGCAAAATCCAGGTAGATAAATTCTCTTGTAATAAGATGTTGCTACCACTAACACATCACTGTACACCAAGCGGCCTACTCCTTAAAACATGTATTACTAACAGTCATGTAAGTGCGGAGATAATTCAGTGTTTACTTTTTGGGAAAATTATGTACAACGAACAAAGTTAGGATCAATTTCATCTATGCACAACACTTCTATAAATGCTGTTTTAAAACATCACTAGGTCGCAACAGGTTTAGAATAAATTGAGTCAGCTGCAACCAGCTTAAAAAAGTAGCAAAGATGCATAGATTTCTCTTTGTAGTGGTGACATACAAACTGAAATCCTTTCATATCCACAAATGCTCAAATCATTTATTATAACCATTGACTCACATGCTTGTTCATTGTATCCACGAGGTCACAATGTAGAAAAACTTTAACTATACACAGGTCAAATAATGCCCTACAGTAAGCAGGCAAGCATTATTCTCAGCTTTGCATTATTTTAAACTTTTCTGTCCTGATTTCTTTCGCCAACTTCCGTTATTGATTTAGTGCCTCCTAATCTTCTTTACATCTTCATAACTGAACACATCTTCATTGCTTTTTCTTTCGTCCTTTTTGTACTCTTGCACTAACTCTTGTGCTGAGTTGGTTCTATCCCCCCTTCTCACACTCCTCATCAAACGTCTATGTGGCCATTTGGACCACCACTGCCTTCCAGGCTCTGTCTTTGTCAAAATCCTGCAGCGTTCCATTGGCTGCATGCTGCTGAGGGAGCAACACAGGAAGAGGGACAAGGGGAGAGAGATTTAAATGTGCAAGGTGACAAAAACATTTAGATCAATGATGTGTGAAGGATGAGAACACATAGAAAAACACAATGTGTATTTAAATGTGTTCTAAAGAATATCATTTTACATCATAATGTTTACATGAGCTATAGCTAGTGATGACAACTAAGATAATTAAATGGATCATTTTCCAAATTCACTAGTCTCTTGTTGGAAGTGGAGAATCAGAAAAAGGAGAGGAAAATATGTGTCCATCTCTACACAATCACTGCTTTTCCCAGTCTTACCTCGTAGTAATGGGTTGTGGTGTGCATGCTGTTGTTGCACTCTGGAGCCCCCATGCGGAGCTTACTCTTGTAGGAGGCACAGTGCACCACAGTGGCTGAAGTAAGAATTGCCTGCACCAGCAGCAGCACCATCAGAATCAGCAGCAGGATGTCGTAGGATTGCTGGACCACACACACACACACACACACACACACACACACACACACACACACACACACACACACACACACACACACACACACACACACACACACACACACACACACACACACACACACACACACACACACACACACACACACGTTAGTCATTCTCAAAATTTCTCTTAATTGTGTTCCTGTACTTCTTGTGCATAATTAGCTTGAGTCTGGAAATGGTTCCTTGAAAGCCGGCATATTGCATTACCACTGTTGAATTTCCACCTCATTAAACTCACCTTGGCTGGAGGCACATCATTCAGGAAAATGTCAATAAAGCTGATCACACTGCAAGAAAGGAAGCCGGAGGCTGAAAAGAGCAGGGGAGACGTCACGCTGCTGATGGCAATCAGCACCTCCACCTGAGAGACACCCAGAGGAGGGAAAACAGGAACTCAGAAAAGGTTGTCAAGAAAATAAAACACCATCAAATAGAAATATAGAAAGGCAAGGCTATACAGGTGTTAAATTCATTGATCTACTTTATAGAAGTGTCCAACGTCAGTTAGAGACACCAAGATTGGTGTCACATGAGACATTTTTGAGGACCTGATCAGATTTTAGCAGCAACATTTTTGGGCACTTGAGGACAGAGTTTCAGCCTCATCTCAGCTTGAGACACAATCCGTCTGAGTTTTCCTATGTTTTTCAGCTGGAAAAACAGGAAATGAATCAAACATAAGTGACTGTGCCTGGTCAAGTGACACCTCAATGTTCTGGGGTTGATGTAACAGAAGAGGAAAGAGAACCCACAATTGCCTGAAACAAACCGTAGCAAAAACTAGAGCTTTTGTTTTGGCTATAGGACATGATGTGCCATCCAAAGTTTAGACATTTTATACAGCTAATTTTGTTACATTTGGAGGCTAAAATAAGAATTAGAATTGAATATCATTGAAGTTGTAATAGGAGATACTTTAGAAGTGAAGGGGAAGCAGGAGAGGGGCAAGAACAGAACCCTGGGGCACACCATAACACAGTTTCAGATAAAGACACTGACTTAACTAACTGCAACTGATGAACACCTATCAGAGGGGTATGAGGAGAACCATTTCAAGGCTGACCAAGAGTTACACTCCCAAATATGTCAATAAGGATACTGTGTTGTCTAATGTGACAAACTCTAAACTGGGATTCATCAGTACCAAAACAGAGAACTCTCCTGCATCACCATGCATCCAAATATCAAGAGGCCATACTACACACCCACACCTCTGAGGTCAGAGTCATTAAATAGATCAGTGTTTGCATTCTAACAAAGACTAACAGCTCAAAGTATATTATGCAGATCTCATCTACCCTTTAAAATATATTAACCCTTATTCAAATGTAGTAAACAGTCTCAAGACTGGGACTCAAACAAGTAGCGTATTCTTTTGTACTCACCAGACATTTGTTGGGGTATTCTGACACGACATGACTGGCAATAGCACTTGGAAAACACTGCAAAGGATTAAAAACAAGACAAAGTGATGTGATAGGTTGATATTGACGGCATTGAAAAGGTTATGATTAAAAGTATGTTTCAGTAGGAAAAACTTACAGCAACAAGAATCCAGAAAAATGTGACAGACAAGTAGGGTCCAGGTAGCAAAGCGTCCATGTTGAGTGCAATAATCCCTCCGAATACAGCAGAAATTCCCACAATTACTTCGATCACCTGTCAGAGAAATTCTTCAGGGATTGATAAGCATTGACACCAGACAGAGCTTTATGCAACAAAACTGAAATGTACTTACAGAATATGCTTTCAGGATTCGAGTAGGGAACACTGCAGGTGGCTGAACCACAGATCTGTCATATGTCACCTGCTAAAAAGTTGGACGTAGGGATGAGTGGAGTTAGGATGGATGAGTCAAAGCCAGAGGGAGAGTAGAAGGAGAGACACGTCATCTGGGGAAATAAAAGCAACTATCACACATAAACACACACCTTCCTGTGGCAGCAGCAGTCTTCTGCAGAGCGGGCTGACAGGATGACAGTACTGGCCATCAACACCTCCAGCAATATCATCAGGATGAGGTTGAAGTTGATCTGAGAATAAACGTGGCAGGAGGGAGAGCACAATAGGAAGATTGAAAAAGGAAATACAGAAAAAAGCTTTAATTATAAAGAGAACTTAGTATGCTTGGATGTGTAGTTTCCAATAAATTACTATGTTGCATTTACATTGACAGCAGAAGGGTTTAGGACCAGTTTACATCCAAACCAAACCAGACAGGTGGTCGTTACAGCAAATGTTGACACGTAGACCACCTGGAAATCTGACACCTTGAAAAAAACAAAAACATGAGACCTTCATTAGTATCAAGCGTCAATTGCCTCAAGGAATTTTCATTAAAAATCCATTACAACATAATTATGTACTTTGCCCAAGGTTTGTTTACTCACTGCAACATGTCTGTTCTTGGCAATGGCAAAACTGGCGATCGCTGCAGGGATGCCCTGTTGGAGAACAGCAACGAAAATGAATTGTTGAATTAATGTATTTAACTAATGTGTCACTGGCATTTTGACATGACAATAATCTAAACAATGGGCATCACCCAGGAAGCATATATAACCTATTATTTTTCTTCAAATCCTCAATTTGTCCTGATATTTTGTGAGTACCTGAAGATTTCTGGGATTTATAAAAGTAATTGTTTTGCTCTTCTCTTAGGTAATAGAACATGTTACCAGTGGTTGAGAGCTATCTTACCAATATAAGATCAAAACATTTGTTTCAAAGTCCAACAATTGTTGGTCCAATACCAAAGTTTGAATTAAAATGTCACATAAGTAAATCGAATATTCATAATGGTTGGATTATTAAATGGATAGGCGTAAGATATTATATTGGTCCAGTGATACCAATTTTATAAAAACCATTGGATGATATTGCCTGCATTTATACATACCAATATGTATGAATGTATTAGGTAAGAGCAGATATGAATGTGTCTGTGATTGAGCTACGGTCACTTACAGAGCCGGCAGCACAGCGCAGGTAGTCCATGGCAACAGGAAACACATTTCCCATGTACAGAGAGAAACCAGATGTGATGAGGAGACTGCCCTGAGGACACATACGTGGGCATGCATGCACATACACATATGATCACTCATAAATACGTTCAAAAGGTAAAACTCTACCATAATACTGACATTCTCTCACACAAACAACATAGCACACATATTTAGCCATTCATAAATCTGAACTGTTTACCAGATCAAACACAAAGCACACAGACATAATGCTGACATGTTAACTATTAACATCCAGCAGCCCCATACATAACCATTTGTAAACAGTTTGTGTTTACTTCTCTGTTACCTCAGAGTCACCGCTCACAAACTTGCTAAAGTAAGTGGTTAGAAGTTGCATACTGGAGACATATTGTTCTCACCTAAATTTGGAAGCACAAAACAAGACTTCTTGTCGCCATCCCACTCAAAATTTCTAGATTGGGATACATCAGAATGAAAGATCACCCCAACCTTTAACATTTGTGTGTGATGGACTGAATAAATGCACCCTGTGATGTGCCTCCTGTGTACCTCTCCCTGACCCTCCCCCCTCTCACCCCTAAGAGGACGCTGTAGAGCCAGGCCCTGTAGCTGAAGCAGGGGTGCTTTAGAGGCTCCGGCTGGGCCAGCTGCAGGTCACTGGCCCTCACGTCCACCGTGTAGCTGTCCCGCTCGGGCCTATACCGCTCCCCCCTGTCCGGCCTTCTATCCGTTCCCCTGTCGCTCCGTCGTCCCAGAGACCCCCCACCGCCCCTCTCCAGAGTGGGCATGTGGCTGTAGGTGAACTCCTCTCTGGCTGAGAGCTCGTCGGACTGCATCACTGAAACAGCTGGTGGCTGATTTCAATTATGGGATGGGAAACACACAGCGAGGATAACAGCCTCTGAGAAAAGGGAAAGAAATGGTGAGAGCTGTGCGAGTTTAGGGCCTTGTTAAAAGTGTCTCCACCACCCTCTCTCTTTTTGGCCTGCCTGAGCAAAGAAGAAACAATTTATTTGATTCTCATCTTTTTCAAACTTTGTTTTCACATATTGCTTCCTCCATATTCACCTGTTGTTGAGTCTCCTGCAGAAAAGTTGTCCAAAATAAAGTATCCTTCAACAACTGAGCTCAAACCTCCTCATGGTAGACAGCTTGTTTTTGTCTGCAACTCCTTACTCTCCCCATCTCTCTCCCTCAAACTCTCTTTCAACCCCAACTCTCCTCCTCTTTTCTCCCTCTCTCTCTCTCCCTTTACACAACGTTTCACAGAAACAGTACTGAAAAAGTTTGTTTGAGCCCTTCAAAGCGTGGAGTCTGAACACATGGCTCTTGTGCTGCCAGCCCGCTTGGTGCCAAAGGGAGAGCGCCTGTGCATGACAACAAGGGGAGGACGAAAGGGGCTCGCTCAGGGGGGAGAGTTAGCAGGGCAAACACCCCTTTTACACTCCCACTTGCACATGCACATACACATGCACATCAACCCACTCACAAAAAGGAACAATAGACACTCAGAAATGAGTGCAGGGCAACAACACAAAGACATACAAATTCCAGCTCATGGCAAGAGAAATGAAGCAGGCACAGGGAAAAAATCACATAAACCGTGAGCAGTGTCAAACAGTTGCCTACAGAGTGTCCCCCTGTGGAGTTCCCCTCACCACTTCCCTTGTTGTTGCTTAGCACTCTGCTTGCACTGCACAAACCAGTAAATTAAGATGCCCAGCAGCGCTTAAGAAAAGAGGCAACAGAGACATTTCCACAGCTTAATGGCATGGTGTCCGGTCTGACACAGCTAATCTGATAATGGAACATTTCTGCTTAAACAAGCTTCTCCTAACTACTTATTTAGGAGTAAATTCCACTGGATGACAACATATTGTGTTTATTGTTTCAGTGTATAAGCATGTGCATGTGTGCACCTCAGGATTTCTAACAGTCTTTCACAGCGCAGCATTCTCTGCTCAGCATTGTTCCTGAGCAGCGGTAACCATGGTGACTCCTTAACAACTGCTGTCACCCTGTCCTCAGCCATTCAAATTCTTTGGCCGACGCACACACAACAGTTTTCTGGAGGATCGGAGGATGAACACTGATTAGATGAGACACAATCCAATATCTGGCAATGTAAAATAAATAAATGACAGAACCTGCCTGGACCGGATTGTTCTCTCCCAGTCATTTGATTATAAGAGTTTAGCATTTCATAAACAACTAGAACATATTAGAGTCAAACAAACCCTGAGTGTCCTTCTGCATCTGACATTTAAGTCACATGCAGAAAAATGAATTTTAATATCATGTTTGACACTTGGGTTTTTTCAAGCAACGTGAAACAAAGCCAAGGGCAACACTTATTAATTGAATCATCTCAAGCCAATATGAGTCTATTTCAAACAGATTAACTGTGTAATGTAGGAATGAGTGCAGCATTTTATGAACACCAGCAGTAGAGTTTCACTGCTCTGCTTTGACTATTTTCCGCGGGAGAGTGGGCCGGCCGAGGACAAGGCCGCGTCTGTTCTTTACGGCTTTGAATTGCTTTCTACCTGTCAGTCTGTCTCTCTCTGTCTGACCCTGACACCCCCCCCCCCCCCCCCCCTCAACTTCTGTCAACCTCTCATCTGAAATTGCTTTAAACTTTCGAAACATACAGCGTAGGCTACACTGAAATAACTGAAACCTTTACTTTAATTAAATGTATTATGTCAACACATTTCACATAACTGTATAGTTTAGCAATAATATTAAGTTGAACCTAATATATATTTTTAAACTTCGTATTATTTCACCCATCCTAATACAGTTATGTGATATCTGTTGATATAATACGTTTAAATAAAGTCAACGTTTCAGTTTCTTTAGTGTACTGGCACAAAATAACAGGCAATTCAATATTATGAGTAAAGAATATGGGCTGAATTTTTTTCTCTCCTGTGTTTTATGACTTATATATTAACCCATTTACTTACTTACAAATATCTTTTGCAAAGATTACATTTGTAAGTTCCTCCGATTTAATAATTGTCTTCGGGAAGTCCAATACTTTTACCACGGTCCTTGATGAAGATAAAAGGCATATAACTGTAAAAAAAGAATTATTATTCCTGTACGATAGAAGCATGGTGTCTTTGTAGCATAAGCAAGCTAACTTTGTTGGTTTTAACTTGCCAATTAAATTATTTACCTTATGTTTAGACATTATGTGAAGAGTTTATAAAGTTTATGTCATTTTATTATGTTAATATGTTTCAGGCTCTATAAATGAGTGAACTGGGAATAAGGATTTATTTTCAGCATATCTATCTAAGACAGTGTTGGATTGTTTCCAGTTTGGTGCAACAAAAAAAAAAGCTAAACCATGACCTTCTAGTGGTGGAGAGAAAAATAAATTCAAATTTGTCATCAAACGGAATAAGAGATGTCCCCTTGCTGTTTTGAGCCAGAGACTGCACCAGGAGAATCCATGAGCAGATTCATAGTACCCTTTATATTAATCTTTATAGAGGAAAGATATATCAAGTCACACACACAGTATACAAGCCATGTGATTTCACAATCCCTGGAAAACAATGTTCCCAGTTCAGGACTAGACAGGCCTGGAGCCTCTCACACAAACAAATGAGGACACCATGTGACCATAACATTTAGTGACCCATGCTGATGACAAAAATATCCTCACTCTACTTTCAGTCGTTTAGGCGTGGAACAGCTCTTCAAAGTAATACTCAAAACAGAAAAGAACGAAACACAGTCATCCCTCTGACATGCAACATTTAAACATAGATATTTAAAAGATGAGCTTCTTGTTTTTACAGCGATATCCAACAGTAAGACACATGAGAAAACATCCGTGGATATATATATATACATTAAGTTACATTATCAATAGCTCTATTTCTTATGAACAATATTTACACAGGGGAAGTCCTCTTTCCCACTCATGTTGCCCAAAGTCACGTGGTGAAAGTCCCTCTTTGCATCAGTCACATTACAGGTTCTTGTCAGTTGTTTGTCTTGTTTGGCTTTAAGGACTAATCAGCACAGATAATGCAAAGTGACTGACAAATATACAAATAATTACTCTGTACAAGTCCACAAGTTTAAGCAAGTATTCACAGCAGTTCTTCCTCACAGAGCCAGGAAGGTATACACTGATGGCTTATCACATTACGCTGAGGTTGTTCATCATCTCAACATTGTATTCTGATGCTGATTGTTGCTCTCCCTCTGTGTTCCCGTAGTACCACCTGACCCATTTAGTTAAACATGTAACACACAGACTGTTCTACTTAGCTGTATGAGGGACATTGTTACAGTGATGTGATGTTATTGGCAAACTGTGGCAGCTATCTTATGACAGTCATTGTATGTTACTTCAATAATAGTTGATAGATATCAACAAGGCAGACAGACAGACTATCTGTGTAATGATAACAAAAGCTTATTAGCAACTTATGAGCTTCACAGAGATAAATGTCTTATCTTTTTCTATCATGTCAATACAGTGTCATGTCTCTGCTAAATATTCTCTGGTCCTGTGTTCACAAGGAGATCAGACGATGGATCCCTTGGAGGAGGACAGGTGGATGGACTGGATGCGGATGGCCAGGGTTTTCTCCAGGTCCTGCAGGATGTCAGAGCCGGGGCTATCTGGAGGCGTGTCGTACAGCAGCTGTTTGAATGGCTCCAACTCGATCAGGATTAACATGTTCTTTAGGAAGTAGCCCTCTATATAGGACGCCAAGTCTGGAGCGCCAAGAAACTGTGAACAAAGTAACAATAGTTCCATTAGCGGACATCTATAACACCTGAAAGGGATAAACAGAAGTGGGGTTGAATGAGATATTTAATGTATGTTAAATCAGCGTATTACCAGCACTCCCCTAGCTTGAAGCAGCAGACAGTAGTCACAGCACAAAACATTTACTGCGATGGATGGGGGCAGCAGCAAATAATGTTTTTTTTATGTTCAAAAATCTATAGCAATTTAAGTTTACACTGCATTTGGAAAATGTAGATTGCTTTTCCTCACAGTTCTTTCCGAAGCTGTTATCCATGCTCTCCTCAGGGCGGCCAGACTCCATTGACAAATACAATCACTTCACCTTGTAGAAACGCGGGGTTGCTGGTCTACTGCTGTCTAGATCGGTTAGTTTGTTTGTGTTATTGTGGTTAGTTCACACTCAACAAAGTTACAGAATAACACAAACTTACCAATGATGGCAGCGGCAGACCAGCAACCCCGCGATTCTGCAAAGTAAAGTTATTGTTTTTTTGTCAATTGAGTTTGGTGGCTTTGAAGAGAGCATACTATATAAAGATATAAAGGCTTCACTTCCCTGTTGGAACGAGCTGTCTCACAGCGGGGAAAATATTCTAAATATAGCGTGCACTTAAACTGATATTGTTTTCTTTTAGCTAAAAAAGATATTGCTGCTGCCTCTTCAGGAGCAGTTAATCCGCTGTAATACACACACTATAGATACAGTAAGTACCTCATACAACCCAACGTGGAACAACCATCTCTTAAACGTGTTTTACAACACAGCTTGTGTTTTCATCCTATTCAGTTTTTGCACCTTGGTGTGGTTGTAGATCTCCACACAGGTTTCAGTGTTGATGTTCTTGGTGCAGATGATCTCACAGTGCCGCTGCAGAGCCTCCAGCTGGAAGAACTTGGCTGCAGACAGAAGCTGGAAAGAAAAAAGCACAATCAACTCATCAAGTTTAGCGTCCAGTTTAGTATTTGATCATGGATACTACTGTGCTTTTTGAACAATGCAACATCAATAGGTAAGGTAATAGGTACTTGAGATCTACATCTTATTCATTATTATTATTATTCATCTACACTCACAGTACAAAGGTTTTTAGTGTAACATTAAAGTACATTCTACAGTTTTGCAGTGAAAGCTGTGCTAACAAGCCTAACCTCCATGATGTCAGTGTTCCTGATGTGCAGAGCGTCGGCCCCCCCGCAGTAGAGATACTGCATCACCAGCTGAAAGAAGGAAACATATTGAAGCTTTCATACAAGGATGAATAGAGTAGGAATTTATGAAGGAAGCAGTGCGAATGTGAAGTTCAAGTGTGATTTAAAAGTTTACCGTAAAAATGTGATATTTCACATTGCTGATTTCAATGCACGTGTTTTCACCGCAAGGTCTGTTTGCAAGAAGAGTTTTAAACCTTGAGAAGAAAAAAACAAGACAGTCAAGTATTTGGTGTTTTATTCACACTTGGTAAATGTTTATACATCTTAATAGTAGCTTGTAGCATAAGGTGAGCAAAAATAAACCTTGAACTACTGTTCAGTAATGGGTTGGTTTCAATTTGTTTTTCTCTGGGGACATTTAGTCAACATGAGTGACAGATCTACAGTCCATTGATGACAGGACTGACTGTCATCAAAGAAACATGACATGAGTGTGAAATGGAAGTCCTGTCAGGATCCCCAGGGCAGGAAGAAAAATGAGTTTATGGATCAGCAGGAAGAAATGCACAGTACTGACAACCACAAATCAACACAGCATGTCAACTGTTAGGTCATTGCTGTATAAATACATTTATCTTTTCATATCAGAACTTACAGTTACATATTCAGAGCTTTTATAGAAACGGAAGAATACTTGGGCATTTGAAAGCTGAATCCAAAGTGACTGTACCTGCCGGAAGCTGTGAAGAGCAGGACTTTGTGGGCGTAGAAAGGCTTCCCCTCCACCAAAAAGGTCACATCTGACATCTCCTTATTGTTCAGGAATTGAGGATCTGAAACCCAAGTGGCCAGAAAAACAGAATGCTTTTCTGATTATCAAAAAAAGAAAAAGAAATGGTGTGTACAACTAAGCCTTCTTGGCAGTACTAGACACATTTAGGCCACTTTTTGATTCTAGTTTCTGAACACTAGATGGCATTACGTGCTCTTCCCATTTTCCTGCATTAACTCCAACAGGCAATTCAACACAAATACATCAAAGAAGTGCTCATGTGCTGTTTGAATGCTGTATTCTTTACATTGTTAAACAGTATAGATTTCACAATGACAGAAGTGGAATGGCAAAGGCCGGCCCTCACCCAGGCGTGACGTCTGCTTCCTCTTGATCTCTGCCAGTTTGGGGATGGGGTAAGGGCCGTAACACTGGGTGAAGATTGCAGACAGCTGCTGGCTGATCACCTCATTCTGACGAAACACAGACAGAGAAACAAAACATCAGCAGGTGAGGAGGAGAGCTGCTTGAGCGGGCGTTGCTCAGTCAATATCCAGGAGTTCATGTTATATAACAACACACAAGTACTAACTTTAGTGCTCCTCTCCTACACAAACATCCTCAACACAATTATCAGCACAGGGAGGGAGGAATAACTTCTGCAGCCTTGTATCACGCTCAGCATTCACCTTATTCAAGCAATGGTCCCAATGGGCCAAATACTCGGGGCTACCTCACACCTTTGAAAGGGGATCAGATGAATATTTCACACCCACAATTCCTCCGAGATTACTGTAAGGGGGAGCACCATCAGAGGCAGAGCTACTGTAGGAGTGTGAGAAAGAGAAAGACAGGGGAGTGAGATCTTCTTCCACTTACAGCTAACTTTCCTCTTGTATGTGGGGAGCTCAAACTAAAGGAGAAGGGGGGGCAGTGCCATTCAGCTGCATCAGCGGTGCGGGACACGACAAGCCCCACGTGTGCAGTCAGGCTGCTTGCTCTCACTGAAGCATGACGCCAACAAACAGCTATTAACAACCAACCGTTCCACCAGGGACAAAAATGCACTGAATTTTTTCAAACATTTACTCACAATACACAAAATGTATAGATCCACATCTATTATTAGAATAGATATGTAACTTTGGTGAGGGGTTTGATCTCCTGTAAATGCATAAGGCTTTAAGGCACTATTACTCAAACAAAAACAACTAAATCAATATGTGTATTGAAACTGAATCATATTTTAAGGAAAACATATTTTCTTCTGATGTCGAGCTGCTCTGTCTTGATTATCTTTGGTGTCCTGATTGACAGAAAGCATTACTTGTTGTTTATGTCACGCTAAGCGCTAACTGCTGCCGTCAGCTAAGTTAGCTGTTAGCTAAGTTAGCTGGCTGCCAGGACTGGGAGCTCGGGGCACCGGGGGAGTCTTAGTGTTTACAATGTAAGCTTGTTGGCGAAAGCTTTGGGAGATAAAAGGCTGAAAGACAGATGACATACTGGACCTCCTTGCTGTAGAAATTGTAAAAAAAATGTGCTTACTATGTCCTGTGTGGCACTTTCTTGATGTTTGTCGTATTAGCAAAGGTGTTGACTACCTAATCTTATAATAAATTACTAATCTATTCAGAAAAGAATCACGTGAACCGCAGTCCACCTTTATGACAGCAGTTTCAAAAGCAAATTGCATATTTGATATATATATATCATATAACCTGCTATATTTAACTCAATCGTTGAATGGAGGTTTCAGTGAGCCAAAACCAGCAGACAATGAAATATGAACAGACCCTACGTGTCTCAGGCCCTCATGGTGGAGCAAACAGTGACGGGGGTCCCTGAGGCCCCTCATAGAGATCAGGGTCAATGGCCCCCTCATTCATCAACCAAGACAGAGACAGGGACTGACGCTGCAACAATCCACTGAAGGCTAGGATGAGTGTATGTGCGTGTGTGTGTGTGTGTGTGTGTGTGTGTGTGTGTGTGTGTGTGTGTGTGTGTGTGTGTGTGTTTGAAAAAGAAATACTGCTGGCATGGGGTTGCACACGTAGCAAGTCTCTGCAGGTTTGCTTGTGTATTTTATTTATGTAAGTGCGTGCGTGTGTGTGTGTGTGTGTGTACTGCAGCCTTTTTTTATCATATCAGCAATGACGTCAGTAGGGCAGAACTACGCCAAGGCAAAGGATGCAAAACAAACAGAGGTGACAGCCCGGATGATGTGCTGTTTTAAATCTAATACGGCCCACTAAGGGGATCATGAGCTTAGGTAATGAGACAGGGCCCTGATCTAATGAGAAGGAACGGAGAGAGCGAGGAGGCATGTCATAAATCATTATCATTCTGGGTTATTGATATTGAGGAAGCCTCCGGAGATCTGTCATTCCCTGTGAAGCTGAAGACCTGACTGTCTTATACAAAAAGACATTAACTCAGCAAAGAGAGATAATGTTTGAAAGGTTAGATTCATAAAATAAGACATTTAAAGGATCAAAATGTAGCTTTTGAGGAAACAATGGGCTTCAATAAGGCGCTCTCTAAGAAACTCCTCTCTAATGAAGATTCTGACATCACCATTTTCTTTTTGGGATTTCTTGATAATTATCAATATTTTTGAAGAAGTCATTTCATTCTTTTACAAAACAATGGTATTTAAAAAAAATTAACAAGAATAAATGCGTAAAAGTATCACGTGGATCTTCTTTGGTGCTTATTTTATATCTATATATTTAGTAGCATTTGTTTGGCTTAATCCTCTCAACCTTTATTTGATTGTTTAGTAGTCTTATTCACTATAATGGGTATTGGCTGGGCATTTACCTGCTACTACTATCAATGGGCACCTGCTTTCAATTTAAAAGGACACTCATTTTCATCATTATTAGAAAACAGCTTCTTATCTAATATGCCATTAATCTGTTGTCGACCCTTTTAAGGACCTTTCTCTGGAAACAAGATCTGAACAGAAGGCTTGGTGGACGAAGCCAAAGTTATTAGCAGCATTGCAATCTACCTTGCTGGCTCTGAGGATCTGGAACATGAGTGGCAAGCCATGCGTGATGAGCTCCTCAGTGTACTCCTCTTCCTCGATGCAGCTGAACTCTTTGAGGAGACCTTGGATCAGAGGTCGGCGGTGCTGATGGAAACACGTTCGCAGAGACTCCATCCAAGTGTGTAAAGTCCATGGAACCCCTGGGAATTCATTAAAGGGGTCAACACATGTGAAACAAAACCAAATTCACACACAAATATGCAAAAAGAAGGTATAAATGTTGCATACAGAATGTTGCCTGTTTTAAAGAGTGTTTGCAGACACTAACCGAGGCTCCGTATATCTATGGTGATGTCTACATGCCCGTGTTCTGAACTGTGGTACATGGCTTCTTTCAGGGCTTTGAGTTTGGCCTTCCCAGTTCGGATCAGGTCAATGTGAGACGGACTTTTAGCTTCCAGCTCTGAACCCTCTGCCAGGATCTCTTCCAGGGATAAGACGTCCCCTTTCCCTTTCTCTGTATGTGACAGCAGCTTACGAAACACATTTCTAGAAGGACAAAAGCACAAAAAACAAAATACGAATTTAATGTATTTATCCTTACAGATTATAGGACTATTTTGAATTGCTTTTTATTTCACAAGTCTCCAGGCCAATACAAACACAAGTGGCAAACAGGTGCATTTGTATAATTATGCAAACTTATAATAAAAATGATGTGACAGTCACTGAGTTATGGTCATTATGGACTTGCCACAGCAATCTATAATTAACTGCCTCAGCTATGATTGTTATTGCTTCATATAGCTCAGTTTTAATTAACATATATGGCTGGATAAACAGATGCTTAGTGCAAATTAATCGACACAAAATCCATGGGGCAAAAGCCATTTTATGCAAACAGGTACATATCCATCTTAAAAGGCCCGTTCTTTGATTTGCTGACTGTCACTTCATAATATACAGCAGGGCTATTCAATTAGTTTGGAATGGGGGCCGGTTGATGAAAATGATCCAAAGCAAGGGGCCGGGAAAAAGATCGCTTGAAATATGAGCAATCATATTTAAGAGCTTCAGATACAGTAAATACTACAACAGCATAGTGGAGTGCATATATTGTGTTTAATTCAATCAAACAACATAGCCCCAAGGCCTTTATAGATCTAAATGGCAAGTTCAGAACTCAGTGGGCCTACATGTTTCATTTGATTTCATTTAGGCCCCAGCTCCACGGGAACCCATACGGCAAAACGCATCGGAGTAACGCAAATGCAACCGCAAAAAACCTTCCGTCCCCACGCAATATACACCGGATTGTGTCAAGCTCCACGAGACGGCTCCGTTTACATCCAACCGCTGGAAAAGCTGCAGTACATATGCCGAACCTGTACGTGGCGCTGTAACTTCCTCCACAAAAGCAGCAACTTCCTCCACAAAAGCAGCGAAGAAGAATGGTTGTCATGGCTGCACTTCTGTTTATTCTCCGCGGTGGGGGCGGAGGGAACCGCGCAGAGTTTTTCGCCGGTCAATGTGTGTTAAAGTTTAAATCTTCATGCTTCCTCATGCAGCAGCTGATCCAGTAAGTAAACCCGACAGTAAAAATAAACATATTTATAACTAGTTTAGGTAGTTTGAGAGGTAATTAAAATAGCTAAGGGTGATGATCTGACTTGAAGTGTGTGTTTTGCTCCCGCTGCTTCACAGCCGGAGGAGCTGCGTGTCTCCGTCCTGTCAGATTAGACTTCACTCGCGTTTATGTTCATATCGAGATAAAGATAAATAATCTGAATTCAGTGTGCAGTGTACTTTTGCGGGGGTGAGCAGCAGAGGTGGGGAGAGGCGGGGAGAGGCGGGGCTATGAAACGGGTGACCGTATAGGCGACCCCACGGCCCCGTTGGACCCCCCAGAGCGCTCCGTTCCCAGATCTATCCACCTTTGGACCCGTTGTCGTTTGCGGGGTCTGTTTCTACGTTTCTGTTACGGCGTCGTCGAGCTTAAAGGGCTATACGCATGAGAAATATGCGGATTCAACCCGTTTTCGTCCTCGTGGAGCCTAGGCCTCAGGTGAAATGATCTAATCATTCACGCAGAGATGCAATCAATGACAGGAGTTGTCACTACAGTATAGTAGGTGGGTTCGAAACCCGAGCCCGTCGAAGTTTTCAGGCATTGTCTACCCCTCTATCTCTCAATGTAACACCCTCTCTGGAATAAAGGCACTATGGCACACAAAAAAAAAAAAAAAAAAAAAAAAAAAAAAAAAAAAAAAAATTGATGACTTTTTAACATTATACTCAAAGGGCCAGTAAATATCACCCAGGGGCCGGATTTGGCCCGCGGGCCGCCAATTGAATAGCCCTGATATACAGTATAGCAGCCCAACCCTTGTAGCCTGTGAATTGCTGCCAAATAAAGTTAAATAAATACACTGGTGATGTGTAAAAGATGTTATGAAAACTTGTACAAAAACTCATGGGGAAAAATTAGGTAAGGCTCTATTTTACAGGTCAGCTGCATTTCAGAGTAAAGAAATACAGAATGTTAAAATATATATAAATACACATATTTCATTAGTCAGGAAAAAACATTAGTCGCTACACTTTCAATTAATAATAATTAATTGCTAGCATAACGCAGAGTCTGCAGTGCATTGCAGTTAAGCTGAACAAGAACAAATTAAAAACCTGCGTGAATTAAATCACTGTGCAACAAAGCATCACTTAATACTGTTAAGCAAACATGCTTATAAATATTAACATAAAGTAGAAAACGAACATGTTGGACTTGACACAGACAGAGGTCTGTGCAACATGTTGAATGTGAATATGACAAAGCAGTGGAAGTTATTTTATTTAAAAAGATGTAAATGTTTAGTCTTAGCACTGTATATTATGGCACATTGAGACCATACTGTTATTCAGCTCAAATGTTTCAGTCATTCAAGATGGTTGTTCTGTTTGTTAGTCCCGAACATGCTCTGGTGAGATTGTGTTTTTGAGCATAAATAAGATTATATGCCGAATACAGTTCGGTGTTCTTGAATATCCTCTGTTTATTCACTCGGGAGTGTGTATTCATGATGGAACATGAATGTGTGTGTGTGTGTGTTTGTGTGTGTGTGTGTTGCCCACCTGTGTCCATGGGCAGCTGCCAGACTGTAGGAGTTCAAGTCTCCCTGCGGCGCGGTGGAGATGCCATTGCGGTACATGGTTCCCACCATGGGGTCCGCCCCCCGCTCCAGCAGCAAACTCACAAGCTCAAAGTTACCTGAGCATGACAAAAGAGATTGGCAGAGCTCACACACACACAGTACAATTAAACCAGTGAAATGAAAGTGAGGCAAACATGTCACGCATGCCTGTATTTGTCTTTATTTCTCTAGCCCCCAGGATACATGTGCCTCTGAAGTGGTAACGCTGACAGGCAGGTGTTGTTATCAGACAGCTGAGTATAAGTGGCCAGCTGGTGTTGTCAGCTTGCTACAATACAGTTGGACAGGAGGCAGGGGACAGGAATCACACTGTGTCTGTACCTGCAGCAGCAGCCAGCTGCAGCGGGGTCTCTGTGTAGTTCTCCATGCCGTCCTGCAGGGACCCCTCCACACTGGCTTTGGCATCCAGCAGCAGCTGCAGAGGCCAGGTGGGGGCACGGCAGGGTTACAGAGGGGAGACACAGGTACAGGAGAGAGGAGGGGTGGGGAGCAGAGGGAAAGTCAGTTGGCTATAATGAGATTGATCTTAAGTCAGGCTTCTCTGATCTGGTGACTGTGTCATGCAAAATAATGTGTTTAGAAAACAGTTGATATTTAATTTACAGCCAACCTTCAATTTTTAACAAATACTTTAAACTGTTGTTCTTCAAATACTAAAAATGTGCATGCTTCCTCTATTGAAACGAAGAAGAATATTTGCTTTCTTGCTGAGAGTCAGACGACTGCTATCACTCTCACATCTTCACAGTAGCCTAAATTTTAAGCTAGCTGGCAGCCAGCCTTAAAAGTTGCTTTTAGATTATGTACTTTTTAAGGGATTAAACAAACAAGATATAAAATGCTAATTCCTGAGCTTTAGAGGTTCTGGTAGGCAGACTTATTTACCTTTGGACAAGCTATCCATTATCCCCCGTTTCCGGCGTCAGCTAAATGCAATGTAATGTAATGTTTCCTGTCTGTATGCTACATTTAGGCTAAGCTAACAAGCTACAACTTCATATTCACCATACAGACAACTTAATATAATATTTAATAACAATACACTTTATGGTTTACACAGAATTTAATATTATTAATGTCATTCTTTATTTTAAGCTGATGTCCTCAGATATGAAATTGTAGTGCCACAAAGCTTAAACGTTTTTTTCTATTTGAATATAATGATTCAGAATCCAGATGGATCATTTAGAGGACAAACTGAATTAGTTAAATGAGTTCGATAACAATTTAGACCGCTGTGTTTCCACTTTCCACTTGCTAAATGCAATCCATTTGCACAAAAATGGGAAATTAACGGGACGCATTTGTTCAGACCCAAACATTGACTGGATAAATGCCCTCATTCAAGATGATAAGGTCAATTTGTACATCACACAAACAGAACCAAATGGTAACAAAAGAGAGACAGGAGAAAACTCGTAGCGGAGAACCATTATCATCATCACCACCAAAAGCTTTGATGACAAAAATGACAACGATGACCAACCATGAGCTGAAGCACAACGAGAGGTCATGATGAGAGAATCACAGGTGAGGAAGGACGTCACTACCTGCACCACGGGCACATGTCCGTGTAACACAGCGAAAGTGAGGGGCGTCGCCTGCCGCGTTTCGGGAAAGACTGAGGGATGCTTGTGCACTGAGTTTGGCACCTGGGGAAGGGACACGGGTAGGTGGGTTGGGTAAGGTAGGAGTGAGAAAGGTGGGGGAGAGAGATACGAAGTCATTAAAACTTCTACATGGCCTACGGAGCATAAGACAAGCAGCTGCAGGGAGGGGGGGCGGGGGGTGGCAGGAAGCACTACGCGAGAAACTACAGTAATTAATGAGAAACCCCGGGGCTGCAGGGGACATCTTGTCTCTTTGTTCGCCTCCTAATGAACACGATCGATTGATCTGTCTGGTTACTCCTGGTAATAATAGTTTCACTCTTTTTCTAGCGCACATATCTGATAGGGAACTGACCGTACCTCTCTGAGGATCATCTCTCTGGTCAGTGTGAAATTAGTAACTATAAGCCAAATGAAAGCATGACAACTATGAAAAACATGAGTGAAGCACAAAAGGAATTTTTTTCTTAATGCTGTTTTTGCAGGAGTGACATGAAGTGAGACAATAATGAAGACAAAACATAATCATTATCTTGTATTACTTTTTCAGTAGGCTAACGTTTACTTATAGGTACTGTAAGTTGCTGTGCTTCATAAATGTACTTTAAGCCATTTGTACCACCCTCCTTCAATTTTGATATACCAAAACTATGGTGCCTTAATTCCTAAAGCATATATTTTATGTATTTTTCAATAACCCTTCCATTTCAGTTTTGAGAGATATTTCATAAGCATGAATCTAATTTGAAGAAGACAAGGCAGGTGGTACTGCACCTGTTTATATTAGCATTTAGTCATTCTGAAATTGAATAACCCAAAATTACTTTATAGGCAAATTCAGGATATCAGTGTTTTAACATAATTTCCCCTAAACTTAAGATATTCTTTTCACTACTGTGCTACTGTACAAGACATTGTATAAATTGTGATTCCTTACTGTAAACATTTTATTTGTACTCAATTCATAAAATGACACTATGAACAGCAAGTTGCTTTATGTAGGGTTACCAATGTGTTAAACTTTAAGAGAATTTAAAGAACATAAATAATTTCAAGGCTGCCTAGCTGTTGAAAGAAACATGTTTGCACTTTGCACACATCTGAGCCAAGCAACATCTGTCTGTAACTTTCAAAATGTAACCAGGTTCAAAACCAGATGCTTATAAAGATTTTGAAAGCGGGTCTTTTTATTTCAGCAGACCGTGTGCTTTGTGCTTTGGCCAGAGGTCATGAATGCAGTGGACTGCAAATCAACTCTGACACAATGCCTGATGGGACATGTTGTTGGTGACTAAGGAAAACCAGGATCATGAGGCCTGAACTGAACTCCTCTCTGAAGTCGGCACATTCAAAGGACGTCATCGAAATTCTCCGCAGACTTCAGTTGGCTTTAAGTAAGCCGATCTTTATCACTTTTTTTCCCTGACTGTGACTGTGTCATGTTTAACGCTACACACACTCAAATGCAAATGAGTTTCATAGCACAAGTAATATTAAATCTGTTTTCAACATATTCTCTAATGTGGCAGAGCAGTTATTGCCTCATGATCTACAGCTCTTGTATGTTTAGCAGCATGACACATGAGGGAGAACAAACAAGGGGAGATGAAGGACAACATGATCGCTTTCTCCAATTCAATACAACACATACAGTATTCACAAACAATCACTTAAGAACTAACACAAACATATAACTGTACATTATGAAGATTTCAAAAGTTGTAACGTCCTCAATTTAAGCATTGCTGATGTCTCCCACTAAAATGACATTTAAAAACACTGGGTTAATCAAAAACTAGAAACTTAGTGTGTACTCTTAATGATAATCCTTCCTTCATTTGACTTTGATCTACCCTATGTGGAAAACCAGAAAAGCATTACAAACGTAATCAGCACTGACCTCGCTGTTAATATCAGCCCCCGCATCCAGCAGCATCTGCACCATGGCCTCGTCTCCACGGACACAAGCGTACATCAGCGGGGTCATCCCCTACACAAGCACAGGTACAGAGAGCAAGGGAAATCACATTGTTTGAAAAGTTTTATTTTACTTTTTTTTTTAAACACCAATTGGCATAATCATATCCCAGGTAGTGGCATCAGATTAGATTAGATTCAACTTTATTGTCATTGCACCGAGTACAGCGAAATACAGTTTGCATCCAACCAGAAGGTACAAAGAGGAAAAAAGCGCATTCGTTTTCAATCAACTTACACAACAGAACAAATATAAAGTGCAGGGTTTAGACATATATAAATAAATACAGATGTAATAGGTAATAGATATAGATGTTATAAATAGTACATCAAGACATTGTTCAAGACAATTGCATGTGCCCACATTGGACTTTGTATGATTTAGATATTTCAACCTAATGTAAAGTTTAAATGAAATTAGTACCGGATCAAGAAAACAGTCTGGATCAAGCAAATGGTAAAGAATAAAGTGACATTCTTTTGCAGGGTTCTTTCAATAATGTTGTCAGACACTGATAATAACAATCTAGCTCTTTTAGTGAACTCATATTGAAGATGTGGAATGGCTAGTATTACATTGCAGCCTGTTAAGAAGCTGCAGCGTTGTCGCTTAATACTGAACCAATTAAGAAAATGGTGTCAACATTAGTCACTCAGACACAAACACAAGGGAAAATATGGTCCAGGTTGACAAATACCAAAGTCCCCTTTAAACCGATTTGACCTAAAGTATGTACAAAGCACCACTAAACTTTTGCAATGAACTTGTATCCTTGACAGTTCCACTCCAGGCACGTTGAGTCTTATGAGAGTAATATTTTTCTATTGATTGTTTTAAAGGACACTATACTGTATCAATATCTCCTCTGGGCCAGGGTTTACAGCACAGAAAGGTGCCGAACCAAACTTTATACTTTAAAGTTTCCCATGGAAAATCACAAGCATTGTGAAGATTTACAGCACTGGTGGGGCAGGTCTTGATGTAATGCAGAGCACCTTGGCCGGAAGGCTGCGGGAAAATGCTGTCAGAATGAGGTTTAATATTCATGACTGCATTTGTGCAGAAAATGCAAAGATGAAGAAGCCATGCAAACAAAATGCTCTGATCCACAGGCTGTGTGTGTGTGTGTGTGTGTGTGTGTGTGTGTGTGTGTGTGTGTGTGTGTGTGTGTGTGTGTGTGTGTGTGTGTGCATCAGTGCAAATGAGCCTGCATATGTATTATTTAATATGTTGTCTCTGACCTGCTCACTCATGCTGTTGATACCATCAGGCCCCAGCAAGTTGACAGCCTGCTTCACCAAGTCTGTGCGTCCACAGCTGAGCATACGGAAGCCCAAATCCTGCAGGAACTTCGCTTCAGTAGAGGCAGCGTCCAGTTTCCTCGAGGCACAGAAGCAGTCATCCGTTCTGAAGGGCAAAGCACACCAAGTGATTCACAGTGTTCGCTTACAGTGCACCATATTTTCCACCTGAAAGGCTTTATTTTTAAACACTACAGGGAGGATGCGCATATGACTGATGTGTGAGTTTGCAAGTCCAGATAATGTGCTTGCTTGTGTTTTTTATGTGTGGGGGAAGACAGTGGTTTTTCAGCGCCGTACCGAAGTTGGCGCGGCTCACAGTCCACTCCGGGCAGCAGGAGGCGGGCAGCCTGCCGAACATCGTCGCTGTCCACAGAGAAGCTGCGTCTGTGCTCCGTGTGAACCGCTGCCACGCGCACCCACTCCATCAGAGGCGGCAGCACCAAGAACGGCCTGTAGGGGGGGATGGAGGCACATGATCATGACCACACACTGGACTTAAGGCAAACCCAGTACTTGAAAGGAAGGAACTTGCTAGGAAAATCCATCTTAAAGAAATTTGCATATGTAATTTTAGTGATCTTGCTAGCTGTAGCTGATGTTTGAAAACAGGATGTCTAGAAGATTAAATCAAATACCCCAAACTGATATGTCATGCAGAAACACTTTGATGCAAGATCATATATTCAAATACAAATTCTGTTTTATACAGTCAGTGTCAACTACGGAGATTTGTCCAAACTATATCTCTTCACAATCTATTCCGCTCTATTCTAGAGACCTGAAGCTTGACAGTGCAATGATATAATACTGTGATCATGTTTGAAAGGCTAAATATGCTATAAAACTCTACTTATGCATTTCAGAATATGTATAATGCATTTCTATATGACTTAAAATGCTTTAGGAATTACAAGTGTCATGTGAACACTTTACAGGGGGAGTAATTGCTCCCCTCTTAATCTGTTTGGCATGACGTTGTAATGGTGAACATCATGCCGCTCTCTGTAAACAGAGCATGGTTATGCATGTGAACCTACAGTATGTATGACAGCTCAGTATCTGCTTATAGAAGTAAGGGTGTGTTTTGCAAACCCACTGCGATGCAAGGATTAAACAGTGCAGGAATTGACAATCGCAGCGTTGATCCTGACCCCAGAGCTAACAGTGAGCAGCTTGAGAAGGTGTGATGCGGAGAAAACCCAACCACAGTCTCATTGAGAGAAAATAACTCAATGGGAAACGTGCAGGGCCTACTTTTTAGAAAAAACTTCTCTTCCTGTCTACCTCTCTCCTCCACTCATCCTGCGTCAGTGTGTTTACTGCAGCTACATCAGCATGCATGAGGATACATACTGTATACATGATGTTACACTATGACCTTCAAACTGTTCTGACAGCATGCCATGGCTATAAATACACACTTTGTTCACTTCAACAATGAGCTGTCATTAATGCAAAACACGACCACTGATGTTAAGTATTATGATGGAACAGGTGTTGCTACTGACGATTTTAATTAAGGAAAGTTTTAACGCATAGTTAAAACGATTGGATTTACATATGGCGTGTCAAAACTGACAGTTTCATCGTTTTTTTTCATTTAGCAGAATGCATCGTTTTAATCATATAAATATCCTAGCTAATTTATCCTGTGGGATTTGCTGTCCAGTACATCGCTTGATGTCTTGATGTCGGGATGCCTGGACTGTCCTTGACACATGGTCGGCCCACATCTGTCACTCACTGTTAATTACTCACTGATCAATGCTGCTCCGAGGAGGATCTGTTACTGTAATAATGGTTTGATCTGCTAAGAAATCTTACTTCAAAGGATCCTGACTTACAGCTCATTTGACTTTATTGGCTGTGCAGAATTCATTAAAAGCGGCACACAACACCCAATCAAGAGGCAGGGAACGTATAATGGCAATGCATTCCCTCATAGGAAAACAGCAGATCACAAATGGTTCAAGGTCTTGCTGTTTCCCCTCTCAGGGCTTTCCTGGCTCTGGCAATGCGCCTATATAATATGACGAAAACAAACATTCATTAATGTGATTTCTGCTACAAATGGTGATTAGAGCTAAAGCAGACCTGGGACACACATTATAACTGATAACTTGCTCCACTGCAGGCGATAAAGCCTGGAGCCCCCAGAGGAGGACTGCTCAGGCTCAACTGTCAGTACTGTTTCCCACCTCTGCCGCATGCTGACAGGGGTTTCCACCAAACTGCAGGAAATACTGAGGACTACAGCAGGATGTGATGAGTAAAATAAGAAAAATAAAGGCATTTCATAAGGAGAAACTACAAGGATTGTGAGGACTGTTCTCGTTCCTGACTATGAAGTGTCAAAACACTGCATGATGAAGGATCAGGGGAATTAACACTATGGAAACATAGCCTAAGCCTTATGTTGTTCATGGATAAGCAACCAGCACAGTCCTACAGCTGCCAGCTGATTATATCCCCCTATGTCATTGACGGTAATTATAAATACTGACGCCGGCTTCAACAGCCGCTTCCTGCCGCAGCTCAGGTCACCCAGAGGGCTCGCTAAAGTAGCCAATAAGTTGACAATTCACTGAGATAAAACTGTGCTTTCCTGCCAGAGGAAAACATCTGGTGTGCCATTTCAGGGGTTAGCACAGAGAGCCAGAAATATAATAAAGTCTGAAGAGGTTTACAGTTACAGGAGCAGGAACATTACCTCTGGATAGTGTCTGTGACGCAGGAGTGTCAATTGTAGATGAAATAAGGCAGTTTTTATACTGTGGTCAGTTTTCTTTATCATGTCCTAGTAGACAATGAAGGAGCAATAATGGTACAATCCCACAGGACAAAATGAGGTGAAGGGTTCTGATGTTTTAATCAATACCAGATGATTTCATTACTTTGCCTTGCTCTGGTTCAGAAAGCGTAAATGTATCAAACACTTTTCATGGCTTAACTATGATGGCAGGTTAACATCTAGATACTAAACAACTGACACATTTATTTCTCTTCCAATTCCAGCACATATAACATATTCTATAACTGAACAGCATATTGTTTTATATTTCTTCTTCATGAGGTGTTCCTGTTACATGTTTTCTCTAGCTTGCTTCTGGTTCTATAGTGAGAATACATGTTATATAGTTCTGTCAGTTGTTAGTGCTCTTTGTTAAATAACGGCCTGGTATCAATGTAAGTTAAATATTAATAATTGTTTTAGCTATTACTCAATGAACTTCGGAGAAAAAATGATATAATTAGCTGCTAAATTCTCTACTGTGTTTGTCAGCTAGTCCCTTTAGTGCTGAACAGGTAGTGTACAGTTGGTTTTAGGAAGCTTATATATTGAAAACAGCTGACTGCTTTGTCTGATGGCAGTGAACCAAAACAAAGCTAAAAGACGCTAAATGCTCTGTAGATCTGAAGACAAATGAGGATTAAGGCAACAATTCTTTATGGGTTCATCATTTCAAACACAATTGTTCACCTGGAAATAGTCATGTGATACTTTTTCAATTTATAAAAATATTGCGTATGGCTGCATTGAAGCAACTCTGTGTAGAAATTGTGTGTGATAAGAACATTTTACGATTAATGTGATGACACTCATTTCAGTTTGTGAGCATGAGAGTATGTGTTGCTTTCAGCCATTCATTCTAAACAATATTGGTCGAATCAAGAGGTGTAATTGCTGGTGTTATTCAAATGTTATTGCTAACCACACATTAGCAGAACTAACAATGGATTACACCCTTCTATTTCCTTATCTAGTAAAAATGTTTTATAATATCAAAAAACAGCTGGCCACTAAAGGTTTTAGAAAAACATTGGCCAAACAACAGTAAGTGGTACAGTTGTTGGGGACTATTTTCTGTCATGGAATAATACATAGTTCGATGCTGAGTGATTTCCTTCTCACCTCTCTGTCTGTAAGGTGACCTTCGAAGGCTCAACGTTGGGGTTCTCCCACTCCATCTGAGGG
The DNA here is from genome assembly GCF_902827165.1 of Trematomus bernacchii. Lineage (NCBI taxonomy): Eukaryota > Metazoa > Chordata > Actinopteri > Perciformes > Nototheniidae > Trematomus > Trematomus bernacchii. The sequence continues at coordinate 10,502,298 of NW_022987714.1, read as the reverse complement.
CAGTGCATGAAGTAACACAGCGTGTAGATGGCCTCGGGCGCCCAGTGGATCAATCCGCTCTTCTGGTGGATCGGCGTCCCATTGTTGGGGTTCTTCATGTACAGCGGCTGTAGGTAGTGCATGGCCCGGGACACTATGTCACCTATACAAACACACAGATATACACACACACACACACACATCATACAGGGAAACACAAGTACTGAAGAAGGAGGCAATGTTCAGGCACAAGGGTGCAAAAAAGGAGAATATTTTGAGCAATTGGCCTTTAAAAAGACATCAGGGAACCATCTTCATTCCTTCCAGCCGCCTTAGAGCTCACTGTCAGGGGAAATCGAGAGTTCCCCCGCACCCCATCAGAAAAAGAGACAGAGTTCATCCCAGTCCTTTCTGTGCCGCTCACTGGGGGAGAGCAGGAGGATAAGCATGCTCAGGACTGCGCTGTGTGGAGAATGAATATTTATGGATAAACATTAGCTACTCCAAGCTATTTCCCCTGCATAATTTGTCAGTACTTTAAGGTCATCCAGTTGGGCTAGAAAAATCAAAGCTTGAGAGGACTCTGCTAATAAACATTTGAATATTCTCTAGGCAAGTTTTAAAAGAAAGTAAACAGTTCTTGGAAATGCATGTTCAACCCCTTTTTTATTGTCAAGGGACAAAACAGACTGCCTTTTAAGTGCAGAAAACTAATTTCACAAAAAAAAACGAGAGATGAATTTGAAGTTGCTCTCCCAGACAGACAGATAGTCGAGGAAACCAACATCTTCACTCTGAGGACAATATTATGACCGTGGCACCTTATTTATTGAGCGGTACAGTGTGACCACTGTATTATTAGAGCAAGGACTCAAATCCCATTTCACTGACTGCTGTCAGATGTATGTCGCCTCTCCTTCCTGTCTAGAACCACTGCACTATGAGAAAATGTAATGAAATTCTGAAGCAGGTTCAATCTTAGAGAAACCCACTCTGTACCATATTGTTCGGGTCAATTTGATAGCATTCAATGGGAAAAGTAATGGAGCAAGGCGGCACTTGGTTCTCCGGTCTAAATGAGCTATACTGTATGTGCGCCTACACAATACACAGACGGAGCAAACTGTCATTTACATGGACAAAAGGGTTTGTTTAGCATGAAAATGGAGCTATTTGACGCTTGCCAAGATTCCATTTAGCCTTGACAATGTGAGAGGAGAGTGTCAAAAGGATGCCTGAATGAGGGAAGAGCATTCATGGCATAAAACAGTGAATCTCACGGCCTTCCTTTGGGAAACAGGGGGGCTGTGCTGGACAACATCTACTGACGCAATAACAGTGCCCTCTTAAGCTTGGTAAGGGAAGCTGAGGTGGTCAGCAACAGCCGGTTCTCATGTCTTATTTATGCTGCCATGTGACATTTCCTACATTCTCAGAGGAGGCTGGCAGAGACTGTGAAAAGAAGATGATTCCTAACACAGAGAGAGTGCAACAGTAGCGAAGTAGCAGCAGCTTAAAGTGAGATTACGGCTGCTCTTTTAGCAGGTGTACACAGAAATATCTGCTCCAAAAGATGGATTCATTGTTTTCAGTGACGGCTTGAAGATTCTTTGTTTTGGCCAAGAGAGAGGATTGAAAGAAGAACAGCAGTTTAATAAGCTAACACGCCAATAGCCTTTTTCGCTATAAGATTCAAGCCTTTAATCAATACCTCATCCTGGGTGATTAATTGTTGATGCTAACAAGAAGAGGAGAGGTGGAGGACACACAGCATATCCGCTCCTCAGGTATCTCACTGATCACCTTTAAGCAGCGGGGCAATGCTCTCTGTGTTTTCAAAGCTTTAGAATCTCCTCAGAAAAGCAAAATAACACAAATATGCCAGTCTCCAGTGCATAATGGCACTGCTTTGATTTACAAGGCATTTTATTAGAGTTGGCACCTTTTAAGGTCAGTAACCGGCAATGCAGCACCCACATAACAACCAACCCGCTCATTACGCCAGAGACTGTGAAGGCTGTTTAATGCATAACTGCCAGAAAATAAGTATGCTCTTAGGAAATGTAGATTTTAAAGGGAAAATCTGCTTCCTTTTCAGTGGATGTTCATTCAGTGTTAAAGGTAAATGTGAATAGAAGCAATAAAGTGCCTGCAATATTGACCAAGAGATCGGAGCTCTCCTGCTTACCGCCTCAGCCTCTTTCCAGCGCGTTTCTTTGGCCAAATATTTGTTCACGAGTCAGCCAAAAGGCCTCCTAGTCCTTAAAACTCATATCTTGTCATGAATGCCCTTTTTTCTTTTTTTTTGAGACATAGCAATACATCACCATCTTCTAGAGCATTGGTACCCTCTGGCTCTGAAATATATGTCCTCCTTGCATCAATACTCGTAGCTCTCTGGTGTAACTGATGCAGTAAGTATACGCAGATGCAAACTCAGCTGTCTTGGTCAATGTACACTGAGGAATTGATTGTTTCTATTGACATTAGCACTGATTGAACACCCGCATCAAAGGCGGGGAAAGTTCTCAATTCTGATGGAGCAATTATATTCAAGCCTTTATGATGTAGGGAAATAAATATTCAGTAACCAGCTTTCCTTTGTGTATTGATGAATGGCTCTTGGCTGCACTGTGCAGCTGCTGCCATCATCACAGTTTCTGTGTTTAATTTATTTGCTGCTATGCGGCCATGATTGCATTTAATGGTCGCCTGTGGCCATCCTGACTCGACAAGATGCTAAGCCATTCTTCCCACTATTAGTTTTGTCAATTTCCAAAGCAGCCCGAGATTTTAGACCCTAATTACCTCGCATATACGATAACAAGGAGGGCACCAACACTATCTTTACGGAGATGCTCCATCAGAATTTGTTAAAAAGCCAAGACTCACAACGAAAGAGAGAAAGAAAAGGTAGAAGAAAGGGAGCAGCTTGACAAAAACGACAGAACTCGTGCTCTCTTTGAATATCAAACATTGTTAAGGGAATATATAGCTTGAGTGGAACTCTCCCTAAGAGGGTCTATCCTCATTACCCATGCTGCTTTAACTTTCAGAAGGACTTTACATTTTAACGACTGTAGAGACTAACATTACAATCTGTGATAGGAACAAGCACACAGCGTCCCCGCAGTAATCAGGACGGTTTAGTTTGCACAAGGACGGCATTCAAAGTAACATCACTGACGATCCTTTAGCTGTCAGGGGTCTCTTTATTAGAGCAAGAATGGTATGTTCTCAGAGGAGCGAGGATGGGAGATGTGGTGTACACGTGGGTGCACTTTATACTTCATTGTAGACATTGAAAAAGTATAGTTATTTGCCCTGTGTATTTCCCTTTTTGATTGAATATTGATTTTATCATGTAAAACCCTTTAGTTTAGGTGAATTGCATGTTCTTGAAAATCAGATGAGGCAAAGAGAAAAGACAAGATTTCTTTCCACCTCGAAATGTATTTCTTTGCTGTGGTAACATTTGTTCTGCTCTGCGCACAATAATAATGATATTCAGAAGTGTTTTCTTAATCAGCATTAATAACTTAGATTGTACAGTATGAGAGAGTACCCTTTGTGGAATGACTAAACATGCATTTTTAATACGGTAATGAATTTGCGAACAAGTTTAATGGCCATAATGAACGTGACAAAGTCAATTCTAAACTAAAGCAACAATTGTTCATTAATGTAATAATATTACAAGTTTCACAGACAACAACTAAATACATTTACTCTATTTCACTTTGTGTACGTTTTTGCAATGAAAATGGAAATGCAAAATTGGGGATTAGACACAATATGTGTTGCAACATCTAAACATTCCCAGTTCGTTGTTCAGGAAGCCCAATTAACATTATATGTTTTCCATGTTTTAGTCATGTTTTAGTCATATATGAATGATTCAATCTGACTTCCACATTGTTTAAAAAAAGGAAGTGTTTTTGGTCATTAGTAATTTGACATTTTAGGAAAGGCGCATTTTTTTCCTTTCTTGCCAAGAAGTAAATAAGTGAAAGAGAGTGATGCCACTCTCATGTTCAAATATGAAGCAATATATGTTGTTACCTTTGAACACAGCTGGGCTATTTATCTTACAGACATGAGATTGATATTGATAGACTCATCTCACGTTTGGCAAGAAAAGGAATATTTCCTAATGTCAACAGTAAGAAGCTTAAGAGCATTATGCTGCTGTTGGTTGTGGGGTTTAAGCCAATGGACATTTCAACTGCACAGAGAGGTCACTCCCGTTTGACCTTGTATCACTTTGTGAGCAGTATAGATTTACATATATATATATATATATGGAGAAAGCCTGTATGAATTTTGTATGATCCGCCAACCACCGCCCCTAAAAATAGATCGGGGGGGATTCAATAGGTATTGGGTTACAAAAACAATGCTGTGAGGAACATATTTGTCTCAGGATTTTGTCCTGCAGGCTGAGTGACGATGACACACCAAGTGTCCTAATAATTGCAGCATTTGCAGGACTGTCATTTCAAATATGCTAATTTGGCATTTTGGCAGAAGAGAACAAAAATAAATACAAAGAGGTAAATCAGAAGCAAACCTCTTAAATTGATTCTAAATGCCAGCGCATAGACTGTCCCTTGCATCGGATGCAAATGATACCGTTCTTGTATCACATTAAATATATTTTTGAAAATCATATCCAAATTCTGCATTTCTTTCTAACCATCCCAAATGTAATACCTTTCTTTCCCCCATCTCAAGTCTCTTTCAGATACACAATATGTCAGGGCGATAAGGCTCTTCAGCTTTTCTCAATTATTCATTTTCATCACCGGCTTGAGCTGTGTGTCTGTTTGCAAATCCTATAGTTATTTACAGAATTCCTCTCCAGAGCTGTGACATTAGCACCGGACTAAGCTCGGCTATTATCCATCGGCGGCTCTGTAGTCTCACAGTGTGTTTGCAGTGTCAACATAACAGAATGAGTGCTTGCTTGACCTCATCAATACAACATGGACAGAGGACAGGCGATTTGCCTCAGAGCGCCTCCCCCCCCCCCTTCGTCCTGCCTTGTCCCTGAGAAAACATACAGTAAGGAGAATTGTCTCTCTGTTTATTCAGAGGATAAATGTTTACACTAGATATACAGGGAATGTTTTTCCAGCCTTGTCTTGACATCCCGATGCCATGACGACAGAAACAGACTCTACGACCCGTACACCATTGTTATGCTTGTGGATTTATTTATTTTGTAAAAAAATATTGTCATGCACATCGGGGGATAATTTGTGCTTATGTGACTAAATGTGTTATTCTTTTGTCAGAGGACAGCTCTCAGATTTGTTTTCTGGAATGAGCCGCAGAGTTGCACGCAAACAAGAAACAAGACTGTTCAACACTTCCAATGAGAGTCGCGATTCTATGATTATATCGAAAGAGGGAAGATGTGTCCTCAGTGGTTTGCAGCTTGTCACTGCGGATACATCGAGGCCTTGAGAGTTTGTCAGAAAGTCTCCCCCACAACAGAAAACAATATTTAATGAGGAACGTGTGCTTAACCTTGCTTTGAACTTTTTGGGAAGGGAGGACAAGAGGGAAAAACATAATCAGTATCTCAAAACCTATTAGTATTATCATATAAAACTAATATGTAAATGACTTTGTATTCAGAAAGCATGCAGAAGCCCATTCTTCTTTGAATAATGAGTAGGACAGACATTCAATTAATTTTTGGAGGGCTTGTCAAACTCATACAGTATGTTTAATAAATAGCTCTGGGTTATTCAAACTGATTTACATTCGTTTAAATATGCACAAAACGCTAAATGCTAGTTTTACCTAAGCATGTCCCCATGCTAACAGAGGTTACTTCACACAATAATAGGCTCTCTACAGCTTAAAGTTAGATCTAAGACTTCTTATTTAAAAAACATTTAAACTTAACTAAAAATGAAATCTACGTGGAAAAAACGACACCAATTATTGTAAAGTAAAATATGACTTATAATCCAGTGGAATGGTTTGATTTTCGACCTCCAATGTTGAAAACATGTGACACTAGAATGGAACAAAGAAAAAAACCCAAAAATTGAGTTTTATTGGTTCCGCTATCCTGATCTGCGTGGTGAATTATTCTGGAACCCTGTATAAGCAAAACATGTCCTGGGTTTGCAAGTATTTTGGTTATAAATCTAAATATTTAACAAATTAAAATGTAGGTCAGATGGGGCTGAAGGAAGTGGAGTCAACAAAGTTATTATTTTCACCCACAGGGGGACATATGCGTTCTAAATGTCATTGCTACCTTTCAAATAGCCAACATGACAACTCTCTAGGATTCATCCTATGGAAACAAACAATATCTCTACGAAATATTGTCTTCATCCATTAAGTAACTGTTAAGAAATGTCAGTTAAATACCAACTTGGTTGAATGGTATGGTTCTTACCTGACATGCTCTTTTCACACATGCTAGATAAACAAAACAACATGGTCCCTATACCACCTCTGAAAATATCAATTCAACACCATGGGCAATAATAAGCTTCTATTACAGCCTCCACTCTTCTGGGAAAGGCTTCCACAGGCTTGCGGACCCTGGCTGTGGGTTTTTTGTTCCCATTCAGCCAGAAGCGAACATACAGTACAGACCTTTTCTCTGAAATACATTTTGACCCGTCACAGTATGATAAGCACAGTTCTGAATAATTAATGTTAACTGAGTTCCAGTTTGCCGTTTCAGTTTCAGAGTCCTGCTATTGTGAACGCTGACTCCCTGTCACACTGTCATGACTTACTGGGACAGTTGAATAGAACAGGGCCATTGTTAATGTTATTAGCAACACCTGTGCTTTTCTTACTGTGACAAGTGACGGCTGTGAAAAAGCCTATTAGTGAGTTTGGGTACTGGTGTTGGCTGATAAGGCCTGGCTAGCAGTCAGTGCTAAAATGCATCCCAAAGGTGTCGGACGAGGCTAGTCAAGTTCCTCCATGCCAAAAGTGGGAAATCATTTTTTTATGGACCTTTGTTTGTGTACGGGGCATACATAGTATAGTCTTAAATAGTGTTGCGTCAAAGTTGGAAGCACAGCACTTGTATATTAAAATCACCTGACCGTGACCTAACCTACATTTAGAGCGATTCATTTGCCTTTTTCAGTGACGACAATCTGACTTGTGACAGGAGGAAGACATAATGCAACGTAACATGACATACAAAAAATAAACTAATCATGGCTGATTTGCAATTAGCTGCATTTATTCAGCTTTGCCATAGATGTATGAAGAGAAATGGGTGCAGCGTTGGTGGGGCACTGCTCCATCCTATGAAAGTAGCTTTAAGTCGCATGAAGTCAATAAAGTTTGCCGCGGCACACAAAAATGAAGGAAAATTACTCTCTCCTCCGATATAGAGGAATCTTACAAGTTTCATGACCTACTGATTAAAATAAAAAATAATTTTGTTTCTTTATACTGGTTATTTGGTTTATCTCAACTTGATTTACAGAGGTCTCTTTCCCCATGTAAGTCTGTGGGAAATCCTGTGACTGAGGCCCCGGCTCCACGAGGACAAATACGGGTTGAATCCGCATATTTCTCATGCGTATAGCCCTCTAAGCTCGACGACGCCGTAAGGGAAACGTAGAAACAGACCCCGCAAACGACAACGGGTCCAAAGGTGGATAGATCTGGGAACGGAGCGCTCTGGGGGGTCCAACGGGGCCATGGAGTCGCCTATACGGTCATTCGTTTTCATAGCCCCGCCTCTCCCCGCCTCTCCCCACCAGATTCAGATTCAGATTATTTATCTTTATCTCGATATGAACATAAACGCGAGTGAAGTCTAATCTGACAGGACGGAGACACGCAGCTCCTCCGGCTGTGAAGCAGCGGGAGCAAAACACACACTTCAAATCAGATCACCACCCTTAGCTATTTTAATTACCTCTCAAACTACCTAAACTAGTTATAAATATGTTTATTTTTACTGTCGGGTTTACTTACTGGATCAGCTGCTGCATGAGGAAGCATGAAGATTTAAACTTTAACACACATTGACCGGCGAAAAACTTTGCGCGGTTCCCTCCGCCCCCACCGCGGAGAAAAAACAGAAGTGCAGCCATGACAACCATTCTTCTTCGCTGCTTTTGTGGAGGAAGTTGCTGCTTTTGTGGAGGAAGTTACAGCGCCATGAACAGGTTCGGCATATGTACTGCAGCTTTTCCAGCGTTTGGATGTAAACGGAGCCGTCTCGTGGAGCTTGACACAATCCGGTGTATATTGCGTGGGGCCGGAAGGTTTTTTGCGGTTGCATTTGCGTTACTCCGATGTGTTTTGCCGTATTTGTTCTCGTGGAGCCGGGGCCTGAGAGTTTGTAATGATATGGTTTGGTCATTATGTTAAGCCATCTACAAAGCCATCATTAGTGTGACTACTGTAGCAACACCTATTATTTTGAATCTAATTTTAAAACAAGTCTCTGTAAGGTGGGTCTCTTTTGCATTGCTCGTGGGCACATAGACTACCTTGCTTATTGAGAGATAGGTCAACGATGGTCCTTCACTTCTCCATCCAGACTTCTAGTCACACACTGACACACAAATACACACATAGACAACTCACTGAGTTCAGAGATGCTGCCCACTCTTGTAGCCAGTAAACACTGTTCGATGGAGCGCAGCTCAGAGTGACTGTAGGCGTTTCCATCTCCGCTCTTCCCCGCTCGCTGCTGCAGCTGCTGGTCCCTGTGAAGAGTCAGACCCTCAGGTAGGCTGAGCACACCTGGAGCGGAGAGAGAGTTACATCACATTAATGTCATAATAAAGCTCAAGACTGCAGTCTGAAAAGAGACGATTCTTAACTCACTTGTGAATATTCTTTACAGGAGGAGTTGCGAATACAAACACAGCTTACCCTCTTTAATGTTGATATCTCATCACACCCTTTATATATTTTTCTTATTGTTGTGTATTTGTGTGAAGAGTGAGACAAAAAAGAGGCCAAACAATATAGTAATCATGCCTCCTAGTTGCACCTGTCACAGACTTTCCCAAAGGTAATAATGTGTCAAATCCGTGTTTTCAGAAGTCTTTTTCGCTCTGAGGGTGACGAGGCAGACTGCTCTCCATTTCACTTTGTTGACAGTTTCTCATTCCTCCGCAGCTTCGTGCTGCACCCTTCTTATCGTTTGCAGGGTGTCAACTCTGCTTTGGCAGAAAGCAGCGACTCTGTACTTAGCCCTTTAATCACTGTGGAAAAAGTAGCTTTGGTTTTAATGGCTCCTTTTTCACAACATGCTCCTAATTTAATGCACATGCTGCTTGTGACAAAGGTGACATTCTTCATTCATCCTACTTCTTTTAAGGGCCATTCATTTCACTTTTTCCCAATGACAGCAGTTACAGTAAAGCATGCAAGAGAGTGTTGGAAATTAAAGTTAGATACATTTGCTTTATCAAGTGACAGTAATAGCTCTTGGTTTAAATACAACTGAGATACGTTTGACATAAATCAGAACATAAATAATACAAAAATGTTTATCTAGTTATGTAAAATAATAATAATTATATTAGCATATTAAAGAGTACTGCAAAAATGTATGCATCACTTTTCTTAATCATGCAGTTCAAATTTGATTACATTAAATTGAATGCCACTCCTCAAAACCTGTAAACAGATTGTTCCTGCATGAGTATTTATAATGCCAAAATAGAAACATCTTTGTTTAGCCCCCCCCACTCCCACCATACTCAAATCATTTTCGAACCTACCCTCCCTTACAGAAAAAGTGTGGTTAGTTAGTAACTAAATCCACATTCCTTAAAATGTACTGATTATAAAAGGAATGGCTCTGATTATACTCCACTTTTAAGATTGCCATTCCCCAGTCATACACAAGTAATAAAAACTGTGCGGCAAAAGCATCTGGACGAGGGGCTGTTTACAAACCAGCAGCAGCCATGTGGCACCATCTCATCTACATCTTTGTTCAGAGAGGAACTGACAACCTGCAGGACTCTGGAACAAAGAGCAGGAGGCGTCCCCATCTGCTGCTCCAGTGTCAGGTGTCCTAAACAGCTACCATTTTCAGCAAAAGCCCCAGACCAGCCAACAAGGTCAATTAGGAAGTAAATGACCTCTCTCTCTGTTTCTGCAGGAACGTGTCTGCAGGGATCACTCTGAAATACCTCCTTTATTGCTTTCATTTCTCAAAATGGGCCCTCTTAGACTAGCAGTTGTGCAAACTCCAGGAAATCCATCTTAAACCATTTAGAGCAGCAGGGGGGCTATTCTGGCACCTTCCTCACTCCCACTTTCCTCCCAAACAATTATATACCAAAGTAAATAGCCTGCTCAAAGTGTCACCACAGGATTCGTGACCTGCCTCTTTTGATGTGCAGCTAAAGCCCACAGGTGAGATTTGGCTGAATATTGCAGTGCCGACACTATCATTTTCAGGAGAAAAGTGTATTTTACTCGAACTCTGGCCCTGTGGTTGTTATTCATTTATCCACCTAGGGGTTAGGTTTTCTGTTAAGCTTGTTGGTTGTACAGAGGATCATGATAAAAATCCTACTCCACAGAATTTCCTGAAATTGGTAGAAGGGTGTAGCATAGGCCAAGGGAAAACTACCTAACATTTACAGTCGATCCAAATCATTGGGGGAAACACAAATTATTTTGTCATTTTCGTCAACATTGCATAAAGCAGTTGGCCTGGTCGGAGGTCTGCGCTCTTCAAGGGTTTTCCTTGATTTTCTGTTCCAGCCACAAGAGAAATCACACACGGCTGCCAGCATGTGATGTAGGGCAGCATGAGAACATTTTGGACCAAATACTTTCTCTGAAGAATCATGAATAAAAGCACCTTGCTGGTACACTTGAGCTTCAACCACCCAGCTCTTTAACCTTAGTTTCGGGGGGAATTACAGGAGCAGCTGACAGTGAAGTGCTGAATGCTCTCAGGGTGGACTGAGGCAAGGTGACTCACCGGCCCTCTCGTCGTAATGCAAGGCACTGTCTGCTCTCAGGTGCTCTTACATGCCACCGACTGTGGCCTCTCTCTCCCGGTTTGCATGATGATTGTCACTATCTCCCTTGTGATTGTCTGCAACACAAATCTCCCTGGAAATGTAATGGTCTCAGGTTTCAAACCGCAGTATACCAAGATGCTTACTTGCAATCATCATAATCATGACACAGCAGCTTATGTTTCAAAGTAGCAAGTGATTATATAAGGCACCTGCCACTCTTTAAGTGGACCAGTCACGTTTGCCATATGGCAGCTATTCAGTGTCGCGGTGGAGAAGGAGCAGAATAATGCTCCAGGCACAGCACTGTCACTGGAGAAGAAGTAATGAGTACAAGGGCTCCCATTAAGATGTCACTGAAGGCACCTTAGTCCTACTCTGTGATAGGCAGCCGCGCTGAACAGATCCACTGCACGGTCCAAAAGATCCCACAAACACTGTCAGAAAAAAGCCACATCCACAATCCAACCTCTACACTTTATTACTGTAGGGAAGACTAGAATGTTTCCCAAAATGTGGAACTATTGCTGTTATCTGATTTCTGGCAGGGACTGATCACATTTTTGACTATGTGGGAGAGAAACTCCCACTGGAGGGAACTTTAGCCTTTGCAGACCATTTACATGCACAAAAACGTATATAACACGCTAAAGGAAAGGGAAAACCCCAAAATGCAAAATAGGGCCTCTTTAACCTGGAGGTTGTGCCAGGAGTACAACACGTTCTACAACTGAAATCACACTATGAGTTTTGAAAAACATTTTTTACATGTAATTCTACAGTGAAAATGCCCATTTAAATGTTTTGTTTCCATTTAACCCAAATATCCACACTGGTCTCAGGGTTGACTAGAGCAGTTGGACAGTAACTCTGACCTCGATGTAGCTCCTACCCTGCACTTAAATCTATTTTGGAGGGAGAAGTGCACTTCCCCAAACACGTTGCAGCTCTGCAGGAACTCTGGCATTGAGTTTCGCAGACAGATAAGATACCAAGACAGCAGATTCTAGCTTTGATCTGGCAAATCCTAAATGTACTCTACAAACAAGGACAGTCAAGCACAACTTTGATGGCCGAGAGTCAATTGTTGACTTGACTTGTAGTATTGGAAAAACACAGTTCAAGAGATCACCAGATAAGACTGTTTTAGTGCACCATAATGTCTCCAAAGGGTTAACTGTGTTGTTACTGTACATGGATCACAGTAGTGCTGCCCCACTCTGGGCTCCGACTCTGTTCTGCCAGGCCAGATGGCCACCATATGTATACCGAGCAAGTGATCATAGTGAGATGGAAAGCGGGTTATGGAGTAGTGACGTGTGTTTAGATGTGTTAGAATGCCTCTCCTTCTCTAAATCACTGCACTATTCATTCTGAATAATCCCCACTGTATGTGCAGGCGTAGACATAGAGGTGTGAATATGATTTATTTGTTGAAGCAGTTGTTGTGCCTGGATTGACTGTTAACCTCCAGAGTATGGGCTCCCAGGTGACCACAGTATGGTCTGAGGTAGCCACAAGTCTTTAATAGGTTAGTCATGTGCCAGCCATATAAAGCAGGACTGCACAACCACGAGTGAGAAAATGCATACAGGAAAATGTCTGTTTAAATTAGAAATCTGGAAGAAGGAGATGGCATAAACCACAACCGCATGCGCACACACAAACTCTTATATACAGGGGAGTTGATAGCAAACTATGTCGCTGTCACACACAGATAATTATTAGTAATTAAAACGTCTTAATCCCAGGCACTTTATGTCTATTTGAAGTGGGACGTGCTCTGCCGAGAGAACAATGTGTTCAGCTAAATCCAAACTGAATATTTCCTGTTGCTGACGGGCAACCACATTTAGGATACAGCCTGCTGAAGGTCCTCTTGCTGTTCCTAATACAGAGAACTGAAAAAGCACCTGAGCTTGAATAGTGTGTCGCTCTGAAAGAAAGCCCCAAGCTTCCTGATGTGTTCCTACACACGAATGAGTAACACGCCAAAGGAAATACATTCAGACAGTAGGTGTTTTGTCAGTAAGAGCCCGCTGTAAGCACATAAAACCTCTTCTATTCTTGTTTTAAATAACTATAGCCATACCGTTGTTTACCTTTATTGACACCCTCCAACAGGCAGAGGTCAGAGGTCGGGCTCAAATTCACAACAGAGCAACTACAGCTTATGGGAAGTCACCGTCACATCCTGATCACTTGCTGACACATGATGTTTACACCATCCAGTAAATCATTTTGTCACCCTGCTGCCCTCCGCCGTGTTGCTGTTGTTCTGTGTAATGGTGCGTACCATCTTGTATAAAATTAGATTTGCTTGATTGAAGTCACGGCTCATCGTTGACATTCCTTCAAGCAGGTGTCCATTAGTCACCGAGAGATCAAGAAGCAAACAGAAAGAAATTACTCACAGCTGATTCAGTCCATTCTGTCTTTCAGAGTCGAGCGTCTGTTTTGATCAGAGCAGAGCTCTTCCAGTTCAGTTCAATTCTATAAAAGGGTATTTCCTTTTTGAAATGTATTCTTAAAGCAAATCTATATTTCTATATTAACTTCAGCCATAACTTCCCATCAACAAACAGACGCAGTATTCAACTAGCTGGTAAACACGGTGGAGCATTAGGCAGCCAGCAGAAATAGATATTTCCCTCTGGGGTTTATGGAGACCAAAGTAAACACTGTTTTTTTATTTACCAGGCAGGAAGAAATGAATCCCTAAAAAAAAACTATTGTAGCTCTGTATTTGCAAAGAGTCAACTGTTCCCTATTGCTTCATTAAATGCCCAATCTGTTATTTATTTAGACAAAATGCCAACTGTCAATGAATAAAGCACATGCAAAACAATCTAAAAGCTTTTTTGATATAAGCTTTTGGTCCAATAGAGGGTTTTCAAGTCTAGTCTCAACTCTATTGATATAAAAATGGAAAATCTGTAGAAAAAAAACAGCTATAACGACACATAAAGCTGGATAATCTTACATTTCCTAGATCAATTCTTCTAACCTCATTCACATCTCATGACATCACTAATACCTTAAATTAGCTATCGAAAAAAAAGGATATGTCACTTAACTTCAGGGTCAAGTTCTTGTGTTTGACGATTGGAGGTGCTTATGTTAAAATATTTGTCATAGTGTGGTCCTTTTAATTTGTATAACCGGGTCATAAAGTAATACAATCTTATACAAACCATATTAGGAAGATGAATCAGTTAACGCTAAAAGAATAGAGGGGTACTAAAGAGTTACAAGGTCAGATTAGTAGAGACTGTAGCTAGTGAATCATTGCAGGCAGCTCGGAAATAGAAAACACAGGAACTAAGAGCTAAAAAAAGGAGACAGACATGAATAAGAAGAGTAAAACACACACAAACAGACACACATGTGAGTACTACACAAGTCATCCTCACACAATAGGCCATCCACTCAGACACACGCACTCCAAGAGAAGACTTGTGACGGGTGGCCGACGCACAACAAGGGCACGAGTAGAATTACGCAATCTTCTCCAATCAGAGGGAACCAGCCTTCCTGCAGGCTGTGTGTTATTCCAGCCTGGAGAAGCAGCTCTTCTGCTATTATTTCTCTCTTTTCATCTCATTTCTTCTGTCAAGGGTAATAAGTCTGTGTGTAATATCCATGAGGCGAACGCTTCCCGCAGGATGCTTTCCAGACAATACTGGCAATAAGCAGCAGCAGGGAAAAATCTGAAGTCACTGAGCCGTAATCTCTCTGCTCACCCTGCTTTACCTCTCTGTGAGCTTTTGGGAAATTCTTAAAAAACAGCGCTACGGTATTTTCTAACTCTCAATTAGCTCATATGATCTAATATGGAGAGGGGGGGAAAAAAGAGCGTTTGTGTGGTTTGTCGCATTACAGTAAAATCAGGGATGGAGTCGCTCCGAATTATGGTGAAAAATATGAAAAGCCTCCGAACTTCTGACAAACAGACGCAGCAATCCTGCTAAATCCAACCATGTTCTGAAGTAATTGCTCATTTAGCACTCAGGGCATTGGAGTAATTAAAGGATATGACTAATGTCTTAAAATGAGATTTGCTGCAAGGGGATATTTCCTCTGGGTCATTTTAAAAGGGTGACATCACATCGAGCTGCTGGGAGCTTTTAAGTGAGGACGCTCTTGGACATAAAAACTCAGCGGCGTAAAATTATGAGGCAAAGTAGAAACGATGGTTAGCGCGTAGGACAGGAGGGTACAGTCATTGCCTGTGTGCATGTATACGTGTTTGTTGTGTGTGTGTCTCTTAATGTCGGAGAGATATTCCCAGGGAGTGTGTGGCGTGTATCAAAAAAGAAACAAACCACAACTCTCATGCAGTATTAATGGTGTTTATCCACATTTTTACAGTAGCTTATGTTTAATGAACTGGCTTAAACCTGTAACCACTACATGTTTTCCCTTTCGCACTGATAACTGACTAAAGTATAATATTATAATAATAATCGGAGGGATGAAAACCCTCTTTAATGGTCACACATGCAGAGCACACAGCACACACAGTGACATTTGTTCCCTGCATTTAACAGCAGTGGGCAGCTATTGTATAGCGCCTGGGGAGCAATGGGAGCGTGGGGGGGAAGGGGGTTGTCCGGTGCCTTGCTCAAGGGCACCACGGCAGGGCCCAGGAGGTGAACTGGGACCTCTCCAAGTAGCAGTCCACACTCCATATTTAGGTCTGTTCGGGGACTTGAACCGGCGACCCTACGGCTCACAGTCCAAGCCCCTAATGACTGAGCCACTGCCGAAAGTGTCATTTAAGGTAAAAAATAACCTCGGTGAAAAAGGCAACATGCAGAGAATAAGAAATGTGCAACGATAAGAAGAGGGGGTGATTCAGGTTTTCTGGGAAAAACCTGTCCGGAGCGATGATAAATGATGACACCATTATTTGTTATCAACAGCAAAGCCTGTTCAGTGGACAATGTACGCTGAAAATGTTTTGCTATTTTTCTCCAGGCTGTTTTTAACACACTGCTCGAAATGTCCTGCAAAAGTAATGTTGGTATATTATCCCTTTAATTGTGAGCCAGGATGTGCAGGGCTGCCTCTTAGGATTCAGGTGACGCAGAAAAAGAACAACTACATCTGCGTATGTCAGTATGGATGAATGGGTCCAATAAACACAGGACTTTCACCATGAAGGCTGCTTTTTAGGTCCCTCGTCAAACAAAAAGTCAATGCTGAAATGCTTTACCCTACTTTAATACGCTCCTTACATACTTCATTTGAACTCATTAGGGGAGGATTCTCAAAACATAAATCAACTTTTTTAAGATATAAAATAAATGAACCAATGTACAAGGATAGATTGATGTTCTCTTATTTTCAAGAATTCCAATGAGAAGACCCAAAAGTATTTGACGTACTAAAATCTGTGAACCACAACACTGCACAGAGCGATGATTCATATCATAATAATTACAATGGACAACGGCACATCCAACTGTACTGATGCTCAAACACAAAAATATAATAATATAATAATCTGAAAATATATGTAGTGTTTACTTCTGTACTTTGCGAAGAAATACAATGTCCAGTGTTTTTAGGAAATCCCTGACTCTTTTTGTAAAGCCAAATCTATTTATTTTGGCCCTTATTCTTAGGATTCAAGAGAATGACTAACGCCTTGTTGGTTTTGGTCTTTTCACTGGTTTTGTTGATGATAAGAATAACATAAAATAACACCAGCCATATCCTGGTCATGCTTAAGGTCCATCGCAGCCTCATTCCATTGGCATCTGTGGTGGACCGTAACCACTCACACATACCTACATTAAACACTTCCTGCTTTCCAAACACTTCTTATCTGAGTTCAACTGTTTGCCACCATATATCCTATGACCCTTGTCTGATCTCTCAATGTTAGACATTCACAGGTGGAAGCTACTTTCTGCATGATATCCATTGGGTATCGATACCTGACTGCCAGCCACCAAATGTATCTCAATTTTGTCTCCCAGGAGTCTCATGTCTGCAAACTGGCAGAAATAATCCGATAACTGCAAACAGGCCTGACCCCTGGCGTCTTGTGCGTCACTATAGAGTCACGCATGGCCTTTTCTCTTCTTCCCAGCTTTTTCAGAAGGCGGTTTGTTGTATTGACAGTGGGCAGACGAGACAGTTATCTGCATGATAACACCTTGCACAATAAAGAGCTATGCATAAAAACACAATGTGACTGTGTTTATTTGAGAATTCAGATATGTACTTTTTTTTAATACCTGTTTGACATTATTTAATAATGTGCATGTGCGTAAGCGTGCATTTTTATGGTATTAGGCCTGTGTTAAAGCCTTTGAAAAAACCTACACATGAGATAATGAAAAACAGAAAGAAGTGAGTCTTTGACAGTCAAAATCTCCCTTAATATTGTTATTATAAACATCAAAGAATAACTTGAGCAGTTAATCCGACTATCGTTTCCCCCTGTTGATTCATTACTCTTCCCTGAGATGTTTCAGGATGGGAGACCAGCAATTCATGAGGCATAGAGCTCCAAATTGCACGGTAATTGTTTAACTCACCTAGCGTAATATATCATTCTGACTTTTTAAAGTGGCTGCCTGTAGCACAGACACTCACTGGAAGTGGGCCATGCCTGGCAGAGAGTGATGAGGCCTGGGGCTGTGTGCCGCTCCCTGTTGCTCCCACCTACCCCTGCATCTCCTTCGGGGGATGACCCTCACTGTTCAGGGCGTCCGTTAGCAAATATCCCTGTCACTTTGATAATGTGAGAGCACTTGTATCGAAAAAGTAATCATTCAATTTTGAACAATGCTTCAAACCTCAGGGGAGGAGCCCCGGTCACCTTGACTGTATTGCTTCTAATGGAGAAAGTGGAAAGTCTGACAAAAAACAATGTCCCCTTTGTTAAGTCTTGAACGATTGCTCTCATGCTTAGGTGGAACATCGGCCAAGCTGTAATTGAGCAATTTGCAATATCATTCACTAAATCAGTCGTGCGAGCTCATCTTTCCAAAAACTTCCCTTCACACTTCAAAAACTCAAGAGACAGAAACAGTGCTGCTGCCTAATGCATCACAAACACAAATTAGCTAAGTATTATGCATGATGCACTCAACAATACACACATTTTCAAACGAGTTTTACAAAGCAGGATTGTTATTGCAGGTTAAAAATGTCACTGCCCCTGCCAACAGTACATCCTTTAACGGAACACACAAACTGAGCCAAAGCAAATATTTAAGGTATCGTATTTTGGGTGCCTGCCCTGACTTCAGTCAGCTGCAGGTAGGCAGGGTCTCCCTCCTACTCCTCCAGGCTCTCCCCCACATGTTTTCCCAGCCTCTCCCTCAGGCACACTGGCTCTGCTGTGAAAAGGCATGAAGGGCGGAGGAGGCTGGCTGGCAGGGATCAGCCACTTCAAATCCAAATACACAGGCATGGACAGACACACACACACACACACACACACACACACACACACACACACACACACACACACACACACACACACACACACACACACACACACACACACACACACACACACACACACACACACACACACACACACACACACACACACACACCACACACACACACACACACACACACACACACACACACACACACACACATCCCACACACACATAGTATCCCTCTTTTCCTCTGTTCCTGCTTAGAGTTGTGAGAGTCATACACACTGCACGCCAGGAATATAAATGCAAAAAGGGAGTCATTGTTGAAACGGCCAAGTTCTGTCTTTAACTATGTGCTCAGTTTGTGAGGTGGATAGTTTAAAAAAGCAAAATAGTGCGCTACTCAAACTGAGAACTTCATAGATTACTGAACTAACACTTATAGTTTGTTCTAAAAAAGACTTTGGAGAAATGTTTCTTCTGAATGACTTCCCCAGCAGGATAAATGAGGAAGCTAGCACTTCCCTCTTCGTCATGATTATACTCCTCTTCCCTCAGAGATTAATCATCTTTACTATCGAAATGCAATCTTTGCTGCTACACCCCTCTAACCAGCAGAGCCACATTCCCCCACATGTTCCATCACAGCATTGTATCCCTCCCTTTCCCATGAAAGGGATGCACAGTCCATCAACATCAGGTCAATCACACTCGACTCATTAGTGGTAATTAATGGTGGCTTGGTCCCAGAATGCCCCAGGCCCAAGGGAGTCCAAACCTGACCCGGGCGGCCCCACCCCGTCCAGTACAGGCAGGCATAAGTTGTTTTTCTGCTTGGTCGGCTGTGGCACTTCATCTGCGCAGCTTAATGCACTTGGCTGCATAGCAGGGCTGGAAATAAGCCAACCCCAGGGAGCTTAACTTTTTTTCCTTTAAAGAGTGACCTTTTCAACAGTGAAGTCAAATATTCTATATACGTTTTTCTCTAAGAAAATAGATTTAAATTGATATGATTTGAAGTGAAAAGGTATTTGACGGGGGCATACAAGGTTTTGCTTTGAAAATCACAACTGATTGAGATTCTGTAGGGGTGCTGACATGCAGTAACAACTTAATAGTGTCAGAAAACACTCACTATTATTATACGTCCCGTTTAGGGTGTGTTGGAGAAACCCTGAATTAAGGCTTTATATCAGGTACACCAACCCGTGAAACTGGGTTTAGATTAAACTTGTTTCCCAAATGTTGTAATTGCCTAGTTTCTCCATTTAAGGCCAACTTGGAGCATTAAGTAAGTCAAGTTCAGGCAGTTTTAGTGAAGAATAGCACAAAGGTGCCGGTGGCCGTCATTATTGAATGCATGACTGGTTGACTGCTATTGCACAACTGTTTCTGGGCAATTAAGGCCACGGAGCAGGCAAATGACATGAGAATTCATGGACTTATAAGCCTTGTGACAGGATTGTGAGTCCTGTGTCTTGTTCAGCGAAATGAGAGCACTAACACCCATAAGCCTGTCATGGTTTAACATAATGCTGTCAACAGTCTTGTGGTAAAAATTCTCCACAGCCGTATTAATAGGCTTGTGATTTTTGCTCGAACTGCCATCCATTCTCCATTTATTTCTTGTTGTTGCTTGGCTTGCAAGTAATAAGTTCTGTAATATATTAGAGTCTGAGCAACAACAGTTCAATCTGGCAATTTTGCACAATTTTCAATGAAACAGGAAGTTGGTATAACTCCAATGTGCATATTCCTATTGGCCCTACATCCCGAATGCATGATAAGGGTTCAGGCCTGAGGACTTTTACAGGTCATAATCATAGCGGTACCAACTGGCAACAGGAAGTCGACACATGATCCAGAACAAAATAATGCTTGTTGGGAGAAAGAGGAATTTGTGCAATTTTTGCAATATGCAACCTCCAGTGCATCACATTGCATGCAAAAAGTAATGTTCATGTTAGCCCTGTAATCAACGGTCACCGCAATGCACCAAAGCGTAAACTGGCAAACAACCTTGTAGCTTTAGTTTTCTTTCTTTTTGGTCACTGAGTGCCCTAAAGCCATTAAGAGCAGTCTCTTTTGTTTTCACAGTGAATACTCTCATATGCATTATATAATGCTGACATGGCTGCCAGTGGTTTTACAAGGACTTGATGGAGGGTTTGGGGGGCCTTGGCCTCAAACTAAAATTTGCCTTCTATAGTTTTCTAAAACACTTAGCTGCCTGTTCCAATCAGTGGAGATCAAAGTTAAACCTCTGCACGGCCATTAGACTTGTGGTCTAACTATTTTCTTTTCATTTTCTCCCACAATGCCCCCTCTTTACCCATGAGTGACCCTTGTGTGCATGTTTGGTGTTAGTCCATGTTTGACAGTAAAGCGTGCCGTGGCGATAAAGTGCCTGGGAGCATGTGAGCTGCCTCTATAAGCCCAGATGTGTTTTCTGCCTTACTACAGATCAGCCCGCGTGTCTGCACACAAGGTCGCTAATCGTCCTTTGACTCCTTTCACGTAAGATGATTTGAAAGTGTAGTAGTAGTCTATATGAATCACTTCATGCCATGTCACATTAGCTACCTTTATGTTACCCACGCAGGGTTATGCCATTTTCTCAATCCTCCAGCCATGTCAAAGTGAAAGATGAATAACAGTGACACAGCCTTTGAATATGTCAGGGGTCATCAACCGGATGTTTCCACCATATAGATTAGGGATGGGCAACTTGGATGGTGGTGGGGGCCACATCATTTATGCACTGGCCACCAGGGGGCCGCAAATTCACTTGGAACACACATACACACACAAATTAGTAGTAGTGGCCGCTCAAGTTGCTTACTTTCATTACAGCAACGGTCTGCAAACATACTAAACATTATGGTTTACCCCTGAATTCAGTGAAAATATATTCTTTCTCCCACTTTTCTTGGAAAACACGATTTTCCTCAGATACCTTTCTCTTGCTCATGCTGACATCCACAGAGGGCTGTGCTCTTATGTGACCCGCTCTATCGAAATCAGGCAACGCAACGGCTCATTTCAGAATAAAAGTGGATTTGTGTAAAAAACTAGTTTTTCGGGATTCGGGTGTTTTGTTTGATTTTAAATAAACAAAGTCTTGGCTTTCAGAATATGAAACTTTTATTGCCAACATCACACGATAAATACATGTTTGAAGCTTGTAACGGCATAATTACAAGCGGAGAACGGAGTAACTTAACGACACAGCAGGCATAACAACAGCCGGTGTTTCTTGTGAGTGTTTCCCCGGGAAACAAACACAATACACACAAACGCGTCACAGATTATTTCGCGGTATTTGGCTGCCGAACGAAATCATGTAGTATCAGTACTACAAGTAAAACAAATAAAAATATTTTTTTTCATTTATTTTTATTACGTTGTTTTCTAAATGTATCTGAGGGCCACAAAAAGAGGAGGTGAGGGCCTCATGCGGCCCCCGGTCCGCCATTTGCCCATCCCTGATATAGATGGATGACATTAAATCATATTTAAAAAGGGAGAGGTCTTTCATCCGTACTGTGAGTAACTCCTTGGTCTGGAACCAAAACAATTCTAAATTACCTGCCAGTGTGATCTGAAGGCCACTTGAAGCAGAAATAAAAGTATCTACAGTCTTCTTTAATTGTATGAAAAAAAGGAGTGAGCTAAAAAAGTCTCTGCTTAACTAAAGGGCCTTGAAGTTGAGTAACTACACTAAATCAACAATTTAACCTATGCGTTGAGTACAAATGACATTTGTTTTTGGCCTTTTCTTCATCTGTTATAGGAAATGTAAGGTTCCTGTTCAAGGCAGAAAACAAAACAGTAACTGTACCAACTATGACCATTAAGTGACTTTTACCCACTCCCATAAATTCAGCTTTTTTTTACGACTGCTCTGTTACTTTTTTACCAAAGCTTTCTTTCTTTCATTATTTTGGGGCTCATCTTGAGCCTTAGCAGGGAGCCGTCCAACCTAAAGTGATTGATGTGAAAACAAAACACTCAAGATGGGTAGAAAAATGTGTCTGTGAAAGGTATTCCTTTAAAACAAACAGCTAAATTACATTTCACACACTGAGTACCGTGGATATACAGAATGCCCATGCTGTGAATCAATCACCTTGTAAAGAACATCAAATTAACTTAACTTTCCAGGTATCTACATGTATGGAGAGAGGAGAGAGAAGAGATAGGATGGCGGGGAATCCTGGTATATGGAGGCAAATCATACTATGATGTGTTACCCTCTCGCCCTAACCATAACATCTCAGTGAAGAGATATAGTAGATGAGGTTTGCCTGTTATTGTGAGTTATATTTGGTATAATCACTCAGTGCTACTATACCTAACATACGAGTGGTAGCAACTGGAAGGTAAAAGGAAAAATAATTTGTTAGCTCACAGGATGAAATATATTACCTTTGTGATGAAAGTGGAGAAGTTAATTTTGTGGGGCAGGTATGTGCCCAGGGAAATGTGAATGTTTATTTGTGGTGGTCTTTGAGAAAATCATACTTTAAAGTCAGAATGGTTGTTGTGGTCAGACAGCACAGCGGGTTGTGTTTTCTGAGGAGTGCACAGTGTGATGGCAGGAAGCAGCAGATGAAGCGTGTGAAAGGAAAATGCTAAGGTGTACTTAGCAAAGGTGAAGCAGCAGGGCTTGGAAGCTTGAGAGCTGATTGGCAGAAGTTTGTTCCAAAGTCAACCTGAACAGCACTAGTCGATGACTTAGAAACTCCTGATTGGAGGTCAAAGCAGATATTGTGTGTGTTAGGCAGCAGCGAAACCTTTGAGCAGTTGTTTGGTGGAGGGAAAAAGCCAAAAGAAAAAGTCCCTGAGGAGATTAGAATAACAAGTGCCAGGAGCAGGATTGTTTACCAGTATACACATTGCAAGTAAAATATGGAGTGCAGTATGTTTTCAGGTAGTATTTTTAAATGTATCGTCTAACACTATTAGCATAGAATCAATCACAAATCCTTCCTAAACCTGACATACATGCTACTTACTGGACAGTTTGTGTTATATTCTTTAGGTGTTTATAGTGGCAAACCTAAAATAAGGTTAAAAATGCATTAGCTTAACTAAGCCCATTGTTAAATCATACTTAGATAGATAGAATTGGAGGGATGAAACCCTCTTTAATGGTCACACATGCAGAGCACACAACACACACAGTGAAATGTTTGCCTCTGCATTTAACCCATCCTAGTACTAGGAGCAGTGGGCAGCTATTGCACAGCGCCCGGGGAGCAATGGGAGTGAGGGGGGAAGGGGGATGTCTTGCTCAAGGGCACCACGGCAGGGCCCAGGAGGTGAACTGGGACCTCTCCAAGTAGCAGTCCACACTCATATTCAATAAAGCAGTTTAAGGACACTCGTCTCTCTGAGCTCCCGGTGCTGAGAGTCTAATATCCGTCAGAGGAGGAGTCCACTTGTTAACTACGCCTGGTAAAGGATGCTTTGTTGGATGGTTCTTAGAAAAATTATAATAATAGCTGTATGTCCTCTTGTGGAATAGTCCTTTATTCTTTTCCATGTAAAGGAAACGGCACAGGTGTAAGGATTGCTACAACCTGTCTTAAAAGCAACATTGTCTCCTAACCATTAGTATCATTGAGTGCCTGCCTGCATTTCTTTTTGTGCAATGATTAATAGCAAAGCTCTTTCAAAACTAGAAGCTCCTTGGTGCTGAAATAAAGAGCTATTGTTTGTGAAAAAAAATCATTCATTGATCCTTTATTTCCATCCTCTTCCTTACACCCACTCGCCACAAAAAAAAAGATTATGCTGCCATACAGCAATGACAAACATGCAGGCCCCATAACAAAGAGAACAAATGAAAACCTATTGATTTACTGCATAAGGAGACAACTCAGACAAGAAGCAGCAGCAGAGATAAGAGTGATTGTACCAATACATTCCCGGCGGAGATTGCCTAATTTTCCTTGATTTAGTGAAGAAGATGGACTAGTAATTTAAAGTGATGTTAATGTTAGCAGGAAATACAAAATAGAGAGAATTCAATGTTTATCAACTGAGTTACTTGACAAACCTTTTTCCTTCAAGCAAAGCTCAGACAAGTACAGAATTATCCTGAAGCATGATGTATCTTTCATATCGTATTTAAATTATTTCATAGTTGCTCATGCATTTTTAATTCTAAATTCTGATCTTAAATGGGAAAATGCATTTCTCTGCATATAAGCAGGCCATTTCTTCAATACACTTTCACAGAAAAACACTGTAATCAGTTATATAAAGTATGTAATCAAGTGATTTACATTAACCACCAACTATAAAAACAAGAAGAAATCTAAATATACTGCAAAGTTACTGAAATGTACTTTCTTTTACATACCAATTATTTACATCTCAGCATTTGTCAAAGAATTTATACTTTCTGTTGAAAGTGATACTGAGAAAGGAGAGATAAATACATGCAAAACTTGAGTTCCCAAAACTCTGAGCCACATTGCTCTAATTTATTCTCAGTTTTGGTGTAATGAGGACAGAAACTATCTACACACACACTCACACACTCACAAACAAAGTACGACAAAATACTGCATAAGAATTACACTGCTAATCATGCAGCTGTGGGACTGAGATGGCAAAACATCATCAGCGCCTGACTAATATCTCTCTGATTGCTGTCCGCTGATAAAGTTCATTTAGATAAAAATCAAACTTTAATTTGTAGCCTAAAAAATGAGAGAACAACGGGACAGCTTCTGGTCTTTACAGAACTACTTTTAATGACTTTTATAGAATGATGTACTAGAGTAATTACAGACAAGTGGTTTACTGAACCAAGAATAAGGCTGAGCTTCACGTGGCCTTCACATCACCCTGTGAATGGAAAGGAAGTCAGTGAAAAATAGCAGCTTGTGCCACACCGGTGCCCCTCGGCCCCTGCAGGGATTTATATTTGCCAATGACTGACTGGCAAGCCGTTCATATCCTCCCTGAGGGGGAGGTGGTTGGCGATCCCTTTATTTGCTCTATGTCAAAAGAGAAGAAAACCACTGATAAAGTCAACATAGCACCATGAGACTGGGGAGATGATATTTTCTTTGGCTTTATCTGTCACATGCAAGAAAACGCATTGGGTCCATGAACAGGAAATAACGCTCCGTGTTTCATGTTTGCCACTAAAGCAGGATTAGTCCTCTGATCAGACATGGCAACCTCCTGAATGACAGGTAATGTGACTCTGCAGAAGACGCCTCTGCACCAGACGGCAGCCACGCTCCATGAGGGGGTTTCATGTGAGTGTGCAACACATGCACAAACGAAGGACAGATCTGCGTGTGTCTCTCCTGTAGCCCTGGTGAGACAACAGTTGTGAATAATTCACTCTGATTGGATGAAAGTGACTCTTTGGTTCGAAGGGACATTTAAATATTGAGTTCTGTTAAATATTATATTGTGCTACTTACTGTGTTTCCGCTTGAAACATTTACATACACTATTTTGTCCAGTTTACTTTCAGCCACATCCCGTCAAAGAATTTGTGGTTGGGCGAGCATGAAACAAAGGGGTCAGCAGTTTACCTCAATTCATACAATGTGAGGGACTGTGGGGAAATTATTAAAGGGGCAGAGGGAGTCAAGGCGGAGGTTTATGTATTTCTTGCTTTTTTTCTTGCTGAATGGAAGGACTTACTCATCCCAGATACATTCAAATGCTGTGCTCTTTGGAATGGCTTTTTAGGAGAAGTAATTGATTATGTTGGGTTAGTCAGACACCTGATTTACTCAGGCTATATCAGAGTTCCCGTTAGAATATTTTTTTGCCGGTCAACATGTCCGTTAAAGTTGAAATCTTCCGGACAAAATTAGATAAGTGCCGGTTAAAGGTCTTCTTTGTTATTTATTGAGCTTTAAAACAAATTGATATGATTCGACATTAAACAAACTAATTATAGTAGATTAACTACATTATTCAAAAGTGTACAGTAATTTACAAAAACGCGGGAATAATAAACGGAGCGCTCTCTCCTTCTCCTGACAGCCCGTCAGTATCATGCAGCTCGCGGATCCAGTAATGAGTGACCCGACAGTAAAACTAAACATATCTATAACTAGTTTAGGTAGTTTGAGAGGTAATTAAAATAGCTACGTGTGATTTTCTAACCTGAAGTGTGTTTTGCTCTGCTCGCCGCTGCAGGGGATCATGCAGAGCTGCGTGTCGACTCGTCAGCAGCAGCCGATCTCTCTCTCCTGTCAGATTAGACTTTACTCGCATTTATGTCCATATCGATCAGATCTAGCTAGTTCTAGCTAATGATATGACTACCTGCTTGTTAAAAGACACCTAAACAATAAGCGTCGCTATGCAACCGGATGAGGCCACAAAGTATAGCGCAGCATTATGCATTTGTTTACATGCCCACCGGAACCCCGAGGCATTACCAACAGATCAACGCACAATCAACCCATACAGGACATCTCTTTCTCCACATTAAGTGTTAGACATTAGAATTGACAATTTTTGTCTGTCACATACTCTTTTGTCTGTCACATACTATTCTTGTCTGTCACATAAGTGGCGCAACTGATGCGGTATTGCGCTAAGGGAAAATTATTTTGACCGGACATTTTGACCGGAGAGATTTAGATTTGCCGGACTTCAGCATATTTTACCGGTCATTGTCCGGTAATTACCGGCTAACGGGAACTCTGGGCTATATCCTAATTAGAACAAATTCAAAGAGCTGCTGCCTGTGGCTTTTGATGTGATTACCATTTATTTAGCAGTCCTTTATCTAAAAAAACAAAAACAACAGGACGCTGCTGTATGGGTGCATGTAATACCCTCTGCCCAACATCCTGTAAGCGATTAAGGCCCAAGTCACTACTGCAGAAAATGAACTGTGCAAAATAAATGACTAAAAGTCTAATAATTCACGTTATGACACTTTTGTTAACAAGGTTTCCATTGCATGTCTTAATTGTTAACAATATGGTTTGAAGGTTTATCTATTTGTGCTTTAACTAGAACGAAGCCAAACTGCTCTGTGGGGTCCCGCAGGGGTCCATTCTTGGACCAGTATTATTCCTTATATACATTAATGATTTGCCAAATGTCTCAAATATTCTTTCTCTGATAATGTTTGCTGATGACAAAACCCTAGTTCTCTCTTGTTCAAATGTTGATAGACTGATAAGGGAAGCTAATGTTAAAGTAACTATCTTTAAATATAAAAAAATATGGCAAGGATTCATCTAAAATGACATTTCAGTCTGTTGAGATGCCTCAAGTATTGGCTCAGAACAGTCTCACAATACACACATGCACACAGAAGGATTCACACTTGTATTTCATCATCCGCAAAAGGATTCACACTTGTATTTCCAGATCTACACTTGTGTTTTTCAATGCACACACAAATGTGTTCCGTTTCATATACATGTAAATAAAATCCAAACACAGAAAAAAGTTTTACATGTGTATTTTTGATCCACACATATTTGTTTTCGGTTTAAAACTGCTGAACCTGCAAACACAAACCGCTTTCTGTGCATGGATCGCTGTGCATTCGTGTGTGTTTTTTTTTAGACTCCCCTGACGGTCACCCGATTCGTACTTGTAATTTTTTCTATCTATAGCCAATCAGATGTCTCCTCCATTCTAAGCCAATCACATGAGCGCGCCCCCACGAGGGTATGATTTATTGCGTTCATGACGTAGCGCTTCATATACTAATTTTGCGCTGTCCGGAGCTGACAGGTCCATGGAGCCTGCAGGCGCTAATCTCAGGACCGAAGGACCGTAGTATAGTCTTTATTTTTACGTTATTATTATTCAAAGGTAAATAAGGAAGTGTGTGTTGTATGAGATGGCAGAGAGGTTTCAGCTCCGATTATTAAATCAAAGAGGCTTAATGTTTTCGATTATATTATTTCACTATAGCTATGTGGACGGAGTCAAGGTCCAATGTTGACAAAAATGAATCAATAGCGGGTGTAACTAAAATACAAGATGTCTTTATTTATATATATATTATTATTAATAATAATAATAATAATAATATAAAATATTGTATTTGCGTGCATTTCCTGTTCGGAAAGTGGCGCTGTACTGAGAGTGGCGATTATATTTTGTAATTATATCATTATATAATACTTTTAAAAATGGTGCGTTCACACCGGACGCGATGCGAATAATCGCTCGAGTTTCACGCCGGCTGTCAGCTGTGTTTACTAGCCTCATTCATCTGAGTCAGCTTCTCGAGCCGTATCTGGCCGTGTAACACTTATAGTCACATACTGTATGCCGAAGTGTTATTTTAAACAACACATTAAAGGTGGGGTAGGTAATTCACTTCAGAAACACTTTTTGTTATATTCCATGGAATGCGCTTAACATCCCGATAGCAATGAATATATTAAATGCTTTGACAATAAATACATAAAAAAATGTCATCTGTGGAAGCCGTGGTGCTGTAAAAAGCACGACCAATCATCTGAGCTGGCCCGGCTAAAATAACTGAATGGCCTACCTGCCTGTCAGCCTTCCATCTCGTGCACAAACTTATCTCGTGCCCTCATTGGTCATGTGCGCGTTCGTGTGTGTTGGAGGAGGGGCTCTGTAAGGAAGTCTGAAGGAAGGGGCAGATTTTTTCCGGTTGTGTACTTTGAAATTCTAGCGCACTCAAGCTGGTTTCTCCATTCTTACCTACCCTACCTTCGTTTTTTTGTACCAGCTGTTCTGTATTCACCTTGCAGGTGCAGCTATGTTGCTTTATCCTGGATTAAGTGTTTAAGTCATGGATGTTTAAAGTTTAACTTCTTCATATTTGTCTATTATAGTTTACTTTTCATTCATGAAGTATGACACTGCGCTGTCAGTAGGCCTACGCTTGTCCCTGTTTGTGATTGGTCAAATGTTGCTCACCCCGTCCCTTTCACGTGAACGCACTCTCGGCCGGACAGAGAAACCCTGGGTTGATTTACCGAGTTGATAACCAGCATCGTAGGCATACTTGCCCACCCTCCCGATTTTCGCGGGAGACTCCCGATTTCATTGCCCTCTCCCGGTTTCCTCCCGGGGTCATATTTCTCCCGATTTCTGACAAAATCTGATTTACTCACGACTGTTTACACTCAGTTTTTAATACAGGTACACCATTTTTTGGTTTCCATGGTAGCGCGTCTCTTTAGTAGCGCGCGCAACTGAAAGTCTGAGAGGGTGTTCAGCAGGGTGAGGAAGATAGTCACAGAAAACAGAACAAGAATGGACAACTCTACCCTCTGCTCACTCCTTTCCTGTAAACTACAGGTCAAGCCCACACATATGCTCCATCAAGGATGGTGCTACAGGCAGCAAGGCATTGCACTTATGTACAACTGCAATAAGCATGTGTAGATGTTCTTTTCATCTGTAAAAGTCTGTTTCCCGGCTGCGAGGCTCCGGCGCTAACAGTTCTAACAGCTCGAAATGCTCCCAATTTCTGAGGTCTCAAGGTTGGCAAGTATGGTCGTAGGACCGCTTAGCGGCATAAATAAAGCAGCTGTATTCTCCATACAGGAAACACACATTTAAAACGGTTTTGCCTGCCGTTTTTGTGTACACAAGCATTCATTAATGGTTCGGAAAGTGGCGCTGTACCTTAATAATATAAAAGATTGTATTTGCATGCATTTCCTGTTCGGAAAGTGGCAATGTACTGAGAGTGGAAGTGTCCTGAGATTAGCACCTGCAGGCAGGCTCCATGGACCTGTCAGCTCCGGACAGCGCAAAATGCGTACATGAAGCGCTACGTCATGAACGCAAGAAATCATACCCTCGTGGGGGCGCGCTCATGTGATTGGCTTAGAATTGAGGAGACATTTGATTGGCTATAGATAGAAAAAATTACAAGTACAAATCGGGTGACCGTCAGGGGAGTCTCAAAAAACCCACACACGAATGCACCGCGAATTCGCGATCCATGCACAGAAAGCGGTTTGTGTTTGCAGGTTCAGCGGTTTTAAACGGAAAACAAATATGTGTGGAACAAAAATATACATGTAAAACTTTTTTCTGTATTTTGATTTTATTTACATGTTACAGCCCTCCCTTCCTCTGACTCGTTCCAACTTCTGCCTCCAAACTCTGCTGCAGAAACTCTCCTCTCTACTCTTTCATCCTCTCTGGACTCTCTCTGTCCTCTCACATCTCGGCAGGCTCGTCAGTCCCCTCCTGCTCCCTGGCTAAATGACGCACTGCGTGCTAATAGAACCATCCTTCGGGCAGCAGAGTGGAAACGGTGGAAATCCAAACACCATGACGACCTCCTAACCTATCAGGCTCTCCTCTCCTCTTTCTCTGCTTCGATCTCTCAGGCAAAAAGCACTTTCTTTCAAGATAAGATCCAATCTTCCTATTCCAATCCCAGAAAACTATTTTCCATCTTTTCCACCCTTCTCGACCCCCCCATAGCCCCTTCCCCTCCTCCCTTCTGTCAAGCGACTTTGTTAACTACTTTGAAAAAAAGGTTGATGATATTCGCTCTTCTTTTTCTGACTCACCATTAGTCACCGCTGGGTCACCAGACCCAGCTTTCACCCACACACTAACCTCCTTTTCCCCTCTCTCTCCAAGTGAGGTTCTTACCCTCATTACCTCTGCCCGTCCTACCACCTGTCCTCTGGACCCTATCCCCTCAAACCTCCTTCAGACTATCGCTCCTGATATTCTACCGTTTCTCACCCATTTCATCAACACTTCTCTAACTTCTGGTCACTTTCCAAACAGTCTCAAGGAGGCAAGAGTAAACCCTCTCCTAAAGAAACCCACTCTCAACCCGTCTGATGTTATAAACTACAGGCCTGTCTCTCTCCTCCCGTTCCTGTCTAAAACACTTGAACGCGCTGTCTTTAAACAACTCTCCTGTTATCTCCATCAGAACAACCTTCTGGATCCGCACCAGTCTGGTTTCAAGGCAGGTCACTCAACAGAAACTGCTCTCCTTGCTGTCTCTGAGGAACTGCACACTGCTAAAGCAGCCTCCCTCTCCTCTGTCATCATCCTTTTGGACCTGTCTGCTGCATTCGACACGGTGAACCATCAGATCCTCCGTTGCACTCTCCAAGAACTTGGAGTTTTAGGCACTGCACTTTCCCTCCTCACCTCATACCTCAAAGACCGTACCTACAGGGTAACTTGGAGAGGGTCCGAGACCGACCCTTGTCAATTAACTACAGGGGTCCCTCAGGGCTCTGTTCTTGGTCCCCTCCTCTTCTCCTTGTACACAAACTCGCTCGGATCGGTCATTAGCCCGCATGGTTTTTCATACCACTGCTATGCTGATGACACCCAATTAATTCTGTCCTTTCCCCGCTCAGAAACCCAGGTCGTCGCACGTATCTCTGCTTGTCTAGCTGACATCTCTCAGTGGATGTCTGCTCACCACCTCAAGCTCAACCTTGACAAAACTGAACTGCTTTTCCTTCCGGGAAAAGATTGTCCCACTCTTGACCTAACAATCAACATCGGCACCTCTGTTGTTTCCCCAACTCAGACTGCAAGGAATCTCGGTGTGACCCTAGATAACAAACTGTCCTTCACTGCAAACATCGCTGCTACAACCCGCTGCTGCAGATACACCCTTTACAACATCAGGAGGATACGTCCGCACCTGACCCAGAAAGCGACGCAGGTTCTGGCCCAGGCTCTCGTCATCTCACGCCTAGACTACTGCAACTCCCTCCTGGCTGGTCTACCTGCATGTGCCATCCGACCTCTCCAGCTCATCCAGAATGCAGCGGCTCGTCTGGTCTTCAACCTTCCAAAATGTTCCCACACCACGCCGCTCCTCCGCTCACTTCACTGGCTTCCAGTAACTGCTAGAATCCACTTCAAAACAATGGTACTTGCATACCATGCTGCGAATGGATCTGGCCCTTCCTACATCCAGGACATGGTTAAACCATACACCCCAGCACGTGCACTCCGCTCTGCATCAGCCACTGCGAGGGGGATCCAAGTTCCCATCAGCAAAAACACGTCGGTTTGCTATCCTGGCTCCAAAATGGTGAAATGAGCTCCCCATTGAAATCAGGACAGCAGATAGCTTGCACATCTTCCGGCGCAGACTGAAAACGCATCTCTTTCGACTCTACTTCGAGCGATAGAATTACTAACAAAGAACTGCTAACAGAGCACTTATATACTAATAAAGGACTGGCTTATCTAAAGCCAGTTGAGTAGCACTTGAAATGTTTTGGCTCTATGAAACCTGATGTACTTATATGATTCTGTTTTCTTCAAGTTTGTATCTTCCTGGTCGAATGCACTTATTGTAAGTCGCTTTGGATAAAAGCGTCAGCTAAATGCAATGTAATGTAATATGAAACGGAACACATTGTGTGTGCATTGAAAAACACAAGTGTGGATCCGGACATACAAGTGTGAATCCTTCTGGGACTGTTCTGAGCCCATACTCAAGTGTCAAGTAAACAATTCCTGGGAGTTATTGTTGATGAGAGTTTGAACTTTAGGGAAAACCATTAAATAAATGAATACATTATAATAGAATATTAAATTGTGTTTTTATTATTACCAAGCACATGTCTTATAATTTGAACTTTACATGTTGTCAATTTAAGAGATTTCAAAAAATACTATAGTGTTCAGGTGATCCTCAGGTATGCAAAATACTATTTGTGGCAGAAGAAAATCCACAGGGCAAATGGAGCAACAGCAGCTACTTATGAAATCAACTCCAGTTACTTCCAATCTTATCACAATTACTCATGTCTTATTGGCAGATCTGCCAGACTTTGCGGTCAGCACCTCTTCAAGTGAGATTGTAAACATTTCAGTTTTTATTTATGATTTTATCCTCTCAAATGATATAGTTATTGTCTAGTTTGTCTGACACCAAATGACCATGTTCCCCTCCTGGAAGCCTCCCCCCCTGCAGTAAAACAATACTGTCACGTTTTCAGTATTCATGACATCCCTAATGTTTGCCATGAATATATGATTATTATTAGATATTGCGAAGAATGAGATTGTCAACGACATATTCTGCTCACTCTATAGACAGTCACTCATATTTACCTTCGGAGGAATCAAGAGACACCTGGATGTCCAAAAGACAGATGTACAGTGTGAGAGAAGAGAAAGACAGTGAGGAGTGATGAGTTGGGTGTATGGGAGTAGGGAGCGGAAATGAAAGGGAAAATCAATGAAAACAGGGAGACAGTGATGGACGGTCAATAGACTTGAGAGGATCTGGAGATCTGACAGTCACTTCCCCTGTTGCCAAATGTTGCAGAGATACATCATGCCAGAATGTGACATCAGTCAGTTTCAAAAAGGCTTCTGCTGTCTTTTGTGACCTTGTGACATTGTGACGTTCTAGCAAGCCCAGATGCAAAAGAGACAAAAGTACAATGTGAAGGTTGGAGCGCTGAAGCTGATGCCCTTTGGTGGAAAATGTGATAGTATGTGTGGCTGTGGGCTGTGAGAGCAGGACAGAAAAGCCTGAAGGAGCATGTGAAACACAATCGTCCCCCGTCAGCTGCAGGTCAGCAACTTTTAATGCACAAAAATAGGCCTTTGTTGTCGACCCTGTAATCAGTGTTTTAAAAGCCCTGCCACATTACACTTCATCTAGCTTGTGTCTCCCACTTAACCTCACTAATGTTTAGCAACTAGCAGCTAGATGTGGCTAAAATAAGGACACAGGAAGTCTTGGATGGTATTGTGACATGTTGTCCTTAAGAAACAAACGACCAGGGCTAAGCTGAGCACACATCCTGAGGGTGTTGATACCAGAAAAGCCACGATGACATCAATAGCTGAAGGCTGTCCTAGCCACTGGCCTGCAGCCATCCAGCTAAGGGCTCCAAGATGAAGCGCCCCACCCACCCTAATGTTGCCTCGAGGAGTTGCACGGCCTCAACCCGAGGGCTGACAGACCGCTGGCTCACCCATCCAGAACATTGCACTGATTGACCAGAAACGTCCATAGACATAACAGTCGTACATGAAACTGTCAGAGGAGAGGGAGCAGAGTAAATTGTTGGATTGACTTAACACGAGTGGGAAGCAATAAAGCTCCCCACCACACAAACTAATGACTACAGCATGCAGGGCGCAGTCCTCTCACTGTCCCTCCCTCTCCTCTTTTTTTCCTGTCCCACTCCCTCTGCAAAGACCTTGAGAATTAAACTTGGCCAAAAAAGAGGACAAAGTCGTCATTTGTAACAGTGGAACACAGAGCTATTCAGTTTGCGATGCTTTTGAAATTGATCCAACCTTTACAGCTGCCACAATGTCAATGTCCCTAGTATGCCAAAGACAACAGAATTATGCTAATGCCGATTTAACAACTACTGTGGCTAATGAATAGGAATGACCTCTCTCTGACTATCCACTTATCATTTGTGAAATGAGTTGAGTGGTTTGTCTTTAACTTCCCTGTAGGGGGATTGATATCTGATACCTGCCATTACACCTGTCAGGCTGCATTTGTCGTGTGCAGAATAGTAAAGACGAAAAGCAATAACAAGTTGGAGCAGGAGGAATGCAGCTGACGACCAGAGGGGAGACTGGAGTAGTTCAAAGGTTTATGCACAGACTCTCTTTGTAGGTGTGTAGGGTTTCTGACCCACAGGTGTCCAAGGTCCCAAAAAGCAGCTCTTGCCCTTAATCTAACATAAAAGGGAATATGCTCAGCAGGTTTCGGCTGTGGAAGAGGGAAGAATGATGCAACAAGTGTTTGAAACAGGTGGGAGCTCTCACCTTTCGGTTAAAATCATACTTCATCATCATTAGGCCATTTGCATGGAAAGCGGAGAAGGCATTCTTAGTGATTGTAAATAGGAGACGACAGTATACATAAGGTTCCCACCATATCATGTTTCAACAGAGTTGGCTGTAATTAAAAATTAGAGGGGAAATACACAAACAACTATAAAGTTATTAGATAACATAAAAGTGTGTTACCTTAATTATAAAAAAAGCAATATAGATGTCAGTATCTTAAATAGATACAACATAAAAGATACAAATCTCAGACAAATGAGAGAAATGTGTTTTGAACTATATTAATATACAGTTCAGCGAAAGGATGTTACATTATCTGTTTACATTTTAGGAAACTAGAATATTGCTCTTCTCATATCTCCCCTGAAGAAAGTAAATAAGTATTTCCCAAATATCAAACTATTCCTGCAAGTAAGGTCATTTTTAAAAGAGATGTACTTATAAATAATAATATATAAATGTGTTGTCTGTGACTTTCTACAAATGTTCCTCCTCATCTCTCTTGACCTTTCTCTTGTCCTCATTTTATATCTGTTATGACACTTACAACAAGCAAGCAGAGTTTCCTCCACAGGGAGTCAGCCCAAAAACAAAAACAACTGTTCAATATAATGCAAAGCAATAAAATAGCCCTGCAAAAAACACTGTTTTCTGAAGGTTATTGTGGGCCATGACTAATTATGTCAGCAGTGTTGAGTCAGCCATAAGCCAGTTTATGAGTTCATGGATTGCCTAGTTGTCATATTGTATTGTATTGAACTGTGTTAATGTTATTGTGTTTTTTGAGAGGCACGTGGCCTGCGTGCTGCTGTCATTCTGGAGATTTGGAAAACAGCTGAACACAGAACGATCCTTCATTGATCTCACACGTGCTGATCAAACGCCGCTGTGTGGCAATTTGAATGGTTAGATGCTTGACTCTACTGATCATGGATTGATTTCTTTGTTATGTATGCAGAAGTATTTTGGCCGGCCTCCAGCTGTGTCAGTGGTCTAAAGAGATGACAGTTCAAAATGGCAGGAGAGGCACAGAGAGGCATTAGCCATCTGCAGCTGGCCTCAGAAAGCCTAGATGTGTCTCTGATTAATCCTCACTTTCTCTTTCTTTCTTTAACTCCTCGTGCAACAACGGATTACCAACTGTTTTTCTCTACATTTTCTTTTATTCTAAACTGCTTCCTGATGCCAAATGACTCCCTCATGGGACACAAACAAGGAGGAGACTTTCAACGCGAGTGATGATTTCTAAGTTTGAAGTAGCAGCTTACTGGACATATTTATTATACATGTGGAAAAAATGATGCAGCTACTTTGTATTCATACATCAATGCTTTTTTTAGTTCAGTCAAAAGCTGGATCAGTCCGTGGATGTGGGCAAAGGCGACACAGCAGAGAGTGTAATGAGTGCACAGAGGGTAAGGGATCAGAGACACAGTATGACATATTAATCTCCTTCCCCCTAGGGAACCTGACACCACCAGAACACAACAGGTACGAGAGGAAATTCAGTTTTCAGATCTCAGCACAGCGTTTGGAGACCAGGCTCTAATCAGCCTGAGCCTACAGACCTTTCTTATTATCCCTCTTGCTTCATTTTCATACAGAGTACAAGCTATGCAAACATTATAATCACTGACATGATTATTACAGACCCTAATGTATGTATTTTAACAGCACATATCTCTGAGCATTAGTAACATTTTCACATAGAGACTGGAAGCAGGTGCAAAAAGCTAGCCTATATATTTCCATAATTCCAAAATAAGATTAATGTTCATGATCAATACAGCGTGCAAGAGTGTATAAAGAAAACCACGTTAGAATTTTTGTTAGAATTTTACTAGAACAAAAGCTGCTTTTCATTAGCTACTTCAACCTGTTTCGAGTTTGTTTGACAAGCTACGCTAACAATGTGCGGACTCAAGCTTTGTATTTAAATAACATGTTTGACAATTTGGGATATATGTTTATTTGTTGTCCCGTTCGCACTGAAGTTGAGAAGATGGATGAGAAATCACGCTATAAGTCTATCGCTCTGCTGCTAAATATACAACCAACAGATGATTAGCTTAGCTTATCATAAAGATGGAAACAGCTGAGCTAGCGGGACTCCATCCCAAAAAGTCTTCATGCTAAGCTATGCTAATCATTTGCTGGAGTTAACTCTTCAAAAAAAAGCGAGTAGGTATTTTCCAAGATGTCAATTCTTTTTTTAATAATGTATGATCAACGGACTATGCTCACCCCCCAAAAAGAAAATAAATCGAAAAAAATGATTTCCTATTGGAAGATAGAAGCAAACCTTAAATGTTTATTTGCTGTTTTGTACATAATTGTGTTCATGCCTCAATAACTCACAAAAATGAAATAAATGAAGTCCAACAATGTGTGATTCGTCTTTCAGTTCTTGTCTGAAACTACATTTTCCTGCCATCAGCAAACTGAATGTTGTCATCGCATAGTGAGCTCGGGGCTTTTTGCATGTGGATCTGGGAATGTTGTTCTCATAATAGGCTTTTCCTTATGTGGCTCTCTGCCATCTTTCCTTCATTACACCATGGGCCCAAAAACCCAAAACCAACGTGACCACAACCCAAGCATGTGGGTCCCCTCTGTGCAGTACGCTGCCTCATCCCAATACGTCCAACGAGGCGCAAAGTGTGCTGTGATGTCATGGGGCAATTTTATATTACCAAAGTTCCCCGTGAATATGTGAAATCAAGGCAAGTTCAGACAGAGATGAACAATTAATGATTATGAATGATCACTTCCCCTGCAGCCAACCACACTGATACTGTGAAGGAGCAGCTGAGTGTGTATGGTGCTGCATTTGCAAGGACAGAAATGACTAATTAATAGGACTTCATTTCATAAGGACTGATCAGATAATCTGATGTGACACAATTGTGTTAAAATGAGGGAGACGTAAAACTCCTTTCCACTTGAACTGCATTAACATTGATATCACTACGGTTGTTTGGGCCCCCAGAGATGAGCTGTTATGGACTGTTAAAGACCCATCATTATGGGCTAAAGAGCCTTCCACTACGAAATCAAAAGCATATTCAATGAGTTTGTGAATCTACGTACAACTCTCATAGCACAGCTAACATTTCCAGTAGATGGAAAAAAGCACATCATCACAGAGCCAGAGTTTAAAGATGGCTTTTGTGTCCTTGTTTGTTTTGATTTCAAACATATTAAATGTGGAGGTAATAATGGTCTAGAGTAAGTGTAAGAGCAAAATCGAACAAGATACTATATATAACATTTCTGTCAGAACATCTCCAGCTCATCCCATTATCCGGTGTTACACGAGGAAGCTTAAAAAAAGCTATGCCTTAGATTCAGCCACATTTTTTGTTTCCATGTGTAGAGAACAAACAAGTGAGCTTTTCAAAGGAAAACATATTTTACTGGTTCCTTAATGACGATTCAAATCCAGTGGACGCAGAGCGAATCCAAGAGGAAAAAAAAGAGATTTAGATGAGTTTTGTGCTTGTGATGTATGAACATCCCATGATTCAAGAGAAAAACTGCACCAATATCATTAAAATGTGCATAGGCTATGTACCCCTGAATTGCGAACTGATTCAGCTTCTGAGTAAATACAAGGAACTAGAGACACAAATATGTATCCTTTGATGCACACGGTGCATAGGAGAATGAAATTACATATAAGGAAAGAAGTGGAGCCTGACGAATGTCTGTGTCTTGTTTCATTAATCAATTCTGTGCTGTCAGTTTGCAGAAGTTCACTACTGTCTTTGAGAAACTGAGGATTGAAGGCCAAATAAACTCAAGGTGACGTTCTTCACATTCATCTTAAAATATATCAAAACAGATAAGATTCCTCTCCTGAGACAACATAAGGTGAACAGAGCTGCCTCATACTCATTAGTAAACCACTCATAATGTATTAAATACCAAGGCTGAAATATGCAAATAAGGGTTTCCTCGACAGACACTGATAAGTCATTGACTTTTGATCCATACAGAAGATATTTTTAAACAAACACATCACACTCAATTTTCTCTACCGTCTGCCTTACTTTCAGGATGGAAGAAAAAGTTCCACTAAGAAGGATTTTTTTCGTTTGATAATGTGCCTTAGTGAATCATAGCTCTTCTGGTATAAAATGAATTTGCCAATGCTCCTGTTAAAAATGTGAACAAACTTTTAAATGGATCTGCAGCCCCTACCGGCCAGCTAAAAGGCGCAAGGAGTCAGCAGTCAATGAAAGTATAACTGTTAGGATTATGTTTTAAACAGGACCCAGGCGCAGGCAATGACTGGAGATGTTTAAAAGGTTTATTGTTCTGAGACTCAGGCGGGTTTGGAGACTATGGAGGTCCGGAGTGGAGGTAGGCAGTTCAGGCTGGACTGAGAACAGGGCAGGCAGGTATGGTGAAGGAAGAAGCAGGCAGGTTGGCTGGAAGCTCTGGTGGCCGATGGCTGAGGGATCGTACACTGGTGTAGAAAACAATCTGGCGGTGAGTTGCTGGGAGACTGGAGTAGATATGCTGTGTCTTGATT
Organism: Trematomus bernacchii; assembly: GCF_902827165.1. Classification (NCBI taxonomy): domain Eukaryota; kingdom Metazoa; phylum Chordata; class Actinopteri; order Perciformes; family Nototheniidae; genus Trematomus; species Trematomus bernacchii. The sequence continues at coordinate 10,462,594 of NW_022987714.1, read as the reverse complement.
GGATTGATGAGGGACAGCTGAGCCGGTCGGCCAGGTGAGTGCAATCAGGCTGCTGCCTGCAAGGGAAACCACACCCCCTCCACACACACACAGGGGAACAAACAGGGACACACAGGGACACAGTTTGGGCCGTGACAGTACCCCCCCCTCAACGGGAGCCTCCAGGCGAACCACCAGGCTTGTCTGGGTGGTCTCTGTGAAAGTCCCGAATGAGAGAGGGACCTAGAATGAGCTTGCGGGACACCCAGCTCCTCTCCTCAGGACCATAACCCTCCCAATCGACCAGATACTGGTACCCACGGCCCCGGCGGCGAATGTCCAACAGCCGCCGGACCGTGTAGGCCGGGTGGTCATCAATAACAAGGGTGGGTGGAGGGGAGATGGCTGGAGGGCACAAAGGGCTGGAAAACACTGGTTTCAACTGGGACACATGAAAGGTAGGGTGAATTCTCATGGAGGGAGGCAGCTTGAGTCTAACAGCAGATGGATTGATTATGCGCTCGATCACATAGGGACCAATGAAGCGTGGTTTCAACTTCTTAGACTCAGCTTGTAAAGAAATATTTTTAGATGAAAGCCAAACTTTCTGACCTGGTTGGAACTGGGGAGCTGCGGTCCGGTAGCGGTTTGCAATATGCCGATTGCGTTCAGCGGAGCGGAGAAGGGCAGAGCGGGCATCCTTCCAGATCCTCCGACAACGACGGAGATGGGCTTGGACAGAGGGAACTGCGATCTCGTCCTCTTGGGCTGGGAACAAAGGGGGTTGATATCCAAGAGAACATTCAAATGGGGACATACCGGTGGCAGCACTAGACAGTGAGTTATGAGCGTATTCAATCCAGGGCAGATGTAAACTCCAGGAGGTGGGATTCCGGGAGGTGACACAGCGAAGTGCAGCTCCAAGGTCCTGATTGGCTCTTTCGGCCTGCCCGTTAGTCTGCGGATGATAGCCTGAGGAGAGACTGACAGATGCTCCAAGTGCTCGACAGAATGCTTTCCATACCTGAGATATGAACTGTGGCCCTCGGTCAGAAACAATGTCTGTTGGAATGCCATGAAGCCGGACCACATGATTGACTAGGAGGTCAGCAGTTCCAGAGGCTGTGGGGAGTTTAGGAAGAGGCACAAAATGAACCGCTTTGGAAAAGCGATCGACAATAGTGAGAATGGTTGAGTTACCCTGTGAAACCGGGAGGCCGGTAACAAAGTCTAGGCCGATGTGACTCCAGGGACGACTAGGGACTGGGAGAGGCTGGAGTAGACCGATAGGAGCCTGGTGTGAAGACTTGCTACGGGCGCAGACAGTGCAGGCCAGCACAAAGGCTCGAGAGTCCGCTTCCATGGAAGGCCACCAGAAGTGTCGTCTCAGGAGGGACAGGGTCCGATTCACACCCGGGTGGCAGGCAAAGCGGGAAGCATGGGTCCATAGGAGAACCTGTGAGCAGACAGAGTCAGGTACAAACAAACGGTTATCTGGACCATTTCCTGGATCTGGCTGGTCTCTCTGTGCATTCCTCACTGAGTTCTCAATCTCCCATGTCACAGCGCCCACCACTCTGGTAGCAGGGATTATGGTGTCAGGAACTATGGGGTCCTGATCCACTGCAAACTGCCGGGACAATGCGTCAGGTTTAAGGTTTTTAGAACCAGGTCGGTAGGTAAGGGTGAAGTTGAACCTGCCAAAAAACAATGCCCAGCGTGCCTGACGGGAGTTTAGTCGTTTGGCAGTTTGTATGTAGACCAGGTTCCTGTGGTCTGTCCACACAATGAATGGATGTTCACAGCCTTCCAGCCAGTGCCTCCATTCTTCCAGCGCAAGCTTTACAGCAAGCAGCTCCCTGTTGCCAACATCATAGTTGCGCTCAGAGGTTGTCAGTCGTCGGGAAAAAAAAGCACAAGGGTGAAGCTTTTGATCGGAGACTGAGCGTTGTGATAGAACAGCCCCCACACCGGTGTTGGATGCATCAACCTCAACAATAAACTGAAGAGATGGGTCAGGATTCATAAGAATAGGAGCCGAGGTGAAACGTCTCTTCAGCTCAGAGAAGGCAGCCTCAGCCTGAGTAGTCCATGAGAAGGGGATTGCTGGGGAGGTGAGTTGGTTGAGAGGACCGGCAACACGACTGTAGTCTCTGATGAACCGGCGATAGAAATTTGCAAAGCCCAAAAAACGTTGGAGCTGCTTCCTGGTGGAAGGTTTGGGCCATTGTGCCACTGCTTGTACCTTCTCTGGGTCTGTTCTCACCTGACCTTGCTCAATGATGTAGCCCAGGAAGTCCACTGAATCCACGTGAAATTTGCATTTCTCTACTTTGACAAACAGTTTGTTCTCGAGGAGCCTTTGTAGAACCTGCTGCACATGTTGGGTGTGTTCCTCCATGGTCTGTGAGAATATCAGAATATCATCCAGATACACAAATACTGAACGGTTCAGGAAGTCACGGAGGACATCGTTCACAAGAGCCTGGAAGACAGCTGGGGCATTAGTGAGTCCAAAGGGCATCACTAGATACTCGAAATGGCCTAGTGGGGTGTTGAATGCGGTCTTCCACTCGTCTCCTTGACGTATGCGGACCAGGTGGTAAGCATTCCTGAGGTCGAGTTTCGAGAAAATGGTGGCCTTCTGTAGGGGTTCGAAGGCTGAATTGATGAGGGGCAGTGGATACTTGTTCTTGATGGTGATGTTGTTAAGGCCCCGGTAGTCAATGCAGGGGCGCAGGGAGCGGTCTTTCTTGGATACAAAGAAGAAGCCTGCTCCGACGGGGGAAGAAGAGGGTCTTATGATGCCAGCAGCGAGTGAGTCTTTGATGTATGTCTCCATGGCCTCACGCTCAGTTCGGGACAAGTTAAACAGGCGACTGGATGGGAGAGATGCCCCAGGAAGAAGATCTATTGTGCAGTCGTAAGGGCGATGAGGGGGCAGAAAAAGGGCTCGCTGCTTGCTGAAAACCTCTCCCAGGCTATGATAAACCGGAGGGACAGCGGACAAGTTGAGTGGCTCCTGCTGAACTGGGGGAATACCGACCTCTGCTGGGGGAATTGCAGACCGCAGGCATGAAGAGTGACAAAAGGTACTCCAACTCCTTACTTGATTCTCCGACCAGTCTATGTGGGGGTTATGCAGTCTTAACCATGGCTGGCCCAGAACTAGGGGTGTGTGAGGGGAGGACATGACGTGGAACTGAATCATTTCATGGTGATTACCGGACAGGACGAGATGTAGGGGTTCGGTGACATGGGTAACGTGTGCCAGGAGCTTCCCATTCAGACCTCGAGCATTGAGAGGAGCTGTCAGAGGTTGAGTTGAGATGCCGGCTGAGGCAACCAGTTGGGCATCCAAAAAGCTCTCATCAGCCCCAGAGTCCAGTAGGACAGGCAGAGAGAGAGACTGTTGGTTTAACAACAGTGTGGCTTCAAGTGGCTTGCGGGTCTGGGGGGTTGAGGAAGAAACAGCCTTGCTCACCAGTATCCCCACCTTTACTGGCGAGCACCCTCTTTTGGGCGCTGGGGGCATGTGTCCACGAAATGACCGGAGTGACCCAGGAGATCGGCTGGCTCTTTCCCTACGGCGCTCCCTAAGGCGATTATCCAGTCTTATGGCTAGAGAGACCAACTCATCCAAGTTAGCTGATTCGTCCCTCACTGCTAACTCATCCTTAACCGAATCAGTTAGCCCTGTTTGAAAAACCCCTTGAAGCGCTGTGTCATTCCAACCCGCCTCTGCAGCTAAGGTCCTAAATTCCACTGAGTATTCGGCTACACTACGGGAGCCCTGTCGCAGTGAGAGGAGGCGTTTAGTAGCGTCCCTACCGCTGACGGGGTGGTGGAATACTTTCTTCATTTCCTCTACAAACTCTGGATAAGAATTACAAAGGTTGGACTGACTCTCCCATACAGCTGATGCCCAGGCTAGGGCGCTACCTGTAAGTAAACCTATCATATAACAAATCTTAGCTCTGTCGTTAGCATAAGTAGACGGCTGCTGCTCAAACACAAGAGAACACTGCATTATGAAAGACTTACATGTCCCTAAGGCACCTGCGTACCGCTCTGGAGTGGGAATATTAGGCTCACGTGAAGGGAGAGCGGGCTGGGCTGGAACCGGTGCTAACTCTTGTGGGGGAGCTGGATCTTCAGGAGCAGGCGGAGCAAGATGAGTTGAAACCAGGTTGAGGTGATGTCCCATCTGTGCTACGTTGGCAGCTAGTGATGCAAGGTTATCCATAACCTCTCTGAGCATCTGGTCATGCCGGCCCACGAGGACGCCTTGGTTGGAGAGAGCCTCACGAATTGGGTCCGAGCCTGCTGGGTCCATGGTGGCCAGATTGTTCTGTTAGGATTATGTTTTAAACAGGACCCAGGCGCAGGCAATGACTGGAGATGTTTAAAAGGTTTATTGTTCTGAGACTCAGGCGGGTTTGGAGACTATGGAGGTCCGGAGTGGAGGTAGGCAGTTCAGGCTGGACTGAGAACAGGGCAGGCAGGTATGGTGAAGGAAGAAGCAGGCAGGTTGGCTGGAAGCTCTGGTGGCCGATGGCTGAGGGATCGTACACTGGTGTAGAAAACAATCTGGCGGTGAGTTGCTGGGAGACTGGAGTAGATATGCTGTGTCTTGATTGGATTGATGAGGGACAGCTGAGCCGGTCGGCCAGGTGAGTGCAATCAGGCTGCTGCCTGCAAGGGAAACCACACCCCCTCCACACACACACAGGGGAACAAACAGGGACACACAGGGACACAGTTTGGGCCGTGACAATAACACAGTCAATAAAAGATTTTCCAGAAATAATGAATCAAAGACAACGAGACCTCTTTGAGCATACAGTCACAAATGAGCACAAAGGTCCAGTAGTTTGCAAGATTAGCCATGGACAGGCTGATACATGTGGGCACACACACACACACACACACACACACACACACACACACACACACACACACACACACACACACACACACACACACACACACACACACACACACACACACACACACACACACACACACACACACACACACACACACACACACACACACACACACACACACATCCAAATAAGAAGATCCCCCTACAGGCTTACGCGCGGCAGAGATAAGGACGCTGCACTTCAGGATTTTCAACCTTCAGCTAGTCTATGAGGACTTATCATGGAGCTTATCACAACCCACTTACTTGAGCTACTTTTCAAATCAAAAATCTTGAAAATGTGACTTTGTCAGCTAGAGGTAACTGAATGATTTATCTGTCCCGGATCCCTGAGCAGATCAAAATCATCCTTGCTATGTTCTCATTTTTCCCCATGCTGACAATCAGGCCTTGAGAGGCATGCCACGTGTGATAAGTCGGACATGATTTATTTGCTTGCGTCTGCATTGCAAAGAGAGGGCATTTCAAATCTCAACACACACATTTCACAGCTCCCCAACTTTGATTATGCACAATGTGACCCTCACTGTCAAGCATCAATCTCAACACATTCACTCTAAACCTTCACAAGGTATTTCCCTACAAAAAAATCTGGTAACAAGCAATTCTGTTATCCCCAAAATCAGAAATCCAATATGCTGTTTGATGGAAGAGATTGAACAGGGCAGGCCAGCTATCATCCTGCAAGAATGGTTATGCAAATGACTTAGACGGTTTTGAATTTCAAGTAGTAATCCTTGTCAAGAGAAGAAAATCAAATCCCACAGTATCTTCAAACACCATACCACCTTGGCTGGTCTGTGTATATACTATGACATCAAAGCAGCAGGGATAATGCGTTTCTAGAGGACAACGTGTTGTGCTATCCCCCATAATAGTCATTGTGAGGCAGGGATTAGCCAGCACCAGTGTAGCAAACATGGCAAACAGGACCTGTAACAGAAGAACGCTGATATGTATTTAACTGGTTTAAATATAAAGTGTCTACATAGGTAAAAGTAGAGTGTTGGCATCTTTCCAGAGGTGACACGAGAAATGCTGTCAGCTTCTTATCAGGCTGAATCTGACCTCCTCATTTCATCCATTAATGCTGAAATCAGTAAGAAAATCAATTATTTAGCCTCATATCGTCTGCTCTGCACAATAGTTACAGAGAGGAAGAGCCCAGTGCACTGCCTCTGATGCTCGGGATGAAATGTAAAATCTTAGTCTGAATCTTCGTCATTTCCTGAGGCTCATTCTTTTACTCCACACCCCCCTCTGCTCCCCTCAGCTGCAGTGCCTGAAACTGTGATTCTACGTGATAATGTTTTTGGGTAACACATGGGTCAACATCACTCATCTGCCCCGAGTAGCCCTTTCTCTGCCTCTGTTATTGTTATTAAACAGCCAGAAGTGGCGGGAGAGGGCAAAGGGCAGGGAGCTCCAGCCCTTTTTTTACAGAGGAATCCGTCTTAAACCGTCCTGCGGCAGAGAGCTGCAGTCAAAAGGCATCATCAGTTAGGGTAATACTGGCACGACAACACTGGGGCTAAAGGAAAAGAAGGAGGTTCTGGAATAAAACATAAAAGTTTACTCCATTTTTGTGAAGTGAGGATCTAAGGCACATGTGTCAAACTCAAGGCCCGGGGGCCAAATCAGGCCCTTGGTGGATTTAATTTCGGCCCGCAGGATAATTTTGAATTACTATAAGATCTGGCCCGCCGGTATATTGCACGCACACCTTCACTCAATCCTGAGGATTTCCTCAGCTCAGAGCCTGACCCCAAACATTGATGAACTTGCACCCAAGATGAGATGCCAAGTATCTGGCTTGAACTAGCACCACAGAGCAGCACACTGAGTTTCATTAGCCGCGTTCACACCGCAGTACTTTTCCCACTTTAGTTCCGATATAGTTCCGAAATGTCGCGTTCACACCAAAAAGAGCCGGGACTAAAATGTGTTCATCAGAACCTTTTTTACCCCCTTTTCCGTCCCTGCTAGAGAGCAGGTACTTTCGTGGGAGAAAAAGGTTCCTATGTCTGATTGGCTGGGCGGAATGCAAACCACGCCCCGTAAAACTCCCAAAAAGTTTTGTGAAGCCGCCATTTTATTATCCTTGCATTAGCATTATTAGCATTAGCATTATCCCAGCGCACAAACGCAGAGAGACTAACTTATGGCAACACAAAAGAAAACATGGGAGCGGTGGAGATGAGGAGGTGTCGGCGTTCTGGCGATTTATTCGGAAGGCTTCAGTAGAAGCTGCTGGGAGTCCCAGCAGCTTCTACTGAAGCCAATCCCCAACTCCGGGGACTTCCGGCCGGGGACTTCGGGTGGCAGTATACGCCGTGAAGTTGTTTGCGGCCTGCCAGTAAACCCAAAGCAGAAGAAGAAGAAGTGACGTCAGCGGCTTCATTTGCCTAATCCTTCGCCAGGAACTTATTCCGGTGTGAATGCGATCTGTACATGAGAACTAAAGAGTTCTCATGAACTAAATTCTCATGAACCTTTGTGGGAAAAGTACTGCGGTGTGAATGCGCCTATTGGATGTTTCCTTCTGCACTTTTTTTCTTGCGACAACAGGGCATGTTTGTTTTTTTCTTTGAGGGAAATTGTTTTTTTGAAGCTGTTGTTGGCCTGTGGAAAAATGTAATCCTAAGAAATGACTCCAGAAAAGCTGCAGATAGAGCCATAAGAAATGAATGTAACTGATTATTTAATAATAATAATAATAACAATAATTTAAGCTTTGTTAGTTCCAGGTTTAATATGTGCAATAAGTTCATTTCAATAAGTTTTGCAATAAACATTGAACCAGTCCGGCCCTCGACTAGTACCGATTTTTTTATTTTGGCCCACTGTGTATTTGAGTTTGACACCCCTGATCTAAGGCCTTCGATATATGATCAGCAGGAGCTGTTCTCACTTTATAGTTCACAGTTCACAGATGAATTCGGAGTAGGCTGATGAGCAAACTATGCTCGGGTATATCAAGGTGGTGTTGAGGTTTTCATCCATCACAGGTTGCCCAGGGAAACACTGCCAGCTGCTATCATTGAACATGTCGAACAAGTCCCATTTTAAACTGTTGAACTGTTGAAGATTGAGCAGAAATAAACCGCACGTGATTGCTGCATTATTCTTGGTGGAAAACTGCTCTCCTTTATACATTATTAAACAGAAAACACAAGTCATATTCAGCTTGTTCCTGCTACCTGGAGCTCCTCTGTGATGTAAACGCTTCACTTTTCCTCTTCACTGTGTGACAAAACGTGCAGTGAACCAGGTTCATACTGCTGTTCAGGTGGAAGTGGAAGTACTCTGACCCTTTACGGAAGTAAAATAGCAATATCACCATTTAAATAATCCACTGCAAAAGTAATGCAAAGAAATTGTACTAAAATCAAGACTGGTGAGCAGTGAAATTTGCTTAAACATTCAAAAATAAAAGCAATTAATATGAAGAATAACTTTAATATGTTTTTATTGTTTCATGTTTTTCTTTGTTTTCTTATTATAAATACTTAAAGGGGACCTATCATGCAAAATGCACTTTTGTACGTCTTTTATACATGAATATGTGTCCCCGGTGTTCCAGGGAACTCACCAAGTGTCAGAAAACACAACCCTCTCTATTTTCCTCCATACCCAAATCTCTAAAAAAGGGGCTGCAACGGATCTGATACAGACTGATCCAGATTTGAACACTTCTATGACATCACAGAAGTGGCGCTACGGCTATTGGGCCAACTCTCCACCTATCAGGGAAATGTGGGGTTGGGCCACGGCCGGCCATTGCCGCTCGAAAGCGCTGGAGACGCTGTAGTACATATGCCAGGCCTGTAAGTGGCGCTGTAGTCTGCCACAAAAGCAGCGAAGAAGACTTCCCGCCCATAGTTACCATGGTTACCCTTCTGTTTATTCTCCGCTGTGGCTTTTTTTCTCCCTCCCCGAGGCAAGCGTTTGCTCCCGCTGCTTTAATTCAATGCAATCCCTCCCCGTCGAGGCAAGCACTGTAATTCTCTCCGGTTAGTCCACCAGCAGATGACAAACACCCACCTCTCCGCCTCTTCCAAGGAACGAGGGGACCGTGCGGCAGAGTTTCAGTTTCAGTTTCTTTCGCCGGTCAAGATGTCCGTTAAAGTTTAAATCTTCCGGACAAAATTAGAAAAGTGCCGGTCAAAGGTCTTCTTTGTTATTTATTGAGCTTTAAAACAAATGAATAATGACTCTATAGGCCTATAATAATATATTAAAACACGGAGGACGGAGATCTTTTTTTCTCCCCCTCTTGACTTGATCAGAGCACGTCTCCCCTCTCCTGCAGGGGGGCGTGGTCTCACAGAATCAGCCCTGTAGACAGCAAACAGCACATCGAGCGAAATGAGGCATGGCTAAAATGCATGATCTGTTTGGTATTTTGAAAACAGAAACGTATAAATATACCTTATATAGGTATGGCCCTACAATATATCATTTAAATATAGCATGATAGGTCCACTTTAAATAATAATCCTCAATCATTTTTTATATTATTGGATAATTGAATTAGAATGTAGTATTTTAAAGTTGACGATGGAAGATATTTTAAATACTTCATATAGTGTTCAGTATTTTCATCTGTAACAGTGCTTTATATTTTATAGGGTGATGGTATACGTTATATGAAAATGTTTCACTATTGAGTTATAGTGGCCAAATTAATGTAGGGGAAATTGCTCCGATGAAGGCTCCATATCTTCCTCTGAAATATATTGTGTAGCAGAAGTCTAAAGCGGCATTAAATGGAAATATTCCAATAAGGTAGAAGTACCTCAAGGTTGAACTTAACTACAGTATATGAGTGAATGTACTCAGAGTCCTAACAATAAGCACTATGTGATTACAAAGCTCAAAAGTTCATCTTTGTATCAGTGAGAAGCTAAAAAACACTTTTTGAAGGCTGGTATTTCCAGCAATCTTTTGTTTTCTTTCTCTTCCGTTTGCCAACCCGTTGCACACGCACACACACACACACACACACACACACACACACACACACACACACACACACACACACACACACACACACACACACACACACACACACACACACACACACACACACACACACACACACACACACACAAACAAACACTTCACCCATCAGTGCTCCAGTGTACTGCTGCAGGATATATCCTGCCTCCGAGCTGCTGTCATCCATCTTTTCAAGTGCCGGACTACAAGTCACCATGCCAGAGATGCTTCTCGGAGCCGCTTAGCCTACTTGGTTGGAGGCACTTACAGACAACCAAATACACCAAATTGGAGGGATTCAGCTTCCCTCACCAGCGGAGGCAACCCTAATAGTTCACTTCAGATCTCAGCTATCTCATCTGTCACACACACTTACACAGCAACACAATGTGTAGCCTCTTGTTTTCAAGCTCTCAGCCACTATGTTATCCCCATCCTGCCCCCCATCTGCTTCTCTTCCCTCTATCTGTGTGATTGCACACCGAACATCCTCGACACAAAATGCTGCCGATCTCTGTGGGGGAGCAGCTGAGGTCGGACTTATTATTTCATCCTTAGTGTAAATTTTGCAGGTGTGCAAAAGGTTATGTTTGTAGAAATCAGTTTTGCAATCAGTTATCTACGCGCGGAGACGATCGATAATTTATATCCAGTTTGTGGAATGAGAGTGTATTTGGCATTTTCAGAGGTGGGATTTTCTTTTCATTTTGCAACTGTCTCGGGGTATTCAGTGGAGAAGGTTAATGATTATGTTGGGACACTGGGACAAGAAGATATAACCAGTGTTGCAACTGGTGTGTGAATCTCCTTCCACCCTTGAGATAGAGGTCTGATCTTTTAATCAGATTCAGGTATTAACCACACAGCTTTTGGCCTCGTAGATCAAACATTTCCTCCTCCAGCAGGGGGTGAAATAATTGAGTAGACCCAGGATCTCACCTAGGAGGAAACAGGTACCAATTCGAAGGACAAGAAAGGTGTTAATCCTGTTTTTTCTCGGGAGAAACTAAACAGCGTGCCACAAAATTTGAATCGAATAAACAATATTCATCCAGCTCATAGAATTCATGAGAATTCCTTACTTCATGTATTTTTCAGTGGATTGGAGATTATCTGAAAGTGAGCAGCCCTTCCTCTCAGCATCCCGTAACTCGTCCTCTCCACTGCTCCTTCTGTCCTTTACAAAACAGACTTCAAGCCGTGAGTGAGTCTTTGTGGATCAGAGCGGTGTGGCAGAGCTGATGCAACATCATGCCAGGTATAAGAGTGACAGAGACACCTGCCTCACCAGCAGTGTGTCATCCACTCAACTCCTCTCCATCCGGTGAGTCAGAGAGCTCCAAACTTCTGTGAGTCCAAAGAGAGTCAGGGACTGAACTCAAAGAATAGGCAGAGCATAATGACAAGGCTGAGTCATTTATAGTGGCCTTTGATCCAAATTGTACTATGGCAGTTGTGTGGGTGTTTCCCAGAAATTAGCTTTGGTTATTAAAAAATACCAAATGATAAACAGTACTGTTTAACAAACATTGCTTTTAACTTTAAAGGTTTCTGAGCTACATCATGACCTACAGTATTGCTCAGTGGGCTCATTCCACCACACTGGTCCAGTATGAGATATCTCAAAAAACAATAGGTGGATTGCCATGTGATTTGCAGCAGATATTCAGAGCCCCTTCTAAATTATCCTAGCCTTACTTTGTATTGGTGCTTTGGCAAATGCAATCATGTAAATGCCATGGTTAATCTGGTATAAACATTATACCTGCTAAATATCGGCATGCTAGTATTGTCACTGTATTGTAATGTTAGCCTCATTATGTTAGCATTTCCAAAAAGCACCTGTTTCTAACCAACTTCCAGTATACATTCTTTTTAAAAGCCTTATAGGTCAATATGGGTGGTTCCTGCTGTCGCCATCTTGGAGGTGACATCACACCTAGCGCCAGTTTAAGTAATAATGGGCAAAAAGGTGCAACTGTGGTGGAGCAACCAAAGGGTCTTGCACAACCCAAACTCTAAAGAAAACAAAACATTCCTAAATATAAGATTACCAATGTCTAAAGCAGGGGAGATAGGAAGACACATTTGTGGAATTATTATAGGAATTAGGAGGCCTACAGACAATCAAGAACTGCAACTATGGTGCAACTTGGTATACCAAATTCCACAGGGTAAGTTTCAAAAAGGGATATTTAAAGATGTTCTACTCTTTTAACGTATAATATTTTAGAAAGATCTACTTCATCTGCAACCATTACATTAGCATGTAGTTAAGACTTTAAAAAGTAGCAGAGCAGATATGCCAAGTACATATATACTCTGGATGGGATAGTGAAAGGAGTGATTAATACAATGCCCCTTACTCTAAATGACATTACAAGGACATATTTATTTTGAAGGTATCATTCCCTGCGATGGCTGCCATATGAAAATATACAGTGAAATGTCTGAATGTTTTTCAGGGCAGAAGTTACAGTCGCTGCCTAGATCTGTCTTTTCACAGTGTGGTTGTTATTCTGCCAGTCTCTGCTCCACTTTAGAAAGAAATGGGAGTAAAGCAGGAACCAGCATATGTTAGTAATAAAAGATGTCATGAACAAAATGGACATATACCTTCTCTCGTGGTAATCTGTACCATATGCCGCTAGTTCAGCCCGGGGTTGAGCAAACTCACTCAGTCCGAGTGAAGGATTGAAAAGACGTCCAATGTTCAGCTGTTAAACAAAAGCTGTTGCGCACTAGGATTGTGGCTCTAATGTAAAAATGTTGATTGACAGTCAGGCAAAGCCTTGTTGTCTGGCACATTTCTCATTGACTTTCTCTCACATCACCCACACACTCCGCTGTACAAACTACCGTAACAGATTACAGTTTGGTCTGGAGGAGATCTGTCATGGCTCCGTCACATGTGTCTGTCTCCGGCTCGGCCGAGGCTCCACAGCGGGGGCCTTCCATATCTGGATTGACAGGACTATTAGAGCGCTGCCAGACGTGTAGGACGGGACAAGGTTACCTCAAGTCGGCACTTACTCTCCATCAAGGCGATGGCAGAATGTGGACCAATTCTATCTACATTGAATAGAAAAGCTGGCCTGAAACAGAGGAGAAAATAAAGAAGGAAGACAGAGAGAAGAAGCAAAGAGCAGCAGAAATGATTCAGAAGGGCAAAGAAGGAGAAGGAGTGAGACGAAATGAATAGAAAACATCCCTTTATACCCATCTTAAGTAGTCTTATTAAAACCGTCTGGCTTAGTTCTACAGATCACAAGTTATGATTGAGGCAATTGCCCACTGGAAAATAGAAAAAAAAGGCATGGCGCATTCACTTTTCTCAAAGATGCATAAAGTGTAGTATAGGCATAACACACATTGTCGGAAGGTCAGTGCTCTGAGCTCTCACGGGAGGTAATGGGATACCGGTCCGTTGCATCTGAATCAGTGGTGCATCAGCAGGTTCAACGCCTCTGAGAAATGCTACTAAGTCACAGTGCGTGCACCTTGCTTCATGTCGTCTCATGGTTTACAAGCAAGCAAACAATCACAAATCCAAATTAAAACACAGTTTATCATTCTGTGACTGAAAATATTTTAATTTGGCATTTGTTTGCTTAAAAATGTGTAATCCATTGTAAGTCATTGAGAGTGAGGTCATCAGTATTTCTTGGTTCAGGGGGTTTATTTAAAGGGGACCTACTATCATGCAAAATGCACTTTTGTACGTCTTTTATACATGAATATGTGTCCCCGGTGTTCCAGGGAACTCACCAAGTGTCAGAAAACACAACCCTCTCTATTTTCTGGCTATAATGTATACTAATTTCAGTAAGACTTTCTATATTATTGCATTACAACTTGCTGATGGCATTGTAGAATTTATCACGTTTTCTAGACCTCGCCGTCCAAGGTTACACTTATTTATCTACCAACAGACACCTTAATGTACTCTTAACATTCCAGAATTCATTGCAGCCAAAAGAGCAGGGTGCAAATCTTCAGTCTTTCGCAGCTAGAAAAACTTGCTCTCTTGGTGTTATTGTCATTTTCACCTTCACTACTGATTCCTTCATCTGGAAACCAATTAAACAAGTTCAGGCACATCCAAGGTATTGCTAAAAGGCATTCTGGGAAGTGTGGGAACACAGTTAGTGATTGACATGTATTTGTCAGACCGAATGCTAGTAAGTGAGTATGTTCAGGTTGATGTATAATGTCTAGCCGTTAAAAGAACATGTTGCAGACTTCAAACCATAAGCAGGTTATAAAGTTTCACTAATGATTCACAGTCAGCAGCAGAGTTCAGCGCAACCCCGTGTATTATATCCATATATCCATAGATAATTACTGCATGTCATCCAGGGAGTATACGTTTTATTTCACGGAAAAGACAGCATGTCACAGGCTGAGTGCGTTTATTTCTGTCACTTGAACTATCTTCTCTACAGCTAATGGCTCTGCATTCATCATGTACGGAGATCACATGGATAAAGGGGTTTGTGAGACTGAAAGACTGAAAAGATTAGTAGCTCATCTCACCTCAACATGTTTCCAACCCGATGGCTTACTGTTTTAAAGGGGACCTATTATGCAAAATCCACTTTCTCATGTATTTTATACACAGACATGTGTCCCACTTTTTGTCCTGATCCATTTATATAAAAACCTGTCTGAAAATAAGCTGATCAGATTTTGGCCACTTTATGATGTCATAACGATTTTTTGGCTTGTGTAACCATTAGCCAATAACCAACCAAGGTAACACCCGCCCACCTTATCACCTGAATCTCCTCCTAGAGCACCATTGTGTTCTTTTTAACCAAATATCTCGCAGAGGGGCGTGGGGAGTGGCTCCTTATTTTCATCTAAAGTAACAGACAGAGAATCAGCATTTTTTAAACAGGGCTGAAACAGAGGGGTTTATGGGATGCTACAATGCATGATCTGTTTGGTATTTTTCGAGCCAAACACTTCAGAGACATGTTTTGTATATGTCTGAGACCTATAATATAATAATGAAAAACAGTATAATAGGGGACCTTTAAAGCTTGATTACAGGAGAGATGAACATTGGCAGCTCAGATTTTCTTCACCTTGACAATTTTTTTGTTATATTTTTTTGATAAACCAAGGATTAAGAAACCATAGAAAGAGGGGTGTTCTTTCAAATAAAAGTTTGACATCTTGAAAATGCACATTTTCTCTTTTCGTTTCACAGAAAAAATATAAGGCGTCAACTTTAGCTTATCGAAGTGTCAAGACTAGAAACGGATAAAACAACTAGCCTGGCTCCAATCAGAAGTAGAACAATCCACCTCCAACATCTCTAAAACTTAGTGATTGTCATATGGTATGTCAGGTTGTTTCCAGAAGTCTCCTCTGGTTTGAAATTGTTCAGAAAGGCACTGCTTCAAGCCAAGAAATACACATAACTTCCCTGTAACAAAACTACTGACATTTTAACTTTTGTTTTGTTTGATGGATCAAACAAATGAGATGAGACCATGTTTAATGAGTAAGCTCTACAGGTGCTGCTTGGAGTATTTTTTACCTTTGGGCAAAGCCAGTCTGACTGTTTTCCCCCTGTCTTAATGCTAAGCTAAGCAACCCGTAGCTTTTTGGTCCCGTATTGTAAAGAGATGAGAGGTGAGATTTTTTAATTTCTTATATAGAAAGCATGTCAGGTGCCATATAAATACTGTCAAAGTATAAAAGTGCTCAATCCATGAAAAAATACAAAGCACCTGCATTCAGAAACTGTGCCTTTAAACCAGCTGCTAGGACTTCGGCAAGAGTTGTCCCAACTATACACATATATATATATATATATATATATATATATATATATATATATATATATATATATATATATATATGTATATAGAAAGTACTACAGTATGTTACAGTCATTCCGCAGTTGCAATGGCAGTGCAGAGGCACAGACAGCGCAGATAAAGAAAATCTGGAAACACCTGACCTATCAGGAGAGACTTCGGCAGGGGGGCTGAATAAAAATAAGTTGTTATTTGAACATTAAAGCATGTTAAGATGTTAAAAATACAAGTATGAACCTGAAATGTACATAAGTTATCTTTAACATACATACATAAGACTCAATCCTCCTATCTGACTGTCTGCAAAAAAGTTCATATCCCAAATTGTAGGTGAGATACTGTAGCAGAAGCAAGTTTAAACATAACAAGTGAGAGCTATTCAATGAGTGTCTCCATCCATCTCAAACAATTCTGAAGAGCTGTTCAAATACGTCTCAATTGGTGCTCTGGGCAGATAAGAGCACTGATTTACTGACTGACTGGAACTGTGTGGGGCTGGACTGCTGCTCGATCTTAGAAAATTATTATTTATATGATTGTATTACCAACTGCGGATAACTATATTGGCTAACAGTCACTGCAAAATTAATGAACTTAACATATTGCCAATGGCAGTTTCTCTGACGGTCATCATTGAGAGACTGAACAACAAACGGGAGGCTAAAATGGATTAGCAGAGTGCTACTGTGCATTTGCTGAAAACCTGTTATTTGCATTTATCCAATGGAAGTGGATAGAAGTAACGTGCCGTATGTGTGTATTTGTGTGTGTTATGTAAATATCTTGGAACACAGTTTGCAGTTCACCAACTGTCATCCCAGAAGTTGTTGACAGGTCTCGGCATGCAACTTTCTCTATCAGAAGTATCAGTTGTTTTTATGGTAACAAGTCAATGTCTTTGAATTTAGCTCAGCTCACATCAAAGAGGGAAGACAAGTTAAAAGCTTGTTTACCCGTATTATTTCCAGCCAGCCTGGCTGTTATTTGAATGGGAACATTTCGCTGTACATAACAATAGGAATTTAGAGCCACAAAAGCACAGCGCAGTAGACACTAATGCTTCACCTAACTAATCCACTTGCTGGTACTTGTTTGCCAAGACTCTTCTTACTGCTATATGAGGAAGGCAGTGCTTGTCCTGGTCTCATCTGTCACCCACAGCTTCTCTTATGGATTTTCCTGTTTTGATCCTTGCCATCTGTGCCTCTCCCTCTGCTTCTGCTTCTTCTTCTTCCAAAGTGTATTGTGATTCAGGTCTAGCATAGATATGTTTTAATGGTCATCATCATTCTAAGAGCCATTTCTACTTTTGCATTCGAACATTTACTAAAAACTGACAGTCATCCGAGAAAATGTAGTCCAGAGGGAAACAAGTACTGTATCCCCCAGTAACAGAAAATAAAACAGCTGAGGCTCCCTCAACAATGTCACCCAATCTTCTACAATAACAAGAAGGAATCGAAATAATGATTTTAAAGGGCACATTCAGAGTTGACACTGTCAGGGCTATAATGGAGTTAATCTCACTTTCATGTCAAGCAGAACATTTGAAAAACCTCCATAAGGAGACCTTGCTGCAGCAGCTCCAGCAGTCATTTACTCAAATGCCATCACAGAACTGCCCTGTGGTTTTTAACCTTGAAGAGATATCCAAATGTTGATTAAATTGTCACAGCTATTCTCTTAAAAACATGGCACAATTTCACCCAGTCTGCTTGGAAATAATCACTGAAAGGACCCTTAACAATTGTATACTCTTTTTGTTGTTTTGTTTGTGGTGTTCAATGGCTGCAGTCACATTTATATCGTAGATGATTTATACTGAGCAAGTCCAGCAGCTGATGTATCACATGAGTGAAATTGTGCAACTTCAACTTTAAATTCATTATCGGAGTTGCATGAGAAACAATGGAAGTTAACAGACGAAAACAAAAGTTTTACAGGCACTGCCAGCTGGGTACTGCATCAACTGTATTCTATCGCCTGTCTCCTCTTAATCAACTGAAGTAAGCTTGGCTGGAGCTCTCCCTCGCTGTACCAGACTCCATGTCACATCAGCATCCCTCATTCCCCTCTAGCAACCTGCAATTAATACCAGATCTGCTTCTGGGCCATGTGTGGCTGTGAGTCTGCCGTTTGTGTGGGTTGATGCCTTAAAGTGTACGCTGCTGTGTAAGGGGTTTCTTTGCACAAATATGTTATATTCTCCTCCCAGACCTAATGGGGACTGGTCTCCACCGGTACAGAGTGGTACCGCTGCAAACCGCAATCATTCCTGTCTGCCTGCCTTCCCCACAGCATGTGTGCACCAGGCACCAACCTCACAATGTAACGCCGACGATTTGATACTGGAACAAAAGACCTGTGAATGGAACCTGCACTTGCTCACCCGTGCAACACTCTAAACTAAAACAGCACAATATCTACCCGGTGTAAAAACAGTAAAGTGTCACTATTCTAATAGCATACACATCATACCCTCAACAAGTGCTTCAGTTGTTCTCACACATGATGTTTGTGTCAGGGAAAAGTGAAGTCTCACTTTTGAATGTCTAGTGCTAAGTGTAGGGTACACATAAGGCTTTAAAGGAAAATCCCACCTCGGTTACACTTCACACTGTAACGGTCCGATGGTGTCCGATGGGATGGGCTACAGTACTGTAATTTACTATTTTTGTATACAGCCACTTTCCCCAAATGTGCATGTTGAGTTGTTGATTTTCCACAATTCCCCAATTGCCTCAGAGGTGTGTTTTTTGTGCTGTAGGAATTGTGCGATTTCCACTCAAGAAAAGTATGAGTGGGAAGATTACAATGCCCCAGAGCAACATGTATGGTTGTTCAAATTACATCAAATTACCCCGCAACAGTGTTATATTTCAGATGCTACTGGCAACAGTTCCACACAGATGCAAGTTGTGTCTACATTCTCTGTTGTGCCTCTGTATCTCTGACAGCTCAATGATGGATGGCCCTCTGAATGGAAGTCAATGAAAAATGATAAGTCTAAATAAAAGCACATGTCTTTTAACAATATGTTAATATAAGGAACAAGTGCAAGCATTTTGACAAAAAATATCACATTCATTCTTTGCACAACATCAATTATAGGTTTTGTAATATAATTTGTATCCAGTCAAACTGTAATTAAAGTTTAATTAGATAAACATTAATTATTTTGTATTTATTAAGAATCAAGTTGTTTATGTATTTACAATGAGACTGAACCAAAACAGTAAAGTCTTGGGGAAGTAAAACACAAACAAGGAGCTAAAAAGCTAAATGCTTCACTACCAAAGAAGCTACTATAGTTGCTAATTCTGTGTCTGCCTGATATTTGGTGGGAATGATGCATACAGTGGGTTTATCATGCAGTGCTGTATTGAAAAAAAAAGAAGCTGCCTTCTGCAGTTGGAAGTGATGCTGATGAGAACCATGACTGCCAACCAAAACAGTCTATTTGTGGACTAGAAAAATAAAAACAATGAGCTAAAACATGCTCCACAGAACTGAGGGGAACTGCAAACTGGTGATAACTCAATGTGGGTTACCCCTTTCATATTAAACATCAATAAATCAATATAAAATGATTGATTAAAGCAGGTTAATTCTTCTATGTTCACCTACCACTTTAAGGCTACCTGGCATGAGTTCCAGAAACAATGCAATGGTTTTAACGATGAGTTTGTTGAGAAATTTGGTTTTAACGAAGTCAACTATAGCTGCACTGGAAATATTTCAACACAAAGTCATGCATGTTTGGCCACCTGTAAAAAAACACATGAAAACACCATTAAACAAAATGCGCTCGCAGTTGCCAGGTTCCTTGCCTACATCAGTTTTATATGACATAAGGGTGAAAGGTTCCTTTAAATCTTTCAACCAAATCAGCTTTGCCCCAACTTGAAAGTCATCTCACACCTAAAGCGTGATTAGAAATGTGTCCTCAGGGTGCTGAGCACTGGATATCATGTTGCTGTAGACTTTTGTGACATACACACATCGTTAGGTAAATCAAAGAATCGCTGTGTTCCTCGGTCTAGGGGGAGCCATAAGAAATATCCCACCATATTGAGCATTTTCCTGTTCTGACAGGATACCATTGCTGAAGAAGGGAAACCCAACACCCACCTGCAAATAACACTGACTCAGACATGGTGAGAGGAGCCCCCCTTGACATCTTGCTGCATGTGTGCGAGTGAGTATGTGTGTGGGAGGCCTGCCATATGCTAAAGTGCCAATGCAGAGCTGTGAGGGGCAGTGGGTGTATAACAGACATTATAGCATATGGTAATTATGGATACTGTTTAGTGTTAGTAGATGTAAAAATACATACAAAAATAATAAAAAGCTATATCCCCTTATTTTTATAAATTGATGAATTCTGAAGAAATAGATCCTTGCCTATACAACATATCTTGTAGACAGTAATTGTACCAAAGTTCACAGAGCCCAATGAACAGATTCTCTATTGTTGATCACCTATGAGAGTTTAAATTTGGCATTTTGGGAAATTAGATAAGAAGATTGATACCATGTGGTTACTCTAATTGGCTACTGCGAGCATCCCTTTAGTTTAGCATAGCATTAGCGGGCTATGTCTTCGCTAGATGCTTGCTTGACGTCACTATGCTGTTGCCTGGCAGCAGGTGCGGAGGAAAGATAAAAAAACAAAAAGGTGAAAAGATTGGGCTGGAATTTCAGTTTAAAACTTTATGCTGGAGAATGGGGGATTAGCATGGGAAAGACAACATTGTCTATTATGTTCCTGAACAGGACTCGATTACAGCCCTGCATCCAACAAGGTTAGTAAATTATTGACAAAAATGCCTCCTGACAAAGCTGGGTCACCAGCGTTAGCATAATATGGAAAAATCATCTCAATTGCTCCTTCTTGGCAGAGAGGGACTGAGGGAATGGATGAAGCGATATGGAAGTTCAATTTGGCAGGCAGTGGCTCGGTTAAGGTCAACCCACCCTCAGAGTGACTGAATGTTTGGTTTTACTGGGAAGACAAAGAATGATGCGGCTGTGCCTCGGCCTTATCTGTCACTGCAGATAGAGGATATCTTGAATCTTAGAGGTCCTGCAGTGCCACAATAAGAAATGTGATGGAAATCTTCCACTATATGGAACTTCCTATATTAAGTCAACCAGACATTCCTCTGATGCCCCAACAGAGGCACACCTCCACTGGCCTAAATAACTGACTTTCTCGCAGCAGAAACAAGTTCTGAACACAATACTGACAGGCTGTATTATCAACCTTTAACTTTATATGGAAAATGTACAAGGGAGAATGTTGCTGGGGGAAAAATATGGCACTTACCCATGTGTATAAACTAATAAGTAGATTTTAAACTGAGCTTATTTGACAGGTATCTGCAAAAAATGTTATCTGTTGAACATTCTGTGGATTTTTTGCCACTTGTGGACAGCAAAAACAAGCTGTAAACACATCTCTGATAACTCCTTAAGTTGATATGGCTAACCTATTAGCATAACGTTTCTATTTACAAATCCAGGATATCTGGCTAACTATTAATATTAACATTATCACCCTTCTGCTTTTGTTTCCACCAACTCTTCATATAACTAGCTGGTAAAATAGCAGGTTGCTAAGGATTTGATAATTGGCAGTGGTGTAAAGTCAAAAAACAGTGAGAGTTAACCAGAATTGTGTGCCAGAACACCAAGACAATGAGTAAAAGGCACTATAAAGCTCTCTTTACATTACACATACACAACACCATAGGTTTAAGGCACTCAAACACTTCCAAGTCTTAGGCCTCACATCAATATTCTCACAAGCTCCGGATATTTTTCTTGCATCTCATCCTATTCACCGGTCCAATGCACCACTGAACATGCACCACACCTCTTTCTACAGCTGGAGGCTTGCTGCATGCCAAGTGGAGTGTCCAGACTGGCTGAATATTGACATTCAATAATGTACAGTAAACGCTCATACTGTCAACTCTGACGTTTACTGCAGTCTCCATGAACTGCATGTGATGACTGGTCTTTGGATGTATGCACTGTTTAGTAGATATACATAATGCCAGAATGAACAACATGATTCGAACTGTGCAGCTAAAGCCTTAAAATCATAGACTGTTGTAAACAGATATAAAAAGGGTAAATATGTTAAGATGTGTTTTCCTCAAAAACGAATGACTGTACCTTTAAAACAGCGAGGTACAGTGAAATTAAAGTGCTCTTCTCATAATGCCAGGCTGATGTTGGTGATTCATCAATACAGTCACAGAGTCTCTCTACGTTTCTCTGTGTGCCTGTCTGTCTCTCTTTCTCCCCCTCACTCTATAACTCAGTTTAATTCACATCAGTCTGCATAATGCATGACAGCACATAGGTCCCCCCAAGGCCTTTCATTACGTAAACCTGTTGCAAGAGGAGCCACTGCAGCACTTTTACAACGTCCATCAAAACAGGGGCCAGCATGTGTTTGAGTGGTTTGTGATGTATTGCTGTTTAAGCAGCATTGAAGTCTGAATATAATTACAGTTGCTTTGACCACACCAGTGAGTATTTCCAAACACTTGCAGAGTGAATGCGAAAAACTGGAGGCAAGGTTTTGTATGTGTACCAGAATCAGCAAGTGCAAACAGGGATGAAGTGCTCCCTCCTCTCTGAGTGAAAATAATAAAACACACCTCTGCAGGGCATTATTGTAGGAAAACCAGTGGGGAGAGCCCTTGAAAGCTCTCAAAGTGAGGCACTAAGCTTGGGGAAATCAGACCCTGCTTTTGTGCATTAACAAAACAGTCTCATACAGTATAAGGAGAATATCCGAGAATAACGTCTGCAATGTAACACTGCACAGAAGACGGAGGAGGCAATCTGGCCTTAAGAGGAAAACTCTCTCCCATCCAGCCAGTCATCACCTGCCTGCAGCCTCTGCAGCTCGCTTTTTACTGCAGAAATGCTCTTTCACTGATGTCTTTGAGGTAAAGTTCAGTTCCACAGCAAAAGAGAGAGACTGACTGATGGTGGCATATAACCTTTTCTTATGAGAGATCTGACACCAAGAATCTGAGGGATGTATTTATATACATCCTGGATCAGAGTCTCCTATTTTAATATGTTTGGAGTAAATCCAGTAAAGAACCTTTACCTTATTATACTGGTGTAAATATCTACTGTAAGATGGGGGAAGTCTACAGGTGGCAAATTACGCATAGGAATGTACCTCTTTGTGTGGTATGAATTTGAAGTGGACCAGGACCTTGTTGCATGTAACTGACAGTGTTTACAACTCACCACTTGCATTCTTCCCACAGATCAGGTGTTGCCAGGGCTGCAGAGACCCCCATATCTCTGCGTCAGTGTTGACGGCCTGGTCCAGGGTTTCCACAGTAAACTTGGGGATCCCGTTATCCCGCTCCAGCAGCGCGCTGCGCAGCACCCGCGCGTACACCTCGCGAAAGAGGCTCTCCATGCACGCAGCCAGGTAGATTGCCGCGTGCTCGTGGATCCTGACCGCGATCCTGCCGTCCACCATCCACCTGAAGAACTTTCCCACGTTGAAGATGAGTCCACAGCGCACCGACTTACCGCGGCTGAACTTGTCATCCTCCGTGCTCATGTTGTACAGGGACAAGGCACTGAGGGCCGCGCTGATGCAGCTCATCGACACGCTCCACGACAGGACGATCTTTATGGCACTTTGGATCTCGTATTTGGTGCATTTGGCGTAGCGCAAACTCAGGCGCTGCGACTCCTTTGCGACCCTGACCAGGGCCCGGCTGACCAGCTCCGACAGCCTGAGCAGGACGTCCTGCGGGGGGGGCGGCAGGGTCATCTCCTTGTCCCTGCACAGTGCGCTCGCCAGTTCCCCGAGGCTCCACGGCACATCCTCAAGCTCGGGTAGTTTAGCGCACTGCTCGGTGCTCTCCAGGATCTCGGCGTCTTCGACCAAGACCGTGTTAACAGTGTCCAGACTGTTGTGTCGACTGTGCATCGAGTCGGTTAAATGCCAGTGATTCCCCCCATGTGCCTCTGATAAGCACAGCGACGCACTGGAAGACCTGAAGGAGTCGGCGGCTCCACCATAACCCGAGTCAAGCGTCAAATCCTCCAGGGTCCTCGCTACTGACTTGCTACTCCTTGCCATAACTGCACTTCATACTGCAAAAGAAGGCTTGGGAAAGTGGAGGGAAATATCCAGAACGGTGGAGTTTGGATACGCACGCGTCTTGAACGAGTCCTGCTGTTAAATATTGTTCTGTTTTTCGTAAAAGTCCATCCAAGTTGTCAGTATAAAGTTAGAGTAGTATCTCACGCCAGTGCATCAACAGTCACAGTGCTGTTGCAGCGCAGTGCCTGACAGATGGGGGCGGGGCCGTGGAAACCCGAGAACAGTTGTCAGCCAATGGACTCTCGGGATGAAGCAGCAAAGAGTTTTAATTGGATCGCTTTAGAGGATCAATAAAAAGTCACTGATGTGGTCCATGATGAGGCTTCTTGGTATAAAAAGTAATGAACAAAATGTAATGTAAACAGTGAGCACATCTGTTCTGTACGCATACTTTTGTGAAGTTCCTCAAAACTTTAGAATATAATACATGCAGAAATCCTGCCATGTAAAAGTACAATGAAGGAAATTGCTGTAAATAATAAATCACATAATGTACAGTGTAAGTATAGCTGCTTTTATATAATCATGTTTAGGGGACATGTCCTCTAGGGGATCAGGCTTTTCATATATTTTCTCAGGGCCCACGTCTGATCGTAACATGACTCAAGACCATTAATAATAGATTGCATGCATAATGTATCCTTCTCTGTTCCTCAGGAGGAGAACTCATTGAAAAAGATCTGAATTACTTTCAAGGGCATTTGCTGGGATCACTCACAGGCTTTAACCAAGCCGTTTTGTTTTTCCCCCCTAAAACCATTTAAGCTCTGGCTTCCCCCCTCAGTACTCCTTAAACAAAAGTCATCATGGATGCATGAGCGAGTACAATTTAAAATATCAAAACAATATTCCTTATTCCTCAACAACAACAGTGAGGTATTTCGTTAAGGTTACATTTTCTGAAAATAACTGCAGTCATACTGTAATACTTACACAACCTGTTCAGTGCAAATAGCTGTAAAATGTCTATGGGCTGGAAGTAACTTAACAAGCACCATGAACTGGAGATTGCCCACTGATCTGAGGGACTGTGGCTGTTTTTCATCTGAGATGCTGTGAGACTGTTGCTCCTGCAATTGACATCAGGTTGGATATCTTTCTGGCGCAACAGTGAACCCTGGTGTTGAGCAGTCAAACTTCAGTTTATTTGTCAGCGAAAAGGGCTCAAATGAAAGTTAAATAGAAAACTGAAATAGTTTATTCTTCAATGGGGATAGACATATCTGTCACAGAATAGTATTTAACTAATTGATTCAGCTGTGGTCCATGGTTCTGGTGTTGTATAAGTCAGAAATAAATCAATATTATTTCAATGAAAAGACTCCGGGAAAAAACAATAAGGAAAATGGTAGAGACTGAGCTTTATAACAGTTACGGTAATGCTGCTCTATTTCTAAGGTTCAGATTCATTGATGTGTTTAAAGGTCCAATGTCATGCTTTTCCGGTTATTACCTGTCCCCTTGTGTGTTATGAAGGTTGTTATCCATGTAAACGGTCTGCAGAGTCAAAAACCCTTAAAGTACACCCTGTAGCGAGTAAAACTCTAACACAGAAAAGACCTGTCTATGCTGCCCCAAAACGCCTCGTTGGAGATTTCTCATTTTCCATTGTTTGCTTCCTGGGTTCTGTGACGTGTGAACACTCAAATCAACAACAAATGACCGGATTGGCCCAAATGGACCAATCCGCGGAGCACCTCACACACCAGGATCCCTTGGCTAACTAACAGGGAGTCCCCATTGACATAGAGCTCCCTAAACGCTGGTAATAGACGAGTTGGGATCGCGGAGAAATGCTCTCTGCAGACCCATTCTCACAGCGTTATAAACCTTTTTCTTACTCAATATCAAGCCACACTTATTGTTTTTACTTCGTCTGTGAGTGTTTGTGTGTGCTCAGGATGAGTTTCGCTTGTTCTCGCTGTATCGCCGACCCGGAAACCTGTCCGCTCCTCGCAGCAGCTCGCAGCAGCAGCTCGCAGCAGCGGCGAGCAGCAACGAGCCTCGCAACGAGCCTCGCAACGAGGCTCGTTGCCAATCAGAGCACACTGGGCTCACAGGGAGGGGGGGCAGGAGCTCCAACAAGCCGTTTAGGACAGAGAGTGAATACCTGGTGAATACACATACTATACAGAGATGCTGTATGAGAAACCAATGTGATTTTGGAAAATTGCACAATTTAAATATATTCTAGTAGACCTCAACAATGGAAATATGATCAGTAGAAATGGCCATGACATGGGACCTTTAAATCATGTAATTTATCTCTGTAACCTCAGCTGCTCTATACTCTGATGGGGAAAAAAGGATATGATGTTGGGCAACAAGAATGCTGGAAAATCAATTTCCATTGTACATTGAAAAAAGCTTGATTAGGTTATAAAGCGGATGTTGAAGGTTAATAATAAGCCTAGAGGATAATTTGTGTGGGTTGGGTGCAAATTAGCCTTTTCACCGAGAAACGGTTTTAATTTGGAAGGTGAAGCATGTCAGAAGGGGGGATCATTTGAAATGGAAAATTAAGAAAGGGTGATTTTGAGCCAAAATCCTTTTTTTTTGTCACCAGCCGAAGACACATCACCGTGTCCTGTTTTTGAGCCACGCTATCAGCAGGGCATTCGGGATGATATTGGCTTAATGTGGTCTTTTGGTCTTGTTAGCCCACCAATTTCGTCCAGACTGAAATAGCTCAGCAGCTGTTAGATGGATTGCCCAAAAATGGTACAGAATTAGATGAGTGTGTGTAATATTTTGGTATATGACTAAATAACAGTAAAACAAATTAAAATCAGTGTAAGCAGATTTTGATTATTAATGTGTATTATGTCAGCATGCTACCATCCCACACATAGATGGTAAACATGGCAGACATTACGGGCTACCTGCTTAATTTGACAGAGCATGTCATTATTAGCATGTTAGCAATTATATTTATCTCAAAAGGCCCCTATACATTCGCAAGTGAAACATGGCTCTAGAATTAGTTTTGTTTCATATTACATCGTATTCTGCTAAATTATAATTATTTCATACTTAAGTATACACAATCATACACAGTGTAGTGCTTATTATCATATAAGAGGCAATGAGCAAACACATTCTTGACAGTAAAGCCTAAACCTTCTGTTTATGGAGTCAACGCTGTGACTGCTCTATCTGGAGAAAAATATAGAATCTAACTACTATATTTAAAAATCCAAATCTAAAAGTAGGGATAAATAAACCCTATTGCTTTTGAAAGTAAGAGAAGCACAAATCAATAAAGATAGGGTAACTGTTTTAAAACGTGATGAATGGGATTACTGGCATTTCAAGACAATCCTGGTTAAGACTGCCATCTAGTGTCCATTTTCAAAACTACATGCAATTGCAAGTAACCCAGCACAGCATACTTTAATAACCTGTTCATAGTGAAACTTGTTGTGACCAAGTCCTTGGCATAAGCAATACAAATACAAATGTATTCAGCAATGAGGAGGGTAAAACTATGGCCCTGTCAGCACAAACCCAGAGGCTGATCCACTGCAGTGGTGCTCCATCACCCCTCGATCCTTCATCATTAAGAAGATGGCCTGAGCTAACCTTTTTGACTATGTGATATTGATATGTGATATAAGAAAAAAGCGTGTTGTGGGTTACAAGCACATCTAGTTCAAACCACACTAAAAGTGTCTAGGAATACGAGGCCACTATAAGGCCGTTTCTGGTGTATCTGAAAACGACATTGTGTTTGAGTTTGAAAGCTGCAGTAGAGATTTTACTGACCTTTTTGGTTCCTGAGTCACAGCTGTTTCAAGCAAAGCTGATCTGTTTCTCTATTGGGCTTTTCTTTATGACTACAACAGAAATGCTCAGAGCAAGTTAATAAGCCTGTAAAGGTAGAAACTTACTTTAAATGTAGATACTGTAAAGCTCCACAGGCCTGGATCATATACGCTTCAGCAGGTAGAGTGATGTTCCTCTCAATTCATAACAGCACGTTCCTCTTTCCTCTTACAGCATTTATGTGTAATAAAAAACAGAAGGAACAGTATCAATATCATGTTTGTGGTATTTTAATTATTATTGTATGGTTATTGCTGCTTCCGCCTGCATAATATGTAGCCTATAGGCTACTCGCTACTGGTCAATATCCAACACAGTCTCACGGCATTTCGTGTTATAGTCACGAAATTAATCTATTGATTCGTGTTCACCAACACGATTTCGCCATTTTTTTCGTGTCACACAGAACGATTTTAAAAGCAATGTAAATAATAACAAATTAGAAGGAAAAAGACATTTAAAAAAATACAGATTTAAGTATTCTGACACAGAACGATTTTAGAAGCAATGTATTTATATTGGTAGTATGTCGTGCCTGCACCAAATAATAACAAATTAGAAGGAAAAAAAGATGACATAAAATACAGATTTCAGTATACTGAGGCTCTGAGCCCCATTTCTTTTCCTCACTGACGGCAAAAAAACTCAGACATTATACAATTTCAAATAAAAGGGATAGGGTTAGGCTTAGGGTAAGATATTGAGTAAGAACATGTTTTTATGAACCACACAGCTTCTGGTCTTCCAAGACCCGACCGGACAAAAAGACGTGTTGCAGGCACGAAACATACTACCAATAGAAATACATTGCATTTAAAATCGTTCTGTGTGACACGAAAAAAATGTGAACACGAATCAATAGATTAAATTAATTTCGTGACTAATAACTAGGGCTGTCAAGTTAACGCGTTAATAACGCGTTAACGCAAAAAAAAATTAACGCCACTAATTATTTTAACGCGATTAACGCATGTGTATTTTTTGTCCTCGGCCGCCGTAGTTTCAGAGCGCATCGAGTTTAAAATACCATCTACAAGCTGATGCTGACAGCCCCGCTCCTGCTGCCCGCTTGTGGCAGACCACACTTCCACGCTCACCGGCAGGCCCGGACTGGCCGTCGGGAGGACCGGGAGGGTGTGTGTATGTGTGGCGCGAGCGAAGCACACCTTACGTGTTGTTGTTAGCATCTGGTGCTAGCTAGCTGAGCTAACGGATATAAGGAGCTGTTTCAATGAAAACAGAGGAGCGACATTTCGCCGACAACTGCGCCGAGCACTTGACTTTATGCAGGTAGCCAGACAGCACACTCAGCACGGATAGTGCCGCAACACAGCTCATACACACAGGCATATATGCCTTGAGCTGCACATAGCTCCAACGATCCTCCACATTCACACACACACACACACACACACACACACACACAGAACAGATAAAAAATGTGCGATTAATTTGTGATTAATCGCGATTAACTATGGACAATCATGCGATTAATCGCGATTAAATATTTTAATCGACTGACAGCCCTACTAATAACACGAAATGCCGTGAGACTGGGTTGTTCTAGTTGCGTATTTTTCATAGTCTTATATTTCAACAGTTTTACGACAAACTGTGACTTTTTTGACATGGAAATGATTTTTTAAGATTGACAAACATCATAGGCCTATGTGTAATTCATGGCACAATTCAAACGGGATCGAAAGATAAGTTTTCTCTCTCCATTGACTTCAATACATTATTTTTCCGAAATAAGGTCCCATGGACCGGAAGTAGATGGGCGTGACTTCACCACTCTATACTCTAATTTCCCCTCCTCGACTCCTATCCTCGACTCCTATCCTCGAGATTTAGGCCCAATCCCAAACCGCCCCCTACACCCTACCCCTACACACTACCCCTCCGTTTGCGCGGAGGGTCCGCCACATTAAGTGCTGTTCCAAACCAACGAGTGTGGAGCGGTGTGGAGGGGGAGTGGGCTATCAAGCCCTCAAACAGCGAGTCTGCAGCGGTGCTGACTGGAGACCGGTCTCAACGCTGTGTGTGTCCGTCAGGAAACACGCTGTTTACAAACAGTTCCAGCAAACATCCACTGATAAATTGCGATGTTAACAACCTCATGATAACTTCATATTTTTTTAACTTAGGATCATACCTGTGTTTAGTCTAGAAAAAGGTAAATTTGTGCATTTTATTATAAAGTTGGGTATATTTACAGACTGTTGCAAAAACTAAGAAGCTTATAAACATCAGGTTTAAAACTAAAAGAGCTTTACAAAAAAGTAACACAATGAAAGATGTTTGGAGTTTTATTTGAGTTATTAATTTACATTTTTTTGTCTAAGAGATGCTGATTTGAAACCGTTGTTACATACAGTTACGGCATTTCCTGTTTCTGCCGGAGAGAGGGGAGTTTGTCCCAAAGCTTGCCGCTTTATTTACTCCCTCCATCGGACAGGAGGAAGCTGAAGTTACCTACTGTAACTCCAGCTTCTATGAGTATTGGCGTAGCCCTCTAAGGCTATCGCTATTGGGTAATCCCCCTGCGCACCCGCACAGCACTGAAACACTTGTAGTCCACGCCCGCCCGCAAGGTGGGCCCCACCCTCGGGCTCCCTTCAGGTATAAATAGGAAGGAGGCCCGATAATCTGCTCCCACACAAAACAACTTTTCTTCAGCTATTCGTGGAGCCAGTGGGGCCCAGAACTTAGAGGGCTACGCCAATACTCATAGAAGCTGGAGTTACAGTAGGTAACTTCAGTTCTATTTCGTATATGGCTTCGCCCTCTAAGGCTATCGCTATTGGGTTAAGGGCGAAGCAAGATGTAGTCTGCGCCCCACTGGGTCCCCCCGGTACAAGAAGCACAGACACACCTGCTCAGATAATAACCCATGCCTATTGCGCCATGCGAATGGCGCATCACAGTCCCTGGAATATAGCATAACATGAATATTTACCATGAGGGGACGAAGGCTGGGAATAATACATACCTGCCGCTGTGAGAAAGTAGAGACGAAGGTCACACTTTGCCCAGTGACAGAAAGGGGGGGGAATAGCAGCTCTCTGCGTGCAGACAGGCAGGAGAGCGCACAGCTGGGTCCCCAACATCACTCACTCTGACAAGACATTCTGTACGAAATGTGTCAGGGGAAAAAGGGGGACGTCCCTCTCATAAAAGGGAAATACAGGCCACTCTCCGTGTGCCGAGGCAGGAGAGAGGCGCACAGCTGGATCCCTGACGTCACTCACTCTGACAGGACACTCAGCACAGGGTGTGTCAGAGAGGAATGGGAGACATCCCTCAAATAAAATTGAATAAATGAACAGGGAGAAGACCAAGATTCAGCAGTGCAAATGTCTTCCACTGACATTTCTCCGTGCAAAGCCGTGGAGGAGGAAATTCCTCTGGTGGAGTGCGCATTGATGTTCTCCGGGGGATTCACCCCAGAGGAGACATATGCCTGTGACACAGCCTCACACAGCCAGTGTGACAGCCGCTGTGCAGACAGAGGCTGCCCGATCGAGCGCTCTCTGTAATGCACAAACAGGCGCTGAGAACGGCGCAAGGCAGCCGTGCGCGCCACATAGCAGGACAGCGCGCGCACAGGACAGAGGAGATGAGACTTGGCTTCTTCCTCCGACCTGTGAGGAGGGGGAAAGAAGCCATCCAGGGTGATCACTCTTGACCTAAAAGAGCTTGTGATGACCTTTGGCATAAAAGCCGGGTTAGGGCGTAAAACAGCTGAACTGCCATCTCCTTGGATCCGGAGGCATGACGGAGCCACAGAGAGAACAGACAAATCACTCACCCTTTTTGCTGATCTTAGAGCCAAAAGTAGTACTACTCTGGCTGATAACAGCTTAAGGGGAACCTGATCTAAAGGTTCAAATGGGGCTTTGCTTAGTGCGCGTAACACCAAAGCCAAATTCCACTGAGGCGCCAGTGCGCGTGACACAGGTCTGAGTCTCCGTACTCCTCGCAGAAAACGTTTCGTCAGGGGGTGACTAAACACCGTCCCGACCCCGAAACCCACATGACAAGATGATATGGCAGCAGCATACACCTTGATTGTGTTGAAAGCCAAATTCCTGTCCAACAACAGCTGGAGGAATGACAGCACGTGAGGCAGGGGGCACGTAATGGGGTCCAGGCTTTTTTCTACACACCAACGCTGGAAAGCTGTCCACTTGGCTGTGTAGGACGCTCTGGTAGATGCGGCCCTGGCTCCCTGAATGGTCCGTACAACATCTTGAGAGAGGCCCAGCCCCTCTAAGTGTTCCCGTTCAGGGGCCATGCCCATAAGTGCTGGCCTATCACAGGGTGACTGTTGATCGCTCCCTCCACCTGCGAGAGAGCGTCCCCGCGCCACGGAATTTCCCACGGTCTGCCTGACAGCGTACGCTGTAGGCATGGAAACCAGGAAGCGCCCGTGCGCTCCGGGGCAATTAGGATCACTGACAGTCGCTCCTCCTGCACTCGGTCCAGGAACCGAGGGATCAGCGGGACTGGTGGGAAAGCGTACAACAGTCCCCTGGGCCATGGTCGATGTGCGAACGCGTCCACCCCCAGGGGGGGGTGGTCCTGCGCTTTCAGGGAGAACCAGAGGGCGCATTGCGCGTTCCCGCGTGCGGCGAACAGATCCACCTCTGCTCTCCCGAACCGGCTCCATACCTGGGAGACCAGCTCGGGATGGAGGCTCCAGTCCCCCTGGCGAGGACCTCCTCTGGACATGAGGTCTGCCCCTTTGTTCAGTTCGCCGGGAACATACATTGCTCTGATGGAGAGCAAGTGTGCGCGCGCCCAGATCAACAGCGGCCTGGCTGTGTTCAGAAGCTGCGCTGAGCGTACTCCGCCCTGGCGATTGATGTAGGCTGCCGTGGCTTTGTTGTCTGTGCAAATCAACACATGCTGATTCCGCAGCAACGGGGCAAAATGCTGGATTACTCTCCGTACGGAGAGCAATTCCAGCACGTTTATGTGGAGGGACATATGAGCTGGCCACTGTCCCCCCACTGCCTGCAACATACACGTTCCTCCCCACCCTGAGAGAGATGCGTCTGTGAACACCGAGATGTGTGACGTAACTCTGCCCAGGGGCACACCCGCTGACAGGACGTGGGGACTTTTCCAATAGGTTAAGTCTGAACCCACGGAAGGAGGGATGGCCACCATGCGCCTCTTCTGTCGCACGGGGTCGATGCGCAGGCGAATAAACCACCTCTGGAGTCTCCTCATGTGAAGGAGACCCAGGGGAATCACCACGTGACCAGCTGCCATCATGCCAAGCAGCTGCATCACGGAGAGGGCTGTCACCACGCTGCAAGGTGTGACGCGTCGGAGAAGAGCTGTCAGTGCCTCCACTCTCTGCTGTGAGAGTCGCGCTCTCATGCGGGCTGAGTTCAATTCCACACCCAGGTAAATAATACTCTGGGAGGGAAGAGGGCAGCTCGACTTCCAGTTTATTATGAAACCCAGCTTTGACAGGTGTGATACGAGCTGTACCGTCTGTAAAGCAACTTCCTCTCTGGAGCGAGCCAGCAATAGCAGGTCGTCCAGGTAAAATAGCACTCTCATCCCTCCTCTGTGTAGCGGCTGCAGCGCCGTCTCTACACACTTCGAAAAAGTGCGAGGAGCCAGAGAATATCCGAACGGCAGACGGTTGTACTGGTACGATATTCCCTGGAATGAGAAACGCAGGTATTTCCTGTGTTTTGGGATGCTGGCTACGTGGAAGTATGCATCCTTCAGGTCTATCGATGTGAACCAGTCTCCCTGGTGAACACACTCCAGCACCTGTTTGATCGTCAGCATGTGAAAAGGCCTTTTCATTATTACCTTGTTGAAAACTGACAGATCGAGGATGGGTCTCATTCCCCCTGTCTTTTTCGGGACAAGAAAATAGCGGGAGTAATACCCCTGATTTTTCTCGCTTTGAGGAACCCTGGAAATAGCCTCTTTCAACAGGAGTTCCTGCAGCTCTGCCTGGAGCGCAAGACACTGTTCCTGGGATGACAGGAGTGTTTCCTGTATCCCATTGAACTGTGGGGGGGGAGAGGCGAACTGCAGGGTGTACCCTCTGCTGATCAGCCTGCTCATCCATCTGTCCATCAGACACACGCGCTGCCACTCTGAGAAATACTCTGAGAGCGGGCGCACATGCTCGAGATGTGTTGTGGTCGTCATGGCGACGAGCCACGTCAGAGCCCTCGCCGCCGCTGCCCGTGAGGCAACCCAAGGTGGGCCTGGAGCGAAAGGGCTGTGAGGGAGCCTCCACACGCTGCGTTTCACTCTGGCTCTCATCATGAGGCGTGTACACGCTCAGGGGATGAATGGAGATGTATGCAGTGTTGTTCACATGAGGCGTTATAACGGCGCTCATGGGTTTATTATGACCGTGTGTAGGAGACGTATCTCGGACAGAGGAATGCCGCGAGCTCTGCGGTTTATTAACCGATAGGTTAAAACCAGCAGGCTTCTGCAGCGAGCCCTGCTGTCTACTAATCAACAGATTGGTGGCAGCTGGCTTAGTTAGCGAACTCTGCAGTTTATTAACCGATAGATTAAAAAGTGCAGGCTTTTGCAACGAACCCTGCTGGCTACTAACCGATAGGTTATAGACAGCTGGTTTACACAGAGTGGAGGATATGTGAGAAACACTTGATACTGATGACTCAGACAAAAAGTTGGAAAATGAACCCATTTTATTTCTCTCACAATCCCCCCCAACACGTCAAAAGCGGCTCTGCTTCCTTGGAGGCTCTCGTGGAGCAGACACAGAGCGGGAGTGCCTCACTCCCCGTTGACTCACCGCCGGGAGACCCCTTCGTCGCTGGGGTGGCGGGGGAGCGTCCGCTCTACGCTTCCTGTCGTCCGAGGGGAGACGGGCACAGTGTGTGCATGCGACCGGCTGGCTGAGAGCCGCGTACGCGTGCTCTGACCCCAGGCAGGATTCGCATACCGTGTGCTGGTCGTAGCTCATGATATAACCAGATCCACATGAGGGACAATCTCTCACACAATTGTTGCTCATGTTCTCTGTTAAATCGCTAAGTGTCTCTTGTGCTTCAGTAACGGGGTGCTGAAGAAAAAGAGGGAGCAGATTGTCGGGCCTCCTTCCTATTTATACCGGAAGGGAGCCCGAGGGTGGGGCCCACCTTGCGGGCGGGCGTGGACTACAAGTGTTTTAGTGCTGCGCGGGTGCGCAGGGGGATTACCCAATAGCGATAGCCTTAGAGGGCGAAGCCATATACGAAATAGAACCTCGTTGAGCTGCGAGTGTGGCTACAGACGGAGTTCGCTCCGTCACGGAGGGGTAGGGTCGAGGGAGTGGGCCTTAGTCCCGCCCACAGGAGATGCGAGCAGAGGACTCGAGGAGGGGAACCGAGGAGAGAGGAGGGGAAGCAGCAGGCGGTTAGAGAAATGAGAACTCCTCTCCTCTGAGCGGTCATTTTAAAGCAACCTGGTCTCACCAGAATGCGTGACTCCACCACGACTCCTTAACACCGCATTGCGTGGTGGAGTCACGAACTTTGCTACATTTACGTGTCTGCACCACGCAAACAACCCCAATGTAAAGTGAATGAGGCTCCTTTGTCGTGGTGCACACACGCATTCTACAACGTCCAGCAGTGAGCTTTTATTCTATAAAACGTTTTTAAAATCTACTGTATAGCTTGTAGTAACTCACAGGAGGCTTCTTTTATTTTATTTGTATTCATAATAATTTTTATTTTTCGTCAGAATGTATTATGGTGCATTATTCACCAATGTTTGTTCTCAAAAAACAATGTATTGTGTGTAATACAACTGTGATTTTTATTAAATTAGTTCGTTTTTAAGGAAGGCCAGAGCTTCAGCTGTGTCAAGAGATTGTTCCCTTTAGTTAACGTTATTTAAAAAATAATTATATTCCTATTTGATTAAGTACCCTTTATTGTATTACGGACCCAAAGAGCTGAGCGTCCATTCCCATTGGATAACGGAGCATTTTACACCCGGAAGTAAGTATTCTCCTTACTGTCCATTGATTTTATTTACAGTGATATCTGCACTACTCATCAACTCAAAAACACCAGATTATCCTTGTTAATTACACAACATTGATTGGTTTAAATTGTGTACAATGCTTTTGTATTTTCCCCTTTCGATTCGGAGAAACAAATATGTGTTCGTAGTGTGTGGATGGCAGAAGGCACTACACTACCCAGAATCCTCAGCTATGGGACTACACCATCTGCTTAGAACGTGTCCTACCCCCCCCCCCCCCTTAGGTCACAGGCTCCTCCAACAGTGCAACACAATAAAACAGATAGGCTACACAGAACAAATAGTGCAAGTAAATACAAAAAGCCAGATGAATGTTATGGATGTTGTTTCTAAGTTCAGGTGTTTAATAGTCTTATGGCCTGTGGGATGAAACTGTCCCTGAGTCTGGTGGTTTTAGTCCGGATGCTGCGGTACCGCCTGCCAGACGGCAGCAGACAGAACAGTTTGTGGGGTGATGGGGGTCTTTTATAATCCTGAGGGCTTTCTTTAAGGTTAACCTGGTATTTTTACTCCACTACATTTATTTTAGTTACTTTACAGATTTGGATTAATGATGTGAAATATAAACAACCCTTAAATCAGACTTTAGTTACACCTGAGTAAAATTCAGTGAATTCAGCCAACAATCAGGCGAGATATTTGGTAGTGGGTGCTTGAGAAGACTAAATATTTATCTGCAGATCCCTATAAAGCATATTCATTACTTGTTATTCTCTACTAATAGTTAATTAAAAACTGTATATAATGGCTATTTTGCACATCCCTTTCAAGATTTCAAGATTTTCTAAGGTTTATTGACATATCATATACACAACTACGGTGTAGTTATGCAATGAATGAAACACTTGGGTCACAGGTTCATCAACAGTGCATCACAAGACATCTATCGATATCTGTGTACCTCCACCATTAAACATATTCTGCACATTTCTTATACTATCTACATACATCTTATAAGAGTATAATTAATATGTATAATATCAGTTAAAATAAGTGCTTCAACATTTGACATTGAAGGAAAGTTGATTGTCAAGTTCCAAAACAAACCATGCAATATATTAGACGTTAAGTACTTTGTCAGGCTTAATATCTGTCGATACCCCCAAAGCTCTTTTCTTATTTAAAAGAAGACCTTAACCTAAAGTATTCTTTAATGTTTAAATAAAGCCTTATTAGTTTGTCTGTTTTGCACATCCTCCTATCAGGCACTAAACTGTTTTATTGTAGAGATCACTTACAGTATCTTCTTGATATTTTCTATTCTATATTATTTATATCATTGACCTTCCACTTTCCCACTATATTAAGAGTATGTACTCTTAATATTTAAATGTTTTCATCAAATATAACACATTCAAAAGTGCTTTACAAAAATGAAAGACATTAAGAAAAAGGCATTTTAAAACAGTCAATAAAAAGCAACCCAATCTACCTGCATTGCAATTACTCTAAACGTGTAATAACGTGCTTTAACCAGTAGGAGGTGCGGGTTAAAAAGCTGTCAAGTTTACAGTGTTAACAAAATAAAATATACTGCTGTTTCTGGTTTAGTTTACGACGGATATATTCTGTTATTGTTTTGATATTTGTAACACAAAAGCGATGTAAAAAACCCACAGCAACACAGAAAAGATGGTCTTAACATGACCTGACATCTTGGTGCCAGGAGAACAACCTCCATCTCAACATCAGCAAAACAAAGGAGCTGATTGTGGATTACAGGAAGCAGCAGGGAGAGGGACACGCCCCCATCGCCATCAATGGGACTACGGTGGAGAGAGTCAAAAGCTTCAGGTTCCTTGGGGTCCACATCACTGAGGACCTGACATGGTCTCTTCACACCACCACCATCACCAAGAAAGCTCGACAGCGGCTCTTCTTCCTCCGCAGGCTGAGGAGGTTCAAAATGGATTCCAGGATACTCTGCAACTTCTACAGGTGCACGATAGAGAGTATCCTCACTGGCAGCATGACGGCCTGGTACGGCAGCTGCACCGACCTCGATCGTAAGGCTTTACAGAGGGTGGTGAAAACTGCACAGCACATCACCAGGACGGAGCTGCCATCCATGGAGGACCTTTACTCCCAGCGGCTCAGGAAGAAATCACTACGGATTATCAAAGACCCCCATCACCCCAGCCACAAACTGTTCTTTCTGTTGCCGTCTGGCAGACGTTACCGCAGCATCCGGGCAAGGACAAGAAGATTCGGAGACAGTTTCTTCCCGCGGGCAGTGAGACTGTTAAACAATTGAACTGTTGAAACAACATCAAACATTCAACTGCTACTCAGTAGTATGTATCTAATACCTAATATATATATATCATTCCAATAACTTGTATATAGACTCATACTGCACTATTCCACATCATAACTTTATTTCATTTTTATAACTATTACTATTTTTGTATTGCTCTTGCTCTTATTGTTATTATGTTATGTTATTATGTTGCATTGTTGGAGAAGCCTGTGACATAAGATTTTCAACTGCATAATTACTCTGTAGCTATGTCAGATTGACAATAAAGAACCTTGAACCTTGAACCTTGAACCCAGCGGTCGAGTAGTTAATAAAAAACAATAATATCAAAACAAATTATTACTACTAACTTTATTGTGAAATTAAAATAGAACGGTAAAAGAATAGTTTCCGGTCTATTCTGAGGCACGATCTCTGTAGATAAATAAAGAACTACGAAAGATGTGTAATGTTTAATGCAGCCAAACCATTCATTACAATGCATTCATGTGATGACTTTCAAAGAGTAAAGCAAGCACTGCTGAATAAAGTATGATTTGATCTTTGACGAAACGTTTTTTTCATTGGAATGCAGTTGGAGGTCAACCAATCACAGAGCTTGAGGCAAAGCGGAACAATAGCTGAGGATTCTGGGTAGTGTAGTGTCTTCTACCATCCACACACTCCAAAAACATATTTGTTTCTCCGAATCGAAAGGGGAAAATACAAAAGCATTGTACACAATTTAAACCAATCAATGTTGTGTAATTAACAAGGATAATCTGGTGTTTTTGAGTTGATGAGTAGTGCAGATATCACTGTAAATAAAATCAATGGACAGTAAGGAGAATACTTACTTCCGGGTGTAAAATGCTCCGTTATCCAATGGGAATGGACGCTCAGCTCTTTGGGTCCGTAATACAATAAAGGGTACTTAATCAAATAGGAATATAATTATCTTTTAAATAACGTTAACTAAAGGGAACAATCTCTTTGACACAGCTGAAGCTCTGGCCTTCCTTAAAAACGAACTAATTTAATAAAAATCACAGTTGTATTGCACACAATACATTGTTTTTTGAGAACAAACATTGGTGAA
Organism: Trematomus bernacchii; assembly: GCF_902827165.1. NCBI lineage: Eukaryota > Metazoa > Chordata > Actinopteri > Perciformes > Nototheniidae > Trematomus > Trematomus bernacchii. The sequence continues at coordinate 10,423,465 of NW_022987714.1, read as the reverse complement.
TAATGCACCATAATACATTCTGACGAAAAATAAAAATTATTATGAATACAAATAAAATAAAAGAAGCCTCCTGTGAGTTACTACAAGCTATACAGTAGATTTTAAAAACGTTTTATAGAATAAAAGCTCACTGCTGGACGTTGTAGAAATGCGTGTGTGCACCACGACAAAGGAGCCTCATTCACTTTACATTGGGGTTGTTTGCGTGGTGCAGACACGTAAATGTAGCAAAGTTCGTGAATCCACCACGCAATGCGTCGTGGTGGAGTCACGCATTCTGGTGAGACCAGGTTGTTTTAAAGAGATGTAATGTAATGCTGTGTGTCACTACCCGATCCGTTCACCTGCCCGATCGGTACTGCGCATGTGCGAGATGGTCCGCCATATTGGACAACTCCGTACGGCAACCCAACTAGGACACTTGACACAGTGGCTTTTGGCAAAGCACACAAAAAAAACTCAAAAAACCGAGAGAGATGAGTTATTGTTATTACAACGTGACTTCACTATTATTTAACAACTATTTCTATTGGGTTCTTTTATTTGGGGTTAAGTACATTGTCAGAATAAGTGAGAAATGGATTTAACTTCTGTTAGACAGCTATCATACTGAATAAATATTTATGCAAAAACGTATGGCATTAATAATGTATATCTAATTACATTTAAAAATGTATGGCATTAATAATGTATATCTAATTACATTAACTGTGAATGTCTTTCATTTTATTTAAAATGAACAATTACATACAACATTTTCCATAAAAAAGTTGATTCAAGAACAAATCTCTGTTATTAGATCAGTACTTTTCTTATATGACTATTATTGCTAAATTTGAAAGGTCTTTACCAGCTTTGGAATTATATATATATATATATATATATAGCACCTTCTGCCATCCCATCTCTACTGACAATCATTAACACTTAGATTTTATGATATTGTAAGCATCGTCAGTGATTGACTTGAACACTGAGAATGTATTTATTAACTTCAGACATTTTCATATACAAATGTGATCATACACCAACACACTTTTTAGAGATATACATTTTTCACACACAACGCACAACCATTTACTAAATTAAACCATATCCCATCATAATACGAGCAAATAAAAAGGCACAACAATAAATATATTATGTGTGTGTGTGTGTGTGTGTGTGTGTGTGTGTGTGTGTGTGTGTGTGTGTGTGTGTGTGTGTGTGTGGGGGGGGGGGGGGGGGGGGGGGGGGGGTTGTTAAGATCCAGGTCCAATGGGGGCAGAGGGGAGAGGTGGGTTCAGCATCCTACAGGAAATGTAATTTGCATGTAATATTATTTATTAATATGGAATAATTTAACTGGAGTTTGTTATCCTTTAATTTTGCTTGATTAATTATATTGCAGGTTGTGGGTAACAGCCAGTCCATGGTAGCAGCACGGGAACAGCTTATTCCTCTGAACTTGTGTGCTTTCCGTTCAAAAACTGCAGGAACCCTAAACACAGACACAACCCCCTTCCCTTTGTGGTGTATCACAATGCACAATCTCAACTATTGTAAACACGATAATAAGTAGAGCAATCCTTCCTCAAAGTAAATCTTGTCTTCCAGTATTTTTCACGAGTCCAGTATAGTATTTAACTAGACCAAGGTAGCAAGAACTAGTTTATCTTTGTTTTATATATAATTCCAAAGCTGGTAAAGACCTTTCAAATTTAGCAATAATAGTCATATAAGAAAAGTACTGATCTAATAACAGAGATTTGTTCTTGAATCAACTTTTTTATGGAAAATGTTGTATGTAATTGTTCATTTTAAATAAAATGAAAGACATTCACAGTTAATGTAATTAGATATACATTATTAATGCCATACATTTTTAAATGTAATTAGATATACATTATTAATGCCATACGTTTTTGCATAAATATTTATTCAGTATGATAGCTGTCTAACAGAAGTTAAATCCATTTCTCACTTATTCTGACAATGTACTTAACCCCAAATAAAAGAACCCAATAGAAATAGTTGTTAAATAATAGTGAAGTCACGTTGTAATAACAATAACTCATCTCTCTCGGTTTTTTGAGTTTTTTTTGTGTGCTTTGCCAAAAGCCACTGTGTCAAGTGTCCTAGTTGGGTTGCCGTACGGAGTTGTCCAATATGGCGGACCATCTCGCACATGCGCAGTACCGATCGGGCAGGTGAACGGATCAATATGGTCTAGCTGCGGCCGCGGACAGTACACGACACTACACGACACGCCCACTACACGACACGCCCACCTGACACGACACTACGGTGGCTGAGAGACATTACCGTACATGGCAGATTAAAAGCGAATTGACGACACTTATTATTATTGAGATCGTACATGGCAGATTAAAAACGAATTGCAAATGTTATTGTAGCATTTTAAGCAACTATTAGGCAAATAAATTAATAACCTAGTCTATCCGTTTGAGACACAACAGTATAACTTTCAACCCAAATCATTTTGTCAACAAACGGTGGTTTAGTCAACTTTTTTTTAATATATAAAATAGGTATTAATGAGATGATCTATTGATTATGTTTGTCTAACTGCTACACATGTATTTTATACATAAATGTAGATATTTGTGAACATCTAAATATAGTTGTTAAAGGTTTTAAGATATACATAATCACATCATGGGGTCATTAAGGAACAAATTAGGAGGGCCAGTCAGGCCACTAATGAGCTCAATCATTCACATGGATTATTACTTTATAAATTAAAAGTACTAGGGGTCTATTACAAAACCTTTGAAGGAATCGCATAAATTAAAATAAATGTATGGCAAGTATGATCAAATTAACATAATGTCAAGATATAGCCAATAGACAATCAACATGCTTTGAATATAAAGGAAGAAGAACAATAAACAGATGAACATTTAGGTTTTATGTGTAAATTGTGAACAAACCATCTTAATACATCTGGCAGTCTAAGACAGCAAACTAAGCTTCTTTAACTGCTGCTAGAACACTGTTTTACCATGGGGTATTTCTAACAAGACCAAAGAGATGTACAAGGCTTCCAAAACAGAAGAAACCAACTCAATACAGTATTTTAATTTCCTTCAAAACGACAAAAGCACTAATAAAAACCAAGTAACATAAAGGAAAAGTAATTGAAGTGGTTGCCTGTTGTAAATACCTTGGTATCTGGCTTGATGATTGTCTCTTCTCTAATAAGTCAAAGATATGTTTACTGTATATTATAAAAATGCTTGTCATGTAGGCATACTGGAGATGGGAAGGCTTTAGTCAGTGTTGTAGCTGAGATTCTTACCGTTCCAATGATGTATTAATAATAACTTGGATTTATATAGCGCCTTTCATGAGACCCAAGGTCGCTTTAAAAAGAACAGGAGTAGAAACAAACATAACAAAGGCAGTCAGACGAACAGTTAGACAGACAAAACAAATAGATTTGGGGCCAAAGACCTTGGCAGACTTGAGGGCCCTTTTGAAGGCGTCAAGCGTGGGGATGTTGCAGATCTCCGCAGGGAGAGCGTTCCAGAGAGTGGGGGCTGCCATACTGAAGGCTCTGTCCCCGAAGGATCGCAGGTTGGTGCGGGGGGCCAGAGTCTGAAGACCGCAGGTTCCGGGGTAGGGCATGTGGGAATTGTATTGATTTGATACAAGCAAGCCAGTGTTTCATTGTGTACTTTCAACTACAGTATATGGTCCGGCAAGTTCAGCATTCACTGTGATGAATATAGAATAAGACACTGATACCGTTTTCCTCAATGAACATTTATTGAACAGAACATCATGTGAAAAATGTTCCTTTTTAGTTGTAGGCTACAAAAACAACATGTTGTGGTTTTGCGCTTTGACATCAAAATGTTGGGGGCTGTGGAAATATTGTGCCATGTTGCTGCAGCAGCCGGAGCCATCACTGGAGCGGCCATCGGAGCCATCACTGGAGCGGCCGTCGGAGCCATCACTGGAGCGGCCGTCGGGGCCATCACTGGAGCGGTCGTCGGGGCCATCCCTGGAGGAGTCGTTGTGGTTGCTGGGGCCGCCGCCAACGTAGTTGGATGTTCAGTGCAGCAGTTTTTAAAGTGACTAATAAACATCTCCTTTCTCCCAATGATTCTTGGACAAAAGCCACAGTGATAATGGCTGCTGGCCACACATTTGAGATGGCATTTATAAACATTATAACCTAAAAAAAGAGACAGAAAGTGGTTTAGAGGATTCTAGAAACAAACCAACATGAATTTCTTGTAAATATGCAATTTGAAACAAGGTGTTTGTGCGAGAGCAATAAATAATCATGTCACCAACAATAATATTTTTGCCTATAAACTGATTTTTTGCAGATTGAATGTGTGATTATGCTCATATTGTGCCTACCCCAAATAAGGATATTTTTCCAGCATTATTAACACTTCATAACCTGAATATAAATCTAATTTTTAATGTTCAATTTATAATTCAAAATTAATTTACACCAAGGATGTCCTGGGGCACAGAAATAACACATGTATCCATAATGTGTGAGGCATTAAACACATCTAACAAGTAACATGTAATGTAATGTGATGAAGTATACTTAAGCAATAGCTCACGACAGGCCGTGATATATGCTCATTATATCACAGCTAAGGGGCGTGGTTCGGCCCGACAACCCCCTTAGCTGTGATATAATGAGCATATATCACGGCCTGAAGTGAGCTATTGCTTTTATAAAACGGTTACCAAGTGTGGCAATATGAAAGAAAAATACACACTCTAATTTAAATAGTTTTTATTAGTAAATAATGATGTTCAAAATAAAATAGTCCCTCTGTTGCCTTCTGCACGAAACATAGTGCGAGGTGGTTGCTATGCAACAACACTAACAACAGCTAGCGAACATATTAGACAGAGCGTTGATCCATTATTTGGCTTTTTATTTACATTAATGTGTATGTTGCCGTTTATTGTGCACCCACTGAAAAACTGTCCAGCATCAGTAGCATGGCTTACGTGGTTACTTGTATAGGTTGAGGTTGTTCTAGGCTGTTGCTTGGCGTGGAGAGAATATTGCTCCACTTTCTCCGGTCCCCGAGATTTGGCTTCCAGTAGCTCTGGAGAGAGCTTTCGCACCTGTGGCCACTAACGGTCATAATTTCTCTGCTTTGTTTCAAGACCCGCATCAGAAAGCTTTTGAATGGTGGTACTTTTCCAGTTGGTCTACCTGCTCTTCACGTAGCTCTGCATGTCGTCGTTTAGGTGCTTTTTGTTCTGGAGATAGGCACTCCTCAATCCACTCCTCCATAGTAAGACCCCCCCCCCCCCCGGAGGTCGAAGTTAATCTTAAATGTTTTTGCGGACCTTTTTGATTACAGATTTGAAAACACCGTTGCTTGCTTTAAAAGTAGCACAATTCATTATGTCAAACCTTGGAAAGTATCTAAATATCCCTGCCCTAATGCCAAAGGAACTGCACACTGAATATGTTTTTGCCGTTTGATGTCTATGTCTGGACCGCTGCGTAAAAAGGAGGGTTTCTGCTCCGTTACTTCTCCGCTGCTTTCTTGTTCCAGTTTGAAAAGCAAACTGCAGGCAGTTTGCTTTTCAGCCCAACTGTATACTGTTTATCTCAGACGCGGAGGGATACTGAGTTGTTGTGAAAAGTAACTTACAATTCTACCCGTGGTATACGCTCAGTATACCACGGCTAAGAACCAATCAGATTGCTTGATTTGACTTGTCCATTTTATAAAATGATCATATAGAATTATAGATGTACTTACCTCCATATTTCACAAGTGCCCTCTGGTGGCTCTGCAAATGAGCCATCAGACCAGGGTATGACCCGGTCCTTTCACAAAATGGACACTGGAAGGTGTCCGAGTCCAATTTGTTGAGCTCTGGGCGTGCTCCATCACGGAGTGTTGTGTTGTTTGTCTATAGGTGAATAAAATAGAATACAATTTCAGTGACTTTAATATTGGAAATAGTTAACTCCTTAAACAAGCAGCAATGGACTGGCCTGTATAATCCTATGGGACAAAGCTGGTCATACTTCCTCACTTTCAGAAGGTAACCCTTTAACTGCCAGCGCCACCATTTGGTAGAGCACATTTTGTGTCTTGATATCTTGTTGAAAAAAAAAAAAGTTTAACTCCATCTGATTCAGCCAGCTCTACCTTTTTGGTTGACATGTTATGCACAAAACAACCTCTAGATGTCACTGTGGTTCGAACAGAAAGCCCTTCAGCTAGTTTAAATCTTTATATATACGGTCTATGGTTTAAATGTCAGGCCTACAGCATGGCCACAAACCCCATCTAAAAACAGAGGCCTGATTGATTGATTGATTGAAAAGTTTATTAACAGCTTGTATATTGGGTACAGTACAGTACAGCTCAAAACATACAATTGTTAAGGGGATGCAGACCAGAGAAAGACTTTCGTCTTGTTTACATCAGGGTCCCCCATTTCCAATTCATCATATCATTTAAGACATATAAGACATATTTGACATACAGATGGCTTATTTACAATTTACATACAGTTGGTTTAACTGTATGTAACCTGATTGCATCCACCTGGGTTACTTGGCTCTACCCAATAACTATATATCATTTAACTTTAAACCACACTTAAAATAATAATATAATTATACATATGTGCATGTCAGTATAGCAGCTAATACATGTTTTTTTTTTTTAAACATTCAAATGTGAAAGACACCTTCAATGAATATTTAAAATCAGATTCTTGTAAAAATGCGAGTACATGCATTGTTCCATCTGTCAAGCTAAAATATATACATATGTCTTAGCTCTTAGCTTGACATGCTAACTGAACGAGCATGTTCAGTTAGCATATATGCTAACTGAACGTCGAGCATGTCAAGCTAAGAGCTAAGATATATATATATATATATATATATATATATCTTATATCTTATATCTTAATCTTATATGTATTCCATTCCTTTACATTTAATATTTAAATACAAATTAGCAAAATAAACACAATTACACTGCGCTAAACAGCCACATCGACAAACAAACGAGAACCTAAATAGTATGTAATTATATCTAAAACCACAATACGTTAATTACCTGTACTCGGTGCGCCATATTGTTTGTCTGTTCTCTGTAAACCTCATGTCTCCTTAAATACCCTTGCGTCAGCGTCAGTGTCGTCAATTCGCTTTTAATCTGCCATGTACGGTAATTGTCTCTCAGCCACCGTAGTGTCGTGTCAGGTGGGCGTGTCGTGTAGTGGGCGTGTCGTGTAGTGTCGTGTACTGGCCGCGGCCGCAGCTAGACCCTTCTCGAACGGATCGGGTAGTGACTGTGTACCATATTGCTTTATGTAAGTAGCTGCGACTACTACTGTGTTCATTGGATAGCGCTGTAGCACATGATTGTGATGTCACTACCTGGGGTATAAGACCGTTGGAGACACGCCCCTTCTCTCTCTGTCCTCTTGACCTGTGTGTATCTAATAAATAACGCTGTGATGAATGGCTAAACTTGAACTGCTGAGAATAGTCACCTTTCTGCTGCAGAGACAAAAGGTATAAGTCTAAAACTGCTAACAGGTTATGGGCCCAGATACGATGAATTATTCTACAGTTCGAAGCGCACATGCGATAACGAGGCGAGAAGATTGCCTGTTAGCACGGTTAGCATAGGAGTAGCTAGTTAGCCACGTGTTAAGCTAGTTTAGCACCGGGAGAACCGAGGGAAGCTAAAGCTAAGCTAACAAGGACCTAAGCTAAGCTACTGATGCTACAAACAAAAGCCATGGCGAATAGAACCACAAGGAAGAGCAAGTGGCCCACGTTCGACGGGAAAGCAGAAGAGTATGAGCTCTGGGAAGAGAGGATGCTGTGTTGCATGCACAGAGTGGGATTGAAGGAGACCATCCTTCGAGCACCCGCTGGAGAGCTGACCGCGGCACTGAGGGCTCAAGACGACAAGCTCAATGCTGACGCCTATTGTGAGTTAGCGCCGCTACTCGACAATACCAGTTTAGGCCTGATATTCAGAGACACGAAGGACAAGGGCCGAGAAAGTCTCAGAGTATTACGGGAGCACTATATTGGAAAAGGCAGGCCCCGGATCGTCACCTTGTACATAACCATGACTGCGCTGAAGAAAGCTGATAATGAGACGGTTACAGAATATATTATCTGAGCTGAGCAGATCATTACGGCACTCAGGAGCGTGGGAGAAGCACCGAGTGAGGGACTAATGATGGCGATGGTTATGCGGGGGTTACCCGAAAAATACAAGCCGTTCACACTAATGGTGACACGCGGTGACAGTGAAGTAACGCTGGGACAGTTCAAGGCAAAGTTGAGGAACTTCGAGGCCTCAGAAGATTCAGCCTCAGACGAGACGAGCGAGAGGGTGCTGAGGGTCCAAGCAGCAACAAAGAGAAAGCCCGCCAAACGATTCATCCCGATGGCGACGGAGAACGCGTCGGCGCATGTTGGCGATGCGGAGAGTAAGGCCATCGAAAAGATGACTGCAGAAAGAAAGTCTGGTGTAGCTTTTGTAAAAGCAAAGGGCACACAGACAAAGCGCCGCTCGGTGCGCGAGCATGCCAGGTGGTACCGGAGAAGCTGCGGGAGCAGATGACTACACCCTCAAAGTGCGAGCTGAAGAGACCAGCCTACAGAGACAACAACTACAGACCCACAGAAAAGGATTGATCATGGACACGGGAGCGTCGTCCCACATCATCAACGATAAGAACAAATTCAAGATTTGACAGCACCTTCAAGCCGGAGAGACACAGCATGGAATTAGCAGACGGGAGGCGTACCTTCGGGGTGGCAGAGGAGAAGCAGAGATGTGTCTGATAGACGGCGAGGGACGACGGTGTAAAGTGACTCTGAAGAACGCACTATACATCACATCGTACCCCCAAGAACTCTTTTCCGTGAAGTCTGCTACAGCTAACGGCGCCAAGGTGTTCTTCGACGAAGGTAGAGATGCTCTGATGTTATCGGATGGTACCAGGTTTGACATTTATGTATGTAAGAAAATGTACTATTTGCAAACAGAGTGTGATGTTGAAGATAAGTGTCATGTCAGCTATCCAAACGTGGCATGAGATTATGGGTCACTGCAATAATTATGAGGATGTTTTAAAGCTGCAGGATGTAACTGTAGGTATGCATATTAAGGGTACAAAGCGTAAGCCTGATAAAGAATGTACAGTATGCATAGAGCAGTGTTTCCCCTAGGATGGAGTCATAGCAGCGGTGCTAAGGCACATGGGCCCAGCATAATGTGAGCGCGGAGCGCGTGGAATTGTTTAGTGTGTGAGCGTGCGAAGTGCGCCCCGCCAATTTGTTTCTGTGTCTGCCAGCACAAGAAAGGCTCTTGAGGCCTGGTACCAGGGCCGGTTCTAGCCAATTTGCTGCCCTAGGCGAGATTTTATATATAAAGAATAAATGAAAAATCTCTACAAAAGACAAATACACTACAAAAACAGAAACTTATTGACATAGGTAATAGACGTCAAAATGGCTTCAAATGTATTCAGTATTGTATGAACATGTTTTAATTGGGGGGTGGACATCACCTCCTCTAGGGGGGTCCGGTATGCCCCCCGGGAAGATTTTTTTGAACATTTAAAGTAAAGTAAAATGCTTCAATCTGGTGCACTTTGAGCACACAATTACTCGAGACCTGATCTAGGGGGTACAACTCTAAACACCCATCTGAAAAAGATCGGTTTACATTTTAATAATCAATAAGTATGTGAACATAACCAATAACCTACCATAGCCAATAACAAATAAATGTAACTTATTTTATTTTTGTTGTTCATTTATATCTTATTTTACCAGTTAACATTTATTTATTTATGCATATTTTTGTATCTCTCCAACTTTAAACGATATTTTTGGTTTACTGTCCTATAGTATACATTGGAATGATTTCAAACCTGTTTTTATTTATCCTAATAATTATAAAGGAGTGCCTTGGAAATATGTGTTTTCATCATTTGTAAACACATATTTGTTTGAGACCCACTGAGATAACTTAGACTAAAATTAACTATCTATACACTCAGATGCCCCTTTCACACCGGCGCTTTTTCAGCTCGGAGCTGGAGCCTGAAAAGTACCGTTTTTTCCTGTTCACACCGCAGCGGCGCCGCCTCATAGCTCCGGAATGCGGTTCACTTCCAGCTCCAAAAAATTGTCGGTCTCGAGGCAAGAGCTTCGGAGCTAGAGGCAGCGTCGCTTACGTCTCTCTTACGTCGAGGCGTGCAGGAAACTAAACCCACCTCCCCTGAACATGGGTCGACTGAAGAGTCTCGTCATGCCTGCCTACAAGCAGTAGCGCTGAGCAAAGTGACTAGAAGGCAACCACACACTTATAAAAAAAAAAACACTTTATAAAGTCAGGCAACACTAACCAGGCTTCGTGTGATTCTGTTTATTTGTACCATCCGTTCGCTGTTATTGATCATTGTGGAGAGCAGGCAGACGTTTTGTTTTTTATTATAGCAGCTATTCGATGGAATCAATACATGGGCTGTACAGGTTGTCATGTCCGACTATCACAAGTAGAATCATAATGAAAAATACGCCGGTAAAATGTGCCTGTAGAACACGGCTTAGCAAGTAGTCAGTTTAGCTTCGGTTGCTATGCTAACATCACCCATGTTATACCAGAGAAACTTTCATAACAGCGTTGTGATGCCAAACATCGTCAATTCAGACTGACACACATTCACTTAAGGGGAACTGGGGATATGTATCAGCTGCTTGTGTGACAGTCAGACAGTGAATACTTTAGAGCCGTGTGAGCTAACCCGGAGCTAACGGGAGAATAAACTCCCGTGGAAGGGCAGCCAGCACTGCAGCGGTCGGTAAATGCCGCTGAAACACATTAATAAACAATGAACCACGGCACTCTGGAGAAAAGTATAAGGTTGGAGAAGTCGTTATTTAATTTAATCTGGCTTCGTATGATTAAAAGCAACACGATCATCGACCCGTTGTTGTTGTGAGCTCCGTTGGGGAGAAAATCAGCGATGTAAACGGTGACGTCATGACGCAGCAGCGGCAGCTCTGGGCGGTGTGAACTAGTGATGGGAATTATGGCTCTTTGAAGGGAGCCAGCTCTTATGGCTCCATTCCTTTCAAAGAGCCGTTCAAAAGAGCCGTTTTTATTAAAGGGGGCGGGGTTACTAGGTTTATAATAATCACCAGGATAATGATTGACAGACCTAATGTCAATAATCTGCATTGTAAACATGACACAGGGTGGCGCCATATCCATGTAATTCATGTCAGTGAATGTACTACTTTGAATTTACCCTATGTATGTGTTAAGTAAATACATTTGCCTTGCCTTGAATGAAATTCACGGAACTCTTAATATTAGAACATTCCGCTTTATCACTGCCTGGGTTTTGGTTGAAGTGCATCTAAATGCTGCTGCGTTTTCGCATTTGGCTTATTTTCCATCCGAAAAACACGTTGTCTACCTGTCCTGTAGGCCACCACTTGTTATGACTTCTCTCTCTCTCGTATTCCGTTAAGACCCACCCCATCTCACTCCTCATGCTGAAACCTACCAATCAGAGTAGGGGTGGGTCTTCACAGAATACGTTTGGGGAACAAAATCAAGCTTTTTAAAAGGCAAGTGTATTTTGACAGGCAGTGAGTGTGGACCAACGATTGAACGATAAAAAGAAGTCGGCTCTCACCAAGTACGACTCGGTTCCCTTCGTTCGTACCAAAGAGCCGTTCAAAAGAATCGGCTCGTTCGCTACCGACACATCACTAGTGTGAACAGAGCGGGAGCAGAAAAGGGAAACCGGAGCTGAACCAGAAAAGCTCTAGCTAGGAGCTAGAAAGGGAAAAGCGCTGGTGTGAAAGCCGCAACAGAGTCCTTTACCTCACTAAGCCTCTCAGTCTGACAGGAGAGCTCTCCTCCACCCTGGTTGTAGAAACATCTACTTCTTATATCCGTTAGCGCAGCTAGCACCAGATTCTAATAACAGTTTTAATGTTGTTAATGTGTTCAGGTCTGTGTCGGCATGTGAAGCCATTGTGAAGAAACAATACTCCTTGCTGGGGTGGGAATACAGAGACACTGATTCTGAGGATAATGCTGATTGTGATGAGGACGATAACATAACAAGCTGTGGTAAGATGCAAATTGTTTGTTAAATGAAAATATTCATGCATGATTTGTTTCTTTTATTTGTGAATTGCTTCACCAATAAACTGGCTTATTTTAGTTAGTTTGTTTGACCAGTGATTTTTTTAAATACTTTGTAGGAACATCATCAACGCTGGAGAGCAGTGCAAAACTTTATGGAGGAAATTCCAAAAAACCCTCTATCAGGAAAGAACCAGTGGTGGTCTTGACCAGACTTTCTGAAAATCAGATGAAAACGTTTTGTCCTACGACGCCTCTGGATGACCACAGTGAAAATGAATCTTCCAACAACTTGGATTGTGATATGCTGTGGGAACCAAAACAGAAGTCCGATGATTCCGATTCTCCCATCTCAAGTATCACAACATTGCACAATTACCGTAGCTACGAGCAATGAAGGGAAGATATCAACACCCGAAGCAAGTGCCAATACCGACGCTAAGAGTGCAGTAATGAACACATCAACACGACCAGCAAAAACGAAGGTAATTGACACAAAAACATTAAAATCCCTACCAGTCGGAGGAAGTTGCGATCAATTAACCCTTGTGCCCTCCTCGGGCATTTTTGTACATTTTTCCTGACTTTTTTTTTTTGATTTGGTAATCATTTCAGCTGTGTTATAGCTTTTGGCATGGATTTTTGCAAGAAGTCTTCTTTTGAGTCAAATTTTTGAAATCCAATGTCGTTTACTCTTACATGTTTTGTATACTCTCGTGATGCATTTTGCACCCTCTGGACCCCTTCGTGGCAAAAATGTACACGCTCATAAAAACTGCTATTAAATCATCATACATCAATATTTTATTAAACTTTTTTTTCCATGAATCACTTGAACAACTTCTAACGTGCTCAAAACTACCAAACATCCAATCATTTTCAGGATTTTAACCCTTTAAATGCCTGTTTCATTATTTGAATTATTTAATTTCTCTTAAAAAAAAACACAAAAAATGAATTTCTTTCAATATAATAATTAGTAGAGGGATGGAACTTTGGTGGTTATTAGAGTCTGGGATGTGTCAAAGATTAGCAACAAAATTGATTTGACTGCATTATTAATTTTTACGTAGTGTCAGATACTACCTCTGGACACCTTCGTGGCAAAAATGTACACGCCCCAAACAACTGCTATTAAATCATCATACATCAATATTTCTTTCAACTTTTTTTTTCATGAATCACATAAACAACTTCTAATGTACTCAAAACTACCAAACATTCAATCATTGGCAGGATTTTAACCCTTTAAACGCCTGTTTAATTATTTAATTTCTCTCAAAAATGCCTCATTGACTTCCATTCAGACCACATTTGTTGATCTCACTGCCATTGCAGTATAAAACCATGCATTTTGTAATGTCAGCATTTCATTTAGAAGAAAAGTAGTGATATTTGATATTTCTACTCTATTCCAACAGATTAAACCATTTTCCCACTGTAGGCCGATGCATGAAATTCTTACATTTTTGCCAGTTATATTATGGAGCCGTGTGACTACCAGGGGGCCCCGAGAGTGGTGTGTGTGTGTGTGTGTGTATGTGTGTGTGTGTGTGTGTGTGTGTGTGTATATGTGCGTGTGTGTGTGTCATTTCCAGCAGCAGACTAGCAGGTCCTGCAGCATGTGACCTGGTGCTCTCAGGTGATAGAACAACAATTGTTTAGGCCTGTGCACAACCAGCACACACCTCTCCTCCCTCTCCGTGTGTGTGTGTGTGTGTGTGTGTGTGTGTGTGTGTGAGAATCTGTAAGCATGCACAGATAATTTCATGGGAAAAAAAGGCCATCTTTTGAGGGATGTGTTTGATGTGTCTTTGAAGAGCTGCTTGATTACTCAAAAACAAAAAACAACTGTTAGTGTGTTTATGCACCTGGCTGCCAAAGATAAACATGCAGTTTGACCAAGGGCTTATTTCATTAGTGAGCAGAGAAGGAGAAAGACCTGGAGCAAAGAGAAGGAACTCAAATGATGAAGCTTTTCAGTGCAGAAGAGACTTCAGAAATAATCTTGTAGCCTTCTTCTGCCAGCGAGCTGCAGGACTCATCTGAAGAAGACACAAGGTTCAAGGGGGGGGGGGGTCTGACACTGAATGCTCTCTGGAGTCCAGCATTTCTTTGAGTTCCTCTGACCCTTCATCTGAAAGTGGAGAGGACACTGAGGGTCCGGCCCACCATCCACCACCACGGGGGGCTTTCTTCTCACAATCTGTGAGGACACCCTGGTTTTCCCCAGCTCCTGGGAGAACGACCTCCGTTCTTCTCTGTCCCCTCACTGTGGGCCGGACCTTCAGTGTCCTCTCCACTCAAAGAAATGCTGGACTCCAGAGAGCATTCAGTGTCAGACTCCAGAGAGCATTCAGTGTCAGACCCCAGCTCGAACCTTGTGTCTTCTTCAGATGAGTCCTGCAGCTCACTGGCAGAAGAAGGCTGCAAGATTATTTCTGAAGTCTCTTCTGCACTGAAAAGCTTCTTCATTTGAGTTCCTTCTCTTTGCTCCAGGTCTTTCTCCTTCTCTGCTCACTAATGAAATAAGCCCTTGGTCAAACTGCATGTTTATCTTTGGCAGCCAGGTGCATAAACACACTAACAGTTGTTTTTTGTTTTTGAGTAATCAAGCAGCTCTTCAAAGACACATCAAACACATCCCTCAAAAGATGGCCTTTTGTTCCCATGAAATGATCTGTGCATGCTTACAGATTCTCACACACACACACACACACACACACACACACACACACACACACACACACACACACGGAGAGGGAGGAGAGGTGTGTGCTGGTTGTGCACAGGCCTAAAAAAATGTTGTTCTATCACCTGAGAGCACCAGGTCACATGCTGCAGGACCTGCTAGTCTGCTGCTGGAAATGACACACACACACACACACGCACATATACACACACACACGCACACGCACACACACACCACTCTCGGGGCCCCCTGGTAGTCACACGGCTCCATAATATAACTGGCAAAAATGTAAGAATTTCATGCATCGGCCTACAGTGGGAAAATGGTTTAATCTGTTGGAATAGAGTAGAAATATCAAATATCACTACTTTTCTTCTAAATGAAATGCTGACATTACAAAATGCATGGTTTTATAATGCAATGGCAGTGAGATCAACAAATGTGGTCTGAATGGAAGTCAGAGGCATTTTTGAGATAAATGAAATAATGAAAATAATGAAACAGGCGTTTAAAGGGTTAAAATCGAAACCGAAAATGGTAGTTTTGAGTACGTTAGAAGTTGTTTGTGATTCATGAAAAAAAAGTTGAAAAAAATATTGATGTATGATGATTTAATAGAAGTTATTATGGGCGTGTACATCTTTGCCACGAAGGTGTCCAGAGGTAGTATCTGACACTACGTAAAAAATAGTAATGCAGTCAAATCAATTTTGTTGCTAATCTTTGACACATCCAAGACTCTAATAACCACCAAAGTTCCATCCCTCTACTAATTATTATATTGAAAAAAATTCATTTTTTGTGTTTTTTTGTAATAAATAATGAAATAATTCAAATAATTAAACAGGCATTTAAAGGGTTAAAATCCAGAAAAGTATTGAATGTTTGCTAGTTCTGAGTATGTTATAAGTTGTTTATGTGATTCATGAAACAAAAAGTAGAAAGAAATATTGATATATGATGATTTAATAGAAGTTATTATGGGCGTGTACATTTTTGCCACGAAGGTGTCCAGAGGTAGTATCTGACACTACGTACAAAATAATAATGCAGTCAAATCAATTTTGTTGCTAATCTTTGACACATCCAAGACTCTAATAACCACCAAAGTTCCATCCCTCTACTAATTATTATATTGAAAAATAATTATGTTTTGTGTTTTTTCGTAAGAAAAAATGAAATAATTCAAATAATTAAACAAGCATTTAAAGGGTTAAAATCCTGCCAATGATTGAATGTTTGGTAGTTTTGAATACGTTAGAAGTTGTATGTGATTCATGAAAAAAAAAGTTGAAAGAAATATTGATGTATGATGATTTAATAGCAGTTATTATGGGCATGTACATTTTTGCCACGAAGGTGTCCAGAGGTAGTATCTGATACTACGTAAAAAATAATAATGCAGTCAAATCAATTTTGTTGCTAATCTTTGACACATCCAAGACTCTAATAACCACCAAAGTTCCATCCCTCTACTAATTATTATATTGAAAAAAATTCATTTTTTGTGTTTTTTGTCATAAATAATGAAATAATTCAAATAATTAAACAGGCATTTAAAGGGTTAAAACCCAGAAAATTATTGAATGTTTGCTAGTTTTGAGAACGTTATAAGTTGTTTAAGTGATTCATGAAAAAAAAAGTAGAAAGAAATGTTGATGTATGAAGATTTAATAGCAGTTATTATGGGCGTGTACATTTTTGCCACAAAGGGGTCGAAAGGTTGAAAATTCGAGGAGGGCACAAGGGTTAATAACTTTGAATCCTAATAAATTCCTTGTCATATTGATCCTGTCATGGACAAAACATAAAAAATAAATACATATTTACATAGCTTGTGGTTTATGTACATATTTTCGGCTGACCCTCTAACATTAGGCATGGTTGTTTTAAGGGGGAACTAATATTTTACTTTTAAAGTGAAGTATGAGATAAAGAAACACATAAACAATGACCATTCAGTTTGCTGATCCATCTTCTTTTTGCAATTGAATTGGGTGACACTTAACTCTTATTGGCCCAATCGCAGTCACCTGAATTAATAATGCACACCATAAACATCTATTTTACAGATGGTGGATATTGAGACATAATTTATAAGATGCAACATTTATTCTCTCTTTTTAAAAAAATGATATGGGCAACTATAAATTAATTTACCGTCATCAGTTTGGATATGCCCTAGCAATGAAATGAAAATCGCGAAGGTGATTCCGGTTTTCAAATCTGGTGATAAATCAAGTTTTAATAATTATAGACTCATTTCTTTACTACCACAATTCTCAAAAATCCTGGAAAAACTCTTTAACAACCGTCTGGAGTCATTCCTCA
The DNA here is from genome assembly GCF_902827165.1 of Trematomus bernacchii. Classification (NCBI taxonomy): domain Eukaryota; kingdom Metazoa; phylum Chordata; class Actinopteri; order Perciformes; family Nototheniidae; genus Trematomus; species Trematomus bernacchii. Next base: position 10,406,281 of record NW_022987714.1, on the reverse strand, counting down.
GCAAATTGTATATACTACGCCCCAGCCAATATGGATTTCAGAAAAATCACTCTACTTCTTCAGCAGTAATTGAACTGGTTGAAGAAATAAACAACATTGATAAAAAAATGATTACAGCTGGTATTCATTGACCTTAAACAGGCTTTTGATACTGTGAACCATACTATACTGCTACACAAATTAGAACATTATGGCATAAGGGGTCAAGCCAAAGAATGGGTTAAGAGTTATCTGATAAATAGGCTACAATATGTGGATATAGACGAGGCGAAATCAAACAATCTTCCTACAGTATAACATGTGGAGTCCCTCAAGGATCAATTTTAGGTCCAAAACTGTTCCTGATTTATATTAATGACATCAACACCTCCGACATGTTAGAATTCATCTTGTTTGCCGATGATACCACCATTCTCTGCTCCCATCATAATCTTGGTGATCTTGTTAAAATTGTTAATGCAGAATTAGAAATACTATGTAACTGGTTTGCAGTTAATAAATTATCCCTTAATGTGGCCAAAACAAATTACATGTTATAGAGGGAAAGTTTACCCAAACGAGAAACGGAGATCCGACCGATAAAGCAAACACACCACTTGAGTTGGTGAACACTGATCTAGCTGGTCCAGTTAATAACGAGTCCATAAATGGCTTCAAGTATATGCAGTCATTTACAGATGTGTGTACAGGGGCAGTGTTTGTTTATTTCCTGAAAGCGAAGAGTGACGCAGTTCAAGCCACTGAGAAGTATCTGGCAGATGTAGCTCCCTATGGGACTGTAAAATGCATTGGATCAGATAACGGGACTGAGTTCACTAGTAAGGAGTTTCAGACCCTATTGATAAAGAACAAGATCAGACATGAGACGTCTTGTCCTTATTCCCCACATCAGAACGGGACAGCTGAAAGAGAAGGGCGCACTCTTTTTGAAATGGCCAGGTGTATGCTTATTGACAGTGATCTGCCTAAAAACCTTTGGCACTATGCCATTCAGGAAGCAGCCCATATCAGAAACCGGTGTTTTAATAAGCACACGGGCACTACGCCATATTCAGCACTGACAGGGAAAAAGTGTAACTTAGCTAGGATGCATAAGTTTGGAGCAGTGTGTTATGCGTACCAGCAGGACAGGGGAAAATTAGATACTAGATGTGAGAAAGGACGTTTTGTAGGGCATGACAAGGGAAGCCCCGCCTATCTAGTTTACTACCCCAACAAAGAGAAGGTGCAGAAGCACAGACTAGTAAAGTTTATCACCAGCAAAACTTGTGATAGCGAGACTCAGACACAGAGGCTAGAACAGGATTCGGAGGAAGACTGCGAAGAGGGAGTAAAGGCCCCACAGCCTAGTGTACTGCGCACAGACAGACCAACGCTCCACAGTCAGCTCCAGAGGATGATGGCGAACAGCACTCTAGGGTGTCGTCACATGCCTCAGACAGTGGGAGATATCCCAATAGGGAGCGCAAACCCCCTGAGTACTTGAAAGATTATACTCAGGAAGATAGTGATGAGGATGATAAAACACTCATTAGTGTAGATTATTGTTACAGAGCAGTTTGCGGTGTACCTCTGACCTTTAAAGAGGCCATGACATCGACTGAGTCAGAAAACTGGGGAAAAGCGATGGATGAGGAAATTAAGTCTCTAGAAGACAATCAGACTTTTACCCTGACAAAATTGCCTGAGAGCAGAAAAACAGTGGGAGGTAAATGGGTCTATTCAGTTAAGGGAGACGTTGACGGACACGACAAATACAAAGCTAGGTTCGTAGCGAAAGGATACAGTCAGAGGGCGGGGATAGATTACGGGGAGACGTTCTCACCAACAGCCAACCTGACAAGTGTACATGTATTAATGCAAAAGGCAACCCAAGAGGATTTGATTTTACACCAGATGGATGTAAAGACAGCCTACCTGCATGCACCCATCGATCACGACATTTACATGGAACAACCTGAGGGTTATGTAAAGGAGGGAGGAAAGCTAGTGTGTAAGCTAGAGAAGTACATTTACGGCCTGAAGCAGTCAGGGTGAAATTGGAATAAGATGTTGCATGAATGCTTAACAGATGACAATTTCACTCCGAAGCCGTCAGACCACTGCGTGTACTCCAAGGAGTCTAAAGAGGGAAAAGTAATAATTGCTATCTGGGTCGATGATCTTATCATTGCAGCCAGCAACACCAAGATTTTAGAGAAAGTGAAGAACATACTTTCCACAAAATTTAAAATGAAGGATTTGGGGAGATTAAATCATTTTCTGGGCATGGATTTCAGTCAGTCTGATGGCTGTGTGAAAGTGTCACAAAAAGAGGTATGTGAAAAAAATATTGGAACGTTTTGACATGCAGGAGTGTAGGATAGAGAGACACCTTGTGACCAAAAGTTAGACTACGGATGAAATGGTTGCAGATGTGATGACCAAGCCTGTTTCCAAACTGAAGCTGAGGAAATTTGAAGGGACCATGTTTGGTGTGTAAAATGTGTTGAAGAAGCCCACATTTAAATCATTTGTACCATGTTTTTGCTTTGTTAATTAAATATGAACAGGTATACAGTAAGAATATAATTCATAAGTGGGAGTGTTGAGGTATAACATACAGAGACATGTTTATGTATGACTCCATGTAATACTGTGTACCATATTGCTTTATGTAAGTAGCTGCGACTACTACTGTGTTCATTGGATAGCGCTGTAGCACATGATTGTGATGTCACTACCTGGGGTATAAGACCGTTGGAGTCACGCCCCTTCTCTCTGTCCTCTTGACCTGTGTGTATCTAATAAATAACGCCGTGATGAATGGCTAAACTTGAACTGCTGAGAATAGTCACCTTTCTGCTACAGAGACGAAAGGTATAAGTCTAAATCTGCTAACAGAGACAATAACAGGCTATAGATGCGGACATATACACACAAATATATTTATATAAATATATACAATTTTTAAAGTATGAGAGCACTCTCATAATAACGTAACACAATCAGTAGGCTCGTCTCAATTGAATATTTCACCTCCTCCTTTCCCTCACTCGCGTCCCTTCCTTGCGTCTTAGCTCCGGGAAGATGCGAGGAGGTGACGCGAGGACAGAGGAGTCCTCAGGTATTAATTGGGACGTCCTCGTTCACTCAAACGTCACTCTTAAACGACGTCTGTTAATGATGACATGTGCACAGCTGTATCCCCTCTCATCGGGTTTAACTGAATAACCCGTTAGAACCGGCACATTTGTTTGTAAATATTTATTTAAAGGGCCCATGTCATGGCCATTTCCACTGATCATAATTACATTGTTGAGGTATACTAAAATAGATTTATACTGTGCAATTTTCCAAACTCACATTGGTTTCGCATACAGCATCTCTGTCAAGCATGTGTATTCAGCAGTATTCACTTTCTCCACTAAACGACTCGTTGGAGCTCTTGCCCCCCCCTCCCTGTGAGCCTAGTGTGCTCCGATTGGTCAGCTCGGCCACTCGTTCTGATTAGTCAACCACCAGAGAGGCTGCGCCCATGTCAGTGCTTTTCCCGGCTGCTCTCAGCGTAACATCAGTCTTATCATGGCGTCGGTACAGCGGTATATTTTATATACATATATATTTTTAACTGTTATAGAAGAGTGTGACGGCCCCAGGGCCTTTGTCTTACGATGGGGTGGAGCTGAAGAGGCTAATCAGCACGATCACGGACACCTCCGGACACAGTCTCTCTCCAAAGCGGCTGCAGGAAGACTAACTCTGCGATCCTCTCAACCACCTATCTTTGCATTTACCACAATAAATGTGCCGTGGTTTTGTAAACTCGTGTATGTCTCCTTGTCTTTCCGTTGTGGCCTACGAGCTACTCTCATAACAAAGAGTAAGTTATTTTTACCCGTTATAAACTACTACTGTTTGATGAGAAATCAAATCATGGTTTGCTATATATGAATTCAGGGAAGAAAGGATAGGCCTACTAAGTATTTCCATTAAACTTTATTTTTAGAAATGTACAAAATGAACATAAATATACATATATACACACGGTATATCATTCATTCCTCCTCCTCGCATCTTGCCTGCGCACAGTCGGTGCGGTGCCTTTTAGCACCCTCAGTAGTAGTAGAATCCCTTCCCCGTCATGGATTGTCCGCCAGGATCTGGCTGGACGAAATCAAATGCAAATCACAAAATATTAGAGAAACTTAGTTGTTTTAGATTAGTTAGTAGTAGTTGTGTAATGAACAGCTTGCCTGCTAATATGCTAACCTAGCTTTGTTTACCTTGGTAGCTAACACGATATGAACGTTAGCTTGGAGGAAAGGCAACTATAATGCAGTGTAATAAAACTACTATGAACAAAAGCTAGTGGTTCATATTAGGCTAGCAATAACGTGTTTATAATTGCAATCGTATACGGGTATTCTGCTACCATACAATGTAACTTGCATGAATACATTGTTTTGTGCTAGCATACAGCTAGCCTCGTTAGCTACATGCAGTATATGTACGGTCACAATGTACGGTAAATCACAGTACAGTATACTGTATGAGTATTCCGTGTGTGTGACTGCAGACATTCTCCTGCCATGACAAACATGTAAGGCCATCTGCTGACATTGTAGTTGATATATTTAAACGCTAGCAACGTAGCATCACAAAAATGTTTTTCTGACCAAAACTAGCTCTAGCTCCGTGTGTTAGATCACTACGCCAGCTATAATGTAATTACGTTTCGCGACTGACCGGCAAATCACCCGGAGTATACTGTCAATAGGTATTTTGTGTGTGAATGCAGACATTCTCCTGCTATGAGATACATGTATGCAAGGCCATCTGCTGATATTAGAGTTGATATATGGAAACTCTAGCAACTTAGTTAGCACAGTTAGCACTGTGTCAATGGCTTAGCAGTCCAACACAGTTTACACATTTAAACAGTCTTGTTTGATAAATACACAAATAACAATGCAAACTTACAGGTTGTATACCCAGATCTTCCCCTGCTCCAAACGGTCCAAACAAGCTGTGCATATCCGGCCTCAAACTGGGCAATGTTTTGGAAGCTTTCGTCTGTGAAATGCCGGTTCTTCGAACCTCTGGAGGAGGAACACGCCGCTGCTGGTGTGGCCATAGCTCTTCGGGATTGGTCCATTTCGAAGAATCAAATGGGCAGTGACGTATCTCCAACGAGGCGTTTTGGGGAGGTATTTTCTGTGTTAGAGTTTTACTCGCTACAGGGTGTACTTTGAGGGTTTTGACTCTGCACACCGTTTACATGCATAAAAACCTTCATAACACACAAGGGGACGGGTAATAACCGGAAAAGCATGACATGGGAGCTTTAAATGAATGAATCTTTCTCTTGTTAGTCAAGGAATTCAATGTATGATGGTTGGTCCTGCTTTTGTGTTCCGTTGTGGTGTAAAAGGTAGCCTACATTTAAATACAAATATAATTATAGTATGTGTGTCCTGTAGATCCCCACATTCACCACAAACCCACATTCAGGACTGAATTTTAAATAATTTAACTACTGAATATTTTAACACAAAACTATAAAATAATTGTTATTCATCAAGATCTAGCCATTTATGAAATAGCTTTCTTAATAGCTATGTTTTAGTGACGTTCAAAATCTTTAAACATGACTTAAATTGTTAGTATAACCTTAAGAAATGAATTGCCCATAATAATTCCCACGGAGCTGTGTGCACTTATACATTTATGTGACGCTTTTCCACTCATTCTTCCAGTTCTTGTGTACATTACAATATAGAATGTATTTAATGATGAATAAACAGTGAGGGGTATGAACACACTAGATATACACAGTAGCCTATGAACAGTATTAACAGTGTGTATGAATATGCTAAGATATATAAAGTATGAAAACGGTAAGCAGTGCAAGTATAGTATACAAATATATAGATATTAATTTCATGATGATAAACATTGTGGAACAATGATGAAAAATGTGAATGGAAGTGGCGACGTAAAACTGACACAAAACAACAACAAACTTTTGCGGAGCCAATTGGAGAGTTTCATCACCAGCACGGGGTAACAACCAGATTTCAACGTCTCATGTAGTCGAGCCTCCAGAGCAAGTCGGACAAAATAGGCTTGTTTGAGATGAGCGAGACCGACGTAGACCTGCGCGATCGCCGTCTTGCTAGTGCGTTGCATGATGGTTAGTAATTTTGTCCGACTTGCTGGAGGCTCGACTGCATGAGACGTTGAAATCTCGCGGGACAAAGACGCCGGCAGCCTTGAGAGCGAGGCGGAGCAGTTTCTCTCCACGAGCTGCAGAAGCGAAATGCTTGATGGGAAACGACTCGCTGGTATATCGAGCTGAGCGCTCATAGGTGGTTTTTACCCCGTGCTGGTGATGAAACTCTCCAATTGGCTCCGCAAAAGTTTGTTGTTTTGTGTCAGTTTTACGTCGCCACTTCCATTCACATTTTTCATCATTGTTCCACAATGTTTATCATCATGAAATTAATATCTATTTTATACTATACTTGCACTGCTTACCGTTTTCATACTTTATATATCTTAGCATATTCATACACACTGCATACTGCTCACAGGCTGCTGTGTATATCTAGTGTATTCATACCCCTCACTGTTTATTCATCATTCAATTCATTCTATATTTTATTCTGTAGATTGTGTACATTACTTTTCACTTTACTGCTTTTTGCACTCCTGGTTAGAAGCTAAACTGCATTTCGTTGTCTCAGTACCTGTAATCTGTGCAATAACAATAAAGTTGAATCTAATCTTGAGCAGGAACAAATGTATTTACTTAGTACATATCTGACATTAACGATTAAACACATTTGTGCATTCTTTAGAAGAGAGAAACTTGCTCTGTCATAGGCCTACTGGCCTATGAAACAGGATTGATTGGAAGAATTTAAAACAACGTAAATACATGGTATAATTCCACAAGTGGTGATAGGATGATATGGTGATACACACTCTTGTACAGTAGGTGGCGGTATGCACCTTAAAGTTGTTTGGAATCCGCCAAAAACCGAGAGAAGAAGAAGAAGCCGACTCCGAGGTTGCGGTCGAATAGTCCGGGGGTGTTTCTCAATCGCGAGTAAAGCTGCTTCCGAGCCACTATTTCAAGCATACTACGTCATCGAGTGCCGCCGAAGTACTGTTCCAATCTCCAGCATACTTGGAAATCTACCGAGCCCGGGGTACTCCGTTTGGAGAAATATCGAGGCTGCACATGAGTAGACTCCGCGGTCTTAAAATCCCCACAATGCTTTGCGCACGGACCAATTTCCCCAAATCTGTGGCGGAAGATGTAAGGCGGGGCCTCTCATATGACACACACCGGCACACTTGCTAGCCTGTTCCACTCTTCGTTTTCCGAATGCCAGGAAGTATTCTTGACTCGCTTCTGAAGCAAGATGCTCGGCAGACATGTGCTACCAAGCAAGCGTACTCGCGATTGAGAAACACCCCGGGGCTGCGTTTCACTTCGGTTAAATGGATTCCTTGGGTCGTTTCCCTGCGACTAGTCCCTCCCACCAGGGAAGCATGGAGAGACGCAAGGAAACCACGAGAAGCAGGGAAATGAGTTTTAAGAGCAATGGGACGTCCTTTCCTCCGGAGCGTCACGTGAAGCGACGTCCGTTTGTGATGACGCCGCACAGCTGATCGTCTGACAGCAGCCAGCTCTGTCCCCGTTATTTTCACAAACACCCCCGCCTCTGTTAGTACACATTTACTGACACAAACATTTGTATCATCTGTTGTAGACCCAAATAAATAAAATCAAATAAGAACTAATTCTCAAAAAAGATAAACGCCATTCTTAAAATGTATAAACGAATATTAGTTTGATTAATATTGATTAGAGTGCACAATATAAATAAAATAATTGAGAGAAGAAAAAGAGATATGTTATCTATCAAAACCCAGTTAGATTAACATTCATTGGATTGCACACTTAGTTTGTTTGTGTGGATATGTAGCAAATTAACATGTTAAATAGCACTTAATGACTGACTGAATGGAAATGACAATAAATGAAAATGTAAAACGAAAAAAGCGATCACGAAAATGTTTCCAATAAATGAATGAAATGATTTTTGTCCACTTTGTTGTTCAGATATATCACATATTTGTAACTGAATGATGCATTCATTGAAACAAAACACAGTATGAACTGAGGAGTGAGTCCCGTGAGTTTCATGTGTTTTCTTCACTCCGCTGGGAAATTGCTCTCATGTCAAGAAGCATCAGATCATTGCATGCGCTGCATCGTCCAATCGGTGAGCGATACACAGTAAGGGGGCGGGGTGAGTGTCTGAGGATTTCATCGAAGGATGGTCTGGTGGTTCCTCGATTATAGCTCCTCCATTATAGCTCCTCGCTCCTCGGTCCTCCGGCAAAAATAAGGCCATTGGGACGCTACTCAAGATGGCGCAGACAAATCAACTTCCGGTGAGACCGAGACCGAGGAGCGAGGAAATGAAAAATAAGAGAAGTGAAACGCAGCCCATTTAGCTTAGGAACCTTCCTAACGGAGTGAAATGACCCGGAAGTCCCTCAGTGGCAGCCATGATAAGTGCCGTTCGAATTCTCTAAATTAAAGGAAAGGAGGTTTCAAACTTCCATTATAACCTCCTTTAGCTTAGGAACCACTGGACCTCCCTAACCTAAAGGAGAGGAGAAAATGCTGCCCCACAATGCCTTGCGGCCGCCGTATTTGCCATCGCACAACAGTCGGCCGTTCACGGAAACAACCGATTATGAACGAGAAATTATATCATGAAAGTTACGGTGCTTATTAAGCATTTTAAAACGTATGTGGTAAGTTGCCAAAGTGCTTTGTTTTGAACGTTCATCAGTATTATAATCAAAAAGAGAAATATGAACGTTAGTTTTTACTGAAATGATCAAATAAAGTCAACATGTCACAGTCTTTACTGAGCTGTGTGGGGTTTGTTCAACTTTTAAAAGATGTTTGAATGGTGATATACACAGTGATAGATGTTAAGGACTAACGTTTATAATAAATACATTTGTATTGATTTTAAGATCTTTTCATACAGTCATACGTATTGGGATCATTTGTATTAATGTGGACCGGAGGGAGAGGGTGACGAGCATAAGTTTCACTTTCCTTTTTTATTTCAATTCCAACTTTGGTCATGAAGAATATGTTTCTCTGTTGTCCCCGTTCATAAAGCATAAAACAACAGCATCAGAGCACGGTGCAGAGTCTCTAGATGAGTTTACAGTAGTCCCTCGTTCTTATTAAACATCCATGTTGTAGTCCGCTGTATAGAAAACTGTAGTTTCCATAGTTTCCCCACAGCAGCAGACGCACATTTATGACCTCCGCTGGCGCATCATAAACACGTCGGATAGTGAAAGTGCAGTCGGATTCTCTAAAGTACCGCAGTCTCTTCTCCTAAATCCTTTTGAATTCTCCTATCCACTATCCCTTAACCCCGTGACGTTTCACTCAGAGGTTAAGGAATCAGTGTTAATTTCGTCAACGAAAACTATGACGAAAAATGTTCGTCAACGACCTTTTGTACACGACTAACACGAGACGATGACGAGCTAAAAATAGATTCTTGATAACGAAAATTTGACGAAATGTATATTTAGTTTTCGTTGACGAGACGAGACGGGACTACGGTGTTAATGGTGGACTATCGGACATTCAAAATGCAGGGTATTTCCCCACAATTGCCCGTCTTGTCTGTCAAAATGCATCTTACGTTTCTAACTTGCAATATCATTATTTCCGCTCTCTTCACTCCAGAAGAGCGATCTCCCTGTCTCTCTCTGTGTGTGCGGGGGGTGGGGCCTAACAGACACGCTGCAGCGGCACACAGAGATCTGCCGGGGACGGAGTGTTCAGAGAGTATAGAGACACTCTACAAGGCTCGATGTGGACAAAGCTCGTTTGCCATGTTTTCGCGTTAGCGCGTTGACACGAGTAGAGTAGTCTGTCCAAACAGCCGGCCAAAAGGCGTCATATTCAATCGGAGAAATGCACAATTTTCGACTTCCTTAACTCGTAGCTCTGTTGCCTCAATTACGAGTAACGTTATCACATCAGGTGTGCAGAGGTGGGAGAAGTAGCCTACTCAGATCTTGTAGCTAAGTAAAAAAAATACCATAGTGTAGAAAGAGTTCCTCAAGTCAAAGTCAGGGATGCAAACTTGTCACCTTTCGGCGAAATTCGCCGTTTTGATTCCAAAATAGGTCGTTTGTGTGATTCATGTAGATCTGCAATAAAAATATTTTTGGGATATGGGGGGGGTCTGGGACCCGGAGTAATCTGCGGCCGCGAGCTGTTATGTGCCATCATGACACGCATGGTGTTCTTTTTTTATATATTATAATGAAGCGCGAGCACAAGTCTTCCTGCCTGTCAGCTCTGCTCATGGATGTATAATAAGGCTCTGCTGCTCCGGGATGAGGGTCTAGCTTCAGCAGCTACATTACCTACGGTGCGTTCGTTAATATTAACTGTGCGGGCACAGACTGGACCGCTGGTTAGAACGGGGTGTTCAGAGCAGAGCTCCCTGTCGGAGCGGCAGAGCGTGATGTGCACTGAAAAGTGTTTCTGTCGCAATATTATTTAATGAATCGTTGAGCTAGCTAACTAGCATACATTGTCACTATCTGCTAACGTTAGCTTTAGCCTTCGTTTTCAAATAGTTTCTTTCATAGCCTATAAATGGAGGTGGTATAATGGCGCATTTCCATTGCAGCGCGTAGCTCGCTTTAAGCGTGCCGTGTCGTGCCGTCCCCTTTTTTGGTTGTGCTTCCACTAGGCCTCGTTCCGGCGCGGCACGGCGCGGGGCCACTTTTTCCCCTCTTTTCTGGCCCTAGAAAATTGTGGTTCTATCGGGGCCAACAAACAGGGCTGAGTCGGGCTGAGTATGCTAAACTAGAGAGAGGAGCGCTGGCAAGAGGGCTAGAACTACAACAAGATGGACATATTTGACCGTGATTTAATTGTAATACACGTTTCAAAATGATGCCGAAGTAACAACATACTGATACCGGTTAGTAAAAACCATGAATTAATGCTTTGTCAAGTCTGCAGACAGACGGCAGGCGAAAAACCTTTTAAAATTCGTGTTTTTCTAGATGGAGATTGGCTAAGCTAACGCAGTATATGCCCCGACCGTCCACACTCACAACAACGGCCTATACAGACATAAATAAGGCAGCGACTGTATTCACCATGACACAGGCAGTCTGTGGTGTGTACTTGTTTAACTTTTGTCGAGTTTCTGAACATATATAAGGAGCTGTGAGCTCTGAGTGCTCACAGCTAACGGCTGTGTTGTGTTTCTGGATTTCTCATTGAAGATGACGTCACGGCTCCGCCTACACTGCGTTACTATAGTAACTACCCCAGTTCCTAAACTGTAATGGAAGCGCAGCATGAAGTGAGTCGGCCCTGTTAAGGCCCAACGCGGCCAAGCCGTACCGAGCCGTACCGAGTGTGGCCGAGGCCGACCGTGTAGTGGAAATGCGCCATAAGTATCTTGTACTTGAGTAAAAGTAGAAGCACTCAGGTCTTGTACTTGAGTAAAAGTAGAAGCACTCAGGTCTTGTACTTGAGTACAAGTAGAAGCACTCAGGTCTTGTACTTGAGTACAAGTAGAAGCACTCAGATCTTGTGCTTGAGTAAAAGTAGAAGTACTCAGATCTTGTTCTTGAGTAAAAGTAGAAGTACTCAGATCTTGTTCTTGAGTAAAAGTAGAAGTACTCAGATCTTGTTCTTGAGTAAAAGTAGAAGTACTCAGATCTTGTACTTTAGTAAAAGTAGAAGTACTCAGATCTTGTACTTTAGTAAAAGTAGAAGTACTCAGATCTTGTACTTGAGTAAAAGTAGAAGTACCAGAGTGTAGGAATACTCTGTTACAGTAAAAGTCCTGCATTCAAAATGTTCCTCAAGTAAAAGTAGAAAAGTATTCTCATCAAAATATAGTGAAAGTAGCGACAGTAAAAGTAGTCATTGTGCAGATTGGTCCATTTCAGAATAATATATATGATATGTTTTATAATGATTGATCATGAAAGTGTTCTCAAAGCTGGTAAAGGTGCAGCTAGTTTGAATGACTTTGTATACTGCAGGGTAGCTTGTGAATTTACTCCAGGTGGAACTAAAGTCTGATTTAACACTTGATTATATTTCACATCATTCATCCACATCTGTGAAGCAACTAAAGGTATTAAATACATGTAGTGGAGGAAAAGTACACCATTTACCTCTGAACTGTAGAGGAGTAGAAGAACAAAGTAGCAAAACATTGAAATACTTAAATAAAGTACAAGTATCTCAAAATTGTACCCAAGTATAGTACTTGAGTTTATGAACTTAGTTACTTTACACCACTGGCTATAAAGATAGAAAGACAGCCTTGCACAGAGGCATGAAAATACATTTTCAAAATGCTCAACAGTCCTGCCAAAATTATAAACTGACTGCTACACAATTAAAATAAATGCTTAAATATATTTCTATTAGATGTGACTCTTTGGCGTTTCTGTTATTATTAACTGCTGCTTTAGTTGTTCTGACTGCTAAAATCCTCTGTTATTCCTCATTTTAAAGCCGATATTCCGTGGGGTCGGGGGGCTCGGATCCTTGTCACCTTTTTCATACCTGATGAGTTTGCATCCCTGCAAAGTATGATCATCAAAATATAGTTAAAGTAGCGACAGTAAAAGTATTCATTGTGCAGATTGGTCCATTTCAGAATAATATATATGATATGTTTTATAATGATTGATCATTAAAGTGTTCTCAAAGCTGGTAAAGGTGCAGCTAGTTTGAATGACTTTGTATACTGCAGGGTAGCTTGTGAATTTACTCCAGGTGGAACTAAAGTCTGAGTTAACACTTGATTATATTTCACATCATTCATCCACATCTGTGAAGTAACTAAAGGTATTAAATACATGTAGTGGAGTAGAAGTACACCATTTAACTATGAACTGTAGTGGAGTAGAAGTACACAGTAGCAAAACATTTAAATACTCCAGTAAAGTACAAGTACCTCAACATTTTACTCAAGTACAGTAGCCTACAATATTTTAACATAATTATATATATTTCATTTATTTCACATTTAAATAAAGCAATTAATTCGGTTAACAATTTGTTAGTTTTTTCCTTTAAAAAATAACAAAAAGTAAATACAAGAATACCGTTAAAGTACCGGATCGATAAGCAGTATCGATAAGACTATAGTACCGTAGAAAACCTTAATGATACCCATCCCTAGATATTACACAAGTAAAGTGTTAAGAGAGTGAAATGTTGCTTTACGAATTTCAACACTTGATGCTGTCACCTTGATTACAATGTCAGAAACCTGTATTTGCCTAACTGAATTGGTTTAAAGAGAGAAAACATTTTGACTAAAAGTTGACTAAAATGTATTTTTTCGTCGACTAAAACTAGACTAAAACGTTTGGAGTTTTCGTCGACTAAAACTAGACTAAAACTATGAAGGATAGAAATGACTAAAATGTGACTAAAACTAATAACCATTTTCGTCTAAAGACTAAGACTAAATCAAAAACAGCTGCCAAAATTAACACTGTAACGAATAGACGATAGGGTTAGAATTTAGGAGCTGATTTTTGGACTATTCGACCGCAACCCGAGCTGTCCGACTTCAGGCGAGCTTTTTGAGACCTCCCCCGGCTGCAATCGGCTATTCTCGTCTACTTTCGAGGCGAGCCGCAGCTCATCTCAAACAAGCCTAGTAACTCAGACTCTCCGAAACTACTGGCCAAAGCGTCTTCACCCTCGGATGTAAATTGACACTTTCGCTAAGAAAACAACGTAACAGGGCGTCTACTTGTAATTGAAAAACCCCTCCCCTCTTTCCAACAAAAAATAAGAGAAGGCAGGCAACATGGTGGTCAACACCATCCACTGGTTCAGGAAGGGGCTGCGGCTGCACGACAACCCGTCTCTAAGGGACTCAATCCGGGATGCGGACACCCTGCGCTGCGTTTACATCCTGACCTGGACCCCTGGTTTGCAGGGTCCTCCAATGTGGGCATCAACAGGTGGAGGTAAGAGTGGGACCGGAAGTCGGAAGTTATACATTAGTGGGTGGAGCCATGGGGGAGGGTTTAAGAGGACTGCACCTCAACCCAACATTTAGTGGACCCTAATTATACACATACACTATGATATCTTCCCTACACTGACCTCCCTGTTTGTCCAAATGTACAACTTTAGTTCAATTCTACATAGCATTTTTGTACATCCCTTTCAAAAATCTTATAATTAAATGTCTAACTGAAGTGAAATATGTCACATACACACTTTAAATCAGTTATACCCCTTAATTGTTAATTCATGTAGAACTTATTTGTTGAAATAATAACTCTTGATTACTCAAATTCGACACCTGTAACTCTGTGTTTGCTTCCAAAAGCTTTTTAATATGTAGGGAATTGTGAACACTACTATGCTTACATTTCACTGTGTTTTCATAATTCAGCTCATCCTCAACCCATTATTGCAGTAGTTAAGTACCAATTTTGTTATCAGTAATTATTATGTCACACTTAAACCAAATCTAAATCCACTAACTGGGATATAATTATATGTTTATCATTTGAACAGCACAACAAAATGCCAGAACCAATCAATATCTCTTTAAAGTGTGTTGTTAAATGCTTTGGATATAGCCTGTTATTCGCCAAGTGTGTACAAAGATGTTGCCATCTAAACTCTGCCACTCCCCCTGAGTTACAAACAACTTTCAAGCAAGTTTTCAAAAAAAGCAGCAATGGTTTCTAATGGGCCTTGTGACATTACATTTTCTTGCAATCAGTTTGGCCTCTTCTCAATTATAACAGACCTAACAGGCTTTTTATTAACTGCTCAGCTGTGGCATGGGGGTGGTATCACAAGAAAAACTGGCAACAGTTCATACCCCATTTATACAATATGTGGTCTGCAACTGTGGTGCAATCTGATTCATTAGTGATGACAACCTAGGCCATTTTCAAATCATCCTAGGTAAAAATCGAACTATATTCCTTTTTTCTTTGATAAATGTACATTTATATCACTTAAGAGTTCCTTTTAAAAGTAAAATAATACAGAATGTTATGGAGTGTGTGTTTTCTTAATAGTCGTTCTAGCATTTATATTTTGTTTACAGCAGGTTTAGTTGTCCCCTGTTCTTTATTATTACAATAATTAACATCAAGGATGCATGCTAAATCATGGCATCTTCCTTTGTTTTCTTTAACTGTTTCTTTTGAATATTTTCCTTAGCATAATAGTTAGCTACCCATTAGTAACTTGCAGAAAAGGAGCTACTCTATTTGCTCAAATATATATTTGAAACGCATGTGTATAATAAGAGGAATAATATTAAAATAGAGTGAATATTTAAAAAAGTGTGACATTTTCACTGAATCCTTTCTCTGCTGATATTTAAACCTCACACGTTATCATTGGCCTCATATGCACCACAGTTAAGGAAGCAGTTTGTAGGATTTAATGGCTTCTAGTGGTGAGGCTGTAGATTACAACTGACTACCCCCATCAGCACTCCTTTGCCAAGTATTTCAAACCTGTTATTATTTTTAAATATGTTTGACGTTCACCTGAGATGATGTCAGTGTGCCTGTTCAGGATGACGATACATTTTCACTCAGCTGCTCAGCCCTGAATGGACGTATGACAAAGTGGGTCAGTGTGTTGTAATGGTCATTACATAATCACACTTTGTTGACCCACATCTAACAGACACTCACCAGAGACCCCATTTCACCCCTCTATAGTTTGCTGCAAACTTACTATGTGCATACTATTGATATAGATCTCCAACATAAAACAAATGTTGGAGATCATTTTACATTCTCATCCAATGCTTTAGCCTGTCAAGGACACTTGCACATCATCCTAACATTTTTGTGTGAGAGAATAAAGTCTTATTGTTTTGCCATTTTTGTTTTTCTCACTCCAAACTTTAAGCCTTCAGGGACCAATAAAAAAAAAAAAAAAAGGCAGATGTTTGGACAAATCCCTGGTGTTATATGAAACAATTCCTATGAAAACTCTGCTAAATCAATGCAAAGACATTGGGCCATTGATAGAACAATGATACGTCCAATATTAATAATGTGGCAAATAAAAGGCCAGTGAAGTTTGTCCAGTGTAATGGTGGGTTTCATCCGCTTTGCGGAAATCAAATGAAGATATTTGTTTAACTCTGTTTTGAGTTACAAAGAAAACTAAAACATTAAGCGTATACCTGAGAACAATTTAAGTTAGAGCTCCCGCAGACTTTTGCCTAGCATCCGCAGCAATTTAAATTGATTTGGCTAACCATCTGTTGTAGATAGCTTACATTAGCCATCTGTGGAGCTATACGAATGCATTACACAAAGCTACTGAATGAATCCCAACTCCACAATTAAGAGAAATAATCATTTGGGCTATTTACTTAATTAAAAAAAAAAAGGTTTTTGTTGCAGTGCTTAGAGGACTTGGATGCAAGCCTGCGAAAAATCAACTCCCTTTTTTTGTCATCAGAGGCCAGCCCACAGATGTCTTCCCAAAGATTTTTAAGGTATGCGCGATGGAACAAAGTAGAGGATTTATTCTTATATACTTAGCTTTTTGACCAAATTAACTGGAACCTACTAATCATTGTTAACAGATTTCCATAGCTGTGTTGGATGAGCAACTATAATGAGATTTGTGAACGCGGAGAAAAATCTGTAAACGCATAGACAAATCAGATTTACCAAAAAAAATCGTCATTGTCACTCTGTCATTTCACCTTTTACATACTTACATAAAAAAACATGTACATTATGTATTTATTCGTGTGTATGATTTAGTTTCTCAGGAATGGCAGATTAACCGTTTATCTTATGAGTATGACTGAGCCATTTGGCAAGGAACGTGATGCTGCCATCCAAAAACTAGCCAGGGCAGCCGGGGTAGAGGTGATGGTGCGGACCGCTCACACCCTGTACAATCTGGACAAGTGAGTCAACATACAGTATTCAATCAATCAAATGTTCTATTTCAATGAGCATTTTTGAAACAATCTGTGTGGAGATTTGTATTGATTTCCTTCTTCATTTTTCTGTCCTAAAGGATCATAGAACTGAATGAGGGTCAGCCTCCCCTCACCTACAAGCGCCTCCAGGCCCTCATTAGCCGTATGGATGCTGTGGAGCTGCCGGCAGAGACCATCACGTCAGAGGTTATTAAGAAATGTGCCACACCCATCAGCGACGACCATGATGACAAGTTCGGGGTGCCCTCCCTAGAAGAGCTTGGTAAGTTGTTTTTTATTTTTAGTAGGTTTTTTGTGAGCAAGACTACTTTAATTGTGGTGTACATTATGTTATCCCATACAGTATCACAGTCACAAAATTCCAACAGTTTTTAAATATATACATTTATTCTAATTCTTCAGGTTTTGAGACAGAGGGCTTGCCCACAGCAGTGTGGCCAGGTGGAGAAACTGAAGCCCTCATGAGGCTGGAGCGCCACCTGGAGAGGAAGGTAACAAGACTTTTTACTACATTATATCTGAATAACAACTTGTGTAATATTTTACGATATATTGTGAAACTTTGGAAATAAATTTCCCTGCTTTTTGAAATATGCACAAGTCAGCACAGGACTAAGGTGTTCCCATGTCACTGGACATTTTGTTCCAAAAATCAAAGCAGAAAGTGTTGGAAATGTAGATTGATATAGAACACATGCAACTCTGATATGGTGGTGAATGCTGCCCACTGCTATATAAACAGTGACATGTAGTACTCCACTGTTTGTATTCACAACTTCAACCAAGATAATAACAAATAGTTTTAGGACATTTAAAAAAGACTTGAGTTAAGTATTTTTAGTGTAGGAAAATGGCAGATGTTATAAATGTTTGGTGTTTGGTTATAAAAGGCTTTATTGGATGGCAGTGTTAATAGATTTCCCATTATATAGGTTTAGAGGGCAGCTAACAAAGATGAAGGCTGAACAATACATTTGATTTAAAGGGGACCTATCATGCAAAATGCACTTTTGTACGTCTTTTATACACGAATATGTGTCCCCGGTGTTCCAGGGAACTCACCAAGTGTCAGAAAACACAACCCTCTCTATTTTCCTCCATACCCAAATCTCTAAAAAAGGGGCTGCAATGGATCTGATACAGACTGATCCAGATTTGAACACTTCAATGACGTCACAGAAGTGGCGCTACGGCTATTGGGCCAACTCTCCACTCTCCTCTTCTCTTTAACATCTACATGCTACCACTGGCTCAGATAATGAAAAAAACAAAATAAGTTACCATAGCTATGCGGATGACACACAAATTTACGTAACAATTTCACCAGGAGATTATGCTCCAATTCAAACACTGAGTAAGTGCATTGAACAAATCAATGACTGGATGTGTCAGAACTTTCTCCAATTAAACAAAGATAAAACTGAGGTAATGGTTTTTGGAGCCAAGGCAGAACGTATAAAAGTTAGCGCTGAGCTTCAGTCTGCAATGTTCAAAACAACAGATAAAGCCAGAAATCTAGGTGTAGTCATGGACTCTGACCTGAGTTTCAACAGTCACATTAAAACAGTTACTAAATCAGCCTACTATCACCTAAAGAACATATCTAGGATTAAAAGACTAATGTCACAGCAGGATTTGGAAAAACTTGTCCATGCTTTTATCTTCAGTCGACTCGACTACTGTAATGGTGTCTTTACAGGTCTCACTAAAAAATCGATTAGAAAGCTGCAGCTAATTCAGAACGCCGCTGCTCGAGTCCTCACTAACATTAAGAAAGTGGATCACACCACTCCTGTTCTGAAGTCTTTACACTGGCTTCCTGTGTGTCAAAGAATTGATTTCAAAAATATTGTTGCTGGTTTGTAAAGCTTTGAATGGTTTAGGCCCAAAATACATGTCTGACCTACTGCTAAATTATGAACCATCCAGAACTCTCAGGTCTTCAGGGACTGGTCAGCTTTCTGTCCCCAGAGTCAGAACTAAACATGGAGAAGCAGCATTCAGTTATTATGCTCCAAATATCTGGAACAAACTCCCAGAAACCTGCAGGTCCGCTGCAACTCTTACTACTTTTAAATCCAGGCTGAAGACTTTTCTTTTTGCCGCTGCTTTTAATTGATATATTCATATCTTAAACTGCACTGTAACTTTTATCCATGTCTTTTTTCTTTTAATGTTTATTTTATTATCTTTTCTTTTTAATGACTGATTTTAAATGCCATTTTCTTAATGTCTTCCATTTTTGTAAAGCACTTTGAATTGCCTTGTGTTGAAAGGTGCTATATAAATAAACTTGCCTTGCCTTGCCTTGCCTTGCCTTGCTTATCAGGGGAATGTGGGGTTGGGCCACGGCCGGCCATTGCCGCTCGAAAGCGCATCCATACGGCTAATGAGGGCCTGGAGGCGCTTGTAGGTGAGGGGAGGCTGACCCTCATTCAGTTCTATGATCCTTTAGGACAGAAAAATGCCTGGCCATAGTACATATGCCAGGCCTGTAAGTGGCGCTGTAGTCTGCCACAAAAGCAGCGAAGAAGACTTCCCGCCCATAGTTACCATGGTTACCCTTCTGTTTATTCTCCACTGTGGCTTTTTTTCTCCCTCCCCGAGGCAAGCGTTTGCTCCCGCTGCTTTAATTCAATGCAATCCCTCCCCGTCGAGGCAAGCACTGTAATTCTCTCCGGTTAGTCCACCAGCAGATGACAAACACCCACCTCTCCGCCTCTTCCAAGGAACGAGGGGACCGTGCGGCAGAGTTTCAGTTTCTTTCGCCGGTCAAGATGTCCGTTAAAGTTTAAATCTTCCGGACAAAATTAGAAAAGTGCCGGTCAAAGGTCTTCTTTGTTATTTATTGAGCTTTAAAACAAATTAATAACGACTCTATAGGCCTATAATAATATAATAAAACCATAGACTGTATATATAAATAAAACACGGAGGACGGAGATCTTTTTTTCTCCCCCTCTTGACTTGATCAGAGCACGGCTTCCCTCTCCTGCAGGGGGGCGTGGTCAGCTGCAGCTCACAAAATCAGCCCCGTAGACAGCAAACAGCACATAGAGCGAAATGAGGCATGGCTAAAATGCATGATCTGTTTGGTATTTTGAAAACAGAAACGTATAAATATACCTTATATAGGTATGGCCCTACAATATATCATTTAAATATAGCATGATAGGTGTCCTTTAAAGCTGACTGACCATCTTTTTTCAGGCATGGGTGGCCAACTTTGAGCGTCTGCGTATGAACGCCAACTCCCTGCTGGCCAGTCCCACAGGCCTCAGCCCCTACCTGCGCTTCGGATGTCTCTCCTGTCGACTCTTCTACTTCAGACTTACCGATCTGTACAAGAAGGTACGGTACCACTTTACAATAAGACTACCCTTATAAAGGGTTTACGAATAGTTTGTAATTCAATTATTAATTAGGTTGTGAACACTTAAATCATTAATAAGCTTTTATAAGACATGAGATAAACAGGGCAACTGTGACCGGTTGCTTGCCAAATAGAGAGCCCACATTTATCTGTACTGCTAAGCCTTATATTGGCTACCTAACTTACTTCTTCTTCTTCATCAGCCAGCATCCTTGGTATCTGTTGTTCACTGAGTTGATTCCCCCCCTTCCATCTTGATGTTTCTTGGCATCTCTTATGACCATTTATGAATGAGTTACTAACATTTATAACTGACAAAAGGGAGCCTTATTGTAAAGTGTAAAACACATTCCCATTTATTAATGAGTTACACAACCATTTATAATTGGTAAAAGGGAGCCTTATTGTAAAGTGTGAAACACATCACCATCTGTTGATGAGTCACTAACATTTATAACTACTGAAAGGGTGCGTCGTTTTTAAGTTTAATACACATGTCCATTTGTGAATGAGTTATAACATTCACGCTGACCTAATACACATTTTTCACATGAAATGCAAAGTAAGATGCAAAAGAGCCAAGCAAAACATTTTATTCACACATGAAGAAAATTAGGACTCATAGTAATGACTGTTTAGTATGACTGATACACATATTTAAAAAATAAAAGCTTTTCTCAGACATAAATGAAAGACTTGGTAAGACATAATGGTACTCAGACTGGAAAGGCTTTGTGTATATCCTTGAACAAGCGTCCAAGCAGTCCATCAGGGTGAGCAGAGCCAAGCCAAGATGACCATTCAAGAACCTTGAGGTGTTCCTCCAACAAACTCTCTGTACGGTTTCCTCTCAGTCTACGGGCATGTCCTTTGACGGTCGACCTAGCTCTTTCATTATGTTGGGTATGACTGCCAGTCTGGGGGTTCACAAACCACCTGCTGTGGTTTATGGTGTAGTGCAGGGGTAGCCAACACGGTGCCCGCGGGCACTTAGTCGCCTGCGGGGCATGTTCTAAAAATAGCTCGCCAAGCAAATCCAAAATGTAAAAAATATACAAAACAAAAAAGGAAATGTAATTAAAAGAATCTACCCTATGCATAAACAAAACCTCAATCATAGCGAACTCTATCTACTTACTACAACTCTATATCTATCTAACACCCCTCCTCCCCCCACCCCCACAATGAATATCGACCAATCACGTTCTTGCTTGATTTGCGGACCAGCGCTGCAGTCAGGAAGAAAAGCAATGTGGAGCGGCAGCTCACCGCTTCATAAGGAGTTTGACCGTGATTTTCCTTCTGGCAGAATCTACACAACACATCAGCCCCATTGAACAGCCTAGTCATGCTGCAGCGAAGAAGACTTCTCACAGAATCAGCCCTTGCAAAAACAGGGCTAAAAAAGAACAAATAGAGCGAAATGAGGCATGGCTAAAATGCATGATCTGTTTGGTATTTTGAAAATAAAACTTCACAGACATGTTTTATATAGGTATGGCCCTACAATATATTATTCAAATATAGCATGATAGGTCCACTTTAAGGAGCTGCAGTATTCTCTAAAGTGTTCTACAGTGTCTGTATTGCCTTTAGACAATATTATATACCTGTGCTGAGCTAGATTGAGATCATATATCAACTTTATATCTCTCAAATTATGTTATACTTAGATTTTGCTGAACTAACTGTAAAGGTTACGTCACTTTTTAACTGAAATGAAAGTCTTTTCCTACTTTATTATCAAATCCAAATGACTTTATCATCTATAATTGACCACATTACCGTAGCATGTTTTTAACTATACTTATTGCACAAAATCTGCATTTATAACAACTTGCAGAAGTGTTTTGTCAAAATCACATCGTGTAAAAACTGTTTTATATGTTAAGAATAGTGTCAAAAGTGTGCTTAATGTTAACCTTTTTTTGTTTTACTCACACCTATTGTCTCCTCTAGAGTGACCTAGGACAGGGCCATCCAATCCTTAACAAAGAGTATACTTGTGTTTTAAAGCATAATTAACTAATTAAATGACATGTTTTCTACTCTTTCTTTTCCTGTTCCTGTCCGTCCTCTCCGCTGCTCCTCAGGTGGAGTATGAAGGACTGAAACATGGGATCAAAGTCCTCGAGGAGGAGACTGTCCTCCTCAACAGTCAGCTGGAAGACGCACTACGTCTGAAAGACATTTCTCAGGGTCAGTTGGAGGAGGCCTTAGATGCCCTAAAGAGTGAGCGTGAGCAGAAGAACAATCTGAGGAAGGAGCTGGCCCACCACCTCAGCCTGAGTGACAGTGTATACGGAGCAGGGGCCCACCTGGCCCTCACCGTCACTGGCGTTGAGGGTCTCAAGTTCTCTGAGGAGACCAACATCACCAACGGTGCTGCTAACGGCAACAACGAGGACAGCAATAGTCGCAACGGTCATGTTCACGCAGGCACCGGATTGGCTAAAATGAACGGGAGAGTACAGACCGGGCTGGAAAGGAGAAGGCCTGCACCCGGTGCCGGACCTGTTCAGTGAACTCAACCTGTCCGAGATACAGAAGCTCAAACAGCAGCTACTACAGGTGGGTCATAAGGAAATATAGCAGGCTTTTTATGCTAGCTGCTAGCCATTTTGTAATATTGAATGTTATTTTCAAGGTCAGTACTGACACCACTTGATCACATTGGTTATGTGTCCAGTTACTGTCTGGAAAAATTTATCTGCTTTATAGCTGTTACCAACACTAACCCCAAGACAATTTACTGTGGCACTCAAGCTCATATATGCAAATATATTGCATTTCAGTTTGAAGTAGTGTCCTGCCTCCTTCTCTGTGGGTGTGTCTGTTTGTTTTGTGTTCATTGTTCAGTCTTTATTGCTTCACTGATGAAAGGAGCCCTAGTCACTGTTTGCCCATGATAATAGCGAGGAAAGGGCAAAGTGCTGACAGTTTGGGAATGAGAAGAAAAGCATGGAAAACAACACAAAATACTACAGCATTTACTGATTGTTTGTCTTTCAATAATGAATTCAAAAAATGTTAATGGAACAGCTTTAAAACCACAAGTGATGATAAAGACAAGATGCTTATCATTGTATGTTAAACACAACATAATTTGGTTTGGCAGCAAGGTACTCCGTTAGCAGGATATATGTTTGAAAAAGGGTAAACATATACCACATATAGAAGAAGAAGAAGAAGAAGATGGAAAAATCCCCCGAGGGGGATATTCAGTTTCCACTCTGTCGTACACACATGCGTTTTTATACAGGTACATACAGTCCACACTTTTTAAATCATGCACATACATGATGGGGCACAGTAAACAATGCCCATAACATAGATAGCCTACACGTTAGTCTAGAAAACCTCACTTACGAGACGACGCAAGGTTTCCAGGCATTGACCCCGTACATTATAGCCTCTAGGAACATGCTCATGCAACACCAATACGCTCTTGATCTTGTGTTCGCCTCAAAGGGTGGCCTGTGTCATGTTATTGGTGACTCCTGCTGCACTTACGTTCCCGACACCAGCAAAAACATTACCGACACCGTGCTACACCTTAACAACCTGTTGGCCAACATGAAAGATGAAGACATATCCACTGCGAGTGGCTGGGACTGGTGGTCCTGGCTTACATCGGGTGGGTGGGAAGCATGGCTGGCTACAATAGTTACGCCAGTGATCATCTTTTTCGGCCTACTAATCTGTTGCACATGTTTTATTATCCCCCTACTGAAGAAATGTGTCTCCAGCATGATATCCTCAGCTTTCGTTCAGTACGCTGCTATCCCACTCCAAGATCCTATGGGGCGCCACACCTACGCCAACCTTTTGCCCCAAACATTCTGGCGTGCAGGTGCCCCTGTGACCGAGTCAGAGTCAGATTCTGAATTTGACACTGCGATATAATCCATGTGAATTGAATGTACCCTCCTCTTATGCTTACATTATACTGGAGTCTGTCCTCCACAAAAACAGCCATTTTCCATGATATATTTGTGATGTGTTTACTTAAAGGGGACCTATCATGCAAAATGCACTTTTGTACGTCTTTTATACATGAATATGTGTCCCCGGTGTTCCAGGGAACTCACCAAGTGTCAGAAAACACAACCCTCTCTATTTTCCTCCATACCCAAATCTCTAAAAAAGGGGCTGCAACGGATCTGATAAAAACTGATCCAGATCTGAACACTGTCCTGACGTCAGGAAACTGGCGCTCCGGCTATCTGGCCAACTCCACCAATCAGGAGGAGACAACCACGGCATTGCCGTTCGAAAGCGCTGGAGACGCTGTAGTACATATGCCAGGCCTCTAGATGGTGCTGTTGCTCACAAAATCAACCCTTGCAAAAACAGAGCTAACATTTTTCAAATTGAGCAAAATGAGGCATGGCTAAAATGCATGATCTGTTTGGTATTTTGAAAAAAAAAAAGTATAAATATGCCTTATATAGGTATGGTCCTACACTATATTATTCAAATATAGCATGATAGGTCCACTTTAAATTGCATACACGTTCTTTTAGTAAACACTGAAAACGGGTCCCACAGACCCAAACAGCACAAAGGTTAAAGGTAAGCATATAATAATGTTAAAATGTGCTAAATATATACACTGCAAAAAACAAAAAAAAGAGGAGTAAAAGTAGCTCACGACTTGTTTTATATTTTGAAAGTAGCTCTCATCCTAAAAAAGGTTGGTGACCCCTGGTGTAGTGGTTGTACCCCATGTTACTCGGCACTCTCCTGTATGCCCTCCACTCATCACTAATAATGCTACTTCCTGACTTAACATGCCGTCTAATCAGAGGGACAAGGGGACATCTTGATCGTTTCTCCACTAGTTTCAACACTAGTCTCCGCCTTTTGTCTTTAACTCCCATCTTTCCGAAGACCCATTTCTTCCTTCTCCAGGTATGTCCAAAGCGTCCACGTGCATACTAACAAAAAATAAATTATAACATCATCTTAGTTAACAACAAAATGCACACAAATTACAGTAAAAATTGTTGCACATCATGTTTCAAAATGCCATACTTGTTTATTAGGTGCATTATATAAAATTATTTAAGGATAATTATACAGTAATGGTCCATATTGATTTAAAAAAAATAAAATGTATTCTCTTCGTTCTTCAGATATGACTGTGAGGTTAACGTGTAAGCCAGTAGCGTAACAAGGTTGTGATTGGCCACAGTGCAAATATTGTTTTGGGGCCCCCCCCCCATTGCCCCAAACATAAGCGCATGCTGATGCGCTCACACACGCACGGCATGGACATACACTCTCTCTTGTCCTTTCTCTTTTGCTTTGGTTTGCTGTACATTATAAATGCAAGCTATTACATTTTTTATAATGCTGCCAAACTTGCTGCTGCTAGCTAAAGTACAGTACAGGTTGATTAAACGGTTCGCTCGTCACGCAAGGTATCACATGACATGAAAGCAGGGCCGGTTCTAGACAATTTGATGCTCTAGGCGAGATTTTTGTTGTTCATTCATATCTTATTTTACCTAGTTAACATTTATTTAGTAATGCATTTTTTTTATCTCTCCAGTTTTATACGATACTTTTGGTTTACTGTCCTATAGTATACATTGAAATGATTTCAAACCTGTTTATCCCAATAATTATAAAGGAGTGCCTTGGAAATATGTGTTTACATCAGGGGTGTCAAACTCAAGGCCCGGGGGCCAAATCCGGCCCGTGACTTCATTTTCTGTGGCCCCACAAGAGCTTGCAAAGAATATTATATGTTTATTATACAGTTACATGATGATTTACAGAAGCACGTTGCCCATAAACTACATGTCCCACAATGCATCTCAAATTAGACTTTTTTTTTCTCAGAATTTGACTTTTTTTCTTCTAAATATGTCTTTTTTCTTAGAATGTGCCCTTTTCTCAGAATTTGACTCTTTTTTTTAAATGTTACTTTTCTTTTAAATGTCACTTCCTTTTTTTGAAATGTCACTTCTTTTTTTGAAATGTCACTTCCTTTTTTTGAAATGTCACTTCTTTTTTTTAACCTTGAGGTGTTCCTCCAACAAACTCTCTGTACGGTTTCCTCTCAGTCTACGGGCATGTCCTTTGACGGTCGACCTAGCTCTTTCATTATGTTGGGTATGACTGCCAGTCTGGGGGTTCACAAACCACCTGCTGTGGTTTATGGTGTAGTGCAGGGGTAGCCAACACGGTGCCCGCGGGCACTTAGTCGCCTGCGGGGCATGTTCTAAAAATAGCTCGCCAAGCAAATCCAAAATGTAAAAAATATACAAAACAAAAAAGGAAATGTAATTAAAAGAATCTACCCTATGCATAAACAAAACCTCAATCATAGCGAACTCTATCTACTTACTACAACTCTATATCTATCTAACACCCCTCCTCCCCCCACCCCCACAATGAATATCGACCAATCACGTTCTTGCTTGATTTGCGGACCAGCGCTGCAGTCAGGAAGAAAAGCAATGTGGAGCGGCAGCTCACCGCTTCATAAGGAGTTTGACCGTGATTTTCCTTCTGGCAGAATCTACACAACACATCAGCCCCATTGAACAGCCTAGTCATGCTGCAGCGAAGAAGACTTCTCACAGAATCAGCCCTTGCAAAAACAGGGCTAAAAAAGAACAAATAGAGCGAAATGAGGCATGGCTAAAATGCATGA
Organism: Trematomus bernacchii; assembly: GCF_902827165.1. Taxonomy (NCBI): domain Eukaryota; kingdom Metazoa; phylum Chordata; class Actinopteri; order Perciformes; family Nototheniidae; genus Trematomus; species Trematomus bernacchii. The sequence continues at coordinate 10,379,184 of NW_022987714.1, read as the reverse complement.
TCTGTTTGGTATTTTGAAAATAAAACTTCACAGACATGTTTTATATAGGTATGGCCCTACAATATATTATTCAAATATAGCATGATAGGTCCACTTTAAGGAGCTGCAGTATTCTCTAAAGTGTTCTACAGTGTCTGTATTGCCTTTAGACAATATTATATACCTGTGCTGAGCTAGATTGAGATCATATATCAACTTTATATCTCTCAAATTATGTTATACTTAGATTTTGCTGAACTAACTGTAAAGGTTACGTCACTTTTTAACTGAAATGAAAGTCTTTTCCTACTTTATTATCAAATCCAAATGACTTTATCATCTATAATTGACCACATTACCGTAGCATGTTTTTAACTATACTTATTGCACAAAATCTGCATTTATAACAACTTGCAGAAGTGTTTTGTCAAAATCACATCGTGTAAAAACTGTTTTATATGTTAAGAATAGTGTCAAAAGTGTGCTTAATGTTAACCTTTTTTTGTTTTACTCACACCTATTGTCTCCTCTAGAGTGACCTAGGACAGGGCCATCCAATCCTTAACAAAGAGTATACTTGTGTTTTAAAGCATAATTAACTAATTAAATGACATGTTTTCTACTCTTTCTTTTCCTGTTCCTGTCCGTCCTCTCCGCTGCTCCTCAGGTGGAGTATGAAGGACTGAAACATGGGATCAAAGTCCTCGAGGAGGAGACTGTCCTCCTCAACAGTCAGCTGGAAGACGCACTACGTCTGAAAGACATTTCTCAGGGTCAGTTGGAGGAGGCCTTAGATGCCCTAAAGAGTGAGCGTGAGCAGAAGAACAATCTGAGGAAGGAGCTGGCCCACCACCTCAGCCTGAGTGACAGTGTATACGGAGCAGGGGCCCACCTGGCCCTCACCGTCACTGGCGTTGAGGGTCTCAAGTTCTCTGAGGAGACCAACATCACCAACGGTGCTGCTAACGGCAACAACGAGGACAGCAATAGTCGCAACGGTCATGTTCACGCAGGCACCGGATTGGCTAAAATGAACGGAGAGTACAGACCGGGCTGGAAAGGAGAAGGCCTGCACCCGGTGCCGGACCTGTTCAGTGAACTCAACCTGTCCGAGATACAGAAGCTCAAACAGCAGCTACTACAGGTGGGTCATAAGGAAATATAGCAGGCTTTTTATGCTAGCTGCTAGCCATTTTGTAATATTGAATGTTATTTTCAAGGTCAGTACTGACACCACTTGATCACATTGGTTATGTGTCCAGTTACTGTCTGGAAAAATTTATCTGCTTTATAGCTGTTACCAACACTAACCCCAAGACAATTTACTGTGGCACTCAAGCTCATATATGCAAATATATTGCATTTCAGTTTGAAGTAGTGTCCTGCCTCCTTCTCTGTGGGTGTGTCTGTTTGTTTTGTGTTCATTGTTCAGTCTTTATTGCTTCACTGATGAAAGGAGCCCTAGTCACTGTTTGCCCATGATAATAGCGAGGAAAGGGCAAAGTGCTGACAGTTTGGGAATGAGAAGAAAAGCATGGAAAACAACACAAAATACTACAGCATTTACTGATTGTTTGTCTTTCAATAATGAATTCAAAAAATGTTAATGGAACAGCTTTAAAACCACAAGTGATGATAAAGACAAGATGCTTATCATTGTATGTTAAACACAACATAATTTGGTTTGGCAGCAAGGTACTCCGTTAGCAGGATATATGTTTGAAAAAGGGTAAACATATACCACATATAGAAGAAGAAGAAGAAGAAGATGGAAAAATCCCCCGAGGGGGATATTCAGTTTCCACTCTGTCGTACACACATGCGTTTTTATACAGGTACATACAGTCCACACTTTTTAAATCATGCACATACATGATGGGGCACAGTAAACAATGCCCATAACATAGATAGCCTACACGTTAGTCTAGAAAACCTCACTTACGAGACGACGCAAGGTTTCCAGGCATTGACCCCGTACATTATAGCCTCTAGGAACATGCTCATGCAACACCAATACGCTCTTGATCTTGTGTTCGCCTCAAAGGGTGGCCTGTGTCATGTTATTGGTGACTCCTGCTGCACTTACGTTCCCGACACCAGCAAAAACATTACCGACACCGTGCTACACCTTAACAACCTGTTGGCCAACATGAAAGATGAAGACATATCCACTGCGAGTGGCTGGGACTGGTGGTCCTGGCTTACATCGGGTGGGTGGGAAGCATGGCTGGCTACAATAGTTACGCCAGTGATCATCTTTTTCGGCCTACTAATCTGTTGCACATGTTTTATTATCCCCCTACTGAAGAAATGTGTCTCCAGCATGATATCCTCAGCTTTCGTTCAGTACGCTGCTATCCCACTCCAAGATCCTATGGGGCGCCACACCTACGCCAACCTTTTGCCCCAAACATTCTGGCGTGCAGGTGCCCCTGTGACCGAGTCAGAGTCAGATTCTGAATTTGACACTGCGATATAATCCATGTGAATTGAATGTACCCTCCTCTTATGCTTACATTATACTGGAGTCTGTCCTCCACAAAAACAGCCATTTTCCATGATATATTTGTGATGTGTTTACTTAAAGGGGACCTATCATGCAAAATGCACTTTTGTACGTCTTTTATACATGAATATGTGTCCCCGGTGTTCCAGGGAACTCACCAAGTGTCAGAAAACACAACCCTCTCTATTTTCCTCCATACCCAAATCTCTAAAAAAGGGGCTGCAACGGATCTGATAAAAACTGATCCAGATCTGAACACTGTCCTGACGTCAGGAAACTGGCGCTCCGGCTATCTGGCCAACTCCACCAATCAGGAGGAGACAACCACGGCATTGCCGTTCGAAAGCGCTGGAGACGCTGTAGTACATATGCCAGGCCTCTAGATGGTGCTGTTGCTCACAAAATCAACCCTTGCAAAAACAGAGCTAACATTTTTCAAATTGAGCAAAATGAGGCATGGCTAAAATGCATGATCTGTTTGGTATTTTGAAAAAAAAAAAGTATAAATATGCCTTATATAGGTATGGTCCTACACTATATTATTCAAATATAGCATGATAGGTCCACTTTAAATTGCATACACGTTCTTTTAGTAAACACTGAAAACGGGTCCCACAGACCCAAACAGCACAAAGGTTAAAGGTAAGCATATAATAATGTTAAAATGTGCTAAATATATACACTGCAAAAAACAAAAAAAAGAGGAGTAAAAGTAGCTCACGACTTGTTTTATATTTTGAAAGTAGCTCTCATCCTAAAAAAGGTTGGTGACCCCTGGTGTAGTGGTTGTACCCCATGTTACTCGGCACTCTCCTGTATGCCCTCCACTCATCACTAATAATGCTACTTCCTGACTTAACATGCCGTCTAATCAGAGGGACAAGGGGACATCTTGATCGTTTCTCCACTAGTTTCAACACTAGTCTCCGCCTTTTGTCTTTAACTCCCATCTTTCCGAAGACCCATTTCTTCCTTCTCCAGGTATGTCCAAAGCGTCCACGTGCATACTAACAAAAAATAAATTATAACATCATCTTAGTTAACAACAAAATGCACACAAATTACAGTAAAAATTGTTGCACATCATGTTTCAAAATGCCATACTTGTTTATTAGGTGCATTATATAAAATTATTTAAGGATAATTATACAGTAATGGTCCATATTGATTTAAAAAAAATAAAATGTATTCTCTTCGTTCTTCAGATATGACTGTGAGGTTAACGTGTAAGCCAGTAGCGTAACAAGGTTGTGATTGGCCACAGTGCAAATATTGTTTTGGGGCCCCCCCCCCATTGCCCCAAACATAAGCGCATGCTGATGCGCTCACACACGCACGGCATGGACATACACTCTCTCTTGTCCTTTCTCTTTTGCTTTGGTTTGCTGTACATTATAAATGCAAGCTATTACATTTTTTATAATGCTGCCAAACTTGCTGCTGCTAGCTAAAGTACAGTACAGGTTGATTAAACGGTTCGCTCGTCACGCAAGGTATCACATGACATGAAAGCAGGGCCGGTTCTAGACAATTTGATGCTCTAGGCGAGATTTTTGTTGTTCATTCATATCTTATTTTACCTAGTTAACATTTATTTAGTAATGCATTTTTTTTATCTCTCCAGTTTTATACGATACTTTTGGTTTACTGTCCTATAGTATACATTGAAATGATTTCAAACCTGTTTATCCCAATAATTATAAAGGAGTGCCTTGGAAATATGTGTTTACATCAGGGGTGTCAAACCCAAGGCCCGGGGGCCAAATCCGGCCCGTGACTTCATTTTCTGTGGCCCCACAAGAGCTTGCAAAGAATATTATATGTTTATTATACAGTTACATGATGATTTACAGAAGCACGTTGCCCATAAACTACATGTCCCACAATGCATCTCAAATTAGACTTTTTTTTTCTCAGAATTTGACTTTTTTTCTTCTAAATATGTCTTTTTTCTTAGAATGTGCCCTTTTCTCAGAATTTGACTCTTTTTTTTAAATGTTACTTTTCTTTTAAATGTCACTTCCTTTTTTTGAAATGTCACTTCTTTTTTTGAAATGTCACTTCCTTTTTTTGAAATGTCACTTCTTTTTTTTTAACCTTGAGGTGTTCCTCCAACAAACTCTCTGTACGGTTTCCTCTCAGTCTACGGGCATGTCCTTTGACGGTCGACCTAGCTCTTTCATTATGTTGGGTATGACTGCCAGTCTGGGGGTTCACAAACCACCTGCTGTGGTTTATGGTGTAGTGCAGGGGTAGCCAACACGGTGCCCGCGGGCACTTAGTCGCCTGCGGGGCATGTTCTAAAAATAGCTCGCCAAGCAAATCCAAAATGTAAAAAATATACAAAACAAAAAAGGAAATGTAATTAAAAGAATCTACCCTATGCATAAACAAAACCTCAATCATAGCGAACTCTATCTACTTACTACAACTCTATATCTATCTAACACCCCTCCTCCCCCCACCCCCACAATGAATATCGACCAATCACGTTCTTGCTTGATTTGCGGACCAGCGCTGCAGTCAGGAAGAAAAGCAATGTGGAGCGGCAGCTCACCGCTTCATAAGGAGTTTGACCGTGATTTTCCTTCTGGCAGAATCTACACAACACATCAGCCCCATTGAACAGCCTAGTCATGCTGCAGCGAAGAAGACTTCTCACAGAATCAGCCCTTGCAAAAACAGGGCTAAAAAAGAACAAATAGAGCGAAATGAGGCATGGCTAAAATGCATGATCTGTTTGGTATTTTGAAAATAAAACTTCACAGACATGTTTTATATAGGTATGGCCCTACAATATATTATTCAAATATAGCATGATAGGTCCACTTTAAGGAGCTGCAGTATTCTCTAAAGTGTTCTACAGTGTCTGTATTGCCTTTAGACAATATTATATACCTGTGCTGAGCTAGATTGAGATCATATATCAACTTTATATCTCTCAAATTATGTTATACTTAGATTTTGCTGAACTAACTGTAAAGGTTACGTCACTTTTTAACTGAAATGAAAGTCTTTTCCTACTTTATTATCAAATCCAAATGACTTTATCATCTATAATTGACCACATTACCGTAGCATGTTTTTAACTATACTTATTGCACAAAATCTGCATTTATAACAACTTGCAGAAGTGTTTTGTCAAAATCACATCGTGTAAAAACTGTTTTATATGTTAAGAATAGTGTCAAAAGTGTGCTTAATGTTAACCTTTTTTTGTTTTACTCACACCTATTGTCTCCTCTAGAGTGACCTAGGACAGGGCCATCCAATCCTTAACAAAGAGTATACTTGTGTTTTAAAGCATAATTAACTAATTAAATGACATGTTTTCTACTCTTTCTTTTCCTGTTCCTGTCCGTCCTCTCCGCTGCTCCTCAGGTGGAGTATGAAGGACTGAAACATGGGATCAAAGTCCTCGAGGAGGAGACTGTCCTCCTCAACAGTCAGCTGGAAGACGCACTACGTCTGAAAGACATTTCTCAGGGTCAGTTGGAGGAGGCCTTAGATGCCCTAAAGAGTGAGCGTGAGCAGAAGAACAATCTGAGGAAGGAGCTGGCCCACCACCTCAGCCTGAGTGACAGTGTATACGGAGCAGGGGCCCACCTGGCCCTCACCGTCACTGGCGTTGAGGGTCTCAAGTTCTCTGAGGAGACCAACATCACCAACGGTGCTGCTAACGGCAACAACGAGGACAGCAATAGTCGCAACGGTCATGTTCACGCAGGCACCGGATTGGCTAAAATGAACGGGGAGTACAGACCGGGCTGGAAAGGAGAAGGCCTGCACCCGGTGCCGGACCTGTTCAGTGAACTCAACCTGTCCGAGATACAGAAGCTCAAACAGCAGCTACTACAGGTGGGTCATAAGGAAATATAGCAGGCTTTTTATGCTAGCTGCTAGCCATTTTGTAATATTGAATGTTATTTTCAAGGTCAGTACTGACACCACTTGATCACATTGGTTATGTGTCCAGTTACTGTCTGGAAAAATGTATCTGCTTTATAGCTGTTACCAACACTAACCCCAAGACAATTTACTGTGGCACTCAAGCTCATATATGCAAATATATTGCATTTCAGTTTGAAGTAGTGTCCTGCCTCCTTCTCTGTGGGTGTGTCTGTTTGTTTTGTGTTCATTGTTCAGTCTTTATTGCTTCACTGATGAAAGGAGCCCTAGTCACTGTTTGCCCATGATAATAGCGAGGAAAGGGCAAAGTGCTGACAGTTTGGGAATGAGAAGAAAAGCATGGAAAACAACACAAAATACTACAGCATTTACTGATTGTTTGTCTTTCAATAATGAATTCAAAAAATGTTAATGGAACGGCTTTAAAACCACAAGTGATGATAAAGACAAGATGCTTATCATTGTATGTTAAACACAACATAATTTGGTTTGGCAGCAAGGTACTCCGTTAGCAGGATATATGTTTGAAAAAGGGTAAACATATACCACATATAGAAGAAGAAGAAGAAGAAGATGGAAAAATCCCCCGAGGGGGATATTCAGTTTCCACTCTGTCGTACACACATGCGTTTTTATACAGGTACATACAGTCCACACTTTTTAAATCATGCACATACATGATGGGGCACAGTAAACAATGCCCATAACATAGATAGCCTACACGTTAGTCTAGTAAACCTCACTTACGAGACGACGCAAGGTTTCCAGGCATTGACCCCGTACATTATAGCCTCTAGGAACATGCTCATGCAACACCAATACGCTCTTGATCTTGTGTTCGCCTCAAAGGGTGGCCTGTGTCATGTTATTGGTGACTCCTGCTGCACTTACGTTCCCGACACCAGCAAAAACATTACCGACACCGTGCTACACCTTAACAACCTGTTGGCCAACATGAAAGATGAAGACATATCCACTGCGAGTGGCTGGGACTGGTGGTCCTGGCTTACATCGGGTGGGTGGGAAGCATGGCTGGCTACAATAGTTACGCCACTGATCATCTTTTTCGGCCTACTAATCTGTTGCACATGTTTTATTATCCCCCTACTGAAGAAATGTGTCTCCAGCATGATATCCTCAGCTTTCGTTCAGTACGCTGCTATCCCACTCCAAGATCCAATGGGGCGCCACACCTACGCCAACCTTTTGCCCCAAACATTCTGGCGTGCAGGTGCCCCTGTGACCGAGTCAGAGTCAGATTCTGAATTTGACACTGCGATATAATCCATGTGAATTGAATGTACCCTCCTCTTATGCTTACATTATACTGGAGTCTGTCCTCCACAAAAACAGCCATTTTCCATGATATATTTGTGATGTGTTTACTTAAAGGGGACCTATCATGCAAAATGCACTTTTGTACGTCTTTTATACATGAATATGTGTCCCCGGTGTTCCAGGGAACTCACCAAGTGTCAGAAAACACAACCCTCTCTATTTTCCTCCATACCCAAATCTCTAAAAAAGGGGCTGCAACGGATCTGATAAAAACTGATCCAGATCTGAACACTGTCCTGACGTCAGGAAAGTGGCGCTACGGCTATCTGGCCAACTCCACCAATCAGGAGGAGACAACCACGGCATTGCCGTTCGAAAGCGCTGGAGACGCTGTAGTACATATGCCAGGCCTCTAGATGGTGCTGTTGCTCACAGAATCAACCCTTGCAAAAACAGAGCTAACATTTTTCAAATTGAGCAAAATGAGGCATGGCTAAAATGCATGATCTGTTTGGTATTTTGAAAAAAAAAAGTATAAATATGCCTTATATAGGTATGGTCCTACACTATATTATTCAAATATAGCATGATAGGTCCACTTTAAATTGCATACACGTTCTTTTAGTAAACACTGAAAACGGGTCCCTCAGACCCAAACAGCACAAAGGTTAAAGGTAAGCATATAATAATGTTAAAATGTGCTAAATATATACACTGCAAAAAACAAAAAAAAGAGGAGTAAAAGTAGCTCACGACTTGTTTTATATTTTGAAAGTAGCTCTCATCCTAAAAAAGGTTGGTGACCCCTGGTGTAGTGGTTGTACCCCATGTTACTCGGCACTCTCCTGTATGCCCTCCACTCATCACTAATAATGCTACTTCCTGACTTAACATGCCGTCTAATCAGAGGGACAAGGGGACATCTTGATAGTTTCTCCACTAGTTTCAACACTAGTCTCCGCCTTTTGTCTTTAACTCCCATCTTTCCGAAGACCCATTTCTTCCTTCTCGAGGTATGTCCAAAGCGTCCACGTGCATACTAACAAAAAATAAATCATAACATCATCTTAGTTAACAACAAAATGCACACAAATTACAGTAAAAATTGTTGCACATCATGTTTCAAAATGCCATACTTGTTTAATAGGTGCATTATATAAAATTATTTAAGGATAATTATACAGTAATGGTCCATATTGATTTAAAAAAAATAAAATGTATTCTCTTCGTTCTTCAGATATGACTGTGAGGTTAACGTGTAAGCCAGTAGCGTAACAAGGTTGTGATTGGCCCCAGTGCAAATATTGTTTTGGGGCCCCCCCCCCATTGCCCCAAACATAAGCGCATGCTGATGCGCTCACACACGCACGGCATGGACATACACTCTCTCTTGTCCTTTCTCTTTTGCTTTGGTTTGCTGTACATTATAAATGCAAGCTATTACATTTTTTATAATGCTGCCAAACTTGCTGCTGCTAGCTAAAGTACAGTACAGGTTGATTAAACGGTTCGCTCGTCACGCAAGGTATCACATGACATGAAAGCAGGGCCGGTTCTAGACAATTTGATGCTCTAGGCGAGATTTTTGTTGTTCATTCATATCTTATTTTACCTAGTTAACATTTATTTAGTAATGCATTTTTTTTATCTCTCCAGTTTTATACGATACTTTTGGTTTACTGTCCTATAGTATACATTGAAATGATTTCAAACCTGTTTATCCCAATAATTATAAAGGAGTGCCTTGGAAATATGTGTTTACATCAGGGGTGTCAAACTCAAGGCCCGGGGGCCAAATCCGGCCCGTGACTTCATTTTCTGTGGCCCCACAAGAGCTTGCAAAGAATATTATATGTTTATTATACGGTTACATGATGATTTACAGAAGCATGTTGCCCATAAACTACATGTCCCACAATGCATCTCAAATTAGACTTTTTTTTTCTCAGAATTTGACTTTTTTTCTTCTAAATATGTCTTTTTTCTTAGAATGTGCCCTTTTCTCAGAATTTGACTCTTTTTTTTAAATGTTACTTTTCTTTTAAATGTCACTTCTTTTTTTTGAAATGTCACTTCTTTTTTTTGATTTCGACTTTTTTTCCAGAATTTGGCTTTTCTTTTTAACCTGTTAAGCCCGAGAGACCCCGGTACCGGGGCACTGCCGCAACATCTTGCAGGAAACAGTGTCTCAGGGCATGTTCATTTAATAAAACTATGAATGTTTTATATCCATGTAACGGGAAGAAACTCATCTAACTGATCATTTTAATTTTTTTCAAAAGAAAACCCACAATGCTAACACTGAGCCTCTGAATTAGCAACGAGCGAAAAATGCTAACACCTTGCTGCACCGAAAATCACTCACAAAACCTTATTTATCTTTTCACCACATCCAACACATCGATTCACATCGTGAGGTGACACAGAATCTATCGACACCGACATTACCACAGAATTATACGTATTTGCGACGTTATAAGCAAAAACGGACATCAAAACAGGTCACGCTCGGTAGCTAAAAATGCTAACATTTTTACCTTGGCTCTGTAGTCTCTCCAAAGTGGTCTTCAATGGCATTAAAACGATAAAAATGCTGCTGAAGTTAATACATAGGTTAATCTAATGTGTCTGTGTCCCTTTGAAATGATTTCTGATAATCCATAAGCATTAAAACTGCTTTTCCGTTTCCAGATGTCAAAGCTAGAGATTGTTTGTTTGTTTGTTTGTAGCTTTTATTGAGATAGGTTCACTCTGATTGAAAATGACATGCGCGAAGCCCCCACCTTTTCTCTTCACAACATGTGTGTGTGGGGGACTCCCCCTTCAATTCTATTGGCTCTAACGGTCAGAAAGAGGTGTCAACCATCAAAATCGAGCAAGGGGGGCCAGAGATATGGAAAATCCACCCAAATGACCCCAGAAGTGGTTTCTTTTTGCTAAATCTCTCTAAAAAGGTCAAATGTCACTTGTTTTGCATCAATCTTGATACAGGGTACTTATTATATGTTGTACTTTGGATTCCTAAAGCTTTTAGTCTACTAACCCATCATCCAAAGGTGGTTTTCACTATAAGTAACAAATAATTTTTGGACGGACACTATAATTTACAGTTTTTTACTATGTAAAATCTGAATTTTCTTTAAAATAAAAAACATCTATATTGATTCTGACTTTTCTACATCCAACTCACAGGTTTATCATTACTTTGAGAAAAAAGATTATTAATTTAACCCTTTTAGAAGTGAAGATATAGTCATTTGTTCTGGGAATGTCATTTTTCGAGCCTGAGACCTGAAAAACAGGCTCAGGGCTTAACAGGTTAAATCATTTTGTGACATTCTCACTGAAGAGACTTGCAATTATTTGCCCCAGACTTCTGCTTTCAGACGTAGTTAATTATGAAGTTATTACCCTATCTGATAATAATCCAATGCAGAGGCAATAATGTAATGTAATACATTATTTTATATATATATTTATATATGTATTTTTATATAGTCTTAAAGTTACAACCGGCCGTTTGAGTGCAGCCCTAATGCTGATGTGGCCCGCGATTAAATTGAGTTTGACACCCCTGGTTTACATAAATTGTGATCAAAACGTTTGAGACCCACTGAGATAACTAAGTACACTAAAGTTAACTATCTAAACACTGAGAGAGTCTTTTACCTCACTGAGCTGTAGTTATCAGCCTCTCAGTCTGTCAGGAGAGAGCTCCCCTCCACCTTTGTTGGAGAAACATCTTCTTCTTATATCCGTTAGCGCAGCTAGCACCAGATGCTATTAACAACAGCGCCGGTACCTCGCTCCCACGCTCACTCGCACTTTGGCTGTGAGCTGCGGGCGCCAACATCCCCCACTTTCATCACTTACAGCGCCCATCGTACAGGGCAAATGAAAAGTGTAACCGGGATGAAAAGGGTGTTACCTTTACTTAATTATGAATGTTGTTACATCAAGGCCGAAAATTAGGATGAGCACCAACGGTCAAAAATGGTTTCCCCCCCCCCAGATCTGGCGCCCTATGCCAAAAACCAGCCCTGCATGAAAGGAAGCAAGGTTATTGGACAGACAAATTACAAATTAATTTAGGTTGCTTGGTTACTTTGAAGACTGCGTGAACTAGTCAATGCCATTGGGGCCCCAAAATATATATATATATATATATATATGTGACCCGCTCTATCGAAATCAGTCGGAAGTCGCAACGGCTCATTTAAAAATAAACGTGGATTTGCGTAAAAAACTATTTTTTCGGGGTTCGGGTGTTTTGTTTGATTTTAAATAAACAAAGTCTTGGCTTTCAGAATATGAAACTTTTATTTCCAAAACCACACGATAAATACATTTTTGAAGCTTGTAAAGGGAAGATGACAGGCACCTCTCACTCGCAATCTGCTCTTCCGCAGCGCCGCACCCCTCCCTCCGGCTGAAATTATGAATGTAAGGCATAGTAATCATACAGTAGATAACACGGCAGGGTCCGTTACAGTTTGTTTTCATCTGATTTCAAATAAACAAAGTCTTGGCTTTCAGAAAATTAAACTTGTTTCGGCAAATTTAGATGATAAATACAACTTTGAAGCTTGTAACGGCATAATTACAAGCGGAGACCGGAGTAATTTAACGTCACAGCAGTTATAACAACAGCCGGTGTTTCTCGTGAGTGTTTTCCCTGGGAAACAAACACAATATACACAAACGCAAAAATACACAAACACACACACACACATACACACACACACTCGCGAGCTTCCCCCAGACCAGTAATCCAAACGGAAATATTTTCCCTCCGGACTATTTTGATCATTTGCTCCGCTAATAATCAATTAGATCGATGGATTCCAGAGAAGAGGAAACTTTGAAGGCCTTTTTCTCAAAATGATGACTCGGTGACAGTCATTATATAATGTGACATATTTTGCTTAATATTTGGAGTACAAAAACAATCCTGATATCATTAGAAAGCTAGGAATCTCCTCTTTCCAACAGCACTACTTTGACGTTAGCTTGTCTACATAATCGATCATAGCAAATTTAAATTAACCTTATCAATGCATAAAGTTACCTTCCTAATAAAATATCTCTCTAACTTACAAGGATGACCCTAAGAAGCCGTTTGTTCTACAGTATTATCCCACTTAATGCTTTACACTTCTCTATTACGTTTTAACTTGGAGGCTACGATTAGCATCATTAGCACATATGTAGCTACCACTTGCTTACATGCTAACTCAAGCCTTGCTACTTTTCTCTTTCGTATAGCTTGTTCGTTCACACAAGGCCGTAACGGAGCCGCGGAAACGGACCCCTCAAACGATAACGGGTCCCAAGGTGGGTAGATCTGCGGACGGAACGCTCTGGGGGGCCAAACGGCTCCGTGTGGACGTCCTATACGATCATTTCCTGATAACGATGAAGCCATAGCCCCGCCTCTCCCCACCTCTGCTGCTCACTGCTGTAGCAGTAGCAGTAGCAGTAGCTACTGTCAGTAGCTAGTGCTACTGCTAACCATGCTACAGATGTTAGTGCAAAATCTACAGCTCTTCTACCACAACCATCAGCAACAAGTGGACATGGAGAACCACATGAACTACATGTTGCTAAATCCACCGCGGAGAATAAACAGAAGGGCAACCAGGCAACCATGGCAACCATGCTCGGGGGTCTTCTTCACTGCTTTTGGTGTATTTTGTGGCGGAAGTACAGCGCCACTTACAGGCCCGGCATATGTACTACAGTGTCTCCAGCGGGTCGAGCGGTCTCATGTGAACGGACACGTTTATTGAGCCGATTGCGTGTGAACGGAAGACTTTTTTGATATCGAATTCGGTTCATTTTCGTTTGCGTTCCCGTGTAAATGGGGCCTAAAAGACCCGGCCTGTCAAATCCTCACGGTGTTGAGGTTATTTTTGCCCCCTGCCGTCTTTTTCACATGCAAATTAAATCATCATTGTTAGCTTGTACTAATTTGTAGCCTCATGGGAGGGGGGGCGCAGATTTGTCATGGTCTCTCATGACAGAATCATGTGAAGTAGTTAATTAAACAGTAATGCAAATGCAGTGCCAAAGAAAAAATTACTTTCAGTTCAGTGTTATTTGTAGTTGTAAATGAATTTAGGGCACATGTTTCTCCTGTAGAGTGCTACATCAGTCTACTTTACCTTATATCATGTTATTCTCTGCTCTCAGGCGTTATTTGCCCATCTTGAAGGGCTTTCCAGCCAAATACATATATGATCCTTGGAATGCCCCAGAGGACGTGCAGAAGGATCGTAGGAGTCCACTACCCCAAGCCCATGGTGAACCATGCAGAGGTCAGCCGCATCAACATAGAGCGGATGAAGCAAATGTACCAGCAGCTATCCAGCTACAAAGGACTGGGTAGGGACAGGACCCAGACACTGATAACTTCAAGCTCCCTATGAGACTTGTTGTCGTAAAAATACTTTGATAAGCCAAGAAATTCAGAGCTAATGTTTCTGTATCGTTTTCCAAAACAAGTGTTGTCTTGTGGTTAATTTGAATGCTTTTGTCCCCTTGCAGGCATGCTTGCGACCATACCTGCCAATCCCAAAAGTGGTGTCGGAGGAGTCAACACAGGAAGCAGTCACAGTGTGGGAGGCTTTTCCACATACACTGTAACTCCTCAAACAGGTATGTAGATTGAATAGTTACATTCCCATTGTTAGAATACCATTATTTTCATTTAATACATACATAAATGTAAGATTTTACAATGCAGAAAAGATACTAACGTGTTATTTACTTAAGTCATAACACTTATGGCTAAAGTAAAAGCCCAGTAGACTTGAGCCAGCTGTGATTATACATATTTGCTATCTGTGGCATCGGATTTGCTTTGGACCTTTTTAAACTGAATAATGGTAATTTAATTTTGGTCTTCATTATTGTACGTTGCGAACCTACATTTCTCCCAAAAGAAGACAGAAATATTGATTAACAATAAAATGCCCTTAGCTGAGAAATTAATCGCTACATAGGTAAAGATTCACTTCACTGCTGAATGTATCGATTGTCTATAATCTTTGTTCTACGTGTCATTTTTTAATGCAGAAAAAGTACAGACCGTGAAGAGGGTCCACATAGAGGCTTCAAATCGCTAAAGCAGAGCAAATGGTGTGCAAAAGGTTGATTACAAAGGGAGTACCAGTCAGTCTGGATCTTTTGGATAGCGTCTTTATTTGCACTGGCATCAGCTGACACAGCAGCAGCTGTAACTAACAGCCATCGATAGCCATACAATTCCTTGTTCTTCAAATAAGACATGTTATGCATCCCAGGAAAGGCGGAAAGCATTTAGACTATAATTGAAGACAAAGAACCCTGGAACTGCAGGATATAAAAGGCAAAAACATTTGATCTCCAGTATCCACATCTAGCTGTTGTGAAGACCTCTATTGTCTTCCACTACAGTATGTCAACTGCTGATCGTTATCATCAATGTTCCCATTCAAGTGATGGGAACATATAACACAATCTGGAGTTGCCTACCTGACATATAGGACCTGGATAACACACAGTGGTATCTTTCTGAAATATATCCCAATATTTCTTTAGAGAGACAAATATTGGGAAATAAATACATTTGTCATATATGTACATAATGTGATTCCAGTTTTTAAAAGCTCTGGACACTAAAAGGAGATGTACAGTAATGAAAATACAACCTCACTGTCAGGTTTGACAATAAAGAATGCCTTTATAAAGGCTATCAGACATGTTATCAATATTTATTGTTTTTATTTCAAACTTTATATATCTGGTTGTGTGGTTTTACAACACCTTTTGTAAATAATGTGTTACGAAAAAAGAAATGTATTGGATATGCATGTCATTTTCTCGCATGTGATTGTAAATATGATATTTTTGTATAAAGAATGACTCAATTCTAACTGTATTGGAATGGCAATAAATGACAAACATTGTTATATAATTTCATTATAATTCATCCTTTTATTTGCACTTTCTGTAAAATGTTTTTATCTGACACCATTCTCTCAACAAGAATGAAGGTATGCCTTTTTAAAGTCTGATAATCCTGCATAATGTTTTGTGTTGACATCTAGCCATGCGAAATATTCTCAGATTGCTATACTTTCAACGAATTTGCAAAAAAGATGAAACAAGTTTGTACTCATAATCCCTTATGCAGTTAGTCAAGATTTTTCACGCTGAACATCTATAGAAATGTGTTTTCCTAGAAAAGCTTTAAAGGGGGGAAACATCTGCTCTTGTTTTAATTGAAGAGATTGGTATATATCCCATTCATAGGTTTTTTTCCGTTATAGATCAAACCAAATAGAGGGGTTGTTTCCAGGAAATATAATTCAAAAATGTGCATATCACACTTTCTTTTCATAATTGTAATTACTCAAAACTCAATGGTATCATTTTCTATGTAAGCCGTAACCTGTTTTATATCTGCTTAACCAAAACTTAGTTTAATTAATTACTTAAATTTGCCAAAATAAACTTCATACAAAGAAGCGTTTACAAATTAAGACTTTTGCCAATGGCCTATCACGTTTTATTACGTACCTAACCTTTGTGCTTTCATGGTTATAAATATTGTTGCCCTCAGACTGGCCTTTTCCAGAGGTTGGAGAAGTACTCAGATCTTGTACTTAAGTAAAAGTAGAAGTACCAGAGTGAATGAATGCTCTGTTACAAGTAAAAGTCCTGCGTTCAAAATTATACTCAAGTAAAATTACAAAAGTATTGCATCAAAATATACTTAAAGGACCAATAGTAAAATTACTCATTATGCAAATTGGCCAATTTCAGAATAACATATGTTTTGATTATAACTATTAATGTGTTTATCAAAGCTGGTAAAGGTGCACCTAATTTGTATTAGGTAGTGTATTTACTCAAGGTGTACTAAAGTCTTAGTTAAATGTGCAAAGCAACCAAAGATATTAAATAAATGTAGTTGAGTAAAGTACACTATTGACCGACTTGTAATGGGGTGATTGGTGAAATTGAAATAATTAGTAAAAGTCCCTCAAAAGTGTACTTGGGTATTATTGAAAGTATTCGATGTTCTCGCGCCCAGGAGAGGAGCTTAGAATGAAGAGACTAATGGAGTCTCCGAAAAGGTTCAAATTGGTTGAGTTTAATTAAATGGCACGATGATACAACAAGCAGAGGGTAAGAGGAGAGACAGAGCAGCTGTTGCCTCGCCGGGGTGCAGGGGTGAAGTCCCGTGGTGAAGAAGAAGAAGAAGTAGTCTTCCCCAGAGCCCCCTCACCTCTCTATCTCAGTGGTGACCCCTCCTCATCGATGGTGGGCGGTGACGTAGGGAGGGAACTTCCCTCCTCTTTCTCATTGTCTAATGTCAATGTCTAGTTTCTCTGATTAGGTCATCTCTCTGAGAGTGAATCTTAAATGTATGTGTGATCAACAGACGCTTTTTAGGGGGTGAGGTTTTGCCTACTGTGTCTGTGTATATCTCACTGTCTTGTAGGGTGAGATGGTTTTGCATACAGTGACAGAGGGGGTATCAGCTGCTATGACAAAGCTTACTGTGCGTTTAACCTAAATTACGTCATTGAATATTGATTTTAATTTCTAACAATCCCTCCTTTCACACCTTTTAAGGTGTGAACACAATACTGAAATCAATGAGTTCTTCATAAGACAGCTTTTAAACTGACGGTATGTTTTAGACTAAATTATGCTATAAAACATTGATTTTAATTTCTAACAGTATATTGATATATCTATTTACTCAAGTAGGCTACACTGCCAAAATGAACTATCGCATGCAAGCAGCGTTTAACAATCAATACATTTGCCAATGGCTTATCAAGCTTTATTACCCTCATTTGTGGTAATAAATATTAATATTTGATATAATAAGTTGTTTTTTATAGGGATTGGCTTAGTCTGGCTCCTTCACTCTTATTAAACTGTTTAAGAAAATACAATTATTACAAAAGGAGGTTTATATTATGTTTATATTCTTTAACCAATGTGAGGGAGTCACGCTCTCTGTAGGAGGGAGCACGCTGTGAAAATCTCATGAGAATCCACTGGAGGAGCTCCTCCGTGTCCAAAGGCTGCTGCCGGTCAGTGGGCGGTGATAGTTGAGTTCAAGCCTCTATAAATTGTTCCCGCACACAGAGGCGGGTAGAGTTGCCGGTCATCGATCCTGTGCTTGTTTGACTAACGCTGAAGATGGAAAATACCCAGGACAAAGTGCAGAGGAAGCCTGTTCGCCTCATCGCGGCGGCCTGCAATGACATGGGCATCGGGAAAGAGGGGGGAATGCCCTGGAATTTACCGTAAGAGTGAAACCTTTGTGATGATGTCTCTTATGTGACTCATTCAGTCAGGAAGTGTTATGTCTCTATATGAGATGTTGCTGTATCGAAGAGAGCCTCTGTATAATATAGCCTGTCTGGCCCTGTCATATAGGCTACCATTTGAGTAAAGCTTTGGACAACTTTGTTATATTTCTAAATGAAAAATGAAAAATTGTCATTTTATTTCCTTGATTATGTCATTTGATGAAAGCAGTGTATGCTGAAGTTCTTGGTGTATAGGTGAAAGCAGCAGCAGTGCTAGTTGAGAGAGACAGTAGGCCTACTCATAAAAGCAGTGTCTTTTGAGCTTATACAACATAGTAAAATCTGAAAAAGAGTTGTTTTAAAACTATACATCTAATTCCCTGGGGCATCCTGTGCTGTATGTGGAAACTACAGTAGGCTACATGGGGTTATTTTTGCTTAACAGCTGACTTTAGTATGCCTGATTTTAATATTCAACATTACACCCTTACAGATCTGAATTCCAGTGGTTCCTGAACAAAGTCACAACGGTGTCAAGACCAGGTATGCCTCAACGTCCATATTTCATCATATTATCGCCATCTTATTTAGGGCTGGGTTTTAAAAGCTGCAAAAGTTGAGATGTGGAGAGTCAAATATGCTATTCTTTTTTGTTTCAGGAAAGTTCAACATGATGGTGTGGGGGAAGAAGTGCTGGTTCTCCCACCCAGAAAGTACTTTCCCACTGCCCAATACTCTTCATGTGGTGCTGAGTTCGACACTGGAGTGAGTGCTCTCTCTCACTAACATCTGCTTTGAGATTCCAGTTTTTTTTGGGTTACCCAGAAATAGGGCTGCTCGATGATGGCAAAAATCATAATCTCGATTATTTGGGTCAATAATTGATATCACGATTATTAAAAACGATTATCCATTTACTTTGAAAACATCAATTTATTGGAGAAAAAAAATGTGAACAGTATGTTTTTAACAGTTGATTACCCTGAACTTTAAGTATAATTCAACTGAAAAAACTATTAAAGCTCCCATGTCATGTTTTTCCGGTTATTACCCGTCCCCTTGTGTGTTATGAAGGTTTTTATGCATGTAAACGGTGTGCAGAGTCAAAACCCTCAAAGTACACCCTGTAGCGAGTAAAACTCTAACACAGAAAATACCTCCCCAAAACGCCTCGTTGGAGATACGTCACTGCCCATTTGAGTCTTCCATTTCGTTCCGGGTACGGCATGATGTCAAGCGGTACCCGGAACGAAATGGACCAATCCCGAAGAGCCGTTACGTTACGTCCGCGGAGCCGTTACGTTAAGCCCCCGCTGATTGGTCCAAATTAACCAATCCACGGACTTCCTCACACACACATCTGTGTGCAGGGAGCAGGCAGCTCAGCTGATTTCTCCTCCCTGGCTGCAGGCTGATAACAGACAGTTGGGATCGCAGCAAAATTCTCTCTGCAGACCCATTCTCACAGCGTTTATCAACCTTTTTCTTACTCAATATCAAGCCACACTTATTGTTTTTACTTCGGATGTGAGTTTGTGTGTGCTCAGGATGAGTTTGGCTGTGTTTTGCTAAGTATCCTAAACAAGGAAACAACACCTCCACGGAGCTCAGCGCGATTCACAACGTCCCGACCAATCAGAGCACACTGTGCTCACAGGGAGGGTGGGGGCTGGAGCTATTGGAGCTACAACGAGCCGTTAAAGGCAGATAGTGAAATTCAGTGAATACACGTAGTTTACAGAGATGCTGTATGAGAAACCAATGTGAGTTTGGAAAATTGCACAATATAAATCTATTCTAGTAGACCTCAACAATGGAATTATGATCAGTGGAAATGGCCATGACACCTCTCCTTTAAAAAAAAAGTAATAATAATAATAAAAGAATAATCGTTTTATTTCGATTACGTTGTTTTCGTAATCGTTGCAAGCCATAATCGTAATTGCGATTAAAATACGATTAAAGGTGGGGTAAGTAAGTTTGAGAAACCGGCTCGAGATACACTTTTTGTTATATTCCATGGAATGTTCTTAACATCCCGATAGCAATGAATATCTTAAAGGTGGGGTAGGTACGTTTGAGAAACCGGCTCGAGATACACTTTTTGTTATATTCCATGGAATGCTCTTAACATCCCGATAGCAATGAATATCTTAAGTGCTTTGACAAAAAATCCATACAAAAATTTCATCTGTGGAAGCCGTAATAATAACTGGATGGCCTACCTGCCCGTCAGCCTTCCATCTGTGCACAAACTTATCTCGTGCCCTCATTGGTCATGTGCGCGTTCGTGTGTGTTGGAGGAGGGGCTCTATAAGGAAGTGGCAGATTTTCTCCGGTTGTGTATTTTCAAATTCTAGCGATCTCGAGCCGGTTTCTCAAACGTACCTACCCCACCTTTAATTGAGCAGCCCTACCCAGAAACCAATCCCAGATTTCTTATTGTTCTTGTGAAAATAACAAACTTTTCTCCTCTTACAGCTCACCTCCAGATCATGCCCACTTTGTGGGTTCAGACCTAGAGGCAGCTGTCCGCCTGGCTGGGAGCCACCCCCTCGCTGACCTGATAGAGACCATCTGGATTGTTGGAGGAATGCAGGTCTACAAGGTAAGCGTGTTTCATTGAAGCCTCGTGATACATATGGCAGAGAGCACGGCAGGAAAATTAGTTTTGGGCAATCAGCTATGGCCCCTGTCCTCACATGACTCCCAGCATAACCAGCATAACCAGCATAACCAGCTCTACCAGACTTCAATCCGTTCTACTCCTTGCAGACTAATTTAACAAATGTATTTGTGTTGTGAACAGCATTTATGAGCCAATGGGCCTTCAGTCTTGCGTGCAAATGTTCTGACACATAACCAAGAATGAAAGCGATTACACCAAAAATGCCTGTTAGCAGAAGAACTCCAGTTTGAGTAAAAATCAAGGTACTGTTAAATACTGTCAGAACAAAATTGATTTTATGGGATTATATGGCCATAAAACAGTTCTCGCGGTACTGGAAAAAGCATGTAGGGCAGTATGTACGCCATTGAGAAGTTGAAATATCATCCTCCAAGGGTTTTTAGTATTATTTGGGATCAGTGGAAAACTAGTTTATCTTTAACTCACTAATATAATAATCCAGTTATTATAATGACTTTAAAATTTATAATAATCTTAATTTGATTGAGATTTGTGTGTTTTTATGTTAAAGGAAACCTATCATGCTATATTTAAATTATATATTGTAGGGCCATACCTATACTGTATAAGGTATATTTATACGTTTCTGTTTTCAAAATACCAAACAGATCATGCATTTTAGCCATGCCTCATTTCGCTCTATGTGCTGTTTGCTGTCTATGGGTCTGATTCGCCTGACCACGCCCCCCTGCAGGAGACGGGAGACGTGCTCTGATCAGCTGCTGGGCTGTCAGAAGAGGGGGAGAAAAAGAGATCTCCGTGTTTTATTATATAGAGTCGTTATTCATTTGTTTTAAAGCTCAATAAATAACAAAGAAGACCGGCACTTTTCTAATTTTGTCCGGAAGATTTAAACTTTAACGGACATCTTGACCAGCGAAACAAACTGAAACTGAAACTCTGCCGCACGGTCCCCTCGTTCCTTGGAAGAGGCGGAGAGGTGGGTGTTTGTCATCTGCTGGTGGACTAACCGGAGAGAATTACAGTGCTTGCCTCGACGGGGAGGGATTGCATTGCAGCGGGAGCAAACGCTTGCCTTGGGGAGGGAGAAAGAAAGCCACAGCGGAGAATAAACAGAAGGGTAACCATGGTAACCAAGTCTTCTTCGCTGCTTTTGTGGCAGACTACAGCGCCACTTACAGGCCTGGCATATGTACTACAGCGTCTCCAGCGCTTTCGAACGGCAATGGCCGTGGCTGTCTCCTCCTGATTGGTGGAGTTGGCCCAATAGCCGTAGCGCTACCGTCCTGACGTCAGGACAGTGTTCAAATCTGGATCAGTTTTTATCAGATCCGTTGCAGCCCCTTTTTTAGAGATTTGGGTATGGAGGAAAATAGAGAGGGTTGTGTTTTCTGACACTTGGTGAGTTCCCTGGAACACCGGGGACACATATTCATGTGTAAAAGACGTACAAAAATGCATTTTGCATGATAGGTCCCCTTTAAACTAATGTTTCCTTGCGCTAGGCAAACAATTTCTGGTGGAGTGCTCGTAAACAAAAGCCAAAATTAAATAAAACCCATGCAAATCCCAGAATCAGTGACAAAGTGACATAGTGACAAATTACGAGCAAACTGTTCTTACAAAACGGAAATTCATTCAGTTAGCTTCCTGCACAAATTATTCACAGGATGCGAGCAAATAATCGAGCGACATCCTGTAGTTCAGTGTTCCTATAAACCTTAACATTTTATTACACTAGCAGGTTTGGTAAACAGTATACTGTTAACATTGTCAGTGCTGTGTGGAGTCACAAATATAAAGAGCTGTCTTCCGCAACTAATGGATTTCTTCCTTCAAATGTCAGTATGTTCTTTCTTACAATAAAGGCTTATTTGTATCCCACATTTTACCGTATGGAAAAAGAAAAGCCACATTGTTAATACTGTCAATGTGACCCTCTGTTCATTCTTCTGATCAGGAAGCTCTGCTGCATCGGTGGTGTGACTTGGTTTACCTTACGAAGGTCATGGCAGACTTTGACTGCGACGTTTTCTTCCCCGAGTTTGACAGAGAACTCTTTAAACTACAAGAAGGGTGAGTGTCCATCTCCTCCCCCAGACCATTATAGTGTGTGTTGTCCTGACCCCACGTCTAAACCGTGACAAGTGACATTTAAAGTTGTTTTTAACCTCGGCACACTTTGCTGACGCCCCATGAGACAGTTATTTTTGCCTTTTGTTACAAAATAAACACCAGCACCACCATAGGACCGCACCGTTGGGGGTTTCTCTTGTTATTTAAAATTCTGTGCACTGAATGTGACGACTAAATTACAAAATAATGTACTAAAAGTAGATCATTCCCTTGTCTTTTTATTATTTGAGGCGATACATTACAACTTGTAATTAAAGAGTATTTTAATTGTTCTATGTCACTAGGTTGTATTCCATAACAAATGTGTATTATGTATGGATATTGTTTATCTATTTAATTATTGTGTTTGCCAGTTTTCTGTTCTTTTAATAAACTCACAAAGCTATTTTTTACTTTGTTTCCTAACCAGATTTCCTGGTGTACCGAGTGAAATTCAAGAAGAGAAGGGTGTTAAGTACCAATTCCAAGTATTCAAGAGAGAGACAGGCGACGAGGTTTAGACACTTAACAGAGAAAAACTCAAAGTCACTCATTACTTGAACACCTTTCAAGATCGATTGCCGAGTCAACTCATGGACAGGGAAAGCCAAAGTCTTGCTATCACTTTTTGTATTATACGGAACATTCCAGTGTTAATACTCTTGACATGCCTGAAATCCCATTCTTGTTTTACATTTAAAAAACAGCCACCCTGTGCTGTCACCTTGTCAGGTTTCCCCACTCGTCCTCAGTAAGTGTGCAGCTGCACAGAGAAAAGGGTAACGAATAATGAAATAATGAGACGTACTTTTGGATGAAGGTTTTATCGGTCTAGTCTTTTGTGAATTTGATAGTTTTTTTTCATGAAATGGTTAAAAAAAATAAAACAATCCTACCTCATCTGGTTGTATGTGTTGCTTTTTGCCACTAGATGGAGGCAACTCAATGAGAAAAGGAATGACAGCCCACCTTAATGCTCCCGGGAACTGAATTAACCACCAACTTGGATTACACACACACACACACACACACACACACACACACACACACACACACACACACACACACACACACACACACACACACACACACACACACACACACACACACACACACACACACAAGGGTTAATGTAAAACAAGGCGGTCATTAATGAAAATAGCACCCTGGGCCCTGACTGGTATTGGATTTCATGTTCGCCATGAAACCCTTAGTCAAAGCACATCATCTTCAACTAATTACATTTTGATACAAACCCTTTTGTACAAACAAGAAAACTAAGATTAGTTAAACATTATTTCATGACATACTCCTAATTCATTACAATAAGAATATTTGAATATTGATATTTGTGATATAGACTTTTAGTCATTTATTTGGCACAGTTAATTTTCCTCAGTGGTGTCTTGAGCCTTTATCTCCTATGGGATGTTGGGCGGAGTGTGTTACAGGCACCCATACTAGAGCGTCCTGTTGTTCCTATTTTTTAATTGAAAGAACTTAATTGTGAACGACAAATATGTGTTGATATTGGCAGCAGGAGAGCTCTTTTATGTAAGCAGGATAAATAATGGAGCTAACATCTTATTCAATGGAGGTAACATTGAGTTGCTTTATTATGGTTAATCTTTCAGTAAAAAAATTACTATTGGTTGAAGGCTATCATGTGTTCATCTTCAATCTAGAAAAATTGCAAGAAGTTGCTTCAAGGGTATGTTATGAATACATTTTAAATTATTTTAGTTTTCTTGTACCTTGTTAATATAAAGTACCTCTATTAATATTGAATTAGTTCAAGATTATCTTTTACATTATCCCTTACTTATTTACTTTTTGAAGAAGAAGAAGATGGACCTTTATTTATTCAGAAATTCAGTTTCCACACACATGTCGTACACACACGCATTTTTTTTATACAGGTACATACAGTACACACAGTACACATACAAATACACACACAGTTATATGCACACATGCAGTTGAGAGGTCAGAGCGGAGGCAGCCAGTCTAGCAGGCGCCAGTGAACAGTTGGGGGTTAGGTGCCTTGCTCAAGGGCACTTCGGCAGTGGCCCAGGAGGTGAACTGGCTCCTCTCCAGTACCAGTCCACACTCCGTATTTTTGGTCCGATCGGGACGTGAACCGGCGACCCTTCGGTCCAAAGTCCAATCCCCTACATACTGAACCACTACCGCCCTGGGCATTGATCTTTCATCAATGTGATGTTTATTTTCCTCCCACATCATGGTATATTTGAGTTATCTCAACAGTATGGAGCTAGAGAGACAAGTAATAACAGAAAACCAATTTTCTAGCTTTGTGAGTAGAGAAAAAGTTGAACTGCAAATGTTATTTTTTATTTAAAGAAACACAACACAAGTGCAATAACAATATTTGTTCATGTTTTTATTTTAAGGCGGAATGTTAGAGGTCTATTGAGGAAAACAAATATTAATATATATTGCGACTTAGTGGTGAACACAGTACTTTCCTTTGAGAAATAGGGACTATTTCAGTTGCAAAAAATTGTTTATTTTTCTCCTGCATTAGCTTGTTTTGATGAATATACTTCAAAAATAAAAATGTAACTCCCACTGAGGAATATTTACTGCTGTAGTTGTCGTCCAAGTCCTGACTTCAGCTGGAAATCATAGCTTTTAATTGCAGATGTCATCTGTTTCAGGTGAGATATAATCCATAAAAGCAATTTGTTAAGCGTGGCTAATATCAACCAGTGTCGTGTTTGAAATGAAAAAGTACAATTTATACTCCCTCTTATTAACCTCTCTGGCTTGTCTTCGTAATTCAAACCCACAGTGCGGCACGACACGGCCGCAGAGGACAAGAGGACGGTGGGTAAGAAATAGAGGTGACTTGCATTTATACACCTGAGGCCTTGTCCCATCCTGATTAACTCCTTGTATTTATTGCAGAGCGAAACTCAACCTTGATGAGTTTAAGAAAATGTCACGGATGTCTGTGTTTTAGAAACCGTCAGTACATCAGCTGCGGTGTACTCCTGTTGTACCACCCTCAGGGGTTCCATGTTATGAATGGTTTAAAAATGAACTCAAGCATCCATCTGCTGAGCACACATTCATTACCAGATGCACTCACTTTCGCATCATCTGCCCAGTGGCTATCACCATGACTACAGAGCCTTGCTGTGTGATGCAGGAAGCGGCAGATGGGCAGTGGAAGTTGTTAATGTATATAATCCCCACCTCCTGTCCCACCTCATCCCTCTGGACACACAAGTCCTCTCTCTGTTTTTGTTGTGACCCCCATTTTACACAGAGAGGGAACCTTCAGGCATAAAGTCATGGCTTCATTAGCCGTGGAGCCCACTCCCATTAAAGGGCACTCTTTCACATGCTTCAAGGGCTTTTTCTGGCTTTGAAATATTAAGACACATTCAAAACACAACCTTTTTGCAATGCCCTCCTTTGGTTAGACAATGCTCAGTAAAATTGTGTATTGATTTTGTGGCCGACACTTAAGTAAATGTGGGCACTAGCCCAAAAGCAGTCTTTTTACCTCTGAATGACGCACACAGACAGGAAAAGCTCATTAATTAAGCCAAATATAATCGAAAATCTATTTTACATGAATGAACTGAAACTGCTTTTTGAATTAATATTGAAAAGTGCATTTAAAGAAACCGTTCAAATCATAGGACATTTTCCTGACTTTTCATTTTCTCATCTTTCAATAGCATTTGAATTCCTTTGAAATTATAATGACATTTCTGTAGTGAAATGGCATATAATAAAGTGTCTCCATCTGTAAACTAACAATACAAATCTGCCACCGATTTCTTCCCTGAGGGAAACAGTGCTGCCAAGAACATTGTGTGAAAATAAGAGACTTACACAGGCTGTAAATAAAAAGCTTTGAACAGCCTTGTTTGTCCACAGTTATACTCATTACCCAGTTATATTATGCAGTGTTTATTTCACAGACCATAAGACTGTTAAACACCTGAACTAAGAACATCCATAACATTCACCTGTTTGTAACTTACAAATGATTTATTACTTGTATATAGACTCTTATGGCACTACTTCTATTCTATTTTATTGTATTTACTTGCACTATTTTATCTGTTGTATTGTGTTGCACTGTTGGAGGAGCCTGTAAACTAAGATTTTCATCGTCATAACTACACTGAAGCTATGTACGAATGACAATAAAAGCCTTGAATCTTGAAGTTATAAAGTGACTCGCAAATAAGCTGTAATACATTCTTTATTTGGCAAGGGACTCTCTCCTAAATATTTTGATGCCAATACATTTGTCTTACTCTCTGGGAAGTTGATACCTACATACACAACATGAATTTACTCCTGCAGTAAGTGTGATGTATTTCATTTGTAATGCCATCAGACTGAAAAATTGTGAGTTTTCTTTGATCCGTGTGAATATTTTAATTTTCTGCATTTGGTGTTTAGATACACTTCATTATTACAGGAACAAAGCAGTTTGTTGTTTGGATTTAAATTACTTTGAATATTTTGGCAGCAGAAAGGGACTCTCAAATACTTTCTGCCAAAGTGTGATCCTTCATCCTAATTTTTCACACCTTAAATATACATTTAGCCTGTATTTACACATTTACACCCATAAATCGTGCATACTGAGATACTTTCCAACAGACACTCAAGTTAAAGTGGCATAAATAGATATATGTGGGATAAACAGATGTATCCCATTATAAATGTAATGTTTGAAATGGGTGCACACCTTAATCCTACACTGAATAACATAAATAAGAATATTAATACACATCCAGTTTAAACTTTAATTCTCTTGATTTAATCCATACAAATGATGTCAGTCATCCACTTTTAGAGGGGCGACAGGGTTAAAAATAGGTCTTTCACTACGTAGATGTAATTTTCCATAGCTCATCTCAAAGTCCTTTTTAGTGCCATTAAGGACCTCCAGACTACCTGTCCTTACGTCATACCCATGCACCCTCAGTCGCTGGATGCGATAATTCACTATCTGCGTGGTCAGCTCCAAAATGGTCGGAGTCTCTTTGATTTGCGACATGCTGATTCCAACGCTGAGCAGGCCCTTAAAGCGCTCGGCCAGAATATCCTCAGGGTAGTAAAGCACAGCCGGACAGTTGAGGATGATGTGCCGCAGCTCTGCCTCGGAGCAGCCAATGGTGTCCTGCGAGTACGCCAGGGTGCGGCGCATGCTGTCGGGGTTCAGCTCGGTGACAAATCCCCTGAGTTTGGAGAGCAGGTGGAGGAGCTCGGCGGTGCTGAAGCCCTTGTCCCTCAGAAACAGCAGGTTCTCCCTTAGCACCTCAGGGGGCTTCAGGAGAACAAACGGGTTCTGACTCAGCAGCTTCTGCAGCCAGATCTTCATGTTGGCCTCCTCCCCCCCGAGCTCCTGGTAAGCCTGCTGGAGGGTGCGCACCATCACCTCGTTCTGCTCTACCGGCCGACTGAAGCTCAGCGGAGCGCTGGCCATGAGCTTAGTGATAATTCTCTTGTTGAGGTTAAGGCTCTGGAAGAAAGTGATGTTGTTCCGCTGGTTGTCGTGGTGGCTGGA
Organism: Trematomus bernacchii; assembly: GCF_902827165.1. Taxonomy (NCBI): domain Eukaryota; kingdom Metazoa; phylum Chordata; class Actinopteri; order Perciformes; family Nototheniidae; genus Trematomus; species Trematomus bernacchii. Next base: position 10,350,868 of record NW_022987714.1, on the reverse strand, counting down.
GGAAGTGAAGAAGGAGGCTGGGAAGTTCTCAATGATACCAACCAGCTCTTTGTGTTTCGGGCACACGGACATCCACAGCTCCCTCTGAGTCTGCATCTGCTCCGGCTGGCAGAGAACCGCCTCAGGGTGAACTGTGAGGATCCGGGCAATGACAGGGCCCGAGGCCCCTAAGTCCTTCAGCAGGTCTGCTACCTCCTTAGTGTAGGCTGGGCTCTGATGCAGGACCCAGCTATTTAGTTTCCGCACCTTCTGGATGTCCACAGAGAGATCGTAGAGAGCCTCCACAGTCTGCTGGTTCTCTGCTGGGATGAGTGTTGCACATGGTCTTATGTGTAAAGATAGAGCTGCGGCACTTTGGCATCTGAGGCACAGGGATGTTGCGATCAAACGCAACATTGAGTCATGAGGTAGATAACCTAAAGGAGCAAGAGAATACATCATTTGGGGAGCTTTATGATGAGCAGACCATTACAGTGATACAGAATAACATATCAAACATTAATCAAACAATGGTATCAGCTGTGGTGATGCTCTGAAAGGCCAAAGGTGTGTCATTGTCGGCCATGTGCTCCTATCAAGACAGGATACTACCAGATGTCAAATGTTTTTGTTTCTCTATCCACAGAAACCTCAGGCAGTTGTACAACAATATCCTCTTAACGTTATGCAGTCAGGGGATTTTTCTGGGGCTTCCTGTTGTCACTAAGCCCCACAGATAAGAAAATTAAATTTAAACAATCACAGTTGTGGTAGTTCATGTAAACGTCCCCCTTTAAAACAAGTATTTACAGAATGCTGACAGAAATGTATTATCTCAATGTATTTCCCACTAAAACACATTAGGACTACTACCTGTATTAAAGTGAATTGCTGTTTATGTAGTGATGAAAAAGCCATTTGTAATGTAATCTCCATGCTGCTTCAACACAGAGTGCACCCAGATGTTTACATGTTGTGAACATCAGCACATTTCCTCAACCATAATCAACATTTTTGCACATCATGCATAAAATGTACCACCTTCTAATTCATAACCAGTTATATATTACACCCAAAACAGCCTTGCTCTTATAACACAGTATTTTATACTATTCTGCACAGCTGGTTCCAGATGTTTCATAGGGGAAATCATGATCAAACTCGTGGATGGTTCAACAACCATCAGCTAACACATTCAAAATTATAATGAGCAACCTTAGTGCAACTTAATGCACATTATTGTCACGATGAGCAGGATCGTACATCCTAACATCTTATCAGAGTTTACGCGGATACCTAAATAGGCTACACTTATTCTTCAATTTCAAAATAAAAGTCTCCTTAAATGAAATGCTGTGTTTTAGTCATAGAAACATGCTAGGTATGTAGCCTGCTTGTTAGCTAACTAAGAGACAGTGGCCTCGCGGAACATCACGTAATTGAACCATATGGCTTAACATGGTAACTATCAGTCACTGTTGACAAAGTGGTGTAAATATTTTAAAGGTATAGCTAGTATATTGGCATCTTTAAATGAAATGAGTTACCTTAAGCAGCGGTCAGAGGAAGTGACGTATTGTTATGAAACTGTCTTCTTCTTCTTCTTCTTTTTCGGGTTTGACGGCGGATGGCATCCAGCTCAATGGTGCATTACCGCCACCTGTCTGTTCCATAGTGTGGATCAGACAGTACTTACTTCTTATTCTAAATCCCTCACAATCAAATGAGATAAAAAAAAAAAAGACAAGAAAGAAACACCTAAAATCCTATAAAACCCCCGTACCCCTTAAGAAATATAACAATGCCCTAACCTGTGCTGCCTCACTCATGCTCAATACTACCTTTAAAGTGACATCCTGTACTCCTCAACATCTCCCTCTATGTTTCATACTTGTACATCTCATTACTGCGTACTCTATTGACTCCCAGACAAACCAGTCTGGTGCACTATTAATTTTAACATTTTGTTCAGTGCACAGTGCCCCAATCTCAATCTGTTCAACACGGTTAATTCTCTCCTATTACAGACACTACACAACACTATTTCGAATTTGATGTAGATGCCTCCCTTTCCCCTCTTTTTCCTACCTTTCTTGCCACATTTACTTTCTCCCAGATTACACATTTGACCTCGGCCTTATTAACATGTATTTGCATTTCTACAATACCCTTCTTTAAAGGCCCCTTTGACAGTCCATCGCCCTTCTCATTTCCCCTCACCCCCAATCTATCAGATGTTCTTCTGCTGATTCCAATACCTTTTTCCGGTACTGCCACCCCAAATCCTGTCACTACTGTCCAAGGTTTCTTAGCACCATCTGTGTTAATGTGTTTAAAATACCCTATATTCATTGTTAACATAGTATTCAAATGCACTTTTTAGGTATATCTTATTGTTTCCTTTCCTTTTAACCCTTTAACAAATACAAATCTGTTTCAGGCCACACAAAAATCCATGGAGCCATCCAAGGAAACACCACTGAAGGGCCTATCTTCAGATCATGCACTCTTTAGCAACATCATTTTCTATCCAACCAAAGTTGTGTTATGAAACTGGTTTCCTGTTCTGCTATTAATAGAGATCAGCGTCGTGCAGACGCGGTGTCCAGTACTTGAGAAAAACACAACTAAAATACAAATGTGACCCTGAAATAACTTTGATTTCCTTTTTTTATTGCATCATGCACAATGTAGAAAAGTGTTAATTCATTGCATGCTCCCAATGCCCAATGTATTCCTCCTTTCAAAGCTCTGCTCTTTTATTGTAGCCCATATGTCCAGTAGTGAAATATTTTTGGCAAAAGTCTGTATCTCAAACAGCAGTTGGTGCGCCTCCAAGCCCTGCAGCATACGGGGCCCTGATGAGTCTAATCAGTGCAGGGCTGAATTGGACTGAACACACGGAGAGTTTTCTCACAGTTGGTGCTTAATCATGATGCTTGATCACCAGCTCTGCAAGCTGTTCCCAGAGCCGCTGCTGCTGAGTGGGTAGCTAGGTTCATTAGAGTTTATGTACCAGTAAACAGATGATGCGCCTCAAAGGAAAACAGGTTGGTGCCTCTTTCCTTTACCCAATATGTTGACAGGAGTGAGCTGGTCATCAGATTGCACAGATATGTATGATGTGATAGATATATTGTCTCCAAGCACAACACAGAGAAGAGACACATGTGTTTCATGAGAGAGGACTTTATTCTTTGTGGAGCAGAGGCATAAAACAGCATGTAGGCCTGCAGGGTAAACACTGTCTTTCACCCTTCTTCTCTTTGCAGTCAACCTGTTAAAGTTTCCCCTACCTATATCAAGTGTTTAAGCAAAGATTTTTTTAACGCTGCTGTGTGGACGGGCCGTTACAGAGCCCCTCCTCCAACACACACGAACGCGCACATGACCAATGAGGGCACGAGATAAATGTGTGCACAGATGGAAGGCTGACAGGCAGGTAGGCCATCCAGTTATTTTAGCCGGGCCGGTTAAAATGATTGGTCGTGCTTTTTACAGCGCCACGGCTTCCACAGATGACATTTTTGTATGGATTTATTGTCAAAGCATTTAATATATTCATTGCTATCGGGATGTTAAGAGCATTCCATGGAATATAACAAAAAGTGTTTCTGAAATAAATTACGTACCCCACCTTTAAGCAGGTTTTTTTAGGAGCCAACTCAAGCAAAAACATTTGGAAGCTTAATTGGCAAAGATAAGTAACAAATGCATAAAGGATACGGGCTGTATGCAGAATTCAAGTCCCCAGATCTGTTTGAGACTGAGATCCAATTAACCCTCTTATAAATATGATGGTGGTGTCCAATGTGCATAACTTGCCTAGACTTGTGACATGACGCAATATTGACTTGCGTCATGACTTTATTGTGTTTTATAACACTCAAATGAAGGACTCAACTGTAACCAGGTTACAGCACCGTCACCAAAACAAAGAATAATAGCAGCAACAAATATATATAATGGAGGTTTTCTGATTAAATGTGGGCACAGAGATGTAAAGGAAGAATGAAAGTACAAGCTTTTCCAAACTGCCACTGAGCACCACAAGCACAATTTGGTACCAGAGTGATTCTACAATTTAGGGTACATTCCATGTCCATTGATGTCCATTGATGATAATTATAATTATTCTAACTATTTTCTTCAAAAATATCATATTTTGCCTATTATTGGAAAGCATGTTATAATATCACACAAACATTATGTGCATCCTATGCTTTATTTAGCTTGAAATGTGTCATGATGTTCTTAAATTGTCAGTTTTTGCTATGTCCGTTTTTCAGTTGAGGGTGTCTTGGTTTCAAAATAATGAATAAAAACCATTAAAGTAAATAAAAAAAAGTATTCATTTATTTCAAAAGTCTAAATACTAAAGAATAATAACATATTTTTAATTGATTTCCTCCTTTAAATTATTTAAATATCTTAATATATGAATGTCCGCAAAAGTTCTGTCAACTATTATATGTTACTAACAGAACTCCCCCCTTTAACTCAAAAATGGTTTGTCCCAATACCATGTCACCAGCATCACATGATGCCATGTTCCTCTTTGGCAGACATTTTGAACACACTGTGGTGATTGTCCTCTAACTTTTTACAATATGTTATGTATAATAGCACATTGTCAATGAGTATATTAATTGACCATCAACAATGTTACGTACATTGTTATGGTTTACAATTGTTTAATGATTTTAATTCAATTATATGTTCAAATGTGATGTTAACCTGTTCAAGAAAATGACATGTGATCATCCAGGCAAGGCCTACCATTGAAATGATGGGTCAAAATAGGGAAATTGTCAACTAGGTTACCTGTCAACTAAGTTACCCAGTACTGTAATAACTGTAGTAACTTAGTTGACAGGTAACCTAGTTGACAATTTGTATGACATGTAGACGTCATTACACATCATTATCAATGGAATTTTGCACTTCTGCCTTGAAATGAACATAGTGCTGATGGTTAATAATGTGTCCAGTCAACTATGTTATTTGCGTCAAATGTTTGACTTTCATTGTCAACTATGTTGCACCTCATTTTTTCAAATTTAAAATATCTAAAATAGTGCTTCTGATATCCTTTATAGTATAATGTACATCTACACAGGTTGGAGTTTTACATGACATCTCTTAAAACTATCAAAATGACCTGTATGGTAGTTTTATAATACAAAATATCCCTAAACTTAATGACAGTGCTGAACATATCACATGAAAAAACAAAACTTTAATACAATTATTTTTTAAACTTTAAAAAATCTTTGGATATATGGTAGAATAGACTCAAGAGCCTTTCAAATTTGATTTTACTTGAAGTGCAGGACTTAATCAAATGATTGTAATGACATCAAGTTTGTCCGTAACATAGTTGACAAACTGAGTAGTGAAAACATCCTTTCCCTTAAAATAAAATAAAATAAAAAAATGTTTAAGCTTTGCAACTAGTGGATATGTTACACTGAGGAATATACTAACTTGAACCACTGATTGTTCTATTGAGAAAGAACACTTTCTTTGTACTGTTTTGTTGATGTGAAATGCACCCTAAATTATAGAATCAGTCACCAGTTGTCAGAGTCATTGCTGATGCTCACACACCGGGTGCTGCTTTGTTGAGTTAAGAAATTAAATACGCCTCATCACAGAGGCAATTTTGTCCAAATACAATTAAAAAAGTAGTTTCTATTGTCCACTGCAAAGGCATAATTTGATACAAAGATTATCCTCTGACCCACTTCCTGCACTGTTGGTTAAAGTACAGGGTTTTCCAGACATTGTACTCTGTCATATAATACTAGAGAAAGCCCTGGGCATTTACAGACTGAGAAACCGAAAGAGATAGAGAGAGCATGCTGAACAAAAACAACACAGTTCTTGATAAAGGAGACTTTTATCATATTAAACTCTAATGTAAGAGTAAAATAACATTCTGTTTTACATTGTTTAGCATAGGTTTATTCTTTTGCTGCTCCTATTGTGTTTCCTGGTTGTGCAATTTAAAACTAAAGGAGTTTAACCTTGAATGCATCACCAGTAAGAAATGTATATATTTGTAGTGTATTCTCTTCTACATCTCATTAGCTGGAAAGAGCTGTTACACAAAGCTTCATAGTGTGAAACCGTGTAGTATAGAGCAACATTGGATTTGTGGTGACACATTAACTTATTGGGCAGGAGATCGGGCAAGAGCTATTTATTATTAACAGATTATACTCTCCCAGCTATGTTGTGTTATTAAAAAAGGAATTATACATTAACGAAGACAGCTACAATTTCAAATCTCAATATTAACCAAATAAAACACATTTCTTATGTGCAACATCATGAAGCCACTTGTAGAAGCACAGATGACCACACATGTTTTAAATTGTTGAGGCTATTTTGATTTTACAGTTTTTATGTTGCATATCATATTGCTCAACTGTTGCAAGGTATGAAACCATAAGACGCAGATCCTTTCAGCTGATAAATAAAACAATACTGAATGAGTCCTTTGTGTTTTCTCACGGTTCCAGAGGAATCACTGCCAGATAGATTACCTGATGTTTAGATGTAGTTCAGATTAGTGTGCTCAATGAATAAGAGCGCGATGGTACATGCACTGCATACACGTTCAAATGCTTGTTAATTGACCGAAAAAAAACCACACATGCACCACATTAACTCTCCCTCTCAACTGCTGTGAAGCGACCTTGCACCGGGCCCGGCGCCCCTCACTTTGAGCATCATTCATCCATCGAAAAGTAAAATAAATGTCACAATTATTAAATAACTTTAAATAATTATTTTCCCCAACACACGTTACTATGTCTAGATCAGATATGTGGGCAGGCAGTCAATCAACGTGTAAAAAAGCCTCAACCCCAAGTGAGCTTGTAGTCTTAATTAATGTTAGCGTGTGTGCTTAGCTGCAAACAAAGTCCCCTTTTTCGGTGGCCGGTACCCGGTTGAAACTCCCGAAAATGTTCCCGTTTTTGAATGTGCGTTAAAAAACATAGAGCAAGGTGAAATAAAATGTTACATGTCAGTAAAAACAGAGTAACAGTGTTGTGCCTGTTTGTAGCGTTAGCGTATTTCTTCTTCTACTACTTCTTCTTCTTCTACCTCCACTTCTTCTTCTTCTTCTACCTCTACTTCTTCTTCTTCTACCTCTACTTCTTCTTCTACCTCTATTTCTTCTCCTTCTTCTTCTTCTACCTCTACTTCTTCTTCTTCTACCTCTACTTCTTATCCTTCTTCTTCTTGTTTTACTTCTAATTCAATGTACCTTCCTGCAAAATATTCATGGGAGCCTGCCTGCAGGCAACAGTCTCAGGACACCTCGGCTGAAGTCGAATAGTCCATTTAGCTTAGGAACCTTCCTAACGGAGTGAAATGACCCGGAAGTCCCTCAGTGGCAGCCATGATAAGTGCCGTTCGAATTCTCTAGATGATAGGAAAGGAGGTTTCAAACTTCCTTTATAACCTCCTTTAGCTTAGGAACCACTGGACCTCCCTTTACGAAAGGAGAGGAGAAAATGCTGCCCCACAATGCCTTGCAGCCGCAGCATTTGCCGTCACACAACAGTCGGCCGTTCACGGAAACAACCGATCATGACCCAGAAATGATATCATGAAAGCACATTCATGACGTCCACTGGCGCATCATAATAGTGGATAGGAGAATTCAAAAGGACTTAGGAGAAGAGACTGCTGTACTTTAGAGAATCCGACTGCACTTTCACTATCCGACGTGTTTATGATGCGCCAGCGGACGTCATGAATGTGCGTCTGCTGCTGTGGGTAAACTATGGAAACTACAGTTTTCTATACAGCGGACTACAACATGGATGTTTAATAAGAACGAGGGACTACTGTAAACTCATCTAGAGACTCTGCACCGTGCTCTGATGCTGTTGTTTTATGCTTTATGAACGGGGACAACAGAGAAACATATTCTTCATGACCAAAGTTGGAATTGAAATAAAAAAGGAAAGTGAAACTTATGCTCGTCACCCTCTCCCTCCGGTCCACATTAATACAAATTATCCCAATACGTATGATTGTATGAACTATGAAAAGATCTTCAAATCAATACAAATGTATTTATTATAAACGTTAGTCCTTAACATCTATCACTGTGTATATCACCATTCAAACATCTTTTAAAAGTTGAACAAACCCCACACAGCTCAGTAAAGACTGTGAAATGTTGACTTTATTTGATCATTTCAGTAAAAACTAACTAACTAACTCTTTTTGATTATAATACTGATGGACGTTCAAAACAAAGCACTTTGGCAAGTTACCACATACGTTTTAAAAAGCTTAATAAGCACCGTAACTTTCATGATATAATTTCTAGGTCATAATCGGTTGTTTCCGTGAACGGCCGACTGTTGTGTGACGGCGGCCCAATCCCAAACCACTCCCTCGACCCTACCCCTCCGTGACGGAGTGAACTCCGTCTGTAGCCACACTCGCAGCTGAATGTAGTTCCCTCCATTAAGGGTTAAGGGTATAAATACAGCGCACCGCATTGGGACGGCCTCCCCTCTCTCCGGCAGAAACAGGAAATGCCGCAACTGTATTTAACAACGGTTTCAAATCAAATCTCTTAGACCAACATTTTTAATTAAGAACTCAAATAAAACTCCAAACATCTTTAATTGTGTTACTTTTTCTGTAAAGCTCTATTAGTTTTAAACCTGATGTTTCTAAGCTTCTTAGTTTTTGCAACAGTCTGTAAATATACACAACTTTATAATAAAATGCACACATTTACCTTTTTCTAGACTAAACACAGGTATGATCCTAAGTAAAGAAAATATGAAGTTATCATGAGGTTGTTAACATCGCAATTTATCAGTGGATGTTTGCTGGAACTGTTTGTAAACAACGTGTTTCCTGACGGACACACACAGCGTTGAGACCGGTCAGGTAGAGACCGGTCTCCAGTCAGCACCGATGCAGACTCGCTGTTTGAGGGCTTGATAGCCCACTCCCCCTCCACACCGCTCCACACTCGTTGGTTTGGAACAGCACTTAATGTGGCGGACCCTCCGCGCGAACGCGCAAACGGAGGGGTAGTGTGTAGGGGTAGGGTGTAGGGGCGGTTTGGAATTGGGCCGGCAAATGCTGCGGCTGCAAGGCATTGTGGGGCAGCATTTTCTCCTCTCCTTTCGGTGAGGGAGGTCCAGTGGTTCCTAAGCTAAAGGAGGTTATAAAGGAAGTTTGAAACCTCCTTTCCTATCATCTAGAGAATTTGAACGGCACTTATCATGGCTGCCACTGAGGGACTTCCGGGTCATTTCACTCCGTTAGGAAGGTTCCTAAGCTAAATGGACTATTCGACTTCAGCCCGGAACTGTCCTGAGAGTGGAGGCCTGCAGGCAGACCCCTCTCAAAATATTGGACTAAAGAAAGTCGGCTAGTAGTGTCAACTAAATCCATAGTATTACAACAAAAGTGCTTTAAAGGAGGTAAATTACGAATGTATGTTCTCAATCGCCAAGTGTGGGATTGAATATTAAATTAGTTTAGATTAGATTTATTGTCCCCAGGGGGAAATTCATTTTCACAGTACTGTGAAAACAATATGAAATCGACAAAAAATAAGACAGACATCTACAGATAGCACCACACATGATGGTTACTTGTTATTATTTAGGGCTGCAATGCCTGTATGGATCAGGATTTTGCCAAAGCGAGCCCTTTTACTATAATAATAATATGTTATGTATTATATAAACCGTCCGTATTGGTACAATGAGCGACATCTCGTGACGGATTTTGGAACATTGATCGGATTTTTCTCATGGCAGTTAGACTCTAGAGACAAACCAGGGGACTTTATGTTTAATCTGTGTCTGTCCATTTGGTGTAGTATTTTATCCAATATTACATTTGGTTTATATATTAGTCACTTTGTTATGAAATGCCAGGTTTTAGGCCTTGGTTTGAACATTCAATCTTGGAAATAAAAAATCAACCAGATTCATTTTTCTTTAATCCTGATATAGAGTAGATAGTAAGTAAGTAAGTAAATCTGATAGGAAGACGAGTTAAGGGATCGAGGAGAAAAGGTTATGGTATAATTACAGAGCCTGTCAATTTATACATTGAGGAAATCAATGTTAGTCTGTTAACCAAAGTGCAGCCATCTAATAATGTATTATCTATTATTAGAAAATAACAGAATGAGAGGGGTAAACCCGGAATACAAATAAAGAAGCAAAGAGATTGTAGAGCAGTGAGAAGGAAAAAAGCTTGGTGTGTCAATTCATTATATTGCCAGTATTTTTCGTTGTTGTGAAAAAAAAATCGCCCCCTCTGATTTTTTAACAGCCCCCTCAGTCATTTCATCCTGGAGCCGGGCCTGCCTTGCACGGTGACTGACCGCACCCACAGTGGAGTGAAAACCTGTCCTTCAACACAGTTAATGTACAACTAGGATAATCCCTTTTTCATGTTCTGTCTCATGGCTTATGTTTAGCGTTATTGGTTGTCTCGCACTTCAGACAGTTCTTAACTTTAATGTCCAGTTACTTTGAGACGACTCCTGTCAATAACTTCCCCTGTGTGTTTGTGTATGTGTGTATGTGTCTGTGTGTGTTCCTTAGCCTGTCACAGCCTGTCAGTGGAAGAATGTGGAGGAGGAACTGATATTAGCTGGAGGCGGACCTAGAGGGACAAACCAAAGTGAATAAATGACAAGGTTTACAGTAAGCACACTTCCTTGAGGGTCACACACACATGGCAAATACACACACAGACAACATGACCTCCATTAGGTTCTTTGAGTTTCTGCTTCCCGTGCTCCTCCACCTGGTCCTCAGTAAGGAAGTAGAGCCAGTGTTCAGAGCAAAGGGCACCACTATCGAGATGGGATATTGTTTTGAAGTGGATTATATTGTTGTTTATCGTTGTGCTCCGGAGGGAGACCAGCTTCTTGGCAACTCCTCGTCTGAAAGCCCATCTACACCTCCTGAGGACCTCCAGGGTCGCATTCACTTCAACAAAGTTCACCACCTGCTTGGGCTCCAGATCAGTCAACTCACACACACGGACTCTGGGATTTACAGGAGGGAATGCTGGCTGCACCAGACTCTAGAGAGCCAGAAAATCCAGCAGCTCTCTGTGTGCGATAAGGAGGTTGAATCTGAAGAGATCGTTGTGAAAGAAGATGAAGGTGCCAAGCTTCTGTGCAACAACACTTCCATTGGTTCAGAGGGAACCTCCGTACGCTGGTACTATGAAACATTTCCGCTTTACAAGACCATACTGTTACTGGATAGCAGTGTGGCTCTGGACCTTCTGGTGAAGGAGTTGCAGGGAGTAATAAAGGTCCAAAACAACGGCGCGTCCCTCTTGTTTGACAAAAACGCATTAAAGAATAACAACCACTTTTTCTGTCTTGTGAGCAAAGGTAAGACTTGTGTCAGTTTCCAAAACATGCAGCTACAAGATAACAGTGAAAGCAGGGACATTTTTGCCACACAAGGAGAAAGAGTTGTATTAAAATGCCCCGCTGAAGGAACCAACCAGCAATGGGACACCCCACTGGGGTTGTTCAATAGTAGCAACATGAAGATGAACCTCTCACTTGATGAACAATCAGAGGACTTCTCTTTGGTGATTCCTGCCTTCTCTGAGGAACTTAGTGGGGAATATTCATGCTTCTCCTCTTTGTTTGAAGTGTGGTACTCTCTGTTTATTTGCCCTAAAAAGGAATCCCAAAATAAAGTGGTTTTAGAAGGCATGAGCGTGTTGCTAGATTGTGATGTTGGCAAAGAAGATTCCCTAAGTGTGCAGTGGTACCGTCGAGAACCATCGGGCGAGAATGGACTTATCCACGATTCAAACAACATGACTGTTCCTGTCCCGGAGGATCTGAGGGGCAGACTGTCTGAGAATGGGGCCACGATGACCATTTCCCACCTGGAGGTGAAAGATGGAGGGGTGTACTGGTGTGTTGTTTTAGTGGACTCTGAATTCCTGGATGACTATGATGATGGTGGAGAGGAAGACACAGAAGAAGATGAGAACAGTGATGACACTTTCTGGGATGACACATACAAGTGTGTCTCTAAACAGGAGACCATTTTGAGAGTAATCAAGAAAACAGACAGAAGTGTGGAATCAGAGCATGTTACCTTAATACCAGTGACTGAACAGCCAGAAACCTCTAATGTAACTGCCTATGCTGTGGGTGCAGGACTGGTGGGGATGCTGGTGGTTGGAGTGATTGTAGGGGTGATATTTTCTGTGAAAAACAGGAAGGCAAAGGCTTCACCGAAGCAGGGAAATACCGTGATATGATTCCCATTGTACTCACAGTTTTACTGTGCTCTGAAATCTTGCTGAGTGTGAAACAGTTGTAGCTACAGTATACAGTAGTTTCAGTGTCATGTTGATAATGTCCTCATCCCCTATTCTTTTTATTCGTATGACTGAGACTGGGTTTTATACAGAAGAAGAATTTTGAAACGTGTCTCTTTTCAAAATCGTTTACTATTTTGTGACTTAAAACCATAGCTTAAAACATAAAAATCCTTTGTTACGTAAAAGAAAAAATGTCAATGCTGTCACTCGTTCAGTGCAGCTAGTAGGGTGTAATACATGTTTTTACCTTATCTGATATCTGATCAGAATGTGGGATGGTTGCAATGTGACATGAAATGATGAGTTTAAACCAGTCAGGCTGCTCTCTTGTCAACAGATTGCTGCATGCCAACAAGGCAATAAGTAACGACCGAAAAGTACCTAAAATCTTCCTGCCAAAAACATGTCTAGATAACAGACAATTGTTTCACTGTGACACTATTTCTGCCATGCACATTCAAGTAATAAATACAACTACTTTTTTTAGTTTTTTGTTGATTCATTCTTAGCATTCATGTTTGCTGCAGCAGACAGGAGCTTTATATACAACATCGACATACTATTGACTCGTAAAGGTTACACGGCATCCTAGCAGACAAAAAAAGAAACATTAGCATTCATTTAGAGTTCTTATTCCAATATCCACTCTCCTTAAAACGTGTAAGGGTCTTCACCAACTCCTGAGGGAAATATCTGACCCTGTGGCTGCTAAATGCTCCACAATGTTCAACAGCAAGTCGCTAATTGTGTCTGTTGACTTGTTGGTTCTGCGCAGGTATAGTGTACAACTGCTGATGGAAACAAGAATGATGAGAGCAATGGAAGTGAACAAAAACGGTGAAAGGTGTGTTAGGTTAAAAGACATTGACTGTATATCAAAAGTAGAATCAGTCACCATTATGTCACCCATTGGTTTGTGGATGACCTTTTTAAAATTTGGCCATCAGCAACTTGTTTTCTTTGGAACCAGAAGTGACAAGAGTGTGGAGATAAGGTCAACTAAACGCTGAACATACATTTTAGGCAATCTAAAGGCTTAATTTATCTTTCATATATTACACTGAGATGAAGCCCCATCCTAAAGCATACCTCGCTTCATCTTCTATTTTACTCTAAATGGGACCATCATTTACAAATGTAACATGTTCCGAAAATATTGAATATCAGTGCAGCTTTAAAGAATAAATGTCTACCCTGTTGCCAGTGGCGGCGCCAGAGCATTTTTGTTGGGTAATCTATGGTAGGGCTAACCCATACAGTGGTGGTGCTCAAGTCAGTATTTGCAATGTAATTACATACACGCTATATCACCCCCCTTGACAGTGAAACGCCACGCGTGAGGTTTAGATTATTTCCCTGTCTCAATCAAAATGGAACTGTATGAAATAAAACGGCACATTTGTCTTGTAGTAAATAAAAAGGGATCACTGTGAACGTGACGTATGATAGTACACGTTGAAGATCCAATGGGGATACTGAATGGCGGTTTCGATTGATCTCAATCAATAAGGCATGACGCAGATCCAACGTTGCGTTGCTCTGATTGGCTGTAGGTCTATTCAAATTGCATTCGGAGGCATTTTGATCTGACCGCGGCCGCGCTGATATTATAACGCCAGAGAATTTCCACACCTTTAGTGTATAAAACTCCCCCACTACTTAGACTATTCCTTGCACCCCTCTTATAGCATAAGCCCGAATGGTCTCAACCATATTGCATCAGTAACGTGCACTTGTTGTTACAGCAGGATCAGTTTGTGTGCTGTGGACACGACCCGTATATTTTCGCAATCCGTGTTCTCAACATTTAGCATTTCGCTTATTATTTAATTGAATTTGCATCACTTTTCATGGTGGGGCTAAGGTGGGGCTAAGCCATTTCTTGGTATGGCTGTAGCCTACCCCAGCCATACCCTGGCGCCGCCACTGCCTGTTGCTAACATGGAATGATGACTATGGGTGTCATGATGACTGTATTGTCTATTTTTTGCAAAAGATCAACAAGGAAATGGGTCATTGTGTAATTACCAAAAAGAAAAACAATTAAAAAATGACAAGACAGGAACAGCTGTCCTCTCTTCTAGTTTCTCAAAGCCTGCGGTGTCTTATGAATCGTACATTTCTGTGTGTAAGTTCTCCTATCTTTGTTCAACATGCATCTCATCCAACGCTATGCACATAAACTGCATTATTGAATCAATATCTGCTGAAACTCCTGAGCGCTGAGTAAGTTTAGCAGCGGCCCGCTGCAGAGTGAACTTCACTATTGATCCAATATTACAGTTTATGATTGCCAAACAAAAAATAGGATTAGAGTATATATAGAGATTGTATATGTTATTGACTAACTGACACTGTTCAGATTGATTCAACTGTGCATTTTATAATACATGATTGTATACAGTGAGATCTGCAGTTTATATTTGAATAAAATATGTGCAGCTGCCACAGCGCCAGTGTGTCATGAATTTGAATACCTTCAAAGTGGGATCTGGAAAATGGTTTATTAGCATCATGTAATCTGATTTGTTCAGTTAGAAAGACTTCCAAACTGAGAGACAAATGCTCATCCTATTACTGTGATTATGTATTGAATGAAGGTGGACCCTGACTTCCTCTGCAGAGGGGCCACTGAACACTTCTCCCTCTTATTGTTGTACACCGGGGCCATGAAGCCACTATTCTCCTCTCACACTTGACAAAACTTTACAATAAGCGCCAACAAAGTGTGCTGCTCCCACTTACCTTACACATATACTTACTGACTCACATATAGTGCATATGTATCATGTAGGTTTCGGAATATTGTCTGAAAAGGTTATGACCATAGAGGACAAATTAGATTTGAGGATTTCTCAAGCATAACTATCATAACCTGATGTATATGCAGTAAATTATTCTGTGTCTTAGATAGCTTCAGGTTAGGTAAACCCTGAGAGGCAAATTAAAGAAAAAAACGCCTGTGATCCAATTTGTAATTTTGATCTTTATTGTTTTGTGTCTCGTGTTCAGGACTTCTGACCAGGTAGAAAGAAGGTTTTATTTCATCTGTGCAACACAGTCTTGCCAGATAAAACTTGTTCTTACTAATCCAGATCAGACTTGGACATTGGATCGCCAGGATTATCTTACTTCCCTCCCAGGGCTTCCTTAGCTGGAAATATTGTTAGTTTTATAGTTATGCATTTGCATTTAATAGCCATAAGGCTTTCATTTATTACGCCTTTAATAATAGATCTTTACAACATAATAAAGTAGAGGAGTTAGTAAAATCATTTTATAAGCTTTTTAAATCCTTTCTTCAGGCTGCATCTAAACAATAAAATGTAATAGTAGATGACACAGCACTGCAACTGAAAGGAAATGTTTCCTTGGTGTTAAATTACTTTTGACATGCACGGCTGAAAATTACAGTCTGCACTGTTGCATAGAGGAAATGCAACATGTGAGGCAGCATCGAGCTGCAATATTGATGAGCCTGTTTGTTCTCAAAATGTTGCAAAAATAGTTTTTGGTGTTGGTAATGCTGCACTGGTGTGAAGCTTTCTATCTTGCGACTCAATCTCAAGATTTTGTCTTTCAGAAATATTTTCAGCTGCCAGATTGTATTACACCCACACACTTCAACTTTTCGAGCCCTGATAAATATTTACTTTTGTCAGTAGTGCCAATAGATCCAACAAAGAAACATGGTTTCTGTTAGGAAATATTTGCTCAGCTGCTATATAAAGCATTAACGCTCATCCATCGTTTTTCTTAATTTGATGTTGGCCAATATCTGAAGATGCAGCTGCAGGGAACAGGTGGAGTTTCTATGATCATAAACCAATTGTTTACCTGTTATGATATAATCTGTTCTTTTGTTTTATTTATATAAGGAGATATAATAGCACAGTGTTGACTTCCTATCGAAAGCTTTCCTTTGTTTACTGCTCTGTGTTCTTTGCCAACATTGTCTCCTGGCCCACATTTTTACAACCCTGAGATGAAGCATTTCTATTAAAAATGCATCCAACGTGTTATAAATACATGATGAAAATCAACCAAATTTCAGAAAAACATCATATTTAGAGCTGAGCCATGAATGAATCACAACTGTTGTGAGTAAGTGGAGACATTTGGACATCCTACCCATAAGGCCATGCTTTGTTTTAAAAAATAAATGTATTACAACATCTGTGATCATGAACACTCACAGGACAAGGTGAGCAATGTCTGTTGGCTGAGGAAAAAACAGTCAGATTTAATATCAAATCAAAGCTTCAAATCTTCTAAAACACAGTAAAATAAAGATTAAGGATGAGTGTCTTCCATATTTGCCAGTTTGATTTCCATATGCCCCTCCACAGGCTTGATTGATGGAGAAACAGATGTGAAAGAGGAGCAGCTGCTTGCTGCTCTCAGGTGTAATTAAGAGAGGGCTCGGTCACACAGAAAGGCCCCGGGGGGCCCGACAGAGCGCAGAGGAATCAGAGAACAGCAAGATCCAGCAGCAGGCTTCCTTCAGCTTGTTACAGTGAGAGAGTTTAAATGGATCGGCTTAATTGTCGAGGCATCTCTCAGACCATCTGCGTGTGAGGGGGCGCTTGCTTCAGCTGCATGTCTGCCTCTGTCTGTGTGCTGCATGTTTGTATAGGCAAACTGTGAGCCATTGCCGTGGCAAGCACAACCAAAGCTTGCCACAAAATAATCAATGAAATCGGCCAGGAAATTGTGCTTCGACAAGTTGTTGCCCAGAGCCTCTTTTGTTCACTTGGGCTTGACAAACTTCTGCAGAAAAACACAGAGACATGTGACTAGACTCCCAATTTGAAGATTATCAAAAGTTTTCTATCACACACCCACATGCACATGCACACACACACACACACACACACACACACACACACACACACACACACACACACACACACACACGCACACGCACACGCACACGCACACGCACACGCACACACCCACGCACACTCACTCTCACACACACTCACACTGGCCCATTTTTCACACCAACACAACAATAAAAATCACTGCCAGCGGATGTTAACATGATCCCTCCTTGGCTCCCTCCCTCCCTCCCTCCCTCCCTCCAGGGCACCTCTTTCTGTCCGACCAGGAGACCATGTTCTGTAGAATCAGCACGTCTGCTCACTGCTCCCTGGTGGCTGCCAGGCGGAGCCCGCTGAGGCCCGATCTGCTGTAATTTGCCAGGCCCATTACTCCCACAAATGTGATGGCTGTGAGCCCTGTGAGTGTGAAACAGTTGGTGGGAGGAATAGTGTTTAGAATGCGAACGCGAGAGAGAAAGCAGAGTACCTCGCTGCCGTCCAGCCTCAATGTGACAGTGTGTGATGCTATTTGCTAATGGCACCAACTATGCACCAGAGATCACTGCTGATGGGCTGGATTCACAGCAAAAGTGTTGCGGGAAAAACTGTTGCAGAGGTCTTTGAGTCAGGATTAATAAATAAGAAATGCGCTGTTAGACGCAGGTGGGAGACAAGCCACTTGGGTTTTTCTTTAGCAGTCTGCTCGCCACCCAGACATGTGGAGGTGTCTGGTTGGAGCACAGCCACGCAGGAATTTATGTCTGTTATTTTCAGAGGGGCAATTCAAGCGAGACGGGGACCAATCAAACGCTCTCAATAAAACCGACTTCCCTCTAGAAGTCTCAAAGGCTTTCAGTAGATTTGATTTGAAGTCTATAACTTAGAAACTAGTGCGCGTGGGGCGGAGATGCTGTGATAGACGCTCTCTGTCACATTGTAAAACTTAAACTCCCCCGTGTGATGAAACTGATGGAGAGAAGAAGGTGCAATCATTCTGTTTTTGTAATCCCCTGGAGTGATTGTGCTCATTGTGTGAGGTTTACAAGCAACATTTAGTTCATCTACCTTTTTCATGTGTTATTGTGAAGCCTCACAAGGGAACATTTTGTGAAGAAAGTGTTCTTGGAGGCAAAGGGAGCTTAACTTCTTAGTCATGTAATTGGCTCCTCTGGCATGTAAGAAGTAAATATGTCTATAAATGTGTTGATGGGTGCCAGGAGAAAACTTTAAAGCAAGGCAAAAGTTTTAATTTCATTACATGACGTTCAGCTACCCACATCCATATAGCAGATAATTACAAGCCCTAGCTCAGAAGCAGAAATGTTTTTTTTGTGCACACAGCAGGGTACAACAACACAGTCGAGCCGACTTGCTCACTCATGTGCAGATGAAATAAAGAAAAATGGGTGATCTCTGTAGACAGGGGAGTGAAAATGAGACTATCTATATTCAAGAGATCTCTCGTTCAAAAACAATCACACAGACGTGCATCGTGAAGGCAATCCAGCAGAGCCACACCTTTGATGCACAGATGGTGTGTGTAAACTGTCTCGTTCCCCCTCCTGCTCTTCCTATCCTCCATCCCTCTCTTTGCCTCTCTCATCCTTCATGTCCCACATTCTTCCTTCCTCTCATCATGCCGTGTGTCACTCAGCGGATTCGCTCACTCTGCCGGCAGCAAACCACCTAGGCTCGCAACCGTCCCGCCTAAATTTAATAAATGAAGCCTTGCAAAATTGGCAAGCAGGGTGGGAACACCACGGCTGGGTAAATGTTAGCTGAAAGCTTTGGTTTATAAAGACGGTGATTCTTGGATTTGGAGTTATCAAAGGAAACAGCCAGGCAGCGATGGGATTGTATACGAGCAAGACACATTTATGCCAGATGATCCTCTTCTCCCTAAAGAGCTTACTGAACACTGAACTGAGGCGAGCCGGTCAGAGTTCTGTGGGTTTAAGGATAACAAGCACTCAAACAGACTTACATGCTAAGTCTGATTGGGGTCAGCTTCATTGAATTCAATCATGACCTCCCATTAACAAGAAATATGGCATACATTTTCTTTATATTGATATAGCATATTGATAGACATTTGGACCTTCTTAGTGATTTGAGTGCAAAAGAAATATAAAGAAAAATCACACAACATTAAAATATTAAAATATACTGTTTTACTTTATGTCTATTGGAAACAATGATATTTTACCCCTAGCTAAGTGGTTATGTTACCGAAAAATAACCAGTTTTGTGTGTTTTCATTTTGTTCAGTTTACAGCATCAATCACTTGTTTCAATGAAACTTGTATTGTAACTCTTAGCAATTCAGGTAAGAAGCAGTATATCCCCAATTAGCAAACTCTTTATTTGATTTAAATAATTGTGTGTGTTCACGATGTTAATACGGTCCAAGCTACAATAACTCTTAGATGACATTCTTAGATGATGCCAGTGCAATACCAGTGAGAAAAAGAGAAAGTGTGCCCTGTGCTGGTTGTTTGCTGAATTAAATGTAGCTGTCTCTGCTGGCATACTAGTGGGTGAAATGAGATTTATTTTCACCTGCTTATTGCACTTATAGAGAGGGAGGGCTGAACAAAGGGCCTGCTTTTTTTTTCGCTCCCTCAAATGAAACAGAGCGTATGGAAACACTTGCTTTCCTCCACAGGCAACATTCTGCCTTAGATAACTTTCTTGAGAACTGCTTTGCCTGCTTTGCCCGCTGACTGACAGAAAATCTGACTGACGGATCACTTCTGTAAAAGAAAACGGAAGGGGCAAAAGTTGCCAAGCAAGCCCAGGTATAGAAAAATAGTCTAAGGAGACAAGGTTATCCTGAAGAGTAGAGTGATTTCCAGCACATTTCCATCCACTTTATGATGAAAGACTGCTGTCAAGTTAAGCATCAGATATGGGGTGGATCACAGACATATTGGGAAGAAAGGGAGTAGATTGGTGAGGCATATTGAGAGGCTGATAGTTCTGGAGAAAGGAAAAATGAAAGGCACTTGAAATCTGATTCTGTGCACTTTGTGCGTGGTATGGAGCAAGTGTGGGTATAGCTAAACAGGGAGGCCCGTGGAGGATTCAGTTTTCACTCAAAGAAGATTCAACTTTTTTCTTATTGCCTGTTTCAAATCTCACCAAGATGGTGTGGGGGCGTTCGGCTGCTCGGAGCCGAGGAATCAATGCTGTAGGCAGGCAGAGCGAGGGATCAGTGCTGAGAGTTGCGGAGGACAGGACCCTCACTGGGCGTTCTGCAGCTTGTCGTCCTTTGTGTGTGCTTGTACAGGAAGACCTTCGGCTGATAATGTGCCTCAGCCCCATACCACCAGAAAAAGCCTGCTCTGTATTTGTGTCGGTGGCTCCCATTTCTGAGATCCTGTGTTTTGGTGTATTCAATTGTATTGCCTTAAAGGTTTGCACAGGTTAGATGAGGGCAGAGAAGTTGGAACATGTAATCCCCCTCTGATCTAAGGGTAGTAGTGATATTCATACCCCTTTCGTCCCATTAGTATGCATAACAAGTGACAGGTGGTGTGACAGGTGACACTTGCTACTACTTATGTTAATGACCCCTTTGTTGTGAGGTGTGATAACATATGATATCACACCCCTTAATTCATCTTTGATGTGAGGTGTGAGGTGTGATATCATGTAGGTGTGATATCACACCCCTTAATTAACCTTTTGATGTGAGGTGTGAGGTGTGATATCATGTAGGTATGATATCACACCTCTAATAAACCTTTGTTGTGAGGTGTGATATCATATGTGACCTGCTCTATCGAAATCAGTCGCATTGACCCGAAGACACATTTTGAGTTGTATACACTGTTGGAAAGAGGAGATTCCTAGCTTTCTAATTATATCAGGATTGTTGTTGTACTCCAAATATTAAACAAAATATGTCACATTATATAATGACTATCACCGAGTCATCATTTTGAGAAAAAGGCCTTCAAAGTTTCCTCTTCTCTGGAATCCATCGATCTGATTGATTATTAGCGGAGCAAATGATCAAAGTAGTACGGAGGGAAAATATTTTCGTTTGGATTACTGGTCTGGGGGAAGCTCGCGAGTGTGTGTGTGTGTATACGTGTGTGTGTTTGTGTATTTTTGCATTTGTGTGTATTGTGTTTGTTTCCCGGGGAAAACACTCACGAGAAACACCGGCTGTTGTTATGCCTGCTGTGACGTCAAGTTACTCCGTTCTCCGCTTGTAATTATGCCGTTACAAGCTTCAAAGTTGTATTTATCATCTGAATTTGCCGAAACAAGTTTAATATTCTGAAAGCCAAGACTTTGTTTATTTTAAATTAGATGAAAACAAACTGTAACGGACCCTGCCGTGTTATCTATGATTACTATATGCTTACTGTACATTCATAATTTCAGCCGGAGGGAGGGGGGCGGCGCTGAGGAAGAGCAGAGTGGCGAGTGAGAGGTGCCATCTTCCCTTTACAAGCTTCAAAAATGTATTTATCGTGTGATTTTGGAAATAAAAGTTTCATATTCTGAAAGCCAAGACTTTGTTTATTTAAAATCAAACAAAACACCCAAACCCCGAAAAACTATTTATTTACACAAATTCACGTTTATTTTTAAATGAGCCGTTGCGACTTTCGACTGATTTCGATAGAGCGGGTCACATATAGATGTGATATGTTTAAGACCCCTAATTAACCTTTGATGTCTGTCCTTTGATGAGTGTCTGATGACAGATATCATATAGATGTGATATGTTTAAGACCCCTAATATTAAACCTTTGATGTCCTTTGATGAGTGTCTGATGACCTGTTGTTTTATTGTCCTCTCTAAATTAGATTAGTTTGAATATGATTTGTGTTAATTAAGGATGTTCTTTTAAGTTGTATGGCTTGTGAACTCATGTTTAATTACTTTATTAACTAAGGAAGCCCATTTGAAGTTGTGTTTCCCTGGATGATGGAAATAGTCTAATACCCCATTCACACCAACGGTGTTTCAGGGCCGGTTCGGAGCTGGAGCTTGAAAAGCACCGGGTTTTCCTGTTCACACCGCAGCGGAGCAGCCTCTAAGCTCCGGAATCCGGTTCGTTTCGAGCACCAAAAAGTTGTCCGTCTAGAAGCAAGAACCGCATACGTCACGCTTACGTTGGAGGGGGGCGAGATTAACCTGAGCTAACAGTTAAGGCGAGTACGGCAAATAAAAGTTGTAACAAGCAGTAGTGCTGAGCAAAGTGACTAGAACGCAACCACACACTTGTAAAAAAAAAACACGCTTTATAAAGTCAGGCAACACTAACCAGGCTTCGTGTGATTCTGTTTATTTGTACCTTACTTTGAGCATCCGTTCGCTGTTATTGATCATTGTGGAGAGCAGGCAGACGTTTTGTTTGTTATTATAGCAGCTATCGGATGGAATCAATACATGGGCTGCACAGGTTGTCATGTCCGACTATCACAAGTAGAATCATAATGAAAAATACGCCGGTAAAAAGTGCCTGTAGAAAACGGCTTAGCAAGTAGTCAGTTTAGCTTCGGTTGCTATGCTAACATCACCCATGTTATACCAGAGAAACTTTCATAACAGCGTTGTGATGCCAAACAGCGTCAATTCAGACTGACACACATTCACTTAAGGGGAACTGGGGATATGTATCAGCTGCTTGTGTGACAGTCAGACAGTGAATACTTTAGAGCCATGTGAGCTAACCCGGAGCTAACGGGAGAATACACTCCCGTGGAGCAGCCAGCACTGCAGCGGTCGGTAAATGCCGCTGAAACACATTAATAAACAATGAACCACGGCACTCTGGAAAAAAGTATAAGGTTGGAGAAGTCGTTATTTAATTTAATCTGACTTCGTATGATTAAAAGCAACACGATCATCGACCCGACGCAGTCCCCCCCCCGTTGTTGTTGTAGTTAGCGCCGTTGGGGAGAAAATCAGCGACGTAAACTGTGACGTCATGACGCAGCAGCGGCAGCACAAGTCGGGCTCTGAGCGGTGTGAACAGAGCGGGAGCTGAACCGAAGAACCGGTTCTGAACCAGAAAAGCTCTAGCACGGAGCTAGAACGGGAAAAGCCTTGGTGTGAAAGGGGTATGTGTGCCATGTTAGGGGGACATTACGGAGCTCATGAGTCCGCCCTTTGAGGCTCTTGGAGCGGACATAGAGAGGTGTATTTACTTGTGTGTTTCCCTGGATGATGGAAATAGTCTACGTGCCATGTTAGGGGGACATGACGGAGCTCAGGAGTCCGCCCTTTGAGGCTTGAAGAGCGGACAAAGAGAGGTGTATTTACTGGTGTTGATCCCTGGATGATGTAAATAGTCTAAGTGCCATGTTAGGGGGACATCACGGAGCTCAGGAGTCCGCCCTTTGAGGCTTGAAGAGCGGACAAAGAGAGGTCTATTTACTGGTGTTGATCCCTGGATGATGTAAATAGTGCCATGTTACATTACGGAGCTCATGAGTCCGCAATTTGAGGCTTTGTTAACATTAATGCTTTTTGCTTTGTTTGTGTTACTAAGATACTTTTAGATACACTTTGAAGTGTGCAACACTTTACAACTGGTAGAATATTAAGTACTTTGTAAGGAATTGGGTTTCTCTAAAAGGCAAGTTTTGTGATTTTAACACTTTTTTTACTGACACTCGGCAGATTTGTGTGTAATTCTTTCACAAAGGAACTGTAAGATACACTTTTATGTATCCAAAACCTTAAAAACTAGAAAATAAAATACTTTGTCTGAATAGATTTTCTTTGAAGGCACTTTGATTTTAACGCTATTTCAGTGGAACAATCCAGTTTTGTTAACATCAATGCTTTTTTCTCCTTCCTTGTGTTACTAAGATACTTTTAGATACACTTTGATGTATGCAACACTTTACAACTGGTAGAATATGTAGTAAAAGCAGGACAAAAAAGCATTAATGTTAACAAAGCCTCAAAGTGCGGACTCATGAGCTCCGTAATGTCCCCCTAACATGGCACTTAGACTATTTACATCATCCAGGGATCAACACCAGTAAATAGACCTCTCTTTGTCCGCTCTTCAAGCCTCAAAGGGAGGACTCCTGAGCTCCGTGATGTCCCCCTAACATGGCACTTAGACTATTTACATCATCCAGGGATCAACACCAGTAAATACACCTCTCTTTGTCCGCTCTTCAAGCCTAAAAGGGCGGACTCCTGTGATATCACACCTACATGATATCACACCTCACACCTCACATCAAAGGTTAATTAAGGGGTGTGATATCACACCTATATGTTTTCACACCTCACAACAAAGGGGTCATTAACATAAGTAGTAGCAAGTGTCACCTGTCACACCACCTGTCACTTTTTATGCATACTAATGAGACGAAAGGGGTATGAATATCACTACTAAGGGTTGAGGCTTGAATCATCCAACAGCAGTAATGGTGAGGACTGAGATGCAGCCACGAGTGGACAGCAAAATTATTTCTACAATCTGTCTGCAAATCACAGTAAAGACACACTTTAGCCACAGCGGGAGTCTGCCAAAGCGGGAGGGAGATAAATCTAAAGAGCGCAAACGGAATCGACCCCCATTCCCAGGAGTAATGGAGCTGTCACAGGCTTAGACTGACCCCACAGTCACCCCAGGGGGGCAATGATATGGCACCCATCCATTCACACCAGGAAGCCGGCAGCAAAGTGAGGAGGGGGGGCCAACACATCATGATGATAGCAGTCATCCTCACTGGAATGAGGAAAAATAGAGGTCATTGTGCCAGTGGAATCTCACGGGAGAAGCGTGAAAAAATGTGTGTGTGTGTGTGTGTGTGTGTGTGTGTGTGTGTGTGTGTGTGTGTGTGTGTGTGTGTGTGTGTGTGCGTGCGTGCGTGCGTGCGTGTGTGTGTGTGTGTGTGTGTGTGTGTATGTGTGTGTGTGTGTGTGTGTAAGTTTGTGTGTGTAAGTTTATGTGTGTAGGTGTGTGTACAGTGAGAGACCCTGCAGAGAGCATGACAGTGACAGAGAAGGAGGACTGACACTCATGGTAGGAAGTAATTATTGATGCCTGGTTGGAGAAGATGAAACCTGCCTCCATGAAATATATTGGAAAATCGGTCATCCTATGTATACGCATGAAAACAAATTAAATTATGATGGAAACAGAAGAAGGGCCACATTTTAGTTTGACTTATAGTGACATATCATTATGTAGGTTCTATTTACTGCCTGTTTTGGGATCACACGCATTTCCAAGACGCAATGAAACGTACCCTACGGCATCAAGCGTAATGCACGGCGAGGCAATCTTGCATCCAATCTAGAGACTCAGCTCCAGTAGCCTGTGTGGTCTCTGGAGGGGGGAGACATGCCTCCTCGCTCTGCCTCTCGCCGCTCTCCATCCATGGCGCATCTCCAGCTCTGAATCCACCTCGGCTCTGGACACACACCGGCGTCAGCGCTCGATCCACTCACTGACAAACACACACACACTTTGACAAATGCAGCGCAGAGGACTGGACCGGCCGAAGACATCCTGCTGTATCTGATCGAGTGCGTTCATGGTAAACCGAGCTTATTTTTTCTCATCTGCTGTTGCATTTTACGCGCTTCGAGCCGCAGCCGAACTGTTATCTAACAAACAAGAGGCTGTAATCTGAGAGTAGTGTTTATGTGAGGCGTAAAATCAGTAAATATAGCAATTTCTTCTCCACACAGCGACTTAAAAGTAGGTCTGATGTAGTAAATGGTGAGTTTAAAGTGACCTGCACTCACTTTATCGGCTATAATACTCCATATCATTGATATCTGTTTAATTGTATCTATCTAACATGTATTTAAATACTAGTTTATGTTTTTCAAGTGATATCAAGCTGCAAGGGATTCCAAAACTAACAATATTACTTCTTTAACATGCAAGTGTATGCTCATAACTGTTAAAGCCTTTAGGAGTCATACTGTGTAGATGTAGTGACAGGATAAAATCAAAAGTTCCAGGTCTACTAATTCTAATCCATCCATTTCATCCTGGCTGTTAATTGATTCCATCATAATTCAACTTTACCTTATTTTCTAGGTTCTTCACTTACAGTTAAATAACCCCCTTTTTCTATCTGCTGTTTGTGAATGACAAGATTATTGTGTGTGTGTGTGTGTGTGTGTGTGTGTGTGTGTGTGTGTGTGTGTGTGTGTGTGTGTGTGTGTGTGTGTGTGTGTGTGTGTGTGTGTGTCGGTGTGTCGGTGTGTCGGTGTGTGTGCTGGGGGAATCATGTAGAACAAGATTCATCTTCTCCCCGATCACAGCGCTCCTCTGTAGCCCGGGGTCAGATGCAGCTCCGCACAGCAGCAGCTCTGCTCTCCGCCTGTGGCACTCTCGCATATTCATATTTGTGTGTGTGAGGTGGTTTAGAGAGAGAACGAGAAGGGGAAAAGATGGATGAGTGACTGAGGACTTGAAGCTCCTCCTGGCGTTGCTACTGTTGCTCAACTCTCTGTGCTTCCCAGGATTGATCATCAGGCTTTGCCAATAAACCGCCTCACTCAGAGGATCTGTGAACACACTAAGGTGCCTTAATAGAAAAATATTTGGCACTGTCACATCCCTCAATCACTTGCATCCCAAATCCCTCAGTCCCACCCTCATCACTAACTTCTAACCTCATTTGTTGCCTTTATTTTCCACAGAGGCAATTGCCTTCCCCGCACCATGCCCAAATGTCATTACCTCCAACACTTTTGCTGCTAGCTATGTTATCTCAGCAGCAGTGACGCCAAAATGTACAACTCAACCTGCCAGAGGAGGCGTGCACCGCACAGTGTAATCTTTGGTTGATCTTGTCCCCGAGGCTTTTATCCTCTGAACACTTTTATTGTTTGAGGAAAACAAAAGCTGGGGCCATCTGAAGCCTGAGTTCCCTTTCCAGATGTTCTCAGGGTGTCTTTTATTCCTGGTGTGAGTGCCGATGGGGGAATTATATGCCAGGGAGAAAGGAGGACTTGCAAATCAAATTGCTTTAATCCATTGAAGCATCTGTCCTCAGTCTCCAGAGGGCAGCAGGGTGTGCGAGGAGGCACTGAGCCCTGATCATGACTGGAAAGGAAAACAAAACCTGTCGCTGAGGAATCATCTGTTGTGCCTCAGTCAGCCAGCTGTGCAGATCACATAGGGTTTGGATGGCAGGACTTTCAAATTGACAGATTTTCACCATCTTTTCCTAAAGTATCAGAGATAGTAAGAAGCTTGGTCCAAGTTTTACATTATCAGCAGTCATTTGATCTTCTGTTTCTCTGTTTATCATACATCTTCTCTGTCCTTCAAGTGAGCGCACAAATAGACTGAGCAGCTTTAAATGTATTCTGAAACAAGAGACAAACAGCACAATGTCCCTGTCATCCTGTCTTCAACTAACAAAGTTTCTCCCCCTGATGGGTTCATTCTGCGATTGCTGTTTTTAGCAGTACTCAAACAGAATGGCTCATGATGTAGATTTATTTTCCCCTCACCCACAGAGTAAATGTCTTTGGTTTTGCGTTGTTTGTGATTAATGGAACATCAAAAGCTGATCTGAGCTCAGTGTGATACATTCCTGAGGACATGAGTCTGCCAGGGACACATAAACATCATTAATGAACAAGAGGCAGACTGGAGAGCGACAGAGTGACAGAGAGAGGGTGAGAGGACGCAAACAGGAAGGCAATATTTCGTCAGTAATATGATATATATTTACCTGTGGTTTTGATGATGATTGCCTCAGTGAGTGATGGAGACACATTTGGCGCCCACGGATCTGGTGTGATTACCTATCATCAGTTTGGTGCAGAGGGACAAATGAATGGCAGTACACTTTTTTTTTAAATCCATTTGGAAAATCACATCTCCCTTTGCTCTTTCATACCCAGTGGCAAACAACTTGTAAGTGTACAAAGGAAACTTCTCCACTCATCTAAGTGAAGACAGCTATATTTATCTGGGTTTGTAGCTCTCTGCTGGGCTTAGAGGCTTAATTACCCAGAAGAGAGGAAAGCAAAAACTGAAATGCAATTATGCAACTGTGTGCAGAGTATTTTGAATAGTGGAGTTATTTTAGATTTAGGGACACCATTTTCCAGTAGAGGTCTGACCTTTGGGTCATGTTTTTGCTGAACAAATCTATGGAGCCTTTAGGAAATAAATTCTGTACCTGTTTATTCAAAGCGTTTAAGCTACTTATGTTAAAAATGCTCAAATCAGTTTGCTCTGCTTGGAGAAAGAGAGCTAAACCATTCCTCAAATCTGCACATTTTAGGAAACACAAGCACATGTGCTATCAAGGACCAATTTGGTCAATTATCTTTTTTTCACCTCCCTAACTATTATGAAGCTACAACCAGCAACAGGTTACTTAGCTTGACAAAAAAGGTCAAAGATTACTTTTTGTTTCACACGGGACACATTCTGCCTAGAAATGTATTTGGGATTTACAAAAAAACAAATGTAGTCCAGGAGCAATACATTTCCCTCAAAACCTAATTGACAATGCATTTTCATGGAATTTAAATGTAATTTTTAGGAGACCAAGCTAGTCAGGTTAGACAGTTTATTTAAACATTCAAATAGACAACCAAAAAAACACAAATTGTCATGGTTGTTTTTGTATCGTTAAAATAAATGTCATTTGAGTGAATTTAACAGAGCAACAGAGCAAAGCTAACTGTTTTGGCGTGTTTAAGGTCCTTACGCTAAATTTAGCTAACTGGCAGCTAGCTGTAATTTTATATTTATGGTACAGACTTGCGAGGATTATCAATCTTTTCATTTAACTCTCAGTAAGAAAGAATATTTCAAAAAATATTGACCTATTCCTATATTTGCTCTAATGATTGTTTTTGCCAAAGAAAAAACCCTGTTACACATGCTGTTTATTTTTACCATAAGTAGCTTAAACGCTTTGAATAAATAAGTACAGGATTTATTTCCTAAAGGCTCAATAGATTTGTTATCAAAAACATGACCCAAAGGACAGACCTCTACTTGAAAATGGTGTCCCTAAATCTAAAATAACTCCACTATTCAAAATACTCTGCACACAGTTGCATAATTGCATTTCAGTTTTTTTGCCAGGTAAGGACAAACTTAACTGGCAAGGGAAATCTGGATGAATGTGACTTACTTTACCTTCTACTGTCTAAGTGCCCTTTAGCAATAATCCTAATAGCTGTTCATTGGCTATCAGTAGAGGACTGCAGGCTAGAAGGAGTGGGAGCTGCATGCATGTATGAAGCTGAGAAAATGCATCAAGGTGAAATCTCATTGTGTGTGTCTCTGTGCCTCCCTGCGCGGCATCAGCGTGAAGGATGTAGAGCCAGAGGGAGGGGCAGGATGGAGTGCTCCTGGAAGACGGTGCTGCTGCTGGTGTGTGCGTCTCTGGGGGTCCAGTACACGGCCATCCGCACCCTGAGGGACTCGCTGTCCGGGCCCTGTCAGGGACCCTACCGCTGCCAGAGCAGGCACTTCAGAGGTACGCCGCCACATTCAACAGGGTCAAACATACCTCACTACAGGAGAGCATGACGTGTGTGGCTGTATGGTGTATGCTAAAATATTATTTTGTAAAAATTACATAAATATTATAATTGTTAGACATTTCGGCTGTGAGCAGAGGTGGGATAAGTACTCAGATATTGTACTTGAGTAAAAGTAGAAGTGCCAGAGTGTAGGAATACTCTGTTACAAATAAAAGTCCTGCATTCAAAACTTACTCAAGTAAAAGTACTAAAGTATTAGCATGGGGTGCAGTGGGTTGTGCAGGTTGTGCGTAGATCATCAGATCAAGGGGGCGTTGGGGAACTCCAGTTCGAAACCCACCTCCGCCGCCACTGCGTCAGGCTGTTGTGTCCTTGGGCAAGACACTTCACCCAAATTTGCTCCTGTGGGTATTGTCCACAGTACATGACCGTTACATGTATGATATGTGTGTAATGTGTATTTGTAAATCGCTTTGAGCATCTGGAAAAGCGCTATAATAAATGTAAGGAATTATTAATTATTATTATTATTAAAATATACTTAAAGTATCAAAAGTAAAAGTACTCTGCAGTTGCAGATTGGCAGATTTCAGAATAATATATATTATATGTTTCTTTTGATTATAATTATAGATGCATTAAAGTGTTATCAAAGCTGGGTGCAGCTAGTTTTAATTACTTTGTATACTGCAGCGTAGCTTGTGAATATTCTCCAGGTAAAGTCTTTTTTAAGTGTCGATTATATTTCACATCATTAAACCAAATCTGTCAAGTAACTAAAGGTACAAAGTAAATGTAGTGTAGTAAAAGTACACAATTTACCTCTGAATTGTAGTGATGTAGAAGTACAAAGTAGCATAAAATTGAAATACTCAAGTATTACTCAGTATCTCTAAATTGTACTTAAGTACAGTACTTGAGTAAATCTACTTAGCTACTTCCCACCTCTGCCTGTGAGGCACCTGCAGAGGTCATGCACAAACACACATTTGATTACTAACATCATTTTAGAAGAAAACCTGATGCATAGAGGATCCGTGCCAGCATTACAGCTAAAGCTAAAGAAAAAGCGGTTCATTTAATGAGGGAATTCCCAACAAGTGGGGAGGATAAAGAAATGAAATATGTGTGATTCGTTTTACAATTATCCTCCAATTTATCTCCATTAATCCCGTCTCATAGCGCCGCTGTAGTTTGCCAGCGCCAAGCTCCTGTGTACGAAAGAAACATCCCCTTTGCAATCAACTCCTCATCAGCAGTAATTACACGTTAGCTATTTGCGCTATATTTAGAGATCCGCCATTTCATAAACCCCCTCGGTAACCACCGGCAGACAAGCAACTTACTCAGGCATGTTTACCCTCTAAATTATTTAAGCTTTATTGGCTTGATTCAGTAGTTCACTTTCTCCTGGACTAGAGCTATGACGGAAACTCATTATTTTTCACTTTTATGAGCTGAAGTAACTCTTCCAAAATAAGTAAGGTAAAGCCTATTAGTTACGCTTTTTATGAATGCCACTTCTATAGCATGCTATGCATCATGAATACGCTCATAAACACTATCAGTCAACCTATAACTAGTCAAGAATATTCATAAAACAGTTATATTATATAAGATGAGTCACATGTTTTGTTGAAATTGTGCATCAGAAGCAATATGATTGTTAACAAGTACAGTGATAAAGTACCAGAGTACCATAAATGCACGATAATCCACTAAAAATGCCCTAATGATACACTATAGAAGTGTATTTCATAGAAAATGTTACCCCTCTCTTTCACCAGAACTTGAATCTATGAATCTAAGAGAAAAACATGTGGTTTAGTATGTGATTTAGAGTTGTTATTGACCTCTTTGTAAGAAAAAACATGATGCAATTGATGTCAGTGTAGCAAACATTGAGTTGAACATGTACAGCACATTTATTTGTTGTTTCTTTCTTCCAGACTCCAGGTGGAGAGCCTTGTGCGATGACAGCTGGATGCCTGTTGATTCGCCTCGGAAGCACATCCTGCTGTTCGCCACCACCCGCAGCGGCTCCTCCTTCACCGGGCAGCTCCTCAATCAGCACCCAGGGATCTTCTACGTCTTTGAACCTCTGTACCACGTCCAGCAGGCCTTCACCAACTCCAGCAGCAGGCTGCGTCGCACCCTGGACCGCCGATCCCTCCTGGGAGCATACAGGGATCTCCTCCTCAACCTGTACACCTGCGATCTTCACTTCATGGAGAATTACATCCGCCCGGAGCCCCAGGACCATGTCACCAGCTCCTTCTTTCGCAGAAGCTCCAGCCATGCCCTCTGCTCCCCTCCCGTGTGCATGGAAACAGGGGATGTAGCAGTTTCGGATTCCCCGGATGAAGCCTGGTGTCCAAAGAAGTGTGGGGCCCTGAACCTCACCCTTGCCTCTATGTCGTGTCTTTCAAAGGAACATGTAGCCATAAAGACTGTGCGGGTCCCGGAGGTGGGGGACCTGCGCACCCTGACAGAAGATCCTCGTTTAGACCTGAAGATCATCCACCTGGTGAGAGACCCTAGAGCTATTCTCGCGTCGCGCATGATGGCGTTCTCTGATCAATTCCGCGCTTGGAAAATATGGAACGCAACGGGACGGCAGCCTCGGTACGTGGACCTGACGCAGATCACCAGCACCTGCAAAGACATGGCGGCCTCCGCGGCAACAGGCCTGCAAACACCGGCATGGCTGCGGGGACGCTACCTGCTGGTGCGCTATGAGGACCTGGCCTTCAATCCGAAGGACAAAGCCACTGAGATCTACAGGTTTGTGGGGCTGGAGATGGATGACAGGGTGCGGTTGTGGATTGCAAAGAACACAAACAGTAACGTGTCGTCTCCGTCAGAGTGGAACTACAGGTACTCAACCACCAGAGACTCCAGAGCGACAGCGGAGAGCTGGAGGCTTCGTCTGGGCTTTGACATCGTCCGGACTTTGCAGAATCTGTGCAACGACACTCTGGCGCTGCTGGGATACAAGCAGGTTCACTCTGCAGCCGATCTCAGAAACCTGTCTCACAGTTTAGTGGAACACAGGATTTTTCAACCAGTCACGTGGTAGATTGATTGGTTGGTTGGTTGGTTGGTTGGTTGGTTGGTTGGTTGGTTGGTTGGTGTGTTGGTTTGTTTGTTTGTTTGTTTGTTTGTTTGTTTGTTTGTTTGTTTGTTTATTTATTTATTTATTTATTTCAGCTGACTTTCCTCTGTCTCTATGCTGAAGACATGAATGTAATCTATCTTATTTTACCATAAAGTAATTCAACATGACTTTTTATGGTTTTGTTAAATATATAAGTGCCAAATGTCAAGCGAGTGCGATGCTGCGAAAGGTATTATCCAGAATATGGTCTGTACTGCTGTGTTGATGGGACATGTGTTCATGATACCATGTTCTCATTATATCATTGTTCAAGGGAATGCTTCACTCACAAAAACACCATTTGTGTATCAATTAGTCACAAATGCTAGATTGAATTTATGAAGAAAACGTTCTCTCCCCGCCTTGAATGTGAACAAAGAATAAAAAAAATGAAGACAATTGGGTCTAACAACAGCAAAACTATATATCAAATAATTCATTTAAAACTCTGAGCCGAATGCTAATGCTGGAATTAAAGGTAACATGGGGAGAGTATATACTAAAGGTAGTTTTGAGCTTGAAGTATTACTTTTAACGTGATAAATAAGATACTTGAAAGAGCCTAGGTACCATTTCAGAGTGAAGTAAGTGATGTTCCTGAAGGTGAGAAAATGATAGGGCTTGCATTCCAAGTGTCTCTAATGCATTTCGGGAAAATATTAAAATGTCACGTCTTTGGTAGAAAACCTTCTGCAGTGCACAGCAGGTCTAATTTCTATGTTGAGACGTTGAGACCATGACAACATTTGTTTTCTTGTAAATACTGATAAACTGTTGCAATGCAAGTGTGCAAATGTTATGATGTGTTTGAACAGTTTTGTCAGTGTTACTATACTGTTTATATTTTCTAGCCTTTATAAAATAAATTATTCATAAGTAATACATATGAAATCTTCTTGAAACCACATTTCTTTGATGTGTTCTTTTTAATTTCTTCAATCCTGAGAAGAAAGTGCTTGAGTGTTAGTGCTGAAAACAGACACACTGCAAATTCATTGTCTTTTATCTTGTAATCCATCTGTATTTGGTTTGTTCTTTTGCCAAATGTCCATCCTGCAGATGTGTCTGTAGTACCGGATGTACCACACTGTGTTTTATTCTGGGTTAACTTTGAACCTAAAAATATTAATACCAGGACCTTTGAGATGTACTGCTGTGAAGTACAGTCAGATATCAAACAGCTGCAGGTTCTCTGCCAGTCCCTCCATTTGAAACTGGTCTTTGTGTCTAAACACAAAAAGGAAGCTTGCCATCTCCAGACACCAGCCCATGTATTTCCATGTAAAGCTGCTCTCTTGAGATAAATGCTGGAGGGAGTCTTTGAGGAGGAACTCATGGCATGAATCATGGAGGAACCATTGATTGACCGTGATTTTCTTGCCTTTCAAATGCTAACATTGCATCTTCCTATGGAGGCTGCAATTGAAGCCCGCTGGGAGCTTTGAGCTTTAATGCTTATTCCGCTGCAGAAAGCCACTCCAGAGTGAAGGAAAGTATGCAATTTGAGTGGAACGGTCATGCTGCTCTGTGAGCACTATTAAATCTGAGGTGAAATTGTCCCTTTAATAACGCCATAATAATGTATTTTTAGACACACAGTCCTCCCCATCTTTTCTGTAGCAGCCCTATAGCTGCTGACACCAGGGATATCTCAGCGCACCAAAGAATTGATCCATACATCCAGCTGAGGAGAAACAGGATTTAAGATGCATGGAGAAAAGATTGGCCGTCTTTCTTTGAACTTAATCTGCAAGGCTACACAAACTGGCCATAAAGCAAAGCTTTATGACACCCGGGGAGATGTGCTTCATCGGTTTTTCCATCCCCAATCTGACACACAAAGCAGCAAGTGGCCTGAGTCAGCCGTCAGCTAATTACCCATTTCTTTGCACTCAATACCGGCAACCTCTTTCTGTCTGCTTAACTGTGCTGACAAATTTAGGTCTTATCAATATGAGTAACAAATATAAGGTGCATGCAATGGGTCATTTTAAACGGCCACTGTTAATCTACAGCCATGGTGCCTGGCCAGATACATTTAAGTACTTCTTTATTGATTAATTTAAACCAACATCCATTACATTTAAAGTAGCTTCCTAATTCACCTTTTGTACATTATCTTAGCTAACTCCTGAGACTTCTACTCCTGCTTTCTAACTATGTTCCCACTCAGAATGAACGTATGCAGCTGAATCAATATGTGCATAATATTTTTATTCAAATCACAATGTCTTTTTTTATCAAGTTAGCTGAGCTATCCACACTCATGCATTCTCATCTACAGTGTGAACAAAATTGAGATTTTCTTTCAGGGTATAACATTGATCATACTATTATAACAACTAACATTGAGTTAATTAGACTCAGACACATCATTTGTCACAAATTATTCCTTTGCAACATGGTGCCCAAAAAGTTAACCTGCAATTAAAATGTTCGAACAGCTGGGGCCACAGATGCACTATGTTTAACAACTGCAGGTCACAGGACTCTAGGAGCACAGTATGAACCCGCCTCCACAACAAGGTTTTGAACACCCTCTTGACCTTCCAGCTCCCCCGTGTCAGTCGGAAAAAGCTCAATCACGTAAATCCAGGCCTTCTGCTCCACCCTGACGCCTGCCTGTAATCACCGGCTTTAACCATTTGCCCCTATAATGAGATGTGTGAGCGAAGAGGCTGCGCCGCTGTCCTTGGAGCCGCTCCTCCAGCTGCAGGTGTGCCATCCAGGTTCATTACCG
Source organism: Trematomus bernacchii (assembly GCF_902827165.1). Lineage (NCBI taxonomy): Eukaryota > Metazoa > Chordata > Actinopteri > Perciformes > Nototheniidae > Trematomus > Trematomus bernacchii. The sequence continues at coordinate 10,315,325 of NW_022987714.1, read as the reverse complement.
TTGATTCTTTATGGTCCTTATCTGGGGGAACAGCCAGAAAATGATCAGCTCTCTCGCTGTCACATCACCGCATGCTTTGATCAAAATCAATGTCATCCTGTGTGAACGTGAGCATACATAAACATGTGTGTACCTGTATGTTCATAACATAGACTGTATATATAAAGGGTCATAATGGAGATATGGAATATGACAAAGGTGACACGCGGCAGCAAAGAGGCTTCACAAATTGCCCTCTTTATGGGAAAATATTGATTTAATCATACTGATGAAGAACACAAAGCATATTGACAATCCAGATGAAATACTTGTGAAAAGTGCCGTCGATGACCGGAGAAAAACACCTGCATCAGACATATAATAGCACTTAAAGATAGTGTTAGTGCAATTAATGGCTCACCAACTTTAAATGTTAACACAGAGAGAGAGATCAATAAAACACAAACACAGATATGGTTGAGATTAATTATTATTCAGTTGCGCAACAACAATAATAATGGATCACCTTGCTTCAACAGCAACCAATCGCGGAAATGCCCCGAAGAGTACAAGTTTCCATACAGCATATATACGTTTTGCAAATGAACGCACACTCATTTTCCCTCTAAACGGTCACTATCTCATGACCTCTTTAGGAGTAATTCATACCCTGTCAGGATATTAACTAACAAGACTTACTGCATTTTAATCTAATCAGGGCCTCTTTGCTCTTCAGCTGACCTTGGTCAATTTACTTAGCGTGAATACATCTGGTAATAATTGCGGAAGAGACGATGGGCCTCTTTGCTCTGGAAACTTAACTCAATAACATACCTAGTTATGACTAGGTCCAAGACTGATATAACAATAGCCTTTCACACAAACATTATCATTTTCCATGTCACTTAAGAGCTGAGAGCTACTGTAATGCTGTGATGTCCACAAGATAAGGATGTGCTGTGTATCATATCTGAATGTTTTATATTAGGGAGGCGTGTGGCGCAGTGCGTTGTACGTTGGTGTTCGGCTCAGGGGGTCACAGGTTCAAACCCCACTGCAGTCAGCATGTCGTTGTGTCCCTGGGCAAGACACTTCACCCCAAATTGCTCCTGTGGTGATTGTCCACAGTATTGAGTATGTAAGTCGCTTTGGATAAAAGCGTCTAACATGTAATATTAAAAAAAATGAAAATACACAGAGGTCTCTTGACATTAAAGCTCAGCAGCTTTTTCTCTATTGACACAACCATTGAAATCCCAGTTGCACTGGCACCAACAGTTTGAATTTGTCACCTTCCTTACTGGGAGCCAGAGACGTCATTTACGGAGAGATTAAGGAGCATTTAAAACAGAATGAAACCACTTTGAGCCACAGTATCTTTATTACTGGAGCCACACGGGCCCTGAGCTCACATCAGCCTCTGTCACACCCATCATTCAAATGCTGTTATTTCCCCCCATGCGCCCACTACACGCACACACACACACACACACACACACACACACACACACACACACACACACACACACACACACACACACACACACACACACATACACACAGCCCTCCATATGCACCCAGCTCTTCAGCGGACATCTTTCTCTCGCTCTCGCTCGCTCTCTCTCTCTCTCTCTCTCTCTCTCTCTCTCTCTCTCTCTCTCTCTCTCTCATCTCTCTCTCTCTTCTCATCTTCTCTCCCTCTCTCTCTCTCTCTGAGCACCTGTTTACAAAAATATTCCTCATGTCTGTGATATATTTTGTAGCGGACTCTTTTGTAAAAGTTGCATTTTTATGACATCTCTCCACAGCATTTGTTTCTGACAGAGCTGGTGTTATGGTTGCCAGATTTGGCCCAGGATGGTCACAATCTCACCAAAATCACACTGATGTTAGTTATACTCCTTTAGTTTAAACAAACAGAAGCATTTTACTCTGGATTCACGGTGTTTAAAATAACAGGAGTGCTTCTACATCTGGCAGAGCTAGTGTAATGGCTGCAGGACTTGGCACCCCCTCTATCTTTGGATCCGGATTTACTCTGTGCCTATCAGGTGAAAAACTAAAGGAGTGATTCTAAATATGACAGAGCTGGTGTTATGGCTGCCAGTATATTGCAAAGTCTCAATCGGTGGGACACAGGACAAATGATAAATATGCTGTGCAGTCCCTCACAAAGCAGGACGGCTGGTCAGCCTAACCAGAGGTACTGCTAGATTTGCAACACGTCATTTTCAACGTATCACCCTCCATGCAAAAAGTAATGTCTTCCTTGGGGCCTGTCTCCAGCGGTCATGCATGGTGCTGCACCGCTGCATTGATCCTGGAAGTACCCCGATGTGCATAGATGTACGAGGGCCCAATCTCTGCTGCTTGCAGCTTTCATTTATTTTGTTTTCACTGATCCTAATAAGGGGCTTTCGTAGTGAACATCAAAAGGCCAGCTGGCGGAGCTGCATCTCGGGTAGAGCTCCTCAAGGTAAATGCAAGCAGACCCCCCCCTATGTCAAACTTAGCACTGTCAGCATTATCACACACACTGCAGTTAAAAAAGACACCAGTGAATCTCAACAAGTATTCCAGCGAATAAGCTTCAACAACAGCAATACTTTAAAAGCACCGTATGCATGTTTTATGGGGGTCGGAGTGCTCTCTTAACTGTCAGCAGGATCTAAATCATGGCTTTATATCTTTACAATAATTAAATGCTCAATTGATCTCGTCCTTTATTGCCTTATTGGGTGGAAAACACACTCCATAAGTGCTTATGGTGATTGCTTAACTGCTGTGATACTGCAAAGGGTATTAGGCATTTTACAATCTGAGGTAAAAGGCATTAGATATATTTTATGTTAAGAAGTATCCATATCCCCCTGATGCACAATAAAGCAATCATAGGAAGTCTGGCAAGAGAGAGAAAATGAAAATAATAACACAGTATCATACATCATACATGAGGTGCATAATTAAAGGTCTTTAAGTGGGTAAATAAATAATAACTAACTTATATTCACAGTCAGTCTGTTTGCAATACAGTTTTCATGGTGCAATGCATTCTCAGAGCCTTGATGGTGATGACTCTCCGTAGGTTCATAACTCCGAGCTAACCCTTCTGCATTGTAGTTTTATTGATACCAGCCACGACATAGAGGCTAGCATTGTTTTCACCTTGTGAGTGTGTGTGTGTGTGTGTGTGTGTGTGTGTGTGTGTGTGTGTGTGTGTGTGTGTGTGTGTGTGTGTGTGTGTGTGTGTGTGTGTGTGTGTGTGTGTTTGTGTGTGTGTTATCATGGCAAAATGCTCTGATGGATACAGCCCCCTGCAGCAGGAACTACTGCAGAGGCAGGTTTTGTGATCCCATCCCAAGATGATCTTTAGTTTTTGAAAAATGTATTATCATTCGTTTATATTATTGAATTACCTTATATACTTTTTGGCTGTTAAATAATAATAGTTGAATACCCCAAAAGTGTACTTAAAGCCATAGAAGGCAAATTATTTGGGAGCAACATTGTTACATGTGTTCCAATCATCCCAACAGCCATCTGACAAACCTAAATCCATCCAATCACACGAAAGACAGGCAACACCTGCACAAGAAAAAAAGCAGAAAAGCAGGTCAGCAAAATAAATCGTGATTTTTTGCTTAATGTTGGTTTGTTTCAAATAAACTCCTCCAGAAATGAATCTGGGAGGAGGAGGACCTAAAGTACTTGTTACTTCCTGTTAGCAGCAGGTGGCGCTTTGATGATGAGTGAATATTGGCATGCAGATGTCTTCAGGCCTGGACTCTGATCATCCATGATAATGTTTTATTGTTTAAAATGCATGTAGCAATAATGTGTTAACTTGGTTTTTTAATATAGTTCTGGATGTTGTGTTAATTGTTAGCTTCTTTTTCTCTTTATGGACTTTATTCTTCTTGAGTGAGGGACAAAAGATCAGTTTAATAGAAATACCTGAGGAAAAGTGCAAAATATTTAAACTTTGGACTGCAGTATTGTCTACCATACAATTTCACCGCCCTGCTCTAACTTAGATAATATCCAGTATGCTGCACTTGACTAAATGTACTGAGTTATTTTTCACCCAAGAAGCTATTCAAGCTTAGATTATGATAACAAGGCTTGGTCCAATAAATGGGTAAAATATTTATAGTATAAATAGGAAGATTGAGTGAGTGAAGTCACTGCTGGCGCTTTAGTTCAGTGTAAAGCATTCATTTAGTTTCTCCTGGCCTCCTCAGGGTGCTCTCAAACAGTAGATCTGTGTCTCTGCTGGCGTTCGCTCACACACTTCCTCAGCTGGAGCCAAAGGATATTACCCCCATACCCCGAGGAGAGTCTTTTTTCCGGAAGGTTTTGGAAAAACCAGTCCAAATCTTTTTCAAGTGAGTAACTCTCAGATGTTTTAGATGTGCGCATTGGTCTGTTGCCCCATTCTCCCTCCCCCACATCCCTCCGTCTCTGTTTGGCATCTCTCTCTCTTCCTTTTATTCCCAGCTCTACTTTCAGAGAACAGTATGTGTGAAAATGTCTGTGGGATTTTAATTTTTATTTCATTTTCTCTCATGGAAGTCTTTTACACAAGGAGGACCAAAGCGCAGTGTGAGGCGTGGGCTGCTGTATCACAGAGACAGTAGGAGGAAGGTGTGATAACAACCCTTCAGGCTCAAAATCGGATCACGCGTCATGCTTTACAGCCTCGGTCTGCGAGTTTGGTTTGGCCTCCGTTTTTTTCCAGCCCACTCATCCCAGCTTGCAGCAACTAGAAGGTTTCAGTGCAAGTTAAAAACACAAAGACTCATGGGGTTTCTGCTTCTCTTTGTCTGGCTTTTACCTAACATACTTTGCATGAAACTACCGGCCTTCTCTATTTTCATTTACCTGCCCCAGCTCCCACGGTAGATAACGGTATACCAACACTGTCAGCAGTTCCTCAATGAATTCCCACATAGCCTTAATTTTCAGACTCATCCATAATTCACCAACAGAGGGCACCGAACTGAGCGGCAACTAGCTGGATTAAAGGACCAAGTACTGTATCTTATTATTCCGTTTTCATTTGAATTTCGTATTCATTGAAACGCCATATGAGACATCCAATTTCAATATGTTGAAAAGGAAAAGAAACAGGCAGGATGCAGATTAGACGTCGGTAGATGGGCCCAGACCTTTATATATACAGGCTATGGCCCAGACACATCAGCACAGATGGCTGTTGATTTAAGATATATAAGATGTGTTTTTCAACTTTTGTCAAGGCTGTGACCATTTCTCTTCAAAGAGTGCAATATCTTGCAAAATATTCCATCTCAAAGAAGTGCTCTATAGAAAGTCAGCGTCACACTTGTTGTAGGACTTGCAATAGACAGATAATAAGAATGATAGTCAACAAATGTAGCATTTGGGGAGCAATATCCTGACATCTGCCTTCTTCATTTCTCATAATGCAAGTGTGTAGAATCTTCTGTGCCGGTTACAGTAAATGTTGCAATCGCCCAGCGGTTTCCTGTAAACCATTTCAAGAACATCTAGTCTAACAAGTCTAACTCAAATGCTTTACATTCCCAAACTTGACACCTTCTTCCAGAGGCACTGAAAACATTTTTCACATGCTAAGATGTACAGTTCATGATGAGTAGACTAATAGTAATAGTACACAGTCTCACGGCATTTCGTGTTATAGTCACGAAATTAATTTAATCTATTGATTCGTGTTCACCAACACAGTCACACAGAACGATTTTAAAAGCAATGTATTTCTATTGGTAGTATGATAAATCGTGTTGGTGAACACGAATCAATAGATTAATTTTGTGACTATAACACGAAATGCCGTGAGTCTGTGTTGAATAGTAATATAAGTGTACAGTGGAGAGCCCAGAGCCCCCCTTGTTAGCTTAGCACAAATAGTGGAAATAGCTAGCTTTTTTAACCTATAAAGTGTAAAAACTACATTTTGCAGAGTTATGTGTATAGTCTATCTATTTTTAACATTAAAAGGTTAAACATACAAGATAAAGTATGTAAATATCACATTTGCTTTAAACAGAGACTGTCTCTTTGCTGAGTTTAGCTAACCTGTTCTGATTCAGATTTCTGCTTTACACTCACACATGACACAATAAGATAGTAAAATATTCTTATTAAAATGTAAACATACTCTTCAAAGCTATAGTGTGTTAGTTAGCTTGTAAACCTCGCTGACTGGCTCTACAATTCCTCCCTCTTTCTATCCCTTCTTTTGTTTCCAGTCACACAGCCTCGGCCCCATCAGTGCCTCGGGGCTGACATGTCCGCTGATGCTAACAAATGACGAGGGTCCCCACTGACAGCAAGTCCATCTGTCTGTGTCAGAGTAATTGAATTTCATAAATATAATCAGAGGGGTCTGTTATGAAGGGACCTGTATCGTAGTCTGGTCTCCTCTGCGTCATCACGGCTGTGTTTTATTCCACACACAACCAACCACTGTCTGCAGCCATGCACATTGACAAGAGCGGGAACGAGCGTAATTACTGCAAAACACAGATAGACAATAGTTTGCTATCTGAACGGGTAATGAACAGAGCATCAGCTGTGCAATTTGTCTTGAAATCTAATATAAAGAGGAAGTTGCCAGAGGCAAGCTGGCTCGATTGATCGGGGAATGGAGGGACAGTTGACGCTCCACTGTGGAGTCATGATGATTTGCTCTGGTTTGAAAAAGAACAGTGTTTAAAAACTACACCTGACAACTTGACATTACTCAAGTGAATTATTATACCGCAGGCACTCTGCCAATATTGATCAAAATGTAACATAAAAGCTACTAAAGGTGAGTTAACTTGAAACCATAGATTTTATTTGTTATTAGCTGAAGCAGGGCCGCAGTATTCCCACTGATTAGCATGTGCAAATTCAGCGTTAACTGTATGTTCTGCTGAAACAGTTGCTTCACAAGAACCATATGCTCAATAGAAAGCATCTAATTAGCTGTTAAATGAGCCGAGCTTTGACCCGAGAAGCAGCCTCAGAGGAGGAGTTAATCCCTGTTGAAGCAGTTTGAAGAATTATTGATCCAAAGGCCCATCAAGCTTTGCTCCACGAGGATGCTATCGACAAAAAGCACCCTTCCACTCCAGCTACAAACTTACTTTAGAGAATCTGAAAAACTAGAAACTCCACATGGAGATGATCACAACAGAGTGTAAACTGACAGGGTCTACAGGGTTTCTCAAAGATACCAATCTAATTAGTGGCAATAAGGACTTTGAAAACTCCTTTGATGATGGCGCTACAAACAGAGATTGTTTCGCTCCAAGCTGCAGGGAGCACAGCAGCAGGCTGAGATCAGGACTCTCCATGTGCCACTGAGAGTAGATAATGTGAACCACAACATTGTGTGAAATGTATTCTTTCAGTAGTCTCGTATTATCCATGTTGGATCCATCTGAAGTTATCTTCCCTCCATCTGATCCATCTGAAACCACCAAGGCTTCAATTAACACCCAAAATGTAAAACAAGGAGAGAAGCAGGACAGTCAGCATGTTCATAGCTCCTTTTGGAAAGCATTCGGACGGACGGCTGTGAAGTATGCCAAGCTTCAGAACGTGCCTGGAAGAGGACAGAAGCAGCTGATTCCCTCACTCTCTCATGTTCAAGTCCTGATAGGTTTCATTTCCAAAACAATTGATAGTTTGTCGCATCTGCTCTGTTGAGGGACACGCAGCCTGGGATGTGAAACTAGTGCCAACATATGGCAGATTTAATTACTGCGAACCACCTCATCGTCAGCTGCCTCCCTGAAGACAGTTTAGGCCTGGTAGACCCTGCAGACTTCCTGTGTTGTTGGGATTTCCAGACCAATTCACTTTGGTTTCGTGCACATTACTGAATTAATCAGTGTGCTCTCTGCCCACATGAGCCTGGGTTTCACCTGCTTCTACTCAAAGCCGCCAACTTGGGCTAAAGTTACAAGAAAAAGTTGAAAGTTTGATATATATTCCGTGAGTTGCAGAAAAACAACTCAAAATATGATTTGTATTTTTTGCGAGTCAGTCACTGCCGTTCAGCAGAGATGCAGGAGCTTATTTCGCGGATCTCCCGGATCAATGAGAGTTTCGGAGGCGCTGTTTCTACTTACTTGTTTTTTCCCGCCGTTCTGCTAAGGAGAGTGCTTCTTTAATGGATTTGAACATTAAACCGATGAAGGAGCATTTATTGGCTTATCGGGACAAATCACATTTTTTGAGCAGGCTCTTAGAATCCGAGATCCTGTCTAATGGGATAAACAAGATGGCCTTGTCTCAAATGGGAGAGTGTATGAATCCAGCGGGCCAATAGAAAATATATATTCCAAAAGAGATACCAAGAAACCTTGGCTTCTGTCTTGGTTTTGTGAACATTTCATTAAAATGATTGAGCCCTGTGCCTGCTGGCAAGTAAAGTCCCTCACTGGATGTTAACCCTTTACTTATACACAAAGAAATACACTGTGCTGTGTATGAAGTGCAACAAAACCTCATTTCAAACATTAAAGATGTAGTCATGTTTGAGTATATGAGATTAAAATAAACAAATGATACATGTCAGGCTCATAATCTGAGCCTACGCAGTCAGCGCATTAAGCTTAACACGACTCTGCCTTTGGTTATAACTGAACCGTCTGAATATACAAAGTACCCAAAATAGAAAAGCAATGAAATATTGAGATTTAACGGAGAGAGAAAAAAAGTTTAATAGTTCCTCCCTCTGGTGCTCCAATGTTTCATCTGTGAACCAAATCAGTCCGCACCTTCAAAAGAGGAGAGTCGATGTAGTGAGTACAAAAACACAAATATCATCACTCACCATCTGACGACATGACAGGTATATTTAACAGCACAATCTAATATGCAACTTCTTTCAGTTATCAACTCAGTTCACCCCCCAGGAAATGTAAGAAAAACAGCATTGATTGGAAAGCCAAAGCAGTGCTCCGTCATTATCGACTGACCCTGCTGTCAGGAAACAACCTGACAAGCTATTCCCTCTGCAAACAACAAGAACAAAACTGGATAATCCAGCCATCAACAGGGTGTCAGTGGGAGATCACTCATGGGTGATCTTCAAACAGAATCTATGGAAGCTCAAACAATATTCACTCGACTTATTCATATTCAGATCCATTTGCTTTTTATTTGAACAAAAGAGGAAATGAATGAGAATACTGTAGCTGCTATATATTTATTTCCTATATATTTTATTCAGTATGGGGCTCATTCTTTGCTTTTTCAATAAGGACATAATGAATTCACTCACATCAGATAAACAGAATCCCGGATGGTCCGCAGGCTCTGACCATTTCCAAAGCAATATAATATTATAAAGAGTTTTTAGAAAGACGGGTAGAAGCATAAAAAATGTCTTATTCATTCACCCTGAAAGATGAATACCGACTGTGTCAGTCACGCAGCACATGAAAGACTTTCCATTATTTTGATAAACACCAAAAACCCACCAGAAATTGACTGAACGGGGGGCTCATGCTGACTGGTGAGTGAGGCTCCAAGTTACACAGCCATGGTTAATCATCAAAAGATGTAGCCTGCTTCTAAGGAGGGCAGAAATTGTGAAAAATAAACTGGTGCGGAAAAAATGTGATTGTAAAAGTGAATAGGGGGGTCAGACACAGCACAAAACACATGCACACGTGTACAGTACATCCAAGAGAATATGCAGATTTTCTGTCTGCTTAGTTGGCGTACAACATCTGTTCAACATCCTGAGACCTTAATGTTTTATATTTTGTAGTTTGTTTTTTTGCATCTTGTGTTTTTTTGCCACTTGGGGTTAGCAGTAACAAACTGTGAAGGAGCACCTTTGGCAATTATTGGAGTTGTGTTTCTGTCAACCTGATAAGTCGAAAAACTACTATTTATCCTGAGGGATTAAACTTGACATTGTTAAACCTGTTTAACAGGGTTATTTCTAACCCTGCTTTTCTGTAAAAAAATAAATAAGTGGTGCTCAGAAATGGCAGATGAACACAACAAGAATGAATAAAAACAGTAAAGTCGCAACCTCCAACATATATAAAACATATTAAACATACTTTGTTTCTCTTAATACAGAAACATTGAATAGGGAATATAAACTAAGGACAATGTTAACAGGATGTATAGATTTATTAAACTAAAATGCTTACACGCCTTTTATTGATTCTGTATTCCCTGTATTCCGACGATTGTTTTCTTTATTTTGTTTCGGTTATTTGTTCCGTTGTGGTTAAGCAGGGTCTGTTTGGGGTACTGAAATGCATGCATGTGTACGGGCTGCGGACCACCGTAAGAAGCTGTGACTTTGCCGGAGGGGAACCCTGCTGCTCGCCCCCATTAATAGCCCCCCATCTCTCCGGACACCTGCTGGTCCACAGAGAAACCTCCTGATTGCTGAGGCTGGCTGTTAATCCAGTCTACTGAAGAGAGGCCAAGAATACGGGCACATCTCTAAACTAGCACGTTAGCCGGATGTAGCAGACAATAATGGTTCTCTCTCCATCGTATTAATCAAATTGCTTTACTTGGACTATACAGGTTCACAGAAGATGCATTTAGAAACCTGAGAGCCTCCATGTTCTCGTCCTAGCACTCCCTGCCTGAGTAGCTTCTCTTCACACAGCTAAAGAATAAATATCTAAGACATCAGTTATCCATCTCTGTATCAATCTGTTGCTATGCTACCATATTGTGCTGGCCGTCTTTTCTCAGGGATGAGAAGAGTCTTCACGTTCATGTGTCCTTGGTTTGATGACATGCCTAATGGGATATCTGCAATCTGATCACTCAATAGCTGAACACAATGCCCAACCAGTAATGTTGTGGCCATTAGTAATGCTCTTTCCATCAGAGAAGCAGAGGCTTTCATATGAAAGAGAAAAAATGAAAGAGACATGCTAGGTTTTAATGTTGATATTTCTGAAGAGTAAGAAGGTTTTGAATCAGAGGATTATAAAGATTACATATGAGCTAATGATACAATAATAATGCACAAAATGTGTCCATTAGAGAGTAAAGATGACCATACTCTCACTGCAAATACTATTTAATGTCAGTTTACAGTGGGAATAAAACAGTAAAAACTGTCTGAAGCTTCATTCAGCATTTAGTTCATGATTGCAGGCAAGGAGAGAAAGAAAGAAATAGCAAAAGAAAATGTGGCTCCATCGATCTCTGTCTGTCTCTGAACCATGGGCAGATGGCTCTTCCTTAAACCAGTTTTCACAGATGGAGTGCACAGAAACTATAAATGCACAAAGTGTCCCTGTTGGGTACGTTCATGTCAGTCAACTGCTTCTGCTTATCAGGCAGCTGACCACATATCCTTGGACCCTTCACCTTTAATATTCCCACTAACCCTTTCTGCATTGACCCAGTTAAGCATTTTGTTTAAGTCTTTATTAAATATATCTATTGGCCTACTTTTTCCTCAGAAAGACATTAAAAAAAGACAATAAATGCGCCCTTGTAGCTAAAAACGGATTATTTTCTTATTAAATGTCAGCAAATCTTTTTATTTTTTATTTGTGGAATCCAAAATATAAAAAAGTAGAGTAGTAGCAGTTATATAGCGTCTGATACGATAAACAATGTAGAAATCACTTCATATAATAAGACAATGCGTCACCAGATGTATTAAGCAGTCTCATCTGAAGGACTGCTTCCAAACCCGCCTCAAATTGAACAAACGCTATTAATTAACATGAGGCGCAGTGAGTAATGACAGACGATAAACAAGAGGCAGATGTTGCCTTGAACTGTGGAAATGAATGAGCTGCAAAGAGTTGTGTGGTGATGTGAGCTCTCCAGAATGATAAGAGCAATAATCAAAGTGACTCCATGCAGGGTTTCATGTAATTGAAGACATGAATCAGCATGCAAACAGGTGTGAACGGCAGTGTCATCATTTACAAAACATGGTAATGCAATAAATTGGAGTATTGTGTAAAGCCGCGCGGTATGTACTTAGATGGCAATGCATGTGACACATGTATTCAATTTTGCTATCTGGAGAAGTCCTGAGGGAGGTGGTGTCCAAAGAGCCATTTATTTAACTTTATTATGATACCATGCTGCGAATGCATTTCACGCTATGTGTGGTTGAGGTAGTTCCAGTTGAAACTGTTGAAAGTGAGGCCCGCGTTTGGATTATTGAGAGTAACTGGAAAGACACGCTGCTTTTGAGTGTTTCAAATGTCATTTTTCAACGCTTTCAGCACCAAATGTGAAATTCTTTCCACATCTATTGTATATATGGAGATGACAGCCTTTCAGCCACGCATATCAATGAAATAATTATTGATTAAAAGAGGTTTGTTATCTTGCCATCAATATGTTCACCTCATTTATTTAAAAGTTGATACGATTCACACAAGATGAACAAAGATGATTTAAAGTATTGTATTTCAGTTTGTGTGAGTCAGGACTTGAGCTTGGCCATAGCAGACTGACCTTATTTATTAAGCCTTATTTCTCTGGTTGGGTTCTGTGTGAAGGGCATAGTTGTTTTTTTTTTTTTTCCATAAAGTGCGTTGGCTTCGTTAGAGCATCTATCTTAGGTCATTACTCGTTATTTGCCTAATGGGAGTTCTATTTGTGTGTAGAGAGTAGGGACACACACCATTTTAAATTAATACTGAGTCCTGCTAAACAGAGCCGTGTGTGTCATCATTATCATCATCATCATCATCCATCATCATCATCATCATCATCATCATCATCATTTTCAGGACCCCACACAGTCATCATCTGACCACCTAACCATGAAAAGAAATGTAAAATGTTTAAATGTATTAGTGTTTATGCGGTTGAAGGAATGTGGTGGTGCAGAGCTGTCTTCTTACCTTGACCATACATTGCAAAACAGAAACAGCAGGAGGGTTCAGATCTGCTAGTTTTTAAGCAAAGACATTTATGTATTCAGATTTGTTGTCTTCATTTCACTCTGCATGGGGAGAAAGTGTTGTAATAGGAGACAGGTCCTTTTAATAAAGTGAAAAAAGTGCATGCAAAGATTATAGTTGGAGGCTGTACTATTCAATATTTGTTGTCAACATGTACCAAATTATTTTGTGTAAAGGGGTCAATCACATGGATGAACACAGAGTGAAACATCGGCTGACTCCTCAGTTCTCTGTAAGCATGTGTTTTCAGTGTGAAAGCTCTGAAAACTGACTGTACACTACCTGTCTTGCATGTAACAGGCGGACTGACAATGAAAGTGAATATCTGGTTCATGTAATGGAGCATTTAGCAGCTGGAGAACCAGTGATCTAATTCAGCAGTTGCTAGGGACAAAACAGCCACGGAGGCCATGCTGAGTGCCTGCATTTGTCTCCAATATCCAGCAGGGGGCAACTCCACTTGTTGCAATGAGAAGTCTATTTTTATATAAGTGTACCTACTTTTTACTGAATTTATTCAATCTGTAAACATGTTCGCTTTAAGTAAGATGGAATTGATCGCTGGTTTTCAAGAGATTCCACATTACTGAATCATGTTAAATACAGTCCTGCTCTGCTTCAACTTATAAAGGAGGTTTGGATGATCCTGATTGGTCAGTCATCCAAACAAGGGAGTCAGTAAGAATTAAACCAGATATATCTGTCATTACAATTTCACATATGTGGAGGCGCAATTAAAAACTCAGGGTCTTAAGTTTCTCTTTCCATTCTACGCCTGCCAGCTGCACCTAAAAGCTACTAAACTCGTACATCAACACCCCCCCCCCCACACACTGCACTTTTGTACTCTCTTAGACTTTCTTCACTCATCATTCTAGTAACCCCTACGCTCAGCTATCTACATGTCATGCTATCAAGATGATCTCTCTACGATTCTTTTTATACTTACTCTCTCATCATCTCTGCTTTTTCTCTTATTATTAAACTGTACAAAGTGTTTTTTGTACTTTCTTTTTATTTTTAAGTTAAATTCCTCTTATGCACTAACTCACAAGCACATTCCTTTCATTCTAAAGTCAAACCTCAAATACTGATTCTGAGAATAAGGAGCCTTCACATTGTGATTTATTAAAAACTGAAAAATGTAAAAGTCTACTATTTGGTTAAAGTTTAAATTTGTTGACACGTATGGTTGTCATGGAAAACGGCATGTCGTGACCATAGACTGTATATATAAGGTCGTGACCCACCGAAGAACACACAATAGGGTTGTTCTTAAAAAGTGAGTGTATTCTATGCAAATCATTCTGACGGTATTGAAAAGTTAGAAATGTCATCCATCCTGTGAACATAATGGAGTGTTTGTGTCTGATTTCTGCCTTCCGGTGTTTATGCTTTCAAAAGCCTCCTGGAAAAGGAGGCTCTTTTAGACGATCGCTGAGTCGCAGCATGCCTGAGGCATAGTTCTGACTGAAGTAACGCAAACATCACCCCCTGCTAGCACCTCCTCAGCATATGAGCTTCTCGATGGGCCACAAAAGTTGGAGATAAAACACATATTGCATCGCCACAGAGGGCAGCTAACTGAGAGAGCCTTTGATAAACACAATAAATAGTTCCTCTGTTACAGTTTCATGGTGGTGCTTTTATCATCCCATAGGGACTGAAAACTCTTTTTAAACCCTTAATAAAGGCCTGTGAATTATTGAGATGAATGGTGTCTCTAACGGTGTCTAAGGTAAGCGTAATTTCCCTTTGACAGAAAAAAAGTCACAAATCACAAAGTTGAATGACATAAGGAAACTGCCATACTAATTTAAATACAAAGGCCACACTCACAACTTTCTCAGCAGCGCACATGCCCTTTCTCTGCATGTAGTCCTCACATTGTGTGAGACTTCTGCTTTAACCTTGAACTACCCGGGAATCCCCCCCACTGTGCTCCGTCTCTTTTTCTTCTTCTGCAAAAACAATCCTCTCAGCACACCGAGCAGTGACCCGCTCTCCAAACGCTCTCCTGGGACATTAAACATGGCGGCCTGCAGGTGATTCTAACCATTTGACACAAGGAGTATTTAGAGCGATGAGTCTGCTGCCTGCATGTGCACTACAGCCCCCTCCTCTTCCCCGTCTTGTTATCTCCGGTAAGTGTTGTACACCTGGGAGCCCTGCTGCCTCCTCCTGCTTCACATCTTACAACTGCCTTTGAAACAAGTCTTTTTCAGGGGAAATGGCCTATTTTGTTCTGTTTTGAGG
The DNA here is from genome assembly GCF_902827165.1 of Trematomus bernacchii. Lineage (NCBI taxonomy): Eukaryota > Metazoa > Chordata > Actinopteri > Perciformes > Nototheniidae > Trematomus > Trematomus bernacchii. The sequence continues at coordinate 10,300,170 of NW_022987714.1, read as the reverse complement.
TGACATTTTTACGAGTGTGCAACTCCATGGGGAGTGTCAGCTTCAGCACAGTTTATTGTGCCAAAAATAACAACTTTCAAATATTGGAAGGTTCTCTCTTTCTACACTCCGACCGTGTCTGTTCACTCTCATTTTTCTCTATTTTCCTGCAAGCTGTGAGTCACTGTGAGTGCACACACACACACACACACACACACACACACACACACACACACACACACACACACACACACACACACACACACACACACACACACACACACACACACACACACACACACACACCACACACACCACACACACACACACACACACACACAGTGCTCAGCTGGGACTCTGCCTTTATCCAACAAATCAAACACTGTCTGGTCACAATCCGTTAAAGTCAACCCAACACGCTGACACATTCGGAAATAATCGGAAAATCTTACTAAAAAGATCATGCATTTTTGACATTTTGTTCTTCCTTTCTGTATTTTTTATAGTCATGGATGAGAGAACAACAGTTTCCCTGCTGAACGCTGTACTTGTTTGAGAGCAGCTCATTTGTCAATCACCACATGTGTAAACTGATTTAATGAGATTCACATCCTGTGCATTTTTTTTATTCTGTGACCCATCTGGGTAAATGCATATGCAGCTCCACTGACGAACACAAACAAACACATAAGTGCAGCACATGGAGCTACACGTGTGTGTGAATATATCGATAACCGTGTGCTGTTCCCATGGTTCCCCTTTTTAAAAAGAAAATAAGCTTCTGATTCTGAGAGCTGTTTACACTTGACATGCCCAACATTGGCCTCCTTGTATTCGATACCCTGAAGAAGGTTTACCGTGAATGAAAATAAATGGACAGAACAAAGCAAGTGCAGCTAAATGCGATTTCATCTACAGATGATAAGTGCACTTTGGGTGCTTATTTCTTACACACCACTTAAGATCTCTACATATTGTACACCATATAGATGTGTACGTTTTAGTTTACGACAGATGGGCAGGCAGAAAAAAATCTGTGAAAATCAGATGAATTTATTGCTGTTAATATGAGTCTTTGTCCAAAGAAATTACCAAAGAAAACATTATGCAATGCCCCCCTCCCCACCCCTCTTCTCTCTTATATGAAAACACAAGGACCACTTGTTCTTCTGAGGATATCATTGAGCTCACTCTTGCGCAAAGCTTTATTCATCAGAAGCATATTCATTGGGGTATTTGCATAACTGCAGAGATGAGTTAATGTAATCTAAGACATACCTCTGTGTAAGGCTTTTTTTATCAGTTACCTTTGAAAGTGAAGCATATCGTGCTGTTCACATGAGCAACGCCTTCCAGATCCAACTCGATCACATTGTTGGGTTATTTCACTGTTCTGCCAGTCAGATGCAGTAATAATTAAACAAGAAGCAATTAATTCAGTACAGCTCATTGTCTTGATCTGTATTGTTCAAGCTCTCTAAATAAATAATGCTTTCATAATTTCCTGGCATGTATTTCTGCTGGCACCCTGCAGTGCACATTTGTGGACTGAGCCAAACCCGTTCAGAGATCAACGGAAGCCGCTTAGCCCAAACCAGGTGGGAAAATCTTGTTTTGTGAGTACAGGAGGACTTGTGGGATATATGTGGTATTTCTTGGTGTCATTAGTATTGATATATGTATGTTTTATTTAAGGTGCAACCTGTTTGTGTAAAGTCAGCAGAAAAATGGCAGGTGGACATACTGAATCAACACTGCACCATTTGCATCATCTCCTGTTGTGGAAACTGAGGTCATACAGTAGCTTGTTATTTTGTTCTATATGAATTTTATGCAAACCTATGGGTCGTTTATATCTGAAACTTGAATACACATTTCTCGATATTGATGTAAAAAAAACGTTTTTGTATATGTTCATGTTGATAAAGAGCATTGTAAAAGTAGAACGTCTTGTGTTTGCGTGAGCTCGGGCTAGTGATAATAATAAAGGTTGCATGACAAAGAATGTACCCTAGTGAAGGAAACATATGTGGGGAAGAATGCAGACTCGTCTTTCTCTACAGGAATCAGAGCTGTGAGCTCAGAGTCGACGTACACAGACAATTAGGCGCCTGCTGGCTCTAATACCCCTTTCACACCAAGGCTTTTCCCCTTCTAGCTCCGTGCTAGAGCTTTTCTGGTTCAGAACCGGTTCTTCGGTTTAGCGCCGGCTCTTTTCACACCGCTCAGAGCCCGACTGGTGCTGCCGCTGCTGCGTCATGACGTCACAGTTTACGTCGCTGAGTTTCTCCCCAACGGAGCTCACCTCACAACAACAACGGGCCGGGGACTGCGTCGGGTCGATGATCGTGTTGCTTTTAATCATACGAAGCCAGATTAAATTAAATAACGACTTCTCCAACCTTATACTTTTCTCCATAGTGCCGTGGTTCATTGTTTATTAATGTGTTTCAGCGGCATTTACCGACCGCTGCAGTGCTGGCTGCTCTTCAACGGGAGTGTATTCTCCCGTTAGCTCCGGGTTAGCTCACACGGCTCTAAAGTATTCACTGTCTGACTGTCACACAAGCAGCTGATACATATCCCCAGTTCCCCTTAAGTGAATGTGTGTCAGTCTGAATTGACGCTGTTTGGTGTCAGTCTGAATTGACGCTGTTTGGCATCACAACGCTGTTATGAAAGTTTCTCTGGTATAACATGGGTGATGTTAGCATAGCAACCGAAGCTAAACTGACTACTTGCTAAGCCGTTTTCTACAGGCACTTTTTACCGGCGTATTTTTCATTATGATTCTACTTGTGATAGTCGGACATGACAACCTGTGCAGCCCATGTATTGATTCCATCCGATAGCTGCTATAATAACAAACAAAATGTCTGCCTGCTCTCCACAATGATCAATAACAGCGAACGGATGGTCAAAGTAAGGTACAAATAAACAGAATCACACGAAGCCTGGTTAGTGTTGCCTGACTTTATAAAGTGTGTTTTTTTTACAAGTGTGTGGTTGCGTTCTAGTCACTTTGCTCAGCACTACTGCTGGTTACAACTTTTATTTGCCGTACTCGCCTTAACTGTTATCTCAGGTTAATCTCGCCCCCCTCCGACGTAAGCGTGACGTATGCGGTTCTTGCTTCTAGACGGACAACTTTTTGGTGCTCGAAACGAACCGGATTCCGGAGCTTAGAGGCTGCTCCGCTGCGGTGTGAACAGGAAAACCCGGTGCTTTTCAAGCTCCAGCTCCGAACCGGCCCTGAAACACCGTTGGTGTGAATGGGGTATTAAGGGAACATATGCAGGGGTCAGTGAGAACACATTCACATTACCATAATGACAGACTCAGAGACACACTGATGTGTCATCTTTCACTCACAAGCCTGGAGGAAGCTGCTTTGTTGCTAAGAAAATAAAAATATTCTGTGAAGACCAGAATTGTAATATTGTACATTGAATGGCAAAGCTAGTTCTATGTTCTGCTTTCATGAGATCAGAGTGCGGGGTGTCTCAGGTTGGCTAAAGAAGTCTTTGATTGAAACCCATAAATCAGAGGACACTGGCCCCTCGAAGAGTTGCAATTCCATTAACAGATTTAAAGTGTCAAGAATTAGCACTCAAACTTCGGCATTTCTCTTTCCTGTGTTTACAAAGGTTTCGGGACTTAACTTCCATTAGTGACCTGGAGTTAATGAGAGCTTTTTCCGGGAGATGTTTATCAGTGAGGGATTCAATGTTTTCAATTCTTCTTTATCCTCATCTTTATAATGCTACAGTTTATCTGACAGTCACAGGTTACTTTACACATTAAGATTTTAAACACAAAAAGCTAATAAGAACGACAACCACCATACTGCAACAACAAAATGTAAGTTACACATTAATGCCTCAGTGTAATGTTACTATTACTAACACTCATGCGTGACTGAAGTTCCACTTTAAACCATTTTTCTATTCTAGGGATGCTGGTAAAATAATTGTCTTGGAAATAAATCATTCAACATGGAAGAGCCAAAAAAAGGGAAATATTAGACGCTTACAGGGGATGTTTAAGTAGAATTCTACTTTTAAAACTCTACGGTAATTTGTCTGATGATAATAACACGCTAAAAGTATAATTTTAAACGCAGGAATTTTTTGCATGGTGTGGTGGAAATCTGTCAATGAAGGGAACAAACAAATGAGACTTGTCTATGTAAGTTCATTAGGCTTCTGCGCAGAAGGATCCAACTCAGCAAGCAAAAGCAAGTCAGGGTTTTATATGTATTAGTACAAAGGATCAACAGTTTCAAAGATGAAATCATATAACAGGGAACAATTAACAAATACAGTCGTAAGAAAGGACAAGTTGTTAAAGAACAGAGAGCCAACACTTGCTTTAAGGGGCTTTCCATAAAACAAAGGCACACTCTTGTCATAGTACACAGGAAAATAAATTAATGACATCCTGGGTTATACTTCTGCCTACATCGTACGCTTGTGATATACTTCTGATGATTAGTCATGCACAATTATGTATCGTCTGGGCCACAAGTTGAAACAGATGACAAGTTCATCTACAATGTCATACACAAGACTATAAATAACAAGGAGTAACAGTCAACACATGATCATTTTCATTTTTCCACCACACATGGGTGTTAGGAAATAATTCTCCTGGAATCCTAGATATCTAACCTTTTTGCCCTTTGACGTTTATGACCAACCCTGACGTCTGTTATCTCCCTTAAGGAAAGGGGCTGCTTCAGCCATATGTTGTTGTTACCAGTTTATGACCGGGGCAACTCTCGGTCACAGATAGTTATTGTTGTGAGAACGCTGGAACACTTCCTTCTCGGTGTTTGTGAGAAATCTTCGAGGCCATAAGTGTCAGACGCAAGTAATTCAGTGTTCCCGGCTGTTGAGTCTACCTCCTCAAATATGTTGATTACTCTCTGTGAACCAGTTAAAAAGTCTAGCAAGAGAGAGGCGCTTCAGAATTGACGTGGCAACTCTCCCGTGAAGTCAGAACCTCTGGCTCGTGACTTGTGATGTGAATTCTCCGGCCGAAACTCCTAAATAAACCATCAGAGTTTGACATCAAAGCTCCTGCTCATCCCGTGTCTCCTTCCTGAGTCGGTGACTCCCACTGCATTGCTACACAGAAGTTTCCCCCACAATGGGATTGTAACTTTACATTTAGTAAATTATCAGAATATCTTCCTTTTTCAAAATAAATTATGACTGTTTTGGCCACACTATGGCCAGATTTTAGCCAATTGTTTCAGTATGACTTGTTAGTGTTCCAAATTCTCTCTGTGTCGACGTAGTTCCTCTGTGATGCAGGTACAAACTCAGAAAAACTCTGCTACAGAGATAAGCAATAGTTTCTCATGACCTCTGACATTTCTGTAGGTGTTATTAAGCAGGACTCTGGTCACACATACTGCTGCTGTTTTGACTTCTTCAAATGTGTAGCAAGCCCAGAGAGAATGTTGCCATATATAAGTGACAAGTGACAAGATAGTACATACATGTTTGCATGTTACTTGTAATTAGAACATTAATTCAATCATCTTCTAACACACACACACACACACACACACACACACACACACACACACACACACACACACACACACACACACACACACACACACACACACACACACACACACACACACACACACACACACACACACACACACACACACACACACACACACACAATCTGTTGTTGAATAAAAAATTCCTTAAAATAACTATTTTGTCCAATAGAGGGAGCTACAACATTTCTTTATTTTGGAAGTCTCTCAATCATATTGAATTCCAAAGCAATATGTTTGCATCCCCCTCAGGTAGAGTTTTAGTATAAATGAAGCCTCACATCATCATATGTTTTTATCTTTTAACTTCTTTATATTATACTAAGACTGTAATACCTGGTAACCACACAATGCTGCTTATTTTATACTTCAGGATACATGAAGAGCCATCCAAACAAGAATTCAGTATCACAAAACTCATTTATTATAAGGCTGTACATAACCTTGCCCCTACATAAATCACTGCCTTTCATTTTACAAACCTACAAGGACACTCAGATCCTCCAACGCCTTTCTTTTGAAGTACCTGACATATATCACAAGCAATCTGGGGAGGCCGCTTGGATCTTAGAACAGCAAACTCCATTGGAATTTTCTAAAGTAAATGAAACCTATAATTTTAATTTGGCTTTTAATTTGGGGTAATTTTACTGGTATCACTGTCCATGTTTGATTGTGTTATGGTTCTGTGGTATAACTCTTTCTGTATGTTTATAACTTTTTTTAATTATGTTGTATCTTATGTTACTCTGTAAAGCACTTTGCATCTTGCATGAAAGGTGCTATATAAATAAAGTGTATTATTATTATTTAAAAAAAGAATCAAGACACTGATTCCCCTCTATTTCCCAGGTGTTGCAGCTGCCCCTGTGAATCCTTCAAGGACCCTCACAGATCCCTGTCAATATTCTGAGAAGCACTGCACTATATAACCTTCACATTTTTTCTTTAATGGAAAAATGTATTTCTTTAAGTCAAAGACACAGTGCTTTGTCTCAGCTTGTGTTCCTGTAAACTCCTGGAAGGTGGAACAGCCTGCCACGGGGAACAGTTACTGCAGCAGAGGGGGTGGAGGAGTGTTTTTAATTGACTTAAATCACAGAAGAAAGGTCTGGCGAAAAAAGGGGCTTTAACAAGAGGAGTTCATCAGATAAGAGTGGCACTTTTATTTCCTGAAGGAATTTGTGTTGGAGGTGTCTGGTCACAGAGATCATAAAAAGAAAAGCGGAGGAAGGGGAAGATATTCTCAGAAAGCTTCTAGTCTTTGCAATGTTGATATTTTTATATAAACTAAGAAACCTTCGAGAGAGAAAAAAGGAGCAATTGGTCTGCAATTGCTTTATCTAATGTTAAGAGTGGTGAAATAAAATGTTGAAGGCTTAATTTTACATTAAATTAAGTCAGTTGTGCACAGTGTATCTGATAAGTAATATGTGACAGCATGCAGAGCATGTTGTGCACCGTCTAAAGTGCTAAGTCAGTCATGTTTCATGTTGTTATTCTTGTATTGTCTTTCACTTCCTGTTTTGTTTCGTCACTCAATTGTCGAGAAGGGTCCAGCTGCGGCCGCGGCAAGTAGCCTACACGACACTACACGACACGCCCCCTACACGACACGCCCACCTGACACGACACTACGGTGGCTGAGAGATCGTACATGGCAGATTAAAAACGAATTGCAAATGTTATTGTAGCATTTTAAGCAACTATTAGGCAAATAAATTAATAACCTAGTCTATCCGTTTGAGACACAACAGTATAACTTTCAACCCAAATCATTTTGTCAACAAACGGTGGTTTAGTAAACTTTTTTCTAATATATAAAATAGGTATTAATGAGATAATCTATTAATTATGTTTGTCTAACTGCTACACATGTATTTATACATAAATGTAGATATTTGTGAACATCTAAATATAGTTGTTTATAGGTTTTAAGATATACATAATCACATCATGGGGTCATTAAGGACCAAATTAGGAGGGCCAGTCAGGCCACTAATGAGCTCAATCATTCACATGTATTATTATTACTTTATAAATTAAAAGTACTAGGGGTCTATTACAAAACCTTTGAAGGAATCGTCATGCATTCTGAATGTTTCTGTACTTTAAAAACATCATGGCTCAAGATCCTGTTCTTGTTCAAGATTAGTCATACTCATTTGTGAATTTAACATCTGAAACAACACCAACATTCTTTTTGAAAGCATTGCAGGCCTAAAGCTCCACGTCAGTGACCTATATTTTAATTTCTTCCATCAAACTTTAAAAATGGCAAACAGCATGTTTTTAAAGATTTAATCTTTTAAGAAACAAAATATCAAATTTGAACAGAAGGGTTTAAAAACACGTTTTTAATGCAAATAAACTTGAAACATAAACCTATTTGTCATTTCAAATTTCACTTGTATTGTCTGCGTGAAAGGCACAGTAGGCTATGAGCGAATACATATCAACATTAAAAAAATGACAAACAAATTTCCTGTAATATGACTTGATAGCTTTAAACTCCGCACACGGAGCTCTGATTGGTCAGCAGGCGGTGCTTTCACTGAGTTGATCTCTTAGCCTGCAACCTAACCTCCTCCCGAGGAGGTTAGCCGCTCAGCATAAGTTACCATGGAGATCTAGCCCGCTAAAAAGAGAACCAGTGTTGTAGGACCGGAAAGCCCGAGCTTTCCCTGAAGTTAGCCGGCTAAGCGAAAATCCGGCTTTGTAGTACAGGCCTCTGCCTGTCAGCCTTCCATCTGTGCACAAACTTATCTCGTGCCCTCATTGGTCATGTGCGCGTTCGTGTGTGTTGGAGGAGGGGCTCTGTAAGGAAGTGGCAGATTTGTTCCGGCTGTGTATTTTCAAATCCTAGCGCACTCGAGCTGGTTTCTCCAAAATTACCTACCCCACCTTTAATTAACAAACATCTTGCAGCGAATTAGTAAACTGTCTCTGTGTGACTAAACAAAAAAAGAAATGTATTAGGTTCCACGCATATTTTCTTACACCTTATCCAATATCCAATGAGTATGCTAAAGAGAGCAGTGATGAAGACTTAAAAATCTTCCCAGCTCAGAAGAACTTAATTGCCTTTAAATGTTACATTTCAGGCCTGTTGAATGAACAAATCATATGTGATACTATTCAGTATGGCAACGTTGATAATGGAGGACAAAGCATGTCTCTGTATTTCTGATATTTTGTATCTGCAGACTGTGAACCCATTGTTGACTGACTCAATGACTGGAGGCTCAAGGTTGCAATTCCTGTGTGAGACTCAGTCACTACACTTGCCGGCTTTGAACAATAACAGAGCAGATCTGTGTGAGTGTGCTGGTTGAGGCCACAGGGGTCAGCTTCTGGTTACTTCAATGGCAGCAGAGATGGCAAAAGTTACAGATACTCGTGTTTAAAACACTCTGGTAAAGGTAGAAGTACTGACTAAACTTCTTTACTTTAAGTAAAAGTAAAGTAGTATTGGATTCGAAATGTACTTAAAGGTCCCATGTCATGGCCATTTCTACTGATCATAATTCCATTGTTGAGGTATACTAAAATAGATTTATATTGTGCAATTTTCCAAACTCACATTGGTTTCTCATACAGCATCTCTGTAAACTACGTGTATTCACTGAATTTCACTCTCTGCCTTTAACGGCTCGTTGTAGCTCCAATAGCTCCAGCCCCCACCCTCCCTGTGAGCACAGCAGTGGCGAGCCGTCAGGGCCTAAGATATTCTACAAAATAATATTTAAAAACATTAAAAAAAAAAAAAAAAAATTAATATATTTAAAAAATATATATTTACATTTTTCATTAGTTTTACCAAAATAACTTCATTTAATTGACCAATCATATCTTCCCTCTAAAAGGGTGGGTTTTATTATAGCGGACTTTATGACAAGTTCCGCCCGCTGTGAGGCTTTTCTTGTTTCCATAGCAACAACAACTTCCTGTCAACAGCGTAAACTCGCCTTCAAAATAAAAGCATGCCAAATTACACTTAAGAAGACATACAACTGCAACAAAAGTAACAAACACAATGCAATATCCTTTTCAATTTCAAAGAACACAAATTGGGTTATTTACAGAGGGCCTAGGTATAAATGTCACGGCTCGCCACTGCAGCACAGTGTGGTCTGATTGGTCGGGACGTTGTGAATCGCGCTGAGCTCCGTGGAGGTGTTGTTTCCTTGTTTAGCATACACAGCGAAACACAGCCAAACTCATCCTGAGCACACACAAACTCACAGCCGAAGTAAAAACAATAAGTGTGGCTTGATATTGAGTAAGAAAAAGGTTGATAAACGCTGTGAGAATGGGTCTGCAGAGAGAATTTCGCTGCGATCCCAACTGTCTGTTATCAGCCTGCAGCCAGGGAGAAGAAATCAACAGAGCTGCCTGCACTGTGTGTGTGTGTGAGGAAGTCCGTGGATTGGTCAATTTGGACCAATCAGCGGGGGCTTAACATAACGGCTCCGAGGACGTAACGTAACGGCTCCACGGATTGGTCCATTTCATTCCGGGTACGGGGTTACGTCACCCCGTCCCGGAAGAATCAAATGGACAATGACGTACCTCCAACGAGGCGTTTTGGGGAGGTATTTTCTGTGTTAGAGTTTTACTCGCTACAGGGTGTACTTTGAAGGTTTTGACTCTGCACACCGTTTACATGCATATCATAACCTTCATAACGCACAAGGGGACGGGTAATAACCGGAAAAGCATGACATGGGACCTTTAAAGGGGACCTATCATGCAAAATGCACTTTTGTACGTCTTTTATACATGAATATGTGTCTCCGGTGTTCCAGGGAACTCACCAAGTGTCAGAAAACACAACCCTCTCTATTTTCCTCCATACCCAAATCTCTAAAAAAGGGGCTGCAACGGATCTGATAAAAACTGATCCAGATTTGAACACTGTCCTGACGTCAGGACAGTGGCGCTACGGCTATTGGGCCAACTCCACCAATCAGGAGGAGACAGCCACGGCCATTGCCGTTCGAAAGCGCTGGAGACGCTGTAGTACATATGCCAGGCCTGTAGACGGTGCTGTTCTCACTGAATCTGCCCTTGCACAAACAGAGCAAAAAAATGTCAAATTGAGCAAAATGAGGCATGGCTAAAATGCATGATCTGTTTGGTATTTTGAAAAAAAAAAAGTATAAATATGCCTTATATAGGTATGGTCCTACACTATATTATTCAAATATAGCATGATAGGTCCACTTTAAGTAAAAAGTACCCATAACTACCAACTGTTTTAAAGAGTAACTGATCTCCCTTTATATTAATAGAACAATAATGTCATTGTTAGCTAATGAATGTTTCGATGCTGAACAACGGCAAAATGACAAAGTTCTCATTGGTCCCTCTTCTTTGGAGAAGACCAGGAAGTGATGGATACACGGATCATGTTCAAATCAATAGGCACGCAATGACTCTAAATAATAATGATCAGGCCACCAAACACACAGATTAAAACTAAAGTAACAAACCTGTTTTGAAAATGTAAAAAGTAGAAAGTACAGGTATTTGTGTTAAAAGCAAAAAGTATAAAGTCGTCAGAAAAATAAGTACTGGAGTAAAGTACTGATTCCAGAAAAAAGTATTTAAGTACAGTAACGAAGTATTTGTACTCCACTACTTCCCACCTCTGAATATCAGGAAGAAAACTATCCACATCTTCCATCAAAAAGCAATACCTTTAAAGATGAAAACATAAGGGGTGCTGTGATCACACCCTAAGGCTTCTGTCCCCAGTGCCACTGGATAAACAGTGTGACTGCTCACACAAAAACATTTGTATTTTAAAAACTGCAATAGTGTACTTTAACTCCACTAAATGGATTGTTTACCTTGAGTTAATTTGAAGATTTGGATAAATGATTGGACATTTTAAAAAACCCACTTAAATGGAGTAACATTCACATGGCAAAGTCATTAAAACTATCTCCACCGTCACCAGGTTTGATAAACACATTAATGGTTCAATGAACATATAATGTATTTTATTTGCAAAAGGGCCATTCTGCATAATGATTACTTTTACTTGTGGCCCTTTAAGTATATTTACAAGAACATCCAAATGAACATAACACAACTCCTATTCTTCCAGATGATACTGTTGGAGCTATATCTCTTTATATTATGTTGTAATACTTAAACATTTATTTTCTTGCTGTTTATCGTGTTTAATGTAAATGTATTCTTAGTTATTGTCATAAGTTAAAGTAGTTTCTATGCTTTTATTTTGAAGGCATGTTTGGGCACTACGTAATGGAGAATATAGCTAGAGCGATTAAAAAAGTGGAGAGGTGGTCATATAACTGGGGATTCAAAATGTCAGAAAGCAAGTCATGCTACATGGTATTTACAAATAAACGCAAGATTGATGGCCAACAGCTAACACTATATGATCGTCCAATGACAAAGGTGAATGAGTTCAAATACCTAGGACTGTGGTTTGATAGCAAATATACATGGAAAATGCATATTAATCAAGTGGAAACAAAATGCAAAAAAGTATTACATTTATTGCGAGCTGTAGCTGGATGCAACTGGGGCGCAGACAAACAAGCATTAATAGACATTTACAGATCAATTATGAGGTCCACAATAGACTATAGTTGTATAGTGTCAGCAGCAGCAAAAAAATCGCTTTAAAAAAATGGATAGAATACAATATGACTAATATTGCGGCTGTGTATTGGAGCGATAAAGTCATCCCCTATCAATGCAGTTCTGATAGAAGCAGGAGAGACACCTCTGGAGATCAGAAGAGAGAAACTTGCTCTGTCATACTGGGTCAGGCTACAAGGAAGTGGAGAGGAAAATATTACAAACAGAATACTACAGGATTGCTGGGAATATACAAAGTTCCAAGGGCGTGGGTTTGGCTGGACAAGTAAGGAGAGAACGAGGGCATATGGAGTGGAGACCATCACGTTTGCCAAAGCAAGCCCATTTAGCAGTGTTCCTCCATGGCTTTTCCCAGAAGCTAACATAGATACATATGAGTATCGTAGAAAGGAAAAAAGAGTGGCAAATAAATGAAGTGGGAATTAAAACAAGTATGTATCTGAACGAATAGTACTACAATTACCTAAACATTTACACAGATGGTTCTAAGAACAAGGAAGAGTGTGTTGGAGTTGGTATAAATATCGATCTCAAAAAGAGCGTCTGATCAATTATCAGTGTATACAGCAGAAATGCTGGCAGTAATAATAGGATTACAGTGGGTTGAAGAGGTCAGACCAGATAGGGTGGTGATATGCACAGATTCATTATCCATATTAAAAAGCATACAGTCATCAACAACTGCCAGAGAAGACATTCTCATAGAACTTAACCACAGCCTGTTAAGACTTCACAGAGGCGGTATAGATCTGCAGTTCTGCTGGGTGCCTGCACATGAGGGGGTGAAAGGGAACGAGTGTGCTGATAAATTAGCAAAAAGTGCACTACAAAAGGAAATCACTTTACCAGTTCAACTTGGAGAAGGAGAAGGAAAAGCAGTAATTAAGAAAAAAGGGATGGAGATCTGGCAGAAAAGGTGGGAGAAAGACCAGAAAGGCAAAGACTATCATAAAGTTCAAAAGACAATTACAATTTATATTTATAAAGAAAGAAACAGAAGGGAGGAAATCACGATAGCTAGACTCAGAATAAATCACACGGCTTTGAATGGTACGCTGTATATCATGGGGAAAAGTGACAGTGACAAGTGTGGGAACTGTGGAGTAAAAGAAAATGTAGAAACATATCTTGTTACATTGTGACATCTATAAAGCTGAAAAGAGGCAGAGAGGGAATGGAGTGTGGTTGAAACTGGGGTAGGAAAAATAATTGAACATTAGGTTAGAACAGATCATAGATTTTTATTTTGTTTTATTTATTTTATGTTTTTTGTTGATTTATTTATTTTTTGTTTAGATCATAGATATATACGTCCATGAGTTAAGATATGGAATGATATGATGATTCACACTCATGTACAGTAGGTGGCGGTATGCACCTTTAAAGTTGTTTGCAATTTTTACCAGGGTTTTCTTTGAGGAACCTGGGTTTCATAGGAAACCTGTATCATTACCCAGCGTAAGATTCGTTAACTGGTGCCTCAGCGGCAGTGTTATTTTAAGTGAATTATCAGTTTTATTTCTATATGATTTTGGCCACTACAGATACCATAGGGTCTTGTTTGAAACCTTTCCCAGCATTGAAATAGGCCATGTTCTTATTGGCAACAGGAATGCATTTCTAAGAATTCCATTAAACCAATCATGTCACGCTGACCTAATACTTTTGTTCTTCAACTTTAGTAATATTTTAATGCAGGATTTGTACTTGTAACATACTATTCCTACACTATGGTATTTCTACTTTTTTTTCAGTACAAGATAAGAGTACTTCTTCCACCTCTGCTCATACATTTCAATGTATTTATTTACAGAAAACACATACCCTTTTGTGCGGAACCTAAATTGTGTGTCCTGTTTCCAGGTGGTCGTCTTGACAAGTGTGGGAGCTGTGGAGTAAAAGAAGATGTAGAACATATCTTGATACATTGTGACATATATAAAGCGGAAAGAGAAAAACTAAAGGCTAAAGTTTTAGAGGCAGAGAGGGAATGGAGTGTGGTTGGTATTTTGGGAACAAAAGGAGAGGGAGTAAGAGCTACCAGAAAGGCACTGTTTACATTCTTGAGTGAAACTGGGGTAGGAAAAAGAATTTAACATTAGGTCAAGAAAGAACATAGATTTTTATTTTTGTTTTATTTATTTCATGTTTTGTTTTTTGTTTTTTGTTGATTTATTTATTTATTTTGATTAGATCATAGGTTAAAGAGTTGGTATGATATGATGATTCATACTCATGTACAGTAGGTGGCGGTATGCACCTTTTAAGTTGTTTGCAATCCGCCAAAAAACGAAGAGAAGAAGAAGAAGAAGGTGGTCGTCTGAGGTCGGTGGAACTCTTGTCCGACACTATTTTGAATCCGTGTGGAAACAACCAGCTGGTCTCAGTTGGATCTTAACGCAGTGTACACTGTTTATTTATCTGTCAATATAATGATGTTCTAGAGGTGTCGCTCTTCACTGACACTGTTACCGATACTGTTTGCTGAAGCGAGAAGCATTACCATCAGCTCTGGGCTAGCATCGCAGCTAATGTTTCTCCAATAAGTTAATGACCATGTTAGGCTTTTTAACGCCACAAACTCGTAATGTTAAAGTATTTATCCAGGTGTTTATACCGACAACTCGACACATATGTTCCTCAGCCAACTGTCAGTCAGAGGAGTATGTCCGCAAGTTTATTTTAGAAAACACGGAGATAGCTGGACAGCAGAGTCTGACCCCACAAGTCAAACTGAGGCTGTTCACTCCTAACTGCAGATTCTGGAGAGAAAGACCCGAGCTCTGGCCTTTCGAAGACCCCTACTGGGCCATATACTGGCCAGGAGGACAGGCACTCTCAAGGTAATATTCTAGCCCATCAATGGCACAGTTTTATGTGCGTGAGTTACAGAGGTGGGAAGTAACTAAGTACAGTACTTAAGTACAATTTTGAGATACTTGTGCTTTACTTGATTATTTCAATGTACTCCACTACAATTCAGAGATAAATTGTGTACTTTTACTCCACTACATTTATTTAGTACTTTTTAGTTACTTTAAATATTCGGATGAATGATGTGAAATATAATCAACACTTAAATCAGACTTTAGTTACAGCTGGAGTAAATTCACAAGCTACCCTGCAGTATACAAAGTCATTAAAACTAGCTGCACCTTTGTTGTGGAGCAACCTCTGAAGTTGGGCCGGATGTCTTCGAGATCTTCACAACACTATGTTAACACTTATTTAACTTTCAAAGAATCAACAGAGTCAAAAGAGTTCCAATAGAATAGAGTTTACTGAAGATTCAACAAAGTACAGCAAACACGAATCGGTCCATGGAGTGACTGCCTTTACAATGTTCAGGCTTCTTCTTATTCATTTCTTACCAGTTGTTTGTTTGTTTGTTTGTTTATTTGTAGCCTTTATTTAACCAGGTTAAAAAATCCCATTGAGATCAACGATCTCTTTTTCAAGGGAGACCTGCGGTACATTGGTTACACATAAAAACAACAGAAAACAAAAAGGACATCACAACATAATTACAGGGGTATAAATTAGCAACCTATTCACAGTGACAGGTATCTAATAACATTTCATCCAGCCGTGCTTTAAAATGATGCAAGGGAATCAAAATGCTCAGTTTCAATGTTTTTTGCATAGTGTTCCAAGTTAGAGGAGCAGCGCACATAAAAGCTTTAGTACCTAAAACAGTCCTAGCACTTGGCACATGTAATAAGAACACATCCTGGGATCTCAGGCAATAGCTACTTGCCACTCTCTGTGAGATCAAAGAGCAGATATAAGAAGGTAGTTTACCCAGCATGGCTTTGTAGATGAACATGTACCAATGACTGAGCCTCCGAACAGTTAGTGAAGGCAGACCTGCCTTGGCATACAGGGTACAGTGATGAGTAAGTGCTTTACAGTTAGTAACAAATCTCAGAGCACTGATAGGCGGCATCTAACCTTTCCAGGCAATGGGCAGGTGCATTCATATAGATCAAATCACCATAGTCCAGCACAGGTAAAAAGGTCACAGTGACAAGCCTTTTCCTGGCTTCAAAAGAGAAACAGGACTTGTTTCTGACTTGTTGTGCCTTTCTTATGCGTAGGTGGGTCTCTGGTAGAAGACACCAGGAGGGTCTCAGGCCCTCCTTCTTGACCTTGACTTTCTCTATCAAGTAGACACCATTGTTTCTTCCACCATCCTGAATTCCCCTACTCAATCATACTTTGTTTGATATTCTGGCCTAGGTCATTTTTAATGGTGTTTTGACCATGCTATCTTTATCTGCCAACTCCCTTCCTAACTAAACAGGTGCAAGGATTCCCAAAATGAGAACTTTCCACAGATGAACAGTTAACGTATGCGTTTCTGAGCACGTATGCTTTCAATGATTAGGGTTGTTATATAACATGTCCCATACACACACACAAATATATCCCACAGCTTTACCAGCTCTGATAACACTTGCATCAATAATTAATTGATAATAATAATTAATCAAAACATATCATATATATTATTATGAAATGGACCAATCTGCATAATGAGTACATTTGTTACTTTAAGTATGCAGGACTTACTTGTAACAGAGAATCCCTATACTCTGAGTACTTCTACTTTTACTTAAGTACAAGATCTGAGTACTTCTCCCACCTCTGCAGTTAAGTGTCATGCAGCGCCTCCTCTGTGCAGGTTTCTCCTGGATAACCCTGCTGTGTGTCGGGGAAAGACAGTTCTGGATCTGGGCAGCGGCTGTGGAGCCTCAGCCATCGCTGCAAAACTGAGTGGTGCTGCTCATGTTGTTGCAAATGACATTGACACTGGTATGTATGCTTAGCTGTCTCCGGAGGTTACATTCTTACAATACTTGTTATCTTCTAATATACAAAATGTAAAAGCACACAAGATTAAACAAGTGAATAATAAAATCAAAACTTAATGTAATTACATACAAGAATTGCATCATGACTTAAACTGAATTATCCCTTTTCCAAAGAAAAGTCTTGAATTATAAAGTAATAACGCTCATGGAAATATAGTTCGAATCTATGCTGTCTCAGTGTGTCAGGTGTCAAGCCATTGTAGGTCAAAGGTCCTAAAAAGTTCATTTCTACACATGGGAATTGTTCCATTGTCTGGCAGTCAAGCCTCTCAAGGTCTGAGATCCAGAAGACTCCTCTTTTCCTGTTCAAAGTTAGCAAACACAATTCATTTCCAGGTTGCACAAGGTGAGAGTTAAACAGTTCACAGTGGTCAAAGTTGAGTTTCCTGGTAAGCAATTTCCAAGTAGTTCTTTATTTGATTAAATCGAATTGTAGCCACTTAAAGGTGGGATATGTAATTTTGGAGAAATCAGCTGGAGTGCGCTAGAATTTGAAAATAGTACTTGGGCTGTCAAGTTAACGCGATAATGCAAAAAAAAATTAACGCCACTAATTATTTTAACGCGATTAACGCATGTGTATTTTTTGTCCTCGGCCGCCCCGTAGTTTCAGAGCGCATCGAGTTTAAAATACCATCTACAAGCTGATGCTGACAGCCCCGCTCCTGCCGCCCGCTTGTGGCAGACCACACTTCCACGCTCACCGGCAGGCCCGGACTGGCCATCGGGAGGACCGGGAGGGTGTGTGTATGTGTGGCGCGACTCGAGCGAGGCACACCTTACGTGTTGTTGTTGTTAGCATCTGGTGCTAGCTAGCTGCGCTAACGGATATAAGGAGCTGTTTCAATGAAAACAGAGGAGCGACATTTCGCCGACAACTGCGCCGAGCACTTGACTTTATGCAGGTAGCCAGACAGTGGGACATTGTACGAAAAGTCAGCACACTCAGCACGGATAGTGCGCGCAACATGATTGCAGCGTCCAGGCAGCTCCCGTTGGAGCATATATGCCTTGAGCTGCACATAGCTCCAACGATCCATCACAGTGTCTCCACACACACACACACACACACACACACACACACACACACACACACACACACACACACACACATACACATACACATACACATACACACACACACACTTTGTATTGTATTATTGTATGAGAGGTTCCAGGTTAAATTGAGGCGAATATTTGTAATGTTCAGAGGTTGTTGTGTTTAATATTCATGAGAATAGTTGTCATTGTTCAAATGATAATAAACAAACATATAAAGCATATTTGTCCACTCATATGTTGATAAGAGTATTCAAAACTTGAAAAATATCCCTCTAAGTTACATTTAGAGCAGATAAAAAATGTGCGATTAATTTGCGATTAATCGCGATTAACTATGGACAATCATGCGATTAATCGCGATTAAATATTTTAATCGACTGACAGCCCTAGAAAATACACAACTGGAACAAATCTGCCACTTCCTTACAGAGCCCCTCCTCCAACACACACGAACGCGCACATGACCAATGAGGGCACAAGATAAGTTTGTGCACAGATGGAAGGCTGACAGGCAGGTAGGCCATCCAGTTATTTTAGCCTGGCCGGCTAAAATGATTGGTCGTGCTTTTTACAGCGCTACAGATGACATTTTTTTTTTTATGTATTTATTGTCAAAGCATTTAATATATTCATTGCTATCGGGATGTTAAGAGCATTCCATGGAATATAACAAGTGTTTCTGAAATAAATTACGTACCCCACCTTTAAATACATTTTTTGATGACTGATAAAACTTCAGAGGGCAAGTATTTAATATCTTTAATTGAAGATGGTTCACCTTTAGGTCATAGACAACACATTCTTAAGTGTGATTTGGGCCACAGGGATCCTTATCTCAACGTCTGGTGTTTACCCAGAGACAACATCACTTCCCAGACCTTGAAAAGCAAAAGACAACGGAGCAGTGACAACTATTTTCTTGCAGCTGTGGACAAACTGGTCTGGGAAACCATATTGTTGTGCTTTCAGTTTTATGACGGTCTGAGTTGGCCAGGTGCGAGCCATAACAAGATACTGCAAACTGTGAGCAACTGCCCACTGCAGTGTTTCCTAACAAGATAATGAATGTTTGAGTTCACTAAAAGGCAGGGATTAGATAAAAAAAAATCATAACTGTTTAGTTTCAATTTTTCTTACATTAAAGGAGAGGTGTCATGGCCATTTCCACTGATCATAATTCCATTGTTGAGGTCTACTAAAATAGATTTATACTGTGCATTTTTCCAAACTCACATTGGTTTCTCATACAGCATCTCTGTAAACTACGTGTATTCACTGAATTTCACTCTCTGCCTTTAACGGCTCGTTGTAGCTCCAATAGCTCCAGCCCCCACCCTCCCTGTGAGCACAGTGTGCTCTGATTGGTCGGGACGTTGTGAATCGCGCTGAGCTCCGTGGAGGTGTTGTTTCCTTGTTTAGCATACACAGCGAAACACAGCCAAACTCATCCTGAGCACACACAAACTCACAGCCGAAGTAAAAACAATAAGTGTGGCTTGATATTGAGTAAGAAAAAGGTTGATAAACGCTGTGAGAATGGGTCTGCAGAGAGAATTTCGCCGCGATCCCAACTGTCTGTTATCAGCCTGCAGCCAGGGAGGAGAAATCAGCAGAGCTGCCTGTGTGTGAGGAAGTCCGTGGATTGGTCAATTTGGACCAATCAGCGGGGGCTTAACGTAACGGCTCCACGGATTGGTCCATTTCGTTCCGGGTACGGCATTACATCATGCCGTACCCGGAAGAATCAAATGGACAATGACGTAAAAACCTTCATAACACACAAGGGGACGGGTAATAACCGGAAAAGCATGACACCTCTCCTTTAAGGTAACTCGTGTTAAAAAATATGCTTCCAAGTACTGCTCTATTAAAGTAAGTGTGAGAATGCCCGAGCGGCCATGGAGGCAAAATAGGAGAAGCAGGCAGGTTGGTGTTTTTCCACAGAAAACTGTTTTATTTTTTCATCCACTGTGACAACATGGCGGCCCTCCACCACCCACACAGTATACCACACAGTATACCACACAGTTCTCAACCCCTGACCAACAGATAACAGCACCTAAATACACAAGGACTAATCAAACACACAAAACACAGGGCACCAGGTCAACACAATCGGGTAATCAGCAGGAGGGAACACAGAGACCGGAAGCAACAGACAAGACGGGGGTGAACACTTATACAATTAATGCAATTTAATCATTTAATAAATACTACATCAATAAATAGTATAAACTATGTACAAATGTGCAAATATGCAATGCCAAACTGTACTGTGCAATCATGCCAATAAAGTGCAAACTGTTCACCACTAAAGTGCTGAGTGACATTATTTCCGTGCACAGGGAAGTTGTCGTCAATATACCCTATACAGTACAATGATTATATAAACATGTTAACGAGAGCTCTAGTAACGGCGTCTCGTCGTTACAGTAAGCCTACATTTCTTTCAGATGATTACTTGAAAACCTAAAAAGCGATGTAAGGTCTAATGTGGAATGTCTTAAAAACTAACAAGACTGCAGTCATCATATTAAAGTAGGATTAAGAGTATTTTAAAGTAAAACAGCATGATTGAATAAATACAATACATTTAAAATGAATTCTTAAAGGAAATCATGTTGATATAATCTTAAGGAAATAATGACTGTTTTGATGAGTTTGTTTTATCTCAAGATTTGCTTTTATTTTAAAACGTCATTCATTTCAATCATGAACATGTTTATGTTTTGTGTATGCCAGATGTATGTGACATTTTAAAGGTTAGAGATACAGTTATGTTTAGACCTTTCGGAATTAAAACCGTTGTCAAAAACTAAAGTAATAACAGGAATCATTTAATATAATACCTGTGTTGTGGTCAGCCGGTGCAATAGAAGCTAACATGTCTAATATGTCTGTTTGTGTTACAGTTGCAGCCGTTGCCACCCACATGAACTGTGAGTTGAACGGCCTGCCGCCGCCTGTTTGTCTGACCAACAACATGATCGATTCGCAGCCCGAGGGCTTCGACCTAATCCTCCTGGGGGACATGTTCTACGACGAGGCCCTCGCCACCAGCCTTCACAGCTGGCTGGACTGCTGCATCAAAACCCACGGCACCAAAGTCCTGATCGGGGATCCTGGAAGAGCCCAGTTCGAGGAACACGGCATCCGACGCCTCCTGCATCAGCTGGCTGAGTTTGAGCTGCCCAAGTCTGTTAGAGAGGAGAACTACGGTCTGACCTGCAGCAGCGTTTGGTGCTACCGTCCTGAACTCTAAGGACCGGAGAGGATCCTCTGTGATTTGTGATGTCACATGTTCACACCTCCCAGTACCGTGTGAGGTGTTATGTGATTACTCTATAGTCGTTTTATACAATCAGGGTCACTTTGTTGTCACTTGGAAATCTGTATGACCATCAGCATCTGAAAGATCTTGATGATTTAGCGTGTCACTGGTGACTTCCTCTACATTCTTGCAGAATACTTTGATATTCAGCAGGACAGACCAGCAGAAACTAAAATGAAAGGAAAGCCAATCTGAATTACGACAAGGGTTTACGATTCTAACACTGATAAGGGACCAGACCCCAAGACGCAGTCCTGTCTCAAGAAAGAATAGGTACTGTTAGAAGTTTCACACCTTCAAACCCCCATTTCCCCTGCTTTCTTTTCCTTTTGTCCTCATTTCCACATGTCTCTGAAAGTGATCCGTACTGACCTGCTTTGATGATGTGTATTTTACTGATATACTTTACAAGGAGATATACAAATGCATGTGTAGACATATATACGCACCTATGTATAAGTGTTTGTCATTGTTAAAAAGGTTGACATCTATTCGGTTATGTTATGATTTAATTCCTTTTTAATTCAACTGATTAGGTTTTATTCAGTGATTGCTATGATAAATGTGGTACCGTTGTTTAGCTTACATAGTTTCACTTTTAAATATTTATTAATTAAGAATGTGAGAAAGCAACATCAACCTTTAGAAGTCTGCAGATGGGTGGGTTATCTCTCACATCAGTGACTCTTGACTTCCTGTAGAGAACCTTATAGGACTACCAGAAAGCCACAGTCGAAGCTCTGAGTGTTATCTTAATTCCTGCTCTCATTAGGCACTTTCACACCGGAGTACTTTTCCCCGTACTTTTCCCGTTTAGTTCCGATAGTTCCTGGGATTTTGCGTTCACACCAAAAAGATAACTTAGTTCATGAGAACCTTTACCCCCTTTTTAGTGCCTGCTAGAGATGTGGTACTTTCCTGGGGAGAAAAAAGTTCACATTTCTGATTGGCTGGGCGAATTGCAAACCACGCCCCGTAAAACTCTGAAAAGTTTTGAGAAGCCGCCATTGTATTTGCTGGCATTAGCATTATTAGCATTAGCCCCGCGCACCAACGGAGAGAGAATAACTTATGGCAACACAACAAAAAACATGGGAGCGGTGGAGTGATGAGGAGGTGTCGGCGTTCTGGCGATTTACTCTGAAGGCTTGCTGGGACTCCCAGCAGCTTCTACTGAAGCCAGTCCCCAACTCCGGGGACTTCCGGTCGGGGACTTCGGGTGGCAGTATACGCCGTGAAGTTGTTTGCGGCCTGCCAGTAAACCCAAAGCAGAAGAAGAAGTGACGTCAGCGGCTTCATTTGCTTCATTAGCGTAATCTTCCCTCAGGGAACTTATTCCGGTGTGAAGGCGATCTGCTCTTAGGCCACATTTACACGAGAACGAAACGGCTTGTATCTGCATAGTTTCTCTTACGTATAGCCCTATTATTTACACGAGGCCGTAACAAACGGACCCCACAAACAATAACGGGTCCCAAGGTGGATAGATTTGCAAACGAAACTCTCTGGGGGGTCAAACAAGTCCGTTTAATCGCCTCTATACGAATATTTCCTGAAAAAATAACGATAGCCCCACCTCTCCCCGCCTCTGCTGCTCACTGCTGTAGCATGGCCAGTAGCTACTGTCAGTAGCTACTGCTAGTGCTACTGCTACTGACCATGCTACAGATGTTAGTACAACATCTACAGCTCGACCATGCTACAGATGTTAGTGCAACATCTACAGCTCCTCTACCACAACCATCAGCAACAAGTGGACATGGAGAATTACATGAACTACTACATGTTGCTAAATCCACCGCGGGGCATAAACAGAAGGGTAGCCATGGCAACATTGCTCCGGGCTGCTCCGGGGTCTTCTTCGCTGCTTTTGGTGTATTTTGTGGCGGAAGTTACAGCGCCACTTACAGTCCCGGCATATGTACTACAGCGTGTCCAGCGCTTTCGAGCGGTCTCGTGTGGAAGTACAGCGCCACTTACAGTCCCGGCATATGTACTACAGCGTTTCCAGCGGTCTCTTTTGAACAGACACGTTAAATGAAACGAATGCATGTACGAATGCATGTGAACGGAATACTTTTTTAAAAACGCATACTGTGCATAAACGCAAACGTTCCCGTGTAAAAGCAGCCTTAGTTCAATGGGGGTACTAAGTGCTGGGAACTAAGTACGGCAAAGTACTTGGTGTGAAAGCGGCTATTATCCTGCTTTAGCCTCTTGGTCTTTTCACCATCTTCGGTCCAGCCCTCGTAATCAGCTGGTCATCTTCTCGATTGAAACTAAACTGAGTTTTATAAAATGAACTTACTTTTTCATGACTTCCTATAAAAAAATTAAAAAATGTATACGAAAATCTCAAGGGAAAACTGGCTGCTTCTAGTGCAGCAAAGAATTATGAGAGCTTATGGTTGAAGAAGCAGGAGAATGTATCAAGGCTTACAGAAGTGCCGGACAAGATACGTTTTATTACCCAGTTCTGTAGGTAACTTCCTGTTGAGGACTCCTGACCACATTACCAGACTAATGAGGCAAAATGTGTGTACACATAAGGTTAATGTTTGAAGAGACATATGCCATTTCTAATGGATGTTGGACCCTAAACCAGACACTACACTTACCTATGTTAGCATATGTCACTTATGTGCCTCAGTTCACATGACCTCTTTGTCGTCGGGAATAATATGTTTTGATACTATTAAAACCAACACACTCTCACGACGCTTGGTCAGGGTCCCGTGGCGTCCAGTTGTGACGCGCCGAGGCTCCTTCAGCTTCATAAACGGACGCAAAGAGCTTTCAACTGATTGCAATGTATTCCCATCGGCGGCGGTATTTGACGCTTAGGGAAGCACGGCATTCGTTTGTGTCGGAGGCTGTTAAAGGCAATGTGAGCGTCCATTCCCATTGGATAACGGAGAATTGTACACCCGGAAGTAAGTATTCCCCTTACTGTCGATTGATTTGACAGTGATATCTCCACTACTCATCAACTCAAAAACACCAGATTATCCTTGTTAATTAAATGACATTGATAGGTTTGAGTGTGTGTACAATACTTTTGTCACGTTTTCCCCTTCAATTCTGAGAAACAAGTCATTTTCTACGAGTTTTGGATGGCCGAAGACATTACATTACCCACAATCCTCTGTAGCAACCATAGACTGTATAAAACAATTAAATAATACATTATTCCGAGTGTGCTTGCTTTTCTCTTTGAAAGTCATCACATAACGGCATTGTAATACACGTTGCGGCTGCATTAAATATGACATATCTGCCGTAGTTAACTCTATTTATAGACGTGGATCTTAAATATATAAGCAATTAAACCACATCTTACATTTATTTTCACACAATACGTCTCCTTGCAGTATCAACACTAATTCGGCTGACTTTTATATTTGATCCAATTGGTAGATAGGCTGTATTTACGCCATAACGGTGCACAGCTGATAGAAAGGGACACCTACTGGTTAAAGCACGTTATTGCATTTTATAATTTTATTATTAGATATTAATAGAGTAATAGGATCCCTAAAGTATATTCTTTACTCGTCGTTATTCTCTACTAATAGTTAATTAAAGACTGTATATAATGACTATTTTGCACATCCCTTTCAAGATTTCAAGATTTTCTAAGGTTTATTGACATATCATATTATACACAACTACGGTGTAGTTATGCAATGAATGAAAAACTTGGGTCGCAGGTTCCTCAACAGTGCATTACAAGACATCTATCAATATGTGTGTACCTCCACCATTACATTGTCATATTCTGCACATTTCTTATACTATCTACATACATCTTATAAGAGTATAATACATATGTATAATATCAGTTAAAATAAGTGCTTAAACATAGTTAACATTGCAGGAAAGCAATATATTAGACGTTAAGTACTTTGTCAGGCTTAATATTTATCTGTAGATACAAATTTCACTGTGTTTAATGCCGTTATGTGATGACTTTCAAAAAGAAAAGCAAGCACACTCGGAATAATGTATTATTTAATTGTTTTATAGTCTATGGTTGCTACAGAGGATTGTGGGTAATGTAATGTCTTCGGCCATACAAAACTCATAGAAAACGACTTGTTTCTCAGAATTGAAGGGGAAAACGTGACAAAAGCATTGTACACACACTAAAACCTATCAATGTCGTTTAATTCACAAGGATAATCTGGTGTTTTTGAGTTGATGAGTAGTGGAGATATCACTGTCAAATCAATCGACAGTAAGGGGAATACTTACTTCCGGGTGTACAATTCTCCGTTATCCAATGGGAATGGACGCTCACATTGCCTTTAACAGCCTCCGACACAAACGAATGCCGTGCTTCCCCAAGCGTCAAATACCGCCGCCGATGGGAATACATTGCAATCAGTTGAAAGCTCTTTGCGTCCGTTTATGAAGCTGAAGGAGCCTCGGCACGTCACAACTGGACGCCACAGGACCCTGACCAAGCGTCGCTCCTGGACGCTTAGGGAGTGAGTGTGTTGATTAAAACATGTGCCTATACAATCTACCTACCTCAACCGTTTGGGTACTTTTGTATATGAATTTTAACCTTTATAATCACTTGTGTTTTTCGATTCTATGTTATACGAAGTATAAACAGGAGGGATATGTTGGAGAAAATGCAAGTTGTCTCCTCTTATGGGCCTAAATGCATTGATACTGTGGGTGTGTGTGACACAGACGAGAGGACACATATTTGTTAGCAAAAAGTATTTGAATCAACATTGAGATATTGTCACGCTGAAGATTTCAATCAACATTGATGTCAGACATTGAAAATGAACTCAAATGAACTAACAAAAAAAGAGCCATTATTTATTCAGTTGATTATTACGATTTAATTCAATTATATGAACATTTTGTACATCTTTTGTCCACTTTAGCACACAAAACATTCTCTCTTTTAAAGGTCTTATCATATGCTTTTCTGGTTATTACCCATCCCCTTATGTTTTGTGTTATGTAGCTTTTTCTGCATGTAAACGGTCTGCTGAGTCACAAACCCTCAAAGTACACCCTGTAGCGAGTAAAACTCTAACACAGAAAAGACCTGTCTATGCTGCCAGGCAATGCAGCGCTGTATGGAAGCTGTCAGCCGACTTGCCCAGCCCAGCCTGGCTGTGTGTGTGTGTGTGTGTGTGTGTGTGTGTGTGTGTGTGTGTGTGTGTGTGTGTGTGTGTGTGTGTGTGTGTGTGTGTGTGTGTGTGTGTGTGTGTGTGTGTGTGTGTGTGTGTGTGTGTGTGTATGTGTGTGTGTGTGTGTGTGTGTGTGTGTGTGTGTGCTCAGGCTGAGTTCCTGTGTCTCGCTGTCTCGCAGACCCCATGCCATCATAATTTTCTGTTTAAAGCGTGTTTAGACGTTGATAACATGCATTCTTCACATGCTGAAGATATGGATTTGAAAAAATGCACGTTTTGCAACATAACACAAGTTAAGGACATTTCTTGATATAATAAACATCTAGCAAAGCTGCTTTAAACAGAAAATGATGATGGCCTTTGAACACAGATTCTGAGGATCGTTTCTGCTTCTGCTTTTATCCATCAGGTCAAAATAGGATTCACACACCTGGCATCATTGTGATATATCAGGCCTCAGCCTCTTCAGCACATCACAATCAAAGAATTTAAGAATAAACAAATATAACAATTACAATCCAGTGCCTCTTGTCAACTGGCAACTCACAATTCCACACATTTCAATTTCACAGGCAAATGGGACTTCATGCTTAAAATGACTGCATGTGCAAGCATGTACATACATTGAAGTTTTACCTGATCACTAACAATGAACTTGAACAGTAGAAATACTGGATATGCCCCTCTTTTGAACTGGCAACTTACACATCCACACATTCTTTGATTCTCTATTTCAGAAGATAACTTGTATGCTTAAAATTAAATGAATGCTGTGAGGTTTTACATGAGCACTAACCACAATGCACTAGAACAGGCGAAACATAGGTTAAAGTCATGTCTGGCTTCCCCATTAACATTCACAGCAAAAGCTTTGTTTTCCGAGACCTTATGCGCTGCGAGCGTCGAGAGCCAAGCTCTTAAAAGATAGTCTGAATGGCTTCAAAGGTATACCTCATCTCCTTTGGAAAATCCATGTTCATTGCATAAAGTAGGCCAAAGAGGTATGCAAAGGCAGTAGAGAGGTCTGGTAGGTCATGCAGTACAATGATCCCTTCCAACACAACAGCCACGTCTCGCACATTTGGCGATATTACGGCATCATCATCTTCAATGACGGTGAGGATGGCCACAGACACACCTCTGAGCAATCGTTCTTCATGGTCAGTGTCCTGAGGAAAAGTAAAATATGCATGAATGAGTGCTATGAAACTAAACTAAACGACAAAATACATATCCACTGATTCTAACTTTAGCACCAAGCTACTGAGTCTTACCATTCAGCTTGTGGAAGTTATAATTGCAACTCAACAGCACAGCATCTCTGGGCTCAAAATTAAATCTTACACAAAGTGTATTATGCATAAAATGATTAGCATAAGCTATGAGGTCATAAAATGTTTAAGCTACATTAAGCAATATTAATTGTATTGTGTAAGTTTATTTCCTACAGTTAGTATTACTTACCAAACACTCCAGAAGAAACTTGGTTGTGTCATCTCGGACAAAAATGGGCAGGCCTCTCAGTGCTGCTGTCTTTCGGTGAGACACAATGTCGGATGTCTAAGGAGTACCCAGTGGAAACACACAAACATATCAATTAGTTTAGTGCCGTAGTGAATTTATACAAAATCCGACGTTCTGAGGAGGATAAAGAACAGGTCAGATCCCAGTAACATGCTTCAGTAAAAGACTGGCAAAACAAAACAAAACAAAAACTGCAATCCTGCGGACAATTCTACAAATTAAAAATACTGTTACAGTTCTCAAATTCCACCAACTAAGAACACCAAGCAATGACTTTTAACAATCCATTTTTACTGAAGCCTTTCCATCAAAGCGTTTTTGCTCCTACAAATGTTAGGCGAAGGAGCATTTCATATTTTCAAACGGGGGGAAAGGGCTTTGGTGGACCCGGCTCCGGCCATTTTCCCCTCAACTTTTGCATGCTCTTAGATTGAGGCAATTCACTCACTTGTTCATCAAATTTTTCCAAGAGGTCTTCCATTTTCTGTCCAAAAGCTCCCTTCCTAGCCCGGTACAGTTTCAGCAGGCAAGGCACATGTTTGTCAAAGGCTGCACCGAACGTCCCAAGGAGGTCTTTGCTGATCCGATGAAATTATTCAGATATCTGAAAAACAGAAATGACAAAACAATGTAATTTGATTGTAACCACAATGTCATGTTTTTTCTGTGCAGCAAATTCCTGGGTAGCTGTCTTGTTCAAAGTCTGCACCATCTTAAGGGGATAGTTTGGATGTTTTGAATTGAAGAATTTTGGGGACTGATTGGAAAGTGGGGCGTAGTGTGTTGGAGGGGCCTGTAGTGGAGTGGTAGGGCAGGGTATAGTATAGTTTGCCAATTAACTGACATACACAGTCAGTGTGAATACAGGGCCAGTTCGCACCTTTTCCGTGACAAAGGCGACAATGTTTTAGAAGAGTCTCTTGATTGGAGCCTGCACTGCATGTGATCCACCCCTGAAACACAAGAGAAACATATAGGACATTCAGTTCAGAAGATATCATTTTTGAAACTTTTAATTCGTTAGTTTTCATCCTTTCCTTATATACTTAGTAGGACTTAACAAAAAAACGATTTAAAACTCAGTTAATGGGGTTCATTTTTAAATTGCTTCAGTTTATCATCGTAACGGATCAAAACGTTCGGATTGATTTTACAATAAATAGTATTCTTCTACAAACAAAAAACAAAACAATTAATACATTTAAACAAACCACTAATAGTATATTAACTACTTCATTCAAAATTAACATTCACTTTAGATAATAACACCGGTATAATAAACGGAGCGCTCTCTTTTCCTCTCTCTCCCTCTCCTGACAGCCCGTCAGTATCTCATGCAGCTCGCTACTCTAGTAATGAGTTACCCCGACAGTGAAGAATAAACATATGTATAACTAGTTTAGCTAGTTCCAGAGGTAGATAAAATAGCTAAGTGTGTTTGGTCTAACTTGAAACGTGTGTTTTTTCTCTCTCTCTAATGCTGCGTTCACACCGGACGCGATGCGATGTTTGGGGGCGGCGCGATTACATGTAAAGTCAATGCATGTAACGACAGACGCGAATTCGCTCCGACGGCGCGCATGAAGCGGTGGACGCGGCGCGAATCACGCGATTGAGGCGATTGAACGGTGCCGCGTTAAACGCGAGAGTTCAATTTTTTCAACTCGAGCGTCAAATTCACGTGACACGTTCTCGCGGAAGCCAATCAGCGGTGAGGATCTCAGCCTGCCGTCACTGACGTTCAACCACACAACATCAGCCGTTAGCTGTTAGCAGTTAGCACACAGAGCTCACAGCTCCTCATATCTGTTCAGAAACTAGACAAAAGTTAAACAAGTACAAACCACAGACTGTCTGTGTCATGGCGAATACAGTCGCTGGTTTATTTATGTCTGTAGGCCGTTGTTATGAGTGTGGAATGAGCATATACAACGTTAGCTTAGCCTGGTCGACCCGATCTTCATTCAGAAAACAAGCATTTTAAAAGGTGTTTCGCCTGCCGCCTTGTCTGTAGACTTGTCAAAGCATTAATTCATGGTTTTTACTAACCGGTATCAGTATGTTGTTACTTCGGCATCATTTAGAAACGTGTATTACAATTTAATCACGGTAAAATATGTTCATTTGTTGTAGTTGTAGCTCCCGAGCCAGCGCGTCTTGTTTGAATGATGCGAGTAAACAAAGCTGGCAGCCGCGGTGAAACTCCAGCGTTTAGAGCGATGCGATAGGAGCGATTAGAGCGAAGCGAATATTCACATCGCGTCCGGTGTGAACGCAGCATTATGCTGCGTTCACACCGGACGCGATGCGAATATTCGCTCTAATCGCTTCTATCGCATTGCTCTAATCGCTCCTATCGCATCGCTCTAAACGCTCGTCTGTCCGCGTCTCTGCATTGACTTTACATGTAATCCATAGACTGTATATATAAATGGACGTAGGGTCCGTGACGTCACCCATAGGATTCTGCAGAGTTGCCGAGAAGCCCTTAGTAGGCGGAGTCGGCCACTAACGGCTCGACAGTGGCGTCAGAGTTCCACTCCCGCCTGCTCCAGCCTGCTCCAGCCTGCTCCAAATAAGGGCAAAGAGGCGGAGCCGAGGCGGGACCTCCTGCCTCCGGGCTGGAAGTTCCAGAGCTAGCTCAAGCTACCAAGCTAAGCTAACATGCTCCCCATCTGCACACTGCCGTCGCATTGTACGTTTCTAAGGTAAGCGGTGTTGGAGTAGAATACCTCTGCTACGCGCCGTTCGTTGGATGAGGCTGGATCTCTATTAAATTAAGAAAGGAATTGAAAACACCGGAATCAAAGTTATAACAAATTATCTGAGTTTACTTCTAGTAGGAAACCAAACACATATACAAGTTATACAGAGTACTCGAGTACCCCGGACTTTTAGATTTGTGATGCGATGCGGATAAATGCATCGGGACCAGACAAACTCATCAAACGAGAAGAAATTGGACTTCAAGTTTGTGATTCGATGCGGACACAGATATCGGAACCAACAAACTCACCAAACCCAAAAGCATTTTTACACACACAAACAACAGTATTTCTATCTACTTTTGGGGCGGAGATTTGTCGATTCTTCCTTCCCACTTTTCTCCCAAGCGAACCAGAGAACGCCTGGGGAGGAGCTGTTTAGACTGCTAACCTCCCCCAAGTGTCCTGATTGGCTGGATTCGCTTCTGGCCGAGGTCAATCAGAGTTTCGAACAGAGTGAGACCCCAAACCACACTAGGTCAAAAGTCAATGTTATCTCCGTCCCGATCTCCCCTCCCTACCTTTTCCAGGGGATCTTTTCTTATTTTACGATGTCTTTAACGACTTAGAAACAGCATCTGGCTCTTAGTGGTGATAAGGATCAATGTTGGTGTGTGAAACACAGAATCTCTAAGTCAGTGAGTTTGAAAGTGAGAATAATATTCCTATTCTATATATAATTACCCAAACCGTTGTGATTACATAAAACAGTTCAAACAATACATGTTTACTTCAATACAGTGTAGAATCATATCTTCTTACTTCAATCCCTCTTTTGATCTCACCTCACGAGATCAACATATAGCACTTGAAACATTACCACTGTCAATTTTCTTCTTACTGTGTCTGTCCCAACATTTATATAAACCCATCAGAAGTTGGGATATAGAGCACTTTAAACCTTTAGGAACAGTCCACAACAACAACTTATTATGACAGTGGAGGGAGAATAAAATATGTCTAAAAAGCAAAGTCCTTGTCAGCTGAGTCATCTTTACTCTTCCCTCAATGGTGGAACTGATGAGTCTAACACACAGTGAGCAGATACAAGGCACACAACAACAACCACATGTCACCAAAATGGCAATAAAAGTAGCCACAGAAATCAGAAAAGACATTATCATACTTTTCCCTCTTTTGGTAACACATAGTTCTGTAGAATAAAAAATACAAATCCTTTACATTATGGGATATAAAAATAAAGTTGAAAGTTCCTCAAAAAAAATGGATTGTTCAGACAAAGTTCCACACCGGCTATATCAACCTGTTTCAGCGGGAAATGGAGTTCCCTGTGCCGTCTTGGTTTGCCATGTCTTCGTCCCCCCAGCCCGCTGACGGCGGCTTCTGGGGTGCTTGCTAGAGAGATGTGGCCTGATTGTCCTCCCCCGGCCCGCTGATGGCGGCTTCCGGGTCGACTGTTGGAGAGATGTCCTCCCGATCCTCCTCCTCCGGACTGCTGATGGCGCCTCCTGGGTCGACTGCTGGAGAGATGTCCTGATCCTCCTCCTCCGGCCCGCTGATGGCGCCTCCTGGGTCGACTGCCTTGACGAGAGCCAGATCTGTTCTGATGTCGTCCAGGGTCCTCGCAGGTGTTTTTCCCGACCGCACACTGGCTCCAGTGGTACCAGTTGTCTCCCTTTCCATCTGAGCGGACGGCATGGGAGGTCCCCTCCAACCAGACGTAATCTGCTGTGTTGGCCTTGTGTTTCTCGGGTCCCCCTTTTAACGTCAGCAGCCTGTGTGGAGAAGTCTCATACCAAGCCCTTAAGTTGCTTTTGTATATGGTTTTGAAATCATCTCAAAAAATAAAAATCAAAAATAAAAATCAAAAATCAAAATAAAAATAAAAATAAAAAATAGAACAAAAATAAAAATAAAACAAAAAAGGAACAAACTAACAAAACAAAAAATAACCAAAGCTAGATTATTTTAACTGTATCAATTTCTCTTAAAAGCAACAAATAAAACAAAACAAAAAATACCATAACTAGTATTTTAAATTGATAAATTTCTCCTAAAAATGTAATAATCTCACATACATATTGTCTGATGTATATCCTATCCTTTTCCCCCTTTTACTGAAATAGAACGCCGTTAACGGTGTTCCCATTTTCAGAAATATCGAGCCTTATACATCAGTTATTTAATATCAGCTATATATTTATTATTACTATTACTTATATATCAGGCATGAAATGTCAGCCTTCTTCCATGATTGACCTCGTCTACATTATCTGACTTATATTGATACGTGTCTGTTTGTATTTATTTAATATACTGGGCAATTTATTGATAACTTTTTGAATCTCCCTCTTTTCTTAACAACTTGAGGTATGGCTATTTTGAAATCTGACTTGGTTAAGAGATGATTTGTTTATTGGTGAAAGGAACACTCTTCCCCTCAATGGTGTGGGGGTGGATATTCAGGGAGAGTTCCTTACAATCTCCAGATCTTCCTCTCAGTGTAGAGGCCATAAAACCTTTTAATGGGCTCTGTGGTCTGTTCAGATTTAGATTTTCTTCCTCTCCAGAGGTCACGCCTGTCTTTGACCCTGTATGCTGCTTTGAGTCAGCAGCACCTCAGGACCGAGAAAGGGAGATCTCTTCTCAAAAGTGTAAGTTCCCTTTTGAGCAACATAGCAACACATTTAACACTCCCTGACTTGTTTGTAAAGCGTTCTTTAAGGCCTGAATCGAGTCTTCCGTTATGTAACGGAAAATCCCATTTCCAAAAAGGGTCAGTTTAATAGCCCTTATCATATTACCGCTCTGTGCTTGCATGCTAGGACCTATTGTCTTTGCCAGAGCTGCTGCTAGTCTTTCTACATGTATTAGCTCCATATTAGCAGGGTTCACTAACATGGTTGGTTGATCCAGTTTAAGATTTTTCAATATCTTCCATTACTATTTCCAACATTCCTTATCCCTGAATATCAGGTCTAACAATGTGTTTTCCTTTAGGAGTATTAGATGGGATACTCATAAGTGGCATTTGTGAGCCCTTATCTCCTTAGGGTGGAGGTAGGGTCTCAGACATTATACCACCTTCTCGTTGCTCTCTGTCTCTCAAGTATTACACAGATTTGACTTTAAAAAAATCACACAGAGCTTCTCATACCTTATCATATCACATTCAGGCAAATTTTTATTGTGCGATGTTTATTTCAACAGATAGCGTGACTTCCAGAAGTAGGCTTCTACAATCTCCTCACGGTGATTGCGACTTCAGGTCAAGAGTTAAAAACTCAGTCAACAAAATCTCTTTATCGTCACGTTTAATGAGCCTGATTATCCCCACAACAGTTTTGTGATGAGATACGGTCGTTCCAAATAATTAGTTGGAGGTCGCGTCTCTCTCCTCCTCTATCACCCACCATATAACAATTACAGACATTTTATACATTTAAAGCACCACGAAAGGTAACCGCATTAATCAATCTTATCATGATCTGCGGGGAATGTAACCCTTCTTTTATAGCCTTACAGTCTTTAATGAAAGCACTGCAAGGTAACCGTATTCATCAATGTTATATTGACCTACGGGGAATTTAACCCTATTTTGACACCTTCGTTAGTCTTTAATTAAAGCGTTGCAAGGTAACCGCATTAATCAATCTTATCATGATCTGCGGGGAATTTAACCCTCTTTTTCTAGCCTTGCAGCCTTCGTTTTCGCTCTAGATCCAGGACTCAAATACCCTTCTCTAAGCACTATTAATCTAATTTAACTAGAATATGTATTGTATTTCCCACCGTGACTAAGAACACTGAGAACGCTGCTGACAACTCTAAATTTTTTAGTATAATCAATCACAGATTTTTGATAATCAAAACAGGTGTCTGCTCACCTTTTGTATATGGCGCCTTGGTGTAGTTGTCAACAGTATCTCTGTGTCCTCCCCCTGGACTGGATTCTGTCCCCTGGCTATCGGTGTTCCTTTCTAGAGATCAGCTCACAAACGTCGGGAGTCACCACTTGTAGGAGTAGAATACCTCTGCTACGCGCCGTTCGTTGGATGAGGCTGGATCTCTATTAAATTAAGAAAGGAATTGAAAACACCGGAATCAAAGTTATAACAAATTATCTGAGTTTACTTCTAGTAGGAAACCAAACACATATACAAGTTATACAGAGTACTCGAGTACCCCGGGCTTTTAGATTTGTGATGCGATGCGGATAAATGCATCGGGACCAGACAAACTCATCAAACGAGAAGAAATTGGACTTCAAGTTTGTGATTCGATGCGGACACAGATATCGGAACCAACAAACTCACCAAACCCAAAAGCATTTTTACACACACAAACAACAGTATTTCTATCTACTTTTGGGGCGGAGATTTGTCGATTCTTCCTTCCCACTTTTCTCCCAAGCGAACCAGAGAACGCCTGGGGAGGAGCTGTTTAGACTGCTAACCTCCCCCAAGTGTCCTGATTGGCTGGATTCGCTTCTGGCCGAGGTCAATCAGAGTTTCGAACAGAGTGAGACCCCAAACCACACTAGGTCAAAAGTCAATGTTATCTCCGTCCCGATCTCCCCTCCCTACCTTTTCCAGGGGATCTTTTCTTATTTTACGATGTCTTTAACGACTTAGAAACAGCATCTGGCTCTTAGTGGTGATAAGGATCAATGTTGGTGTGTGAAACACAGAATCTCTAAGTCAGTGAGTTTGAAAGTGAGAATAACATTCCTATTCTATATATAATTACCCAAACCGTTGTGATTACATAAAACAGTTCAAACAATACATGTTTACTTCAATACAGTGTAGAATCATATCTTCTTACTTCAGCGGACATGAGACTATTCAGCAAAACTATAAATAATAATCTAAGTTGAGTTTTTAGCATAATACTTCAGAATCTTAAAATCCCTTAACGTTTGTATGCAATGTGCTAAATGCAACACTGGAATCAAGCAAATATTAATATGTTTGCATGACATTAGTTATTTATATTTTGCCATCACTTAATTATACGTTTAATACATTTAAGTTAAGCTAAGGTGCATGTGATGATAGCTAGTTAGTGCTCTTACCTGTGAGGCCTCCTCCAAACAGCATTATAACCAGACTGTATCATTAAAACTATAAGTACCAGTTCTAGATCCTTGACTTTAGACAAACAATTCAAAAGACAAAATGTATTTAAAGACCAATCTTTATTTGAAGGTGCCTCTTAACCTGAGATATTAGTTATACAGTAATAGTATTGACAATCTAAAAAAACTGAGCAACTCAACGGTTCACTTTTATATTTCTTATTGTCTAAAGCATTTATTATTTTCATTTTTCCCCTCTCATATTCAGTGTGGACGGGTTGAGACAGCGTGGTGTCCAGAGAGCTGCAGAGACTTCAGGGAGAAACCTCTGTGTGATGGACGTCCAGTCTGTTGGTTTGGAGAGGACTGAGGGTCTTTCCTCTGTGAGGAGGATCAGACCTGATGGAGGAGCCCATGCATAGCTGATACCACCTGCACAGGCCTTGTCTGTCACTTTATTTGACTAAATGTGTTTACTTATACATTTAATAGGTTTACACCTTCTGTCCATATGTGCTTTTTATTTAAAACATGTTTGATTAACTTTTGGTTCACATTTCAATAAATTGAATTTGTATTTGCACTCCTTTTGTCCATTATTCTTACTGAAAATGTTAGATTACACATTCACATCCGACTGAAGATTGGCCACATTTATTTGCGTTGCAAACTCTGCGGTACAAGGTACATGTTGTGAAGCTCATAAAGTGAGGCAAATAGAAATAATCAGCTGATGGAGTGTAGATGTGGAAATAGGTGCATTCGATCAGCAAAGTTATAACAATTTTCTGAGTTTACTTCTGGTAGGAAACCAAACACATATACAAGTTATACAGAGTACTCCGGACTTCAGGTCTGTGATGCGATGCGGACACAGATGTCGGGACCAGCCACTCACATACATAGTTATACAGAGTACTCCGGCCTTCAGGTTTGTGATGCGATGCGGACACAGATGTCGGGACCTGCCACTCACCAAACCAAAAAGCATTTTTACATACACAACCAACAGTATTCATATCCTTATTTTGGGGCGGAGATGTGTTGACTTCTCCCCTCCCCTTTTATTCCAAAGCGAATGAGAGAGTCTGTGAGGAGGAGCTGTGTGAGCTGGTCACATCCCCCAAGTGTTTTTACTGGTTGGATTCACTCCTGGTCGGGTTCAATACAGCGAATCAGAGTTCCGACCAGAACGTGAGATCCTAAGTTTCACAAGGTCAAAAGTCAACCCTTATCTTCGTGGGGATCTTCACTCCCATACCTTCCCATGAGAGCTCTTCACATAAACCATCCCCCCTCAGACATCCAAACCCCTCTGCATACATTTAATGAGGTCTTTAACGACTTTAAAAACAACATCTGTGTGTGGAGGTGAAGGGGACAGTGTGTGTGTATGACACAGGATCTCTGGGTCAGTGAGTTTAAAAGTGAGAATAACATTCCTATTATAAAGTGATTACCCAAACCCGTTGTGATTACCTAAAACAGTTCAAACAATACATGTTCACTAAAATACAATTCAAAATAATACATGTTTACTTCAATACAGTGTAGAATCATATCTTTTTACTTCACCGCTCAGAGACGAGTAGTATGAAGCTGCAGCGTCGGAGGCTGCAGTCTCAGGACCGCACTCCCAGGACCGCACTCTCAGGACCCTAGTTGTTTTGCAACATCGCCACCTAGTGAGCAGGAGACATGAATATGAACGACAACGCAGAGAGTGTGAGTAGTGTGAAGTGCTTTTGAAGTTTTATTTGTTTAACATTAATAACAATTCCGGTGTCTTGAAATGAAGTATGATTAGCTAACATTAACTATGATAGTCTTAAGGCAATACAAACAAACATCTGTTAGCTTATGATAGCTTCTAACAGTATTAAAGGCACTAAAAACAATTATTTGTTAGCTATAGCTTTCGGCTATATTCGTTAGCATATTTGATTATTTATTTAATGAAACTGTAGCGGGATTTTGGCAAGCCCAACTAGGTGTCCTACATTAATTGTTGATTTAATCACTAATTACAGTAAGAGTGTGAGTAATGTGAATCATGTTGTTTGTTTAAAGTTAACAACTATTCTGGTGTATTCAATTGGACAGCAATACAAGCAACACGTGCTAAATGTCATCTGTTAGCCTATGATGACTCACTGCAAAACCAACTGTTAGCCTTTTTGTTTATTTGTTTAATGAAACCGTATGTTATGGTTAGGTTATTTAGCAGAGGCTTTTATCCAAAGTGACTCACAAAAAACATAAAAGAACCATAATTAACATTAGATTATCAATACAAATAGTTACATAGTCAGTTACATTACGTATTACATTTTTAACAGGGTAATTAGTCATCTGTAACCTACTACATTTAAAAAAAGTAAACTTCCCAACCCTGATCATTAATTATAGTCAGCTAATTAATTAAACTTCAAAGGATGACAAAAGCATGTCAATATGATCTGTCTGTCTGCTACATTAAATCAGCAGTAGCCTAATATAAGTTCTGTCTTCAGTGTAAATACTTCTTTAATAGTCATTGTATTACTATTTGAATTCATTGTAAATAATCTTAACTGTGCTGACTGCCTGTTTACTGTTTATCAGACAGTCTCGTCATTTTGACATGTTTTGTAATATTGCATGAGGTGTTTTAGTCAGTTATTATGTCGGCCTATTCTGTAGGTTAGAATCTGTCGTGTCAGAATCTAACAATTAGGCCTAATTTATGTCTGTCTGTGAAAGTATTTCAAAATGTTCAGTTTGACCAATTAGGCTCTCTCTTTTTCAAGATGCATATTTCAATCCAAGAGGGGAGATCCTTGCCCGACTTACAACGATGCACGACATGTTGCGAAGTCTTTCACTGCCCGTTCTGTGCCTCAAATGTGTTCCACCCAGCCAAACTGAGCAACTTCTGCCTTCTCCTATCCTAGTATTATGAAGTTGATTGACTAAGAGTAAGGTCAGCTAAATTAAGGAAGGTTTTGTTCTTTTTCTGTCTGAATTGTAATTTTCTTATGACATTCTACTTCAGGTGTCGTCAACTGGAATATCTTCACAGAGGGACACAAACAGGAATTTAGGAAGGCCTACCAAATTTCCAGGTGCTTTCAGTGTGACAACCTGTATAAGGACGTTGGCACAGGCTACCGGGGAAGTGGACGGCGAGGAATATTACAGGGTGTTTACTCAGAAGAGGGCTTCCCGGGGTACTGCAGCTGGAGCTGTTTTCTGGTGGTTGAGGGAACAGCAGACCCCGCCTCACCCCATTGAAGAATCCACAGTGTGGAAATTGTGCCCAATAAATACAAATGTATTCTGCACTGAAATGCCTCTCGTCAAATTGCATGTTTATCTTTTGCAGCCTGGTGCATAAACACACTAACAGTTGTTTTTGAGTAATCTAGCACCTCTTCAAAGACACATTTGATTTGATTTATTTCGAACGTAATACAATAAAAAAAATATATATAATAATAATGAAATGAAACAAGAGAATTATGATACTGTAGAAACATAAGCAGTATCAAATTGATTCAAAGGAGTTTACACTTATTTAACCCCACCCCTTCTCCCAAAAACTAAATCAACAGTTTTGTTTTGTTTTAACAAAATATACATCTAAATGTACATTTACAATTATAAATAGATTATATCATTATTACTACAATATATATATATATTTATGTTGCATGTCAAATTTGATAAAACAAATATAAAAGACTATCTTTTTACATCTGACATAAAAAAATACATTTGTTATTAAAAAACAAAAACATATTAACAACAACTTGAAATAATAATTTAATTTCAGTAAGAAAAACATATTTTCATGCATTTTTGTGGTTAATAACAAGCATTACAATGTCTAAAGAGACTCGCTGTGTATGAGACTCAATACTCACTGGTTGTACTTTTGCGGTCATCCAATCCGCTAGGTGGCGATGTTGCAAAACAACTAGGGTCCTGGGAGTGACAGGACCCTGCTCAGACCCTGCGGAAACCCCGTAGACGAAAGCAATGCGCATGCGCACAGTCGTCTGGGTTTCCATGGAGGAAAATGTGACTGCAACGGTATTAACGGTTAACTCAAAAATCCTTGTTATGCTGTGTTTTAAATACAAGTATAGGGGAGGGGGAGGGGAGAGTTGGTCTCACGTTGGAACAATGTAAATTCAATGTAGGGAATTTCAACGTTGAAAAACCGGCATCTATATTTCATTGATTCAACAACATTTTTTCAAACGTTGAAATGGTATCTGTAAATAACACATCGAATCAACATTGATTTTTCAACCTCAACCAAAAATAACCAATTTAACCAAAATCCAATGTTGAATTAATGTATTTTGCTATCTGGGATATCTACTTACTACAACTCTATATCTATCTAACACCCCTCCTCCCCCCACCCCCACAATGAATATCGACCAATCACGTTCTTGCTTGATTTGCGGGACCAGCGTTGCAGTCTGGAAGAAAAGCAATGTGGAGCGGCAGCTCACCGCTTCATAAGGAGTTGAACCTTTCCTTCTGGCAGAATCTACACAACACATCAGCCCCATTGAACACAGCCTAGTCATGCCAGCCTATACAACACATCATGAGGGGCAGAGTTTTACTGCGTGTGTGTTGCAACTTGCATATTTATTGCACTTGACGCACACACGCATGGCGTAATTTCCACTGGGGACAGTCCTCCCCACTTTTCGAAATCCCGTTTGTGTCCCCCCACTTTACAAATATGTTTATTTTATTTTTTTAACGCAAGCCGTCATCGCCACGGAGGAGCACACAGTCTCTGTGAGCGAGCGAGACAGAGAGAGAGCACACCTTTATCTATTTAATATTTTTGTAACAAATAAAGTAAGAAATCATTCCAATGTGTACTATATTGTATTTAAAAGGGGAGTGAATAGTAAAAATATGCATAAATAGAAAGAAAAAATGCTAACTAGGTAACATAAGATAAGAATAAACAAGTTTAAATGATTTGTTATTGGTTGTGATCATATTATAAAGATGTTTGGATTATTGAAAAGTATACAGCTCCCTTTCATATGAGTGTTGAGAGCTGTATCCATCAATTCATGTTGTGCTCAAAGTGCACCAGATTGATGCATTTCACTTCAACATTTAAAAAGAAATCTTCCCGGGGGAGCATGCCCCCGGACCCCCCTAGAGGAGGTGAGGTCCACCCCCAAATAAAGCAGGTTAAAATAATTAAATTCAATAAATGTTCTTTTAGTAAACACTGAAAATGGGTCCCACAGACCCAAACAGCACACAAAGGTTAAAGGTAAGCATATCATAATGTTAAAATGTGCTAAATATATACACTGCAAAAAACAATAAAAAGAGGAGTAAAAGTAGCTCACGACTTGTTTTATTTTTTGAAAGTAGCTCTCATCCTAAAAAAGGTTGGAGACCCCTGCTATAGTAGAAACACTCTTAACAGTTGAAAAATGCAGGGGATTTTGGGAGATTAAACGCTAATCTAAGTATGAGGATTATCCATGTACTGTAAAGGACGTTTGCATCCTTGATAAACTTCAAACACGTGTGTTTTAGAAAGACAGAAAACAACAATTTATTCTCAGCGAGTTTGTTTATTTCTGGTAAAACAGTAAAAGACAAACAAATTGTACAAGAATTATACAAACGACACTACTTCGCAGTTCTTGTTTCATATAAAAAAATATATATTTCTAAAATGTAAATAAAGTAGAAAAATATTGCTTTAAAGGGGACCTATCATGCAAAATGCACTTTTGTACGTCTTTTATACATGAATATGTGTCCCCGGTGTTCCAGGGAACTCACCAATGGCGCGTTTCCACTACAGCGCGGAGCACGGTTTAAGAGGGCTGTGACGTCAGCGGCCCGTCTTTGGTTGCGTTTCCACTTGGCCTAGTACCGGCCGGCGGGTCCTAATTCACAGTTTTTCTGGCCTCATAAAATCGCGGGTCTAGGGCCAGAGACAACGAGGCTGAGTCGGGCTGAGTATGCTAAACTAGAGAGAGCATCGCTGGCAAGGGGGCTACAACTACAACAAGATGGACATATTTGACCGTGATTTAATTGTAATACACGTTTCAAAATGATGCCGAAGTAACAACATACTGATACCGGTTAGTAAAAACCATGAATTAATGCTTTGTCAAGTCTGCAGACAGACGGCAGGCGAAAAACCTTTTAAAATGCGTGTTTTCTAAATGGAGATTGGCTAAGCTAACGCAGTATATGCTCCGACCGTCCACACTCACAACAACGGCCTATACAGACATAAATAAAGCAGCGACTGTATTCACCATGACACAGGCAGTCTGTGGTTTGTACTTGTTTAACTTTTGTCTAGTTTCTGAACATATGAGGAGCTGTGAGCTCTGAGTGCTAACAGCTAACGGCTGTGTTGTTTTTCTGGGGTTCTCATTGAAGATCACGTCACGGCTCCGCCTACACTGCGTTACTATAGATACTACCCCAGTTCCTAAACTGTAATGGAAATGCGCCATAAAGTGAGCCAGTCCTAACGAGGCCCAGCCATACCGAGCGGGGCCGAGCGAGGCCGTGTAGTGGAAACGCGCAACAAGTGTCAGTAAACACAACCCTCTCTATTTTCCTCCATACCCAAATCTCTAAAAAAGGGGCTGCAACGGATCTGATAAAAACTGATCCAGATTTGAACACTGTCCTGACGTCAGGACGGTGGCGCTACGGCTATTGGGCCAACTCTCCACCTATCAGGGGAATGTGGGGTTGGGTCACGGCCGGCCATTGCCGCTCGAAAGCGCTGGAGACGCTGTAGTACATATGCCAGGCCTGTAAGTGGCGCTGTAGTCTGCCACAAAAGCAGCGAAGAAGACTTCCCGCCCATAGTTACCATGGTTACCCTTCTGTTTATTCTCCGCTGTGGCTTTTTTTCTCCCTCCCCGAGGCAAGCGTTTTCTCCCGCTGCTTTAATTCAATGCAATCCCTCCCCGTCGAGGCAAGCACTGTAATTCTCTCCGGTTAGTCCACCAGCAGATGACAAACACCCACCTCTCCGCCTCTTCCAAGGAACGAGGGGACCGTGCGGCAGAGTTTCAGTTTCAGTTTCTTTCGCCGGTCAAGATGTCCGTTAAAGTTTAAATCTTCCGGACAAAATTAGAAAAGTGCCGGTCAAAGGTCTTCTTTGTTATTTATTGAGCTTTAAAACAAATGAATAACGACTCTATATAATAAAACACGGAGGACGGAGATCTCTTTTTCTCCCCCTCTTCTGACAGCCCAGCAGCTGATCAGAGCACGGCTCCCCTCTCCTGCAGGGGGGCGTGGTCAGCTGCAGCTCACAGAGATCAGCCCCGTAGACAGCAAACAGCACATAGAGCGAAATGAGGCATGGCTAAAATGCATGATCTGTTTGGTATTTTGAAAACAGAAACTTATAAATATACCTTATAGGTATGGCCCGACAATATATAATTTAAATATAGCATGATAGGTCCACTTTAAGTAGAAAAGTATGAAAATATAAAGATGTAAGTTAAAGAAAACCGAATGTCCAAAAGTTACGTTTTGCATCAAATATGTTTATCAGACTTAAGAGCAATGTAAACAAATGACAATATTATATGTAAACTGATGAGAACAGATGTGACACATATACAGCAGTTACATAATGGACAGATTAGTTGGAACACATTTATACAAAACTGGCAACTTCAATTTCCTCAATATTGCCTTTGCAGTACAAAAACACAAAGACATCATTTCTGTAAGTCTTTGCAAGACATTTTTCTCTTGAGGAATTTTGCAGACAGAAGACAATCTTCTACAGTCTACTTCCTGTCAAGTTATTTATCCACGGATGGCTGCATCTTGTCCTTGAATTTCTTCTGAAACTCATGGAAGATGTTGTCGGTCTTGGGGGTGGGAGGTATTAACATATTCTTCTCTTCTGGATTTTGATACCATGTACCTTAGGAACAGTTGATTTATTACAATCAGGAAAACTGTGGCCTAAATCCCTAAATAATAATATTAAATGATTAAAGAGTTTTTATGTGTTAAGTTTTATTTGTAATACCTCTTGCCCTCTTGATAGTTTTGCTTGGGCTTTCGTCCTTTTCTTCCACGAGGTCAGAGTTGCCTGGGGAAAAAAAGTATTTTTTAAAAACAAAATCACAACAGAATTCATTATCACTGATACACTGTAAAAGTTCAAGATTCCTGGGTTTGGCTGTCAAACATATTAATGCATGTAAATATATGCAGTTTTTTAAAATTCTGCTCACCAATGTCCACAAAGTGGCTTTTTAAAATATTGAATTGTTTTAATTAACAATTATATTTTCTTCATTGAATCTGAATTTAGCGCCTCTCTTTTGAACATCAGAACTCTGACTAGTACATTGCAATTCTGTCCTAACACACAAGGCAATTTTTTGCTAAATACTATAAACCCCTTTTGACATCTTTTTTAACTTCCCGGGTGTGTATGACAAGTCCTAAAATCCCTCATATGATTTCATAGTTAAATAAAAATGTTCATTGATAAGATTTATTGAGTTTTCTTTTTAGTATGGTGCTTAAATTGCTCAATACAATTATTTACCTGGAAGAGGATCATAGTTTTCCTTTCTGCCATTAGAGCCGTCTTTGAAGTCGAAGGTTTTGGGTAAGACACCGAACTTCAGGACATCGTTCTTCAGGAGAGGCATGACAGCACTGCTCTCATTTTCCTCCTCACTTTTCTCTTGATCTGCAGGCTGGGAGAGTGTGGCGGTGCGTCTCTTGGTCTTCTCCCCTACACGTTCTTTAGCGTGGGACCTCCTCTTCTTCAGACTCAGGCATGGCCTAGTTGTTCCACGCAAGATCCTCGTTTCAGAGGAAACTGGCAGCTCCTCAGTGTTGGCGGGGTCAACCTTTTCAGCTTTCTTCAGACTTGGTCCAGACGAAGTGGCTAGAGTACACTTCGGCGTTTTGAGTTTGTGTCTGAGCTTCATTTTGGTTGGTGAGAAAGATATCCTT
This sequence comes from Trematomus bernacchii, assembly GCF_902827165.1. Lineage (NCBI taxonomy): Eukaryota > Metazoa > Chordata > Actinopteri > Perciformes > Nototheniidae > Trematomus > Trematomus bernacchii. The sequence continues at coordinate 10,255,206 of NW_022987714.1, read as the reverse complement.
GATTTTTCACAAAGCCTTCGCTTGATCTTCCTTGCCGAGGCAGTTTCACTTTCAGACTTTCTCTTCATGGGACTGAGTTTAATGGTGAGAACCATCGGAGGGTTTTGCACTGCAGCAGAAACAGCTTCGGCAGATGACACATGGCTCTTTCTGCTGCCCATCAAAACACACTTGTTTTGTGCTGATGAGCCAAACAGTACCAGTTGTACAGTTTGAGCGTTAGAGGCTGATGGTTCGTTATCAGTTGCACAGATGAAAACCTTCTCATTCGAAGCGCCCTCAAGGACACGCTGAGATTCAACAAGGGATTTGCGTTTCTTAGATTTCTGGAAGAGTGAATAAAAAACATTGTGCTTAGTCTCTTCTTTCCTAAAAACAGCGTCATGTTTACCACTACAAGTTGTCTTTAGAGAACTGGTCGCAGCTTGAGTTTGTCCGTCCTCAGTTTTCCAATGATAACTTTCAGTCTTACTTTGTTTGGTTTCTTTTTTTTTATTTCTTGCTAGTTCCAAATCCTTTTCCAGGTCTGGCATCAGTTTGGGAACTTCATTATCACTGCCCGAAACATTATTTGGATCATTGTCAGAATATGAGTGAGCTTTCTCATTATCTTCAGGTAAGTCAATGGTGATTTCAAGTTCATTGCAAAGCTCAAGCAAATCAAGTGTCTCAACCCGATTGACGACATTCTTGTCGCCCTCAGCGGGCTTCTTTCCTTCTGGGACAGAGTGGAATTTGCTGTCAGACCCGAACGCACACATTTGATCTTCCTTATGTACTGCAATCTCTTCCATATCAAGGGTTGGGTCTGGTATATCTTCATGATTGGTCTTGTTCTTGCACTCGCATTTACTCAAAGAAGCAGGGTTTGACCCCCAAATTTGTTCCATAAACCTCACAACGCAGCAAACCTGGTCTACTGGAGAGACTGACTTGTTCTCCAGTAATGTGTTACTCAATGTGGAAACTGTATCCTTAGGCAGCTCACCCTCCACAGGGCTTTTTGTGACTCTCTTTTGTTGATTGTGTGTGTCCATACTTGTTGGCAGCTTGCTTTGTAATTGCTCATAGATGACTTTGGCCTCTGCTTGAGATAAAACTTGGATTTTAAAAGAGTAATGCGAGTCACTGGAATCGTCAATTTCTGTTCCATAAGGAGAAGCAGTACTTGTTGAATCGGCATCCACAGTTGAGTCTTGCTTTTCCTCACTCAATTCAATAATGCCAGGAATACTGTTGTCTATCTGGACCTGATCTAACTGGCTTTCACTCTCAAGACGATGCTTCAAAGACCATGGGAAGTCAAACTCTTTGTCAATCTCATCGAGCTGCTCATTGACATTCAACCATGATGATGTGTAGGGTGGGGCTGAATAAACTTCATTATATTTGAGGACATGGCAGCTTTTGAGTTGCTCACTAAAGCGTCTGTTTACTTGTAACAGTGTGACAGAGTCTGGCGTTTCATCTTTGACGCCACATTCATGAATTTCCTTCATTAAATCCTTGTGCCAGTCTGGCTTTTTTTCGACCATATCGTTAAACATGTCAGTAAGCATTTTGATGTCAGAGTCTAATTTCGCAAGCCTATATAACTCTGTATGTGCTTTTTCTTCTTTTTGTATCAACTTAGTTAATGCGTTTAGTGTCCATGGTATTGTTGGGATGGAGGAGAGGTCAAGTACCTCTTTTGGATCTGTTGGCCTCTCACTTTGGTCCTTTTCACTGCTTTGGCTTACAGGCACTTTGGAGGTTACAGATTTGTCCACGTTTAGTGCCAATGGATGGTCTACTTGCATGTTTAAAGGCGATTGAGATACTATGTCATCAGCAAACAACTGATTTTTAGACAAGTCATGAGTCTCAGCTGAAACTAAATATGATTCAAAGGTATCAGCCTTGTTTGCTGCTGAATGCGTGATTGCAGATTTGTCTACAGACAATTGACTGACCGTGGTAGAACTGGTCTGCTTGCTGGCATCCTGGTAGCTTTCCTGCGACAATGGCTGCACAACGGCAACAGCTCTTGTGTGTCCAGGAGAAGAGTGAATGGAGCTGGCATTTGCCTTGACTGACGAGACTTTTTCAACCCATTCACGACTAATTGCTGCTGATGATTGAGTCTCAATTGTCTGTGAAGAAATGCCTTCAGGCAACTGCTTCAGATGAGGCGCATCCCTTAAAGACACAACATTTTTCGGGGGGGGACGGGCATAGGCTGCTATACTTCCATTTCCACTTCCATCTTGTTTTGCATAAAAAAACTTTTGTGCGGTGCTTTGCTGAAGTTGGACATCTTGGCTATGCTGTGGTGACATAGAAATGTGGTTGTTTGTAGGCAAAGAAAGTCCAGAATTGATTGGCAAATACTTGGAGGCATTTGAGTTATAAGAATCATTAGATGTCACAGGCTGCATATAATTATTAGACTCTGCCATTCTGTCCTGGCTGACAGACTGCTTTCCTTCAATAGAGAAACTTGTATCCTCTTCACTGTGTAGATATACCAGAAGTTCGGCGATTTTTTTTTTTTTGTGCGTTTCCTGAGGTGTAACAGCAGAATGTTGAAGGCTGATCTCGTGCTGCCTGCTATATGAATTTGGGTTAATGGTAGAGGTAGCCTCTTCCCCATTGTAATGTGTCGAGTATTGTTGAGTTTTCGGACTTCGGTTGGAAACTTGCACATTCTGTAAGCTTGAGCGTGAGTTTGTTGTCGTGCTGTCGTTTCTGAAAGACTTAGACATGACTGCATCATAACTTGGAGGGGGAATTGAAGGGGAGAAACCATGCTGAGTGGCATTTGGCCTGTGATAAGGGTTATAAGGGGTCGGTCTTCTGTGTACGGCAGCCGTGTCAATCACCTCTACGTTTGGAGCTGGGGTAGCTGTTGTGTTGTATCTTGGAACAGGATATGTCGACGTTCCTTTATAGATTAAGTTATTCTGATCTCTAGAATTTTGGAGATCAGCTACAACATTACCATCCTGTGTCCTTTCTGCTTGATTCCCAGGAACTCTAGCTGATTGGTTCTGAAGATAAGACATGTCTTCCTGAGAGTATGTTGTTTTTGCTTTCATCATGTTGGGTTGACTTTGGATCAATGAATTCTGAGCATAGTTCTTGTGAAAATCTTGCTGAAATCCATTAGAGGCCTGCAAACCAGGATTTCCTCTTTCAGTATTATCGGAGTGTTTGTTGTTAGCCAACAACCTAAGTATATAGTTATTGTTCCCCCGGCCTGACAGCTGATCCGAAACTGCCTGATGAGGAAGTGATATGGTCTGCTGATTTGATGGTTGTCTGTTTGAGTAACCTCCATCATGATGGTTGTAATTAGCTCTCGGTGGTTGTTGGACTCCTGTGTTCGCCCTCGTGTACTGGTATTGGTTATTTGCAATCCTAGCTTGCATCATCGTCTCGTGGCTCACCTGAGCGGCAGCCTGTGATGCCTGAGAAAGTTGTCCCACCAGCTGGTACTGGCCATTAATCCACAAACTAGACTGCATTTTTTATCATCTGTTGAAGTACCAGAGTGAAAGCTGGTTTTCCTGAAAGAAGAAAGAAAAACTGTTAACATACTGTTAGGAAAATATCACTCGACAATCACTCGACACCGGGTTGAGAATCAATAGTCAGGTACTCATTTATTCTTGCAAGAAGCAGCAGAGTTAAGTCACATACAAAGGATATGGTTCAACTCACACACATGAGGTATGCTGCTCAAAGGAGCGGGAGATAACATCAAGCTTATATAGTCTAAAGTGAGGAGGTAACAACAAAGTCGTAAATCGGGTTGGCGTCAGCCGGTGTTGGGAAGGTGTCGGGACATCTCTGGAAAGTCACGTACTTCCTTTGCGCCACTGTTGCTCTTTGCCCCTCGAAGAAGTGAGGAGACAAAAAGTAAGAAAAAAGTGTCCTCTCATCTGTATCAACAACATGAATTATGCCCTGCCTTCTCCTATCTCAGGAGAGGCAGCTGCAAGGTCATACACAGTGCAAAGTCACACACAGTATCAGTGCATTAAAACCCATAAGAGGAGACAACTTGCAACACATACATAAAACAGCAGTGGAAAATTGTGAGACACATAATCTTACACTAGAAATGTCCTTGTGCAACTCATTTAATGTAAACCATAGGCTATTCCTGTCAATCCAGTGAGTTTTCGACTTTCGCAGTCTTTTGCAGTCATTCTTTAAGAATGCTGAGGCCTTGAAGGATTGTGCTCAAGAACGTCATGGGATGATATGGTTTATCTCCCTACAGGGTAAACATTTTCACATACATTGTCACATGCCTGGGCCCCTGTATCGCTCGCACTTTTGTATATTTGAATGAGCTCATTCCGTATATTCATCCTGGAGCAGATGTAATGATTGTGTCAGATTTTCTGTTTATCTCTTCGCAGCTGTGTCATACTTCGATGCAAAATCAGAGCCTGTCCTGTTTACACTCCAAACAAACACATGTTGTGGATCCGATGTAACACTCAAAACATTAAAGTATAAGACAAAGTGGACACATTAAAAACACAGACACAGAGATGGTTGAAGTTAAATATTATCTTGCTGTACAGCAGTATAAGAGACATATTACCTTGCACCAAACCAGTCAAGAGCCTATGTCTCTAGACCAAGAAAATATCACAGGTTATATATACTTCAAACAGCATACATGGCAAAACCTTTTTCTGACCTTATACAGTCATATATTGCATCCTCTGTCCCCTCCGACCTTAAATAATCCCAGGTTCGATGAACTTGTTCAGCAGATAACACACATGCCAATGTAAACAGCTATTGATCATGGTAATAGGTTGGCCTCTTTCGACGAAGCTAAATGAATAACTCACTAGCATGGCTTAAAATAAAATACATGATTATATAAAACTCTATACAAATTCTATAGCCACAAAAAATACACTCCAAACAAACACACACAAAATACACATTTCATACTGTGTTGCTTTAGTAGAACACAGGGTTCCTCGTCTTCCTCTATTCTGCTACAAACTATTTGTGGGTTTCTTCTTCTGTTGCTGCGTACCTTCTCCAGTCATTTGAAACATATCTTAGCAATTAGCATGATGCGTCTTTGGTTTATTTTTACTATGCTTCAAATAGGCCTGTCGCGATAAGCAATTAAATGACTTATCGTACGATAAATAAAAATGAACTCGATAACTTTTCTGACCTCGATAAATTGCCGTTTACATGTGCGTTTGTTTACATAAAGAGGTGACCGGCCACTCTACCGGCCCGGTGCGCTGTGGCTGCCGGCCCGGCGCGCTGTGAGGGGCGGGGCTCACACACAGCCAGGTCAGGACACTCCGCGTGCAACAGTGTAGCAGCCAAATGAATAATATAGAGACAAGCAGGAGACAACGTGTGACTTACTCGAGGGGAATTTGAAGTTAATTGGTTGCAAAACCTAACTCCACATCTCCGGTGTGGGAATATTTTGGATTTAAGCCAAATCAACGAGGCGAACCTACGGACTTGAATGAGCCGGTATGTTGCTTTTTGTAAACAGGTGCTCAGAGAGAGAGACAGAGACAGAGACAGAGACAGAGACAGAGACAGAGAGAGAGAGAGAGAGAGAGAGAGAGAGAGAGAGAGAGAGAGAGAGAGAGAGAGAGAGAGAGAAAGAGAGAGCTCTGTTTTCCAGCCTGAGTCTATTTAAAGGTAGGGTAGGTAAGTTTGAGAAACCGGCTCGAGATCGCTAGAATTTGAAAATACACAACCGGTGAAAATATGCCACTTCCTTATATCCCTCCTCCAACACACACGAACGCGCACATGACCAATGAGGGCACGAGATAAATTCGTGCACAGATGGAAGGCTGACAGGCAGGTAGGCCATCCAGTTATTTTAGCCGGGCCGGTCGTACTTTTTACAGTATATCGGCTTCCACAGATGACATTTTTTCATGGATTTTTTGTCAAAGCACTTAAGATATTCATTGCTATCGGGATGTTAAGAGCATTCCATGGAATATAACAAAAAGTGTATCTCGAGCCGGTTTCTCAAACTTACCTACCTTTAATGTATTGTTTGGTTGTGTGTGATTCTTTAAAATTATATATAATTTATATATTTGAATATTATTTCACATTTCATTTGCAATGTTGAATGTTCAATAAAAAGTTATGTTTGTAAGGATGTACTAGAACTATTATTATCATTATGTCAGTGGTCTAAAATGGTCTTACAACGGTGACGACAATATTATCGTTTATCGCCATAATTTCCGGGAATATTTATCGTCCAACAAAATTAATGATCGTGACAGGCCTAGCTTCAAAGCATAACTGCCAACCAAGTAATGTAAAGCTCATACCCATGACTATTCTATAAGACTCAAGACTGTTCAATCAAGTGCAACAAGATAAGCTACATAAGACACTCTTAACCTATTACGCACCGCCCCCCGGTACCGGGCGGATAAACGCGTCATTTGCAGGAAACAACGTCTAAGGAATCTTAATATTTAATAAACTATGAATGTTTTATATCCATGTAACGGGAAGAAACTCAGCTAACTGATCTTTTTAATTTGTTTTCTCCAAAAAAAAAAACACAATGCTAACACTCAGCCTCTGAATTAGCCACGAGCGAAAAATTTTTAACCTATCACTGCACCTAAACTCACTCATAACTCCCTTATTACTTATCCTAGATGCACAGCCAACCCCTCGATTAGCATCTCCTGGAGACACAGAATCTGTGGGTGCCCACCTCAACACTCAGTGATAAACATTTGCGACGCTATAAACGAAAGCGTACATCAAAACATGTGGAGCTAGGTAGCTACAAACGCTAACATGGTTTACCTTGGTCAAAACTGGTCTTCAATGGCATTAAAACGATAAAAAAACGATGCTGCAGTTAATCCATAGGTTAATCCAATGTGTCTGTGTCCTCTGTGAAATGATTTCTGATAATCCATAAGCAATAAAACTGCTTTTTCGTTTCCAAATGTCAGAGCGAGAGATCGCTTCACTCTGGTGCAAACCTGCATGTGGGAAGCCCCCACCGTTTGTTTTCACAACGTGTGTGTGTGGGGGACTCCCCCTTCGATTATATTGGCTATAACGGTCAGAAAGAGGTGTCAACCATCAAAATCGACCAAGGGGGGCCAGAGATATGAAAAAAAAAACATTTTCACCCAAATCACCTCAGAGGTGGGGTGGTTTTGGCTAAACCTCTCTTAAAAAGGTCAAATGTCACTTGTTTTGCATCAATCTTGATACAGGGTACTTATTATATGTTGCACTTTGGATTCCTAAAGCTTTTAGTCTACTAACCCATCATCCAAGGGTAGTTTTCACTATAAGTAAAAAATAATCTTTGGACGGACACTATAATTTACAGTTTTTTACTATGTAAAATCTGAATTTTCTTTAAAATAAAAAACATCTATATTGATTCTGACACTTCTACATCCAACTCACAGATGTAACCTTGCTTTGATAAAAGAAATTATTCATATAACCCTTTTAGAAGTTAAGTTGTAGTCATTTGTTTTGGGCATGTCATTTTCGAGCCTGAAACATGAAAAACAGGCTTGGTGCTTAACAGGTTAACAAAGTGCCATATACACCATATCTCAGGTCTATCTGACAAGCCAAAAGCAAACAAACCTAAAACAAAAAAAACAAGACATGATACCTGTGACTGTAAAAATGAGAAACAAACTTGTTTCACAGAATATGGAAGCAGTTATTTGGTTGCAATTAGTTTAATTTCTATTGTTTATTCTTTATAGTTGGCAAGAGTCACCCCTCCCCAAGATGCAGGATGCTCTGTTTTATGTCCTCTGTCTTAAGAAACAATAAACACAGTTAGTAGTTGTGGCTGTCAACATAAAAGCAAACAGAAATGTATTTTAACAATACTTTCTTAAACAAATAAACGCACTTGTCATGAAGCAGGTTTTCCACAATAAGGCTACATTATATAAATCAACAAATATGCGTTGTAATCGGCAGGAAAAGAGCCATCCCCTTCCTTTTATACCTACACATATACTTATGTTGTTTTTTGCACAACCATATTGACAAAGAAACTGCAAACAAACAATGCATACTGCTCTCCAGGATAGTCCAAAAACTACATTGTGGGGAAACAAGTGAGACGTGTATTACATTTCTTCACCCATAATGAAGTAAAACTGCTCTTTTTTTACAGGTATGTTTTTTAAAGTAAATTATACAGTATGTCTGCGCAATGGTGTAAAGCAGCGGTTTTCAAAGTGTGAGGCGCGCCTCCCCTGGGGGGCGCCAGAGAGCTTCAGGGGAGGCGCAGCGTGAGAAAAAAATAAAGAGAAACAATGAAATCTAGCTCGTTAACTTCAGCTAACTTTATGCGAGCGGCAACATGGATCGATTTTTAGTGAAGTTACCTAAAGTGAGAGAGGAGACGGCGTCTGGCCACCCCAGTTGGCAGCTTTGTTTTGAAATAAAAGTTGTGGCTCATCGGACATTTATCAGAGAAAATCCCTGATGTCCGAGTGCAAGTGAATGCAGCACAAGACGCGAGCCTTGTAACCCTGGCGCGAGCGAGGAAATGTGATTGGCGGCGATTTCATTTGAACGGGCGGCAGAAAACGAGAAGCATTCGGACCCAAGTACACGGAAGGAATAAGGTATTTGCGGTCTACAATGACAGAGAAGAGACTGTCAAGTTTGGCTGTGCTCAGCATTGAATCAAAACGCACTAAAGCTTTGGATGTTAATACGTTTGTGAGGCGTTTTGCTGAACAAGATGGTAATCGCCGCATTCAGCTGTAATAGGCATGCCAACTTGATGCTCTGCTCACGGATGACTCGAGCATTAAAAACTGTTAAGATGATGACCTTACGTGTGTACATATATTTTTTTCTTTGTGGGGGTCTGCCCTGAGAAAGTCAAATAAGATGGTGTGTAAAACTACACTGCCCAGACAAAAATAAGTAACCACTTTGATTTAACTAGGCCAGTAGGTAAGGGCATTCCACTGGATAATAATACCCCTGCATTATAGCAACAACAATAATAATAATAATAATAGCAATAATAATTGGGAGGGGGGGCGCGGCTGTTCTTATATTCTCTGAGGGGAGGCTCACCTTCCCACACTTTGAAAACCCCTGGTGTAAAGTAACTAAGTACATTTACTCAAGTGTACTCAAGTACAATTTGTAGGTACTTCTACTCCACTACAAGTCAGAGGTAAAATGTGTACTTTTAAATCTCCTACATTTATTTAATACCTTTATTTACTTAGCAGTTTTCAATTAATGATGTGATAAACAACACTTAAATAAGACTTTAGTTAAACATTGAGTAAAATTCACAAGCTACCCTGCAGTATACTAAGTAATACAAATGGCTGCACCTTTATCAGCTTTGATAATACCTTAATGCATCAATATTTATAATCAAAACGTATCATATATTATTCTGAAATGGACCAATCTGCATAATGATTACTTTTGGTAACTTATGTATATTTTGATGCCAACATTTTTATACTTTTACTCAAGTAACATTTTGATTGCAGGAGTATTCCTACATGTTGGTACTTATTTTACTTAAAGGTCACCTATTATGCAACATCCACTTTTTCATGTGTTTTAAACATAAATATATGTGTCCCGTCTGTGTTAAGAGAGTCGGGAAGTTTCAAGAAAATATATTCTCTCTCTTTTTGTCCTGTCCGGAAATGAGTTGATCAGATTGTGGCCACTTTGTGATATCACAAATGTGTTTTTTTGGGTTGTGCAACTATTAGCCAATAACCAACCAAGGTAACACCCGCCCACCTTATCAACTAAATCTCTTCCTGGTGCACCATTGTTTTGTTTTTTTACCAAACACACTGCAGAGGGGCGTGGGGAGTGGCAGCTCATTTGCATTTCATGATATGTTTGGTATTTCGAGCCAAACACTTCAGGGACGTGTTTTGTATATATCTGAGACCTATAATATATTGTTGAAAAAGAGTTTAATATGGGATTTTTAAGGAAAAAAATCTGAGTAACACACACACCCCTGGGGTCACACAGCTCCACACACTAAACTCCAGTCCGGTGTGTAAAATGTGGCTACAGCAAGGTGCCTGTCCTTTTTTGATCATTTCAGATCCTTTCTTAAATCACATTTAAACATAAACAAGAGGCGCCTCAAAGGGTCAAACAGTGCACAGTAAACTCCACCAGCATGCCTGCAGTCTCTACACACACAAATTACACACATCTATAAGCAGTCCTCACATACAACAACCTCACAAGTCGTATAAAGAGTCTTAATTTCAGTATAACTGAAAGGTTTCCTCACCATTGTATTATTATTTGTTAGTTGGTTCATTTCCACCACATCCCTCAGCTGATTCTATGGATAGCAAGGGGCACAAGCAGGGCCGTATCCACCATTGAGGTCACCGAGGTCCAGACCTCTGTAATTTTTTCCAAGCTGTGTATATAACTAAACTTGTGAAATAACTGCACTAAACGGGGTTCTTTGTAGTACTTCCATTTACTGACAATGGGGGCCCTGCATAACTACGTAGCCTCGATTAAAGCTAACAGAAGAAGACGACATGCATCAACAAACCACTGCGTGTTTCTGTTCATCCGGACATCATATGACCAGCAGATCCTGTGTGAACGCTCTACGTTAGTCAGTGGACGTCCGACAACATGCACACTAACTTATATTGCAGCTATAGGCTATACTTTGGTTTAAATTGCGTGAATAAACTAGCTAGAGAGCTAAAGTTAATTACATTCATCCAATGTCAGAAGGATTACCTTTTAACAAACGTTGTAATGCTTTTCTTTCATTTCAATTTGAGTAAAACATTGAAGATATAACATTGTATTGTTTTCTTTTTACACTGACTCAGATATAATGAAAAGACTACGTCAGTCGAAGCTCAGCTTTGGTAAGGAAGAGACAGGACAGGCAGAGAGAAAGAGAGAGAGAGAAAGTGATGGAAGTCAGGGAGGAACTGCAGGTACAGTCACACAAAAGAATGTAGGCTTAATAACCCCATCTATCTATCTATCTATCTATCTATAACAATAGTCTTCATTTACAATATAGACAATAGGCATAATTTTAAAACAACATACATCTATTGCAGTTATGATGTCATAATAACATACAATTGTATAAAACACAATTTGCTTACATCTTTGTTCTCTTTTGAGAATCAAACAAAACAGATTTAAATAAAAAAAATAATGCAAACAAACAAGTGAAATGAACTAAATTGCTGAATTGGTTTTAATTCACTGGCAGGAGCGACAACACGGAGGAGCAAAAAGTGAACAACGAGGGAGAGATTGAACAAAGAGAAAGAGTAGAGGACAGAGAGAGTAATGAACAGGAAGAAGACAGAGAGACTAAAGAAGATGGAAGAGAGTAACAAGAGGGTGCCAGTTATGGAAAGGAGAGAGACATGGAAAAATGAATGTTGACAATGTTTTGTGATCATTTTAGCCTCTTCTGCATGTCCAGATCATTAATAGTAACAATCAACTGATTATTATGCATTACACTTTCAAAAATAATTTATGCTGCAGCCCACTGACATGGTTTGAAATCAATATATTATCCAATTTGTGACCCCCCACAGGACTTAAAAAGCACCTAACTAGATCGTGAAAATCCCAAAAATCTCGGGGAGGGTATACCCCCGATCCCCGCTAGCATGTTTGGACCTCGGTATTTAGGAAATCCTGGATACGGCCCTGGGCAGAATGCGTGAGCTGTAAACTATAATCAGATATGAACATACTGAACCCCCATGGCCTACTTAATATGGTGCATTGGATCAGAATATGAATAATTTAGTTGATAATCTCACATATCACTGCTCAGACTCAACTCTCACTGTTTAATCGGAGCGGATCACAGTTTACCACAGCTGAAGACTTCTCCACGCTGCTTTCGAGCTTTGCGTAAACAACGTGTGCGTTGTGTGTGTGTGTGTGTGTGTACACACAGGTCTCATATGGATTTGGTTTCACAACGATGTACAGTAATAAGTCTGGCAAAATAACTGGTTTAAATGATTTATTAAAGCTTGCAATTTTTTTAACAGACAACCCAGGACACCTCAATTGTCATTTCCTACTCCTAGCTGTAAGCGTCCTGGTATCGGAATCGCAAACACAACCTCACACACTCGTACTGAATGTGCATCAAAGTGTTCCTATGGAGCCACATATAGCCTACCAAAAGATGAATGTGAACGCTGAACGAATGGTTAATTATCATACTAGTCATTTTTAATTCTCAGTTATTCAGAATCAGAATTCCTTTATTAGTCCCGCAGCGGGGAGGTTGCCAACGTTACAGATAAAGTGACATAGCAGATAAAAGCCAAGCAATAATAAGTAGTTATTGCTGTTAAGTGTAAAAGCCCACATTGGAAATAAAAAAATAAAAACACAACATCACAATTGCGTCACGGTATGGAGGACTGTGTGTAGATTAAATTAATGACAAATTATGAGTAGACTTGACTATATTACGGGCTCGGGTCGAAAGAGCAAAACTGAAGTTAGTCAAATAAAGTTAAACCATGTATAAACAATCTCACACAACACTTGGTAACTTACTTTATATCCCGCTGCCGAAGTCCAACTTCCGCTGTAACGATAGTAAGGTGCAGAAAATATCGCTACACGTTCTTTCTGGACGTTCATTCCTCCATCATACATCTGCGGTACATCCATGAGCAGAGGGCATGGGTGTTCGGGGAGTGGCGGACAGAGTCTAAAAAGGAGGCTCACGTCAAGAAGTTAGAGACCCTTCGATGTGTGACGTCACCTGCACGAGGAGGGCGTTCCCTGAGTCATGGGCGGGCCCAGAGCCGTATAATAGAATGTTCAATTCAGCGCCATGGCGCTGGTTCAATCTATACGGCGCTGGGCGGGCCTAGAATGGAAGTGATTAGGCTTGTTTGAGATGAGCTGCGGCTCGCCTCGAAAGTAGACGTGAATAGCCGATTGCAGCCGGGGGAGGTCTCAAAAAGCTCGCCTGAAGTCCGGACAGCACGGAGTCGGCTTGACTCGGTTTGCAATGGCGGAAATTGCGTTGGCATTCTTCGTTGCAGATGAAGTGGATGCAATCAGGGCCGGCCCTAGACATTTTGGTATAGGCGAGATTATGATGTGGTGCCCCCTCCCCCCCCCCCCCCCAAGCAATACACAATAGAATATATAAAGAATAAATGAAAAATCTCTACAAAAGACCAATACACTACAAAAAACTGAAACGTATATTGACACATAAAGGAGGTTTCAAATGTATTCAGTATTGTATGAACATGTTTTAATTGGGGGCAGAATTACTAGAGACTAGATCTAGGGGGTACAACTCTAAAACACCCATAGGAAAAAGATCGGTTTACATTTTTAATAATCAAATAAGTTTGTGAACATAACCAATAACCCATAGCCAATAACAAATGAATGTAACGTATTTTATTTGTGTTGTTCATTCATATCTTATTTTACATAGTTAACATTTATTTAGTAATGCATTTTTTTTAATATCTCCAGTTTTAAACAATATTTTTGGTTTACTGTCCTATAGTATACATTGGAATGATTTCAAACCTGTTGTTATTTATACTAATAATTATAAAGGAGTGCCTTGGAAATATTTGTTTACATAAATTGTGACCAAAGTCCTTTACCTCACTGAGCTGTAGTTATCAGCCTCAATCCAACAACAATCGGTACCGATGCGCGCCCTCTCTCTCTCTCTCTCTCTCTTGCTCGCTCGGAGGCTCGCTCGCACTTTGGCTGTGAGCTGCGGGCGCCTGATAAGTCAACATCCCCCACTTTCATCACTTACAGCGCCCATCGTACAGGGCAAATGCAAAATGTTGCTGGCCCGGGGTGCAAAGGGTGTTTACTTTATTCAATTATTAATGTAAATGTATACATCAAGGGCAGAAAATTAGGCAGAATACAAATTAAAAAAAAATTCATTTTAATATTTGTTTTATTATTTATTTATTTATCCCAGCGCAGCGCCCCTCCAGAATCTTGCGCCCTAGGCGACCGCCTAGTTCGCCAGTGCCAAGGGACGGCCCTGGATGCAATAGAAATCCCACAATTATTATATAGATAGATAGATAGATAGATAGATAGATAGTACTTTATTGATCCCAAATTGGGAAATTGTTGTTGTTACAGCAGCATAAAAGGCATTTTACAATAAAACAAAACTACAAAATATACAAGAATAGAAAGAAAAATAAAATAAAATAAAATAGAAAATATACATGTTGAAATAGAAAATATACATGCAGATATTATATATATATATATACAAATATATATATATATATTCAAAATATATGACATTATGGAATATGGAGTATAAATATTGAACAGATTATAGAGTAAAATGTACAACGTGGTTTAATTTCTAGAGAAACTATGGAGCAGAGAGTTCTCTTCCAGCCAGAGGTGATTTATTGTACAGTGTTATTGCAGTGGGTAGGAATGTTTTCCAGTATCTGTCCTTGTGACAGGGGAGCTGCAGCAGTCTGTTATGCCCCTTTCACACCGGCGCTTTTCCAGCTCCTGCTCGGAGCTGGAGCTGGAAAAGCGCCGGTTTTTCCTGTTCACACCGCAGCGCCGGCGTGCCATAGCTCCGGAATGCGGTTCACTTCCAGCTCCAAAAAATTGTCGGTCCAGAGCAGTGGCGGCGCCAGAGCATTTTTGTTGGGTAATCTATGGTAGGGCTAACCCATACAGTGGTGGTGCTCAAGTCAGTATTTGCAATGTAATTACATACACGCTATATCGCCCCCCATGACAGTGAAACGCCACGCGTGAGGTTTAGATTATTTCCCTGTCTCAATCAAAATGGAACTGTATGAAATAAAACGGCACATTTGTCTTGTAGTAAATAAAAAGGGATCACTGTGAACGTGACGTATGATAGTACACGTTGAAGATCCAATGGGGATACTGAATGGCGGTTCCGATTGATCTCAATCAGTAAGGCATGACGCAGATCCAACGTTGCGTTGCTCTGATTGGCTTTAGGTCTATTCAAATTGCATTCGGAGGCATTTTGATCTGACCGCGGCCGCGCTGATATTTTAACGCCAGAGAATTTCCACACCTTTAGTGTATAAAACTCCCCCACTACTCAGACTATTGTTGGAGTAGAATACCTCTGCTACGCGCCGTTCGTTGGATGAGGCTGGATCTCTATTAAATTAAGAAAGGAATTGAAAACACCGGAATCAAAGTTATAACAAATTATCTGAGTTTACTTCTAGTAGGAAACCAAACACATATACAAGTTATACAGAGTACTCGAGTACTCCGGGCTTCAGGTTTGTGACGCGGTTTACAGATAGACAGACCAGCCTTCAGGAAACGAGAAGTACAGACTTCAAGTTTGGGATGCGGTTTACCGTCTTCTAGACCTGCCTTCAGCAAACCAGAAGCATTTTACACTCAAAATCATCAGTATTTCTATCCATTTTTGGGGCGGAGATGGGTCATCTCTTCCTTCCCACTTTTCTCCCAAGCGAATTAGAGAACCCCTGGGGAGGAGCTGTTTAAACTGACCACCTCCTCCAAGTGTCCTGATTGGCTGGATTCGCTTCTGGCTGAGGTCAATCAGAGTTTCGAACAGAGTGAGACCCCAAACCACACTAGGTCAAAAGTCAATGTTTATCTTTACCTTATCTTACTCTACATTCCTTCCCAGGGGTTCTTTTCACCTAAACCATTCTCCCACAGACATTTAAACTCTTCTCCACTTATTTTACGATGTCTTTTAACGACTTAGTGACCGCATCTGGCTCTTAGTGGTGATAAGGATCAATGTTGGTGTGTGAAACACAGAATCTCTAAGTCAGTGAATTTAAAAGTGAGAATAACATTCTTTTTCTAAGTGATTATCAAAACCCGTTTGTGATTACATAAAACAGTTCAAACAATATATGTTTACTTCAATACAGTGTAGAATCATATCTTTTTACTTCACTATTCATTGCACCCCTCTTATAGCATAAGCCCGAATGGTCTCAACCATATTGCATCAGTAACGTGCACTTGTTGTTACAGCAGGATCAGTTTGTGTGCTGTGGACACGACCCGTATATTTTCGCAATCCGTGTTCTCAACATTTAGCATTTCGCTTATTATTTAATTGAATTTGCATCACTTTTCATGGTGGGGCTAAGGTGGGGCTAAGCCATTTCTTGGTATGGCTGTAGCCTACCCCAGCCATACCCTGGCGCCGCCACTGGTCCAGAGGCAAGAGCTTCGGAGCTATGACGCGGCGTCGCTTACGTCTCTTACGTCGAGGCGTGCAGGAAACCTTACTTTGACCATCCGTTCGCTGTTATTGATCATTGTGGAGATACATGGGCTGTACAGGTTGTCATGTCCGACTATCACAAGTAGAATCATAATGAAAAATACGCCGGTAAAATGTGCCTGTAGAAAACGGCTTAGCAAGTAGTCAGTTTAGCTTCGGTTGCTATGCTAACATCACCCATGTTATACCAGAGAAACTGTCATAACAGCGTTGTGATGCCAAACAGCGTCAATTCAGACTGACACACATTCACTTAAGGGGAACTGGGGATATGTATCAGCTGCTTGTGTGACAGTCAGACAGTGAATACTTTAGAGCCGTGTGAGCTAACCCGGAGCTAACGGGAGAATAAACTCCCGTGGAAGAGCAGCCAGCACTGCAGCGGTCGCTAAATGCCGCTGAAACACATTAATAAACAATGAACCACGGCACTCTGGAGAAAAGTATAAGGTTGGAGAAGTCGTTATTTAATTTAATCTGGCTTCGTATGATTAAAAGCAACACGATCATCGACCCGACGCAGTCCCCGGCCCGTTGTTGTTGTGGGAGATAATCAGCGACGTAAACTGTGACGTCATGACGCAGCAGCGGCAGCTCTGGGCAGTGTGAACAGAGCGGGAGCTGAAAAGGGAAACCGGAGCTGAACCAGAAAAGCTCTCGCTAGGATCTAGAAAGGGAAAAGCGCTGGTGTGAAAGGAGACAGCACAGTCCCCTGTGGGGCTCCAATACTACCAACCACCACATCAGACAGCACACTGCCCAGCCGGATGTACTGTGGTCTGTCCGTGAGGTAGTTGGTAATCCAGGAGATGGTGGACGAGTTTACCCTCATAGCCTGCAGCTTGTCACTCAGTAGCCGAGGCTGGATCGTGTTGAATGCGCTGGAGAAATCAAAAAAGGTGATTCTCACAGTGCAACCCGATCCATTCAGGCATGAGTGAGCACGCTGCAGCAGGTAAATAATGGCATCGTCTGAGGCAAGATGAGCAGAGGGGGGGGGGGTCAGCGACAATGTGAGCAGAGGGGGGGTGCAGAAGCCAGTCTGGGTGGTGGAGGAGAGGTGTGAAGTGGAGGTGTGAGCAGAGGGGGGATGCTGACGCCAGGCTGAGAGAAGGAGGTGAGGTGAGAAGTGGAGGTGGAGGAGACAGCAGCGGGCGGAGAGCTAAACCTATTGAAGAAGGTGTTCAGCTCGTTGGCCCTCTCCAGGGTGCCCACAGTCAGTCTGAAGCCAGTGATAGCCTTCATCCCAGCCCAGACATCCCTGCTATTGTTCTGCTGGAGCTTAGGCCACATTTACACGAGAACGAAACGGCTTGTATCTGCATAGTTTCTCTTGCGTATAGCCCTATTATTTACACGAGGCCGATAGAAACGGACCCCACAAACGATAACGGGTCCCAAGGTGGATAGATTAGCAAACAAAACGCTCTGGGGGGTCAACCGAGTCTGTGTAATCACCTCTATACGAATATTTCCTGAAAAAATAACGATAGCCCCACCTCTCCCCGCCTCTCCCCGCCTCTGCTGCTCACCCCCGCCTCATTGCTGATGCGTTTCGCCAACAACAACAACAATGGCGGATCACAGCGTTGCTGTTGTGCTACAGACGCTACTGACCATGATACAGATGTTAGTGCTACATCTACGGTGCTTCTACGAAAACCACAAGCAACAAGTGGACATGGAGAACAACATAAACTACATGTGGCTAAATCCACCGCGGAGAACAACCAGAAGAGCGACCAGGAGAAAGTTTTGGGTAAGACCGGGCAGAACTAGCAGTTGGTGGGACAATTTTGTCAATGGCGTTGTCGTGGACGATGAATGGAGGGAGAACTTCCGCATGTCCAAAGCCTCTGTCGTTGCCCTGAGCGAAGAACTGCGCCCATATATCGAAAAGAAAACAACAAACATGAGGGCACCAATTGATCCACTGAAAAGGGTTGCGTCAGTACTTTATTACCTGAGCGACGAGGGAAGGCTACGGAAGACTGCTAACGCCTTCGGAGTTTCCCGCCCGGCTTTGTCCCTCATTATTAGGGAGACATGCAGAGCGATCACTTTGGGCTATCTCTGTGTAGGGCACGTATGGTCATTGAGTGTGCTTTTGGTCGCCTCAAGGCCAGATTTGCTGCTCTTAGAAGGCCTATGGACATAAACATGGATGACCTGCTCCATGTAATTTACTCCTGCTTTGTCCTCCACAATTTGTGTGAGGCCAGTAAGGACGCTGTGGATGATCAGTCTGTGTTGGGAACAATTCAAGCTAAAAAGGACTTACAGCCTCCCACACAGTGCAATGGCTATCTCACTGACTGTAATGAGGGGGAGGGAAAGAGAGTGAGGAGAGTGCTTACGGCGTACATTGACCCTTAGGTCAACTACATGAAAGACAGACTGTCATTTTTTTTAAAGGTTTTTATTAAGATCTGTTACATTCCCTGTCCACACTGTGCAGCTCCTTCAGCGACAGGCTGCTGCAGCTCTGCTGTACAATATTCATATACCTGGCTAGGTATATGTATATGTACCTGGCTAGGTATATGTATATGTACCTGGCTGCTAAATCTGAGGACTGTTACAGGATTTTTTGTATTATATCATAACTTTTTTTAGTACTTTTTAATGCATGTAACATATGTGAAACTAAGCAAATAAATATGTGATTCTCCAATGTCCAAAGTGTGAAATTAAAAATAAAATTGGCTGCAACCACTTCCAGACTTTCTTTGAACATAAAGTGCAACAAATGTCATCATCCTCATTAATTAAGTTATATGGGCCATTCTACCGAATTGGACCAAAGTCAGGTTGGAAATGTTTTGAAATTGTGTATGTTTTTTCCCCAAAACGTTGTCCATATATATTTTGTACCATATCTAAATTACACATATAGTAAAAGAACCGTACATTTTGATATCGTATTTTCAGACTGTATTGGCATGTTCTTCCTCTACCAAAAATGGTCACTAGCGAAACATAGTACATACACTGTAGTAAAAAAGTATTATATTAACCTGTTAAGATTGTGTTACCTTCCCTTCTCTAAATAGTATTTTAACAAATATTTGAGGGTTTTCACAGTTAAATTAATATAAGTGAATGTTGAATCAAAGTTCAATTTATACAATTCATAATGCAAACTTTCTTTGTAAAATGCATAATACTGATCATATTGATTCCAGAGTTGATTGTTGAAATTTAACATACATTAAACCAATCAGTATCAGCACTTTAGCAACAGGCTGAAATAGAGGGCAATGAGGCTATAATGGGTGATCTTTTTGGTATTTTGAGCAAAACACTTCATAGACATGTTTTTTTATATATCTGAGACCTATAATATATGCCTAACAATAGTTTGGGCTTTACCATTAAAGCCCAATGTGACATATCACAGTTTAGATATTTGACACTAGGGGGGGGTTACTTGTCAGAAATGTGGTGTATTTAGTCTAAATTATGTTTACAAGGTGAAAAGGACTTACAGCCTCCCACACACTGTCCATATCCACTGTTGCTACTGTAGGGGGGTGCATGCATTAATTGGCTGATCAGGGAAAGGCCACCCTGAATAGTGCCGTTAATGTTGTCCATGGTGTTATTCATCCGATCCATGCTGGCTGCGCTGCGGCTGGATGTTTGCTCCATTAGGTCCAACATCCTGTTTTTTACTTTGAGGTCTTCCTGCACTGCATGTTCAGCTGGAAGTTTTCTCTTCATGCGGTCACTTCTGTGGCCGTTCAGCCGTGCCTATAATAAACCAGAGAATGTTTGAATTATTACACAATAGGACCATAGCCACCAGATAACATAACACCAAAGGCATGTTGTGAAATAGCTCTCAATACATTTTACAAATACAACAGCTCTCAATACTTTCAAATGTTACAAAGCTTAAACAGGTTCAGTTTTTCTGTGGAAGGTACTGCATCATAGTATATAGCAAGCCCGTTAAGCTTGAAATCATGAACATACCTGGAGCAGATCCCTGCGATGCCTTACAACCGCAGCAGTTGGCAGACTTCCGTTGGATTCACTCGACTCTGGCGAATCGTTGGAACGCTCCAAACTCGGGGATGAACTTGGTCCGGGCGACGAGTCTTCCAAGTCGAGCAAGTCCCCCGTCTCGACGCCGGAGCTATGGGGGTGCATACCAGGCGAGCCACCCCAGATCTGTTCACACAGCTCGAAGAACATGTACACAACACGTCCTTGGCCACTCCGACGCCCAAGGTCCACCGCCTGCCTGTACTTAATACGAACTTGCTTTAGCTTCGCTGTAAGCTGGCCCTGTGTAATGTTCGTCTTGTGAGGGGAATCTTTCTCTGTCGGGGTCCTCGGATATTGCGCCTGAAATAAGTCCCCTATCTCGCTATATTTTGGCTTGCAGGACTCCCAGTCAACATTATCCTGTATTTTGGTAGTTTTGTATTCTAGTGTGACATGTAGCAGAATTTTCATACTTGATGGTGGCTCCTTCTCCCATTATCTTCCACAATCTGTCTAGAAGTATGCCATTAGCATCTGAATAGAGCCATCACAATTTCTCTACAATGTGCCTCTCACACTTGACCACACCCAATTTTGTTATGAATGCTTAGTAAACAGTTTTAAGAAGCCATGGTATTAAATCCAACTAACTGTGAATTTATTTTTCAGGAACCTCCGGTGGCTGCAGAATCACCCCCCGGTGGCACCAGCAGTGAAACCTTGAACAGCATCGAGGAGCCCTTCCACTTTGATGCTGAGACCTGTTCCCCCCTTGCAGAATCCACCATCTGCACCACACCGGCACCGCTCAGAGAGGGGCCAAGCACACTCAGTAATTACACTCGAAGGCCTCAGGCGAAGTGCAGCAGGATGATGCAGGATGAGTACCCCGCTGAGGGGACACATACATTGCTGCAGCCGATTGGCCTGACCCTGGCACAGTTTGCCCCGGGTAGACATAATGGACATAATGACGACAATGACGACATCGCGGCCCATTAAAACGTTTTTGAAGTCAGGCTGCGGCAGGTGCCACGTGAACGGCTGCCACACTTCCTGCATGAGTTGGAAAATACCTTCTTCAAGTATTTAACCCAGGAAAATGAAACCTCTAGACAGTTAAACTTTGTAAATTTGTAAAGATGTGGCTAATTTTTTTGTACAGACAGTTCACTAATTTATAAAGATGTGGCTAATTTTTTTTTTCAGACAGTTGTGGCAATACATTTTTTGAATTGTATTGCATTTTTGTCGATTGTTTACATTGTACAGTTATTTTGATAATAAAACACTTTTTACCGATACTGCAAAATGCAAAACTTTCTTTCGTACCTTCATACTACATAATATAACACAACATTAGGATACAATTAGCTATATACAATAAAAGTCAGAAGATACAGATGTACATGATGATTTATTTCGTACCTTCATACTCAACCATTAGATAACACAACATTAGAATGAGGATGCAATTAGCTATATTACAATAAAAGTCAGAAGATACAGATGTACATGATGATACATCATTTGCCTGTCAGTGTTATGATGTTGTATATTAATAAAATCTTTGATTATAATTACTGATGCATGGAATGTGGTAGCAGCAGTACTTTACTGTTGTTGCCAGCCACAATGCTTTAAATAGTTTTTTTCTGCTGAGAGCTGAAGTGGAGGAGCTGATTTAAATTACATTATATACTGCTGGGTAGCTTGTGAAATTCACCATGGGATCAATAACATTTTATCTTAACCTATAATAATACATGATAAACTATTTCTTGATTATATTTTGTAGTGTTCTGAATCTTCTAAGTTACTAAAGTTATCAAATAAATGTAGCGCTATTTGTCTGAATGGGAGTGGAGCAGTACAGTACTTAAAGGTGGGGTAGGTAATTTTGGAGAAACTTAAGATATTCATTGCTATCGGGATGTTAAGAGCATTCCATGGAATATAACAAAAAGTGTATCTCGAGCCGGTTTCTCAAACGTACCTACCCCACCTTTAAGTAAATGTACTTTGTCTACCGCTGTTCATTGTTCAAGATTGAAATGTAAATGTGCAAGACGGTTTTCTGCCCCTCTATTCACATGTAGCGCAAAGTGGAACGCACACGCCATTTGTTGTTTGTTTATATCACGCAGTCTGTTCTTCTTCTCTCGGTGTATCATGCAGTCTGTCTTCCGGTTGTTGCCTCTTTTGAATGACGAATACACACTACCGCCGCCTGCTGGTAAGGAGAGTTATTGCCACTCACGCATGCACAGTTCGTACGTGCTTCTTGGCCGTCGGCTGAAGTCTTTGCGGTGTGTTCCAGTGCGACACACCGCCAATCCGCAGAGACGAGAGGCGACGCGACAGTCGGGTGTCGGTCTGTGTCAGTTCTTTGTTGTCAGATTGGTGTGTCAGGGCCTTTAGGGCTATTCATATGTATATATTTAAAGCTCCC
Source organism: Trematomus bernacchii (assembly GCF_902827165.1). Taxonomy (NCBI): domain Eukaryota; kingdom Metazoa; phylum Chordata; class Actinopteri; order Perciformes; family Nototheniidae; genus Trematomus; species Trematomus bernacchii. The sequence goes on along the minus strand of NW_022987714.1, from coordinate 10,232,410 downwards.
CTATTATACTGTCTCAGATATATACAAAACATGTCTCTGAAGTGTTTTGCTTGAAATACCAAATAGATCATGCATTGTAGCATCCCATAAACCTCTGTTTCAGCCCTGTTTCAAAAGTGCTGATTCTGTGTCTGTTACTTTAGATGAAAATAAGGTACCACTCCCCACGCCCCTCTGTGAGATATTTGGTTTAAAAATAACACAATGGTACTCTAGGAGGAGATTCAGGTGATAAGGTGGGGGGTGTTACCTTGGTTGGTTATTCACTAATGGTTACACAAGCCAAAAAATCGTTATGACATCATAAAGTGGCCAAAATCTGATGAGCTCATTTTCAGACAGGTTTTTATATAAATGGATCAGGACAAAAAGTCAGCGAATCTTTTTTCCTGAAATTTTCAGAATCTCCACTAGTGGATTTTGGATAATAGGTCCAAGTGGATTTTGCTCAATAGGTCCCCTTTAAATGTATTAAAATATCTTACAACACTGGTGTGGTACTTCTTTTATTGCAGTATGTGACCTTTTTTATCCAGTCGTTGGCAACGATTATGCAGTGTGAAAATCCCAGAGGAGCCACACCTCAGCCTATAGATAGGTTGATGAGGATCTCGTGGCTCTTCCTCAGGAACTAACACTGGTGGCTTAAGTGTCCCTTAAGGCCCCAGCTCCATGGGAACGCATACGGCAAAACGCATCGGAGTAACGCAAACGCAACCGCAAAAAACCTTCCGCCCATACGCAATATACACTGGATTGTGTCAAGCTCCACGAGGCGGCTCCGTTTACATCCAACCGCTGGAAAAGCTGCAGTACATATGCCGAGCCTGTACGTGGCGCTGTAACTTCCTCACAAAAGCAGCAACTTCCTCCACAAAAGCAGCGAAGAAGAATGGTTGTCATGGCTGCACTTCTGTTTATTCTCCGCGGTGGGGGCCGAGGGATCCGGGCAGAGTTTTTCGCCGGTCAACGTGTGTTAAAGTTTAAATCTTCCGGACAAAATTATAAGTGCCGGTCAAAGGTCTTCTTTGTTATTTATTGAGCTTTAAAACAAATGAATAACGACGATATAATGATATATGATAATAAAATACACAGAGCCTGTCTCTTTTTCCTCTCTTCTCACAGCGTCAGTGTCTGTCTCATGCAGCAGCTGATCCAGTAATGATGACTCGACAGTAAAAATAAACATATTTATAACTAGTTTAGGTAGTTTGAGAGGTAATTAAAATAGCTATTGTTGTTGTTAACGAAACACATCAGCAATGATGCGGGGTACGCGGAGAGGTGGGAAGAGGTGGGGAGAGGTGGGGAGAGGCGGGGAGAGGTGGGGAGAGGCGGGGAGAGGCGGGGCTATGAAACGGATGACCGTATAGGCGACCCCACGGCCCCGTTGGACCCCCCAGAGCGCTCCGTTCCCAGATCTATCCACCGTTGGACCCGTTGTCGTTTGCGGGGTCTGTTTCTAGGTTTCCGTTACGGCGTCGTCAGGCTTAAAGGGCTATACGCATGAGAAATATGCGGATTCAACCCGTTTTCGTCCCCGTGGAGCCTAGGCCTAAGTGTGAGGACTCTTTGGAGTAAGTGCATTGATATTTAAATCAACTACATCTAAAGGCCCGGACACACCAAGCCGATTTCGGCTGTCGATAGATATCTGGCTGTCGATGAGCGTCCTGTCATGCTACTCAGATTGGGTTGTCCCGCACCGTCGTGTCTTTTCGGCCGTGCCGACACCTTCCGCTCCCGATAGAACATGTTGAATCGGGAGCGGAGGCTGTCGGCAAAATAAATCACTCTGATTGGCTGTTCAGCTTAGCGAATCAGTGCATGAAAAGCGAAACGGAAGTGAGGTACGCAAACAAAAGCAGTACAGTACTTAAGTAAATGTACTTTGTTACTGTCTACTGCTGTTCGTTGTTCAAGGCTGAAATGTAAATTTGCAAGACGGTTTCTGCCCCTCTATTCACATGTAGCCTTTCATACCTGATGGTTTCTTCATTCTCGAACTGTTGTGGAGCAGAAGTATAAAGTTGCAGGATTTGTCTCAAGTACCTCAAGATTGTACTTAAGTACAGTGCTTAAGTAAATGAGCTACAGTCTACCACTGTTCATTGTTCATTTACCTATTGTGAGTCGCCTCGGATAAAAGCATCAGATGGAAATGTAATGTTTGCAAGAAGTAGCCATTATTCAGATGGGTGTTTCTGCCCCTCTATTCACATGTAACCTTTCATACGTGAGGTTGGCTTGATTCTCCCATTATCCTCCACAATCTGCCTAGAAGTATTTTAATGTTGTAGCTGTTCAAGATGGTCATTTAAAAATGTTTTTAAAATATACTGTTAGTAGTTAAACCAATAATAATGCTAGGGCTGCAACTGACAGTTATGTAGGCACATTTTCATTTTTTCTTAACGCTGTGTGATTAAAAGAATAAACACAAATAGCAGGATAGGCATACGTATTTGCTATATCTTGCCCCACTGAAAAGGCACTGCACCGATACTGTTAAAATATTGGCATAGTTCATCCCTGTGCTGCTTGGCTCGAGCTGTAGCATAGAGAGGTGAAGTCCCTCCCTTTCCGGTGGACCTCACAGGACCTTATTTCAGAAAAATTATGTATTGAAGTCAATGGCGAGATAAAACATATCTTTTGATCCCGTTTGAATTGTGCCATGAATTACACATATGATGTTTGTCAATCTTAAAAAATCATTTCCATGTCAAAAAAGTCACAGTTTGTCGTAAAACTGTTGAAATATAAGACTATGAAAAATACGCAACTAGAAAGACTACAAATCCCAGAGTCGCGTAAGTGATGTCATAATTATTTTACACCACTAAATATAAGAGATAGCTAAGATAACTTTAACAAGATGCCTGTGTGCTTTGTACCAGGTTGTAATACCAGCAATGGGTCTTGCTCGTTCTTTCGCTTCCCGTCTGATGAAAGGACCAGGAGTGGCTGGATCAAGTTAGCTACCTAGCTAGTAGCAAGCACGTTAGTTAGCATTACAGCCTTAGCCTTGTCATTTTTATTAGCCTTAACATGAAGTAACATTAAATAACCCAAAATGTTAAACAGTATAGTAGTAGTCATATTTCGTGAACCCTTTGAAGAGTACTGTCACACCGGTGTGATCATTCTATAATACACCGTTTAAGCCCGGATGCCCCCGGGGGAGACATGCTAATGCTACATTAGCATCAGCGATATTTTCTACTTCATGCTATCTGCAAAAATGGTTAACATTGAACAGGGAGAATCGAAGGCAGGCAGGCAGGCAGGCAGGCAGGCAGGCAGGCAGGCAGGCAGGCAGGCAGGCAGGCAGGCAGGCAGGCAGGCAGGCAGGCAGGCAGGCAGGCAGGCAGGCAGGCAGGCTAGACGTGTTTCATTGTGGTGATAGTGAGGGTGTCAGTACCATATGTGTTGAAGTAAAAAGATATGATTCTACACTGTATTGAAGTAAACATGTATTATTTTGAATTGAATTTTAGTGAACATGTATTGTTTGAACTGTTTTATGTAATCACAACTCACTGATCCAGAGATTCTGTTTTCACAACACACACCAACTTGGCCTTTTTCACCCCTAAAAGCCAGATGTTGGTTTTAAGTCGTTAAAGACATCGTTAAATAGGTGAAGGAACGTTTAAATGTCTGAAATAGGATAGTTTATGTGAAAAACTCTCATGGAAAAGGAATGGAGTTAAGATCGGGACGGAGATAAGAATTGACTTTTGACCTTAGGGGACTTTGGAATTTCAAGTCCTGGTGAGAACTATTGACCTCGACCAGAAGCGAATCCAGCCAATCAGGACACTTGGGGGAGGTGATCAGCTTATGCCGCGTTTCCACTACACAGCCTCGCTCGGCCCCGCTCGGCCTCCTTTGGCCGCGCCCGGCCTCGTTAGGACCAGCTCACTTTGTGGCGCGTTTCCATTACAGTTTAGGAACCGGGTCAGTATCTATAGTAACAGTGTAGGCGGAGCGACGCTGCTTAAAACTGCCGTGACGTCATCTTCAATGCGACACAACAATGGAGATGTGAAAGCGATCGTTTGCTTGTTTTTTGCTGTGTGGTTTATTATCACAAGAAATAGACAAGAGTTGTTTCGAAAGAGGCGACGTATAGCAAGACGAGGTATAGAAGAAGCTGACGCGAGAGTTCGGGCAGTCCTCCTACGCCGCAGAGACTACAGGACGACTCGAATCACTACTAACTACAATGCTACTTGGTAAGCTAACGTTCGCTAACTAGCAATGTGTTTAGGCTCACTCTCCCTATACGACCAAAGTATTTCAAGTATTTAATTAATTGTAGCTACCACTTTTACGTATTAAAATATGTATGCTTTTGTTTGTGTATTTCAGAAGTTACCGACCGAGCTACCGAGTGGTGGAATGTGATTGTTCCATCTTTCACACACTGTGGGTGGAGAACTTCAGGATGCCTGAGGAAAACCTACGTGTAATACCTAAATATTCATTGTATTGTATTGAACATAAATACATCTTTTCTTTTTCACATACATGTGTTTGTCAAATTATTTAAACCAAAAAAATGTTATCAGAATTGACTATTTAGTAAATATTTGAATTTCAAGCACCAGTACTGCCCCCATAATAATAATCTAATAAATTAAGCAAATATCAAAGCAAACTATAAACATAAATACAAAAGTGTAAAACACAACAGAACTATATTCATAAATGCAAGTGTAAAAAATTGTTAACATGGATGGAGGCTAAAGTATCCACAGCATAAAATAATATGATTATGATGGTTTGTCTGAAAGACACAGCCTCAAGGTTCAAGGTTAGTGTAGTTATGACAATGAACATCTTAGGTCACAGGCTCCTCCAACAGTGCAACACAATAACCCAGATCAACAGAAATATAGTGCAAGTAAATATTAAGCGCTGTGCACCGCTCTCTTTGTATAGGTGTTTTCTTTTGTTCTCTTCTCTTTGAAATATATAAGCAATGTGTTTGAGTCTAGCACAACGAGGGTATTACAATTGAGTAATTTTTCTACATGTATTTATCATGTATTCTTAATACCATTATGTAATGTTATGTTTTAGAGGAGGACCTCAAGCTAGCAAACTCAATTTCAAACAGTATGCAGAGTTGTCCTGCTAAAGAGTTAAAATGTATTATTTAACCAAGTATTTATTCTCTTATTTGCTTTAATTGCAACAGATGATAAAGGTTTCACTGTGATAAGTATTCTCTTAAATCCATAAACCCCTGTACAGTGCTTTGTGGACGATGGTGTTTATGATATTTCTGACTGCAGAGGGACGCCTAGATGATGCCATCTTTCTGTGCGATCGCTGGTGGGTGCAATTATTTATCAACAAGCAATAAGATAAGACATGGCATTGATTCTGCTGGGCCAGTTGCCGTTCCTGCAGGGCCAGATCGTCTCCTCCTCGGTTTGTGCTGTTGATGCAGAGGACGTTGTTCGGAACTGTTCCTCCTCGCTAGTCCCAATGTAATCATCTAGAACAGAAACATGACTTGTAAATTCCACAAACTACTGCAGCACAATACTATAAATAGCAACAACAACTATAGAAAAGACAAACTGAACGTAAACAATGGCACATATGGTGTTAGCAAACAATAGCTCTCGCTAATGCTATCTGCCTAGCTAGCCTTCGGGGCTCCATCGGGGTTGTCGAACATAAATGTAAGGATAAAATAGACTTATTTGTTAGAAGTGAGCTTTAAAACAGATAGGGACACAAAGCAGGGACACAAAACAGGGACACAAAGCTTTCAAGCAAATAACACAGCGTTAGCAAAAACGTACCATGCAGACTCCAGTAACGCCGTTGGAGAGTCCAGTGTCTGTGTAGAGACCTCCTGAAAGACTTTGATATTGCGAGTTGTCCCGTCGAGCACCCGCTGGACCTTATCATCTGCAATATAATGGACGTCGTCACTTCCTCGACCGACCATGGTGTGCTTTTCTTTGCCATTGTTGTAGCTCCTCCGTTAACAAAAATGCTGTTTGTAAAAATGGATTATCTCGCGCGCAGATTGTGACGATTCTCTCCGACCAATCAGCAGCCGAGAGCGTTGACGTCACAAACACAGCCCGGTTGTCTTTGGCCCTGGCCCCACGATTTTATGAGGCCAGAAAAACTGAGAATTAGGACCAGCCGGCCGGTACTAGGCCAAGTGGAAACGCAACCACAAACGGGCCGCTGACGTCACAGCCCTCTTAAACCGGGCTGCGCGCTGTAGTGGAAACGCGCCATTACACAGCTCCTCCCCAGGGGAACTCTGATTCGCTTGGGAGGAAAATGGGAAGGAAGAGTCGACTGATCTCCGCCCCAAAAATAGATATGAATACTGATGTTTTTGAGTGTAAAAATGCTTTTTGGTTTGGTGAGTTTGTTGGTCCTGATATCTGTGTCCGCATCGCATCACAAACCTGAAGTCCAATTTCTTTTTGGTTTGATGAGTGGATGGTCCTGACACCTTTATCCGCATCGCATCACAAATCTGAAGTCCGGAGTACTCTGTATAACTTGTATACTTGTTCTATTTCCTACCAGTAAACTCAGATAATTGTTATGACTTTTGATTCCGGTGTTTTCAATTCCTTTCTTAATTTAATAGAGATCCAGCCTCATCCAACGAACGGCGCGTAGCAGAGGTGTTCTGCTCTAACAGTGTTCGCCCTACCATATGTGTTCGGGGTCCGTCGCTTACCAATGACGTCACCAGTGGCGTCGCCTGGCCTGGGCATCCGGGGCTTTAGCCTGGGTGTTATTTTTCCCCACAATGACCAAGTCGCTGCAAATTATCCCGCTTATTACATGGCCACATTCTCAACAAAGTAACGACATGACTCCCAATATTAATTGAAATGCTTTTATGGATTTAGAAAATGTTTTTATTGATTTAAAAAATAGTTGTATGTATTGATTTAAATTGACATGCATCCGCTAAGAAAAATAGTCCGTTGTTACCGTTTTTTAAACAGTCTGAATGCTGTGTGTTTACACACCTAATGGCCCATCAGCCACAGCTCTCTCCCCCGCCCCTGATCTTTCTTCTCCAGCAGTTAAGTTAACTGTAGGTTACTCTGAGGCCCCGGCTCCACGAGGACGAAAACTGGTTGAATCCGCATATTTCTCATGCGTATAGCCCTCTAAGCTCCACGACGCCGTAAGGGAAACGTAGAAACAGACCCCGCAAACGACAACGGGTCCAAAGGTGGAGAGATCTGGGAACAGAGCGCTCTGGGGGGTCCAACGGGGCCGTGGAGTCGCCTCTACGGTCATTCGTTTTCATAGCCCCGCCTCTCCCCCGCAGGGTTGCTATCGTGCTCCAGTCGCTACTGACCATGCTACAGTTCTTTGTGCAACATCTACAGGAGCTCCTCCTTGAATTCAGATTATTTATCTTTATCTCGATATGGACATAAACGCGAGTGAAGTCTAATCTGACAGGACGGAGACACGCAGCTCCTGCCGCTGTGATGCAGTGGGAGCAAAACACACACTTCAAGTCAGATCATCACCCTTAGCTATTTTAATTACCTCTCAAACTACATAAACTAGTTATAAATATGTTCATTTTTACTGTCGGGTCACTCATTACAGGATCAGCTGCTGCATGAGACAGACACTGACGCTGTGAGAAGAGAGGAAAAAGAGACAGGCTCTGTGTATTTGATGATTATATATTATTATATCGTCGTTATTCATTTGTTTTAAAGCTCAATAAATAACAATGAAGACCTTTGACCGGCACTTTTATAATTTTGTCCGGAAGATTTAAACTTTAATACACGTTGACCGGCGAAAAACTCTGCGCGGATCCCTCGGCCCCCACCGCGGAGAATAAACAGAAGGGCAGCCATGACAACCATTCTTCTTCGCTGCTTTTGTGGAGGAAGTTGATGCTTTTGTGGAGGAAGTTACAGCACCACGTACAGGTTCGGCATATGTACTGCAGCTTTTCCAGCGTTTGGATGTAAACGGAGCCGTCTCGTGGAGCTTGACACAATCCGGTGTATATTGCGTGGGGACGGAAGGTTTTTTGCGGTTGCATTTACGTTACTCCGATGCGTTTTGCCGTATTTGTCCTCGTGGAGCCGGGGCCTTAGTGAAGTAACACTGTTTTTGTGTGAGTCACGACCTGGCTGTTTCATTCAAACATAACGCTCCAAATGCTACTGTTTCCACTCGGACTTCAATACAGCTACACCATTGTTTGGTTTCCATGGTAGCGCGTCTCTTTATATATACAGTCTATGCTCTTTAGTAGCGCGCACTCCTTTCCTGTAAATTACAGGTCCAGCTGCTGCATGAGACAGACACTGAAAAGTATTATCATCTGAAATTAATCATTATGTTATTAGTATTAAATACATATAAGTATTTTTACAGCTTGTATTTAGAAATACTCTGTTGTAATTATTGATGCATACATGTGTTCATCCATTCAATGTGGCATCTGCTATAATGGGGTTAATGTATGATATTACTTAATAATACAATACACTATATAATATATGTGACCCGCTCTATCGAAATCAGTCGAAAGTCGCAACGGCTCATTTAAAAATAAACGTGGATTTGTGTAAAAAACTATTTTTTCGGGGTTCGGGTGTTTTGTTTGATTTTAAATAAACAAAGTCTTGGCTTTCAGAATATGAAACTTTTATTTCCAAAATCACACGATAAATACATTTGTGAAGCTTGTAAAGGGAAGATGACAGGCACCTCTCACTCGCAATCTGCTCTTCCGCAGCGCCGCCCCCCTCCCTCCGGCTGAAATTATGAATGTACAGTGTTGGAGCAGAACACCTCTGCTACGTGCCGTTCGTTGGATGAGGCTGGATCTCTATTAAATTAAGAAAGGAATTGAAAACACCGGAATCAAAGTTTTGGGAACAATTTGGGAAGTGTTTACTTGCAGCAGCTGTTGGAGTAGAATACCTCTGCTACGCGCCGTTCGTTGGATGAGGCTGGATCTCTATTAAATTAAGAAAGGAATTGAAAACACCGGAATCAAAGTTATAACAAATTATCTGAGTTTACTTCTAGTAGGAAACCAAACACATATACAAGTTATACAGAGTACTCGAGTACTCCGGACTTTTAGATTTGTGATGCGATGCGGATAAAAGCGTCAGGACCAGACAAACTCATCAAACGAGAAGAAATTGGACTTCAAGTTTGTGATTCGATGCGGACACAGATATCAGGACCAACAAACTCACCAAACCCAAAAGCAATTTTACACACACAAACGTCAGTATTTCTATCTGTCTTTGGGGCGGAGATTTGTCGATTCTTCCTTCCCACTTTTCTCCCAAGCGAATCAGAGAACCCCTGGGGAGGAGCTGTTTAAACTGCTAACCTCCCCCAAGTGTCCTGATTGGCTGGATTCGCTTCTGGCCGGGTTCAATCAGAGGTCTGCCCAGCATGTGAGATCCCAAGCCACCCCAGGTCAAAAGTCAATGTTTATCTTTACCTTATCTTACTCTACATTCCTTTCCCAGGGGATCTTTTCCTATTTTACGATGTCTTTAACGACTTAGAAACAGCATCTGGCTCTTAGAGATGATAACAGCCAATGTTGGTGTGTGAAACACAGAATCTCTGGATCAGTGAGTTTAAAAGTGAGAATAACATTCTTTTTCTAAGTGATTATCAAAACCCGTTCAAACAATACATGTTTACTTCAATACAGTGTAGAATCATATCTTTTTCCTTCACAGCATAAAAAAGGCATGGCATTGTAACTTACAAATAAAAAAATAAGAAATGTTGGTTGCAGCGCAGCAGCATAAAAAAGGCATGGCATTGTACAATACAAATAAAGAAAAATGTTTGTATTGCAGCAGCATAAAAAGACATGGCATTGATTGTAAAAATAAACATTTTAAAGATAAAAAATAAACATTTTAAAGATAAAAAATAAACAAGAAAGTACAACATTTAATGTAAATAAACAATATAATCTCAGCCAGAGGTTATTTGTTCGATCACAGAGGCGGAGGAGACGGGGCACGTCGGCTGACCGTTCCCCCTAGCACCTGGCCAAGAGTGCACAGGAAGGATAAATTAAAGGTCTCTGCATGAGCGATCTCCTCCCTTCTCAAGGCTGCTTCCAACAGCCTCGCCTCCACCAAGGTCTGGTTCATGTGCTGAGCCTGCAGGGCCCGGTCTTCCTTCTGCTGGGCCAGGTTCTGCTCCTGGTGTTCCTTCTGCTGGGCCAGTTGCCGTTCCTGCAGGGCCAGATCCTCTCCTCCTCGGTTCCTCTTGCCTGGGTGACAAGATAATTATAGCAATAAGAATTAGCAATAAGAATGAAAAAACACAGGACAGGTACAGGTCACAAAAGGATATAAGAATAAAATGTATAAACAGAACAACAGTAAGGATGAATTAAAGAAAGTTCTGGCCCTAGATACTAGCTGCTTACTAGCTAGTTACTTTACTTGTAACAGAGCATTTCCACACAGTGGTACAGCTTATTTTACTTACTGACGATGGATGGTCTAAAGTTTTTTTTTTAAAGTCACAATTCCAGCCTATTTCTTACCTAGAACCACACGCAGCGGTGTCGAGCTGGCACTCGGCGTTGGTGTCTGTGCTCGTGTTGGTGTCTGTGCTCGTGTTGGTGTCTGTGTTGGTGTCTGTGGTCGAGCTGGAGTTTGTGCTGTTGATGTGGAGGATGTCGATGCAGAGGACGTTGTTCGGAACTGTTCCTCCTCGCTAGTCCCAATGTAATCATCTAGAACAGAAACATGACTTGTAAATTCCACAAACTACTGCAGCACAATACTATAAATAGCAACAACAACTATAGAAAAGACAAACTGAACGTAAACAATGGCATATATGGTGTTAGCAAACAATAGCTCTAGCTAATGCTATCTGCCTTAGCTAGCTAGCTAGCCTTCGGGGCTCCATAAAAGCATGGGTTGTCGAACATAAATGTAAGGATAAAATAGACTTATTTGTTAGAAGTGAGCTTTAGAACAGATAGGGAGACAAAGCTTTCAAGCAAATAACAGAGCGTTAGCAAAAACTTACCATGCAGACTCCAGTAACGCCGTTGCAGAGTCCAGTGTCTGTGTAGAGACCTCCTGAAAGACTTTGATATTGCGAGTTGTCCCGTCGAGCTCCCGCTGGACCTTATCATCTGCAATATAATGGAGGAACGTCGTCACTTCCTCGACCGACCATGGCGTGCTTTTCTTTGCCATTGTTGTAGCTCCTCTGTTAACAAAAATGCTGCAAGCTTCGCTATATATATATGCGACGCTAGGGATTATGTCGTGCGCCGATTGTGACGATTCTCTCCGACCAATCAGCAGTCGAGAGTGTTGACGTCACACACTCAGCCTGGTTGTCCCTGGCCCTAGAACCACGATTTTATGAGGCCAGTAAAACTGTGAATTAGGACCCGCTAGCCGGTACTAGGCCAAGTGGAAACGCAACCAAAAACGGGCCGCTGACGTCACAGCCCTCTTAAACCGTGCTCCGCGCTGTAGTGGAAACTCGCCATAACTATACAGAGAATATGGTTTTTTGAACCACGATGTAAACATGTTTATTTCTGCTGTAAAGTTGGTCATTTTAAGATGAGGGTCTATGGAAATAGCTCCCTTCTGCAGACTGCTCCTCCTGGCCACTAGATGAACTGCAGTTTGAGGCACTTCCTTATTGGCCTCCCGTTTGCCGCTTGGGGAAAACACAAAGGCACCAGGTGAACGGAATCAAGTAGTCAAACAGGTGGGAAAAGAAAACCAATATACACAGCGGGTGAACACTCTTCGAAATAACACACAAAACAAAACAGATCGTGACACATCACATCCAAATCAAGTCCCTGTATCAGGACACATCTGCAAACTATTTAATAGGGAGGATGGATTTCATTGTGGAGAAACTTCTGAAGTTGGGCCGGATGTCTTCGAGATCTTCACAACACTATGTTCACACTTATTTAACTTTCAAAAAATCAACAGAGTCAAATGGAGTGACTGCCTTTACAATGTTCAGGCTTCTTCTTATATTAATTTATTACCAGTTGTTATGTCTTTCTTATGCGTAGAAGGGTCTCTGGTACCAGACACCAGGAGGGTCTTAGGCCCTCCTTCTTGACCTTGACTTTCTCTATCAAGTAGACACCATTGTTTCTTACGACATCCTGAATTCCCCTACTCAATCATACTTTGTTCTATATTTCGGACTAGATCATTTTTAATGGTGTTTTTGGCATTCTGGCCTAGGTCATTTTTAATGGTGTTTTTGACATTCTGGCCTAGGTCATTTTTAATGGTGTTTTGACCATGCTATCTTTATCTGCCAGTAGTAGTACTGATGCGGTATCAATCACATTAGTATGCATAAAAAGTGACAGGTGCTGTGACAGGTCACACCTTTCCCTACTTATGCTAATGACCTCCTTTGATATGCTAATCTAATTAATCTAATCTAATTACCCTTTGATGTCTGTGCTTTGATGTGAGAGTTGAGGTGTTATCACGTGTCGGTGTGATATTCCCCCCTGTAGTAGACTACTTTTGTTGTCTAATCTAATTACCCTTTGATGTCTGCCCTTTGTTGTCTAATCTAATTAGCCTCTGAAGTCCGTCCTTTGATCAGTGTTTGTAACTAGTGTTAATTAAGGCAGTCTCTTTGAAGTTGTGTGAGACTGTATCGCACCCCGTCCCCCTCGCACCCCGTCCCCCTCTCACCCCTTCCTGTCACCCCCCTTCCTTTTGCTGTGATGCCAGAAGATAGAGGTGGGGGTGGAGTTAGGTAAAAAAAAGAAATCCGTGCAAACCAGCGACGTGCAGTCAGAGGAGGCAGAGCCTCCCCTGTCATACTCCAATGTAACGGAAAAACAACTAAAGAAAAACTAAATAGTAATAATAATAAAATGTCTCCACTGATCTGTGTTGTAAGTGTGATTTATGTATGATTTAAATCGCTTTTTATAGTCAAAATCAGCAAATTTGCCGAGTTCCGCTACGGGAGCGATGAGAAGTGAGGCAGGGACGTGCTCTGCCTCTCGTAAGCCACCAGTAACTTGCTGGAGCACGGGCACTAATTTAGCGCGGGCACTTATTTTGTGAGTGCGCTCAAGCCAGTTACTGTGGGGTAAGGTGAGGCACAGATGAGCTCTGCCTCACCTCAGATGCGTCACCCCACAGAAACTGGCTGGAAAGCGGGCCCTAAGCGCATGCCTGTTACCATCTCACTGTAGGTCACCAATGTAATGTTTGTAGATCCCTTTATTACATTTATGCTCGCCATCCATAGTCTCTAAATAACTTATTTCACGTATATATGATATTTAGGCTGAGGCTCGCTGGTCTCATCATACAACGGCAATGAAAAAGCACCAGGGGAGGCAGCCATAACCTCTGCCGCTACTGAAGGGGGCGCACGTGAGCCCACAGGTTCTTGTTGCTACTGTAATTCTACGCAGAGACGGTAGACGCAAACAACAAACTAGACTTTTGAAACTACAGGAAGAAAAGGAGGACTTTTACAAAAAAGTAATGGAGATTGTTGTCCAGAAGGATAGCATGGACTTCATCTTCAAGTCAAGGTAAGACCACATTTGTAATGAAAATGGGATCTTACTAAGAAAGAACAATCCAATATTTAGATTTTGGGTATCCTTTTGTTGAACGGTCTGTTTAAAATGAATCGAAGCATCAGACTAAAAAAGCTTTTGAAAATAACCGAATATTTCGATTAAGGTCAACATATAATATTTGTAAATCTGACTCAGTGAGTCAGTGCCTCACCAGCCATGAACCTCACCGCACGTCACTGGTGCAAACTAGATAAAAAGCCAGTCATTTACACTCACCAAGTCACCTAAAACTTTCAAAAAAGAAAATGGCTATCGATATGGGTTTAATCAGCGAGACGCCTGTGACAACTTACCGCCATCCGTCGGGAGCGCCAGTCAAGAAACGGATGCAGTATCTGTGCCGAGTTCAGACCCTCCGTCTGAGGCTCTTCATGAAAAATGGAGTCTGGATGTGTGAGACTGTCTTCCCCCCCCCCGTCCCCCTCACACCCCTCCCTCTCCCCCCTTCCTCTCCCCATTCCTGTCACCCCCTGATTTTGCTATCAGCCATTAATTTCCACTCACTAAGTCACCTAAAACTGTATTGTCCTCTCTAAATTAGATTCATTTTTAATATGATTTGTGTTAACTAAGGATGTTCTTTTTAAGTTGTATGGCTTGTGAACTAATGTTTAATTACTTTATTAACTATAAGGAAGTCTCTTTTGAAGAGGGTAATAATAATTTAAAATATCTTAATGACCCCCCTGATCTTGTATTTTTAATGTTTAATTACTTCACACAACTTTAAAGAAGCCCCTATGAAGTTGTTGTTAACTAAGAATGTTCTTTTGAAATGGTATGGCTTGTGAACTAATGTTTAATTAGTTTACTAACTATAAGGAAGTTTTTTTTATGAAGAGGGTAATAATCATTTTAAAGATCTTATTTAGGTTTTAATATGATTGGTGTTAACTAAGGATGTTCTTTCTTCAAACAGGACGGTATCAAGAATAGATTTGAATGGAGTCAAAGGTTAATATAAAAAATCTTAAATATTGTTCAGAAACTCCTCCAACACTCCAGCCATTTCCACTCACAAAGTCACCTTAAACCCTGATCTTGTATTTTTAATGTTTATTTAAATGTTTAACTTGTATCGTGTATTAAGTCATGTCTTGGCAAAAATGAGAGTCCTGGGTGCTTTAAAACATATCTTAGAACATTTTGATATATTCAAACACATAATGAACTGCAATGACTGGCTCACTGCTGCATCACATTTATTTTACACTGTTGTGAGGACAAGACTGTGTGAGACTCTCAGATCCTTTGTTGTCAATCTAATTAGCAAAAGAGTTTGCCAAAGCCTTTGATACAATTTTAACACACAGTCAGATTCCTAAAAAGATGCAAACAGACGCAGGGAAAGAATTCTTTAACAAAGTCTTTCAAGCCTTATTGAAGAAACGAGGTATTGCACATTATGCAACAGCCAGTGACATGAAGGCGTGTGTGGTAGAGAAATTTAACCGTACGCTGAAAACTAAAATGTGGAGGTATTTTACAGCTAAAAACACTCATAGATACATAGACGTCTTGCCTGAACTAATTGAAAGTTACAATAATAGTTATCACCGAAGTATTAAAATGACACCACTGCAGGTGACTAAGGAAAATGCGGCTCACATGCAACACACACACAACACATGCAACATCTGAAACACATGCAACATCTGCAACACATGCAACATCTGAAACATCTGCAACATCTGAAACACATGCAACATCTGCAACACATGCAACATCTGAAACACATGCAACATCTGAAACATCTGCAACACATGCAACATCTGAAACACATGCAACTAGGGTTGCAAAATTCAGGGAATTTTCAAAGATGGAAACTTTCCACGGGAATTAACGGGAATAAACGGGAATTTATGGGAATAAACTGGGAATTTTCTAAATTGAACGTTGGCTCTTCATAGGGAACTTAAATATAGTTGGGGAAAGTATATTTTAGCATAATCTTGACTAAAACAAACAGATGCCATTCAAGTACACCGTCCATGCCATAGCACACTGCTTACTGCATGGCTATTGAGACCACACAAAGGTTCGCAGCAGGCTCACAAATGTGAGAGTGGAAAAACTGGTTGGCATTTGGGCAAACCTAAGGCTCTTTGAGCCTGACACAGAGCCATCCTCAACAAGGCTGGACAGTGACACTGAAGAGGAAGACTCAGAGTTGGATGTTGATGAGGCCCAGGAAGAGCCCAATAGGCGCGTTCACACCAAGTACTTTGCCGTATTTAGTGCTGGCACTCAGGGCCCCGGCACTTATTACCCCAGGGCATTTAGTACAGATCGCGTTCACACCGGAGTACTTTTCCCTGAGGGAAGATTACGCAAATGAGCCGCTGACGTCACTTCGTCTTCTTCTGCTTTGGGTTTACTGGCAGGCCGCAAACAACTTCACAGCGTATACTGCCACCCGGAGTCCCCGGCCGGAAGTCCCCGGAGTTGGGGACTGGCTTCAGTAGAAGCTGCTGGGACTCCCAGCAGCTTCTACTGAAGCCTTCCGAGTAAATCGCCAGAACGCCGACACCTCCTCATCTCCACCGCTCCCATGTTTTATTTTGTGTTGCCATAAGTTAGTCTCTCTGCGTTTGTGGACTGGGCGAATGCTAATGCTAATAATGCTAATGCCAGGAAAATAAAATGGCGGCTCTACAAAACATTTCAGAGTTGTACGGGGCGTGGTTTGCAATTTGCCCAGCCAATCAGAACTGGGGCACTTTTTCCCCCAGGAAAGTACCATCTCTCAGCAGGTACTAAAAATGGGGGTAAAAGTTCCCAAGATTAAGTGCTCTTTTTGGTGTGAACGCGACATAAGGGGTACTAACGGAACTAAACGCGAAAAGTACGGTGAAAAGTACTCCGGTGTGAACGCGGCTATTGACTGAAAGGGTTTAGCAAAAATGCAGAGGATCGCTTGAAGGAAGGTTTGCATGTTCAATGGGACTTTTTGGAGGGAGAAGGGCTCTTTTCATTTAACATTTTTGAATGGGACTTTGTGGGGATTTTTGGATGGGGGGTGCATTTTTGTTCATTTTTTAATGAGTGGGGTTGGGTAACATTTAACTCAACATTCCTGTTTTAGTTCTTCAATTAAACAAATAATTGTTCAATAAAATAATTAAAACTTGTTCTGTTCTACTTAAAAAAAAAATCTAAAACAAAAAATCTGTTGAAATGTCATGTTTGTTTGTTTAATTTTGGATCGAATATTTCCAAAATTCCCCAGCTTAACTTCCCATGGAAACTTTCCGCCCCTTTGCAACCCTACATGCAACACACACAACACATGCAACATCTGAAACATCTGAAACACATGCAACATCTGAAACACATGCAACATCTGAAACATCTTCTCTTACTTTTGGATACAGTTTTATGTATGACAACTTTACAACTGATAGAAAGTTAAGTACTTTTTCTGAACAGATTTTCTTTAAGACTGTGACTCTTAAGAGCATTTTAGTAAGACAATCCAGTTTTCTGGAAATAACTTAAAGTGGACCTATCATGCTATATTTGAATAATATAGTGTAGGACCATACCTATATAAGGCATATTTATACTTATAAAAATACCAAACAGATCATGCATTTTAGCCATGCCTCATTTTGCTCAATTTGACCATTTCTAGCTCTGTTTTTGCAAGGGCTGATTCTGTGAGAACAACACCATCGACTGGCCTGGCATATGTACTACAGCGTCTCCAGCGCTTTCGAACGGCAATGGCCGTGGCTGTCTCCTCCTGATTGGTGGAGTTGGCCCAATAGCCGTAGCGCCACTGTCCTGACGTCAGGACAGTGTTCAAATCTGGATCAGTTTTTATCAGATCCGTTGCAGCCCCTTTTTTTTAGATTTGGGTATGGAGGAAAATAGAGAGGGTTGTGTTTTCTGACACTTGGTGAGTTCCCTGGAACACCGGGGACACATATTCATGTATAAAAGACGTACAAAAGTGCATTTTGCATGATAGGTCCCCTTTAAATGATTTCCTTTTTTTCTCCTACAAAGATACTTATAGTTACACTTTAATGGATGCACAACTTTATAACTTGGTAAAATATTCATTAATTTGTAATGAATTGAGTTTGTTAAAGAATTCTTTCCCTGCGTCTATTTGTGTGTTAAAATTGTATCAAAGGCTTTGGCAACCTCTTTTGCTAATTAGATTGACAACAAAGGGTCTGAGAGTCTCACACAGTCTTGTCCTCACAACAGTGTAAAAATAAATGTGATGCAGCAGTGAGCCAGAGTCATTGCAGTTCATTATGTGTTTGAATATATCAAAATGTTCTAAGAAATGTTTTAAAGCACCCAGGACTCTCATTTTTGCCAAGACATGAATTAATACACGATACAAGTTTTAAAAGCTTTGCCTGGAAGTAGCAGATTAAGTGGTTTATTGGTGGAGCAGGATTGTTAAAACCATTCAGATGACAAGGATTGGTGATAAATTATGCTGCAGGAGTGTTGGAGGAGTTTCTGAACAATATTTAAGATTTTTTATATTAACCTTTGAATCCATTCAAATCTATTCTTGATACCGTCCTGTTTGAAGAAAGAACATCCTTAGTTAACACCAATCATATTAAAACCTAAATAAGATCTTTACAATTATTATTACCCTCTTCATAAAAGAAACGTCCTTATAGTTAGTAAACTAATTAAACATTAGTTAACAGTCTCACACAGCTTAAAAAGAAAACAGCCTTAGTTAACACAAATCATTTTAAAAACCCTAAATCTATTTTAGAGAGGACAATGCAAGTTTAAGGTGACTGTTTTAGGCGCCGTTTACACGAGGAGAAAACTGCTTGGATCTGCATAGTTTCGCGTGCGTATAGCCCTATTATTTACACGAGGCCGATAGAAACTGACCCCACAAACGATAACGGGTCCCAAGGTGGATAGATTTGCAAACGAAACGCTCTCGGGGGTCAACCGAGTCCGTGTAATCACCTCTATACGAATATTTCCTGAAAAAATTGCGATAGCCCCACCTCTCCTGCTCACTGCTGTAGCAACTATCAAAAATAGCTGTGTTAATTAAACGCACAAGGGGTTCTTGAATGAAATAATATTATAAAAGGCAAACCAGAATTGTTAACGCCCAATATACTCCTTAAACAAAATAAACAGAGTCAGATTTCATGCATTGATCCATTATATTGACAAAGGAGGATCTCACCCGGTGTTTGCAGAGAATATCTCTCTTTTCTGAGCGGGTCCTCTCCACGGAGACGTCGGTCGATGCAATATCCACAGATTCGGTTTCTTTCAGTTAACTTCCCCGTTGCATTTATCCATATGCTGAGGAAATTACTATATCCCGCTGAATACCAGCAATCGCCACACACACCTGTCAGTAGCTACTGCTAGTGCTACTGCTACTGCTACTGACCATGCTACAGATATTAGTGCAAAAATATACAGCTCCTCTACCACAACCATCAGCAACAAGTGGACATGGAGAATTACATGAACTACATGTTGCTAAATACACCGCGGGCCATGAACAGAAGGGTAGCCATGGCAACATTGCGGCGGGGGCTGCTGGGCTGCTCTTCTTCGCTACTTTTGGTGTATTTTGGCGGAAGTTACAGCGCCACTTACAGTCCCGGCATATGTACTACAGCGTTTCCAGCGGCCTCGTTTGAACAGACACGTTAAATGAAACTAATGCATGTGAACGGAAGACTTTTTTGAATACGCATACTGTGCATAAACGCAAACGGTCCCGTGTGAGCGGGGCCTTAAACTAACTCCACCCCCCTCTGTCTACTGACATCACAGCAAAAACAGAGGGATGGCAGGAAGGGGGAGGAGGGGGTAGGGGGAGACAGTCTCACAGACACTGTTGCGGCTTTCACACCAGCGCTTTTCCCTTTCTAGCTCCTAGCGAGAGCTTTTCTGGTTCAGCTCCGGTTTCCCTTTTCAGCTCCCGCTCTGTTCACACCGCCCAGAGCTGCCGAGAGATTTTCTCCCACAACAACAACGGGCCGGGGACTGCGTCGGGTCGATGATCGTGTTGCTTTTAATCATACGAAGCCAGATTAAATTAAATAACGACTTCTCCAACCTTATACTTTTCTCCAGAGTGCCGTGGTTCATTGTTTATTAATGTGTTTCAGCGGCATTTACCGACCGCTGCAGTGCTGGCTGCTCTTCAACGGGAGTTTATTCTCCCGTTAGCTCCGGGTTAGCTCACACGGCTCTAAAGTATTCACTGTCTGACTGTCACACAATCAGCTGATACATATCCCCAGTTCCCCTTAAGTGAATGTGTGTCAGTCTGAATTGACGCTGTTTGGCATCACAACGCCGTTATGAAAGTTTCTCTGGTATAACATGGGTGATGTTAGCATAGCAACCGAAGCTAAACTGACTACTTGCTAAGCCGTTTTCTCCAGGCACATTTTACCGGCGTATTTTTCATTATGATTCTACTTGTGATAGTCGGACATGACAACCTGTACAGCCCATGTATTAATTCCATCCGATAGCTGCTATAATAACAAACAAAACGTCTGCCTGCTCTCCACAATGATCAATAACAGCAAACGGATGGTCAAAGTAAGGTTTCCTGCACGCCTCGACGTAAGAGACGCCGCGTCATAGCTCCGAAGCTCTTGCCTCTGGACCGACAATTTTTTGGAGCTGGAAGTGAACCGCATTCCGGAGCTATGACGCGCCGCCGCTGCGGTGTGAACAGGAAAAACCGGCGCTTTTCCAGCTCCAGCTCCGAGCAGGAGCTGGAAATGCGCCGGTGTGAAAGGGGCATGTGTGAAACTCCTTCCCCTTATAAACCAAAATAACAATACCCCTTAATTATGTTTTGCTGCATACAGCTAATTCTAATATTACCCCAACACAACTTCACATAACTTTCATAGGGGGTTCTTTAAAAGTGGTGTGAAGTAATTAAACATTAAAAATACAAGATCAGGGTTTAAGGTGACTTTGTGAGTGGAAATGGCTGGAGTGTTGGAGGAGTTTCTGAACAATATTTAAGATTTTTTATATTAACCTTTGACTCCATTCAAATCTATTCTTGATACCGTCCTGTTTGAAGAAAGAACATCCTTAGTTAACACCAATCATATTAAAACCTAAATAAGATCTTTAAAATGATTATTACCCTCTTCATAAAAGAAACTTCCTTATAGTTAGTAAACTAATTAAATATTAGTTCACAAGCCATACAACTTAAGAGAACATCCAGTTCACAAGCCATACAATTTCAAAAGAACATCCTTAGTTAACAACAACTTCATAGGGGCTTCTTTAAAGTTGTGTGAAGTAATTAAACATTGAAAATACAAGATCAGGGGGGTCATTAAGATATTTTAAATTATTATTACCCTCTTCAAAAGAGACTTCCTTATAGTTAATAAAGTAATTAAACATGAGTTCACAAGCCATACAACTTAAAAAGAACATCCACACAAATTATATTAAAAACTAATCTAATTTAGAGAGGACAATAAAGTTTTAGGTGACTTAGTGAGTGAAAATTAATGGCTGATAGCAAAATCAGGGGGTGACAGGAATGGGGAGAGGAAGGGGGGAGAGGGAGGGGTGTGAGGGGGACGGGGGGGGTAGACAGTCTCACACATCCAGACTCCATTTTTCATGAAGAGCCTCAGACGGAGGGTCTGCACCCGGCACAGATACTGCATCCGTTTCTTGACTGGCGCTCCCGACGGATGGCGGTAAGTTGTCACAGGCGTCTCGCTGATTAAACCCATATCGATGCGTCTCTTAGCCATTTTCTTTTTGAAAGTTTAGGTGACTTGGTGAGTGGAAATGACTGGCTTTTTATCTAGTTTTGCACGGATTTCTTTTTTACCTAACTCCACCCCCACCTCTATCTTCTGGCATCACAGCAAAAGGAAGGGGGGTGACAGGAAGGGGTGAGAGGGGGACGGGGTGCGAGGGGGACGGGGTGCGAGACAGTCTCACACAACTTCAAAGAGACTGCCTTAATTAACACTAGTTACAAACACTGATCAAAGGACAGACTTCAGAGGCTAATTAGATTAGACAACAAAGGGCAGACATCAAAGGGTAATTAGATTAGACAACAAAAGTAGTCTACTACAGGGGGGAATATCACACCTACATGTGATAACACCTCAACCCTCACATCAAAGCACAGACATCAAAGGGTAATTAGATTAGATTAGCATATCAAAGGAGGTCATTAGCATAAGTAGGGAAAGGTGTGACCTGTCACAGCACCTGTCACTTTTTATGCATACTAATGTGATTGATACCCATAGGATTCCCATAATGAGAACTTTTCACAGATGAACAGTTAACGTATGCGTTTCTGAGCATGTATGCTTTCAATGATTAGGGTTTTTATATAAAATGTCCCATACACACACAAAAATATATCCCACAATATATACAGCGGGTGAACACTCTTCGAAATAATACACAAAACAAGACAGATCATGACAAAAAACATCCAAATCAAGCCAATTTGATGCCTTAGGTGAGATTTTAGCTGGCGCCCCCCCCCCAGAGAATCGTACAGTAGAAAAGATAAAGATCAATAGCTTATCCAAGGCATTGTAATATATAAAAAATAAATGAAAAATCTCTACAAAAGACAAATACACTACAAAAACAGAAACGTATTGACATAGGTTATACATCAAAAAGGCTTCAAATGTATTCAGTATTGTATGAACCTGTTTGATTTTGGGGATGGACATCACATCCTCTGGGGGTGTGCCCCCCCGTGAAGATTTCTTTGAACATTTTAAAGTAAAATGCTTCAATCTGGTGCACTTTGAGCACACAATTACTAGAGACTATCTAGGGGGTAGAACTCTAAAACATGCATATGAAAAAGATCGGTTTACATTTTAATAATCAAATAAGTATGTGAACATAACCAATATGCTGAGCACAGAATTATTTATACAAATCAGTTTCAATCAAACGTCTCTAATATAAGTGTAGACATTTCAGTGTGTGGACCAGCACATCAGAAGTCTAGGTCGCTCAGGAGAAAATGGATACTGTGCAACAAAAGTGAAAAGACACAAAGCAGACGTTGTTTGGAAAAGGTAAAGAAAGCTATAATATGTATCTTTCTTTCAGATATACATATATATTCAGTTACCTTGTTATTGAATTTGAGAGTATCCTGGTTCTAATTATTTTTACCTATTTATTTTATAACTATTTAGATATAATTTAGTATAATTTTTAATTATCCCTATTTAATATAAACTAATGGTTTTATTTAATTTTAGTAGCTAAGCTATATATTCTAATTTTGGGAACCAGGACTCTGTATTTTAAATCTTATTTCAGACACTTAAATAAAATGAAAGAAATACTTATCACATTACTTCTACTGTATACACAGATAGTTATAACATATTCAACATAGTATCAAAACAATCAATAATCAATCAGGTCTTGGCTCTCAACTTGTGAAGAGGAAAAGATGCACAAGTTCTTGTCCTACCACCGTTGTGGGTAGTGTAATAGTTCTCTTCCTTTTAGATAGGTCGATGGGTAGCTCGCCAGACTGAAATTTGCCACAGTACACCAGCAGAGATGAGGGCAGCGTTCCGGTCAAAGAATCCAGAAATCTCCTTCACATCAAACAAAAAAGACCCGACCTGACAACAAGGCCAAGAGTCAAATGAATGCTTATACAATGGTTTAAATGCAAATTGAAACAGCACTTCTCTGTATCTTAATCAAATCAACAAAATGATATAATCCTAATATTTATTATAGCGCTTTATCAATGACTCAAAGCGCTTTACAAATACACATTACGCCACATCTACACACCCCAAAGGCGCTTTTACAAGTACACATTAATATCATCCATGTACCGTTGACAATACCCACAGGAGCAAATTTGGGTGAAGCATCTTGCCCAAGGACACAACGGCCTGACGCAGTGGCAGCGGGAGCAGGTTTCGAACTGGAGTTCCCCAACGCCCCCTTGATCTGATGATCAGACGCACAGACCACTGCGCCAACCGTCCTGTGAAAATACACTGAACATGTTCTTAAAATCCTATTAAACAAACAATTCTAAATACAACAAATATCAGTCAGCTTATTTAACACATCTGTCACACATGTTGTTATTTTAACAAAGTGTACTAAACTCATTTTCGACCAACCTATAACCAGCCACAGTTAGCGCCACTTTGCTCATATTCCACCCCTTCAATGTGCCACAACAGGCGGCAAAGCAACGTGAAGACCACCGCCAAAACCACAGACCTCGGCTCCGCACACATTAAAGCAACACTGATACACGCTAGGCTAACGCGTTAGCAACGGTTAACCGCAGCTAATTTAGCATTGATAATTTCATTCAAATACATATTTAACATGCGTATTCTCACATGCAACTCACCAAGGTATCATATAAGAGTCAATGCTCTTTGGAAATCGTGGCAAAGTCGGTCAATCAATGTCTAAATTCTTCCAAATAACTATAATCTCAAAGCTCAAAATCCACACAGTGCTACTGCTACTGAGTTATCGTCCCAAAGGAATAAACACTCACTTGACTAGTGTTGCCAACTCCATAGTAAGGAAAGTAGCTATTGGCTGTCCTAAAAGTAGCTAGAAGTCGCTAATTTGCATAATTAGCAATTTGCACGTAGTTGTAATGGACGCCGAAGGAGAGACAAAAAGGGGAGAAAAAAAACACCCTTAAAGGTGGGGTAGGTAATTTTGGAGAAACCAGCTCAAGTGCGCTAGAATTTGCCGGAAAAAATCTGCCACTTCCTTACAGAGCCCCTCCTCCAACACACACGAACGTGCACATGACCAATGAGGGCACGAGATACGTTTTTGCACAGATGGAAGGCTGACAGGCAGGTAGGCCATCCAGTTATTTTAGCCGGCTAAAATGATTGGTCGTGCTTTTTACAGTACTACACAGATGACATTTTTTTATGGATTTTTTGTCAAAGCACTTAAGATATTCATTGCTATCGGGATGTTAAGAGCATTCCATGGAATATAACAAAAAGTGTATCTCGAGCCGATTTCTCAAACGTACCTATACCCCACCTGTGTTTAGAACTACAAATGAACTTCCTTCGGTTGATTCTTATTTTAATTTTTTTTTATGTTTGGCCATCACTTGATGACTTTAATGCTTTGTCTACTCTAGACCAACATTACATACATACATTTTGTACAGTATTGTTAAAGAATTAGTCACATTTAATAAAAAAAAGTGTTATGTGGGATGGAATTGCTACCTTCCTTCTTTATCTGGGCTTGGGACTGGCAAAGTGACCCAAAAGAGACACACTAGCCTCATCTCAATACCCCTCCTCAACTCCTCCTTTCCCTCACTCGCGTCCCTTCCTTGCGTCTTAGCTCCGCCTCCGTAAGATGCGAGCGAGAGACACGAGGAGATGACGCGAGGACAGAGGAGTCCTCAGGTATTAATTGGGATGTCCTCGTTCACTCAAACGTCACTCTAAAGGCCCTGACACACCAGGCCGTATTCGGCCGTCTTGCGTTGTCTGGCGACAACGCGTTCCTTGTCGCCCAAAGTCAATTTGGTGTGTCCCGAACCCTCGGCCGTGACACGCCTTATTTGGCCTTTCACGGACGACACCCGGCCGATTCAACATGTTGAATCGGCCAAAATACGGCCACAAGCTATCGGGCCAAGAAAGCACTCTGATCAGCTGTTCAGCTAGCGAAACGGAAGTGAGGGACGTAAACAAACGATTAAAAAAGGCACAGGACAGCAGCTAAACCCCAGCAGGTGATACTTAAAAGACATCAAACATAGCCCTTAAATGTCCTCTCTTACCTCCCACACATAGCAGGGACATCTTGTTGTGCACCGACAGAAATGCTAGAGAGATGCATGTTATTTACGTTTGCTTTCTCTCATTCCAGGCTTCCTGATTATTTTCACCTGTGTCTCCTGTGCTCATCAATGTCAGCCCCGCCCCTGATTGGTCCCACCTGTGTCTAGTTACCCTGTGCTTATATTCCCCTGTCTCCCAAGTGTTCTTTGTCAGTTCGTATTGTCTCTTGCTATGGTCAGGTCTATGCTCTTTGTACTCTTGTAAAGTTTGATTCCTCACTACGTGAGCGCTTTCATTTTGTTCCTCTATTTTTGTCATCTCGGTTAGAGATTTGATAGTTACCTTTTTTGTTGTTCATTGCTGTATTTTGGAAAATAAAGTATCTTACTAATACTTTGCCTCTGTCTCCCGGGTCGTGCAATTGGGTCCTACATCCTAAGTGTCTGAGTTCGTAACAGAACGAACTGACCATTATGGACCCAGCCGACCCAAGAACGCTTCACGCAGCGCTGTCAGCACAGGGCGTGAAGATCTTTCATCACGAGGAACAGCTGGGCCTAGTCAACCAGGAAATGCAAGAACTAAGAGGACGCCAGGCCGGGATTCAGGAAGCATTATCCACACAGATGCAACAACTGGCTGTCCAAATGAATCATTTTTTCACTCACCAACAGACTGCTCCTCCGGTGACGTCATCCACAACTGAGAGGTTGCCTGTCAATGCTCCAGCTGATTTCCCAAGTCAGGCTGTTTCTTCCCCTTTACGGCTGGCTCTTCCGGAGAGATTTTCCGGAGATTCTTCTAATTGCAGAGCCTTTTTGGTACAGTGCGATCTGCATTTTCAACACAACCCAGGAGCCTTTTCATCGGACCATGGTAAAGTGGCGTTTATTGTGTCTCATTTAACGGGAAGAGCTGCAGCCTGGGCTACTGCAGAATGGTCAAGAGAAACTGAACTATGTTACTCATTGACCGATTTCATAGAGACTATGAGTCGTATTTTTGACCACTCATCGCCTGCTACAGAGGCCAGCAGAAAACTTTTTCATATACGCCAGCTCAACCGCCAGGTGGTTGATTACGCCATCGAGTTTCGCACAGCAGCAGCGGACAGCGGATGGAATGTTCCGGCTCTTCGTGACGCCTTCATGACGGGACTTTTGGAACCGATAAAAGACCAGCTGGCTCCACTGGAGACACCCCGGGATCTGGAATCTCTCATCGCCGTGGCCATCCGGATCGATAACCGTCTTCGGGAAAGAGAGAGGGAGCGTCGACGCAACCGAGACGTTATTCCCAGCTCCCAGAATGCATCTTGGTGGGTCGCGCCGCCAGCCGAGGATGTCCAGCCCATGTTACCACACCGTCAGAGGATTACACTTCCGAATGACTCCGGGGAATCCATGCAGCTGGGAAGAACCAGGCTTTCTCTGGAGGAGAGGCAGCGCCGTCTACGGGAGGGTTGTTGTTTCTACTGCGGCCAGTCGGATCATCAACTCGCTTCATGCCCGGGAAAAGATCGTGCTCACCAGTCAAAAGGAGGGCGCTGGTGAGCAAGTTTCCTGCAGACTTTCCTCCTCGACCTGTTACGCAGGTAAACATTTGTATTAACAATCAAACCATTGACCAGGGTGTGTTAATAGACTCAGGGGCTGACGAAAGTCTTATGGACTGGGGCGTAGTAAATCAGCTAGAAATAAAGACTGTTCCGCTATCTCATCCTATTAATGCCAGTGCCTTAGACGGCCGCTTGTTGTTCACAGTCACCCATTGCACTGAGCCCATTCAGATTACTGTGAATAAGGACCATACCGAGAGCATGCAATTCCATATTTTTGAGTCGGCTCAGCACCCGATTATTTTGGGGTTTCCATGGCTAAAGATCCACAATCCTCACATTGACTGGCGTTCAGGGAAAATTAAGGAATGGGGAGAGGATTGTATGGGCAGGTGTAAACTTTCACAACCTGTTAATGCACCAACAGACTCTCGTAAAATCATTATAGATCACCCCGACTATCCTGATCTACAGAAGGTACCTTCCTGTTACCATGATTTAAAGGAAGCCTTTAACAAATCCAAAGCCATGTCGCTACCTCCTCACCGAGATTTTGACTGTCCCATTGATCTCTTACCGGGAGCCCCCATTCCCAAGGGGAAACTTTATTCGATTTCGAGACCTGAGAGAGCAGCAATGGACGAATACATTTCCTCTTCACTCAAATCAGGAATTATCCGTCCTTCATCTTCTCCAGCCGGAGCGGGATTTTTCTTTGTGGGAAAGAAAGACGGGTCTCTGAGACCTTGCATAGACTACAGTCCACTAAATGACATTACGGTGAAGAACCGCTATCCTCTGCCACTCATGACATCTGCCTTTGAACTACTTCAAACTGCCAAAATATTCACCAAGTTAGATTTAAGAAATGCATATCACTTGGTTAGAACAAGAAAAGGGGATGAGTGGAAGACAGGATTCAACACTCAGAGTGGTCACTATGAGTATCTAGTAATGCCCTTTGGACTATGCAATGCACCGGCTGTGTTTCAAGCTCTTGTGAATGAGGTTTTACGGGAATTTTTGAATATTTCAGTGTTTGTGTATCTGGATGATATTCTGATTTTCTCCCCAGACACTAAGTCTCATGTTAACCATGTCCGTCAGGTTTTGCAGAAACTGCTAGAGAATCAGTTATATGTCAAGGCAGAGAAGTGTGAGTTCCACACAAAAGAGGTATCCTTCTTAGGATACATAATCTCACCTAATCATATGCAAATGGATCCGGCTAAAATCAGTGCAGTATCCCAGTGGCCTACACCAGACTCCAGGAAGAAGGTCCAACAGTTTCTAGGGTTTGCTAACTTCTATAGGAAGTTTATTAGGAATTTCAGTTCTGTTGCTGCCCCTCTACATGTTCTGACTTCTCCTAAGGTTCCTTTCAAGTGGACTCCCCAGGCGGACTTCGCTTTCCAACGTCTCAGAGAGAGATTCACATCAGCCCCCATACTCACCATTCCAGATCCCCAGCGCCAGTTTATGGTCGAGGTTGATGCTTCCAATGAGGGAATTGGAGGAGTACTGTCTCAACGTTCTGCAGAAGACAACAAGATGCATCCATGTGCTTACCTGTCGCGGAAACTGACAACGGCAGAGCGGAATTACGACGTGGGGAACAAGGAACTGTTAGCTGTAAAATCTGCCCTCGAGGAATGGAGACACTGGTTAGAGGGTGCAGAGCAGCCGTTTTTAGTCTGGACAGATCACAAGAATCTGGAATATATATATATATATATATATATATGAAAGGCTAAGCGTCTCAACTCCCGTCAGGCCAGGTGGACACTATTCTTTAGTAGGTTCAATTTCACCCTCTCTTTTCGTCCCGGGTCTCAGAATCAAAAACCCGATGCTTTGTCTCGTCTTTATGATCCGGAACCACTTGCGGTAGAGCCCAAGACCATCCTTCCACTTAACCGTGTGATCGGAGCCTTTTCCTGGCAAGTGGAGTCGGACGTAAAAAAGGCGAATGTCAAGAATCCAGCACCTAGCGAGTGTCCCAACAATCTGCTGTTTGTTCCTGAGGCTCTTCACTCCAAGGTCATCCACTGGGCTCACTCATCTGTGCTTTCGTGCCATCCGGGGGTAACAAGGACAATGTTCAGGATACAACAACGTTTCTGGTGGCCAGCCATGAAGAAAGATGTGGCAGAGTACATAGCGGCTTGTCCGGCGTGTGCGTGTAATAAGACCTCATCACAAGTCAAGATGGGCTTGCTCCAGCCCCTGCCGATTCCCCAACGTCCTTGGTCACACATTTCAATGGATTTTGTGACAGGATTTCCTTCATCCAGAGGCAAGACTACGGTCCTAACAGTGGTGGATCGATTTTCAAAGATGGCTCACTTCATCCCATTGACCAAGCTTCCCTCTGCCAAAGTCACCGCAGAGGTCATGATGAATCACATATTCAGGATCCATGGATTCCCTGATGACATTGTTTCCGACAGGGGTCCACAATTCATTTCCGTTTTCTGGAAGGAGTTTTGTCGACTCATAGGTGCCACCGTCAGCTTGTCATCAGGATATCATCCTCAGTCAAATGGACAGTCGGAGCGTCTGAACCAGGAACTAGAGACTACGCTACGTTGTCTCGTCTCCCGGAACCAGACTACCTGGAGTGACCACCTCACATGGGTCGAGTTTGCCCACAATACTCTTCCTACGGCAGCCACAGGTCTCTCTCCATTCCATTGTGTCAATGGTTTCCAGCCTCCATTTTTCCCTAACAACGAGGAAGAGGTGAGGGTTCCATCGGCTCATGCCATGATCAGACGTTGTCGACGAGTTTGGGCTGGTGCTCGCCAGGCTCTTCTCCGAAGTTCAGCTCGGATGAAGGCTGTTGCAGACGTCCATCGCAGGGTCGCTCCCTCCTACAGACCAGGCCAAAATGTTTGGCTTTCCACTAAGGACTTACCACTCCATGTCGCCTCAAAGAAACTGGCTCCGAGATTTGTGGGTCCTTTCCCGGTGTCCAGAGTCATCAACCCGGTGTCTGTACGCTTGCAACTCCCCAGAACTATGAGAGTACATCCGACGTTTCACGTCAGTAAAATCAAGCCGGTGTACGAGAGCACACTTGTTCCCGCCTCCAAGCCCCCTCCACCGCCCGAGTTCTTTGAAGGGGGTGAGGTTTACAAGGTCCGTAAGCTACTGGAGGTCCGTAATAGGGGGAGGGGGAAGCAATTCCTGGTAGACTGGAAGGGTTACGGTCCTGAGGCTAGAAGCTGGGTAGCTGCGTCATTTATCGTAGACAAGACGCTTATCCACGATTTTTACAATCAGCCTGGGCCATCAGGAGTTGGCCCTAGAGGGGTGGGTACTGTTGTGCACCGACAGAAATGCTAGAGAGATGCATGTTATTTACGTTTGCTTTCTCTCATTCCAGGCTTCCTGATTATTTTCACCTGTGTCTCCTGTGCTCATCAATGTCAGCCCCGCCCCTGATTGGTCCCACCTGTGTCTAGTTACCCTGTGCTTATATTCCCCTGTCTCCCAAGTGTTCTTTGTCAGTTCGTATTGTCTCTTGCTATGGTCAGGTCTATGCTCTTTGTACTCTTGTAAAGTTTGATTCCTCACTACGTGAGCGCTTTCATTTTGTTCCTCTATTTTTGTCATCTCGGTTAGAGATTTGATAGTTACCTTTTTTGTTGTTCATTGCTGTATTTTGGAAAATAAAGTATCTTACTAATACTTTACCTCTGTCTCCCGGGTCGTGCAATTGGGTCCTACATCCTAAGTGTCTGAGTTCGTAACACATCTCTGATATCGGCGGGAGCGTCCCCGGCTGTCCTCTGCTGAGAGCTCCGTGATTTGTTTGGTCAAGTCCGGTTTTTCATCTCATCGTAAATTTAGCAAGAAGTGGCCATTATTACATTGCTGACTCTATAAACTACACACCCGCCAGAACACTGCGATCATCAGATGCAGGTCTATTAACTGTGATTTTATAGTATGTCTGCACTTTATGTGCTCATTTCATCATTCATGTATTTTTATATTCTAAAACATGTTTTCGATGGACGAGAGTGAAAATGGAACACACACGCTATTTGTTTGTTTATATCAGTCTGTTCTTCTTCTCTGTCTTCCGGTTGTTGCCTATTTTGAATGACGAATACACACTACCGCCGCCTGCTGGTAAGGAGAGTTATTGCCACTCACGCATGCGCAGTTCGTACGTGCTCGGCTGAAGTCTTTGCGGTGATTTCCAGTGCGACACATGGCCAAGACGCAGGAGAACTCGTCGATGGAACTGTCGGTGTCGGCGAGTTCTCTGGTGACTGCCTGGTGTGTCAGGGCCTTTAAACGACGTCTGTTAATGATGACATGTGCACAGCTGTATCCCCTCTCATCGGGCTTAACTGAATAACCTTTAGAACCGGCCCATTTGTTGTTAAATAGTTATTTAAATGATGAATCTTTCTCTTGTTAGTCAAGGAATTCAATGTATGATGGTTGGTCCTGCTTTTGTGTTCCGTTTTGGTGTAAAATGTACATTTCAATAAAATTATAATAATGTGAAAGCCTTTACTCTGAACATGTGTGTCCTGTAGATCCCCACATTCACCACAAACCCACATTCAGGACTGCATTTTAAATAATTTAACTACTCAATATTTTAACACAAAACAAAACAAATAATTGTTATTTATCAAGATCTAGCCATTTATGAAATAGCTTTCTTAATAGCTATGTTTTAGTGACGTTCAAGATCATTAAACATTACTTAAATTGTTAGTATAACCTTAAGAAATGAATTGCACATAATTCCCATGGAGCTGTGAGCACTTATACATTTATGTGACGCTTTTCCACTCATTCTTCCAGTTCTCCGTTTTCCTGTGTTGAAATCAACCAGCTGTGAAGGTGGGGGCGGGGCTTTTAAACGCGAGTAGTGAAAACACTTCCGCGTAGTCTGCTCTCGTGTATCCTCCCTTTCGTCTCCTCCCGCACCCCTCCTCC
The DNA here is from genome assembly GCF_902827165.1 of Trematomus bernacchii. Lineage (NCBI taxonomy): Eukaryota > Metazoa > Chordata > Actinopteri > Perciformes > Nototheniidae > Trematomus > Trematomus bernacchii. The sequence goes on along the minus strand of NW_022987714.1, from coordinate 10,200,399 downwards.
CTCACCCCTCCTCGACTCCTCTGTGTGCATTTCAGCTATTGGGACGTCCTTCAACATGGCGTGTCTTGATCGATTTCCGGGTCAAGTCCCGGAGGAGGGGAAGAGAGGAGTCGAGGAAGGGTATTGAGATGAGGCTACTGCAAGCCAGGGCGGGATCAGCAATGGCTTTGCGCATGCGCGATTAATATTCAGTCTGGACCTATGGTCTGGACGCGTAGTGTGTCTCTTTTGGGTCACTTTGCCACCTCTCTGCTCGAGTGCAGCTGTCTGCGAGTGCTTTGGAATGGTGGAGGGGCTCAGCACACGCTGCTCGTTGAGGAAAGTAACTGCGTAGCGATTGCGTGCTATCACGTCAGATTATCCAAACACCAGAAAAGTCTCCTATAGGTGCGTTCACACCGGAGTACTTTGGTGTACTTTTCCCACAATAGTTCATCAGAACTACGATATATTTGCGTTCACACCAAAAAGCCCCAGGAACTAAAGTAGCTCAACTTAGTTCGCGAGACTCGCTTTTCAGTCCCTGCTACAGAGCAGGGTCTGTCGTGGGAGAATGTAGTTCGTACGTCTGATTGGCTGTGCGGAATGCAAACCACGCCCGTTTGACTCCGAATTTTTTGTTGTAAGCGGCCATTGTATTTCCTCGCTGGACAGCACATCCGAAGAGATTCCTTTTGTGAAAGCAGTTATTATAGCAACACTAAATAAATCAATTGGAGTGATGAGGATGTGTCTGCGCTTCTGGCGATTTACTCGAAGGACGCGAAGCGCCACATTCAGAAGCTTCTACTGCATGCAGTTTCAGTGGATCAGCAAAGTTAGCAGACCTGGCAAAGTCATGTCGGGACGACTACGAAGGTAAAATAAAATACATGCACTGCACTGTTTTAATCTGCACAATACTGGTCTTAGATGTACTTTTATTTGCTCAGTAGATCGAGCTAGCCATGGTAGAACTTGCTAACGTTAGGTCCAAGCTGGCTAATAACATCTAGCTAGCTAGCTATTCTCATCCATGCCCGCTATGAACACGTTTTGACTTGTGAATAAGTGCAATGTTCTGTAATTTGCTTCACTAACTCATGGCACTAACCGTGTGTTTCAGGCGAGGTGTTTCTCTCAGGATTAGAAACTAGTTTTCCCCTCCGGGATAAAAACGATAATATAACGTTAGCAATTAGCATGCTAGCTGGACATAATGCTACCTCTGTGGCTAATGCATAGAGGTAAACAACAGATTGTAGTTGCTATAATTTCAAGTAATTTGCAACATTCATTCTACATGTTAATGGTAAAAGCTTAAACAGTTGATTACCTGCATGCCACAAAGACTGATGTTCTAATATTTTTGCACATTTAAGTAGAAATGTAATTGAAATTCTATTTACTGCCTAAACATTGTTCCTTCTCATAGTATTATCCTAAATAGTTTGACCTTGTTTCCTCAGAAGGCTTCTCAGACTACATGGAGGATCCCTCAGAGAAACACAGTTTCCACGTTCAGTTCCCCCCCGCTGAGAGTAGGCAGCCTGCGCCCGGTCAGCGGACACCATCAGGACCACTATCTGATCACAGAGGATCCCATCCTGACCGCTGCTGCCATACTGCAGCAAACAGGAGGGAACGGAGGTGAAAACACACTTTATACATTTAGATATGTGGAGCACAAAGAAAAGTGTTGAGTTTAACTATAAAAATATTAGGTTCAACTAACCTAATACCGTTATATGAACTTTGCTGTGTTTTCAGCGTAGCTTTGTAAAGGTAACATTTAGCAGCTAAACTGTGGATAACAAGTAAACCACATTGGTTTGTTATTCAATATGGCCACCAAAAGCTTTTTGAATCATTACATGTCACTTGTTAGACGCTTTTATCCAAAGCTTACCTACTCAATACTGTGGGCAATCCCCACAGGAGCACTTTGGGGTGAAGTGTCTCGGGGACACAACGACATGCTACACCCTACCCCTACACACTACCCCTCCGTTTGCGCATTCGCGCGGAGGGTCCGCCACATTAAGTGCTGTTCCAAACCAACGAGTGTGGAGGGGGAGTGGGCTATCAAGCCCTCAAACAGCGAGTCTGCATCGGTGCTGACTTGAGACCGGTCTCTACCTGACCGGAGTCACGCTGTGTGTGTCCGTCAGGAAACACGCTGTTAAAAAGTAGTTCCAGCAAACATCCACTGATAAATTGCGATGTTAACAACCTCATGATAACCTCATATTTTTTTAACTTAGGATCATACCTGTGTTTAGTCTAGAAAAAGGTAAATGTGTGCATTTTATTATAAAGTTGTGTATATTTACAGACTGTTGCAAAAACTAAGAAACTTATAAACATCAGGTTTAAAACTAAAAGAGCTTTACAGAAAAAGTAACACAATGAAAGATGTTTAGAGTTTTATTTGAGTTATTAATTTACATTTTTTGTCTAAGAGAAGCTGATTTGAAACCGTTGTTACATACAGTTACGGCATTTCCTGTTTCTGCCGGAGAGAGGGGAGTTTGTCCCAAAGCTTGCCGCTGTATTTACTCCCTCCATCTGACAGGAGGGAGCCTCGTTGAGCTGCGAGTGTGGCTACAGACGGAGTTCACTCCGTCACGGAGGGGTAGGGTCGAGGGAGTGGTTTGGGATTGGGCCTCAGAGGTGGAGATCGCCCACAGTGATGACTCTGACGTGGGGGGCTCTCTGTTATGGGCTGCTCCCCTTCTGGTATTTGGACAATGTTGTGTCGTTGTTGCGATTAAACTGATCTTGTATCTTGCATATTTCACCTTAGGAAAGTGGGCACGCGATGACAGCTTCCTTGACACCATCATGGCGATGGACTGCCGTGCCATGGTCAGCAAGGAGAATGAGGACCTGCGTGCCAAGGAGATGCACGACGAACGGCTGCTGCATTCACACAAGGCCCAGGAATCGAGGTGGAGCAACAAAATACCTTTCAGGCTGGGCTTCTGGCAGTGCTAAGCGAGCTGATTAAATCCAACAGGCCTTCAATACAAAAATTAAGAAAAACTTGTCGTCGTTGATAAACTGTACAATGACTTGTTGGGAGGCGTGTGGTGCAGTGGTCTGGTGCGTTGGTGTTCGGATCAGGGGAGCACAGGTTCAAACCCCACTGCAGTCAGGATGTCGTTGTGTCCCTGGGCAAGACACTTCACCCCAAATTGCCTACACCTGGGAGAGTTCATTTTGTATTATTGTGATTATATATATATATGCCACTGTTATTAATACTGACACTTCACTTTGCACTAAGGTGTGTGCTGCTGAGCCTATCTATTGTTATTATATATATATATATATATATATATATATATATATATATATTGCCACTGTTATTATATTGTTTTGATACTACTGACACTTATTGATCTGCTGCTGATAAATAAAAGAGAACCTACATTGCGATTAAACAGAAAATGTATCTTGCTTATTTCTCCTGACACTTTATCTTTATGGTGACCTGTGTAGCATCCTATACATCACATGTAAGTGATTATTCTGATACCATCATGACACCATGAAACTGGCGAAGCTTTATTTATTGTGTCCCACCCCATATATGTGTCTTTGAAAAAGATCATTCAATTGTATTTCAAAATGGCGTCCATCAACACAAACACTATTTATAGAAAGATAAATGGTTAAGTTTGTAATTAACAGTGTTGTGAGTTCAATATTTTAATTAATTATAGTAAGGGAACATAGGAGGATATATAATAAAGGTGTTAACTGCTGAGCCTATTTACTGTGCAATACTACAGACATGTGAAGTAAGAAGATATGATTCTAAACTGTATTGAAGTAAAGATGTATTATTTTGAATTGTATTTTAGTGAACATGTTTGAACTGTTTTAAGTAATCACACTCCTGGGTCATATACACACCCTGTCCCTTTCACCTCAACACACCAGATGTTGTTTTTTAAGGTAGATTTGGGTCTCTTTTTATGGGGGCACTAAAGGTTTAATTGTTTGAAAAAGAAAAGTTTATGAGATAACTCCCCTGGAAAAGGTAGGGAGGGGAGATCGGGACGGAGATAAGAATTGACTTTTGACCTTAGGGGACTTTGGAATTTCAAGTCCTGGTGAGAACTATTGAACCCGGCCAGAAGCGAATCCAGCCAGTCAGGGCACTTGGGGGAGGTGGTCAGTTTAAACAGCTCCTCCCCAGGGGCTCTCTGATTCGCTTGGGAGTAAAGTGGGAAGGAAGAGATGACCCATCTCCGCCCCAAAAGTAGATAGAAATACTGATGTTTGTGTGTGTAAAAATGCTTTTGGGTTTGGTGAGTGGCAGGTCCTGAGAACTGTGTCCGTATCGCATCACAAACCTGAAGTCCAATTTCTTTTTGGTTTGATGAGTTGGCGGGTCCTGACGCATTTATCCGCATCGCATCACAAATCTAAAAGTCCGGAGTGCTCGAGTACTCTGTATAACTTGTATATGTGTTTGGTTTCCTACTAGAAGTAAACTCAGATAATTTGTTATAACTTTGATTCCGGTATTTTCAATTCCTTTCTTAATTTAATAGAGATCCAGCCTCATCCAACGAACGGCGCGTAGCAGAAGTATTCTACTCCAACACATGTTAGTGGTATTATTTCTTATCTAACTCTTTCCTATGGTCAGACAAATCAGAAGTCATTTAAACAATTTGAGATTGTTCTTTTTGTTTCTCAATTGATTTTCCAGAATATGCACCACCTAGGCAGACTTTATATCACAAATAAATGAATGACATGTACTACAGTAATTGATTATATTGATATTGCCTACTCAGATATAAATGTGTATAAAATGAAATCAATTCAAAGTTTCTTGCTGCTTTTAATGCAATTCATGGCTGCAGGGCAAACGTCCAAAATCCTTATTCTACAATCATTTAATCAAGACACTTGTGTATATTTTACTTTCATTTGTAATAAACAAAAAAATATGAATGGTTGTCATCAAGCTGGGTCGCCGGTAAGGCAGTCCATTCCTCCCTGTACTCATCACCACGACGCTCACACAGGTTATGCAATACGCAACATGCTGCCACATGGATTTTGATATTGTCCATGTTGCAGTCGTTTCGCTTCAAGCACCGCATATCTGGAACACATACAAAGACACAAATTAGCCCGACATAACTCCATAAATCCTACATTAGATAGTATTAATGTGATTTACTGAACGTACCATTGCTGTTCTTTGGGCGTGATAACGGTCATCATCCTCAGCTGACGAAACATGTCCATAGCGTGTGCTTGTCGCCGTCCAGTCCTTTTGTTAAGGCTTCTTAACCGCGATCTGTATTTGTGGCTGAGTTATTGGCTTAAATAACTCAGCACCAAAACCACAACTTCAGTCAACTCCATAGCGTGTCTGACTGAGGTCGGAAGGTAAACAGAAGCATACAGCGGAAGCGGAAGTTTTTTTTCTTCTTCTCTCGGTTTTTTGGCGGATTGCAACTTTAAGGTGCATACCGCCACCTACTGTACTCGCCGTGAAGTTGTTTGCGGCCTGCCAGGAAAAGCTAAGCAGAAGAAGAAGAAGTGACGTCAGCGGCTCATTTGCCTAATCCACCCCCAGGAACTCATTTTGGTGTGAACGCGATCTGCTTTAGTTCGTCAGAACTAAAAGAACTCTCATGAACTAAAGTTCTCAGGAACTACTGTGGGAAAAGTACTTGGTGTGAACGCGCCTAATAACACCAGAAAAAGTAGCTGGATTCGTCGCTTGTTTCGAGGGTTTCATTTCAAACCTTTATTCATCCAGGTGTATCCCTTGAGATCATTGATCTCTTTTTCAAGGGAGACCTGCTCAAGTAGGTTCCACATGAAACATAAAAACATAAAACAGAACAACAAAAAGGGCATCATACAGCATCATTACAGGGATTACAATTTACAATAACTATCCACATGAACCAACACACTCTCACTCCCTAAGCGTCCAGGAGCGACGCTTGGTCAGGGTCCCGTGGCGTCCAGTTGTGACGCGCCGAGGCTCCTTCAGCTTCATAAATGGACGCAAAGAGCTTTCAACTGATTGCAATGTATTCCCATCGGCGTCGGTATTCGACGCTTAGGGAAGCACGGCATTCGTTTGTGTCGGAGGCTGTTAAAGGCAATGTGAGCGTCCATTCCCATTGGATAACGGAGAATTGTACACCCGGAAGTAAGTATTCCCCTTACTGTCGATTGATTTGACTGTGATATCTCCACTACTCATCAACTCAAAAACACCAGATTATCCTTGTTAATTAAACGACATTGATAGGTTTTAGTGTGTGTACAATGCTTTTGTCACGTTTTCCCCTTCAATTCTGAGAAACAAGTCGTTTTCTATGAGTTTTGGATGGCCGAGGAACATGACATTACCCACAATCCTCTGTAGCAACCATAGACTGTATAAAACAATTAAATAATACATTATTCCGAGTGTGCTTGCTTTTCTTTTTGAAAGTCATCACTTAACGGCATTGTAATACACGTTTCGGCTGCATTAAATATGACATATCTGCCGTAGTTAACTCTGCCCTGATGACAAGACTTCTAGACAAACAGGAACTGCCGCCAAAACTGAAAACTTGACGTGGATCTTAAATATATCAGCAATTAAACAACATCTTACATTTCTTTTCACACAATACGTCTCCTTGCAGTATCAACACTAATTCGGCTGACTTTTATATTTGATCCAATTGGTAGATAGGCTGTATTTACGCCATAACGGTGCACAGCTGATAGAAAGGGACACCTACTGGTTAAAGCACGTTATTGCATTTTATAATTTTATTATTAGATATTAATAGGAGGATGTGCAAAACAGACAAACTAATAAGGCTTTATTTAAACATTAAAGAATACTTTAGGTTAAGGTCTTCTTTTGAATAAGAAAAAAGCTTTGGGGGTATAGAAGATGAATATGGAGGGATGAAACCCTCTTTGATGGTCACACATGCAGAGCACACAGCACACACAGTGAAATTTGTATCTACAGATAAATATTAAGCCTGACAAAGTACTTAACATCAAATATATTGCTTTCCTGCCATGTTAACTATGTGTAAGCACTTATTTTAACTGATATTATACATATGTATTATACTCTTATAAGATGTATGTAGATAGTATAAGAAATGTGCAGAATATGACAATGTAATGGTGGAGGTACACACATATTGATAGATGTCTTGTAATGCACTGTTGAGGAACCTGCGACCCAAGTTTTTCATTCATTGCATAACTACACCGTAGTTGTGTATAATATGATATGTCAATAAACCTTAGAAAATCTTGAAATCTTGAAAGGGATGTGCAAAATAGTCATTATATACCGTCTTTAATTAACTATTAGTAGAGAATAACGACGAGTAAAGAATATACTTTATAGGAATCCTATTAATATCTAATAATACAATTATAAAATGCAATAACGTGCTTTAACCAGTAGGTGTCCCTTTCTATCAGCTGTGCACCGTTATGGCGTAAATACAGCATACTCTACCAATTGGATCAAATATAAAAGTCAGCCGAATTAGTGTTGATACTGCAAGGAGACGTATTGTGTGAAAAGAAATGTAAGATGTTGTTTAATTGCTTATATATTTAAGATCCACGTCAAGTTTTCAGTTTTGGCGGCAGTTCCCGTTTGTCTAGAAGTCTTGTCATCAGGGCAGAGTTAACTACGGCAGATATGTCATATTTAATGCAGCCGAAACGTGTATTACAATGCCGTTATGTGATGACTTTCAAAGAAAAAAGCAAGCACAATCGGAATAATGTATTATTGAATTGTTTTATACAGTCTCTGGTTGCTACAGAGGATTGTGGGTAATGTAATGTCTTCGGCCATCCAAAACTCATAGAAAACGACTTGTTTCTCAGAATTGAAGGGGAAAACGTGACAAAAGCATTGTACACACACTAAAACCTATCAATGTCGTTTAATTAACAAGGATAATCTGGTGTTTTTGAAGAGAAAAGCAAGCACACTCGGAATAATGTATTATTTAATTTTTTTATACAGTCTATGGTTGCTACAGAGGATTGTGGGTAATGTAATGTCTTCGGCCATCCAAAACTCATAGAAAACGACTTGTTTCTCAGAATTGAAGGGGAAAACGTGACAAAAGCATTGTACACACACTAAAACCTATCAATGTCGTTTAATTAACAAGGATAATCTGGTGTTTTTGAGTTGAGTAGTGGAGATATCACTGTCAAATCAATCGACAGTAAGGGGAATACTTACTTCCGGGTGTACAATTCTCCGTTATCCAATGGGAATGGACGCTCACATTGCCTTTAACAGCCTCCAACACAAACGAATGCCGTGCTTCCCTAAGCGTCAAATACCGACGCCGATGGGAATACATTGCAATCAGTTGAAAGCTCTTTGCGTCCGTTTATGAAGCTGAAGGAGCCTCGGCGCGTCACAACTGGACGCCACGGGACCCTGACCAAGCGTCGCTCCTGGACGCTTAGGGAGTGAGAGTGTGTTGCATGAACAGGTACAAACAGCATCCGATTGAGTAGCATCCGACCAAGCTTTAAAAACATTTAGTGGCACGAGATTGCTCAGTTTCCATTTAATTTGTAGACTATTCCAAGACAGAGGAGCTGCACATCTAAAAGCTATCTTCCCTAAGACAGTCCTAGCAGTTGGCACATTTAATAAAACCACAGCATGCGATCTCAGGCAGTAGCCACTTACAATTCGCCGTGAGATCAGGGAGCAGATGTAGGATGGAAGTTTCCCTAACATGGCTTTGTATATAAAAATGTACCAGTGACTGAGCCTCCGTACAGTTAGTGAAGGCAAACCTGCCCTTGCATACAGGGTACAGTGATGGGTTAATACTTTACAGTTTGTCACAAATCTCAGCACTGTGATACGCAGCATCTAACTTGATCAGGTAATTGGCAGGTGCATTCATATAAAACAAATCACCATAGTCCAGCACAGGTAAAAAGGTCACAGTGACTAGCCTTTTCCTGGCCTCAAGCGAGAAACAGGACTTGTTCCTGTAAAAGAAACCTAGCCTAACCCTCAGTTTTTTAAGCAGGTTATTGACATGAAGGTTAAAAGTGAAGTTTGGTTTGGAAAGTCGCCCGATTTAGCGAGAAAGTCGCCAAGTTGGCAACACTGCACTTGACTGCTAGACGGGCAGACACGGGGGCGGGTCTAAACTTTGATTTGCTTAGCAACCACTTAAGATGGACAAGGGATTTAACTAATCACACTCATTTAAATGTTTTCATGACGAATTGTCTAAATCACGATGTCCTAAATTGCATATTGTGTATATATATTGTTACTATTTTAGTTTCAAAATAATTTATATTGTGTGTAGTGCTAAGCCTTAAAATAAAATTGACATGTTACTCAGTGTTATTTCTCAGTGTCTTAGTAACCGGGGGTTACACACAGCCAATAACAAATAAATGTAACTTAGGCCTATTTTATTTTACCTAGTTAACATTTATTTATTTATGCATATTTTATTATCTCCATTTATAAACGATATATTTGGTTTACTGTCCTATAGTATACATTGAAATGATTTCAAACCTGTTATCCCAATAATTATAAAGGAGTGCCTTGGAAATATTTGTTTACATAAATTGTGATCAAAACGTTTGAGACCCACGGAGATAACTTAGACCCATTTACACGGGAACGTTTGCGTTTACGCACCGTATGCGTTTTCAAAAAAGTCTTCCGTTCACACGCATTCGGCTCAATTAACGTGTCCGTTCACATGAGACTGCTGGAAACGCTGTAGTACATATGCCGGGCCTGTAATTGGCGCTGCTGCCGCCACAAAATACACCAAAAGCAGCGAAGAAGACCCCGGAGCATGGTTGCCATGGGGCCGTTCTCATTTCATCAAATCCCCCTCCTCGACTCCTCGACTCCTCGACTCCTCGGTCCTCCGGTAGTGACCCGGAAATTAATTTTAGCGCGCCATGTTGAAGGACATCTCATTTCTCTAAATGCACATCGAGGACCGAGCATCGAGCGTCGAGGAGGCTCTCTGGAGGAGCTATAACCGAGGATACACTGGTGGGTCCTCCACGGTCCTCCACGGCTCCTTCATGGATGCATTTCCGGGAACAGAGATGTTTCAAAGAGTCGTGACGCACGGCCGGACTTATCTCAGCCAACGACAGCTCTGCATGCATCCCCTGGATATTATTTTATTAACTGCTTTCATCGCGACGCGATGTTTACAGTGAGAACAGCTGTGAGGTCCGTGCAGAAAGCAGAGCAGTGTGTATAATATATATCACTCAGTATAACAGGCCTACTCTCTTTATTTGCTTTAGTTTAGTAGATATCTACAAACAAAGAGTCGATATTTTTCTAAAACCATTTAGTGCTTCACATAATAAAATACACAACGGCTGTAGCCTGATGTTATGCTTTAGGATCTGTAAGTGCGTGTGTGTGGTGTAGGTGTGTGTGGTACAGTGTGTGCGTATATGCAGCGGACAGACAGGTCTGAGTTGGTCTGGTGTCCTTTGCTTACTTTTAATACTTGTAAATAAAACTTTTGGCCTGTAACTTATTTTCCTCATTGTAGCGACCAGAGAGGGGAGAGGGGGGGGGGGATATATCCAGTCTCTGATAGTGTTACATTATTATGAGAGTGCTCTGTTTCATTCTGAAATTGTATATATATATATATATATATATATATATAAATATATAAATATATAAATATATAAATATATAAAACACTACACACATCTCAACCGGGTTGAGGACAAGATCCCTGCACTAGATTCTACTGCAGACATTCTCATACTGCTTGGCCGAGATATACCACAGGCACATAAAGTTAGGGAGCTGTGCAATATATATATAGGCTATATATATATATATATATATAGGCTATATATATATATATATATATATATATATATAGGCTGGCTATATAAATATATATATAGCCTATATATATATATATATATATATAGCCTATGTATGGGTACATACATTATCACTCAATGATACGAACTCGCGACTTTATAAACAAAAACAGACATCAAAACATGTGGCGCTAGGTAGCTAAAAACGCTAACATGGCTTACCTGTGTCGTAGTCTGGTCAAAAGTGGTCTTCAATGGCATTAAAACGCTGCTGAAGTTAATCCATAGGTTAATCCAATGTGTCTGTGTCCCTTTGAAATGATTTCTGATAATCCATAAGCAATAAAACTGCTTTTCTGTTTCCTGATGTCAGAGCTAGAGTATAGGTTTGCTCTGATGCAAAACTGCATGCGCGAAGCCCCCACCTTTTTTTTTTACCATGTGTGTGTGGGGGGGAAATCTCCCTTCGATTCTATTGGCTCTAACGGTCAGAAAGAGGTGTCAACCATCAAAATTGACCAAGGGGGACCAAAGATATGGAAAATCCACCCAAATGCTAAATCTCTCTAAAAAGGTCAAATGTCACTTGTTTTGCATCAATCGTGATACAGGGTACTTATTATATGTTGTACTTTGGATTCCTAAAGCTTTTAGTCTACTAACCCCTCATCCAAGGGTAGTTTTCACTATAAGTAAAAAATAATATTTGGACGGACACTATAATTTACAGTTTTTTACTATGTTCAATCTGAATTTTCTTTAAAATAAAAAACATCTATATTGATTCTGACTTTTCTACATCCAACTCACAGGTTTATCATTACTTTGAGAAAAAAGATTATTAATTTAACCCTTTTAGAAGGGAAGATATGGTCATTTGTTCTGGGAATGTCATTTTCGAGCCCGAGACCTGAAAAACAGGCTCAGGGCTTAACAGGTTAATATTAGGGCTGTCAGTCGATTAAAATATTTAATCGCGATTAATCGCATGATTGTCCATAGTTAATCGCGATTAATCGCAAATTAATTGCAAATTTTGTATCTGTTCTAAATGTACCTTAGAGGGATATTTTTCATGTTTTTAATACTCTTATCAACATATGAGTGGACAAATATGCTTTATATGTTTGTTTATTATCATCTGAACAATACAAATATTCGCCTCAATTCAACCTGGAACCTCTCTCATACAATAATACAATACAAAGTGTGTGTGTGTGTGTGTGTGTGTGTGTGTGTGTGTGTGTGTGTGTGTGTGTGTGTGTGTGTGTGTGTGTGTGTGTGTGTGTGTGTGTGTGTGTGTGTGTGTGTGTGAGAATGTGGAGACACTGTGATGGATCGTTGGAGCTATGTGCAGCTCAAGGCATATATGCACGAACGGGAGCTGCCTGGACGCTGCAATCATGTTGCGCGCACTATCCGTGCTGAGTGTGCTGACTTTTCGTACAATGTCCCACTGTCTGGCTACCTGCATAAAGTCAAGTGCTCGGCGAAATGTCGCTCCTCTGTTTTCATTGAAACAGCTCCTTATATCCGTTAGCGCAGCTAGCTAGCACCAGATGCTAACAACAACAACAACACGTTAGGTGTGCCTCGCTCGCCCCACACACACACCCTCCTGCTCCTCCCGATGGCTAGTCCGGGCCTGCCGGTGACGGTGAGCGTGGAAGTGTAGTCTGCCACAAGCGGGCGGCAGGAGCGGGGCTGTCAGCATCAGCTTGTAGATGGTATTTTAAACTCGATGCGCTGTGAAACTACGGGGCGGGGCGGCCGAGGACAAAAAATACACATGCGTTAAGCGCGTTAAAATAAAAATAAATTGCGTTAACGAGCTATTAACGCGTTATTAACGCGTTAACTTGACAGCCCAATTTTGATATTGGAAATAACCCAGTACTGAGATATTCTTGGAAATTAAATGAGAATCCATAAAACGGCAGGCGTTTGGATTCTGATTACGGCCGACCAGCTATTTGGAGTGGAATGCATCCCATCCACGGCAGACAGCCCAAAACAGTAATCGAACGCGCCACTTCCGGCTGCCAGTGATCATAAAACCAATCAATCTCACAGATTTCGGGGAGGCCCCCCCTCTCCAGCAATAGATTGATCTGATTGGCAGATTCAAATGCAAGTGCGTTGCCTCTGTCTGTTGATGATGGCGCTGTCAAAGAGAAAGCATTCATCAGGTGCTTCGAAACGGAAAATTAAAGAGAAACGAGGAAAATACAGCACAAGAGTCAGGTATGTGTGTGAGCATTTCAAACTATTTTAAATTGAAATAATTCTGCATGTACACTACAAGTAGTCTACTTTGCTTAATCCAGGTCCCGTCTCTCGGCACTACAACAGCTACATTAGCTAACGTTAGCTAAATTAGCTATGTTAGTTCCCTTGTTATGCAGTGTATAACCGGTCCGCAGCTTTGTGAACACTCAATTCGGTAAGATTTTCGATGTTACAGTCAACTGAAGTCGACCCAAAAAAGCCAAAAATAGCAGACTTTTAGATCGCTAACATTTTTAGCATAAGTCAATGGAGTTTAACATAGCGGAAATTAGCATCGCGGCAATCGGACATTTTCTGACTGGTGAAGATTATGAATGAAAATATGTTTCTGTTGCTGTAGCTAGCTAGTTAAGTAATGTAACCACAGTTAGTCTATGTCTTCTGATGTAAGTAACTATGTAGGCTAACATTAGTTAGGCTATGTGTTGTGGACTAATGCATTCAAGTTAGTTCACATTTTAGTTGTTATTGCCCCTGCTGACAATTGTGTGTATAATATGTAGCCTACAGTCAATGGAATTTAACATTTTGCTCTCCAATGTATGTTATTTAAATGTTGACACATAATACTATAGTTATATATTTTACAGGAGCATTGTTGAGCATTGTTTACTTTTCACATGTCATTTTATTCAGCTTAGTTATTTATTCAGTTATTTTATTACTGGTACTGCTAATTTTACTATGCGTATTGTTGTATATTGTATACCTATGTATTTACTACTACTACTTACAAAATCGAGGGTTGTAGCTTTGTGTCAGTACATATTTCAGGGTTTTTCTATGCCTTTGTTCATCTAAATTCAAATACTCAGAGGCAGGGACGTGCACAGACATTTGGAGGGGCTATTGCTCTAAACTGAAAAAAGGGCCTCCCCTCCCGAAAAAAAACATAAGACCTTTTGAAAATTCTAACTTGTTTTTAATGTAAAAGGTTAATGAAATAAAAACACAACACTTTCATTGCAAGTGACACTCAGTTGACTTTTAGGTCCAACTGCTAAATTCGTTATTCAGTCTGTGTTCAGTTCAGCCTCTCAAATGTGCTCTGAACTGGAGGCTTGGGGTTAGCCCCCAACAGAAAATATGAACTTCACTCAGCACAGATACAGGCTTTGCATTTATCACTGATTTTTTGTATTAGTGTACTCCAATGTATGTATTTGCTTGACACAATCACAGTGCTTCACCTGCAGCTGCCCTGCTGGCACCTTTTATCCAGCTCTGCAAAGTTGCAGTCCTTTTAGCTGCCTCCTTCAGATCTCTCTCTCTCTGCTTCAGTCTCCTCTGTCTTGAAGGCATTCTTAAGCACAGAAATGTAACATTAGGTTATGCATGAAAAAACCAAACGATTATTAATAATAATAATAATAATAATAGATTGATTTTGTTAGCGCTTTTACAGATGCTCAAAGACGCTTTACAGATATAGTGAAAAGAAAAGAACAACAAATAAATATATATAGTTAAAGTTAAAGTCAAATAATACAAAAACAATCACACATTAAAAGCCAGATTGAAGAGGTGAGTTTTTGTGAGTTTTTTGAAGGTGGTGAGGTCAGTTTATTACAGATTATTACATTAACTAATTTGAACAGTAATTCACATCATCATCTCATAACAAAATAAGCTAAGGCAACTACTTGCATTCAGTGACTTGATTTTTCAAATGAAAACCAGGGACATCTTTTGTTTTGCGGTCCATATCTCATTAAAATATCTAATGTTAGTAACTATTAAAGAAAAAATGGGGACAATTCTGTTTTAATGTAGTTTGACCATTGTAACTGCTGTGCAGACATACTGATAAAATAGGGCTTCTAACTAATTACCTTAAAGGGGACCTATCATGCAAAATGCACTTTTGTACGTCTTTTATACATGAATATGTGTCCCCGGTGTTCCAGGGAACTCACCAAGTGTCAGAAAACACAACCCTCTCTATTTTCCTCCATACCCAAATCTCTAAAAAAGGGGCTGCAACAGATCTGATAAAAACTGATCCAGATTTGAACACTGTCTGTGGCGCTACGGCTATTGGGCCAACTCCACCAATTAGGAGGAGACAGCCACGGCCATTGCCGTTCGAAAGCGCTGGAGACGCTGTAGTACATATGCCAGGCCTGTAGAATCTGCCCTTGCAAAAACAGAGCTAAAAAATGTCAAATTGAGCAAAATGAGGCATGGCTAAAATGCATGATCTGTTTGGTATTTTGAAAAAAAAAAAGTATAAATATGCCTTATATAGGTATGGTCCTATACTATATTATTCAAATATAGCATGATAGGTCCACTTTAAATAAACTCACTAATTAATGAAACCAGTTCAATTCACATTATTCTTATTCTTATCATTCTTTATGAGCGCAGTAATGGTAAGGTATCTAATTACTTATTTATCTAGTATTCCATCACTTAATAACAGAGATGGTCAAACTGAAGTAGAGACATGGCAGAAATCCTACAATGAAGCGGAGCAGTGAAGGGTTCTCCGTGAGAGGGCGATCAAGAAAAGAGAGCCAGCGGTGAGGGAGTTTACAGATGAAAAGACACAGAAAGACAGAAGCACAATAACAAGTATATTTAGGTGTTTTTTTGTAAATAACCGACGGTGTCAAGAGGAAGTAAAGTCCCCTGGTTTGTCCCCTACTCTAACTGCCATGAGAAAACTCAAAATCAATTTTCCAAAATCCGACACTAGAGGTGGTCTTAAAAGCATATTTAAAAACGGGGACAGATTGACCTGGGGATTGGCCGCCAAAGCCAGGCGGGCATTTGGTATGATCACCATAGCCATATGAGGCCGGACTCGGAGGGCTTTCCTTTGCTTCAAGCCGTCAGATTGTAAACAAAGTCACGTGACTGGGGGCAGATGACAGCGCTGACTTGGGCTGCGTCTCAGGTCGACTATTTTCATTTCCTCGGTCGTCGGTCGTCGGTATCACCGGAAGTTGATTTGTCTGCGCCATCTTGAGTAACGTCCCATGGCTCTTATTTCTACCGGAGGACCGAGGAGCGAGGAGCGAGGAGCGATAATGGACGAGCGATAACCGAGAAACCACCAGACCATCCTCCGATGAAATCCTCAGATACTCGCTCCGCCCCCTTACTGTGTACCGCTCACTTATTGGACGATGCAGCGCATGCACTGATCTGTTGCTTCTTGACATGAGAGAAGTTTCCCAGCGGAGTGAAGAAAATACATGAAACTCACGAGAGTCACTCCTCAGTCTATACTGTGTTTTGTTTCAATGAATGTATAATTTAGTTACAAATATGTGATATATCTGAACAACAAAGTGGTCAAAAATCATTTTATTCATTTATTGGAAACATTTTCATGATCGCTTTTTTCGTTTATACATTTTAAGAATGGCGTTTATCTTTTTTGAGGATGAGTTCTTATTTTATTTTTATTTATTTGGGTTTACAACAGATGATACAAATGTATATGTCAGTAAATGTGTACTAACAGAGGCGGGGGTGTGTGTGAAAACAACGGGGACAGAGCTGCTGTCAGACATCAGCTGTGCGGTGTCATCACAAACGGACGTCACATGCGGACGACGCAAGTGAGGGACGCAAGGATTCCATTTAATCGACCTGAGATGCAGCCATGGAGTGCGTTTCACTTCGGTTAAATGGATTCCTTGCGTCCCTCACTTGCGTCGTTTCCCTGCGACTAGTCCCTCCCACCAAGGAAGCACAACTGTAAAGGAAAGTAAAACTATACTTACCTTCAAAACCTCTCTTAAAGAGCACCTTCGGGGGAGAGCATTGCAAAACTGGCCCCGGTAATGGTACAAATCTCAACCTGTCGTACAATGGACAGCTTCCCCCCCATCTATGTATATACTCGCATTTTAGACTCTGTTACTAACTGTATATCTGTAGACTTGGTATGTCTTAAATGTCCGGTTAGGATGTATTAGAACGAAATCTAAAATGAAAATTGTAAATAAGCCATCTGTATGTAAAAAAACACCTGTATGTAAATTGTAAATAAGCCATCTGTATGTCAAATATGTCTTATATGTCTTAAATGATATGATGAATTGGAAATGGGGGACCCTGATGTAAACAAGACGAAAGTCTTTCTCTGGTCTGCATCCCCTTAACAATTGTATGTTTTGAGCTGTACTGTACTGTACCCAATATACAAGCTGTTAATAAACTTTTCAATCAATCAATCAAAGACGCAAGGAAACCACGAGAAGCATGGAAATTAGTTTTAAGAGCAATGGGACGTCCTTTCCTCCGGAGCGTCACGTGAAGCGACGTCCGTTTGTGATGACGCTGCACAGCTGATCGTCTGACAGCAGCTCTGTCCCCGTCTGACAGCAGCTCTGTCCCCGTTATTTTCACAAACACCCTCGCCTCTGTTAGTACACATTTACTGACACAAACATTTGTATCATCTGTTGTAGACCCAAATATATAAAATCAAATAAGAACTCATTCTCAAAAAAGATAAACGCCATTCTTAAAATGTATAAACGAACAATAGTTTGATTCATATTGATTAGAGTGCACAATAGAAATAAAATAATTGAGAGAAGAAAAAGAGATATGTTATCTATCATAACCCAGTTAGATTAACATTCATTGGATTGCACACTTAGTTTGTTTGTGTGGATATGTAGCAAATTAACATGTTAAATAGCACTTAATGACTGACTGAATGGAAATGACAATAAATGAAAATGTATAACGAAAAAAGCGATCATGAAAATGTTTCCAATAAATGAATAAAATGATTTTTGACCACTTTTGTTGTTCAGATATATCACATATTTGTAACTAAATGATACATTAATTTAAACAAAACACGGTATAAACTGAGGAGTGAGTCCCGTGAGTTTCATGTGTTTTCTTCACTCCGCTGGGAAACTGCTCTCATGTCAAAAAGCATCAGATCATTGCATGCGCTGCATCGTCCAATCAGTGAGCGATACACAGTAAGGGGGCGGGGAGAGTATCTGAGGATTTCACCGGAGGATGGTCTGGTGGTTCCTCGATTATAGCTCCTCCATTATTGCTCCTCGCTCCTCGCTCCTCGCTCCTCACTCCTCGCTCCGCGCTCCTCCGGCAAAAATAAGGCCATTGGGACGCTACTCAAGATGGCGCAGACAAATCAACTTCCGGTGAGACCGAGACCGAGGAGCGAGGAAATGAAAAATAAGAGAAGTGAGACGCTACAATACTAATTGTGGGCTTATCATGTTTATTCGGCCACAACAGAAAATAAAAAAAAACCTCTCACTCTCTCCAGAGGGGCAGGTCAGACAAAAATGGCAAACGGGCCGTTGCCCGGGCAACATTAGCCCGTACCTGTGCACGTCCCTGTTCATAGGCGACTACAACTCCTGCCGATGCCGAGGCCCAGTTCTCCCTTCCCACCACCCCAGGCTCATTGTCATGGGCGGCGCCAGGATTTTTTTGCTGCAGTAGCTTAGCAGTTGCTATATGACAGCACGGCATTGCTAGTTCATTTTCAAAATAAATAAACAAACAATACCAGTGGGTCAAGCACGAGCCTGTTCATATTGTAGCGTTCACCGCTATTCAAGATCACAGATCACGAGCCTTCAATGTCGAAAACGTTCTCTTTATTTTATGGTATTGATGGCCACAGCCACGCCTTACAGAGCCAATCAATAGTATAACACTCATTATGACTTTTCCCCACACTCTAACACAACTCCTACCGTCTCGTACTCCCTACACACACACCGGAAAACGCACACACACACACACCTGGAAGGGGCGGTCTCTCCCTAACTCCCACCAACAACATTGCCTAAATAACTTTACAAATGTACTAAACTGTGCACATCTGATAACTGAAATGACTATTAACTTGGACACGCTACAATATTATCATTAATATTTACATGAAAACATTCCTTTGACACTTATAACATTTATTTGCAAGGTAAGCACAACCAAAATAAGTTTGTAAAAGCAGAATTTGAACACTGTTTCTGTGCTCCTACAATATTTGTGTATAATACCATTACACCCTAAGCGTACACAATAGCGATCGTTCACTGTTTCAACTGGCATGCTGTGGCATTTAACCTCATCACCACACCGCAAACAGACAGACACACACACACAAACACACACACACACACACAAACACACACATACACACACACACACACACACACACACACACACACACACACACACACACACACACACACACACACACACACAGGGTTGTCCGGCTGGACCGGCTCCGTTGGAGATCGCGGCCGTTTACGCTGACTTGTGAGAAATCTTTCCATTGCTATAGCAACTCCAAGCTACCCCCTGGCGCCGCCCCTGCTCATTGTGCTAGGTAAAACTCTCATTCAATAAAAGTAGTCTTTTAAAGATAAATGCAATTACATTTGAAAAAGTTTTAAACAGAACTGTTACAGATGCAGATGCTTGGTCCAAATTCCATAAAATATACCAACCAGTAGCGCCACACTCAAAATGTACAAAGCCTATTCTTCCACTATTTGCATTCCCACATTATTCACCAAGCCAGCCCATGCTTTAATATAGATATTATGGATATTGTTATAATTCCTGCTGTCTTTTGTGAACTTCTAATTATTTGTAATTTTTCTGTTCCACAGATGCTGTAGTAAACCACCATCCAGGGACCAAGACATCAGATATAAGAAAATCCATTAACACAAGAATTTGTGAGTTAAGGCACCAGGTGAAGCGAAAAAACAAGATGGACGATTAAATAGGGTACAAGACTGTTTTTTTGGCCCTGTTCCGGACCTTGTTTTAATGAGTGATCAGCTCATGTTTAAAGTTGTCCCCAGGTGAAACAAAAAACAAGATTGTTAAATAGGATATCAGACTACTCTTTTTGGCCCTGTATGAAATAACAATGCATCATTTATTAACTATACCTATACAATATGTAATACATTTTCCCTTCATTATGTAATTACACCTCCTTTTGTAATAATTTGCCCATTATGTAATAAACAAGTTCAATGCAAATATGTAATACATGTCGCCACATTTTGAAATATATGATTACATATTGCAGTGGTTATTACAAAATAAGTTGCAAACAATAACATTACAACTGTTTATTTATTTATTCAACCATGAATCATCCTTACTCATTCATTTTAAAATATTTCAGTTGAATATCTTTCATTGGCCAAAACTAGATCAAGTGTTACCATATTCATTAGCCAACATGTATATCAACATCCATTTTGGGATGTATTTACAGTTTGGTTATGGTTACATAATGAATATTACAGTTTTTTAAAAGTGCAACTCACGCATTTTGTAATAACCATTGCAAAATATAATTTATTACAAAATGAAGGGAAATGTATTTTATATTGTGTTCAGGCTGTTGATTACAGAATGCAGCAAATTATTACAAAATTTGGGTTTTATTACTTAATTACGTGAAAATGTTCTTGAGTCATTACATAATGTGTTGTTTATAGGCCTTTTCTTTTATTCTTTCCTTGTCCATCTTTTAATGAGTATTTTGATAACTGTTACACATTGATAGAAAAAACGAATTAAAGCTTTTCTTTTATCAGAACATGCATTTCTCCTCATTGTGAACATATATTGCACTCATGTTCAGAATATATGGTACGTTTCATAACAAAAGAATGGGGTTGCTAAGCCGTTGCTAGGCCAATTGTTGGAGTTGCTATAGCAACTCCAAGCTACCCCCTGGCGCCGCCCCTGCTCATTGTGCTAGGTAAAACTCTCATTCAATAAAAGTAGTCTTTTAAAGATAAATGCAATTACATTTGAAAAAGTTTTAAACAGAACTGTTACAGATGCAGATGCTTGGTCCAAATTCCATAAAATATACCAACCAGTAGCGCCACACTCAAAATGTACAAAGCCTATTCTTCCACTATTTGCATTCCCACATTATTCACCAAGCCAGCCCATGCTTTAATATAGATATTATGGATATTGTTATAATTCCTGCCGTCTTTTGTGAACTTCTAATTATTTGTAATTGTTCTGTTCCACAGATGCTATATAAACCACCATCCAGGGACCAAGACATCAGATATAAGAAAATCCATTAACACAAGCATTTGTGAGTTAAGGCACCAGGTGAAGCGAAAAAACAAGATGGACGATTAAATAGGGTACAAGACTGTTTTTTTGGCCCTGTTCCGGACCTTGTTTTAATGAGTGATCAGCTCATGTTTAAAGTTGTCACCAGGTGAAACAAAAAACATGATCAAGTGTTACCATATTCATTAGCCAACATGTATATCAACATCCATTTTGGGATGTATTTACAGTTTGGTTATGGTTACATAATGAATATTACAGTTTTTTTAAAGTGCAACTCACGCATTTTGTAATAACCATTGCAAAATATAATTTATTACAAAATGCAGGGAAATGTATTTTATATTGCGTTCAGGCTGTTGATTACAGAATGCAGCAGATTATTACAAAATGTGGGTTTTATTACTTAATTACGTGAAAATGTTCTTGAGTCATTACATAATGTGTTGTTTATAGGCCTTTTCTTTTATTCGTTCCTTGTCCTTCTTTTAATGAGTATTTTGATAACTGTTACACATTGATAGAAAAAAACGAATTAAAGATTTTCTTTGATCAGAACATGCATTTCTCCTCATTGTGAACATATATTGCACTCATGTTCAGAATATATGGTACGTACATGGTCTTTTACAAATCGGAATATATAGCGCATACATGTCCCAATATAATTCTGAATATATAGCGCATACATGTCCCAATATAATTGTGAATATATATAGTACATACATGTCCCCATACAAATCTGAATATATAGCACATACATGTCCCAATATAATTCTGAATATATAGTACATGTCCCCATATAAATCTTAATATATAGTAAATGTATGTACACATATACACAACCAATATATTATATATATTTACATATATTACTCAATATATGAAAAGCGGCAATTACTGATATATTTTCCCATAATATTAATATATTAACACAATATATTATTCTATATATCTTCAATATATTGTAATATATTAACACAATATATCATTCTATATATCTTCAATATATTTTGTAGATATGAATATATATTTTTTTCCTGTTGATTATTAATCAGTATCAGTTGGTGTAGCCAACAGCAATATTTACTTTATTAAATCTTTTGAATTAACCAGTAAATCAGAAAACTAAATAATGTAATATATTGACAGTTAATATATGGGGAAATATATTTTCTTTGCGTAAGGGGGGAGAGAGGAGAGGTGGCTTGGGGGGGGGTGAAGGAGGAGGGAAAAGGGAGAGCAGGCAGGGGGTAGTCCTCATTATTTGCAGGGAGCAAATTCATAATAAATGTCCCCATTCTACAAAATCGGGTCGAGATGATTGACAGTACTTTACGCCATGCCGAACAAAAGCCCCGATTTGAACAGAATACCAGATGAATGGGGCTCATTTTACAGGGTAATTGTACTCCAACGGATGTGCTAATTGTGCTGGGTTAAACTGGATGCTGGTGGACTCCTGTGATACAGAGCTTATTCTTGCCTAATGACTGTTAATGATGGTTCAGAGAGACTTGTCTAGAGCTTGAGAGGGAGAGGTTTGTACTGGAGCTGGCTTGATTGCAGGGCAGGTGTGTCGATTGTTGATTTGGTCCAGGTGAGTAAAAGCAGGAGAGAAGACAGGAGGGGGAAGGGGGAAAACAGACAAAACGCACCAAGCACCCGTCATTCATACTGAAAACAGACAAATTAAATAAAACAGACTCATACTATGCATATGTGGCAGCGGCCGCATATGAAATGTATTTATTTAACATTAGTTTGGTTAAACCACTATGTCCGACAACGCCACCCCGGGAATTTCCCCCAGGGAAATATAACAAGTTTTAAGTCACTAGGACACACAGGTTCGGTTACTCATGGAACAAGAGACGGGTTTCAATTATCAAAAATAGAACAGTTTATTTTGTACAATAGTAAAAATACAATTTAAAAACAATCACACAGGGCTATATCCAAAGGGGAAAACTAACAAGGGGCTGAGGCTTACCAGTGGGGGAGAGGGTCAACGAGTGAGTGGAGTCATCCCGCAAAAACAAACCTAAGTCAACCCGGTCACACGTGTTCCACACTCACACAATCACACGGAGAAAATATCCAGAAACCCGGGGGGAGCACAGCACACGGAAAGGGGGGATACCACCACCCCAGACACCAACACCACCACCTTCAGCTCTCAGTAACTAAAACAGGAAAAAAGGGAAAACACAATAAGTGGGGGCAAAAGCACAGAATAACTCAAAATGAAATAAACCAAAATTAGCCGCAGCCGTACGGGCAATCATTCGGCATCAAGAAAAACTATACAAAAAGCAAAGGATGAAAACCTAAACCAAAACAGTTTTCATCAATAAACAAAAATGAATTAACCAAAGATATATCGACACTATGTAAATAAGCCAAATGTAAAGAAAGAAAATAACGAAAGAAAATAGGAATAAATAAAATAAACTATTAATGAAAAAGAACAAAGTAAACAAAATAGTTTAAATCCAGTGAAGGAAAGAATAACTAAACAGAGTGAGTTAGCCCAGCAGTCCAGTCACTAAAATCCCACTAGGGGAGCAGACCTACAGAGTAGGCAACGCCAAACCGGCCCAACCACAGTAGCCAAAAGCAAACAATTGATGTAGCACTTTGCAGCACGTAGGATCAGCAGTACAGGTGATGATACTGCCGTAGGCAACGCCAAACCGGCCCAGACACAATAGCCAGAAGCAAACAATTGATGTAGCACTTAGCAGCACACAGGATCAGCAGTACAGGTGATGACACTGCCGTAGGCAACGCCAAACCGGCCCAGACACAATAGCCAGAAGCAAACAATTGATGTAGCACTTAGCAGCACACAGGATCAGCAGTACAGGTGATGACACTGCTGTCAGAAACACGTCTTTTTCGGTGCAGCAAAACAGCAGCGGTTCTTTTAAAGCCTTAGCTTGGCCCTAGATTAATAAACACAAAAATATAATATTAATGTTACATTAATAGGAAAGGTGTGGTGAATGGACTGAACAAATCGTTGTACATCCGATCAGGCTGAGAGGAGAGAGTGTCATGCTCTCAACCTGGTCTCACCAGAATGCGTGACTCCACCACGACTCCTTAACACCGCAGTGCGTGGTGGAGTCAAGAACTTTGCTACATTTACGTGTCGGGACCACGCAAACAACCCCAATGTAAAGTGAATGAGGCTCCTTTGTCGTGGTGCACACACGCATTTCTACAACGTCCCGCAGTGAGCTTTTATTCTATAAAACGTTTTTAAAATCTACTTTATAGCTTGTAGTAACTCACGGGAGGCTTCTTTTATTTTATTTGAATTCATAATAATTTTTATTTTTCGTCAGAATGTATTATGGTGCATTATTTACCAATTTTTGTTCTCAAAAAACAGTGCATTGTGTGTAATACAACTGTGATTTTTATTAAATTAGTTAGTTTTTAAGGAAGGCCAGAGCTTCAGCTGTGTCAAATAGATTGTTCCCTTTAGTTAACGTTATTTAAAAGATAATTATATTCCTATTTGATCAAGTCCCCTTTATTGTATTACGGACCCAGAGAGCAATGTGAGCGTCCATTCCCATTGGATAACGGAGGATTTTACACCCGGAAGTAAGTATTCTCCTTACTGTCGATTGATTTTATTTACAGTGATATCTGCACTACTCATCAACTCAAAAACACCAGATTATCCTTGTTAATTACACAACATTGATTGGTTTAAATTGTGTGCAATGCTTTTGTATTTTCCCCTTTCGATTCGGAGAAACAAATATTTTTTCGGAGTTTTTGGATGGCAGAAGACACTACACTACCCAGAATCCTCAGCTATGGGATTACACCATGTGCTTCGAACGTGTCCTACCCCCCCCCCCCCCCCCCCCCCCCCCCCCCTTAGGTCACAGGCTCCTCCAACAGTGCAACACAATAAAACAGATACACAGACAAAATAGTGCAGTAAATACAAAAAGAAAAATAGTAAAATAGTAAAAAGTGAAATAGTGCAATAAGAGTCTATATACAAGTGATTGGAATATGATATATTAGATAAATAATTTCTAAGTAGCAGCCAGATGAATGTTATGGATGTTGTTTCAAAGTTCAGATGTTTAATAGTCTTATGGCCTGTGGGATGAAGCTGTCCCTGAGTCTGGTGGTTTTAGTCCGGATGCTGCGGTACCGCCTGCCAGACGGCAGCAGACAGAACAGTTTGTGGCTGGGGTGATGGGGGTCTTTTATAATCCTGAGGGCTTTCTTTAAGGTTAACCTGGTATTTTTACTCCACTACATTTATTTTAGTTACTTTACAGATTTGGATTAATGATATGAAATATAAACAACCCTTAAATCAGACTTTAGTTACACCTGAGTAAAATTCAGTGAAGGTGATTGTCAAGTGTCAACGGAGACTTCAACGGAGACTTCGAAATCAACGGAGACTTCGACATTCCCCCGAGGACGCCTCGGCAGACAGACACGCATGAGGCAGTGACGAGAGGAAGTGAACCGAGATCCGAGGGAACAAATATCCGCCATGTTGTTAGCCACCCTGCTAGCATATCAACGGCTAAAGATACAACGGAGCCTCCCTCCCCCCACCACCCCACCCCCCACCACCACCTCACCGCTCCAAGCACCACGGCAGACAAAGACAAATATCTGCAAGCTGACGACATTGTGCATTTAAGCAACAAAAATGGACTACATATTTTTCATCTGAACACTAACAGCCTGAGACACAAACTGGCTGAACTCAGGCAACTATTCATGAACGGTAAGGCAAGCATATTATGCTTTTCTGAGACCAAATTGGACAATTCCATTACAGATTCAGAGATTGAAATTGAAGATTATCTTGTAGTGAGAAGGGACAGGAATGTGAATGGAGGTGGTGTCTGCATGTACATACATAAAGACACCAATTTCAAAAACCGTACTGACCTGCAGCATGAAAATATTGAATCTGTGTGGGTTGAAATTCTTTTTGACAATGCTAAATCTGTAATAGTCGGGACAATCTATAGACCACCGGAACAGAGTGACTTTTATGATACATTAGATGGGTGTTTGGCTGATGTGGGGGATGTAGAGACAATTATTATTGGAGACTGGAACACGGTTTTTTTCACAAACATAGCCACAACTCTTGTAAATAAATTACCCTCCCACTCAGGGCTTTTTGGAGTAGATCACATCTTGACCTACTACAAAAACCTAGGGGTACGCAAAGATGATTTCAGTCTAGCAAGGGTAACAACAGCAGAGGTACTCATTAAACTGAGCACCCTCAAACCTAACAAGGCCACTGGCCACGACAATATCCCCTCCAAATTCCTCAGAGACACAGCAACCGCCATCTCACCAGTCATAGCTCACATAATTAACCTCTCCATAAAACAGGGAAAAGTACCCAAAGACTTCAAAATTGCAAGAGTAACCCCCCTGCACAAAAAGGGCAGCAAATTGGACCCAGGCAACTACCGCCCTGTTTCTATACTTACCTCCATCTCGAAAGTCATGGAAAAAATAGTATATGAACAGGTCGAAAAGTACCTTGCGGAAAAGAAACTAATCTATGAATTTCAATCTGGCTTTAGAACATCCCACTCCACTGACACATGCCTTCTTTATTTGAACGACCACATAAAACAAGAGGTGGACGAGGGTAAATACTGCGGCATGGTGATGCTGGACCTACAAAAGGCTTTCGACACTGTCAATCACCCCATTCTGATTGACAAGCTAAAAGCAATTGGTTTTGATAAACTATCGGTGAGCTGGATGCAATCGTACCTGGAGGGGAGAGAACAGATGGTGGAGGTAAACGGTACTCTGTCCCCCCCCCTCCCAGTGAGCTGTGGTGTTCCACAAGGAAGCATATTAGGTCCGTTACTGTTCCTAATTTATGCAAATGACATGTCATCAGCATGTGACTGCAACTTGTTCCTGTTCCCGGACGACT
This sequence comes from Trematomus bernacchii, assembly GCF_902827165.1. Classification (NCBI taxonomy): domain Eukaryota; kingdom Metazoa; phylum Chordata; class Actinopteri; order Perciformes; family Nototheniidae; genus Trematomus; species Trematomus bernacchii. Next base: position 10,173,182 of record NW_022987714.1, on the reverse strand, counting down.
CAGCCCTGCTGGTCTCTGACAGGAGCAGATTGCAGGTTGATAAAACACTCAGCTCCGAGCTCGGCAGAATCTGCACCTGGCTCGCCGATAATAAATTATCATTACACCTGGGTAAAACAGAGTCCATTCTCTTCGGTTCAAAACATAATCTCAGCAAATCCGACGACTTCTCAGTTGCAGTGGGTGACATTATAGTCACAAGTAAGAAGGAAATTAAATACCTAGGATCTATTCTTGAGGCAAACCTCTCCTGTGACAAAATGGCATCCAATGTAATAAAAAAAGTCAATCAAAGAATTAGATTCCTATACCGGATCTCCTCTCTGGTAAACAAAAACACCCTGAAAACTCTGGCAGGAGCACTCATTCAAGGGTACTATGACTATGCTTGCACGTCATGGTACCATAGCACCTCCAAGGCGCTAAAAATAAAACTTCAAACATCGCAAAATAAACTGGTCAAACTACTGCTTGACCTTTCATCTAGAACCCACCTCACCTCTGCCCACTTTGACAACCTAGGATGGCTTAGAGTAGACGACAGAGTACAGCTACTTGCAATGGGCCTGGTCTACAAGATCCACTACACCTCTATGGTACCCATGTACATGTCAAAATTCTTCCCAAAGGTCAAGGAATACCATGATCATAACACAAGAGGGAGCTCCACAAATCATGTAAAACCCAGATTTGGCACAAAAAAAGGGGAATACACGTTTCGCAATTATGCCACATCAAGGTGGAACGCACTTCCCACAACTGTAAAGGAAAGTAAAACTATACTTACCTTCAAAACCTCTCTTAAAGAGCACCTTCGGGGGAGAGCATTGCAAAACTGGCCCCGGTAATGGTACAAATCCCAACCTGTCGTACAATGGACAGCTTCCCCCCCCCATCTATGTATATACTGGCATTTTAGACTCTGTTACTAACTGTATATCTGTAGACTTGGTATGTCTTAAATGTCCGGTTAGGATGTATTAGAACGAAATCTAAAATGAAAATTGTAAATAAGCCATCTGTATGTAAAAAACCAACTGTATGTAAATTGTAAATAAGCCATCTGTATGTCAAATATGTCTTATATGTCTTAAATGATATGATGAATTGGAAATGGGGGACCCTGATGTAAACAAGACGAAAGTCTTTCTCTGGTCTGCATCCCCTTAACAATTGTATGTTTTGAGCTGTACTGTACTGTACCCAATATACAAGCTGTTAATAAACTTTTCAATCAATTCAATCAATCAATCAACAATCAGGCGAGATATTTGGTAGTGGGTGCTTGAGAAGACTAAATATTTATCTGCAGATCCCTATAAAGTATATTCATTACTCGTTATTCTCTACTAATAGTTAATTAAAAACTGTATATAATGGCTATTTTGCACATCCCTTTCAAGATTTCAAGATTTTCTAAGGTTTATTGACATATCATATACACAACTACGGTGTAGTTATGCAATGAATGAAAAACTTGGGTCACAGGTTCCTCAACAGTGCATTACAAGACATCTATCGATATCTGTGTACCTCCACCATTAAACATATCCTGCACATTTCTTATACTATCTATATACATCTTATAAGAGTATAATTAATATGTATAATATCAGTTAAAATAAGTGCTTCAACATAGTTAACATTGCAGGAAAGTTGATTGTCAAGTTCCAAAACAAACCATGCCTGACGTTAGACGTTAAGTACTTTGTCAGGCTTAATATCTGTAGATACCCCCAAAGCTTTTTTCTTATTTAAAAGAAGACCTTAACCGAAAGTATTCTTTAATGTTTAAATAAAGCCTTATTAGTTTGTCTGTTTTGCACATCCTCCTATCAGGCACTAAACTGTTTTATTGTAGAGATCACTTACAGTATCTTCTTGATATTTTCTATTCTATATTATTTATATCATTGACCTTCCACTTTCCCACTATATTAAGAGTATGTACTCTTAATATTTAAATGTTTTCATCAAATATAACACATTCAAAATGCTTTACAAAAATGAAAGACATTAAGAAAAAGGCATTTTAAAAAAGTCATTAAAAAGCAACACAATCTACCTGCATTGCAATTACTCTAAACGTGTAATAACGTGCTTTAACCAGTAGGAGGTGCGGGTTAAAAAGCTGTCAAGTTTATAGTGTTAACAAAATAAAATATACTGCTGTTTCTGGTTTAGTTTACGACGGATATATTCTGTTATTGTTTTGATATTTGTAACACAAAAGCGATGTAAAAAACCCACAGCAACACAGAAAAGATGGTCTTAACATGACCCAGCGGTCTAGTAGTTAATAAAAAACAATAATATCAAAACAAATTATTACTACTAACTTTATTGTGAAATTAAAACAGAACGGTAAAAGAATAGTTTCCGGTCTATTCTGAGGCCCGATCTCTGTAGATAAATAAAGAACTACGACAGATGTGTAATGTTTAATGCAGCCAAACCATTCATTACAATGTGTTAACATTTTCAAAGAGTAAAGCAAGCACTGCTGAATAAAGTATGATTTTATCTTTTACGAAACGTTTTTTTTCCATATGGAATGCAGTTGGAGGTCAACCAATCACAGAGCTTGAGGCAAAGCGGAACAATAGCTGAGGATTCTGGGAAGTGTAGTGTCTTCGGCCATCCTAAACTCTGAACACATATTTGTTTCTCCGAATCGAAGGGGAAAATTACAAAAGCATTATACACAATTTAAACCAATCAATGTTGTGTAATTAACAAGGATAATCTGGTGTTTTTGAGTCGATGAGTAGTGCAGATATCACTGTAAAATCAATCGACAGCAAGGAGAATACTTACTTCCGGGTGTAAAATCCTCCATTATCCAATGGGAATGGACGCTCACATTGCTCTCTGCGTCCGTAATACAATAAAGGGGACATGATCAAATAGGACTATAATTATCTTTTAAATAACGTTAACTAAAGGGAACAATCTATTTGACTCAGCTGAAGCTCTGGCCTTCCTTAAAAACTAACTAATTTAATAAAAATCACAGTTGTATTACACACAATGCACTGTTTTTTGAGAACAAAAATTGGTAAATAATGCACCAAAATACATTCTGACGAAAAATAAAAATTATTATGAATACAAATAAAATAAAAGAAGCCTCCCGTGAGTTACTACAAGCTATAAAGTAGATTTTAAAAACGTTTTATAGAATAAAAGCTCACTGCGGGACGTTGTAGAAATGCGTGTGTGCACCACGACAAAGGAGCCTCATTCACTTTACATTGGGGTTGTTTGCGTGATGCCGACACGTAAATGTAGCAAAGTTCGTGACTCCACCACGCACTGCGGTGTTAAGGAGTCGTGGTGGAGTCACGCATTCTGGTGAGACCAGGTTGCATGCTCTCTATGTTACGGCTGCTTGACAGGCGTCACCAGGAAGACCCTCCGCTATGCAAGACAAAACGTGACTACACGTAAGTATGATGGAGAATTTGCGGAACTTTACCTGAAGCCAGCTATTCTCCTACAACATACCTACGCCGGTGGCGGAAGCAAAACACGGCAAGAACGGAAGTGGGCAGGTCTGGGCCGGTCTCGGCACCAACAAACAAGAGGCCGCCAGCTAGAAGCCTCTGCCCCCTTTATGCGCTTTTGTGCTACGGCCGCATCATATTCATCATGTAATGCCTGTAAGACAAATCTGATTGGACGTATCTGTCACTTTGATGTGGGTCCAGAGTGCGAGTGGCCCTGAGATTGCCAACTTGCAGCATTATGAAACAAAAATATATTGGAATATATTGGAAAATATAATACAATATTATTCTGCCCTTGCAAGAATACTTTTGGATTGCAGGCTTGGCAGATAGCTTAAATCTTCCGGACAAAATTAGAAAAGTGCCGGTCAGAGGTCTTCTTTGTTATTTATTGAGCTTTAAAACAAATTGATAACGACTCTATATAATAATATAAGAATAAAAAACGGAGCCTCTCTTTTCCTCCCCCTCTTCTGACAGCCCAGCAGCTGATCTCTGAGCAGGAGACGTGGGGAGAGGGAGGCGGGGCTATTTCATCGTTATCAGAAAATGATCGTATAGAGCAGGGGTCGGCAACCCCTGGCACGCGGCACCGTAGCCAGTGGCACACTAGGAATAAGTCGAATAAGTGTGCAAAATATTTAAATTGTATTTTCGGATCCTGAACGAGACCGCCGCCAGAGCGCGTCTCCCCGTTACCTGCAGAAGGAAGCCATGCACGCAACGCAGCCCCGCTCTCTTTAACTCCAGGTGACTTTCTGCCGCTTTCCTCCGTGGTGCAGTGCTGATCGTTTCACCACGGAAGAAAGCACTTCACAAATTGCAGTACCCATAAGGAGCTTTACAAATGTCGCAGTTTTTGCGTGGCTGTGTGTGTCTTTAGTTGAAAGCCCAGTGGCGATCTGCTCATCTCTCATTGAAATAATATGCTACAAAGGGGCGGACTGGCCATCTGTGTGTTGAACTTTCCTGTCGGCTCCCAGACCGTAGTCGAGGAGGGCAGAAGCAACGAGCTTCAGGTTCAATAACCCACTTTAGCTTAAATGACTGGAGAGAGGCGAGCTCTTCTTGAGAGGCCGTTGCATTTATTTAGCTGTTCTTCTGTTTCACAAAATACATCACAGACCTCTGTTTTTCTGCTGCCTCGTTTCACTTCCAGAAACATACTCACACGCACACGCCACACCCCTCTCTCTCTCTCTTAAAGGGACAGCGATCTCATCTCACTCTGCATGACCCTAATATCATAACATGTGTGTTCTGGATCTATCCACCTTGGGACCCGTTATCGTTTGCAGGGTCCGTTTCTATCGTTTTGGCCTTGTGTAAACTAAAGGGCTATACGCAAGAGAAACTATGCGGATACAACCCGTATCGTCCTCGTGTAAACGGGGTCTTAGACTAAAGTTAACTATCTAAACACTCAGAGTCCTTTACCTCACTGAGCCTATCAGCCTCCACCCTTGTTGTAGAAACATCTTCTTCTTATATCCGTTAGAGCAGCTAGCACCAGATGCTAATAACAACAGCTCCCTCGCTCGCTCCCATGCTCACTCGCACTTTGGCTGTGAGCTGCGGGCGCCTGATAAGCCAACATCCCCCACTTTCATCACTTACAGCGCCCATCATACAGGGCAAATGAAATGTGTAACCGGGGTGAAAAGGTTGTTACATTTACTTAATTATGAATGTTGTTACATCTAGGCCGAAAATGAGGATGAGCACCAATGGCCGACCGCCTATTTCGCCTATGCCAAAAACCGGCCCTGCCTTTAGTCCTCATCTCCACATGTCCCTGAAACTGATCCATACTGATCTGCTTTGATGATATGTATATTACTGAATTACTTTACAAGGAGATATACAAATGCATGTATAGACATACTATATACGCACCTGTATAAGTGTTTGTCATAGTAATTTTCTCGATAACTATTTTGTTATGTAATGGGTTTTTTTTGTATTGAATTGGTCAGGTTTGACTCGGGTTTGCAAACTTTTACAGGAGGTTTATTCGTAACTATAGCCACATTGCAGACCCTCTAACAGCTCTCACTTCCACTTCCAAAATGTTTAGGTGGACCCCTGAGGCTGAAGGAGCCTTTCAGGATCTAAAGACCAGTTTCACCTCTGCCCCTTTCCTCATCCAACCAGACCCCTCCAAGCAGTTTGTAGTGGAAGTGGATGCGTCTGACAGTGGAGTGGGAGCTGTCCTCTCTCAACGGTCCTCTGAGGATGGTAAGATGCATCCCTGTGCTTTTCTGTCTCACCGTCTCTCCCCAGCACAAAGAAATTATGATGTGGGAAATCGTGAGCTCTTCGCTGTAAAGTTGGCTTTGGAGGAGTGGCAGCACTGGCTGGAGGGATCTGAGCAACCCTTCCTAGTATGGACTGCCCACAAGAACCTGGCTTATATCCAGACCGCCAAGCGCCTCAATGCCGTCAAGCCAATTGGGCAATTTTCTTTGGCCGCTTCAATTTTGTGCTCTCCTACAGACCCGGAACCTGGAACGCCAAGCCTGATGCCCTTTCCCGTCAGTTTGCTCTAGAGGGAGATTCCAACCTCACCCCCTATACCATCCTTCCAGCTAATTGTGTCGTCGGTGCAGTCACTTGGGAGATTGAGGGTGAGGTGAAAACCACACAGCAGAACCAACCAGACCCAGGTGGCGGCCCTCCGGGCCGTGTTTTTGTTCCAGATTCCATTCTTCAGTGGGCTCATTCCTCAAACCTAACCTGCCACCCTGGTATTTCCCACACTCTGGTTTTTCTCCCTAGACGTTTTTGGTGGCCATCCATGGAGATGGACACAAAGTCCTTTGTCCTTGCCTGCCCTGTCTGTGCTCAAAATAAGTCTTCCACTCAGCTGTGGAGTCTATTTTTATATAACATTACAAGACTGATTCTTATTATTACATTATATGCTTATTTGTGCTCATGAAATGTTGCTATGACTTTGGAATAAATAGACAAAATCACCAATCCCAAGCTTTGATGGGTTGGATAGGAAACAAAGGGAAAAGTCACAGAAGAAAGTTTTAGCTTGCAATAGAAAGTAGCAAGGTCAGGAGCAGACACTGTAAGAGGACAATGAGTTAGAAGTCAGAACAGAACATTGCTCACATCATAGCCTATTTTATTTATTTTTTAAAACAAGAACATTAAATAGGCCTAACAACTGTTGGGTTCAGAATTCTGAACCCAACAGTTGTGGAAGTCCCTCCCTACTCTGGCACCATCATACTAATTTGTTTTCTCTAACGTTTCTTCAGATATAGCGGGAAACCATAATGTTGCTTCCTAGCTTTTCGGGGGAGCGCGGCTCCCATACAAAGTCAAGGCCGGTGCGATGTGCTGTTCTGACTACCTCTTTGTGTTCTCTCAGTCTATGCACTCGACCTTGTTACTTTCAATATTGCAAGCTAAACACTTTCTCATGTGACTTTTCCCTTTGTTCCTGTCCTCCCCATCAAAACTTGGGGGGGGGGGGGGGGGGGTGATTGAGTCTATTTATTCCAAAGTCACAGCCACATAAATGAGCACAATAAGCTTATAATGTAATAATAAGAATCAGTCTTTCTAATGTTATATAAAAATAGACTCCACACAACATTTGGAGAACTATTAACATGAAATTAAGATAAAAAAAAGTACAACAAATATGATTAAAGAATGGTGAATGACACATTGTCTTCTTCAGTGATTCTTTGCTGATTCTTAAGAATTATAATTTGGAGTCTTAATTTCTTCTTCTCCAGCTCAATTTTGTCGTGTTCCGCTCTCAGTTTTGCGGTCTCCACCTCCACACGAACTATCTCTTTCTCCACCAGTTCCCGCTGTAGCTCTGTAAAATCCCTCTTTCTTTTTCGGGGTGTGGGCGTCATTTGGGATTCCTCTTGAGTCATCGCTGACGCTGTGGGTGTGGGACTTCCCTCTTCTCTGTACTCTGCGGTACACACCGTGAACTCTCGCCGCCGTGGCTTGCAGTATCTTGTTGACTGGGAGGGTTTTGGCCCGGAGGAGAGGTGCTGGGGACCTCGCCGTCTGATCCTGAACCCTGCTCTTGTCCGGGAGTTCCATCGCCGGCACCCTGATAAGCCCGGTGGGTCGCCCGAATGCATATTCTTCTGAGCCTATCACCGCCAGGGGGCACCCTATAAAGGGGCAGAGGCTTCTAGTTGGCGGCCTCTTGTTTGTTGGTGCCCAGACTTGCCCACTTCCGTTCTTGCCGTGTTTTGCTTCCGCCACCGGCGTAGGTATGTTGTAGGAGAATAGCTGGCTTCAGGTAAAGTTCCTCAAATTCTCCATTGTAGTGATCACTGATTGACATCATTCACTCATGGAACTACAGGGTGGGGGTATTGTTTCCGCACGGACATATATGTTGTTGGTACTTACTGTGTGCCCTCCTTTCTTCTTCCTCTTGTCTTCCCGGGCTTCGACCCGACAACATGTGCATTTCTGCTGCTCAATAAAGCCAGCTTTGTACCTTCATTGCACCGCCTCATACTCCCTTCTCTCGGCACTACATTGGTGACCCTGACATAAGTCTCGCGAAGTATCCGAGACTGAACCGAACATGGCAAAAAACGCAGTATTTTTCGAAATGCCGGAGATTTTTGGAGACGTCCGTGGCTGCATGGTGCGCACAGACTGAGGCTCGGTTCGCCCTCCGCGGAATGGCCGAGGACGACGCTCGCCATTTCCACATCGTTTCGGCACTGGGAGACAGTAAGCCTTCCGACCACATGGAAATGATGGACGACCTGCTAGGTACGGAAGAACCCGACTTCTCGTTCATGGAACTGTTTCTTCGGGACATGCAGCTGCATGTCCAGGTTGCGCTAGCTAAGACAACTAGTGTTGAGCCCCGCGCTTTAGCCGAAGAGGCTAGCCGGTTCTTCCTGGCCGCCCGCTGATTTAACCCTGAGGTGCTGGCCACTACACGCAGCGGCACCTTCCCTGGTGGGGGCACGCCACCTAGCAGAGGCTCCGGGGCCGACGACATCAGCTAACAGCTAACCACGACAGCTAACGGCTAGCAGCTACCGACGGCTAACAACGACAGCTAACAACAGCTAACCACGACAGCTAACGGCTGGCAGCTACTGACGGCAAACAACGACAGCTAACAACGACAGCTAACAACGGCTAACGACGACAGCTAACGACTGGCTGCTAACGGCTATCGACATCCAACTGTTAACCCCTTTTTTTGTGGTGCCGGAGAGGAGGTTCGACTAAGTCTGGTCGGCCTCGTGTGGATCCTCTCACAATTTCGCCCACCTGTTTTTGATCGTGGACAGGACGACCCTTTTGAGCTTTTTCTGGTGCCTGAGAGGAGGTTCGACCATGTCTGGTCGGCCTCGTGTGGACCCTCTCGCTTTTTCACCACCTCGACGGTGGCTTCGGACGTCGCCCACGCTTTCATCGGCGCCTGGGTGGCGCGCTTCTGGACCCTGTCTCGCCTCGACAGTTTCGGACGTCGCCCATGCCTTCATCGGCCCGTGGGTGGTGTGCTTCGGGACCCTGTCTGGCCTCTTCCCTCGCCTCGACGGTTTCGGACGTCGCCCATGCCTTCTTCGGCCCGTGGGTGGCGCGCTTCTGGACCCTGCCTGGCCTCTCCTCTAACCGCGGCTCACGGTTCGCCTCAACGGCGGCTTCGGATGTCGCCCCGTCTGACCCCGTCTGGCCTCTCCCCTGTCCACGGCTCCTTCCTCCCGGGGATACTGCTCCTGCCCCCCAGGGATACCGCTCCATCCTTCCGGGGACTTCATGCCCGCCGCCGCTGTGCCTTCACCTGCGGCCGGGCAGCGCTCCTCCCTGCTGGGGACCACCGGGATATTCACGCCCGTCCCCACGTCGCAGCACAGCGACCCAGCTTTCTACGGCTGGCGGATGTTGTCTTCATTCGCCACGACGCCTACCACGGCCCCCTGCGGCCCCCATACGAGGGTCCGTTCCATGGCCCGCCCCCCACCCCCCGGTGGGGATGCCCTCGCCCTCGTTGGGGCTCCTACGCTCTCCTGCGGCCCCCTTCCGACGGCCCGTTCCATGCCCCGGCCCTCGCCTGCAGCCCCGCCCTCCTCGGCCCCTGTGGTGCTTCCTCCCGGACGCGAGGATTGTGTCCATGGTTGAATTCTGGGGGGGCTTGTGTAGTGATCACTGATTGACATCATTTACTCATGGAACTACAGGGTGGGGGTATTGTTTCTGCACGGAAATATATGTTGTTGGTACTTACTGTGTGCCCTCCTTTCTTCTTCCTCTTGTCTCCCCGGGCTTCGACCCGACAACATGTGCATTTCGGTGCAATGAAGGTACAAAGCCAGCTTTGTACCTTCATTGCACCGCCTCCGACTCCCTTCTCTCGGCACTACACCATCATACTTCTCTTTAGATCCTGAAAGGCTCCTTCAGCCTCAGGGGTCCACCTAAACATTTTGGAAGTGGAAGTGAGAGCTGTTAGAGGGTCTGCAATGTGGCTATAGTTACGAATAAACCTCCTGTAAAAGTTTGCAAACCCGAGTCAAACCTGACCAATTCAATACAAAAATAAACCATTACATAACAAAATAGTTATCGAGAAAATGACTATGACAAACACTTATACAGGTGCGTATATAGTATGTTTATACATGCATTTGTATATCTCCTTGTAAAGTAATTCAGTAATATACATATCATCAAAGCAGATCAGTATGGATCAGTTTCAGGGACATGTGGAGATGAGGACTAAAGGCAGGGCCGGTTTTTGGCATAGGCGAAATAGGCGGTCGCCTAGGGCGCCAGATCTGGGGGGGCGCTGCGCTGGTAGCTCTGGCAGGGAAAAAAACATTTTTGACCATTGGTGCTCATCCTAATTTTCGGCCTAGATGTAACAACATTCATAATTAAGTAAATGTAACAACCTTTTCACCCCGGTTACACGTTTCATTTGCCCTGTACGATGGGCGCTATAAGTGATGAAAGTGGGGGATGTTGGCTTATCAGGCGCCCGCAGCTCACAGCCAAAGTGCGAGTGAGCATGGGAGCGAGCGAGGGAGAGAGGGAGAGAGAGAGAGGGTGCACCGGTACCGGCTCTGTTGTTATTAGCATCTGGTGCTAGCTGCTCTAACGGATATAAGAAGAAGATGTTTCTACAACAAGGGTGGAGGCTGATAGGCTCAGTGAGGTAAAGGACTCTGAGTGTTTAGATAGTTAACTTTAGTCTAAGACCCCGTTTACACGAGGACGATACGGGTTGTATCCGCATAGTTTCTCTTGCATATAGCCCTTTAGTTTACACAAGGCCAAAACGATAGAAACGGACCCCGCAAACGATAACGGGTCCCAAGGTGGATAGATCTGCAAACGGAACGCTCTGGGGGGGGGAAACGGCTCTGTGTGTAAGCCTCTATACGATCATTTTCTGATAACGATGAAATAGCCCCGCCTCCCTCTCCCCACGTCTCCTGCTCAGAGATCAGCTGCTGGGCTGTCAGAAGAGGGGGAGGAAAAGAGAGGCTCCGTTTTTTATTCTTATATTATTATATAGAGTCGTTATCAATTTGTTTTAAAGCTCAATAAATAACAAAGAAGACCTCTGACCGGCACTTTTCTAATTTTGTCCGGAAGATTTAAGCTATCTGCCAAGCCTGCAATCCAAAAGTATTCTTGCAAGGGCAGAATAATATTGTATTATATTTTCCAATATATTCCAATATATTTTTGTTTCATAATGCTGCAGAATAGGCAATAGAGAGTGAAGTTGGCAATCTCAGGGCCACTCGCACTCTGGACCCACATCAAAGTGACAGAGACGTCCAATCAGATTTGTCTTACAGGCATTACATGATGAATATGATGCGGCCGTAGCACAAAAGCGCATAAAGGGGGCAGAGGCTTCTAGCTGGCGGCCTCTTGTTTGTTGGTGCCCAGACCGGCCCAGACCTGCCCACTTCTGTTCTTGCTGTGTTTTGCTTCCGCCACCGGCGTAGGTATGTTGTAGGACAGGGCTCTCCAACACGGGCAGCTTTTCAGTAGCTCGCCGCTCGATTATCGATTATAGCGTAGTAAAGTTGCTTATTGATTTTTCGGCCGCGGCTGGACAATAACGTTTTTTTATTTTAGATTTTTTTTTAAATATTGAAGTTAAAACCATCAATCTGGTGCACTTTGAGAGCAAAATGAAGAGATCTATGGATACATCTCAACATCCATATGAAACAGAACTGTAAACAGATGTACTTTTTCTTTATGGATATTTTACAAATCACTCCCCTTTTAAGACCGAAATGTCTACATGCATAGCAGAAGATGGCATATTTTTTACATGAATATTCCAGCCAATCTCTCTCACAGCGACACCACACACGGAGCAGTCTGCTTTCTCCACCAACACCAGTCCAGAACCAACAGTAGAATGACCCGCTCTGAATCAGGCCCTGTCGCTGCGGCTCAGAGACACACAGAGCATGAAACTCTCTCCTCTCAGCCTGATCGGATGTACGACGATTTGTTCAGTCCATTCACCACACCTTTCCTATTAATGTAACATTAATATTATATTTTTGTGTTTATTATTAATCTAGGGCCAAGCTAAGGCTTTAAAAGAACCGCTGCTGTTTTGCTGCACCGAAAAAGACGTGTTTCTGACAGCAGTGTCATCACCTGTACTGCTGATCCTGTGTGCTGCTAAGTGCTACATCAATTGTTTGCTTCTGGCTATTGTGTCTGGGCCGGTTTGGCGTTGCCTACGGCAGTATCATCACCTGTGCTGCTGATCCTACGTGCTGCTAAGTGCTACATCAATTGTTTGCTTTTGGCTACTGTGGTTGGGCCGGTTTGGTGTTGCCTACTCTGTACACTGTTAAAAATGATTTGTTGACTCAACTTGACTAAGGCCCCGGCTCCACGAGGACAAATACGGCAAAACGCATCGGAGTAACGCAAATGCAACCGCAAAAAACCTTCCGTCCCCACGCAATATACACCGGATTGTGTCAAGCTCCACGAGACGGCTCCGTTTACATCCAAACGCTGGAAAAGCTGCAGTACATATGCCGAACCTGTACGTGGCGCTGTAACTTCCTCCACAAAAGCAGCAACTTCCTCCACAAAAGCAGCGAAGAAGAATGGTTGTCATGGCTGCACTTCTGTGTATTCTCCGCGGTGGGGGCCGACAGAACCGGGCAGAGTTTTTCGCCGGTCAGCGTGTGTTAAAGTTTAAATCTTCCGGACAAAATTATAAAAGTGCCGGTCAAAGGTCTTCATTGTTATTTATTGAGCTTTAAAACAAATGAATAACGACGATATAATGATATATAATCATCAAATACACGGAGCCTGTCTCTTTTTCCTCTCTTCTGACAGCGTCAGTGTCTGTCTCATGCAGCAGCTGATCCTGTAATGAGTGACCCGACAGTAAAAATGAACATATTTATAACTAGTTTAGGTAGTTTGAGAGGTAATTAAAATAGCTAAGGGTGATGATCTGACTTGAAGTGTGTGTTTTGCTCCCGCTGCATCACAGCGGCAGGAGCTGCGTGTCTCCGTCCTGTCAGATTAGACTTCACTCGCGTTTATGTCCATATCGAGATAAAGATAAATAATCTGAATTCAAGGAGGAGCTCCTGTAGATGTTGCACAAAGAACTGTAGCATGGTCAGTAGCGACTGGAGCACGATAGCAACCCTGCGGGGGAGAGGCGGGGAGAGGCGGGGCTATGAAAACGAATGACCGTATAGGCGACTCCACGGCCCCGTTGGACCCCCCAGAGCGCTCCGTTCCCAGATCTATCCACCTTTGGACCCGTTGTCGTTTGCGGGGTCTGTTTCTACGTTTCCCTTACGGCGTCGTCGAGCTTAGAGGGCTATACGCATGAGAAATATGCGGATTCAACCCATTTTCGTCCTCGTGGAGCCGGGGCCTAAGTCAAGTCATCTTGTTGCTTTGACTGAGTTAAGTTGTGTCAAGTTGATTCAACATTTAGTGTCAAGTCTATTACACTTCAATAAATTAGTTGATACAACTTGTAGTCTGTTGACACAACTTCATGTGTCAAGTTATTTGGACTAGAAAATATTAGTTAGGATAACTTAAGAAGATGTTGGTTTAACTTATTTTATTGAGTTCTTAAAAATGTGTTATTCAAGTTGGCTCAACATGTACAACTGTTTGTTCAACTTCTAGTACCAAGTTAGCTTACCAGGACAAGCAAACTAATAGCTACAAAGTTATACTATAAATCAACATGAGAACTAGCTTAGTCTAAACTATATTAACACATGAAAAAATAGCTGAAAATACATTTCATTCAGGACTGTTATTACAATATCAATAACTGAAGAAATGAAGAACTCCAACCCACACACTCATTAACTGTTCAGTGTTGCTTTTTAATTCAAATAAGTGTGTCAATGGATGTCAACATATCATAAAGACCTTCCTTGGGACATGTAGACCAAACAAAAAACACCCTCTAACACACCATTGTTTTTGCTCTGGGCTGCTCAAAAACTGAAATGACACTGTCCCATGGATAAAACTGTAATTGAGTGACTTGTTAAACAGAGTCCATTCTGAGGAGTAAGTGTTCAGGGTTGCTGCAGTAAAATGCAGTAAAACATACATAGAAAATGGTATCTCTCTTAACTTAACTGTCAGTCAGAAAATTAAAACATTCTAACAGTACTGAAATATCCACTCTGTTCATGGTTGCTGTACAACATAAAATGCACACTAGTGTCTCTCAGACACTTCCTCAAAATGGAGCAATAGAAAATGAAAATAAACTGGTGTGACCCGCAGAGTCAATTCTTTTCGTCTTAGAACAGTGGACAAATGACAAAAAAATGAAAATGCATCCTTTGGGACAGATGCAGAGACATCTTCCTAGGCCATCTCTCTGGCCGTTTCTCAATGTCGAGTACACATGCTGCAGAGCCACTATTTCAAGTATACTACGTCATTGAGTGGCGCCGAAGGACTGTTTAAATGCATGTTAAATGCCCAGCATTCTGCGCCACTCTATGACGTAGTATACTTGAAATAGTGGCTCTGCAGCATGTGTACTCGACATTGAGAAACGGCCAGAAACTGAGAAACTTAACTGTCAGTCAGAAAATTAAAACATTCGAACAGTACTGAAATATCCACTCTGTTCATGGTTGCTGTACAACATAAAATACACACTAGTGTCTCTCAGACACTTCCTCAAAATAGAGCAATAGAAAATGAAAACAAAATAAACTGGTGTGACCCGCAGAGGGGCTATACATTTGTTTTCCTCTTAGAACAGTGGACAAATGACAAAAAATTAAAATGCATCCTTTGGGACAGATGCAGAGACATCTTCCGAGGCCATCTCTCTAACTGAGCAATTTATTCTTTAGAGAGTGAACCCAATTCCCATGAACAGGCGCTGAATCACCTCAAAGGTGTATTTCAAGTCTTTTGGATAGTCAAGGTTCAGCATGTACTGCAATCCCATCAGGTTCACAAAAGCATTGGGTACATCACCAAGGTGACGTATGACTATCCTTTCCTCGATCACGAGGGCGACATCATTGTAGGAAGCTGGAAGAGGTTCCTTCACATCTTCAACGACTGAAAGGATTCCAATCACCATTCCCTTGATGACGTCCTCTTCAGGATCCGTTGGCTTCATGCAAAAAGAAACAAAAAACAACAACGATAGTGCTTTAGAGATGCTTTGCCATATGTGCATACACAGACGACCCCTGAAACGACTAGTGTAACCCTGTTCATTGTGAACTCGTTTTTGTATCATCTTGAACGACATTTCAGCGCTTACCTCACACATCTTCATGATAGTTGAAGGATTCTCCCCCATGTACCATGGTAGGCCCTGCAACACTGCTGCCCTCTTCCTTTGGTTCGATGCCTGCCAAAACACATGATAAATTAATATTGCTCGTTGCTATCAGAATTATATAACCCCCTCACTCCACAAGACATTCTGGTTATTTGCACTACGTTCACAGCTAACTTAATAGATTCCTTCATATTGTGTGTGTGTGTGTGTGGCCTGCCTTCTCTGACCCTTGCCTGCCTCACTATCCCTTAAGCCTTTGTACCACCATGTTGTTTATTAAATCATTGAACTGCATCAATCTCTGCCTCAGGCGCCTGCTTTTGGGTCCTTCCCCTGTATCCCGTCGTAACAATTACATTGAGTTTACACGAGAACATAGAATGAATGTGGAAAGGCAGCTCTATTGCCTCAAAGTACTTTACCTCTGCACAGTAGAAATCCCCTCTTCACACCACTGTTGCCTTGACAACAAGGGTTCATGTCCATTACAAGCAAAATGTCAAAACCTCCTCAGAGATGTGTCATGGCCTGGCTCTTAGCCGTAACAAAAAGCGTGGGAAGGACCAGAATATGTAAAAAAGGTATTTATTTCACAACACTTAATGTGTCCGGAGACAAACAAAAAGGCAAAGCAAAAAAACTAGCTAGCTCGCTAACATGCTAACGTTTTTCCTAAAACTAACTGACGTTAAATATGAAATATACATCAAAAATTGTGGCGACAGATAGTCTGAGACAGAGACTAACGTTAGAGGATTAATTTGCATTGTCTGCTGATGAACTAGATTACATTTGAATGTACTTACTTGATAACTCCAGTCCGGGCTCTGAGCGAGGAAGAAAGCAGCCAACTCGGATTTCAAATTAATTTCAGTTTTGGGACACTGCGTGAGCGTGTGACGTCATATTGCGGGCGCATGCGTGTTACATACAATGCCGAGGCTGACGCATGTTATCAATTTAATGCAACGGATTATTCAGAGTTTACAAATATCTTTCAAGTTGAAGATTTTGTAACTCGTCTTAATGTGTTGTAATGGGCAGTGGGTTCACTCAGCATGATAACATTTGCCCATCTGACTAAAAACCAATATCCTTTTTAACAGTGTAGGTCCGCTCCCCTAGTGGGATTTTAGTGACTGGACTGCTGGGCTAACTCACTCTGTTTAGTTATTCTTTCCTTCACTGGATTTAAACTATTTTGTTTCCTTTTTCTTTTTCATTAATAGTTTATTTTGTTTATTCCTATTTTCTTTCGTTATTTTCTTTCTTTACATTTGGCTTATTTACATAGTGTCGATATATCTTTGGTTAATTCATTTTTGTTTATTGATGAAAACTGTTTTGGTTTAGGTTTTCATCCTTTGCTTTTTGTATAGTTTTTCTTTATGCCGAATGATTGCCCGTACGGCTGCGGCTAATTTTGGTTTATTTCATTTTGAGTTATTCTGTGCTTTTGGCCCCACTTATTGTGTTTTCCCTTTTTTCCTGTTTTAGTTACTGAGAGCTGAAGGTGGTGGTGTTGGTGTCTGGGGTGGTGGTATCCCCCCTTTCCGTGTGCTGTGCTCCCCCCGGGTTTCTGGATATTTTCTCCATGTGATTGTGTGAGTGTGGAACACGTGTGACCAGGGTTGACTTAGGTTTGTTTTTGCGGGATCCCTCCACTCACTCGTTGACCCTCTCCCCCACTGGTAAGCCTCAGCCCCTTGTTAGTTTTCCCCTTTGGATATAGCCCTGTGTGATTGTTTTTAAATTGTATTTTTACTATTGTACAAAATAAACTGTTCTATTTTTGATAATTGAAACCCGTCTCTTGTTCCATGAGTAACCGAACCTGTGTGTCCTAGTGACTTAAAACTTGTTATATTTCCCTGGGGGAAATTCCCGGGGTGGCGTTGTCGGACATAGTGGTTTAACCAAACTAATGTTAAATAAATACATTTCATATGCGGCCGCTGCCACATATGCATAGTATGAGTCTGTTTTATTTAATTTGTCTGTTTTCAGTATGAATGACGGGTGCTTGGTGCGTTTTTGGTTTTGTCTGTTTTCCCCCTTCCCCCTCCTGTCTTCTCTCCTGCTTTTACTCACCTGGACCAAATCAACAATCGACACACCTGCCCTGCAATCAAGCCAGCTCCAGTACAAACCTCTCCCTCTCAAGCTCTGGACAAGCAGCCCACTTCAGGCTGCAGTCTCTCTGAACCATCATTAACAGTCATTAGGCAAGAATAAGCTCTGTATCACAGGAGTCCACCAGCATCCAGTTTAACCCAGCACAATTAGCACATCCGTTGGAGTACAATTACCCTGTAAAATGAGAATGTGCCGGACAAAAGAGGCAGGAGAGTTGGAGTTGAAAAAAGAGGGTAAGTGTGAGGAAAAGGGGGAGAGGAGGAGAGAAGAAGTAAGGGAGGACAGGGAGAGATTACAATTGTTTGAATTGGGTCCACGCTCACCCCATTCATCTGGTATTCTGTTCAAATCGGGGCTTTTGTTCGGCATGGCGTAAAGTACTGTCAATCATCTCGACCCGGTTTTGTAGAATGGGGACATTTATTATGAATTTGCTCCCTGCAAATAATGAGGACTACCCCCTGCCTGCTCTCCCTTTTCCCTCCTCCTTCACCCCCCCAATCCACCTCTCCTCTCTCCCCCCTTGCCTCCACCCCCCCCCCCCCCCCTTACGCAAAGAAAATATATTTCCCCATATATTAACTGTCAATATATTACATTATTTAGTTTTCTGATTTACTGGTTAATTCAAAAGATTTAATAAAGTAAATATTGGTGTTGGCTACACCAACTGATACTGATTAATAATCAACAGGAAAAAAATATATTATTCATATCTACAAAATATATTGAAGATAGAATAGAATAGAATAATATATTGTGTTAATATATTACAATATATTGAAGATATATAGAATAATATATTGTGTTAATATATTAATATATGGGAAAATATATCAGTAATTGCCGCTTTTCATATATTGAGTAATATATGTAAATATATATAATATATTGGTTGTGTATATGTGTACATAGATTTACTATATATTAAGATTTATATGGGGACATGTATGTACTATGTATTCAGAATTATATGCGGACATGTACATACTGTATATTCAGATTTGTATGGGGACATGTATGTACTATATTCACAATTATATTGGGACATGTATGCGCTATATATTCAGAATTATATTGGGACATGTATGCACTATATATTCAGAATTATATTGGGACATGTATGCACTATATATTCACAATTATATTGGGACATGTATGCGCTATATATTCAGATTTATAAAAGACCATGTACGTACCATATATTCCGAACATGAGTGCAATATATGTTCACAATGAGGAGAAATGCATGTTCTGATAAAAGAATCTTTAATTCGTTTTTTTCTATCAATGTGTAACAGTTATCAAAATACTCATTATAAGAAGGACAAGGAAAGAATAAAAGAAAAGGCCTATAAACAACACATTATGTAATGACTCAAGAACATTTTCACGTAATTAAGTAATAAAACCCACATTTTGTAATAATCTGCTGCATTCTGTAATCAACAGCCTGAACGCAATATAAAATACATTTCCCTGCATTTTGTAATAAATTATATTTTGCTATGGTTATTACAAAATGCGTGAGTTGCACTTTTAAAAAACTGTAATATTCATTATGTAACCATAACCAAACTGTAAATACATCCCAAAATGGATGTTGATATTGTTCTGGAAATCTTAGACCTAGTCAATACTGTGGAGATATACAATTAGAATGATCAATCAATAAAATAGTGGAAACAGAGTTGTCTTTCTGGTTCTTTATTTGAAGCTTCAAATAAGGCACAGGTCTCACGGAGTACAGAGTATTCTGGAAGAGTGCGCACAGGGGCAAGAGTGCGTATAGGTTTTATAGGATCTTGACAGTTCAACAACACTTCGTCACCTGTCACTGTGGCAGGGCTGGATGGATAGATAAGCTACGCCCGTTTTCCAGAGGAACAGAAACCATACATTGGCAATATAGTAAATCAGGAACTTAGCTAAAAACAGGAACTGGTTTAAGACAGATGGAAGTGTTGAAATTAGGAACACATTGTGGGTTAAAGACAGGTACAAGTGAGGACAGCAGGAAGTCATTGTGAGGTCACGACAGATATAACCAAGAATTTAGGAACTCATTGTAAGACAAGGAACAAACACAGGAACTTGTTTGAGACACTGCTTCAAACTTTGCTCACGACACTGTGTCTCACCCCCAGACATCTTTAAGGCTAGTTATATGTTGAACAGAGGGCATGGATTAAAATACATCCTCATGGAACAACTGCATAGCATTTTACCATATTAGGTAACACATAAAGTTGGGTTGCACATCATATAAAGTTTACACTACATATAGAGTTTGCCATTACATATAAAGTTTTAAGTATGCACTTGTATAAAGTTTTCCACTACATTCCCTCCTTTTGATCATACTATGATCAATCATGAAAATAAACAAATGACAGGATCGACTGATATAACACATCAATGAATACATCCCATCGCTGGTTTAAGTAAACACGTCACAAATATATCATGTAAAATAGCTGTTTTTTTTGTGGAGGACAGACTCCAGTATAATGTAAGCATAAGAGGAGGGTAAACTCAATTCACATTTATATCACTGTCTCATATTCAGAATCTGACCCTGACTCAACTACACTTGGACGCCGAAATGTTCGGGGCAAAAGGTTTGCGTAGGCATGGCGCCCTGTAGGATCTCGGAGTGGGACAGCAGCATACTGAACAAAGGCTGTGGATATCATGCTAGAGACACATTTCTTCAGTAGGGGGATAATGAAACATGTGCAACAGATTAGTAGGCCGAAAAAGATCATCAGTGGTGTAACTATTCTAGCCACCCAGGCTTCCCACCCACTCGATGTAAGCCAGGACCACCAGTCCCAGCCATTCTCAACGGATACGTCTGCCTTTTTCATGTTGGTCAACAGGTTGTTAAGGTGCACCACGGTTACGGATATGTTCCTGCTAGCGTCGGGAATGTACGTGCATCAGGAGTCACCAATAATATGTCACAGACCACCCTTTGAGGCGAACACAAGATCCAGGGCATATTGGTGTTGCATAAGCATGTTCCTAGTGGCCATAATGTACGGAGACAATACCTGGAAACCTTGCGTCGTCTCGTAAGTGAGGTTTTCTAGAGCAACGTGTAGGCTATCTATGTTATGGGCATTGGTTACTGTGCCCCACCATGGGAACAGACCGCTGACGAACTTAGATCCCTGAGTCGTCATATCTCTCTTTTCCTTGTGGTGGTCAGGATGTTGGTACTCTGGGTAATGATGGGTGGTGTACATCAAAGACGTGAGGACAGTGACTGCTGGAGTCAAATCCACTAACGTACACATACCTATCCAAACGGGAGCTAGAACTTGATAGAGCTTGTCGCCGCACAACCAAACATAATCTTGTGGTGCACTATGTCCAGCATCACTGGGCCAGGAGAGGCAGAGGGGAGTGTGTTTAACATCAGGGAATGCAACGGTGGAGTAGGCTCTACCAGGGGATCCCTCAACGAGACAACGAGTGAGATTGTAAGCTCCATAACCGCACGTGCTGTTTAGGGTACGGATGCAACCAGTAGTGGTGCCTACGGAGAAATAGGGTGGTACAAGAGATGTTTTTTGGTACGCTCTATGAATGCAGAGACTGTGTTTCAACCCTTTCAAATGGCTAGGGTGTACATGGCTGACGGGTTGATACTTTGCGTATGTGGCATCTATTGTGGTAGAACGCAAAGGGGTGTTAGAGCGGTTAGCACATGGTGGGGGGAGCGAGGCTCTGGCATAACGCCACTCGGTTACGCGGTCTTCACCCTTAGTCGGCCTTGTTAGAGACATAAAAGCGCAGAGTTGTTCAACCGAGGTCAGAGGGCGTGGACGAACTGGTACGGCCATTGCTGAGTCCTGGGGGAAATGGGTGCATGCGTAGCATGACCCATTTTGCCCTGCGGCCTGCAGGAACAATCTCAGAGTATGCCACCAGACGTTGCCTGTGAGACCCTTACTGGGTTGAACGTCATTAATCTCGCTATGGTCGTTATTGCCTAAGTAGGGGTTACGTTTTAGCAACGTGGATGTACCTATGGATGTCAAGAGTTGCGTTAGGGCCTTTCCTTTTCTCCTTGCTTCGCGGGTCTCAGCTTTTGAGGCGATGTCTATGTAAAACGTGGCACATGGGTCGGTGCCAGATACATACATGCAAATAACGTAATACCCCCTGTCTGACATCTGGGCAGGTTGCAGTTGTAACAGGACAGCGGGGCTTGAGGAGTTGACCTTGGAAATAGATAGTCTCTCTTTGATGTTTGTTTTGTCGTCCCATAAGGTGTAACCCCAGTCTTCGTGTGCGGTGGTCCATAAAACATACGCCCAACCTCCAGAACAGTGGGTGTTGGTGTATGCGCCATCTATTACATAACAGATGTAAGCGTCTGCCCACCCCAATTTACTAGGGTCGGAGCAATACATGTAGTCACACGGGTCTAGCTGTACTGTGCTGTCTTCCCCATCCCTCAGAGTGATGTTACCCATCCCTGTCTTGACGAGTCCTTCTACCCATGCAATACGCCCAGCTTCCCCAACGTACCTTTTGGCTACTTCGACTTTGGTTAGTGGGCTGCGTGTTAACCATGGCAATATGACATACAGGACTAGTCCTAACACAAATACCATGGCAAATATGCAAAGACACCATTCTATGATCGTCCAGACTCTCCAACAGTTTTTGAATTGCTCACATCGTTTACGGATACGTTGTCGTCTGTCCAGGCGATCCTTCAACACGAGGTGGAGAGGCTCCATCTGTCAGTGTGAAGTCACTTGGTTGACTTTGTAACGATGTCAACGAAACCCCACACAATGACAGCACAAACGAGGAACCAGAGGCATATGAAACAGCTCAACTGGCACTCACTCATGCCACCCTGTGTGTGTGTAGTGTGAGAGTCAGGTGTATGTGGTGCAGTGTGGTGCTGGTGGTGACTTGGCACCTCACTTGTTATCGTCTGCTTCTACCGCTGGTGACTTGGCACGTCACTTGTTGTCGTCTGTTTCTCCCGTTTCTCCTGGCCTGTGACTACGACCTTGCAGTGGCTGGCGTGGACCCACGTGGCTCTCTCGGCGACCTTGACCGCTGTCTGGGTGACGAGAAGCACCTGGTAGGGACCTTGCCAACGGTTGGATTTCCAGCTCTTTCTCCGGAAGTCCTTGACCAACACGTAGTCGCCGGGCTGGAGACGGTGAAGTGGACCAGTGGCAGGAGTAGGTAGAGCTGCTGCTACCTGACGTCTGATATCTGCTAAAGCGGATGACAGGTTAACACAATATGACAACATAGCATCCTCACACAAGGTTGTGGAGGGGAGAGGATATCCTGGAGCCTTGAGTCCAATCTGTGGAGGAGCACCAAAAAGGATTTAAAATGGGCTGAGTTGGCTTCGTGTTCGTTTCTGCATCCTCATGTACATCAGCACAATGGGCAGAGCCTGTGTCCACGACAGACCTGTGTCTGCGCAGCATTTTGCTAGCTTGTTTTTAATTGTGCCGTTCTCTCTTTCCACCGCACCCCCACTCTGTGGATGGTAAGCACAATGCTTTCTGATGTCCATGCCCAGGTATTCTCCTATCTGTGCAATGGCCTCATTAGCAAAATGTGAACCATTGTCGCTAGAGATCTTGTCTGGTATTCCCCATCTAGGAATGATTTCCCTCAGTAGTGCCTTTGCCACAGCATTTGCTGTCTGTGCGTTTACTGGGAAAGCTTCAACCCACTTGGACCACATGTCAACCACCACCAAACAATGCTTCTTACCCTCTGATGGACTAAGCTCAATGAAATCCAGCTGGTACAATATACATGTTGGCTAATGAATATGGTAACACTTGATCTAGTTTTGGCCAATGAAAGATATTCAACTGAAATATGAATTGAGTAAGTATGATTCATGGTTGAATAAATAAATAAACAGTTGTAATGTTATTGTTTGCAACTTATTTTGTAATAACCACTGCAATATGTAATAATATATTTCAAAATGTGGCGACATGTATTACATATTTGCATTGAACTTGTTTATTACATAATGGGCAAATTATTACAAAAGGAGGTGTTATTACATAATGAAGGGAAAATGTATTACATATTGTATAGGTATAGTTAATAAATGATGCATTGTTATTTCATACAGGGCCAAAAAGAGTAGTCTGATATCCTATTTAACAATCTTGTTTTTTCGCTTCACCTGGTGCCTTAACTCACAAATTCTTGTGTTAATGGATTTTCTTATATCTGATGTCTTGGTTCCTGGATGGTGGTTTACTACAGCATCTGTGGAACAGAAAAATTACAAATAATTAGAAGTTCACAAAAGACAGCAGGAATTATAACAATATCCATAATATCTATATTAAAGCATGGGCTGGCTTGGTGAATAATGTGGGAATGCAAATAGTGGAAGAATAGGCTTTGTACATTTTGAGTGTGGCGCTACTGGTTGGTATATTTTATGGAATTTGGACCAAGCATCTGCATCTGTAACAGTTCTGTTTAAAACTTTTTCAAATGTAATTGCATTTATCTTTAAAAGACTACTTTTATTGAATGAGAGTTTTACCTAGCACAATGAGCCTGGGGTGGTGGGAAGGGAGAACTGGGCCTCGGCATCGGCAGGAGTTGTAGTCGCCTATGAACAGGGACGTGCACAGGTACGGGCTAATGTTGCCCGGGCAACGGCCCGTTTGCCATTTTTGTCTGACCTGCCCCTCTGGAGAGAGTGAGAGGTTTTTTTTTATTTTCTGTTGTGGCCGAATAAACATGATAAGCCCACAATTAGTATTGTAGCGTCTCGCTGCGGGAAACACACCAAGTCAGCGCTGTCATCTTCCCCCAGTCACGTGACTTTGTTTACAATCTGACGGCTGGAAGCAAAGAAAAGCCCTCTGAGTCCGGCCTCATATGGCTATGGTGATCATACCAAATGCCCGCCTGGCTTTGGTGGCCAATCCCCGGGTCAATCTGTCCCCGTTTTTAAATATGCTTTTAAGACCACCTCTAGTGTCGGATTTTGGAAAATTGATTTTGAGTTTTCTCATGGCAGTTAGAGTAGGGGACAAACCAGGGGACTTTACTTCCTCTTGACACCGTCGGTTATTTACAAAAAAACACCTAAATATACTTGTTATTGTGCTTCTGTCTTTCTGTGTCTTTTCATCTGTAAACTCCCTCACCGCTCGCTCTCTTTTCTTGATCGCCCTCTTCACTGCCCCGCTTCATTGTAGGATTTCTGCCATGTCTCTACTTCAGTTTGACCATCTCTGTTATTAAGTGATGGAATACTAGATAAATAAGTAATTAGATACCTTACCATTACTGTGCTCATAAAGAATGATAAGAATAAGAATAATGTGAATTGAACTGGTTTCAAACTGAGTTTATTTAAGGTAATTAGTTAGAAACCCTATTTTATCAGTATGTCTGCACAGCAGTTACAATGGTCAAACTACATTAAAACAGAATTGTCCCCATTCTTTCTTTAATAGTTACTAACATTAGATATTTTAATGAGATATGGACCGCAAAACAAAAGATGTCCCTGGTTTTCATTTAAAAAATCAAGTCACTGAATGCAAGTAGTTGCCTTAGCTTATTTTGTTATGAGATGATGATGTGAATTACTGTTCAAATTAGTTAATGTAATAATCTGTAATAAACTGACCTCACCACCTTCAAAAAACTCACAAAAACTCACCTCTTCAATCTGGCTTTTCATGTGTGATTGTTTTTGTATTATTTGACTTTAACTTTAACAATATATATTTATTTGTTGTTCTTTTCTTTTCACTATATCTGTAAAGCGTCTTTGAGCACCTGTAAAAGCGCTAACAAAATAAATCTATAAAAGGAGACTGAAGCAGAGAGAGAGAGATCTGAAGGAGGCAGCTAAAAGGAATGCAACTTTGCAGAGCTGGATAAAAGGTTGCTATAGCAACTCCAACAATTGGCCTAGCAACGGCTTAGCAACCCCATTGTTTTGTTATGAATATGTATCTATATATATTTATACACATTCTCGCGAGATCTATCAGGGGTCGTAAGTTAAAGCGTGAACTGTTACTTGGCAAATGTTGTTATAATTCTCAGTATGTGAACCGCGATCTCCAACGGAGCCGGACAACTGTGTGTGTGTGTGTGTGTGTGTGTGTGTGTGTGTGTGTGTGTGTGTGTGTGTGTGTGTGTGTGTGTGTGTGTGTGTGTGTGTGTGTGTGTGTGTGTGTGTGTGTGTGTGTGTGTGTGTGTGTGTGTGTGTGTGTGTGTGTGTGTGTGTGTGTGTGTGTGTGTGTGTGTGTGTGTGTGTGTGTGTGTGTGTGTGTGTGTGTGTGTGTGTGTGTTCAAATTCCGCTTTTACAAACTTATTTTGGTTGTGCTTACCTTGCAAAGTAATGTTATAAGTGTCAATGGAATGTTTTAATGTAAATATTAATGATAATATTGTAGTGTGTCCAAGTTAATAGTTATTTCAGTTATCAGATGTGCACAGTTTAGTACATTTGTAAAGTTATTTAGGCAATGTTGTTGGTTGGAGTTAGGGAGAGACCGCCCCTTCCAGGTGTGTGTGTGCGTTTTCCGGTGTGTGTGGAGGGAGTACGAGACGGTAGGAGTTGTGTTCGAGTGTGGGGAAAAGTCATAATGAGTGTTATACTATTGATTGGTTCTGTAAGGCGTGGCTGTGGCCGTCTATACCAGAAAATAAAGAGAACGTTTTCGACATTGAAGGCTGGTGATCTGTGATCTTGAATAGCGGTGAACGCTACAATATGAACAGGCTCGTGCTTGGCCCACTAGTATTGTTTGTTTATTTATTTAGAAAATTAACTAGCAACGCCGTGCTGTCATATAGCAACTGCTAAGCTACTGCAGCAAAAAAATCCTGGCGCCGCACATGAGTACACTAATAAAAAAAATCAGTGATAAATGCAAAGCCTGTATCTGTGCTGAGTGAAGTTCATATTTTCTGTTGGGGGCTAACCCCAAGCCTCCAGTTCAGAGCACATTTGAGAGGCTGAACTGAACACAGACTGAATAACGAATTTAGCAGTTGGACATAAAAGTCAACTGAGTGTCACTTGCAATGAAAGTGTTGTGTTTTTATTTCATTAACCTTTTACATTAAAAACAAGTTAGAATTTTCAAAAGGTCTTGTGTTTTTTTTTCGGGAGGGGAGGCTCTTTTTTCAGTTTAGAGCAATAGCCCCTCCAAATGTCTGTGCACGTCCCTGCCTATGAGTATTCGAATTTAGATGAACAAAGGCATAGAAAAACCCTGAAATATGTACTGACACAAAGCTACAACCCTCGATTTTGTAAGTAGTAGTAGTAAATACATAGGTATACAATATACAACAATACGCATAGTACAATTAGCAGTACCAGTAATAAAATAACTGAATAAATAACTAAGCTGAATAAAATGACATGTGAAAAGTAAAATTACAGTGAAATGAGATGACAGTGTGTTCCTCACCACTGCTATATGTTTCCTCTGTCCTAGTGTCTTGTGGGTCTGATTCCTCACAACTGACGTCTGCCTCTCTGCATGGGCCCTCTCTCCTTATTTCTTCTGCCTCACGCTGGCTCCTCTGTCCTCTTGACTTGTGGTTCTGCATGCTTAGTTCAACCTAGACCTTTCAACAATGCTCCTGTAAAATATATAATTATAGTATTATGTGTCAACATTAAAATAACATACATTGGAGAGCAAAATGTTAAATTCCATTGACTGTAGGCTACATATTATACACACAATTGTCAGCAGGGGCAATAACAACTAAAATGTGAACTAACTTGAATGCATTAGTCCACAACACATAGCCTAACTAATGTTAGCCTACATAGTTACTAACATCAGAAGACATAGACTAACTGTGGTTACATTACTTAACTAGCTAGCTACAGCAACAGAAAATATTTTCATTCATCATCTTCACCAGTCAGAAAATGTCCGATTGCCGCGATGCTAATTTCTGCTATGTTAACCTGTTAAGCACCAAGCCTGTTTTTCATGTTTCAGGCTCGAAAATGACATGCCCAAAACAAATGACTACAACTTAACTTCTAAAAGGGTTATATGAATAATTTCTTTTATCAAAGCAAGGTTACATCTGTGAGTTGGATGTGGAAGTGTCAGAATCAATATAAATGTTTTTTATTTTAAAGAAAATTCAGATTTCACATAGTAAAAAACTGTAAATTATAGTGTCCGTCCAAAGATTATTTTTTACAGATAGTGAAAACTACCCTTGGATGATGGGTTAGTAGAATAAAAGCTTTAGGAATCCAAAGTACAACATATAATAAGTACCCTGTATCAAGATTGATGCAAAACAAGTGACATTTGACCTTTTTAGAGAGGTTTAGCCAAAACCACTCCACCTTTGAGGTGATTTGGGTGAAAATGTTTTTTTTTCCATATCTCTGGCCCCCCTTGGTCGATTTGGATGGTTGACACCTCTTTCTGACCGTTAGAGCCAATAGAATCGAAGGGGGAGGCTCCCACACACACACATTGTGAAGAGAAAAGGTGGGGGCTGCGCGCATGTAAATGTGAAGCAGAGTGAAGCGAGCTCTGGCATTTGGAAACGAAAAAGCAGTTTTATTACTTATGGATTATCAGAAATAATTTCAAAGAGGACACAGATACATTGGATGAACCTATGGATTAACTGCAGCATCTTTTTTTATCGTTTTAATGCCATTGAAGACCAGTTTTGACCAAGGTAAGCCATGTTAGCGTTTCTAGCTACTTAGCTCCACATGTTATGATGTACGCTTTCGTTTATAGCGTCGCAAATGTTTATCACTGAGTGTTGAGGTTTATTACACAGATTCCGTGTCTCCAGGACACCAAAAACGAGTGGTTGGCTGTGCATCTAGGATAAGTAATAAGGGAGTTATTGTGAGTTTAAGTGCCGTTTTAGGTTACATTCTTTCGCTCGTGGCTAATTCAGAGGCTGAGTGTTAGCATTGTGGGGGTTTTTTGGAGAGAAAAAATTAAAAAGATCAGTTAGCTGAGTTTCTTCCCGTTACATGGATATAAAACATTCATAGTTTTATTAAATATTAAGATTCCTTAGACGTTGTTTCCTGCAAATGACGCATTTATCCCCCCGGGCGGATGGTGCGTAACAGGTTAAACTCCATTGACTTATGCTAAAAATGTTAGCGATCTAAAAGTCTGCTATTTTTGGCTTTTTTGGGTCGACTTCAGTTGACTGTAACATTGAAAATCTTACCGAATTGAATGTTCACAAAGCTGCGGACCGGTTATACACTGCATAACAAGGGAACTAACATAGCTAATTTAGCTAATGTTAGCTAATGTAGCTGTTGTAGTGCCGAGAGACGGGACCTGGATTAAGCAAAGTAGACTACTTGTTGTGTACATGCAGAATTATTTCAATTTAAAATAGTTTGAAACGCTCACACACATACCTGACTCTCGTGCTGTATTTTCCTCATTTCTCTTTAATTTTCCGTTTCGAAGCACCTGATGAATGCTTTCTCTTTGACAGCGCCATCATCAACAGACAGAGGCAACGCACTTGCATTTGAATCTGCCAATCAGATCAATCTATTGCTGGAGAGGGGGGGCCTCCCCGAAACTGTGAGATTGATTGGTTGTATGATCACTGGCACGTAATGTGTCCAATGAGAACGTTAACACGTTTTAGAGAGTTATAACAAATATTTGTTGCAGAAAGCTACATGATCAAAGCCACTGTCAGCCGGAAGTGGCGCGTTCGATTACTGTTTTGGGCTGTCTGCCGTGGATGGGCTGCATTCCACTCCAAATAGCTGGTCGGCCGTAAACAGAATCCAAACGCCAGCCGTTTTATGGATTCTCATTTAATTTCCAAGAATATCTCAGTACTGGGTTATTTCCAATTTCAAAATAAACATATATATTAAACAAATGTAAATAAGAAGTAAGTATATTATTGTATATTCAAGAATGAAAAAATATTTGCATTGCATTGGATGGACACACGTATATATATGCATATATATATGCATATATATATATGCATATACATATATATATTTATAAAACGGACAAGTCAAATCAAGCAATCTGATTGGTTCTTAGCCGTGATATACTGAGCGTATACCACGGGTAGAATTGTAAGTTACTTTTCACAACAAGTCAGTATCCCTCCGCGTCTGAGAAAAACAGTATACAGTTGGGCTGAAAAGCAAACTGCTTGCAGTTTGCTTTTCAAACTGGAACAAGAAAGCAGCGGAGAAGTAACGGGGCAGAAACCCTCCTTTTTACGCAGCGGTCAAAACGGCAAAAACATATTCAGTGTGCAGTTCCTTTGGCATTAGGGCAGGGATATTTAGATACTTTCCAAGGTTTGACATAATGAATTGTGCTACTTTTAAAGCAAGCAACGATGTTTTCAAATCTGTAATCAAAAAGGTCTGCAAAAACATTTAAGATTAACTTCGACCTCCGGGGGGGTCTTACTATGGAGGAGTGGATTGAGGAGTGCGAGTGCCTATCTCCAGAACAAAAAGCACCTAAACGATGACATGTAGAGCTACGTGAAGAGCAGGTAGTAGACCAACTGGAAAAGTATCACCATTCAAAAGCTTTCTGATGCGGGTCTTGAAACAAAGCAGATAAATTATGACCGTTAGTGGCCACAGGTGCGAAAGCTCTCTCCAGAGCTACTGGAAGCCGAATCTCGGGGACCGGAGAAAGTGGAGCAATATTCTCGCCACGCCAAGCAACAGCCTAGAACAACCTCAGCCTATAACCACGTAAGCCATTCTACTGATGCTGGACAGTTTTTCAGTGGGTGCACAATAAACGGCAACATACACATTAATGTAAATAAATAGCCAAATAATGGATCAACGCTCTCTGTCTAATATGTTCGCTAGCTTTTGTTAGTGTTGTTGCATAGCAACCACCTCGCACTATGTTTCGTGCAGAAGGCAACGGAGGGACTATTTTATTTTGAACATCATTATTTACTAATAACAACTATTTCAATTAGAGTGTGTATTTTTCTTTCATATTGCCACACTTGGTAACCGTTTTATAAACGTCGGGCCGAACCACGCCCCTTAACTGTGATATAATGGCCATATACCACGGCCTGTCGTGAGCTATTGCTTAAATATATATATATATATATATATATATGCGTGCATATATGCATATATATATATGCGTGCATATATGCATGTGTGTGTCTGTATATATTTATAAACTGTATATTATTTTCCATCATTCAATGGACAATGGAGTATTTGTACTTTTTAAATATATACCATCAAACATATGACATGACATGACATGTCACTTGTTAGACGCTTTTATCCAAAGCGACTTACATACTCAATACTGTGGGCAATCCCCACAGGAGCAATTTGGGGTGAAGTGTCTTGCCCAGGGACACAACGACATGCTGACTGCAGTGGGGTTTGAACCTGTGACCCCTGATCCGAACACCAACGCACAATCCACTGCACCACACGCCTCCTGTTTCCCTGTCCAAAGCACAGGAATTCTGCCTTGGGTTATTGCTCTATCGCTCTCAGAGAAAGGCAGCTCTGTCTCCTTGTTATGACTGCTTAGGGTCGAGCACAATCTGACATAAGGTATATATATATATATAGGATATCTGGTAGTCCACCTTATCGGGTAAGTATGGCATACATTCTTAAGCCAGGGACAAGAGTTAGTGTGTTTTTGCCTATTTTATCTTGCTATGATTAATGTTGATTATGCCCATAGAACTAGTTAAAGTCTCCGACTGGAAAGGAGATCTTTGGAATTGGTTAGGCAATAGCCATGTTACCTGGTTGCTACAGCAAATGTCTTTGTCAATTCTCCGGGCGTAACTTCAAATAAACCTTTAGTGTCCGACATGAAGTTCGAGCTCTCCTGTTTTCTCATTGTGTTCTGAATCCTTGCTCCAGAAGTTTCCATTACACCTGGTACCTTTTTTAAGTACCACCTACACCAAATTTCCGACAAGATGCGGTGATACCAAATGGTGATGTCAAAACACTTCAGATAGCTGTATAATTATTTAGCTTGTTCTTAATTCAAGAGCATTGAGCCGATCATATACTAAATTATAGCCACTATTCTGATATTTTGTGCCTATAATTTGTAGACAGACTCCTTGCCTGATAGCCTGAAAACATTCCAGTGTCTGGACATTACCCATTGTGTATTTCCTTTGGGCTAGCTAGGAGGACCACCTTTAAGATAAGGTTCACAGATGCTTAACTATGCCTTGTCAACAGCAGAGCCATAAACATGGTTAGGGTTATGGCTCAGGAAAGCAGTTGACGTCTGCGCGACATCCAAAGGCTGCGTTCATGTCACACTTCTTTTGACTGTGCTTCAGGAACTTTGCATAAAAGAGATGCAAAACTATGAGAAATACCCATGCCTACGGCGGGCATGTTCATAAAAACTTTTCATAAAAGATTTGTCATATCTCCACATCCATGGTGTGTTTGCTTTTGTTTTGAATACGGACTTAACTCTCCAAATGACTCTCCACTTGCGGCAACCGAGTAGTTGTGTCTAAGAGCAGGTTTAAGGACATGTTCATACTATGAGAATGTCGGGGATATGAATCGCTCACAACATGAAAGAATAATACAGAGAGAGATCAATAAAACACAAACACAGATATAGTTGAGATTAATTATTATTTTGTTGCGCAACAACAATAATAATGAGTACATCACCATGCTTCAACAGCAGCCAAACGCGTAATGCCCCACAGACTACAAGATCCCACACAATATATAGGTTATGAATCATACACGAACATTCTAACATACCTGAACAACATTCCAATCCCATAACGTCATACCACCAGGAACTGTGTCTTACGGCGGCCCCAGGCGTGTGTTGAAGCTTGCCGGTGAGCTTGTCTGAAACTCGACCAACAACCAATCACATGAATCTCCCGCCCCGGACACACAAGCACGCGGTTTGATTGGCTAGAGCTTGTACTGGCATATGATTTGATTGGCTGGCGCTTCCTCCGAAGCTTGAAAAGTTGAACATTGCTCAACTTTTGAAGCGAGCAACGCGAGCAAAGCGAAGCAACGCTCCCACAATGCAGTTCAGCAAAGCGTGACGTCACCCCATTCAAAGTGAATGGGCAGAAGCGTTGAAGCTTCAACACACGCCGCCGTGTGGACGGGCCGTTACTGTTGCAACTAACTTATCACAGATGTGTAGGTCACTTTCTCATGACCCGTTAGGAGTCTTCCTAAATTTCTCAGAGTATAGATTTCAGAATCTCACCCACTGTAATATATATACAAGTGGTTTTAGATATATGGATGGGGAAAACACATTATGTATTATAGAATTATCATAACAAGGAAAAAGTAGCATGTTGATTTAGGAAAATGGAGCAACTATTGGAATACATATAACTGCTTGTAATATGATGATTGTCAAGTTGCTGCCATACACAGATCTTCACATCCTGTAAACAACAGGCCGTCAAAACAACACTTGATTAATATGATATAACTTACCCAAAAACAAAGAGAAAAAGGGGGCTGGGGCTGTTGCACCACTTGCACAACTGGTCGCATTTTTTCGGAGAGTACATTTGCATTTAATATTTACAGTTATTAATATTGCCATGTCCTTCTCTTATCCTCCTCCATGTGATCGTCATGCTTTGTTTGCATGATTTAAATGCATGTGCAGGTGTTTATTGGTCAAGGCTTGAACATTGACCCATGTTGAACATTGACTCATCCATACTGTCAGCAATGCAGCCCCCTGCACTAATTTAACACATGGCTTTCTTGCAGACTTGCAGGTCAGAGTGGACTCTAGAGTTCAACCCATTAGAAACTGTGAACAGACTGAATCCAACTATACAGGTTATAATCTGGATATAGACGTATTTAAATCTGTTCAGGTGTGTGCAGCCGGGTCATTTACCTGATTCCAGTCTTATTAAGTGTGGACTGGTATTTGTAGAGGTGCAAGTTCCCCTCATGGGCACTGCCGAGGTGCCCTCGAGCAGGGCAACGAACACCAAACTGCACCTAATTGCTCTATAGAAAAACATTGAATGATTTAGTACTTTTCTCCTGATTTGTGTTTCACATAGTAAATGTTCGTTATGAAATTATAATAATACCTGCTTTCAGCCCATGAGTATATCAAAAATAAATAAAACGGGATTGTCAACAACTAATTTGAGGTCTAATGGTTATACAGCTCTGGAAAAAATTAAGAGACCACTCCAAATATTTCTCAAATCACAATCTCTACATGTATGGCAGCAATTCCATTCCAGTGTCTGTTGAATTCCAACACAGAGAAATGATGTCAGTAGTTTTTTTAGTTTTTTTATTTTTTCAAAGTCAACTTTAATGTCAATCTTTCAGTTTGTGTGTACAGACAGAGAGATCGAAATGACGTTTCCAACAATCCCGAATACAAAAATAAAATTATACAATACAGATGTTGACAGTTCTGCTCTTTAATGGCGCGTTTCCACTACAGCGCGCAGCACGGTTTAAGAGGGCTGTGACGTCAGCGGCCCGTCTTTGGTTGCGTTTCCACTTGGCCTAGTACCGGCCGGCGTGTCCTAATTCACAGTTTTTCTGGCCTCATAAAATCGTGGGTCTAGGGCCAGAGACAACGAGGCTGAGTCGGGCTGAGTATGCTAAACTAGAGAGAGGATCGCTGGCAAGGGGGCTACAACTACAACAAGATGGACATATTTGACCGTGATTTAATTGTAATACACGTTTCAAAATGATGCCGAAGTAACAACATACTGATACCGGTTAGTAAAAACCATGAATTAATGCTTTGACAAGTCTGCAGACAGACGGCAGGCGAAAAACCTTTTAAAATGCGTGATTGGCTAAGCTAACGCAGTATATGCTCCGACCGTCCACACTCACAACAACGGCCTATACAGACATAAATAAAGCAGCGACTGTATTCACCATGACACAGGCAGTCTGTGGTTTGTACTTGTTTAACTTTTGTCTAGTTTCTGAACATATATGAGGAGCTGTGAGCTCTGAGTGCTAACAGCTAACGGCTGTGTTGTTTTTCTGGGGTTCTCATTGAAGATGACGTCACGGCTCCGCCTACACTGATACTACCCCAGTTCCTAAACTGTAATGGAAATGCGCCATAAAGTGAGCCAGTCCTAACAAGGCCTAGCCATACCGAGCGGGGCCGAGCGAGGCCGTGTAGTGGAAACGCGCCATAAGTGGCCGTGTCAGACCTGACCTTTACCTCACCTACCTCTATTAAGCTTGCCATTGATAAAAAGATGCTAAATTGTCTGTAAATGGAAAGGATGTATGTTTCCATCATGTCTTCTCAGACATGTGAAACCAGGCATGTGAAACTAGATAGAACATTCTGAACGTTTGACCTATGCGCACTACGCATTCTAGATGGTGCAATAAAAGCGTAAAAGTTCCAACCACAATTCTGAGAAGGCGCTTGTGGTTTTTGACACCTTGAGAACGGTTACAGCGGGTATGAAGACATTGAAGCACAGGATACAGGCGGCCTACGCAAAAGACTTGAACCAACTTCCTGGGCCAGCGAATCATAGAGACAAGCTGTCCTTATTGTCTCTGTTAATAAATGAAGTCTCTGTTAATAAATTAAAGTATAAAGTTTGCATATTTGAAATGAAATGTTTAAAGAAAAAACTTGATTCTAAACATGACATTGACAATGTGTTCATGAAAATGTTTCATATTCCCTCTTGTTAAAATTGCATATTATTACTATAAGTCTTTATTTGTTTTATTTTAACTTTACATTTTTAATTGTTCATTAAAGGTGGGGTAGGTCATTTTGGAGAAACCAGCTTGAGTGCGCTAGAATTTGAAAATACACAGCCGGAAAAAATCTGCCACTTCCTTACAGAGCCCCTCCTCCAACACACACGAACGCGCACATGACCAATGAGGGCACGAGATAAGTTTGTGCACAGATGGAAGGCTGACAGGCAGGTAGGCCATCCAAACTTACCTACCCCACCTTTAAGTAAAAGTTGAACATATGTGACCTCCTTCTCCCTCAAATATAGAAAAAGGGAACCCACCTGATGCAGAGAGGGAGGAGAGAAGAGACTATAAAAGATGATGTGTGAAGAGAAAGGGGGGCTTTTTAGGCTTTTTGAGGCTTGAAGGCTTGGAGGCTTGAGAGCTTGGGGGAAGTCTTTGGAAGCTGGATTCCGGGTCTTGGGCCCTGGGGCCTGGGCCTGGGCTTGGGCTCTTTTAGACGGCTTGAGGAGATTTGACTTGTGAACCTGTTGCTTTTGTATTTTGACCTTGTGTCTTTGTTATTTTTTGGATTCTTGTAAATCCGCTATTTTTGTTAAAACCTTAATAAAACCGGTTTGTACTTTGTACATGTCGACCCAATTCCTGGTCTCTCTCGTGGTCTCTGAAGGTATCTGCTTGGTCTTGGAGTGAGGTAAGAACACCCTGTTGTTTAAGGGGAATAGGAACCCTGCTAAGGTTAAACTATAG
This sequence comes from Trematomus bernacchii, assembly GCF_902827165.1. Lineage (NCBI taxonomy): Eukaryota > Metazoa > Chordata > Actinopteri > Perciformes > Nototheniidae > Trematomus > Trematomus bernacchii. The sequence continues at coordinate 10,137,192 of NW_022987714.1, read as the reverse complement.
TTTCACATTGGTTACTGTGGTTGATGTAGTTTTGATTGATGTTGAAATATGACATATGCTCTGCTGATGTGGTAATGTCACTGCTGTGATATTAATGTTTGACTGGCTGTGTTTGATATTACATTTGCATTGTTTTAATTGGTATAACTGAGGATCAAAATTGGGGGTTAGGGATTGTGGGTCCTGAAGCTGCCCTAATGACAAGGGGTCTCCCAACGACACGGGGTTTCCCCTCCAGGGGCAGTTTAGATACTGCTCTGGGGTTCTACCAGCCCACCAACACCTACTACACTACACACTCCGTTTTGCTATCCTGGCAGTCGGAGACTGACGCTTTAGTGCCTGAAATAAGTGATACGACAGGCAGCATGGTGTTAGAGGCCATGCTGTAAGCGCCCCCCTAAGCAGATTACGGCTCATTTCAAAATAAACATTTATTTCCAAAATCACACGATAAATACATTTTTGAAGCTTGTAAAGGGAAGATGACAGGCACCTCTCACTCACACTCTGCTCTTCCGCAGCGCTGCTCCCCCTCCCTCCCGCTGAAATTATGAATGTAAGCGTATAGTAATCATAGGCAGGGCCGTCCCTGGCTAACTTGTGGCCCCACGCAAAGTTATATGATGAGGCCCTCTGTGTCGCGAGCGTCGACGGGCGAAACTGTGCCGCGCTTACACTAATTGCGCCGCATAAAGGTGCGCTCAGTTGAGGCCCCCTCCGCAACATGAGGCCCCCTCCGCAACACGAGGCCCCCTTCGCAACATGAGGCCCCCTCCGCAACATGAGGCCCCCTCCGCAACATGAGGCCCCCTCCGCAACATGAGGCCCCCTCCGCGAGGTGAGGCCCCACGCAGTCTGTGTGAACTGTGTGTAGGCAGGGGCGGCCCTGATCATAGGTAACACAGCAGTGTCCGTGACAGTTTGTTTTCATCTGATTTCAAATAAACAAAGTCTTGGCTTTCAGAATATTAAACTTGTTTCGGTAAATCAGATGATAAATACAACTTTGAAGCTTGTAACGGCATAATTACAAGCGGAGAACGGAGTAACTTAACGTCACAGCAGGCATAACAACAGCCGGTGTTTCTTGTGAGTGTTTTCCCCGGGAAAAAAACACAATACACACAAATGCAAAAATACACAAACACACACACACACACACACATACACACACACACACATGCGCGAGCTTCCCCTAGACCAGTAATCCAAACGAAAATATTTTCCCTCCATACTACTTTGATCATTTATTAGCCGCTAATAATCAATCAGACCGATGGATTCCAGAGAAGAGGATGACTCGGTGACAGTCATTATATAATGTGACATATTTTGCTTAAAGGTCCCATGTCATGCTTTTCCGGATATTACCCGTCCCCTTGTGTGTTATGTAGCTTTTTATGCATGTAAACGGTCTGCAAAGTCACAAACCCTCAAAGTACACCCTGTAGCGAGTACAACTCTAACACAGAAAATACCTGTCTATGCTGCCCCAGAACGCCTCGTTGGAGATTATTCTTTTTCCATTTTTTTCTTCCTGAGTATATTGACGTAACCATACCCAGGTGCAAATGTACCAATCCGTGGAGATCCTCACACACACTCACTCAGCTTTATATTTTCTCAGCCGCGCTACTCCGCGGAGTTTCTCAGGCTGTGAGTGTGTGGTGAACTGTGTGGCGAACAGCCTGGCTGCGAGTGTATGTGTGGTCAGGCTGAGTTTCACTGTGTCTCGCTGTCTCGCAGACCCCACGCAGCAACCAGGAAACGACACCAGTAATACAGCTACACTGTCAACTCCTCAAGCCTCAAAGGGCGGAGCAGCGAGCCCCGCAACGTCCCGCCAACACGGCACCCAGACCCCATGCAGCATTCTCATCTGGTGTCATTTTCTGGTTGCTAACGCCATTGTAACACATAATCACTGATGTTCCGCTGTAACGGTGGTGGACTCATCAGAACAGAGTGGGCGAGCTGACCAATCAGAGCACAGTGGGCTCATAGGGAGGGGGGGCAGGAGCTCCAACTAGCCGTTTAGGACAGAGAGTGAATACACATACTATACAGAGATGCTGTTTGAGAAACCAATTTTTTTTTTTTTAGATTTTGGAACATTGAACAATGTAAATCTATTCTAGTAGACCTCAACAATGGAATTATGATCAGCCATGTCATGGGACCTTTAATATTTGGAGTACAAAAACAATCCTGATATCATTAGAAAGCTAATAATCTCCTCTTTCCAACAGTGTATAGAACACATATGCACACATTAAGATAAAAAACACAACAATCAATATATACAAAATAACAGTCACTTCAATATCAATATCTTTGGGAATGTACATTAGTGTGTTGTTTTAGTAGTCTGGTGCTGGATTTGAGTGTCTGGGTGTGTGTGGGGAGTTATAGTCCAGTGGGGGCAGGGGGAGAGGGGGGTGTTGCGGAAACTTTAACTCGTCATTACTGTAAAGATGTACAATATCATTCAAAGAATAAACTAGTCTGGTGTGAAACAGAGTTGTCTTATTGTCTTATTTGAAGCTTCAAAGGCACAGTTCTCACAGAGTACAGAGTAGTCTGCAGGAGTGTACACAGTAGTCACAGAATGGCAAAGCTTATATACAAGATAGGGCGGGCAGACAGAACACCTCAGAAATCTGGTTTCACACAGATGTCTCATATCGCTATTAGACACATGTGGCCTTGAGCTGTTTGAGTATGACAGAAAACAGAATATGAAAGTTGAACATTTGTGTGAGGAGGAGTAGTTTCAACATAGTTTGCGAAATCAGCCCTGTGGCCTTGAAGCGCTTGAGAATAACAACCCTTATCGGGGCATGCAGAGATAACGGCACATATGAAAGAAATGGTGTGGACAATGTTTTAGAAGCATTTGGTTTTACCATATAAGGTAACATACGAAATTGCCAATACAGGGGAGAGAGGGGAGGGAGGGGAGATAGTTCAGCCTCCTGACAGCCTGGTGTAAAAAACTGTTCTTTAGTCGGGTGGTGCTCGACCTCAGGCTGCGGAACCTCCTCCCTGAAGGCAGGAGGGTGAAGAGGCAGGTGGAGGGATGGGTGGGTGGGGTCACCAGCGATGCTGAGTGCTCTGCGGGTGAGGCGGGTGTTGTAGAGGTCCAGGAGTGATGGGAGTTAGGCACCGATGATCCTCTCAGCAGTTGCTGAGGATGCTCTCGATGGCGCCTCGGTAAAAGGAGAGCATGATGGGGGGGAAAGCTCCTGCTCTCTTCAGTTTGCGGACGAAGTAGAGGTGCTGCTGGGCTTTCTTGGTGATTGACGTGGTGTTGTTACTCCAGGAGAGGTCCTCGGTGATGTGCACCCCCAGCAATTTGGTACAGCCCACCTGTTCCACAGCAGTGCCACCGATGGTCAATGGGTTGGGTGTTGGGTGTAGGTTCTCCTGAAGTCGACAACAATCTCCTTTGTTTTCTCCACATTGAGAAAGAGATTGTTGTCTATGCACCACATGGCCAGCTGGTTCACCTTTTTTTTTTCTTTTCATTTGTTAGACGCTTTTATCCAAAGCGACTTACATGCATTCAGTACTGTGGACAATCCCCACAGGAGCAATTTGGGGTGAAGTGTCTTGCCCAGGGACACAACGACATGCTGACTGCAGTGGGGTTTGAACTTGCTATCCGCTGATTTGAAGTCCAGCACACTATCCACTGAGCCACAGCCTCCCTCCTGTAGTGGGTTTCGTCGTTGTTGCTGATGAGACCTACCACGGTTGTGTCATCCGCAAACTTGATGAAGTGGTTGGAGCTGTGGGTGGGTGTGCAGTCGTGGGTCGCAGGGTGAAGAGCAGGGGGCTGAGCACACATCCTTGGGGGGCCCCCGTACTGAGTGTGATGGTGCCTGATGTGTTGTTGCCGACCCGTACAGATTGGGGTCTGGCAGTGAGGAAGTCCAGCAGCCAATTACAGAGAAAGGGGCTGAGAGGCCCAGGTTTGTTAGCTTGCAAACCAGCTGCTGGGGGATGATAGTGTTGAACGCTGAGCTAAAGTCTATGAACAGCATCCTAACATAAGAGTTTTTAGTGTCCAGGTGGGTGAGGGCTGGGTGGAGAGCAAAGGAGATTGCATCCTCAGTGGAACGCTTTGCTCGGAATGCAAACTGAAACGGGTCCAGCGAGGTGGGGAGGTCAGATTTGATTTGCATGACTAGCCGCTCAAAGCACTTCATGATGGTGGAAGTCAGCGCTACAGGGCGGTAGTCATTGAAGCAGGAAGGTGATGACTTCTTCGGTACAGGTATGATGGTGAAGGATATTATTGCTTGCTCATAAAGAAATGTTTATGAATAATATGCTACCAAAAGGTCTTAAACTATGAAGAGAAGTGAGCTTCATGACAGTGTTAATGGTGAGCAAAAACATAAGGAAGGAACTGCATTTCTGCTACTTCATTTAGATTGTGCATTGAGTTATTCGCTGAGGTTCAGGAGAGGGCACCGTGCCAGGCACCAAGCAGATCAGAGCATAGCACGTGACTGGAGAGACAGGCAGAATAGTGCAGAATAGTGTAGGGCCTGGCACATCCTTGGACAAGGCTGGATCTGTGGGACGACGTGAAGCCAAGAGGCGTGAACTCGCCTGTGCTCCAACAAGAAATCTCAAGCACTACACTCAAAATATACATAACCAATCAAAAGAGGACACCTCTTCCTATGTATGAAGTATATGAAAGTGTGTTTTGCCGGTTTTCGGGGCTCTGGAAGGAAGTGTGAGACAGTAAGCTGCTTGCAGTCTGTGGATCACTGATTTCCGGAGACCTCAGCTGAGCAATTGTATTCCTTATCACAACTGAAATAAATCAGCTTTATTTTAACTTTATTGCCTGGTCCGACTCCTTGCTTCGCAGAGGAATTCTGAAACATGACAATGGTGGTTACCTTGAAGCACGAGGGAACTATTATTTATAGAATAAAATAATGTTCATTTTACACATACCTATAAATAGTCAAACCAGAGAAACTGATAATACTGCAGTTGTCTCTTAATTCTTTTCAGAGCTGTTTGTACCTACAGTAGTTCTGCTCAGTCAGGAATAGGTGTGGTTTTATATATTGAATCCGACTGTCCTAAATCAGCACCAATAACACCCACTGTAGGCACTACCACAACCCCCAACCCCCAGGCTAGACTCTCTAATATACCTGCTGCAGAGGAATTCGAGTTGGATGCCCACAAGTCTTATATTTTGAGGATTACCTGACAGGGACACCACAGTATGTGAGAATGCAGAGCTGTGTGTCAGCGTGTTATCTCCCTTCCTGTACAAAACTAAAGGAAGTGGATATTAATCAGACCACAAGATGATTCTCAAAAGTCGGTTTATTTAAACACATAGTCAGACCAAGAGTCTTTACGGACACGGCTTATATTGTAAGGATTTATGTAACTACAGTTTATCAAAGAAATATAAAATTTTAAATCAAGTTATAATAAGAATACAAAAGCATATTAAATATGGTTATCAAATAAAATCAAGTTTTATTTATAAAGCACATTTAAAGTGCTGTACATGTAATAAAAGCACACTACAATAACATATGAAAGAAAAGACAAGAAATGTACAACATTAAAGGAGACATGTCATGGCCATTTCCACTGATCATAATTCCATTGTTGAGGTCTACTAGAATAGATTTATATTGTGCAATTTTCCAAACTCACATTGGTTTCTCATACAGCATCTCTGTAAACTACGTGTATTCACTGAATTTCACTCTCTGCCTTTAACGGCTCGTTGTAGCTCCAATAGCTCCAGCCCCCACCCTCCCTGTGAGCACAGTGTGCTCTGATTGGTCGGGACGTTGTGAATCGCGCTGAGCTCCGTGGAGGTGTTGTTTCCTTGTTTAGCGATACACAGCGAAACACAGCCAAACTCATCCTGAGCACACACAAACTCAGCCGAAGTAAAAACAATAAGTGCGGCTTGATATTGAGTAAGAAAAAGGTTGATAAACGCTGTGAGAATGGGTCTGCAGAGAGAATTTCGCCGCGATCCCAACTGTCTGTTATCAGCCTGCAGCCAGGGAGGAGAAATCAGCAGAGCTGCCTGCACTGTGTGTGTGTGTGAGGAAGTCCGTGGATTGGTCAATTTGGACCAATCAGCGGGGGCTTAACGTAACGGCTCCACGGATTGGTCCATTTCGTTGCGGGTACGGGATTACATCATCCCGTACCCGGAAGAATCAAATGGACAATGACGTATCTCCAACGAGGCGTTTTGGGGAGGTATTTTCTGTGTTAGAGTTTTACTCGCTACAGGGTGTACTTTGAGGGTTTTGACTCTGCACACCGTTTACATGCATAAAAACCTTCATAACACACAAGGGGACGGGTAATAACCGGAAAAGCATGACATGTCTCCTTTAATATAAAGACTAAACACAGGGAAATGTCAGGTATCATGCTCAGCTCTGACTAGAAGGCCAGAGAGAAAAAGTGTGTCTTCAGTGAGGATTTAAAAACCCCTAGGGTCTGGGCCGACCTCACATGGAGGGGCAGACTGTTCCAGAGCCTAGGGCCAGCTACTGCGAATGCTCGGTCCCCTCGGGTTTTGAGCCTGGTATGGCACTATCAGCAGCAGCTGGTCAGCCGACCTTAAAGCTCTGGCTGGGGTGTGGCGATGGAGGAGTTTGGCTATATAAACTGGAGCCAGCCCATTTAGGGCTTTGAAATCAAATAAAAGGAGTTTAAAATCAATTCGGAACCGAATTGGAAGCCAGTGTAGTGAGGCCAGAATTGGGGTGATGTGGTCACGCTTTTTGTGGCCAGTGAGAAGACACGCAGCTGCGTTCTGGACTAGCTGCAGGCGTCTAATTGAGGCCTGGTCCATACCCACATACAGAGCGTTGCAGTAGTCCAGTCTCGAGGTAACAAAGGCATTAATAACCCTTTCTAGGTCGTCAAAAGATAAAAACGACTTGGTCTTGGCAAATAGTCTTATTTAAAAAAGAGCAGGTTTTGACTACGGAGCTGACCTGCTTGTCGGATTTAAAAGCGTTATCGAAGGTCACTCCAAGATTCATAACAGAGGGGAGGATGTTTTTGTTGAGAAAGCCCAGAATATCAACCGGAGAGGCTGACAATGTGATGTATCAAATCAGCATACAAAACATTAATAATGGAATGTGGAGACCCTACTCAAGTCCCTACTCAAGTCCCTTCTCTAGTCCCTTCTCAAGTCCCTTCTCAAGTCCCTTCTCTAGTCCCTTCTCAAGTCCTTACTCAAGTCCCTTTCCAAGTCCCTTCTCAAGTCCCTTCTCTAGTCCCTTCTCTAATCCCCTCTCTAGTTCCTTCTCTAGTCCCTTCTCTAGTCCCTTCTCAAGTCCCTACTCAAGTCCCTTTCCAAGTCCCTTTCCAAGTCCCTTCTCAAGTCCCTTCTCAAGTCCCCTCTCAAGTCCCTTCTCAAATCCCTTCTCATTTCCCTTCTCTAGTCCCTTCTCTAGTCCCTTCTCAAGTCCCAACTCATGTCCCAACTCCATGCTTTGTTCCGTTGGGGGTTCTGCTGGGGGTCCTGCCAACTCCGTGTCCTGTGCCGTTGGGGGTCCAGCCGACACCTGTTTCGTCGGGGGTCCTGCCAACTCCATGTCCTGTGCCGTTGGGGGTCCAGCCGACACCTGTTTCGTCTGGGGTCCTTCCAACTCCATGTCCTGTGCCGTTGGGGGTCCAGCCGACACCTGTTTCGTCGGGGGTCCTGCCAACTCCATGTCCTGTGCCGTTGGGGGTCCAGCCGACACCTGTTTTGCTGGGGGTCCTGCCAACACCATGTCCTGTCTCGTTGGGGGTCCCGCCGACTACTGTTCTGCCGGGGGTCCTGCCAACCCCTTGTCTTGTCTCGTTGGGGGTCCCGCCGACTACTGTTCTGCCAGGGGTCCTGCCAACCCCATGTTCTGTTCCAGTGGGGGTCCTGCCAACTCTGTGTCCTGACCCGTTGGGGGTCCCGCCGACTCCTGTACCGCCGGGGGTCCCGCCGACACCTGTTCTGTCGGAGGTCCAGCCAGCTCCGAATCCTGTGCAGTCAGAGGTCCTGCTGCCACCAGATCTTGACCCGCCGGGGGTCCCGCCTACACCATGTCCAGTTCTGTTGGGGGTCCCGCTGACACCTGTTCCGCCGACACCGTGTCCTGTTCCGCCGGTGGTCCCGTCAACACTAGCCCTTGTTCCGTCTAGGGTCCAGTCGACACCAGGTAATCCAGCTGACCCCGGAGGTGCCCCATCGCGGCCTACGGCGTCTCCCTGCCCATCCTCCGGAGCTTTCCCGGCGCTGCCTTCCTGCCCGTCCTCTGGCGCTGTCCCGCCTCCGTTCTGCCCATCCTCCAGAGCTGTCCCAGCGCTGCCTTCCTGCCCGTCCTCCGGAGCTGTCCCGTCCCCGCCTCCGTCCTGCCCGTCCTCCGGAGCTGTCCCGGCGCTGCCTTCTTGCCCGTCCTTGTGCCCGGCCCCCTGAGTTCCCCAGCCGCGGCCTTCGCCCTCGAGCCCGGCCCCCTGAGTTTCCCAGCCGCTGCCTTCGCCCTCGAGCCCGGCCCCCTGATTTTCCCAGCCACTGCCTTCGCCCTCGAGCCCGGCCCCCTGAGTTTCCCAGCCGCTGCCTTCGCCCTCGAGCCCGGCCCCCTAAGTTACACCGACGAGGCCTTCGGCCCCCTGAGTTTCCCCGCCGCGGACTTCCCTGCCCTTTTGCCGTTCCCCCGGGCCGTCCGCCCGAGTCCCCCTTCTTGGCCTCTGCCTTGCCCCCGGGCTGTCCGCCCGAGTCCCTCCTCCGGTCCCCCTCCACGTTTTGGACTTTGTGTTTTTAGGGACGTCTGGGAACCGTCCCTTGAGGGGGGAGTAATGTCACGATCTGTCTGTGTTTTATTGTTGTCCTGTGTAGATCTGTCTTTTTGGTTTCCTGTTTTAGTTTGAAAAGTGTTCAACCCCTGTCTTGTCTGTTGCTTCCTGTCTCTGTGTTCCCTCCTGCCTGATTACCCGATTGTGTTCACCTTGTGCCCCTGTGTTTTCTCCTCCCTCCTCACCTGTGTCTTGTTTGTTTGATTAGTCCTGTGTGCATTTAGGTTCTTCTTTTTCTGTTAGTCTTTGTGAGATCCTTGTTGCTGTTGACTGTGTTCACGGGGGAGAGAGTTCTGCTCTGTATGTTACTTGTAGCCTTGAAATAAAGGTATTTTCTGTTAAACCTGCATTTGGGTCCTTCCTGCTTCGCTCAACCCTGACACTTGCATAACATTTAAAACAAGAATAAAAAGAAAACCAATCTCTGTACCAACATGTAAATATGTGTTGGGAAAATACTGAATGTACTCTTCCAATATCAGAGTAGCACATGATAACAAGGCCCAACTGTAGCTGTGTACATGAAAGGATGTATGATTACTGAGAAGAGCGTCAGGACATACTGTTTTAGGCATATGATAGCTATGTGATTAACATGATGATTCAGCCTCTATGGAGATAGACATATGACAAGCATGATCATTTCTGACGTGGGTCTTATCTAATCTAAACAAAACATTGTATACTGCTTTGAACCGGTATTCCTGCATCTTGTGACTTTGTAACACCCTCTCTTGTATATAAGCATGTGAAGGACACTGTTCTGGGAACTAGTTGTACCAAATGCTCTGTATGTGATGACTACTTCCATTTTCTTGAGAGGATAATAAATACATGTATCCTGATATTGAAGCTCAAGCCGGTGACGAATTATATTTTTCTAACAATATGTAATTATTCAGTTCTTCCTTAATTTTGTAAAACATTTTTTATGAAGCGAAAGTTTTTGCATTGTGTCATTGGTGATAAAGGGGACTCACATTATGCCAAGCTCCACATCCAAATGAAACAAAATTCAAATGGAAGGACCCAAAGCAAACCGAAGAAATACAAATTCAGAAGACCAAGTAGTGTTACACTTCCTGTTATCCAAAATGATATACAGTACATTGTCAGGGAATAATTTTCCCTGCATGTCCTCCTTCGCCCTCTGATGCAGATGCCCAACCCTGGGCAGCCGCTATCTCCCTTAAGGAGGGGCTTCCCTAGCATTTTGTTGTTGTTACCAGTTTATGACCGGGCAACTCTCGGTCAGAGATAGTTATTGTTGTGGGACACCTGGAACACATCCTTCTCGGGGTGTAGATGACCCCGAGCCATAAGCGACAACAAATGTGATTCAGTTTCACCAGCTGTTTAGTCTATCTATTGAAGAATGTTGATTACCCTCAGCGAACTATGTTACAGATATTTCAACCTCGTCAATACTGTGGAGATGTACAATCAGAATGATCAATCAATAAACTGGTGAAACAAACAGAGTTGTCTTGTTGGTTCTTTATTTGAAGCGCTTCAAAGGTACCGGTCTCACAGAGTACAGAGTATTCTGCAAGAATGGACACAGAGGGAAGTGTGTGTGTGTGTTTTATAGAGTTTAAAAACACTTCAAAACCTGTCACTGTTGCTGGGCTGGAAAGAGAGATAAGCAACGCCTTACCAGAGGAACAGGAACTGGGCATTGCTAATATAGGAGAACCAGAACTTGTTCAAGACAGGAGAAGGAAGAAACACAGGAACTTGTTCAAGACACTGTGCCTAACACCCAGACACCGGTAAGGTTAAACATAGGTCTAGCAAGGGACATGAACTGAATACACACGTCATCATGGGACTGCTGCATTTGGTTTTACCATATTAGGTAACATAAGAATTTGCCACTACAACTAGTTAAAACCTCCTACCAGAGAGGAGAACTGAAGTTACCTACTGTAACTCCAGCTTCTATGAGTATTGGCGTAGCCCTCTAAGGCTATCGCTATTGGGTAATCCCCTGCGCACCCGCACAGTACTGAAACACTTGTAGTCCACGCCCACCCGCGAGGTGGGCCCCACCCTCGGGCTCCCTTCCGGTATAAATAGGAAGGAGGCCCGACAATCTGCTCCCACACAAACAACTTTTCTTCAGCTATTCGTGGAGCCAGTGGGGCCCAGAACTTAGAGGGCTACGCCAATACTCATAGAAGCTGGAGTTACAGTAGGTAACTTCAGTTCTATTACGTATATGGCTTCGCCCTCTAAGGCTATCGCTATTGGGTTAAGGGCGAAGCAAGATGTAGTCTGCGCCCCACTGGGTCCGCCCGGTACTAGAAGCACAGACACACCTGCTCAGATAATAACCCATGCCTATTGCGCCATGCCTATTGGGCCATGCCTATTGCGCCATGCCTATTGCGCCATGCCTATTGCGCCATGCGAATGGCGCATCACAGTCCCTGGAATATAGCATAACATGAATATTTTCCATGAAGGGACGAAGACTGGGAACAATACAAACCTGCCACTGTGAAAAAGTAGAGACGAGGGTCACACTTTGCCCAGCGACAAAAAGAGGGGGAACAAGGGCAGCTCTCTGCGTGCAGACAGGCAGGAGAGCGCACAGCTGGATCCCTGACATCACTCACTCTGACAAGACACTCCGTACGAAATGTGTCAGAGGAAAAAAGGAAACATCCCTCTCATAAGAGGGAAAAAGGGCTGCTCTCCGCGTGCCGAGAGGCAGGAGAGAGGCGCACAGCTGGATCCCTGACGTCACTCACTCTGACAGGACACTCAGCACAGGGTGTGTCAGAGAGGAATGGGAGACATCCCTCAAATACAATTGAATAAATGAACAGGGGGAAGACCAAGAAGCAGCAGTGCAAATGTCTTCCACTGACATTCCTCTGTGCAAAGCCGTGGAGGAGGAAATTCCTCTGGTGGAGTGCGCACTGATGTTCTCCGGGGGATTCACCCCAGAGGAGACATATGCCTGCGACACAGCCTCACACAGCCAGTGTGACAGCCGTTGTGCAGACAGAGGCTGCCCGAATGAGTGCTCTCTGTAATGCACAACCAGGCGCTGGGAATGGCGCAAAGCAGCCGTGCGCGTCACATAGCAGGACAGCGCGCGCACGGGACAGAGGAGATGAGATGTGGCTTCCTCCTCCGACCTGTGAGGGGGAGGAAAGAAGCCATCCAAGGTGATCACTCTTGACCTAAAAGAGCTTGTGATGACCTTTGGCATAAAAGCCGGGTTAGGGCGTAAAACAGCTGAACTGCCATCTCCTTGTATCCGGAGACATGACGGAGCCACAGAGAGAGCAGACAAATCACTCACCCTTTTCGCTGATAGAGCCAAAAGTAATAGCCTACTACTTTGGCTGATAACAGTTTAAGGGGAACCTGATCTAAAGGTTCAAATGGGGCTTTGCTTAGTGCGCGTAACACCAAAGCCAAATCCCACTGAGGCGCCAGTGTGCGTGACACAGGTCTGAGTCTCCGTACTCCTCGCATAAAATGGCTGGGTGGCTGCTGATCGCTCCCTCCGCCTGGGAGAGAGCGTCCCCGCGCCACGGAATTTCCCACGGTCTGCCTGACAGCGTACGCTGTAGGCATGGAAACCAGGACGCTCCCGTGCGCTCCCGTGCGCTCCCGTGCGCTCCCGTGCGCTCCCGTGCGCTCCCGTGCGCTCCCGTGCGCTCCCGTGCGCTCCGGGGCTATCAGGACCGCTGAATCGGTCCGGGAACCGAGGGGTCAGCGGAACTGGTGGGAAAACCGTATAACAGCACCCTGGGCCACAGCCGATGTGCAAACGCGTCTACCCCCAGAGGGGGGTGATCCTGCGCTCTGCGAGCCCCTCTGTTCAATTCGTCTGGAATATACATTGCTCTGATGGAGAGCAACGTGTGTGCGCGCCCAGAACAGCAGCCGCCTGGCTGCGTTCAGAAGCTGCGCAGATCGTACTCCTCCCTGGCGATTGAGGTAGGCTGCTGTGGCCTGTTGTCTGTGCGAATCAACACATGTTTGATTGTACAGCAACGGTACGATGCGCAGGCGAATTAACAACCTCTGGAGTCTCCTCCTGTGGGGGAGACCCAGGGGGATCACCACGTGACCAGCTGACGTCATGCTGAGCAGCTGTATCACGGAGAGGGCTGTCACCACGCTGCGGGATGTGACACGCCGGAGGAGAGCTGTCAGTTTCTCCACTCTCAGCCGCAAGAACCGCAAGAACCGCGAGAACCGCGAGAACCGCGAGAACCGCGAGAACCGCGAGAGCCGCGCTCTCCTGCTGGCTGAGTTTAATTCCACTCCCAGATAAATGATTGTCTGGGAGGGAAGAGGACAGATCTTCTTCCAATGTATGAAAAAACCCAGGCTTGACAGATGCGATACGAGATGTACCGTCTGTAAGCAACTTCCTCCCTGGAGCGAGCCCGCAATAGCAGGTCGTCCAGATGCAGAACCACACTCTCATCCCTCCTCTGTGTAGTGGCTCCAGCCTTCTCTACACACTTTGAAAATGTGCGAGGAGCCAGGGAATATCTGAACGGCAGACGATTGTCTGGTCTGATATTCCCTGAAATGAGAAACGCAGGGATTTCCTGTGTTTCATGATGATAGGTAGGCTACATGGAAGTAGGCCTATGTGCAGGCTTCAGGTCTATGGAAGTGAACCAGTCGTCCTGGTGAACACATTCCAGCACCTGTTTGATCGTCAGCATGTGGAATACTGACAGATCAAGGATGGGTCTCATTCCCCCGTTCTGGCTTCTCTGTGATGTGCTGTAATGGTCGTCATGGTGACGAGCCACGCCATTGCCCTCGCCGCCGCTGCCCGTGAGGCGAAGGGGCTGCGAGGGATCCTCCACACGCTGCGTTTCACTCAGGCTCTCATCATGAGGCGCTACACGCTCAGGGGATGAGTAGTGGTGTGTGCAGTGCTGTCCGCATGAAGCGTTATAACGGTGCTCATGGGTTCATTATGACCGTGTGTAGGAGGCGTATCTCGGACAGAGGAATGCCGCAAGCTCTGCAGGTTATTAACCGAGGTTAAAACCGGCAGGCTTCTGCAGCGAGCCCTGCTGTCTACTAATCAACAGATTAGTGGCAGCCGGCTTAATTAGCGAGCCCTGCAGTTTATTAACCGATAGATTAAAAACTGCAGGCTTTTGCAGCGAGCCCTGCTAATGACAGGTTAGTGACAGCTGGCTTAGTTAGCGAGCTCTGCAGTTTATTAACCGATAGGTTAAAACCAGCAGGCTTCTGCAGCGAGCCCTGACGCCGTGGCGGGTGCTGCGGGCGCTGCCGCTGGGGGCGCTCAGCAGGCTGGAGCCAGCTGACATGCAGCCCTGTTCCGCGGCAGTCCGAACAGCCCGTCCGGGCTGATTGGAGCATCCAGCAGCACTTTCCTTTATCTCCTCCGAAGCCTCGGAGGGCATGGAGGGCTGCTTTGATAGTCTCACTATGGAGTGAGACAGCAGAGCGATGTTGTTCGCCGCTGCAGACGCCTGGAAGGCACACTGATGCATCCGGTAAGTCTGGCGGATGACAAACTGGTCCCCGGAGGAGGAAAGCAAGGGACGCCATGCGGCTTCACCCGAACAATGCCGTCAGGTTCGGCTCCAGGGGAGGCGCGGTCGGAAACCAACATTCGTTAACCAACATTCGTTAACCCCTTAGTGAGGGGGACGTATGAGGACACCGGAGCCTTCAGGCTCCAGGGGCCGCCGCCGCTCCCTCCTGGCACTTCCGGATGGCCGGGAAGCGCGGCCAGACAGGGTCACTCCTGACGGTCTGTACCCGGGAGAAATACAGCTGCCACCGGCAAGAGAGCTCTCCTGAGCCGAGGGAACGAGGAGACCTCTCCAGGCGGCTGCCTTTTCGATGATCTCCGGCAGTTCCTGCAGGATCCCGCCTATCGACGGCAGAGCCGTGATGTCGGAAAGAGGGACCGCGGGTCCCGCAGCCGGGCCAGGCCGGCACCGGGCTCCATCTCCGTCTCCTCCATCCGGGGAGAAACGGGATGGGGAAACCACACGGTGATCCGTGGATGGAGGCGGGGCAGGAGGCCTCCGACTCCTGCCCAGCACTCGGATCCAGGAACTCAAGGCTGGTCCACGGAGTAGGACTGGCCAATCATCCTCCTCGGCCGCAGTAGCGAGAGCGTCCACTCTTTGCTGTCTGTCGGCCAGAGGGAGACGGGCACAATGACAATGAGCACATGACACCTGCTGGGCGAGAGCTGCGTGCGCGTGCTCCGACCCCAGGCAGGATTCGTCTGGCATGAGGAGCAAACTCTAACACAACCCTGTGTACTCATGTTTTAAGGATCTTTTTCGAGGTGGCTCTTAAAAGAGCCTTTACTCTTTAGTGTCTCTACAGTGCTTCAGTACCGGGGTGCTGAAGAAAAGAGGGAGCAGATTGTCGGGCCTCCTTCCTATTTATACCGGAAGGGAGCCCGAGGGTGGGGCCCACCTCGCGGGTGGGCGTGGACTACAAGTGTTTCAGTGCTGCGCGGGTGCGCAGGGGATTACCCAATAGCGATAGCCTTAGAGGGCGAAGCCATATACGAAATAGAACCCTCAGAATTGATTTGGCATCTCAACCGTGTGGTCAGATCGTGGCCCATGACATGTCTTGTGAATTCTCCGGCCGAAGCTCCAAATAAACTGTTAGTGTTTGCCATCAAAGCTCCAGCTCTCCTCGTGTCTCTCTGAGTCCTGTCTCCAATTGCTTCAGAAGTTTCTCCCACAAACATCAGTTTAGACTAAGTTCCACATTTTTACCAAACTTTTGTATTAAGTTAGGAACATTCTATTTGTTTCATATATAATAACAATTGGTGTAATGAGAAAAAGGTCACAAAAACGTGTTTCTTAATGAGTGTTGCTACAATGAAGTGCCCCTTACTGTGCTATATGAGCCTTAAGCTTATTCTGAGCATCCATATATTTGGCAAGTTGCTGTGAAACACAGAAAGTGCTTTAATAAACATCCTGTAAGGCCCCAAACTGAATAGCAAGCAAAGTTGCTCATCGGGGGACATAAGGTCAACAAAGACTGGCAATGTTGTCAGGAAGCCGGCAGATTGAGGATTATAAATTGACGTGAAAAAATACCACATTTGTTAAATCTGTTAGTTGGATACTTATGACAAAGTGAAACAAAATGTAAAGAATAAATAGATGACTGTCTTTGCTGAAAATGTTCAGTTACTTTGTCATTTCTATTTGTTATCTCTTTGAAATAAGTGCATTTTTGTTGCAAAATGTTCCTTTCTTTGAACCTATACAATGCCTGAGTCACCAACGTACCACAGCAGGACAAAGGCTAGAGAGAGGAGAACTGTGCCTAGTAGGTCTCCAAGGGCTGTGAGGTAGGGTATTGAGTAACTGTCGGGGTCTTTACCCTGACGCCACAGGAAGTGGACCATACAGTCTGCTATGCAAAGCAGGCAGAAGACCTGAGAGATGGACAAAAGTGGTGTTGTGAAACAGTGATTAAGTGTGCAGAGGAAAAATGACAACATGTGTTACTTGTGACTCACCTGAATCAGGGAAGCAGACAAGAAGGCAACAGTGAAGAGAGCACTGGGCAAAGTGTGGCCTCCTTTTAAAAGGTGGATAGCGTGTAAGAATACGATCTGACCGGGGATCACCAGAAGAAGAAGAACCTGAGCACATCGATGGTTTGCTCCTGCCATGACAAAGATAAACATCAGAGAGTGTGTAAGTGTGTGCTCCCTTCACTGTCTACCTATAAGGTGCGTGTGTGTGTATGTTATTTAAATAAAAAATCGATCTTTACCTGAACCAAAGAAAGTGCGGCAAGGGCTAAAACAGCCTTTACGGTCCTCAGGTACCTCTTTATGTGAGTAATTCAAATGCAGATTAGTGGAAATGCGACTGGCCTGAATGGAGACGAGGTTCCCTCCAATACCTGAAAAGAAAGACAATGTAGAGAGCACTCATCTGACTTCACACAGCAACTACAACAAAGGGATATATTTTACATTATACATTAGTACTTCCTGTAGACTGACTTTGATTTGTAAATTGACATAGTTCCCAGCGACTTCACCTCCAAAATTCTAATTTAAGAACATTTCTTGATAGATTCAAGGTGGTTCAATGGTGTGTTTGGCAGCTGCAAATCTTGATGAAAACATCCATCTCCATAACGCATGCATCGGCAGAAGGAATTTCACAATTAAAATACAAATAGTCACATTGATTGGGGGTGGAAAAATGTGTCTAGAGGCAGTTCTCCAGAGGGGGGTTGGGGCATCAACATCCGGCGCAGAGAATGAAAATACCAGACAGGGGGAGGGGCAGACCAACAGATCTCAGAGAAACAGCTGGATTCAATACTTTTTTTCAAATCTATTTAACAGATGGAGCTGATCATGGCACGTTTGTATTAAAATAAGTTTGCTCTTACCTTTAGTGCTATTTATCAATCTAGCAATTTAAGTTAAAGTTGCACAGTGTTATATAGGCTCTCCTGAGATCAATAATACTGCTTGTGGCACTTTGAGCACCACAAGCAGTTTTTACACAATGAACATCTCATATACATATTCTCCCCCTTTCCAGGTAATCATTAAATGGCTTATAATGTTGAGTATTGATACTTGGTTAGCCTGTTTCGGCGGGACTGGTAAAGGTTAGACCTTGCTATTTTGGTTGGATCCGTGTCTTAAATCAACTCAGCAGTCGCAGACAGGTCAACAAGGGACCTCGGGGAGAAAAGGAAAGAGATCCCTACTTCTCACATACTCGAGTTCAGGCCAATATGCCCTTCCAAAAGAGGGTGACTCACCATTTATGACTGGTGCATAAACTATGATTCCTGCCAGGTTTGGATCGGATACAGCCTTGTCCAGAATAAGTCCTCCAATACTAAAAGAAAGACCGACAAAAACATGCATTCCTCCTTATAAAGTTCTACATTTTGACAAACTAACTAATCATTTACTGAATGTAAAACTTTGGGAATCCACAACTAAACAAAGATAGTTAACTAGTCTTCAATATGCATGCTTTCTGAAAGATCAGTAAAGACTAGGGTCAGTACCTGCTGATGACCATAGCTGTTATGATTGGTTCCCAGCCCGTGCGGAGCAGGAGCTGACTGGCTGGATGTTTGGAGGAGAGGACCACCCAAAGAGGAATCAGGCATAAAAATAACATATCCACCAGGTACAACACGTAGGGATACAGCTCTGTCAAGACAAAAACTCATTATCTATACCTGTATTTGCAACAAGGATTCAGTTTTTGTTAGGTTCATGATCCTTATGGATGAGTTGGTTCCAGGATCATGAGTACCATCTGTTGGCCAACAGTAAAATTACATGACCTCTGATCCATGGGTGTCCAATGTATAGTATTATTCCACAATGTTCTGGTGTATGTTATTCAGATTTAAATAGACACCTTGTTGTCCTTGTTGTTTTTACCTATGAGGGAGAAGAACCACTGACTGAAGCAGGCCAGCAAGGCAAGAGTGATGAGATCTCCAAAACTGGCAGCCATCGGTGTGGCCACGTTATCAGGGTTGATTCCCATCCGCATGGAGCCAAGGATCACTCCCACCATAATAATACCTACAGACGGATAAAAACAATGTAAAATCGTAGTTTATGAGGTGACATGGGATCGGTACGGAAGGCATTCATTCTGTGGGAAAAATGTTTTCATTTCAACCTGTATGGAACTAAAAGGGCCCTAAACATTTAATTTTATTATATTATTATTATTTATTTATTTTCAATGTTAATTGTTAAGAAAATAAAAGTGATGTAGGGGCAGCAGAGGAAAGAATGAGTACCTTGTGTGAATGCAGGCCCCAATTTATAGCTAAACATCTGCATATGTGGCACTGAGCTTGTGATTAGCATGTGCTACAATTCAAATTGTTGTTTAATAAAAGGACATTGTGTCCCCAAAAGTTGTACAACTTTTCTACAATTGTTTTAAATTTCTTAGATGCGACTCTCCACACTCCCTCTGTTTATTCTCCCATTCTTAGCATAATGTCCATCATGAAAAGCAGCTCTTTTCAAGATAAATAGTCAATTTCCTGAGATGGTGCAGTTCTTTCAAGCCGCTGGACCAAAACACAGGACACAATGGATTTCATAGGTCAGCACCTGTCATTGTATAATGTATGAATCATTGAGCTGAATTGATTGAGGTCAAGGGTGAAGCAGAGAAGATTTGAACAGATGGATTGTGATGGTGTTTCAATGGTACGGCAGATTGTGTTGTTACCTTGCAGCAATGAAGCAAAGAAGGTGGTAGAAACACTGGCAGAACACAGGAGCATTATGTGATGTAGAGGCATCTGTCCTTCTGCCATCCAGCCCAACACAGTCGCCATCAAAGAGGCTAACAGCCCGAGCACTGTGGCCTGAAGCTGTCAAATGAGGGAGCACGTTAGAAATACCCACAACACTTGTTAGATTGCAATAACATGAGGGAAATAATCAAGTATGATACAAGGACGTTTTTTGACAGACAAAATAGATACAGTTTATCACAAAGCGGCTGTAGCCGAAAGAAAATAAGGTACCTGCTTCAGCGCCAAGTTCCCCATGATCAACATCCACTTTTCTCTGGTGGACTCCATTTTTCCTGCATTCACCTGAAAACATGAGATGTGGTTGATACATAAAAAACTTGATAGACTCGATTTGCTTATGAAGATCATGGGATATAAATAAACGCTTCAGAAGAGCTATGGATGGATTTGATTTCTTTGTCAACTGGTTTTTCCAAAGTCAAGAATGAATGGATGAATATTGTTTATAATGTTACAACATCAGCTAAAACAACAGAATCAACAACAACTGTGAATAATTTCTACTCCAGTAACATCCAACTTAAACATCCAATTATAAATAGAAATACTATAAACAAATACATTGTTAGATTCCTTGTGAGCAATGAAAAAGAACGCTTTTGGGCTTTGTTTAATCGACTATATCTATTACGAGTACATATGGCCCGTATTCAACAAAAGCATAAAAACGGATAAAAGACTGAGAAAATAAATATATAATTAAATTGCACAAGCATACATACATTTCAACATACAATCAAACTATGCAGGGATTATTTGTTAACATACATTGAGAATAACTTCAATGAAACACGAAGGCCAACCTGTTACTATTCTGTCATTACTTTTCAACATCCCTCCGCTAAGTGGTTCCTACTAAAGATGGACATGTTTAAAAGCTGCTGTTTTTATAAAATGAAACAGCAACCAGAGTAAAAAGTGTCTTTCTTGAGACTATTTTCACCTACAAAGGTTTCCAAACTTAAGGCACTTAAAAGCATCAACGTCACAAGAACGGAATTGAATAAAAACATCCTATTTTTATCCCAATGAATGAAAGTCTTATCCTGTGCAACAGTGTTGTTCATCAATGTGTTTAATTTTTTTCGAAAGTAATGGAGCCATATTACACAGCTGTTAAAAACAAACATTATTTGATCATCATATTCTTTCCCTTCCAAGAAAACATATTTTCAGTTTATGTTTAGGTTGGACTATTGTTATTATCAACTTGTCCTGCGGGACATTGTGTGAGTTGATGTGCTGCCGTGGTCTTCACAGCTCTGTGAGGAGTTTCACACGAGGAGAGAAAATCCATGGTGCAAGAGGCAAACATATAATTCGGAGAAAGAGGTCTAACTTACCCTGTTATCCATTTATGTTTGTTTACCTCCAACGCTGTTGCTAATTTCTTTACATTTCATATTTTGTATTGCATTGGTTTTTGGTATTTAATAGTGTATGTAATGTTCTAAATCTCGTTGTTTATTAGTAATTATATATCAAATAAAGAATATAGACAAAAAAAAAAGTCCCTTTTTGTGTACATCATGGTAAACAGGAATGGATTCAATTACAGTGTGTGTGTGTGTGTGTGTGTGTGTGTGTGTGTGTGTGTGTGTGTGTGTGTGTGTGTGTGTGTGTGTGTGTGTGTGTGTGTGTGTGTGTGTGTGTGTGTGTGTGTGTGTTAAAATTCACACTTACAGCAGTGGAGAGTCTCGAGGCTAAAGTCATTTCCAGGTTACCCTTCATGCCTAACACTGCAGGGACCAGGATAAAAAGTTCTGTGATTTCCTGGAACACGTCCCAGCTCTGCCATGAAAACAAACGTAATATGGATGAACCAATAACAACACCACAAACACACAATAAATCATCTTCATTTACACCTAGGATAATAAAAAAACATAACAATTCAATTAAAATGTTCTGGCAAAATTAGAATGTGTTCTTTATACAATCTCTACAATTTAGCTTCCACATTTTGTAAAGCCAAGCAATTATGACCTCTTTTTACTGTAAACCACATCTCCTTTACTTTGTTTACCCACCTGCACCACTTCAAGCAGCATCCCAGCACAGATAGTCCCAAGCCCGGCCAGCAGAAAAGGCACCAGGATCTGAAGCAGCATGGAGCGGAGGGACTCAGCAGGTGGAACGGG
The DNA here is from genome assembly GCF_902827165.1 of Trematomus bernacchii. NCBI lineage: Eukaryota > Metazoa > Chordata > Actinopteri > Perciformes > Nototheniidae > Trematomus > Trematomus bernacchii. The sequence goes on along the minus strand of NW_022987714.1, from coordinate 10,115,842 downwards.
GCCACCCGCATCCTTTGCACTCGTGGATCTACTGAGCGTTGATCTACCGTAGAGTTTACTCGGGAGCAGAAAGTCCGTCTCAGTGTACTCTGGATCATGATGGATACTTGGGCTGATTGTTGAAATACTCCCATTAGAGATAAAACGTTGTGGACTTCCAGAGTTTTGAGATGCAGATGGGTAGGATCCGTACTGTGGGATGGTGCCTCTGCCCACAGAGCCATTTGGGGACAGTTTGTCATTGTGTGACTCAGGGACAACCATGGTGTAAAGCTGGCAGGATGCTTGCTACTCCTGAGGCTTCTGCAAACTGAGAAACAGTGGCACCAACACTGGTCAGAGCGGTCCTAAAAGGATAAGAGAAACACCAAAAGTAAGAAGAAATAAAACAGCAAGAAAAAACTGGTTCAAAAGCTGTATAAGTTGATTCAGAAGCTCAGCATTTAGTTATAAAGTTGTGTACCACACATTTAATTTCCATGAAAAATCAAGTGTGCAACTTTGGCATGTGGAAAGCTTGGCTGTGTCAGGGTCATCTGATGGCACAGATTGCTGCATTATCATTCTTCATGCCTGTTCTCATCAGCAACACTGAGGCAGCATTGTTTGGGAGGACAAAGCTCTAGATTTGGAATTCCTAAGAGATGACCAGGTACTAAGCAACTGAGGTTATCGAATTGAGAGCGAGAAAATATCCAAAATATGTAACTGTCAATCATTTTCCTATCAACAAGCTTCAACTGTTTATCAGAATGCATCAACATTACCCTGAACAACACGTTTTATCCTAAAAAACATGACAACCTCTTTAGATAAATCTTATTAAAATGACTGCTAAAGAAGTAAAGAAACCAACATTATGATTGAGAAACATCATTGTGTCATGTTATATATTCATGGTCAACTTGACCATCAACAATTGCTAGAAAAGGTAACAAGAACCTAACTATTATGAACCAAGACCATATTTCATCCTTTGAGGCTAAGATATAATGCGCCAGTGAAAGATGGCCGCATTGTCTTTTGGCTCCTCTCCAACTTTGCCCTTTTTCATATTTTGTTTGTGTTTATTTACTTTTTGCCGTTTGCTTTTAACATGGTTCACTATATTTTTCTGTTTATCTGTGTTATTGTGTTGCACTGTTGGAGAAGCCTGTGACCTAAGATTTTCATCGGCATAACTACACTGTAGCTATGTTCGTATGACAAAATAAAGAACCTTGAACCTTGAACCTTAAGCAGCCTAAGTTATCTGAAAGGAATATTGTGCTCACAAATCTGCAGATTCACGAGGGAATCTCAATGAATGGTGCATCAAACAAACTGTATGAAAGGATTTCTACAGTCGAGCTAATCATCTTCAAGATCACAATCAAAGGTTTAAGTACAAAATAAGTACTAGGAATAAAAAAAAGTTTCAATTTGCATACCAAATCAATTTTTAATGCTGAGTTTATTTTGGTGTGTATGTGCCTCTTTAGCATATCTGCTAATCACACATACTTCTACAATCAATGTGTCAATATGTGTTTTTATATATTTCAATTCGATAGTATGAACAAAATGTAGAAAATAGTTAGATAAATAAACGAATAAATGAAACAAAAAAGGGCCTTACCCTTATTTTTGAACCATACGAGGAGAAGAGTCATCTGTTCTCTCACTGCACTGCTAACCGTGACTCTTCCTTGTCGACTCTGTCGTCCACTAAATAGTAGCTGAGTCTTCAGTGTGACTTTAGCCCAACTCCCCCTTCTCAATCACACATACACACACTGCATATCTCTCTCTAACCCCCCTCTAACATTTTCAGTAGGCATATTCAAATACGTTGGCAGTGGACAGGCAGCAGGATACACACATATTTAACAGTTATTTGTTAGGAGCTGTCCAATATTGGCCTGCTGTGACCATGTAATTGTTATGTTGTTTTATCACATGGAGTGTTTATTTGACCCTTGACATACAGGGTCTATCTATCTATCTATCTATTTTATCTATCTGTCTGTCTATCTGTCTATCTGTCTATTTGTCTATCTGTCTGTCGAGTGACATGTCTGCTGGACTCCATTTCCCATGAGCACTAGCAACCATTCACAAAATCATGAGACCCATCATGGGACCGTGAAGCAACACTCTTTAACAGCAGTGTTTTGGGTCACCGAGTTTTGCATTATGGCAGTAGAAACCATCGCCCCTGACTGGGAATTTGACCGTTTTGACGACGGTTCACAAAGTAAGTAAAGTCCTGTATAAATAGCGACGTGCTAAACTTAACTAGCCTCCAGTGCTAGCTTACGCTGCTAGCTATACGCTTAGCCACTGGGCTCCGTCTATTTGCTGGCACGGAACAACTCCTACTGTCAATTGCAAACAAATGCTCGTAAAATGGAAACCTTCTGAAATGATTTCTATATTATTTGCTATACTTGAACGCGTAGTGTGCTGGTTGCAGTTGATATGTAAAAGTAAATGTGTAAAATTAGGTAAAGGAAAGTTATTTAACGTTATTCACGGCTATCAGTCACATTGCTAACAGCTGATCAGTCTGACAGCCTAATGACACTTGGGCAATTTTGACAGTGGCTCATAGTAAACACTGCAAAAATAGTGGAAACTAACTTCCTCCTAGAAAACAACATGGACAATGGTAGGGTTTTATTTATTTGTGTGTAAGGTGTCCTGCGGTTAATATGCAGTGCCCCCCACAGATAGGAAATTGTTTTGGATAGGATTGTGCATCTATTTCTCGAATGAGACATTTACGTTCACATTTGAGCAAGCATTAATGGACATTTACCCTAATCTAGCTGTAACAACATTGGTGTTTAAATCACAGTGAATAGTCTGCTGCAGTGTACTTGATCAAACCCTCCACCCTACAGAAATACACACAGAGGTTCAACTCAAGAACTACAGCAAGTTTCTGGAGGACTACACCTCCCAGCTGAGGGGTATTGAGGAAGCACTGGATGACTCCATAGGAGATGTGTGGGATTTCACTCTGGACCCCATCGCCCTGAAGGTAAAACATCAAACACTAGTACTTGTACATCAACCTGAAAACACTGACATTGTGCTTTCTCAATTTACACACATCTTCCTTCCGTTCTACTCTCTTTCAGCTTCTCCCGTACGAGCAATCATCTTTATTGGAGTTAATTAAAACAGACAACAAGGTAAATAGAAACACACATAATCTTTAGTTTTCAAGACACTTATCTACACAATTGTACTTGTTTAGATATGGCTAATATTGCTTCCATTGTGTGCAGGTTCTGAACAAAGTCATCACAGTATATGCTGCTCTCTGTAGTGAAGTAAAGAAGCTCAAGTATGAGGTAAGCCTGCTCAGAACACTTCACTCTGTGCTATTGTGAAATTAGTTTGGTTTGTGTCTGTCTGCTATTGGTTGAAGGTCCCATTATGTAAACAATGAACGCTTATGTCTTTTGATTTCAAAGCAGGCCCAGGTGCTACATTCATATTGTGAAAGTAACAAGTTTTACACATCTCATATTAAGAAACAGTTTTTTAAATGAGAAGTTTTGATCTCACAACTATACAATACATGGGTAAAAAGTGGCAATGCAGATGGCGTGTGCACAGATACACAGACACTCTGACCAATTAGAGCAGACTGGAACGTTGTTGCAACTTAAAATCAGTTGCTTTCTAAAGGCTGTTGAGTGAACCCCCTTCAGTGAGAAACAGACAGCATTTTAAAGAGTAGAGAGCAAGAATAAACAGTTACAGGTTGTAAAACACCTTTTGGGCCGGGGGATTTACGCAAGAGGATGACCTGATAACACCAGAGGCCTGTACTACGAAGCCGGATTTTCGCTTAGCCGGCTGACTTCAGGGAAAACTCGGGCTTTCCGGTCCTACGACGCTGGTTCTCTTTTTAGCGGGCTAGATCTCCATGGTAACTTATGCTGAGCGGCTAACCTCCTCGGGAGGAGGTTAGGTTGCAGGCTAAGAGATCAACTCAGTGAAAGCACCGCCTGCTGACCAATCAGAGCTCCGTGTGCGGAGTTTAAAGCGATCAAGTCATATTACAGGATAGAGGAAATACAGAAAAACTGCCGTTGCAGGAAAGACGGCCGGCCAAAATCAACTGACTGTGTGAACGTGAAAATGAATAGAATATCCCCTCCCATCTTCAGAGCAATCTGACTATTATAACATTAGCGTTAAGAAAGCTTACTTAAATATCTGCCACAACATGAGTAACCGGATCAGAGTAACATTAAGTACAGTCCGCGGCACTGTGAGTGCAGACGTCGATGTGTCCCATTATCATTCATATCATATCACATCATAATGTATCATATATTTCCTTTTTTGAGTCAGCTTCTTGAACCGTATCTGGCCGTGCAACACTCACAGTGTCACATACTGTATGCAGAAGTATTATTTTAAGCAACACATTAAGTTGACGAAACACTCGAGTCAAATTCTCCTAATTAAAGTCAGATCCACTCGTGTCTTGGACGGGGCAGTGATTTCATAAACCTGTTAATGTACGCATTCAAACGCTTTTTCTTTTACCAGCTGTATTCACCTTGCAGGTGCAGCTATGTGGCTTTTATCCTGGATAAAGTGTTTAAGTCATGGATGTTTAAAGTTTAACTTCTTCATATTTGACGCTTGTCCATGTTTGAGATTGGTCGAATGCTCCAAATACCACCCCTTTCATGTGAACGCGCACCTAACTAGATAGGACACGGCTGGCTTGAGCGATCCACTTGATAACCAGCATCGTAGTACAGTTTAGCAAGAGCGCGTATGTTTTGGATTGGGCCAACCGGCTAACTCAAACATATCCAGGTTAGGAAAATCCGGCTTCGTAGTACAGGCCTCAGGTCAATCTGGTTTTTTCTCCCTTCTCCTCCTGCAGTGTCATAAAACACTTCAACCTAAACACCTCAGGATACCATTTGTTAAAAGTAACATTTCAAAGTTAATGATTACTTTATTAAAACAGTAATACCACAATCTCCATATCAGAATACAGCTACATTCAGACACAAAGTATGAGAAACCTAATTTAAATGTAATTAGTTTCTTGAACATTAACGCGTAATGTAAACATGTGATTGGAGAAACCCAAAACGCATGTGTTTACTTGAAAATGAGTCTATCATAAATAAAGAATCATAGCATTGTTTGCATCCATGTTTACTAGCTTGCAGTCATCTTGCGTATTACTGCATATCTTGGCGTGTGAACGCTACTTGCTGATTAGTGGAATAGTGTGACACCAATGGCAGGATTGTGTATCACATCACTGCTTGTGTATGTCATAAACAAAACGGTGACCCAGTCATAGAGGTCTAAATAAATCTCTTCAAACTATTGTCTGTGATGTGCTGTGAGATACAAATTCTGATTCTGTGGCCTTAATTTATTTCCCCCTGCAGGCAGAAACCAAGTTCTACAATGGCTTATTGTACTATGGAGAGGGAGGTAATGTCAGCAATTAATATCTACTTTTACACTAGATGTAATCTAAGGGTTACTCAGTAATTGTTGATTAAATTATTATAAAACGTATACATTATTTTGTGTTACAGTGTCTGATACCAGCGTTGTTGAAGGAGAGTCCCAGATACAGATGGGCAGATTTATCTCATTCCTTCAGGTAGATAATGGATCATTTATGTCGTCACTTGTATTTTATTGAAATCCAGAAACACTGATAGTTGTTCGCTTTGTCCATTGGTAGGAACTTTCCTGTTTTGTGACAAGATGTTATGAAGTGGTGGTCAACATTGTTCATCAGCTGGCTGCCCTCTACAACAGCAACAAGTAAGATCCTTCAACTGTAGCAAGTATTCACAGTCAACGTACTGTTCTTGTTGAAATGGCTCGAGTACCCACGTCGTCAAAAGAGCCTTTGTGCACTTCACATGCAGCAGAGAAACAAACAACAAACAGAATGCGTTGTTGTGCTTATTGCATCTTTGGCTCTGTTACAATGTCAAACAAATGATACAAAGCATGTCTCTCATATTTCAGGGGTGCAACAAAAATCATTGAGTCGTCAGGTGTCCATTTTCAGGTGGGTTTCAGATTTTTAAAACAAATTCTCCATCTCTGTATCTCAATCTCTAAATATTTGTACCATGTCTGTTTGATTTCCCCTCTGCAGACAGTGTACGAACACCTCGGGGAGTTATTAGTGGTTCTGCTCACACTCGATGAGATAATGGAAAATCACGGCACACTAAAAGATCACTGGAAGATGTATAAAAGGTAAACACACACAGTTATGGCAACCAATAAGAAAGGCCCTGAAATTCCCAATATTCCATGTCAAATTTGAATGTATCTGGATGACCATTGAGGACGGCTCTCAGTGGCTTTAGTTAAGTTGTTCTTTTGAATTTGACTTAAATATACGTGCATTGATTTGATCTAAGACACATTTATATTTATGATACCTGGTCTTTAAACCAGAAATGAGTGTATGTGTATGATAAACGTTTACATACTTGTGTTTAATGTATGATTTAGGATGAAGTCCTCTGTAATTACATCCTCCTGTTGGTTATAGGTTGTTGAAATCTGTGCACCATAACCCTGGGAAATTTTCCATTCCTGAAGAGAAACTGAAACCATTCGAGAAGCTGCTGCTCAAGCTCGAGGGACAGATGCTGGATGGCATGATACTGCAGGTGACTCCACTGTTTCAGGCCTTGATTATGATGTAGAATTCATTGTCTTAGGACTTTGCTGAAAAGTTGGTGGTTCCAAGTTTGTGCTTATATGCAAATTCCATTGTGAGCATAGATCATTTTAAGTCTAATATTGTGTTGAGGTCCTCTGAGGGGCATTGAAAACATGGTTTTTGCTACTGTCTGACAGGCCTGTGTGGAGCAGAGATTCGACGATCCGGGGGAAGGAGTATCTGTTGCCAAAAACAGTGCCTTTGCAGAGGAGTTTGCCTTCAACATCCGCACCATATTCACCAATATTGAGTCCAAAATTGGTCAGTTTCTCTTCTCAGGATTAACTGGTTTGCGCTTTCCTGCAGCTTCCAGTGTTTTATGTCTGTGTGCCTTTGTTGTTTTCAGGGGAACCTTCAGAGATTGACCAGAGGGATAAGTATGCAGGTGTCTGTGGCCTCTTTGTGCTTCACTTTCACATCTTCAGGAGTGTCGACAAAAAGTTCTACAAGGCGTTGCTGGATGTTTGTAAAAAGGTAGTTATGGGTTCTTGCCTCTGTTCTCTATCCGACTGCCTCATCTTCTGTTTATTTATTTTTTAAATATCTCATTAATGTGTGTGTGTGTGTCCCTTCCTCTAGGTTCCAGCTGTCACTCTTACTGCTAACATCATCTGGTTTCCCGACACTTTCCTCATCGCTAAAGTCCCAGCTGCAGCTAAGCTGATGGATAAGAAGAGTCTACAGGCCATCAGAGCGCAGAGAGACGCCTACCTGCAGCAAAGAGCTGTGACACTAACAAAGTTAGTTGCAACAAAAAAAAGTGTTTCTTTTTTGGTTTATTCAGTTTTTTCTATTTGTAGAATCTGATTGTTACTGTTGTCTCTTCTCTTCAGGGATGTGCAGTCCTACTACGTGTTTGTAACTTCCTGGATGATGAAGATGGAGTCCATCATATCCAAGGAGCATAAAAGTGACAAGTTGGCAGAAGACCTGAACAGCAGGTGCAATGTGTTTGTACAGGTAAGAGCTGACAGTATTAACAAGGCTCAGCTGGACCACAGAGGGTAACATGGCATTCACATTTTACACTTTGAAATTCTGCTGCAAATGCTCAGAATATACATGTATTATCCTCAAAGAACAACCAAATACCTGTCTCTAAGCTTCAGTGATATAAGTACTTGTCTGTAATATGATAAACTGACCACATATTATTATGTAAAAACAACACTTTTCTTGTACTACTTAACTAACAGTTCCCTCTGCGCTTCCTGTTCATCACAGGGCATTCTGTATGCATACAGCATTGGCACCATCATCAAAACCACCATGAACATGTACATGTCGATGCAGCGGCCCATGACCAAGACTTCTGTCAAAGCTCTGTGTCGACTGGTGGAGTTGCTCAAGGTGAGTGTGTTCCTGTTTTCCCACCAGTGCCTTGTCAGTTTGATTGAAACTAATAAGCTCATGTGATGTGTGGCTCCTCTCAGGCTGTGGAGCACACGTTTCACAGGCGCTCCATGGTTGTAGCAGACTCTGTTTCTCACATCACTCAGCAGCTGCAGTCGCAGGCCCTCAACTCCATCGGCAACGCCAAGGTAATGAAAAACACACTCAATTATTTACTTGTTATTGACAGGAGGAGTTTATGCAGTTGTGACGTGAGTGGAATGTTTATATTTTTCTAACTAGAGGACTAACTTTGTGTATTTATTCCCTGAAGAAAAGGGTGATCTCAGATAAGAAGTACAGTGAGCAGCGGCTGGATGTGCTGTCCTCTCTGGTGATGGCAGAAAATGCTCTGAGTGGACCCAGCACGAAGGAGCGGCGCCTCGTGGTGTCTCTGGCACTGTGTGTCGGCACGCAGCTGGTACGTTGGGATAAGTTGGTGGTTAATTGGATACAAAACTTTCCTTTGCTTAATATCGAAAAACATCTGCTTTCTTTTAGAAAACGTTCAAAGATGAGGAGCTGCTTCCACTGCAGCTCGTGTTGAAGAAGCTGGATCTGATCAGCGAGCTGAGTGAGAGGTGGGCTTTTTCTTCTTTCAAAATGAGTTGAACAACATTTCAATCTGTTTTTGCTCCTTGTGCCAAGAGCTAGACAATTGTTTAACCCTCCAGGCAGAAAGACAACTTTTAAAGTTTAGATGCTGCTGCTTTGTGTGACAGCTTTACAACATCTCATTTCATAGTCAGCAATTTGGTGTTTTGTGATGTCTCGTAGGAAATGAGCTAAACCACCTAGTAGCTTTGAGAAAAGGCTCAAGGCAAGCTCTTTATAAAACCAAATCATGAAGATGCTGACACCTCAAAGTACCCATTAATCGCTTTGGCAGCTGACTGTCATCGATTATCTAGTGAAACAGTCTTGCAGTCATCTGATACTTGGTGGCTGCTAATTTTGGACTTGTCAGCCAATTGATATTTTCTTTGACCTACTTTAGGCGTACTTAGGGACTGTTTTTGTTTCTTCCTCAGGGTGAAGCTGCAGTGTGACTGTAGTTTCCTTTACTGGCACCGAGCTGTGTTCCCTATCTACCTCGATGATGTGTACGAAAAAGCCGTGGACGCAGCACGAATACACGTAAGCAGACAGACAAGAGCGAGACTTCTAATCATGTCTGCAAGATCCCAAAAGATCCTTTTTTAAATCAATTATGGGGAAACCTAACTTTCTCCTTGAGTTTTGAAAGTTGGATTTACTGGTTTAGCAGATACAAAGACCATTAATGATCTACAAAGGTATATCAACTGTTATCTCTATGTTTATGCTTTTGAATGTTAGTTTCTGTGTTTGATTGGTTGCTCTGTTTTTCTGCCTTCCTGGATGCTGTCTTTGATTGGCCGGAGCAGTACATGTTCAGCGCTCTGAGGGACAGTGTGCCCTCCATGTTGCACGCCAAACACATGGAATCATGTGACCAGCTCCTGGAGAGCTACGACAAGGAGATCATGGACGTGTTCAACGAGGTGAGAGGTCGAAATAGAGGAACCAGATGAAATGTGTATGGTAGAGGCAGGAAGAGGAAATACACAGTGTGGTGTAGAAGTGTACACACCACCAGCATTGCAGTAGAGTCATTAACCTTCATTTGTACATTGTTGTTGTCGTGGATCCGATGTAACACTCACAACATTAAAGAATAAGACAAAGCGGAATCGATAAAACAAAGACACAGAGATGGTTGAAGTTTATTATTATATTGCTGTACAGCTCTATAATGAGACCCATTACCTTGCTCCAAAGCAGTGAATCGTGTAATGCCCCCACAGAGCAAGAGAATCTTACACGTTATATACACTTGAAACAGCATACGTGGCAGACATGTTCTATCCTTATAAAGTCATATGCTGCATCCTTATGCGTGGCAGACATGTTCTAGCCTTATACAGTCATATATGTTACATCCTCTGTCTCCTCAGAGTTTACATGATCCTAGATTTCATGACCTTATTAAGCAGTTACCCCACATGCTAATGTATACAACTGCTGGTGAAGACATAGATGGGCCTCGTTTAAGTAAACTAAATGAATAACTCACTAGCATGGCTTAAAACACATGATCATATACAGTAATATAGATTATTTCAACATTGTCATTGCAGCACCTGCTGGACAAGCTGTGTAAGGAGATAGAGAAGGACCTGCGTCTCTCTGTCCACACACACCTGAAGCTGGACGACAGGAACCCTTTCAAAGTCGGCATGAAGGACATGGCACACTTCTTCTCCCTCAAACCCATCCGATTCTTCAACCGCTTCATCCTCATCAAAGGTGAAGAGAAACAGTTTCCATACATGTACCCTCATATAATATTTCAGTCCTGTTCTCTTTGGCATTTCCTAAGAGCATCTACTGCACTTATTTGAATGAGTTTTTTAATTTAATGTAAAATTCAGATGCATTCAATGTTTTATTATTATTATTATTGAATGTTGGCTGAGGTGGCCAGCTTGATAGTGCTGTTTCTGTTTCAGTGCAGCAACGTCAGTTTTACAAAAACACTTATTTTTTTAGTTGGATGAAAGAGTATCTTTAGAAAACTGTTCTTTAAAATGTGTAATTATTTTTTTTTTTATGGTGCCATTTGTGTTCATTTCAATTTGTTAAAGAAGGGTATGTTTGCATTTAGGCAGTATACTGACAGCAGCAGACATAACTTAGTTAACTTTTTCATAAGCAATATCATAATCGCATTATTCAACACTGTTATCCACATTTTGTAGCCATACTTAAAAAAATGTATATAATTCAGCACAAATACACTTGAATCTGTTCAAGAAAATGAACTGTATGTCATGTCTGAAGTTGACACCTGCTGTAAGATAATGCTAATTGAGAAAGTGACTTAATCTTATTTGAACGTCTGTACAGCCTATGTGACCCACTACCTGGATAAAACCTTCTACAACCTAACCACTGTGGCTCTGCACGACTGGGCCACCTACAGTGAGATGAGAAACCTCGCCACGCAGCGCTATGGACTCACGATGACGGAGGCCTACCTGCCCAGCCAGACTCTGGAGCAGGTCGGTGTGGCTGCAGCCTGAACATCATGACAGGTGGAGTTTATATCCAAAGTATTAACCGATCCCCTGTGTTTTCTATTAGGGTTTGGACGTTCTGGAAATCATGAGGAACATTCACGTTTTTGTGTCACGCTACCTCTATAACCTCAACAACCAGGTATGGATTTATAGAATATAATTTGTTTATTATACGGTTACATGCCGCATTACAGAAGCACGTTGCCCATAAACTACATGTCCCACAATGCATCTCACTTTGTGACATGCGCACTGAAGAGGCTGGCAATTATTTGCCTTAAGGCCGCTACAGACCCACCTGAGACCAAAGAACGCGTACCGAAGGCGTCCCGACTTTTACGTCAGCTTCGTCGCCTGCGTCGGCTGCGTCGGCTGCGTCGCCCGCTACGCCGCCCGCCTACGAACACACCGCAAATACTTCAGTCGACGAGTGGCAATAACTGTCCTTACCAGCAGGCAGCGGTAGTGTGAACAGACAATCAGATACCTCCCGCGGCCGATTCAACATGTGGAATCGGCGTCGGGAGGTGTGAGAAGGTGCCGTAAAGAGACGACGGTGCGGGACACACAAACCTGAGTAGGGCGCCGCGAATGCCCGACTGCCTTTGACGGCCTCTGACTCCCAAAATCGGGCTGGTGTGTCCGGGCCTTTAGACTTCTGCTTTCAGACGTAGTTAATTATGAAGTTATTACCCTATCCCAGGGGTCTGCAACCTTTTTGACCAAAAGAGCCATTTTGCCCCATTTTCCACACATTTTTTTTGTCTGGAGCCGCAAAACATATTTGATAGCTTGATAGCTGATAAAGTTGCATATTGTTACATCATAGACAAAAACTACAGTTTTTTTGCATTTATTATTTATTACATTATATAAAACTGTTTACCTCTAATAAGAAACAAAGAACTCTTATAAGGAGAATTAAAAAAAAAAATACACAGGCCTACTTTTAAATAAATCAACACAGCACTCGGGGAGTCCTCTGCACATTTGAAGAAAATGAATATAATTAAAATGGGCCCACTTTGAAATAAATAAAACATATAGCTGCACCCTAAAAAGAGTTAACTGATTGAATTATGACTGAAGATCGTCAGCTGTCTTCCTCTTCCGTGTTTTTCCTCCAATACGTAAAGGCTGCAGCACCTTTGAGAACTTCTCTCCACATATCAAATATACCGGTAAGCCAGCATCGTTTGCTGTGAAAGCAGATAACTCTAACCACGCAGAATTAAATCCTCTGTGTTCCTCCGATACTTTTCTTTGATTTATCCATAGTTCGCTCATCGAGCCGGGGGTCAGGTTATTCGCCTGCCAGAAAAGGCGCTGGCGCGGGACCGTAGCAGGATATGACGCATATTTTAGTTGACCTAATTAAAACCGTTTTGTTTTTTATTTATGTGTCGCAGTATCACCTCAAAATACAAGATACGAAACATTTTCAACCGTGCAACAAAATATAAATAGTCCTACAAATATTTGTATTTGATTTTCTTCTTATTTTTGTCTAAGCTCAAGGGAGCCAGAGCAGAGGGCTTAAAGAGCTGCATGCGGGTCGGGAGCCGCGGGTTGCCGACCCCTGCCCTATCCGATAATAATCCAAAGCAGAGGCAATAATGTAATATCATACATTATTTTATATATATTCTATATTTATATACGTATATTTATATAGTCTTGAAATTACAACCGGCCCTTTGAGTGCAACCATAATGCTAATGTGGCCCGTGAAGAAATTGAGTTCGACACCCCTGGTTTACAGTGTTTTCATCCCAACAGATCTTCATAGAGAAAGCCAGTAACAACAAGCACTTGAACACCATCAACATCCGTCACATCGCCAACTCCATCCGGACCCACGGCACAGGCATCATGAACACCACGGTGAGTTAAGAGGGAAGGCAGGAGTGTGTGTCTTAGTCCGTCTGTGTGTCCCTCAGATCATCACCTGTTGCCTCTCTTCTTCCATCAGGTCAACTTCACCTACCAGTTCCTGCGGAAGAAGTTCTACATCTTCAGTCAGTTTATGTACGACGAGCACATCAAGTCCAGACTCATCAAGGACATCCGCTTCTTCAGAGAAACGAAGGACCAGTCGGATCAGAAGGTGAGGAAGGGGCTCAGCGCCTCTTCACCACATCAGTCGCTCAAACAAAGCACAATGGACAGATGTTGAATTTTGCACGGTGGAACTCTTCAGAAAATGTTGTGCTTTTGTTTGGTCGGATGGTTGTAAAGCCCCAGCCGGAAGTCCAGAGGTTCAGATTAAATGAAGCTGCCGAATGAGCTTGTTAAGTTTTCATATAAACAGACACGGACTTTCGGAAAAAGCCAGCCTCAGGAACAGGGGCCTTTCTAGATTGTCTGTTCTTGGAAGCAATTGGCCCTCTAATCCTCTTCAAGTTTTAAAAAGTGATTTCTTTATCACATTGCCAGGCACAATAACATTGCTCCCTTCCACCAGCTCTTGTTTCATCTATAGTTTTCCATTGCAGTATCCATTTGAGCGAGCGGAGAAGTTTAACCGCGGGATCAGGAAGCTGGGCATCACTCCGGACGGGCAGAGCTACCTGGACCAGTTCAGACAGCTCATCAGCCAGATTGGTGAGACATACATTTTGATCTGTCCTTGGTAGATAATCTTAGATAATCAAATGCAGGTACAGATACATGTAAACCAACACCAATTTACTTATACTCTGTTTTCTTTTAGGTAACGCTATGGGCTATGTGCGAATGATCCGCTCTGGAGGCCTCCACTGTTGCAGCAGTGCTATCAGGTAAAAAAAAAGAGCTGTCTCGAGTGCTGCTTCTACATATTTGTGCTCTCTGGCAAAGTTAATATGAAGGTCCATGGTTAACTATGTTTCGGAAAGTCTCTGAAATAAATGTGATTAACTCTATACATTAATGTTTACATAAATACTAGGTAAATCTGATTTAAACTCATGTACGGTGAAGGGTTTTCCGTCATATCTCACTAGCATGTTTGGTGTCTCCCCAGGTTTGTCCCTGACCTGGAGGACATAGTGAACTTTGAGGAGCTGGTGAAGGAGGAGGGGCTGTCAGAGGAGACCCAGAAAGCTGCTAGGTACGACATTTGAAAACTTGCGCTTAAATGCACATTATAATTCAAATGTAATTCGTCTAGCATTACCCTATTTCTATTTTATGAAGATAATGAGAATCAGCTCCAATGGGCGTTCAATTGTGTAATTCATTTAAATATGTCTGTCAAGCACACACTTGGCTGTGCTTTAGATGTGTCCGCCAGTCAAAATATTGTCTAGATATTTTCAGTGCATTTCCACTCCTCTGCCTGCAGAGGGCGCCACAGCTATAACATTTTTTAAAGGTATGCCTCACACACAAGGGGTAGGCACAGGTAAATATTGTGTGTCTTCTTCTTCTTCTAGTGTCCTAGATTCAGTTTTGGGAGATCTGACCAGCAACTCTGCCGAGGGGACGGAGTACTTCAAGATGCTGGTGGCGGTGTTTGCACCTGAGTTTCGCAGCGCCAAGAATATGCACCTGAGGAACTTCTACATGATCGTGCCGCCTCTGGTCAGTGACAAGACTTTCTAATATGTTTGTATTTTTTTGCAAAGAGGAGGAGGAAAGCTAAATAGCCTTTATTTAGCTTTCCTCCTCCTCTTGTCTTAATTGAAGTTTAGTTATTGAGAACTGATATATATCAAAAATATATCAATTTTTAAAAACAAGCGGAGCTTCCGTCAGAATTTATTATAATTTAAATCTATCCACATTATGTCATTTGGACAATCTTGCAGTGGAAGCAATGTTACCGATTTGTGGCTAATCGCTAATGTTGCTTTTTGTGATAATGTGGTTAATTGCGAACATGACTCTTTGCTAATTTGGCTAATTGCTAATATGACTCTTTCCTAATATGGCTTAATGGTAATGAAGCTCTTTGCTACAACATGCCACGCAACTTTTGTTGAATACTCTATTCAGTGTTTTAACTTTTAACTATGCTGCACTTTTAGTAAATGAAACAACTCCCTCCCATAGGCGGTGAATTTTGTGGAGCACTCCATCAGCTGCAAAGAGAAACTCAACAAGAAGAACAAAACTGGAGCTGCTTTCACAGACGATGGCTTTGCTATGGGTGAGTGGGCTTAAGGGATGAGTGTGTGCTATACAACATGCCTTGTGCTGCGTTGTGGCTGCTCACTTCCTCTGTATTTCCTCTCTTTAATCACTGTATCTCTCGCTCTCAGGCGTGGCGTACATCCTGAAGCTGCTGGACCAGTACCTGGAGTTTGACTCTCTGCACTGGTTCCAGGCGGTCAGAGATAAGTACAAGAAAGAGATGAACGCTGTGGTGAAGGAGCAGAACGTCCAGTCTGCCAGCCAGGACGAGAAGCTGCTGCAGACTATGAACCTCACTCAGAAGAGGCTGGACGTCTACCTTCAGGTACAGCCCCTGTGTCATGTCAACCAAGAGACACAACAACCCCATCTAACTCAGGTTTCAAACAGGAAGTATAATGTTGCCATGGACTCAGGGTTTTTGCCTACATTTTTTACAAATTGGATTAGATGTTGGCATTTCCTGTTTGTAGTTTATCCATGGATGTACAGATTGCTGTCACAAGATGGCTTTGATGCTGAAGAAAACTTAAAAACGTAATGATTCCCAGGCAGCTTCTGACAATTTCAGGAGGGTATTTTCTATGATTTGAAGCTGATTTATGGAACCTTATTCATAAAAGACAAAGGAGATAATTATATCCTCTGGAAGAGTCAGTCAAACTAAATTTAAAAAGGTTGAATTGTGTCTGAATTCATATCTTACTAAGTTTTGTTAACTGACAAAAAGTATATTCATTTTTCAAAACAAGTGGAACTTCCATCAGGATTTATTATAATTTAAATCAATGCACATTATGTCATTTGGACAATCTTGCAGTGGAAGCAATGTTACCAATTTGTGGCTAATCGCTAATGTTGCTTTATGCTAATGTGGTTCATTGTGAACATGACTCTTTGCTAATTTGGCTAATTGCTAATATGACTCTTTCCTAATATGGCTTACTGGTAATGAAGCTCTTTGCTACATGTATATCCTCTGGAAGAGTCAGTTTACATTTATAAAGGTTAAATTGTGTCTGAATCTATATCTTACTAAGTTATGGCTCAGAGTAGGAATACTAACTTTGATGCAATTTACAGGTACGGGTTGTAAAGTACCTTAATTACGTTCAAGAGCTACATTCAAGCTGCTCCAGCTGCTGACCATTGTCCATAAAACAAATCAGCAGGGAATACGACAATCACTAACTTCCTGCTTGTTTAGAACACCTTTCCCTTTAACCTCACTCAGTACATTTGCTTATGTCTATACCTGACAACCTCCGTTGTAGAACCATGGTTCCCTCTCACCTCTTTGTCTTCCTGTCCCTTCAGGAGTTCGAGTTGCTCCACTTCTCGTTGAGCAGCGCCCGGATCTTCTTCAGAGCGGACAAGACCGCCGCCGAGGAGATTCAGGAGAGGAAAGATAAAGGTTAGGTGCTGTAGAGATGATTAATGGAGTCTTTTAATAATGCAATGACTCACTTGTCATTCTTTTAACTGAAGTAGCTTCCAAAGCAGGAGCTCTTTCAGATGGATCGACCCCCGCTGACCCTGCATCAAAGTGACCCCCCCCCTTAACAGCAGACTCATAACCTGAGTACTGTGACATGGCTAGAAGAGGAAGTGGGAAGAGAAGATCTACAGTAGCGGACTGCACTGAAATGTGTGTGTAGTTCAGGGACAAACAGACAATTGAAAGACATTGGTAACGTTCCATGATAAAACAATCATCTTCATTTGAGAATGTGCTCCTGCAGGAAGTGTGATTTTGTTTCCATTGTACAGAAACATCAATGTAAAATCCCAACAGCTTTGAAATGTCTTCTTGAATTTGTAGCATTTACGCAAGCGACTGCAATTTGAAAAAACGGCGGTGCAACAAGTGCAAGGTAAAGTGAAGGCTTTCTTCTGCCCACGTTTTGATACATCCAGTCAGGACTAACTGGATTATTTTTCTACAGTAGAAGCCTCATCTGTATGTATGTCCTCTGCTGATCAGAGACGAAATCAATCAATGACTAATTTGCATCTGTTTTGATTTCAAAGCTTTGCTACAACTCTTTGTGTCCAATGTACTGAATGTGAATGAATGTCCATGGCTTTTAATGGCAGCTGTGTTCTTGATGCCTCTGTAGATTATAGCTCAGTGACGAGGACTCTTCAGAATGTTTTCAATGTATAATCTTCTCACGTTTGGGTGCCATGTTTGTCTACTGCTAGTTTTTGTTTTGTCCATTTTATACATTGTCTGAACTATAGTGTGTATGTGCCTTTCTAAACTGTGGATACTTGTTTCGATAATTAGTTTTAAAATAATAATCTTAATGCACAAGATTCTTGATCTGTGAGTGTAGCATAGTTACAAGTTTCATTACTTCTCTGCAGCACTGGAAGTTTATAATTTCATTTTTATTTCCCAATTTTGTATCTATCATTTGGTACATGGGAAAATGAGGCCACCATTTAGTTAAAAGGGCGTTCTATGAATTGACTTGCTTGAAGAGAAAATGTCTTTCTTAGTCTTTGAAGACTAAATAAAACTTGCACTTTCAATAGAATTTAATGTCTCTCAATGAGTTTGCGATGAAAGTTAAGATGTGTAAAAGCACAGATAACATAACTAATGTTTCCCAGTCTAAACGTTTAACCTGTGTAGTATATAAAACGTAATGGTACATGTTTGCCGGTAATGTGCAAATTAAATAACTGACTGGACAATTTTTACGAATTACCTAAGAGACCAAAAACACACGCACACGCAGCTTTTCATGAAAGCCTTTTCTACTTTAATACAAAGAAAAGAAGCTTTGACTTCAGAAAATACAAGATTGGTCTGGGTTATTTTTTTCTCCTCAATTACAAATGTTTCCGTTTCCTATGAAATGCTGCCGTTCACTGCTGTTCAGCAGCTCGGATTGAAATACCTCCCTTATGATGCGCTTTACTCCAAACTTAAGGGATGATCTCCATGTTTACATTTTCATGTTTGTTTTTTGGGTTAGAATCAGGCCTTTCCTTAAATGACATTTTTAATGTTGTATTATTATTTTGATGTAAGTGCCCGCAGTGCCAAGTGACACCCTGTCCAGCAGATCCAGAAATTACCTGTTGCGTCCACATATTGCATCCATGCTCACCTCATAAAAACGAGGTTAAAGGCAGGGCAACATTTCTTTCAAAATAGATGTCCTATATATACATATATATATATATATACACACATACACATATATATATATATACACATATACATACATATATATATATACACATATACACACACATATATATATATATATATAGAGCAATCATATATACACATTCGTACATACATATACTAAGTTATGTGATGCAAAGAAACAAAAATGTACACATTTCTTACAAAATTGTAACAAAGACTGGAAAGTGTTTTGTTTGCTCCAGAGCAAAGTCGTGTAGCGGTTTAGCCTCTGCGAGAATGTGTCCACATTTGTGAAAACCAAAGCAGTCTCCCAGAGTTGTGTCCATGTTCAACAGAAGTCACAGCGAGAGACGAAGGGAGTATGAGACAGAAATCTGTTGGATGGTGCGAATACAGAGGTTGGAATCAATGGAAGGAAGAAAAATGAAAAGGGTGAGATGAAGAGAGATGCCTTTTGAACGTTGCTTGAAGCCCTGTCCCACAACATGGATAATGATCTGGGAGTGTTCACATAAAAAAAATCACAAACAAATTTTGTGTTCTTTTATTACTAAATATAGTGCAACAATAAACATTGCATTTCTTTCACCCTTTCACTTTCGTCTGAGGATGTTAACTTCCTCGCCTTTTTCTGTTCTTAACACTTGGCGAGGCGTAAACCTTGATCTGTCACTGTCCTGTGCCAAAAAGGTCCGTCCTCCTTTTCTAAAAGAAAACAGGCTTCAGATTCAGAGACGTAAACATAACACAGACCCTGCTGGAAACAAGACAAAAAAACAGGAGGAACATAAAGAATAAAAACAGAACAAGTGTTGGTGTTTTGGGCAGCATGTAATTTTGGAAAGGCAGGGCAGTTTTAATGGTGGCGACGACCCCCGCAGTCAAGATAGTCAAATCCTCGAGGAATAAAAACCGAGCTCTGTGAACCACAGCGCCACCTCCTGGACCAACAGTGTTGTGTGCAGGAACCGCTGCAGCCTTTTGGACTGGTCGGGCCTTAGAAGGCCTGCTGGGCTGGGTTGTAGTTGAATGTTGTCGGCACGTGAGGCCTCTCCTCCAGCTTATCATACTCCAGATGAAATTCCTTAGAAACGCACAAAAAGAGTCAGTAAGAGTTCATGCCATTTATCGCCAGGTGGTGAAAGCGCAACAGAAAGACAATGTCTTACCTTGGCAACTTTCCTCCAGTTAAGACAATCAAAGAAGTAGTAGGTTCCCCTCTCGTATGCGTTGGTCTTCAGTGTGGGCTCCATGCCCGGCGCCCTCGTTATCCAAACCCGCTCCTCTTTGTGGTACCTCCAGTCCCGGTTAAAGCTGGGGGGGGGGGGAAGTTATGAACAAGGAATAAGAGGAAAATAGGGAAGAAACGCAGGGTTCCAGAAAGTTTTGATCCCAAAGAGGGACGAGTCGCTGACAGCCTGACACACAACTTTAAATTGACTGCAAATAGGGCTGGTTAATATAAGAGACTAGATATTGTCTAAGATTTATGATATCCTAAGTGTTGTCTTTCATGAATTGTAGTAAAGTAATGCAATTTTCAGAATGTTCTATCTGTTTTATTATTTGCCTCCCCCCCATTAGTTAATATTTCCACATTACTGATGCCTGAATATGTTGTGAAGCACCAATGGTCCAACCAAGCATATGGTCATAATGTTTATATCAAGGTATTTGTCAAAGATATAGTGGTATATGATTTTCTTCACTTCAAAAGATCTGTCAATAGGGATGGGTACCGAGCCCCGGTATTAAAGGGGCCCTTGGGCTGAATGATTAAATACCGGGTTCCCGTTAAGCTCAGACGTTATCGGTCTTTTTATCGGTACCGGAGACATTTAAAAAATATCTCTATATCTCTAACACACACACACACACACACACACACACACACACACACACACACACACACACACACACACACACACACACACACACACACACACACACACACACACACACACACACACACACACACACACACACACACACACACACACACACACACACACACACACACACACACACACACACACACACACACACACACACACACACACACACACACACACACACACACACACACACACACACACACACACACACACACACACACACACACACACACACACACACACACACACACACACACACACACACACACACACACACACACACACACACACCAAAAGAACCGATAAGAGTACCGTTAAAGGACCGGATCGATAAGCGGTATCGATAAAAGTAGTAGTACCGTTAAAACCTTAACGATACCCATCCCTATCTGTCAATAGTTCAAAAATATTCAAACAGACTGCACATGTTCAAAAAGTTGAGTTGTTTGCCGTTAAATAAGTAATATTGGTGACATTGGTAAGACAGAAACGAATTGCGTTTCCACCAGAGAAGAAACAACATTATCACATTTGGACAGGAACTATTTCCAGTATGAACTAAAGAGAAATTATAGACAACGTTTCTGCAGGTGTCACCATTCAAATGTTAGTACTCACAGCTCTACTGCTGCCAGGAGCTGCAGCAGGTCTCCTCCATTCATGTAGTACAGGTAGAACAACAGGTCCTCGCCATACCGTGCCAGTTTAATTGCTGCCAACTGGAGGCAAGACAGCAGAGAATAAGGAGAGTTAGTTTAGTGGCCACATACAGGAGCTGAAGACTGAAACTGATCTGAAGCTCATAGTTACCTTGTCTCTTATGTGGATATTGGTTAAGTATTCAGATGGAACGTGGAAGTCTGAAAAGACAAGAACCGGTAAGAGTGACTCATGAGTCATTTTATTTGAAAAATATAAGGAACATTTACAATTATGCAACGTTAAAACTTCCCTATGAGAGGGTTTTTTAATAAATGCATCATCTTGGCCTGCCAGTTGTTATATACTAATGAAACATACAGATTCTGTGATAAGCAGTTGAAACACACCTCGTTTTAAAGTTGAAACGTTGAAATACAGTACAGTACATTTTAGTAGATCATAGCCAATGATATATAAAAAATGTGTAGTAATTGTGATATTTGTATACTGCCAAGCCAGGGATGTGTGAGATGATGAGGCGGCTTTATCTTGTTCCTAACAACCTGTCTGGGATCATAAAGATGACTTCAGACAGGCTCTGACTGCCACATCTTAGAGTGCACCTATCATGCTATTTTTAGGCAATAGCATAAGTCTCAGATATATACAAATATATAAAAAACATGTCTATGAAGTGTTTTGCTCAAAATACCAAACAGATCACCCATTCTAGCCATGCCTCATATCCCTCTATTTCACTTCCTGTTTCAAAAGTGCTGATTTTGGGAATAAAGCTTTAAAAAAAAAAAAATTGATAAAAAAAAAAAAGAGGGGGCTGAGCTCATGCGGGAGATTCTACCGGCAGATACTGCGGTGATGAAACGCCATATCATGGATTATCAAGGATTATTTCTGAAACAGTATGGAGCTCAAAGGCTTTGGTTGCAGTCGAATAGTCCAAAAATCAGCTCCTAAGTTCTAACCCTATCGTCTATTCCTTGACCTCGGAGTGAAACGTCATGGGGTTAAGGGATAGTGGATAGGAGAATTCAAAAGGATTTAGGAGAAGAGACTGCGGTACTTTAGAGAATCCGACTGCACTTTCACTATCCGACGTGTTTATGATGCGCCAGCGGACGTCATAAATGTGCGCCTGCTGCTGTGGGGAAACTATGGAAACTACAGTTTTCTATACAGCGGACTACAACATGGATGTTTAATAAGAACGAGGGACTACTGTAAACTCATCTAGAGACTCTGCACCGTGCTCTGATGCTGTTGTTTTATGCTTTATGAACAGGGACAACAGAGAAACATATTCTTCATGACCAAAGTTGGAATTGAAATAAAAAAGGAAAGTGAAACTTATGCTCGTCACCCTCTCCCTCCGGTCCACATTAATACAAATGATCCCAATACGTATGATTGTATGAAAAGATCTTAAAATCAATACAAATGTATTTATTATAAACGTTAGTCCTTAACATCTATCACTGTGTATATCACCATTCAAACATCTTTTTAAAGTTGAACAAACCCCACACAGCTCAGTAAAGACTGTGAAATGTTGACTTTATTTGATCATTTCAGTAAAAACTAATGTTCACATTTCTCTTTTTGATTATAATACTGATGAACGTTCAAAACAAAGCACTTTGGCAAGTTACCACATACGTTTTAAAATGCTTAATAAGCACCGTAACTTTCATGATATAATTTCTAGGTCATAATCGGTTGTTTCCGTTATACGGCTGAATGTTGTGTGACGGCAAATGCAAGGCATTGTGGGGCAGCATTTTCTCCTCTCCTTTCGTAAAGGGAGGTCCAGTAGTTCCTAAGCTAAAGGAGGTTATAAAGGAAGTTTGAAACCTCCTTTCCTTTCATCTAGAGAATTTGAACGGCACTTATCATGGCTGCCACTGAGGGACTTCCGGGTCATTTCACTCCGTTAGGAAGGTTCCTAAGCTAAATGGACTATTCGACTGCAACTTTTCTCTCTTGCCGGTTATACCACAAGGTGAGTTCCTTTTTATATCCAGCTTCTTCACACACATGCTCTCCAGTACAGGTTAGCTCTGAGTGTTAGTGATGCTAATGTAAACACCGACCATATTATGTCCAAAACAGTCGGGCATAGTTTCTGATAGCAACTTTCTGATAGTGCCGTGGGTCCACATTTCCGATATTACGTCATATCGGACGCAAATCTGGATCAGCTCCGTTGTACCCCCGTTTTTAGAGATTTGGGTACGGAGGAAAAGAGAGAGGGTTTTATTTTCTGACGCTGCGTGAGTTCCCTGACACACCGGGGACACATATTTATGTATAAAAGACATCAACAAGTGCATTTTGCATGATAGGTCCCCTTTAAAAGCTATTGCTGAATGCCAATTGATCACTAAATGAAGGCAGGTATTAAACATTAAAAAGTAATCCTCCCGCTTATAATTCACACGAATGTCTTACCAATGTCTTGAGGTCGACATGGCGACGAGGCCCAAGGCGAGGCGAACTTAGGGTACAAGTTTCTGTCAGGAAAGAAAGCTGATGTGAGTTCTTGACACTGGACATTGAAACGGAACAATTTCTAGAAATATTTCATATAAAACAGATATATTGGACATAAAGTAAGTGTAGGTTGTGATAAATGTTATTTTTGGGACAAGAACGTTTAAAGAAGTCATGCACAGAGCCAATTATGTCCCACTGTCCAAAATGGCATGCCAGCTTAAAAAAAAAGAGGGGTCTTGTTTAGACTAAAAGCTGAGTTTAACTAAGATTTATTCAGTGAAAAGAAAACTTCATGCAATTGTAACCATGGAAACCCTGTGTATTCATCATGTTTTATAGGTTATGGAACATTTAAATGGGCTGCGGTGTTTCATGACGGGGTTTTTGGACTAGTTCGAATCATTTCTAGACCATACACCTGGTGGCTAAAAAAAACTTAAATGTGACTGTATCTAGGGTAGAACCTCTGTCTTACTCTGGTGAGTTTAAGTTGAGTCCCAGTGTCGTGAGGTCACTTCCTAGCGCCAGATGGACCATCCCCGGATCAGTCTCTGCCGCCCGGATAAATGTCAGCAAGCCAATCATGCCGAATTGGTCCGTCACCATTCCTGAGGGAATATTCGTCACCCGACCTGCAGCAGCCGGATAATTGAGAGTTCAAGAAAGCGCTGGGCTGCGGACTACACTTAATACTTACTGTCAATACATTACCTCCATATTTAAAACCCACACTTTGTGCACGTATTGGAGAGCAAACCAAGCCAATTGTTTTTTCTTAACATGTCATGGTCACAGACAGACTAATGGAAGGATGATAATGGTCTGTACCATTTTGAACATATTCTTTGTGGTTTCCTCACTGCAGCCTATCCAATAATTATCTAACCCCAAATGCAGGGTAGAGAGCCCAACTGCCTCACCCAAGTTGTGCGATTAAGAAGGGATGTCTCAGTGGAATTGGAGCGATACGATTGGCTGAGGAGTCTCACCATCGGGCAACACCTGGATCCCTTTCTTCTGGTTGTTGTTCTGTGCTGAGGTCGTCTTGTCTCCCGGGAACTTCGGTCCATCTGCATTCGATGTGCTCTTGGTTACGGAGTTCAAGTTCTAAAATCAAAGAAAAACAGTTATAAAAAAACTGAAATAAAAAGAAAAAGAACAATATTTTTTTAAAACCCATGATGATTAACAGACATCCTTCCAGATTGTGCTGCAGAGACCACCAGTCGCTCACACTTACCGTTTTGGCGTCATCGTTGCTCAACGAGGGGTCCTTATAGTTCGGGCCAGGCAGTGCAGGGAAGTCCTCGTTGTGGATGGAGAAATCCTGCGTCTGTTCTGTTGAAGCCTTTGTCACCATGCCAACTTGATGATGAACACAGTGAAGCAGAGATTATAATTCCCCGAAGTGTAATGAGCAATTAATCACAACAAAAAGGTCATCACAAGCTATTCTGTGGATGTGCATTAAAGCAAAGCCTTGGCTAGTATTATCAACCCAATCAAGGAGCTAATATCTATTTCCTTTCCTAGGGGAACCTACTTCCTATAGCTTTATGTGTGTAACAGTAAGACACTTTCTGCGGCCTAATGGCCTACCATAAGGAGCCCGTCCAGCCAGTGGGTTGAGCACCGGTGTTGGGTTTCCCGTCCCTTCTCTCCGACTCCTGTCTGCTAACGCAGGGAAGTCTGACAGATCCAGTCCCGTTACATTTTCACTCCCATCTGCAGTAATAGGAAGGTTAGGAACTTGTAATGTCACCTTCAACTCAATGTAACTACTTGAGATTGTAATTGTATTAATAAAATAGCCCACCCTCCCCTGAGTAATAACTGCTGACTAAACCAAACAGCTCATTTGTACAGTAGTTACCTACCGTCAGTTTCAGCAGTCAAAGATTAACTTACATTATGTCCAGAAAATAAATGTATTTTCACCAACAAATACCAAAGTTTGATTCTAACTCTGGCCTCGCGCCGCCGGCACTTAAAAGCAGTTGTGCCTCTTGCTTAGAGAAGACACTAACTTTATTTTACAGGAACCAGGTCATCACATCAACGGTTCTGAAGCTCCTCCAGCAAGGTGTGTTTATGTATGTAATCCTCACTTTGTATTCAATTTAAACCACAGAAGTTTTTGTTTGAATAAAAACCCCAAACTAATGATCCTTTGGTATACCCACCTGAGGTAAACACACTAACCTGTGCCATTGAAGATGCTGCTCGATAACGAGTTGGGCATCCCAAAAGCCTGATTTCGGTTCATACCAAACCCCGACATGCTGCACAGATGAAAGAAAAACAAAACAAAGCATGAGCTTCAAAAACAGAACTTTCCTTAAAATCAAAAAACATGTATATTAGAAACTGTAGGGAACAAAAAGAACAGCAGATCGCTACAAAGACCCGTCTACCTGTTTATGGTGAAGGGCTGGCGCGCTGGCTGCTGTTTGGGCATACAGATGATACTTGGCGAGCTTCGGTTCGGACTGCCAAGCCCCGAGCTGCTCATACTATTGGTCCTGCCGCTCATCCCAATACTTTGACCGACCTGAGAGTGGTTTAGCATGTTTCTCGTGTTCATTGGCAACGACCCCCTGTTAAAACATCAATAGGTCAGATTTAGAGCTCACGTCATGTGATTTGCCTTTCTATTCCCAGGTTATTATTTATTGTTATAAGCCAGCCACACAAGTTTGAATCCAAACTCAGTTATCAAACTCACAAAAAAAGTGAGCACTTTTATACTAACCTGCTTGGTGATGGAGGGGTATGGAGGGACATGGTGGGGACCCCCGTTGTGGGGGTGATATGACTTGGTAACTGCGAGCCTTGCGTTAGATTTCGGTTTAACTGAGGCGTACTATTCCCCATGCCTCTTACTGAGAAGCCGAGTGCACCTGCAGAAAAACAGGGAGAGAAACAAATACTGTCAGACCAATCAGACAAGATTTCTCTGCAATGTGTCCTGCATTCAAATGCAAGTAGGTTTTAAGGTTTAATAAGACTTCCTGAGCTAAACTGGAATGATGCAAATATGCTATATATGAGAAAACTGATTTGTGAGTGTAAAGGAAAAAACAACACTTACTTTGTGGACCGTACAAACTCGCACCAAGCTGCGACAGCTGACCCGACGACGATGGCGAGGGAGACGACAGCATCTGAAGGAAAACATTTGAGGACTAGAAAGAGTAAGATAACTAGAAAACGTCTCCAATGGTGTCAACACTTGAAATGAGAGAAGTTTGTGAATAATGAAAAAACTCACATCTTTGTCCGACCGATGTGGGAACATCGACTGCTGGCTGTAGTACATGCTTTCGTCCGAGAAGTCATTATCGACTACCTCAACGAACTCGACAAATTTCTTTCTAGCACCAAACATGCCTTATGTCACCTGAAGAGGGAGGGAGAGAGAGCAGAGCTGTTGTCAAATATTTGCGAGGGAAGGAAGTATGGTCATGGATCAAAAACTGTACAAACACAAATACAATGTTTCAGTAAAGTTAACAATTATAATCTAAATACACCGATTCCACTTCAAAACATCAAGTTAAAAACATCTGTTGTTTTTATAACAGTAGACAACCTATCATCTGGATGTCCCAACACTTTACTGATATTATCAACTTTTATAAACAAAGGACACGGTTTTTCACGAGTGCACATTTTAATCAAATTCAACTTTCTGAATGCATAATTTATTTTCATTTTTTCCTAAATCCCTTTAACACGTTTGGCATCTTGTGGATGTTTAGTACAAAGTTTTGAACAGTATGTGTGTCTACTTTTGAATGATGTAAACGCATTAAGGAAGAACATTATGATATTCCATAAGAACACACTTTTCATCTCATCTTAAACATGTATTAAATAAGCTGGCAGCTCAATTATTTTCCTTCCTTAACTACTATGCTGAATGATAATTTCCAAATAGATTAGATACCTAATTTGACACTGTTGAGAAATGTACCAGCAGCAATGCTAACATGCTAGTTAGCCAACTCCAGTGTAGTTAGCAAGCTAAGTGCTTGTAATCAATCTGTGTTAGCTTAGCAAGCGGGCTGCCTTAACAAGGAGCCAAGTACCACAACATAACGAAACATTTTAACTCCAACACACAGCGACTTGTCTACCAAGCAGCGGGCACTATAAGGCAGTAATGTGGGCCTTTTCTGCCTCCATATAGCCAGTCAGCTGTGCTTTTTCTCGGCACAGTTTACGCTCCGTTTGCAGCAGCAGCAGCGACAATCTGCTGAAGCTAAAGGCTAACGATTCGCTCTGTATCCAAACCTGGGGAAACAGCGACGGAAATCGCTTATACAGAAGGCCTAATTATGACCCAAACTGTGTTAATATGACTAAAAATAAGTAAAATATCCTCACCGCATCAATTTCCCTTCTCTACGTTAGATCCAAGATGGCTGTGTGTATTCACAATCGAAAGAAGGATAGCCTTTACCCTCTGACCTTACAACCGGCTGACCACTTCCGTACACAAATCTGAAAATATGAGAAAGTGCACTCCGTTAGTCCCACAGAGACTAAACAGACACCAAGAACTGAACAAAACAAAACACATAGAAAAGTGTTTGCTTTTAGCAGGGAATATAAGACACCGCCGTCTCTACCTCCTTCCTGTGGTCATAATAACGTGTATGCATTACAATACTGTGAAGCTGCATTCAATACAGACATAATATGCCTCTTTTATTAACATTGTCAGGATATCCAGATAAAATATATTTGGTCAACTGTTCCTCAAGATATTGGCATTAGATTCCGATTTCAAGCTGTTTTTTCTCAGGGCCTTACCAACCAGGCAAATTGTCCACCAGGGGACCCTAAAGTTCCCTTCATTACTTTGTATTCATTTGTTTTCTAGTAGGATAAGTACCCAATAAGCATTTTTTTGCTACATATTTCCCATGACAGGTTAATTAGCAAGATGCTCAAATATTGAGTTATTATACATAATTATCCTTTTGTTGCAACATTTGAATTGGAGTGACCATGCATCGCTGCATCGCTGCCTCTTAAGCTTAAGTAGGTATGATTAAACCTGAAGGCTCATGGACGTTTTTTTCCACCACAAATGTTGACTAGTTATGGCAGAAAAAGCAGGTCAAAGATAACATTAATAAAGACAAAGGGAAATTAATAAGACATGTGCTCCTCCTGCTATTACATAGAAACATTTCTGGCACAAAAAAGGTTTACTAACATAGTTACATTGTTATTTCTGTGTACTCGGTATGGGTTGCACTGTTGCCTGCTTGAGGCGCCCACGCAGTGGATAAGGGGAAGGACAAGTGCTAAAAACAGTCTGTCAGTGAGTTAAAACAGACAAGGGCCAAGCAGTGTCCCCTTCTGATAAGGAAAATGAAATTCCTTCTCAGTATTATCTATTTGGAAAATAGCCCTAATGAAGGTATGCAACATAACATAGTAAATCACACCTCAGGCAGTCCAGGAGTAAACCCTGCTCCAGGAAAGATAAATAGGAAATGATATTGGGCTTTAATGCCTACATTGAAAACTGAAATATGAGCACCTGCATTTGGAGGGGTATGGCACTGATGTCTTCACTCAACAATGATTGCACAGTTGATGTTCAAACAGATTAAATGTGGCACTGACAAAACACAGACCTGCAGAGCCATGCACCCTCCACCACACCTCACTACACCTTTCAGTTTTCATGGGGACCTGTAAATTAATTTCCCTTCCCTTCAAAAACACTCAATCATTTACTTCAATTGAGGTCAGAGCAAAACACAAAAAACTCTCTCCCTGTGAACATTGACAAATTCTCTAAATTATTCCACATTACAGGCCCACTTGTCTGGCCCAGTGGAATAGACCCAAAACTGCGTCTGGGCCCGATTATAACATCATGTAAATGACCTTCGCTGCTCTTTCATCACAACGCATGGTTGCTTGCACCCTGCCCCTCCCTTTGTCTCCCTCTCCCACCTCTGTCATCTCAGAGAAGAAGGGGGGAAAGTCATTAGGCACAAATGGGGAGGAGAGAGTAGCTAGTGGTTGCTATCGCCATGAAAGTCAGGGCAAAGCTCAGAGCCACTGAGCGATATGAGAGGACTACACTGGGGAATATCTGCCCTGGGAAAACAATGTTTTCAGCCCATTAAGTTGGATAAACAAATGGCTTACTGTAGGTGCTGAAAGGCGTGGACACCAGCAGGAAAACAGTGGAAAGTAAGTGTTTTTAATTGTCATACGATCATCTTTACGCTTAATATGGTCTCTGTTTCCTTGCTGATGGTTGTTTTCTTTGTTATTTTCATGGCTTCTCTCACATACAAGGGTGTACTTCAACGTCATAATCAAGTTATTTCTGATACATGCAGTCTCATATGCTAATGCAGTACAACAAAGATGCATTACATTGTTGCAACTTTGTTTTGTTTCTCTCAAGATCAATAACTCCAGAAGGGCGGTGGAGCAGCATTAATGGGATGCCATGATATTTACTTGAAGACGCCAACTGCCTACCTCAGTGAAACCCTTTGTCTGGCACTAAATTGATGAGGAGGACCATTGGTGTTTCAGAGACTGGTAGAGATGGGTAATGCCATGCGGGGCGTAGTTGCGTTCATTCCCTCAGAGCGCTGTCAACGCTTCCTGGTGGGGGACCTGAAGGAGATGCCACTTGATCGGACCCTGGACCTCAGCAGCCGGCAGTTGCGTCGGCTACCTGTTGCTGCCTGTGTTTTCGGTGAGCTGGTAAAGCTCTACCTGAGTGACAACAACCTCAGCAGTTTACCAGCTGATCTGCAGGGCCTGAAGAAGCTGCAGCTCCTTGCCCTCGACTTCAACTGCTTTGAAGAGCTCCCTGCAGCTGTTTGCAGACTGCCTCAGCTGAGCATCCTTTACCTGGGCAACAACAGGCTCTACAGTCTCCCCAGAGAACTAAGAGAGCTCAAGGAGCTTAATACTCTGTGGCTGGAGACTAATTGCTTCACTGTTTTCCCTCAGGTGATTTGTGAGCTCCCTAATCTCAAGACCCTGCACCTTGGTTATAACCAGATACAGAGTTTACCAAGAGAGCTTGGAGTGCTGGAAGAGCTGAGAAGTATCTGGATTGCTGGGAACCAGCTGGCAGCGTTCCCACCAGTGTTGCTGGAAATGCACTTTCTAGCCGTCATTGATGTTGATCGGAACCAAATACGCTACTTCCCCTGCCTGTCTCACATGCTGGGGTTGAAACTTGTCATCTATGACCACAACCCCTGTGTTAACGCCCCGGTGGTGGGCGAGGGATGCAGGAGAGTCGGGCGCTGGGCAGACAGCTCAGATGATGAGCAGGAAGATGATGGGTCAAAAGCAGCGGGTGACACTACAGTAGAGGTCACAGAGGTACACCCTGAGGAGGAGCACAACATTTAGGGTCAAGGAACAAAGTGACCTGAAGCTGTGACGAGGCGTGGGTGACATTCAAGTGGAACACTTGACGCTGAGTGGTGTGTTGTACACAAGGCTGATGGCATGTGGTCTATATATGGTAAAGGAAAGTTGTTGTAAAAACCATGTGAGTCAAAGGGGACGTTTGATAATGATTCTATAAAATGTTGGGGCCTTATTTGAATTAGTAAAACTCTGTAAATGGATTCAATGAAAGCTTCAGTGACATTGGAAATGTAATTCCCACCAACATCAGATGTTCTGTAATTCAAACATTTTAAACATCTTTATCTTATGGTATTAAACATATATCTTGTGATCTTTCCAAGTTTTGTACGATGAATCCATCAGAACTGGCATTTGTACAGTATGTCGACTTGATAAACTGTGTGAGTGCAAAAGACTTCTGTTAAATTGACAGCGCAGTTGGGCGGTATGGCAGAGATGGAGGAAATAGAAAGGATTCATTACACTCATGTTGTTGAAGCTGAGTATGAGATGATATCTGTACCTACTGAGGCCAAATACAGTGAGGTTTTTAATACAAGTGATGGATGGTTTTAATACAATTAGTGCACTCCTTATCCAGACCAATGCATAATTCATCGGATAGATTGGGGCTGTGGCTTTGAATAAAGGCTGCTAATGGGCTTGAATATCTTCAGCATAAGGTTCAGATTTGAAACAGATCGTAAATGCACTTTTCCAATTCCTCAGCATACCAGGAAAATGTTCTGCAAACAAGATGAAATGTCATCCCACAATGAATCATTTCAGGGATTTGGAATGCTTCTTAACGGAGCGTAGGAAAATAAATTAAAAAAGGTTGCACACCAGCCCTTTTCCTGGAAACGTGATTATTTCACACAGCATGAACACACTAAACTACTGTAACCATATTGAATGAAACAACTATTTGATTTTTCTGCATGTAATCCTAGAGGTTCTACGAACATGACATCATTCTAAGTTATACAAATGCTGTTCAGTGTGTGTAAAAGATACACATCTCGATACTGTTACACTGCCCCCTAGCATGCCTAAATTCAAAGACGTCACTAAATGTGGATTTTACAGTACTCTGGCTCTGGGTGTGACTAATAACTGGGCGCAGCGAGGGGCACTGTAAAATCAAAAATGGTGTTTTCATCAATGTGTATTTAATATCACACTTGATCAATTCTCAATTATCTTTTATAAATTGTCAATTGACAAGATTAGTCAAAACACTTACCGATTTTTAACCTAATGAGGATTTTTATCAGAATGATATGAAAAAATATTTGAAAGGTTTGCCTTATTCTATTATGTTAAAAAGAAAGGACTTTGCCGTATTTGTATATGTGGTGTTTGGAGTAAGGAAATGTTTAATTATTGTTCGATAACCAAAATTCGATAATTCAAAGATAACTTTGTTTTGGTCATTGTCATGTACACTTTAACAAAATAATGAAGTGTATTAATAGGCATCCATTTTGTTTGAAAAAACGGTTACTGTTTTAAAAAATATTCTCTGATTTATTAACCTATACATTATCAATATACACTTCTATGAGAGTACAAATGTTTTTATATGGTTGTCAGATTTGGGTTTCTAAATCTTAAATAGTGTACAATCTCATTCCTTGTAGGACTTTAATATTTTGCCACCCCTGTTAAAGCACAAAAATGCAAAGAAATTTACAAAAACAAAGTAATATTTTGAAGCGGCTTTATTGTTTGACAGGAATGTCACCCAAACATAAACAAGAAAGTTCATTTTTGATTGTTCAACACATGCACGTAGAGACAGTATAACTTTAGGTCATTTGCAAGGATATTATTCATGACACAATCCAAATGTACTTACTATGATTACATCATATTTGACAATATCTTTGGTTCCGAACCCTGTGTAAACACAACTTAACTGAACTCAAACTCTTAAATACATTTTTGCTTAAACCATAAACCTCCATGTGTTAAACACCTTTACTTTATAGCTCTCACAACCAGTATTTCAACAAAGTAACTTAACTTACTGTTCCTTAATATTAAATACAAACATGGTTAATTGACAGACATATATTACTTAAAAGATCCATCTTACATTTCTTGGTGATTTGTCATTATGAACAAATAAACAAATCCCCAACAGGAAATTGCAACGTTTCAACTGCACTGTAGCATATACTGGATAGAGAGGAATGATGATGATGCAATGAAGTAAAAGCGTTGAAACATTCACTTCATATGCTGTGGCTGTAAAACCACCGTATTTACTGAGACAAAATGCCTCTTTTTGCAAGCTTAAAATGTATATTGAATCACAACATGTTCTTTATTTACCTCAGGCCGGACGCATTGCACATATTTTCAAAGGAGGTTATTAAAACAATGACACTTTATGGGATCATTTTCCAAATCTAATTGGTCTGAGAGAGCCTCGGTGAAATCACAAGGCTTGGTTTTGTGGATTCTCTAAAAGGGTGTGCAACATTCTTTCATTAATTCAACCATTTTAAACTTGCATTTCAAGTACGCTGAAGCTACATTAGAACCCCGTCTACTGATATTTGACCTGGTAATACAGAGAGTGCGTACAGGCATAGAAGCAGTAAAACATGGGCAGGTTCAACTAACTTTAAAAGGGTGTATTACAATATTTGTGTAACAACTGAATAGTAATGCCACATTCCTGTAGGCATTACAATGGACAATGGAATGTGGTATATCCTGCTATAGGCTTCATGAAAAGAAAGATGGAAAAACATAGACCTTTATAAGTGCTGTACACAATAAGCAGAAAGAAATGAGAAGAGCTCAAAGTTGCAATGAGGTAAAGTCTTCTCAACACGAGATAATAAGCATTAGTTTGTTAGCTAAAACAACACAGGTATTTAGTCATCATGCATCTGCATCTATGCTGACTCATCAGTGGGTTTGCTGAAGAGTGATGCAAAATGGAGCGTATACTATTGGTGCTTAGGTTGTCTGCAGCGGCATGGGTCACAGGCTCATCCAGGGCCCGAGTCTCTGTCGCAGGGTGGTCTCACCCTGGGAAGGCAGCTGGCATCCCTCCAACCCGTCTGAGCCGTCTTCCCCCGTGGGCACCAAAGAGTCATGAGACCCTTCCTCTGACTCTTCCTCCTTGGTGTCCGGTGCATCAGACCCTAAGGCATCTGGGATTTCTGGGGGCTCCTTTGATGATGCTTCCACCACCGTGTCATTTCCCTGAAAATCAGAGGCCTCGTTCACAGAACCAATCACTTGGGGAGAACAGAGGTCCTTCTGTGAATTTTCCTTATCCATGCGCTTCCGGGCCTCCTCTCTCCTCTGCTGGATTCGGGTGTTGTCCCCCATCATAACCCTTACTCTAACTTGCTCTGGAGGCCAGATCCCCCCCCAGATAAACTGCAGGTAGCTGAACAGCACAATGGCACTGAGGAAGGCAAAGTTGGTGGCCACGCCGATGACTGCAGATGTCAGGGGGAAGTTGTACAGAACATATCTTATACCAGTGAAGAAAGCATGGATACGGAGTTGAGATGAGTAGATCTGCACTCGTTTGGACTGGATCTCAATGACTGCACCAACAGAGGGTTGATAAGCGTTTGTCTTGTAGTCTGAGAAGAGCTCGACCTGAATGAGCTGCTTCTGCTCAGACATGCCAGTCAGAAGGAAAGGAGAGAACAGTAAAGTGCCCAGGCTCTGCAGAAGGCTGGATCGGTAATGCAGCATTGTAGATCGGCCCACTGATGAGACAATCTTCCCACCCTTGGTGTAGCAAGACATCTTGACCATGAACATGCCCAAGTGTTCATTGACAGGGGATTCGGGCATCTCTAACTCTAACGACACCCGATAAGGCTGACCGTAAGCCATCACTTGGTCCCTCTCGTTCTTCATGAAGGAGATGTTGGCCATGGGGAATGAACAGAGTGTGGACTCTGAGGAATCACAATCTGAAGTGTAGTAGAAGTGCACAGGGGTGGAGAAGCTCACAGTGGGCATGTAGGAGTAGTAGAAGCTTCCATAGAGAAAGATGGACACCCATAGTAGCAGAAACAGGACACAGAAGAGGATGCCAGCCTGAAATAGTGTCCGCCGGGCTTTGAGGAGGGTCACAGCTGCAACATCCTGCATCCAGTGTAGCGCCGGTCCCATCGTAGCACCCATCGTGTCTGCTCCGGACCGTTGTT
The DNA here is from genome assembly GCF_902827165.1 of Trematomus bernacchii. NCBI lineage: Eukaryota > Metazoa > Chordata > Actinopteri > Perciformes > Nototheniidae > Trematomus > Trematomus bernacchii. The sequence goes on along the minus strand of NW_022987714.1, from coordinate 10,080,677 downwards.
GGCTCCTTGTTTGTGAAGTTGTTCGTCCTTCGAGCCCCCTCGACTGCTGCTGCCTCCTTGGTGGGTCTTTATATTCATTCATCGGTGGGCGTCTTCCCTCCGAAACTGTGAAATCGCTTATCTCCAGCCTCCCATGTCTGCTGAACTAACAACACACTCACTCAGCTCAGGTTGAGTTTGTTCTTGTTAAGCTAGATTGTTTTACAAATGTAAATAAGCTAACGTTACTCGGCCAAAATATCCACGACTCCGAAAGGTGATACGTTTTAGTTGTCTCCCAGACTCGTTTGGTGAGTTTCTAAGCTCGTTAGCAACTCAGCTAGCCTTTAAACATAGCTTCTACTGTACACAAAACATGACCCTACGAACCGGAAGCTGATGTTCTCTTTCTTCTGTGCCACTCCGGAGCAGCAAGACAGAGCCGCAACACCGACGCCAGGGAAGGGAGCAGACCCCCAGACTGAGAGACTGCGATGGGTAAGAAAAGTCGCCTCACAGGCGGAGCGGTCGGTCGGAGAACGATCCTTCAGCTTTCACCTCCCGGGCTCCGCGGTGGAGAGAGGGAAGAAGCCCCCTCGGGATCTGATGGTATTCTTTACTGTTACCTCAGTGGCTTTTTAGCGACAGGCTAGCTGAATGCTAAATGCGTGAGGTGTGCAGATAGGGCCCATCTCGTAAAAAACGATTTATTCCACTAAATGTAGCTGCCACATTAATAACTTTCGCGAAAAAAAAGCAATTTTACGAAATATATCTCAATGATAGTAAAATGTTAGCTTATGAAACGAAATAATACATTTTTATTTTAGCTATTGGCTAACATGCTAAGTAAGCAAGCTAGTTTTTTGTGAACATGCCAAAACAGGCTTATGGCAAATCACTGGGCCAGCTTAACCACATGTAATGAAACTCCCTAATTAAAATATACTGACATTTAACTTGCTTTAGTAGTGTGAGTGTGGTGTCTGTATGGGAGAATGGCGTTAGCTTCTAGCTTAACTAGCTCGCTGTAGCAGCTGTTTAGCCCAATGCTAACCTCTGGGCTGACATTTTTGCAGACGAACAGGAGGGTAATGGACTCAGATTCGTGAGAGATAGAATAACAAACATGAAGAATCCCGCAGTAAAGGCCACGGGTAAGAGTAAATGTGTCTATATGCGGAGCTGTTTTTCTTTATCATGCAATGGAAAACGTTTTGATCTGACACAGTTGTTTTGTGTCCACCTTTAGAGGGTTTGTCCTTGCTTGGAGCGTATGATGATAGTGATGAAGAGGATGATGGAGACTCGCAGATTGTTATGGCGAAGTCAACTGACATCGACAGTACATTGGCTAATTTCATGGCTGTAAGTACAATTTGCATAATATTGTATTGATTTAGAATTAAACAAATAGAAAATATAGTTGTCAGAAATGTAAATTCTTGTTGTTCTGATCCCACCACAGGAAATTGATGCAATCACCACCCAGCCAAATTCAGAAGATGCAGCATCTCATCCTTCAGTCCCAACTACCAACCCACCCAGACCTGAGGGTAATGCTCAACAGCCAGCCGCCAGTGGGGAACGGGACCAACAAAGCAAAGAGTTTGAGTATAATACTCAGTGCTCACTTGCTGGAGGTAACTATCTGTTCTTTATTTTGGATCAAGGGTTCAAAGCCTGATATCCCACTTATTGACAAAATACCCTTTTAAGTATCTCTGTTGTATAAAACTCTTCTGCCATCTAGTGGTTCTTTTGGTGTAGCCTACAGTTTGTACCCTAGCTAAATGATTTATTGTCATAACAGTTAAATTACATTTCACAATATTGCCTTAGTGCGGTACATCCCCAAAACATATGGTGGATTTATCTGCTTGATACTATGGTATTGGTATTAGCATATATTACAAAGATCACCTAAAATATGTCATGATTATATTTCAAAGCATCTAATTTATATGTTTTTTTTTGCAGTTGATGTCGAGATGGGAGACTGGCAGGAGGTGTGGGATGAGAACTCTGGCTGCTACTACTACTGGAACACTCTGAGCAATGAGGTGTCCTGGGAGCTCCCGCACTATTTAGCCGATCAGATGCAAATCCGCGGGCAGTATGCCAACAGGTAGGAAAAACTGAAAGAGAAGCATTGTTATCACAATTTAGTAATAATAAATAAATCCTTCTAGTTAAAACATCTTAAGTACAGTTATTTTCACTTTTTTAGATTTGTCTTCAGTACAGCAAGTCAGTGATGTATTTTGTGTATTTCTTTGTAGCTCTAGTCTCAACGGCAATGACACTGCACATTCAGATCATCACACCAAAGAAAGTGTTGCACCTGCTACAGCCCCGCCACCAGTGAAAGAGACCAAAGTGAAGGCAAGTTTCATTTAAGTGCAACACAAATGTAAATGAGCTTGGGTTATGTCGTGTTTAATACATCATGCTCATATTTCTTTCTTATAGGAGGTAATTGAGAGTGTTGTCGGCCTCACAAGTGAAGAGGAGGACCGCCGTGGAGTCGCTGCATCTCTGCTTGGTCCGCTGATCCCTACTGAAGTGAAAGAAGCAGAGGAAAAATGGAGGAAACTGCTACTTAAAAGCTTGGATGAGCCTGAGGACAGTTTGGATTCTGATGGAGATGGTGTTCGCCCTGCAGGATCCCCCTCCACCCCTCGGTCAGACCCTGACCCAATCCCAACTACCCAGAAAGATCCTTCCACCAAGAAGCAGTCGGGAGAAAACTCTGACACTGAGGAGGAGACGGAGGAAGACACAATAGAGCTGGAACTGGCTCTGGAGAGGAAAAAGGTGGGGTTTAAAGCAGTATTTGATTACTTGCAGGAATAATTTCAACATATATATTATTATTTTTGTGCAGCAGTGTTTTGACATTGCATTTAACATGTTGTCTGGATCTTAGGCTGAACTCCGGGCGCTGGAGGATGGTGATGGGAGCGCAGGGGGCTCCAGTCCTTCTTCTGAGACGAGCCAAGAACTTGGTTCTCGTGTCCCTTTAGTGAAGAAGAACCGGTGGAAGACTGCCTTCCCCTCTCTTCCCAGCCCGGAATCCAACAGCAGAGGCTCAGACCTACAGGACAACGCAGAGACTGGTGAGAACAAATAAATAGACATTATGCAAGGTGGCGTGCATGACAGACATATTGAAAGAAACATAAATATTGGACTTATTAAATGTTTTTAGACAAAAACTTAAACATCTTTTGTCTCTTTCAGCTCTTCCTACGGTCCTAGAGAGCGTTGCAGAAGGAGAAGACAAGGAAATTGACAGTTCTGAGGAGAAAACTGTTGCAAAGCCACCGGCTAAAGAAGAGGTGGAAACACCTGAGCTCAAGGTAACCACAATGTTACCATCACTACTCACAATAATATGACATTTCCTTTTTGAGACATGTTTTTAATGATGTCAAAAATGTAGTTTCAGATTGGAGAACTGGCCAACACCTTAACCAGCAAGATGGAGTTCCTTGGGATAAACAAAAAAGCGATTTCAAACTTTCAGTTTCTTCTGCTACAAACTGAGGTGAGAGACCATTTTAAGGCAATACTATCCTGGCCTCCAGTTGACAACCCACATCTAAAATATTTAACGCTAATTTTTTCCCATATCATTTAATGATTCATCTCGTGTGGTAGTAGTTAATATTTAAAATCCTCATAATAATCTATCACAAGTTGTCATTCTCGAAAATTACTGTAATTACTCTTTCATGTTACCCATCTATCTTGTGGCTCTTCTGTCTCGATGCATCTTTATCCCTTTACTTCTACTTCCTGCGCTCTATCTAACTCTTGTCTTCTTTCCCCCCCCGCAGACTCGGATTGCTGACTGGAGGGAAGGCGCTCTGAACGGGATCTATCTTCGCCGCAGGCTTCAGGAAGCTGCCGAACACATAAAATATTACGAACTTAACGCGACTCCTAAAGGCTGGTCCTGCCACTGGGACAGGTACGCGCTCCTTACCTTTCACATCTCTAAACTCCTTCGTCCCCCAAAAATCTTACCGTGTGACTACACCCTTCTCAGGGCCGAGGTTGCAGACTTTGTTACATGACTTGGGGAGAAGCTTAACAAGTCTCAGAGGATCAGAATACTTGCCAGAAACAGACTCTTCAGGTTTCTGTGATGCAATCCTGGCACATACTGATAAGGGAGCATCCACTCTGGGCCAGACTGCTTCCTGTTAAATATTCCTGCCACAGAGAAAACTCCCTGCCCCCATAACACAGACTCTTAAGCCCTTTGTTGTGAGGGCATTTGTAGACTGATTATGGGTCCAGTCAGTGGAAAATATGGGAGGGGGGAATATGGTAGGAAGGTTGGTTGTTTGGGAGAGTTTTGAACTTTACAGGACTACAACCACCAGAATGCAATGCAGCAGAGTGATGCCGTGGAAGCGAGGAGTATCACGCATCAAATAAAAGGTGAAGATGGAGCAATGACGGGATCCAGCAGGTCAGACCTACTCTATTTCATATGTCTTCCTGTTTTTTTTATATTCTTCTTTCTGATGTTAAACCAGTTGACTGTGCTTGTCATTTTTCTGAACAATGTTTGTTAATGATTCATAATGGTGCTTCCTCCCTGGCGTCTTCCTCTGTCTGGGAGGGAATGGTTGTCTAAAAAATGGAACAAATGTGACAACCATGGTGTGAGCTGCTGAATGCTACTTTCAGGACCTAGAGATGGTTTGAATTGCTTTCTTTGATTTTGAGAGCAAGGTGGGTTCCCTATCCACATCCAAAAGCACACTCTAATTGGGTTTTTTCGATTTGGACGGCTAAAGTCGCTGTCCTTACCAACACTCCTTCCCTTTATTGTGGCCTCTATGTCCACTCTTGCTCCTCCGTTCCCAGGGTATCATGCCAATCAGCCAGTTGCAAGGCCAGTCATTGAAACTCTTGCCTTTTATCTCTCTTGTCCCAATCTTTAGAGAGCACAGGCGGTATTTCTATGTGAACGACCGGACCAATGCCTCCCAGTGGGACTTCCCGAAAGAGGAGGACAAGGAGGAGGACCTGAAAGATACCCAGACACAGACTTCCAGTCAAGGGGACAGCAAAACATCCTCTGCATCTGCTGGTGGGGTCACAGGTCAGTCTATTACTACTCCTGCTTCTCCAAAGACCTGCAAATTGACTAAGATATATAAAATGTATATTATTGTTCCTTTTTTACAAGTGTGTTTCCTAATAAATATATGCATGGGAGTGAATATTGTATTGATGAATTAAGTGCATATCATGTGACTAAATGCTGTTCCTTATATGTATACAATAAATAATATAATAGATACAAGTAGAAATATATTTGTATTATTTGGAAGGGTAATCTTTGGTATGATAATAACTTCCGTTTTCTCTTTCTTTTCTTAAATATCCAGGATCTTGTACATCTCCCTCCGCCGCCCCACCAGCTCCTCCTCAGCCTGGTGCCACATCCCTCGCTCCCCCATCTCAACCTCCGCTTCCTGACAGCCCACCACCTCCTCCACCTTCCAGCCAGCCTCCGCCCCCCCCTCTCCCCCCAGGCTCACCACCTCCACCCCCTCCCCCTCCTGACAGCGATGAAGAGATCATGGAGGTGGAGATGGAAATGGATGACGATGATGACGGGGAGCCGCCAGCCCCCGGAACGGAGCTAGATGGCAGCGGCAGGCCTCCTTTACCTCCAGGCACTGCCAGCATGAAGGTACGGGAGTAATCGCAGGGTGTCCGCGGGGTCTTAAAAAGTATTAAAAGTTGATAAATCAATTTAGTGAAAATTAAGGGTATTAAAAAGTATTAAGCAGCATTTTCCAAGGTATTACATTTTGTAGCTTGTTTTCAATAAGTATATAAATTGTCCAAAGAGGTTGTATTCTACAGTCTGCCTGAATGTAATCATTGCGTAGGTGTGTAGTGTGATTCTGTGTAGTTTATTTATGGCATCCCGTTGGATTTGACATCATCTGAACAGGACATCGCGCGCTCACTGCTTGATAGCGCGTGAAGGTCAGTTTATGCCGGTTGTTAAACAACATCGTTATGGGGAAATGCAAGTCTGTGTCCAAATGGTTGGAAGATAAGGAGGAAGGACAATAGATACTGTATATAGTAAAGTGTGTCGCCAATGTAACCGGTTAGAACTCAAAGTGGCGATGAGGTCTTAAAATGTATGGAAAGGGTCTTAAAAAAGGTCTTAAAAGGTATTACATTTGACTTCAGGATTCCTGCATATACCCTGAATCGAGTTTCTTCTTTAGTTGGTGAACTCTTGGTAATGTTCACCTACAAAAAAATTCTAATTAAAGAGGACATCCTTTTTTAACTCTTATATTTCTTGTCACACAGATTCTGGAGTCGTCTGGGCCCTATGGGAAGGGTCAGAAACGTAAAGCCGGTCAGATGAATAAAGCCATCACTATTGGCAGCAATGCTATTCTCTACACCCAGCCTGCCTTCAGTGCAGGTAAAACATATCCCTACTAACCATCTGCAGTTACAGTTTGTGTGAATCATAATGGCACAAATAAACGTGTGCCTAAACAGCATTATTACTCATCCCCTGAAACAAGACTAGAGTCCAATCTCATTGTCTTTAATCCTTTGTATATCTGTCACTTGTTAAAACTTTGGAGCTCTTACCATTTTTTTGTTTGTATATACAAATAGTAGATATTTTTGTCATGTTTTTATTTTTCTTACTATGCGATTCACCAATACATCTAGCAAATAACTTGTGTGGGAAAAGCTTCTTGGTAATAAACTAGGTTTATAAATCTGTTTTGTCATACTTTTTTTGTGTGAGCACAACAGTGTCACACCTCAATAAGTCAGTGTTTAAATTCAAAGTGCAATTGCAATACTTTCAGGTGTTTACTTAATAAAGGTTTCTCTTTTTCTGCAGCCCCTTTAATGTCCGCTGCTGCCTACTGGGGCGTACCGGCTGTCCCTGCTCCATTGGTCCCTTGTGAACCTCCGGCCCCCCCCCTCCCTGCTCTACCTCCTCAGCCCCCACTGCCCCCCTCCCAGCCGCCCTCTGAACCTCCTGGAGCCAAAGCTCTGCCCACAGACAAGACCAAGAAAGTGAAAAAGGAAAAGGTTAGTACTGCAGTTAACATTTTACATGGAGGGCAGTAAATACAATTCCCCAATATTTTGAGGATTATCTTTTTCTATTGTTAACATTCTGTATTGGTTTTCTTTGCATGTAAAGTTTACACAGGCAAGCCATCCTTTCAATCCATTGCTTAAATATTACATACAAAACAACCAATTCTGTGATTTTTCTTACTATCTATAGACAAAAAAGAGTAAGATCAAAATGCCATCTCTGGTGAAGAAGTGGCAGAGCATCCAGAAAGAGTTGGATGAAGAAGAAAAGAGTAGCTCCAGTGACGAGGACAGAGATCAGCTGAACAAAAGGGGCATAGAGGACTGGAAGGTCCAGCAGCTCATGACGTAAGTTTATGTTTTAAATATACTTTTTTTTATAGTTGTGAAGATGTAGCTGAACTGTTCTATTGAGTTCTCCTTGTTTCTTTTGATATTTGACATGTTTCATCTTGCTAACTCTTCATTACCTGTGTTAATCCTACAGGGGAAAGCTTCTAAGAATGCCAACTTTGAGTCACTTCCAGATAACTGGCGGGACCGACTCAAGAAACGGAAGACGACGAATAAGACGTAACACCCACACTGGGTCATACACTGCCCATTCAGCCTTTCTCTTCTTTCTTTTTTTGTTTATCCACTACAACCATTACTTAAAGGTCATTCTACCCCATATTATGTTTTGTGAAATGATCTATTGACTTTCTTTATAATTTTTTCTTGTTTATGATGGAGACATTTAAAGGCCATTCTCCAGAGGGGTTTGAATGTCTTTGTCTTGGTTTGTAGTCACTATTGTAAACGTGCCAAAAGTTTTGAGTTCATCGAAAACAATTTTTTGTATAGACCCCACAAAGATGACCGCATTTTTTTTTGGAGGGATTGTCTATTTTATTGAGCATTTTTACAACTCTGTACATATGTATTATGGGAGAAGCCATGTTTTTGGAAGGGCAGGAGGGGTCACTGAACTTGTACATTTTGTAAAAAGTTAATAAACTGTTTTTCCAAGCCACTTGTTTTTCTTTGGCTTTCATGTGTTTTATTCCTGATCACAACTAGTTATTTTTTCATACTTTGTTTTTTAAAGTCCTGAATAAAAATGAATAGAACAATTGTGAATAACCTACATGGTGTTAATTAATGTCTTATAATAAACAGGATAACACTGTTTTCCTGCACCATAATACACTTCCATCCATAGAGAGATATATATTTTGAGGATTTGTGAGGAAGAGTTTCCTACCCATTGATTTGCGCCACTGCTTCTCGTCTCCATAGCAACAGCGGTGTTGTTGAGAGGACCTGTTGCATGGAAACATTGCGTACTTCTGGAAAGGCTTCCACTCCTGCTAGCCGCTATGCTTTCGCTCTTATCTTGTGTCTATAAAAGGAAGTTAAGCTTGTGTATTTGAAATGTAAGCTAGGTAAGTGTCTGCCACTCATTGATAACATTTCAGAGAGCTGAGATATGCTATCTATTGTTAATTGACGTAGCTAAAGAAAATGTTAGCAACTACAACATAATGTTTACGCGCGTGTCACTTCATGAGTGTGGAAGTGGCGACCAAGCATCTGTAGTTAACATGCGGAATTCATGCATACAAAAAACAGAAAGTAAGGTAGTAGCGTTCACGCCATGTAACGGGATAAGGAAGACTTTTATTCCGGCATTTTACTTTGAGCAGAAAGGCAACAGACGATGTGAGAAATCCACTCAGCATCTCTCATGTGAGTTTGATATCTCCGTGAATTCGCTCAAAAAGTTATGCTATTAAACAATTGTACACGTGCTTGCTGAAGTTATAGCCTACTGTACAGGGATTTATACGTTATCAACACATGTTTAATAGTTCAACTTCAGGAACTCATCAATATCAGCTTAAAAATGTCAGTCCATATTTTAACATTACTAAGTGGTAATTTAGCAACACATCCATCCTACTATTAGTTGGGTGGATGTGTTGTTAAATTGTGACCTACATTTAGTAGGCTTCTAAAGTTTTTACATCACAAGATGTCTGAAAAGCTTAATATAATGGATTTCTAGCATTTGTAAGAAGACTAAAATGTGTTATAGCTGACATTCTATGACACAATGCCATTTTGGCATTGGCTTCAAAACATCTCTATTGGTTCATGATAATATAATTCATATTTTTAATATCTATCTATCTCACACAGGAGATTGATAATAAAGTTGACTTTGACTCTGACATGCCTGTTTCGATGTAGTGGCCAGGACAATGTGTTCTTACTCAGTTTGGTAACTAATACATAGAACATTCATGACTTACATTTTTTCAATCTGGCAGAGAAAAGACCGACCATGGCCGTCTCTGCCATCAGGAATTGGTGGAATACCCACCAGTTGGACAAATCTGACACCAATGACTCCAACACAGAAGAAGACGAGGAGGAATTAGCAGGGAGGAGGCGGTGTAAGTTATTTTCATAAACTGTGCATTTGGATACATGCAATGTGCACTGGGTTTCCCTGTTAGAAAGGAGATGTTGTCAAACTTGTATTCATTGCATCCCGTCCCCAAGGCTAGATCATTATATATTAAACAAGCTCTTTCACGACTTGAGATAATGAAAGCATTCAGGTGGTGCATAATCCCTTCTTAAATGAACAAGCTTGTGTGGTCTAGGTGAGGTAAGGACCCATAGGGGCAGACCTAATGAAACATTTATGCCCATAGTGCACCACTGGCAGATAATGAGTGGAAAGACAAGTTAATTGAAGGTGTGATTCATGTCTCCTCTCAGTAACTATAAACTTAAGTCAGACTCTGCGGACCAGGCAGCTGCTCGTAGACTTTGATGGCGGCCGGCCTGTTTTGAGTCTCAGGGCACCGCTGGACCTGGTTAGCTTCCCATCCATCTCCTGCCCCCGGTGGCCCATAGAGTGTGAGGTCATCAGTGACATCATCCAACACATAGGTAATACAATATTTGATTGAAACCATTATGTTACTAGGCATGTTACATTGATAGAATGTAACCCGGAATATTTACCCAACCACAATTTCAAGGTAAGGGTACTTAAAGGGGGGTTTCACATTTCATTGTATGCAACTTAATACCACTACATCTCTAAGTCCAATGTGTCCATGTCCTTTTTACTCTGCGATATTTTCGCACAGCTTTAGTTACTTTTCATATTACATTTTTCCATTCCCTCCCTGTCCAGGGAAACCCATCCATCTCCAATTTGGTGATTAAGAATCTGAATGTTTCGGATGAACTGAAGGACTTTTAATAATAAGCCGTAATATGAAAACAACATAAACTATTAAATGAGTAAAACACTGAAAGGGAACATTTAGCTGCATTATAAATAATTGTTCATTGTATAGCTTTAAAACATTTCCGATTATACGATTAAACGTATCTTACTTTTGGTTTTGAATACAGAACCTTTACTCGTAATAGATTAATGTTCATCCAAAGTGCTATGACTTGTGTGCAGAATCATCTGGTACACATACCAGTCTTGGGTAAAAAAACTTTAAAAAATCAGGAAGTTAAACACAGTGTAAAACATGGCATGTCCTATTGCTGTTTGTGTTACACTTATTAACACCAAGGGAGTGTGTGTTGTAGAGTGGGACCCCCCAGAGCCAGAGCCTTTCTACAAGTCCACAGGTCATGAGAGGACCCCCATACCAGCAGGAGATGAGAGGGGCAAAATGGTGTACTGCATTGACCATGGTAACTAAGGCTTTTTTTTTACCACCAGGTTATATGGTGTGTTGTGTCGTCACAGTGTTGCCAACACTTAATGCTTAACACAGGAATAATGACAAAAAACCTAATTGAGTTACTTCGTTCTACCTATTCCCCTCGGAGAGTAGATGATCTGTAGATGAGGCCTTTTATGGCAAATAATGGAATACTTGTGACAACCTAATTCCTTAGTGCTTAAAGATTTGCATTGATATTACACTTTAAGTGCTATATAACAATCCCCAAGTGTTGTTTACAGTTTAATATGGGGAGAATTGTGTTGGGCCTTTACATAGCTTAAGTGTTTCTGCTCAGCAGTGTTACAAAAGGTTTATCCTTTATTAGTTACAGTGCAGGGACATGTGCAGTGTTACAGCAGGAAAAGGGATAGTGCAAATCAAAGAAGCATCAGTCAAATCTAATAAATAACCAAGTTAACAATATATATATATATAACTAAATATAGTAAGTAGAGAGACTGAACAGTTGTGTTATCGTAGATAATAACAGAGAAATCCCTTTCTGGATAAACAATGTAACCCTCTACTGCTCTCTGAAAAACAATGCAAGTCCATCCATGCTTTTGATATGAACTTTTTCTTTTTTTTCTTTCCCTTTAAAAAGCCACCAAGCGTCCCTTCTTCTCCTGCTCCCGTGTCGGAGGAAACAGGGGGCCCATTAAGAGCGCCACTTCATATGACAATCAGACAGACTTCACCCTTGAATTTGAGTCACGCTTTGAGAGTGGAAACCTCCAGAACGCGGTGCAAGTGTGAGTCTCCGCAGCTTCATCTACTGATTAGCAGCTTTTTAACCATTACTGTATTTGTAAGTTATTACTGTGGTTCTAGCTTAATTGACACTCTTTCTCTCTGTTCCCCCCCACATCTCTTCTTCTCTGTGCAGGGGAGTCTATGACTATGAGCTCACCCTGCGCACAGACTTGTACACCAGGAAGCACACGCAGTGGTTTTACTTCAGGGTCAGGAACATGAAGGCTGGAGTGCCATACCGCTTCACTATCGTCAACTTGATGAAGAGCAGCAGCCTGTATGTTCAGGGTATGAGACCACTCCTCTACTCAGAGAGGGCCGCCGAAGAGAAAGGTGTTGGATGGCAACGCACCGGCGCCAATATCAGATACTACCGCAACTGCCAGCAGGTAGGGGAAGTCAGTTTTAAAAATCAAAAAAGGCGTCAAGACTGGATTTTTATTTAATAAACCCATTCTCTACTTTTCCAGTAGCTGTGATTTCCGTTTATGAGTTAAGAATTAATATATTTTATTCAGCTTTTATGTTTTATTTAAAAAATATTATATTAATATTAATGAACTGCTCCTGTGGGTATTGTCCACAGTATTGAATGTATTACATGTCTGATAAGTAACATGAAATATAATGTAATGTTAAGCGTTTTGAGCAATTGGAAAAAGTGCTAAATAAATAGCATGAATTATTCGTATTAGCACCCACCTTTGATCCAGACATCCCACTTAGTGATTAAATATACATTCAGAACTTTGTATATCGTTTTTTGTACTTAGGATATGCATGTGCAAATGTTTGGCTCAAAAATGTACCTATAAGGGTCTGTGAAAGTAAATGTAGAAACCTCTTTTGTCTATCAAACATAACGCACATCAGAACAGAATGACTTCCCTCAATTGTAATTATTTCTGAAAAAGAGGGACCTTTCTTTAAAACCACCTTATCTCTCTCGTTTTAGAATACAAAGGACAACAACAGCGACACGCCCCCCCTGTTCTCACTCACCTGGACTCTCCAGTTCCCTTCTGACTCTGACACCTGCTACCTGGCCCACTGCTACCCCTACACCTACTCCCACCTGCAGCGCTACCTGAGGCGCGTCTCTTCCAACCCAGCCGTCGCGTCATACTGTTCACTGAGGGTGCTGTGCCACAGCCTCGCTGGGAATGCTGTGTATGTGGTGACGATAACGTCCCGGGCGGGCAGCAGGGTGGAGGGTAGGACTAAGAAGGCCGTGGTGGTGACGGCCCGAGTGCACCCTGGAGAAACCAACGGCTCCTGGATGATGGAGGGGTTCCTAGACTTCTTGCTCGGGGACTCAGAGGATGCTCAGCTACTCAGGGACACATTTGTTTTTAAAGTGAGGGACTTAAAGCTCCTTCCCTCACATCTCTCTTTTTATCATCATTATGACTTCAAAAAAAGACATGGCATCGTACATTGGAGAAATTAAAAGACTAGAAATAAACAATCCAAAATATAAACATCTCAAATAGAAATAAAATAGCATTAAAAAAGTAAAAAATATACATGTGGAAATACAAATGTACAGTAACAAAACATAAAGCAGATATTTTATATAATTGATATTAGGATGTTATAATTGATAAGTCTTGTGATTTGTTTAAATGCTGTAATGCTATCCAAATAGCTTTTTCCTCATTGTTTTTGTGGTGCTGCAGGTGGTGCCGATGCTGAACCCAGATGGTGTGATCGTGGGTAATTACCGCTGCTCTCTGGCAGGCAGGGACCTGAACAGAAACTACAAGACACTGCTCAGGGACTCCTTCCCCTGTGTGTGGCACACCCTAAACATGGTGGAAAGGTAGCACAGAACACATGCATGAACAAAACACATTTAAACACACACTCAGAGTTTATTGCCAGGCACGTTTACACATACAAGGCATTTGATTTGGTATCTGGTTGTGCGAACATAAACAATCTAAGAAAATAAGTTGCAATAGTAAGTAAAAGAAGTTTAGCATTAAAAAGGAATACTAAAGACAAGTATTTACAACACATTTAAATACACAAAGAACCTTAAAAGCTAATAAACAAAAACACTTAGGGCAATGAACATATGACAATATATGGCAAACTACAGTGGATTATATTTTCCTACATAGAAAACAACTTGTATTGCATGTAGATGTACAATGTGTTCTCATCAGTCTTTAGCTTTATGTCAAAGTCAAAGTCAACTTTAATGTCAATCTTACTCAGTTTGTGTTTACAGACAGAGAGATCGAAATGACGTTTCCAACAATCCCGAATGTAAAATTATACAGTATACAGATATGTATACAAATATGCATAAAATATGTATATCCTATATACACAATCAACCGACACATTTACACACATTAAGATAAAAAAAAACCACAACAATCAATATACAAAATAACAGTCACTTCAATATCAATATCTTTGGTGCAAGATTGTCCATAAAATGTGCATTTATTAAAGATTGTCCATAGCAGCGTAAAAAACAAACAATTTGACTGTCTGAGTGTGTGGGGAGTTATAGTCCAGTGGGGGCAGGGGGGAGAGAGGGGAGCCGGGAGAGAGAGGGGAGAGAGGGGAGAGAGGGGAGAGAGGGGAGCGAGTTCAGCCTACTGACAGCTTGGTGTAAAAAACTGTTCTTTAGTCGGGTGGTGCTCGACCTCAGGCTGCGGAACCTCCTCCCTGAAGGCAGGAGGGTGAAGAGGCAGTTGGAGGGATTGATGGGGTCACCAGCGATGCTGAGTGCTCTGCGGGTGAGGCGGGTGCTATAAATGTCCAGGAGTGATGGGAGTGAGGCACCGATGATCCTCTCAGCGGTGTTCACGACGCGCTGCAGGGTCTTGCGGTTCGATGCTGTGCAGCTTCCGAATCACACCGTGATGCAGCTGCTGAGGATGCTCTCGATGGCGCCTCGGTAGAAGGAGAGCATGATGGGTGGGGGGGAAGCTCCTGCTCTCTTCAGTTTGCGGACGAAGTAGAGGCGCTGCTGGGCTTTCTTGGTGATTGACGTGGTGTTGTTACTCCAGGAGAGGTCCTCTGTGATGTGCACCCCCAAGAATTAGGTGCTGCTCACCTGTTCCACAGCAGTACCACCGATGGTCAATGGGTGGGGGTGTTGGGTGTTGGGTGTAGGTTCTCCTGAAGTCGACAACAATCTCCTTTGTTTTCTCCACATTGAGAAAGAGATTGTTGTCTATGCACCACATGGCCAGCTGGTTCACCTCCCTCCTGTAGTGGGTTTCGTCGTCGTTGCTGATGAGACCCACCACGGTTGATGAAGTGGTTGGAGCTGTGGGTGGGTGTGCAGTTGTGGGTCAGCAGGGTGAAGAGCAGGGAGCTGAGCACACACCCTTGGGGGGCCCCCGTACTGAGTGTGATGGTGCCTGATGTGTTGTTGCCGACCCGTACAGATTGGGGTCTGGCAGTGAGGAAGTCCAGCAGCCAATTACAGAGAAAGGGGCTGAGAGGCCCAGGTTTGTTAGCTTGCAAACCAGCTGCTGGGGGATGATAGTGTTGAACGCTGAGCTAAAGTCTATGAACAGCATCCTAACATAAGAGTTTTTAGTGTCCAGGTGGGTGAGGGCTGGGTGAAGAGCAGAGGAGATGGCATCCTCAGTGGACTGTGCATGTTTATCCAGTAAATTGCTAAAAATGTGCACGTCGTATTTATAATGATTTGTTTTTAGGATACAACACATCATTCTTTAGCTGTTCTGCTTGTGTCAGCGAGCAGCCAGTTTGTGTTGAGTAGGGATCAAAATGTAATTCAC
This sequence comes from Trematomus bernacchii, assembly GCF_902827165.1. Taxonomy (NCBI): domain Eukaryota; kingdom Metazoa; phylum Chordata; class Actinopteri; order Perciformes; family Nototheniidae; genus Trematomus; species Trematomus bernacchii. The sequence goes on along the minus strand of NW_022987714.1, from coordinate 10,065,298 downwards.
TGCACGACTTGCAATGAACAGCGATTGTGGTATTTAGTCTGCATTTACTTGCTGACTTTATTGCATAAAGCAGTCCAGTTATAAAATGATATCACTGCATTCACTTTGACTGGATTGTATCTATACAAAAAGGGGCGTTTCCTTTATACTAGATCAAATATATCTGCTTCAGTTCATTGCTGTAAGGTTAAGAAACAGGAGGGATAGATGTAAAAGATAAGCAGTCTCATTCTAAATGACCCGCCTTTGATACATACAATGCATTAGTGTAGTTCTGTGAAATCAAACTTGGTTTTTTTATTAGAAAGAACAACATTTGTAAAGGCTTCCATCCAAACATGGCTCATCCTCTATTTGCATGTTTCCTACTTCTCTTATACAAGTTTCTATTTGGGATTCTGAAAACAAACCACAATGTATTCTGGCCCTTTCATGAATGATTCTCCCCCCCCCCCCCCCTCTCCCAGGCTGATGGCTGAGACGGATGTCGTTCTTTACTGTGACTTTCATGGACACAACCGTAAAAACAATGTCTTTATGTACGGATGTAACAACCGAGGTGACGCCTCGCTGAAGCTTCATGAGAGACTCTTCCCACTGATGATGAGCAAGAATGCCGGTGATAAGGTTAGGAACTGTTTTTCAAAAACTCTTTGTAACATATATGTAGTCCGAGTCACATTGGGCTTGTATTTATATCATGACACCATGGTTATTATTAGTATAAATAAAAACTATAACGTCAGTTTATCTCTTTAACATCTTGATCACTCTTTTCATCAGTTCTCTTTTAAGAGTTGTAAGTTTCGGGTTCAGAAGAGCAAAGAGGGAACCGGACGAATCGCCATGTGGAGACTCGGCATCAAAAACAGCTACACCATGGAGGCCACCTTCGGAGGCTCCACTCTGGGTGAGTTTAGACTTTCCAAGTGTGAGTGTGAGTGTGAGTGTGTGTGTGTGTGTATTTTCCCATGTATCTTGTATTTGGATCTTTCATGTGTTTTAATGTTAGGCGACAGGAGAGGAACACATTTTACTACTCAAGACCTGAAGTCCCTCGGCTTCTACTTTTGTGACACCCTGCTGGACTACTGTGACCCGGATCCAACAAAGGTGAGGGATAAAGCAGCATGTCCACAGCTTAGAAATGATGTTAGACTCCTCTGTGTAGTCAAACAACATGATGCTTCAAAATATACCTAGATACTGTTTTTCAAAGCTGGAATGTTGTATCTATGTGACCGGTTGGTCCCAGCACTTAAGCTTAGGTTGCCCCTAAGTCTTTAAGGATGCCTTCGAAAAAAAATGAGTTGCATAAAATCCCTTTCATCCTTTGCCTTAGCTACTTAAGTAGTTTATGCAACCAGGCACTGCTTTTTAAATGTGACCATTGTGTGTGTGTGTGTGTAGCTGTCTTTTGTGTTATCCCTGTGCTTTTTTTTCAGATCACTTACTGTCTGTCAGAGCTGGCAGTGTTGTTTAGGAAGCAGCTCAGCAAGAGGCTGGGCAAAGATCTGGGCACTGAATGTAACTTTTCTGTGTCTGACCTGGAAAGCAGGTGATATAGTCTTTTTTTAAATAAAATATGCATAACTTAGACAAAATATGATATGTATAAATGTGCTCTCAATCAGCTTAATAAGACTGTTATTTGTTTGCTTTCACAGCACCAGTGGTTCAAATAGTTCTGATTCCGACGGACTCCCAGCTCATTTGATGAACGATACAGAGGTTCGCTGACATAAATCTACTCTTCCATGAAGTATTGTTTTATACAGTTGTTTATTGTCCTTGTAAAGCTTGTATTACATTTGGATCCCTTTGTGAAATGGGCCTTGAATCATGTTCTTCTCTTGTTTTACTTTACCTCATGCTGCTTCTCTATTCCTCAGCAGACTCCAGTGAAGAAGAAAAATAAACGCTTGAGGAGTTGTAAAGAGAGGAACAGGCTGCGACCAGAGGAAGGGAGGAGTAAAGAACAGCCCAAAGTTCTGCAACGCAGCACAACCAATATTGTAAGTATACTAATATTGTGATATACTAAATAATGCATTATTTATTTCACACTTTAGTCTGGTTAACAAGACTAACGGTCTTTGCAGGGTTCCAACCTGTCACAAGAGGGCACTGTTAAAAAGGAGAGGCCTGTTGGAAGACACAGGAAAACATGGCAGGTATGAAGCAGGTCAATATCACTACAACGGAAATAATAATTAAAGGCAGTGAAACAATGTTGGTTTAACAGAAACTAAACTAAGAGAGCTAAAACTAAATTGAATAAATATTGACTGTTTAAATGTTTTGGGAAAAATCATTAAAATGAACTTTAATTCATTTCCATATTTTTTTAGCTCTATTATATTACTACTACTGATAAACAGCAACTCGACTTTTGCATGCAGAAAAACAACTTTAAAAATACTTAAATATTCTAGTAAGATCAAATGACATTTAACCAAGCTTGTTTAGCTCAACTGGGGTCTGAATGGAGATACAGGTGACTAGTTCCAAAGATTTCAACATTATAATCCTTCCTACACAGTTACAAACTGTAGCTTCATACTTCTGAGACATTATACCTAGCCCTTACAGGACAAATAAATATACAAAAACTAAATCTTTCTGAAATCTGATCGTATTCTGAAAATGACCTAATGATTACATCGCAAAGTCGCAACTATTACAACCTTTGTTTGAAGAGTTTGATACGTTTAGGAGACAGAGCCAGCCAGACAGTGAAGGGAATATAGAAGATTTTCATAGCCGTCCCTATCTAATATTTTTTTCTTTTGGAAGGTGAATGGCCTGATAAAGAAAGCTGTGATCCCGTCTCACTCCACCCACCCAGGGGAGGTCAGTCATGTGACTCTGTGGCAGGGCAGCGAGCCTGTCAAGGTAAAGAGCCTCTCATACCCTCTTCAAGTATTGTCAGTATTTCACAATCTGTCATTTTCCCCTGGATTTTGCTACATTTCTGTGTTTTAGGAGTGTGGAAACATGACATCTGCATACTTGAGCGTAAAAGAATGTCCACATCTCAGCACATACAGAACTGTGGCCACTAACGCAGGTAATGCGCCCTCTGCGTCTAATTCTCCATTACATCCATTTAGTGCCTTATTTTTTAGTTATGGTTTACTCGTTGGTACCGACTCATAAAGTGCATTTAAACACTTTTTAAACATTATCTTGTGTAGTTTCCCCCCCCCCCCCAATTAGACATTAGGGTATAAATGTCCCCTTTGAAACCCGAGTGAGCCTTTTTCTCACATTTGTCCTGTGGGTCCAACACATGCTAACTTCCTAATTTCCCCAAAGGTTATGCTGCTATATTTGTGTTTTATTTTTCAAATTCAATGTTGTTTCTTATCACTAACATAGTATACAGACTGTGAAATCAAACAAAAATCTCTCCCAAGCATTTGGTATGCAGAAAATAATCCAATGAAAAACAATGCATTATCTATAAACTGATATTAGATATTCTAAATTCTAAAAATGCATGATAATGTAATGATCGGGACTGATTTTTGTTCAAATGAAAAGATAAGGAGAGAATATTATTATTGATGGCAGTTGTTCTCCTCTAAGTACATCAGAGCATGGGGAAAGTATTGTGTAGCAGTCTGCTGTATATTTGACTATAGATGACCTGTCTACAGGACAGTGGAGATGCTCCTCTCAGCTGCTGCACCTGAGTGCCGTCCTTCCTCAGTCTCCAAATTTCCTGCCTCCCAACAACCGACAGAATCGCTGCCCCCGACAATCCTTGGTCCCCTATAATGTCTACAGAGGTGTGTCCGCATGCAGAGTAGATCTAGAACTGAATTCAATTAAAAAAGCTTCATCATCTCTCAGTCATTCAACTCAAAGTGTAGCTCTTTTGCACTGAAACTTGTCTCCTTCTTTCAGGTTTGCCACCTTCCCTTACAGCGCCCGACAGGTGAGCCTTATAGAAACGTTATGTATCCTCATCAATATGCAGATAACTACAGTATATGTTGAGGTACGTTCAGATTCATAAAGTGTTGTCTCTCTTCTCTCACAGGGCTTCCATGTACCTCAAGATGGTTCCAGACATTGTTCCAACCAAACGCTTGCTGTCAAATTTCCCAGGTGACACTCTGCATGCTTTCCGAGACAGAAACTCAGAAAGTTCCTTTGTGCCTGAGGATTCCTTCCTCTCACACGCAGACACAACACACACCAAGCGGCAGAGCGAGGAAGAAGAAGAAGATTCCCCAGAAGGTTTCATATGCACATATATTGTTCTAGTTTCTGAAATTATTTTGAAACTTTCTTGTGAATATAGTGTCATGCAAAAGGTGTTTATTCAATCTTTTGGACAAAAATATAGTTTTTTTTTTCATTCATAAGTTAGCTGATCTCCTGTCTTGATTATCTGATCTTGTCCTTTCTTCAGTAGGTTTCTCACTGATGAGATGTTTACCCCTGGGAGAACGGAAGCAGAGAGAAACTGAATCGTGCAGCAGATTATTTGTGCCTTTTCTGAGAGACACAGACCTGAGAGGGAAAAGGTAAATTCACTTTGAACCTTCTTGGGCTCTCTTTTTCTCTCTGTCTTTGTCTGTCATTAGCTCATTTTGTTAAATACTCCGGTTGCCATTGCAGTTAAGATATCAGGAAATAAGCACTGGTGTTTGTGCAATGGTTATATGACTACAGTTTACAATGTTTAAAACTTGTTCTTTTATCTTTTTCAATATCCTCAGATACTGCAAAGAGACCGTGGAGGACAAGAGGCACCTGGGTGTTTTATCCCCTGCTTCAAAGCCTTCAGGCCTCATGCAGATGGAGCCTAAGCGTCCACAGAGTGACTCCCTCCGTAGTTTTCAGACTAATAAGGACATCAGGCACTATCACTCTGACAGAGAGAGCCAGATAAGAAAGACAATGATGACACTGTCCCCACATTCTGCCTCACTGTAGGGCGGGATATTTATACATTTGGAACTACAGATTACATTTTTTCATTAATTCAACAGACGAAAATACTGTGTTATATGTTTATGACCTCCTTCACACAGATATCATAATGCAAGTTAAACTACTAATTTTGCATTCATATGGCAACCTTTGTTCAATGATGGTTACACAATGCTAGACTTGTGTCTACCATACGTTGCATTAGTTACCTAATAAATGATACACAGGCTGTGTGTTTTAAACGATTCATTTATTGCAAAGCTACAAAAAAAAACAATACAATTAATGTGGGTACAATATAAAAATAAATACGTTCACGTTCTCTTTGATACTCAATTGAGGTGAGAAATGTTACCATGTACGACATGTAATACCAAAAAAGGCACATTCCTTTTTTGTTGTCTGAGTCTGGGAGGTGCGCAGTACAGATGTGTGGTAGACACACAGCTTCAGAATTCAGTCAAACTGTCGGAGATGAAACTGCCCCTCTGTGTGTCTGACCAGGTCCCGCAGCGCCACGAACCCAAAGAGGGCCTGAATCATTCAGGAATAAATTAAACATTATATACAAATTAAACCAGTGACAATCAACCAACGCCAAATATAGAAAACATGCTCAACATAACATACATTTAAGTATAGACAAAAATACTTGAAGTCAGTTTTTAAAAGGAATGCTATGGTACCTGTGTGAGTATGAATATGGCGAGAACTATGTGAACCCCCCTCTCCAAGGGTTGAATGAGAATGGCTTCATTGAAGAGCTGAAAGAGGATTAGTGGGAACTGCAGCAGGATGCTCAGCAGCCAAAAACCAGCCAGCTCCGGGACCTTTCAAACATACACGTTACATTAATCCCTGTCTGTTGGGTTACATTACATTATGTTATTTGGCAGCCGCTTTTATCCAAAGTGTAGCATATCCCTCCGAAATATGGTCGTAGACTTTACTGATGATTTAGAATTGATTGAAACTCCAGAATCAACGTAAGAGCTTGTGCCTCTTCGGGGGGTGCTAACATTTAAACATACACTTTATTCTTTACTTTCTCTGTCTTTATATGTAGAAGATATTTCTTTTCTCCGGCATGTTGTTTCCATAGCAACAACAAATTCCTGTCAACAGCGTAAACTCGCCTTGAAAATAAAAGTATCTAAATAAAACAGGAAGTTAACCTAAATTACATTTAAGACATACAACTGCAACGAAAGTAACAAAAACAATATAATATCCTTTTCACAGAACACAAATTGGGTTATTTACACAAAGAGACTCACAACATGTCAATACCATAGACATGCCTGTGGGTGAGTGTTGACCCATTTTCCCTCCAACTGTAACTTTACATTTGTGTGAGTGATGCACCACCTTTTCTTGCAGGTTCCCAGCATAGCCGAGAAAGAGTCTAATGGCCTCGATCAGAGTCATCACGATGAGAACTGTGACGAGGATGAACTTGTAGTAGTCTGGCAAGGCAGGGTACTGGTAGAAATGACAAATACAACAATGCAGTTAAGTAAACTGAATTTAAGTTAAAGACATTATTGTAAGTGACTTTTATGAAATTAGGAAATAGTCTGACTTGTTTACAGTTAACTTAAAATGAATTCCTGTAAAAACAACAAATGACCGCCTGAATTTGACAACAATAAGGCACACGAATCAGCCTTTGGGGATCATTTGTTCACTTGGCTGCTACCTCAATATTTTACCTCAAGCTTTTTTTGGTCACTGATACTTTTCTCCTGGGAAGTACTACGTTTTGCGTCAAAGGTATTTAAAAAATAATGCATATTACAAGGATTAATTGTCTGTCGATCATACAGAAGTGGTGATACACATCCATCTGCTTGGTGAGCTTATAGTGTTACTTGAACTGACTTTTAGAAGAGGATGTCATGCAGTCTGACAATGTGAAATTACTACTGATGGCCAAACCGTTATTAAATTGAGTCTGGGAATTTAATGAGTTCCTCCTTAAATAGACTATTATTTGAATCATATTGGCGACCCCAATTATCACGCATTTACACAACTTGATCATTTAACAATTAAAGTTTATAAATGATAACATTTGTCTTTCCCATTAGCCCAATGTCTTCACCCCCTCTATTTTACTCACCTCCAACCTCACTTTCTTTTCTTTTTTTTAATCCTTAAATCTTTTTCAAATCATTTTATTTGGTAGTCCATTACAGTCTTTTTTTCTATGTAGATAATGTAGATAAATGTTATCAAATCAGCAAAACATAATTTATAGTAAGGACCATGTCCGGCCCATCCTCTTTTTCTTCTCCACATAGAGATATCATCAAACCAGAGAGAATTTCTCGATATGGCAGCAGAATTTTCTTTAATAAAGACTTGATTTGTCATTTTAAATGTTATATCAAGGTCTATATTTTTCATATTCCTTACTTTTAAATAACAAATCACGTTTAGTGACCTCCCCAGTTGTTCCCCACAACAAATGTACACAGTGCTTGTTTATTTATGTATTTATTTATGTATTTATTTATTTGGGTGTGTGGGGGGAACAAGATGATTTCGTTTTACAATTAACCTGACTTTATCTCTGCATGGCTTACCTTGAGTTGCAGCATTACAGTTTCACTGATCCACCACAGGGGGAAGAACCACATGTTAAAGTACAGAGACATCTGGAGGTGGAGACTAGACAGAACCTTCTTGCCTGAAAAACAAAACAAAGAAACATGGATAACATACCCAACCCATATTAAGCAGCAGCTACTGTAAAACTACGCGAGAGACATAGCTCAATCCAGGCTGTTATTTGTAAGCTAACATCAATGCTAATGTGTATTTAGCTGGGTTTACCGTGTGGCAGAAACGTGTCATTCTCTCTCGCGACAGACCGAGACCGACTCTGGTCGAACAACACATTCCGAGAGAAGTCTTCTAAACGTTTTCTGATGGTCTCCGACAGGTCCATGGTGTAAAATGTTTTCTGCTAAGCCCAAACATGACCAGAGGGAAAACACACCGCCCCTTCCTCAACACAACGCTGCCGTCGTCTCCTTGGATACCAGAGAAATCTCGCGTTCCGCTCAAATCTCGCATGAAAACCGTCTTCTCGTTCCCCTCAGTGTTTGATAAAGAGTTCCCCCTGTTCCTCAGTTTCCTCAGTTGTGTCCTTGTTTAGTCCCTTAAAATACACAATGTATCGCAAAGACAGCTGTTTAAATGTTCTAAAGCGATTAACTTTATATATAGCCATACAGCATAACAAAATCATCACACTTTCGCCCAGGAGTTTAACAACACATTTCGTGACTAACACGAAATACCGTGAAACTGGGTTGTAGTATGTTTGGCTGCAATGCTTACAAATCAAATATCTATGTACATTTTATCGCCAGGTTTCCCCATGATATTGGACTGATCATTTAGTCAATATCAATTCAGATTGATTGATACTTGCACCCCTATTAGAGGTAGGAGGGGTTCACTTGGTCATTATTTTTTAAATATAGTGTTACAATTTGACAACCCACTTTAAGCAACAACTAGTGTAAAACTAAGTCAAGACAGTGATGCTCATGGGTTTTCAATCTGGTGAGTTCCCTGTAGCTGTAGCCTACACACAGGTGTTCATTTCAAGGGTAGGCCTATCCCCTCGATTTTTTTTTAACAAATCTAGTCTAGGAATCAAAAATCCCCATTTCACAATCAGTAAAACTGATTTAAAGTAAAACAACGTTTATTTCATGATTGCGAAAGTTACACAAGTCACTCACTCCCACACCTATCTGATTTCCGAGAAAACGAAAGTGAACAGAGCTGTAATAAAGATGGAAGAGTGCTGCACGGAGCCAGATCCGTTATCCTGCTCGATATGCTTCGACAGATTGAAAAGCCCTGTGACTCTTCACTGTGGCCACAGCTACTGTATGGACTGCGTGAACGGATACTGGGACCAGGAGAACCACCGCGGGGTTTACAGCTGTCCCCAGTGCAGACGCACTTTCAGGCGCAGACCTGTGCTGAACAAAAACACAGTGCTGGCTGATCTGGCAGAGAAAGTGTCAGGGCCTGAACCACCCACCCGGCCTGCTGTGAAGGATGAAGTGGGCCCGGGGGATGTGGAGTGTGATTTCTGCACTGTGAGGAAGCTGAAAGCTGTCAAGTCTTGCCTGGTGTGTCTGGCTTCTTACTGTGCTACTCACTTGGAGCCCCACTATGTGTCTGAGGCTTTCAAAAGGCACACGCTGGTGGAAATCACTTCTTCCATGCAAGAGAAGATCTGCTCCAAGCATGACAAGCTGCTGGAAGTCTACTGTCGCAGTGACGGCCAATGCATTTGCCTGCTGTGTGTGATGGATGAACACAAAGGTCATGACACGGTCTCCGCTGCAGCAGAGAGGAAAGACAAACAAGTAAGAATAATTATATTGGCCACACGATTGCATATTCTACATTTCAAAGTAATATTGTAAAGTATATTTTGTTTTCAGAAAGAATTTGGAAAGAAAAAATTAACATATCTGAAAGGAATACAGAAGAAAGAGAAGCAGCTTCAGCAGCTAAAACAAAAAATTAAAGCACTTCAGGTGAGTTATGTTGTATTTTCTATTAAAAGCAAAAAACAAAAGAAAGAGTTTGGTGGCCTTATAATGTGGCACGAAGTCATGGGAGTTGTAGTCTTCATCATCATTGCGGTTATCATCTCCTGGATTGGATTCCTTTATTGTTCTTCAGTGAGGAGTTTTTTTTTTTACCAGGACTCCTCTCCAAAATAAACTATAAAGTAGTTTCACAATACATGCTTAAAGGGGATATGAAACAGACCGTTATCTTGATTTAAAGAATACAGGTCTTTGCTTGGTTTGAATATTGTTGGAAACATTTCTATAAAGTAAGCACACAACAAAAAATACTCTAGCCCTTTTTTCCACATTATACTTCAAAATACCTGACATTATTTGTATTTGGTTTCCCTACCAGTGTTCAGGAGATGCGGCGGTTGATCAAAATGAGAAAGCCTACGCTGAAATGGTCCGGATGGCGGATGAGAGGCGCTGTGCCACTAAAGATCTGATCAGAGTTCAGCAGAAGGCTGCGGTGAGCCGAGCCGAGGTGCTCGTGGACCGTCTGGAGAAGGACATCTCTGAGCTGAGAAAGGGACAGGATGACCTCAAACAGCTGTCACTCACTGAGGATCACATTCATTTCCTGCAGGTAGTATCCTCCTTAATGCACTATTATATTATCTTTCATTTGAATTTATTTTCTATTCTATGTCTATTCTATGCTTATTTTATGTCTATGTTTATGTCTTTTATCGGTAACTGTGTTCTATGAGATGTCAATCCTCTACTGTGAAGCACATTGGACTGCAATTATTATATGAAAGGTGCTATACAATTAAAGCTTATGATTATTATAATTATAATTATTATTGTTTTCATGTTTTTCTAGAGCTGCCAGGCCATCTTTGACTGTCCGGAAGCTGACCTGTCCTCTGATGTTGACATCGAACAACAAACCCCTTTTGACTTTGTCAAAAGGGCTATATCTGATTTGAGAGACAGAATGGAAAATGTTTCCATAGCTATTGCAGAAATATCTCAGACAAGTAAGAAGATATTTCCTTTAAAAATGTATTTACTGGAACGATGAGATAATGTTTAATAGCCAGTTTATTAAATGTTCTACTGTCATGTTTTTTACGTTTAGTTCAAGCTGATCCTGACCCTGAGACAAGACAGGAGTTCTCCCTTTGTGAGTCCTGGCATTTTTCACATCAACTGCTGTGCCTTCCTTACAAGTTATAATAAACACACTGAATTATATTAACTTCTACATTTCAGATTCCAGCAGCCTCAGTTTGGATCCCAACACAGCATTTGAAAACCTTTTGCTCTCTGAGGGAAACCGCAAAGTAACCTGGATTAAAAAAGCTCAGAGGTATCCCTTGCACCCAGAGAGGTTTACCCTATATGATCAGGTGTTGTGCACTGAAGGCTTATCTGGAGTCTGCTACTGGGAGGTTGAGTGGCGGGGGAGCAGGGTTGAGGTCGCTGTGTGCTACAAAGGGGCAGATTCGGATGAAAGTGGCTTTGGGGGTATAGCAAGTCACTCCTGGTGCATTTCCCTTTCAAATGTTGGTTGCGCCTATTGGCACGGTGGAATCAAAACCAAAATACCCATTAACTGCTCCTCTACTGTGGGTGTGTATCTGAACCACAAGGCAGGGACCCTGTCCTTCTACAGCGTGTCTGACTGTGGGGAAATGACGCTCCTTCACAGAGTCAGCACCACATTCTCCCAGCCTCTGTACCCCGGCCTCATGGTCTCCAGAAGGGCCTCAGCTAGGATAGTGTGTGCAAAATAAATCCACTGCCAAGGTGTGCTCGAGGGAAGTAAGGCAGTATGTTCATTCTGCGTTTGTATTAAAGACGAGTGCTACAAATATGTTAATTTCAATGATATATTGTCTGTAGCTTATTATGATTCTATTCTTTATTATGGTTTTTTCTAGAAAAAAAAGGGTGAAGATAATGATGAGACAGATGTGAGGTTTTGGTGTGTATCATGTTTCTCATCCTGTAATGGAAATTGTAAACTCATCATGCATGTGCATGTTAAGTTATTAAGTAGAACAACTCTATGTAAATGTAATAGATACTCAAACTCCTCTTGCTTTGTCATGCGTTTAATGTTTATAATCAATAAAAAATATGTTTCAGAGAAATGCTTCATTTTATTCTAACAAATAATGTTAAAACATAGTTTCAATAAAAAAAGCTATTTTACAATATGAAAATTCATTGTGTCAAAAAGTTTAGTTTTGTCAAGACATTTCATTTTTATGGCAACATTTGTATGTAGGCCATTTATATAGTATGTAAGTAAAGTTGTACTACAAGCAGATAAGTACATAGAGATTTAAACAAGAAACATAATTGTAGGTGATTCATTTATTCTTAAATGATTTTGTTTGTAAAAATTCAATCTTTTATCATATGCTCAGGGGCTAAGAGTATGTCTTTTTTTCAGATTCCTTTAAAAAATACTATACAGACAATGGAAGTTTTTCACATAAATACAGTGTTGTTAAACTAGGGCTAAAATATCCACCCCTTCATTCTTTGAATAGAAGTATAAAGTATGATAACATTGAGAAAAAGGCCACTCAAGTAAAGTACGAGTAGACTTGTGAGACCTCTTTGACAGTAAGGTTATGTACTGTAGGTTACTGCTCTCACACTGACACTCCCACAGAACAGTCAGTGAGAACACTCCAATAGTATCTAGCTGCCAACAACAAGCCACTCCTCCTTTCCAGGGAAAGTGAAACTGTGAGCAGCACAAAATGGCCTACAGTGAGGATTTGTTCGACTGCTCTATCTGTTTACAGCTACTGGAGGATCCTGTGACGACGTCCTGTGGACACAGTTACTGTATGAAATGCATCAATAACTTCTGGGATGGACATAATGACAGAGGGAAGAGCTACAGCTGCCCTCAGTGCAGGCAGACGTTCTGCCCCAGGCCTGATCTGAAGAGGAACACACTCCTGGCTGCCCTGCTGGAGGAGCACAGGAAGACACACAGTGAAGACGCTGATAATAGCACTCATGCTGCTCCTGGTGATGTTCAGTGTGACGCCTGCACAGGGAGAAAAAGAAAAGCGTGCATGTTCTGTCTTGTGTGTTTGGCCTCTTACTGTAAGACTCATCTGAAGCCTCACTTTGAGGTGCCCCCCTTAAAAAAACACAATCTGATCAAAGCCTCTGCATGGATCAAAGACAGAATCTGTGGCCGTCATGACAAACTTCTGGAGATTTACTGCCGCACGGATCAGCAGTTCATCTGCTTGCTGTGTACCATGGATGAGCACAAAGGACATGACACTGTGGCAGTGTCAGCAGAAAAGTGTCAAATGCAGGTAATTCAGTCCAGCCACATGCCGGAGTCATTTGTAGGCCAGACTGTTATATAGTCACTGATCATCTCAAAATGTTTGTGTTTCAACAGAGACAACTGGGGCAGACCAAACTGAAAATAGCAGACAGACTGCTGCACTCAGAGAGTAAAATAATGGAGCTGAGGCAGGCTGCAGGCTCTATAAGAGTGAGTTTAACATTTACCTTTTCTGTTATTCATCAACACATTTCAAAGTATTCAAAGTGCCTCATATGCTGACAAAAAAGATCCCCTAAAAAAGAGGAAAGGGGCGTGGATGTTAACTGTGTAAGGCAATAGTTGCTATCCGGCAGGGGACTTTCCAGTGTCTCTGAAAACATTCAGCCTCTGACACACTGAACATAACATTTTATAATATGAATGAATGCTTCATGTTCTATGTATCTGAACAGAGTACTTTGTGAGTCTTGAAGTTTTGATTGAATAAAAGGTAGACTTTTTCTTTCTTTAAAGGGAAGAAAGTGCATGCAGACTATATCCAGACACTGACAGGAATATTGTTAATGGCTGGAGTAATCTTGAACAGTGATTCCTAACCTTTTTGGCTTGTGACCTCTTAAATCACACAAGCTTGTGTTCTTGTTGCTGTCATTACAACTTTAAATCATGGTCTCTAGAGCACATGTGTCAAACTCAAGGCCTGGGGGCCAAATCAGGCCCTTGGTGGATTTAATTTCGGCCCGCAGGATAATTTTGAATTACTATTAGATCTGGCCCGCTGGTATATTGCACGCACACCTTCACTCAATCCTGAAGATTTCCTCAGCTCAGAGCCTGACCCCAAACATTGATGAACTTGCACCCAAGATGAGATGCCAAGTATCTGGCTTGAACTAGCACCACAGAGCAGCACACTGAGTTTACATGGATGTTTCCTTCTGCACTTTTTCTCTCACGACAACAGGGCATGTTTGGTTTTTTCTTTGAGGGAAATAGTTTTTTTGAAGCTGTTGTTGGCCTGTGGAAAAATGTAATCATAAGAAATGACTCCGGAAAAGCTGCAGATAGAGCCATAAGAAATGACTCTGCAGATAGAGCCATAAGAAATGACTGCAGATAGAGCCATAAGAAATGAATGCAACTGATTATTTAATGTTTAATGTTGTTTTTATAGGCAATAATTTAAGCTTTGTTAGTTCCAGGTTTAATATGTGCAATAAGTTAATTTCAATAAGTTCTGCAATAAACATTGAACCAGTCCGGCCCTCGAGTACCGATTTTTTTATTTTGGCCCACTGTGTATTTGAGTTTGACACCCCTGGTCTAGAGTAGTGAGGCAACAAATGCACGAAACATACAGATCTTTATTCCATGCACGCAAAGTGTTAAGTGAGTATATCCTTTAGTGAGTGACATACAGCCTTTTAAAATAGTACACCAAAGAGATCATCAAAAATACATACATGTAATAAAACACATTATTGAGCCAGATACCTTATGTCCCACACTAAACTGAGGGAATCTACACAAACGGATAACCTGGTGACTATACGGGTCAACCTTATCGTTATCCTGACACCATCCAGATCCTGCCTCCACTTTCTATCTGCAGTTTTTATAAATGCCTTTCTTCTTTATACTTGAGACATCTGTTTCTTAAAGACCACAAAACTAAAACATTACATTTCATTAATACCACAGTTTCCATGACATTGCACATGAGATGAAGTAATGATTTTGAATAGAATGTATGAATGAATGTCAAAATGTTTTGCAAATATTTCACTTATTTTAAATAATTGTGGGAAAAATAAACCAATAAATAAAAAAAATAAATAAAGAAATGTTGCAGAATAACTAAAGGAAGTGTAAAGTATGGTCAAATCCCCCATTTCACCAGCCATTACACAAATGGTGCATGTTTCCGTTACCAGGATGCTGCATGGGAGGCGTGTGATGACCTTGAGCGGCTGTGTGCGGAACACATCTGTACTTTGGTCCGTTCTGTGGAGAGGAAGCGCTCTGTGATGAGAGAGAGAGTTGGAGAGGCAGAGAAATCAGGAGTGGACTGGACCAACATCCGTGTCGGACAACTGGAGCGTGAAGTGTCCGAGCTGAGGAACAGAGAGGATAGACTCAACCAGCTTTCACTAACAGAGGACCCCATTCAGTTTGTGCAGGTGAGGATGTGTTTTGAGACCATACAAGACTTTCTATTTCATTTTTGCAGATAGTCACACACTTTATTTGTTGGCCCTCTGCAGGGTTTCAAGGCCCTTGGTGACCTCCCTGTGTTCGCAGACTCAAGTCCTAACACATTGACAGATTTCATCTCTGGACAGACAAAAAAACTGAAAAATCTGTGCAACAAAGAAAAGATAGAATTATTGCGTGATCCGGAAAAAGATCTGTGTAAGTGAATCTCAAAATTCATCTGGTTTGTTTATTTTCTGTTAGTGTATCAACAAAATGACCAGTTTCCTTTTCACAGTGTGGAAACGACCAACGATTCATGAGAAAACAATATCAAGGATGTATCTTTTGACCAAATATCAGGGTAAGGTTGATGTTCATTCACAAATTTCAGTACAAACATACCTGAACATCTTTAACAGTGTTTCATCTTTCCCAGGACACACCACCATGGAGGTGGACCCCAACACAGTAGCTGCATGTCTTCATTTGTCAGACAGAAACAGAGAGATATCATGGAGCGACCGGGACCAGGCTCACCCTGATCATGCAGACAGATTCTCCTACTATCACCAGGCTCTGTGCAAAAACAGCCTTCAGTACAGCCACTACTGGGAGGTGGAGTGGGATGGGGGCATTGTGGATTTGGCTGTGTCGTACAGAAGCATTGAAAGAAATGGTTCGGGCAACAGTTGCTGTTTCGGCCACAACGAGCTGTCTTGGAAATTAACCTGCTCGTTGTCCGGTTGCACATTTTGGCACAATAATCTTCACAAAGGCCAGATTCCTCCGGTTCTCTCCCGCAGAGTGGGCATACATCTTGATTTTGAAGCAGGAACTCTGGGCTTCTACAGTGTTTCTGACTCGGGCAGTTTCTCACAGCTGCACCACGTCCAGACCATTTTCACCGAGCCTCTGTATCCTGGGTTTTCCGTGGATTTGGGTGCGACACTTAAAATATGCAAACTCGAAGCCACAATTAAAGCCGCAGGACCCCCTGTCATTTAAAGAAACCAAATGCCTCAGGGAAACCAGAGATGTTGCAGTTTACATCCATGTCTGTCCAAAATGTCATCATTTTATAATTTCTTCCAAGCCATTTGTGCTTAATTTCAAAATAAGCATTTAAATTAGCTGTGGCTCAGTGGGTAGTGTGATGGACTTCGAATCAGGGGATAGCAAGTTCGAGTCCCACTGCAGTCAGCATGTCGTTGTGTCCCTGGGCAAGACACTTCACCCCAAATTGATCCTGTGGGGATTGTCCACAGTACTCAATGTATGTAAGTCGCTTTGGATAAAAGCGTCTAACAAATGACATGTAATGTAAATGATTGAGATGGACAGAAAACCCTAAAAATAAATATGTACAAAATTAGGAATAATATTCACATAATGGATATATGTACCGAGAATTCTGGAAACGAATAAATAGTTGAAAATATATCTTTTAGTTAAGCTATTTGTTCTCTAAAATGCCTCTATATAGCACATCAAAATACTTTTTTATATAACTTCTATACTTTGAATAATTTTATATTTGAGCTCATTTTCAAAGTGGGCTTATTCAAAAGATGGTGTCTCAGTATTTTGCAGGCTGATTTGATATTATAAAAAATACTTGCAACAATCACTCTGTTGTGTCTTGCGCTAGGGTTTAATAATGGGAAAAAGGCCACCAATGGTTTATGGAGTTTAAATCCTTGATTATTGTAAATACTGCTATGCTTATCCTTTATTTTCAATTATCAAACAATCAGTTAAGCAGCATATTCTTGCTTTAAAGGTAGGGTAGGTAAGAATGGAGAAACCAGCTTGAGTGCGCTAGAATTTGAAAGTAGCAGCCGAAAAAAATCTGGCCCTTCCTTCAGACTTCCTTACAGAGCCCCTCCTCCAACACACACGGACGCGCACATGACCAATGAGGGCACGAGACAGGCAGGCAGGTAGGCCATCCAGTTATCCGGGCCGGCTCAGATAATTGGTCATGCTTTTTACAGCGCCACGGCTTCCACAGATGAATTTTTTTAATGTATTTATAGTCAAAGCATTTAATGTATTCATTGCTATCGGGATATTAAGAGCATTCCATGGAATATAACAAGTGTTTCTGAAATGAATTACCTATACCCTACCTTTAATAGACTTCAATAAAGGGCAATTTTCTTCCAATGATGTGTAATTTCATTTGATTTATTGTGCTTTTATTTACATTTTTATGTTCTCAATTTGATTTACAAATGTACCTCAAAATGAATCTCTCCTGTACAGGCCACGCTCAATTAACGGTCAGCATTCACAGCAAGGGACAACAAACATATGTACATGCCAGGTACCTTATACACTTAGGCTTGAAAAGTCACAGACTCTGACATAGTCACATGCAGCGCCAGCGCCACTAACAGCAAAGATAATATTTAAGATATTCATAAAATAGATTCGATGGAGGCGGTTGTGTAGGAGCGGTCCACCGTGTCGTAGAAGCGCAGGCAGGCCTTGTAGTGCAGCAGCTTCTCAGCCAGAGGGCTGACTGTCAGGGCTTTACCCCGCACACTCAGGTCTATATACCTGGGGAAAAAATCAGTGAGGGTTAGAATTAAAGTATGATATGCAAAATGTATAATCCAATAGTAACCTGTAGACCACCTTGTAGTGTAGGCAGGTAGTTAGATAATACTGCACCTGTTAGATACACGCCAAAACACAAGGGTATTAACCGCCATCAGTGAGGCCAGGAGGAAGAAGAATCTCTCAAGGTTCCCATCATGCAGTGCGTCTGGGTAGAAGTTACCTGTAAACATGTATCACTGCAGTCATCAGAATCAGTGATATCTAAGGCTAAAAACGTTTTGTTTTTTAGCCAAATTACAGTGCCAATTTATTGGAAGTTTTTATTTTCTCATTTTACCTCCAGAGAGAAAGTACACCAGCTGAACGATTAAGGCTGCCAGGAAGCAGCCCCCTCCATAGGACAGAGTGAGGAAGTGTAAGGAGATCCCTCTGATGTGGCTTGGGGTCAGCTGGAAAGATATTAGGGAGCCTGTGGGAGAGGAAGTGACAGCAGGTACGTTTTGTCATTATTCCCCGCTGTGTATTTATGACAAACAGGGCAGCATTTCTAAACTTTGGAAATTAAACAGAAGATATTTCAGTTAGTTTGTTCTCATTTGATAAAGAGTAAGTTTTAGGCAGGAAGCACCAGCTACAGACAACCTGCATTAAACACTGTTTTAAGGCCTCACTCACATGCAGGGGTGACGAGAGCCTCTGCAAGACCTAGCAGGATGTACTGAGGAGCCAGATGGAAACATGGCATGGACGACACCTGCAGAACTTTCCCAGAGAGGGTCTGCTCCACCAGAGGGTAGGACCTCCGATGCAGCTCAGACAAACCTGCCACCAACACCGACAGAGTGGCACATGCATGGCCCAGAGCTAGAAGGGGAGGATGGACAGGGAGGGGTGATAAGAGAGGGGGCTGCAGAATAAGTATGGGAGGAAAGGGAGGCAGAAGAGCAAGAGAGAGAGACATTAGAATGATATGTCAAAAGTGGAGATGTGCGTGTGTGCACATAGAAATACTCACTGATGACTTTTGCAGGTGCCAGAGGAGTTTTTTCCGCGGAGAGGTAGCAAGTGGTCACACACTCTATGAGTGGGGCCAAGAGCAGCAGAGGGATGATACTGATCACATTCATGGCACCAATGGGCAACAGGTGGCTGGTCAGGTGAAGGTTTGAGTTCATGGTCTGTATGTAGTACCCTGAGGGAATCTGAAGAAAACATTGTCTTAACCTCAATGTATATGGACACAATCCTTTTACATGATTCATAATAAAGCCACATTGTACTCCATGTAACCACCTGTGTGATGCAGGCTCTGTAAAGCAGCTGAAGGCCATACAGAGGGAAGAGCTTGGCTAGGACTTTGACGTTCTCTACATGCGTCTCGCTGTAACGGCCGCCATTGTTCTCCTTGGCCCGGTCCAGCCAAGATCCCACATCTCCGCTCAGGTGACGGTAGTGGAGGCAACACATCTTGAGGGAGTTCAAGAAAACTCCCAGTGTGGTCAATAATGATCCACCTGCAGAACGAAAGACACATGAAGTAATTGAATGAATTGTTAAATTGATTTGATGTGTAACAAGTTATTGTGGTGTTACAAGTAAAATACAAAAAGAGGTGGAACCAACTAACTGCTTTGCAAGTAACAAACAAGTCCAAAGTCATTGTGGAGTCAAGATTTTGAGTTCTAACTTGTCTCTGATCTTATACTGCAATTCATTCTTTCTTAAAAACCATATAATTTCTGTAGGATAGGATATTTTCTTTGGTATCATCAACTGGTGCTCAGTTACGTAACATTCTTAATGACTCTCTCCTGAAATATGATTGGATTCTGTTTGATTGGTTCCAACCAAGTGAATCTTCAGATTCAAGCGTTCGACTTAACTAATAACTTCTAAAGTTTTTTGATTTGTGAAATATTTGGGCTTGTCAGAAGCCCGACAGGTATTTTCAAAAAGTCAAAAGTCAAAAAGCTTAAGTTGAAGTTACAAGACTATGGTGTTAAAGTCCATTCCAAGTTGCAAGATTCTTTTCAAGTAATCAAACTTGTGTCTGACTAAAGTCCATATCTCTGAAAACAAGTAATGTAAGTAGTGTGTCTGAATACTTTAATAATGACATTTTATACACAGTATGTTACCTTTCTTGGGTTTGTAGGTGAGATTGTTCCGCATCATGTGTATGGCGATTAGAGCCAGCAGCACAGAGGTGAAGGGGATAAGGAAGCCCAGATTTTTGGCCACAGACTGCTGGATGTAAGCGATGCCCAGAAACACCACAGTGGAATTCAGGTTGACCAACCAGTAGAACCTGAACAAACGTAAAGCAAATAATACACTCACTTCCTTACTTAATACCTCAATACTACTGTAATTTGAAATTTGTTAGAGGCATTCATGGTCCCCAGAAGATAAATCACACTGACTTTGGCAATCCTCTGACTTAGCCTTTTGCAAAACCATGAAATTGAAATGTACAGTAAGGTGTTTAGTGAACTAAAATAACAGCCATTGAATGGATTCATAGGAAATTTGGAGCAAACATTTATGTTCTTCTTCGAATAAATTGTCTAGTTTTTTAATAACTGGCATGTTTACTCCCCTACAACTCAAGTCCCAATTTCAGGGGCATTATAGTTCGTGTTTTTTCTCCATAATAATACAACAACTTGCATGTCTTATTTCTAAACAGTATAACTTAATTGTAAAGAACTTGACCAGAAATAATTCTTAAATTAAACTGATCACAGTAACAATATCGATGGACAGTTTGGAGTCTTATCATTGGCTAACCAGTTGAATAACTGCATCCAAACAGCACCAGCACCCACCAGTTGAAGAAGGACAGGAGCTGGTGCTGGTTGTAGCACTGCAGGCTGTACGCTCCCATTGGACAGAGGATGGCCCGGATGCCTCCGATGCCCAGAGCAGCAGCCAGGAGGCCGGTGTAGAACAAGATCTGCTGCTCCCGACGTTCCAGCTGGTGCGTCATGTGGTGAGTGTCAATGTAGAAATCTTCGAAGGGGAATGCCACCACAGGCAGCATGGCTGTGCCTAGAAAGCACAGTGACAGGTGAAGGTCACGGCATAGTTGTATTTCAAATAACAGTGTGACTTAACAGAAGCAGTCATGGCTCTGTCTTTTTTACTATCAGCATTTATGGGATTTGGTTGCCTTATTTGGATAATTTGTTTCTCTCCTCAGTGGTATTATGCTTTTAAATATCATTTAATAGATGGATTGTTGT
This sequence comes from Trematomus bernacchii, assembly GCF_902827165.1. Lineage (NCBI taxonomy): Eukaryota > Metazoa > Chordata > Actinopteri > Perciformes > Nototheniidae > Trematomus > Trematomus bernacchii. The sequence continues at coordinate 10,044,455 of NW_022987714.1, read as the reverse complement.
GGGGATTTCTGGCAGAAGGGGGGATTTGGAGGGTATATACATTTAGAGTTTAGAGGTTATATAAACTTCTGATCTTTATATATTAGCTTTTATTACAATAAAGGGCTTCATACTATATATGAAGCCCTAGTGGCTTTCGTTTTCATATTTTTTGAATGGATTATTTATCGATGGTTTTGTGTTCTCTTTAATCTTTTTTCCCGATTTTATTTTCTGTCTTTTCTATTAAGGAAGGAAGGAATAGGGAGGGATGAAACCCTCTTTAATGGTCACACATGCAGAGCACACAGCACACACAGTGAAATTTGGCCTCTGCTTTTAACCCATCCTAGTACAAGGAGTCTAGTACTAGGAGCAGTGGGCAGCTATTGTACAGCGCCCGGGGAGCAATGGGAGTGGGGGGGAAGGGGGGTGTCCGGTGCCTTGCTCAAGGGCACCACGGCAGGGCAGGAGGTGAACTGGGACCTCTCCAAGTAGAAGTCCACACTCCATATTTAGGTCTGGTCGGGGACTTGAACCAGCGACCCTACGGCTCCCAGTCCAAGCCCCTACTGACTGAGCCACTGCCGGACAAGGATTAACCTTGGTTTTATGTCTCGATGGAGCCTCACATCTTGCATTCAACTTGAAAAAGTTGTTTTAAAATATAAGAAAAGTATTGCTCTTCAAAGGAGCTTACTCACTAAAGGTTAAAGGGCCCATGTCATGCTTTTCCGGTTATTACCCGTCCCCTTGTGTGTTATGAAGGTTTTTATGCATGTAAACGGTGTGCAGAGTCATAAACCCTCAAAGTACACCCTGTAGCGAGTAAAACTCTAACACAGAAAATACCTCCCCAAAACGCCTCGTTGGAGATACGTCATTGTCCATTTGATTCTTCCATTTCGTTCCGGGTACGGCATGATGTCAAGCCGTACCCGGAACGAAATGGACCAATCCGTGGAGCCGTTACGTTACGTCCGCGGAGCCGTTACGTTAAGCCCCCGCTGATTGGTCCAAATTGACCAATCCACGGACTTCCTCACACACACATCTGTGTGCAGGGAGCAGGCAGCTCAGCTGATTTCTCCTCCCTGGCTGCAGGCTGATAACAGACAGTTGGGATCGCGGCGAAATTCTCTCTGCAGACCCATTCTCACAGCGTTTATCAACCTTTTTCTTACTCAATATCAAGCCACACTTATTGTTTTTACTTCGGCTGTGACTTTGTGTGTGCTCAGGATGAGTTTGGCTGTGTTTGGCTGTGTATCGCTAACAAGGAAACAACACCTCCACGGAGCTCAGCGCGATTCACAACGTCCCGACCAATCAGAGCACACTGTGCTCACAGGGAGGGTGGGGGCTGAAGCTATTGGAGCTATTGGAGCTACAACGAGCCGTTAAAGGCAGAGAGTGAAATTCAGTGAATACACGTAGTTTACAGAGATGCTGTATGAGAAACCAATGTGAGTTTGGAAAATTGCACAATATAAATCTATTCTAGTAGACCTCAACAATGGAATTATGATCAGTGGAAATGGCCATGACATGGGCCCTTTAAGACTCATAATGAATAATGTGTCAGATATTTATTTTTCAAGTCAAACATACAGATAAATATCCAGTTTTCTTAACTGGCAGATTTCACCCCACACTAAATGGACATCTAATCTTACATTATACGGAAATACTAAACACTGAATACATTTTAATCAAGTCATATCGTTTTATCACAAGTTTTATCACAACAGTAAATCTGATAAACTTAAATTGTGTCTTACCAAAGAAATGTAGGAAGGCACATATGTAGAGCACCTTGGACCTCCCCAGGCAGGTCTCTGCAAACCAGCCAACCAGAACCGGGGTCAGGGTGCTGGCTCCTATGAAGCACAGGTTGACGGTCGCAGCCAGGTAGTTATCATAGCCCAGCTTCACCGTGCAGAAGATAATGGTGTTGCATACAATCCCAAAGAAAGTGAATCTCTCACACAGCTCCACAAGCAGGACACAGATGATAACTTGGAGCTTCTTGCGGGACTTCCTTGGTGGTCCATGTTCTGGACGAGGAGCCCGGTCTGGACGAGGGGCCCTGGAGTGTCGACGCAGTTGGCCTCTGCCATCTGGCAGTTTATTTGGGTCTCCTACCACCATACCACCTGACCAGCGAGCTGGCTGATGGGCTGCTCAGCTAACTAATGAATCTTGCAGAGCTCTGATGAGAGGGAACTCTGCCCTTCGAGGATAGGAGCAGCAGAAGCCAGAGCTGGAATCCCTCACCCTGGTGTGACTCTGGCGACACTTAGGATCAGACACACCTCTTTGCATTCTGCACGTAATGGTGGCTGATGTCCTCCTGTGTCAGGATCTTACTCAGAACTGTGGTTGCCTCACAGTGATCTAACACTTGATTCAACATTGTATTCAAAAGGAGTGTAAGCTGGGAGCAATGTAGAGAGCATCCCAGAAATATTTGTATAATTACTGACAAGATACAGTCATGTGGATGTTGTTTCTGTTAATGACTCATACAGCGCAGTGGTGGAAAGTAACTAAGTGCATACATTCACTTTTACCAGCTGAAGAATTGATGCAGACAACAAAGTATCAAAAATATACCAGTACGACTGAAACAGGTCGTTCTGCATAATGAGTACTTTTATTTTTGAAACTTTAAGTCAACTGTATGCTAATAATTTCAAACCAAGAAATGTTTTGAATGCTTTTAATTGTTACTGAGTGTTTCTAAGATCTGGTATCACTACTTTTACTTAAGTAAAAGATCTGAGGACTTTTCCACCACTGGTACAGATTTACAGTAGCTGTAATCTGTTGGGTCTTGATTTAAATGAAGCAAATGTTGCAAACATAAATATTATTTTGTAATGCAAAAAGTCATAGATTAAATGATCATCAACAATCAACACAGAATGCTTAGTTGCCTTTAGCATCACAACACATAAAAAAGACAACAAATTAATTTAGTGCATCCGACTCGCAAAATGCCACATCTCTATGTGAAAGCAGTACAAGCTCAATTTGAAACGCCTGCTGATAATTAGACTGAAAATGTTAAGTGCTAGTGTGACCGAGTGCACGACCCGGTCAACTTTAACTGGATCAGGGCTGCTGGATCAACAATAACTGCCTGTTTTTGCAGTAGGGAGTAAACATGTTGTCTGACTCAACCAAACAGCACTGGACAGAATAACACTGGAATAATGTTGTTGATTCAAAGACCGTGAAAACCCTACTCCCTTTTAACTGTTTGTTTGAGGGCCAAGAGATATTTGTCTCAACAACAATTGTGTATAAATTAATTGCATTACCAATCGGGTACCAAGCTATTTAGAGATAACCAAAACTGACCAGTATGAAAGAAGGGATAAGTGTGGGATAATGTAAAAAAAATGCAAAGCCTAAAAATGATAAATGTTTGAACCTTATTTCATATATTAGTAGACCCTAGTAGGCTAATTGGCCAATACAATAATTATAGTGGGCCTTTTTTGACATGCCACACTATTTTGAATAAATAATAATAAACAATGTCAATAACACAGACGTATTATTTTTGAGAAAACTATTCTGATGTTAACGACGTTTTAATTACATACTATTTGGTATTATTACTTCATAACCATAGACTGTATATATAAAGTTCATAACTGATGAATAAATAATGTTGTAAAGACAGACGGGTGGTATCCATGGCGTCAGGCTTCACCATGGTTACAGAAGCAGCGTCCAGTTGAGCTTGGGGGCGTGGTGTATCATGGGGGGAAAAGTTGGTTGCAAATCAGTTCCAGCGTTGGGGGAAACGACGAGCAAAGCAGGCTTTTCTTCAAATACACGTAAAAAAGGTAGGTTATAAAATGTTTGCAATGTTGTACAGTTAATAAGAGACCTGCACACATCCTACATGGAGATGGCTAGTTTGAAACTAACCATTAAACGTTCGTAGCACGTTACATAATAAAGCTAATGTTGCTAACCAAAGCTAAAGCTAGCTGTTAGTTTCCTTCGAGTGCTAACGCTACCCCCCCTTTGCTAACCGTAAAAACGACCTGTTGCCATAAGGCTTAGCATAAGCTTGTTTGTTTTGTTTGTGTTATAGGCGCATCCAAAAAGCTGCATAGATCTTTGGCATTAGTTTTCAGACAACACGCTTAACTTATGGAAAACATTATCATGTTTCGACCTTAGATATCGGCTAGCAATGTCTGGCCGGAAGATGCCGAACTTTCCTGCCTCTGCGTCCCAGTGCTTCAGCTCCACCCCTGTCAAAACCATCCAGGGGAAATACCTGAACATATCAAAGGGTTTGGACGACGACGTGCTGTCCGACGAAGAAGACACTTTCTCTCTGCTCTCTCCCATATACCACGACAGTTTCGACAGTGATGAAGACCTGGAGCCCAGCCCGCGGGCTTCCCCCAGGCTGAGCGACTCATCCAGACTCAGCCTTTCACCAGTCAGGTACCGAACAATTATTCAGGCTTAAGATACTTTCGGAACCAAGACCACAGGGTGCATTATAGAGAGACAACATACATTGTACATCTGTTTCTGTTATAGATGTGAGCTACCAAGAACGCCCTCAGTGCAGATGTTGGATACAGCTGTGGAGCCTCTTAGTGCATGGGAAAAGTGGCTGGTTAGCAAAGCAAAAGAAGACCGTTTACATTTAGAAAAACAAGCAGAAGAGGCAAGCAACAGTGAATTACCTTTTATATCAATGTACAAGTGTGTACTTTCCTTATGTTCTTTTGCTAGTCATAACTTTCCTCCTTATTTTCAATGTATTCTTACTCCAAAATATACTTTCTTATTGCATCCGGTCTGAATCTCAACATTTCATGTTCCTTAAAATAGGAGTGGTTAAAAAAGGAAAAGAAAGCACATGAAGAAAGGGAGCTGGAACAGAAAAAGATTGTCATGGAAGAGAGGATCCAAATTTGGCTAAAGATGAAAAGAGAACAGGTATATGACTCATATATACTTTAAACTCATTAAAACACATAAAGCACAATAGTGTTTTGGCTGTAATTGGTACACTATCCAATGCTGACAACATGTCTTTTATTTGTTTTCTCTTTTCAATCTCAGGAGAAGCAAGAGCAACTCCTAAAACTGAGGAAAGAGGAGGAGGAGATACAGAGGCAGCACGAGAAACAGAGGGAGATAGAACAGAAAGCTCAACAAAAATACAAAGACTGGCTACAGAAGAAAAACCAGGAAAAAATTGAAATGGAAAAGAAGGAGAAGGTAATGTGGATATTTGTATGAGATTAATGTAATAAGATTATTCATGAGCAGAAATAGACCGATACTGATACATATATTTATTTTTAATCTTGACAGGAGGAAGCTGCCCTGAAGGAGGAGCAGGAGAAGGAGCGCCGCCAGAGGGCAGAGGAGAAGTTTAAGGACTGGCTGGCAAAAGCTAATGAAAAAACCAAAGCTAGTCCCCAATCACCCTGCTACACGAGAAGTAAGATCATTTCATTCATTTAAACCTCATTCACAAGGCTTTTTAATTTGTGGACTATCTGATACCATAAATAAATACATCTGTAGGAGCAAATATATAAAGCAAATATTATTGTAAATAACTGAATTAATTGTGTGAAAAAGTGATCTAAAAACATTAATGTAAATAACTGAAATGTATTAAAGGTCCCATGTCATGCTTTTCTGGTTATTACCCGTCCCCTTGTGTGTTATATATGCTATGCTGCCCCAGAACGCCTCGTTGGAGATTTTTCTTTTTCCATTTTTTTCTTCCGGGAACCAAGTGACGTAACGACGATCCAAATGGACCAATCCGTGGAACTCCTCACACACACACACTCTCTCAGCCGACAGCGGCGAAACTGTGACGCGCTCGGGGGGGAGGGGTGCTAGTGGAGCCTCGCAGTGGCGAAACTGTGGCGCGCTTACACTGTAGGTGCGCCGCGTTTGGGGGTGCGGGTGCTAGTGGAGCCTTGCAGATGGGGGTGCTGCAGCCCCCTCAGCACCCCCCCTTCCCGCGGCTAGGGTACAAAGGCTGAGTTTCGCGATGTCTCGCTGTCTCGCAGACCCCACGCAGCAACCAAGACTCCTGACTTTTCCTTGTGTTTTTTTTTTTTTTTATATATATATCTGTTGTAATTTATTGTCTTTTATTGTGATTGTAGTAATGTGTTTTTATTACATGTACAGCACTTTGGCTCGACCAAAAATCGCTTTTAAATGTGCTTTATAAATAAAACTTGATTTGATTTGATTAAAAACTTGATTTGAACCAGGAAACGACACCAGTAATAGAGCTCACACTGTCCGCTCCAGCAGCAAGCCCCGCAACGTCCCGCCAACACGGCACCCAGACCCCACGCAGCATTCTCATCTGTTTGTCATTACTGGTGTCATTTTCTGGTTGCTAACGCCATTGTAACACATAAGCACTGATGTTCTGCTGTAACGGTGGTGGACTCATCAGAACAGAGTGGGCGAGCTGACCAATCAGAGCACACTGGGCTCACAGGGAGAGGGGGGCAGGAGCTCCAACAAGCCGTTTAGGACAGAGAGTGAATACACATACTATACAGAGATGCTGTATGAGAAGCCAATGTGATTTTGGAACATTGAACAATGTAAATCTATTCTAGTAGACCTCAACAATGGAATTATGATCAGTAGAAATGGCCATGTCATGGGACCTTTAAGACAGAAATAACCCTGATATGTAAACTGAAAAAACAAACTGACAGTGTTCATTTTTTAAAACCATGTTATAAAATACTATATATAACTTTGTATATATATATAAAGGTATAGCTGTGGTATTCCGTGATACAAAAATATGAAATACATGTTTACTTTAAGCTAATAATTGGATTGGATGTCTATAGAAATGTAACTGTTTTTGAGTTAGTTCCGGACGGGATCAAATGTGATTATATCTTAAGTTTAATTTGCCTAGCTAAAACAAGTATTTTGAATTTGTTATGTATCAGTTCCTTATGACTTTGATTTATTTTAGGTCCATATGAGAAATACCTCCCGTCACCAGGCTTCTACAATCCAATCCCCTGGAAGCCGATTCACGTCCCTCCTGTGGAGAAAGAACTGAATAACACATCTGGCAAGAAACCTCAGAAACAACAGAGGAGCCAACAAAGCTCCGGCAGCGCTCTGAGACTGAGGAACTCTGCGAGTGCCACCCAGGTGCTGCAGAGGAGATGACACAGCTGACACGTGTGTGACTGATACGGCTGCTCTGTTACTGCTTAAATATGATTCATCAACCACAACAGCTCCTGAACTGAGACTGCTGAATCACAGAAGTATTTCTGTTCACTTATATGGATGTGGTATTTAAGCTTCCATATCTAGATTTGGATTTGTTGTATTGTTGAACACTGGACAATATTGTAATAATGCACCAGCTCATATTAGATTGTTTGTAAGGATGTGTCTTGGGGATTGTTATGATTTTACAAATATGTTTAGAATTTATTCTGATACTGCACCCAGCTTTTATACCATATTAATTGCGCGTGTACATAGCATTATGGCTGGACATTTAAACAATGGAGTTTATTTTGTTGTATCCTGTCGATAAAAGAGGCTTTATCAAAGTAATTTTTTCACTGTTGTCTTATTTGTGCCATCACGAAATGGTCAACAAAACCACATTCATTGCATCTAATCAGGCATCAACCACACTACGGAAAGGAGGTGGCTGGTGGTCACAGCCAAAGATAGACCCAGCTTGGTCAAGTGCCCCTCACACTCACACATTGTCCTGTGTCCAGCTGTGCCTTGTTCTTCTGTGGGCTGAGATGACGACAGAACAAGAGAGGGGGTGGAGAGAGAGAGAGACTGATTCAGAGCTGAATGCTCATTCTGTGTTAACATCTCACTGTGATACCAATGTGTGCAGCCTGAGGTAAAAACATTTCAATTACACTTTTAGTTAGATAATCCTGTCTTTAAATACATCATTTCTAAGTGCCTGTCGTGTTTTGTTCCTGCTCGTGCTACGCTTAGCTCTCTGTTGTGGAGTGCTGTGGAATGTGTTAGTTGACAGCAGTCAGCCGGGGGGCTCATAGTTTAGGCGATTTTAAAGGTACAAAAACATTCTGTGGTCCAAAGGACAGCTGTTAAGACGAATGTCAAGTTTTTACATTACGTTAAGTTGCAGAAGTAGTTTAAGCTGTTTGCTTTGGGGTATTTGCACACTGAGCCAGCACTTTGTAGTCTGTGTAACTTTTACTCTAAACTAAATGTCATAACTAGTTTGTAACAAATCCAACTAGATCTCAATATTTTTAAATCCATCTAAAATCTATTTATGCTTAACCAGTGCTTTTTGTAATGAACAATATTTCAGGTCACTTAACTTTATTTTTTGCCTCTTTCAGGTATTGCGTCCTATTACAGAGCGTGAAAAGAAAACCCATATCCCAAGATGCAGTGGTGCAGGTGGGCTGGCAGTTGGAGGTCACACCTACCAAGACAGGTAGGAGGCGGGTCTATGTGTCAGAATTGAAGTGGAAGGTAGAAACAGTGACAGTCTAAAGGGCAGCAGGGCAGACTGTTCTTCTGTGTAAGACTTTAAGAATGTGTCGCGTAGCAAAGACATGGAAACAAGCGCAGGATGAATAACAACTTTTGGATGGCAAAAAGGGAACTTTAATCCTCTGTTATGGGACAATCAAGTTGATTTTGGAGCTGGATAGAGTTGGTGAATGAGGTTTAACATGACAGAAAACGCAATGTTGGATAAAAACTGGGATTTTTCATCATTTATAGTGATTTATTTTGATCTCTGACTGGCTCTTTACCTGCAGATCACACATTTTTCAGCTGGAGACACATTGACTGTTCTACTACAGCTGATATAAACCTGATTTTCCTCTTTTTATGACTAGGATGTGCCCGCTGTTTCTGTAAATAGTGTCAGTTTTCTATTGACACAACTTGAACCAGTTCTTTTGCATAGAGGCACATAATCCTGTGTTTCAGCCTCAGTGGGTTTATTGTGAACATATTCCTCCCTTCACCATGCAGTCTGCAGGGCCAGAGATTGAGGACTCTTTCGACTTTCTTTTCAAAATCATCCTGGTTGGGGACTCAGACGTGGGGAAGACCTGTGTGGTACAGAGCTTCAAGTCTGGCATTTTCATTGGAAAGCAGCAGAACACCATCGGGGTGGACTTTACTGTTCGCACCCTGGACATCGATGGCAAGAAGGTCAAGGTATGTGACAAACACTCTGCTGTTTTTAAAAATGTATTAAGAAATTATATTTGAATCCCACATTAAGGTTACTTTAATTTGATCATGGGTATAACATATAACATAGTTAACAGAAATATGAATATATAAGATGTGTGTGTACTTACTCGTGTCTTAAAGTAAATACTCCCTTTGCTTGATCAGTATTTGTTTCTCCTTAAGAGAAAGAGGAGTGCCTTAATGTTCCCTAAGAACGGCCTGTGTGTTAGCTTTCTGGGTGTGTTCATTTGTCAACTGCATGCTTGTCTTATTATGCTTATTAGTTAGGGTTAGTGTACACACAGGCAAAGTAATACAAAAAAAAAAGGACGGATTACTTTCAGAGTCTTTCACAGCACATCTGACTAACTCATGTTCATAGACACGTTTTGTAACTATGTCAGTAATATTGGATGTTTTGGGGTTGTTATTGCAGATGCAGGTGTGGGACACAGCAGGTCAGGAGCGTTTCCGCACCATAACTCAGAGTTACTACCGCAGTGCCCACGGGGCGATGGTGGCCTATGACATCACACGCCGCTCCACGTTTGACTCTGTTCCCCTCTGGATCAGAGAGGTGGAGCAGTTTGGAGCTGCCAGCGTGGTGCTGATCCTCATTGGTAAGTAGATTGAAAATAAATTGGTTTTATGTTATCCTGTAAACTCTTCAACATATTCCTAGACTTCAGGACAATACATTGGTGGTAAACTGACACACCAATGAATCCATTCTTTCTCTGGTTTAAGCTTTCAAACAGTTGTAAACAGAATATGTAGGGATTTTGGATTGTTGGTCTTTTGTGTTGATAAACAATCATTAGATTACATGATTTGCAAAATGAAAGATTATATATAATTGAAAATCAATACGATTGTTTTCAAGTATATGTGCTCCTCTAGTTCCATCTCCTACAATCTGAGGATGTTATGTTTTCCTTTTTCATTTAGGGCAGTTAACTCAGTATCTTTAGTGTTGGTCGGAGAAAATATTAACACATTACACTGGAATCTCATAAAAATGTCTGCTATTTTCCTGACCGTGTTAAATTGATAATAAAGCTGTTATTTGTGTTCTTTCTGATATCCTGCTCTGCTAATCCCTGCAGGTAATAAGTCCGACCTTGAAGCTCAGAGGCAGGTTTTGTTCGAGGAGGCGTGCACTCTGGCAGAAAACAACGGCGTGCTGGCTGCCCTGGAAACCTCTGCCAAGGAGGCCCAGAACGTGGAGGCAGCCTTTATCCTCATGGCCCGGGAGCTGCTGGCACGCAACGGCATGACCATCACAGACGAGATCCCCCAAGACTCGCCTCAATTCATGCTGAGTAACAGCTCCCACTCGGTCAACGGCTCCGAGTCTTCAGACAGGAAGTGTGGCTGCTGAGCGGACTGCAACTGCTTTTTGTTTGGAAAATAGGGTTGACAATTTAGAAGAAACTACATATGTTGCATTGTGTGTGTGTGTGTGTGAAAGTGTTGTATATATTTTGACATTGAATATTTATGCATTTTGTTGAATCAGTAACAGGTTTTAAATGGCGGCTGCTTATCGAACATGTTTTGTATATTCAGAGGATAAGTTAAGAGGTTTTCACACCTCAGCTGGAGGACTGTACTAAAACTGCACTACAGTACACAGAATATTTGACTTGACAAGCAACGTTTTGTGTCTTTCATCCTTTTAATTGTTATTTTATTCAATATGGCTTTTTCAGTACATTACCAGTGTTTCACAGTTTTACCCAGTATTTAACATCACCTGCAGATTCCACTTAATTATCACTGTAGAATAAAGTGGAATAAAGACTCAATATAATAATACACTTTATTATAATATGTTATATTATTACAGATATAACAAACCTGTCTAATTTTCAGTAGTACTTTAATGTAAATACTTTATTATTCTTCAACATTCACAGAACATTCTTCTTATTGTATTACTGACATTTAAATTAACATTTCAAACTATTTCCCTTAGACTTTAACCATCAGACGATAAAAAAGCACATTCTTTTGTAACTGTGATATTGTGTATAATTTGAAAAGATACCCCCCAAAAATCCTAAAATAAAATGACTACTCTGGACATAGGTTAAAATGTATGAGGTACTAAACTGAAACCAACTTAATCTCATCACCATTAGTGGTTACACATTCAAAAACAAATCAAGCTGAAATATGATAGCAGTAAAAACAAACAGCAGAAATGGTCTAGCTATATTTTGGAAAGGCAAGATAAGGTCTTTCTGGATTATTCTGAATGTTATCCAGGTAAACGTGTAAATATGTATTAACAATCATACATGAACTTGCAGTACTCTATAAATGTCATAGTTTAGTAACTCAAAACCTAGACTTCCTTCAAATCCATGTGCGTTTTATAAAAAGAGAAAGCTGCGTAAAAAGGCAAGAATGGACACATGTTCTACTTGATAAATTGACATATACAGTAGTAGTAGTAGGTAGGGCAATTGTGTGTGTTTGTGGATGTGTCGTGCAATATAAATATTGTAGCAGTCTGTGACACACTATCAAACATGACCAACTTAAAAAGGATTGCATACTGTTGCTGTTTGCATTTAATTCTACGGCACTTTATAAAAATCTGTAAAAACAAGCCACTGAAACAGCTTCATATCCCCAGTCAGGATTAGGGACGGATGTTAGTAACAAAACAATTCTTAGAGATGGTGCTGCTACCGGTTTAGGATGGTTAGAATTGTTTTCTGGACGGCTGTTATTGATGAAGCCGCTCATCCTACTCCAGAGGCCAGCCTTCCTGCTGGAACACCAGCTCCACCGCATCCTTCACATCCTCCACCAGGAAGGTCGGCTCCGTGAGGCTGGGGTCGAAGCGGAAGTCCCTGTGGCCGTGGAAGGTGGGCTGATCCTTCACGGTGTGGGCAGGGTCCGAGGGCAGCCCCTCCTCTCTGCTGTACACTCCTGTGCACACCAGGATGGAGCTGCAGCCCTCAGGGAGGTCCCCCTCTGTCCCGTACACACCGGACGCTCCGCCCAGTTCTGCTGAGGTCATTTTCAGGGCGTCTTCAACAGTTTCTGAGCCTCCTCCCCCACTCTTGGCTTGCATCTGGGCCTTGGTGCGCTGGGAAGCCTGAAGGTAGTGGTCGTAGAGGTTGGCGCCGTATATGTCCGACATGAGGTTATCACTGTTAAAAAGATGAAGTGGCAACACATAAGGGCGGTGGTGGCGACTTGGCAACTGGAAGGTCACCAGTTCAAGTCCCGGAAAGACCTAGTACCTGTACTACGTAATGACAATAAGTTGAATCTTCTTCTTCTTCTTCTTCATTAAAAAGGAGCTCTTACTTGACTTTGGTGAATCAGAGCCAACCCTTCAGATTTAAATTTTGCTGATGCTTTTATCTACATGAGGGCAAATTCAGAACAGCAAGAGTCCTAAAAGTACATATGCTTCAAATAGTGCGACATACAGAAATGAGAAGAGTTGCATTATAAATATTCTTTGATAGATTTTATAGGCCAAGGTGCAGTCTGAGACATAAGATGTGTTGACTGTCTGCTCTCCTGCTACAATGGGGAGCTGGTTCCACCATTTTAAGGATAGAAAAACACAAGTTACACAATAACTGAAAAAACAAACCAATTAAGGCAGTATGAGACCACCAACTCAATATAAAGATTAAAATAAAGAGTAAAATTACTGTTCAGCTTCAGTTCACTGTAGGAAAGGGCTCTCTCTGCAAAGTAAATATTCTAAATATGGCATACACTTAAACTGATATTGATTATAATATACATTTTCCTGCCAGCCCTGTACTCAGCAGTGTATTGCTTCACTATGGACAAACTCAAACTACTCCACTTTAAACAGTTTGAACTATCGCTTTAAGGGACAAATGTGGATCTAAGGTCATGAGCCGACTGAGTAACTCACCCTATAGCATACAGCCGCTTCACAGGCGTGGTCCAGCCCAGCCTCTTGGCCTGCTCTCTGATCAGCAGCTCGGCGTAGTTATACGTCACCACGCTGGGTTTACCGATCAGAGCCTCGTACTTCAGATCAAAGCCTGTGACCTTCTTGTACATGCTCTCTAAGCACACCAGGAACATACCGTGACCAAACCTATGACACAGGGACATTCAGTATAATAACACCCGTAATAATGTTTCAGTGTGTATTTTTTACACATACTGTACCTGGGATTCTTCGCCTCGGCCATCCACAGCAGGTCCATGTTACAGGCCAGGAGTGGGATGTGAGGGTACCGCGCCGCGTTCCAAACATTGTCTGGGTTCCCGTTAGACAGGAGGACATCAACAATAAGCTGGAGGTTGGTCTCCCATCTGATTGGCTCACCAAATAGGATGACAGCTGTAGGAACACACAGGTGAAGAAGGGAGAAACATAAGACAGCCATTCCTGAGTTTGTTAGGAATTGTTAATCAATGCTTAAGCATCACACTTAAGGCTAAAACTTACCGTCTATTGGCCGTAAACCTTTTGTGGGGGGAATCTGTAAAATATGATACACAATTGTTAAAATGTCTCACTAATCTGTAACTGAACATCAACAGGCTTGACGATTAATACAACGTACCTTGTCCTTGGGCCTTCTGCTGTGATCTACAACATCGAGAAGAGGATATGCACCCCTGAGCATATCTATGGTAACAACATCCTGAAAGCCCAGACTGAAGTGGGTTAAAGTCAAACACAGATGAGCAAGAGTTACAGTAAACACACTTGACTTACTTACGGTATTTATCTATACACTAAGAAGGCCTTAAAAACTGGCTTTTTCTAAGACTTGATGGGAAATCCATAAATTGACTTAAATGAATGACAACCTACACTTGATAAAAGGCAATAAATCTGTGAAAGGGCCTCACTGAGACAAATAGGCAGCAAAGGGAACAAAGGGTACAAAGATTAAACACTGATAACAACGTGGAACACGAGCAAAAATACACTGAATAAACAGAACATGCACACTTCTCTTATAGGTCAACTTCCAGAGGTAAATGCACAAACGCAGAGTTCCCGATTTAAGACAGGATACTTGTGAGCGACCTCCTCTATGGGACCCTGTCCCGACACCAGCACCCGCATTTTATGGATATCGGTGAACATTCGCAAAGGACTGTGAGACAGCATCACCTGGTCTGGAGTCACCTGTGAAAGAATATAGATGTCAGAGAAAAACAAAACAGTGCAAGCTGAGGACTAAAAAGGGAAAAGTGAAATGATGTCTTCAGTTACCTCCACCTCAAGCAGATGTGACAGGAGCTCTGCTTTAGCCTGCCTCATGGAGTTCCCAGCGTTGGTGACAAACACCACAGGCACCTTGTATTTCCCATGGCGGTCCACCAGGTTCTTGAAGCACTGCTTGGCTGCAGGGATGGGGGTCCTGCCCCGCACCAGCACCCCATCAATGTCAAAGAGGAGCCCGAAGGAGCCGGCGCCCTGAGGAGGGAGCTGGGATAGAGAGGGGGGGGCATGTGCAGCATGAAAACATGGGGCTGTTCATTAGCAGTGATACTACATAGTGATGTGTCGGTCGCGAACGAGCCGGCGCAAAGAGTTTTTTTTATTTATTTATTTTTGTTAAGTAATACAAGACGGAATGATATGATGATCTCCGTGCTACGGGTGCTCCGTGCATGCATGCAGTGACATGTAATATCCAAGGATTAGAGACGGTTGGATGCTGCTGTTTTGCACATTGCAATATATTTATTTTCACTATTTATTTATGATTATCTTTTAGGCTCAGCAAAGATTTGATGTCAGCTGTTGCTGTCTTTTTTATTTATTTAGTTAATACTGAAATAGAGCCCTGCTGTTTTGTTAGGGCTTTTTCTTTAAATACAATTTAAAAATGTCGATACAGTAGCTGTCCTTTTTTTTAAATGTCTATGCTAAAGTTTTTATAGGTGTTGCTATCTGCTTTGTGTAGCCTGGTTCTACAAGCAAGTCAGTGCATTCATTGGGTGGTATCAGAGAGTTACAAGGGTCTGTAAATACAATGAAAACAATTGGCCACAGCAAATCATTTATATTACAAATTTAATTTTTACTTTTGAATACTTCAGTACAAAGGATGTATTGAATAATGTAAGTGATATATGTGTACACATATAAATCATTTGTCAAAACAGGGCTACATTTGATTGAATTATAAAAGGTATATATGTGGTAAAATGAAGAGCCGTTTGGGAGCCGAAAGAGCCGGCTCTTCTTGGTGAGCCGAGCCAAATGAATTTCCATCACTACAGGCTGGGTCATAATCCTGCTACTTCAGGATCAGGGCACTGGGTGGGACTTTGTTCCCAGAGTATATACATTACACACCACCATTTTATTGTAGCCTAGTAACTAATTGAGGAGTGAACTAGGAGAATAAGATAGTAATGACTGAGGTTTGAATGTGTGCCATAGTAAAAATGTGTGTGTGTGTGTTTGTGTGATGGGGTTAGCTTTGACATGTTGTTTTTCCATTTTAACATTGCAATAGAAAATAAATAAGTACAAAAACAAGCTGACAAGGTACTTTTCTTAACTTGGTATTCATTAACCTCTATCTTAATTTAAACGTGGGGTAGGTAATTTTGGAGAAACCAGCTTGAGTGTGCTAGAATTTGAAAATACACAGCCGGAAAAAATCTCCCACTTCCTTATAGAGACCCTCCTCCAACACACACGAACGCGCACATGACCAATGAGGGCACGAGATAAGTTTGTGCACAGATGGAAGGCTGACAGGCAGGTAGGCCATCCAGTTATTTTAGCCGGGCCGGCTAAAATGATTGGTCGTGCTTTTTACCGTACTACGGCATCCACAGATTACATTTTTTTATGGATTTTTTTGTCAAAGCACTTAAGATATTCATTGCTATCGGGATGTTAAGAGCATTCCATGGAATATAACAAAAAGTGTATCTCGAGCCGGTTTCTCAAATGTACCTACCCCACCTTTAAGTAAAGTTTTCAAAGAACATCTACTTACATGGCTATACTTTCTTGAAGTTGAAGGTTTTGCTGCTCCCTCACAGGCTGATTTCAGCAGCTGCAAGCCGGTTTTCCAACACCTTACTCTCTGCATATCTTCAGGCACTTGTGTGTAAAAGACGGTGGGTAAACAACAATAAAAGAGAGCAGAGCTGTTCTAGCTTTAGCCGAGCTAACAGTAACTATCTACTTAGGACTGCAGAAATGGATCATGGTATCTCAAACAGAGAGGGTCAATACTAAACTCTGCGCGCTCTGCTCATGCTGTCACTGTAGCTGCCATCACTCAATACACAACAGTGACATGAATGCGCATGCGCAGAGCCACCGGAAAGACAAGGTTGTTTATGATCCGAGTTTTTGTAGAAATGAAACTGAATGACTTTATAATAGAAACTTAACCGCACAAATATAATTAAAATTATTATAACATAATTAATTCTCGACATTGACACGCAAATAATGTTTTCTGTAACATGTCATAATACCGTGTAGTTTGAGTAAAGTGGTTGGTCAAATTAGTTAGTGCTACATAGGCTACTAAACATTTCATATGTTTAAAACCTTTATAGTTTATATGAGTTATAAACAATGCTGTGTTCAAGTTAACAGCCTTAATTTAGTCAGCCTTTTAAAATATATTTATCAGCAAATTACCTTACACATTTTGTATTTAATTAATATACATGGTAATGCACATATACAATTTATTTTCTTAGTACTTAAATAACACCTACAAATTAACCCCAAAGTGGATCAGGTAACATGTTAGAATGTACTTTTCACAGACAGTCTATATAACCATGTCTATACTTATGCTTGTCTTAGGTAAAGTTAGTTAAGTCCAACAAACGTTTTTTATTTATTTATTGCCAGTAATGTTGTAACAGAATCAGTAATTCCAAAGTACTCACTAGACACCATATGACATGTTCATTTCATTCTGTAAATGGGTGTTCATTAATTTAAAACCATTGTAGCAAAACATCTTTATTAGTCCAGTGTACAAAATACAAATAACATTCATTCTAAGTGTAAGCTATAAATCCAGTAGCACAAACAAACATGACTTAGATAAACTGCACATTGATTATCCTCTACAGGCAGACAGTAGACACCACAGTCCAGTCCTCAGCTGAATCTCAGCTCGTTTTCCAGTCCGTAGATCTTAGCCTTCAGCGCCATCAGCTCACCTTGAACCTTCTTCGTCCTGCCGCTGGTCTGACGTACCTCATGCAGAATGGCTAAGTCCTGGTTGGGCCCAACATTCAGAGTAACCTGCCACAGAGGATGCATGTACATCAGGTTTAACGGTTTGCATTTTAACTATAATAAAGTTCTATATAAAGTTAAATAGAGAGCTCAAAACATGCTTGTTGGCGTTACAAAAATCACCCACATTTTTTTTTAAACAGTTAAGACAAAGTGAAAAAAATGGGGTTAGTTGAAAAAGTTCAATTATCGGTCAAGTCATTTCACCTTGAGGAGTTGTTTTTCGACATCTTTGAACTTCTGTCTGAGGTGCTTCAGGTCCGTCTTGAAGCCCTCCACCTCCATGGCCCTTCTCTTCTCCAGCGCTTCATAACGCTGAGTCATCAGCTGCAGACGCTTGGCCATTTTGTCTGAACGCTCCTGCACAAAAACATTTGGTAAAATAACAAACATCAGTATCAAGAAACTTGGACATGGCATAACATATGAACATTAA
Source organism: Trematomus bernacchii (assembly GCF_902827165.1). Taxonomy (NCBI): domain Eukaryota; kingdom Metazoa; phylum Chordata; class Actinopteri; order Perciformes; family Nototheniidae; genus Trematomus; species Trematomus bernacchii. Next base: position 10,026,516 of record NW_022987714.1, on the reverse strand, counting down.
ATCAGAGCTGTATATGCACAGGAATGGTACCTTAAATATTTCCCTGCCCACATCCCCCTCCTCTCTGATCTGGGACAGCTCTGTCTCCAGTGTAATGCACTGCCCTCTGTACATCTCTGCCAGACGGTGGGCCTGCTTCACATCCTCCTGCATTGCCTGAGGACATAGATAAAATAAAACAAAAAAAAACAACCTAAAACAAACAGAGCTTAATATTTCATCAAAGGGAAGGATTATTCATATTGAGGTGAGTTTGCAGAAGTGATAAGTTAGCAGATATATTTTAAGTTCTGGCTATGCTTTCAGGATAAAAAAACGAAACAAATATTACTTTCAGCTCATCCTTGAGCGACTGCTTCAACTCAGGCTGAGGCCGAGGGAGGAGCAGGGCGGTGCTGCTGCTGGGCTGCCACTTTGGGCCCAGCTCTGCGCCGGCAGACGGGGTCTTCCTCAGACGGTTGTGGCTGGAGTCCAGCTCCCTGAGCAGTCGGTCCTTCTCTGACATCCAGCTCTTCTCATGAGCCCGGGCGTCAAACTTTAGCTGTAAAAAATCCCTGGTGCTCTCATATAACAGGTTCTGGGTACGCTGGAGCCTAAGGTGTAAACAAAAAAAGAAAAATGTGTTTACAAAAAGAAAAAAATGCAAAAGAGGATTGACGGTTCACAAAATGAAAAAAAGGGTTAAAAGAGCATCATTCCTAAAATACACAGTACAGTACAGTAGTTGTGAATAAAAAAAAAAATGCAGACCCACTTGTCAGTCAGAGCTGATATCCGCTCCTGATCTTTCTGCCGTTGTGCCTGTGCCTCCTCTGTTTTAATCTGCCTATCCTCCATCAGAGACTCCACCTGCTCTCTAACCAGACGGGTCTGCTCCTCCATCTGAGCCTGCAGGGCCTCCACCTGAAAACACAAGCGATACAAATATAGTTTGGTAAAATCATTGCCAAAACCATGGAGGCAGAGAAGGGAAAAAAGTTCTCATCACTCTTTTCACATTTCTGTTGTAATCATTAATGTTGAATAGTGATGTGTAGCTCTCTTTATGAAAATTGAAAGCACATTCATTCTATTACCCGCATCAGAAAGACACCTAGACCTACCTGTAGTAACAATGTCTGGTTATCGTTCTTGTATTGTTCCAAGCTCTCTCCATTAGTCCCTTCTGCTGATTTTAATCTCCTGCCACTCTCTAAAAAAATACAGACATGGAGTGAAAATGTCACAGTCTGTCTGTATTTAACATTTAAATCAAATTAATTGTACAAAAGACATTTGCCATAAAGTGTTTTCAAACCTTTCCTGGTCGCAGCAGGTCTTAACTTTGTTGGCCTGAGATTGAGATGTTCCTCCAAGCTGGACTCGGACTTCCTCTGTGTGATGGTTACCTGATATACAACAGAACAGCTGTGTTCAGAACATTGATTACCTGTTTACCTTTTTATCTTGCATAGAGTCATATTTAATCCCAAGTAATAAAGTGTAGAGCAAAAATAAAGTAATACAAATTATTTGTTGTAATTGTATTGTAAAATACATGTGACTATGTAATTAAAAAATGCAAGACATCTCGAGCCACATGAACAACACCAGTTCCATTTAAGTGTGCCAGCCGATTTAGCATGTATAAAAGGGATAAACTGCACAGGCTGCTGTGAGACAGATCAACGATAAAGTAAACATGTACCTTGTGAGGAGGCTCCCGGTGGAAATATGTGATCTCCCCGGAATCAGGACCCACCAGAGCAAGAAGGTGCTGGATTTTCTTCCTGTCCTCCAACTCTCTGCACAGCAGTGAATAATGTTAGATAACTGAATAGTAGTGCTTGAGAAAAAATAATGACAATACAATGCTAAAAGCAGATATTAAAGGCTCAACCACACAGGTGGTTTCACAAAGGGCCTGTTAGAAAATCATACACTGTTATACTGTTTAAACAAATATGAAGTACCATTAAGAGAACAATCATGCATAATAGCAGCCACATGGATCTGGTACACCTACATTTAAAAGCAGCCCTAATTCATGTTATTATCAAAGCTGTGATTTCCTGCTAATACAGGTCAAAATATCCACTGGATTCATCATCAACTGTACACCCACCTGATCTTTAGTCTGTCATTTTCCGCATAAAGCCGGAGAGACTGTTCTCTCTCTTGAAAAAGGTAGACCTGCATGTCACTCAGAGCGTTCTGCAGCTCGGCAATCTCGCCCTCCCGCTGTCGCACTTCCCACTGTAGTTTATGCTGAGAGGAAATCCAGGACGCACAGAAGTTCAGTAAAAACAGGCAATTATACTCATGCATGCCAAACATACAAAAAAATTATAATCACATATGACTCCTAGCTGTGTTTCACCTGGTCCTCTGTGATGCCTTTGTACTTCTCCAGCATCTGCAGCAGCTCCTCGTGCTCTCCGTCAAACTGGGCGATTTTCTGTCTGTAAAACTCCAACAGCTCCCTGGAGGGACGCAGGTAAGCCAACCGCTCATGGATCGGGGGAAGTGGGGAGTCAGGTTCTCGACCAGGCGTACGAAGGTTGGTTCTGTAGAAACAAGAAAGAGACTGTTACATTTTGCCCCATGCGTTACAGTACCTGCTGCATTAAAAAAAGGAATGAAAAAAGGTATTTAAACCCTCTTAAGGAGTGAGACTTAATCCATGTGGGATAAGATTTAGGGATGTATCAGTGGGGGACATTATAAGACTAAGCATCATTCAGGGAGATTACAGTTAAAGTATTACATCTTCTGACAATGGACCCTCTCAGTGTCACAGCAACATTTCTATTGCACAAAAAAATGTCTCTGACTTTAAGATCTTACCTGTGTGGTATTGCATCTTTTGTTGGAGATCCCATCCCAATAACACTGAAAACAAAAGGGTAATACAAAAGTGGTTGTCATCAATACTGTAAAAAATACTGTTTATACCTGTCTAACAATTACATACTTTCTGCAAACAATTCTGTATCAAGAGGCCAAACAGATGATTGGAATATACAATGTTAATACAGAGATGTCAGCCCAGAGAGCCACTGTGAGAAATCATTGCTGAGAATACTGAAATATTGACAGCAAATAAACAGTTTATTGCCATCTTTTTAAATGCCCATTATCATGAGTTGTGGTCGGATTACGATCATATAAAGCGTAGTTTGTAAAATATAAAAGTCAAATGTGACACATATTGTATAAAGGGAAGTGTGCAGCATGTCTGAGTTTCCATTGGTCGGGCGCCAGGGGGAGCGGGACGTTTAAAAGCAAAGTCTACTACTCTTTTAGAAATAACGGTATACTCACGTTGAAGATTTCAACATAAATCGAGCTAAATAAGACTACAGTTGTAACTGTACCTTTATGACAAAAACAAATAAGCACGTTACTTCCTTTTGCAAAGCTACTAAGTTGTGTCGATCCTTTGTGGGGTATATTGAAGGAAACACTTTAGATTTAGCAAAAATAAAGTAAGCATATAACAGCACAACAACAAAGCTACATTTAATTTATTTCTGGTGTTTTTGGCTAGCATCCTTTTACATTTAACTTACTCACAGTCTCAAAAGTCTTCGTTCAGCGGTGCTGTTGGTTCGTTGCTACCGGTTGTTGTTGTCATCTGGATTTTGAAACCCGGAAGTTAAAGCGTCGTCGTCTTCTTCGTGGTAAACTGCAGCGAAGTTGGAGTAATTTGGTCCTCCAGCGGCAGGCCAGGGTACTGGGTTTGAGCTGTGGAGCGACCAGGGAGCGACATGAAAAGTAGGGATCAACAGACAGAAGACACATCACCAGGGATGGAGGATGATTTAACATCGGGAAGTTACTGTAATATCGAAAAAAGTAAAGAAAATGGTTTTAAAGTTTCAATCATTACATTGAACTGGCGCAATTTATGGATGGTATTTGTGTATGTGGTCATATACATTTAGTTTAGTAACTCCACTGTTACACAACAGCATTTGCATTAATTCTGTGTGTGCAATGCCCGACTTTGGAAAGCTCTTGCAGTTTGCAGAAAAACGGAAGATAAACGTTTATCCCTTCAAAATAAAAGGCTGAAATGGAAACGTGGAGAATAAGAAATATGCAAATCTGTGACATGTACTTAAAAGGAAGCTAAGCCACGTTTTAAAATAAATAAATATTCACCTTGGTCGAATTGCTTAACCCAACTTTCTTTCCTCGTTAATAGTTGTCTTACTATGCAAATCTTAACCGGAAGCTTTAGTTTTCCTCCGGCTAGCTTGATGATCTCACCAGTCCTATCAAACTTCAGTCACTGGGATCTCACGTCGCTCTGTTTGCTACTGTCTCTTTGCGATGGAGCGGAAAGTTGCTCGGGAATTTCGGCACAAGGTAAGAGATAAACATTAGTCCGATTAGTCGCATAGATATATCCTTTTATTTGATCTTAAGTTGACATAAAAAAAGCTCCTCTCCTACCTGGTTTATCCCCTCACCGGCTCAGGTGTCTCTTTCTCTGGGACGTTAGGCCTGACCGAAAGCCTCATGAAAACAAACAAACAAACAGTTAAAATCCTTTAAATTGTTTCTGTTAAAACGCTACTTTTTGAAGAACAAATCAAAAAGCATGTTTCTAACTCAAATCTAAAATTGATATTGTGTGTGAGAGTGTCTTCTGGGGAACATATAACATATAATTAACTATTTAAGCCCATAGGAGAAGTAATAGACAACACTATAAGAGTTGCACATAGATTAATGTGTTTTCATTCAACCAAAATAAGTGGTTTCCTTGGGTTGTTTATTATTAGACGAATTTCATAGGGATCTTACAGTCCCAGCAACTGTTTTGTTGGATTGTACTTAAAGGCATATCTCCTATTAGTTATGAACACAATATGGGCTTCAGTGGATCTATTTTCCTTTAAAGCTTAAATGTAAGTATATTCTAAGAAGCTATATAGAAGGACATCCTTAATGTACCTGTCTATGCCTCTTCAAGATTATGTAAACATCATACAGCTGAGGTCCAAGGTGCAATAAATGCTATTTAAATGTGTGGCTTTATGAATCAAGCATAATTTATACCATGTTTTTGTGGTTGGTGTTGGCACATAACAGCCCTGAAATGATAACTATGAGTACAAAATAACAGGCGATGGAAACATGATATCTTCAGTGTATGTAGGGATCCTCGGACAGCCATCTGTGCTGCACTCAGGCAGGCAGTGTCACATATTACAGGCGCTTCACAAAGGGCAAATTAGCATTAGATAATGCAGAGCGTGCCAGAGATGAGCAACTGAGCGAAGAGATGGGACAATTTACGAGTTTAATTGGAGGCTAAGGGACAAGGGGCTAAGGGACAAGGCACAATGGGGCTTTGTTTCTTTTTAGGACATTATCATAGTCCCTTTTTCATTATGTGAAAACAATCTGAAGCTCCAAACTGAATGGTGCACTTTTTAAAATTGGTATGTGACTGAGCAATTCTATCTTTCCTTATTGGTTTATGGTGCCAAAGTCTGCATGAAGGAGCGGCCGGCTGTGCCTCACTGCCCTGAGCAGAAGATATTTATGACAATCATAAATGTGATGTCACACACACACACACACACACACACACACACACACACACACACACACACACACACACACACACACACCCCAACATTATACACACGTGACTGAATGTGCGTGTGTACATCCGTTGTTTGCAGATCTGTGTTTGAGTCTGTATGGCATAAGATGTGGTGTGCGTGTGTGAATGTTCACCTCAGTTTGTGTCAGAGATGTAAGATGACACTGCTGACCTTCCTCCTTCAGCCTCTCCTCCACTGTTCTGCCATTATTCTCTCCCAGTAGTTTGATGGTTAGGGTAGGGCTGTCCATTACACCTGCTTCAGTCCAAGGAGTCTCATCATCCTCAAAGCTCTGAAAAAACACCTCAGGTTGGGTTTGAGGAGCATTTTGTAGTTTGGGAACAATTTAGAAGGACTTAAAGTGAAATGTGTTATATCAGTGATTGGCCAAAGCGTTTCCTCAAAACCATTCTGTTGCAGCTGAGCCGCCATCAGGTTTGTATGACTCCTACACACACACACACACACACACACACACACACACACACACACACACACACACACACACACACACACACACACACACACACACACACACACACACACACACACACACACACACACACACACACACACACACACACACACACACACACACACACTGATGGCTCACCCCCCTATGGTGTTGACAGGACCACAGCAGAGAGGTACAATGTGTGTTTGATTCAGCAGTGAGAGGAACATTGGCACCAGATGTTTGTCCTTTCTTGCAGGTGGAGCTGCTGATTGAAAATGAAGCAGAGAACGATTACTTGTATGATGTCCTCCGCATGTATCACCAGTGAGTACCAGTGGTTTAATTGTCTGTAGACCTGCGTAAAAGTTGAATTTCCTTTGTTGATTTGTCTCTGACATACAAATTGTGTTCATTTTCAGGTATATAGTCCTCTATGAAAGAAATGCTTGATAGTTTTGTGTCCTTAACATTTTGAAGCAGAACTGATCAAAAGTGTTGCTAGTTGAACTCATGTGGCATTTCAAAAAGATAGTATAATCTAAGATAAAATTCTAGATTTGTTCATAATTTCAACTTGCTCTCTGTTGCCATTTAACCTCTACCTGATCATCGACAACTTTTCTACTCTATGTATAGTTTCCAAAAGCTCTTTATCATGTCAACCTTGTTGTGATGCACACAGACCTCTCCAGGTTAAACTCTGTGCTCAATCATGGTTTCTGATAACAGCCTGGCCTGGAGGGCTGGGATGGGGGTGCACTGGAGGGGGGTGGGGGGGCTAAAGGTCTAGGTTTCCATTAATCTTTGTACTGAGCCAGAGCTCTGTGGCACCAGCGGTTAAGCCTATGATCAGTTTCCACTGTGCTCCGACAAGCTTGGCCAGTTATCCACAAAAGCTCTTTTTATGTTCATCCTCCAAACAGGGCTGAAATAGCGCTTATTAATAATTTAAAGAGGAGGCCAGGTGGACAGATTTTACACAGTAGCTTTTAATTTGCTGCCTTAATTGCTTTTGAGTTGTAAAATATGGATTATTGTGTTGCCTTCTTCCATCAGCATTTAGAATTGACCACACTTGAGTCAGTGTTGTTTTGGTGTGAAAACTACAAGTTTGAAGTAGAAAGAAGTGAGCTTAGCAGACCTCTGTAGCGAGATCCTTATGCTTAAAATATACCCAAACAAAATGTAACTTCTCAAGTTGCAGTGTGGGTAATGTAGGCACCAGGTTTTGTTAAGGAAGAAGCTTCTGTTGATACTAAATAGTTAATTTAAAAAACTGTCCACCATAAGTCCGACAATCTAATAGAAGTGATATGTTGAATTAGTGTAGTACTCTTTAGGGACACCTTTAATACTTTTAGTCTTTATTACATTCAGTGTCCCTAAATCTGACAATTTAAAGTATTATATGTGCATTATTAAAACGATAGATATCCATATTCATAAGTGTGAAAAGCCTCTCAAAGAGCAACTTCGGGAACCTAAAACTTTACCGTTCAGTGCTCTTGAGTGAAGAAATCCTCAGGCTATAGCAGCAGACTAACATTAACACACAAATAAATATAACAACCAAATAACTTTGAAAAGTCAACAGTATGTTTTTGGTGTAATATCAGGTGTTGTATCAAATTATATTGTTAGGTTTTTCTCCAGCCCAGGTTCAGTTTATTCTAAAGTCTGCTTTAATTTCACTTAATAAAAGTAAATACTATATTTATACTAAATCATATTTTTACCTTTCCAGAAGGTAGAAGTCATTCTGTATGAAGAACATGAACTTAAAGACATATTTATTCCCCTCTTCTCTCTCAGGTCGATGGATTTGATAGTGTTGGTGGGGGACCTGAAGCTGGTCATCAATGAACCGAAGCGCCTGCCGTTGTTTGACGCCATCCGACCTCTCATCCCCCTCAAACACCAGGTGGAGTACGACCTGCTGACCCCGAAGAGGTCACGGTGAGTGAAGCATGATAGACTCATGTCCTGCTACTGGTACTGGTGTGAATGTCGTGTGTAACACTCATGTGTACATAATATAATACGTCATATATAGAAGATCTGACTATGCAATAATATCCCTGAGCGGCCCTACTTCTTCTGTGTTGTTCTTGGTTCCATTCTTCTTTCTCCTTGTCTAAATCTTACCTGGCTCGCACATCCTGTTTAATCTCTTCCTCTCTCCTGTGCAGGAAGCTGAAAGAGGTGAGATTGGATCGGACACATCGTGATGGACTGGGTCTGAGTGTCCGAGGAGGGCTTGAGTTTGGCAGCGGTCTTTATATATCACAGATTGTCAAAGACGGTCAGGCTGGGAATGTCGGCCTTCAGGTACGCACGAGAGTGTTAACTGTTGTGTTTCCCCCATCCTTTATGTTACTCTGTATGTGTTATATTCCTAAAACACTAAATGCTGATTGTAGTTAAAGTAAACACATATATTGTGCTTCATAAATGTTTGTAAGTATATTACATGTCACCTTATCAGTAAACTTATTAATTTGTATATTATAAAGCATTACCCACTGTTGTTTCAGTAGATACAATAAATTGTAATGATCCCTATGTGTCCGAGGCGTGTGTCATAATACCAGAATCCAATAGGTGGGGTAAATCACCAAGTTTTACATTTCTTACAGTTTGCTTGTTAGTCAATGTTGGTCCAGTTTAAACTAGATGGACATTGAATACAATAAATACAATAAAAAAAAAAGTATTTATTTGGATGAGACCAGAAAATACCTGTCAGATATTGTGACTTGCAATCCATTTTTTAACTAAATCCTAAGTATTCTGCCGTCTAACATCTGGATAAAAAACAGAAATACAGTCAATAAAGCATTGCAGCATCACTACTCCATCTTGTGAAAATGTTAAGGGAAAAAACACTTTTTTTAAATGATGCGTCATTTGAAAGAATACTGCAATATGCCGTTGTATGCTTTTATAATCTGCTTAATGACCTGCCTAAAGTAGATGTGCTTGTTAAAACAGCCATACAAATTAATTGATACAAATAAATCAGGATAGAAACAACAGGACAGAATAAAAACAACATGTACATATGTGGTAACATTGTTCATGATTATGTTGACACGTGCTAGCCAAGCTCAGTTATGTTAGACATCTAATATAAATAGTTGACACAGATCCGATCCAAAGGTCATTTTGTGGCTGGTATATGCAACAGATAGGGATGTAAATGGTTGGAGAACCAATAACTTCATCTCTGACTTAACTTGATATATTGAAGTGAAGGTGTCACTCATAATATCCCATCCTGTGTTGATTTATAGGTTGGTGATGAGATTGTGCGCATCAATGGATACTCCATCTCCTCCTGTATCCACGAGGAGGTCATCAGCCTCATCAAGACCAAGAAGATTGTGTCACTCAAAGTCAGGCGTACGTCAAACACAAAAACTCATTTTCCATGTGCATCAATATGAGTAATGTTTTTCCCCGAAGTCATCATTCATTCATTTTACTTGGTGTTTTTTTTGTGCAGATGTGGGGATGATCCCAATCAAAAGGTAAACACATTTATATCCTTAATAGAGCCGCAACGATAGTTTGATAGGTTAAATTAACAATAATTGCCATTCCTTATTTAATTTTTTTTTTTAGCGATTTACTGTTTTCTTTGGTTTTATATCACCTTCAACTGAATATCTTTGGTTTGGGATGGACAAAATATGACATTAAAATACTTTGACTTTGAGAAACTCTCACTTTTTCCTGATATATTTTCTTATAGATCAACATCAATCTAGAAATAATCCACAGATTAATCTACAATGAAATCAAATCATTAGCTGCAGTCCTGCTGTTAATATAGTTTACATTTGCAGATTTGTATTTATTATTTTCTTTTATTTGCATTTTAAGAAATTATTCACGAAGCATGCATAACAAAATTAACACATATAGATACATAAATTAACTACATAACAGTTGACAAATCCGTAAATAAATAATAATAATAATAACAATACAAATAAAATAATGGATACAATATTAATTAATTATTAATATTTTGCTGATTTAATGGTGAAATGTGGGGCTAAAGAGCTGAGATCTCTGTGTTCTTATCTGTTCTCTTTTTCTCCAGGTCATCAGAGGAACCTCTCAAGTGGCAGTTTGTCGACCAGTTTGCATCTGAGTCAGGGGTAGGAGACAGATTTATTTATTTATTTCAGTTTCAAAATGTGTATCTCAACTGCAGACATCTCACAGACTTTTTATTTCTGCCACAGGAGAAAAAAAACAGCATTGCAGGCTTGGCGTCCATTGGAGGCAAAGAAATCAAGGAGAAGAAGGTCTTCCTCAGCCTGGTGGGCACCAAGGGGATGGGCATCAGCATCTCCACTGGTCCCACCCAGAAACCTGGTATCTACATCAGTAACGTCAAGCCAGGCTCCCTTTCGGCAGAAGTTGGACTGGAGGTGATTGTTTAAAATAGCCAGAACGTCTCGATGAAACTAAGATACATGCCTGCTGTAAACAAGATCTCTCTCATCCCAAAATGTAGGTTGGAGACCAGATTGTGGAAGTGAACGGGGTGGATTTCACCAATGCGGACCACAAGGAGGTAAATAGTGCTTAACTTAGTCCACTTGCAGTAATGGCGGCTAGAGTCCTAAGTTGTTTTTATTGTGACCAAGACATATTATTTGGTACATTTGGTCCTTTTTATCCAAAGCACCCAATGAGTGCATCTGTTTAAACTGTGCCTGGGCCACTGGCAATGTTTGTTCTACTTGTCAGCTCATTGAGCCAAATTAGTATTTAACCAGCCAAAATGGTTTTGCAAAAGTAAAAAGAAAAACATCCTCCATGCACTGTTTGTTATTTGCCAAGGGAGAAAACAAAGCCTGCAGGATTTACCACAAGTCTGAGATCATTTCACACCCGGATACACTTTAGATTACACATACTTCACACAGGCCATGCATTTCTCTGAGACTGTCATTAATGTAAAACCCTTCATTTTATTCATCAAATATAACCTCAAAATGAAGGGGCCTTATTTTTTGTTATTATGTCCCCAGGCTGTGAGAGCCCTGAAGAGCAGCCGCAGCCTGACCATTACTGTTCTGACAGGAGCTGTAAGTACACTCTCACTGCGTTATGCTTTGTAAAGAAATAATGAGACATTTTTAGAGGAATCCAATACTTTGTGGTCTTTTGAAGCTCGACTCAAAACTCTGTGAGTATTGTTGAATTCATTCTCAATGCCACACCACGGAAATACAAGTATATATATATATATATTGTTCGGCGGAGAAACTAACAAAATGAAGATTTTCCACCACGGTCAAACTTTTTCAGCACATCCATGAATCTCCATGGTGACTGTCTTGCTATCTTAACAGCTTTATTAGGGCCCGAGCACTTCGTGCTAGGACCCAATGGCGTCCTAGCACGAAGTGCGAGGAACCTATTGTTATTAAGATTAAAGTTTACCAAGGTCTTGCTTTTTGGTTGAAAACAATAAAAGCTACAGTAGAAAAAAAAGGTTTCAGATTTAGCTAGAGTTAAACGTAGATTCCTGTTATAATGACTTTGCTTTATGTCAATAATGCCACATACTTAAAGACTTATTTTCTTTCAGACTTCTGCCAGTGTGATTGCTAAATAAACATTGGTAATACATGTTTCTCTATATGTTTTTAAAAGGAAATACAAGGTCTTCAAACCTGCAGAAACCTTGGTATATAATATGGCTTGCTGTGTAAATAGTGTTTGGGATCAGAGAATCATTTGTAGATAAGAAAGAAAAAGAGTTGCAGGTAACATCTGAGTGAACACCTTAGGATACATAAACATCCGCCTTCTCCTCCTTTGCATTCAAGCTACACAGATTCAAGTGCTTTTGTTTTGGAGACATCTCTTTATCCAGTGTGTGCCTCAGCCTGTCTGTCTCCAGGAGAAACATCTATCATCAGTGGAGTCACACGGCAGGTTGTTGCCCCGGGACTCGGTGATGGCCACTGTAACCTCTTATCTCCCGTTTCACTTGATGCCTGTCCAATGCATTTCTTTGTTTGCATTTTAAGTAAATATTTCAAACTTCATACATAGCAGTGTTTCTATTGTGTTCTCTATATATTTTAGCATGTATACACCGTCATCATCTGTATTAGAAGAACTACTCAGATCTTATATTTTGATGAAAGTAGAAACATACAGTGTTGAATAACTATACAAGTCCTACTTTTGTTATTGAGGAAAGTTCAAAAATTACCCCAAAAGTACCCACGTTGAAGAATGGATCATTTAAGAATAATACACTATTTTTGGGAGTTAAGAAGTCTGCGGGCCCCTGCTGTACACGGTGTGTGTCCCTTATCATCGCCTCTCTCCCCCTCAGGGCAAGGAGCTGTTCATGACCGATGAGGAGCGTCTGGCGGAGGAGTCCCGCAGGGAGGTGGACCGGCAGGAGCTGATGCACCAGAAGAGAGTGGCCCTGGAGACTAACAAAATCGTTAAAGAGCAGCAGGAGAAGGAGAGGCAGTGAGTGGACCACACAGAGAGAAATGTTTTATTGTGTTATTGTTGTATATTGAAGAATAATGACAGTATCCAAGTCTTTGTAATGAGCTATAAGAGATATAAGTCCAAAAAGTTAAGGTAGTGCAATATACATTTATTTAGTTTTAAAAAAGGAATTGTCAGTCACAACACAAACAAGATTAACCCTTTATGAATTGTCATTTATAAAGTGTCTAAGATAGAATTTCTATTTAAAACTGAGCTCATGGTTGTGGCCCCCCGCTCGGGAAGGTTGGAGATCTGCTCCTCAACATCGACGGTTCCATCATCTCACCATCCCCTCAGGTCCGCAACCTTGGCGTTGTATTGGATTCAACCCTTTCATTTCAGAACCATATCAAGTCAGTATCAAAATCAGCCTTCTTCCACCTCAGAAACATATCCAGACTCCGGCCATCACTTTCCGACTCTGTTGCAGAGAAGCTCATTCACTGTTTCATTAGCTCCCGCCTGGACTATTGTAACGGACTCCTGTCCGGGGTTCCCAGCAAAACCCTGGACAGGCTCCAGTACATCCAGAACTCAGCTGCCAGGGTTCTCACACGCACCAAGCCCTGGCAGCACATCACCCCCACTCTCTTCAACCTCCACTGGCTCCCGGTCAAGTCCCTCGTCACCTACAAGTCCCTCCATGCCCTCTCCCCTCAGTACCTCACAGAGCTCCTCCACCCTTACATCCCGTCCCGCACCCTTCGATCCTCAGGCTCCGACCTGCTCTCCATTCCCCATTCACGCCTCCGCTCCCTTCGGGGACCGTGCCTTCAGTGTCGCTGCCCCCACCCTCTGGAACTCCCTCCCTGCAGAAATCCGTAACGCCCCTTCTCTGAACATCTTCAAATCAACCCTGAAAACTCATCTGTTCAACAAAGCCTTCCAACATTAACTCACTCTTTCCCCCCCTGCAATGTAACACTTCCATTTATTTTATGTTTTGTCCTTATATGTTTCTTTGTTAAGCGACCTTGGGTTGATGAAAGGCGCTATATACATTTAAGTTATTATTATTATTATTTAAAACCAACGAATGACTGATCTTTCTCACACATACACATTTCCTTACAGTTCATAATCCAAAGTAGCGTTGCGATTTAAGTAGCTTCAACCTTGGCTGCTCAACCAATGACTTACATTTTCTTTCCTGTATGAAAAGCAGTACAAAACTGGAACAGAAGAAAGAATGGACTGAGTACAAGTGTTGTTTTTTTGGCAGTTGGCTGACATGTTGATACAGCTCAATACAAAAATCCACTTTCAGCTGGAAGGCTCAGCTTTTGTAATTAACTTGGGGAATACTAACATGCGACAATATGAGACTGAAATCACCCAATAGCATTACTTGACTTCCCTACACCACAACACAACACAACAAAGAAACAGAGTACTCTACATATGGGAACAAATGTAATTTCCCTGTCAACTAGGCATGTGCTTCACAAACACCCATCTACATAAATCATGTGAGAAGAAAGTAAACAGGTTATTTTATATTGCTCACCTCCTACATCGATACATAGATTTATATCCTCGCATTGTTGTCAGTGCTTTGATCAAGCAATGTCTTAAACAAATATTAAAGTCATATTTTATGTTGAAAGCCTGTGGTACAGCAGTTTTATTTTGTATATGTATCATGTGTTTAACAGGAGAAAGATGGAGATCAATCAGAAAGCCGCAGAGGAAGAGGATCGCTATAAAAAAGAGATGGAGAAGTAAACAGCTGATTTATTGTTCTATAAAAGTGCCAATTCAGTATTATTTTGGCTGGTAAAAAAACATCTCTCACGTGTTTTGTTGTCCTCTGCAGGATTGAGGCTGGGGAGAAGAAGCACAACAGAGAGTGGGATGAGGACTGGGGAGCCAAAGACAGGCCCAAGAGCCCTAAGAGCCCGTCCCCAGCCCCACCTGAGACAAAAAACGCCAAATCCAAGAGTTCACGTAAGGCCAGATCTGTCTTCTCCTGAACCTATATATTTACATTTTCTCTGACACTATAGAGTTTTAGACGTTGCTCTTGCCTGGGTTTCACCTTATATCCCCTCCTCTCTTTTGCACGCTCTCTGTGTCTCTTCCTGTCGCCTCTGTGTGCTGTACTGCTTTTTACATACTCTCCGGTAAGCTGACGAAGCCAGCTCCCTCACAGAGGAAGACACCGAGGAAGAACAAGTGAGTCTGGAGCCTCAGCTGCCATTGTCTCAGCTGGCGTGGGAGGATGTTTGTACACACAGAAAAGTGCAAGATTTCCTTTGACAACCAAAATGTAACCTTTGGAGAGTGTGTTTTCAGTGTCCTTTGAGTAGCATTCTCTTGTTAGATGCTGCTGAAGGATACAAATGTTTTAGCAGTTGAATGCTGCCTTTCTTCAAAAAACTAAACGCAGGGATGCGTCTTTGGATGTTATTCAGAGTGCCTGAATGGAGCAGGTTTAATCTGCTTCTCTCATTCTTATCTTTGAGTGCTGTGTTTTGGTTCTCTAGTGTTATGTTTCTATAGAGTTTGCTAAGAATCTGTTCTAACCTTGGACGAGTTTAACAAAGTTGTGAGAGTGACCTGTTTTCATCTCCACCCTTAGCATTCGGCTGGTTTTATCGCTATGAGGGAAAACTGCCTTCACTCCGCAAGGTACTGTCCCCAGCCTGAGTTCAGTGTGGTGTGGCTACAAAGGAAATATGAAAGGTTGTTGTGTCATCCGGACTAAGATGCTGTTGCATATTCAAGCCCTTTTTGTTCTAAGAAATATCTAGAAAACTTCATGGTGTTTACTGGGCTTTTTATCGGTCATCACAGCGTGGTCTCAATATGTATTTCTGCATGTCATGCTGCCTGGTTTGGAGTTGCAGTTGTGTCTGCTTCTAGTTGACTATTTTGACTACCTGATGATAGAAAGGAGAGAAGAAGAAGAAAAAGAAAAAGGTGTCCAACACGGACACGCTGCAGGAGCTGAGAAAGAACAAGAAGGAGATGGAGTTTGAGCTGAAACTCGCCAAGGAGAAGGAAGAGATGCATGAACGAGAGAAGCAGCTGAAGATCAATCGGCTGGTTCAGGAGGTACAAAAAGAGGGGCTTACCAAAGCGATAATAAACAACTGATATTTCAAATGTACTTCATCGCAACTTTCAGAGTTTCAAGTTTTGGTTTTATCTAAAAGTAACCACAATGTCTCTCACTCAACAACGCTGCTATATTCTGACGCTGCCTCAGGTCTCAGAGACGGAGAGAGAAGACCTGGAGGAGTCGGAGAAAGTGCAACACTGGGTGGAGCGTCTCTGCCAGACTCGGCTGGAGCAGATATCCTGCGTGGAGAATGAATCCCCAGAGGTACAGAGTGAGACTGTCAAAACCTGTCTGCACTCGGAGCTATTCACAGTGTTTGGCTTTTCCATATACTGTCTCATTCATTCTCCTTTTTTTGATAGGGCTCTCAGCATAGCATTGATACTAGTATTAAGGGAACACCTTTCCGCCATTACCGTTACCGTTGACTTTTCGGATGAGCGAAATGACAGGAAAAGGAGGCCCTTTACACCACTATGAGTCCCTCCGTCACACTTATTTTTTGTATGTACTGTAGAGTTGGACAAATCATTTTTCACCTGCTAGTACCTCAAAACTTAATTTATTTTCCAGCAAGTGAAATCTGAAGTTAAGTAAAAGAGAGAAGTAAAATGTGACTGAATTGTGAAGTTACACAAAAAGATGCACAAAAAATGACCACACTCTTATCAATCCACTCCCATCTTTTATATTGTACATAGTGTGGACTATGTTTTTGCTCAAAGGGTCTTCATTATGTTACCGCAGAGCATTTGTAGTAAGATGACAACATGCCGACTCAAAACTAGAGCCAATCTTTTCCAGAGGTGAACAAAATATGCGTTTGTCTACTTCAGTTTGGAATTGCTCCAAATGGAATGGATTCTAAAGTAGCTTTACCTCAATCCTGCTGATGAACAGACAAACAAACTAGAGACATAACCTCCTGGGCGCAGGTAATAAAACAAGAAGAATGAGACACTAATCTGCAGGAGAGAATTTATGGATGTGTGTTTTCCTCCCGAGTTGTATATTCTCAACAGGAGAATTAACATTTTTCATTTTGACTTCAAGCTCTCCCCCCCACGCTCCCCCGTTGCGGCGCCCCGAGTGAAGCGCTTCCCTGGCGGCCTCCACCTGGCCACCACTGATCTGGATGATATTAACCTGGATGACGTGGATCAGAGCCTGAGGGGTCCTCTGAAGAGACTGGCCCCCACCCAGCCCAGCACCAGCTACCCTCCCCCTCCCTTGCCTCTCCCTCCACCCTTACCCAAGCTAAACCCCACAATACCCAACTACTCCCCTCCGTCCTCTCGAGCATCCCCACAGCGACGCCCTCCCTCCCCACCCAGCGCTAGAAAACCTCCCTCTGCTCCGTCTACTCTACCCAACAAAGGACGAAGGCCTCACCCACAATCTCTGCCTCCCCAACACCCTCGCCCGCCTTCCTCCCAATATCCTCCTCCGTCTCAGTCGTCGAGGCCTCCGTCCTCCCCACAGCCGGCTCCACGGCCTCACCCCCCGCCCCCCCCCCTCCTCCGCCCCCGCCTCCCCCTCCGCCGCCACCACCACAACACCCAGGAGATAGAGTGGGAACCCTCGGCGGGTACCGGCAGCATCAGCATCACCACCAACACCAACACCATCAACACCCCCCCAGTCCTCCGGGGCAAAGGAGTGAGTGGGAGTCAGGCGGCTATCTCCCAAGAGGGGGGATGTACTCGTCCAACACCAGTGAGATGTCCTACCCCTCCAGTCCAAAGGTTGGAGACCCTCATGTGACGGACGTGCTGTGATTTGTATTATTGTCATGGATTGTTTTCCACCTATGAAAATGCAAAGCTAAGTCGATGCATTTTCAAGGCTGCAAAGCTCAATTCTCTTGAATGCTTAAGGGTGTGTGCATTCATGTCTTGTTTTATTTATTGGGATGTTTTATGCAGGAAGAGAGAGCGATACAAGGTAGAGCAGGACTGAACTGCGAAGGCATTGATTCTAATTGTTATTGGTGTTTGCCTTATAGCTGTGTGGATTGTTTAAGTGTGAAGTGCTGATGAAAGCAGTCTGCTTTGGAGATGATTTATATTTGTTATATGTTTGCACGCGTTTGCACATTAGCATTTCATAAGATATGTTGAAACCAGCCTGTGTGTGTGTGTGAGTGTGTTGCACTGATATTCCAGCCGTGCTCTCTACTGTATGTGCCAGGGGGCTTAATGATTCATCTTATTTCACTGTGGTTCAGATAATGAGAAATACCTCTCATGCCAGTCGTGTTTCCGGTGCAAGCACCCCCTTGGTGAGTGTCTTTCTGTAAAAGATCCATTTGTAGGACAACTCAGCTTTATGCGTTTGTCAAATCCTAGCCAAACCAGATGCTTTTGTTTTCAAAGGACTTACTGAATGAACACACTGTTTGAATCAACATAAACTCAGCTGTTCCATGAAAACGTGGTCTTTCCTCAATAGCAACTAGCTCCTAGTCCCCCAAACCAGAGGCGTCAGATGACCCCTGTCATGTCTAAACCCGTCATGCTGCCGCAGTCCCAGACCCAGAGAGCAGACCCTCTCAGACCTACGCTCCGTTCAGAGGCCCTGGTAGGAAACACACCACACACTCAAATCTTCTCTCATTCAGTGTAATAAGTTAATTAGACATTCAGACATCTGACACAGCGTGCCCTCAACTGTGTGCGAGATTATTCTCCGCCTCTTTAGCGAGTCCTATTGAATTTTCCAGACTCTCCAGCTGTTCCCAATCTGTCATTTTCACATCCCACAGGGGAGCCATTTCATGCTCAACTGCTTTTATTTTGGAGAAACACTTTTCAGTACTGTGCTGGCATTTATACACCTGAAAAGATAAACTACACAATTCTACCATCAGTTCAGAAGCTCCTCTGCAGCTGGAGGTGAAACGCCCCGCTGAGAGGCACCTTGACTGAGGGAGAGGGAGGGGGTGCCATAAATCACTCACTTTCCCCTCACGTGTTTTCCCCTAGTAGCTACAGTAGTTTACACTGCTGCAGCACACTATACTGCTGCATATAAAAGCAGGTTTACATGTTTTATTTAAGTTGAATCGTTAATATTGAACCCAAAGATACGTTTTGTGCAGTATATTACCCAATTCTGAGGGTCCATGTGTTTATCAGCATGGAGAAAAGGGCCAATTAAGTTTAGGATACGGTTCATAATAGTCTATATTACTAGGCCTCCCATGGGAGTAGCAGTGGAAGGAGTCATAAGGCTTTCTTCCTGTCCCCTACATCCCATTCTCATGAAAGCAGTATGTCCGGAACGCCTGAAGAGAAATTCATCAAATTTCGCCCAGACATCCACTTAAACTTTAGGATTAACTGATTAAGATTTGGTATCAACAAGTCAATGTCACTTTGACCTTTTTGCAATAACTCAAGAATGTATACACTTAAAACTTTCAATCTGAGGGAACAGCGGAGAAGTCAGGGTTTGTTTTCATTTGTTCGCTAAAAGTTATTTCATGGTCTTGTGTTTCAGCCTCAGGAAATGCTGAAACGGATGGTGCCTTTCAACTCGTCTTTTAAATCTAACAGCAAACGACAAGTAACCCATAACCATCTGTTGATTTGTTATTACTCTTGAGTGCGTTTTCTGCTGTTCTTTCTGCATTGGTTTGTCTGTGCTCACACATAAGGTTTTCTCATTATTGCCTGTCATGGCTCTTCCTTCCTATTTTGTCCTCATTTTCCTTGGATGCATTACTGCGGGGTAAACTGTACACGAGAGGGTTTCTATTGATTTGGAGAATACTATAGTGACATACAGTGTGGGAATTGATGTCAGTGTTACTGCAGTTATTGGCTTTGATCTTTACTGGCAACAGATGGTTTGTTCGTCATGTACTGACTTCTGATCTGTTTTGGTTGGTTACGTGAGCATTATGAAAGTGATGAGGTTGTTTTTTTGTACCTCCGCAGTCTCTTTGAATTGACTGTATTTATTGTTTGGAAAACCACATCACTTAGTTTGTTTTGGCTGATTTCAACTGCTGACTCCAGCCACAACAAATCAAAACCTATAAAAGAAACGGACCAGTGTTGAGTGTTCGAGCAAAACAACAGGAAATGAACAGTTAGATTAATATGAGTTTATTCTGCAAAGAGAAAAATGGCTCTGGCTTTGTCCAGTTTCCTACCTTTAAAATTAAATTGTCGCCAACTCCGTTAGAAAGGATTTTCTGTGTGTGCGTTTCTATTAATTCGTCCTGTCATCATTGAATTAAAGTGTGAGGCTTCGAGAGCCACTGTGCTTTTTGAATTAATGTCCCTGAGTGTTTCCATGGTTTCTGTTTATTCAGGGTGATATTAAAATGTTTACATAGAATTGGTTGTCAAAGGAAATCTGAGCACTTCATTCTATGACTTTCACCAAGATTTCTTTGAAATTCTCCTTTCATTGTGTCGCTTGTTAACCACCTATTGATGTGTTTTTAATTGATTATCTTTCAGGGATTTCAGAAATACGAGGAAGAATTTGATCCCTACTCAATGGTATTGTATGCATTTCAAATGAAAGACGTACTCGGCTAACATATTTTACCTTCTGCTTAGTTTAAATGTCAACTTTCTGTGTCTGATAGGATGTATTACCTGCTGTGGCTAAAGTTTCTTTAGGTTACAAAGTGTGTGTGCTATAGGCCTACGCATGGCAGCCATTTTGAATTATGTCTGACTAGAAATGGTTCAAAACAGTATTACTTCAACAGTTATATATATTATTATTATAATATTTGTTTTACCATTACTACAAAGCAATCACAGTGTTGTTTTGGGCTTTTCAACTTCCCTAATCCTTCTCTTGGTTCTAGTTCTCCCAGGATCAGATAGACGGGCGAGATGTAAGACGTCTAAGAATAAAAAAGGTACATCTTCTGCCTCACTCTAATATAATAAATCTCACATATTTCTTTATGTTCAATATTTTAAAACATGAGGATGGTGTTGATTGTTTTCAAGACCGGACATCTTGACATTGCTCTGGAGGGAGGTGCAGACTCTCCTTTGGGAAAGTTAGTGATATCCGCTGTGTATGAAGGTGGCGCTGCTGACAAGCACGGTTAGTTCATTTTTTGTTTTAAATATTAACTCACTGAAAAATCTATGTTACATTTAGATCCATGGACATTACAAAAAAGGCAAATGTGTTTTTTATTGAAAGCATTTTAAACATGGATGTGCCAGGGATTGACACTGGTTGCTGCTGGATGATGTTTCCCTTTGATAGTCTTCACGCAGGCTGTTAATCTCTGCAGCAGCTTCCCACTCAGTTTGCCATGAATGAAACATGTCTGGCAGTGAGCCATCTCTGATGTGTCTGCTTGTAGGTGGCGTAGTGCCCGGAGATGAACTGATGGCTGTGAATGGGAAGATCCTGCTTGATGCGACATTGACCGAGGGACAAAACGCTTTGGCACGAGCCTGGAACAGTGGAGGGGTATGACTCAGATTAAAGGAAAATGATGTGTCGTACTTCCATTCAAAGGATTATTTATGTTAACCACAGTAGCAACATCAGTATTGATTGTACTTAAACCCAGTCAACATTGATTGATTGTTTGTGTATGTCGTTGTCACACTTTTTTTTACATTTATAAAACATTTTATATTCACTCAAGCGGAAAATCAAAGTTAAAAGTTGTTTTTACCTTTAGGACTGGATCGATGTTGTGATCACCGTCTCCCCTCCGAAAGATTATGAAGATGAAGTGTAAGCATTCCTGATAATTATTTATTCACAAACATGTATGTGCATTGTGTATTAATTTGTTTTTGTGGATCTTTTATACAATTATTCAAATGTAAATCTGGGGCATTTGTGTGATAATTTAAGGCCAGAGGTTTCTCAATAGTTTTTTCCTTAGCCAAGGCCCCCTCAAAACATAGAGCAGATAACCAGGACACCCTCATGCATTATTGGAAATATTTGAAAAATACTTTTATATATTATAGGTTTATTTAGCCTATGTTTAAGAACAACACAAGACAAATGTATTAGTAACATATTGGACATGTAATCAGCATATTTACAGATATTAAAGTTGTAGATGTAAAGTAATCTGTGAACTATTATAGATTAAAACATTTGTTTATGTATTATATATTGTTATTAAACATTAGTGTTAAACTATGACTTTGGTGGGGAAATATATTTAAACTGAATAATTTGTAAAACCTGTGGCGGACCCTCTGGCAGAGTGCCACTTTGAGATTAAGGCCATAATCTAATGAAACTGGCCCAGTAGTTTACGTGTATGTGACAGTGTGGCTTTGTGTCTGTGTGTTTTTGAATATGTATGCAGCCCTAAGTCAGCATCAGTCAGTCCCACTGTGAACAGAAAGGTGTTTGAAGGCAGTGCAACACTGTACAGACACGGCTACCTCGTTCAGCACTAGCCCTCCCTCACCTCCCGGTAAACAACGTAGTCTTCAAAGATTCCTCTTCACTGCACGTCTCAGAGAGGAAGTTTGGTGTGGCATTGTTTTGTTTGGCCCCACTCTTTTTTTTCGAAAGCACACGTGACAGTGTCCCTGTCGATCAGAATAAAAAAAGCAGACTATTTTGGGATTTGTTTCCCACCTTTTGTCAAACTGTGATATCTACAGTATGTATTGCTTTAACAGTATGGACATTTCCAAGAAAAGTTAGTGTGAGAGTGAATATCTACAGCCTATGCAATTTTTCTATATACGAAAAATGTCTCGAGGCGTGTTCCTTTATTGCTGAAGAATGTGCTTTAGAATGATAAAGACATGTTATTCAAGTGAAGACATTTACAACTAATGTGATCGTTGACCCATCCCACTATATATCTGCCAAATATCTGACCCAGTGAGCCGCATATATCTCAATATGCGGTATTGTCCTGTGTCATCAGGTCATGGCCACTCTTTAAAGCAGGACTCCTGCCAGCCTTCAGCAGTTGTTCTGATTGATGTTGCTCCCTGGACTGTTACATGTTGTGACATACATAGACACTCAGTGACACCGGGTCATGCTGTAGCGAGGATTCCTCCTGTGCTACAGCAAACATCTATATGTTCCCAGGGTTATGATAACGTTTTAAAGGAAGCAGTTGTTGCCGTTTTGATTCCTGCATGTGTGTTGGTGTTGTGTTTATGTGCAGTGACTAAAGCAATCAAATTAGGAGAAATGTACAAAGTAAGCTTTTATTTGGTGCATTCTTATCTCACATGTTGTTAATTAATTCTTCTTTCTTCTCCTGCAGGACGTTCTTCTAGTCTCATCAACAGCCTGCCAAGAAAATCCACACTGATTAAGAAGCTTATCATTGTTAAGCTGAAATTGGTCCTTTGTTTTGACTCATCTGTATTATAGGCTCTTATAAAGCCTTGTGTCATGTTATCAAACTATTGACACCATAGGGTCAGTAAGCATCCTCACTGTCTTGTTTATTAAAGGATGATCCAGTCAATAATCAGTCGTCTTCAGCCTGTACATGGCTGACCTCTTTTTACATCCGCATGGCCATGCTCAGCATTCTCTTCAGACATGTGACTCATTCATCAGTATGAAAGGACGGGTTAAAACTGGCAAACTGTAATCAATAGCTGATGTCTAATCTGTCTTTTCAAAGCTCAATAAAAGACTGCTCCTCATCACAGAATTGAGTTTCTGTTGTGCGTACAGATTTCTTCTCCCCCTGCTTTGCATTTTTCATCACTACACTGCCAGGTTGGTGTTACAGAGAGAGAACAACATCTAGTTAGTGATTGTCGTAGTACAGACAGCCAGGACTATCAGCAGATTTTACACAGCATACATTTTCAGGAAAAGAAAAGAAGGGAAATTGAGATTCTACCTCATGACATACTTTCGCCTTCTCTATACTGTTTCACCAGCTCGGCTTAAATTGAGGTTGTGGAGCCATACAGCTTTGGAATGAAACGTCCACAGGGGGCAATAGTGCCCCTTATTGAATATCATTACACTCTAAGGGTTAGTCCCATCTGGATTTGTAATCCTGCTTTTAATTAACCCTAAATGTCAAAAAGGTTGACAATAAGAGTACATGTGTGACTTGTTAATTGTAAATGCGAACTTGTGTTTATCTAAAAGTCACCCAGAACATCCGTCATGTAATGTAAATACACGTGTGTATCTCTGCAGCATCGCTTTAACCGCTCCGGTACATGACCACATACGATACGTGACTGCTGTCTGCTGCGAGTTTCAGCGTCGCATCGACAGCTGAGCTGCCCCTGCTACTTTAACCCGTTGTAGTCCAAAGGCGGCCTACCATGGAAGACTAGCCCTCTTCTTCTTCTTCTTCCTGTTCCTCCTTCTCCTCTGTACCCGGGTTCAGGACCGTGGACAGCTCACAAGTTCTGCCTACAGTATGTGACACTGTGTTGCACGCTGACTCAGATAAGGAAATATATGATATATTATGATATTATGCGCGACACATCGGCGTCTTCCCTGCATACGGCAGTTTAAACTGTATTTCCTTTATCCTGTAATATGACTTGATAGATTTAAACTCCGCACACTGAGCTCTGATTGGTCAGCAGGCTGTGCTTTCACTGAGTTGATCTCAGTCGGAGGCGGGCAGCGTCAGGTAAAACAAGTTAGCCTTCCCAAACCTGAGCCTCACGCGCCGCCTATGGCTCACTGCCTTCTTCCTTAAACCTCCGCCTGGTTGGTGGTCAAACACAAAGTGGGACGGCAAGAAGTCGGCTGCACTCTGAACACATGAGAGAGTGCAATCTGGGAGATTGTACCCCTTTTGTTTTTTTAACGACCAATCGACGCATGTGACAGTACTGAAGAGAGTTTTGGGAGTCAGGGAAACGCCGCTGCAACAATGATCTCACGATATAAACTGGTAAGTCACCTGGTCTCTCACACTGGTCGATACTCACTTTAAATAGCAGGCTGCATGTTGTAAGCAGTTCATGCCCAACAGAGTAGTACTATAAGGGGTGTTGGAATCATGAAGTATTTGACACGTGCATAATAGACCTAGCCTATATATAAATGTCAACTGAATGCTTTACAGTCCTGAATTGAATGCAAGACTATGCAACAAGTCATTTTGGATAGTAGTTGAGGATTCCCCGTGTTAATACATCATCAATATTCATGGCTCTCGCAGAAATGAAAGGAGAGTATGAAATATTGCATTTGTTGGTTTCTCGACTGAGCTGTTGAACATTTGTCACTGCCAGATGAACAGAGAACATTTTCTAGGATGAGCACTACACTTATTTTATTCCTTCAATCCGTGGGCGAGAAACCTGCTACATTGATTCACATATAAATTATAACATCAGTCACCTCTCACCCTCACTTTACTCCCAGAGGCACACACACATACACATACACATACACATACACATACACATACACATACACACTGTTCACACATTCAAGCATGTTACATTTAGTTGGCATCTGTCTGTATCTGTGGTTCTATAACAATGGCAGAGTCTCGATTTCTTGCTGTTCCTATTAGTGTTTTTAGGAATGCATTATACACGATCTTTGTTGTAAGCACCCCAGGTTTACTAAGCACTTTTGTATTTTCTAAGGGTCTCTGTGAGTGGCTTCTGCTCTACTCATTGTTCTCTTTCTTTTTACACACTGAAGCTTTAACTCTCCCCAGGCAATCCAGTGATGGACAGTGCTTATCTCAAATGTAGGGCAGCACAGAACCACAACTCAGCCAGTTTTCCCAGAAGTAAAAAAAAAAGAAGGATAATAATACAGTTCATGATAAAGCTGTTTTATTTATATGAGGCATTGATGCTGGCAGTATCTTGCATGATGCAATCTGTTCTCATTGTGTTGGTAAAACCCCTGCTGACATAACATCTGGAATCATACTTGCCAACCTTGAGACCTCAGAAATCGGGAGCATTTCCAAAACCAGCGCGGGGGGGGGGGGGGGGGGGGGGGGGGGGGGGGGCTAGTGGTTCGCCGGAGCTGTATTAGATTAACATTAACATGCTTATTGTAGTTGTAAGTGCTAGTTGCGGCCTGTAGCACCATCCTTGATGGAGCATATGTGGAAAGGAAAGGAAAGGAGTGAGCAGAGGGTTGAATTGTCGATTCTGGTTCTGTTTGCTGTGACTATCTTCCTCACCCTCTCAGACTTTCAGTTGCGTCTAAAGAGACGCGCTACCATGGAAACCAAACAATGGTGTAGCTGTATTAAAGTCCGAGTGGAAACAGTCCTGAGTAAATCTGATTTTGTCAGAAATCGGGAGAAATGCGGGAGAAATATGACCCCGGGAGGAAACCGGGAGAGGGCAATGAAATCGGGAGTCTCCCGCGAAAATCGGGAGGGTTGGCAAGTATGTCTGGAATTGCTGTCTACTTTTGCTAAACAGAACAGAAGTATCCCTCTCCTTCAAGAAGCCACATATTGCCTAGCTGTTTACTGTCAGCTGGTCTATGGTCTTCTGGGTAAGAGGAAGTGAGAGGATGTGGCTGCAGTCTTTATGACCTGTTTATCTTGTGTGTTCAAATGAAAGATTAGCAAGAATTTCTTTACTTCCAGCTATGCCCGGTGTCTTGTTCCTTCACATGTCAATGCTTCCGAAATTCCTTTGGACCTTCAGTGTAACAGCTTCCTAAAAGTAATCGCATTGATTTATTATTTTTCTAATACTCTATTAGTTTAAAAGAGAAATATGTCTCAGCTATTTGTTTGCGAAGAAAAGCCTGCTCTGCCTGCGTTTGTAAACTCCGCCAACATTAACATAATTTGAGACACTCAAGGTTGCTGCAATTGAATCAAACGTTTTTTAATTCTTCCTGGAATAAATATGAAATTGTTACACATGCTTTTATGTCTTGCTTTACATCTGCACAGCTACAATTACAGCAAACTGTAATGGAAAAGTAGAAAGCATCTCCTGGCATTTTAAGTAAAGAAATCTGTAGAATTACTACTACATAATATTACTTTACAGCAATTGGTTTCTCAGGGAGTTAGTTAATGAAAGAAATGCAGAATGCAAACCTGCAGACAAGCAGACATTTTAATTGGAAAAAACTGAATATCTCTTTCAAGCAGCTCGACATCAAGAGTAATGTTATGTTGCTTTTATTAATGGCATGCACAGGGCCACATGTGTATAATGACTATGAATACATTATCTGTTTGTGTATTCTTATATCACTTGATTCCACAGATATGTAAACACATTTAGGCTTTTCTTCCTATTGTTGTTGTCACTATGCAAAGGTCATGGTGGCTTGGATTACACTAAACATCAATTATTTTTACTAGTAAAAAAAAGGCCATGAGTCTATTCAAACATGAATTATCAAAATCTGCTCCCATGTGCCTCTTTGCTGATCCCTCTGAGAAACGTCAGCTGTGATTGGCTGCCGCGGGATCTCTCCCTGCAGGACCGGCACATATTGCATCCGTGGCATTTATTCATATTTTATATCATTTTTTTTTTACGTTTCCAGCCTGGTTATTCAGTCGCTGCTGTGCTCTTCCTTACTTAATGCTCTTAATGTGAACCAAAATGATAAATGACTGGGGGTAGGGTTATGTAATTGCTGGGGTAAGGATTTAGATTAGTGCGCTTGCTCATGCTTCACACGTACCTTTTGTATGATGCTTTTACTGCTCACTCAGCATCTGTACCCCCCCTTTCTCTCTCCTCTCTCTCTCTCTACATCTTTCACTGCTCTCCTGCACTTCCCCCCCTTGTCTTCAGTGGCTCTCAGTCCTCCTGCTCGCCGGTATACTCTTCCTCCCTCTGCCTTGTCTTCCAAGGTCGACTTTCATTTTCAAAGAGACAAGAATAGCGGATGCACTGCAGAATGCCACCGCTGCTCTGTGTGTGTGTGCATGCTTTTGTGTGTATGTGTGTCTGAATGCATTCTCGTGGAGCGGTGCAGAGCCAAGTGAAGCTTCAGTTTCAGAGGATGCCTGAGGATTGCAGACGGACGGCGTGCAGATGTTTCTCACCAGCATGGCCAGGAAAGAAGCTTAGTCTGCCGGAGAGGAGAGAGAGCAGCTGCTGTGACTGCTTCTGACCCCACATTTCCCTCCTTTTTCTCTTTTTTCCTTTGTCTCCTCTCTTTCATTGGATCTGATTTTTGTTAGCTGGATTCCAGAGGGAGCAGGTCTCTTTGGGAATTTCCTATTGAAGACACCATCCAGTGTTCCCTTAGAAAAGGGTTGACATGCTCTGAGAGCCACTATTTAAAATCTGTCTGTGTTTCCTCCTGTCTGTGGTCCTCCCCCCCCTCCCCTCCTCTTCCTCTTCCTCTTCCTCCTCCACCGGCCGGTTCCTCGCAGAGTCCCAGTTCCACCATGTCCTTGGCGTTCTGTGGGAACGAGAATAACTCGGTGGCATACAATGTGGACGGGGGGGTTCTGAACAACGGCTGTTTCCTGGATGCGCTCAACGTGGTGCCACATGTGTTCCTCCTCTTCATCACCTTCCCCATCCTCTTCATTGGTGAGTGTAACTGTGAGGTGAAATCCTCAACCTCTACCCATCATAGCTCCCTGTGCACACACACACACACTCGGTATATATGTGTGTAAAGTGACTAATAGACTAATGAAAGCATCTGTTTTCATTAGTGTCTACAGTATTTATTCACTTTACCTTTGTTTTATTAATGCGCTCGTATGTGCACTTTGTTCCCTCAGTTAAAACACCCTCTCTGTAGTCCCATTAGCAAGGTTAGAAGTGTGCTAGAAGTTAAGGACTTATTTCTTTACACGCTGGTGAATGTGATGTATAGACTCAGATAGGTCTTTATATCCTTTGCCCTCCTTCCTGGCTGCTGGCCATTCCATTAGTGTCACCATCGTGTAACCAGCTAAGCGTCGCTGCACACACTGCTGCTCCACTCGTACAAAACGCGCTTCATAATCCTTCCTCTTACATCTGAGTATATGCACACCATGTGTACCTTTTTAACACAATGTCCCTTGATACAACTGGTCTGATAGTTGCTCTGTGTTCCCCATTGTTCATTGATTATATTTTGTCTTCCTCAATAACCGCATTACACTCCCGATTGCATCCATACATAGTTCCATATATTAATCATATCTCTCATTTAGTTTGTCTGTTTCTTTGTTTTTTAAGTAGGCACTTTTAGTCACTATAGATATATGTGTTATTAGCCATGCTAGCAATGCTAACCTGTCTGTCTGTCTGTCTTGTCTGTCTGTGCAACCACTGAAATATCTCAACAATTACATTTGTTGTAAAGTTTAATAAAGACTTCAATGTTCGCCCAAGCATGAATTGTAACAACTTGGGTGATTCCTTTTTTTGTAAACTGTGCAACCACTGCGCCAAATTTGCCCAATATTTATTTTGACCAAATATCTGCTAAAGATAATGGCTAAGAAAAAAAAGAGCGTCTTACGTGTGTTATGTACTGTAATGTAATAAAAAAACTAAGTACTAAGCAGCAAGCAGTACCAAGCCACTGTAAGCATGCTAACACACTAAACTAAGATGGTGAACATGGTAAAAATCGGCATGTGAGCATGTCTCTTAGAACTGCTCTGGCTGTCAAATATTGTTAGTTTTGTATCTTTTTCAAAGGTTAGATGTTTGTAGAAACACTGTGGAGATGGCCTTCATCAATGTTTTGTTTGTCATTTTAAAAACACTCTTGTATGATTGGCACAAAGACATCAGAATGAAGTTATGGCAACTAGCAAACTGAAATGGGAAAGGCAAAACAATGACTGAAAAGCAGTGTGTGTCCAGGACGACCCAAGAGAACGTTCCTGAAGCTGCTGTGATCCATAGACTGTATAAATACTGTATATGAATTCTCTCTCTCTGCTGTCACCTCCAGCTCTACTGCTTTGACTAACAACTCTCTAACCAAATAAAACCCTTCAGAGGTATTAAAAGCTTTTGTGTCCAGCATTATAGATGTACTCTGCGCTGTATCCTGACCTGCAGCGAGTCAGCTAGTCTCATCAAGGTTAACAATGTAGATACATGCACCACAACACTTTTATGAGACAGTTTTCTTGCACCATTAATGACTAAAAACATGTTCAACCTCAGTTAGGGCTGCAACCTATTGCTTAGAAATAATTGAAACGGGTGAAAACATGTTTTGAAGATCTTAATGATTTTTTCTTTCAACATGCAGTCAAGAACTCAAATATGTTTAATCAAATATCACATAAGATATACAAGAAAAATATAAAATTTAAGAATTTCGAACCCTTGCTTATTTGTAAACAAAATTAGTGATATAATTCATTGATGCACACAATAGATTATAATTTTCTGCAGACCATTTAAGCTCCAGCCTCAGCCTTCTCTAGCTGCTGTCAAACCGAAACCCTGAATGTTTCCCATATTCCAGATAAGTCCAAGTTATGTATAATCAAAAACTGAATTTAGTTTGTTTTACACATGCGAGAAATGTTGCGTCAGGTAAGGCACAACACTGGAGCGCAGTGTGAGTTATCGTGTTTAGTGTGTGTGTGTGTGTGTGTGTGTGTGTGTGTGTGTGTGTGTGTGTGTGTGTGTGTGTGTGTGTGTGTGTGTGTGTGTGTGTGTGTGTGTGTGTGTGTGTGTGTGTGTGTGTGTGTGTGTGTGTGTGTGTGTGTGTGTGTGTGTGTGTGTGTGTGTGTGTGTGTGTGTGTGTGTGTGTGTGTGTGTGTGTGTGTGAGCGATTGCCAGCCTGTGCTGCCAACACTTCACATAGAGATGAAGTGTCCAACCGCTAAGGTGCCAGCAAACAGAGTGATTAACATAATGTTGTCACCAGAGATGTGTTTTATGACAGCCGTGACTCACAATATTACATCAATTGCAATTTGATGACTATATCATTGTTATAATAAAGATTTGTACATCTAGCAAAGTGAAAGGACACAGACACAATAAAAGTGGAGGGAGGCTGTGGCTCAGTGGGTAGTGTGCTGGACTTCAAATCAGGGGGTAGCAAGTTCAAACCCCACTGCAGTTCAAACCCCACTGCAGTCAGCATGTCGTTGTGTCCCTGGGCAAGACACTTCACCCCAAATTGCTCCTGTGGGGATTGTCCACAGTACTGAATGTATGTAAGTCACTTTGGATAAAAGCGTCTAACAAGTAACATGTAATAAAAGCTCAAATAATTGACATGGCGGTTTAAGGCCATCAGCTATCTGGCCACTCTCATTGTCGTACCTGCCTAACCTCGAGTAATGTAATGAAAGTGAAAATAACATAAGTGTCCTGAGTTCAGAAATGGTAATGGCTGCAATTCCCCCCAGCAGCCCCATCCTTTTAGTCTTTACAATCTAGTCCTTCAGCCTTTTCATTAAGCTGTGATCATAAAAGCACTTTATCATATATGTAGCTCCTGAAATTAAGGGTTGCACTGGGAATAGAAAGCACTAGGTCAAAACTGTGTAAATGTTTATTTTCTTGAGTGCCAATTCACAGCTACTCACAGAGAAGTGTGTCAAGCTACTGTCTAAATGGGGCGAAGCCTGCGAGCTAGTTCAGGCAGTCAACTCGAGCACTTATGCTGCATTCATACATAACGCCCCTCACTACTCTACAACCAACCAAACAGAGTCTCCTTAATATGCCGCTCTATTTAACCTGCCAGATCTCTCTCCATGCATTGCTTGCTGCTGCTATTGCTGCAGCTACCTCTACGTCGCTGCTGCTTGCCTGCCCCACCACCACCCCAGCTTACACCTGTAGGCTCGGGGGTTAGTTATTTAATCATCACTCATCGTGCTATGTATATCTATGGAGTGATGATGCCCGAGCCTAGTCGCCAAACTCAACTATATGCTGCTTCTAATAAACATGTTAAAGAAACACGTGAGTTGTCTGACTGAACTACTGTTATTTCGATCCATCTTTACACTTTCTGACCATCTACAGACATGATTACAAGTCACTCTTTAATGTTACTGTTGCATATGTATTTAAAGTGACAAACCCCTGATGCTTTTATTAAAACTTTCATTTCCTGTCTCCTTCTTTAGGCTGGGCCAGCCAGAGTTCAAAGGTCCACATCCACCACAGCACCTGGCTGCACTTCCAGGGTCACAACCTGCGCTGGCTGCTCACCTTTGTCCTACTGTTTATCCTCGTCTGTGAGTTTGCAGAGGGCATTGTGTCTGATGGGTATGTTCCACACACTAAATAATCTAACCTGCCAGTGTAACTGATGTTTTTCTCTTAATTTCCACTGACACTGATGATGTGTGACTATACTATTTAGTATTTATAAGCAATTGTTAGGCTATTCCAATTATTATTACTTACTTGTAAATGTTTAACGTTTTACATTATTAACTACTTTTAAACAGTGGTATTTGATAAACAGATGCAACTGACATTGAGATGATTAATCAATCTGCATTGTGCTGTGGGACGGAGAGTATATCTGACTCATGCTAGTAGTTAATCAAAGACTATTTTATAAACCTGGAATGGCAGGTGAATACAATACACTTTTTTGGCCTATATTATTTATCAACTTCATCTGCTTATAGCAATTACTCAATATTGATTCACTAGAGAAGCTTTTTTAATATATATAGTTTATATTTTATATTACATACAGCGGTTTTCCAACCATATTCTGGATATCTGCTACTGTACAGGTTTGTGATAATGAAGCGCCTGGTTCTATTTCATTTTGTATTTAATCCATAGATAACTACCCTAGCGTTAGCAGCTGCACTTTGACAAAAACGTAAGAGTTGCAATTGCTGATTGCTCACAAATTATTATTTGTATCTTGTTAAAAATGACAAGCTTCATTGAGAAGAAAGCCACACTATTGTGTTACAGTGTTGTAGCCTATGGCTGAAGCTAACCCAGGATTGAGGGATGACTCTTAAATGATACAATTATTGCCAAATTACCAACAGAAACAATAGGGCAGTTACTACTACTCAGTAAGTGCAATTGTCATTTGTACATGATAAGCTGTATTGTAACAATAGACCTACAGCATTTGCTTGTCTTGTGTTAATATAATATACAAATCAGTGGCTGGTATTGCTAATTTAAGCTAATATCACATTTTAACTAATTTAAGGTGTTTGTGCTTTTCCAACAACACTTAATACAGCCATAAAGCATGTGCCTTAAAACGTTGTGTCTGTATTAATAATATGTCCAATCTTATTATACTTGTATTTTTATAATCAGCCACATATAAGAAATGTTTTCAGTCTCCGGGAGACATGGCTAGATACAGTAGAGAATCCATCTCTCTAAATCCCTGTCTCGTTATTTATATCCTGTTATCCTTTTTCTTCAATTCTGTGCCCTATGCATACTGTTATTTCCTAACGCAATGAGTCTCTTTCAAACAAGGTCAAGTAAGCACTTGCTACCTGTTTTGAGCCCTTTCTGCAGACTGGAGACGAGTGTGTACTGAATTAAAGAGCTGGCCTCTTCATCGGGCTATTCACACTCACTTCAATGCTGTGCTTAGGAGCCCTTCACATTTGTCACGTTGTGTTAACTCAAGATGTTCTTTCTCTATCTGATTTGAATTTAATTTGCAGATTCAGCCAATCCCTTCATCTTCATCTATACATGCCTGCAGCTCTGGCCTTTATGGCTGGCATCACCTC
Source organism: Trematomus bernacchii (assembly GCF_902827165.1). Lineage (NCBI taxonomy): Eukaryota > Metazoa > Chordata > Actinopteri > Perciformes > Nototheniidae > Trematomus > Trematomus bernacchii. The sequence continues at coordinate 9,993,250 of NW_022987714.1, read as the reverse complement.
TATTATCTACTATCATAACATCGAGACCTCCAACTTCCCCAAACTACTATTAGGTACAGTATTTTTTTAATTCAACTATCCTTTGTTTAGTACTCATTAGATGTTTTCTTTTTTAACTTTGCTCCCCCATTGATTCATGTCTTGTCTTTTGCTGTTGGTGTTTACTTAGCTCTGAACCAAAGTGAGGCTTTCAAACAAGAGCACTGAGTATAAAATATAAAATGTAATGAAAGTTCTTGGGTGTTAGGGATCGAGGCTTGTAGAACTCAGATGAATCAAACTATTGAACAAAAATTGCGTTCTCACTGCTGGCTCGTCCAATACAGCAGCTTGGTGACCTATGACACTCGACGTACCCTCTGGTGTCATTTTTGCATAAAACTGAAGTCAATGACTAACATTTACTAAACTTGCATAAATAAACTGTTAGGGAATAATTCTCCTAGATATCCACCTTTTGCCCTTTGACGTTTATGACCAACCCTGACGTCTGTTATCTCCCTTAAGGAAGGGGCTGCTTCAGCCATATGTTGTTGTTACCAGTTTATGACCGGGCAACTCTCGGTCACAAATGGTTTATTGTTGTGGGTACGCTGGAACACTTCCTTCTTGGTGCTTGTGGACTCCAAGGTGTGAAATCTTCGAGGCCATAAGTGTCAGACGCAAGTAATTCAGTGTTCCCAGCTGTTTAGTCTATCTCCTCAAATATGTTGATTGCTCTCTCTGAACCAGTTAAAAGGTCTATCGAGAGAGAGGCTCTTGAGAATTGACGTGGCAACTGTACCGTGCAGTCAGAACCTCTGACTCCAGATTTGTTTTGTGAATTCTCCGGCCGAAGCTCTTAAATAAACCATCAGTGTTTGACATCAAAGCTCCAGCTCTCCCTGTGTCTCCTTCCTGAGTCGGTGACTCCCACTGCATTGCTACACAGAAGTTTCCCCCACATAACCTACTTTGTAATTTAAGTTAAATTAAAAAGATACTTAAACCCAAACAATACATTATTTCAAACGTAGTTGTTGCCATAACCTAACGAAGGAGTAATGCAACACACTCAACTTACATAACGTCTTTAAATTCCGTCACTTGATTAATGCAAAGTTGGATTACTCTGTTTTGAGGTAAATATTTTCTAGTGGAGCCTCGCAGCGGCGATACCACACTAATTGCGCCGCATAAACGCATAGGTGCGCCGCATTTGCGGCTCCCCCCCCCCCCAGATGAGGCCCCCTCCGCGAGGTGAGGCCCCCTCCGTAAGGTGAGGCCCCACGCAGTCTGCATGATCGGCCTGTAGGGAGGGACGGCCCTGGTGTCTGCCATCAAGTTCCAGCTCTCCCGTGTTATCATTGTATTTCGAGTCCTTGCTCTAGAAATGTCCTTTACACTCGGCACTTTGAAGTTTATATTGTACCTCAATGCGTCAAAAAGTGACTGCAGATGGTCCCGACCAAGGACTATAAGGGACGAGTTGGGAGTGAGAATGTCTTGACTATGAAACTGACCTTAGGCACCTCTTTCACCTCTGAGTTAAGAACTGAAGAATACATCAAATTACACAAGCTCTTCACAATTACACAATTATAATCGTTCTTGGTGAAAGGTTTCTGTGTTTTTTTACAATAATTTATTTCTTACTTTTTCCTCCTTTTGTTATATAAAAAATAATAATTATCCGTTATGAACAGTGAAAACTAATACAATATAATGAAGTATCCCCATAGCAACGGTGAAGTTAATTAGGACATACTTTGTATTTGTTCAGATTTTTTATTGCTTCTGTAATGATCCCTGTGGTGCTGCTCTAAGACTTGCCCTCCTCTAAGACTTGCCCTCCACACGCATCATTAATAGTCTTCTGTGTTTGCATAGACAGTCTCTGTGTTTTATTATTGCACGAACAGCAATGAAACTTCTAAATCGAAACTCATGAATTGGTTCCATTGACTCACACGCTGCCACTATTGTTGGGGTATAGATGGTCTTCTCATCTTCTCAAAGAATATTATATTAGTGGTCTTTTCTGGATTAAATGAGATTGCCTTAAAATCTGACACTGGTCAGATACATATTTTGTCGTATAGTGTTATTTCAACACAAGGCAATTCAAAGTGCTTTACAAAAATGAAAAACATTAAGAAATAGTGCAACGGAAACACATTATAAGATGGCATTTAAAAACAGTCATTAAAAAGCAAAGAGAATAAAATAAACATAGAACAAGCTAATATAGAATAACACAGGTATGAAATACATGAATAAAAGTTACAGTGCAGTGTGAGATATGAATAGTTCAGTTAAAAGCAGTGGAAAAAATAAAAGTCTTGAGCCTGAATTTAAAAGTAGTAAGAGTTGCAGCGGACCTGCATGTTTCTGGGAGTTTGTTCCAGATATTTTGATTATAATAACTAAACGCTGATTCTCCATGTTTAGTTCTGGGGACAGAAAGCTGTCCCAAAAGACAAAAACAAGAACTGAAATGATGCTAACACGGAAAACATCACTCAAAAAACATCAATTGAACCATGTCTTTATGTCATTTATGAAAAGTAACACAGACTTTAACAAGTGCATCAAATAAATTACTCAAATCCAGTTTCAAAAACACTGATAAGTCCTCTGATATTAGCCATCTGGAGTTGGTTTATTTATGTTTTTGGCTCGTCCAGTGAAGTGCTGTCCTTCTTTGATCCCTGCTAATTCTCCTCAGCCCTGCTGATCTACTGGGTGCTGGCTTTCATCATGAAGACCATCAAGTTTGCCAAATACACCGAGCATGGCATCGGCCCCCGGCAGCTACGCTACTGCATCACCGGACTGCTAATGCTGCTGTATGGACTCCTATTGGCTGTGGAGGTCAATGTCATCCTGGGAAGGGTGAGTGTCTGTGTGTTTTCTTGTGTGTGAAGTCATATGAATGTGTCCTGTATTAAAGCTTTATTCACCTTTAGTTTTAATCTGACATACTAACGTCTTCAATAGCCAGTGATCAGTAAAGCTTCCCAGGATGAGATAAACATTTGATGATGCAATGATGCTACATTATGTTTTACATTTTCACCAATGTTGTTTGGAAAGTTATTTTTATGTTGTTATTGTGACGAATGTTGCAACTAATAGTGAAGGAGACCTGAATTACTGTACCAAAATATATGGCTGATTTCCAAGATTTTCAAAAATACAAGATTAGATGTCAGGGGATCACTCAAGTAATTTCGCATCATTCTGTGTGAACAATATATATCTGTAAACAATGTCACATGAATCCATCCAATAGTTGTTGATATAATTCCGTCGGGAACAAAGGGCTGACTGACAGCCCAACATGCTTTTAGCAATGCTTAAAAAACACAAACTTAAATAAAAAAGGCATAAAAAATAAGGCAAGAAAATCAACACACCTGAATCACAAAAGGAAGGAAATGAAGGTCAGATCCCTTGATGAAACTGAACTGACAATAACAGCCTCTGCCCTCTTATCTGGCTCGTACACTGTTTAATGTGCCAGCCCACTAAACAGTGTCTGGAATGTGATCAACAATATCTTAAAACTGATGTTGGAGCAGTGGCATCTAAAGGTCTGTTGTATTGATTGCACAACACAGAGATCGTGGTCATAACTTTTCCTTAGACATTTCCTGTTATCAAACCCTTTCTGACGCCACTGAGAAAATGTCAGACTCGTGTACCCTTTTCCCCTGGAGAATTTGGTATGTGTTTGAATCTGTTAACCTCTGCACTGAGAACACATCTGTTATTGAATCTCGTTCCTCAGGGTGAATGGCAGAGGAAGGGATTCTCCCATCATGCACTGCACTCTGTTGAAGCAAAGACTCTGCCAATTTCTACTGCATCATAACTTTAAAGTTCATTTCAAACTATCTCTTTTGTATTAATTAAATTGTTTAAAATGTTACATTTCTTTGTGAATTAATGTTACAATGATCAATAATCACTTTTTTAATAATCCAGTCTAAACTTTACTCTTCCATCCCAAAATACTGCTAATCCCCCAAATTCTCCAATGAAATCTGATTTATTTCATACACTACAAAACGTAATTCTGCAAAACATTATTATTTCAGATCTTAAACCAATTTCAAACAAAATATCATGGGACTTTTGGTATAATGAAATAATTATAACTTGTTAATAACCAGTATCTGGACCTATTCTGTGCTAATTTCCCTAAATCTAAAGTTGTGTGCACCACATCTATTATTCTCCTTTTCTTCTATTCTGTTCAGCCTAATTGTTATAAAAGTACAACATATAAAAAGCTTTGCCAAGATTTGGCAATTGTCATAGTGACATCAGGCAACCTGTTATTGGTCCACAATAGAGACCAATTATTTTTCCTGCCAACTATAATTAATCCCACTAAAAACTGTGTGTACTCCATAGAACATGCCAGGGAGGAGCTAATGTTATATTCCATTGAGGGTTTAATCAGCGGTTGCACGTGTTCATCTTATCCATTTTACAGGCCCCTGCATGGGAAACAGTGAGTCTAATAGTCAAACTTGTCTGTCTTCCCTTCTTTTCTCACAGCGCTACATGTGTTACGCTGACCCCACAGAGGTGAAGCCCCCCGAGGACCTCCAGGACCTGGGTGTTCGTTTCCTTCAGCCCTTCGTGAACCTGTTGTCCAAAGCCACCTACTGGTGGATGAACACTTTTATTACAGACGCTCACAGACGACCCATCGACCTCAAGGTCATCGGGAAGCTGCCCATCGCCATGAGGGCCCTCACCAACTACATCAAGCTACGCAAGGCCTTCGAGGACCAGAAGGTGAGTGCCCCGGCCAACTGGTGCGTGGTTCATCTTTACTTCTTTCTAGAGAGAGTGCTGTATAGTGCTGGAATCCATTTAGCCCAATGACCAGTGCAAAAGGCAGCCAATTTAAGATTGCCTTGAGATATTTTTAAACATAGTCGATGTGTTTGATGTCAGATCTGAGGCTTTGCAACTGAAATCAAAAGCCTCACTCTGTTTGTTGCGTCATTGGTGCTGAATGGATAGTCGTGGATGTATCATGCTCTGGTGCAGATTGCAACAGAAAGCAACAGAATATGATGTGTATGTTGGAAAAAAAAATGGATTAAGGGAGTATTCATATATTGGCGTTTTCTCTATGGCTTGTCGTTTTCAGTCCAAAGCAAAAGCATGTTTTAAACGAAGAGCAAAGCAAAAATCTGCATGTGAAGTTTTCTTTGCTGTTTGACGATAGCATACTCACACAAACCAGATCATAAAACAAGGAGTAAACTACTGAATGTGGTGATTATCATCAAGGGATCAACTTGGATTTTCCACTCACAAACAAATAAAAGGATTTGAAGATGTACGTAAGAGCCTGTGTTCTGAGTGCAGCTCCTCATGGACGACCTCCCCACCTTTCTGATTCTATTGGTTATTTGAGCTGTCATTTTGTGTGTGTAATGTTGGATTGCTGTCTCAGTCTGACATGTGCATAACCTGATCTGGGAATTTACAACGTTTTCATTTTCTTTTCTTTTTTGTAATGCAGCTGTCTAAAGAGACACTGATCTCTGTCCTGTGATGACTCAGCGCTGGCTGAACTGGGACTATTAAACTCTAGTCAGACGTCACAGAGATGAAAAGTGGAAATATTGTGTCTTTAAGGGTTTCTTTTCACAATCAAAAGACATGCAGCTTAGTTAAAACTGAAACTTTAAATGATGACACGGTCTTTGATATACTTCCCTCTCATCCATTGCATGATACTTACCCCCCTTCAACTCTTAGCTGGTATGGAAAACGGATGGTTGGATGCTGGACAATACAAACAAGAATTTAATGCTTGAATGAAATTAAAATGAAATTAAATCTTAGTGCCTTTAGATAAAAGCTACAAAAAAGTTTCCCTTTGAGTTTATCCTCAATGCTTTTCATGCATGTACCTACTAATGCATGCGAAATGTATTAGCTGCTGCTTTTAACAAACAATGCTTCCTCCTATATAGGCATGAAATATTGACGCTTTGTTAGTCCCTTCTCTTCTTTTTCGCAAAATTGAAATACAGGCTAGTTTGCAGTTCAGCTGTTTGAAATTCATGGTTAACGTTAATTATGTTCTGGAGAGGCGCACACAAATGCTTCTGTCCTTTCTGTTTTTTTCCACACTCGTCCCAAGGCAGTGTGCTTCCAGTCTTTTAAAAATCAGTCCAAACTGGGGTAGTTTTCTCATTACATATAATTGTTCCTTCTTTTGTTCTTGCCTCTCTTTCGGTCTCCGTTACGGAGCACGTGTCAGGGGTTGGAGGTGAAGGGCCTCTTGTCCTGGGTCGCTGTTTTCCAGTGTTTGGAAGGTCACAGAGATTCGTCACTGCTGCATGTGCGTCCGGTGTGAACGCAAACCCACTTACTTCCGCCAGGAGAAAGGATGAGAGAGATTTAGAGATCCCAGTGGATAAGTGGTTGGGGGGGGGATTAAAGGGGAGCATGGAGGAGGCGGGTCATTCCCATTCCACTGTGAACGTGGTGTCATCCCGACCCCCGGGGGGGGTGAAAGAACTGCATGGGAAGCTAGTTTCACTTTGTGTGTGTGAAAAGGAAATGTCCTCCTTCCTTTTCGTCTGAACCCAAGGTGGAAAGGGATTGTGTGTGTGTGTGTGTGTGTGTGTGTGTGTGTGTGTGTGTGTGTGTGTGTGTGTGTGTGTGTGTGTGTGTGTGTGTGTGTGTGTGTGTGTGTGTGTGTGTGTGTGTGTGTGTGTGTGTGTGTGTGTTTATGTGACGTGCACAGTGACCCATTTCTGTAAATGACCTAGTCACACGCACACACATGCACACACACACACACACACACACACACACACACACACACACACACACACACACACACACACACACACACACACACACACACACACACACACACACACACACACACACACACACACACACACACACACACACAAACACACAGTGAGGATGTGGGAGTGTTTACTGCACCAGGACAGTCCAGATGTTTTCCTCTGATCATTGCAAACTCACTCGAACAAGCTGTTGTGTTGTTTTTTATAGTAATATAACATTTGAATGAGTAGCTCTACCAGTCTGCCTCGACTTTTTGATGATCATTTTTACAGTTATAGATCTTATCAAGTAGGTGGTCTGAGCTCTACTGTGAAACTATATTAATCACCAGTCACGTGACGCAGCAGTCGCAGTGCGGAGCAGTGTTGGGTGTAACGCGTTACAAAAGTAACAGAGTTACAGTAGGCTAATCTTGTATTACTTTTTGCTGTAACGAAGTAATGTAACGCATTTCTAATGAAATTTGGGTAATATACTACTGTACCTGTTACAATTCTCAGTAACGCAGTTACAACACATTTACACACAACACAACACAACCCGAAATTAAATGCTGTTTTGTTTTTTAAGAATTCATCAACATCGCAAGACATTCCGACACCAGAGAAAAATTGTGGGGAAAGAACCCCCGACAGGCTGATCTTGATGAGCATGAAGGGTGTTCTTTTCCCCATAATGACCAAGCCGCTGCACATTATCCCGCTTATTACACGGCCAGATACTAAGCAAACTAACGACTTGACTCCCAATATTAATTGAAATGATTTTATTGACTTAAAATGCCGTTCCACGGCGCACCAACGGCTGGAACTGCGACAACAACAACTTTACGGCAGCATTGGCCAACTCTGTTAACAGTTTATGATCCACTAACAAGTCCTTAAACACTGCAGAGCCCACATCGTGTTCCTGTTAGTGTTTACTTCCTGTCTGCCTTCTTCTGACGATTTATCTGACGTTCAGCGCTCCATCTTTTAACCTCTTTTCCTTTCTCTTTCTTGATCCTCCTTAGCAACGGCCATTATAGTCCCTGACAGTGGTCTGTACTACTGTATTAACAATACGTGTCACGTGTTCTGAATTCAGAATCGAGTATTCAACTAAGCCGTGTAATAAAAGTTGTTAGTAGCCTTAAGGGCCTACACAGTTGCTGCATTAAACTACATTTTAGCATTTAAAATGCCTAGCCATTATTTTGCGGTTATTTTGGTGAAAGTAACTCAACAGTAATATAAAAGTAGTGTAAATCATTACATTTCAGAGACAGTAATATTGTAATGTAACTTATTACTTAAAAAAGACAGTAATAAGTCATATGTACTGTATTACATTTTGGAAGTAACTTGCCCAACACTGGTGGGGAGGATGGACGCCCAGAACTTGATCTGATTTTGCAGGTTTTTGTTGCAGTAGTGGAGCAACTCTTAAAGTGGACCTATCATGCTATATTATAATAATATAGTGTAGGACCATACCTATATAAGGCATATTTATACTTCTTTTTTTTTCAAAATACCAAACAGATCATGCATTTTAGCCATGCCTCATTTCGCTCAATTTGCACTTTTTTAGCCCTGTTTTTGCAAGGGCTGATTCTGTGAGAACAGCACCACCTACAGGCCTGGCATATGTACTACAGCGTCTCCAGCGCTTTCGAACGGCAATGGCCGTGACTGTCTCCTCCTGACTGGTGGAGTTGGCCCAATAGCCGTAGCGCCACCGTCCTGACGTCAGGACAGTTTTCAAATCTGGATCAGTCTGTATCAGATCCGTTGCAGCCCCTTTTTTAGAGATTTGGGTATGGAGGAAAATAGAGAGGGTTGTGTTTTCTGACGCTTGGTGAGTTCCCTGGAACACCGGGGACACATATTCATGTATAAAAGACGTACAAAAGTGCATTTTGCATGATAGGTCCCCTTTAAGTAAAAGTGTCATTTTAGCTTTTATGATCAAACAATTACCTGATGCGGCTCTGTCATAAGCCTGTTTTGTCGAAACTAGTTTTTTTCTTTAGTTATACTGCCAGTATCTCCACAGAATATTGGTTGTGTTTAATGTTTGGTGCAGGAAGAGAAATAACAAACCCATTTACTCCTAGCTTCACTGCATCCTTTTCATTACACCAAAGTACTAATGTAAATGTTCTGATAGTTAAGGGTTTAATGTGTAAATGTAATTCTGAGAATCCTTGAAAGTAGATGTATGCCTATAGCTGCCTTCAGCAGATGACATGAAGAGCCCGATGTGGTTAATTTCTCCTGAATGTTTTCCACCTTTTGTTTTTGTCTTCCCTCAGAAGCCTCAGGGCTCAGCCATCCAGGGACCAAAGTTGATCTGGCAGGCATTGAGGAAAGCGTTTGGCAGACCTCTCATCCTCAGTATCACATTTCGCTTCATGGCCGACCTGCTGGGCTTCGCCGGCCCTCTCTGCATCTCTGGCATCGTGCACCACATCAGCAAGGACAACCGCACCATTCAGCCGCCGGTGAGGGCTCAACAACTCTGCCATGCACATGATAGGGAAGCATAACATAAAACAACACAACAGTGGGCAATATAACTTGTATAACTTTGTATATAAGCTGCTGAATTTGTTTTTTACTCAAGTTTTCATTTGCAAAACCAGTCTTTACCTGCTTGCTCTCATATTCTTATCCTCACCTGCTGTCTTTTTGCCACAATAATATTCCGCTACTTTCTGCCTCAATAGTTCAATATCTTAAGTATTTCTGCTTAACATTACACATACATGTCTAAATAAACTGCTCTAAAAGTAAATGTAGGTATTAAAAAGAATCCTTGTTTATCATATATTAACAGCTTCATCAGAACTGTGTAAAACACCCACTCCAAACGAGTGAGATAATATAATAATATCATGTGAAATAAACAAATCAATTTTAACCTTGGCAAGAAATGGTGTGTTCATGTTAGATTTTATTTATTTAACCTTTATTTAACTAGTGTTAAATAGCCTTGTGGCTATTTCCTTTTAAAATATGTTTCAAAGATATCACACCAAAGAACCACAAGGGTTCAAATAGAGCCCATTGCTCAGTATAAAAAAATAAATTGAAGAACTAAATATGTTCATGGCCTTTTATATTCCTTTTTCAAATAGGTATCATATTTGGCTTCACTTTCAATTCAACACCAGGGATATTGGCAGTGACAGAATATATTTCAGGCGCTGAAGTTGTCCCTGTTCACAAATAAATGTCATTAGAGAGTGTCGCCTGTCGTGTAGTTTGCCAAAGTTTCAGAATAACCTGCAGCGACATGTCGTTCAATTTGACCTGTGAGACCATAACACTTATGTGCTTCAGCAGAATGTGCGTAACATAACCTGGACTTTAGAGTTCTGTGTAAAAATGAACTCTTTTTGGTACAGCCTGTTGATGTTGGGTTGACAAAAATAAACAGAACTGATGAAAGGATTGAGAAACAGACAAACACAGCTTCAGCAGACATGACAGATTCACTACATGGCTTCTTCCTGCCTCTTAAAGGTCACTATGAACGTTTGATGAGACATTTATGATGCCTCTATCTCTCCCAGGTGACATGACACATTGGTGTACTAATTGAATTATTGTCAAATATTAATGAGACTTATTGCTGCTGAAGCTGTCTCAGTTTCTTAGCTACCACAATAGGACACACTGCAATATCAGACTACCACAGACAAGTCTAAGACTAAGTCACATTCACTCGAGCCAGTGGAATTGAAAACGATAATTGAATAATGGAAAAAAGACTCGCCAGGCAATCAAATACTGATAATAGGCCTGTTTGTGAAATTGTCACAATTTAAACCAACAAGGGTAGCAGCATGGTGTTTCGGGGTCAAACTAGCAGTGGGATGAGAAAGACAGCAGATAAAGTGGATGTTAAGATCAGGCACATATCTAATTAATAATTTGTAATCCCTCCTGAGTGAATGATATCTACCTGATTAATTCATTCATCTTTGAGGGAGATACTGTATCTGTCTCTTGTAACCTAGCCACGTTTTTATTTGGTCTCCAGCTCACACAACACATATCTCTGAGGGCTCCACTTCACTTCAGTTAGAATGCAATGTTGTAGCCCGCTGTGAAATGAAAATGATGCATTTTAAATTGTCATCTTGACTTCTGAAGTGAACAGGAACAATTTTAGTTGAAAGTCATTACAGACAGTGTCAACACAATCCTGCAGAGTTCAGCTTGTGTGATTGACCTTGTTGTGATCCCTTCCTGACAAACAATGATAAACTGGTCGATACCACTATCTTCCCCTCTCCGTTCCTCTCTGTGTTGGCAGACGAGTTTGCTGGGTATCTATTTCATTTCCTCCAAAGAGTTTCTGGAGAATGCATATGTGCTGGCTGTGCTGCTGTTCTTCGCCCTGCTCCTTCAGAGGACCTTCCTCCAGGCCTCATACTATGTTGCCATTGAAACGGGCATCAACCTACGCGGGGCCATTCAGGTAGAGGAAACTTCATTTAATGTATAACAGCCAAAACTGATTATTCTCGTCTACTGTTTGTCCACATGGTTGTTTTGTTGGTTTTCTTCCCTAGACAAAAATCTACAACAAGATCATGCGTCTGTGCACCTCCAACATGTCCATGGGAGAGTTAACCGTTGCTCAGATCTGTAACCTGGTGGCCATTGATACCAACCAGCTCATGTGGTTCTTCTTCCTCTGTCCTAACCTGTGGGCCATGCCTGTACAGGTGAGAAATGTCTCCTTTTTTTTAAATGACTTTATGCAACTTCCATGTGTTTTCTCTGTTTGATTAGGCACATGTGTGCACAGTGGCGGCTGGTGGAAAATATTTTAGGTGGGGCTGTGGAAATGGTGATCAAACAATACTAGGGGGCATTTTTTGGAGAAAAGACCCCCTAAATTACAGTACTTATCCAAGACCAAGACCCAACTCCTATTATATTGTTCTTTCTTGTTTTTTATTTCTGTGAGGCTTACTCTCGTACTGTATCATTGTCTTTCTTGTTATGTCGGTTTTTGAAAATGTACAAAATGGTTACAAGTATATATATATATTCACTCTGGGCGTCAATGGTGACGTGGGGTGGGTATTGTGAGGCTAATAGAGAATACTTTTCTAATAGAGAATACATCAGTTAGGAAGTAGGTAAGGGAAAACTATAAATATATATAATGATAAAAGTATAATTATGTTCTGGAGAACAGAACATAATTATACTTATCCAAGACCAAGACCACATGCACTGAGGCAAGACCCTGAGTATTCATGTGTTCCTATGGCTTCACTATGTATGGCTAACACTGCAACCCCCCCTCCCAACTCCTATTATATTGTTCTTTCTTGTTTTTTATTTCTGTGAGCCTTACTCTCGTACTGTATCATTGTCTTTCTTGTTATGTCGGTTTTTGAAAATGTACAAAATGGTTACAAGTATATATATATATTGCCAAAACAATTTTGAACGTATACAGTACATGGTTCAGAACATTATTAACATTGAGAAATGATTGCAAACATTACAAATGTAAAGTTTAAATTGACAGTTTTCTGACGAAACTGCGGTAGAAATGTGCAAATCTTTGACATTATTTAACTTTTAGCCAATTTGAGTTAAAACATAGATACAATTGACTAACATATCTTAATATAGAATTCCGCTCTTGTGGGCAGCAATGCGGATACAAAGCTGCAGTGCAAACAATAAGGTGGAGACAGCGTTATGGTCTGCATTTACATTGCATATCATATTTTAATTTTGATATGCAGAGGGGTGAAGGCGTGCATGGTATCTCAGTGATATGAATAGTCTTTTTTGTGCTCCCTGTGGTGTCCTCAGAGGAATGTGATGAATAATTCGGAAGTTCATATTGCAGTCATCGCACCAACTCACAGGCCCACATATGCTCACCCACCCTTCCAACACACCAGCAGCCAAAGTTCCAGGAATATGCACATACATAAATACAAAGTTACACACATGTTGACACGTTCTGAATACATCTTTACGAAAATAGGCATTAAATGCTGTGTATTAGAGCTGGAGCTGCACGCTGTAATGGCCACCCACTGAAGTCTAGGGCTGTGAAATTTCACAAGTTGCTCCTCTGAATGGAAACTCTCGGAAGTTATTTGACAGAACTTTTCTTCAAAGACATATTTGATGGTGTTTAAGTCTGCAGATGGAAGAGGAAGGAAGTGAAAGAGAGGAAGAAGGAGCAGGGGAGTGGAGATGAACAGATAAAAAAACATGGTTATTTGGTTGTGAAGCAAACGCTCAATTGTAAAAATGTCCGCCGGCTGACGTGAATATCAAACATTAAATGCACATGACCAAACTATTCTTTAATAAATGATGTTCCGTTCCAAAAGCATTGACAAAAATCCCAACGCACCCATGCCTTACAGTATGACTTCTGGTGATGTTAGAGGGGGGGGGGGGGGGGGGGGGGGGAAGGACAATTTCAGGCTTAAAAATATGAGAAGACTGATCAATACCTCCATAACAGCAGTGTGGTTAGCTATGAATCTTCCAAAACTTCCAAACACCTTGTCCTGGACATAGTTTCTACAGCATAAACTGTGCTAACAAGCTGAGATTCCACAGATTCTAGAAATATAAGTATCATCACTGAGCGATCAGAACTCGCGACAGGGGAAGCAAATACAGACATCACACGACGTAGCTTTAGGTAGCAAAACACGGAGATATGCTCACCTTTTGCAGAATAACAATTCTGATCAAAAATGAGAAAAACGCAGCTGAAGGTTAATCCATAGGTTAATCCAATGTGTCTGTCACTTTGAAAAAGTCCAGAGTGTATGACAGCTTCCTGTTTTGTCTCCTTGGATACGAGTCCAAACAACTCACAGACTGCACCGGGCGCTCACGTAGGAGCCCTGTGACCATCAGATTTGACGACGCTGATTGGCTGAAATTATGTTTCGGCGGCATAGTTTAAAGATAGCAACAGTTGGCTTCTGCTGCACTTGCTGCACTCTCGTCTGGGCGCTGTGCATAGCGCCCAGACGAGAGGGAGTAATGATACACGGGCAAGGCCAGGCAGGAAACATGTGACTTATCAGTAACTTTAGACATCGTAACACAATTTTAAACGAGATTTTATTGTAGATTATACATTTTACTGATACCAATTATATAATATTTACCTTGTTTATTAAAAATAAAAATAAAAAATATATTTTTTAAATATATATTTTTTTATTTTATTTTTATTTTATTTTTTTTATGTGGGAAGAGGGGGGGCGGCGCCCCTAGCGCCCCTATGGGCCGGCCGCCACTGCATTATAAAACAAGTTTTACATTGTGTCGCCATGTATTACGTTACCTCAGTTTGTCAGAATCAGAATAAGAATGGGGTGCATACATAAAAATAAAACAAAAATTAAAAACACAGATAGAAAACTATTTGAAGAAAACTATAATAACATAAAGAAAAAATATAAAAAACTAGAAAATGCATTGCAATGACTTTGTTGGAAACTTGAAAGTGAAATGTTAAACTGGAAGAGTAGGGAAAATAGTGAAGAAGCTTAATATTTAAAAGAAAAGGTTTTAAAAAAGTATAAACAACAACATGTATAGCCTCAATGTCCTGAAATAGTTGAATGGTTTCTGTAGCTGAAAGTAGGCTCAAGGAGTTAGATATTAAATGTAAGTAGTAGTGAATGAATGTTTACAAACACCTGTGTGTGTAAGCCCAGAGATCAAAGGTTTCCATGGAGATGTGCTGTGAAAGGAGAGCCTTTCCATTTGTTCTGAATGAGAGATAAACCTCTTGCATTTCTAACTTTTGTTGAAAAAAAATAATACAAACCTCCAGTGTTTGTGTGTGCGTGTACCAGTCTGTCTGTGGGCGTGTCTGCTCTGATTAGATGATGTCACTCAGGTTTGTGGCCCCAATCTGCCCAGCAACACCATGGTTGCCAACTGCAGCACTGAGTCCCATTAAGAATGCATTGAGGATTATATCTGACAATTTTGCCACCTGTTCAAAAACTATGCCTATCAAAATATTACCAGACCGTGAGCATCAGGGAACCCCAATGAACTGATATATGTTTGTTTTTTTAGGTTTTGTGTGTAAAATGTGGAGATGGGAGCAGTTTGTTTAAAGTTTACTTTAAAAGATCCGGAAATGCGTTTTCTAGTTAGATTCTTCTGTTTTTCTTTAATCTTCTTCTTATTTCAACCAATATTTTGCCGTCCGATAACTTCCGCCTACTTTCAGCTACAGAAACCATTCAAATATCAAAATATTCCGTTTTTTCAGCACATGATGGGAAACTTTCAACAGTTTCAAAAATATTTTATACTTTTTGAAATATTCAGCTTTTTAAACTCTTTTTTTAACATGTAACTCAATGGGAGGAACCTTCAAATCCTCTTTTACCTACACCTTGCGCCAAATGCTACTCCTTCCACATACCTTCAGCTAGAGACTTCATTCCAACTTTAAAACGGTCACAAGACATTCATCTATAAAACTTATTTCTTCAGATTTTTGATATCTTTTACACTTTTTGAAATATTTAACTTAGTTTGGAGCTTGGTAAAGAGGCCTTCTTCAGATTTTAATTTATGACACCCAGTACTGTATAATCAATGTTGTTTTTCATACTGTATAGTATTAAGTCCTCAGGAGAAATCAGTAGGAACAAATCAGGAAAATGCTCTTTCAGCAAACCCTAGTCGTAAGTTAGTTTCTCAAGGAGATCCAGTGTCCTTGGAAACCTGTAGGATTCTGTTTCAGAAACTTCATTTTGTTTCTTTATTATTTCTCTATTTTATATTAGATTTGACATTGCTCTATTTGAAAATGTTCTTGTGAACTGTACCTGCTGTTAGTTTTCTCCACTCTCACCATTATAATT
Source organism: Trematomus bernacchii (assembly GCF_902827165.1). NCBI lineage: Eukaryota > Metazoa > Chordata > Actinopteri > Perciformes > Nototheniidae > Trematomus > Trematomus bernacchii. The sequence continues at coordinate 9,977,523 of NW_022987714.1, read as the reverse complement.
TAATCATATCCCCTTTATGACATGCAGCTGCAGCATATTGTTCATCATGTATAAAGTAAGTAAGTGCAATGCCGGTCAAGTGCATAGCAATCAAAGCTCTGGTCAAGCAGCAAATAGCTTTCACAACTCAGAAATACAACAAAAGCTGTGTTTGAAAAGCGAAAAAGATGACTTGAATATTGACAGCAAGTCTTCAAAGAACATTGACATTGAAAAAACTGTCAGTTATTTCTTTAGCACTCGTACGGTGGTTTTGTTTGCTGCAAAATGAAAAAGTATTTCACGATCGAATGTTCTCTTTCGTATTGACGTATTATAGCACTGAGGCTCTTCTGTTTCTTCTGACATTTCTTCTGGTTTATGTTGGCAGCACATGCTGGGTTTGGAGATAAGTATACTCTATAGTATATAGCAAGAAGCACTGAGTCTGCTGGGACTCCCAGCAGCTTCTACTGAAGCCTTCCGAGTAAATCGCCAGAACACAGACACTTCCTCATCTCCACATGTTTTATTTTGTGTTGCCATAAGTTAGTCTCTCTGCGTTTGTGCGCTGGGCGAATGCTAATGCTAATAATGCTAATGCGAGGATAATAAAATGGCGGCTCTACAAAACATTTCAGAGTTGTACGGGGCGTGGTTTGCAATTCGCCCAGCCAATCAGAATTGGGGCACTTTTTTCCTCCAGGAAAGTACCATCTCTCAGCAGGCACTAAAAATGGGGGTAAAAGTTCCCGGCACTAAGTACTCTTTTTGGTGTGAACCCGACATAAGGGGTACTAACGGAACTAAACGCGAAAAGTACGGGGAAAAGTACTCCGGTGTGAACGCGGCTTATATGTCAAAAACAAAAATATACAAGGAATAATCCTTGGGCCCAAAACACAACTTGCATAATATTTGTTAAAAAATAAGTAAGTCAACACATGTGCAGATTCATTTTTCCTACTGTCATCATTACTTATGGACATAAGTTCTAAGTTTCTCCATTTCAATGATTTATGAAGACATAGTAGAACTACTATGAAAACATCCAATTTGACACATTTGTGGTTAGCTATGGTTTCTTATCTGTGTCATTGGAGGTATTTCAAAAACAATAATATCCCATTGGCTGTCAATGTTAATGTCTAAATGATAAACACTTTTATGGTACTTTCTCATCTGGGCAACTTAAACTGTCAGCAGAAATATGAGAATGTTTAATTCATCAATAAACAGACACCCACATTAGGTTATACACCGACTGTGTTTCTCCCCTCAGTAGCTGTATAACATAGAGCTGAATTAGTATTCTCCATCTGTACCTGCATGTCTGCCCCAAACTGTGAATAAATCCAATGTGCAAACGGCCTCAGTGAAAAAGGAATATCATAGCATTAGCAGGTGCCATTGTAATTTATGTGACTGCTGATTGTAATCTATAAAAGCAACTGTTCTTTATCAGTCAAGTCAGTAAATACCTTTTTTCAGTTTTTGCACAGCAGATATTTGGACTTCTCATAGCAGAAGCACAGGTAAACACATTTCGTGTCTCAGTGTCTCAGTGATCCTTGTCATTGAACCAGCATGCCTACTACCAGGATCCGGGAACATGCTCACCAAATGCTGCTGTTTTTTATGTTATCTGTTACATCTTTGCTTTTCCTGCCACGACAAGCCAACATGTCTGCTGAAAAAGGCCTTTTATGTATCAAAGGCTCAGTAGACATGAGCTGCCGGCTTATTTAGCTCATGTGGTGTGTAGAAGAAAAACACAACTACTTTTGCTCACATTCATTTAGTTTTCCAATTTCAAAAGTCTGTCAGACTTTAATGATCATTACATTGGAAGTTGCTGGAGAAGAAATTGGATATAAAGGGTTTTAAAATGATTTTTGCTTTAGCTATAAATTGGATTAACACGATGTTTGGTAAAGATAAAAGAGACAGTTTGGCATTGACTTTTTGGCACTATCAACAACAGGTTTTACAAAAATATGTCTGTACTTTACGTTTTGTTTTAATCCAGAAATGTCAGTATGCTAACATGCTAAACTAAGAGGATGCAACATTATATCTGCCAATGTTTAGCCCGTTTGTTCGTCACTATGAGCATGCTAGCACTGTTAACATTTAACTCAAAGCACCACTCTTCTTATTAAATATAGCCGCTAGCATTTCTGTAGACTCTTAAACCTGTTATATAATGGGTACATTTTCCTCAGGGACTATTTCCCAAAAGGGTTGCAGCAGAGTACAGTAGTCATTGAGGTAATTGCAGTTAGGAAGCCATTAGGAAGTACAGTATGTTACTGTATTTAGTGTGAAGCTTTTTACAACCCACACTGACAGACACTGCATGGGGGTTGGTGGCTCCAAAGCTGCACATTGCAATGCTGAGTCCCCTGGTTACATAATGCTCATTCCTACGAGGCAGCCACTGTAAAAAAAAAAGGTGTTACTTTTTACAGAGAATCTCAAATCACATCCCGCTGTTTTTCTGCCCATCACCTTCCTCATCCCCAGTAGCACAAATGATCCTGTGACAGATGAAAGTGAGGGCGTGTGAAAGTGTGAAATGTCACATCCATCACCATCTGGTTCTGCGTGTCCTGGGGATTTCTGGACCTGGCATGTGTTCAGCGTGATTCCAGAGACGATGGGTGGCTGATAATGGGCCAAGGACAGGGAGACATGACTCATCTCTGTCGTAAACTAGAAGGGAGACTCATTGTATGCGGAGGATGAAAAAAGCATTCATAAATATTTGAGTTTGATCATTCTTAATTCATTGTTCAATTACTGACTATGTTGGAGTCGTGTATTTGGAATCCAGAACCTTTCTGAAGTGTGCTTCTTTGCATGTTTCTTCAAAGCAAATGTATAAACATAGTTAAGAAATTATGTTTCTGTGGAAGGCTTTTGTCATTCTCTGTTAACAGGTATTTAAAATGGTTTAACCCTTGTGTGGTGTTCATATCTTTGTTATTCAGCCAGTGTTCGTGGGTCTGGTGGACCCGCTGCCTTTTTGGGCTTCAATTCAACACAATCAAACTATTTGATGTTAAAATACTCAACAGATGTTTACTTCATCCCAATTACAAGCAATATAAACAGTATATATGGTTAATATTTGCATTTGTTAGATCACATTAATGAATTAAAGTGCTACTCGTTTTTTTGCCCGCTGACCGGCGGGTCCTGTGGCTCGTCTTTTTTTTGTAACTAGCTGATGCTCAATCTCATCCTTTTCTTCAAAGTCACTGTCAGACTCTGAATTCTCAGAAATGTGATCCTCACATTCAGAAACCTCTTCCTCTTCCTCTACATCATCATCAAATGGTTCTCTCTCTTCCAGAATCATTTGCAAGGCCCTCTGAGCAGAGAATCTTTTGGCCATCTTGATCAGCTGTGATAAGGACCCTGTTACGTCCCGGCTCGTGGAAAGTAACATATGACCAGTTGTTTTTGGTCAAATAGGAAGTTCTTTTAATGAAAACTGCACTAATTTGGCAACAAACAACCACAATCAAAACAAAAGGCCACAAAGGCACCGGTTTAAATAACAAACAAAAGGAACTAAAGTAGACTCTTTAAATAAGAGCTTTCACAAGTTAATACCTAAATTAAACAAAAACTACAAACACATAAACAAAAGAGAACCTCACTTCTAAAATGGAAAAAGGAATAGGGCTAACGAAAATAGACCATAACAAAACACAGCCTGTGTACAAGTTAACCACAGTTATGTTGTACTTAAAGATAAACAGATTCATAAACATAAGCACAAATATGCACACAACCTAGTTAACCACTGTTAACAGAACTCACACAGAATGTACTGAGAGTACCGAGAGACGTCTGACACAGATTCAGACCTCTGTTGACTAACTGTGATGCACACATTCTTGTAACAGTCCCCGGAAGGTGTGTGCAGGGATTGGAGAGTTGGCCCGACCTGCTCCAATCCAGATCTTCGGTCACGCCTACCGGGGGAGGGACAGAAAGCTGGCATCCAATGGCGTCTGGGCAACGGCACAGCTCATATACATATAACACACACAGCTGCAAACACTCACAGACAGGTTAATGAGCAGATAGAAGGTGGAGGCCGTAACAGACCCAAACTGGCAAAGCTTTATTTATTGTGTCCCGCCCCAAATTTGCAGATAATTATAAAAAAATAAAAATAAAGATTGGTTCCCGCAAAACATAATGCAGGAATGTGAGAGCAGACAGGTGTCGGTGCTTGAATTTGTCAACAATGTTACAACCTTGTGCGGGAATGGCAGGGGCAGAAACACAAAAGTCTCTCTCACACTCACACACAAATGTCTTTCTCCTTTTGGACCACTTCTAATGTGTTTTTCTGTGAGGTTATAAAAGTTAATGTCTCTTCCTTCAACAGTACGTTGTTTAAAGCGACTATTACGTTTTTTAGTCTTCAACATTCCAGTAAAATATGTTTCTTACAACATAGTCCCACCTCCTAAACATCCACGCTGTAATTATTGAAATAAGTAAAACATTTCTGCTGTCGATTTCCCCTTGTTATCTGTTGGTCTGATCAGTTGTTGTTGTAGTTATTGTATTGTTATTAACACATTCATCAGACACAAGACCAGTGGCGTCAAAGTGTTTTGAAGAAGATTACGAAGCTGACCAAAAATGTGATGTCTTGTTTGCAGAGTTTTAAATACTCTGTGCTGCAGACACATTCACTTTTCTTTTACTCTGGTCTAACCCCAGGCCCCACCACAGAAAACGGTATTCTTGCCTCCATGCTGATGTCCTTTTGCTCAAGGTCACTGCTTCTCACAAAGCAATGTGCTGTGGTAATTGGGTCTTTCATTCAGTCTGTCCTTTTTCTCTACACAAGGTTAAATAATTTCTCTCTCTCTCTCTCTCTCTCTCTCTCTGTGTTTCCTCTCAGATTATTGTGGGAGTGATCCTGCTCTACTACCTCTTGGGAATCAGTGCCTTGATTGGAGCGACCGTCATCGCTGTGTTAGCTCCTGTACAATACTTTGTCGCAACCAAGCTGTCCCAAACTCAGAAGAGCACCCTGGTGGGTATTTTTCATTGTCTCTTTTACAGAGATGTAGTATTTCTTGAGACTTTATTTCTAGCCATGCTCGAGGCTTTAAATGGTTAGTCTGTTGGTGTACCACTTTGGTCCAGATGAAATATGTCTATATTTGGGATGGATTGCTATTATAAAAAACGTTCATGACACCAAGAGGATGAAATCCTGCTGACTCCAATCACCCACAGTTTTATTTTCCTGTACAATATCTCAATATCTGCCGCTTGAAGAGGCCCATAGCTTTAGTACAGATATCCATGAGATATTACTTTTGTCAATTCCTGATTTTACTCTCAGTACCACTATGAAGTCGACACTGTTGTTCGGAGGGAAATATTGGTTCAATAAGAATCATTGTGTTGTCTTTGTTTTATTATAATCTTTTGGAATCAAAAACGTTTTCGAAAACTATTAATCCAGTATTAAGGAGAGTAGTGGCTTGTTTTTTTACCCGAATGCCTGGTTAAACATCTAATCTCATGTTCACTATTAAATGTAAACAGTGTCTAAGCCGCGTCTGTTTCAGAAAGATCACACAAAACTTTGAAAACAGTGTTGGTCAATATTAACAAAGGATATGTACTGATTTTGCCTCAAGCCTTTCTGCTGCTTTCCACTGATACAAATCTGCCTTGAGTCCAGTCGGGTGTGATAATATTGTTACCTTCAGTCCTTGATATTGCAGAGCAGGATTTAATGCCAGGGATAAACAATGCTTTCTCATATCAGGGAAAACAATGCTTCAATGACTTTGATGTTTGCATTGGCAATTGAAACCTTGATAAAAACAAACTGAAAGATTGACAAAAAAGTTGACTTTGACCTACTTGACTTTGATATTGTGCAGTAATTAAAAAGGGAAAGTAATTGAAGTACAAAAGTTCCATGTTAGCCGCGCCTGGATCATTAGCTACCTTGTTGTGCCTTCCTTTGAATATTTTCTCAGCAAGAAACATTATTTTTAAGTAGCTCAAATGTGAGAGAGCAAGGGTCCATGTGCGCAGGGGAAACAAAGGGCCTTACTGGATGCTTTTTTATATCAGGGAAAACAATGCCTCTTTGACTTCGATGTTTGTATTGGCAATTGAATCCTTGAAGTAGGATGTGATAACGCTCGTGAGCTCTCTAGCTGCACCTCTTGTGATGTGATGGATTACTGTTGTTTAATCAAAGGCTCCCTTTTCCACTTGCAGGAATACTCCAGTGAACGTCTTAAGAAGACCAATGAGCTGCTACGGTGCATCAAGCTGCTGAAGCTGTATGCCTGGGAACACATCTTCTGTGACAGTGTGGAGGGGACCAGGGGCAAAGAGCTCACCAGCCTGAAGGCCTTCGCTTTTTACACATCCATATCCAGTAAGGCACTTTGTTTCCCCTGGCTCTCTCACATTTGACCTAATTAAAGGTCTCCTATCATGCAAAATGCACTTTTGTATTTCTTTTGTACATAAATATGTGTCCCCGGTGTGTCAGAATATAAAACCCTCTCTCTTTTCCTCCATACCCAAATCTCTAAAAACGGGGGTACAACGGAGCTGATCCAGATTTGCGTCCGATATGACGTAATATCGAAAATGTGGACCCATGGCACTATCAGAAACGTTGCTATCAGAAAAAATGTTTTGGACGTAATATGGTCTTTGTTTACATTAGCAAGCATCGCTAACACTCAGAGCTGACCTGTACTGGAGAGAGTATGTGTAAAAAAGCAGGATATAAAAAAGGAACTCACCTTGTGGTAAACCCGCAAGAGAAAAAGCATTTGAGCTCCATACTGTTTCAGAAATAATCCTTGATGTGGTTTTGAACATGATATGGCGTTTCATCACGGCAGCATTTAGCTGAGTATCTCGGTAGAATTTTTTCAAGCTACGGACCCAGAATCAGAACTTCTCTAACAGGGCTGAAATAGAGGGATATGAGGCATGGCTAGAATGGGTGATCTGTTTGGTATTTTGAGCAAAACACTTCATAGACGTGTTTTTTATAATTTTTAATATATCTGAGACCTATAATATATGCCTAAAAATAGTATAATAGGAGACCTTTAAACATATTATAAAAGATAAAACGTTGCTTCCTCCGAAAAAAATATTCAAAGGCACAAGGTAACTAATGTTTCAGGCGCGGCTAACATGGAACTTTTATACTTCCATTACTTTTCCCATTTTAATTACTGCACAAAATGTCACTCAGTGATTTGTTACAGGTTGCTCCTTTTCTTCTCCAGGTTGAACAGTGGCTGCAGTTTGCATGGCACAATAATAGAGTTCAAGAGGAATTAACTAGTATCATTTCTCCCTGACAATAGAGAGGAATAGCACACTGATTTCCTGCCAGTAATACAAATCATGATCAATCCATCACTGACACATGCTATCAGTACATATTCACTGCAGTAACAACGCTGTTTTGTCTTAACATCCTTCACATGTTTTTATTATATGTAATTTTAAATTAATTGCATAGTTTGTAATGGCGGATCCTAGAACATAATACACAGAGATAAAGGGGATGATGATGTTGTGATTTCTTAAAATGCACTATGAAACTGCTGGTCACCCCAACCCATGTATTTGGAGTCTGCCTAAATAGTTTAAAACGTTTTGTATGTAATCAAAGGGATGTTAATTGTTCTCATCTCATACATAACCAAGTATCATCCAGTTTAAATGTACAGTATCACCACAGTTGTGAAGTTTTTACAGGATATCACTGAGAAGATATGGATACACATCTGTTTTTGTTAACGGGCCTACGGTATCAATACAAAATAATATTCCAAAAATGTACATTGTTTGTTTTCACTGAGTTTAAACAAGCCTTCACATCCTCCTCTCTGTTTCTTCTCAATTTCAGTTTTCATGAATGCAGCTATTCCCATCGCAGCTGTCCTGACGGTGAGTTTAAATTCTAGCTCTACCTTTAATTCACACATAATTAACCTATCTAAGATGATATATTTATGATAAGTTGTTTTATATTTGTGTCAAGTCATGAACAGAGACAATAACTATTGATCAGATTACATCTTTGCGACCTCCCTCCTGTGTGAAGGATGGAGCAGAGACAGTGTCAGTGTCCTGTGACATTTTAGTTCCACAGCGGAGGCTCTCTGACAGCAACTCACTAAATCCTGACTATATTTATAGAAGTCCTTCATGAATTTAGACGTGAGAGGTGACGAAATAGAAAAGTCAGACACATAGAAAGGAGAGGGATTATTATAAATGACGGATGTAGACAAGTGATTCCCCTTTGATTTGATTGTATCTGACTCCTCAAACAAAGCACAACTGAAGTTCAGACAGATAAAAACGTCTGTTTTTCCTCCATTGGTTTTCACCTTGAACCGGTCTTGAGTTGCTAACAGTTCACAGGTTTAGGGATCTTAATCCATGCTGTGGAGACTAACCTCAGCCTTTCTACCCTTCCTCTCATCCTACAGACGTTTGTGGTTCATGTTCACCTCTCAGATGACGCTGATCTGTCCCCAGCTGTGGCCTTTGCCTCCCTGTCCCTCTTTCACATCCTGGTCACCCCCCTCTTCCTGCTCTCCAGCGTGGTGCGCTCCACCGTCAAGGCCCTTGTGAGGTGAGAAGCCTTGACGGTCACCTATTATGCTATATTTGAACAATATATTATAAGTAGGGTGACCAGATGTCCCGCTTTGCGCGGGACTGCACAGCATTTTCACGACTTTTGGTGCGTCCCGCAAATTGAGACGATGTCCCGCATATTTCATTTTGATTGGCTAAAACGCTTTTCTAAAATCAGATTTATCCAATGGCTGTTGAGAAAGCAGGGAAGGCTATCATCACGGAGCTGTGTTTGCTGTCAATCAAACTGTAAGACACGGCGGGTGCTGGTCAAGTGTTAACCAATGAGAGTAACTCACTCACACACACACCGCCGCGGCCCCGCCAAACAACAACAATGAAAGTCAATAACGCAGGCGACGCAGCAGGTTATGGAAAATGGAGGAAACTGAAACTACAGCTAAGAAAAGAAGAAGATGCACATACAACAAAGACTGGGAAGACATTTACCCGTGGGCAGCGGCGGACTGGGACTACAAATCAGCCCGGGACTCTCGACCGGCCCACCTCGGTACCGCAAATAATCACATTTTCAACCCTAATTATAAGGCCTTATCTATACAAATCTACAACATCTTTACACATACGCTCTCCAGTACAGTGTTAGCTCTGAGTGTTAGCGATGCTTGAAATTATATTTCAGTAATGACGTCAAGCCCGCAGCAAATCTGGAACAGCTCCGTTGTACCCCTGTTTTTAGAGATGTGGGTAAGGAGGAAAAGAGAGAGGGTTGTATTCTCTGACACTTTGTGAGTCTCCTTACACACTGAAGACACATATTTATGTATAAAAAAAAATAGGTGACCTTTAATATATTTTAACAGCAGTGTTCAACATCAGATTCATCTTCATGCTGATTGATTTGAGGAGATGCAGGATGAATACAATATCATAATCTGAAAAAGGAACTAGCAAACACTGTTTTCTTTTTGGTCAGTTTATTGGTTAGGAAATGTCTGATAAGTGTTCTGTGGAAGGAGATGTTTACAAAAACACTCAGGAGTGAAAAGCACCATTATTAAATGAAAACACTCGACTCAGTTCTCCATTAGGTGGATCAGATGCATTATCGGATCAGTCTTTTATTTATGTAACCGAGTGCTTTTTCACTGTTGTTTTAGTACCCTTGAATCTCTGCCTGTTTCATTTAGCAATTAGCTCACAATTAGTTTGGCAGTCAAGACATATGTTGTAATTAGGCTGCTGCAGAGATGCTGATGCTGCACAAGCAAATAACTCCCCATGTGAGCTTTGCTTATTATACTGAGCAATATACTTCTTGTAAATTCATTTCTTGTACAGATCATTTTCAGCAGGACGGAGTGCAGTGAGGCACTGAAAAGTATTCAATGTACAGCAGACTTTATTTGCCAAGGTTAACATTTACAACTCCTAAAGGTTCCGAAAACGCCACAATAGAAAAAGTAACATGCTGTGCTGTAGGGTCATTTTAGCTTCAGTATTGAAGGAGAAAACATACAAATTGTTCCCCTGAGCTACAAGACATGTTTAATCTGAAAATAATATGTTAATTCACTTTCCATATATAGTTAGACAGGAAGATGAGACAACAATTTATTTTATTTTCAACAATGGCTGATATGTAAATACCAAACTGGTATGTTTATGTATGCCTCCTAAATGTGTAACATCCAAACTCTGTTGATTAACAAAATATGTATATGCTTTAAGGATTAAAACTTTAAAGTCTTTTAAGGTTGTCTCATAAAGTCAATGAAGCAGAACTTTTTCCATGTACAGACAATGAGAGCGTGTCAGCCTAAATCCCATCATCTCCATCTTTAAATCTTGATCGCAGGGCAGGAAGTAATGACTGAGGATGAAGAAACTGACATCACACATTTTCTATAAGGGTCTTTAAGAGGCCAGCTTATACAACTGAGTTGGTGTATGCTCTTTATTTTAACCACAGTGTATTTTCTTCCTTTAATGTGGAAGCACCTGTGATTATTCAAGATTTCTATTTTGAGACTGTGTGATCTGACACACTTTGTCAGACAGCAGGAACCAAAATAACCCACAGCTTGGATTCACTTCATCTTCACAGAAAATGTGTCTTTGTAGAGGAACAATAGATTACTTATGCACTGATTTAAATGCAAAGTCATTGTAAAACTTGACATATATTTCTTTGGATTTCATTAAAGAATCATTTATTGTTCCTGTGGCATATAAGACCCTGGCCACACGGAGATGGTAACGAAAACGAACCGAATTCGATATCAAAAAAGTCTTCCATCCACACGCAATCGGCACCAGAAACGTGTCCGTCCACATGAGACCGCTCGACCAACCGCTGGAGACGCTGTAGTACATATGCCGGGCCTGTAAGTGGCGCTGTACTTCCGCCACAAAATACACCAAAAGCAGCGAAGAAGACTTCACAAGCATGCATGGTTGCCATGGTTGCCCTTCTGTTTATTCTCCGCGGTTGAAATGAGGGCCAGTGTCAGATCCGACATTCAGCCCACATTTAGTAATTAAATTAAGATGGTCTTGATCTGGCAAGCATTTTATCTCATTTAGGTAGTGAAGTAGAAGAAGAAGAGACATGATTCAATTCAGAGATGTAGAGATATGTGATTGTATCAGAGAAAGCAAAAGCTCGTTGTTATTGAAACATCTTCCTCTGAATGAGCTTTGGGGCCATAAACAGCAGGGATGCTGTTATCTTTACATGAATGGAAGATAGCTCAATGAAAGCCTTTGTTACCTATCTGCTGTACTAGCACCATGTTTTGAGCATTCTATACAAATGTGTTATACATATTAATTTAGTTTGACCTCATTACTCATGTATTGTCTTTCTGTTTGATGTGCAGTGTTCAGAAGCTCAGCGAGTTTTTCTCATGCGATGAGATAGGAGAGGAACAGGAGCCCAGAGCGATATTAACCTCTGGCTCCAGCAATCACAACCAAAACAGATACCAGGCTGTGGTGAGTACATGTGCACACACGCTTTTTATGTTGGCTTGATTTAGGCAATAAGGTTGTTATCTCCCCTGCTGCTGCGTCCAGGCTGTCTCATTTTGCTTTGAATGTTGTTTCCTTCCTCCACATTATCGTCCTTGTGATAATATCACCATTTACCTCTTCGTCCTTCGTGACTGTTGTAATACTACCCTCCTCTAGCCATCTTCTAAACCTCTCACTTCATCCTCCTCCTCCTCGTCTTCGTCCCAACACCTCAAGCCTCTGAAGGTGGTGAACCGGAAACGCCCCCCGAGGGATGACTGGAACAACTACAGCTCCCAGGGGGACCACGAGGGAGACGGACCCTACCAAGACATGGACCAGGACATCTGCATCAAAGTGAGAGCGATAAAAGGACAAATGCAGCAGATGCTACCTGCTCAGAAAAAAGATGCAATATTATTCAAGGTCTTATCAAATTTGAAATGGTGATCTAGCAAGTCTTCACAGTTCTGAACATTTTGCCCCTTTCTTTAATTGTAGTCCTTTAAAATGAAACTGACTGAGTTAATGGAGGATAAACACACTTTATCTCCAGATGTTGTCACTATTTGTCAAGAATTACCTTTACTTGGATGAAAAGCAGTAATTATGTTTGTGGCATTCCCATTATGTTGTCCATGCTCTGGTGGTTATAAACAATCCAAAAGGAGTTATCGACTGAAATTATAACGGTAAATTATTCAAACCAACAGGGATCCAGGGACCTGGAGAAAAGAGAGCTTTTTAACCATTAAAGTAGACACTGCAGCAACAGAAAGGCAAAGCTGTTCAGTGTATTATTACATTTCTACTATATGACTATAAAAAAGCTTTAAAAATAACTATCTTGCTTTTCTGGCATCCAGGCATAAAAACAGGAAATTAAAACCATGAATCATAATATCATAGTCATGGGTTAAAAATGAACATTTCATGGGACACTACATGTTCCAATATATAAAAAACAAAAATGTTTGGAGTTTTTCTTGGTTAATATATTCCTTTTAATATAAAGTGTATGAACTGGGCTTAGTTTTATGTATACAAAAAGAAAATGTCATTGTCAATATCTCAAATTCTTCTGAATGGAGACTGATTGCTCTTCAACTGAATGTTCAGTCTAAATAATTTGCCTGGCATAGTCTGTATGTCTGCAACAATATTTTGGACACTGCCTCTCACATTTTGCCAACAATGAAATGAGTTCTGGGCGCTGCTGTTAAAGCCCCTGTCACACTGTCCCGAAATTGACACCAGACGGACACACGAATATGGAATTGTGAATTTCGCACGAAGATGGCCCCGAACTTGGTCAACAGCCAAGCAACAGCCGAAGCAAGTACGATGCCTACAGAAGGCCACACGATGGCACCCGAACCACACACGAAAATATGGTCGTAGACTTTACTGATGATTTAGAACAGGGATGGGCAAATGGCGGCCCGGGGGTACTTGTAGTACTGATACTGTCCACTAGACTCCTAGTTACGTCGCGAGCTGCGTACATGATTTCGTTTGGCAGACAAATACTGCAAAATAATCTGTGACGCGTTTGTGTGTATTGTGTTTGTTTCCCGGGGAAACACTCACAAGAAACACCGGCTGTTATGCCTGCTGTGACGTTAAAGGTGGGGTAGGTAATTTTGGAGAAACCAGCTCGAGTGCGCTAGAATTTGAAAATACACAGCCGGAAAAAATCTGCCACTTCCTTACAGAGCCCCTCCTCCAACACACACGAACGCGCACATGACCAATGAGGGCACGAGATAAGTTTGTGCACAGATGGAAGGCTGACAGGCAGGTAGGCCATCCAGTTATTTTAGCCGGGCCGGCTAAAATGATTGGTCGTGCTTTTTACAGTACTACAGCTTCCACAGATGACATTTTTTTATGGATTCTTTGTCAAAGCACTTAAGATATTCATTGCTATCGGGATGTTAAGAACATTCCATGGAATATAACAAAAAGTGTATCTCGAGCCGGTTTCTCAAACTTACCTGCACCTTTAAGTTACTGCTTGTAATTATGGCTTTACAAGCTTAAAAGTTGTATTTATGAATTTGGCGAAACAAGTTTAATATTCTAAAAACCAAGACTTTGTTTATTTGAAATCAGATGAAAACAAACTGTCACGGACCCTGCCGTGTTATCTATGATTACTATACGCTTTTCATTCATAATTTCAGCGGGAGGGAGGGGGAGCGGCGCTGAGGAACAGCAGAGTGCGGGTTGACAGGTGTCTGTGTTGAAATTCCCCTTATTGTGGAATAAGGGGAATGCAGAGACAGGCTACAAGTGTCTTAGCTAGGTTCAAGTTAGACAACTAATGTCAGGGTTAGTGTTCATGACTTCATGTTTATGTTATCTTAATGGTTAATTGTTAGGAATGCGTGGAAGGGTAGGACCCAAATGCAGACTATCAAAAAAGGTAACAGGTCTCGTAACAAAAAGCGAGCTTTATTTTAAAAGCTGATCAAAAACAAGGCATGAAACAAATGGGTTGTACAAAAAACTGACCGTGACCAACATGGAGGGAGACAGGAGAGACAACCGTGACTGACATGGAGGAAGACAGGAAAAACCAACAATGAACCGACAGGGGAACACAGGAAGAGACAAGACTAAATACAGGGAGGGGTAATCACAAGACAAGACACAGCTGGGGTAAGAGAGGCAGAAACACAAGGGCAACAGGTGAACACAATCAGACAATCAGACACACCAGGGAAACTAATGACAGGAAGGCAAACACAGGAAGAAGGAACAGAGAAGACACAAGGAGGAAAACATTTCAAAACAAAAGGTGGAAAATGAAAACATAAATACAAAACCGTAACAGAACCCCCCCCCTCAAGGGACGGATTCCAGACGTCCCAAGAAAACCCCCAAAAGTCCAAAAAATTCCAGCAGGGTGGGTGGAGGGGGTCTGGAGGACGGGTTTTGGCTGACAGCCCAGGGGCACAGCGGAGGACCCGGAAGGGGTCTCGGGCGGACGGCCCGGGAGCAAGGGCTGGTGTCGACTGGACCCCCAACGGAACAGGACACAGAGTTGGCAGGACCCCCGGCGGGACAGGTGTCGGCGGGACCCCCAACAGGACAGGATCTGGTGTTGGCAGGAAACCTGGCGGAGCAGTAGTCGGCGGGACCCACAACGGGACGGGACATGGGGTCGGCAGGACCCCCAACGATAATGGACGTGGAGTTGGCAGGACCCTCAGCGGAACCCCCAACGGCACATGACACAGGGTTGGCAAGACCCCCGGCAGAAGAGTAGTCGGCGGGACCTCCAACAGCACAGGACATAGGGTTGGCAGGACCCCCGGCAGAAGAGTAGTCGGCGGGACCCCCAACGGGACAGGACATAGGATTGGCAAGACCCCCGGCAGAAGAGTAGTCGGCGGGACCTCCAACGGCACAGGACATAGGGTTGGCAGGACCCCCGGCAGAAGAGTAGTCGGCGGGACCTCCAACGGCACAGGACATAGGGTTGGCAGGACCCCCAGCAGAAGAGTAGTCGGCGGGACCCCCAACGGGACAGGACATAGGATTGGCAAGACCCCCGGCAGAAGAGTAGTCGGCGGGACCCCCAATGGGACAGGACATGGAGTTGGCAAGACCCCCGGCAGGAGAGTAGTCGGCGGGACCTCCAACAGCACAGGACATAGGGTTGGCAGGACCCCCGGCAGAAGAGTAGTCGGCGGGACCCCCAATGGGACAGGACATAGGGTTGGCAGGACCCCCGGCAGGAGAGTAGTCGGCGGGACCTCCAACAGCACAGGACATAGGGTTGGCAGGACCCCCGGCAGAAGAGTAGTCGGCGGGACCCCCAACGGGACAGGACATGGAGTAGGCGTCGGCCGTAGAGCCAACAGGACACGGGGGGCTGGCGTCGGCCGGAGAGCCAACAGGAGACGAGGTGCTGGAGTCGGCCGGACCACCGACAGGACACGAGGGGCTGGAGTGGGCCGAACCACTGACAAAACACGGAGGCCTGGCGTCGGCCGGGGAGCCAGTACTGGAGCCGGAACCATGGCTGCTGGGGCCGGAACTGGGGCCGGAACCATGGCTGCTGGGGCCAGAACTGGGGCTGGAACAATGGCTGCTGGGGCCAGATCTGGAGCTGGAACAATGGCTGCTGGGGCCAGATCTGGAGCTGGAACCACTGGAGCACGGGCTGGAATCTTGGTCTTGCGTCTCCTAGAGATTCTTTGGAGGATCTGTGGGCCTCCCAAGGCCTGGTCATACCCCAGGAAAGGGTTAGAGGCTTCGGACAAGTCCTCCGGACTACTTGTGAAAAGTTGTAGCCACTCAGGCAACATGCTCCTAAGCCAGGGCTCGCGAGCAACCTCCTGACGTGCCTCCTTCAACGCAGCCTCTCTACCACGTCTAGAAGAGGCGCCATTCCAAGTATAAAAAATGTACTCCAGAGAGTACCCAAGACATTCTGCCTGTGGAGCAAAACGATCCGAGTCTGCTGAGTCCAAAGCTGGTCGGTTCATTCTGTTAGGAATGCGTGGAAGGGTAGGACCCAAATGCAGACTATCAAAAAAGGTAACAGGTCTCGTAACAAAAAGCGAGCTTTATTTTAAAAGCTGATCAAAAACAAGGCATGAAACAAATGGGTTGTACAAAAAACTGACCGTGACCAACATGGAGGGAGACAGGAGAGACAACCGTGACTGACATGGAGGAAGACAGGAAAAACCAACAATGAATCGACAGGGGAACACAGGAAGAGACAAGACTAAATACAGGGAGGGGTAATCACAAGACAAGACACAGCTGGGGTAAGAGAGGCAGAAACACAAGGGCAACAGGTGAACACAATCAGACAATCAGACACACCAGGGAAACTAATGACAGGAAGGCAAACACAGGAAGAAGGAACAGAGAAGACACAAGGAGGAAAACATTTCAAAACAAAAGGTGGAAAATGAAAACATAAATACAAAACCGTAACATTAATCTTAATGCATACACATTTTCCGTGCTTTCCAATAGTTTAAAATTGTTTTATTCCACTGTTAAATAACCTGTTCAATACAAACATGTCACTTAAATAACATGTCTGTGAACTGATATTTGTTTAGTGAGCTTATTAGAGGATGTTCCCTGAAAGATTGTAAAATGTCAATGAAGATGTCAGACTTAGTATATTTGTTAATAATTACATACAATACATGGAATTTGTGTGTGTGTGTGTGTGTTACAAGTAAATCTGCGGCCCCCTGGTGCACAGTACATAAATTATGTGGCCCCCACCACCATCCAAGTTGCCCATCCCTGATTTAAAATGTATCCAGACTCAACGTAAGAGCTTGTGCCTCTTCGGGGGGTGCTAACATTTAAACATACACTTTATTCTTTACTTTCTCCGTCTTTATATGTAGATTAGAAGATATTACTTATCTCCGTCATGTTGTTTCCATAGCAACAACAACTTCCTGTCAACAGCGTAAACTCGCCTTCAAAATAAAAGCATCTAAATAAAACATCCTTTTCAGTTTCACAGAACACAAATTGGGTTATTTACATAATATAACTATATATATATATAATACGATGGCTACACAACGGCATTGCGAGGGCTTCACGTAGTCGTGTTGCCTTCCTAAGACAATCGGGTAAACCCTAACCCTAACCCTAACCCTAACCCAGGGCATAGGGGCAATATAGGGAACAATTAAAACAGTGGATTTAGTGAAATATCAGCCGGGGTAAGACAAGACAAACAACAGGAAAATGAACCTTCGCAAGGTCCTTCTTCTGCAATTTTTTGGCATACCAAAGATTTTGCCACCGCTCACGAAGTTGCTGCCGGAGCCTGAGAAACTCCACCGGCGGTCATACGATGGCTTAAGATGCCCTCACGAATGGGCCGATGTTGTTACGATCAGAGCCAAATTTGAACATTTCCTTTATCGTGTGTCCATCTGGTGTCAATTTCGGGACAGTGTGACAGGGGCTTAAATTGATTTTTGGGGAAATTCAGGAAAAATAATGAGCCGCAGTGATTCGCACTCTCAATTAATGTTCTGTATTTCAATCATGCAAGTGAAAAGCATCAGTATCTTCCTTCCCCTGCATGAAGAGAAAACAATTACACACTTACGGTCAGGGCCGGACTGGGACAATAAGACAGGCCGGGAATTATACACCCAGCCAGGCCACTACCAGTTTTTTGTGCCATTTTGCTGGATTTATTTGTGAATATTTACAGCGTTGCTGATTTATTTTTGATTGATGCATTTTGAGTCAAATGCATCAATCTGGTGCATTTTGAGGGGGAAATAAAGAGACTAGATCTATGGAAACACCCATATGAAACAGAACTGTATACATTTAAATAATCATGGCCATAACCAATAACATACCATATCCAATATAAAAAAAAATTGAAAGTTGTTTATTTATTTCATTTATAATTGTGAGTGTGTCTGGGCTCCTGAACCAGCCTCTCCTGTCTCCCCCCTCTCCCCCCTGCTCCTGTTGGCAGCAGCAAAGACTAGTTTTAGCTCTCAACACGTTTTTAAAGTTTATCTTACCTTTTTTCACCTATTTAACATTTGTTTCTTTTTATTCATGCATATTTTACTAATCACTCCCCCTTCAAATGGAAATATGTGTTTACATAAATGATGACCAAACCGTTTGAGACCCACAGAGATAACTTAGACTAAAGTTAACTATCTAAACACTCAGAGAGTCCTTAACCTCATCTGAGCTGTAGTTATCTCTCTCAGTCTGACAGCAGATGACTCTCCCTCCACCTTGTTGTTGAAACAGCTCCTATCTTTTAGAGCAGCTAGCTAACCAGATGCTAACTCTCTCTCTCTCTCTCTCTCTCTCTCTCTCTCTCTCTCTCTCTCTCTCTCTCTCTCTCTCTCTCTCTCTCTCGCTCGCGCCACACATACACACACCCTCCCGAGCTTGAATGACACACAGAGACCAATCGAGGGCTTTGATGTATGATCGGTATGGAAGTGGCCATGTCGGCAGGCCACATCATGTAGACACAGTCAACCTGTGTGAGGCAAACTCACATTTGCACAGCGTTGCGTTCACAATACATGCCAGGCCAGTCCGGGCCTGCTTACGGTACATCTATTACCTCACCTTGCATCACCTCGTACAGATGGCAGGTTTGACTTTACTTGCTAAAGAGTAAGGTAATCTGTTTTGACACCTGTGCTTTGCTTTCCTAGATAATCAGCGGTTATTTCACCTGGACCGATGGACCGCCAACACTTTCTAATGTGGACATCAAGATTCCTTTTGGTGAGTCAGACAGTGTGATATACAATATGCCTCCTCGATTCCTCTCCGAATCCTTTCTCTATGCAGTCCTTCAGTCACTCACCTGTTTACTTTGCTGCCTCTCAACCCTCTCAGGTAAGCTGACTATGATTGTTGGCCAGGTGGGCAGTGGGAAGTCGTCTCTGTTGCTGGCAGCGCTGGGCGAGATGCAGAGAGTATCAGGAGCAGTCTACTGGAACAGGTCAGTTTCCATCAGGCCTGATGCTTCAGTTAAAACTGTATAATCCCTTTTTGGATTTGAATAATTCATGTCCTTTTTGCCTGATTGTATGCTATGTAGTTCTAGATGGATGTTCTGGTGTCATTAACATAACAGTGTCCATACATCAGGACCTCGGTATATCAACCACTTCCCATCTGTTCAATTACAAAGCAATAAGATACCCTCAGGGAAATCCATCTACAGCATGTTGTACAGTTTATTCTTCAAATGAAATCCAGTATAATTGGAGGGGAATTGCTCCTCCCTAAGGAGACCCGGACCTCACGATTTCCCCCCCCCCCCCTCATCCTCAGCCTCTAATTGGTGCTATTCAAGCCTCTTTGGTAATTGCTTTGTCAGTGAGCTATTATTTATGTGTATTCTCGCAGCAATCCATTCAAATCCCTGACAAGGCAAAGTAATGAGCATAGCAATCTGACCTTTTATATGACATGGCAATATAATATAAATTGATTTGTATCTCGGTGAATTAAAGCCGATGTTACAGCTTTTATTTTTTTAGCACTGACAGATAGTGTAGACCAGGGATCACCAACTACATTTGTCCAAGGGCCAACATTTATCCAATAGACACTTTCGCGGGCCAGCGATTTTTATATATAGCCCAACATTTTGAAGTTGTTGACCGGGGGGTGTGCTAATGGAGCACGCTCAGGTACTGCGGAGCGCATAAAGCTTAGCAGACTCTTCACACTAACGAAGGATCACTTCTTCTTCAGGGCAGGGAAGGCTACGCAGTACGCACAGACCCGGCGCCAGAACAAATCTACAGAGAGGGCATATGATTTTCATGGGAGGGCACACAAAACCGTCATATGCCGCGGCCAGTGTCAACGCCAGAGATTTTCTTTTGGGGGTGCTGTGGGGTAGCTTGACGTTTCATAGAGGGTGCTCAAACATTTAGGGTTTCCCATTAATGTACCGGGCGCTACAGTGGAATTTTCTACTGCAACACTCCCCACACGCACATACAGTACACCCGCGACTGTTACAATGAAGGCTCGATAATCAGCTCACGGCATATACGTGTAAGCAAGGGTAAAGTGCTATTTTTTTTAAGTGGGGGGCGGACTTAACCTTCTCTAGGGGGGTCCGGGGGCATGGTCCCCCGGGAAGATTATTTTTTTAATATTGAAGTTAAAGGTCCCATGTCATGGCCATTTTTACTGATCATATTTCCATTGTTGAGGTTTACTAGAATAGATTTAAATTGTGCAATTTTCCAAAATCACATTGGTTTCTCATACAGCATCTCTGTATAGTATGTATATTCACCAGGTATTCACTCTCTGTCCTAAACGGCTTGTTGGAGCTCCTGCCCCCCCTCCCTGTGAGCCCAGTGTGCTCTGATTGGTCGGGACGTTGCGAGGCTCGTTGCTGCTCGCCGCTGCTGCGAGCTGCTGCGAGGAGCGGACAGGTTTCCGGGTCGGCGATACAGAGAGACACAGCGAAACTCATCCTGAGCACACACAAACACTCACAGCCGAAGTAAAAACAATAAGTGTGGCTTGATATTGAGTAAGAAAAAGGTTTATAACACTGTGAGAATGGGTCTGCGGAGAGCATTTCTCCGCGATCCCAACTCGTCTATTACCAGCGTTCAGGGAGCTCTACAAGTCAATGGGGACTCCCTGTTAGTTAGCTAAGGGATCCTGGTGTGTGAGGTGCTCCACGGATTGGTCCATTTGGGCCAATCCGGTCATTTATTGTTGATTTGGGTATTCACACGTCACAGAACCCAGGAAGAAAACAATGGAAAATGAGAAATCTCCAATGAGGCGTTCTGGGGCAGCATAGACAGGTCTTTTCTGTGTTAGAGTTTTACTCGCTACAGGGTGTACTTTAAGGGTTTTTGACTCTGCAGACCGTTTACATGCAGAAAAACCTTCATAACACACAAGGGGACGGGTAATAACCGGAAAAGCATGACATGGGCCCTTTAAAAGCATCAATCTGGTGCACTTTGAGAGCAAAATTAAGAGATCTATTGATACATCTCTCAACACCCATATGAAACAGAACTGTAAACCGATTTTCTATTTCTTTATGGATATTTTACAAATCACTCGCCTTTTAAACTGTATTCTTGTTTTACTGTCATATAGTATTTCATACCTGTTTTTCATGTATTACTCTTATATTACTATCTTACATCACATACATCGTAGCATTAAAGTTCACAGTTTATAATAAAAAATAAAAAAATCATTTTTATAAATAATAAAAAACGTGTTTATCGGGGGAGGGCAGGAATGTCAAATGGGAGGGCCTGGCCCTCCCACGGCGCCGGGTCTGAGTACGCAGGCTACTGCCCCGCAGCTGCTGCCTCTCTGTTGGACTCTGTTGGGGGGGGGTGCATGTACTGTGAAGTCGCCGGAGCTACTGCTGCGGAGCCCATAAAGCAGACTCTTCGCGAAGGATCACTTGTTCTTCAGGGCAGGGAAAGCTACGCAGTACGCATTCTACTGTCTCAAAAAAAATGAGTGGGGGGCACTAACCACTCTGCCAACGCCACAGTCACCGGGCCGGATGAGAATGTCTGGTGGCCGGATTTGGCCCGCGGGCCGCCAGTTGATGGCCACTGAGAGAATCTGAGGGGAGATTTAACGCAACACTGACATGAGATAAAGTAAAACAACCCCAACTGCTGCTGGAAACACATTTTCAGATGACGCAATGCATGCAATGATAGCACACACTAACGTCTCATTTCCTTTAGAAAATTATCTTGAAGCTCTGGACTACATCTAGCTCATATTTATTTGGTGTTTTAATGCACATATTGTAAGGCACTCTGAACAAAAGTGATTGTTATTCATGGATTCCCCGACTTTTTAGCTAAAGTGATTCCCCCAGGATTGGTGGAAATGTCTGAGTAACAAGCAGTTTTATGCAATTTAAGCTAATCCTAAATCCACTTACTGTTTCTAGCTGAAGCCAACACCTCTATAGGTTACTTTGTTGGTCAGTTGTCCTACAAAATGTTTCCCACCCACAGTTTTCACTCTGAGTTTAAAATGTGTCAGTGAGAGTGGTGTTGTACTGACCCCCAGTTGATTGTAATATGTTCAGTACATTTTGTGATTGCACTTAGGCCTACCTGTGTGGACTGTTTCACTTAATAATTGCTTTGCTCAGATGGAACCTCTGTTCTGTTTTTGAGAAAGTCCCGCTATTGGATCTAGAAAAGTGGAATTCATTTCAAGTCAAATCAAATCAAATCAAGTTTTATTTATAAAGCACATTTAAAAGCGATTTTTGGTCGAGCCAAAGTGCTGTACATGTAATAAAAACACATTACTACAATCACAATAAAAGACAATAAATTACAACAGATATATATAAATTTGAAGTAGCTCAGCTGAATATTCGTATCCCACTGGATGCGGTCTCCTGCATCTGAGTGTCTTGTCATCTGGCCAGGAGAGCGCCACCATCAATATCAATTTGTCAGCAGAGTTGAGTTCCCACTACTTGATTAGCCCAGTGTCCCTGGCAGTCACACACACTCTCACACACTCTCACACACTCCCTCCCTCATTCCTGATGCCAGTGCTATGCTGGCACTCCCTCTCATGTTCTGTTACCCGAGCACTCTCACTTATCATGCAGACATATTCATTTCTGCCATGATTGTTGTTTTTATTGTCAAGCTGTGTTTCAGTCAGTAACTAACAGCTACAAATTATGAAATGTTTCATCTTGTGGGGGTAAAGAACTGCGAGTAGACGTCAGATTCAGAGCTAAGAGAAAACAGCAGGAACAAACTAGAGAATGCAATTCCTGAAGAAATTGCAAGTGGGAATGCTTTATGCTGAAAAGCTGATGCTAAACTGCTATGCTGAAATGTAATGTGTAAGAAGAAAGTGAAGAATTTAGATTTAAATGATACATGAACACTGGGGGCTTGAATGTGGGATAAGATAAGAAAAGAAAGTAAAAAGGCTTGGAAAAGCAGCAGAATATTTGAACTGCAAACTTTTGAACTAACTTGATGGCGAGTGATCTGTCGCCATGGCAACGGCATTTGATGACACCCCATAATACGCTTAAATGTGTGGATGGCTGCATCGTTACCAAACCTGTGAAGGTTTGGGCCGTTTGGAGCATTTTCACTGAAGTTATGAGAAAACCGTGTTTCATGGCGAGCCTTGTGTTACCATGGCAACGGTATTTGAAGAAATCTCAAAACTGTCACGTAGATGTCGTCACGGCTGGACTGTTAGCACACATGTGAAGTTTGAGCACTTTTTGACCATTTTCATAGGAGTTATAGCAATATCGTGTTTTACGGCGAGGGATGCGTTGCCATGGAAACAGCTTTTGAGGAAAACTCACTAATGGCACATAGACATGTTGAAGGCTGGACCATTTGCCATCATCTGAAGTCTGGTGCTGCTTTGACAATTTTCATATGAGTTACGACAACATCGTGTTTTATGGCGAGGGATGCGTTTCCATGGAAACGGCATATGATGACACCCCATAATTGACATAGAGCTGTTGAGGGCTGGACCATTAACCATTATCGGAAGTCTGGTGCTGTTTTGACCCTTTTCATAGGCGTTACGACAACATCGTGTTTTTTGGCGAGGGAAACGGCATATGGTGAGATGTCAGATTTGACGTAGAGCTGTTGAGGCATGGAGAGGTGATATACAGGTGAAGATTGGGGGACGATCGGACCGTGTCCATTGGAGTTACAGCGACATCGTGTTTTATGGCGAGGGATGCGTTGTTGCCATAGTAACACAACATTACGTAACATCAGATTTGATGTAGAGCTGTTCAGGGCCACAGTGTTAACCATCATGTGATGTTTTGTGGCATTCTGAGCATGTCAGTTGGAGTTATGACATCATCGTGTTCCATGACACAGGTGTTTATATTTGAGCTAACGACGTCATGAAACACCTGCGCTTGAGCCCAGAGATCAAAGGTTTCCATGGTGATGTGCAGTAATCAGTGCTTTTTGTGTACTTTCGGGTCAATAATGTGGCCTTTTTGGTAGATTAACTAAAGGTGTGCGGCTGCTGCTGCTGTGAGGAAAAATCAGTCTGAATGTACAATGGGCTTTAATGGAGACATGTTGAACGTTTTTGTCACTTCATGCCCTCAAGAGGCATTTTGTTGAATTATTTTGCTTCATTATTTTTTATTTTTCAAGCTACGAGATGTTTTCCTACGTTTCTCATGAAAGATTATGTCTCAGGAGTGTAGGGTTTGGGAATTATGGCAGGTTTAAAAAAAAATATGAAGGCAAATGTCAAGCTGTCCTCCACTCTAGTTGTGACATCACGCACTCTAGCCTTAACGAGTGCGCAGCGCAATACACACTAATGTTAAAATCTGAAGAAGGCCTTTTTACCAAGGTCTGAACAATGTATAATATCTCTAAAAGTATGAATCGGATTTAAAAGTTGTGTAACACGAATAATGTCAGAAAGATGTGTAACATTTTAAAGTTGGAATGAGGTTTCTGAGTGAAAGTATGAAGGAACAGTTAGCAGTTGAAGCAGATTTTTCAAGTCTGAAGAGTTTCTCCATTGACTTCCATGTTAAACATTTGATGAATTATGGGATATATCTCGGGAATTATGAAAGTTATGAATGAGAAAAGTAATAGCAATCGATTCCCGACCGAGCTGAACGTTTTGATGTTTGAACGGAGTTTCTGCGATGTGGAATGTGGGAGCAGAAGAGCGGCAAAATAAACTACTGAGATGAAAGTCAGTAAGGAGATGAATGAGATCAGCGTGGGCCTGGCAGGGGGAAACAGCCTGACTAATCAGGAGAGTGAGCGATGACGGGTGGCCCTGAGCGTCAGCTGTTTCTGATCAGCTGATGGTGCTCAGCCTGAGCTCACTGTGCTCCATGTGTTTATATAATCAAGCCTCTCAAACTATTTTGGTTACGACAAAAAAGTCTCACCTCTAAAAGAAGCTGTTCTGGAGCTTTTGATTAATTCTCATGATCGTTCTCATCGGTGCAGTGTCATGTACATTATGATTACGTTTCGGATATAGCAAAACCTGTTAGTGGATCAAATTACAGGTCATGAAGGGAGACCTTTTTCCTTTGGGGGGGTTGAAGTGTTTACTGTGCCATATTTTATAAACGCAACCTGTCATTTCCATCAGTTTGACCCCAATTTGAGCAACAAACTCTCTCCCTCAGCCACCTGCTCCCTCTTGTCCCCCTGCGCTCCAAACATGGCCCAGAGCAGGGGGTGTCTGGGGTTTCTCTGTCAGTAAAGTGGACGACTATTTCTAGCTTGACCACAGTATCCAGTCGAAGCAGTGCAGGTTGGATAGCTTGTGTGTTGAAAGATTATCTGTTGTAAGATGAAGTAATTAACTGCAACACATAAACTGAATGACCCCGTGCTCCTAACGAGAGAGGGACAGGAGTGTTTACCAGAGAGTCTAAAGCAGGGGTGTCAAACTCAAGGCCCGCAGGCCAAATCCGGCCTTCAACCTCATTTTATGTGGCCCGCAAGAGCTTGCAAAGAATATAATATGTTTATTATACGCTTACATGCCGCTTTAAAGAAGCACCTTGCCCATAAACGACATACCCCACAATGCATCTCATTTTGTTACATGCACACTGAAGAGACTTATATATATTATATATTTATATATGTATATTTGTATAGTCTTAAAGTTACAACCGGCCCTTTGAGTGCAACCATAATGCTGATGTGGCCCGCGATGAAATTGAGTTTGACACCCCTAAGGGTTTCAGTTATTACTATTAAAAAACAAGAAAAGCAAGCAAACATCTTAAGGAGATTAAAATGAATGTTTGTTGCTGTCATGGGTGGTCATCACAATACACACGCAATAATAACCCCTGTCATCATAAAATGACTTTATGTTTTAATGAAGGATGTTAAAGTAAATTAAATTCAGTTTGAAACGGTTGGAAATTCATCAGACCTGAATTTCTTGCTGCTGATAGAAACTGTTTTGTATGATTCACACATGACATTGCAACTTTAAAGGTGTTGATTGAGGGGGAAATAGCCTTCAGTGTTCAGTCGCAGACTAAAACTGTTTATCCTCAACTCTGACATGATTACACTGTTTTTACAAAGGCTGCAGGATAAAGACAATCAGTCGTCCATTCAGACTTCAATGTCTTTCGAGTGTCATTAGGTGATTAGGTCTGATGAGGTGATTTTCTCAAGGGGTGTTTTCAGACTGTTTTGTTGACATGTTTGTTTGTGGCGTGTCAGAGCTCCTTGTAAGTTAGTAGTTCTTTCTGAGCAGCTGGGATGTTCGAGCTGCGGCAGAAACTCTCTGGTTGTCCTCAGAAAGAGTCACCTTCTCAGGACGAGAGAGGTGTCAACTTTGGAAACCTAAAAATACCCTGCAGCTGCACTGAGCGGCCAATAAGATCTTAATGACTTTGAGAGTTTGAGTGTGAATGTGAATGGTTATGTGCATGTGCGGTATGTACTGTATATGTGCACACATTCTAAAATAACAGTTTAAGTTAATTGTATGGCCTTTTCCAATTGAATCCCCAAGCCCAATAATTAATTTCTGGCTTCTGGAAGTTTTACCTGTATTTTTTACTAAATGTGTTGAGGAATAATTGCAGAATTGTGAGATACACTTCCATTTATATACTTTTGTTCTCTGGTTTCCACAGCCTACCAAACCTGGAATCAGAGGGATATGAAAGGTGAGTAAAGAGAAATAAAACCATAAATCAGTGCCAACATGTATTTTTAGTTGTGCTGTAAAGGCCAATTTCAAACCTGCATGAATATCTGAAATTGCCTCCTGAGGACAAAGTCTGTAGCAGCCAAACACATTGAAAAATATTTGTAGCATGGATAACAGGAATATTTTAATTGCAAACATATTGCAGTGCACTGTTGTTGCTGAGAGGTTTGATTCAGCTGTTGCACATAAGACAGTAGTCTTTAAGATAAGCCTTTGTTAACAGATACTAATTGTCACTGCTGGTTTAGCTAATGCTAATGTCATTTTAGCACATTGTGGATTCGTGTTTGTAATACAACTGGCCATGCTGTTCATGTCTTTAACTATTTTGAACACACACACACACACACACACACACACACACACACACACACACACACACACACACACACACACACACACACACACACACACACACACACACACACACACACACACAGAGACATGCACACACAAACAAACACATAAACACCCCACAATTGGCAAAAGTATATCAGTGAGCATTTGACAGCTGCTGTCTTGTCACTGACTAAAAAGGAAACTTTTAGATCTCTGTCTATTGATAGCATAATGTTGTATGGGTGTGAGTGTGCAGAGAAACCAGAACTGTGTGGTGAGTGACAGTTTACAGTAGGGCAGCACATTTCAGAATCAGAAATCCTTTATTTGACCCGCAAAGGGGAAATTGACATGATTACAACAGCAGATCGTGCAGATAAAATGAAAAAAACGGCTTAGTATGCACACGTTGTTAATTACACAAAAATAATAACTTGTTTACTCTTATAGTCAGAGCACAGTGAAAGTTAAAGTGTGAGATGTAAACAAAATATTGTTATGTCAATTAAAGATTGAGTATATTAAACACGCTATGTCACATTCCTTGAAATAATTATTGTCATGGTTTATACACAAGATCACTGTTCATATATTACTGTAATAAAGTCAGGGTGTTTTTTTTTTAAATTAAAATAATATATGTATACAAAACAAACTCTCAAATATCTACCTCAGTATTTAACCCAATGAAGACGTAGCTGCTGACAGAGACTACATACACTAGCACATACACTAGATGAGCAGGATACCAACAACAGCAACAGCCAGCCCCGGCCCCCCCCGCTGTGTTGACACACTTATCTCAGCCCGAGGAATCAGATCCTCTGAGAACCGACTGCGCCAAACAGGCTGGCGCTGAATTCCATATCAGCAAATTACAGGAAGAAAAAATTCGAGGGGGTGGTGGGCGTTATTTTCAGGGAGGATAAGATCACAGCTAATGATAGATGTGTTCATGTAGGGCAGTGACATGATTGCCATGGAGAGGGGGGGGGGTGATATGGGTTAGTGTTTGTTTTGTGTTAATCATTACAGCATGAAGGTGGAGTCAATACTGTGTTCATCTCAGAGGGAACTGTATTGCCCAATTAATGCTGTGTGTGTGTGTGTGTGTGTGTGTGTGTGTGTGTGTGTGTGTGTGTGTGTGTGTGTGTGTGTGTGTGTGTGTGTGTGTGTGTGTGTGTGTGTGTGTGTGTGTGTGTGTGTGTGTGTGTGTGTGTTTCCTCTGCAGCCCCACAGAAAGAGATGCTGCAGGTGACGGAGAAATCAGGTGAGCTCAGACAATAACAAGTTAAAATCGGGGCGTTTCCATGGAGACACATCACTGTGATCAGTGGAGCAGAAAAGCCATTTTTAAGCTTATCCAGAAGAAGATAATAGAGAATAAGATATTCCGTCTGCTCACATATTCACCCATGACCTTCAGATTACTTTACAAACACATCACTATGAGTCTCCAGGACGTTTTTTTTATTCATCAGGTATTCTTTTTATTATTGTTATGCATTATTAAAGAGTCCCTGTGTCCGGAGGTTGAATAGTTCCTTAAGTTTCTTAAACAAAACAAATGATACGATATCAAATGTTAAGATTGAGAGCAGATTATTGATTGTTTGAAACTTCTGCATGTGTTTTAAAACCTCTGGTAGGAAGAGAGGCGCTGTGGGCTATGCCTCCCAGAAGCCCTGGCTGTTGAATTCCACCGTGGTGGAGAACATCACCTTCGAGATGCCCATGATCAAACCTAGGTAGGAAAACTTCCCTGCACCAAACCAGACTCTTGAAAAATGCATGATAAATGAACTCTTTTTTTTTTTTTTGCTGACTTTGTATTTATTTATGTCAGCATTGAGCCATTTACATTCAATATACTGACATCAGGGCTGCCATGCAAGGTACCAAACTACTGATCAGGATCTAATGCTCCTCATGCACCCGCACACCGATGGGAATGCTTTCTGGAGGAAGTTCTGTTTCGGATTCGTGACGAGCAAATCTTCTAACTAGTAGAAACTCGCTCTACCTCCTGAGCCGTATAAAAAGTTATACCTGCTGAGCTTCTCCACAGCCGCTGCAACAACCAAAACATGTAATTCATTATTGATGTGCTGCTATAGGAAAGTGCCTAAAGCACATTTTCTTACAAGCTGAAATACCAGATGCTTAAAGAAAACGTTTTTTGTATGTTTGTGTGGATGACAGACTGCAGTTCATACATATTCAAAGTGGGGTCTTTTGGCTTTATTCAGTTTACTCTCATTCATTCAGTATCAATGTGGTAAACTTATAATCAGAAAAACATCTTAGTCTAACAGCATTAAAAACGGTAGCCTTCAACATTCAAAGGCTTTATTGTGAAATGCACAGAAGCTTCAGTCGCAGGCTCCTCCAACAACACACTTATTCAACCTGACCATAAAGTCATGGACCAGCTCACCTTTCAGAAACTCAGAAAGATCATACTCTTTATTAAAGACCTGCCCGGCTATTGAATAAGATTGTATTACTTTTAAGTCTACAAATCCGACAATTGGGTGGGTTGATTTGACAAGGTTGCCTCCAAACAACCTGTTTTCATCTCTTTTCCTTAGTTTTGTTTGATGACTCTCTCCAAGTTAACTTTTCTCCAGAATGTACTATTGCATTAGTAACCACTGTGCGTAAGCTGTCATCCCCACAATAATTACTGAACTTTCTTTTGTTGCTTAATTGCAGTCGCTGTGACACCTTAATCTAAGTTAAACAAACTGTCTAAGGACATTCTCCTTTCAAATGAGTTGGTAGTTAAAGTAGAGTAATCAATGTGTTGCCAGGCCATGCTGTTAAGACAAATTAGAGCCAATAACCTTCCTTTTCCCTGAGGCCACCGGGGTAAATTGGATGTGTTGATGTCTGTTGAAGTCAACACTGTGAATCCAGTAAAAGATGCCAGTTGGGGACTTCCCAGTTAACCTGTTTTGACACACAGACCCTGCGAACCAGGATTTGTCTTTGTGTCTCTTCACTTGGAGTCCATCACAGTTTCCACTCCCTCCTGGCTCAAGAACATATGCTGTTTTCACCTGCGTGGGCACAATCAAAAACAAACACACTCTCATGTAATGACTTACATTCAAACAAAGAGGCACACGCTCACAGTTTGTATCCTTACAACAAATGCTCTTTTTGAAAGGTTAGTTGCTCTGATTTATGGCCAGGCTCTCTCTGACTCTAATGGACTGTTTTTTTTTTAAAACTACATCTAATGGGTCGCTATAGTTTGTTGCTGGGGATATGTTTGCCCAACCTGCGCTGCTTCTCCTCGCTGTCTCCTCTGTCTTTCTCTTCACACTCCTCTCACGCCCCCCCATCCTCTCCTTCTGTCACTTAATGTTCTGGTTAGATCCAGAGGAGCCAAATCACTTGGGATTCAGCACGAGGTGTTTCCAAAAAAAGATATTAAAGTATCTTTCTTTCTTTCGATCATGTTGCAGTCCAAGCACGCATTTAAAAAAATTAAAGTTGAAAAAAGAAATATCTGCACCTGATTCATCATTTTTGGCTTGGAAGGCTCAACTCTTCCTTTATGGGTGAACATGTTATTAGCTGGGCGCCTGACTGTCTTTCAATTTGACATTCCTTTTCTTAATCCATCATCTAAATAGTGGTGTTCTGTTTGTGGCATGCTAATACGCTAAACAAAGATGATTAACAAGTCACACAATAATAAACCAACTGAACATCAGCAACTGCAGCTTTAACACAATATTGTCATATGAACTTGTCCATCTCCATTGCAGGCTTGCGGCTTAATGTGTGCCATAGGTAGGTAGGCATGTTGTCCTGCAATATATGACTGGTTCCTTTATTCAAAACAAAACCATTATGTGACTCTGAATTCATAAATCTATTCATGGGGATTTTGTAATTTGTTGGATTTGGATTCAAAATATATATTCAGCTGGTGAGGGCACATCCCGTTCATTAATAATCTCATAAAGATTCATCAGGTTATGGAAAGATGGATACATTTTGCAGACTACTTAAAACAGGAATAATTTACCTTTTCTGGGCTGTGGCACATTATTATTGAATCACTAAACTGTCAACCTATCATGTTGTCGCCGTAAGTTTGAAGATCTTGTGGGTATCATTTCATAAGGATAATATATAGAAATGAAATGCTATTTAATAAACAACATGTGATTTATTTAAATCTAAACATGAATTATTGATTGATGCAGCAATGAACTTTTTTTCCCATTGTGACTCTGTGCTTTTTGAATCTGCCTCTTATTCTGTGTCTGTGTGTGTCTGGTGAAGAAAGTCTGATAAAGCAAGCGCTGAATCTCTCATGTGGATCAATAAAGGCAGCTCAAACTCCTTCATTTTAATTTAATTGTTTATTTGACAGTGCACATTAATGAACATTTTAAACAAAATAATGTTTTTAAATGTAAATGAGCCGGATTTTAGCTTTGAGCTAGTTTCCATCCGTAGTCCCGTCACATACAATGTTTATTTTCAGTTTTCAAGGCTGTGTTCAGCCTTTTTTGGTTGTGTTGAGCATACCTAATTGCAAGTTATATGTAAGATATGTATCATTCATATTCATTTACTGTCAATGCTATTAGCTGTGAGGTTAATAATGAGCAGACCCATAGTTTCCTTCTGGCTTGAATTAGCAGCTGTCCTCATTTGAATTCTGTCTGTTTGTGCCCGGCAGGTTTAATGCTGTGATCGAGGCCTGCTCCCTCCAGCCTGACATTGACATCCTTCCACAGGGGGAGCTGACAGAGATCGGGGAGCGGGTCAGTATCACAGTAACATTTAGGATTTTCTGTGTTCTTTTTGTTCCCAATGCTCCCACTGTGCTTTACTGTACTGCAGAATCACTTGTCATCATTACTGTGCAGCCAGGATGTTTTATATGTAGGGAGCTGGACTGACCTTGTTCTGCCGAAGAACTGTCATGTTAGATTT
Organism: Trematomus bernacchii; assembly: GCF_902827165.1. NCBI lineage: Eukaryota > Metazoa > Chordata > Actinopteri > Perciformes > Nototheniidae > Trematomus > Trematomus bernacchii. The sequence continues at coordinate 9,945,306 of NW_022987714.1, read as the reverse complement.
CTTCATGCTGGAAATAAACTTTGGGGCTAAATGCCACATGCATTTATGGATGTAATCATGTTCATCCTTCTTTCTAGTAAAACCGTGTAATAAAGTTGTCTGCCCTGTGGCGCAGGGTATCATCCTGTCGGGGGGACAGAAACAGCGTATCAGCGTAGCTAGAGCTTTGTACCAACAGACCAACGTGGTCTTCCTGGTGAGTCTTCACACACACACACACACACACACACACACACACACACACACACACACACACACACACCACACACACACACACACACACACACACACACACACACATCTCACAAGAAGGTTTTTAGTTCTTGGATTGCACTTTAATCAACCTTGTTAGCACACATTCTGTATTCAAAGTGAAATGTCGTTTTTGAAACTTGAATAAGAACTCTGATGTGAGTCTTTTAGTGATGCCTTCATACGTGACACAAATGGTAACACTTTCTAAAGCTGAGCTGCAGGGCTGAGGAGCTTAATGAAACTTTTAAATGTCAGTTTGATAATGTCAGTTTCTGACGGATTATTATTTCTTAATTAATATTTTAGGCTATAAAATGTTAGAAAAAAGTAAGGAAAATTCTATTCACAATTTCTAAGATGCCACAGTGATGTTGTTCATTCTCTTGTTTAGTCTGAATAAAGTCTAAAGTTGTAAGATGATAAAGTGACACTCATATATGACAACGAACACAACTGTTAATCCTATCAAAAGCTGGAACCACGCAATAACACACACAAAACTCTAACTTTGAATGTTGTTTTTTAAGTTGTGATTTCTTAATCTTTGTAATGACGGTTTATGTTTTTTTTTAGGATGACCCATTCTCTGCCTTAGACATCCACCTGAGTGACCATCTGATGCAGGACGGCATCCTCAAGCTCCTTCGAGAGGAGAAGAGGACGGTGGTGTTGGTCACTCACAAACTTCAGTATCTCCCACACGCAGACTGGGTATGACCAGCTATTGATTTAATGGGGCCTTGTTATGCTAATTGTCAGGTTTATTAATTGTATTTTATGCCTCTAATGTGACATGTTTACATGCTTTAATGTTCAAAAAGGTCTTTATTTTTCTCATCCTGTCTGTGATGCAGCACATCTTTTCACCCTCTGTCTGAAACCAGAGCCCCTCGCCCAGAAGCACGAGTGTAACATAATGATGCTACTATTATACTGAAGTGGGGGGGAGTGTGTGGCAGAGAAACTGACCGATATAACACACTACAGGCAAGGGAGACCCCAAATAACAATAATAGGGCCTCTTTAACTGGATAAACAGCAGGTTTACAGACTCTTTACTCTTAACTAGTTACAGTAATTGATTGTTCCCTTGTAATAGTGTTATATTATTCATGATGTAAACATTATATTACTTCATTTGGGATGCAGACTGTTTATGTCAGAAACAACCCAGATTTTTGCAACCTCTTTTCCAATGTGTCCTAATACTAAAGATTTCATTTCTGCTATCTACCTTTCTGTATGTTTTTATTAGATCATTGCCATGAAGGATGGCACTATCCAGGCTGAAGGGACTCTGAAAGACATCCAGAACTCAGAGTCCGACCTCTTTGAGCAGTGGAAAACCCTGATGAACAGAAAGGACCAGGAGTTTGAGTCGGTGATTAATGACTGCACATTTAAAGGGCTAATGAATCATTAGTGACTTTAAAATCTTTGCTTTTTTGTTGATAAAACACTTTTAGATTCTGGAGAGGTGCAAACAATCCCATGCTGCTGGGAATGACAGTTTGAATACCTGGATGTTTGCTTATTGTCTCACCAGATTTGACCCTTCAGTATTCTCAGGAGACTCATGTATTTATCTGTATTTATCCTCCAGGAGACAGAGGCAGCGAGTATGACAGATATGGAGAGGAAGAACCTGCGGAGGGCCATATACTCCAGAGATGCTGCCAGGACTGAAGAGGACGAGGAAGGTGAGCGGTTACAGGAAAAAACTGCATGCTGACATACAACTGCAGTCATTCATTTACCGACTTCAGCTTAATAATAACGGCAGAATATCATTTATCTTCTCCTGTTGTGTCTATTTGCCGAGGAGCAGCACCTCTTACTCTAAAAGCTTAAGCTCATCCACTTCATTTGAATGTCCTGCTGCATTTATTTGAATGATTTGCATACAGTAACTGTCTGTTCTTAATGTATTCCATCCCAAATGCAAACTTTACAATGCTCCAGACTTTCTTCTTGTCTTTGTGTCTCATGTCTTTTTGACTTTCTCAGCAAACAGATATATCAGCACCTTCTCTCTCTCACAGCCTCGTGCTTCACACCGACTATAATCCTTTAACTGTTTATCTCTGCTGTTAACTGTGCAGAGGAGGTGCTAAGCTGCAGTGGCTGTACTCTTTGTTTGTGTTCTGTGTTGTCTCCCTTCACATTTTTTCCCCAATCATTTGTCCCTCCACCTCCTCAAGTTTAACATAATGCCAGCATGGTGCACAGTAGATAATAGTAGTTGCAGTAGGTTCAAGGTTCAAGGTTCTTTATTGTCAAACTGACATAGCTACAGAGTAATTATGTTGTTGAAAATCTTATGTCACAGGCTTCTCCAACAATGCAACATAATAACAATACAGATAGCAAGAGCAATACAAAAAGAAAATAGTTATAAAATAAAGTGAGCATGTGGAATAGTGCAGTACGAGTCTATATACAAGTTATTGGAATGATATATATTAGATATTAGATACATATTACTGAGTAGCAGATGAATGTTTTTGAAGTTGTTTCAGCAGTTCAATTGTTTAACAGTCTCACTGCCCGGAAGCAACTGTCTCCGAATCTTCTTGTAGTAGTCAGTCATCTTCTCCCTTTCTTTTTCTCCTCTACCCTCCGGCTTCCTCTCTAACAGCCTGTAGACCCCCTGGAGCAGCCTCATGCTCCAGACCTTTCTGCATGATGTGATGCGATTTATATTTACAACAGGGGAAGGGAGGAGGCGGTAGGTCATTACCATTAGCTCCTAATCCCCAGCCAGCGGTTCATGGCTGCTTCATTACCCCTGAAAAACACTTCAATCATGGGAATGAACATTTGCTTGGTGTTGAAAACATGATATTAGATGATGTGGCTTGTAGAATATGTCCTATTTGGTTTCCTTTTCTGGGTTAGGAGTTGTTGTTTAGACAGATACAAGGGGAAAAAACGAAGAAATGTCTCAGAAAAGGTGACAGAACAGGAAAGAAATAGAATAACAATAATAATACTTCTAGGAAGAAGGGTAAGAGGAGGAATGTCAGAAAAGTTAAACAGTTTGAGCAGTACTCACTGGAGTCCACAGGTAAATGCAGAAATAATCTTATATGTAAAGTACCAATAGCTTTTATTACGTATTATAAAATGCGATAATGTTATCCGACACAACTCTATAATTCACACTGAACCACCACTCTGAAACATTTGAACATTTCTCTGTCTTGATCCCAGAGGAGTCCTTGGAGGAGAGCGACGATGAAGACATCATGTCCCAGGCGATGCGTCACCGCGCCACCATCCCCTGGCGCTCCTGCGGCACCTACCTGTCCTCCGCCGGGGTCGTCCTGCTCACCCTGCTCCTCCTGTCCCAGCTCCTCAAACACACCCTCATGGTCGCCATCGACTACTGGCTGGCCCACTGGACGTCACACGTCATCGCCGCCAAGACCTTAGCAACAGCTCGTAACTGCACCGACGTTCAGGTGAGGCAGAACATGGTTTGTGATTGTATTGATTTGTTGTTATCTGTCCAAAACATTATGTTGATCAGCAGTTTTTGCAGTCATACATTTTCACTGTCTAGAAGACGACATGAATAAATCAGACATTTAAAAAAAAGATCTGTAGTTGAAGCGTCTTAATGACAATCCATTGGTTTTTCTCCTTCTGTGCTTTATCTGGTGTGTTTACCAGGGGATCATTGGAATAGTAAAAAAGAAAAGAAACGTAGTTTTACAACTTTATTTTGAATTATTATCCCGTCTAGCTACACATTCTGTTAATAGTTTTGGATATTTGAAAATGTATTAAATATACCAGCTACGCATTCGATAATAATCATAACTAAGGCCATTGAGAGCAAGCTCTGCGACTGAATACATTACATATAAAGCAAAAGAAGTGACACAACATTACAGTATAAAAACATCTATTCATAGATACCCAGGCATTCACTCTGCTCTATGTCAGTGGAAAGTGATAAAAATGAATTAAAAATAATACATTTTCCTTATTCTACAAGCTTTTGCGAATGTTTCCATAATATGGAAAATAAAGACTGTAAACCGTATTTTAAACAAACTCTATATTAAAAGAGTAAACAGATAATCCCTTTTTTGAGAGCATGCTGGAGGGAAATTACAGAACGGTTTTCTCACTAAGTCTCCTGTGAGTCTCAGTTGAGTGGAGCTGACCTTAAACACATACTCTGCCAGCTCCAGATGAAGCGTTTGCTAACGCAGCCTGAAGCAGCTGCAGCTCAGACTCATCTGCATGCTAGAGAAACAAGAATGCATTGATGAAAAAGTCCTTCTGGGAAATGTAAAAATGCAGTTTGATTCATGTAGATTTGTTCAAATACCTGCAGAAAATTATAAATATTACAAATAAATAAGCTTTCTGCCCAGAATTCTATAAACGGCGCAACTGATATGAAATATATACGATTTAAAGCTTGCTTTATTATCAGCAACCTCTTTCCCAATATCGTCTTTAACTTGCACCTGCAAGCACACAGAAAACACACACATTTAGAAAAGCAGAGTTACCACACACAGTCAAGCGAAGGTTAAGCTGCGCCGGTCACATGCAGGGCCGTCCCTGGCCCTCTGTTTCGCGAGCGTCAACGGGGGGGTTGGGGTGCTAGTGGAGCACTCGTCTCTCTTTTTCCTCTCTTTTCTCTCACACACACACACACACACACACACACACACACACACACACACACACACACACACACACACACACACACACACACACACACACACATTTACAAATTGTACAAGTGAACACTGTCGCTTCAATGCCAGGGACACGTTGTTTGGCTGAGCTTCGGTGAGGATTTGCCAGGTTTATCTAATCTGAGTAATGTGGGCCACTCAGAAGTCCTCTGCTACTGTCAAAAAACAAACTCTGGCACATGACTTACACTGTGTGAATCTGCCAGGCTGCTAACTTGAGTTGTAAAACTAAATATGGTAACACTTTACAATAAGGTACACAAAATGTGCTTAGTTACTGAGTAGTGAATAAGGAACGACTAGATAGTTAATGGTTAGTTAATGAGGATTTCCTGAGTGACTGCGATTGAAGAACTGATGGTTAGTTACTGGTAAACAGACTGGGGGGGTACTGTATTAATGAATGATTTGTTAATGGTTAGTTAATGAGGAGTTCCTGATGCGGCTTTCACACCAGCGCTTTTCCCGTTCTAGCTCCGTGCTAGAGCTTTTCTGGTTCAGCTCCGGTTTCCCTTTTCTGCTCCCGCTTTGTTCACACCACACAGAGCCGGGGTGGTAATGCGTCATTGCCTCATTGTTTGCGTCATGACGTAACCGTTTACGTGCCTGCTTCATAAAAGCCAAACCGCGTGGAAATCCCTCACATCGACAACAACAACAATGGCCGATTGTATTGAAGCGCTGTTCGCTTTGGTTATGCTATGCTATCGTTGTGTACAAACTGGATAAAACGCGGGCATTTTGTTGTTGTTCAGGAGGTTGATCCCGCCCATGCCCCTGCCCCCGCCTTGACGTAAGAGAGACGTAAGCGGCGCCGCCTCTTAGCTCCGGAATCTTGCTTCTAGACCGACAATTTTTTGGAGCTGGAAACGAACCGGATTCCGGAGCTAAGAGGCGGCGCCGCTGCGGTGTGAAGAGGAAAAACCGGTACTTTTCAGGCTCTAGCTCCGAGCAGTCCCTGAAAACGCGTTGGTGTGAAAGGGGCATGAGTGACTGCGATTGAAGAACTGATGGTTAGTTACTGGTAAACAGCCTGGGGGGTACTGTATGAATGATTCGTTAATGGTTAGTTAATGAGGAGTTCCTGGGTGACTTTGATTGAAGCAATAGCCGCTTTCACACCAAGTACTTTGCCGTACTTAGTTCCCAGCACTTAGTACCCCCATGGAACTAATACCCCTTTCACACCAAGGCTTTTCCCGTTCTAGCTCCGTGCTAGAGCTTTTCTGGTTCGGAACCGGTTCTTCGGTTCAGCTCTCGCTCTGTTCACACCGCTCAAAGCCCGACTGGTGCTGCGTCATTGCGTCATCGTTTGCGTCATGACGTAACCGTTTGCGTGCCTGCTTCATAAAGCCAAACCGCGCGGAAACCCCTCACATCGACAACAACAACAATGACCGATTGTATTGAAGCGCTACTCGTTTTGGTTTTGCTCTGTCGAAACGAAATGGAAGAAATGGGACGACTTTACTACCAACTTTACAGTCGTTACATGCTACATTCAAAAGCTCAAAATACCCAGCTTTGCAGCATTAATTACTATGGTATAACATTAAAACTGATGCCCCTGCCCCTGCCCCTGCCCCCGCCTCCGACGTAAGCGTGACGTATGCGGTGCTTGCTTTCTAGACCGACAACTTTTTGGTGCTTGAAACAAACCGGATTCCGGAGCTTAGAGGCGGCTCCGCTGCGGTGTGAACAGGAAAAAACTGTGCTTTTCAAGCTCCAGCTCCGAACCGGCCCTGGAACCGCGTTGGTGTGAAAAGGGCATAAGAGCCGATCGCGTTCACACCGGAATAAGTTCCCTGAGGGAAGATTACGCAAATGAAGCCGCTGACGTCCCTTCTTCTTCTTCTGCTTTGGGTTTACTGGCAGGCCGCAAACAACTTCACGGCATATACTGCCACCCGAAGTCCACGGCCGGAAGTCCCCGGAGTTGGGGACTGGCTTCAGCAGCTTCTACTGAAGCCTTCCGAGTAAATCGCCAGAACGCCGACACCTCCTCATCACTCCACCGCTCCCATGTTTTTTTTTGTGTTGCCATAAGTTATTCTCTCTCCGTTGGTGCGCGGGGCTAATGCTAATAATGCTAATGCCAGCAAATACAATGGCGGCTTAAAAAAACGTTTCCGAGTTTTACGGGGCGTGGTTTGCAATTCGCCCAGCCAATCAGAAATTGGTACTTTTTTCTCCCCAGGATAGTCCCACCTCTCTAGCAGGCACTAAAAATGGGGTAAAGGTTCTCTGAACTAAGTTCTCTTTTTGGTGTCAACGCAAAATTCCAGGCACTAACGGAACTAAATCGGAAAAGTACGGGTAAAAGTACTCCGGTGTAATGGTGCGCTGCAGCAGGGCACTTTTAAATCGGCCATCTTCGGCTGGCTTGGGTCCCACACTGGATCGACTGGTGGATGTGGATCCAACTCACGTGTTACTGCTTAAGTCATCATTACTTACCTTACCATTACTTAGGCAGTTTGGGTACGGTAAACTCAAGTAACGCATACAAAAAGAGTAGTTACCCATTACCTAATGATTACCTTACCATTACTTAAGCAGTTTGTGTCCCCTCAAGTAAAGTAATGCATCAAAAAGAGTAGTTACCCATTACCTAATGATTACCTTACCATTACTTAAGCAGTTTGTGTCCCCTTAAGTAAAGTAATGCATCAAAAAGAGTAGTTAGTTGTTATATTCCATGGAATGCTCTTAACATCCCGATAGCAATAAATATCTTAAGTGCTTTGACAAAAAATCCATAAAAAAATGTCATCTGTGGAAGCCGTAATACTGTAAAAAGTACGACCAATCATTTTAGCCGGCCCGGCTAAAATAACTGGATGACCTACCTGCCTGTCAGCCTTCCATCTGTGCACAAACTTATCTCGTGCCCTCATTGGTCATGTGCGCGTTCGTGTGTGTTGGAGGAGGGGCTCTGTAAGGAAGTGGCAGATTTTTTCCGGTTGTGTATTTTCAAATTCTAGCGCACTCGAGCCGGTTTCTCCAAAATTACCTACCCCATCTTTAACTATCTAGTCGTTCCTTATTCACTACTCAGTAACTAAGCACATTTTGTGTACCTTATTGTAAAGTGTTACCCTAAATATTGTCTTCACTTTAACAGCACATACAGTGAAGTGAAGTGAATCTGGAAAAAAGGGCCTGTAAATAAAACAGGATTAGAAAAGGAGAAAGTCCTGATGTTTGTAAGGGGGACAAGCCTCTGTCTTTGATATAGCATAACAATGGGCGGGCCCAACGAAAGTCTGAGACAGCCATTCCTATAAACATTCAAGATGTGAATGGAGAGCAATTATTTGGTTTGGCCAACCAAATACAACGTTTTAGGCTTAGGCCCAGAGCATTGCTGATGTAAAAATCAAAAGCAGTAGTATATCATTAAGTGTATTTAAAGACAGGTTGGTTGTGATGTTACTTTCTTATCATCTAAATCTTGGATTGTCACCTTTAGATCTGACAAATAAAAAACGTATGTCAGTCATCCCAAATGTAGGGCACATAAAGGTAATTAATTAACATTTTGGGTCATTTTACACTCTTTTATAATGCAAGAGTCATACATAGTGCAGAACCGTAAGCCTTGAGGTTTGTGATTTTGTGATTTCACCCACACTGCTCCTCAGCATCACCTACTGCCTACAGCTTACCTTTCTCCTCCTCCCCTCCTCCTCTCCTCTCCTCTCCTCCCCTCCTCCCCTGCTCCCCTCCAGCATGAGCATCAGGTGTGCATTTCATTCTTAGACTCTGCTAAATGTTTCATGATTTGTTCTTGTGCAACACCTGAACACGATCTCCACATAAAGCGTTATTCAAATTTGGCACAAACATCCACTTAGACTCAACGATAAACTGATTAGAAATTGGTGGACCACAGTAAAAGTACATTTGATCTCTTATAAATATTATAAATAAAACAAGCTGTGGCAATATACTAATACACACCTAAGAGGTATGAAGAGATATGCCTAAGAGGATAACATTATGAAACTTTGGACGGACAAAAATGTAAAGAGCAGCTTAAATGTTTAACTTGGGACAGTTCACTTAAAGTGGACCTATCATGCTATATTTGAATGATATATTGTAGGGCCATACCTATATAAGGTATATTTTAGGGCTGTCAGTCGATTAAAATATTTAATCGCGATTAATCGCATGATTGTCCATAGTTAATCGCGATTAATCGCAAATTAATCGCACATTTTTTATCTGTTCTAAATGTACCTTAGAGGGATATTTTTCAAGTTTTTAATACTCTTATCAACATATGAGTGTACAACTATGCTTTATATGTTTGTTTATTATCATTTGAACAATGACAAATATTCTCATGAATATTAAACACAACAACCTCTGAACATTACAAATATTCGCCTCAATTCAACCTAGAACCTCTCTCATACAATAGTGTGTGTGTGTGTGTGTGTGTGTGTGTGTGTGTGTGTGTGTGTGTGTGTGTGTGTGTGTGTGTGTGTGTGTGTGTGTGTGTGTGTGTGTGTGTGTGTGTGTGTGTGTGTGTGTGTGTGTGTGTGTGTGTGTGTGTGTGTGTGTGTGTGTGTGTGTGTGTGAATGTGGAGGATCGTTGGAGCTATGTGCAGCTCAAGGCATATATGCCTGTGTGTATGAGCTGTGTTGCGGCACTATCCGTGCTGAGTGTGCTGTCTGGCTACCTGCATAAAGTCAAGTGCTCGGCGCAGTTGTCGGCGAAATGTCGCTCCTCTGTTTTCATTGAAACAGCTCCTTATATCCGTTAGCTCAGCTAGCTAGCACCAGATGCTAACAACAACACGTAAGGTGTGCTTCGCTCGCGCCACACATACACACACCCTCCCGGTCCTCCCGATGGCCAGTCCGGGCCTGCCGGTGAGCGTGGAAGTGTGGTCTGCCACAAGCGGGCAGCAGGAGCGGGGCTGTCAGCATCAGCTTGTAGATGGTATTTTAAACTCGATGCGCTCTGAAACTACGGCGGCCGAGGACAAAAAATACACATGCGTTAATCGCGTTAAAATAATTAGTGGCGTTAATTTTTTTTTGCGTTAACGCGTTATTAACGCGTTAACTTGACAGCCCTAGTATATTTATACGTTTTCTTTTTCAAAATACCAAACAGATCATGTATTTTAGCCATGCCTCATTTCGCTCTATTTTGCTCTCCTCCACCCTGTCTTTGCATGCGCTGCAGCTGACCACGCCCCCCTGCAAAGGAGGGGGCCGAGTTACGAGCGTCATGTTACCATGCTGTTACCATGCCACGGCAACCTCTCATTCCCCTGATAGGTGGAGAGTTGGCCATATAGGCGGAGCTCCGCCGTCCTGATGTCAGTGAAATGTTCAAATCTGGATCAGTCTGTATCAGATCCGTTGCAGCCCCGTTTGTAGAGATTTGGGTATGGAGGAAAAGAGAGAGGGTTGTGTTTTGTGACACTTGGTGAGTTCCCTGACACACCGGGGACACATATTCATGTATAAAAGACGTACAAAAGTGCGTTTTGCATGATAGGTCCCCTTTAATTTGTGTTAATGTGTGTTTTTAATGCAAAGCCTAAGGCTTAGAGCACTTTGAGCTACAATTAGGTGTGAAATGTGCCACACAAATATGGATATTATTGTTTTGTATTATATTATTATACCCTCCTCTCTCTCTGCAGGGCTGTGGTTTCAGTCACTCGTGGTATCTGTCGGTGTTCAGCGTGCTGTGCTGCCTGGGCATCGTCCTGTGTCTCGCCACCGCCGTCGCCGTGGAGTGGACCGGCCTCAAAGTGGCCAAAGAGCTCCACCACGACCTGCTCAACAAGATCATCCTGGCCCCCATGAGGTTCGACGCTCTCTGTGTGTTTGTATGTATGTGTGTGTGTGTGTGTGTGTGTGTGTGTGTGTGTGTGTGTGTGCACTGTAGCTCTGCCTCATGAAGTGTGAAGGAGGCAGAGAGATGAATGCTCACTGATACGGCGTGTGTGTGCTGGAACAGATCAATTAAACATGGCAACACTGTTAAAAGCATCTTTGTTCGCCCCATTACCCAAGGCACCATCTGCTTTCCTTACATAGAGCCCAGGAGACATCACTTACATAAAGACGTCCGCATGCACATCAAAAACCTGCATGTAATGTATATAGACTCACACACACAGCTAAACAAACAGATGCATTTCACGTTAAATCATTTATTCAACCACCACATCTGTGAAGATTCATAAATATTGTCATGTGGAAATCTCTGAAATATAATTATGGTCTCTAAGGATTTAGTATATCATAGAAACAATCTGGGCAAATAAATGGTTTTGAAATGAAATTACTATTATAATTAATTAATTATAGTGTTAATACATCTTTTTTATCCCTGCAGGCTGTTTGAGACGACTCCGCTCGGCAGTATCCTCAACAGGTTCTCCACAGACACCAACACCATCGACCAGCACATCCCCACCACCCTGGAGTGCCTGTCCCGCTCCACCCTGCTGTGTGTGTCCGCCCTGGGCGTCATCTCTTACGTGACCCCCGTCTTTCTCTTCGCCCTGCTGCCGCTCACCATCGCCTGCTACTTCATCCAGAAATACTTCAGGGTGGCCTCCAGGTGAGTCGGCTCCCTGAGTCAGAGCATATAACAGAGGATTGTTTTTAATGTTCTTGTGTGAGAAATTAGACATAAAATGTCAAAGAAGTAAAATCAGTTTGGGTTTCTCCACCTTTTTTAACATGCTTTTTAGCAGGCTTTGAAATGGCATTTTTATCATTATTTGAACTTTTAATTAACAAATAATTGAAGGGTTAAATAAATATAATTTTGAGGGAGAATATATTGAGTCACCCAATATAATTAACAGATTAGGCACAGAATTTTTGGGAAATAAATTCAATTTATGCTGTAAAAATTAAAGCCCTGACAGACGCAAGATTTAATTTTTTTGCCACTGGTTTCACCAACACTCTAGTGTAATTATTTCCCACTGAATACATGCATGCCATAACCCACAGTCCAATGCAAGTGGCTGCACAGAAGTGGGATGCATGTCACAGTGACATTATTTTTCTTTTGTTTCATTATCGACCTTTTCAAATAATTTGAACTTTGCTACAGTTGATATTTCCCTCTGCACTGTGTCCTCTGTCTTGTGGTCAGGGACCTGCAGCAGCTGGTGGACATCACCCAGCTCCCGTTGCTCTGCCACTTCTCTGAGACAGTGGAAGGTCTCACCACTATCAGGGCCCTCAGGTACATATCAGTAGATTAAACTACTTTAAGAAAATGAGCAATAAGAGGATTACTCTTTTCATTTCAAGTAATATGAGCATCTATGTTCCGTTTATCTACGTTTTACTGATGGATTCACTTGTTACTTGACTAACAACATCTGTCCCAGGACTACAGATGAAAACTAGCCTCAAGGCTAACTGGCGGATTTACAGAAATGTTTATTACTTTGCACAAAGAGGAGGATTTAAACTCTACAAAAATGTGCTTATTGTTGCTTCATTTGGATGTTTGAGCTTTGCTGTTCAGAATGATGAAAGAGTTAAAAGAAATATTAGTAATATATATCATTGTCAACACAGGTTCAAAAGTTTAAGAAATTAGAAAATAAAGGAGCATTAGGTAATAGGTTAATGACTGCAAACTAGCAGGAAAAAAGTGCAGGCAGGACATAACATGTAGAAAAGTAAGACTGATATAAATGAGACATGTGCTTTTTTGATTGGCAGGTATGAGCCCCGGTTCAGACAGAGGTTACTTCAGTTCACGGACGCTCACAACATCGCCTCTCTCTTCCTCACGGCAGCCAACCGCTGGCTGGAGGTCCGCATGGTAAAGCCCCTCCTCTGATCTGTTCTTACCCTCAGATCAGACCTGTTGACTGTTCGCCAGACAGCAGCTGCTTCACATTTCTGTTGATGTTGCTGGCTCCCTCTGTTGGGATTCTGAAAAACGGAATTGTTCCTCACTCTTTAATATCACACTCTACCTTCATGGTTATGAATCAGCTGCGTGCGGCATGCTGGTCGTTTGGCCTCTCCTGTTTCAACATAACAGAGGTGTTAAGATATTGTATATGTGTGTGTGTGTGTGTGTGTGTGTGTGTGTGTGTGTGTGTGTTGGCAACCAACTGATCTGCGATACTATATCTGCATCTATTTGTATAGACCTTTCTAAATAACTGGGTGCTGTATTATCTTCCTGCTGTGAAGTTGATTTTGTCTCTGTGCAGGAGTATGTTGGAGCGTGTGTGGTGTTGGTGGCAGCCGTGGCCTCCATCACCAACTCTCTCAACAACGAGCTGTCCACTGGCCTGGTGGGGCTGGGCCTGACCTACGCACTCCTGGTGTGTGTGTGTGTGTGTGTGTGTGTGTGTGTGTGTGTGTGTGTGTGTGTGTGTGTGTGTGTGTGTGTGTGTGTGTGTGTGTGTGTGTGTGTGTGTGTGTGTGTGTGTGTGTGTGTGTGTGTGTGTGTGTGTGTGTGTGTGTGTGTGTGTGTGTGTGTGTGTGTGCGTGTTGGTTTTATAGCTTGTAAACTTGCACATTGTAAACTTGCACCTTTAAAGAACAATACAGGTGGTTTTAGCAGCACATTTTGCATATTACCAACCCTCCCCAAACTTGCTATTTGAAATAAAGTGTTATGTTCTGCCCTAAGCTTAGTTAACTATATTATTTAACTTTACTCACAATTAGTTTTTTTATAGTTATAGAGAAGACATTCCCTGATTATATGGATTATAAAAAAACATACAGCTTCAAAATACCACTTGCAACAGTTTAACCATTTCTTGTTCATAAGATCAAGATGCATAATTAGCTGCTTTTCACTTTTTTGTTCTTTCTGCAGAAAATACAACAGCTTTTGATTATATGATAATAAGTGAATTCAAAACACTTTTGCTCTCTAATTATTTTTTTATAAAAACAGAAGCTACAACATACATGATTTTAATAAAACGTAGGTCTTACTCAATACATAATTGTGTCTCCAAAAGAGGATTTACTATTTTATAGATAAACTGAAAAGGTCTGTTTGATCTTATGTTACCTAAATCATTAGACCCTTTGACAAATTGCTAAAAGAAAAAGCTAACTGGGTTAATGTTTGCCTACAGTGACATTTACCCTCCTCCTCCTCCCTCTGTATCTCAGGTTTCCAACTACATGAACTGGATGGTGCGTAACCTGGCAGACATGGAGGTACAGCTTGGCTCGGTCAACAGGATTAACGGCCTGCTCAAAACGGAACCAGAGAGTTATGAAGGACTGCTCAGTGAGTGCAGCGACACACTCACAATGCCATCTTCACAAACAAATCATATCTGATTTCTTGTCTGAGATTTACGCCTGGACATCTTCATTCATCATTGTCAACCAAAGAAAGTGTCATCATCATCATCATCATCATCATCATAATGCCCACTTATCAGCCTTTAAATAGCCTAATCTTACATGCATGTTTCATTTGATTCTGAAGGGATTTTGCAAAGAGGCTAGTGGCTTCTTGGCATTAAAACAAATTGTTAATTTCATTTAAACATCATCTATAAATAAATCTTGACGTGCCTTGCTTTTGCCTCAGCTGCGTCTCAGGTTCCTGACGGCTGGCCTGGGGAGGGAGAGATCCAGATCCAGAATCTGAGCGTCCGATACGACGCCACTCTGAAACCTGTACTCAAGAATGTCAACGCACACATCAACCCTGGACAGAAGGTAGCCAAACTCAGTAACCACAAGAACTCAAATGCAAACATCAGGTTAATATGATAAATGATTGAATTTCAGTGATGGTGAAGATGTGTTTGTTTTCAGGTGGGGATCTGTGGCTGGACAGGCAGCGGCAAATCCTCCGTCTCCTTAGCCTTCTTCCGCATGGTGGACATGTTTGAGGGTACAGTAAAATATTATGCTTGGATTCAATTTAGTGAAAAGTAGGTCAGAGAAAAGAGATAGATAGATAGACAGACAGACAGACAGACAGACAGACAGACAGACAGACAGACAGACACACAGACAGACAGACAGACAGACAGACACACAGACAGACACACAGACAGACAGACAGACAGACAGACAGACAGACAGACAGACAGACAGACAGACAGACAGACAGACAGACAGACAGATAGATAGATAGATAGATAGATCACAGAAACAGAAGTGTGCTCAGATTAAAAATACAATACTTATATAATAATTTATATATAATAAATAATTTAAAAAAAGTGGAAAAGAGAATAAAAAATTAAAAGTGTTATAAAAAATGTAAAATGTTATATCAAATATAAACAATATAAACTAAACAGTATAAAATATGCTGGATAATTAAAAATAAAAAGTCAAAAATACTACAGGATCCAAAAGTGTCAACAATCCAAAATGTCACTGCTCTTTGTAGTGTAGTTTATGTGTAATGTGATATTTTTTTCTATTACAGGGAGGATTGTGATCGATGACATCGACATCTCAAAGCTGCCGCTGCAGACCCTCAGGTCTCGCCTTTCCATCATCCTCCAAGACCCCATCCTGTTCAGCGGAGCCATCCGGTACAAACCTCACCATCAGGGTTCATAGCAGAGAGAGAAAGACACAGAACATCTCTAAAAACAGGGCCAGCTGGCAAACTGACACACTCTGAAACACTCACATGCAGCATGAGTAGGGCTGAGGGTCTGTAGATAAGAGGACATTCCTCTAAACTCCACCAGAGAGGTCTTATTTATAGACTCCAGCAGCAGTGACCATAAAAGCTTTGTCATGCTGGGCAAGAACAGATGAGACTACATTAAAGAGACTGCATGATGCTGTCAGTGTGGGGCATTTCAGTTCAATTACATACAAATATACTTTAGTTTAATGTTTATTTAAATGTTTGGTCTCAGGGCTATGACCTTATCACTCCCCTAAGCATACACTAAACGAGATAGATAATAATAGATAATAGACACTACTTCAGCGAGATCATGATGAAACTGTCACGACTTTACCTTCAATGTTAGTGTGGAATGAAGAGAAGGCGTTTACTGAGTGTGTGGGTTGAGGATCGGTGTATAAGCTCATAAAGGTGTGTAAAGGTAATTGGTGTGTGTGTGTGTGTGTGTGTGTGTGTGTGTGTGTGTGTGTGTGTGTGTGTGTGTGTGTGTGTGTGTGTGTGTGTGTGTGTGTGTGTGTGTGTGTGTGTGTGTGTGTGCGTGCGTGTGTGTGTGTGTGTGTGTGTGTGTGTGTGTGTGTGTGTGTGTGTGTGTGTGTATAGGTTCAATCTGGACCCGGAGCTGAAGGCGACAGATGAGATGCTCTGGGAAGCTCTGGAGATTGCTCAGCTGAAGCCTATCGTTAAATCGCTGCCAGGAGGCCTGGGTGAGAAAATCTTTTTTTTGTAATGTTGGTGTGTGCCTAAATCGTTTTTTTGTAATGTGTGTGCCTAAATCGTTGGCCCATATGTTCATTATTAAAAAAAAAAAATTATCATGATGGGATTTTTCTTCAGGGATCTGTACCAAACACAGAATTGTTCTAACGTCTCTATAATTTGTAGCGGGACATCTCTGCAACACCACATCATTGTGGTATTTTGATGTAAATGTAGCTTTTTACATATATTCTGCCTTCGGGAATTTGGAATCCTAATACTATTACATATTGCGTTTATTTTGTTGTATTCAGAGTAATTGTTCAGCTCTTCTCCGGTGTCCTGACACAGATTAGGCAGGCGGCTGTATCAGATGAATCTTTGACCTCCCTTCCCCAGCTGTAGTCTGTGTGTGGCAGCTCCACTCTGCACAGTTTCACAGGCACATTATTCTTAGCTGGCTTCAGGTCACGGTTCTGACATGACAGTGACTCTCACTTTCAGATCAGATATAATCTGAGGGCCATGTTCCACTTTAACAGATGTAACCTATGGTGAATGCTTGGTATGCTGATGCATGGGCCTCCTCTCTGCCCAGAGTCTTAGTTTAGCTGCTGTCAGTCTGCAGTTTATCACCTTTATGTCTGTCACCCTCTAAACGTCCTTAAATGATCAGAGCAACCGCTCACTGCTCTGGTGGGATAACAGACTGCTTCAGTCCATGTGACACTGACAAACGTGTGTGTGTCGGTGTGTGAGAGGTTCAAACTGCACTACTCACCGCTTTAGTTTTCACTTACTAGAGCCAAGATATTGATCTGTAACCCAGGGTTTAATGTCTACTTAGGTTTGCCCTTTAATTATGTGAGAGTTACAATTAAGAGTCTAATGTTGCATTTAAAGTGGACTGCTCTTAACTGCAGTGAGTTCTCAAGGGTGCACAGTTCGAAATAGTTTGTGAATATAAACTATGTTATAATAACACAATATATTAATTCAACGCTAAACACACACAAATATTTTCATTTTCTTCCCCAAATGGTAGTAAAATAATAATTTAATCAAAAAACACAGCAATGTTCCCATGGTTGATGTGTATCTCTTTACTATTTAACTGCCCAATAAGGTTGAACATCTCTAGAACTCAAAACACAAACTGATAAATCGCTGGAATTTAATTCTTAAGCATAATTTTAAGACTTGACATCATTCAGAAACCAGAGATGTGAATGGAAAATCGATAGGATATGTATGTGTAAGCTAAGAGTTAAAGGCCAATCAATTTGCCCTCTCATTTAGTTGAAAGCATAACGTAGTGCCAATGTCACGTGTCAGTAGTTAAAATCTGTCCGCCTGTATATTAATGTACGTAAGATAAATTAATGTTAATATTTGTGTGTTTTGTTTGCTGTATTATAATTGTTTCCTCTGCAGATGCCATGGTGACAGAGGGAGGAGAGAACTTCAGTCAGGGTCAGAGACAGCTGTTCTGTCTGGCCCGAGCCTTCGTGAGGAAGAGCAGCATCCTCATCATGGACGAAGCCACTGCGTCCATCGACATGGCAACGGTCAGTGTGTGTCAGTGTGTGAGGGCATACAGAGGGAAATGGTGCAGGGTGGGCTATTTTAAAGTCAGTGATATTAGCTAAATTGCAATGAATATTTCAGTCCTTAATATAACTCAATACTGGAGTCTACTGAAGTCAAGTCATCGATTTTCTTTCACTGCAGTAAAAGTAGGTTGTTTTGTTCCCTCTTAAACAGGAAGTCAATAAATGTTTGCTTAACAAATGTGCAGATACCCTGAAATAACTAAAGAGATATTTGTTGTAGATGTAAAATCTGCAACTGAATCAACTGATCATATAGAAACATTTTTGATATCAAAAATTGATTTAATTATAATTATGTTAACTGTTAGTCCATTTATTTGAAGATATTATGTAATTATGGTATTGATACCGGGTTCTGATCAGGTCATGGTTACAGTCTGAAACCGATGCGTTGGTAATGAATAGGAGAATAAAAAGGAAGCCGAAGTGGAGCGTGTGTAACTCAGAAAGAGAGGGTGAACATAATATACTGGCTTTTTTTTATGACATACTATGTCACTAATGGGGCGAAGCCTGCGAGCTAGTTCAGGCAGTCAACTCGAGCACTTATGCTGCATTCATACATAACGCCCCTTGCCACTCTACACCAACCAAACAGAGTCTCCTTAATATGCCGCTCTATTTAACCTGCCAGATCTCTCTCCATGCATTGCTTGCTGCTGCTATTGCTGCAGCTACCTCTACGTCGCTGCTGCTTGCCTGCCCCACCACCACCCCAGCTTACACCTGTAGGCTCGGGGGTTAGTTATTTAATCATCACTCATCGTGCTATGTGTATCTATGGAGTGATGATGCCCGAGCCTAGTCGCCAAACTCAACTATATGCTGCTTCTAATAAACATGTTAAGAAACACGTGAGTTGTCTGACTGAACTATACTGTACTAGCTATTAATTTGACCAACACAAAATATCTACTTTTATGTTGTACTATACTTACATTTTCTTACATAATATGCTTACTTTTTATATAGTTTTATGAATTATACTATCAAATTTGTATGTAATGAAATGTTAACAGTGTTCCCCAGAATAATATATAGTGAGATTAGCTATTGGTATTAAGTGTTGCCTGAAATTAAATAGCACAAAATAAATACTATATACTCCTGGGACCCAGCCCATTGACAAATGTTCATTGTAGTGGACATTTTGTTAACATGCATCTCCAGTGTCTTGGAGGGGCGCTGCGCCCCGCCAACGGAGCCCCGCCAACGGAGCCCCGCCAACGGAGCCCCGCGCCCCCCCTGCAATTCAAGTTTTTATTTTTTTTTATTAATTTTTTTTATATATATATATATATATAATATATAGCACCAAATTGCAACTAATCTATATCTACTGTCACTTTTCACATTGAACATGTGCTCTTTTATTAAATAAACTAAACACTTTCATTTTAAGTTGTGAGTTTAGTGTTTTTGACCCTAAGAAACACTGATGCATTAATCAATAACAATAATCCACAGCTCCTCTCTCTGCTCCAGACGATTTAAAAAATATATATCCCAATGCCACCACCCCCCCCCCCCCCCCCCCCCCCCCCACCCCCAACCCCCGCCACCCTGATCTCCTTTTACTCTTTTGAGGTACTCTATCAATCTCTGCTGTACTGTACAGACTCGGACATCCTGGGCTTTCCAGTGATATGTCATTGGTTAAAATTGCATACTGCAACCAAACTAGTTTTTTAGTGACCAAATAAACAGCAATGTTCAGATAAATTACTCATTTATGTTTTAAATAAAGGTGAATGTATTATTGTATTAATATCACTCTATAACCATAATACGTTACATAGTCTATCTGTTAATTTTGGCTGTCTTTTCAAACTAAAATGGTCCTGACGTCCTCTACAGTGGACATACTGTAACATTTAAAAATCTAATTACATTTAAAAAGTCTAAATTGCAAGATGTTTTTTTAACCCTAAATAGGTAGGAAATAAAGAAGATTGGAAAACATTTGTTTTCGTCGGTTCCCAGGAGGATATGGTATGATGTGGTCAAAACAGTATAAGATGACATAGTAGAGTTTATGATATTAACATAATATAGTAAAATAAAGCACAGTATGTTATGAGGTATAGTATAGGGTGCAATGCTACAGCAGTACAGTGCAGCAGCCTATCAGGATATGGAGTGTAACATAGTGTTAAACAGGGCAACAGAACATGTAAGCTTTTCCAATGGACATTTATTTTTGCTTTATTGTCCTTGATTGTGAACCTTCGTCTGTCCCCACAGGAGAGCATCCTGCAGAAGGTGGTGATGACCGCTTTTGCTGACCGGACAGTGGTTACTATAGCAGTGAGTATCTCCCACAGTAAAACACGCAGTGCTCCCTTTCCCCCTGAGAGCGCTGACCTTCCTCCTGCTGATGCAGTTCCTGTAAAGTGATGCAAAGCAGCAGTGTGGACACAAAAAAAAACACATTTCTTTTGGACTGCTTCCTGAAAGGTAAGAGAGAGGGGAAATCAGAGAAGAGCCTAAACTTATTGGACAATTTTGCGACGGGGTTCTTCACATAATTTCATGATGAAATAAAGATAACCCATGGATGTCATAACTCTTCACTTCAGATAAGATAAACTTGTGAAAAAAAAGGAAGGGCAACCAGAAACCTGTGATGACTTTAAAAAGCAGCGGAGGAACATTTTCCCGAGCCAGACTCTCTCATTTCATCTCTTTCAGTAGTTTAACAGCAAGTTGCATGTGTATTTCATAGACTGGTATTTCATTAAGTTGTGTAAACATTATTTTTTTCTCCCCCTCCGCCCTCAGCATCGCGTCCACACCATCCTGAATGCCGACCTGGTGATTGTGATGAAGCGGGGGGTGATCCAGGAGTACGACCGGCCCGAGGCCCTGCTGGAGAAGGAGGACAGCGTCTTCGGAGCCTTTGTGCGAGCAGACAAATAGCACAAGAACAGAAAGTGAGAAGAAGCATTAGAAGAAGACATTCAAAGTGCAATTGTCCCATGACAGATATATAAGAAGATATATCTTTTTATTTTTTAATCATGTTGTATAATATTTGTACATAAAATTGTTAATTATTTGATAATAAAAGATAAAATATCATTAACATGTGTGTTTTTTTGGTTGGGGCTGTTTTGAAAAAGATATTGGATGGAGAATGTGTTGTGCTTGTGTGACAGAAACGTTATGACCTGTACAAAACACATGAGCCACTGGCCGATGGGTGAACATGAGCTGAGGGATACATGATGCTGGAGGGTAAAGAGCCAAAACACTGCATAGTATCATCTTCATATACTCAGACGTGTCAGAGTGGGAGGAGCAGCTGCTGGCTGACTTATATTAGAAAGTTATACGCCTTTCAAAGGAGCACATTCGCTTGTAAAATAAAGTTTCCATGGGTGATGTTGAAAGAGAAATGAGAAGGAAGAAACCCCAGGATGGGAGTTTAATTAGAAAACTAGATCTGGGTCCTATGGGTGAACAGCCGGCTTTCTATTCTTCTTAAGCCAAGTTTATATCGAAAAGCCTGAGGGTGATTTTCCATAGTGTCCTATATTTAACCCATTACATATTCAAAGCGTAAGCTGCCTGTGGCTGCCCAACTGAACACATCTTTTAATGTGTGATGATGGGCCTACTCCTGCATTGAAAATCACAGGAAGGGCAGCACAGAGATGGTGGAGGGGAGGAGGGGGGGGGGGGGGGGGGGGAACCTCCTCTCCACCTCTCATCGTCTCCATCTCACGTTACCGAGCTTTAGTGAAGTGGCAGAGTCAGCACAGAGCCAACTGTGCCACTAAAGGCTGCCTTCTCACCCAAAGGTGCTCAAAGTCAGCCAGAGGCCCATTATGCTCCTGCACCTCTCACTTAATGCGCACCATCGGTGAGTGGATTCACGGTGAGACGGGGCGGCGCGTTGATACATTCCCGGTCTGTCGGTGGGTGCTGTGAGTGACGGCGGCAGCTGCGGAGCTGAAAGAAGATTTTTTCTCCTGGGACTTCGCGTCTGATCTAGAGGCAACGTGAGGAGCGCACATACCTCCAGAAAACGGACATGACCCTCCGTCCTGCACCAGACAGCTGCTGAGGAGCTCGGCTGGTAAAAACAGGCGTTGGGATAAAGATAAATATTTCCCTTTTCATGGGACTATAGTATGGGAGCGCTATGTTGTCCAGGAAAGGACTCATTCCTGAGGATTACTTGCTCACACGTTTGGCTGAGAATGTCCAGCAGCCAAAGTTTAAAGCCAAACCGAGGAAAGCTCGATTTGTCGCCAAGAATGGCACCTGCAATGTAGCGCACACCAACATCCGAGAGCAGGGTCGATTCTTGCAGGACGTCTTCACAACTCTGGTGGATTTAAAATGGCTCCACACGCTCATCATTTTCACCATGTCCTTCCTGTGCAGCTGGCTCCTCTTCGGGATGATCTGGTGGCTCATTGCCTTTGCGCACGGCGACTTGCACCAGACAGACGAAGAGTTTGTCCCGTGCGTAACGAACATCCACTCCTTCTCCTCCGCTTTCCTCTTCTCCATAGAGGTGCAGGTGACCATCGGCTTTGGGGGCCGGATGGTCACGGAGGAATGCGTATCTGCCATCATCCTCCTGATCACACAGAACATCGTCGGGCTGCTCATTAACGCCATCATGCTTGGCTGCATCTTCATGAAAACTGCGCAGGCCCATCGGCGCGCAGAGACGCTCATTTTCAGCAAGCACGCCGTCATCTCCGTGCGGAACAACAAACTGTGCTTCATGATCCGCATCGGGGACCTGAGGAAAAGCATGATCATCAGCGCCACCGTGCGGCTGCAGGTGGTCCGGAGCACCTCCACACAGGAGGGCGACGTGGTGCCTCTGGACCAGGTGGACATCCACATGGATAACCCGGTGGGCACCAATGGCATCTTCCTGGTGTCCCCGCTAATTATCTGTCACGTGATCGACAAGGACAGCCCTCTGTATTCGATGTCAGCTTTCGACCTGCAGCACGAGAACGTGGAGGTGGTGGCAGTGCTGGAGGGGGTGGTGGAGACCACGGGCATCACCATGCAGGCCAGGACCTCCTATGTGTCGGAGGAGATCCTGTGGGGGCAGCGCTTCGTGCCCACAGTCTCGGAGGAGGACGGCATGTACGCGGTGGACTACTCCAAGTTCGGGAACACAATGAAGGTCCCGACTCCCTCCTGCAGCGCCAAGAAACTGGACGATGTGGGAGGCATCGCGCGCTTTAAGCTGAACGAGGGCGTCACCTTGCGGGCGACCGGGAGAAGGCGGCGGGCCTCCGCGGCCTCCCGCAGGTCCCGGATGGAAAAGTGAACTATGTAGGCTAAACCAGCATTTTATATCTGAATGAATTATTTAAGGTTTAAAGATGTTTAATTGACAAATATGATTTTATAATTAATATATGTTGCTCTTATCAGTAATCCACATCACAGTTCTATATGCAGTCAGATAAACGCACATCAACTCAGGGTTAGTGTGCCCATGCACATAGATTGCACTGAGAATAACAGTATGTAAGTCTTGTAAAAACTGGGGAGTTCTGGTACCCAGAATGAAAAGAAAGTTCAGTTTGGATGAGTTTGATTTCTTTGTTTTAATCAAAAGTGGCTGCATGTATTTATAAGCAATAAAGGATAATACCTCATTTTAATAAGTGTGTTGTTTATAAGGAGTCTTGATAATTTGAAAAATCATGATTTTTAAAAAGGACACAATGATTTATATTTTTTTCAAGCAGAAAATCCAGTATGCCAAATGATTTGGCAGCATTTTGATAGAGATAACTTTAAATTGGTAAAGAAATCGAGACAAAGATCTATGCAATACATTTGTATAATGTCATAAATCGTCACTGTCGATAGATAAACTTTCCTGTCTGATTTATTGTTTTAGCTCTACTCACAACAGAGCAAAAAAAGAACATTTCCAACAGCAGAGGCTTAGATTTTCTGACTTCTTCTCCCTAGTAGGATTCAAATCTTCAGACGCAATCCTAGATCCAATAATGCAACCATCTATTCATTTGACCCTCCCTTCCTGGTTGACCTCCGTCCCTTTCAAAACATACCCCAGTTTACAAAACAGGCTTTCTGTTAGCAGTTTTTACTTCACAAAGCTCCTTCAGTAACAGAGCACATTAGAAACTGTGTTTACAAACCGAGCAGCACTCCTCATGACCTGTGAACTGTAAAATAAATTGAGTTCCCCTTTAAAAATAGCATCGTGTTTATGAGGCTGAGCACAAGACGCTCATGTTTCGTTCGTCCTGAATAATTGACACACTGATAAAAAAAGACACAGACACAAGATGGCATTTCTCTCTTTTATTAGATTATAATCCGCAGAGCTTAAAATATTAAATTGCTTTTAACTTAGTTAATAATTAAAATACATAAAAACGAGAGCCAAAACTGAAGAACCCTGCAAAAAAAATAAAAAATAAAAATAAATAAAAAAGGAGAATTATAAACCCAATCCTCCTCCATACAGAGGCTATGTCTGATAGAACCCGAATGCGATTCTTTGTACAGTAAAGTCCAAGCAGACTGTGCATTTTCTATACATGTGTAATGATACCATTATTGTTATTATCTCTGAACTAATCTTCCTCTGATAATCTTTTTTAAAAAGCAAATTGTAAAAGGAGAGAGGTCAAACAATAATCCAGAAGTGGAGATTTTTGTTATTTTGCACTGGGAGTACTGGTGACTGTTACACAGCAGAGCAGCTCCACACCATCCACTCCCACCCCTCTGTCTGTCTCCATCTCTGCCTCTGTGGGCCTGCAGACATTACCTCATGTCTTTGTCCTTTTGTGCTGCTGGAGCGGGTGGAGGTGGTGTTGTTTTTTGTGGGGGGGCTTCTGGTATGCTGAACACCAGCAAACAGCTCTGACTCAGCCTCAATCTGTCTGAAAGCATCACCTCTCTGATCAGATTAAATATCTAACATACAATCTTTATTTTTTTCTTCTCCCTGTGTCTGTGGCCTTCTCTTTATGTGTGCTGCCCTCTAGAGGTGGGCTCTGGGACATGTTTGTTAGGGGCAATGTGACTATAGTTAAACACCATCAACATCTGTCATGTCTGGGCATGACAGATGTTGATGAGCAGTCAGGTGGAAAAGGGACCGAGAACAGGGGAAATAAAGAGTTAAATTCTCTCTGGCAGCAGTGACGTATCTCTCAGGTCCTGAGTAGGAAGCGCTTTAATCATCCCCCACAAAAACAACCCAAACAGTGATTGGCTAGTATCGCCCCGCCAGGCAGTAACGTGGCTCCCTATTGGCCAGCGTAATGGTCGTGCGCCAGCAGGGAGGAGGGGACCCCTCTCTCCACACATCGACAGCACTGTACAATAGTAGGTTGAAGCAAAGCAGAGCCCCCTTCCTGTACTGTATGTTAGGTAGAGGTCAGAGGGAGGTGAAGGGACACACTGCACCCCCCTCCCACAACAAAAAATAAAACTTCAAGAAAATGAAAGTGAAATAAAACCAAAAAAAATAAAACATACACATACTTTTTGTTCCTAGTTTAAACTGCAGAGAAGATGGGAGGGATTTGCCCCTGGGAGGAACGCTCACGCCAATTCCTGCTGGCGTGACAAACCCCTCCCCGCCACCCCAAACCCCTCAAAACCCCCCCCCCCCTCCTTCCGGTTGGTGTTGTAGCGAAATATAAGGGTAGTGGAAGGTCTCTTAAGTCCTGCTGGCGCCCAGGAAGGGGGCCAGGCTGTCTTTCCTTCTCTCTATCTGATCTTCAATCACCCCCGGGGCTGATGTCTCGCCGCCGCCCCCCCCCCCTGCTCATCTCTCCGTCACATGGTTTTGTGAAGAAGGGGTGGGCGCTGAGTCTGGGGCGGAAGGTGCTGGGGTGGGCGCGGGTGGCGGGGCGGGGGCGCAGAGGATTTCGGACAGGTCGTCCATGATACAGGTCTCCTTGGGGTCGACCAGGTTGAATTCCCTTACGAAAATGATGAAATGTGCATACAGAGTGTTCAAGTGGCCCTGCAGGTCCAGAGCCACCGTCTCTTTAAAGTGCGCCCAGTAGAGGTGAGCCAGCACGTGGAACAGGTACCGGCAGATCTTCTTCACCAAGGACTCGAAGGAGTTAGGGAACTCTTTGCCTGAAGAGAAAAAAAAACAGGAGAGACAGGATTAGGCACAATATTCACCATGAGGGAGATTAAAGGACTGCTGATGTTTTAGAGTTTTATAAATTGCCATTCAAAAAAACCTGTACAATCAAAAAGTGGTCAAATTTACATTAAAAAAGAGGAAAACAAAAAGAAGAGTTCCTATGCCCTTTAAAACATTATTCAAAGCCTTATTAATTGATATACTAATATTCGCTCAAACAATCACAATATGTCAATTTATGATCCAGATCCAGATAATTGTAATAAGCCTTTCTTTTAAAACTATTTTTAATAAAACAAACTAAATAAACAATCAATTGACGAGGAAGTAATCGGCAGATTTAACGACAGGGAAAATGATTGTGAAATGCTATAAATATAATCAATATCCTTATGGTTAACTACTCATTGACTCTCCATCTGAGGCGGCAGGGGGCAGCAGAACCACATCAGATACTTCTAGCAGGCAGTAACCTTCAGAGGAAAACTCACCATATTTTGTAGGAAAGATTTCCTCATCTGTGACCAGTTTCTGACAAAGACTCATTACGAAGTCGACGTATTGTGGAGCAGTGCACTTCGTCTTCTTCCCC
The DNA here is from genome assembly GCF_902827165.1 of Trematomus bernacchii. Taxonomy (NCBI): domain Eukaryota; kingdom Metazoa; phylum Chordata; class Actinopteri; order Perciformes; family Nototheniidae; genus Trematomus; species Trematomus bernacchii. The sequence continues at coordinate 9,918,647 of NW_022987714.1, read as the reverse complement.
CTCTCGTCATACCAGTAGTATATTCTAAAAAGAGAAAGAAATAACATGAATCCCTGTATCACAAACACATTGCAAAATACCATGCAAGACATATCACTGTGGGACATGATTCTGTTACACAACTGTGGTTTATTAATCATAGTGAATGTCTCAAATATGCTTGTGGTTGAAGACAAAGCGGCGCATTTCCTGGTGATGAAATGTATTCAAGCAGGAACAAAAACAACATGCAGGTGGCCTATGAGACATCCCTTATTTTCTCATTTAGGGAAAACCCATTGTCTCAGTGCCTTTATAAAGGACTCGGTGCAGATTAAGATACGGTCTAGCTGCACTACAACACATCCTTATCCAGATATCATGATTCAATCTGGTGGACTTTCTCAACTCCCTGAACCGGAGCTTTCATTTCAAGATTGTGAAAAATTCCTGCTGTTACAGGACCCCCCCCCGATCCCTCTGCTGATCAAATGTTTCTGGAAGGGATGACCCAGATAGCTGAAGTGTAGGCGGGCGGATCAGAGTTATAGTTAACAAATGTAAATCAGCAGGTCAGAGGCACAGAGCCAGTCACGCTAGAAGGTCACCAGACACCTTAGGAAGAGGATGAAGGAGCTAAACCAGGGACTAGTAACCACGGAGACAAAAGACCAGCTGAGTGACCCGCAATCTGGAGAGGTCGATTAATAAACTGATGAGAAATGTGCATGCAGGTGTTTCTGTGGGCAATTAGAGGGTCTGGGAGGCAGTGGGGCAGACATTACAAATCCTGAGGAATGTAAGGGGTCCACATACCTGACCCTGCTGACCACCAGACTCACTCAGGATTAGACTGTTTGTGTGTGGGAGTGACGCTGACTAACCTACAAACACTCAGACATGATGAAACCTTGGCACAAACAATATAAACAATTCTACGGAGGATAGTTTACTTACTGTTTATGAACAGATTGGTTAAGGCATGAAAGGATTATATTAAATGTATTCAACTTTTGAAATGTATTGTATTGTTTTCTTTCTTTCTTTATTCTATACTGTTTATATAACCGTATATCATGTAATCTCCTATTCCCCCTCCTAACTCCTATAAATTGTTTCTGTTTATGTTATGATGTTTATAAGTGATGATGAAATGGGAAGGGGGGGGGGGGCACTGTGCAGTGATTGACAAACCTGCACCTGCGCAGTCTATATGTTTAAGGGATGTAATAAAAGCAATAGAACACAACAAGCCGTGTCTGATTAACACCCCAAGGAGAAAAGTTTAGGTAAACAGATTCAATGATTGAGTTTAATGACTAGCTTAATGTTTCGCAAACTCTTTGCAAATAGGGAATTAAATATTTGATAGGAGATTTGTAAATGACTCTTGGTAAATGGGCTATAAGAACCCGACGCTAATGAACAGTGTGAGCACACGCATCTCAAACACACATCTATTCCCCCTCCCATACAAAGTGAGTCTAAATAGCTACCAAATGGTTCCGTTCCCTCATAGCTCATGGAAACATTTTCTTCCAAAAATAGTGCTGAGCTCTGCCTTCGGGCAGGGGCACTGACGCTGCTGCGACTGTGGCTCAGTTCACCACAGGAAAGGGTGGGGTGCTGGACAGTGGGCAGTGGGGAAGGTTCAATCATAAACAGTGTGCCTCCACTAAGAAACACAGTTTTATTGAATTCATTACCATTTAAGTGTAATCTGGGGTGGAGCTGTGAGAAGAACTCAAATGTTTTAAAGAATTGCGTCTGCTTTCCTTGGGTCAATAGACACTGCAAACAAAAACATGTTAATCCGCACTGCTCTCTCCTCTCTCCACATACTGCAGGCGAAACCCTCTGGCTTCTAGCATTTGCTCAGGGTGTGGGTTCGTAGCAGTAGCTTAAGGTGACAGCAGTGGAAAAATCCACTGTTGACCGAGAGGTTAACTTAACTCGTGACTCTCAGCAAACCTGTCACATACACGTCATCATTACTCAATGAATGTGTTGTTTGTCATCGGTGCCTTTGTCATATTTGCACATGCGCTAGTAGACCGCATGTAATGTGTTAGGAGCTGTGTAGTGAGTGTTGAGGGGAATCAGGTTTTTCCAGCCTTCAGTGTAAACAGGGGCAATGATGGAGACGAGAGCTCACACAAAGACGCACCCCGCCCCGACAGGGCGAACGAGTTAGATAAATGCTTACAGTCAGTCGCCTCCCCTTCTGTTAGCTTGGCATGAATGTCCCTCCATGTGATGATCCTTTAACATTAACCGCTGCAGAGGCATGCCCTGTTTTACCGTGCAAAGAAGCGTGTAACTGACTTTTATTAACCATTAATTAACCAGCATTCAACCTCCTAAAAACATCACAGGCCGGTTTTCTGAGGAATCTGCCCTGTGAGTTATTGGCAGCCCCATAGCTGGCATTAGCATAGTAACTAATGTCCTGAGGTTAATGGCTGACTTTTTTGGTAACAGTTTAATCACTGCACTCCATCTAGGGAGTTTTTGTGAAGTGGCTATAATGATGTTGGCAGACTTCATGTACCAGCAAGAAACACAGCCTGGCCCAAAAGGGATGAAAGGTGAAGCATGCATGTATCACCAGGATGTCTTTATTTATTTATTTGTGTATCTCTAACTGCTCTGCTAAGGGCTCAGATGCAGCAGCTTCACTGTCTGTGTTTGAAACTAAATGATGTCAAGGGGTAAAAAACAGTCCGGTGCCTTGCTCAAGTGCACCACGGCAGGGCAGGAGGTGAACTGGGACCTCTCCAAGTAGCAGTCCACACTCCATATTTTAGGTCTGGTCGGGGACTTGAACCGACGACCCTACAGCTCCCAGTCCAAGCCCCTACTGACTGAGCAACTGCCGATGAGTAGGGACATTGGCAATAAGGATATTCCGAAACACTTATAGGGGTTTTTGCTTGTGTTTTGCGGCATAAACAATTGAAAACTTAACAAATAGTTTTTTAAAAAGTGAAAATTGTTTTCGTCTCGACTTGTTCTGGGTCAAACCTGTGTGTGTAGCTTTGGATGTTAAGGAAAAGAGGGAATCGGGTCTTAAAACAACCCACTTCATTTGAGTTACTCAGACTGCTGAGCCCCATAGTGGATTATAGTTTTAAGACTTTAATACACAGTGCTGAATCCCAGCTAGCATGGAGACACAATGTACATACTAAATGTACAAAGGCCTTGAGGTAAATAAACAGCTCACTGCAGTACACCGACTCTGCATGCTGCACATTCCAGGACTATGTTGGACGTCCAAAGACTAAAATTAACCTGAGAGCACCCTCTGTGCGCCGTCCCTCGCTGACCAGGGAAACATCCCATGATGAATTAACCAATTTCTGATAAATAAACCAATGGAGCGCGGCAGGTGAGCGATGAATAAACCAAAAGCTCTGGAGATAACTTACGTGTTGCAGGCCGTCATGGCTTGACAGGTTTCTCCAGTGCAGAACTCTGAGATGGTGCTGTACTGCAGGTTGATAAGATTGAAGAATGTTGTCGCTGTAGCAAAGAGAAACAGACATTTTGTTGTAAGTCAGTGTCTCATTTGTTATGCAGGAATAAATCATAGTGTTGACACTAAAATAACAGCACAGAATGATGTGAATAACTCAAATACTGCCTGAACTTCAAAGAGGACTGTGTACTTTTCTACTGCATCTATCACTGTGATCAATGGGAAAGCAACATGCACACCAATACATCACATACTCTAACAGCGTGTGAGAAAAAATGAAAATAATGGGAGGTGGTTGCAGCTTCCACAAGTGTTTAAGTTGCTTTTCCAGTCACTTAAACCTGAAACAGGTATTTCTGCCAGGAGGGAAACTCCTACAGAGCCTGCTCTGCTGAAAACTGTCAGTGTGGATGTTGTTAGAGCCTAAAGCAAACATAATCATCTATGACATGCTGAACATTTTTGAATTATAAAGGAAATATGAAGCTTCACAGGATACACCTTCTGTTTAACCTGCATCTTATGATGTTAAATAAGGTGTAACAATCTACTATAAAGTTAAAGAAATTACCCAATTCTGCAAAAAGTATACTGTTTGTTTACACGAGTTGGAAGAAGGACATGGCTCCAGTCATTATTGATTTTGTTAACCAAACTATTTAATTGAAACAAAGCTCAGCCATTATGTTTTTGTTCAAGATAAATCCCAATTAGTAGTAGACACAAGTTGATACAAGTCAGCTTACATAACTTCTAATTACAAAACATTAACATGTGAAAACATGTCCTATCCGTTAAAAAAAAAAAACAAGAACGCTTGTTTTTCTTAATTTTCCCTCACACTGATTTGAATATGTTATCGAAAACAAAGGGAGGGAGACGGATGATGCTCAATAGGACAACTATATATTTCAATATGAGTTAAAAGGCTGAAGCCGGCAGTGGTAGCTGGTGTTTAATGAAGCGCTGTGCGGTGTTATTGGGAACAGACTCGACGCGGTGCCGGGCCTGGATCGTGTTATCGGCTTGGCTCTGTCAGAGCTGCAGCTCCAGAAACATTGGAACATCTCGTCATTTCCAAACAAGTGCATACCAATTGGGAAAAACAATTCCAATGTTGCACAAGGGCCATGAATTTTGATTTCATAAATAAGATAATTTGCCCCTTTCACATTCTAAATATGGCCATGTTAAATTACTAACAGCCTGTTGCCTGTACAGGACATCTTCCTCAGTTATGTGTTTGACTGTTTGAGCTCCTATATGTATCAGACATATATTCTATCGTTGACTACAGGGTAACTCACTGTTGCTGGCTAGCCATTCGTTGAGGTCTATCTCTCTGGGCAGCACCACCAGCTCCTTGAGGTCAAAGTCCACCACACGGATTTTTGTGTACTCCAGCTCCAAGTACTGCTTCTTCTCTTCTGCCGGAGGCTTCTTTCCATTTGGCTTCGCCTTCGACTTCCTGAAACACAGGAGAGAGGGGGACAGGTTAAGGAGCTGCAAATGACTCGATCGAGCAATAAAAGATTACGAAAGTGAGAAAGCAAAGGTTGATGCGAATGGTTAAGTTGCTGTTTCATTTGACAGTGCAATGAATTGGATAAACTTGACTGACTGGGGAGTCCCAACAGGTTATGTTGTATGAAAAAGATACTCATAACCTGTACATTACCTTAGCTCAGGCATAGAAGTATATAAAACAAGACACTTGAATTGCCAGACTCTCACAGAAATACGTTACTTTTCAAAAACTGTATTCACAGAAACCTGAACAAAGGGTCCTCTGTTTCTGTACCTGAGCCCTAACTCTGACCTCTGACCTGATGTTAAGTCTTTAGCTTCCACTCAGACAGCCGTCCCCAGCGCCTTGCACTTCCACTGCTAGTTTTAGCACCGGGATGTCATATCACACTCTTCCTGCACTTCCAGGGCTGTAACCCCCCCCCCCCACCCCCTGTCTGTATCAATGGAAGCAGTGCAATCTGGGGTCGAAGGTTGAAACCCTTGATACAAGAGTGAGACAAATAAACAGAGGCACATTTGTCTGGGAAAATCAGAGGCTAATGTAATCGACAGTATCTGTTCAATGCCTTCCTTCCCCTGTCATGACTTTATCCCTTCATCTTTATTTCTGCTCCATCTTGGCTCTGCTACCGTTGTTTGGGGTTGCTTCAGGACAAGGGAGTTCAGTTTGCTGCATGAATCTATTGCGCTTTTGTTGACCCTCATTTCCGCCCGTCTTGCACTCAGCCCTTCAATCAGCTCTCATTGCTCCTCTCTCCACACCCTCGGTCTAAACACAATGATCCAGCCATGGGTTCCTGGCTCTGTCCCCTTTCCTCCCCAGTCCCACTCCCTGTAGACGGCAGCTCCGGCTCCTGGACTGGAGAGAGCTGTTCTCACAGCACTAATGACGAGGGATCAGAAACACTGTTTTCCAGCAGCAGTTAAACCCCGTCTCACTTTTACTCAGGCCATGCTGCACCTAACGCTGGACTTTACAGAAGAGAAGCGATGAATGTTGGGGTTTGATGCACGGTCCACATGCAGCCTGAGATATTAGGAATATATTTAGAAAGGATAGAGGGCCGAGGGGGGAGAAAGGAATGAGGAGAGGAGGTAGATCCACACAGGCCCAGCTGATATCCATGGGAACTAATAAACACGTTACAAAACATGACAGGACTGTGGAGCACGAAGCCAGTTTAATTCCCCTCTCCAGGAAGCGTAGCCGTGCTTTCCGCCTCAGCAAACAAGGGAAGGCATGTCAACATGTGGATGCATACAGAGCCAGCAGCCGTTTACTTTGTGAATGTTTAAGTTTCCCCCCTTGCATGTAGTCTAATTTAGCTGTTAGGAGAAATGCTTAGCTGTAAACTGCCTGTGGGCCACATGTACAAAAGTTAAGACTTGAAGGACCAACACTTGCACAATCACGTCCGCGGACACACAGGACGCTGCTCAGGTTCCCATTAGTTGGGTAATGTTTCATCAAGGTGCAATAGGCTCTTCCTATCAGGCAGCTCCAGAGCGTGTTTTGGCCTCATTTGAAAAACCGAGGACACTGCAGATTACACTGCTGGCTAATTATTAATGTGAGGCCACTTTCTCTTTCACCTCTTCTTTCATGTTGCTCTGCCCCCCCCCCCCCCCCACCACACCAACAATATATTGTCTTTCTTTAGGCTTGTAGGAACGTGTTTCCACACTTTTCTCTTCATGGCTGCAGGCTCACCTGTCCAAACTGCCTATTGTTCAGGGTCAAAAGCCTCAGGCCTCATTTTCATCTTTGCCCTCTCCTTCATCTCTCTTTGGCCTTTTCCTTTATCTTTTGGTCCTCACCTTTAACGCTATGACCTCTACTCTGACTCACATTTGAACTCAAGTTTCTTTATGCTTTTCCCCGAAAGCTCTTTCCCGTGACTGTTTTGCTAACTCGTTTGGTTTCTCCTTATCTGTCTGCGTTCCTTCTCCCCCTCAAATCAGACGACAAACCCCCTTCCTGCTCATAAGGACACGGACAGATTCATGTGGTATGTGTGGTTTTGCGCGGTGAGCTACATGTTCCATCATGTGAAAGAGCTTTACCCGAGCTTCATCCATAGATACCGTCACAACTTTTCAAAGGCTCAGCTAAGCTCCTCAGAAGAAACGCTTTGCTCCTGTAAAAGGTTCAAGTCAGTTCTTCGCCCCCCTTTCTTTTCCTTTTGAAAACATTCTGTTTCACTGAGCTATTTCCTGCCTCTGTAATTTCATCATTTTCCACAGAAACGCCCCCTCCACATCTAGCGAACATTTGTGTGATGAGGGGAGGTGAAATTCTGGAGCCATTAGTTTATTTTAGGATAAAGAGAACTTCCTCTCTGCCAGCTCTCCTCCCCTCATACGTACATAGTCTGTCTTCGCAGCAACACACACACAGGCTTTGTCCGTTCTTGGTAAAGTTCTCCCAGGCAAGTCTTTGCCATAAAAGGCAGCAGATGTCTCTTTCTCCCTCACCAGATCAGTGACAGATCAGGGCAGGCCAGAAGGCAGGAGTGGAGGGGAAGTGAGGCCGGGGCCGGGCACATGTCTCCTGGGCCGGGGGGGGGAGACGACCACAGCCTGCCTGGCACCAACAGGAACCAGACAGACGCTTGATCCAAAAACAAAGTCAAGCTTGGTGGAATAACACCATGAGGAAGTCACGTGTACAAAACTGATGTCTTTTGATCTTATTAAGGAGAGGTGGAGGGCGTGAAGCAGGAAGACAGACATGCTGGTGTTTATCTGCAATAAAACACAATAAGGAAGCAGGGTTGTATAGTCGGGTGACACCGAGGTCAGTGCTGCAGAGGCTGAGGAGTGACAGCTGTTCAACTGTGTCTGTTAACGACTCTCTTATCCCTTTCACTTTTCCCAGCAACACCACCTGCCCCAGCCCCCTGCCGTCTTCACCAACTCATTTTCCTTCTGTCCCACTACAAGTAGCCATCTAACGAACTATGTTGCACGCACAAACACCTGTGACTTTAAGAAAACACACACAATCTAACACACGTCGCTGGCTGTTGCTCCCTTTCCCTTTCAGCTGGTCACAACAGCTGCGTCACAAGCCTGATCCCAGCACAGGGCTCGAGAAAAAACAGAAGAAGAGAGTCTTGTTTGGTCTGAGAGAGTGCGCCTGTGCAAGCACGTGTGTGACGACAAGTGTGTGCATGCCATATTGATTTTAAGTGCGCCAAACATACATCTCTCTGTCCTCACACTGGTGCAAATATGAGCTGCTGTGTGTTAGCTGAATACCAAATAAACTTAAGGAGGAGCAGCCCTCTGGCAGGTTCACCATTCTCATTACCAGAACCTGGTTCCAATTAATCCTGGAACCACTCGAGGCCACATTACAGAGCTGCGCCGGAGATTAGTTTAAGTGCTATCTCTAAAACACTACAATTTGCTACTAAAGAGCTCCCTCTTATCGCTTTGCACCCACATACACAGAGCAATGTTTCAAAAGGGGAACATTTCAGACCATGCTAGTTATATATTTATATATTTGGTAATGATATCAACATTCAAACAACCATTCATAGACACTGATGCTCATGCTATAGGTTAAAAAGTAGAGGATATACATTTTGTATTAAGGGGCTGTCTTTGATGAATACAGCATAACTCTGACACCAGTTTAACAAAGCTCATTGAATCACTTTCCTCAAGACTGCACATATATATATATATATATATATTGCACAATGAATGCTTCTAGAACACCATGGAATTGAGCTATTAGCATATGGAAGCAATTCATGTAATCTGCGAGGGTACATAAACACATAAACAGCGTGTGTGAGCATCCATCAATGACAAGACAGACAATCTTTTCTAAGACAGACGAGTCCTGAGGGATTTTCTTATACTGCAAACTTATCCTACATGTTTTTTTCCTGAAATGAAGATTCTACATCTAAAAACAAATACAAGACATTTTTGTTACCTCTTTGGAACAAGATGAGGCCATTCAGGTTGCCAAAACATGCTTCTCCGTGTCGCACCCTGTTCTAAATACAGTACTGTTTTACTAGAAAACAGCCCCTTGAGTCTATAAAACGGTTATGAGAGATAACAGGCACCAGAAACAATAATCAGAGGACTTCGTCCCAGGTACATTCAGGTGCTGTTTACACAGGAACTAAACGGGTTGTATCCGCTACTTTTCTCTTTCGTATAGCAGTTCGTTCACACGAGGCCTGCGGAAACAGACCCCGCAAACGATAACGGGTCCCAAGGTGGATAGATCTGCGGACGGAACGCTCTGGGGGGGCAAACGGCTCCGTGTGTACGTCCTATACGATCATTTCCTGATAACGATGAAGCCATAGCCCCGCCTCTCCCCACCTCTGCTGCTCACTGCTGTAGCATGGTCAGTAGCTACTGTCAGTAGCTACTGACCATGCTACAGATGTTAGTGCAAAATCTACAGCTCCTCTACCACAACCATCATCAACAAATGGACATGGAGAACTACATGAACTACATGTTGCTAAATCCACCCCGGAGAATAAACAGAAGGGCAACCAGGCAACCATGCTCGGGGGTCTTCTTCGCTGCTTTTGGTGTATTTTGTGGCGGAAGTACAGTGCCACTTACAGGCCCGGCATATGTACTACAGCGTCTCCAGCGGGTCGAGCAGTCTCGTGTGAAGGGACATGTTTATTGAGCCATATCCGTGTGAACGGAATACTTTTTTGATATCGAATTCGGTTCGTTTCCGTGTAAATGGGGCCTAAGGAAATCAAACACTTCAAACTGACCTTTAGACAAACACCTGATAGGTCAGAGAGTGAATCAATTGAATGTCAGGAAGTGGCTCCTACTGATTATAAGGTTCACAGCATTCAAGGGTTAGAAAAACTGCAATAAAAAATCAATAGCAACAGGATATCTCTCTAATCTCCGATAAGAATGGAACAGAGAACTAACTTGAGCCAATTTGTAAAAAGAGTAGCTTCAGTCAGGAGGATCAGTTTTCTCGTAGTCTGGCCTCCTGATCTATTTCAAGATTTAAATTGAATAGACTCAATGGCCCTTTTCCCCCAAAAAACCACAGACAGAGGAGAGCAGGCAGTCTGAGCACACTGAAGCTAAACCACAGCAGCCATTACGGGTCTAAAAAGAGACAGAGTTAAGGATGGACTAAACCAGACGTTTGCCTTGCAGTACTTAAGCCTACACAGTAAACCGCTCTGTCAAAGTAGTTTATGTTTCTAAAAGAGCATTGGTGCACAAATATTTCAGTTTTCAGTAAATTTGAGTTCTGGAGTGAAGAGATAAGAAGAAAACACAAACAAAGAAGGCACAACTGCCACAACTTAATCAGTAGCATCACCGGCACTGTAAATCAGTACATGGGAATGGACACACACACACACACACACACACACACACACACACACACACACACACACACACACACACACACACACACACACACACACACACACACACACACACACACACACACACACACACACACACACACACACACACACCCACACACACACACACACACACACACACACACACACACACACACACACACACACACACACACACACACACACACACACACACACACACACACACACACACACACCACACACACACACACACACACACACACACACACACACACACACACACACACACACACACACACACACACACACACACACACACACACACACACACACACACACACACACACACACACACACACACACACACACCTTTTCCCCTCGTCATCCTATGCTAAACCCCATTCAGTGGCTCTGAGGCCTGCAGAGTATGTAAAGACCCCCCACCGGCACTATAATGGGGCCTCTTTAACATCACAACACAACGTGTGAGACAGGAAAGGGGTCTTTGGGTGGAGATAAGATCGAATCCCTGGTTAAGCACTTGGAAAATGTAACCTTGTTAGAAGAAGGTTGGCTGGGACAATGGTATGGTAGGAAGCTATTGACAAGGATCTTATGAATGAGGAGCTGAAAGAGATTTATCTACACTCGAATCAACCCAATCAGTGAATCTGGATTGCTACTGAATGAAATAGGTAAAATACCATGACAGAAAGTGTGTGTGTTTTTGGTTTGTACCCAGCACTATCCCAGTAGACAATATAAGCAAGAAATAAACATGTGAAAAAGAGTTAGATCGTTAAAATCTATTGAAGCCATCTATCCCACTCTAGTATGCATACCTGCTTCCAAGCAAAGGACAGTCAACCATTCACAGGCAGAGCAAACTGGTTAAAAGTGGAGCTATAAACAGGTCTACGCGCCCCCCCCCCCCCGCCCACCCCCTCATAAAACCAGAAACTATGCATCCTTGTTAACTTTGATGGAGTGTTTTTTGTTCAGTTTTTGCCAATACACGTCAAACGTGTGAAAATCCCCCGATGTGCCTCCCAGGCAAATAACTTATAAAAAGGTGTATTTCCTTGTAAGCAGCTGATTCCTGTAATAAGGTGCCGAGTTCCAACAAAAATATGAGCAGCCCAACTTGACTGGATCTGTCAAAGATTCTTGCAAAAGACATAAAATACTGTACAATAACGTGCCTACTGTGTTCATTTCCTCATGCTCACAATCTCGTAAGAGATCCTAAAATGGTGGATATTTTTCTCTTCACTATCTCTCTCTGAATCTTTACAGACTACAATATATTTTGAGGCTTGTGCCCTTGGGGCTGCTGCTTAAAAGCACACCTGTCCCCAGACTTGAAAGGTAAGAGGAAACTTAAGCAAAGCATTGACAGGACGGTCTGTCCCCTGGAGGAACGCACTCATGATGACTGCAGGTTTTCTTCACATGACACCTATACAGGGTATTATTACTCATATGTCAAATAGGTTCAAATATTGCCTTAATTACAATCACTGTGACGTGGGTATCTTCTTCGCCGATTATCTTTGTATGTCACACAAACCCACTGTTAACACTCCTATTTGGGTTATGCATTATTCAAGTGTTACGTCCGATATGTCAGATTGCTGACCACACTTACCATTGCTTACGAGTAGTAAACAAAAAGTATGTTAAAAGTAAAGAGAGATTCAGAAAAAGGCAATCACATGATCCAATTTCAAAGTGTTTCGCCTGTTTCCCTAAATGTTAACACTATAATGAACTGCCTACAGTGTTGGTAGGATTCTCTAAAAGGAGAGTCAATAAGGATTTACAGGCTTGCTACCTTGTCCAAAGTGTGCTCATTTATCAATTTCGGTTAAAACCAAAAACGTTTAAAACTGATTTAAAATAATTTCCTCTTTAGGTTATGCATGCTAAATCGTTAACAGTCTCTTGAATAATTTATTAGACTAGATGAGGAGACGGTGTCACATTTCTCTTGCTCTTGTTGAGTCTTGTTAGTGAGAGCTGCAGAAAGAGGAATGAGGCGTTCAGGCTCCACGTCCCCTACCACCACCGGCTGCTAAATCGCTGTGACCCCGGAACCAGAGGGTCCCGGTGCTTGTGTAATTGGCGCTGAGAGTTGACAACTACTTGTTATCCTCCAGGCTGAGTTATAGAGGCATGGTAAAGCATAATGGTTTTGAGCAGGCAACAGGCGGGACATGAGCACAAAGTAGCGTTACTTATTCGGTTTAATATCTGTCAGTCGTCTGTACCTGTGTAATAAACTGCGGAATGATTAAATACAACGTCGGGGAAACAATACAAATAAAGTGAACTAGGTTTTAAGCTTCTGAGAACAGCATAACACGACATATTAACAAAAGTTAAACGTTATATACTCGGAAAATACGTCTCCATCGATCCTCCGAAGCCTAAATGAATTATAAAAGTGTGCCATTTACAGTAGAGGCTCGGCTCCTAGAATAATAGCAGAGACGGTTTTGTCAAGTATGAATAGAAACGGTGTTTTACCTTAGAACTTTTCCGACTGCCTGAAGCACCATTTTGCAACTTAGTCCGTTTTTGGAGTTTTTCTGAGAGTGCATGTCCGTTTTATCTCCAGAAAAGGAGCAATAATCTCCGACCATGGTTTAAAACATGAACACAAATGAGTTACTTTCCGCTTCAAATTACTCAGGTGGAGTCTATGCGAATCACACCAAAGTTTGAATCTATCTGAAGCTCTGACTTACTATGACTGCACAGCCAGGAGAAAAACTTTGTGAAGTTTAGAAAATACCCTCCCTCTCAGTCCTCTCGTCCAATCAGAGGAGAGGGTGGGCGGACTGCAGTGACGTCAGAGTCTGCCCATGTGGATTTGGTTGGGGCATCTCCCCTAGGTGAAGTTACAATGTAGCAACAGGTGGTCAGCCAGTAACGTGGAGTATAATGGAATAAAAAGGTGTCGCTACATGTAAGTGCCTGCTATTGGACAGGTTTACATAAGCATGGCTTTTAAACAAAGCCAAAGGACAACAAATGTAAATACACTTAGCAGCCCATAGAAAAGCTAGACAAGCTACTAATGTTTCAGTTTCAACAGCCCAACATTAATGCACCAGAAATATAGCTTTGACCCTAAGAGTTTAACATTTTCAAAATGTTGCAATATTATATGAGCCATTCAAAGATAAGTAAAATCCCAGTCAGGTTAGAAATACAACAAATACAGAGGAAACAACTTTAAAATAACTTCTATGTTGGGTTCAAAATCTCAACATGGTATGTTTCAGCAGGTTTAGTATTACAATACAGCGCACCCACACACCCTGTAGCTATAAGTGTGAGTATTATAGTTTTTTGGCGTGAGAACCGGTGCCTTGTAAAGTGCAGCGTGCTTGGAGGGACTGTGGAGCAACTTTCCTTGTGTTGATTCTGAACTTCACCTGGAGTCCACCTACGAAGGCTGGCAGCTGTAATGACATGTTCAAACATGTCAAAGCTGAAGAACCAGCAGAGAATCACACAAATTCTATTTGAGAGACAAAGGCAGATTCACAGTCTGTGTGTGTCTGTGGGGCGAGGGAATTGTTTGTAACAATTGTTTCAGAAGCTTTGTATTATTGACATGATTTGAATAATACAATGTGAAACCTAATGAAATTGTCCAAAGGAGGCTGAGCCAATAACGCGCAAGTATAAAATTAGGAAATGAACGTGGGGAGTTGAGAGACTCATGAGAAGATTACCGCTACAGAAGTGTTACAAAGCCATAATTTCCTCGCCCTTCTTCCCTCTAATTATTGCCTCTCAACAAACCTCCTCTCTTATTCTCTCATTTATGGCTCTCTTCTCACATTTCTCCTCACTTTCTGGATTTGTTTTACTTGCCTCTCCCTGTCATTGTCTCCCCTTCGTTTTTTACTCTGTTCCCTTAGACAAAACTTGTGGGGGCCATGGTGGAGCTGCAGATGTGAGAAACCCTGGACCAGCTGGCTGCTGTTACACAGACACACAAAGACACACTAATCTGAGGGATCTGTGAAGCTATGTGCACTCCATGTATGTGGGTGGGTATAAGTAGCTGCGTGAGGAAGATAAAAGACATTGTGAGGGTGTTGTATGCGAGGACTGTGCTTATAGATGTGTGTAGCGACTGTAGACATGCTGGTGGAGTTTACTGTGCACTGTTTGACCCTCTTGTTTATGGTTAAATGTGATTTAAGAAATGATCTGAAATGATCAAAAGTGACAGAGGGTCCGACAGGCGCCTTGCTGTAGCCACATTTTACATAAGTGACTCCTCCTCACAACAATACGGTTACACACCGGACTGGAGTTTAGTGTGTGGAGCTGTGTGATCCAGGGGCCCCAGTTACTGGCTCCTGCTGTGGTAGCAGGGGTGAGGAGCAGGGGGTGAGGGGAGAGAGACCAGAACAGGGTACTGACTTTTTCCCTGCTGCTAAATATAGCATCAGCCTGCCTGGCTCATAAAGAATACAGAGGACAGTGTCAAGAGAGACAGGGGAGGGGGGCATGCTGTGCGTCTGTGTGTGTGTGTGTGTGTGTGTGTGTGTGTGTGTGTGTGTGTGTGTGTGTGTGTGAAAAACTTCAAGTGTGCTGCCTAATCGGTGACTGTGTAAGCAGTTGAGTGACCAGGTGTGAGGGGGGGGTGGTGGGGCCTGGGGTTAGACCAGAGTAAAAAAAAAAGTGAATGTGTCTGCAGCACAGAGTATTTCAAACTCTGCAAACAAGACATCGCATTTTTGGTCAGCTTCGTAATCTTCTTAACCTATTTTTTTTTTAAATCTGAAATGTTCTGAATTATTAGTTTTATACTTATTTATTTGGACGAAGTTCGTACAGCTGCGAATTTTTGTTTCTATGTTTGTCATATATCATACCAGCTTTATATAGACTTGTATAAACAGACTGTATATAAAGTGTTGTGTTATATATAACATTGTAAAAATGTTGATATAGATGATCCATGAAGTACTTTGGTGCTACTTGTGACCACCCAAGATAAAGCTGTACGTTGCCGTAATGGAAATCTCGTGCTCAGGGAACTTTCCATTCATTTGCTCGTAACTATTGGATCCGTGTGGTCGCTGGAAATTAAAGACATCCATTCAAGATCACTGGGGCTTGGCCTGGGTTAAATATAATCTAAACTCAATGCAGGACAAAGCGCTTTAAAGAGTCAGGCGTCAAAGTTGAAAAAGCAGGTGGGTTTTAACTTAAAGTGGCCTTTTCAGTAGTTACACAGGTAGTTTGTCGGGTTATGCGAGATGCAGGCTAACAGAGCAGACGGAGCCATCGAGCTGCTCGGGGTGGACCCGCTTACACAACGTCTGACGTGCATGGAAACAAACGGGCACATACCATGGTCTGAAAGACTACTCTTTCTTCTCCGCTAACGTCACAGTCACGGTCTTTTCCACTATTCAGACAAGACATGGCATCACTCACCTGCCACCATACTCTCACAAAACCAGATGTTTGCTGGCACTATTCCAGGCCTTTCACAGGGAGCACTACAGTTAAAAAAGTGAAAATAGCTTAATCATTTCTTCAACGGTTACTTGAGGTTACATTTAAAATGGGTTACATGAGAACTTTGAAAGATAATTGTACTATAAACCACCCTGGAGATACAGAGCTACATTAAAGGCCCATATTTAATAAGTAAACACATCCCTTGTTAAAAAGAGGGGAGGAGAAATATTGAAGGCAGTAAATTAAAACACTTTGACGTCACTGGTCTTGTGTCTGATGAATGTGTTGAGCCTTAATCTGATGAATGATTGAATAACAATAACTACAACGACAACTGATCAGACCAACAGATAACGAGGGGAAATCGACAGCAGAAAAATGTAACTTATTTCCATAATGACAGCGTGGATGTTTAGGAGGTGGGACTATGTTGTAAGAAACATGTTTTACTGGAATGTTGAAGACTAAAAAACGTAATAGTCGCTTTAAACAATGTACTGTTGAAGGAAGAGACATTAACTCTTATAACCTCACAGAAAAACACATTAGAAGTGGTCCAAAAGGAGAAAGACATTTTGCGACTAAATCTGTTTGGCTGCAGCGCTCTCTTTGCTGCCGTGCGATGATGGCTGGCCCAACAGGTTGGGTCTGAAAGTGAGCGGACATTCCACCTATTACAGACAAAGACAACACTGACTCCAGGCCAGCCAGCAGATGAGTCACAAATGCAGCAGATGAGCCTTGGGGCCTGGCAACAGCTCAGTCCCAGCCCTGCCAACGCTAAATCTCCAGCCAATCATAGCCGGGATCAAAATGACAGGCGGGTCAGGCGGCCAAGTTGGGCCAACCATGTTAAAATACCAAAATGAATAAATACAAATCCCAGCAGTTCCAAGTTTTTCTGTAAGACCTTCAGTTGGCGCTGCGTTCGGGGTGTGTGGGAGTGGTGAAGTGTGTTTAGGTAAGGTCTTAGCCAGTGAAAACAGTGCACACTGAGGGTCTTTAGTGCCTGGGGGTTTTCTATAGGCCGGGATAGAAAGGTCAGCAAGGCCGGGAGACACTCTGCACACTGAACCCAGCGACCCGACCGGCAATACCAACCAGTCGTTTCTGCGGCGACAGCTAAAATTGTTTTAATTATTGCCAAAATTGCAATGTTGGTCTGACATCTCTGAATGAAAAAACTGAACCAGTCTTTTGGTGACAAACTGGTTCATCTCTGTCCTAGAACTTCAACTCTCTCGTTCAACTCTTCACCCGTGCATGAGACGCTCATTATGCATAACCCGTACATTTTGAAGCGTCTATAGAGTGTGTGTCCGTGCCAAACGTATATTATCAAACTTGGCAATTAGTCCACCTCTGTACTTAATGACATTTGTATCATGCCTTGATTTATGAAGTGCACACACCTCATCTCTGCAGAGCGCTCTTATCATACACACTGTGCATTATGCACCAATACATGGCATTTTAGACATCATGTTAATATATAAAACCCATCAGTTCTTGCCCATTGGTTTTTCTTTGACCTTCCTATCCACCTTTAAGACCTTCAAGTCCTCTTTCTCTCTTTGCACGTGTGCCCCTTTTCTCCCTGGCTTCATCTCTCCTTCGCTGCATTCCTTTAGGGGAAGGGCTGCATGCAAAGACATGCCAGCGCACTCTGCACACGCAGCCTGGCTGAACAAAAGAAAAGAAGATCTGAGGAAAAAAGAGCAACATGAGGAATCTAAAGAGCGGCAGATCTCAGGAGTTTAGTTTGACTTGTTTCTCTTTGTTTGGCAGGTAGATGCGTGCACTTCATGAGCAAACATATTAAACTGTATGCTCCATTTAACAGCCGCAAGGGCACAAAGGAAAAATACTCCACTTCATTATTGCTTCTGCACTCTTAATCTAATTAACAAATGATAAACTGTTTCTGCATGTTATCTGGAGCTATTATATAAAAAGGGAGTAGCCAAGTATGTTTTAGAGACAGGAGGCCATGTTCTGCCTGGTTTATGACTGAAGGAAGAGAGGGCTTTAGCAAGATGGAAGACAGGAGATGAGAAATACCAGACTCGTGTCCAGAAGTTCATAAATCGCCATCTCCATGGACACTGCGTAGATATCGGCGGGAATAGGGCAGAAAGGAATATGAGGAGGAGATACAGTTGAGAGGGAAGGAAGTGAGAAAGAGGGGAGCAGTTGAGATTAGGTAAGAATGAGGGATGGGCTCTGCAGCAGAAGGGAAGTGAAAAACAGAACAGAAAAAGGAGAGTGAAAGAGAGCAGAAACTGAGATTTGGATAAGAGGAGTGAAAGAGTTTGAGCTGTGTGGGAGTTTGTCACAGCATGCCCTGGCCTCGCTGCACTCCTCCTCCCTACATTCCTTAGCAGGGGAGAGTCTAGATCCATCCCATATTTTGCCACCTGGACAGCAAAACACCTGTTTGCACGCACGCACGCACGCACGCACGCACACACACACACCAGAGGCTACGAGGTCACAGCTAATAGGTCAAGGCGGAACAGGAGAGCAGGGCTGGGGCTGACCTGTGAATTAACCTGTGACATGCTGCTGCATCACTCAGGTGTTCAGAGCACATACAGAATGTGACTGTGTCCTCAGGATTAAGGCCTGCAGGTTAGACTCCATCAAAGTCACAAGATGAATCACATGACAAATAGGACTGGGACAGTGTGGGAAAGAGGCTGCGCTGTGCACTATGTACACAATGACATGTACCTTATATCAGAGGAGGTCATCTCTAACATTAGGGGACAATTATTTTCGTTATCGATTAATCTGCTGACTATTTCCTAGATGAACCGATTAGTCAACCTTCTGAAAATAGTGGAACATGTCCAAAAGTCTCAAAGCCCAAAGTGTTAAGAGAATGTCTACGAAAGATATTCAGATTCCGATTAATATAATTTTAATTTTGTTATATCATTTTTGCATGAAAGATGACTTTAGTGTGTGATCGAATATCAAATTAGTGGTTATGTTATCCATTAGTAGGCCAATCATTTAAACTGGAACTCCCAGCAGCTTGTAAGATGAATGATAGAGCTTTAAAACTGTCCTTATATTTATTTGTTTGCACTTGTTTAGAGCACTTCAAAAACGACTTGTCAATGTTGGCTGCAAAGTCTTTAAACTGACGGCTGTTGGGATATTTGAGACCGAGTTATTATACATTGTAGCTGTTTGCATGTGTTGTGCCTCGTGCATAGCTGGAGGAAAAAGAAAAGGTTACTGAAGGCTACCCTTCTTCCCAGAAATGTAATAAACCTCAAAAAGGAGAAGAATGTGGCTTTTCCTGGGAGGAATATGATAACCTTGGCACGGAGGTAAAGACACAAACACACTAAACTTCTGATCTCCCAACTGCTGATAACATTCAGAACATTTCTGAACCAAACCAAAACATTACGAACTGATTAGAGCTCCAATGTAACACAAAACACAAAACACACAGCACAGCATATAGCGCAGCACAGAGCTCACAAGTCAAGAGACAACTCAGGTGTGAGATTGCCACCTGCTGGCGCAAAATGTAGCTGAGCACATTTTTACATCAGGTAAATGAAATCAAATATATTTTAAAACCTGGAGAACAGCAAATAGACGCTGAAGACAGGATTACAAAGGAGATTAAATATTGTTTTTTTCGGCGTGCGACTTATAAGAAAGCTGAGAGTAGACTACATCTCTACGAACATTAACCACCTTTGGAAAAAGCCTCTCACTCCAACTTAAAGGAACTTTAAACTTTGAAGCTAGACTGAGTTTTCCACTCCAGGTTTTATAACAAGGGTATGGATTCTGTGTGTCAGCGCGTGTGTGCTCTTTTGTGACACTTAACACCGAACCAGCACTATGCTGACGCTATAGACGCCAGCATTCTTTGAAGAAAAACTTAACGAGTCACTTTCCACTAATACTCTGGCTGAGTAACCAGAAAAAACATACAAAAAAGCAAAGTGTGAAACATTAAAATGTACATTAAGCAAAAGAATATTAAACAGTGAAACCACTGAGTGTGGAGAGGTGAGGTTTGGGGGCGAAAACGCAGGAGTTTGTGACGTAAAGAAGAGGCGCAAAGGGAGCTGTGGTGAAACATGTGCTTTAATGTTTGCTCAGGAGCACAAGAGGCAGTCTGTGTGTAAGGAGAGAATAACATGGAGGGGGCTGGATGGAGGAGAAAGACCTTCATAGTACACAGGTAAGATGGAGGGAGCGAAGAGGAGGTGGCGGGAAAAAAGCATTTGGATAGCGCCCATGTTTTCACAGGATGCATATTACTGGGAGTGTGATGGGGTAGGTCACGGGGAACAGAGTTGTCTTTAATGGTCCTAAGAAAAAACAAAAAAACCAGATTCCAAAAATTGTCTGAGTGGAAGATGCCTCAGATAAAAAAGCTGAAGTGCAATGTCAGAATCATTACCAATACTACAATTGCTAAGTCTTAATGACATGGGACAGAACGACCTAATACAAAGACAGACACTGTAAGTTACTCTTAAAAGAAAATAATATTCTAGAAATAATGAGGGCGTGGGTATCATGCTCACAGGTTGGGTGGCTTCCTGCTCCATGTCTGTGCATGCCCGCCCTGATACAGCTCATTAACCCCTAAGTGAGGGCATTTAGTCACAGATTTCCTGCCGAGGGGAATGTGGATGTGACCTGTACAGCTTCCCAGAACAAACTCACACAGAGCTTAATGTAAAGAATGTTCCTTTAACACGGTCTAAGCTGAGTAATTGGTGCTGATGACCTGACAAACCAAACGGCACTACAGTGGGGAATGAGTGACTGATTGATGTCGAGCAGTTTGTTTCTGCCCGAGTGACCGTGTCGACATATTTTGCATATCACATTCAAACAGAGCGTGAACGGTGAAATGAGGTAAGTATTTGAAAAATGCTTAACATTTTCATTAGATAAGGACCGGTATGGCACAGGCATCACCGCGAGGAAAACCCTTCAAAGCAGCCACCACGTCAGCATGGACGCTAACTATTTAAAAATCAGCTGATAAGATCAGCACGCTTCCTAAAGAGCACAAGTCAAATCCCATTAGTGCGCTTCTTGACACACGCAAATCCGTTTCTAGGTATGTTACATAACTCGAGCAGCGAGGCCGCATTCTGCCGGGCCGTGAGATGCAAACAATAACAAACAGAGAGGAGGGATGAAAGGAGAGGTTTAGGGGACCCCTTTCCCAGGGGAAATGTCTCATTTCCTGAATCAGCAGACAGTACAGCTGCATCAGACTGTCTGGCATGTGAGCGGAGCCACGTTGTGTTTGGGTTGTTATTTCGCCCCAGCCTATGCCCAGTTTGCTCTTTGACCCTGAGAACATGGAACCTAGTGACGTGGTCTAAACTCACTGAGCTGGAGCTACTGACGAAGAGTAAACACGCTGTTATCTTTCAATAATATTCTACAAAACAGTATCTTTTGTACATTTAGTTTAACCGTTTTCAATGTGTCACTGCAATTTCATATATTTTGACACTTTTATTTTAAGTCAGGGTTTGGGTGTTTTCAATATTTAGGCTACATTTTTTTTTGACTTTTCTTTTTTCTTGAATGAATTGTGACAAATTGTGCAGGTGCGTATACAAACATAAGTTACAAAGATACATTTTCTTGCAAAGTAATATTGTTTGTGGGATAACAGGAACATTGACACAGTAAAAAGGAAAAATCACAATATCAATGAGGGCAGACTAAATGACAAGAACAGCACCTTTTGAGAACAGTTTGAATAAAAACTGAAATGTATAACCTTTTTCAAGGTATTATTTATTGTTGGACTGTTGTATTAGACTGCTGTAAAAACACTTACAGAGAAAGAAACCTAGTTGAATTACTATGTTCTCGAGTAAAATTAGAACCAATGTGGTTTCCTTAACGATGAAACTTAATATATTCCTCATCTCCTTGTCGACCTTCCTCCATTGTGAAATATCCTTTGAATCTCTCTGTGAATGACGTGGGCTTCTGAGAAAACACTCATGTCCGTGCAGCATCTCATTAACAGTGTTTCCCGCAGATGTGAGTTTGCGAACATTATGTGTCCGTCAGCTCGAGAGCGTTTTGTACAGTAGCCATTATCTCAGGAGCTCATCGCTGGAGTCGCCACGGCAGCAGAGAGAGACCGGTCGGCTTCAAACTCACATCTGCTGCTCTGCTTATCACAACAACCGCGCGGTCAGAGAGAACAAGGACATTTTCACAGAAGAGTACAGCCAGTGCATATCTGCCCACACACACACACACACACACACACACACACACACACACACACACACCGAGTGGTACATTTACAAAAACTAATTAGTGCCAGTTGTTCTCTCTGAATATCAAGGTTCACAGGGTGCCTCATCACATCTTAGAAAGGACAAACAAAGCCTTCTTTAGTGTTCTATGGGAGTGCAAAAAAGAAAAGAAAAACATAAAAGACGGACAACTAAATGAGCTTCCTGATGACTAGACGAGATCTTGCCACCATCTGATAGCAGAGGAAACTCTGGTCCATTGTGTGAGTTTGATTAACACTGAGTGGATCAAGGCGTAGGAAGTGGTCACACCCAGGATTGGGCAAAGAGGTGAAGACAAGCATGTGACGGATTAACAAACCAAAAATCAAGCTGGTGGAAAATATGAGCCAGTCAGCGCTCCCTGTAGGAAGCTCTGGTGAGAACGCCTCTGTGTGCATTTCAGCCTCTAACCAGCTTATGGGTTTACCTACGGTAATGTGGCTGTGTGGCAAGAAGCAACACCTCTTCTGAGAGGAAGTCTGATCTCTCCGAGGAGGATACTTAACCACCAGCACCTCCCATGGACCCATAACAACAATAACACTGGTTCCAAACAACAGCAGCTCAACAACACCAGGTCCTGATGGTTAGCCCACAGCGATTTCATCACACAGAGCAAAACAACACATGCCACTTTTTTTCACAAATACATGCGTTCCAGCCAAAGACCTGTTTTCCTGTAATTAGCCACAGCAGAAGAGCATGTTGGGATATATCAGCAACAGTCCCCAGAGGCCAATCAGGAGAAAAAACACAGTGTGTGTATGGGTTGGTCAGAGGGTGTTTTTAGCGACTGCATCATGTGTCTCTGAGTCGGGGCCACGACAGAAAAGAGGAAGGGGCCGGCCCAGGGAAGGCCTTAGAGACAAAGAGAAGAGGCAGCAAATGTTATGGCAATTCCAGACAAAGCTTTAGGGCATTGCTGAGATGAAAGTGAAACCACAGTATTGCACTGCGCCTTTGTCAGAGACGGGCATGGCAACATCCTCAATAACACATATGGCACCGAACAAAAAGCATGCCTGTCGTGTACAGATGGTGCATCAATGAGCGAGGGAAGGAAGTGGGCGTAGGCAGCTGCTGTCGGAGCCGGTGAATGGGAAAGTAAGAGGGAGACGGACAGAAAGGAGACACAAGAGAGGTCAAATCAATATATGTCCTTGGAGCAGTGAGAGCCGGGATGTATGTGTGCCTCTCTGCTTACGTCAGTTCATTAATGAGCACTGACGTCCACATTTTTCTCTGCCCTTCAGAGCTGTATCACTTCCTATGGTAAATGATGAGCAGGAACAATCTAATCTGACCCTTTGAATGAGCAGATGAGGTCAGTGGTTCTATGAAGTTTAGTGTGTGTGTGTGTGTGTGTGTGTGTGTGTGTGTGTGCGTGTGTGTGTGTGTCCGCATCATTGGGAGTCAGGTGTTAACAAGCCTCTGATTGGCTTACGAGACTAACTAGCTCCCATGTGGGAAGATTAGTCTATGCAGTGACATCATAGTGACATCATCCCAAAGGGGGGATGAGAGGTGTTTCAAAAACAGTGTGCACATCTGTCTACAACACAAAAGACGAATCAAAAACTGTTTAAAAAAAGACATATTATAAGACACAGGCAGAAATCTTAGCGGCTCCATTGATACATAATGGGGATTTAAGGTTGTTCCTTGTGTACTGGCAGGCCTATTCTGCAAGTGAACATAAGGTCAAGGTTTTCTATTTACAAATGGTACTAGCGTCACCTCAGAACATGCTGTGGTCAGCAATCTGCAGCTTCCCTTCGCACTCCAGAGCAGCCTCTTCCCTACAGCTACGCTGATTAAATATAGTCTCACAAGAAAGGAGTTCAATGTGTGTGAATCTGAACGTGAAGAACGGGATGCAGCTGTGCTTTTAAGGTGTGAAATAAGACAATCTGTTCAAAATAAAGTTGAATTTCTGGAGGCAATTTTCCTTGTCTTTCGCTGCGGTCTTTCCTTGGTTGCAGCACTATGTCAGATGGTAGATAATTGAAACAAATTAGGGGGCATGGCTGCCAACGGCACTGCAGCACAGAGGCAATTACACAACTATGCAGGCAAGTTTATATATGTGTGTGACACACACATATATAAACTATATAAACTTCTCGGACTAAAGCATACACACAGCTGAGAAGGGCAGCGAATAAGGAAGGCCTACTCCCCACCACCTTCTCTGTTCAATTAGGCTGCACCAGACCCCCCCCCTTCCCTCTCACTCTTGCCTGGGACAAACTTTGACAAACAGGAAGTGAGGCGCCCAGGCACTTCCCGTCTCCCTTTAAAATGGTCCTCTTGTTCCCAGAGGCAGCACGGAGAAGCCATGGTCTGCTGCAACAACTGCTACGACTAATTTCTCTGCCACCTTTCCACACATTTTAAAAATGTGATACTCAATTCTGTCTAACCTTTTTCCTGCCACCTAACCAACCTACAAACAGAGGCAGACACAATTAATCCATTATCCAGATGCCAATTTGGCCACCAAGCAGCTGTTGTTGTCCATGCTTACAGGGCACCTGCTGCGTCACACAAACAATTTTCACCTTAGTACGCTGCACTTAATATTTGTCTGCTCAGCACTGATTAATGTTCTAATCAGGAATTGCGTCCGAGTGTGCTATGGTTAGCTTTTTTCTCTGAACATGTCAACCTAATTATGGTTGTTTCAATAGCAAAGGAGATGCAAAGACGTCCTGTGTTTTTTTTATTTAAGCGTGAGCATTAAAGCACGTGCTGACGGGGAGGATCTAAATGCGGAGGTGAGGTTAGTGCAAGGCCATCGCTTCCTTCATATCCTGAGCCAGCAGGACGAGGCTGCTCCTAAAAACACATTCACAGTGTCAGTGTTATGTAACTGGCCCTATGTGTGAGGTCTGCTCTCTGCAGTGACTCGAGGGCAGGTGAAAATAGAGAAGGACAATCAGTTCAGTATAGACTGACAGGCTGCTTATATTCTATGTGCCGTTGTGCCCTCTATAGGAGGGAGTAAACTAAAGGCACACTGGGCAGGGTTTACCAGTTCTTCTTTGTGATTAAAGAAGTTAAAAAAGTCATTCAAGCCAGATATCTGGGTAAGGAAAGATGGACATTTTCTAACCTGTGCTCATCTTGGAGCAGCCATTTTCTTAATGTTGAGTTATAGGGGTTTTCTACTAGTTGATTGTGGACTGCATGCCCTATTTATTACCTTGACCAAGGAGGTTTTGAGTTGGTTTGTTTTTGTTTGTTTGTCAGTAGGATTACTTAAAAACTACCATCCTGCCTTCATGAAACGTGGTGGAAGAGCGTAGTATGAGCCAAGGAAGAAGCCACTACATCTTGAAGTGGATCTGAATCACAGGGCGGATACACAAATTAATTAACTATCTTTCACATTGCAAAATAAGGCATTGGGCCTTGACGGGTCTCTTTCCAAGTGCCCTTCTGGTTTAGGTCTAGTATGAGTGGAGTAGTGTATGATACAAATAAGTAGGAGAGTTGGGGTTATAGAAACAATAACCGATAAGTTTAGAATATTTTTCTTAGAGTTTTCTTCTATGAAATGAATTTAAAATTAAAGGGTGCATCTTGCTGTTCAGTTAAAAGTCTAACCAAAATGACAAAGCAGCTTATGCATTGCAACCCTGCAACAGCCACAGCAAATATTGCCATCCAATTCCTCCAGGCAAGGCTTTTAATAGGTTTTGATTCAACCCAACTTTCCCCAAAGACTTCGATTCTATTGAGTCCCATCTGTGTGACGGGGCAGTCTCACAAGGAGGGGAGTCTGCCGGGCTGAGGGGGGGCAGTGTGGGGTTTGTTGGTGGAGAATGGCGTCCTTGTTGAGCTGCTTGCCACAGCTCTGTGGAGAAACCAGGCCTGCCAAAGATAGCCTAATGAGAGACACATGGAAAACAGTAAGGCCCGCTCTGCTAATACAACACACACAGTATGATGGCACACTCAGAACTATTGTTCCACACCACACATTATAAAACCAACTGATCCACTGACAGCAAACACACACAAGCCTTTGTACTGTGATGGAGTCTCCAAGTCTAAGTGCAACACGTCAACAGCAATATCATACAGAAACGTTTATCCTCGTAACAAAGAGGGAAATCTGATTTTCTGTGTCATGATGAAATTCCGTATGGAGAAATGATTGCAACAGATTGACCCATTGACGTTATTGAAGGGGTGAGAAACAGGGAAAAAAGGCATACAATTGATTAAAGCTGAATGAGAACTTGACCCAGGATTCAACTCAAAGTGTGCCTCAGGACTGTTGTGTTGGAGGAGGCCTTTGTTAGAAAAGACTTTTGAGTGGACTTCATTTATTTGATAGAATTACTTTTTTATAGAAAACTTGCAAGAACACAACATGGCATATTAGCAACAATTTGAACAATTAGCTTCAAATTAAGGCACACATCATTCAACTATACTATAGTAAATTACACAGAGATTCCATCCTCTCCATACCTATGCAATTTTAGACAGAAATGGTTGTCTCTGAAAATGACTGAAATCACCTAGTAATAAACATTAACACTTTGCTGCTGTAAAACTTTACATGCCGAAATGGCAACGGCTGAGAAAGGGAGGCCACACAACTTATTTAATTTTACGTCATACGATGACAGACCGTTTATCTGCTCCATTCTGAACAGCATGATCAACATTAGAGTGGACGCTGTTTGACGGAGTGCTGGCAGCAGTCTCTGCTCCACACAATGCTACTGCTGAAAGCTGAAACACCAGAGCCCCGGAGACGGAGAAATGGCCCGGGCGGAGGTCAACGAGGACCTGCTTGGATGGGTGTGCCTCCAAAAACACACATCAATCAAGCCATACAGCATCATCGCCAAGCCGCCTGATTGGCTGTCGGAGACGCCAAGGGAGAGGAAATGCTAAAAATAGACGTGACGGCCCATTTTGGCTTAATGAGCCCATGAGACATTAGTGCGCTGTCCAGGTCCCACCCTGTCTTGGTCATGACTGGGGGAGAAAGTGCTCTTGGCAAAAGCCCCTGCCTTCACAAGGCTTCTGTGTGTGTACTTCAATGAGGCCTACAGTATAACACATGTTTAGCCTCACACATACATGACACACATACATACACACTAACGGCAGGCTGTTATTCATACTAAGAGTAGCAGTGAAGTGTAAACAGAGTTCTGTATCACGGCAAGGCCTAATGTAATCCAGCTGTGCTGCTGTGTGTGTGTCTGTGCTAAAGCTACAATTGTACCCCCGCCATCAAAACGCTCCTAAGAGCTCAAAGTTATATTTAGGTTTTATACAGCAGTTAAGGCAGGCTGAGGCTGGTTAACCCTGGAGCCACAAACAAGGGGAACCAGATCCTCTCTGCTCCGACTGACAGAGAGCAGAACCTAAATCATCTTCCCCGTGAACTCAAGCAACAACAAGCAGCTCTGCAACCCATGATGTTGTTGCAGGTAGGACCAAAGAGAAGGGCAATCCAGTTGGTAATGACCAGGAAAAAGGGTAAGCCAATGCTGTGCAAACAACCAAAACAGAAAAAATGAAATAGCAGCTCCCTGCCCTTTTGGAACACTGTGTCCAAACAAACAGTGCAGCACAACCAAAGGGGCACACAGGAGGACGAGAGGAAAAGTTGGCCAAGCTGATGGATTCGCTGACTTTGGGCTGCATGCCATTTCACTCCAACCACTCTTTATCTTCTCTCCTAACAAACACTGAAACCGGCAACATATAACCCTGTTAAATCAGCTACAGCAGGATGACTATGTGCCATCACTGTCCCTCTGCCCTGACTCCCTCCCTCCCTCCCACAAGGAAAGATACCCCTTGTGTCTGACCACAGCAGAATCTCTGCCTGCTACAGCAGCACTGTCCTCAAATGTCTCCGACAAAACCGCAGCAGCATAACAGAGAGACTGAATGTGGGAGGAGAGGAGGGGAGGGGGGGTCAGATGGAGAAGTTAATCAAGGTCTGACAATGTGAGTTAAAGAATGCAGACAGCCACAGAAAACGACAACAATCAACAACAACAGTAAAGGGGATGGAAAGGTCATGAAGGGATAAAAAAAAAAAATAAGAGTAACAGTGACTTGGATAAGTACCGATAGAAGAAGCAGTCGCAGCACACTAGAACCCCCATCGAGTCGGTGGTGTAGCAGAGCCGGGGTGAGGAGGCTCCGACTGACCCACAGCTCCCTTCCTGCCTGTCACCTCCCCCGTTCCTCTCGTGCAAACTCGGCTACAGGTGCAGCAGCTCCGGCATAGCACCTTGTGTGATCGGACAGCAACGGCCTCTAGCTTTAATGCAGGTCATGCAGGACGGACGGACGGACGGACGGAGGATGCAGACGGGCCACTCAGGAAGTGAGGCAAGCAAACGCGCAGAAATACACTTTCAAAACAAAATCACATTCACAAAACCGGGTACGCTGCTCCGAGCATGTTTCTCTTTCTCTCCCTCCTTTCCAACTACTGCAACTGCCTGCCTCACTTTCACACTCTTGCACTTCTCTCCCTTTCTCTCTTTCTCCCTCCCTCCCTCTTTCTCTCTCTCGTTCCCTTGCTGGCTCCCACTTGAAAGGCGGGAAGATTAGCTTGGCAAACAGAGTCCTATAAACAAACTGCTGACTGCTGGACAGCACAGGGTGGACTGCAGCGGGGAGAGCGAGCGAGCAAGAGACAGAGAGGCAGCAATCTCAGCCATCTGTATACATCCTAAACATCTCCACCCATCGCGCATACAGACCAAACACACGATCGGTTGGCTAAATCCGAGTCGGAGTCAAATCCTGTCGGACGTCTCTGGAAAGTTAATCATTGCAGCAAGGTGACAGCCCCTTCATGCTTTTGCACGTGACGTGATATGCAGCTAAATCATAACAGCAGATGGCTAATTGTCAACTCTTCAGTCAACACTGCACACGTGTGTAGGCATGCAGCACAGGATGCACACGTATACAGTTACCATGACCGTTCATTCACACAAACGATGCAGAGGTACGGGAGGGGAGGGGCTAGCGTGCAGACAAGCCCACAGGAAGCCAGCCAATCGCTGCAGAGTGCTTGTGTTGTGGTTTGGCCAAACAAGTTGAAGGACACACTGGGCCTCATTACATCTCTCTCCTTTCTTCCCTGCATCACTTAATAAGAGCAATCACTTTATTTTGCCATTGGCTGTTCACTTGCTTCTTTGTTCATAAAAACACACACAAACACTTTGAGAAAAGACTGCAGTAAGGTCTAAGATCGAAGGATTAGCCGACCATGACAGAGGGAGCCGCTGACGCTCAATGTCAAACGCTGCTTCCAAAGAGGAAACACATCACTGCAGCAAAAAAGACTGAGACAACAGAGGCAGAGACACCAGTCACCGTCAGAAGACGGTAGCTATGCAGCGAAGCGCTTCTCTTATTCTGTCAGCGACTCATCAAAGAGCTCCCGAACAGTGACATGGATTAACAGAAGCCAGAGTGAGAGGAGGTTTTCACCTAACCCTGCTGAACAACACAGCTTCTCCTCCCTCTGCTGATCTTCTCTTCTTTTTAAAATGACAAAGACGGACTGCAGCTGCCCGGCAAAGCACTTTTACACCGCATGACGTCATCCCTCCTCCAACACCTCCTCCCTCCTCCCTAGAAGCCTTTCACCAGGAGCTGCAGCTACCAGGCCTCCTCTTTCACTGTTTAATTACCTCATCCCTCTCAT
Source organism: Trematomus bernacchii (assembly GCF_902827165.1). NCBI lineage: Eukaryota > Metazoa > Chordata > Actinopteri > Perciformes > Nototheniidae > Trematomus > Trematomus bernacchii. The sequence continues at coordinate 9,888,752 of NW_022987714.1, read as the reverse complement.
CTGCGCACACGCACATGCACATGCACACGCACACACACACCACCTGCACTCACACAATGATGCAGGGGGGATAGTAACACACACTTGTCTTGCACACACTTCCTTAGTGAAAACAGAAAGGGGAGGAAGGGGGGTGGGTATAACAGCCGATAACATCGTTCCCGCATTTTCAGCTGTGTGATGAAGTGGGTGTTTGGCACTCATTAGTTCTCCTTTGTGTTTCAGTACCTAAAAGTCAGAGTCAGGATGTGGGTTTTGTGTGTGTGTCAAGTGCAGCGGAAGGCCATATGCCCTGGAACAACGAAAAGGGGAAAAGGAGTGCCACAGGGAAAGTGTAAGAAGTGAAACTGCCATTAAATTAACTGTCACTTTCAACAATATGAGAAAAGTTTTCGTGGGTCGCCTTGTGTTGTGTACTTCCTCCAAACTTCTGGCCCTTATCACAAGATCCAGACAAAACAATAAAAAGCAAGACATCCGCTTAATTCAAGAAGGCAGACAGACAAAGAAAGAATGCTTCTTATAAACGTGTGACTTGGAGAGATAACAAAAAGAGGAGGGGGAGAGGGAGAGACTGAACCACTGGGCAGGGGAAAGACCCAACTCGTGACCGGGTTTAAAAACGCCAGGACATGAATAGAGGCCGTTGCATCATGTCAAGGGAAAGTGAGTTAGGGGTAAGAGGAAGAAACACACAGCGAGCATCATTCACACAAACACATACAAAGTTGCTAGGTGATGGGAAGGCAAGAAGGGAGTATTTCTCTAGAGAGGAAGGAAAGAGAGAAAGATAAAAAGGGAGGGAGAGGAGAAATCATTTTTGCCGTTTTCCATAATGGAATAGAGGAAACAAAAGAGTTAGAGGCCCCCCTCCCTTAAAGCAAGACAGACAGGTTTCTTCTGATCAAGCCTCACAGACTGAACTACACGTGGGCACACTGAAATCAGGGGACCCTTGAGAGGAATAGACATTATATCATCAATGTTTGAGTAGACATGATCAAGTGCATTTTTCAAAACTGAACAAACATACTGTCTTTTTTTCAATTTCATATAACTTCACTTAGATTTTTCATCAGATGCAACCTCAAACGACCTCAATATAGATATATGAAGGCAATAAAAAGTCGGCATTCTTAAAAAGTTGTACGATATTAAAAAAGAGTCACTATGAGCACCATTGTGCGGAAACAACACAGACAAAGTGAAGTGATTTATGAGCTGAGCATATCACAAATCGTGCACCCCTCCCTCTTGCCCATATGGATAACACATGATCAAGTTACCGTCGCGCACATTTACAGCAGTTCTCTTACCTATTTAGCGTATAGGACCCGTTCCTTTTAAACCTCATCCTGGACGACAGGAAACGGATGAAGAAATCCAGAATTGACGGCGTTTCAGCTTTTTGTCGCACCCTGAAAGCTACACACCCCGCCGCGTCTCTGTGAGCTCTGCACGGCTGCAGGACGAACAAACACACGCCGAACAATACGGAGTCGCAGTCCTCTCTCACTCCTCAAGCACCTTTCTCTCTCTATCGTTTCTTCCCAGACCACCTCCTCCTCCTCCTTCCCCCTCGGTTTAGTTTCCGTGGGGCAGGGTTAACGGCGTTTCGATTCAAACAATAAGAGCTCGTATCGGTGGCGAAGTGATGTTAAAAATAAAATCTCGTGATATTAACGGAGTCTGGTCGAGGCTGGGTCGGCTTTGTGTGTACTGCCTCGCTGACGTAAACCACCGCTTTTTTACTCCAGAAAAAAAACACCAAATGAAACTTGAACCATTTCTTTCAAAACGTCCACATCTACACCCACTCTTCCGGCTCGGTTCGGCGACATAAAACCGAACAAAAACAACGTCTAAATTGAAAAAAAAGATACATTTACAAGCTAAATGGTTATCACCGCGAGGCAGCTTCCTCCTTCTCCCCATTCACGGTCTCGAGGAGGCTCTTGTTCCTATCTGAGCAACTATATATACACACACACACACACACACACATTATATTCCTCCATATGCTGAACACAAACCAGACTCCACCAACACAGCTCTTGTCGCCACCTGAACAGTGAGAGATGGATTTAAGGCTAAGAATAGGGCCATTTAAACCCAAAGAAGCACCTTTAAGTACCGTGTCATTCTAATGGACACACACCAAGTCCACTCTACAGCTCATTATACAGGAGGTTGGTAAACATGCTTCAACTTTTAACTTTTACATTCATTAAACATACCACTGGATTAAAGTAGAGAGGATTATATACAAGTGGATTCAAAAAGGGAACAAATAAGGGCTTCCAGGAAAGTATACTTCACTTCATTCCAATAGATAGGAAATAGTACAGATGGTTATTTGCCTTGCAATACTGATACAACTATCTTTCTATCTCTGTCACTATTGCACCAACAAACTCTTGACCTCTTACCAGGTGCTGCTGTGAGGACAATGAGAAGCTACCAGTAACAATGAACCAACATGGCAGACTGGCTGGTTAGTAATATTGGCGCTTTGCAGCATTTTCAGCATCCTCTCTGGCAAACACAATGAGAACTGACAATAAAATGAGCTGCAGGAATGTAAAAATGTAGGAAATGACAGGGAATATTTAAAGTGACTTTGAGCACACACAGAGGTGACACTTGAATGACTTTACAATGATGAAGTGTGATCTTTAACGCTGCACCCAGACACCTCCCGACTCAAACATGCCCCCAGGGAAGAGAGCTTGTTGCCCCTGTGGATCTTAACACCACTGTGTGTGTGTGTTTACACAAGCTACAGCTCAGGTAAGAAGCTCTTGTTTTGTACATTTTTGATTTTTATGGTTTAAAAAAATGTAAGAGTTGGAGAAGAAAAAAAGACGACTGGATGGGGAGAAAGAGAGTGGGAATATGTTGAGGGCCAGACCACAAAGACTGAAAAATGGAAAGACCAGATGTGCTTTTCTTACAGCCAATTGAGTAAGCATTGAGGTGGGGAGGAAGAAATGCAATAAGAGTCCAAAACTGGTTTCAAATCCATGACTTTTATGGCTACATGTAATGTGCTTTAGTACTTGTCGAGACAGCCTAAAATACGTTTTTTGGACTTTTATGAAGCTGTGTGGATGTGACTTGAAGCCAAAAAATAAAATAAAGCAGCTATTTTTAGCTGAAAGCTTTGAAAGTATAAAACCTCTATGTTTATGACGGGGATTAAATAAAGGAAAATAGCAAAAATCCAGCTCAAAGAATTACAACCATTCCCAATAATAAAATATAATGTGTCATTAACTTTTGTGTGTCTGGAGGGATTCGAGTACATAATGATGAATCCAGGCAAGTGGTACGTTTAAGAGCATTCAGGGTGATTCAGGATTACATCATGGGAGTGCGGTTGTGTGTGTGATTCCTGCACTCCCGCAAAAGCACTCAGGGTTGGTTTCAACGTCTCCAAGATCGTTTATTACAAAAAGAGCAGCCTGGCACCAGAACTGCTGATCAATGGCATCACTGCTGCTGCTCCTTCAGTCACTGCAGAGTTACACAACAGCCACTGGAGGGAGGAGAAGAGAAGGAGGAGGAGGAGGCTATACGATGACTAAAGGAGGAAGATGGTTGTCAGTAAATGAAAAGACTCGGTAGGGACAGAGAGAGCTTGGAGGGGAAAAAGAGGGAGAACACTGCAAACCACAGAGGCACAATTAGCCAGAGCTTTATTGATGTGGTTCCAAAACAACAGCCCTCCTTCCTCCCTCCTTCTATTCAGGCTCAATCCATTCCTCCTTCCTGCACTTATTCATTGCCTGCACCTTAGCTTCCCTTGATTGTATTGCTCCTTTCTCAGCCCCCCCTTCATTTAGCTAATTTGAGCTTTCTTGCTCCTTAAATTCTATTCAAACCTGTTCTCCATGCAACCCCTCCCCTCCTCTCTCTCCTCCCTTCTGTCCATCCAGTTCAATCCCTGTCCACATTCCTCTTCCTGGTGCATGTTGTGCAAGAATGCTGTGGGCCTTAAGTGTGTCCATGCATACAAATGGTGTTAAAAAAGCATGCTCTCTTTCTCGTCTGATGAGGAAGCTGCAGCTTTACTCTTAAGGTGTAAATATTAAGGATAAAATAAAATGTTTGTCTTTATTCTCTGCCTTGTTTCAAGTGACAGAGAAGCTTCCAGAAAACACTAATGGCTGGCTGTGGAATAGTCCTGGCTCTCCACTCCCACACAGGCTTTCCAGGAATACGTTGCACAGTCAAACGCTGGACCGCAGTGCACACACAAATGGATGTGACACACACACACTCCACTGTGGCTCCAGCAACTTACGTGCATGTGAGAGGAGAGCTTTAGAGGGACAGTGTGCCAAGATCACTAGAAAAGGGCTGATAGTGACAGAGAGCACATGCACACACACTGCTTTCAGCTGTAAAGCAAAAAAAAAATGAATCTTGTGAAAATACCAAGCTGTGTGTATTACGAAATGTAATGTACCATAAGGTCTTTGCTGCAAAGTACCATGAATGTACTGTTTCTGTCACCCACACAGCCTCAATATGTTTCAACACACACTGAGCTCAATGAGAGGTATATGTGAGCTGGGGTCATGCCAAGAGGTGCAGTATGAAAGGGCCTATATATACGGCCAGGCTGGGCGACGCCAGGGTCCGTCAGTCTGTCTGTGGGTCCGTCTTTCACATACAGCCCGGTCTATAGTGAGGGGACAACACTAATAACTCACCTTTATAGTTACTTCAGTGGGTCTGCCTCTCTGTCTGCCCATTTTAACCCTGATAATGAAAAACTGACATGGAATAGGTTTTCTTGTATGAACCAATGAAGAATGTCCACCATACAATCACTAAGTACAGTTTTTCTTTCTTCAAAACAGTTTTAGCCAAAGTAGCATATAATGGCGCATTTCCACTACACGGTCGGCCTCAGCCACACTCGGTACGGCTCGGTACGGCTTGGCCGCGTTGGGCCTTAACAGGGCCGACTCACTTCATGCTGCGCTTCCATTACAGTTTAGGAACTGGGGTAGTTACTATAGTAACGCAGTGTAGGTGGAGCCGTGACGTCATCTTCAATGAGAAATCCAGAAACACAACACAGCCGTTAGCTGTGAGCACTCAGAGCTCACAGCTCCTTATATATGTTCAGAAACTCGACAAAAGTTAAACAAGTACAAACCACAGACTGCCTGTGTCATGGCGAATACAGTCGCTGCTTTATTTATGTCTGTATAGGCCGTTGTTGTGAGTGTGGACGGTCGGAGCATATACTGCGTTAGCTTAGCCAATCTCCATCTAGAAAAACACGCATTTTAAAAGGTTTTTCGCCTGCCGTCTGTCTGCAGACTTGACAAAGCATTAATTCATGGTTTTTACTAACCGGTATCAGTATGTTGTTACTTCGGCATCATTTTGAAACGTGTATTACAATTAAATCACGGTCAAATATGTCCATCTTGTTGTAGTTCTAGCCCTCTTGCCAGCGCTCCTCTCTCTAGTTTAGCATACTCAGCCCGACTCAGCCCTGTTTGTTGGCCCCGATAGAACCACCATTTTCTAGGGCCAGAAAAGAGGGGAAAAAGTGGCCCCGCGCCGTGCCGCGCCGGAACGAGGCCTAGTGGAAGCACAACCAAAAAAGGGGACGGCACGACACGGCACGCTTAAAGCGAGCTACGCACTGCAATGGAAATGGGCCATAAGTGTAAAATAATGGGCAGAATGGCAGTGATGTTGACTTTTTCTCAAATGTCACTTGGATGCCCCTAAAAGGCAAATGTTATGTCTTTGTGTTTCTGGCCTCTGCATCCAATCAGTATTATCTTTCTATATCTAGACAGATTTGGTTTCGATCTAAATTCCAGGAAATTAAATGCAACCTTACCCATGCACCGGTCACAGCTCAGGCATTTTGGAATGTAAAGCTAAGCGCCAGCAAAGGAAATCCATCTAATTTGTTGAAGGAAAAGTAGCACTTATTTTATTTTACAGTTATTTTGTTGCTACAGTGAAGACACTTAAATGATGCTGAAACCATTCGTAGTTATAAGTCTGCATGTTATTTACTGTTGGTCACAATATAACAACATGCAAAGAGAAAATCAGTGATTTGTTTGTCCAGTCTGCACCTCTATCCTGGATACTTTTTGTTAGAGTACTGGTATTGTGAACTGCCAAGGTTGTTAGGACTATGATGCCACCTACTGTCAACCAGAACTAATGCACCGTTGTGAAGTGAGCACACCAGCCTCCTCCCTTTCTCTCTCTGGGGCTGCTGTGCTAAGTGAGGCGTGCTGGGCCTGAGGATCCGTCACTGATGTCCTGATGACTGGTATGCACTCTGGTATTGCTGGCATGCGAATAAAGGCTTTGCACCCGTGATGGGCGGGAGGAGGTGAGGATGGAAGATTCAAAAATGAAAAAGATAAGGGATTAAGTGGCGCTGATACATCGGTGACGTCAGGTACTGCTGCTATGCAAAATGTGGATGTCTTTGAAGGCATGTTATGAATGGAGGGAGAAAGAAGGAATGTCGCGGTAAGGAAACCACTAGGGCGAGTTGTGGAACACCTATAGGATATTTTGTGCAAATGTTGCCTTCAATGAAAGAAAGAATACCTGAGAAAGGTTTCACATTGGTGGAAACCTTACAAAAAATGAAGATGAGAGGTTGGGGCGGGGAGACACACATTCAATGCTTCTGTTGCAGTGAATGACAAATCATTATTGGAGTATCTGATTTATCCTTCACTTAAAAATATAAATAAAACACTCAAAGAAAAATTAAATCCGTGCCTCCGCAGAGAGAAGAACAGAACTATTGATCTCTGTGACTGGTGGTGGACTGGTATAGCTAGTTTAATAGGGTCATGTGATACTGCACTGGAAAGAGCCGACAGACCCCGGTGCACCCTGGGTAGGCCTGCGAGTGCTGATTATGCAACAGGATCTGATTTCATGCTCATTGGATCGCTCTGGTTCTCTCACTTCCCCTGCCTGCTTTCTCTTCTTCAAAACACTTTTATCTACATTTCTCTTCATGCCACAAACTTTCTGCTATGGATCTTTTTCTTTCAATTGTTTCCTGTCTCATCAATAACACACAGAGCTACGCATGCTCTACCCTCTCCTGGAAAACAGTGAATTTATAAGGCCGGCTAAAATCAATATGATTGACCAAACAAAGTTACCTACTGTAACTGCTGACAGGTATTCTTTTTCCCAGCAGCACTTCCCTGTCTACTCAAAAGTCATGTGAACTGGACATGTGCTGCCCTCTTGTGGTGAAAAATATGCTACACCCATATTCTGCTTACCCTATTAATTCTTCCTGCAGTCAAGCTAGAGTTGCAACACTGATAACTGCATGCATTTTTAGATAAACAAGTCCTGAGCTGTGGCTTGTTTAATACGTACTGGTAATATTACCAGCCAAGAGATAAAAGAAACAGCCTGTCAAACTATTACATGGTGTCATCACACATCAGGATATACGATTCAAGGACATTTGAATAACATTCAGGGTCATCTTTATCTAATTTTCCTAATTAATGTCCCCATTAGCTTCATCAAAACATAGGCTATCTTCCTTGGAAGCACACAACATCATAGAGGCCTGATTTTTTTACTCATTGTGAAATTGTGGCCGAATCAATAAAGATTTCTGTTTCAGGATTACAGAGTTGAGGTTTATAACAAGATTTGGTCTTTATAGAAGTTTTAGTAGTAGAAGTATTTTCACTGCATTTCTTTCAGAAGTTTCAGATATTATTTTTGACAAACACTAAGACTTTCAAGGGTTTTAGGACCTGTGGGAACTCAGTATTGTGATAGCAGTATTTACGAACAAGAACTGAAAATCAGCGTTGCAGAAATGGACGCGGAGAGATTGAATGAAAGTCAGTATTTGATTCAAGCTATGGCCTGACAGCAGCATGCTGTGACTGGCTTATCAAAAAGGATGGGACAAATGCAAAGTGACATTCCTTTTAATCTATTCAAATCTCCTGGCTCGTGTGAAAACGCCACAGAGAGCGTGTGTTGATCCCTTTAGTCATGCTTTAATCATGATTAACGGTAACAGTTTTTGTACATTTCCTGGCCAAGCACATGGCATGACGTCTCACAAGTTTCCCCGAGGCCACTTCACTGTTGAATTAGCAAATATAAAATATGGCACAAAGGCTAATTACCAGTATTCAGGCAGGCAGTGCAGCTGCACAGAGTCAGAGTGGGTATCACTGAAAGTGAAGGGGACAAACTGAGCAAGATGGAGGAGACCAAAGACAGAAAGAGACACGTGCAGCGGGGAAAGACGGCGCTCACGTTGCTTCTTTCTGATAAACCGCAGTGCAGAGTGACAGACGCCCAGCTGGGGCCTGCATGAGGAAGGCAGCGCTCACTTCCTGTGTTTGTGCATCTCACAGTTCGATTTGACTTCAGCGCTTAAGAGTGACGAAGACTTCCTGCTAGCTACTGCTTCAGACTCCCTAGACAGGAGAGGCAGAACAATGTGGAGGATAGGAGAGCACGTTACAGTACAGGGTGGGGCAGACAGGGAGATAAAGGACTAAAACACACACACACACGAGCCAAACCTGAGGCCATATGCAAACAGAGCCACGGATACAGGTGAGGACACACGCCCAGTCCAAACAAGCAAATACATGCAGTCAGCACAGATAACTGCTAAACTGGCAAGTGAAACATGAAAAGGGGAAGCACAGAGGCAAACAAAAAACCCTGTGACCTCCAAAATGTGAGCGTCCTTCATTCACTGTATCAGACTGCACCAAACCTCACAATATTAAAGCCAACACAGCAAGACTGAAATATTCTCCTCGCTGAGTTTACATGCAATCCCCAGTGATTATGTTAAATGTCCCATCTGCGTGCAGTGCAGTGTATTTCTGCCCCCCCCCCTCCGGCCCTGAGCAACACATGAACTAATCAGAGCGGACCAAAACCCCTGACCTACTGTTCTTCTGAGAGAGGAAACGGATGGGGGGAATTTCTCGTTCTCTCTCACTCGCACACCAAACTAACGTGAAAACTGACACATCATCTGAGGACAGAAACAGCCTACAGAGCGGATATCCAGCACACACGTCTGTACGCATATAGCCTCATCCAGAGACATACATAGACCTTCAGTGTTTCTCTATGCCGCAGTGTCAAATGCTGGCTTTTGAAGTGGAGTCAGGAAGCTCAGAATGACTCGGTTTGAATCTGAGAATAAAAGGGGGCATTCCACATCTCGAGTTGACAGACATGAGCGTTTAACAAGCAGGCAAAGTCCAATAAAAGGAGCAACTGAGTGGAATTGGGTGAAATATAGGACCCTGGCATTTCACAAGTCAAAACATGATTAATTTAATTTAAAACTAATGGAACTAATGATTAAAGAAAAAAGTTGGTCAGAAGTACAGTATATGCAAAAATTATCATTTCCAACTGCCCAAAAAGGATCTATTTATATAGCGTATTTTCGATTAACAGTCGAAAACGCAAAAGCTATTAAGTTTACTTTCAGATATTTCAAAAAATCTTCACATTTCTAGAATCCAACTTAAAATGAACCCATTATCAAAATAGATGCATATTAATAGTTGCTGATAGAGATGCAACTGATACTGTTGCAGTTCTTATTCCTTGTTGTGGCTCAAATATGCTGAGCTTCTGTAACACTCATATATATTCCTGGCTGTCGGCATTGAATCCCTCCTCATCAGACACAGCAAGAGGAAAAGTAAAAAGCCTTTTGAGCTGCACCTTTAAAAAAACAGCTGTGTTTTGACCTGTTTTATATTAGTTATGTAAAAGTGACCAAGTCAAACTCAGTGCTGCCTCACTGCACACAAAACAAGCACCACTGTCAACAAACAAGCACAAACTTGTTGCATAATAATTAGCCGGCACAGAGAATGTGTTGGCCGCTTCTCAAAAGCCTCACATAACCAGAGAAGAGGCGAGGGAGGAGATAAAGAGGAGGAGAGACAGGAGGTCAGGAATCATTTTTCACTTGCAGATCTTTTCTCTCTATTGCTCTTCATGTAGGCTAATCTCTTCCATCTCGCCTCCCCGAGCAGGCCAGCTCACTTAGCCTCATTTAACCAGCTAACGGCCGGTAATAAATCAGCCGCACACTCCTCTCACCTCTAATCTGTAGGAGCGTGTTCTATCCGCACACTCCCCCTGATATATGACTCAGGCGGGCCTCCAGTGTGAGGCGGCTACTGTACGGAGAAAACTCCTGTTGGGAGTGCAGGTCAGACAGCAAGCTAACAACACCAAGAGGATAAATATGACGTTTTTATTACTATTATGTTTTTATTTTTCCTATATGCTTACTCTATCTTATAGGGTTTCATATTCTTGAATCGATTCACTTCACTTGTGTCTAATCTTTAAGAGAGGAATTCTTATTTATTTTAATTGTATTATCATACCTTTTACCTCCTTGTGCTTCTTAACCTGTTAAACTGTTATATGTTGTTGCAATGCTGCATGTATCTGTAAAAGTCTTAATATCTGATCTGAGGGGAATTTCTTTTTGTGTATTTCAACTTGTGATGTGTGCCATTTTGTAAAGCACTTTGAGCTGCACGTGCTGTATGAAAAGTGCTATATAAATAAAGCTTTATTATTATTATTTTTATTATTATAAACCTGGGGATGAAAGAATAAAACGGGAAAGGAAAGAAAGGCAGAACATGGTCTTTCATTCCCAGATGGAGTTTTTTGCAGCAACATCTCTGTTTTGTCCTATGACACATATTTTGGATAATTTGGAAAGGAAGCTCTTTCCTTCCTTCCCATGGCTTCCTGGATTAAACTGTGGCAAAGTGAGCGGCTGGCCTTGCTCCCACGCCTGGAGTCCTCATAATACCCTGTGTTCACAGCCAGTCTTAAGCGCAGCTAGTTTTCATCGTAGCTCCTAACGCTCCCCGGGCTGTTGGCTCAATGTTCGCATTTGTCACGAGACAGACACACACACACACACACACACACACACACACACACACACACACACACACACACACACACACACACACACACACACACATCACACACACACACACACACAACACACACACACACACACACACACACACACACACACACCACACACACACACACACCACACACACACACACACACACACACACACACACACACACACACACACACACACACACACACACACACACACACACACACACACACACACACACACACCCACACACACACACACACACACACACACACACACACACACACACACACACACACACACACACACACACACCACACACACACACACACACACACACACACACACACACACACACACACACACACACACACACACACACACACACACACACCACACACCACCCACACACCACACACTCTCCCTTTGCCTACATTTCAAGTCAAACTCTTCCCGCGGATACATCTCCTCCTCCACCTCCTTTTTTTAGATGTGAAGCCCCTCATGGAGCTGGCCTGTGACACACTCACAACATCACATGTTTAGCAGGCTGCAGAAGGCTGTGCACAATTTAGGCTGTGTAACATCTGCATATTGCTGACGTTGCATCCTACAAGCAGAGAAGCGATAGTTGCTGCAGTTTTAACACTTGAAACGTTAATCAGAAAAAAACAAGACATTTTAGGACATCTTGTGGGTTCTAGAATAATATTGTGGGCATTTTAACTAATGCACCAATACGATATTGCACTATATAGAATTGAATAGATCGTTCTAATTGCCACTTATATCTGATATAGCTTTTTGAGTCTGTATCAACCCCAGTTACATATGACATTAAACTTAAAGGTGGGGTAGGTAAGTTTGAGAAACCGGCTCGAGATCGCTAGAATTTGAAAATACACAACCGGAGAAAATCTGCCACTTCCTTACAGAGCCCCTCCTCCAACACACACGAACGCGCACATGACCAATGAAGGCTGACAGGCAGGTAGGCCATCCAGTTATTTTAGCCGGGCCGGCTAAAATGATTGATCGTGCTTTTTACAGTATTACGGCTTCCACAGATGACATTTTGTTATGGATTTTTTGTCAAAGCACTTAAGATATTCATTGCTATCGGGATGTTAAGAGCATTCCATGGAATATAACAAAAAGTGTATCTCGAGCCGGTTTCTCAAACTTACCTACCCCACCTTTAAGTGGCATATTAGTGAATAATTAAAGTCATTAATAGGTGCTTCAGCTTTAATTTCTTCAGCTGTAAATGAGAGGATAATTACTTTAGGGGACATGGCCCACCTATGCTTTCACCCCAGTATACAAACTTGGACTTAAAATGACTAAATACGGAAAAAAATGCGTAAATTAATTTATAATTTCAATTAAATCTTAACTGATGATGTTATTTTCCTTACTATTAGGTGTGGCAAGCTTGGAAACGGCACTGGATGATACTATCAGGGAGCGATTTGGGTGTGGGCATCATTTACAGTGTGTCCTTCCTTAGTTTAAGATCAACCCACATCAGGGACATCATCCCCCCCTCCCTGTATCTCTCTCCACATGCAGTGCACTCCCCCCCCCTCGCTTGGCTGTCACAGTGGCAGGAAGTTGAGGAAATGTACAGGCCATATGGGCGGATCGGAGCCATACTGCAGGGTTGTCAGCGGACACATATGAGACATATGGTTGCTGGTGTGGGCCTGTCAGCTATTAAGCTTTTTATATCGCGGTCTCCCTCTAATCTTACTGAGTGCAGTTTAATATCTCGCCTCAACCATATCCACATGTGCTATGAGAGTGTTAACACACATATGCATGTAAAAACACACACAGGAAATCCTGTTTCTGTTGTATCTCTTCCTTTGGGTTGCTGAACTTCTCTTCCCTTCATTCCTTCTCTTAAGCATTGTTAGCTTCTTGTTTAAACCTGTACAAAAAATCTAAAAACCAACACACCTCACCACGCCCTGCTCATGGATTACAGTGATCAGTTACGCCTGACTTTTTTGCATTGGCAGGTCAGGCTGAATAAATGAAAGTCCATTTAGAATTTTTGTTTCATTTTGTTTCCCGGCACAAGATTGGCTCCACCCTCCTTACTGGAAGTAAAGAGCGTGACTACTGTAAATGTTTACTGGTAATGTCGTTGACCTGGGAATCTATCTTTCCCCTACCTATTCCTTTTTGTATTGCGTGCCTTTCAAAAGATAGGAGCATAAGCTAAAATCCAGGGAAACGCCTCAGTGTCCCTTAAATCACATGAGTCATTGAGTGAGACAGACAATAAATAGATGCAATGATAGACACTCTCTACTCAGTTAAAACATTTTAGGTACAACTTGTCCTCAGGTATTTTCCACTTCTTCTCACTTGTTTAAAGGAAGAAAACCCTGCACGGATTTTAAACAGCAGAGGGTTAAGAGAGGTTGAACATTTCAAAGGTAAAAGAGGCCGTCAGGATGCAAACCACCAATGGCATCATTTTTACTTCCTTTCCAAAAGCTGCTTACAAAAAGTCACTTCAAGTACAAAAGGAACATCCTTCCTCATATTCATGTTCAATATGAGAGTTCACACTATTATCTACACTTGACTATCTTTTTCCTTCCTTCTTCCTGTCCTTTATTCTCAGCATGGGCTCCGCTGTGATTCCTGTAATCCCATTTAGAGAGGGGTATCCACAGGGCTGAATCTCACACACACAAACACAAACATGCTTATACACATAAATGCAAGATTGCACACACCTACACGTAACAGCCAGGGGGGAATTGGGTGTGTTGTTGAGCATAAGGGATAAAGAAAATAGCTTAATGTTGAGGAAAGAAGAACGTTTAACGGAGGAGGAGTTCAGCATTGAGGACTGAGATGAACTTCCCTGAGGCTTGTGTGCTTTTAAAACGTGTGTGCGTGTGCGTGTGCGTGTGCGTGTGCGTGTGCGTGTGCGTGTGCGTGTGGCTTGCTTTTCCTGATGCAGCGCAGAGATCTCTAATCCAATTACAGCTCAGACCAGCCTCTCGGCCTAGCCTCAGCCAGCAAGGACAAACCGAGCTAGCTTACACCAACGCTAGCAGCCCACCGGCTCTGCACAGATTTAGCAGCTCAGCCGAAGCCTCGCCCGAGGGTGCTGACCACATCCCAGTGAAATAAATAAAAGCATAATTAGAGGCTTTCTCCTGCAAAACAAATTAGGTATCTTGAATGAGGAACTTCACTCACAATATTGGTTTTAAGGAATCAGAAATAGTCTCAAATGATTATTGTTTCGTTCTCCTTCTGATGGCCATCCTCCCTCTCTAGCCTGCTCACAGCTCCAAACCCCATCTCTCTCTCTCTCTCTGTGTCACCAGCGCTCTGGGCCCCTGCTGGTAAATCTCCCTCTCTGTCCTCTATTGCAGACCTCGGCTATTTCTAATTTAGCTCTCTGACCCACGTCGCCTCTTCCCATTTATCTCCATATCTCACCTATCGCCTCTGCGCCACTATCGTTTCCCTGCATCCCTCATCTGTACCGCACTGTCTTTATACTCCTGCTGCTCTCCTGCTTATCAGTTGCCCTCTCTTCCTCTGGCTGCTTTTTCCTCTCGTGTTTTTAAATCTGCACTGCTCCAGTACCCCATCTCCCCTCTTTTGCTCTAAATGTCACATCCCACTCTCCAGCATATGCTAAAAAGGAAGTTAGGTCCTTTTTGTATGCCGGTTAGCCGGACAAACTGGAAACCTTGTGATCAAATGTGAATGAAATTTGGTGGAAAGATAACACATGATGCAAATTAGGTTATAGTCAGGGGTGCACATAACTGGTACGCATTTGCGTACTGACGTAAATGTGAAGCTTTTCCAGAAGGCGGTTAGTTCACCGGACGAGAGTCGGTCAGACAGGGCTGCTGTTAACGTCGGTCTGTACAGCAGCCCTGCGCTAAAACAGCTGATCACAACGTTCACACGCTCCGCGGACACGAAGCTCTATACTCTACTACCACCCCCCCCGTTGACAATCGCGAAGCGCTGTACTCCACTGACGCCACCCCCCCCCCCCGTTGACAATCGCGTAGCGCTGTACTCTACTGACGCCACCACCGCCCCCCCCCCCCCCCCCCCCCCGTTGACAATCGCGAAGTGCTGTACTCCACTGACGCCACCCCCCCCCCCGTTGACAATCGCGTAGCGCTGTACTCCAGTTTTCCCTTTATGATGATATAATGCCACTGGACTCTCAAACTGCTTGGAAATGGCAAGTGTAAATTAACAGATTATACATCAATAGAAGAAAGGTGTCACTAAATGTAACTTATAGCTAGGACACAATCTGAAAGACTGTAACCAGCCCGAAAATAAATGCATCCAACTGTTCTGAAGGATGTCCCTTGTGGGTGGCGGACAAAAACAGCCCTAAACCCTGCTGCAGGGGTTCAACTTAGTATAGCTGATCTTAAGACAGCTCTGGCTGGCAGCAGTCCCTGACTATGATACTTTCTGACAGAACAGTAGCTGCTCCCAGGACTTTGGCAGCAGCTACTGGAGGAACCAGAAGTCCAGTGTTGACGAACAACAAGAGATAGAGAGCGAGAGAACAGCTGATTAGTCATGACTGTTCCTGCCCTGTCGTTTCTATTCCCCTGGGTGTCCATCCCATGGTAGTGCCAGTTGTTTGCGATGGGCAGGGCTGACCAGAGCGTTATGAAAGAGCTAACACAGGCGCAGCATGGTGCCACTCTACTGCCAAGAGAAATCCAGGCAAAGCACACACACACACACTGACACCCGAGGCCATGCCAGGAACAACACAACAGTGTGTCAAAAATAAGCGGAACGGTGAAGTTAAAGCTGTAACAAAAGGGAGCTGAAGATCAATTTATCTCCAAATATAAAGTCACATTATATAAACAAGAGGCGCTTTCACACCAAGTACTTTTCCCAGGAATAGTTCCCGGAACTTAGTTCCCCGGAAATCTTTAGTTCCGGTCCAGAACTATGTAGCAGATCGCGTTCACACCGGAATAAGTCCCTGAGGGAGGATTACGCAAATGAAGCCGCTGACGTCACTTCTTCTTCTGCTTTGGGTTTACTGGCAGGCCGCAAACCACTTCACGGCGTATACTGCCACCCGAAGTCCCCGGCCGGAAGTCCCCGGAGTTGGGGACTGGCTTCAGTAGAAGCAGCTGGGAGTCCCAGCAGCTTCTACTGAAGCCTTCCGAGTAAATCGCCAGAAGCGCCGACACCTCATCACTCCACCGCTCCCATGTTTTATTTGTGTTGCCATAAGTTAGTCTCTTTCCGTTGGTGCGCTGGGCTAATGCTAATGCTAATAATGCTAATGCGAGCAAATAAAATGGCGGCTTCACAAAACTTTTCTGAGTTTTACGGGGCGTGGTTTGCAATTCGCCCAGCCAATCAGAAATTGGAACCTTTTTCTCCCCAGGAAAGTACCACCTCTCTAGCAGGGACTGAAAAGGGGTGAAAAGGTTCCCGAAAAAAAGTTCTAGTTCCAGATCTTTTTGGTGTGAACGCAAAATCCCAGGAATAGTCCGGTGTGAAAGCGCCTAAGGAGGGCTATTGTGCAACTGAGTGGTTACCACGCCATATGCATCAACAGTCAGGTATTGAGTTGGGTTTGCAGACTCTTGATCCATCATAGTATTAGGTTGCACCATACTCAAACAGCACACTGTCCTCAGGATGTTGAAACCTCATCTTGGCTCAAACATACTGGTGAAAGGGGCAAAAAACACCACACCTAGCAGGAGCTTCTATCTCAAGTCCTCGCAAAAGTGCTTAACACAGCTGTGCGTTCACGCATGCAGATTCTCCAATTATGCAGTTGTGCATATTCAGTGAAAAGCAAACTGCAGAGTCATTCGGGTATCGCGTTCATTTCTGGGCCTCTGTGTCCCTGCCTCAGGAAAAGGGAAGGGAAGACGGGGATGTAGAGCGGAGTCTCAAGAGACAAACCAGAGTACAGCAGTATTTACTCAGGAGTGTGTGTGTGTTCTTGTACCCAAGCTGTTTGCCTCCTCAAAAAGACATTCAATAGAGCCTTTATAACTCCCTCAATGATGCAGACTGATGTCCTGAAACACTCCATGATACAGCATTGTGCCTTCAAGCCTAGGGAGGGCTCACGGACAATTCTCTGTGTCCTTTCCTCCCGACACCAGCTAGGTCAAAACTGCAACATGATGTGGGAATACTTTAATCAACTAATCCTAAATGAGTTGTGTTAGATTTGTAGTTTTAGTTGTTTTTTTTAAAGGGAAGACACTGTAGTTATTTCTGTATCGATACGAAAGACTCCTCCCTGGTGAAGCTGTTGGTCATGGTTGTTCCTAGATTGACTGCTTGCTTTAGGTATCACCTTCCTGTGAAACCCGAAGACACCTCTGAACTATGACAGCTGAGCTTTTACAGCGTAGCAATGACCCCTCTGCTCACTTTAGGTTCTGTTGTGCTACTGGGGAGGAGGAGGAAGCTGCTACCGTTACCCCCCCAAAAAAGGGGACTGATGTCAGGGATGGGAGCTGGGGACTTGTTTGTTTTAACCCTTCCAGCTGTGCTATTCTTTCCACTGTTTCCGTCTCCAAAACAGCACGATACAGCTTGTACAATACTTCTTTGCATATAGGCTTTCCTCCAACATGCTCAAATACACATAACACCCTGCTAGCCCCTAGTTGTTAAACATTTATCAGAGAGAGCTGAGGCGACCCAGGGCCTTGCTCTCTGCAGCTGAACAGTCCAGCAAGTCATGCAAGCACGCAACAGTCTCTGCACATCAGCATCCCAGGAGAGGGGGGGGGGGGTTGTGTATTAAAGGGAGAAAGAGACAGATAGAGTGAGTGAAACAAACTGAGCCAGAGAGGGAACGACAGAGTGAGTTGGAGGGCTGGAAGTGACTAATGCCGCAGTTCCACTACACGGTCGGCCTCGGCCACGCTCGGTACGGCTCGGTACGGCTTGGCCGCGTTGGGCCGACTCACTTCATGCTGCGCTTCCATTACAGTTTAGGAACTGGGGTAGTTACTATAGTAACGCAGTGTAGGCGGAGCCGTGACGTCATCTTCAGAGAACTCCAGAAAACACAACACAGCCGTTAGCTGTTAGCACTCAGAGCTCACAGCTCCTTATATATGTTCAGAAACTCGACAAAAGTTAAACAAGTACACACCACAGACTGCCTGTGTCATGGTGAATACAGTCGCTGCTTTATTTATATCTGTATAGGCCGTTGTTGTGAGTGTGGACGGTCGGAGCATATACTGCGTTAGCTTAGCCAATCTCCATCTAGAAAAACACGAATTTTAAAAGGTTTTTCGCCTGCCGTCTGTCTGCAGACTTGACAAAGCATTAATTCATGGTTTTTACTAACCGGTATCAGTATGTTGTTACTTCGGCATCATTTTGAAACGTGTATTACAATTAAATCACGGTCAAATATGTCCATCTTGTTGTAGTTCTAGCCCTCTTGCCAGCGCTCCTCTCTCTAGTTTAGCATACTCAGCCCGACTCAGCCCTGTTTGTTGGCCCCGATAGAACCACAATTTTGTCGGGCCAGAAAAGAGGTGAAAAAGTGGCCCCGGGCCGGGCCGGGCCGGGCCGTAACTAGGCCTAGTGGAAGCGCAACCAAAAACGGGTACGGCACGACACGGCACGCTTAAAGCGAGCTCCGCGCTGTAGTGGAACTGCGCCATAAGATGCCCTGTCTGGGGAGTAAACAAACCAACTAGCCTTCTTGTCATTCAGCCAATCCCTCAGCACCAGCCCATCATGGAAGAACAGCCAGAAGCATGCTGTGTGCATGGAGCATGCCCCAGCTACGTTACAGCAGCACAATGTTGATTGGAAACTGAGGCACATAAATCAATGAGAGGAATATTTATCTCTGTAAAATTGATTGCAATTCGATAGAAATTCCCCTCGTAAAATGTGGATTCAACTTTTGTTGTTGAACCAACTGAATCGCATCGTTCTTCCCATAAATTGATGTGGGGGCAATCTATTATTTCAACATTCCAAATCTCACATAGCAAAAACACTTCTCTGACAGCTGTCAATTTTTCTTAGACACTGTAAAAGAACTGTAGTAGTTATTACAGAAAAAACAACCTTGGGTTAAATTTCACTTAACAGGGTTCATATTTTTCTGACCATTGAGTGATAAACCCATGGTGAAAAACCCTTTTTGGGAAACTGAGGCTCTATGATGGAGAGAAAAGGTCAGGCCTCCACAGACAGTTGGGACAGCTTGATCAACACTCAACTCCATTATTGACACTTGAAACTGATTATGAATAAGTTATCCACCTAGCACCTTCAAACAAAGGAAGTCAATTTTGCAAAACAACAAATGCCATGGCTGTCATTTGTCTCAGGGTTGGTTGCTTTGGTGAGCCGATGTGTGTTGGCATACTGGGCTATCTGCCACCCACAATAACAGGTGGATTTGTTAAACTACATTGTCAACTACAAGATTGGCTAGCTTACGTGGTCTTAAAACATCTTGGCCTAGGCTGTCCTGGGTGTGTAGTCGTAAAGCAACTTTAGTGCCAGACACAATACATTTATATTTAATAGAGAGTTATTCTTACTTTGGGCTCAGACAAATAGAGAGTCAACAGAACGCTTTCCCCTGTAACAGTAAGTTAGGAGCTCTTTCCCTGGCAGACACTGAGACCATGTTCTAAGCTGACTGCCCTCAGGTCAGCCCTTAAAACAGAACAATGAGAGACACTGCGGGTGATCGTAATGCTTGAAATGAAGACAGCAAAGTCATACTTGATCGAGGTCTAGACCACGCAACACTCTGACAGTGTGGCTTAGTTTCAATTCTCCAAGCAGGTGACTGTTTTAGGATGAGGTCTGCTCTTCTGCCACAGCCTATTATCAGCATCGCATCTGCGGAGCGAGTAGCGGAAACAGCCACCTGGGCCGAGACTGCAATAGTGTGTGTTTGGGTTTGTGTGTGCGTGTGTGGTGCAGAAGCAAATAAGGCAGGGGGGTTGCATGAGGACAACATCTACACATATACACAGAAGCTTGAAAGCACTCAAACACACACTCAGAATGAAACGACAACCCCATCCCCCAAAAAGGCTGCCGCTGAGTTTCTTATGCTTGTGTTTAGGACCGCATTTAGAGATTGTTGATATGCAAAAAGATATTGTGGGGTTTCTTTAGAAGGATTTTTTAAAATATATGTTTGAAAGACATCATTTCCTTTGATAATTATACTGAAATATGGTTGGGTGCACTGCGCTTCCTGTCAGATATGGAGTATTTTTCCCCACTGCATATTGACATTTAAAAAGGTTATGACAACCTCAACATGGAAACACAGGGGGGTGTTGCATAATTTAATCATACTAAAGTGGTATCTATTGGCAAATATATATTTTCAATGTTTCATCTTTGTACCTGACAATTACCTTTTTTCCAGCTAGAGTTTGGTATTCTGAGTGCCACTTAATACACTTCCCTTGTGCCTGACTGTTTGTTTACATAGAGTTAACTTGAATATTAAAACCAAGTTTGCTCTTGCAAAGTTTTCAATTAGGATCCGGTGCACTATAATTGCTCAATAAACAATAAATTGATCCTTAATCCAAATGTAAAAAAAATGATATGCAGTTGTATGCCTTGGGAGTGTTTTGCAGTAACCCTGGGTGCCAGATGTGATCCACCCACTTCACTACTCTATTAATAGGATCAAAAACTGACAGAAAACCATCTGACCATTTCGATGGTTTATTTTGAAACTGAGGACTAGTCTCTATAATGCATGTGGAGATCCTTTCATGATTTCAATATCATATTCTATGCTTCACATGGAATCTTTCTAACTGCTAGAGTCATGAGAGTTGACTTTGTACAAATTCAAAGGCCACAAATCAGTTGCACTACCACATGAATGTGACACCAGTAAATAGCTAACGTTAGACATTACACTTCTTTATTGGGTGTGAGCCACAGGGAACTAGACATACATCGCTCACTGTGGAGGAAGTTCAGCTTGTGGTGAGGGTTTTTAGGCATTTTCAACTGCAGACGTGTTCAAAGGCATTTTGACGTTTTCCGAAACAGAAAACATTTGATTGAAGTTGTCTTTCAATTTCAATTTTGGTGAAGATATGATGCCTATATTTCAAAACCTTGACTAAAACTTTATTTTTCCAATACCATATTTAAGAAGAAAATTAACGCTTTTTCTCTAAAAAACCAACATCTAAAATATATCACTATTTAATGTTGCCTAAAGAGCTTTTAGAAAATGTTTGAAATTGTGATTTGAAGCTAGAAACCTCTGATCACAAAACTCAATACCCAGCTGTAGTTATACTTAGTCATTTCCTGAAAATAAACATATTCAAAACAAAGATTTACTTCTCAAATACAAGACAAAAACGCCTGAAATATGTCAACAACAAGATGAAACGATAAAAGAAGCATCCCTATATTACTGGAATTTTTTTGTAGCATTACTTGCATTACTCTGATGATGCAGGATAATGATACCCTGCCTGCACACCATGAAGTCGCAGGTGATGCCGTGCGAGCTAAGTGTACATTAAATCTGACTCTTGCTCAGGTCACGCAGACTAAAGCGGCGCTCCACTTAGCCGCTGTAGTTTCCATTCTCTCGCTCATCGTTCAGCATTACCAATCCATCACTCAAAAGCAAAGGGATTAAACATCTGTCAAAGCCTGCTCATTATGCCCAGCGGGAAAAGGCACATTTAGGCGTCTCGTATCTCTCCAGTGATTTAACGTCCAGTCTGACTCTGAATTTGAGGACATTAGGCCCTCAAATAATGCACTCTGTCCAAAGTATATAAACAGATATACCGAATGTAGTTCGCAAACACATTTTAGGGCAAACCCACAGGTGAAATACACATATACTAAGGTTTTTTTTTGCAGCCTCTTGTTGAAACAAAATTAAAACACCCGCCGTAAGCCCAAATATCATTTTCTCTATATCTCCTTTGCTAATTCTATCCACCATTTGTAGGCTACGACCTCCATTTGATTCCCTGTGGAGCTTCATCCTTCCTATCTACTACTCCACCCCTTCCTCCCCACCTGCTTATTTCCTCCATTATTCTCCCTAATCAACCATTCCATCAAGAGCATTCATATCCACTTCCTCCATTGGTCAAAAAATTCTGCCGTCTCCAATTCCTCCACCCCTTTAGATCACCCTGCCTTTTCTTCATCAGTCTCTCCTCTTCTATTCATCACGCCTTCCTTTTTCTCTCCATGTGCACATTTCTCCCCAAATCAGTTGCTTTCACCACCCAATTCTTCCATCCTCCTCTCCCTCTCCTCACTTCCTCCCTCTATCGGTCCCGGCTGTGGCGTCCTTCATCCTGGGTCTGAAGTCAGAGTGATTACACGCTTGGTTAACTCATTCATGGACTCCACTCTGTCAGTGACGCACTCCTATGCATTCAGCTCACATACACACCAACATTATAAATAGTAGCCAACGTGGGGCTTTAACATGAAGGTAAACACAAATTCTCAGCATAGAGAAACGCCATCATTCTTGTTCAATGGCTTTATATCTGAAAGGCACACTGTAGATGCCCTATTAAACTTGTCATGAATAAACTATTTAGATTATATATAAGCATGACTCATTTCATGACTCATCTGGAGTACAAAACAATTACTTATTTAAAAGGGTGCCACTCCACAAAAATCTTATTGCAGGCTGTGAATTAATATCAACTACATTTAATAACAGCTATGATAATCCCGATAAAACACAGGCAGGCCTTCTCTAAAATCGTATTGAATGTGGTTTTCGCTTTCCTCACCTCATCTTACACCAACACATGACTGGGTGTTGCTTTTGAATTCCTAACAGATCGCTAAGGAAACCAGTTTAGGTCTGACAGAACCAACTGTTTGGGCCAAAAAGTATCATTATTGCATCTGAGTGACTGAAGGGGAAAAGGAAGAGGAGGTAAATCACATTTAAAGCTGATGCAACTTCAGACAAGTCAAAGCAAGAACCAGTTACCAAAACTAGGAAAACCAGTGTCAGGAAGAGGAAACCTGAAAACATTTCAAATAATTCATTCATAGAGTTAACAACACCTTTACTAAAACGGCACAATTATTTAAAGTTGCAACTACATAATGGTCTCAAGATTATGACAGTTTGTGTGAAATAGAGCATGCTTTAAAAAATATTTGGTGTCTTCCAGAACCCTTTCCCAACTACACATTTTTTATTGAAGTATTTTCTTATCCGTTAACAAATTGGCGACAGACAGACCAGATGTAATAGTTAGTAAACGCCAGTGCTCTAGTTGGGGTATAGAGAGACTGCATCGTTATCTGTCAGCCAAAATGTCCCGATGTGAAGAAGGAACTCCCCTGATAACACGCCTTCCTCGGCCCTAATCTGCTCACTGTGACCAGCCAGCCAGTCAACTTGATAAACTGTCAGCAAAAAGAAAAATCTCAAAGCAACACACCTTACTGTGCAGGTCCAAACCAAGACCTGAGGTTTACCTTTTTGAAAAGATACCCAATTTGACTGTACCCAATTTGACTGTGTTTCAGATTTATCTATGTGCATGTTTAGAAATAGAAATAAATCCATCTTGGTTAGGGATTTCATTGAGTCAATCTCCTACTTACAGGCAAATATGATCCAGGTTTAAACCGGAGAATCTATTGCTTTATCTTTGCATAGCAAATACTTAAGTAAATGCAAGATAACACATCCGAGTTCTTCGATAGCAGACTGGGCAGGAAACTGATGTCAGGTTAATCCTGAATACAGTGATCATGGATTTGGTGTCTGGCTGTCAATCAGATCAATCTCATCTATAAGTACTGACTACCAGATCTCACACAAAAAAAACATGACTCCAGTCAGCATCATCAACTTCTGTCTGGTGTCACTTGCACCATCAAAGCAAAGAATACACAATTGATTAAACTACTGTACTGTGCATCTCGAATTAGTCACATAATGTGTTTCATTTAATGATTAACTGCCATCAACATGTATTTATCTTCCTCCAGTGTACCTATATCACAAGTATGGGAGCAGCATCCTGCATCAATGAGCTCGTTGACACCCTGCTGTATCCCAAAGGCAGCACATTAGGTAGCCTTAAGCTAGCATGGCTGCTAACAGAGGGTCCCATGCACCTTGCACAGGAAATAAACTGAACCCGGGCATAGCCGCGTTAGCAAGACTGACAGGCTGCTAATGTTAGCCCCTTTGCTGTGTTAATCATTCCTAAAAATAGTCTCCCTGTTCAGCAAACTGCCGTTTACAGAGATGTTCTCACAACCTAATCTGGGCGCTGTCACCTTTGGCTAGATCGCTGCAGGCCATAGAGATGCCCAAAAATACCGCCTGGCCCGAGGTAACAGGAGGCTGGCTCACCGTCAGTGATGAGACCGTTGCCAGCTTTGCTACCAAGCTAGCATCGCAGAGCTAAGCTAAGCTAGGCAAAATGCTACCCGCCTGTGGCCATATTAACGTGTTTAAGTTGAAATGTATCAATATTGGACACGACAGTGCACCTGTGTAGTGCTGGCTGAGGTGGTGTCAGACACAGTGGGGTGTATTTGCAGTTGACCTGACAGAGGAGGGTAAAACTAGGCACGCTAGCTGTCTGTACTCACCCCATTAACCAATCCATGGCGCTGTTTGTAGCTAGCTTAGCTAACGTTAGCTGGCAGGGGATGAATCCACCAGGAGCTGGAGGCGACCCCTAGTTTATCCAGCCACCACCCTCGCTGCCCTGGCTGCCTGGCCCCCGAGTCCCGTCGCTCTCCCCGGTGCCCGTGTGTCTCCCAGCTGCGGGATCCTGGCCGGTCAAATAGAAACGCCGCTTAAACTTTGAGCGATTGTCCTTGTTTTGATCCTCAGCTGGCTCGGATCATGAAGAGGCAGTATAACACAGTCAGATCAGTCTGCTAGCTGGTAGAGGGAGCGCAGCATTGAGTGACTTTGAGCGAAGGCGAGCTGAGGAGAGCGGGGCAGCGGTGTGGGTCTGCCTGGTGTCCGGTGTGCAGTGGCGCCGAGAGGGGCTTGTCTGTTGGGATGCCGCTGGTCAACTCGGTAACCTCTGTCATGAAGCCTTGTATGGCTACCGTGCTAGCTGACAGCCTGAACCTCCACTGGAGCTGCTGCTTTCTGAGCGAAGTCTAAATCGGAGTCCGGAAGTAAACACAGACCCGACCCACTCTGTCTCTCCCGTGCGTAAAACGCATGTCAAGCAGGGCTGTATGAACATGGATGCAATGGATGTGTAGTGAGCAGGTTAGATACATTGTAAAAATCAGCCACTTAGGACTTTAACACTTTAATGTGAAGATGATCACCTCTCCTGTTGGCATACCATAGTATTATTGTTTATAGCATATACATTGCCATTTTATTCTAGGGCAGTGGTGCATGATGTCGTAGTAACAAAGGGTCCCCAAGATATAAGGGATCATTGCAGCAAATATTTTTTTTTAAATCTGAAAAATGTAATAATACAAATCAAAGGAACACAACACTTTATGGTCACACAAAAGCCATAATCAGTGGTCAGACTTCACAAGTCTGGCTATACATTGCTTTGTTTCAAGGGGTCTACTAGGAACCACTGTTTTATAAAAACCTGCTTCTCCACCATCTCATACATATGGCAGGTCTCCGATTCTGTGGACATTTATTAAAGTGGCCAAGTCTGCTGAGGGTCAGCACATTTTTAAGACCAAGGTCCACCAGTAAATCCTTCCATGTCTTGCATTGTTGAGCCTGCTGTAGTTTTCAATTGTATAACATATAAAAATAGAACAACCCTCCACACTTAACAAGAGAAACGACATTGGGAGGCTATACATCTCAACAGGAAGGTATTCATGTGCACTGACCTGTCACTGTGAACCTGTGCAGGCAGGGCAGTTACATTAATGACCAATGTATCACTGGTTAAATGATTACAGTAAACTGTCAGTTTTACTGCTCTGCTTGTTCCTAGGCACCGACTGTCCAGAGCCAAAGGGGATTGCTTTTATGTCCTCACTTTACTTCACTGTTGACCTGCCATCCATTCCACGCTTAATTAAGTCAGGCAAGATGACATTTGATCAGCAAAAAATCTGTTTCAGTAATTCAAAGAGCTGACACTTGTTTTGCTTTACTGGTCTCAATGTGTTATGACCCTCTATCAGCCTGTATACTGAAAAGTAGTTCTGAAACTGTTTATCAATTGATCAAGATCATTTTGATTTCAAATTAAACTAATCAGCCTTTCTCTGGTATTTATATGACTGTAAAATATGTGGCTGCTAGGATGAACAAAACAAGATATTTGAAGACACATTGAGCATTGAGAAATTGTGATGAGCATTTTTCACTATTTTCTGACAAATTATTAGCCAAACGATGAGTCAGAAACATATTTGACAGATCAATCAACAGTAAACTCATTGTAGTCACAGAAAGTAGATTTTTGTTTAATGTTTTACAAGATACAGGATCTGCAATTTAGAGAATACAAAATTATTAATTGATCAACCAGTCAAATGTTAAAGTCTTTAAGATTTCCCTTCTTTTTCAATTTATGACATTATAGGTATATGAATATAATAACATAATTCATCATGTACATCAGTCTTAACCTTAGCCCTTGACCATTTATTTTGTATAGCTTTTAAAATCGCTTTCCCTTCTTCCACCCCCCTTCTCTTTCAAAGATGTTCCACTTTAGGAAAACCATCGATCAGACAGATGCAATTTGCAAAAGATGGGATCAATATGTACTCTGTCCTGCAAAAATGACTGGTCTCCTCTCTGCCTGTCTGCCTCTCTCTGAGAGACCATTAGAGCGAGACGTATGGTCGTCATCAGGTCCTAACAATGCTCTCTTCCTTTTCTTTTTGTGTCTCACCCTCTCCTCCCTTGTTTCTCCTCCATTCCTCCACTCAGCCTCCTTCTATAAATAACAGAAGCACACAGGTGACAGAGAGGGCATTCAGAATAGGAGCCCTGTTAACAGGAGGCAGAGCCACATGATTGGCTCGTTGACACTGCTGGCCTCCAATCAGTTAACAGAGAGGCGGAGTCACAGAGATGATTGACAGGAGGCTGGGGGGATATTCAAACATGATGTAATGCTGTTAACAGCCACACGAGGGCGGTGTGGGATATTTCTTGACACCAGACAGTGTGCAGAAGTTAGTGCTGCATTGAGTCCAATTTAACAGTTCTAACACGGTTATGTTATTTATACTGGAGGACTCAGCTGGTTCAGGATCAGCAGCGGAAGATGTCTTTCAATCGGGGACAAAATGGAGAAAGCTTTGTTAGAGGTCACACTTTCTTTCTTTATACTGTCTGATGGATTTCAGGAGTGAGAGTGACACCATAACATGACCATTTTCATGGGTTGCTTCATTCAAATTATTTACATCATATTTTTATGTAGTGTCTACATTGAAGGCATGTTTAAAAAAAGGCTTGAAATGAATAAATCAATCAAATATTGTTTGCATTCATTTGCATATGTATAGCTACACAACCTTGTTAAAAAAAGTACACTGCTTTTGACAACATCAGCTCTTTGTTTTCCTTCAACATGAAGTAAAATCTTGCCTTTCAGATGGTGTTGTTTCAATTTGCTCAGGTAACCACCAGGTGCTTGAATCATCTTAAAAAAGAGACAATGCCCCATGTAAATCCCTATCAAAACTAATTAAGTAACTAATACAGTATTCTGGGATAACTGGGATGAAAGTAGACATTTCAGAGAGTAAGAGGGTGTTTAATGATGATTATGATGGTGATGATGATGATCAGTATTAATATTATAAAAACCTTTATAAGTGTTTTTATATTAAGAGTTAATGCATTTTTGTAGTCATTATTATTTTAATTAGTTATTATAATTGTATTTCAATTTTTTTTGGTGTACATCTTTACACATTTTGAAATCAAGTTTGTTTATATGGAAAAAAAGCATGACGATGCCATACTGTTATCTTTGAGAATGATGCACCCCAATAAAAACATTTGAATCAAAAGAAGAAATAGATCGGTACTGGCACTGATTACAATCCAATATCTTTAACCTATATGCTTCACAACATGTGGCTTTTTGTCCATGCAAATTAAAAGCTATTGTCTGTTTTGCAGCGCACACACACACACACACACACACACACACACACACACACACACACACACACACACACACACAGAAGACTTTTTGACATGTCACACTAGAAAAAAGTTGGTTTCTGGCTTACTTGATATGGCCTATTACTGTCAACAGTTACAGTCCATGTCACCCTTCATCCGTTAACTCATTATGACACACTCCGATTACCAAATTCATGACAGCATTGCAGCATAACTACACTGACCTCTGCTCAGACTGCGATGACCTAAGATGAGTCCAGCACACTATGTTTACCTCTCATAAGGATACAGGGTGTTGTCAGAGGTCCGGCTGGAGCCAGAGATGTGCTCTGTGGGAAAATGAGCCGGGCTCTGGTCAGGTGCTCGTCTGAGTTCGCCAAGGTCACTTCCTGAAATCCATCCACTCGTCAATACTGAGCCATCCAGGGGTCGATATGTTCCCATTCCACAGCATCACAGTCAGTGCATTACATGAGAGGGATCTACGTCAGTCCATAGAGACCCAGAGATTCACTAAAAACAACTCAACAACAATCTGACAGTCTTTCAGTATACTATCATTGTAAAACTTGTTATATTAAAATTAAAGTGAGACTGATAGTTGCTTAAATTTGACAGTGTTTGTGTTGTTATGGATTGCATGTTATAAACAGCACCTTACATACATTACACTAACAGTGTGATTGCAATAACAATAGGACTTTTTTCAAAGCTTAGGTGGACCCATTCATCTTAATGAGGGCTTGATTAAATCTAAGTGTCCAAATAAGATCTGGAGCCAGCATGAACAACACCAAGGCCTTTAAAACTGCAACATCTAAAATAAATGAAGTCATTAAAAGTCAATGTTATTTGTGCTAATCCTGCTACGGCATATCAATATTCCAAATGTTGATTAATAGCAATGGAATCATTACAATTAATTGTAATGATTCCACATTCTGTAAATGACACTATCGTGGTAACTAGCAGTGAAGCCAGTACATGGGTGAAAGCCTTTTTGAGTTATCATTGAATAAAAGCACAGGTGGTAAGAATGACAATAACGAGGGCTGCATTCCATTCAGGAGACGAGGTGAGCATTCGTTCATTTTATTATTTACACCTGAGCACATTTTCCTTCTGATTTCAAAGTGTTATTTGTGAAAAAAAGCTCCAAACATATCTGTACACACAAACACACACACACACACACACACACACACACACACACACACACACACACACACACACACACACACACACACACACACACACACACACACACACACACACCACACACACACACACACACACACACACCCCACATACCTATAGATCGTCTCAGTGCTGCCAGGGTGAACGAGGTACTGGCTGCCTTCCCCATGACTGATATGATTTATTCATAGCTGGCAGCGGTAACTCTAAAAGCCATTAGGAGACATTAAAACGGAGACACCTCACATTACTCCTGCAGGAATTATAAATGTTTAATAGATGCAATGAGGAGTGGGTGTTTGTGTGTTGACATAAATTACACAGACGAGACATTTGTTTTGAAGCTTTCAAAGGACTTTTAATGTCCTTATAAAACTGAAACAATGTTTTGATTGGAAGTTTTATTGCAAAAGCAAATGGCAGAAAAAACACTCAAGTTCAGTGTGTTACCTGAACAAGTGTGGGATTAGGATAATTAACTCTCTATAAGTCACTGTGTGTGTGTGTGTGTGTGTGTGTGTGTGTGTGTGTGTGTGTGTGTGTGTGTGTGTGTGTGTGTGTGTGTGTGTGTGTGTGTGTGTGTGTGTGTGTGTGTGTGTGTGTGTGTGTGTGTCACAGACATGTTTACTGTTAGAAGTCTGATCTCATCACTGATGGATTCATTTTCAGACTCCATGATGATCACATAATATAAGGTGCTGATAATGGCCACTTGCACGACTGGGTTTCATATTGTCGGCACCGCCAAGTCTGTGTCGATTCAGCATACAATGTGTGTGTGTGTGTGTGTGTGTGTGTGTGTGTGTGTGTGTGTGTGTGTGTGTGTGTGTGTGTGGTGTGTGTGTGTGTGTATGTGTGTGTGTGTGTGTGTGTGTGTGTGTGTGTGTGTGTGTGTGTGTGTGTGTGTGTGTGTGTGTGTGTGTGTGTGTGTGTGTGTGTGTGTGTGTGTGTGTGTGTGTGTGCTTGTGTCATTGCTGGCTCCACACTGACGGCTGATGTCTTGGTGTATGAGTCAGTCTCAGGAACATTACTCATGTCTGCAGACCTACCTGGCTCCAAACACTCCTGTCTTAGAGAAGGAAAGAGAAGGGATGCGTGTAAGAAAAGGAGAGAAATGGAACCAGAAGGATTGGTAGACCAAGAACATTTTTAACTTTCAAACAGGGAAGTACAAGAACAAATGGAACAGTGTGGCCTCCGATGCATCAACCACACAACAACTATTATAATTCTGCTTTAGAGTGAAGCATCCTGATTTAATGCAGTTCAGTTTCCATGCACAGTAATACAGCCCCTACCCTTTATGTTTCAAGAAAATCAGACATGAAGTCATTTTGTGCCAGAAGCAACTGAACAGAAATAGCTTGCATGTGGCTGTGAGGTCATGGGCAGAGAGGAGGAATGATAACAGAGCGCAGCCACAGACTCTGTGTCAGCAGCAGCGCTCTGCAGTGAGAGATTCACTCTTTGTCTCAGCAACATACAAGTCATCATGTGTTCATCTGTAACCAGTCCTAATCCCCACACATCATTATGGTACATGGTTTACAGTGGAAATGGGTTGTTTGTCTGGTAAAGTGTAATAGTGTTTTGTGATTGCAATTACTTAAGATAACCCTTAAATTCACACTCTTAATCATTTTTAAAATGACATACAACATTGTTTAGGGTTAGGGGTTATAAGACAACACTTCAAACACAACAATAGGACAAGAAAAGTGTAGTCCAATCTCTATAAATATATATATATGTGTATCTATATAAATATACAGAATAGTGATACAAACATTTAAATAACAATGAAATAAAAAAATTCAAACTAAGCCATACAGTAGTCTTCCTTTACATCTTATATGCAAACTATATACACACAAAACAAAATATATTTTTCTAAGTAAGAGCGAGCCATAAACTGTTTAAATATGCTTTATTCTCAAAATAAATGTCACAAATACAATTTTGTAGACGAAACACTGTTTATGGATACTTTATTATTGCTACAAACATGGTGTGATGGTACTTTACGGAGGCTTTTTAAAATCTTTTTTGTTAAATTATTCTATCTTCCATGTGAAAATGGATGCTGTTTTTGTTATTGACCCGATATTGAACTCAAAATGAGACAAATCCCTTTGTAGTTTACTATCTTTTAAAGTATGTATAGGTTTGAGAGAGGGAAATTGACAGTGGATAATGTTGAAGTGTTTTAATACAAGAATAAATGTACGAATGTATGAAATGTCATCAACTTCTAACAAAAGTATTACAAATAATATTTCCCATGTTAAGTGTCATTACTTGTTAAAACAAACTTGCACAGTATACTCTAAAGTTGCCTGTGTGACAAATTGTCCACAGATTAAAGCTTTACATTATTGATTCAGTCAGGAATACTTTTATGGTCAATACCAGAAACAACATTTGAAATAAAACGTAATTTTAAATGATATATTCAATGGATTACCTTGAACTGACGGCAGTAAGAAATGAATGAAACAAGAGTGCATTGAAAACGTTGTAGGCTTTCTACACACTGGAGTGTGATCAGTGGTGTTACTTGATCATCTTAAAATGTTTTAGACAGTTTAATGTTTTTAAATGTTGGAACAACCTGAGGGGAAACAATTAACACTTACGCATGTGTCAAAGCCAAACCTGTTATTAGTTGGGATCTCCTACTGGCATGGATCTCTCAGAGAGATGAGGCAGTGTTTGACCTTCAGCACCGCTGCCACCTGAAGCAGCGTCTTCTTCGGTGGTGGTCCGGGATGTGGTTTTGGAGGTGCAGACGCTGAGATATGGGATATGCTGTGCGTTGCGGACTACAGTGGCAGAAACAGTGTGTGTGTGTGTGTGTGTGTGTGTGTGTGTGTGTGTGTGTGTGTGTGTGTGTGTGTGTGTGTGTGTGTGTGTGTGTGTGTGTGTGTGTGTGTGTGGGTGTGTGTGTGTGTGTGTGTGTGTGTGTGTGTGTGTGTGTGTGTGTGTGTGTGTGTGCATTGACAGGGTTTGGACCTGGGCAGAGAGTGCTGATGGGGCTGATGCTGAGAGAGAGCGTTGCAGTTTGTTCCACCATTAGAAAGACAGAGGCAGATGTCAGCACCAGCAGCTGCTTTAGTCAGCACTTTAAACATGCAGACACACACATGCACACACACAAACACACTCATTGACAGTGAAGAGGGGCTGCCTCACTGTAACGTGCAACACAGAGAGGAAATGAAGGGTACTTTCTGCTTTTTTTCAGTTTT
Organism: Trematomus bernacchii; assembly: GCF_902827165.1. NCBI lineage: Eukaryota > Metazoa > Chordata > Actinopteri > Perciformes > Nototheniidae > Trematomus > Trematomus bernacchii. The sequence goes on along the minus strand of NW_022987714.1, from coordinate 9,856,159 downwards.
TTCTTTGTCCATTCATCTAGTTTTCGTTGCTGAAAACAGAAGCTAAGCGAAACCCGAGGACTGATTCACTTTCAATCTGCTGCTGGCTTGACTGGTGGAACAAAAGTATCGATCGCCTCTCACCTTCCTGTCAGGGGACAAACCAAAGCAGCTGAGTTTGACCGGGAGCCAGCAGTAGGTGGCAGTAGTCAGTTACACAACACATGAGTAATCACAATCTGTCTACTTTCTGGGGTCTGTGCACAAATCAACCACTCTATACTCCATCACCTCTGCATTTATGAACTATATTAACCTCAAATCCAACAGCTTGTTATTTTTTACCTGTTTCTGAGCCCTATTGTTGTTGTGCATATCAAGGCTCCAGACAGCACAGTGTGTCCCTTGCAGCCTTGCTTTGTTTTCCAGTGATTTGCCAGTCTAGACACCCCCTCTTGTCTCGCTGTAATGCTGCGGTGTGTAATACGCAGGTGGCCATGACAACACTAACTGTATTAAGTTAGATTACCTGAGGCCTGCTGAGCCTCAGAGCCAGCCCGGGCTTCCTCCTCACCACAGGCCACAGGCCCCACACACACACACACACACACACACACACACACACACACACACACACACACACACACACACACACACACACACACACACACCACACACACACACACACACACACACACACACACACACACACACACACACACACACACACACACACACACACACTTGCCTGCTGCTGCAGAAAATGCACTGATGATCTGCCTGCCTTCATTTATTCAGCTCATTTCACTGCGGTGAGTTGTAATTCATGTTGAAATGAAGAGGGACACATTAATTGTGCTTATGACTGCACAAGGGGCAGCAGCAGGAAGAGGACATTGGACACATATGTTTGTACCAAGGCTGTTGTAGGCCTGGCACTGAGGAGAAGGGAAGTACCGCAGGCTGCCCGGCCTCCCAAATCACAGCTCAGGTTTTTTGCCCTCTTGCGTGAGAGATGGATAGGGATGAGAGAGAGGTTAAAACCAGGGAAACAGACAGAGAGAAATACTAGGACGAGCAGGCTGCCAGACTCCAGGGTTATATAAGGACAAGAGTTTTCCATGGAAAAAAAAGGGCAAGAAATGCTGTTTGGAGTCACTCATCCTGGATGAGTGACGCGTGGAAAAGTGTGGAATGCTGTGCTGACACAACTTTCGAGCAGCAAAAGTGTGCACTGAGTTAGGATGGAAGTGGGTGAAAATGGACAGGGAGGAAGAGAGGGTGGGCATGTTCTGTGCAATAGCATGTTTGCGTGTGAGTGCACTGGATGTTTGTGCACAAGTGTGAGAGTGGAAAAGCGGAAAGAGAGAGAGAGAGAGAGAGAGAAAGAGTTCCGTAGCCTGCTGACGTAACAGTTCCTAACTGTTTCCATATAGAAGGCCTGGTAGCAGGCGCCAGGCAGACCCTCAGCATGGACACGTCTGGTACCCATCAGCCTGTGTGAGAGGGAGGATACACACTCACACTGATGCAGGGTTACATGCAACACACCAAATGCGTCACACTTTTAGTTCAATTTGAATGAGCGTCACTTGTGCAAAACATGACCATTCATTCATTTACATACACAAAAGTGAATAGTCATATGTACATTGGCAATAGTACTGGTGGGTTAGGCCAAAATCTTCCATCTCGGTAATCAGAATCAGAATCAGAAACAGGTTTATTGCCAGGTAGGTTCACACATACGAGGAATTTGACTTGATGTCATGGTGCATACATAAAATATAAAACAAAAAATCTCCATATAAAACAAAAAATCTAATATAAAACAAAAAATCTTTAAGGACACTGTAATACAATATAGTTAGATAGCAATAAAATAAAGCAGTAATTTACAGCGAAATAGAATGCAGTGAATTATAGAATATGAAATATGAAATAAGAAATAAGAAATATGTGCAGTAAGCAGTATTTGAACATTGTGTGCATTAATGTTATGCATAGAGTCTACGTTGTGGCTGAGGTAAAGTGTCAGTGGGGGGGGCCGGGCCTTGTTTAAGAGGCCAGTAGCAGAGGGGAAGAAACTGTTCAGGTGGCGAGAGGTTTTGGTCCTGATGGAGCGCACCCTCCTTCCAGAGGGGAGGGGGGTGAACAGTTTGTATCCAGGGTGGGAGGGGTCGGCCGGTTTTTGGATATTGCAATAGAAACATTGTTGGAATATAGGTATGATGAACATTTCAATATCTTCTCAGTTCTGCAGGGATGTGGTATTTAGAATAATGTAAAATTAGTTGTGTTTTGCATGTGACATTTAGTAGTCTTTTAATCCAATTATCAGCAACTTCCTTTTTTAATATATGAGGGACCAGGAAGGGCTAAAATGCAAACTTGTTTTGGTTTTATAACTTATTTCTATAGAATTATATCTGCATTTGTTTGTGCTGTCTGGTTCTAACCTTTTCATATCCAAAGGAGTTGACAGGACAAACGCAACAAGAAACCTGAATAGAAGTGCAGACTTCAGCAAAGCGGACTTCGACGGTTACCTGAGATGCAGATCGATATAACACAATCTGAGGGCACCTTGTAAAAACACACACACACACACACACACACACACACACACACACACACACACACACACACACACACACACACACACACACACACACACACACACACACACACACACACACACACACACACACACACACACACACACACACACACACACACACACACACACACACACACACACACGAGGAAGCGTATTGTGAAGGGATTATGATTATGATCCGGGTGATAAATTCAGACACCGACATGCCAGCCAGGCCGCTCCTGTTAGAGAGAATGGAAGAGAGAAAGTGGGGTTTATATATTCCATCACCGCACTGGTCTTTTGATGGGGAATTCCCTTGATGGCTATAAAATCAAGAAACACACACAGAAGAGCATGAGGGACTCAGCTGGAGTTGCTGGTAATGCCATTACCTCTGCCTGTCTCCTATTGGATTCAGTGTAACGCTCATTAAGACAGCATTGTGCTCACTGAAAAAGGCCAAGGGCCATCTGGTTTTGCATCCGAATGTGTGTGTGTGTGTGTGTTCAGTGAATTTGCTCCATCTTCAATGCTGCTTCTCGTTACCTCACTCGCCTGTCCCAGAACAACACGCTGGCTGTTCTGGCTGGATTGAACCAAATAGTGGGGCTTTTGGAAGGGACGCTTTGTTTGCTGAGAGATGTTGTTTGATTGCACGAGGTGAAATTCCAGCATGACATCATGAAACCAAAACTGCCTTTGTAGTCAAACTCCCATTGAGGGGACTCGATGAATTGGCCCCCCGCTGGATTTGGACACTGTTTTTTGGTAACATCGTGTACTCTGTGCCCGCTGGGGACGAATACCTCTCTTTGTCTTTCTCTGTTTCTCTTTCTCTCATACACACACTGTCACCTCACCTCATTCTCTCATCCCCTGGAGGTAAGCACTGTTCAAACACATCACATCATTGGTAAACAGTGCGCCCTCACCAGCCGCCCTCCCACTCCTGAGCCCGCAGAATAAGGAAGAGGTGGAGCGGGGAAACATGAGGGTGAAAACCAGTTGTGTGTGTATGTGTGGTTGGCGTGAGAAGAGCAAGCAGAGGGATAATACCAGACGTTGATTCAATCTGAGAGTAGACAGGAACACAGGGTGACGTTGAATTGGGAGTGGCTAACAGGTCCCTTCTCTATTCTCAGACATACACATATAATTACATATGCAAAGGTGTGCCCCAGGGTCTCTTTCTGTGGGACTGTACTGGAGGACGCACAGACCTGTGACCAACCTGCGGTGTACCTGCATGTGTCCTCCGTTAGCTAGTAGTGAGCTCAAACTGAATTATCTTTGTTTCCGTTTTTTTGGCTTCTGAATCGTTATTTACAGCCAAAATCCACTTTGGATGTAGAATACGTTCAATAACTTTGTAAAGCAGTTAACATTTTTTTATTTATGCAACCAATTAATCAGCATGTTAGCTTAGCTTAGTCCAAACAGTAGAAACAAGGACACTGCTAGCCTAGCTTTGACCAATCCCTTGTACATTTGAAAGTGCTCTATTCCTACATATTGTGCAGAATAAACGTACAACATAAAATGCCTTTGTTGGTGAACATGAGAGGTAGGCAGATTGTTTTACTTTTAGATGGACAGGACTTGGCTATCTCCTGATAAGCTAAAGTAAGCTAACCTTAACTAAGCTAAAGTTAAGCTAGTAGCCAGTAAGTAAGTAAGTAAGTAAGTAAGTAAGTAAGTAAAGCCAAACTAGCTAAGTTCTGTCTGTAGCCTCATATTTAAGTACATTTAGCTCTCTGTATGATATGTTGTGTTTACAAAGGAGTTTAATTTTGATAAGTTTTACTTTTAAGTAGTTATAGTTTTCATTGTGCCCACTGCTTTTCTATCATATAACATTAACAGCAATAATGTGGTATAAACTTTATGACATGGATGGTGTTCCCTGAAAACATCTTCTCTATTAAATAATTCACCATCCCATCAGCATTTAGAAGCAGTCTGAAAAAAAATAATCAATGAGGTTGTGTTGTGTTGTGAGAGTGGATTTGGTTAAACACAAAATCAATAGCAGGACTCCAGGATTCGGGATGACGTAATGTGTTGTTTGTCTGTTTGGTGGGATTCCCTCCACGCCCCCTTTTCAGCCCCCATGCAAGCACACAAGAAGAAGAAGCAGAGAGGAGTTTGTATTTTGTCATGTCTGTATTTTTGTCTCATTTTCACAAAACATGTACAGGGGAAGGAAAAGCCTTTCAATAGAACCTGAGGTATTTTTGCGTCAAGCAGCCTAAGGTATCAGGATTTTCTTTTAAAAACTCATCTAAATTCATCAGCTTTCTTAGATGAGTTGCTATTTACACAACATAATAATAATAATAATAATAATAATAATAATAATAATAATAATAATAATAATAATATTTCAATTACAACAATTTTAGCAAATGGGACAGCCTGCATCATCTTTGTTACATATCATAAATAATTCTAACAACATTTCTTAAAAATATAGGGAGGAGGGGGTGGAGAGAAGAGGTTTCTTGAGCCTCGGGGTACAGAGGAATCTATCTGAACTAACTGTAGCTGCAGCAGCTCAAGGTCAAAGGTCAGAGATAACCAGAGAGAAAAGCTAATCAAGGGTCACATTTTACATTATAAATAAATAACCATCTCGCACCAGGAGAGCAACGATTTCCTTTCTTTTACCTCAAGATATGAAGAGCTGCTTTTTTCTTTCCGTTTTGTAACGTTGTTTTTATCAGAGCTTTGGAAAATAAGAAATAAGAGCCTAAAAAAAGACAGAAAGTGAGATAGGGAGAAAGCGAGGGAGCTTCACGGACATGCATTGTGCTGATGTACCAGCAGCTTTGTACCCTGTGCCGGGCTCACTGAAAGATCCCCTGAGAATGAACAGAAGGGTGTGTGTAGGGCTTATATGCTTTACATGTGTGAGTATATGTGTAAGTGCATACAGTATAGGGTGTGTGTTGGTTTCAGCTTTGGTGGGACGCTGGTAGGAGAGGACACTCGGTGGTAGTCTTTAAATCTCTAACTTGTGAAAGAGCGTGCACTTGTATGCATATAGTTGTTGTTATGCAAGAGCATATGATACTGGTAAAAATGTTATAATGTATATGAGGGATCAGAGTGTCTGTCGTTACTTTCTCTTCGTCTGCACAGTCAATCGAAACTGATTTTTAGTCAAAGCTTGAGCCCTCAATTGTGATCAAGAGATCCTGTTCTTGTGGGATGTCCCTACCACCCTCCAAATATTAAACAGAGGCTCTACATTTGTACTATCAAAACTCCAGACTTGGCTTTTCAGAGTGTCTTCCTTCCTCGGTGTGAGGGATCACTGAACCGGGTTATCAGAAAGCATAAAAGTGCGCTTCAAAGTCATACATCACTCTCCCCAAAGAAGGAACACAGCACATATTGCTTGCTTGAATTTGTTGAATGCGTGTATTTGTTTGAGTGTGTGTTCATAAATACCATACAGCAAATAATAATAATAATAATTCAACAAAAAAGAAAAAAAGAAATAAATCCACAAAACATTATATTATTTCTCATTACCAGAATGAACCAATACAATAAATTAAAACTATAACTGAACAAAAGAGTCCATTAGAAGTCCATTAAAATGGCTATATATATTCATATTGTATATATAGTATTTGTCTGTCTGTAGTCAGCCTTTCTGGTGCATGCTCAGTGGTGACCATAGATGTTGCCTGGGAGCAGTGGGAGGGGGTCTATTAAGGAGCTGAAGGGCCATTAAAGCAGACCCTCGCCAACCTCCCGAAACTTCCGTCCCATCACTGTTAACACTGGAAACAAGGGAGCCAAAGTCAGGAGAGACACACTGTGCTTTAAGGGGTGGGGGGGGAGATGGGGGGACTGCCAGTTGCTACGAGTCTTCAAAAGTCTTTTCAGCAACAAAATGCTGAGGATCCTTCATTGTTTTGGACACAGTACCGCCATTAGCTTTCGTCCTCTGCCTTGTGCTGTGGTGACGTGAGGAGACGGCGTTGTTAAGGAGTCTGTTTTTATTGTCTGGAGTTGCAGAGTTTGTAGCAGGCAGAACCACAGGGAAGAGGCCGGGGCGGACGTAGACGTGCGAGGTTCTGAGGCTTTCTGATACTGGGGTGAAGCTTTGAGGAAAACATGGGACTTGGTTCAAATCACAAGCTATACACCCACTGAAGCACACTACAATTGACCGCAGGCAAGCAGTTTGTGTCCGAAATCTGTCAAAATAGGAATATTCTATATAGGTAGGATGCAACATGACACTTGACCTGGGTCGTTTCTTTTTTATCTGTGACAGAGCTCAGAAAAGTTAAGAGTTTCAGTACCTACAGTCACCACCGTAACCCCAACACTCGCCAAGACTTTTATTCAGATGTGTATGAGAGTTCAGGATGGCATTTCACCACAACACAGGGTCTCTCCAGGTCGCTTGCTAACCTTGCACTTTAACCCTCTGCTTGTGTATCTATTTGTCCTTCTCTTGGTTGGAGTCTTTAACACTGTCTTTAAGGGTAGCACAAAAAACGCTTCTTCTGCTCCCCGTCATATGCCACTCCCTCTAACCAGGTCTATTTGTGCCCCCAAAGGACAGCCCTGATCGTGTCCATTATCTGTCAGGATACCTCGATGATCTCCATGCTCCCAGAGAAGCTCGACTGCTTCCCGATCTTGCCCAGTTCTTCTCGGGATCGCGTCTCAGAAATGCCCTCCTCGAACTCCATCTGACAGCTGCGCCTCTTGAACTGCTTCTCTGACGCCGGGCCGCTGTTGGACAGGCTCACTGAGGACGACGAGTCTTTAAGTGTCTGCGGTGACTTCTCCCTCTGGGATTTCTCTCGTAACCGCACACCTTCACTGCACCCGAACGCCACGTATGCCGAGCTGCTCCCAAACCTCACTGACGACTCCTCTCCCCTTCCATCGCCTCCTCCTCCTACTCCTCCTCCTCCTCCTCCCAGCTCCATCTCTCCCTCACCGCCCTCAACTGCCCCAAAGTGCCAGGGGGCATCTTTGGTGGGGGTGACGGGAGTGACGGGAGTGGTGGCTTGGACAGTGTCTCTGTGTTTGGTCCACATGGCCCCGGAGCCCACAGTGGGCACAGAGGGTAGTGAGAGGAGCAGGGAGCCCTTTGTGTTCTCGTCCGGGCTCTTGTGGTCCAGCGTCAGGCTGAGGGACTGTGGAGGCTGGTGTGGTTGGGAGCGGACTGGGGAACTGCCGGAGCAATGCTTGTGTTTCCTCCTGGGTCGGGACGAGGAGGAAGCAGACCTATGGACTCCTTCAGTTCCTCTAAACCCCAAACCTCCAATGCTGCCCCCGCTGCCTGGTGAGGGGAACGGTGACCCGGCGGAGTTTGGGCTGTCTAGGACGGGAGACTGGGAGCAGACGCCGTTGGAGTTGCCTGTTCCGGGGCTGTCCAGCTTGCACAGCTTGGGGACGTCTTCAGAGTGTGTGGGGGCCAGGCTCGGGCAGGGGGGACTGTTAGGGGAGTAGACCGACTTAATGTCCAAGGAGAAGGAACGTTTGAGCCGATTAGTGTCCATGATCCTCTCTGCGGAGAGGTGTAGGCCGTGGAAGCCTTGCTGGAGGGAGGTGGGTGATGGCAGCTTGGGTTCTGGAGGGTCTGCCACGGATGAGTCGAAGTTGCTGTGGTGGCCGTTCATCTCGAAACCTCCATTGACCTCTGAGCTTTGCTTGGCGTTGTTTTCGGAGATCTTGTCATCAGTGGTTGAAGATAGAGCTTGCAGTATCCGGAGACCCTTCTCAAACTCCAAAAGCTGCCCCAGGAAGTTGAAGTTGGGGGATATGGATGGTCTTCGGTCCTTTACAAACCTGCAGGGAAGAAAATAGTTATTAGTCACAGGAAAGCACATTTTAACAAAGCCAGTTTGACAGTTTGGTGTGAAGGGTTTTACTGATGCACAATACATAATCCTGTGCTAATGTTGTCCACACAAGGCAAAGCAAACCCTATTGTATACACACTGTTTCCTGAAAGGCAACTAACAATTTAATTTCTCCAGACTGGGAGGGGGAGGTTGACAAAATCGTCTAGCATTACTTTCAACAGTGAGTTGCCTTTTAGCTAGGGCTGACACCTTAGCTCAGCTGGTGGTGTGTGGGAGGAGCAAGCGTACCTGTAGGCATCATCTGATGACAGGCCCATTGTCTTCATGATGTATGCGATGGCGATGGTTGCTGAACGCGAGATTCCAGCCAGGCAGTGCACAATGACTCTGCAGTTTGACACCTTCGCTTTGTCTGTTGGGGGGGGGGGAAACGCACAGGTATGAATACACCTGTATAGCACAAAGTGTCAGGAGAAAATATATTGTAAAGCTAACTGACATTTCCTGGAAGTGTACAGGAGGACGGCTAAACGGACCTGTTATGGCGCTATTGTTCCCGAAGTGAACGTTTATTAACCAACATGTTGTGTTAAATATCATGGCAATCGTGACTTGAGATGAATTCATTTCCTCATGAAGACCCTCAGTAACTTTTGTGCCTTCTACAGCTAATCCTAAGCTTTATTCTAGTCACTTAAGTGTTTTGAATAAATGTTCCTTTTGTCTTACCTATGAATTCATTTGTTTTGTCCAGCCAGGGGAGCAATTTCTCACAGTAGTTGTCGTTAACCGGGATGCGCATGAAGTTGCTCTCGCTGATAAAGTCTGGCTTGGGGCAGGTGTTGCTGGCATTCAGCACATAGGTGATACCATTCTGAGCCATAAGATCCTGCAGAGATAAAAACAAGTTCAAGGTCATGTTTTGTTGCTCCACAAGTTATCTTTCAGTGATACAAATGAGTGAAAAGATGCAATCTAAATGTTACCTTGTTGAGAACATCCTTCTGTGAGCCCAGGTAGAGGTGTGGCAGGATGCAAGTGGGCCCTACGTTAGCCACAGGCAGGCAGGGCTGGGACAAGCTCATAGGTAGAGCAGTGGCAGGTTTCCCTTCACATAGGCCGGGGAAACAGGAGGAGAAAGCAGCAAAACCTCCTGCAGAGAGAGAAAAGAAGGAGAGAACCGGTTAGGTACACTAATGATTGTCCACAGAGCAGTCACACAACACGCTGGGAACTCTGCAAAGAGGCAGTAATGAAGTCAGCAAGAACACTGCACCACCATTAGCAGAGCAAACACTCTGCTCTGTGGGCTTTTCAGAGGTGAATCTGGGCTACAAAGTCTGGGTCGTGCAACAGGAGCAAAGAAGAGGCTCTCTGTGCTTCTGTGCGCGAGTTAGGTTAACTGCTGGGCGGCCAGGAATGTGTGTATCTGGCCCTTTAAGAGGCAGGCGGCTCCACTTTTGGCATATGTGTATGTGTGTGGCTCTGTTTCCTGCATGAGCTCATGTCCTGTAGCAGTGCATTGCGTCAGGCTGGGAGAATGAGAGAGGCCACAGGTGCAGGGTCAGGACAGAGGCCCGGTAACATCCCCCTGACAACCGCACAGCACACACACACACACACACTCGCACATGCACGGTCATACATATGCATGTTAACAAGTTGATACTCTCCAAGAAGATACACTCTGAGGACACTTTCGCATAATGCTTAATATTCACTCTCACTGCCTGTAATTCTTTGTCCACTCACACCACATTATGCCCTACTTGCCCCCCACTCGTGCACACACACTCATCATTACTCTGCAGTACGGCGGTTGTATAACTATAGGGCGGGGGCCAACAAGAGGAGGTCGGGGTAAAGTGTGTGGAAGAGTGGGTAATGACCTCGCTTTGGAGTGTGTAGAATGGTGGGGAGTGCTTCAAGGAAACCCTGAGCCCCAGAAAGGAGATTAGAACCTAATCTAAGTTCAGCCCAGACTGACCCAATCTGGGACATAGCAAACGCAAATGCAAATGCAAACGCAAACGCACGCACCACACACACACACACACACAGTGAGAGTGAATGAGTGAGACATGACATCACTCTTCTAAAGTAGCACACACAGCACAGCACAGGCAGGACATTGCCTTCCGTTGTAACACACACCCAGCTGCGCTACTCATGTGGCGCACACACACACACACACACACACACACACACACACACACACACACACACACACACACACACACACACACACACACACACACACACACACACACACACACACACACACACACACACACACACACACACACACACACACACACACACACACAGCACACAGAGCACACAGTGGCAGCAGCATGCATTCTACAGATATGTGATCCAAAGAGCTGCACATTTAAGGTTGTGCAAAATGTTCAGCTGCTTTGGTATTTTGTGATATTTCACAACATCACATCTTCTAAAGCTGGGTGCATCCTAATGAGGTATTCTGGATGCACTGTCCCTTTAAAAGCAACTTGAAGAAGGGTTGTCTGTTTCCAGCTATTAATGGCAACCGGCAGAGCAATGACATCAGCGCTCTGAATAGAGGGGGTGGAGTGGAGGGAAGGGTGCATGGATGTAGAAAGAGTGATCAGATAAATAGGATACAGAGAGAAAAGCTTAATGCATACCCTTTTTGCCTCTTTAGAGTAGACAAAAAAGCTATTTGTAGTTCACAATTGGGCTTTATACTTTGCTATTCTTTACAACTTTCTAGTGATCCTATGGGCGGTGCTACAGTGTCAGTAATTGATAAAACAGAGGGAGGAAGGGAAGATCTCTGAAGGCTTTCTTCCTGGTTCCTCTGTTCCCAAGCTGCACACACACATGCTAAGAAAATAAATGGTGCTACATATAGCCTCGCACTGAGGCATATATACTGTATCAGTGAGAGGAAGCGGTATGTTCTTGGAGACAGTTAAATCAACAGGAAAAGCCTCACGTCACACAGCAACCATTTCCCTTTTCTAAGCGAGGACATTGTTAGAGAGTTGTTAAAAGGACCTAAGACAGGACGTTCCACAGTGGAGACTGGAGTGTTTGTGTGCGTCTATCACAGCAGAGAAAGTGTCCAGTGTGTGTGAAGGGAAGTGAACACATGAATGAAAAATACTCTTGCCCTTTGATCCAGTGTACGTCTGGATTAATAATTACAGCGGTGATTACTGTAGCTGACCTCATCTGGTGTTAAATAAAGCATACACGTCAGGAAGGAACGCCAGTGTGTGACTGGGAGAGTGAGGTTTCTGGCATGAAGGGAGACTGAAGTCAGAGATAAGAGACTGAGTGCGCCCGCCTGCTTTTTTTAAGAGCCATTACATTACAATGACATGACGTCAACAAAATTACAAACACCGTCCTTGTAGTCAAAGCTTTACACAGGCTTTAGTCACACAGGAGATAGCACGTTATTGTCACTTCATCACCTGACCCCCACTCTACTTGAGGTTGCCATGACAGCAAAGGAGGGCAGTGATGTTGACGACAGTTGGCTCACCGTGTCCCCCCCCGAGCGCTGTCAAGATGGAATAAAACACACACACACTGAGCACCCAGAGGGCAGACAAAACACGCAACAGAGAACACCAAATAACCCAAAGAGACATGGCCTCACATTCTCCACAAGACAACGATGACACATCCGTCCGTCCCAATCAAAGCACACACACACACAAACACACTGTACACTCACACTGAGGTCACTGAAAATACCCTGTGACACACACCAGCACAGCTGTCCATGGAGATGACATCAGAAAGTCATCAGGGAGAGATGAGTTCACCTTCAGCGCAGCATGATAATCAGACGAGTCCTACATACTGCTAAATTGAAATCAAGAGATAAAACTGGGTTCAGAAGTCAGAGTAATCATGTGGTGCCTTCATGCTAGTCTATGCTACTAACATTTCATCAGAAAATGAAGGGAAAACATTTTCTGCTGGACAGAAATAATGGCTGCCGTCACATGCTGAGGTCATGATCATGTGCTACACAGTCCTATTTAAACTTGTATTTTCAAGCTTGCAGATGAGATTCGGCACAGTGCTGTATCACTCTGGAAAATATCCTTGTACAGGATGTGACTAACCCAATTTTCAACACACACACTCTGAAAAAATAAAAGAACATTTGGCTGGAAAGACAACACACAACAACCGGGAAAGAGGGCACTGTGTCGCCTTCTGCAGTGCTAGCCAGCGCTGACTTCCTTTTTCCCTTTTCCTCTGCCCACTTCATCATTTATGCATCTGCTTATTTTCCTCTCTTGCCCTGTCAGAGCCGAGCACTCAGGCCTCCTTTGTTTCTGGTTCCTCCTCCTCATTCAGCAGACATTTTCTACAACAAAATACTCACATTCCTATTTAAAAAGTGCAGGTTATTTTCCCACAGACATAAAAAAGTGTGTTCTGTAAAATATATTTGGATACAATTCTGAGCTTTTTTAGGGCTTTTGCTGCAGCTTGGATCGATGCTGATAGACGAATGGAAGTGGAATCCCGGAGATATTGAACGGACAAACGGAGACACACAACACCTGCCTGGCTGTTATGGTTAATGGGTGTTGTGCTGTTACATCACTGCTGTTGGTACTATTGACTGCCCTCGTCAATACAGGCTCACCCCCTCCCTCTGCCTGTGTGTGTGTGTGTGTGTGTGTGTGTGTGTGTGTGTGTGTGTGTGTGTGTGTGTGTGTTTCAGACACTGTGTAGCTTTCAGTTGCCCTCTTTAACTCGTCTGTTAATAGAGAGGGGGTGCACACAAGACAGGCAGACAGGCACACACACACACACACACACACACACACACACACACACACACACACACACACACACACACACACACACACACACACACACACACACACACACACACACACACACACACACACACACACACCACACACACACACACACACACACACACACACACACACACACACACACACACACACACACACACACACACACACACACACACACACACACACACACACACACACACTCTTCTGCAGCTTGGGGGCATTGATCTGCCTGAATGAGTCCCCCGCACCCCTCCATCCCTCGCTCTCCTCTGTAGTTCATATCGGGGGAGACATGACGCCATCCTCTGCGCCCCTCCAGCTGTCCCCTCCACTCTGAGGGGACATTAGCATCTCAATGTGACCCCCCCCCCACCACCACCATCCCTCACCCTCCCAACATGACATCATTGCACACATGTCCCACTCAGCTCTACAAAGGCTGTGCAGCAGCGAAGCAATGAGAGTGTGTGTGTGTGTGTGTGTGTGTGTGTTTGAGGGGGGTAGAGTCTGTCAGAATTGTGTAGATCGACAGCCCATAGATGAGGTAGGGGGATGATGTCATCGCTTTCTGCACAGGGCGTCAGGTTGATGATGGTCGGGAATTTCTGTGTTATCCTGGCTGATGGTTAAACTGTTTATTGTTCCTCTATCTTAGCAGGCAGACAGCGGGAGTATGTCACTTGGATCAACTGCTGTTTCAGCAGTAACGTGTTAATGCAATACAGGACTATAAACCCTTCTTCTAATTCAGACTTCTTTCACAAGTCTATTTCTACAGAGGCATGCTAAGGAGCCTCAAAATAACCTGTGACAGACACAATCCTATTTTCACCTGCTAATGGCAAACGTGTGATTTTGTCTTTTGTTAGCTTCGTCTGAGCTAATGAGTTTGACAGCTCCAGCTGCACAGCCTCGTAGAGACGGATTGTACATGCACAAAGAAACACCTATCAGTGGGAAGTGTGGCAGGTGTTGAGGGCTGCTGTGCTCACTGCTTTAAACTGGCTTTGTTATATGCATTGCATCTCCATTTGCATGCAAACTTTACACCCATATTCTCATACAGTTATGATCCATCTATATTACCACCAGCGATATTTTGTGCAATAAGCTTTTTAGTGCCGGTATAATAATGATTTTTTCCCTAGCACTACAGCTCTGCAGTGCCTCAGAGCTCTGTGTGAAAGGTGTTATGTTAAACACCTGCAGTGCACACTGCACACATATTGATAACATGATCTCCACAAGACACCATTCTGCAGAGGGAGAGCAGGAGCAGGAGAAAAGCCAAGAGCAGAGGAGAAGAAAGATAAAAAGAAAGAGCCTTTGTGATAGTTATACATCTCAATGCTGAGAGAGCATGAGCACTAGGTCATACCGCGGGTCACGGCTACCCCCCAGGGCCCTTTTTTATCTTCTTTCCTTCCTCTTCATCGCTTCTTGTCCTTATAATGTCATCCCCTTAATCCTCTTTTTCCTATGCTGCCTCTCTAAACACATTAGCTGCAAGCACAATAAGGTGGGAAAACAATTAGCATGTTTGGCGATGTATAGCAGTATAGACCCACAAGTCCTTAATATTTGATTCACATCTAACGTTTGCAACGTGTCTGGACTAGAATACCTCATAACCCAGAGAGCCCACTGTGCCTTTGTACTCATCTGCAGTGATATCAGGGGGGCTTTCCCCACATACACACCTTCCAGCTGGATGCAACAGTGGGGAACTTTTCACAGCCAAATCCCGGCAACTTCAGTGGATTATATGATATGACATCATACTCTTTTGCATTTACTATGGATGATAGCCTGCTACACAAAGGCCAACTTCCCACACACAACACACACACACACACACACACACAACACACACACACACACACAACACACACACACACACACACACACACACACACACACACACACACAACACACACACACCACAACACACACACACACACACACACACACACCACACACACACATAACACACACACACACACACACACACACACACACACACAACACACACACACACACACACACACGCACACACACGCACACACACTGCACACACACACACACACACACACACACACACACACACACACACACACACACACACCACTTCTTTTGATCTGAGTCCAGGTGGATACACACCTCGTAGCTCTCTCCCTTCCTTCATTCGGCGGACCCTGATCTTCAGCCTCATGTCTGTGTCCTGCAGGTCCGGCCAAAAACAGTCCTCTGCTGGGGCGATCACCACATCCAGCGGCATCCCCCAGAACACTCTCTGTGTCACACACAACCAAATGGAAATGTTCTGGCGCCCCCTCCTTCAGGGATGGAGCGAGCCCTCGCACACTCAAAAAAAATGTCAGAACACACAAACAGAAGTGTGAGCCCACAATCCGAAGTCGACGAAAACTCCTGCTGAAGCTCAAGTCCACTCTAGGTTAGGTCAGCTGTTCCAGTGTCCAGACGGCGACCCTCTGAGAACAGACCCAGTACAATAAAAACTAGTCCAAAATGTCTGTGGACACGCTCCCCAAGTCCACCTACAGTATGGCCAAAAATTCCATGCAGTGACCACAAAAATTCCTGAAATGCCCGTGCGTCAAAATTCAGCAATTCTGTGGTTTTTGGGAAGAATGGTCACCGCATAGAGAGCAGGAGGAAAAACAAAAGTGTGTAGTCTGTATTGTCTGTACGTTTAAGCCAGCTGTAATGTGCTTGCAGCTGGCCACAGAGCGTCTGTGTGTCTCTCTGAGCGCTCTCTCTGTCTCTGTGAGTCCACAGCCAGAAGAGCAGCCCACTATTGTTGTGCTGCTCTGCTCTCCCCGTCTCTCATTCGCTCAGTCGCTGGCTTACACTCCTCCCTCTCACTCCCTCCTCCTCTCTCTCTCTCTCTGCAAAAAGGATGACGGAGCTGCACTCTCTCCTCGAGCTCTGGGGGTGAATGAGCTCACTTGCCGTGAGCTCAGACTCTACCCTCCCTCCCTCCCTGCTCTTCCTCCTCTGCTACCTCCCTTGCACCCTCCCTCTCTTGTGGAGCCAGTGCTCCGTCATAGCTAATGTCTAAGGCATGTAACCACATTCCTTACTCACACAACAAATATGCGGCCACCTCAGGGGCCTAGCTGGATGGAGGCTAAGACACAGCTATATTACTGTTTAGAAGAAACATACACTCTGCTATCACTTTTAATATTATCTGTGTTGTTGACTACAGGTCAGAAAAGGACATGCTTGTGTTGATGTGCATGATCATATGCTTATATTTGCTTAAGGTTTTTAAACTTAAATTATAAAAACATGAGATGCAAATGTATGCTTGTTCAAATTCCCGATATCACTTTAATATTCATTGTGGTAAACAAGATTATGCACATTTAATAAATCTTTATCAGTAAGCAGAGGCTACATTAGGCTGACTGCCTTAAATGTACTGTGGCTTGGAAGCACATTACACTTACTGCAGAGGGGGGATTAAGACTGTCAGAGTGTTGAAAGCTGATTTGTCTCTGAAGGTGAGGGAATGTGTGTGACTTCACCATGTTTCCTGCGCTGGTTCATGTCTAACGCGCCTGTCTTTGGACACCGTGTTCTCTCATTTGGGGATGAGAGAAGAGGAGAGGAGAGGAGAGAGAAAGTGTATATGTAGAGGAGAGAGAAGTGAGGAAAGCAGACTAAAGAGGACGGAGAGACCAGAGGCGACGAGAAGACCAAACAAGCCTGTGGTCGGCAGCTATCATCCCATTTGACAGGCCACATACTTCTGGTACTTTACTATGGAATGACAAACACGCAGGCCACAAGACCAGCTATGGAGGCAGCAAATGATTCAACATACCCACTGGAGGAGACTGAATGTTACCTAATTATTATGCAAAAACTGCTATTTTAAATACATTCTAAAGCCCTTACATGTAACTATAGGTTTGTATAACTGGCCATTTGAAGTGGGTCAACTTGTTGCTGGCAATAAATAGCACTAATTCGTAAAAACAGCACCTGCCGTGAGCGGTTCAGTCAAATGTCATGTCTGACTGTCTGTGCAGTCTCGGGTTGAGACATCATGGAACACTGATTACATTAAAACAGGGTCAGATGGGCTTCAAGTCCATTAAGTCCTCGCCACAGTGAGACTCACTCTAAAAAAAGGGCAAATAAGCTTATACAAGATGTCTAGTGAAGGGGCCAGCTGCATGCTAACGGACTGACCTCATCTCATCACTGCAGACCCCTGAATGATCACACACGGGTGAGAACAGCCTTACGTCACCCTCTGTTCAACAGCGGGTCATTGAGAGACGGAGCGGCAGAGGAAATAGGTCACTTGGTGATGATGAGCTTTGTGAAAAATGCAGACATTGGTTTAGGGAGGATGTCGAAAACAAGAACAAACAAGAACAAACGGACACACAGACACACACTTTGTTCCTCATTTTCAGATGGTGGGAGCAAGTGTGGCACTCCACAGTGGTCAACCAGGGTCACTACACAAAAAAAAGACGCCCACATCACCCCCGTTTGAGTCCACACCCTTGGTTTGGTTGTTTTGTCTGTGTGGCTCGAAGCCGTAAAAACAAGCTCTGAAAAACACCTGCATGGAGCCCAACAGCAACAGAACAAAGTAGCCCACTGGTGTTTTAATAGTCAAGTTCCTAAAGCAAACACCATGCCTTCACTTTCTTTACACCCCTCTCCTCCTCCTCCCCCTGTCCTCAGCAGGGTAACAAGGCCCAGAATAGTAGGCGTGTTAATTAGAGGATTACAGCCAAGATGCTATAAATGACAACCAGGCCTTCTTTATTGACCGCACATGTGTGCCCTGCTGCGACAGAAATAGGTAGGACGGTCAGTCCGGACACCCCCTACCTCCACCCTCCCCTGACATCTCTTTGATTTAGAGCGTGCTTTAATGGTAGAGGGACTTGTTACTGGGACGACGCACAGTTTACAAAGAGCCCAGCCAAAACAGAAAGGGGGAGAGAAGTGGAGATGAGTTTGAGATGAGCTGCGTAAGGCAGAAAGAGAGAAGGTGAGTAAAGGCCAAAGTACACAAGGTGTGTTTGATGGTAAAAACAGAAATGGATGTACAAGCAATGGGTGTAAAGACTATTAGATGTTAAATATAAAAAACAAGGGAGCATCGATTTGTATGTCATTCTTTGTTGTTGTTTTGTGAATTTGGATCACAGGTGTGAATACAAATGCATCATTGACTGAAGTATTGACAGGTTTTAGCCAGGGATGTGCTTGCTGTGCAAATAAGAAATTGAGAGCAAGATAAAAGGACAAGATCTGCGTCCTCGCTGTCAGTAAAAACTTTACTTGGACGCTTTTTTGGGTTTTGCCATAGATTTGGCCAAACTCCAAGATGCTGCTCCTTTGCTGAGACAAAATGTACTGGCGTACAAAATAAATGTGTTGATTGATTTGATGAGAAACGTGTCGCTCTTGGGAAACTGAACCAAATTAACACTAATCACAACAGCCTAAAATGACGCAATTCAAATAATAATTTATTATATCTAGCCAAAAAACACCATATAGGTTTGTAATCATACTGAAATGTAAATAAAATACTCTCCATTTAGAATATTTCGTTAGTACCCTCTTCCCTCCCCGGTGAGACAGGCAGCGACAGGAGCGCCATCCGACACCGCGGATCATCTGTCAAGATATTATCAGGAAAAAGAGACGTCATTCTCCGGATAGGGCAGGTTAGGGTGATGAGTTAATGTGTGTGTGACTTCATATTTGTGTATGTGTGCACCATGTGTGAAAAAGGATGAACAGAGCAAGGTGAGAGGAAGACAAGAGCGGCCATTGCTGCAGGGTTGAGACGGGACGGGGAGACAGTTATTTTCTCCAACACGCGTAAACAAAAGCATATGTGCAAAAGGGTGTGTTTGTATGTTTCTGTACAGTATGTGCATGTGTTTTGGTGTGTCTCTCTCTGTGTGTGTGTGTGTGTGTGTGTGTGTGTGTGTGTGTGTGTGTGTGTGTGTTGATAGTGTTGGTTGTCAGGGGATCAGTAACAAGGCTGCTCTTGCAGTGATGTAATGCCTACAGGAGAACACAGCTGCCATGCCTGGGGGGTGAGGTAGTCACCGGGGGAGAGAGAGAGAGAGAGGGGAGGATGGATGGAGGGATGGAGCAATTGAGGATGGGGGAGGTGATGGAGAGCGGGGGGAGATTAGGTAGCTAGGGGTGCTGGAAGTAATTGGGGCTGTTTGAATCCATAGGGAGACGGTAGCTGAAATGATGAGGTCATATTGCAAGGGAACGTTAGAGCTGTGTGTGTGTGTGTGTGTGTGTGTGTGTGTGTGTGTGTGTGTGTCAATAAGCAATTGGAAGCTTAGTTATTCATTATTCGTCTATATTTGTGTTGATCAAAATAAGGAACTTTTCTAATGTAATCTTATTTTATTTATTTATTTTATTTCGACAAATGGTACATTAAGATAAAAAAAATCAACAAGTATATTCTCTTTGTTATTATTTTTGCTTTGGTATTGCTCCAATAGCAAAAATGTCAAACTATAAAATACCCAGCACTACATTTATTAGAACTCCCTTCCTCCCCTGTTTTCAGAACAATAACATGAGCCGATGGCGATGACATCATAAAAAGAAAGGTTGAGGGGGGGGGGTGAGGACGAGGAAGATGGAGGGAGGCATCTCAGATGTAAAGAGCCGGCAGGAGGTGGGGGGTGTATGCCATTAAGGGAGCACTGATGCTCTACTTGGTCATGTGTGTGTGCTCATGCATGTGCTACTTTCATCTCTATCTGTGCAGCCTGGAGGGAGGCCTGCCCGCATCAGTCATGCAGAAGACCCCCTGCCCTCCAAACAACTTAACCCCCTGGAGGAGCCCAGCACCCGGGGCCACTGCAGCAGGAAATCTCACTGGCCACAAATTAGTTTGCACACACAGATACATACACTCAACCAAGTGCATACTGTATACACACACACACAAAGAAAGAGAAGAGGGTAAGATATCAAACGCACCAAGGGGGGCTTTCGGGACCAGACGGGTCCTCATAAACCAGATGAACTACTCAAAAATCCCAGTTGGAGATGTTCAGCGGTGTGTGTGCGTGGATGAAAAGGGGGGCTGTTAAGCCCTCAAAATGAAATGCTGCTGGCCACCGCAGGCATGTGCTTACAGTATGCGGGATGCATTTGAAGCCTGTGCATTTACTTTGTGCAAAAATGTGAGTGTGTAAAGTGAAAGTTAATTTTAGCCGAGAGTGAGACGGCCCACAGCTGTTTTCTGAGGATGTATATAGATGTGTAATGCATGCGTGTGTGAGCATAAAGGTTAAATATGAGGAGGAACCCTGCACATCAGTCTGCAGGAATGGACAAATGAATCATGTGTGTGTGCGTGCGTGCATTCTTCCTCCATGTAATTTCCCCAGAGGTGAGTTTGTCTACACACGATCACTTGTGCATAACGGATGGTTATTTCATTCTAAATGCTAATGTCCTGAGCTGGGATATACAGGGTTTCGTTGCAGCAATTGAAGGCAATAAAACTTAAAATAAGCCTCAGTTCTCTCATTGTCTTCTGCATGTCTACACACACACACGTTAGCAGAGTATTAACTGCGAAGCTCCAACAGAGAGGGGCTGACAGCGGATCAGTTTGTTTTTAATGAGTTTGTACCACTGCTACATGCGGACTGACAGGCAGGTCTCAGATCAGTTCAGTGTTAGTTAACTCCGATCAGCGCAGCAGGCAGGCTGACTGACACACTGTACTGACACCAGTGCTGGAAGCCAAGCCATCTGGTCCTCTGTCACACACACACACACACACACACACACACACACACACACACACACACACACACACACACACACACACACACACACACACACACACACACACACACACACACACACACACACAACACACACACACACACACACACACAACACACACACACACACACACACACACACACACACACACACACACACACCACACACACACACACACACACACACACACACACACACACCACACACCCTCAGTGCCTCCTAGCATCAGGTCTACCTGCCTCATAATTAGCTCCCACAGTGTCAGACTGTACCAGCGTGTTTCTCGATCATTGTCTGCAGCTGACATGTACACCGGTTTCTCTACTGACCTAAAATACTAATTGATGCTTGAGGAAATCATTATTTTTTTTAATGAAATAAATATTATAATATAAATATGTTTGCTTAGGTTCCAGGGAGATACGGTATAAATGCATCTTCTTGTATAGTAATAACACATTTAAAGTTTTTGTTAACAGATATTTGGATAAAATGTGGTTAAAATAAAAAAAGAAACAAGAAAGCTATCACATTCTGAATTGTCCGTCCTTCCCAGTGCCCTGCTACACACAGGCACGCAGCAGCAGTAAGGCGTTACTCCCTGAAGACTGTATTTGGGCGTACAGGACATCATGGTGACAGCGGCTATCGCAACACCCGCGGTCAGGGTTGGTTTTCCTGCCATTACAGGCCCTGGAGACTGTGTGTGTAAGAGTGTGTGTGTGTGTGTGTGTGATTGTGTCACATCCACAATGAAGCAGTGACATCACTTCAGCAGCTACAGAAGAACAATAGAGAAGGAATGACGCGATGCCGAGAGAGGAACTGGGCAAGCTGTTTTTGTGTGCGCCCTGCCAACGCCTCTATAGCACTTTTAAAATAATTTTTAAAGTGGATGGTGGGACTTCTGGACTTTTTTCCCCTCCTAAATCACTTTTTAAGTAAAAGTACACAAACACTCGCAGCAAACATTTGTATACAAACATGCTGAGCTTCCTAGGCGTCTCCTTCTTTCACCCCGGGGAGCCCTGGTGTCACTTTATCAGAAACAGGAAATAGTTACACAACAAAAGGGGAAGTGGCCTCTCTGTAGGCTGCCTTCATCTATGTATGTGTGGATGTGTGTGAGTGACTTTGTGTTAGTGTTTATGTGTGCTCAGAGGGGAAAGATGTCAGGAGGACCGGGAATGATCACAAACTGCTGCATTCCTCAATCTGGGGCCGTGGGCTGGAACTCCAAAATTAGACTGTTGCTGGGCAATGGCAAATCTCGCGCTTTTATCAGGAAGCAGAGGCAGCCTCAGAGGTTCAGCCCAAAAGTTAGTGTGTGGTCAGCACGAATTTACGGTAATAAGACCTCTGCTACAAGTCTGTGTACATACCAGGAGAAGTGTTAAACCGCTGAGGGTTTAAACTCCCTGCTCTGCTACAGCCAGCTACTCTACTCAATGCCAATAAAGAAACCCCCTGTCTTTTTTGGGAAAATTATTAACAAACTGCGCATTAAAATAAATGTTTGCATACTGTAAGACTTTTCAAAAGGCTGTCAAGACATTTAATCACATCCACGTTGCGGAGGTGCCGTTAATCTGATTAAAACAGGCAGGGAAAAGAAAAGGCAACCAATTTGGTAAATAAGGAAGCAGCACTGCGGTATGCCGGAGATAAAGTTCAACAACTTCAAAGCATCAAGACGGCACGGTGATCAACAGGAATCCACCATTGTTCCAAGGAATGACGCCATGACAGGAGCGGCAGTGGGCAGTCCGAGCATGAATGGAATCTGGTGAATGCAGGCTAGCTTTGGGTAGGATAAACTAGCATCATTTTGAACTACTCCTTTCCCCCCGTTTCTTGTGGCCTTGGAAATTTCCACTCCACATGTGTGTCAGAGTCATCAGGATAAAAGCTGCAGCAGACGGCTCAGGAACCAAACTACAGCAGCGCTTGGCTCGCATTCAGGGTGATGTTCGAGTTATGAGGTGCTGATGGGGGCGAACAGCCAGGAGAAACCGACCTGGTTTAGCACGCTGTTCAACTTCAGCTCCTGTTGACCTGATGTGTTGACACTGCCTAGGTAACAGTTTAAACAAACTATTTGTAATCCATGCTGGATGATTGCATTACAGGGGCGGGTTGGGACGTTCAAAAGGCTTCAAGATAGATTTAAAATGCAGCAGGAGCCCGGAGGTATGCACTGTGAATACATTTTTATACACAAAGCCACTTAAACAAGTATTTATGGCACTGTCGAACAAGAACTGTCCCACAGGAGTTCTCCTACTTGGTATAAAACAGGCAAACTGCATCTTGTAAGAAAGGAAACCAGAGGTTATTATGCATGTCATATTTAATCCTCTGTATAAAATATTTGTGTTATTTGAGTCTGACAGTCATGCTTTAAAGCGTTTTCCATGTTCCTCAAAGAAAGTGTAATCTCTCTATAAGTGACTTTATAATCTTAAATGTGACAAACATGAACACATTTTGTTCTAAGCTTAGATGTTATATTCAGTGTGTGTGTGTGTGCGCAGGGGCGGTTCTAGGGGGGGGGGGGCAAGGGCCCCCCTAACATTGACTTTGGACCCCCCTGTGGCCCCCTTGAAAATGAAACAAATAAATTAAAATAAAATAAGTTTATGATTAAACGATTTCCTGGCTGACGGAATAGGTGGAACTAACGCTATTTGTCATTCTAGTCGGACCCATTAGAGCGTAAAAACTGTAACTATAAGTATCTGAAATAAATATGTGTACTGAAACAAATACCAATAACTGTATTGCATTGTTTTCTTATGCACAATTACTTCATACTGTGTGTATGTGTGTGTCTAAACCCACCTCTCAAGCTCTAATCTTTATCCACATTGCGTGGAATTTTAAGCATGTCTTCTAAGCGTGCATCCAAGAGTTAATGTCTTTCTCTTCTTTGCATGCTACAGTATATGACTGTGTTTCATTGACCGTGTGACTGTGTGTGTGTGTGTGTGTGTGTGTGTGTGTGTGTGTGTGTGTGTGTGTGTGGCCCTCTTAACCAGTAAGGGACTCTGATGGAGGAGAAGGGTAAGAAGAGCAGGAGGCAAGCAGAGCAGTGAGATCACGTCATGGTGGAACCATTTGGCAACGGCTCACATAAACACACACATACACAATCACACAGACAGACAGAGAAACGCACACACACACACACACACACACATACACACATGCTGGCCTGTTTTTGTTCTCCGGTTTTGAGGGTAAAAAAAGGGAAAAATGACATCAAGCTCATCATGTGAGGCCAATGAGACAGACGAGGAGGGGGGGGGGGGACACTGGCAGAAACAGAACATTGTTACATTAAACTCAACTTGACACAGGCCTCCTCTGGGCCTTGTTACCATATAATGGGTGTGTGTGTGAGTCTGTCCATATGTGCATGCATTAGCTGGCCTGCAGGAGTTTGTGCGAGTCAAGCATTTGCACAATGCCTCTTCAAGGTGTGAGCCTAAAAAGAATGAGCTCACTACATACCTGTTTGCACAGCTCAAAGCTTTGGGCCACTGTGCAACTCCAAGGCTTCTCAAAGTCTGTAACTCAGCGAGCAGGGAGGTGATGTCATGGATATTTTTGTAGGGCCATTTTCTTTGACCTTTCTGCTCCCTTGGTGCAAGCTGGGGTGTGGCCGGTGTGTGTGTGTGTGTCCCTGTGTGTTTGTGTATCTACAGGCCGGGGTGAGAGCACCGAGGCCACTGGCGCCAGATGTGACGACCGCAGGAGTCTGGAACTAAAAATAGAGCTCTGTTCTCAGCACCGTGAAACAGGAGAGAGGAAGGAGGGGGGAAGAGGAAGAAATAGGGGGGAAGGTAAAGGGGCTGACGGAGGGATGGAGAGGAAGGCGAGGTCATTGAGAATAATGTGTCTGATCTCCCCGGGGAAGGTGAGCTCACCTCCTAATGGCACCACTGGCTCCTTCTCAATGAAATCATTGATCCGCTGGAGCTCCCCGTGGCGTAATGGAGAGGGGGGGGGGGGGGAGGTAGAGAGAAAGGGGCAAAGAGTTGCAGAGAGGGCAGGTTAGGAGGTTAAGAAGGGGGGGGGGATGATGGACAAGACGGACAGTGTAGTTGAAGGATGGAGGAAGGGAGAACAAGCACCTCAGGCGAGCAACAACAGTTATTGTGCAACCTCTCAGACCTGCACAGCGACCAATCAGAAAACAGCCAGAGGCTCCTAGAGAACTTTCACTCAATTTAACAAGATCTTCATCACTCAGGTATCTACGGCGACTCATGTTCCTGTCTCGTCCTAAAAAGGAGATTTGCAGCAGCTAGCAAGTAAAACCTCTAAGCATTTGGCAGTTTTCTAAGCCCATAACATTTTGTGATCCGTGTCTGTCGGGAGAATCCTGCACACACTTGCACTCCACAACTCTGCAGGTGTGCGTGCACGCGCTGTGTGTGTCTGTGTGTAGTTAAGAGGATGTGGAGACTTCCTGCTGGGCTCCAGAAGGAGGAGAAGAAAAAAAAAACATAAAAGCAAGACTTTCAGCTCTGAGGAGGCTGACGAACACAGCATGGTTCAGCATGACAGCCTGTCTAACGGAATGAGCTCTCCACACACTCACACAAAGTAGCCAATGGGACACTTGCACCCATACACACACACTGGACCTACGTGAAGACACACACACACATTCAGGATGAAATGAGGAGTATTACCTCATCTCCTCAACGGCTCTCCTCCTTCTGTTTTGTGTTTCACTTTTTCTCACACGTGCACTCTAAAACATTGCCTCATGCGCATGCACGCTCTACTTCATATGCACATATTCATGCAGACACACAAAAACACACGGACACAAACAGACCTCCTTATGTAGCTCATTGGAATGTCTCTGTGAACGGTTGCATTGTGAGATTTGGCCTCCCACGATTACCTCATTTCTTCAGCTTCTCTCTGATGCACACACACACACACACACACACACACACACACACACACACACACACACACACACACACACACACACACACACAACACACACACACACACACACACACACACCACACACACACACACACACACCACACACACACACACACACACACACACACACACACACACACACCCACACACACACACACACACTAACCACACACACACCACACACACACACACAACACACACACACACACACACACACCACACACACACACACACCACACACACACACACACACACACACACACACACACACACACACACACCACACACACACACACACACACACACACCCACACACACACACACACACACACACACACACACACACACACACACGTTGTATAACTGCACAGAAGAATGACACATAACTGAATTGACCTTTGTACCTCTCTCGGTGCAGTCACACCCTAACCTGATCTCATCAAAGCCCCAGGGTACACAGCAGCTCCTGTGTGTGTTTGTGATTTTTGGTGTGTGAGGGAAAGAGAGAGCCAGCGAAAGAAAATGAGAGAGAGGCGCCTTTCATCTCCTAATACCTCTCATCAGTATGTCATCGCCATGTCTCGTCCTGTGTGCTTTCGCATTGAGCTGGCAGGCTGACAGCGTGGGAGTCCGCTTGCTAACCTGTACAAACTCAAAGTGCATCCCTGTTCTGCAGACTATGTGCTCATACCACAGTGCATACCATATTTAAACAATCGCGTTGCTTTCCAGTTATACAGGAAGAGCAGCTCTATCAAATGTTGGATACTACTGCCAAACAAACTTCGCAGAGAGCAAGCTAAATATTTACCTTTTTTATGGTTTACTTACACCACTGTCTTGAAAATGTGAGTTGAGAGCATCTAAGGCTAGGTGCATAGAC
Organism: Trematomus bernacchii; assembly: GCF_902827165.1. Lineage (NCBI taxonomy): Eukaryota > Metazoa > Chordata > Actinopteri > Perciformes > Nototheniidae > Trematomus > Trematomus bernacchii. Next base: position 9,829,204 of record NW_022987714.1, on the reverse strand, counting down.
TATTAACAAATGAAGTACATTTAGAATGCAAGTAGACTTTAATCGTACTTAATTGCGTAGTGATTTCTTGTTTGAAATCACTACGCTAGGACCGCAACTACTGATTATTTTGAATGTTGACTAATCTTATTATTTTCTCCATTTTGATCTATAAAATGAAAAGAGTTTATAATCCCAAGATTATCCCCAAATGTCTTGTTTTGTCCACTTTACTGTCATAAAGGTGTAAAGAAAACACAAGTTGATCACATTTGAGAAGCTGGAATCAGATCATTTTGTTATACTGCAGATAAAATCAATAGTTAAGAAACTAATCGATTCATCTTTTTATCTCTACTACACATACTGTACAGTATGTCACCTGGTGAGACGTTGTTATGTAGTGTGGAATGTGACACAGCTCAAATGTCACCGGGCCTGTTTAGCTGAATCACGACAGGTGGGGGTGAGGTCAGCGACATAGCTACCTGTCAGGATTATATAATGTAGACTGTTCAGTCGCTAGTTCTGCAACTAACAATCTTAATTATCACGCATTAATCCATAGAACCTTTTATGATTAAATAATTTATCATTTTGTCTAATAGTATGAGAAAATAGCCAGAAGAATGCAGAAAATCCTCTCATTTGGGAGTTTGAAACCACATATTCAATGACATTTGAGAGGTTATTTTTGTGCTCAGATGTCACGTCCGCACTGCCCTCCAAATGTCCCCAGTGCTGAGAATCTAGACACAATCCATCCCTCGTCTCTGTCTCATTTTCTTGCCCTTTCCTTCTCTCTCTTTGACCCAGTCGTGTGACGCTTTAGTAATCCTGCGAAAAACACTGGCAGATGGTGCTAGGGAAGATTAGAAGCAGTTTTGCACATCTGCAACACACACACACACACACACACACACACACACACACACACACACACACACACACACACACACACACACACACACACACACACACACACACACACACACACCACACACACACACACACCACACACACACACACACACACACACACACACACACACACACCACATACACACACACACACACACACACACACACACACACACACACACACCACACACACACACACACACACACACACACACACACACACACACACACACACACACACACACACACACACACACACACACACACACACACACACACACACACACACACACCACACACACACACACACACACACACCTGCATCCCCGTTCCTTTTCCTTCATTTTCTCTTTCATGACCTACCTCCGTGTCCCTGTTTTTGCATTTGTTACAGATTCCATTTTAAACGCGTGCGCTATGAATACAACACATTATCATTCATATCACCATCTCCCATCCTCTTGAAACCGTTATCCAAATCTCTTTTTATCTGCAGAACCTAGGTGCCTATTCCAGACTTTCTTTCATTTTTTGAATAACATTTTCTTTCTATTCCGTCTCGGCATCAGACAAACTGCTAAAACTGGAACGCAAAGTTCAGATGCCACCAACAAAACATGTTATGGTGGCAGGCCGACACCAGATGAGAAATGACGCATGACAAAGCTACGCAGTTAGCATCAGCTAACACGCCACCTAGCGACACACTAGCAGGCAGTGTCGTCTTTGCCTTGGCTCTGTGCTGCAGATTGGTGGGAAACACGTAAACTTTAGAGCCACTGGGGAGGCAGCTGGCTCCAACCGAGCGTTGTTCTCCTCCTCTACACAAAAACACACACACAAAAAGTCAGAACTCTGAAAAAGGCAAGACACATCAGCCTGAGCTCCAACCGGGTGAGATCATGGCTGTGGTAAAAATACTGCTGTCCTCAGAGAGACATGATTCTCACAAACACGTTCACACAGTGGATGAAGTAATAACATATACACATGCATTCAGATGCACGCATAAACATTTCCCAACAGCCACCACCACCACATCCTGCTGGAATATATAGATTTAAAACTAAACACTGAAAGTCATTCACAAAAACAATGTCCCTATTGGGACACGGATTTGCTCCATGACATCATCCACATGTAGGAAGTGGTGTGCTTTCTGAGTTATTGATTATATGGTGAATGAGAGAGAAGAGAAACCTAAGAGGGGTCACTGATTGTTTTTTTTAGATCAATGTTTTCCCAGTACACACACTTAGGTTGTGTAACATGTAATTCAAGCTGATTATCGGTCATCTTTCCTGCAATGAATTCCCCTATTTCATCATGTCATTAGAAATGACTTTAAATGTAGAAACTATGAGCCCACTTTAGAGATGTGTGCCTCGGCCTTCATCCCCCTGCAGGAAGCCTCTGCATAAGATAAAAACAAAAACCCTTATTCCCCCTCAGACAGAAGCTCAGTAATTATTATTTTATTCTCCCTGTCCATCCCATTTATGGACTATTTTCTATTCATCTCTCTATTTGACCCTCATTCCTAGACACCCCCCCCCCCCCGCCCCCCCAGCAGCATCACCCCACACTTGATTTGTCTGGCTGTGTACTGTACGTGTGCCTGTGTGGTCTTCTGCATACGCGAGGCTGAAAATAAGTCAGTCAGATATGAAGTCATCGCAGGAATTATTAGCATCATAAATCTGAGGTTCAGAAGAGGGGCAGGGGGAGAAGTGGAAAAGCTGGAGGTAGGGGGAGAAAGAGGGCAGTGAATGAAGGGAAACGAGACAAGAGGATTACTGTTTTGCAATTGAAAACTCCAATCTTTAAGAATGTGAGAGGCAGAGTAAAGCCAACCGAAGCCAGGCATTATGGGAAACACAGAGGAACAGGAAGGGAGGAAAAAAGAAGGGCCTCAACTTATGATAACTTGTGTTATGATTTCATGCATCAATAATTGTTCTGCCTATAAATGTCTGAAAATAGAGGAAACACGCCTGTCAAAATAAGCCAAGTGGTGACATCATCACTTTGTTTAGTTGTCTGACACAATAAATGCCTATTATCATTTGTGGTCAATATATTTCTGTAGTGTGATTAATTGTTTCAGCAGTATAAAACAATTCAAATGCATGCTTGAGGTTGTTGTGTGGGAAGAGCCCAGTTTGTTCACACTCACACTTTGTACCACAGCAGGCTCTGAAGCTGACTTCACAAATTCTTTCCACCCCAAATAGAAAGTGAAACACCCTCCCAGACCACAGGCTCCTTGCTTTTGTTAAGCCCATCATTGAAATGGTCTTTCCCTTATATGTTCTAATTGGCGTTATGCCTTGTTAATTAAAATGATGTATAGTTAAAAATCCTTAAAGAATTCCCTGGCGACCATTTCCTCTTCTTGTCTCTCACGCTATCTCTCTAGTGAAAACTCTGCAGCTTCCCTCGACATACGAGCAAATCCTGCAGCAAGTTGTGCATGTAATAATGATCTCATGCATGCAGGGACAAATGCATGTATGCGATTGTGCGTACACGCAACTCCATCTGCCCACCCATATACACATAGACATCAAGTATGCACATACACAGGCTGCTAGCTCCACTGACCCCGATAATACAACCACCCAAACAACGGCCACTCCCATTGGCTGAGTCCTTCTGAGGAATATTCTCTGCCACTGTTGTCGTGGAAACAGCAGAAAGCGGGGACAGAAATTGTAAAAATGTGATAGTGAGCTGAGGAGACTGATAAAGAGGAAGAGGAGGGGAAGTCGTCTTTCATTAAAAAGTGTATGACGTCTGATCAAAAAAGCTGAGGAGGAAAATCCTAGCTTTAGGAGACAATTGACAAGTGTGTGTGATATCGAACATGGTTGTGTGTGCGGGTGTGCCCATGTGTTCAGTACATCTCTGTGACTAATTGTGGAGCCCGGGTGCTTTTGAGGCAATCCTCGACATCTATGAATGACTCATGAAAAAGCACTAATCTCCCAGCGGTGGCAGAGGACTGAGAGGAGGAGAAGAATGGGGATGTGGGGATGCGGAGGAGAGAGTAGAGATTTGCCCGAGCAGCATGCCTCTGCCGTCTCATTTCCAATCCTGAGTGAGGCAGATTACGCTCCCCATTCTGTGCCGACACATTTGGGACGGACTCATAAGCCTTATGCTGGTGGGTGTGTGTGTGATATCGTCCCTTTTTCAAAGCTGCAGCCACCGCAGTCGAGATGTTATTAACTCAACGAGGCTATTAACAGTCTTGCCGGGGCTCAATTATAAGTCTTAGTGTGCTTAGTGGACACTATGACAGGATAATAACTGTGGTAAATAAGGCCAGAGGATTGAAGTTAATCTTCAGCTTTATTTCAGTGATGCTGGGTAACAGAGCGACTGTGGGGAAAGCTCAAACATCAAAGAGTCACCAGAGAGGCTTTGTATGTGGGATTTTATACTTCCTCCTTTCCTTTTTATCTCCACACATACCTGTGGACCTGTGATGACTGCCAGTTAAGAAATGAGGAACAAGTTATGATATGATGTGAGGGTAAGAACAGTTGTTTTGCTCATTAGCGCCATCTGCTGACCAAACAGTGGAAGGACAAACAACTGCACTGAAGTCAGGCAGAGGTGCTGTGGTGAGGCACACCTGCCCATGTCTTTTGTGTACATCAAAAACAAACAGCCACGCCATTATCACACCAATACTCCACACATTCTGCCGTACCGGTGAGCAGCGAGACTTTGTGGAAGGTGCTCTCCAACTTCCCCATGAGAATGTGCACAAAGCCGTCTTTGGACAGGTGCCCCGCCTCTTTGGAGCTCTGGTCATAAACCACCACTTCCTGCTTCCTGCCCAGCTCCACCTGCACAAAGGAACGAGGAAAAGAGAAGAGTTCTTTTTCAGTGTTGCTCTGGAAAATATGTTAAGCATCCAACCAGGAAGACAGTGCCTCATGACTGGAATGAGAAGAATCTGATACGGGACAATTCAATGCATTTGGGAAACACACACACACATACACAGACATAAGACACAATTGTTCTATACAAAAGGGGAAAATATATATATATTATTCATACATATTGGCAACTTATTTTTCCAGTTTCATAAACAGCACAGCAAGTACAGTAAGAGGAAAACATTTTTTTATTTTGCCGTGAACCTTCCCTTAAAAAAAGGAATAATGAGTATTGCTTACTGGCTGAGCAAATATTTCATCGCTATCAGAAATTGTGAATAAGCTGCTGCAGGGTTTAAACTTGCAACTGCAAGACCCTGAGTTATTATCCCGAAGCATGTGACCCCGTTGGAGCCCTTATATATACCAGAAGCAGCAAAAATGACAACATAATCCATTCACAAATATGCCACTGGGAGTGATGACTGGCTGTATGGATGCTGGTGTCAGCATCAGTAAGCAGGATGAACTACAGGTGATGCTAGAGTAAGTTATGAGGAGGAAGCATGGGATTATGAATAATGCATTAGGGCTGAGTGTTGCACCGTGCAAATGTGACGGCAATATTTACCATGCAGATACTGCTGACGGGGTTTTTTTGTCCTAATGGGGAGTAATGTCAGAAGAATCATAACGGCTAGCTACGTTGCAAACTTGGGTATTGGCATCCATCAATGCACCAGTGTGATGCTGTTTGTGTCAGATTGCGTCAAAGATGTGAGGCTGTGAGCATGCGCCGGTGTGATAGAGTGTGCCTGTTTGTGTTTGTATGAGAGAGTGTGAGCATGCGCCGGTGTGATAGAGAGAGTGTGCCTGTTTGTGTTTGTATGAGAGAGTGTGAGCATGTGCCTGCGCACACACCGGCCAGGCTGTGTTGTTCTCCATGTTGTCAGGCAGGCTTTGGTCACATGACCATCAGGCAGCGCCCACTGCAGCTATGAATCACTGCATCATTGAACTGTCACTGGACGGGAGAGGAGAGAGGGAGGGAGGGAGGGATGAAGAGGGTGGGGGAAGTGGAGTAGTAGGGCAGGGAGACATGAAGAAAGATGCAAGAAGAAAATGACAAGAAAAAGAAGTAAGAAATAGAAATAATAGGCAGGCGGTGGAGGAGAAGCAGAAGCTAGAGGGGGGGACAAACAGGACAACTCACTTCACTTCTTTGTTTACCTTATCATACACTGCACCATCCTTATTTAAAATGTGCTATTGAAAGACTACTAGCTTCAAGGCTAAACTGCACGTTCCCTTAGCATAGCCACACATCCTCTTCCTGCTCTATGTGCTCTGAAAGGCACACTAGTGATGAAAGCTGAATGTACACACAGCGACACAGTGTGCATAGAGTGAGCCTGATTATGTTTCTGCTTACTGAGCAGCTGTGGCACAGCACCTGGGCAGACAGCCATGCAGGTGATTTAGACAGGACAAGGTCAGTATGAAGCCTGGATACAAGTTACTCTGGTCCAGAAAAGCCAGCTTAACTCTGCCTGCATGCATGCAGCAGCAACCCTGACATAAAGGCATGACAAACATGATCCGTAGCATCATCTCTTAAGTCTGACATGTTACCTTCATGCTTTCTTTACATCTGTTACACCCTCCGACTTTAGTAGCCCTGGGTCATTTTGGCTAATAATCCTAATGGGATCAGATCTAATTTGGGAGCCTGATCTCTATAAGGAAGGATTATAGACCTTAAAGTAAACATACGTGAACAGCGCAAATACCCACGCATACACATGTACCCACAACAGGCCTGGCAAAAAATGTCACCTCAAGGGCAAAAACAAGCCGTGTGTGATCCCGGCTTAAATAGTTCATAACTTGTGTTGCAGTGTAAAGACCCTAGGGGTTTTTAAATCTACTCTTAAAACACACTTCTTCTCCCTGGCCTTTTAGTCAGAGCGGAGCATGACACCTGACTTTTCCCTGTGTTTCTTACAAATATCTGTTGTAATTTATTGTCGTTTATTGTGATTATAGAAATGTGTTTTTATGTGATTGTAGTTATTACATGTACAGCACTTTGGCCCGACCAAAAATCGCTTTTAAATGTGCTCTATAAATAAACCTTGATTTGATTTGATTTGATTTGTATTGCACGGAAAGTATGTGTATGTGTGTGCTGTCTGGATAACAGTTATGTACTTAATATATTGTATATAGTAAGTGTTTCCTCAATATGGAGACATACTTACTATCTTAAATGGCTCATTTGCACTCTCCTGAGGTTCTTGGGCATTATAAAGAGCAGTCTTTGGATTTAACATTGAAAGACAGATAACATGCTCAATTCATCTGTTAAAAAACAGTCCATACTAAACATGGAGAATGAATGTAATGTTTTGGCTAAGAGGATGAAATTGCACCTCCACTTATCCAATTTGAAAGTGTTTCCTGTGACTATTTTTGTTGAATGAGATTAAAAATAGTATTATATCGGCTATACTGTACATTCTGCCCCAGATGATAGGCTAAAGCCACACCTCCAGCTCAGTACGTGATATGCATAGAGTTTGCTGCAGTGTTAGAGGTCAACGACCCGAGGGACTGCGGGCTGGCTGTCAGACTGCAGCAGTAGTACATATCATCCCTCTGCAGTGCTACAGCTCTGCTACTACTACCGTGCTGGCCCAGGCACTCTGACGCATGCACACTGCAGGTAAACAAGGAATGCCACTGGCAGAGAGGAGGAAAAGGAAGGGGCCATGGAAACAGAGTGGGGGGAATACCAGGAGGATTTGAGGAAAGATGGAGGAATGATTAGTTGATCCGAGGGACATTTGAGCCAGGAGGGCGCTCAGATGTAAAGAGAGGGATTAGGGTGCAGAAGAGGGACAGAAGGTGGCACTGGCAGACCAAATGCTACAATCCTGCAGCACCCAAGCTTTTTTTTTTTTTAAAGGATCTGAAAGATGGCATCACAGCAGGAAAGAAACGAGCATTAGTCACAGGGGAGAAGGTTATTTTCCTCATATGCAGAGGGATACAGCAAGAACGATTGAATCGCCAGCGAAGAAAGAGACAGAGCTTTAAGAAAGATACAAATAAAATGGGGGTGTAAAGGAGACAGAAAAAATGTGTTGGGCAAGAGGGACAGACGTTTCTGAATGTTTCTAACTGACCCTGTGTAATCAAATATAAAAGGAGTGGAAGAGAAACAAGGTCTGACAGAAGGCTGCAAGTCAAGGCTTGGCCTTCCTGTCAATGATCCCCTGTAAAAACAGGCTGCTCACACACACTAAGAAACATGGATGACGGGTAGCAACAAAAGTTATCTTTGGAATTGTGGAAACACAGCCCGGCTTACAGTAAGTGCTTGTGTAAGAAAGTGAAACATGGTTTCCCCTGACCTCAGCAACTGACCGGTGACAAGGTCACTGCTGAGCGGGACAGTATGCGTGTTTGTGTGTGAACCGGCCTGTGACACAACATCAGCACAAACAGTCTAAAAATGGCCCCACATTCCTGAAGCACAGTCAGGGTCCTCTCAGTGCCTCCTCTCTGGGATGTCCCACAGAAAACAAGTCTACTGCAGTATGAGCTCCCTTCAGCTAACAGTGTTTTAGCCCTAGCTGACACTATTGAGCTGTTTGGAGCCAAAGAGTGGACACAGAAGGGGCTGTACACATTGCTCTTTAATTAGCTTATTATTGATTGATTTGTAGGCACATTTCTGCAGAGTGTTTTATGTCAAAGTGGTCACAGACTGGTTAAAGGGTTGGACATTCCCAAAACATACAGCACCTGATCCTACACACAGTACATGACTCTGATAGAGGAACTGCTGCAAAAGCCAGTGACCTCTGCTAGCAGTTGATCTGTCAGTTCGAGACTCCGCCACACACGGTGTGACATATACCACTCTGTGCTGTAAAGATACCCCCCCGGGTCGGATGATGTCATTGACTGGCACTGGCAGCTGCCACCTCCATGTATGCTTGTGCAGGTGTGATGTGTGTTAAATATGTTCTGTACTTGTATCCTTATAAGTTCCAAGGAGAAGGAAGTTATGGGTTAAGGCAGCAGGTTTATGTTGGTGTTTAGTACGAGTATCTGGTTTTATTCACCTGTTTGTTTTGGAGAGAAGGAGATCTCTAAGGATAAGTCAGCTTCTGAAAGATAAACTGAAGGAATCCTGGCCCGAGAGGATAAGGGTTAGGTTAGTGGGAAGTACTCAAAAGTACACAAATAAACAGTGTGTGTCTTTCACACAAGGAAGTAAAGATGTGGCAGGGTGTTGAAAGTCCCTGTTGCCTCTTTCCATGTTCAGTTGGAGATCATCACTGATCATTTCAGAGATTTGCTCACCTCATATGGTCACACCCTCAGGCCCCTAACACACACACACACACACACACACACACACACACACACACACACACACACACACACACACACACACACAACACACAACACCACACACACACACACACACACACACACACACACACACCACACACACACACACACACACACACACACACACACACCCACACCCACACACACACACACACCACACACACACCACACACACACACACACGTCCACATTACTAATTTGCGTACAATGACAAGCACATTTCATATCCACAAATGATCTAGGAATCATTCCCTCCGTCTTTCATTTTCATCCATGAAATGAAAAGTCCTTCCTAACGTTGAAATGTTGCTCCTTCTTTGTGGTGCAGTCGCTCCTGTTCAAACTACATACAGTGTGTGAGTGTGTGTCTATGTCAAACAGGAGGATCTTTAAAGCAAACAATGATTCATGCCATGACCTCATGAAAGCAAACACATGACATATCCGGCTTTGGAGAAAAACCACTGCTGGCTACAGCGTCTTTGTTTGAACTTGGCCAAATGAAAAATGTGAATGAAACATACAAAACATTTCCCTGAGTTTGCCCTTCGGGTAATGAGGGAAACAATCCACACACTGAGTCATTGAAAAAAGTTCCCAATTCTGCTGCTGCTGCTGTCAAGACAGATGACGCATGAACATGTTTGTTCCTTCATTTGAAACACTGCACCACAGTTACTGGAAACGTCTGTGTCCGGAACAACACTATTATGAGAGCTGTACACTGTTTTTATTCCAAAGACGGTGTGTGTGACACTTAAAATAACAAGCAGGTTTATTTTTACACAATCTAAGAAATACTCGCCCCTTCTCGTACCAGTACAGCCTTCCTAGGAAGATAAACACTACATGGTGCGTCATGATTGGAATTGATGGGGATCTACTCCATTGCATAGATGCATTAGTGAGCCACGTGCAGTCTTCCCCTGTGCTTGGCACCAGAGGACCCAGCCAATCTTACCAATTAAGATCAGACATGATCACACAGCGACTGCCTGGCTCTCTTTATTGCTCATCCTTAACAACCATAATTGGGCCACTGTTCATTATTATGACTAATATGTTGGCATCACAACACTAGCAGACATGCTTGTAATTACAGGTGGGACATTACTGTAAACAGGAGAGCAGATACTCTTTAAGTGGGATGATACAACTGCTGAACTAAAGAGTATGGCTGCAACTTACAATCATGTTTATAATTTAATAATAATAATTATTTCCATTTATCTTTAATTGTATAACCTTAAGCAAAAATAATATACTTTTGAACTCCACGTTTCACAACTTCTTTGGCTAGTGTTTGGTTCAAATGATTTGTTTTATCCAACAAGCAGTACAATAATCAAAAGTATAAACTTTACCATTTTAGAAAAAAAGAAAAAGAACACATAAATCGAAACATTAAAGAGCCTGAAGCTGAATGTTTTTCTCTGTAAAATGAAGCTTCTCTAAAATCGTTGTTTGTTAACTTTTGTTGATACGCTTGTTGAATCAATGACTAATTGTTTTAATCTACAACGTTTAATTGACTAATCAACATTGATTAATGTTACCCTGTAGTGTCTTTGAGTGCCATAGAACTCAATACATAACATGTATTATTTATTATTATTTCTTTAAATCAATGGAAAAAGGGTCAGCTTACAATTAGAAAATAACAATTCACATATCCAATGTTCCTTTCCAGTCATGATTCCAGTGTTGGGCTTATTTTTGATTTGACACAAATTCATACATCTAAAACAACAATGCGTGGGACTCATTGGTACTGTATAAGATTTTGTTAGCACAAGCACAAAAAAGGACAATGACCAAAAAATAATTTAATTTGATGTCGATAGGTCATATCTGTCTGGTACCACAAGCCCCCTTCAGCTTGCAGATCCAGCAGATTTTAGAGTTAAAAACTGCTGAATCACAGCCAAACGTAACGCTATTTGTGTTTTCCCCAACACAAAATACAAACCTAAGACTTGAAACCTCTTTGCGATCATAATTATGTATGGCAGTCCAGCATGTGACAGCTTGGAATAGTAAAGTCTGTCTCTGCTCAGAGGCCTGGCCCCTATGTCTACATACAGGGTGCTTCTCCATGCTGGCTGCTGGTAGTGAAAACCTCTGGTCCATCTGTCAGGCCTGCCTGGCCGGCTGTCCCCGGCACAGCAGCAGGGATTAGCCGGGCTTAAGCCAAGAAACCAGCCGCCTGCCTGCAGCCTGTCAGAACGAGGAGGAAGCCCCGCTCCAGACTAAGCCTGTGCCGTCCCTCTCCCAGCAGAGGTCCACCACCACCTAACCTACAGTGTCCAGCTCTCTGTGCCCTACATTAAGATGGAGCTTTAATAAAGAGGTTATGAAGGGATGGGATGTGAATGGGAGAATAAAGAGGACACCATTTTGATTGCTGCTACACTGGTCATGGATGTTCATTCAGCTCAGTTAACTGAAGCGTTGGGAGCTCCTATGAAAGAGGGTGAGTGCAGCGCCTTGGGGGATGCAGGCTATTAGTGCTCAATGGGATGTGAGGCGGGAGGCAGCCAGCGAGGAGGAGGAGGCTGCAGCCCAACCATGAATACCCTCAGTGCTGCTCTCCCGCTTCCTGCATTCACTTCCCCAACAAAGAGCCACAATGGTGTCCTTTGCTGTCTTGGCGGCTCCTGGCGATGCTCAGAGCCATGTGGGGGGTAGAGAGGAGGGTGTGTGTGTGTGTGTATGGGGTTAGCTAGGAGCCAGCTTTAACACCGCACAGCCCGTCTGCACGTGCCCAGCTCGCGGCCTGCCAGTGGCCGCACAAAAGAGATGATGTCATGCTTAGCCAATAACAAAAGAGTCTGGGTCCGTCGGCCCCTCCTCTCTCACACGGCTAGTTCCAGCTTTATCCAGCCTAGCATTAATCGCAAGCCTTATCCTCTTTACTGGGGGTGGGGAATGGATAATAACAAACCAGCCATGGGGCAACACGAGATAGGGAGCGGAAGAAGGGAGGAAAAAGGAATAAATGATAATGAAGCAGGATCCGGGTGGGAGGCTGCGGGCTACGGTTGTTGGAGACGGACAGACTGACAGAGCAGTCATGAGATTTCAAAGTGAGAGAAATGAGTAGGAAGCACGGCTGTATGTGGAGCCACAGTGTGAGACCTGCCAACCACAGGGCCCCACACAGAGACAGACCCAATAGACTCAGCATAGAAAGTTTAGAAACACACACACAAAAAGAACATCTCACACTTCACAGCTCTCCAGCTTTACTTTTGTTATTTTTCTCTGACTACAACAGTAGGTCATGCATCATAAATATCCAAAATAAAACCATTATCTGGGGAAATCTGGATCTCTCGGTCGGGATGAGTCACCCTTTCTAGGAGGCAGGATCTCCTGTGTGGCCTTCAGGCCTTGCAGCATCTTTGCATGTATCTCAGGCTGGCAGAATGCACTCATACAAGAGGGGTTACACAAGATCCCTGTCGAGTTAATAGAGGTACATTTTGAGTTAGAAGAACCGCTTGTGTGATTGACTGCCAGAAGCCCTCGCAATAAAGCTGAATTAAAACTAATTGGTATAACAGAGAGTCGGTGAGAAACAGCAGGCGCACGGGGACTCTCAGCCAATGTTGCAATTATATAGACGCTATTAGCTGAACCCAAAACAGTTTGATGTGAGAAAGCAACAATAATCCACAGTTCTCCTACATTTTACCATCTGACCACGAGGAGTGTCAGTCACCTACAGGTGTGAACTGTAACCCAGCAAGAATAGAAGCAATAATCTAAAGCAGTCATGTGTAATTATTTACCATTTGGTGGGGTGTGTTTCTGTGCAAAAAATGAAAATAAAGAGTCAGTTTTCTCACGACAGCTTCAGAACTGATACAGTATTTAAAGGGCATCAAATGGGAGCAGATCATAAATCACACTGATAAGTAGGTTCTGCAGACTGGGCTGCAGTACAGGTCAGATTCCTGGCAACCAGGAAGTAAAACAACAAACAAACCCAATGTGTCACACCTAAGAAAAACATTTCAATCACCTGCTATGTGTCATTGGCCTCCATGAATCAGCATTTTATGGCTGCGGGTGTAGCATGCTTTAAAAGTTAAATGGATACCTAAAAATACAATTTGGAGAGTGAGTGCAGCCAGGAAGAAGGACTCTCGTCCACCACCTCCACAGCTTTGTTCATGGGTTTGCTAGATCCTGCCAAAAATGTTGGGAGATGTATGCACATGTTTACTACTGTACATGAGGGCACGAAACACATCCCACACATAAAACACACAACCTTTTACCCCTCCCGCTTAGGTTTCCCCTCTTAGAGTTCCTTCAGTTTCACACGGCGACTAAAAATACAGAAGTCGGCATGCCACGGGTGGACAGGCCATGGAAAAAAGGCCGTCATATTCAGAGGAGAAGTCATGGAAAACGAGAGGATCCGATTTCAGGGCCACTGATAAGCAACAAACCTACAGTACGCCTGCCTACCCGCCAAATATAGCACCCACTGATGTGGTGCAGGCTTGGACTAGCACAGGAGAGCCAATCTAGAGCCACCGTGGTACATGGGCAAAGCTGTTGGAAATGTTCTGACAAACCTGTGCAGATGTCACGAAGCGATGTCTTGCTCACTTCAGCTTTCCTTCGTTTTAATGTCCCTTTAAAATAACGACCGGAATATTTTTCACAGTCCATGCTGTATTCCTTTAATGGCTTCTCGTGCTAATTCTGCTTATTCTTTTTGCTTTCTATGTCACAGGATATCTTGTCAATCCCCAAAGTCTACTAGTGCCCATGTATTTTTAAAGTTGAATATTTAGAATTTGGGTTTTGTTGGTCTGTGCATAAGGAACAGACCAAGCACTTAAGATATGGAAATTAAATCATAAAAGTAATGGACTACTGCTAAACCTTTTAAGAAACAGTACAACATGTTAGGATATGCATTAAGTTGGAAAGTTAGATAGGAGGATGTCATGTGTGTATGGCCAATATAATGCTACAACCTGCAGTCAGTTGCTTGAGATTGGTATAAATACTGTTAACCTCTCCAAATATCTTGGTTGTTTCATTCGTGCAAACACAAAAGTAACGCAATCCAGCCTTAAAACTAAAAGGAAAGTGTGGTCACTGGCATCACATCCTTCCACAAAAAAGCACCCACTGTCTGCTCTGCTGAGCTTTCACCTCACCTTCACTTTGCCGTTGGGTTGCAGCAGCTCAGTCACAGACACCTTGTCCTGCTGCAGTCGCCTCTTCACCAGCTTGGAGCAGCAGACATTGACCGCGCCTTGCACGTGCGATGCATTGTACTCGGAAAATGTCCTGCTGTCAATCACCAGCAAACGCCCCGTTCCTCTCTGGATGAGGCTCGCCAGGCGCTTGATGTCCATGGCGCTCCGCTTAGTCGGCCCTTTCTCTCCTGCCATGATGTAGCAGTCACCCTGGGTCACAGACACAGGAGAGCAAGGGATGGGGCGTGGAGGAAGAGAGGTCGATGAGAGAGAGAGGGAAGGTGGAGGAAGAGATGGGGTCGAGGAGGTGAGGTCAGTGGAGGAGGGCTACCACCGGAGCAGGTGCTGACAGATCCATGGTGCCTGACGAAAGAGGAGACAAAGAGAGAAGAAGAGAAAAAAGGATTTAAAAAAAAAAAGAAATCACACTGGTGTAAGGAAGCATGGCATTCAATTGCTTATTTCATGATGACAAGGCAGCAGATGATCAGACATCATGGGCATGATCGCCTCTCCTTTTGAGCTTTACTCCACCCATGCCAGTTTGACAAGCAATGTCGGGATTTATTGCGCATTAATTTCCCAACCACAGTCAGGTGCTCATTGTATTTTTATACATATGTATCATCTTTTACTGTCAGCATTTGAGCACCTTGAGTATTAAAATAGCCACAATGCCAAACATGAATATAAAAGTTATTTTAAGGCTTAAAAGCCGACTGGATCATCCGCTGGGATTTATCAGTCCTGAGATCTGAAGGAATATCACGCATCCAAATACAAAGCCAACGACTTAAGATAGACGATAGACAATAAAAGGCGTGTGTGTGTGTGTGTGTGTGTGTGTGTGTGTGTGTGTCTGCATAAGTGTGGTTGTTGTTGATCGAGGGTCTCTTGGTAGCCCATGAAACAGGAAACTGAGGGCGTGAGATAAATTAAGCCAGGGGAATTCAGAGAGCAGGTCTGGACACAGGCAAACAGCCTGTGTGACATCCTGTGTATGTGTGTGCGTGTGAATGTGTTTGTGAGTGTGGGTGAGTGTATGTGTGTGTTACAGAGAGCCACAAACTTGATGAACTGCCTCCTCCAATCTATCACTGGTAATCATTCTTCCCTGCTCATGCTCACCATGCTCACCACACACACACACACACACACACACACACACACACACACACACACACACACACACACACACACACACACACACACACACACACACACACACACACACACACACACACACACACACACACACACACACACACACACACACACACACACACACACACACACACACACACACACCACACACACACACACACACACACACCACACACACACACACACACACACACACACCCAACACACACACACACACACACACACACACACACACACACACACCACACACACACACACCACAACACACACACACACACACACACACACACACACACACACACACACACACACGTAGGATAAGGCTCGTTTCCTTGGTCAACCACGTGTCATTCAACAGGTGAAGGTCAGGATGTGAATGCAGTCGTGTTGTTTTATTCATCTACAGGCACATGGTGTCATCAAAAATGAATGGGCCTCCTCTCATTTACCCCAAAGCCTAAATGGAGGTTTAAACCTCGGTCGAAAAGGGAGAGTATGATGGGATGGTGTGGAAACAGAAAGTGAGATAAAGTAGGCTCCTAAAGTGTTGGCGTGATTGAACACTATGAAATCAATCATATCAGCAACACATTTGCATAGTTTCATAAGAGAAGAACTTACTGGGGGAGATGTCAAAAAAACAAAAAAAACAAAAACCGGTCTTTTTGAAGCAGAACAGTGGTGCAAAGGTTAGAAGGTGGGCGGGAAACAGAGACTGAAAGAAAGGAGATGTGAAGAAACTAACGTCCAGGTAGCTCTGAGACTTTTCACCTCTGTTCTGACACCACCACTGCCATGGAGAGAGGAGGAGAGAGAGGAGAGGGTGGGGGTAGCAAAGGATGTTATTCAATGAGGATCTTTCCAGCCTAGCAACTCAGCCATCTCAAGGTAAGGGAGGGGACAATTCTATAGATGTAGCAGAGAGGAATGAGATGAAAAGAAAGACACCTCTGTTAACAGGGAGAGACACATACAGGGAAAAGAGGAGCAACAGAAATAGAAAGGAAAGAAAAATGGCTAAAACTCATAAACCTTTATATTCAAAACATTGCTATGAGGTATAGTGTACAATAACACATATTTGTTATTCACCCATACTATGTCTCCTGTCAAAGCTGAACATAGATGTACACATGCTGTTGCTGCTTGGCGACCTTCCTGATGCAAGACTAGCAGCAGCAGCAGGAACATGGGAGGACATGGAGATAGACAGTAGCAACTGTCTGCACTGTAAACACAGCCAGACTGCTGCTGCTGCATCGGAAAGTAGCTACAGTAAAGGCATGGCTGTGCAGACACAATTAAAGTCATAAAAGACACTGCTTGGTTAAATAAAATATATGATAGTAAAGTCAGTAGATGACGACTGAAGGTATACCATGCAGTACTCTTATATTGTTTTTTAAGAAAGCAACACAGATAAATACATCTAGTTTATCTGATATAATCTGTCTTTGTGTCATGCAGATTTTTGCACATTTCTTCAACTACACATACTGACATTTCCCCACTTTCCCCACATTGTGCACCCCAGCAGCCATTCTGCAGAAATATTAAGCTCTGCTGCAGCGCCGGCGCTCCTCCGCCACAAACAGCCCCTGCATGCAACATTACGACCTGCCCCATCACCTGTTATATCATACCTTATATGGCGCGGAGCCCTTTAGCAAAGCAGCTAACAACACAGCTTCCAGAGGTGTGAGTCTTTCTCTCTGTTTTTCTGTTCCCTGCTGCTGAGCACTACATCTGACGCTGCATATGTCTAATGGCGACCGCTCTCTCCCACCACCCGCCCAGCCTCTCACTTTTTCTCTCTGAATCCCTCCTTCCTCCTCTATCACTCTCTTTCTTTCTTGTGCAGGGAACGGGGAGGGGGGGGGGGGGGGGGGAGTGTGCAGGTTTACATGTGTGGTGGTGGTAGTCCGAGGGAGAGACTCTGCAGCTTTATACGCCAACAAATAATCATGCTACGGTAACCTCCCTCTCACCCTGTTTGTGTGGACATGATGGGAGATAAAGTATACATAATACTTAATGAAACAGAGAGATAGAGATAAGACATTATTATCAGAATATGGAAAGGTGAAATGATGTATGATATAGAGAGGGAGTAAGAACCTCAGTATGCTTACTCAGCATAACAACAACCCGCCCCCTTTGCAAAACCATCTTTCTTCCACCAATCAGCAACAATCAAGAGTGAAAACAAACGAGCTCCTCAAATTAAAATAGGCAGCAGCCAGGAGCTTGCTGTGAGGCTCTGGCTGGAGAGGAAAACAAGCCGAGAGAGAGAGAAGAGAGACGGAGACGGTGTGTACAGGCCCGGAGCAGATTCTGTTGTTGCCATAGAAACAGCCCTGTTAGAGTGAGCAGGGGGCACGGGGAGGGTGATGGGATGCTACTGGTGCTGATGCTGGATGAGGATACAAAAAGGGATAGAGAAAAATCCAACAATGCTGAGTACATACTTATAAAAGACATTCTCAAAGCTTTAGCTGTATGACTGCATGTCAGGCTGAAACTGCAATAATATCATCTGTCCTGATGAAACAACCTCAGCAACAAAGTCAATGTGCAAACAACCTTGAAGATGAACACAAGCAGTAAACACTCAACTTGATGAAGGCATACCAACCAGATCAACTGGTTCATTTTGAAGGATTTTTAATATCTTGTTAGAGAATTTGAATATTTGAATGTACAGACAATGCCACAAAAATACTGCAATGTCCCGTTGTGCATCATCAAAAGCAAGTTTATAGAGATTACCCACACCACAGAAAAAGTGGGATGCAAGTATAACCTATTCTCATGTCTAACCTGCCTACAAAACAGATGCAATACTCTTCCTATTAAAAGACGGTGTGACTAATCATCAACAGACTTTACGGTTACTCTCTTTACAGCTGATAACAAAAGAGTGATAATGAAATAAAGAATCGTTGTAATAGGACCATAAAACAAACTTAGGGAAGTGACTTTATCACCATAAAATGAATAAACCATGCCGACGTATTTATAGGCCTTACAAAACCATGAGCTCAGCATGGTGATGGCTCAATAATGCCATATCAGACATCAGAGAGGCAAACACAATGAGACCAACTGGAGGGCAACCAACGCTGATGTAATAGCATCCCGGTTATTCATTAACTCCCTGCATAACGTCACCTGGGGCCGCAGCCTAAGCTGTTCCTTTCATACAATGAGAGACACGAGTTGTTTGTTTAGACCACAAACAATGACATCATCAGAGCATGTGACCACAACAAGAGCAGGTTTTCTTCACTAGTGGATTGATTGATATAAAATGTGATAAAGTAGTGAGTGTCAATTTCTTCAGACCCAAAGTGCTTTGTTTTTATTTTCTGAAAGAAGCTAAAACTGTAGCTAATGTTTGGTTATTTTATATAAAAAAGGACAATTAATTGATTATCAAAATAGTTGCAGATCTTTTTAATAGAATATACAATGCATTTATTGTTTAAGCTCTACTTCAGTGCAGTGACTCAAATGTAACTATAATCCAGATATCAGATGGGATTTATGTTATTTATTTATCTCAAAACACTTGTTTATAAAAGGGCTACTATGTGGTTGATAGCACTAAAATAGAGCAGCTGGTTGTAAATAATAAATGGGTAAGTCTCAAATAGGGTCAGTAGAGTGACAGGCCTGGAGTGTGTAAAACAGAAAGGGCATAAATGAAAAAAATAGTGTAACATGAGAAGTGCTGTTACAGTGATCATGTAATTTGGGAAAATCAATTCCGGGTTGGAGCCCTTGTGGAGCAGAGGCATCATAATACTGTAAACAACAGATTCAGGTATAAAGCCTGCACTTTAATCAATACTCTCCCAGTAGGCTGATGCAGATTGTGGGTTCATATAACAAGCTGGGACTACCCTGCGGTCCACCAAAACAATAATTACGACATGGATACTGATGCATAATAACGAGACTACTCGATATAAAATACACTTTATGGCCTAAAAATAGTGCCCGAGTAAAAATTCCTTCCCGAAAAAATTCCCAAACCTCAGATATTGTGACCAATGAAGAGGTGGGGCACAAAGAAATAGATGGAACATTGTGGCCTGTTTGTAACGTTAATAACCATGATGGAGGGTGATTGACCGTAACGCAATAATAAACCGACCTAGATTATAAATAAGAATAGAACACAATGCAGACAGCGCCCTTTGCCTTTGCAAACGTTGCATTATTAGCACAAAGTAATGTTAAACACGTTTATGGAAAGGTTCACTGAGTGGGAAACCTGCCTTGTGTTGTTATGACGCGTGGATATGTCCGCATGCGAAAATGAACCACTCCACTGATCGACAGATGATTACACACAGCACTGCAGTAAATGAAACTATATAAAAACACGTTTTCTACCTACCTTCAAATGGTCGGACCGTAAACGAAGAAATGTTTGTCAGAATAAAATAATCGATAACTTCAGTTTGGACGGGTTTAATTCCCATAATAAGACAGGCGCGCACATAAAGGGGGGAGTGCGCGCTGACAGACTCGCAGCAGCAGCGGGGTGCACGAGCACAGATAGCGAGCCACCGCTGCTAACGTAAGCTAGCTCTGTGGGTAGCAACGCACTACGTCTCATTCCTGCTGATAAAAACACACAAACACTCACCTCGGGCTCCACGCGGCTCCAGTTTGTTATTCAACTGGACTCCATGTGTGAGGGGACAGCCGCGGTGTCTTCATGGGGCTGGCCTGTGTTTACCTGGCTGTGTGGCGGGGGACGGTGCAGCTGACTGAGGGTGACAGCGCCAGGAACAAACGAGACATGAAAGCGCGGTGACAGCATGCAGCAACAAACCGCTCCTTAAGCCGTTTAACTGACCAGTGGACCGGTAGATTAGCTTTGCTAGGCTAGGTTAAGCTAAAACAGTTAGTGTGTGTGTGTTGGGGAGGAGGAGGGGGGTGTAGTTACGGAAGGTGCACTTTAGCACTTTCTTGAACTAAAGCGATGAGGTCATGGTTCAGTACGAAGAGGAAAAAAAAGGAAAATATGAGGTTGACGTCACCAGGAGCCAATCAGCGCAGGCGGCTCAGGGGCTGGATGACGTCAATGTTCTGATCCTCGGATTAAAGGGCCAGTCCGGTTTTTTAAAGGAGACGCAGTCACTGTGCTGCCATAGCAATGAACCATTATGAAAAAAACAATCATCACAATAAGCTGTTTTTTCAAGCAAATTAAAATAATTGTTTTATAGTAATGTTGCAGTATGTGTTCATCCAAAGTTTGCGGTTCGCACATATATTTTACAATTAAACATTTTTAATTGTGATTTTAAAGGCTCTGCACACCCACACACGTGCTGATTAGAGCTCTCCTTAGATGACAATTGGGTGATGTTATGTAGGGATTTACATGATGTCACAAATGTCTCTGTACTAAAAAATAAATCATTTCTAACATACAAAATAACAGGAAAGTAAGGGGGGCTTTAAGAGAACTAGATCAATAATATTTTTGCAAAAATCTATTCCTTTTTAGTCTCTGTTTACAAAAATGTAAATAGCTTTATCTGCAGTGTCGCATTGGTACTAACCATTGAGTAAGGCAGTTGTAATAAGTGGGTGCTGGGTGTTGGAATTCAGTATCATAAATTGTCTTTTGTTTGATTGAAAGCCTTTGTTCTGTTGCTCTGCCAGCTATATGTGTTACTGAATGAGCAGACAAATGCAGGGTGTAAAAGCTATTCATATTGCATACACTGACACCTAGTGGTAGGAATATTTAACTGCACTTTGTGATGCAAGGGAGAATATTTCTGCAGGCAAATTAAGTGATTATATGTCACATTTCTCAGCTCGACACAAAGCCAACATAGCTTTGGGCAACAAACAATCTTATTACAAGCTTAATATTTGTTTATTTAGAACCATAGTAAATAGCTTGGTGCTATGGTTTAAATGGACTTGTATTTGTGTGATTGAGAGTAAGAGAAACAGCAACACAGATTCATGAAAATCTACCTTTATTTGGATGCAAAAACTCACAACTTAAAGCCATACTGTAGCAGGGGAGAGGAATACTGATTGCTGGTTGGTTGTATGTCTGACTGTTTGGCTATTTTGTCATGCCCATTTTTGATCATCAGAGGAGGACCATGTAAGCATTGCAAACAAGCACTCAAAATAAAAGCTTGTCATTTGAGTAAGCTGAACATTATCAGAGGAATATGTCAAAAGTCTGACAGCAGATTGTAGCTTTTCTTATCAGTCCCAGTCGTATTTTCCTGTAAAAGGTCATTTTGGCAGTTTAATTTGCTAGTTGATTTGATGTTTATAAATTGGTCCGAGCCCGCACAATTAACTCCATCCTCTGATAATGTTCCTGACTGTTGATCTGATGCATTAAGTCAAGATAGAAGTTGATTGATTGTGATGTTTGTTACATAGAAAACTGTCTTCACTGTTTTAGCTGCCTTACACATAGCAATTATTTCTCGTGTTGTCAACTGAGAGTGGCCTACAGTCACAGATGGAATCGATTGGAGACTGGGTAAAAGCTCAGTCTGAGGTAAAATTCTCAAAGAAAAAAAGATAAAAACATACACAGAAAGCAAAGCATATTAAAGCAAAGCCTAAAGGCATAAAGTAATAATACTGAAGACCGAACATAATCTACTTATTTTCTGTACTGTAAGGTAACTTAGGTAGTTGTCACATTTTGTTCTGTCAAATCTTGCAATATAAACCGATGGTTTGATCCACAGTATGAGCTACATTCCATCATGGTGTAAACGGAAATATACACAAGGCATCTACTCGAAAGGATTGTATCAAAATGTTCTAAAAATATCTCTGGTTGGTTTCACAAAAGCAAACTGTATCAAAAGCATTGGCCGAGAGCAAGCAATATAATAGGCTTAAACCCTTTTACACAACAAAAAGCAGGACAACCAATCACGTCGCTTTGATTGTGGACCTATGGAGTCCCATACAGCACATGCAATCCATTAAACTCAACACAATCAAAACACAATACGGAGAAAAAAAAGGAACTTTTACAGCTGAACATCAGAGACAACCTTAGTTGGTCTATTGTGCTTCATACAGATTAGGCCTGGCCTGTCTTTACAACAATCATGGGCTTCTTACTTCAGAGATGTGTTCAAGCTACTGTTGAAAGCAGAGGTATCACAGATCATGGAACTCTGAGGCCGATCATGAAAGTAATGGGACATTTACAAGAGGATTAGGTGTAGGGGACCACCGTTCATCAATTTATGTAACTTTTTTTTTGTCGCAACATTTTTGCTTTACTCTGCATTACACTTTCCCTCGTCTACATGCCAGATTCTCCAGAGCTTTGATTAGGCTGTGCATTGATTTTTCTGACTGTCTGATTCTATTTCAAGCCACTGTCCCCTCAGTGTCCCTGGCTCTGTGATGCCTCTGAGTGTACGTCTATGAGGCCTTAATGTAGGAGTTGTTTGCTGTAAACATCATGAGCCATGAGGACTGCACGGGCAGCATGGTAAAACTGTAATACTGTAGATTGCACAGAAATCATAATTAGTTAATTAAAAACCTAATTGTTATACATTCCTATGTTCCATAACATTGCACATGCCTTTAATGAACACTTAACACCATGCAACCTGAAAATGAGGTGGCTCCTGTACGAATCAGCAGTTGAAACAGGCCTTCTGTAATGATTTTTTTAAATAACATTGAAATTGAGGGTCAGTGATGGTCAATGAAAAAGGATGCTGGTTAATTTATATCTTATAGTGTTTGTTTTTAGGCTGGCATGATAATTTCTGTAGATTTGAATTATGCTGGCACGTAGAGTCCCTTTTTTATTGAAACCAACTTTAAGAGACTGATTATACTTTAGGTCCAGTTCAATATTTTATAACTGTACAGACAGTATCTGAGGGGGCCTAATTACTAAAAGAGGCCATGATGACTGAAACTTATTAACAGTTACGTGATAATAAAATCTCAGCAGGACTGAAATTATGTCAGAAGTGCGGGCTTGGATTATTTTGTGTGAACAGGATTTTCGGGGGGGCTATTTCCAATTCCACCTCCCTTTGTTTGTTCTGCTCCAAGACATACAGTAAGCACAGATTTCATGTCAGCCATGCAGTCCTGTCTGAGCGGGCCTGTCTTGGGTGAAGAGATTAACATAGTTTGACCTTGTTAAAGGGTGAGATTGAGATGATGCTAGGTACAGTGGTGCGTACCACCAGAGGTGGTACAGTGTACAGTGGTGTGTCTCGGTCTGGGTGTTGCTGTACGCTCACTCTACTCCTCAGCAGTGTGAGACTGCTGCTTCTCGTACAGGCTAAGGACGTGATGCACAAACTGGTACTGCTCGCCCGTCTGGATCATCCCACCCCTGAGAAACATACACAGAAAGAAACACACACACAATGGTCAGTCAGTCAGTCTATCACTTTGTTCCAGACAGAGATATCTCAATAACTATTCAATGCTTTGCAGTGAATTTTTGCAAAGAATTGTGTCGTCCAATACAAATTGTCATTAATACAGTGTAATATCAACATTATCATCAAAATGACAGATTTGTATCTAAAGTGTGTACAGGCATTACTGATTCGCTGACAATCTTACAATCTTGGCCATCTCAACAAAAAAATTCAGGAATTGCCCTTTATTTTTATCAGCCGAGTATCAATACAATGCATTTTACCTCAACATGTGATATGTATGCCGGCCACTAGGGGTCTCTCAATCAATTCGATAAACAAAGACAGAGATTAATGACTTTGTGAAGGAGTGTGGGATCCTGGGAGTGAGTGTCTTCTACTCTCCAAAACAAACAGACTAGGTTATTAACACAGGTAAAACAATTTAAAGCAGTTTCACATAAAAAAATCAGAGCTTCTCCAACGCTGCTCAGCTTGCTTCTCTATTAACTCTAACTAAAAACTTTTTTCCAGGTTAAGTATTTAATTTTAAAGGACCAACATTTAAATTGATTCATAAAAATGCGGCTTCAAACTGGATAAAATGTAAAATCCTGCCATTTTCTGGCATAAATAATCACCAATACTTGTGACCAAACGAAATGGACGTGGAAGGTTACCTTGATTAAAATGATGGAATTCTAGGTTTATATATTGTTGGAAACATATGGTAAATTGTACGTAGACAATAATGTCAAATGTTACATATCATATCTTTAAGTGCCATAACACACTGGTTAATAGTCCTATGCATATTAAGATGTTTACAGCAGTTCTATTTTGGTTAAACCAATCCATCTTTAGCTCCCAGTGATTTGAATCCAGATCAGGTGGATCTACGTCAACAAGGCTCTTTTTCCATAAACAAAACGATTTCATGCCAAGAACTAAAGATAGACATGAGCATAGATAACGGATAAGCAAATCTCACCTGTCCAGACGGAGCTGGCAGGTGGTTCTCAGGATGTCCACCGCACCCTCAGTCCTCAGCTGCTTGCACAGGATGGAGGTGGCGATGAAGCAGCCAGTTCGTCCAATTCCAGCACTAAGGGCAACAAGTTGGACGGGTAAAGGGACGCAGGAGAAAATGGATTGCTGTATTGATTAGCAATGATCCCATTCATTTGATGCCAAAGGGCCAAAGGGCAGCAGTAACAAGTGTTCCCTCTGATATGAAACTGGGCAGTTTCCCCTTTGCATGTATAGCCTATATTAAACATTGTTTTACTTTTTGACAAACGTATCACCCTTAGTTGTCCCTATATCATAAATAAGCTTTTGTACCTGCAGTGGACAATTATCGGGCCACTGGAGGGCGGGGCTTCCTCTCGAGCCCTTTCCACTTCCTGCACCAGTTCCAGAAGAGGTGGAGCCTTGTCTGGAGTCTTCTGATCAGGCCACGAGGTGTACCAGTACTGCCGCAGACTGCGCTCTTCCCCCTCACACTGGCAAACACACACACATTAACATAAACACACACACAGACTGGCATTCAGGCATTCAAATACAAATGTGATCATGTAGCGCACACACGTACCTGAGACAGACACGCTGAGACTGATTTCTGATCAGCCATTTTATTTGCATGCATACCCAAATTGTTACCTTGGTGTTAGTTGCTACGACAACAATGAACGCAGAACATGACAGCAAAAAAAGAGTGAGGGTTATAAAAAAAGAGCTTACATAGTCCATCCCTTTCATATACTGTAACATAATCAAATCCATCAGGGGTCTCTATTCCCAGAGGGTAATTTCGACAGTAATCATTAATCAAACAGGTAAACAACAAAAACATCAGGCTTTTAAGCACTTTATATAATGATCCCCTGGTGCTTGGTAATCAAAATCAGGTTCCATTTACTGAATTATCATGTTTGGCTTGCTAAGTGCTAATGGCACCATGACCCCAAACTCAATATAAACCATGAGAAAATGAACTGAATAGTATAGCTACCAGTTGGATAAACCATTGCCCAACAAACGTGTGATTAGTCTGTTTGAGAAGATCAAGGCAGACACCTCTTCACGACTTAACTTTATATTCCCATACTACGTTCTTATATTAAAGTGACCACCTATTTGCTTTAACTTATCATTATGAAAGTTGGACATTGTAATAGCTCTAGAATAATGACACCATCGGCATTTAGATCACCTATGAGCCTTGCTGTCACTAAGCAAATCTATCTGACTCTGGGTCGCGATCTCCCAGGAAAAATCAAGGCTCTATTTACGGCACACAATGGACGAGGCTAGCGCTTGATGCATAGATGATGAATCATAATGCCTTTGGTCATCCTCTATCCTTTTCCTCCAGAGCGACCATGAAGTTTACATTTTGATAACTATTGGATGGATTGCCATGAGGTGGGGAGCCCAAAGACATTCATGTTCCCCTCAGGATGAATCTTAGTGATCCCTGAACTTTTCCTCTTACACAAACTAATGAACTTTGAATCAGTCCCATCTGTACTTTGTGTTAATTGCTTACTAGCACACTAGAATAGATGATGCATATGGTAACATACCTGCTAAACATCTGCATGTTAGCATAGTCACTGCTAGCATGTAGGCTGTATAGAGTCCTAGTTAGGTTTTTAAAACTTTTAAACAATACGGTTAGCACAATTAATAGAATAACAACCACCTATTTTAAATGAAAAAAGAAACCTAATAGATACCACTTGAGATGAATGCTACAACAGTATTTTTGTAATTGGTTTAACCCTCTGAGGTCTACGCTGCTTGTACCATTTTCAGGCGATTTGGAATCTATTCTAGAAAAACAATGTTTTTTTTTAGAGATTCTAAGAAGCGTATAAACAAACAATGGATGCATTTTATGAACATGTATCCATGATGGAAGTAGATTTTTTTAGTAGTTTTACTAGTTAGATAAAGATTATAGATCTAATTTTGCATCCCATGAAGCATTGCATGGAGTCCGCTGATCACAGTGGACATGCGTAAGGGAATAATATGTCACAGCCATCAGTGTCTTGGAAATACGCCTTTTTTATACAGTAAGGACAATAATAACTGCAGCAAAAATAGATAGAACATATAGATAAAAAAAATATATATATTATTGCCCTTTCTGTATAAAACAGTCATATTTCCACGACACTGATGGATGTGTGACATATTATTCCCATTTCCAATGTGATCAGCACTTTTCTTTTTTTTGTAGGCAGACCATGCCGGCCAGCCAGTGCCCCCCCTGGAGGTGTAGACGGTGTGGTGTGGCCCTCTGTCTTCCACCTGACAGAAACTGCTTTGAGGAATGGCACAACTCACATTGTTGATATAATAACGGCAAGACCTTTTTGTAAATATTGTAGATACATATTGATTTTGTACTTTGAAATATTTAATTTGTTCCCCATGGTCACCAAGACTTAAAATATGCATATTACTTGATTGTGCAGCACAGGGTTCATGTTTTAAAAGCTTTTTTTTAAAAAGCCAAGGCAACCCAAATATTCGAAAAAAGGGCTTTGACCCTTGAGGGTTAAACTGACCCTTCAATTGTTGAGCTATCTTGTACACCATAGCCTATTCAACCTTTTTGTGGAACATATTACCTGTCTTCCTGTGTCTTACCTTCAAAGTAAACACCCTCAGACTGTAGTCATCCTCCTGGGTTACCGTGACAACGGTGATCTCAATGCCCTCATGGGTCACAGTGTCCTCAGGCCAGTACTCAGCGCATTTCTACAGGACACAATGAACACTCATGTTTTTATCAACTCATTACTAACTTATCTGTCAATGAATTCATTAGTGGATCATCAATTCATCATCATCATCAACATCATCATCGTCATCATCATCATCATCACCATCGCTTTGCACTGACCTCGTTTTTCTCCTCCAGGTTGGTAATCATCACTATGATCGGGCATCTCTCCTGCCACACCATCCTCCAGAAGTCCCCCACTGTGTTCACGGTGGGACCCTGGGTCGCAATGTATGAACACTCGTCATCTTCATCCCCATAACCCTGCACACAGACGCACACAAACATAAACATTCTGGTAACAGTGACTGCACAGAACTTTGCTTTGGAACTATTTTGCCCACAAATTCACACATTTGCACTTACTTTGAGATAATTAGCGTTGATGTAAGTAGAGAGAAAATCGTCTTCATCCTGTGACTTCAAGATCACTCTGCTGTGCGTGTCTGCAGGTGGACAGTGTAAGATTGTCATGAAAAAGAGATACGCATGGGTTGTAATTCAAAGAGGTGACAGCAAACGACGATGAGAAATAATCTTTAAATACTAATTCATTGTATAATATCTTACTGTTCAGTTTTGGTTTGGTTTGTGTCTTTTTACTTGTTTTTTTTTGTTTTTTTTGTCTACTGTGTGTCAATTTGAGTATGTGGTGCACAGGGATAGATCTTTTACAACATTTCTGATCTGATGATGACTTGATTCAAAAATAATTAAAGTGATACATGATACAGTGATTTATTTAAAGTTAAGATTGATTCCTACCCTGCCCTTGTACAGTAAGACACCTTTTCCACTCTCCCACCGCTCAGCATAGTATTTGTTAACGTTGTCTCTATTTTCGTAAAGTGGGCCAAAACTAAGGCAGGGAGGGGTGATCTTCTTTGTTCAGAGGTAGAATATTTTCACTAACTCTGTTAATGACCAAACCAGAGATGGTGATGGTTGCAAAAGGATTGACCTACCAAAGACAATAGGTATATTTAGATTTTGTTGAGTTTAAATGAAGTGGGTTTGACATTGCACTGCCACAGCGATCGTGCACAATGTGTGTGTTACACTGCACAAGTACATAGGCAATCGCTGGTTGTTGGGCTGATGGTGAGCAGATGACTCAAAAACGACGACTCATGTTTAATAGCTGTCCACTTCTGCTTCTTTGGTACGGTTGGTTTTCACACCTGATACAAACCCTACCCGAGTACACACAAACTGTACTCGAGACCGCCTTTTCAAGTGTAAGCTTTGCAGTGTTCACACACACATTAACAAACTGGACATGGGAGTCAAGTGTTCTCGCATCAGTCCCTGACGTGAAAACCTCCTTAGTGGTGCCGCCCTACTCACTGGGTAAGATGGTTTTGTAGCGGTTCTTTCTCACCAGCCCTGGATAGTTGTACTCTTTAGGGTCCACGAAGTTCATGGGAGTTTCCTGCCAATTAACACACAACAATGGGAGCAATAACAATCAGTCATTGCAGAAACAGAGGGGAAATCCTAACCATGCCTTCTACAAGGCAACAAAACAGTAAGAAAGTAAAAGTAATCACTAAGTCATTACGTGACTTAGTGATGAATGTTATACATAAGTCATCCATTTCCCATCAATATAAACGGCTGCTTTTTAGTTGTACCTGATTAATATTCTAAGGACAACCTGTGTGTTGTCTTGAAAACACATCTTCCAGCAGACACTGAAATCCTCTATGGGTTTTTGTATGCAAATATGCCTGTATCTATCCTTCCTTCGCCCACCAACAGACAGTGGAAAAGCTTACGGGTGTGTACAGAGCTCCGCTTGGTGTGTGTGGGTGTGTGCATTTGTGCCTGTGTGTGTGTCAGTATGTACACGTCTTTTCCGGTGAGTCTCTGTTCATCCCTGTTAATCTGAAGACGTGTAGGTGGGTGAGCTACTGTTGCTGCTGCGCTCACATAGAACTCTGCCTGCAGGCTCTGGTCATCTATGGCCCGTTCGTGTAGCATGGCAGGGGTCAGACTGTTTGTTCCCTGCCGGAGGTACTCCTTGGCCGTCTGGTCTCTGGGGGAGAGCTGGCCTCCGTAGCCGTAGGGCTCAGTGCAGCCCGGGGAACACATGTCCAAGGTCAGGGAAACGTTGGAGCCTCTCCTGTGTGAAACATGTTGAATCAAACAAATACATATAAATGTACAATATGAGTTTACCCATCTTCTATGAGCAATAAGGATTTTAATGACAAACTGAATTCAGCACACACCTTCCTCAATTCCAGGTATAAATACAAACAGAATATAGAAAACAAAGTATAGTTTTGCTTGCATGAATTCACCGCAAGTGTTTCGTTATTGCCAACTACCGCAGCAGCTACAACCTTTACAGTCTCTGTGGTGTGGTAAAGTCAATCGGGATGTTTTTCACGGAAACGCAAAACGTTCAAGAGTATTGTGATTCTCTATGGTTACAGTGTCTGATAAAAAAAAGTATGCATAAAGATACTAAAGTATTCAGGAAGAACTGAAAATAAGTGTTTTATAATAAAACACTTTCTACACCATGGAGAAAACCTTAGGGTAGACAGCCACGAAGGGTCTGTAAGTCCAATCGCTTCCTGATACCAGTGCCTTTTTCTAGGATGGTTACTTGGCTTCATAACTCATCTGTCCTGTGGTAAAATAAGATTCCGAGTTAACTTGATCATATTTAGCAACCACGGGGACTCTAATGAAGTAGAAAGAAAAAGTAACACATTATTGTTTCAGTGTCACTTTTACTGGTATTGTTATTCTTTAAAAATATACCCAGCCCTTGTCACTCTTGTCATCTTATTTACAAAAGTTCTCCCCAGGACTCTGCAGTCATCACTTGCCTCTCCTGAAGCCCCACTGGGGTGACAAGGAGGGTGGCGGCATCTCCCTCCATCCTGTTGTCAGAGCCCATTTCAAAGACCGGCGTCTGAGGCTCGGTGTCCATGTCCATCAGGTCCTCCTGAGCGTCCGTCCACTCTGACAGGGTGAAGGAAGGCTGGCGGCTCACAGACTGACGCCTGTCACCAATGTCCCGCGAAACTGTTCCAAACAACCCAAAGCCAGTGCCAGTGCCATAACACCATTTACGCACCATGTGAATGACCTGGGGAGAGGTAAGTGGGAGAAAGATAAGCCAATACAGTAACTAGCCAATTTGAATAATGATAACTTAAGGATATAGCCATCTACTTTCTTTCAAAGACTGTCACGTTACTTAATGGTAAAATACTATGATTGAACATCCACCTAAACCCAACAAACATGGAGAAATTGCAAATGTTTAGATGTTTTTTGATGGTCAGTTTTTACCATTATGACACAGATGGCCACGCCGATGCCTGCAGTTCCATTGACAATCCAGTTGTGCTCTTTGGTGTTTACCACCTCCCTCATCAACACCATGGTCTAGGCAGTGCAGAGAGAGAGAGGGAGAAAATACTATATTCAATATATTATTATGACTTTTTAAAGTTTCTTTCCAAAACAATCAGCTCTAGAGGTCATATCCTGTAATGACACTTACATTCATTCCAAAAATCGGGTCGCAGGGTAGCATGAAGCCAAGGTAGAAGTCGATGATATGCAGGGCTTTGTAAATGGAAGAGAGAGGTCCGTTTCCTTCCATCACGAAAAACACCCAGTACCCCTGGGAGGAGAGAGGGAGGGAGGGAAGGGAGATTGTCACTGTGAACTCTTCAGTCATTCATGCACTGGTAATCAGGCACATTGTGGCTGCTCTCAGGCGAAAAGAGAAACTGAGAAATAAGGAAGATGGCCTATTACACAGGCATAAAAATATGTATATAGACCACATGCGGTCTGGTGTCATAATCAAGTTCACGTTCACAAGGCTCTTTTTTTTTTGGCCTTTGGTAATGTTGATCCGGCCCTTTCTTTCAGATAAAGTAAGTCAACAGAGACAAAAATAAGAATATCAAAGAGGTGTCTAATTCTAGCCCAATAATGTTTCCATAATAAAGTGCACTGGCACTGCACTTTAGAGAATGTGACAAAGTGATAAGAACATCTATGTGAAAAAATAAGGGTCAAGTCGAGAGAGTATACATTTTTCTAAAGGGTGGTATGCATTGCTAATGATGCTACTGGATTCTTCATACTGGTCTATCCTGAAAACCAAAGTTATTACAGGAAGGCTCAACCCTAACCTATTTTGAATAAGACATTTAAGTAAAAACTAAATAAGATATTTTTTCGATTTGATTGTATGCACTTTTACTTTACTCACATACCGTGACCTGGGAGACGACAAACAGTGCAGCCCAGCAGTAGATCTCAATCGCCAGCGTGAACACCTTGTGCATAATCACTTCCTCTTCCTGAGGGCTTTGGTCCCCTGCGAGTCCATCTTTGCAGTCTTTCAGCTCGTCTTTTTTACGGGCTCCATCGCCTTTTTGATCAGTTTTAGTGGGCTCATCCAGCCAGACAGGGTCCTCTTCTGGCCTCAGGAAGATGGAGTCCTCGGTGTGGGAACGGGTGGAGCTGCTCAGCCGGCGGGTCATGATCCTCCTGTTGAATAACGTTATTTGATATGTCATTCCTTGGTGATCATAAGGCTTTTTCAGCTGGATTCTGACTCTGTTTCTGGGTTTTTATTGTGAGTTTTGCCATGTACAGAATGCTACTGAGAGACGGCGTGTGAGAATGTCCAAAACACTGTTAAAATGAAAAACAGTGTTTGCTTTAGTTGCTGCTTTAACACCTTATAACACAAAAAGGCCAATGTGGGTAGTGTTGCTTTATGGTTTTACACTGTTTTGAAGACCTTCATATGGTGGTAGACCATATTACACCCTGCGTGAAACAAAATTGAACACACGGACAATTTCTCAAAATAAAGTTATTTCTGTTAACGTGACAATTCAAATGTCTTGGTAGGCAAACACACTTTCTATAATGTTTTTAGTCTTTGTGGCTTTGCTTATAACACAAGGACACAGAAGTAAATTAAACAAAACTACATATTGATTTCTAGTTCAATTTTGTGCCAGCTGTGTTTGTCAGGTTGTGTGCGTTTGTCCGATTGTGTGTTTTTAAATGAGCGTGTATATGACAGAAAGAGTTCCGTTTATTCCACAGTCCTATTCAGATGTACAGCTAAGCAGCTTGGAGTGGCTCTCATCTCCGGATCCTCTTGTCTCCCTCAGATTGGACTCTATTGTGTGTGTGTGTATGTGTGAGTGTGTGTGTGTGTGCGTGTGTGTGTGTGTGTGTGTGTGTGTGTGTGTGTGTGTGTGTGTATGTGTGTGCGTGTGTGTGTGTGTGTGTGTGTGTGTGAGAGAGAGAGAGAGGCTCTATTGTGGAGAGATGAGTCAGGGGTAGCGTGTTTACAGCCCTGTCCGTCGCCTTAGCAACAGAGTGGCTCTCATCCCTCTCATCCGTCCTGAGCATTATCATCCACTGACAACACACACACACACACACACACACACACACACACACACACACACACACACACACACACACACACACACACACACACACACACACACACACACACACACACACACACACACACACACACACACACACACACTCTGTATCAGTCAGCAGTGTATTCAAAGCCCTTTTCCGCCCTGCTCTTTTGTCCTTCAACCATTAATAAAGGTGTTTTGTACATTTGGCTGATTACCGCCACGTGGTGTGTGTGCGGATGTGTGAATGCGGGGGCCAGTGAGAGTGGTGGTGGTGTAGTGTTTGTGCAAATATCACTTTTACTGAATGTGTTGCTGATGGCTAAATTGGTCATGAGTGAGTTTGGAACAACTTTTCATCAATGACTACCAACCAACAACAAAAATGACTGCAGTTGGTTTGTGGAATAAAAAACCCAGTAAAGCCTGTCACATGACTCACCTACTGTATGATAGATGGCAGGGAACTGGGGGAGGGAGTCAGATCACATGATCAAGTTAAATCCTGTATCCTGTGGCAACCAGCCGTTGTCAGCCATTGTGTGGAAGAGTCAAATCTGAAGGACAGAAGACAACCAACAGCCAAACATTACATTAAAAAAAAGAGGAAAAGAGAGATAAAAAAGAGTGACAGGACATAAAATTAGACATAATGTGAAAAACACACTTTTTCAGTGCAAAAACCCATAGATTTGGGTTTATGGAGAGCATACTGTACCAACAGAACAACTTGGAAATAAGACAACCCACTCAGTTTGTTGTGGGAAAACAGAAAACACGGGATCAAATAAGTCATTCAGATTCGGCTTTCCCTTCTATGTCACATGCAGGCTCATTAGAGTATTGCCACCAATGGCTTGTGAACTACCTTTGAAATTGTTCTTGCAAGCCAAGCAGACCGGCCTTTTATTCAAGAGGGTTGTAAAAAGAGACAGGTGCTAAAATGGCGCGTTTAAGACCAAGGGTGAAACAAATATATTCAGAAAGAGAGTTTGAGAACGATTTTGTGTTTTTTTTTTTTAAACATTAAAGCATGTAAACATTCAGTATGAACCAAAACATATAAGATTGAACCTAAACATATGCATGATATGCCCACTTTAAGCACATAAATGCGACATATACATATAAAGCACTCTTGTCAGCACCGAGTTGTGTTTTCATGAGCCGAGAATGGTAATGTTAGGTGACACAGTAAACTATCAATATTATCTTTCCCTCTCTTTCCCTCTCGTCCCCTCCCTACGATGCGGGGATGATTCGAGACGGGCTAAGCAGACACCCTCCCAAATACATTCAGATTGCTCCGGTCCAATCAGTATGCATGAAGTCGAGCCTTCTCTGCTCTCCTCTCCTCTCCCGCTCTCTCTCATCTCCCCTCCTCTCCTTCAGGGCCACTGGACCCTGTTGAACGAATGAGGTGAGCTCAGCGGAATATGAGACCAAACCAGTAGCAGGAGCTGTGTGTGTGTGTGTGTGTGTGTTCTATCTCTCTTTGCTTGCTGCGAAGGTGTTTTTGAAGTGATGACGCCAGCATGCCCGGCCTGTAGTCATAGCAACGTTTATACATTCAATGTACACACACATACGATGTACACACACACACACACACACACACACACACACACACACACACACACACACACACACACACACACACACACACACACACACACACACACACACACACACACACACACACACACACACACACACACACACACACACTATCACACACAGTTTGGGTTTCATAAGAGAAGCTGAGAGAGCTCCTTCTCTAAACAATGGATGGACAGGTGGATGAGGTGATGGAGGGATGAATGGGAGGAAAAGCAAATCTTTTTTATGTGAAGGTTGTCTGAGGCAATGACGCAGTGAGGTTGGCGTTTAGGTAACTGTGGCAACCAACATACTGTAACATTCACACACTTTGGCAAACACCCTGAATGAAAAATGAAAAACCAAACACATCTGCACTGGGAGAGCACTGACAACACATTCACGTTTGTCTAACATTTTTTGTCTCTCTTTGCTTTGATTCTTCGAGGCAAATATCTTTGTTTTGCCATCGCTCTCTGTTGCTGCTGAGTGCTTGCTCCTTCAATTGTTTGCTACAATTTACCAGAGTTGTACAAGGGGTTTTACAAATACAGAAATGTCTTTTGACCAAACTGAAACAAATAAAGAATGAAATCCTTTAAAATAAAGTTTTTAAAAGGTTAACTTTATCAAATAATTTCTCGCTTCCAGGAATTCTTGCAGAAATACATTTTATTTACAGAGGTGGAAGATAGCAAAATAAAAATAAATGCTTTAATTACATTTT
Source organism: Trematomus bernacchii (assembly GCF_902827165.1). Taxonomy (NCBI): domain Eukaryota; kingdom Metazoa; phylum Chordata; class Actinopteri; order Perciformes; family Nototheniidae; genus Trematomus; species Trematomus bernacchii. The sequence goes on along the minus strand of NW_022987714.1, from coordinate 9,793,618 downwards.
CTATGTAACATCCCTGTAGTACTGTGGCGTCTTCAATGATAAGCATGTATCTCAAATCGCCTAAAGTCACAGTTTTAGTGTTGGATTCGTGATGCAAAACCTCAAAGTGTTCATGGTCCAGATATCTTTTTCATTACTTTTTACTATTTTCTGCAAAGTTTCTCCACATTTTATCGAACATATTTTGTATCTTTTGAGACTTGGCTTGCAAAATAAGGTTTTGTGGGTTTAAAGAATGATGGTGGTTGTTATGAAAGAGATACAATGTTCCTGTTGATTGTTGGGGAGCTCAATCACAACACAAAAGAAAGTTGTTGTACGAAGCTGCATAGCTCAATAGTGTATTTAGGCAAAGACATTTGACTTATATAAAACTAATTTAACAGTCTGACACGGTATTCTAAGAGAAACATGTGCAATCATGTAATTAATGGAAAATAAGTCCAACCTGACAGCTGATTCAGCCTCATTCCCTACTGAAAGTATACTGTCTTTGGGTCCTACAAAGACCACCCCCTCATTCTTCAAATAGAGTATGTGTGTGTGTAGTGTTTCCATTGATCTGCGTCCATTCAGAGCACCCAACATCCAGCTGAGTCTGTACGGAGCCATACAGTAAACCCAAGCAGAACCACAGGGCCGGCTGCTGACAGCTGTGTAAAGCTCTTTCCCTGCAATCAGGGACAAGGGGAATTAATCTGGTGTTGTTTGTGTTTCTTTTAAGGACAGCTGGCTTGCGTTTTAATGGACATTCCGGAATCTGCCAGTGTATCTGTTCGGTCAAAAATGTTCAGGATGTGTTTCACTTTCCCCCCGAAGTTCCAGTAAAGGATCTCAGATACCGCATCTTTCTTGTTTCTAGGTGAATCAAAAGGTTGTCGACAGTGAAGTATTGAGTGTGTTGTTGAAGTGCTGAATGTGGCAGGGAGACGGTGTAAGAGGAAGCTATTACTGAAAGTGATGATGGGATGGTAACATGAGATAAAGTCACGAGGGCCAAGACCTGCCTCGTTAACCTTTCTCTGTCATACACACTCGCACGGATAAAATCTTGGTATGGATACACACATAAGCTCACAATGACCTTAGAACTAAATATCCAGCAAACCTGCAGCTGCCTCCTGTATAATCACAGAGACAGACAATCAATAATCTCTGTTGTTTACATACAGTCTTGCAGCAGCTCCAGGTGCATTTCAAAGAAAATATTCATTAACGCATGTATACACTTACAACTCAGCCTAAGCTATACTGTATGAATAATTGAAATGCTGCATAACGAATTGATTTATAGTTTGCTGGAGATATATTTGGATTTCCCGGTGACAAAGGGTTGTGTTATATGATTGCACTGCATCAAAACACCAGTGCAGGAATGGCATTCTCTGGCAGTCATTCATACTAAGACAAAACCTCATTCATATCACGTACATGGCTACGGTGAGCTAGAGCGACCACACAGTGCAGAGCAGGAAGGATTAGTAATGAATCACCCAGGGAGGTGGACTGTTGCATCTCTCGCTGGTAACTCCCACATTGTCACAGAGACATGATACAACACAGAGGAAATCAAGCTTTTAATAATAAAAGATGAGAAAGGGAAACACGCAGAATAGCACCAAAGAGCCAACCTGTTGGCAAATGATCAGTTTTAATCACAACAACAAAAAAAGGCACAGAGGCTACATCCCACATCCCTACCTTTTCACAGCCAGGAAAGCGCAGCAGCCATATGAACCGCGGGGGCTTTTGCTGAGGAATTGGTATTCACCTCATGTCGCACAGCCACAGAGGGGGAAGAAGGAGAGACAGAGGGAGAGACAGAGGAGAGGCTGGAACACTCGCTCACCCAGAGCCTTAAGACTGGTTAGGATAAGTCCTCTTACCTGGCTGAGCCCGTTTTCACATCGCCATCTGCCGCTCTGCTCCCTCTGCTCCCTCTGAGCCAAAGACCAGGAGCCAAACACCCAGAACCGCGCCAATCCCTTTACTGCTGCTCTGTCTGGGAGGAGAAGGAGTGTGTTTGCATGTAAGAGGGAGACAGACTGACAGTGAGAGGACGTGTGTGAAGGTAGGAGAGACAAAATGTGTGTGTGTATGTGTGTGAAAGAGAAATAGAGGAATAAAAGTCTGATGGGTTTGTCTTTTGTTTGTATCCAGGAGGAGAGAGAGAGATCCACAGGCGGCAGCTTCGTCTAGGTATATGCAGCAAGAGGCTGTACGGTAGCCTTGGCAACAGAGCCAGAATGAGGGAGGGAGCTGAAGAGCGAGAGCAAGAGAGAGAGAGAGACTGTGTGTGTGTGTTTATGTATGAATGACATTGTGGGCACATAAATCTGTTCACACTGTCACATAACGGGGACTCACCTCCAAAAGAGCGCAGATACATTTTAGGGTTTAATATTAAGTTTGCAGATATTTCGTTTTATAAATGTAAACAAATCCTATAAAAAAACTAAAGTATTTGAATTACAAGTAGGCATACTGTGTCACTAAAGCTTATTATATCTTATAAGACCTTGATTGTAAAACAATATTTAAAACATATGCACTGTTGTTTATTTTTGAGTCAATCCCACATGCACCGATCTGCAGCCGTAAGTAGGTACTCATTAGGGCTTAGAAAGAGTATTTATCCGCAGCTGAAAATAGTCCCGAACAAATACACTGTTTACTCCTGTTTGAGAAATGTTGGCTATAGTGTCCTGGAAAACATTTTTTTGACTCTTTTAAAAAAGAAAATAATACATTAGTCACTATTTATTTATTTTTTGTCGTCCCCATGCTCTCGCTGCTCATACTTCTCGTCCCTCTCGCTTCCTTACGCTTAACCCCACTCCCCCCCACCCCCCCTTCCCTCTTGCTCACTCTCTCCCTCCTTCCTTTCTTGCCATATGGTAGCCTTTTCGTCAGATCTCTGAACTGTGAGGCATTAAACAGATACTATAGGCAGGGCCGTCCCTTCCTACAGGAAGATCACGCAGACTGCGTGGGGCCTCACCTCGCGGAAGGGGCCTCATCTTGCGGAGGGAGCCATCTTGCGGAGGGAGCCTCAACTGAGCCTCAACTGAGCCGCAAATGCGGCGCACCTATGCGTTTATGCGGCGCAATTATGGCGCATTTCCACTGCAGCACGTAGCACGGTTTAATAGTGTGGCGCAGCACGGTTTCGCCGCTGCGAGGCTCCACTAGCACCCCAACCCCCCCGTCAACGCTCACGAAACAGAGGGCCTCAGCATCTAACTTTGCGTGGGGCCTCAAGTTGGCCAGGGACGGCCCTGACTCACAAATACTGGGAAACACAAACACAATATATATATATATATTATACATTAGTGTGGCGCGGCACGGTTTCGCCGCTGCGAGGCTCCACAAGCAACATTTTGGGAAACATCCTTTTCATGCTGAGAGGAGGATTGATACATCTGTATAAACCATCAACAGCCGCCGTTTAGCTCAGCTTAGTGGAGGAAAAAAGCTAGCCTGGCTCTACCCTAAAGTAACAAAATCAACACCAAGAATCTGACACAGTGTTGTTTAATGTGGACAGAGACACGCTAGCCGTTCCCCACTGTTACTGGTCATTAAAGGTCACCTATTATGCAAAATCCCCTTTTTCATGTCTTTTATACATAAACATCTGTTCCCTCTGTGTAAAGAGATTCTGAATGTTTCAAGAAAAAAGATTCGCTCTGATCAGATTTTGGACACTTTATGATGTCATAACGATGTTTTGGCTTTTGTAACCATTAGCCGATAACCAACCAAGGTAACTGCCGCCCTGCACCTTATCACCTGAATCTCCTCCTAGAGCACCATTGTGGGTTTTTTAACCAAATATCTCGCAGAGAGCGTGGGGAGTGGCACCTTATTTTCTTCTAAAGTAACAGACCCAGAATCAACTCTTTTGAAACAGGGCTCAAACCAAAGTGTTACCAACAGGATAATAGGGGACCTTTAAATGAAGATAAGCTAAACTAAGCTAAACTAAGCTAAACTGAGCTAAACTAAGTTAAGCTGAGCTAAGCTAAGCTAAGCTGAGTTAAACTGTTGCTGGTGCTAGCTTTGTATTAATTATACAGACACAGGGGCAAATGTCTTTAAAACTGTCAAACAATTCCTCTGAACAAGACTATAGGTTGGAACATTGCTAATAAAAGCGGGGGGCTCTGCTTCTAGTGTCCGGGTGCTTTTCCTTAATCATATGACACCATTCAATTCACGAACAAATATTTTTTAGGTTCAGTTGAATAACTCTCTTTTTTTTCTTTATTATTCAGGCCATCTTATTGGAGACAGCTTTCCTCTCTATTTCCCTTTGTTGTTCACTATTGATGACCCACTTCAGAGTCCTCTTTCCTCCCTTTCTATATATCTCTCCCACACACCCTCGCCTTTCCCCGCTCAAATCAACTAAATAAACTCGTCATCTTTCCTTTCTTATCTTCTCCTCCTCGTCCCCTTTTTAAAATGACCTCACCTCCACACATGCGCCTTACACACACGTGAGCGGAAGGTCACTGTCACACAGTGCAAACGGTGAGTTTGAAAGCATCGTCTAACCTAATTAATGACTCAGGAAAAGAGGCTGATATCCGGCGGCCTTGAGCTGTCTGGTTTTCTAGAAGCTACAGTAAAACATCAGACTGTTACATCACTTTCCCATTTTCCCTCACTGAGCAACACATTGACACTGCTTTACTCTGAAGACATTTGACTATAATGTGCTGCTTGAATTGGTAAGTTTCATTCGGAGAGGGCCTGAAAAATGTCACTTTGTGGGGGACATGGGTAAATAAGATATAGTATATAATACTGTATAAAGGTATAACAGCAAAAAAATTACCAACATAGTTTTTTTATCCAAAATATGAAAGATAATAATATTAAAGGTGCAAGATAAATATAGCACCCTCCAATGTTGAACAAAAATGCAAAATGTATAATAAAAAAAGGGCGACTTCTTGTTGGTTTTACAGTACACTACGGATAAACCTTTTGGTTGTCTCCTCATGTTAAATATATGCACCAAATTCCATACATGTACAAACAAAAGCATGGGTCGTGTTCTAGGTGCCACCGTTGAGCCATTTGCCACTCCCATGGATGAGACCACATGTGTCAAACTCAAGGCCCGGGGGCCAAATCAGGCCCTTGGTGGATTTAATTTCGGCCCGCAGGATAATTTTTAATTACTATTAGATCTGGCCCGCCGGCATATTGCACGCACACCTTCACTCAATCCTGAGGGTTTCCTCAGCTCAGAGCCTGACCCCAAACATTGATGAACTTGCACCCGAGATGAGATGCCAAGTATCTGGCTTGAACTAGCATCACAGAGCAGCAAACTGAGTTCACATGGATGTTTCCTTCTGCACTTTCTTTCTTGCGACAACAGGGCATGTTTGTTTTCTTTGAGGGAAATTGTTTTTTTGAAGCTGTTGTTGGCCTGTGGAAAAATGTACTCATACTGTAAGAAATGAAGCTGCAGATAGAGCCATAAGAAATGAATGCAACTGATTATTTAATGTTTAATGTTGTTTTTATAGGCAATAATTTAAGCTTTGTTAGTTCCAGGTTTAATATGTGCAACACGTTAATTTCAAAATTTCCGATTTTTTTATTTTGGCCCACTGTGTATTTGAGTTTAACACCCCAGATTTTACAAATATTATCCCGGTATTGGACATTTGTGCTAGGTTTAATTCATTATTGGAGCAAAGTTAGGCTTAACAATAATTCCTGCAATTTCAATAGGGGCATTAAACCTGACTTTGGATGCCCGATCCCTTATAATGAAATAAAACTCTCAGTGCAAATCTGTGATGCGGTGGAGGAGCAGCATTGCTCTGATAACAAATGGAGGCATCTAGTGGTCCTGATGGCTCACTGCTGGTGTCTTTAGGAACGACTCGTAGCCAGTGGACTCTGTTGTATTACTGTATGCCTCTGGAGTGTTTAGCCAAGTGATATTTAGTGTTATCTGTTTGTAACAGGCTAATTGGACTTCAAGCTTCCCTGTCTGTCACTAAAGCGATGCCAATCTCAGATTTGACTGTGATTCGTGCACATCCAGGTGAAGATGGCAGCTTTTATTCTGCCTATCTGGAGCCACAAAACAGAGTCTAACACAGACAGGATAATCTTGCTCCACATTTGCATCGAGGGAATAAGGGAGCACTTCATCTGATGACCGCAGGCGGCTGCAGTCAGCCTGTTTCCTGTAGACACAGCCTGATACTGCCAAGCGTTACATCTGGGGGTTAGCAGAAGTCACTGGAAAGCTAAAATAAAAATTGAGATGTATTCAGTTACATATTCAAGCTAAAAACACAAATCAGTTATCAAAATGAAAGGGAAAAGGGCCGTTCGTTGTCACTAATGCAAAGGTTACACTATAAACTGCACAAATATGTGTCTATTAAAGATAAACGCATCAAGAACCCTTAAAGTCTAAATGTACACATAAAGATCAAGTTATTGATCTGCTTCTGTACTAAGACAGAGGAATTGCTGTGTACAGTTTTATAACATCGGAGACTACAACCCCTCATGTGTTTCTAAGGTTGGGGCTGGGCCTTATGACATCAGAGTTGTATGAGAGTCATTGAGGGTCAACCAAGCTGATGCTATTCATTGAATTATAAATGTAGAACCTAGCATTTTTTGAGGAAATCTCGGCCTCTGTCTAATTCAAGACCTCCAACTTCATGGAAGTGAAATACTAAAGTGCAGAAGTGCCCCTTTAATATACAACTGACAAGTAGCCTACCTCCTGATTGACTGATGAATGATCCCTGATGAGTAGCAGCGGCCGGTTAATTTGTTGGAATTACCTTATTGTGGACACAAATAATATGTCATTTATATCAAGACATCTGCTTTTCACTAACTTATCATTATCTACAAACGTAGTCCTTGATTCTTAGTTATTGAGTCATTTTGGCTAATCATTATTGGGCTCGGTTTTTCCGGATTCACCATTTCTTGATAACTGCACTGGACTTTGTGTACTTTGTGAAAACATTTCCCCCTTAAAGTTAATCAAATCATTTTGGGCCTTTCACGGAACATTTTCTTTTTTAGGTTTTGCACGTTCGACAGTTAGTAATCAAAAACACCTCCTTGCAGTTCCTGTGCTATTATTTAAAATACTTTGACACGTCTTTGTCGCCTGAGGACCGTGAACTTGACTGTGGTGGAAAAAAGTTACTTACACAACTTAGACAATTTTTATTTACATAGTAGACTTTAAAACTAGTAAAAGGTTGATTTCGTGTGTAATGAAATAAGTCGATTATTAACATGGTCAGGAGGGGACAGTTTCAAATGTTGGATGAGGACTCCTTGTTTACTCCAATGTTCAAATGTAAACAACAAGCTCTGACAGGGAAGATGTAAACACACATGTTCATGGGTCATTGCAGCAATTACGACCATTTGCTCTACATAAACAAACAAATGAGAGACAGTAATGCAGATGGAGAGATAGAGACATGAGTTACAGTGGGCATATGGGCTCTAATAGTTGCAGTGAGCATTTTTTCTACAATAATTAAAGCTTTCCTTAAATGTAAACCAAATTTAAAGGGAAACATCCCTTGCACGCCATTTGCTCTGACCTATGAGTGTGATCTATGCTTCTGTTTGTATACTTTGTAGTTCAAAAGAGGAGTATGTTTAGTTTGCGAGATTGAGAAGAAAGAGAGAGGGACATTTGTTGGTGGGGGAAGTACAGATGCATCAGAAAGAGGAAGGGTAAAGCTAAACAGACAATACAGCCTTGTCTGATTAACTCAAGTTCCCTTCATTGTGCCACCTATCACGTTACAAATGTGTGACTTTTAACTACATCTGAATTTCCACAATTCTTCTGTATAAAGCAATTATGTTTTAGTAGCCTATATTGAATTGAATGTTTATGTCAGTTTGAGCAATTGGGAGTAAGTTGGATCTTTAAACCACTGAATCTTGACTATTGACAAAAAAAACAATGTTTCAACTGTTTAGTACCTAGATAACTTACAATTCAACCGATCCATTTAGCGCTAGCCATTATAACTCTTCATCCGTTACTTTTAGCTCACTATTACTCTCCAGGAATTAGCCTGCATTTAGCCAACTATTCCAACCATGTATCTATTTCTTTAGGCTTTCTATTTCAACCTTTTATCATTTTCTTCTTGTTAGCAGTTTAAACTATTAGTGTACAGTGTAACAGTGAATCCATTCTTTTTAGCTATCTTTTCTAACATCTTTCTGAATATTGCTGTTTATGCATTACCTTTAGCTAACTGCTTAGAATGCTATGCTAGCTTTCCAACTTGTTTTTATATGCTCTCAATCCTCTTGTTTATATTTGTTTTATTAATGCTTTACAATTTTTCTACATATCCCATGACAACTGCATAAATACCCTGTGGGATAAAAGTTCATGGTTGAGAATCACTGCTGATAATATGATTAACTGTGTTAATGTCTTGGCTGTAATGTATATGTGTTGCTATATAGGTCTGAACTTCACATGCTTTTGGCCTGTATACAGTGAGTACAAAATAGAGCCCTGTTATTTAAACCATGAATAGGATTCTGCACACAGCAGTTCAGTTTCCACGGAAGCTGTCCCACAACTCCCCATAAAACTCCCAGTAACACAGTCTGTCCAAACGGGTCATGACCTCTTGATTAAAATACAACCAGAGTCCAGCTCCTTCCTTGATTATAACTTAAAGCCAGTCAGGGGTGAAAGTAAGGTTTTAGCTTATTAAGTTAGGTTTGGCAATAGTTGGCAATGCAGTGAATATATTAAGTTTACAAGGAAGAGAAGAAGGGAAATTCTTGATAGGCTCTTTGGCCTTCTCTCCTTCGATATAGTGCTGCCTCTACAAAACTGTTACTTACTGTCGTTGGGTGTTTTCCTTGGAACTCTGCAATAAAAACAATCTCAATTGGCAGTAGATTGTATGAGCAATCTTCAAAACACGCAAAATCTTTCTTTCATTATTCCAGGAAGTTTCAGGCACAGATAGCTGGGAATAAAGGTGGGGTTCACTTGGAGTTGAACCATTCTAAAACATCCGTAAAGAATTAGGCCCGAAAACATTTAATGACTCAAAAAGGAAAAGTAACTTTCAGATGCACTGAGTGATGCCTTGAATTGCCTTTTTCTCCTGTATGTACTGAAAAGGTTGTTGGGTCATCAAATGGTGATTTATGTGAAAGATATGGCCTCAGAGATTTGTATGTGCAAGCATTATGTCCTTTTAAATCCCAAACAACCAGCAATCACTTTTACTTAACATACACATTCTTTAACTGGAACATTTCTTTATCTCTCATAAACACCTCCAGTTTGTGGCTGACAGCCAATGTATATAACCATTTTGGCTTAATTAGGAAATTCCTCTATTGTCTTCATTATTTGGACTGGAGCTAGAAATATTACTCTGATAAAATGTGAAATCAAAACATTCAGGCAATCACAATGTAGACACCTTCAGCAGCAGTCATATTTTCTTTTCACTCCTTGCTTCTCTTATGTTTGTTCTTTGATTACACTGGGAGTTAACATGGTTTACAGTGTCACTGTGAGACCAAGCAGTAAGGCAACAGGACACAGGAGTTGTTTAAATAAACTGGGTTTTTTATTTACCCAAATATCCAAAGAAAACATTATAAACCAATAATCTCTAAAAATTAGGCCTATAAAAGAGTTCAACAGAAAATAAACATGACATTTTGACAGAACTCAACAAACTGACCTGCTACAATGACAACCAAGGAACCTATACAGTGGCTTGGCAAAACCAAGTTGAACCAAGTGGTAATTAAGATTAACAGAATACAAAAAGGGCACTGACAAAACCCAAATCCCCTCTTTGACATGGAAGCAGGTGGTTTGTCCCAATCTGTCCCAATTGGCTGCTTGCAATATTTATGAGTCCTCAGCGCTCAGCCACACCTTTTGCTGAACCAGGAAGTAACCTCCCCCAACGGCCACGGTAACTCAAAGAATATAAAGTAATTAATACAAACAAATACTTGTGTTAGCTGTGCTAACGTTTTGTAAATAAACTAAGTAATGTCAAATTACAAGCAAATAAGGAGTTTACCATCTAAATCAAATGTCTGGTAATAATAATTGCCATGTTTTGAGTGATTCTACAATTTAGGGTACATTCCATGTCCATTGATGTCCATTGATGATAATTATAATTATTCTAACTATTTTCTTCAAAAATATCATATTTTGCCTATTATTGGAAAGCATGTTATAATATCACACAAACATTATGTGCATCCTATGCTTTATTTAGCTTGAAATGTGTCATGATGTTCTTAAATTGTCAGTTTTTGCTATGTCCGTTTTTCAGTTGAGGGTGTCTTGGTTTCAAAATAATGAATAAAAACCATTAAAGTAAATAAAAAAAATGATTCATTCATTTCAAAAGTCTAAATACTAAAGAATAATAACATATTTTTAATTGATTTCATCGTTTAAATAATTTAAATATCTTAATATATGAATGTCCGCAAAAGTTCTGTCAACTATGTTACTAACAGAACTCCCTCCTTTAACTAAAAAATGGTTTGTCCCAATACCATGTCACCAGCATCACATGATGCCATGTTCCTCTTTGGCAGACATTTTGAACACACTGTGGTGATTGTCCTCTAACTTTTTACAATATGTTATGTATAATAGCACATTGTCAATGAGTATATGAATTGACCATCAACAATGTTACGTACATTGTTATGGTTTACAATTGTTTAATGATTTTAATTCAATTATATGTTCAAATGTGATGTTAACCTGTTCAAGAAAATGACATGTGATCATCCAGGCAAGGCCTACCATTGAAATGATGGGTCAAAATAGGGAAATTGTCAACTAGGTTACCTGTCAACTGAGTTACCCAGTACTGTAATAACTGTAGTAACTTAGTTGACAGGTAACCTAGTTGACAATTTGTATGACATGTCGACGTCATTACACATCATTATCAATGGAATTTTGCACTTCTGCCTTGAAATGAACATAGTGCTGATGGTTAATAATGTGTCCAGTCAACTATGTTATTTGCGTCAAATGTTTGACTTTCATTGTCAACTATGTTGCACCTCATTTTTTCAAATTTAAATATCTAAAATAGTGCTTCTGATATCCTTTATAGTATAATGTATATCTACACAGGTTGGAGTTTTACATGACATCTCTTAAAACTATCAAAATGACCTGTATGGTAGTTTTATAATACAAAATATCCCTAAACTTAATGACAGTGCTGAACATATCACATGAAAAAACAAAACTTTAATACAATTATTTTTTAAACTTTAAAATATCTTTGGATATATGGTAGAATAGACTCAAGAGTCAAGAGCCTTTCAAATTTGATTTTACTTGAAGTGCAGGACTTAATCAAATGATTGTAATGACATCAAGTTTGTCCGTAACATAGTTGACAAACTGAGTAGTGAAAACATCCTTTCCCTTAAAATAAAAAAATAAATAAAAATGTTTAAGCTTTGCAACTAGTGGATATGTTACACTGAGGAATATACTAACTTGAACCACTGATTGTTCTATTGAGAAAGAACACTTTCTTTGTACTGTTTTGTTGATGTGAAATGCACCCTAAATTATAGAATCAGTCTTTTACTGCATCTGAACTGAAGCAAAACTACTGAAGGTGAGGGTGCAGTGTAATTGTTTTACCCTGTTTGGCTGTGGTCATCACACTGTGACACCGTCACATACAATGTAGCTGGCTGTTCTATTTATAAATTATATGAAAACAAAATTTACATAAACAACAGGACCTTGTTTGTTGAAGTAAATGTGTATGATTTCCATAGTCTCTTTCAAAGTATTTCAACGTCACGTATGGGAGCTTTCACTCATTGTTTGTTTGCATTATGTGAGTTAATTGCACTTTTTCTTTTGTGTCTCTGTTTGCTTCACACATTTATTTACCAACTACAGTAAACATGCAAATGTTATAGCTTGATAGCTGTTTTACCACTGAACGCTAAAGGGATAGTACAACTGTTTGGTGAATACAGTAGGCCTACACCTATTTTCCTGCTTGCCAACCAGCTGTTGATTTGAGCTTTGTCAATCTTCTCAACCAACTCTAGGCAATAAAGCAAATTGGTATATTTCCCAAAATGTCAAACTTATAAAACTTTTAAAATAGATAACTAATCTTAGCTTACTCTTTAACCATGCTACAGTTTTGCTCCATAGCAATGTCAACCACTTTGGTCCAGATTGATGTGAGGTGCATTTTTAACAAGATATTTAAGGGTCAAATGTTAGCATGATATAGTATAATAGTGAAGGTGCAAAATGTAATAACCTACAAGCTTAAAATCAACATGTAAGCATTTACAAGGAACAAATAGTATTTAATTAATTGTATAAAGACTAAAGGCAGGTAATTCACCAATCCATGCACGAATAAGTGTTGTTTTATGTCTGTAATGCTAAATTAATTATTGGAACTGTATGGGAAGTAATGCAATTTCATGCATGTGCAATAGTTCAGAAATAAATCATTTAATAAATGACAATGACAAAAAACGAGCAGGAGAAAGAGAGGAAATAATTGAGGGGATGGATTTAACAGTGGATAAAATGCCACCAGGATGAGTGGAGTTCTCTGATGGGACTTTTACAAATGACACTCTCCAATATTTGGATTACAGTATTGACATTTTGTCAATGAGTACAGTGGGAGTATGTATCTGTGGAGCTTCATGTAGTGAAATTGAGAGCATACCACTTAAATATATTACTGAAATGTGAATCATAGATAACTAGTAAATGTTGTACATAAAGTTATTTCACAAAATCTTGCTAAACTAATTCTGCCTCTCCAGTGAAAGGAGGAAACGTTTATAAATGACATGTCTTGTCATCCAGTTTAACATACTGAATATGCTTTGTGGCTCAAAATGGAGACAAAATAAAAAGGGCAGTGGTGTAAAGGGAAGTTGTGAAGAACATTTTACAGCTACAATAGATATTGAAATAGCCTTGTGCACTTTTAAAGAACACCGGTGTTCTTTACGGTACAAACACACCCACTTCCACAACAAGGCCAGTATTTAACAGTTATCTTCTTGATGTTGACCATGCAAAAACAAAAGATATCAATTTGGAGACCTTCATCAGTACTTTTCCTTTTATGAAGTACACTTTATACCTATGTCTTTAGTTGTGTGTGAATTTTGAAGCTAGCCTTAGCGTTTGTGGTACTTAAATCAATACAGATTGCTAAATACACCCTATGGTACTTAATGGAAAAAAACATGTTTAACTTACATTTGAGTAGTCATGTGTTTACCGGAGGAATCACAACTGCTGCTGATTTCTCTCTATGGAGCCAAGATGGTGACAATAACAAATGAGAAGTGTCCAGAATCAAACTCTCAACTTCTATACTGTTTTAGGTACACACTACTTAGTTACGCACAGTGGACATCATATTGGCATACAGTAATTGTCAGTGTAAGAGCACTGCAGAAGAACTCACATTTAGACAGAATCAGACACAGTTGACATTGTAATCAGGGGGGCAAAAAGCAGAGGTGGGAAATAACTAAGTACATTTACTCAAGTACTGTGCTTAAGTACAATTTTGATATACTTGTACTTTAAATAAGTATTTCCATGTTATGCTACTTTGTGCTTCTACTAAATTGTGTACTTTTACACTTAAAAAATATTTTAGTTACACCTGGAGTAAAATTCACAAGCTACCCTGCAGCATACAAAGTAATAAAAATTAGCTGCACCTTTACCAGCTTTTATAACACTTTAAGTACTTTTGGTACATTAAGTATATTTAGATGCACTGTAAAATATTACCATGATTTCACAATATTTAGCTGTAATATTTTACAATAAATTACTGTTTTACCACTTTACAGTCTTTACCTGTAATGTTCACAATATAATACTGTAATTTTGAATTTCACAGGGAAATCAATGCAGGCACAGTTAATTACTGTGAATGTACAGGATAAATTATTACCAGGATTTCACAACATGTTACTGTATTATTTCATAGTAAAATACTGTATTCAAACCATCCTCTGTGATAACACAACAAATTAAGTGATTTTCTTGCTTTTATCGCTCTTGCTTGGCTTTAAATACTAATTTCTTTCTTTGGTACAGGTTTTACTTCAATTGAAAGGGGCACAGCTGCATGTGCTTTAAAATAAACGATGCAACATATAAATCTATGTAAATTGAAATTGTTGTCTTGGCTTATTGTTTTCAGGTGCTTCCTGGGCATTAATCCTGAGACGGGCTCGAAAGCCAAAAAGAGGCATGGCAATTTAAACCCCCATGTCAGCACATTCTTCAGAAAAATGGTTGACTTCGAGTGGATGTCTGTGTAGACATGTGTTACGTGCTGCCCTTCTTGTTTTATTTTCTGTCTCCCTACTGCGCAGGTGCACCTGAGGCCTGTACTACGAAGCCGGATTTTCGCTTAGCCGGCTGACTTCAGGGAAAACTCGGGCTTTCCGGTCCTACGACGCTGGTTCTCTTTTTAGCGGGCTAGATCTCCATGGTAACTTATGCTGAGCGGCTAACCTCCTTGGGAGGAGGTTAGGTTGCAGGCTAAGAGATCAACTCAGTGAAAGCACCGCCTGCTGACCAATCAGAGCTCCGTGTGCGGAGTTTAAAGCGATCAATTCATATTACAGGATAGAGGAAATACAGAAAAACTGCCGTTGCAGGAAAGACGGCCGGCAAAAATCAACTGACTGTGTGAACGTGAAAATGAATAGAATATCCCCTCCCATCTTCAGAGCAATCTGACTATTATAACATTAGCGTTAAGAAAGCTTACTTAAATATCTGCCACAACATAAGTAACCGGATCAGAGTAAGATTAAGTACAGTCCGCGGCACTGTGAGTGCAGACGTCGATGTGTCCCATTATCATTCATATCATATCACATCATAATGTATCATATATTTCCTTATTTGAGTCAGCTTCTTGAGCCGTATCTGGCCGTGCAACACTTACAGTGTCACATACTGTATGCAGAAGTATTATTTTAAGCAACACATTAAGTTGACGAAACACTCAGATCCACTCGTGTCTTCGACGGGGCAGTGATATCATAAACCTGTTAATGTACGCATTCAAACGCTTTTTCTTTTACCAGCTGTATTCACCTTGCAGGTGCAGCTATGTGGCTTTTATCCTGGATAAAGTGTTTAAGTCATGGATGTTTAAAGTTTAACTTCTTTATATTTGACTAATATTAAAGTTCACTTTTCATTCAGGAAGTATGACGCTGCGCTGTCAGTACGCTTGTCCATGTTTGAGATTGGTCAAATGCTCCAAATACCACCCCTTTCATGTGAACGCGCACCTAACTAGATAGGACACGGCTGGCTTGAGCGATCCACTTGATAACCAGCGTCGTAGTACAGTTTAGCGAGAGCGCGTATGTTTTGGATTGGGCCAACCGGCTAACTCAAACATATCCAGGTTAGGAAAATCCGGCTTCGTAGTACAGGCCTCTGGTCTGCCCCTGGCTCCGCCTCTGCCCAGGTGTTCCTAATTCCACTCAGCCGTGTATATATAAAGAGAAGCTGGAGGAGAAGGAGGTCTCGTCTATCCTAACGCCGGGAGACACTCTCCATACCTCTTTGCCATTTTGAGCTGTAGGCCATATTTTTGCAAATGTGTTTATGTTTAGCCTGGAGGACCTGGTAGTCCAGTTTTCGCGTCTTTATTTTGTTTCCCATATGGTTTATAATTGATTTCTGGTTAGGGGGGGGAGCTCTGGGTCCTACGGTCCGTGGTGTGGCTGGCTCGGGTTCCCTCCTTCTGTTTGTTCCATTTGGCCAGTCCTCCAGACCTCTTTTTGTTTCCCGTTTTGCTTGTGTGAGCAAACGGCTGATTATCAATAAATGCTCGTTACCAAGTACTGGTTTTTGCATGTATTCTTTCATGTTGCGGGTCTCAGCACGAGCCACTACCGCAGAGGAGAGGTTGGGGCCGTAACAACATGTCCAAGACACTGTGAAATGTACTTTGCACTTCAATGGAGTAATAAAAAGTTAAAATGGGCATTTTCTTTTTCTTTGTTTTTCTTTGTTGATTGAGCTGATTGAATTGTGTAGTTATGGTAAAATCCCAGTTAACTAGTCAAATTTCGTATTATTTACATTTTTATATTTACAGTAAATTACTGGCTACTGTGTTGCATTACTTCTACAGTAAAAGTGTGAAAATACAGGTAATTACTGTAATTTATGTACAGCAAGGTACCATAATACCACAGCTCTGTACTGCTATATCACAGTAATTCCATGGGCATGGCAACTGTAAAGTCACAGTATGTAGTTGTACTTTTATTCTAATTTACTGTAAAATATCTACAGAAAATTGCTGTGAAATATTTACAGTAAATTACTGTGAAATATTTACAGTAAATTACTGTGTAATCCATGCAACTAGTAGCCAGTAATTTACTGTAGTTTTACAGTCAACATTTTTACAGTGTGCTAATACTTATTGATAACATCTTGATTGCAGGACTTTTACTTGTAACAGAGTATTCCTACACTCTGGTACTTTTACTCAAGTACAAGATCTGAGTACTTCTTCCACCTCCATGTTGTTGCATTATAATTCACATGCAGATGACATAACATTCCTAACATTTCTGCATACTGAGGATATGGCAGGACACAAACATTTGACAAACACGGAAAAAACATATGCTGTATACAGTATGGTAAAGACAGCACAGACAAACATGCTGCGAGAATCCCTAGGGCTTACATCATTTCTTGGGAATGGTATAGGTCACGATGACCAGTTCATATCATCTCCATCTCCATTTGCCATCATCAGCAGGCCTCTTGCAGCATCCGTTATGAAACTGCCTGTCACAAAGCAGTGGCAGCTTCGGCATCAAGTGTACTATTTAAAGGTCAAATCCCCCACTCTGCACAGCACATCTTTAGCGTTGCAAAACAAGTATTTAACCTGTTAAGGCTGAGCCTGTTTTTCAGGTTACAGGCTCGAAAATGACATTCCCAGAACAAATGATTGATAAAATATGGCTTGATTCACGGTTCACGTTTTAGTTGTACAGTAAGACCTTCTTGTAAACACAATACAACACCAATTTGGGGTTCAATTTCCAAGGACACAACATGTGAACAGGAGCACCTGTTTCCACTGTTAGCAGGCCATTAAATGGGGCCTTTCTTAGGAGCAAGTTTGCTCCATCTGAAACACCAGAGTGGGAATGAACTGATATGGGCCATTTAATGGACTGATATCATTTGAAGTGGGTAGCTGAAAGCTGATACAGGTAGAGCTGGTTGGCTTCTAATCACAAGGTTGGTGGTTTGATTCCCAGGTCCTCCATACAGTATTTATTTTCCAATTCATGTGTAATGGTGAATCAGAAATACTTAAATAATAATAATTGGTTTTCTGAACCATGATTGAAGATTTAAAGCTTTGAACATGATTTAAACACTGGAGATGAAGGAAACATAATAATAACAGTCCTATACTTTTAATTACTTACGTATACTCGATCAGAGTTTTGTTTTTCAGATATTAATGTTTAGTCATATTTCTTTAAATGTATACTTTTTTATCTACATAGTGTGTCACAAGGTGGATTGTCTGCTGTTTTTACATGACTAGCCATGCACAAGAGCTGTCTGTTTCCTGAACAACGCTCTGTTACAAAACTGATAAAAAACGCTCTATAAATAAACTTTGCATGACTAGCCTGTATTATGCACACTTCCATATTAAATAGAGGAAGTTTAGAAACATGACACTACAGGTTAAAATTCACCCTTCTAAAACACTGGACTACACAAGATATAGCAATTACAGATGAGCAACTAAATTAAAGTATAGTTGTGAAAGACTTGTCATCTAAGGCTGCTGTTCTTATTAACTGCTAAATATAAAGGCTTTGTAAACAAGTGTTATCACTTATAATTTCTGATTAAACGTCGACAGTTTCCTGAAAGTTCATTTACTTTAATTGTAAAAGTAAAAAAGAGTGTTGGGGAAGTAACTTTAAAACTGTGATCAATTACTCATTGCGTATTATTCTTTTGAAGAGTAATTACATTTATTTTAGCAAAACTAAGTAGTAGTTTGGATAGTAGCTTACCAGTGGATAAAGTTAGCTAACCAATTACGAACATAAACGGCAACTTTTAAGATGCAGTCAGACACATTTCAAATTTCAGAAAGTTTATCAAGCAAAAATGCAAAACTTGCTCTGGTTGCCGGTTGTTTTATCATTTTAAATGTAATATATTTGGGGTTTAGATTGTTAATAACTCCCATTAGACACCACCTTGTGTTCTTGAAATTTGTGACAATCATCTCCTTTTATTTAAACATTTGATAAACAAATAACAATTTTCCTAACGTTCAAATAACTGGTTTGTTATGCTCAGCGAATATCCCCCTATAGATTTACAGATGTTTATCTTGATTGTGAATGGCAAAGCTCGAGGTCTGTTTACCATGCTCCAAAGCCCATGATGCCCCTGCTTATGTAAAGTCAGTGGCCACACTTGTTTGTAACTAAAGAAAGTTTCCAAAAAAACATTTGTCTTGGCAGCTCTGCTTTGTGTGGCATTAATAAAGGGAACCCTCGGATGCATTCCTCCACCCTGCCTGGCCAAAAATGGCAAGAATGCGGGGTGACTCTTTCTCATCTCTGCATGACCGGGCAGCCCTTCAGCTCGGGCTGTGGGATCTGTGACACATCGGCGGAGATACAGTGGCACACTTCACCAAAACTTCCCGGAGTGACGCGCACTGGCCGCCGCTCCTCCCCGTTAACAGCGAGAAGAGAAAGTTCCTTCTTCTGACTTTTAATTCTCCTGATGTTGCGATAGTTTGACGGAGAGAGTTTTTTCAAGCGATACAGACAGTTTGGACATGAAAGCCCTAAACTTCTAGAAAAGTTTCTTGAAAGTTTTTCCCCCCAAAGCTGCGGCATCATGAAGCCATTGCTGCGCTCCTCCAGCGACTTTCTTTGGATTCTGTTTTTCTTCTGCGCTCTCCCCAAGGTAAGAAGAAGGCTTTCATTCATTTACATTTTGCTCAGAATTGAACCAGGTGGTGTTGTTTTGTTCTTGACAACGGGGAGCTTTGTTTGCATGATGAAGGTCAGTTTTTATCACACAGGTGAGACTGCACCTGTTGCGCAGGTAGCTGCTGTGCTGTGAGGAGATTTAATTCTCTAGTCATCAGTTCGTGGAAACAAAAGTTCAGGAATAATAAAACAATTTCTTCTTAAGAAGCATATGTCATGGCTTACTATAAGGAGAAGAATGGTCCTTTGAGAGTTTTAATTGGATTCAAATGTATGTCAGCAAGTAATTCATATCGACCTTCACATGGAGAGTTTTAACAATGGAGTGGTTATTTATTAGAAGGACCAAAGAGCATTATTAAGTCTTACAATGTTGGATACTTGTGGAAATATATGCATTTTTCAGCGCTATTTTGTCAGGATTAAGTTGAGCACTCTAATGAGATGCTTTGAATTGGGAGTCTTTGTTTTGGTCAGTTATTTATTCAGGATTGCACATGTCAGCACATTTGAACAAAGCTTACATAACAGTACGTTTGAGGCATTAAGCAGACCCACCTGTCCTTGTCCCACTGGTCTTTCTGGAGAGAGAGAGAGGGAGAGAAAGGGTGAGAGAGTTTGAGAATGGCATGTGAGGATGTGTGCGGCCAACACAAAGGGGTCAGGAATGGAATGAGGTGCAGCTCATTGTCCATGTCACTCCTGCATCTCACACTAACTCACCAGTTAATTAATAGGTACTACTGTACATTGTGATGGAGTCCACTACAAACAGAAAGGTGTGCCATCTCAATTTGAAAACTGAATTTGGCTTCATGAATATTTGAATAATTACAAGATCTGTTACATTTAGAAAAGTTCATATACAAGGTCATTCTAATAATTTGTGGTTAGGCCTAGTGCTTTCATGTCATTTCATACCACAAATGAGTAAAACGTACAATATTAGCCTAAAAAATGATGTGGAGTTGAAGTATACCGTAACCTCAAATTGAAATACTCAAGTAAAGTACAAGTATGTCAAATGTTGTTACTTTCCACCTCTAACTTTCACTTTACCACTATCAATCCTATTGCAGTCAATATCCCCTAAATAACATCAGTATTGACACCACCATCAATTTGGGGTGTAGCATGGTGCAAGCTCTTTTAAAAATATTCAAGAAAGATTTTCTAGAGCATTACCAATTTTTACTTTCCTCACTAGAAAAAAGACCAAAGCACTTTTTGCTGAAGAAATACTTAGAGCCTATGCAGTCTGCCTGTCCTCTCTCTAAAGAGGAAGTGGTGCTACAGGTTTACACCGCAACACCTCTAAATGAGGAGGTTAGGGTGGATATATGCATAAAATGCTAAATGTGTGACTTGCACACCAGCATAGACCATGCTTCGAGGTTACTATTTTTACCAATGTTCATGGCTTCCCTTAACGATGTTCAACACATTTGCCACACCCTAACACAACTTCACTATGAGGGCTTCATATAAGAAAGCAATTGGCGCTGACAATCCACCTATTTACCTTTCACTGCTGTTGATGTACTAGTTATAGCTTTTAATGTCTTTACATTATTCAATGAAGCTTATTCATTTCTATACAAACTGTGAGGTTGACTTTCAGAAAAAGATTATATCTAAATACACACATACATTTTATAACTTATGCCCGTATAATTAAGAAATGAAATCAATGAAATCTAACTCTCAGTTACATACAATGTTATTATCTATTTGTCATTGCATTAAAACTGACACCGTTAATATTTAGTTCCCTTTCAGTAGGGATTTAAATTTGAGTATGATCCTATTCAAAGTATTGAAACAGTTCTTGTTTATCAAGCAAAAGAGAAGTTTAAGTTCCCGAAAAAACTAGTAAGGATCCCTGTATCAAAACAAAAAATGTGTTATTGTTTCCTAAATGTAGTTATTTACTGTTTTACAGTGAAAGCCTAAATAATTGTTTATGTTTAAATGAGGAAGTAAAGATGCAATGGGATGTGGACTTAATCAACTTCTATGAAAAGTACACGCGCTAAGCAGAAATGAACAAAGGCTACACGGGTACACATGCAAATGTGAACTTTCCACTTCCACAAGATGGCTTTAACTGTGTGCTTTAGCAATCAAGAACATTTCTACTGTGTCTTATAACTACCCATTTTTTAGGGATTGCTAATAAATATTAGAAGAAGAATCCGTAAAACATCACAAGTCAAAGTTGGGCTCAGAAGTAATTTAGTTTAGACATACGGAAGTCAGGACTTTCTTGTTTAGAAACAAATCCTGCTGCTATTCCAACATCTAGTCTTATGATGAAATTAAAGATTACATGCCTGATCATATCACAGCTTTTGGACACTTAAAATCAGCCCTCAAGGATAATATATATAATTGTGGTCAGTTAGCTTCTAGTTACACAGGAAAAACAAATTTAACATTTAAACAGAGAGGCATTATGAGATAGCATCTTTCAGTTGTTGAGGATGATGGCCACTAAGAGTAACACAAAACCTAAGGTTCCGTGGGACAAAAACATATTGTTTTCTTTTATTTTTCTTTGTCAATTTCGCCCTTTCCTGCTACTTTTCACTGCCCTGCTATTTTCCATTCACTTCTTCATAGTTCTTTACATTTTTCCGAGGGTTCGTGAGCACTTACAGAAATTAGGAAGTGACTGTTGTGGTGGGGCGTTGTACCTTTGTGCCCATCTACGGTCATGGAAACTAGTCATTGAGGACGAGTTGCAGATCATGACTTAATTACTAAATATATACGTAATAGCTAAGCCATTTAGAGACAACAGCATATTTTTGCTTTAAAAAACGGTATAATGCATTTTGGTCATCATACAGGTCATTATATAATCTTGAAAATGCATCAGATGTGACATTTGGTTTGGAGACATAGTGGCTTAAAGAACAAAGGAAGTTATTGTAGAAAAAAGGGAAATACTTTGTTTCCCTGAAAGGACATTTTTGCATGCTGACATTTTCCACACTGAACAAGCTACTATTAATAATCCCCTTTTCCCTACTGTACGTCACAATCGCCACGTTATCTACCTGTTTAAAGTTAATATTTCTGGTCAAGTGTTCTGTTTTATTTACTTTGTATCTAGGTTTAAATTTCAGTTCCCCTTAAAAATAGAATTTTAGACTTTTACCTTATAAGTAAATGTTGGACTTTGATACTTGTCAACACCGTGATGACTGTCAGTTGTTTCTCATTATGCCAACTCTGTTCACCATGTCCAGATGTATACATGATGCTGAGACAAAAACAATTGTTTCTAGGTCCCAGCATCTATAATTTAACTTTAAAACACAACAATGTGTCTTTGGGTCCAAATAAGTCAGCATGCATCACATGTATTACTTTCCTGAAATGTGAAATAGTCTGAATTGTTTTCTTTCACAGTGGTGTTGTACAGTAGAATTTCAATCACTTGTTCAATTCCCCATTGATCACAGGAGTTTTCACTCAGTTGTAATTAGGAAAAGATATTATGGAATAACAGGAGGTCCTCAAGATCTCTGAAGAAAACGACAAACTTTTATTTATTGTACAAGGTAACATTTTTTAAAACCCCTGGGCAGAAGGACTAAGGGTATAGTGCCTACATTTTAATGCATATTATATGTATTGAAACTTAAATTCAGGATGTTAATTGTGTGTCAACATCACCATTTTTTCTAGTACGTTTAAATTAGTTACTGGTTGAAGTAATTTGTCAGATATATAACCACATATTAAATACTATTCAGTATTGTATTCTATATGAATGCAATGTCTCAATGGGAATCATCAAAGTTAGATATACAAGTGTTTTTTCACTAAATGAAAAAATATATATACAATAAACAAAATGTGTACTTAAATACACCAATCCTTTCAGTAGTAAAAATCTGTTTGATATACAAATATGCTAAAAATGTACTGTTTGTTGGCATAGTCTAAAGACATTGCGTGCAAAGTCAAAGCTTGACACATTAGTGATCCAGGAAAGGTAATAAACTTTGCATGATTATGGAACCTTTCTCTGTTCCAATGCACTGCATTGTTATACTGCAGTGTTTCTCCCTCTTTCTCTGTCTGTGGACTCCTGACAGCATGCAGAAGTGAGAGAACAGTGATGTTACTATCAGTCCAGACATCTTGGAACAAGGAAATGTGACGTTCTCTAACACTTACAAGAACTGGCCCGTCTGTGGCTTTGGACTGTGAAACACTTTCTTTCTGGCTAGCTGCTATTCTAATGCCTTACACTACTATAAAATGTGAGTGACGTGTGATTACTTCATTACTTCAAGTATCTTTATCCAAAATGTATTTTACTCAATGAAGCTTTGAAGAAAACTTGCATCCAATTATTGATCTAAAGTGCAAAAGTCACAAGTCAAGTCCTCCTTTGTGGAATGCTGCACACCCCGCCCACTCCCATCCCTCCTCTGACTGTATCAAGACAGTCCAGTTTTAAATTAACATCCCCAAGCATGCTGCCATCATCAACCAAGGTTTCGACTGGAAGCTCAGCATGTACAAAATGAATTACAAAGAGTCACAGTTCCCCAGTCCATGTAAATGAGACACAGGCTCTACTCTCGGCCTCAAAGGCCTTATTGTCAGCAGATAGCTATCTTTCTACCAGAAGCCTCCGAGCAAGGCTGCAGTGGGGATAGAAAAGTACAATTTCTTCTTGTTCCACTTGTCTTTCAATGTATTGAACAGATGGAGTGCTGGAGATGTTCAAGTAAGATTTGTAATGCCCCATTAGTACAAAGTGAACAAATAACAAGCTGTCTGTGGCAGCTGTATAAATGTCTGGTTCTAAAAAACAAGTTTGACTTAGCTAAGCTCTAGGAATGACAATGTAGAGGTGTTTAGTTTACATGTATGGATTAGGGATGTCCTAGAGATCTGCAGATACTGAGTCTCAAGTGTGTGTGTGTGTGTGTGTGTGTGTGTGTGTGTGTGTGTGTGTGTGTATGTGTGTATGTGTGTGTGTGTGTGTGTGTGTGTGTGTGTGTGTGTGTGTGTGTGTGTGTGTGTGTGTGTGTGTGTGTGTAGCGGGGAAAGGGAAACGCTGCTGTTACTAAAACCTGTGTTATAGCAGATAAGGATCTGACTATTACTGTTAACTTACTAAAGGGACTTTTTTACTTTGGGTTCAATCAACAGTACACCTCAGTGGCAATGGCATTCTGTTGGTTTAGCAGTTGGTTCAGACTTAGAAATCTTAACTGTTGGATGCATTATCATGACATTTTATACAGATGTTCATGGTTCCCAGAGGTTGCAACCTAATTAATTTAGATTTTCCCTGACTGTTTTCTGTAGTGCCAAAAGGTGGTTGACATTTTTACTTTTTTTGTTAAATTCCTCAAAAACGATTGGATGGATCGCCAAGACATTTGACACAGCTAGTCGTTCCTGTTTCCGAATGAACCAGATCATGTTCTCCAGGGTCACATGGCGTAGGTTCCTATCCCAGCATACATTGTTCTTTAAAGCCTACATCCAAAAAGGGAAAATACATATATAGCCACAGTTTCTTTGATAATTTAAAGGTGGTAATTACACCCTTTAATAAAGCAGAAAGCCAGTCTAATACAAATCCCACAGAATGATTTATCTCCTCTTTCATCCTCACAGAGCACACATCACACCCCACGCTCCACACTCCACTTTAACACATTTCAAACAACACACTGATCACACTTCTATGATCAGTGTAATGGCCCAGCCCTCTATTTCTCATCTGTGGGTGTTGGTTCGTATGAATGCATGCACATCTCAGCAGCAGAAAGAGGAAGCTCTTTTGGCAAGTGCATTGTACTCAGATGGGTATCTGCAGCGAGCAGCTCCACACTCTGCACAGCGCTGGGAACAGTAAATACTACGTCACTCATTTCCATAGCCACTGATGTGGCCTGCGATAGCAACAAAAGGACCGAAGTGTGGGAGGCTGATACTGTACCTGGAGACAAACACACTCACAGTTACAGCCGTCATTTTTTTTTATGATTCACGTTCCTATTGTATTCCACAGAGGGACACACATTTAATTTATCTTGTGGAGTTTTGCGCTATTCGTGTTCACATATAAAAGCTATAACTCTCAAATTCTATATTATATACTACTGTATACAGAATACAAATATATAAAACGCAGACTTCTAAAAAGATCATTTGCATGCAGAAAAATCCACAGTTGGTCCATTACAGCAAACAATAAAAAGTGTATTTAAATGATCACTACCAACTTGTTTTTTCTTACTCACTACAGATGTCAATGCTTTATAGGGTAGTATTATTACCAGCATATTCTGAATAAAACGTTGTTCTAAGTTGGTTATAAATATGTGTTCTAAATATCCAGATCATTACAAAAATTCCAGAGTTGAATACATGCATTGTGCTATTAAATATATGGGATTATAGGAGTCATTTTTATACATAAATACAGTATAAACTATTGAAAGAGAAGTACTTATCACTATAGGTAAAGGAGAAAATGTTTTATAATTGACTGACCCTTTAAGTGGTAGTGCTTTTAGTGTAGGAGAGGTCAAAGCTAATGGGTTCTTCTGACCTTGTGAATACAGTCAGTGGGTGATAAAGTTAGAAGCAATGTTCATGACACATTTTGGACCCTCCTAAACTGAATGTAACCTACAATACAAACTTTTAAACGTACATTATACTAGAGAACATTATTTTGGGAAATGTAAGATTTGTAAAACCTTTATCTTGATAATTGAAAGCAAACCCAAAGGCACGCTTTAAGAAAAAATACTTGTTTAGGTGAGACAATTGTTGATTTATTAGTCTATGTTGTGCAATTCTTGTCTTCCTTTATTTGACCTGTTGAGCCCCGAGCCTGTTTTTCAGGTCTCAGGCTCGAAAATGACATTCCCAGAACAAATGACTATATCTTCACTTTTAAAAGGGGTAAATTAATTAAAAAAATTCTCAAAGCAATGATACACCTATGAGTCGGATGTAGACAAGTCAGAATCAATATAGATGTTTTTATTTTAAATTAAATTCAGATTGAACATAGTAAAAAAAATTTAATTATAGCTTCCGTCCAAAAATAAACCATTACTTATATGAAAACCAGTGGTGGACGGGCCATCGGGACGTTCGGGACGAATCCCGATGGGCCGGTACCGAAGTGGGCCGGTCGGACGATGTGGGCTGATTGGATAAGTCACTAGCACACACACCCCCCCCCCCCCCCCCCCCCCCCCCATTGATCATGGGCCTTGATGTAACAACATTCATAATTAAGTAAAGATAACACCCTTTTCACCCTGGTTCCATTTTCCATTTTTATATTATTAAAATGAAAAACGATCTTTTTCATATGGGTGTTTAAAGTTGTACCCCCTAGATCAGGTCTCTAGTAATTGGGCGCTCAAAGTGCACCAGATTGAAGCATTTTACTTTAAAATGTTAAAACAAATCTTCCCGGGGGGGGCATACCCCCGACCCCCCTAGAGGATGTGACGTCCACCCCCCAATTAAAATATGTTCATACAATACTAAATGCATTTGAAGCCTTTTTATATAAGCTGTCCACCATGTGAATACGTTTCTCTTTTTGTAGTGTATTGGTCTTTTGTAGAGGTTTTTCATTGCCAGCTAAAATCTTGCCTACAGTAGGTTAGCAAATTGGTCAGAACCAGCCCTCGTGTCATCCCCACAGTACCCCCCATTTGAAACATGTTCCCACAGCTATGGATGCCTAAGTCCATGAGTGGGAAATATAATCTACGTATTCGTCCAGTATTGGAGCTTCTAAAGTTTCACCATCCCGGAATAAAACAATAAATCTATGTAGGTTATTGGGTTATTTTTCAATATTTGGGAGATGGGACCAAAAAGGGAGGTGTAGCTCAACAGGAACCTTTGTGTTGGGTACTCTGTAAACACGACTCTTAAAGTATGTGGGTCACACTCATGGTCACACTGCAGCTTTTCTAAGTAAAATACGTTGATAAATGGTAGTTTTAAATGCTTTTGCCTTTTTACTTCTGATGCTAACTGATGTGAGTCCCATGGTCCCCTGAAGTGGCTGCAATTCGGTATTGCATTTCGCGGGTGCGGGGCGGGAGCGGGTCTTGACAATCAGACCTGTGCAGGACTCTGAGGGTAGGTAATAATGGAGAAACCAGCTTGAGTGCGCTAGAATTTGAAAGTACGCAGCCGAAAGAAATCTGCCCCTTCCTTCAGACTTCCTTACAGAGCCCCTCCTCCAACACACACAAACGCGCACATGACCAATGAGGGCACGAGATAAGTTTGTGCACGAGATGGAAGGCTGACAGGCAGGTAGGCCATCCAGTTGATTGTTCGTGCTTTTTGCAGCACCACGGCTTCCACAGATGAAATATTTGTATGTATTTATTGTCAAAGCATTTAATGTATTAATTGCTATCGGGATGTTAAGAGCATTCCATGGAATATAACAACAAGTGTTTCTGAAGTGAATTACCTACCTTTAAGGCTGGTGCCCCACGGGAACGCATACGGCAAAATGCATAGGATTAACGCAATCGCAATCGCAAAAAAGCTTCCGTCCACACGCAATATACACCGGATAGTGTCTGTTCACACGAGACAGCTCCGTTTAGCTCCAACCGCTGGAAAAAGCTGCAGTACATATGCCGAGCCTGTACGTGGCGCTGTAACTTCCTCCACAAAAAGCAGCGAAGAAGCATGGTTGTCATGGTTGCGCTTCTGTTTATTCACCGTGGTGGGGGCCGAGGGAACCGGGCAGAGTTTTTCGCCGGTCAACGTGTGGAAAAGTTTAAATCTTCCGGACAAAATTATAAAAGTGCCGGTCAAAGGTCTTCTTTGTTATTTATTAAGCTTTAAAACAAATGAATAACGACTATATATAATGATATATAATAATAAAATACACGGAGCCTGTCCTCTCTTTTTACTTTCTTCTGTCAGCGTCAGTGTCTGTCTCATGCAGCAGCTGATCCAGTAATGAGTGACCCGGCCGACAGTAAAAAATAAACATATTTATAACTAGTTTAGGTAGTTTGAGAGGTAGGCTAATTAAAATAGCTAAGGGTGATGATCTGACTTGAAGTGTGTGTTTTGCTCCAGCTGCATCACAGCGGGAGGAGCTGCGTGTCTCCGTCCTGTCAGATTAGACTTCACTCGCGTTTATGTCCATATCGAGATAAAGATAAATAATCTGAATTCAGTGTGCAGTGTACTTTTGCGGGGGTGAGCAGCAGAGGTGGGGAGAGGCGGGGCTATTGCGTCATCATTATCACAAAATGATCGTATAGAGGCGATCACACGGAGCCGTTGGACCCCCCAGAGCGCTCCCTTCCCAGATCTATCCACCTTTGGACCCGTTGTCGTTTGCAGGGTCCATTTCTATCGTTTCGTTACGGCCCCGTGTGGCAAAAAGGGCTATAAGCAAGAGAAATATGCGGATACAACCCGTTTTCGTTCCCGTGGGGCCGGGGCCTAAGTGGGTATGACACATTAATAGGTTGTTAAATGTTAAGAAGCCCTGAGACACAGTTTTGTGTCTTCGCCGGTGGGGGCTATGGGGCTTTACAGGTTTTAATGAGCTGGACATATGAAGTACAGCCTGCTTAATTTAGAAGTCCTTAATGTTGCTCATATCTCTTATCAGGGGTCTCTGGGTGGGCGCAGGAAGTGACAGGAAGTTATGTTAGAACAGAAACAATGAGTGGGATTCTTATATACTAAGGCAACGCACTTTAAATAGAAAACAAGTTGCCAATTTATTAGACTTCCGACAGAAGAAAGTGAGAGTCTCAATTTTCCCAAAATCTCACAATCATAATTAATGTTTGAGTTGACGGCTGAAGTATAAGCTTAAAGTGGAAAGCTGAAATCATCAAGACACCTACATGTTTTGGTTTTGCCAAATAACATAATTTGTGTAGCAAGAAATTCCACCACTTTCTTGAATCCACTTTCTATTAAGAGCATTAATAAAGAATTGTTCTTATATTTTCAATTTTTAAAATAATTTATCTGATTATAATGCGCTAAGGTTAAATAGGCTAATGCCTGACCCGACATCTTTTAATGTGATTTCTTGATTGTTTTTGAGTCTTGAGTGTTATTATGGAGGAAGGAACCGGGTTGTTATCAGCAGCAAACGCAGACTACTGGGAATGAAAGGGAATCAGAGAGTGGCAGGCAGGCTGCCTTTAGGGTTGATGTAATGTTTATATAGTGGTCAGTACAGCCATTTCCTCCTCCTCCCCATGCAGACAGGCCCAGTCAAAGGGCAAAGATACAGTACACAGGGCAAAAGGGTCATTGGCTGAGTCGAAGCCAAGAGCGTTTTCACAATGAAAATAAAGAAGTGCTCCTCAAGTGGGAGTATTGTTTTAGAAGAAGTAACGCTGGAGATCTTATTTAATTTGAGATGTTCCACTGCATGTTCTAACATGACAAATTATTATTTGTATTTATTGGCTTCCATATAATAATAAGTGAATATTCCTTTTGATTATACGTACGCATTTGCCCAGTAATTAAGTGATTCTAAGATCCTGATTTAAGAGATAGACTGAGTGTTACAGCATGTACAGATGGGTGGAGCTGAGTCCCAGTAGATATGCATACAAGAAAAGATGTCCATTATGTCAACTTAAGTATTTCGAGGGCAGTATATCCCAAATGGGAATTTGGGTTTGAGCTATTTCTGCTCTCTGAGTCAGTGCCAAGGCATAATGGCTTGAGAAGTTGTTTTGTTTATTTAGTAAGGAGGAAAATAAGTGATACTTAGGAACAGCGCCAAGGGAAATAAAGCATTTGGGAATCATAGTTCAGAGAATTTACACCCTCCGAGGTCCGTTTAAAAAGAACATTTGTATGAAAACATGAGATTCATGCATAGATCGAAAAAGTTTATTTTTTCTGACAGTGAGCTGTTTTATACTGCATCTGGAGCCAGAAACAGTTAAAGTTCTATCGTTGAATTTATGTAATGTTTACAGTAAGTTC
This sequence comes from Trematomus bernacchii, assembly GCF_902827165.1. Taxonomy (NCBI): domain Eukaryota; kingdom Metazoa; phylum Chordata; class Actinopteri; order Perciformes; family Nototheniidae; genus Trematomus; species Trematomus bernacchii. Next base: position 9,763,468 of record NW_022987714.1, on the reverse strand, counting down.
GTCGTCCCATTAAATAAAAATGTATTTCACTACACAAACTACATTTTTTGTAGTGCTTTATAAATAAATAGTACTGTAGGCCTACATGTTTCTGTTGTTGAGGTTCAGATTTTAACCACAGCAGCAGTGGCGGAAATAAATGCACCACAAGGTCATTTTAGTTATTCTGAAGCTTTTGATTATATCACATGATCTTTATCAGCAGATATAGTTTGCCCAGTTCAGTTGTAATTTTTGTTATTTTCCACTACATTTTTTCTGAGCACTTTAAGGACTTTTTATCCATGTTGACGCAAAATTAAACATATCAAGTGGCTTAGCCAAACCAAATAGAAAACAATGGGTAATTAAGATGAACATACAAAAAGACACTGACAAAAACCAAATCCCCTATTTTAAATGGAAGCATGTGGTTTTTCGCAATGTTGCCTTATTGGCTGCTTGCTGTAATTGTAAAGATATTCCGACATTATCAGGAGTTAATGATTGAGGTTTATCTTTGTAGTTGAGAGAATGATGAAGGTTTGAGCAATGATGCAATGTGTTTAATGTTTAGCTGTGCGGTAAACAAACTGAAAGGCTACATGTCAGCGAGTCACTCTGGGCTGATGAGGTTTTGGCTAATAAGTAATGTAGAATCAGAGCTGTGTGTTTAGTCCTGATACCAGGACACAGGAAATAACCATGGTAGAAATACAGAGTTTGAGTTTTGTGGCCAAGAATGTGTACAGGTGTGTGTGTGTGTGTGTGTGTGTGTGTGTGTGTGTGTGTGTGTGTGTGTGTGTGTGTGTGTGTGTGTGTGTGTGTGTGTGTGTGTGTGTGTGTGTGTGTGTGTGTGTGTGTGTGTGTGTGTGTGTGTGTGTGTGTGTGTGTGTGTGTATGTGTGTGTGTGTGTGTCTGTGTCTGTGTCTGTGTCTGTGTGCATGATATTGTTGTTTGCTGTCAACACTTGTAGTTGTTTCAGAGCAATAGGGATGAGGAAGAACAGTGTGTCGACAACACTTCCCCAAATGTAACGTCTGAGAGAAGAGAATAATAACCGACGGTTGAATATGACCAGGTTCTCTTGTTCGTTCCAACTGATACAAAACCACAGTCTGTCATTAGTTATGTAAGACACTATCCCATAAAACGGAGCTTGTGTGTTTAAAGAATAACTCTTTTGATTTTTTTGTTTGTTTTCCTCTTCCTTTCTTGTTTGTATTTAGATTCGATATACATTCAATTGACTACTTTTGGATCTCACGCTATATTTTAATATCAGTGCAATGAGTGCATATATGATTAGTTTAGGAAATATAAGCACGTTTGATCCTTTACACAGGATTTAAATCAATAACTTTTTGATCAACACTTCTTGATAATCAATACTATATGACCAAAAGGTATTGAAATTAAATACCCAGCAATATTTATCCATTATAATTTAATTAAGGGCATAGTAGGAACGTCTTCGAAACAGCATTTAGACCTTCATCTTGAAAAATAAAAGTTCGATAAAGTTGAATAAAATAGTGCAGGTTATGTTGCTAGACCAGTCTACAAGTATTGCCGTTGAAGTTAACTATATTAGTGAAATACTAAATAAATACTGTTTGATCCAGTGATAACTATTAAGATAATAAATTAAATAAATCTAAAATGCAACCAGATGAATGCTTTGGGTTCTGGAGGCACTTAACAGAGCTCAGGCGTTATGCAGTCTTATTGCCTGGGGGATGAAACGGTCCCTGAGTCTTGGTTCTGATGCTGCGGTACCGCCTGCCGCAGCAGACGTTTTACTGGTAGGACTGACAAAAGGCTGTTTTAAGAAACCATGTAAACATTACCTGGTTTGCAGTGCTATTTGTTGTTGCTAAATTTACTGATTTACTGTGACATTGACTGGGTGGTTGGGTTTCTAATTGATCGTTTGAAGCTGTGTTAACTCAATGCTGACCTCTGCTGGTGCAAGATATTTTACTCTGCTTCTCTCTCTCCACAGGTCTCTACAGAAGAATGTAAGTATCCGTGTGCTTTTTCTACAAAATATAAGTTATCACACATGTGTTAAGAACATCATTCCTGAATGTAACTTTTTTGTTGCAGAATGATGTTTGTCAAATCAAATGTCAAAAACAAAGATGATAACAGTGTTTTAAAATTGTAATAGTGTAACATTAATTATTTTCCCCACCGACTTCTCTCTCACTCACAGGGCCTAAAGTAGTCAGGAATCTCTCTGTCACTGAAATCACAACATCCTCTATATCTGTGATGTGGAATGAACCAGTGGGGAACAGCTCTTCCTATAGAGTACAGTGGAGTGATGGAAATGTAACTAAAAGTCACAAAGTGAATCAAACACAAATAAACATTACTGACCTGACTGCTGGTGTCCAGTATGATATAAATCTCACTGCAGTGCCAGATGATGGCAGTACTGAAGGACAGAGTACCACTGTTTCTCAGTACACAAGTAAGTAAACATTAACTGTGTTTCATGAAGTCAGATAGAGACAGTGTGCTGAAGACATCTGTTGTTGGAGACTGTCTGCAGTGATCACAAGCAGGATGATACTTGTGAATATAGAATAGAAGTTGTTGCCTAATATGCTCTTTGTCCTTAGACTGATGTTGATCCTCAGGCACAACACAATTACACCAAGTGCTAAAGGTTTTACTCATATAGTATTGACCTCTCCTCTCCTTTTTACTTAAGAACCTGGTACAATTGGGGGTCCTACTGACTCAACAAGCACCTCCTCCATCTCTCTGAACTGGACCCCACCTCCTGGTGAGGTGCTCCTGTACAGGGTGGAGTGGAATCATGGTGGAGCGAAGACGATCAGAGACACCAACAACACATTTGCTGTGCTATCAGACCTGATCCCTGGCACTAGCTACAACATCTTAATCTTTGCTGTTGCTGGAGACAATCAGACAACAGGAGATCCTTACCAACTCACCATAGTCACAAGTAAGCACAAGTCCTTTTTTACTTCATAGCTTTGTGTATCTTTTTGGATAAGCAACTGTGCTTTCCTGTCATGAAACACACTCTGGTGTAGTCTTTGTTCTTGTCACTATCAGTATTTTTGTAATTCCCTGGCTCTAAATATTCTTCCTTCCTCACCTTGTATTTATCCTGCGCTCACAGAGCCTGAAGTAGTCAGGAATCTCTCTGTCACTGAAATCACAACATCCTCTATATCTGTGATGTGGAATAAACCAGAGGGGAACAGCTCTTTCTATAGAGTACATTGGAGTGATGGAAATATCCCTAAAAGTGACAACGTGACTGAAACAAATATAATAATTTCGAACCTGACTGCTGGTGTCCAGTATGATGTAAATGTCACTGCAGTGGCAGGTGATGGCAGTACTGAAGGACAGAGTACCACTGTTTCTCAGTACACAAGTAAGTAAACATTAACTGTGGTTCATGAAGTCAGATAGAGAGAGTCTGCTGAAGACATCTGTTGTTGAAGACTGTCTGCAGTGATCACAAGCAGGATGATACTTGTGAATATAGAATAGAAGTTGTTGCCTAATATGCTGTTCGTCCTTAGACTGATGTTGATCCTCAGGCACAACACGACTACACCAAGTGCTAAAGGTTTTACTCAAAGAGTATTGTCCTCTCCTCTCCTTTTTACTTTTTAACACAAGTTGTATTGGACTTGATAGCTTTTATAGCTTTTTGGTTAAGCAACTGTGCTTTCCTGTCAGGAAACACACTCGGTGTAGTTTTGTTTCTTGCCATTCACTTGTTTTTTAATTCCCTGGCTCTTAATATTCTTCCTTCCTCACCTTGTATTTATCCTGTGCTCACAGGGCCTAAAGTAGTCAGAAATCTCTCTGTCACTGAAATCACAACATCCTCTATATCTGTGATGTGGAATAAACCAGAGGGGAACAGCTCTTCCTATAGAGTACAGTGGAGTGATGGAAATGTAAATAAAAGTGACAAAGTGACTGAAACAAATATTACCATTACTGACCTGACTGCTGGTGTCCAGTATGATATAAATGTCACTGCAGTGGCAGGTGATGGCAGTACTGAAGGACAGAGTGCCACTGTTTCTCAGTACACAAGTAAGTAAACATTAACTGTGGTTCATGAAGTCAGATAGAGACAGTGTGCTGAAGACATCTGTTGTTGAAGACTGTCTGCAGTGATCACAAGCAGGATGATACTTGTGAATATAGAAGTTGTTGCCTAATATGCTCTTTGTCCTTAGACTGATGTTGATCCTCAGGCACAACACGATTACACCAAGTGCTAAAGGTTTTACTCATAGAGTATTGACCTCTCCTCTCCTTTTTACTTAAGAACCTGGTACAATTGGGGGTCCTACTGACTCAACAAGCACCTCCTCCATCTCTCTGAACTGGACCCCACCTCCTGGTGAGGTGCTCCTGTACAGGGTGGAGTGGGATCATGGTGGAGCGAAGACGATCAGAGACACCAACAACACATTTGCTGTGCTATCAGACCTGATCCCTGGCACAAGCTACAACATCTTAATCTTTGCTGTTGCTGGAGACAATCAGACAACAGGAGATCCTTACCAACTCACCATAGTCACAAGTAAGCACAAGTCCTTTTTGACTTCATAGCTTTGTGTATCTTTTTGGATAAGCAACTGTGCTTTCCTGTCATGAAACACACTCGGGTGTAGTCTTTGTTCTTGCCACTATCAGTATTTTTGTAATTCCCTGGCTCTAAATATTCTTCCTTCCTCACCTTGTATTTATCCTGCGCTCACAGGGCCTAAAGTAGTCAGGAATCTCTCTGTCACTGAAATCACAACATCCTCTATATCTGTGATGTGGAATAAACCAGAGGGGAACAGCTCTTCCTATAGAGTACAGTGGAGTGATGGAGATGTAACTAAAAGTCACAAAGTGAATCAAACACAAATAAACATTACTGACCTGACTGCTGGTGTCCAGTATGATATAAATGTCACTGCAGTGGCAGGTGATGGCAGTACTGAAGGACAGAGTACCACTGTTTCCCAGTACACAAGTAAGTAAACATTAACTGTGTTTCATGAAGTCAGATAGAGACAGTGTGCTGAAGACATCTGTTGTTGGAGACTCTGCAATGATCACAAGCAGAATGATACTTGTGAATATAGAAGTTGTTGCCTAATTTGCTGTTCGTCCTTAGACTGATGTTGATCCTCAGGCACAACACGATTACACCAAGTGCTAAAGGTTTTACTCATAGAGTATTGACCTCTCATCTCCTTTTTACTTAAGAACCTGGTACAATTGGGGGTCCTACTGACTCAACAAGCACCTCCTCCATCTCTCTGAACTGGACCCCACCTCCTGGTGAGGTGCTCCTGTACAGGGTGGAGTGGAATCATGGTGGAGCGAAGACGATCAGAGACACCAACAACACATTTGCTGTGCTATCAGACCTGATCCCTGGCACTAGCTACAACATCTTAATCTTTGCTGTTGCTGGAGACAATCAGACAACAGGAGATCCTTACCAACTCACCATAGTCACAAGTAAACACAAGTCCTTTTTGACTTCATAGCTTTGTGTATCTTTTTGGATAAGCAACTGTGCTTTCCTGTCATGAAACACACTCGGGTGTAGTCTTTGTTCTTGTCACTATCAGTATTTTTGTAATTCCCTGGCTCTAAATATTCTTCCTTCCTCACCTTGTATTTATCCTGCGCTCACAGAGCCTGAAGTAGTCAGGAATCTCTCTGTCACTGAAATCACAACATCCTCTATATCTGTGATGTGGAATAAACCAGAGGGGAACAGCTCTTTCTATAGAGTACATTGGAGTGATGGAGATGTAACTAAAAGTGAAAACTTGTTGGAAACTAATATTACCATTACTGACCTGACTGCTGGTGTCCAGTATGATATAAATGTTACTGCAGTGGCAGGTGATGGCAGTACTGAAGGACAGAGTGCCACTGTTTCTCAGTACACAAGTAAGTAAACATTAACTGTGGTTCATGAAGTCAGATAGAGAGAGTGTGCTGAAGACATCTGTTGCTGAAGACTGTCTGCAGTGATCACAAGCAGGATGATACTTGTGAATATAGAATATAAGTTGTTCCCTAATTTGCTGTTCGTCCTTAGACTGATGTTGATCCTAAGGCACAACACGACTACACCAAGTGCTAAAGGTTTTACTCAAAGAGTATTGACCTCTCCTCTCCTTTTCCCTTTTTAACACAAGTGTTATTGCACTTAATAGCTTTGTGTAGCTTTTTGGTTAAGCAACTGTGGTCTCGTGTCATGAAACACACTCTGGTGTAGTTTTTGTTCTTGCCACTCTCAGTAGTCTTTTACTCCCTGGCTCTTAATATTCTTCCTTCCTCACCTTGTATTTATCCTGTGCTCACAGAGCCTCAAGTAGTCAGGAATCTCTCTGTCACTGAAATCACAACATCCTCTATATCTGTGATGTGGAATAAACCAGAGGTGAACAGCTCTTCCTATAGAGTACAGTGGAGTGATGGAAATGTAACTAAAAGTGACAAAGTGAATCAAACAAATATTACCATTACTGACCTGACTGCTGGTGTCCAGTATGCTATAAATGTCACTGCAGTGGCAGGTGATGGCAGTACTGAAGGACAGAGTGCCACTGTTTCTCAGTACACAAGTAAGTAAATATTAACTGTGGTACATGAAGTCCGATAGAGAGAGTGTGCTGAAGACATCTGTTGTTGAAGACTGTCTGCAGTGATCACAAGCAGGATGATACTTGTGAATATAGAAGTTGTTGCCTAATATGCTCTTTGTCCTTAGACTGATGTTGATCCTCAGGCACAACACGATTACACCAAGTGCTAAAGGTTTTACTCATAGAGTATTGACCTCTCCTCTCCTTTTTACTTAAGAACCTGGTACAATTGGGGGTCCTACTGACTCAACAAGCACCTCCTCCATCTCTCTGAACTGGACCCCACCTCCTGGTGAGGTGCTCCTGTACAGGGTGGAGTGGGATCATGGTGGAGCGAAGACGATCAGAGACACCAACAACACATTTGCTGTGCTATCAGACCTGATCCCTGGCACTAGCTACAACATCTTAATCTTTGCTGTTGCTGGAGACAATCAGACAACAGGAGATCCTTACCAACTCACCATAGTCACAAGTAAACACAAGTCCTTTTTGACTTCATAGCTTTGTGTATCTTTTTGGATAAGCAACTGTGCTTTCCTGTCATGAAACACACTCGGGTGTAGTCTTTGTTCTTGCCACTATCAGTATTTTTGTAATTCCCTGGCTCTAAATATTCTTCCTTCCTCACCTTGTATTTATCCTGCGCTCACAGAGCCTAAAGTAGTCAGGAATCTCTCTGTCACTGAAATCACAACATCCTCTATATCTGTGATGTGGAATAAACCAGAGGGGAACAGCTCTTCCTATAGAGTACAGTGGAGTGATGGAGATGTAACTAAAAGTCACAAAGTGAATCAAACACAAATAAACATTACTGACCTGACTGCTGGTGTCCAGTATGATATAAATGTCACTGCAGTGGCAGGTGATGGCAGTACTGAAGGACAGAGTACCACTGTTTCCCAGTACACAAGTAAGTAAACATTAACTGTGTTTCATGAAGTCAGATAGAGACAGTGTGCTGAAGACATCTGTTGTTGGAGACTCTGCAGTGATCACAAGCAGGATGATACTTGTGAATATAGAAGTTGTTGCCTAATTTGCTGTTCGTCCTTAGACTGATGTTGATCCTCAGGCACAACACGATTACACCAAGTGCTAAAGGTTTTACTCATAGAGTATTGACCTCTCATCTCCTTTTTACTTAAGAACCTGGTACAATTGGGGGTCCTACTGACTCAACAAGCACCTCCTCCATCTCTCTGAACTGGACCCCACCTCCTGGTGAGGTGCTCCTGTACAGGGTGGAGTGGAATCATGGTGGAGCAAAGACGATCAGAGACACCAACAACACATTTGCTGTGCTATCAGACCTGATCCCTGGCACAAGCTACAACATCTTAATCTTTGCTGTTGCTGGAGACAATCAGACAACAGGAGATCCTTACCAACTCACCATAGTCACAAGTAAACACAAGTCCTTTTTGACTTCATAGCTTTGTGTATCTTTTTGGATAAGCAACTGTGCTTTCCTGTCATGAAACACACTCGGGTGTAGTCTTTGTTCTTGTCACTATCAGTATTTTTGTAATTCCCTGGCTCTAAATATTCTTCCTTCCTCACCTTGTATTTATCCTGCGCTCACAGAGCCTGAAGTAGTCAGGAATCTCTCTGTCACTGAAATCACAACATCCTCTATATCTGTGATGTGGAATAAACCAGAGGGGAACAGCTCTTCCTATAGAGTACAGTGGAGTGATGGAGATGTAACTAAAAGTCACAAAGTGAATCAAACACAAATAAACATTACTGACCTGACTGCTGGTGTCCAGTATGATATAAATGTCACTGCAGTGGCAGGTGATGGCAGTACTGAAGGACAGAGTACCACTGTTTCCCAGTACACAAGTAAGTAAACATTAACTGTGTTTCATGAAGTCAGATAGAGACAGTGTGCTGAAGACATCTGTTGTTGGAGACTCTGCAGTGATCACAAGCAGGATGATACTTGTGAATATAGAAGTTGTTGCCTAATTTGCTGTTCGTCCTTAGACTGATGTTGATCCTCAGGCACAACACGATTACACCAAGTGCTAAAGGTTTTACTCATAGAGTATTGACCTCTCATCTCCTTTTTACTTAAGAACCTGGTACAATTGGGGGTCCTACTGACTCAACAAGCACCTCCTCCATCTCTCTGAACTGGACCCCACCTCCTGGTGAGGTGCTCCTGTACAGGGTGGAGTGGAATCATGGTGGAGCAAAGACGATCAGAGACACCAACAACACATTTGCTGTGCTATCAGACCTGATCCCTGGCACTAGCTACAACATCTTAATCTTTGCTGTTGCTGGAGACAATCAGACAACAGGAGATCCTTACCAACTCACCATAGTCACAAGTAAACACAAGTCCTTTTTGACTTCATAGCTTTGTGTATCTTTTTGGATAAGCAACTGTGCTTTCCTGTCATGAAACACACTCGGGTGTAGTCTTTGTTCTTGTCACTATCAGTATTTTTGTAATTCCCTGGCTCTAAATATTCTTCCTTCCTCACCTTGTATTTATCCTGCGCTCACAGAGCCTGAAGTAGTCAGGAATCTCTCTGTCACTGAAATCACAACATCCTCTATATCTGTGATGTGGAATAAACCAGAGGGGAACAGCTCTTTCTATAGAGTACATTGGAGTGATGGAGATGTAACTAAAAGTGAAAACTTGTTGGAAACTAATATTACCATTACTGACCTGACTGCTGGTGTCCAGTATGATATAAATGTTACTGCAGTGGCAGGTGATGGCAGTACTGAAGGACAGAGTGCCACTGTTTCTCAGTACACAAGTAAGTAAACATTAACTGTGGTTCATGAAGTCAGATAGAGAGAGTGTGCTGAAGACATCTGTTGCTGAAGACTGTCTGCAGTGATCACAAGCAGGATGATACTTGTGAATATAGAATATAAGTTGTTCCCTAATTTGCTGTTCGTCCTTAGACTGATGTTGATCCTAAGGCACAACACGACTACACCAAGTGCTAAAGGTTTTACTCAAAGAGTATTGACCTCTCCTCTCCTTTTCCCTTTTTAACACAAGTGTTATTGCACTTAATAGCTTTGTGTAGCTTTTTGGTTAAGCAACTGTGGTCTCGTGTCATGAAACACACTCTGGTGTAGTTTTTGTTCTTGCCACTCTCAGTAGTCTTTTACTCCCTGGCTCTTAATATTCTTCCTTCCTCACCTTGTATTTATCCTGCGCTCACAGAGCCTCAAGTAGTCAGGAATCTCTCTGTCACTGAAATCACAACATCCTCTATATCTGTGATGTGGAATAAACCAGAGGGGAACAGCTCTTCCTATAGAGTACAGTGGAGTGATGGAAATGTAACTAAAAGTGACAAAGTGACTGAAACAAATATTACCATTACTGACCTGACTGCTGGTGTCCAGTATGATATAAATGTCACTGCAGTGGCAGGTGATGGCAGTACTGAAGGACAGAGTGCCACTGTTTCTCAGTACACAAGTAAGTAAATATTAACTGTGGTACATGAAGTCCGATAGAGAGAGTGTGCTGAAGACATCTGTTGTTGAAGACTGTCTGCAGTGATCACAAGCAGGATGATACTTGTGAATATAGAAGTTGTTGCCTAATATGCTCTTTGTCCTTAGACTGATGTTGATCCTCAGGCACAACACGATTACACCAAGTGCTAAAGGTTTTACTCATAGAGTATTGACCTCTCCTCTCCTTTTTACTTAAGAACCTGGTACAATTGAGGGTCCTACTGACTCAACAAGCACCTCCTCCATCTCTCTGAACTGGACCCCACCTCCTGGTGAGGTGCTCCTGTACAGGGTGGAGTGGGATCATGGTGGAGCGAAGACGATCAGAGACACCAACAACACATTTGCTGTGCTATCAGACCTGATCCCTGGCACTAGCTACAACATCTTAATCTTTGCTGTTGCTGGAGACAATCAGACAACAGGAGATCCTTACCAACTCAACATAGTCACAAGTAAACACAAGTCCTTTTTGACTTCATAGCTTTGTGTATCTTTTTGGATAAGCAACTGTGCTTTCCTGTCATGAAACACACTCGGGTGTAGTCTTTGTTCTTGCCACTATCAGTATTTTTGTAATTCCCTGGCTCTAAATATTCTTCCTTCCTCACCTTGTATTTATCCTGCGCTCACAGGGCCTGAAGTAGTCAGGAATCTCTCTGTCACTGAAATCACAACATCCTCTATATCTGTGATGTGGAATAAACCAGAGGGGAACAGCTCTTCCTATAGAGTACAGTGGAGTGATGGAGATGTAACTAAAAGTCACAAAGTGAATCAAACACAAATAAACATTACTGACCTGACTGCTGGTGTCCAGTATGATATAAATGTCACTGCAGTGGCAGGTGATGGCAGTACTGAAGGACAGAGTACCACTGTTTCCCAGTACACAAGTAAGTAAACATTAACTGTGGTTCATGAAGTCCGATAGAGAGAGTGTGCTGAAGACATCTGTTGTTGGAGACTCTGCAGTGATCACAAGCAGGATGATACTTGTGAATATAGAAGTTGTTGCCTAATTTGCTGTTCGTCCTTAGACTGATGTTGATCCTCAGGCACAACACGATTACACCAAGTGCTAAAGGTTTTACTCATAGAGTATTGACCTCTCATCTCCTTTTTACTTAAGAACCTGGTACAATTGGGGGTCCTACTGACTCAACAAGCACCTCCTCCATCTCTCTGAACTGGACCCCACCTCCTGGTGAGGTGCTCCTGTACAGGGTGGAGTGGAATCATGGTGGAGCAAAGACGATCAGAGACACCAACAACACATTTGCTGTGCTATCAGACCTGATCCCTGGCACTAGCTACAACATCTTAATCTTTGCTGTTGCTGGAGACAATCAGACAACAGGAGATCCTTACCAACTCACCATAGTCACAAGTAAACACAAGTCCTTTTTGACTTCATAGCTTTGTGTATCTTTTTGGATAAGCTACTGTGCTTTCCTGTCATGACACACACTCGGGTGTAGTCTTTGTTCTTGTCACTATCAGTATTTTTGTAATTCCCTGGCTCTAAATATTCTTCCTTCCTCACCTTGTATTTATCCTGCGCTCACAGAGCCTGAAGTAGTCAGGAATCTCTCTGTCACTGAAATCACAACCTCCTCTATATCTGTGATGTGGAATAAACCAGAGGGGAACAGCTCTTCCTATAGAGTACATTGGAGTGATGGAGATGTAACTAAAAGTGAAAACTTGTTGGAAACTAATATTACCATTACTGACCTGACTGCTGGTGTCCAGTATGATATAAATGTTACTGCAGTGGCAGGTGATGGCAGTACTGAAGGACAGAGTGCCACTGTTTCTCAGTACACAAGTAAGTAAACATTAACTGTGGTTCATGAAGTCAGATAGAGAGAGTCTGCTGAAGACATCTGTTGCTGAAGACTGTCTGCAGTGATCACAAGCAGGATGATACTTGTGAATATAGAATATAAGTTGTTCCCTAATTTGCTGTTCGTCCTTAGACTGATGTTGATCCTAAGGCACAACACGACTACACCAAGTGCTAAAGGTTTTACTCAAAGAGTATTGACCTCTCCTCTCCTTTTCCCTTTTTAACACAAGTGTTATTGCACTTAATAGCTTTGTGTAGCTTTTTGGCTAAGCAACTGTGGTCTCGTGTCATGAAACACACTCTGGTGTAGTTTTTGTTCTTGCCACTCTCAGTAGTCTTTTACTCCCTGGCTCTTAATATTCTTCCTTCCTCACCTTGTATTTATCCTGCTCTCACAGAGCCTGAAGTAGTCAGGAATCTCTCTGTCACTGAAATCACAACATCCTCTATATCTGTGATGTGGAATAAACCAGAGGGGAACAGCTCTTCCTATAGAGTACATTGGAGTGATGGAAATGTAACTAAAAGTGACAAAGTGAATCAAACACAAATAAACATTACTGACCTGACTGCTGGTGTCCAGTATGATATAAATGTCACTGCAGTGGCAGGTGATGGCAGTACTGAAGGACAGAGTACCACTGTTTCCCAGTACACAAGTAAGTAAACATTAACTGTGGTTCATGAAGTCAGATAGAGAGAGTCTGCTGAAGACATCTGTTGCTGAAGACTGTCTGCAGTAGGGATGTGCATCTCCATCACTGAGGCCGATGCGTTGCGCATCTCGATACGTTGCCAACGATACGATACATTAACGATACATTTGAAACACCAGGCGATGCGATACGATACGATTCACCCCTGTTGCGATACAGTTCGATACGATTTGATTCAACATTATGCGATTCGGGGCGATACGATGCGATTCAACACGATGCAAAATAATGATACTTCAATATGGTACGACAGAGGATATTTGTTTTATTCCTTATATGCAGCAAATCATAAATTAACAAAAAAGTGCTTTACATATTTGGTTCTCTCTACTAGTACTGCGCATTCCATCATGCTGTTTCTTTTTTACCTTAAAACACTCTCCAGAGTACAGTACAATTGTATAACACCTCACAGTTAAACAATTTAAGGATGCATTGCCCATGATTAACAATGTGCAAATAACAACTACCATAGTGCAATGCCCATACAACTGCCAGACTGATGTGCTTAATACTCATTCATAGCCTAACTCACCAGTGAGCAGATAGCAGTGGTGTGGTTTCAATATGAACAATAACAAATACAAATAACCTTTCACAAACAGGTCTTTCATAACTGCTTACAGTAAGGAAGACATTTAAACTATTATTGGCAGTCACAGCTGTTGTAAACTAAACACCACTCTCTCTGACAGAACACCTCACTGAGTGATTTAACTCATATGTCTAACTTTCAGGTTTTTCTTTTCAGCCGCAGACCCCACGTCGCCTCTTTATGTGCGTCGCTAAGTTCCTCGTACTACTTGTGTACTTTAAAGCGGCACGGCATCGTTTACAATTTGTGAGCGATTTTTCAAGTTGACCGTCTTTCTTGAAAAATCCGAAGTGTTGCCAAACGTTTGATTTGTAGGTATTTTTCGGTGCGCTGTGTTTCTCTTTCTCCTCGACTTCCATGTGTGTTGATAACTGAGACTCTCGGCCTCCGTAGTGCGAAGCAAAGATCAAAGATCGTCTCTGCGGAGTGCTGACAGGATGAGAGGATATTATATGAATGAATCGTTTTTTTACAGATGCAAAGACGCTACAATCGATGCATCGCGAGTTCAACCCAAACTGTAGCCGATGTGCACTCTTTCAACCGGTGCACTCGCATCTTGAACATTTATGCCGGTGCACCGATGCGAATCAGTGAATCTTAACATCCCTAGTCTGCAGTGATCACAAGCAGGATGATACTCTGAGGTTTCTATAAGACACGTCCTGGTGTAGAAAAACAACTCCTTTAAGGAGAAGTTGTTGCTTAACTTGCTCTTCATCCTTAGAGACTGACGTTGACTCTCAGGCACAACACGATTACACCAGTGGTTAAATGTTTTACTCGTAGAGTATTGACCTCTTCTCTCCGTTTTACTCAAGAACCTGGTACAATTGGAGTACCTATTGTGTCCACAAACACCTCCTCCATCTCTCTGAACTGGGCCCCACCTCCTGGTGAGGTGCTCCTGTACAGGGTGGAGTGGGATCATGGTGGAGCGAAGACGATCAGAGACACCAACAACACCTTTGCTGTGCTATCAGACCTGATCCCTGGCACTAGCTACAACATCTTAATCTTTGCTGTTGCCGGAGACAATCAGACAACAGGAGATCCTTACCAACTCACCATAGTCACAGGTAACCATACGTTTCATTTTTGTAATAGCTTGGTGTAGCTTTTTGGATAAGAAACTGTTCTCTGCTGTTATGAAACACTTGTGTGTAGTCTTTGTTCTTGTCATTTTCACTAGTTCTTTATTTGCCTGTCTCTAAAAAATGTTTTTCCTCACCTTGTATTTATCCTGCGCTCACAGAGCCTGAAGTAGTCAGGAATCTCTCTGTCACTGAAATCACAACATCCTCTATATCTGTGATGTGGAATGAACCAGAGGGGAACAGCTCTTCCTATAGAGTACAGTGGAGTGATGGAAATGTAAATAAAAGTGAAAACGTGATTGAAACCAATATTACCATTACTGACCTGACTGCTGGTGTCCAGTATGATATAAATGTCACTGCAGTGGCAGATGATGGCAGTACTGAAGGACAGAGTGCCACTGTTTCTCAGTACACAAGTAAGTAAACATTAACTGTGGTTCATGAAGTCAGTTAGAGAGAGTCTGCTGAAGACATCTGTTGTTGAAGACTGTCTGCAGTGATCACAAGCAGGATGATACTTGTGAATATAGAATAGAGGTTTTTGCCTAATTTGCTGTTCGTCCTTAGACTGATGTTGATCCGCACAACACGATTACACCAAGTGCTAAAGGTTTTACTCATAGAGTATTGTCCTCTCCTTTCCTTTTCCCTTTTTAACACAAGTTGTATTGCACTTAATAGCTTTGTTTAGCTTTTTGGTTAAGCAACTATGGTCTCGTGTCATGAAACACACTCGGTGTAGTTTTTTTTCTTACCACTCGCAGTCGTTTTGTATTCCCTGGCTCTAAATATTCTTCCTTCCTCACCTTGTATTCATCCTGCGCTCACAGGGCCTGAAGTAGTCAGGAATCTCTCTGTCACTGAAATCACAACATCCTCTATATCTGTGATGTGGAATAAACCAGAGGGGAACAGCTCTTCCTATAGAGTACAGTGGAGTGATGGAAATGTAACTAAAAGTGACAAAGTGAATCAAACACAAATAAACATTACTGACCTGACTGCTGGTGTCCAGTATGATATAAATGTCACTGCAGTGGCAGGTGATGGCAGTACTGAAGGACAGAGTGCCACTGTTTCTCAGTACACAAGTAAGTAAACATTAACTGTGGTTCATGAAGTCAGATAGAGTCTGCTGAAAACATCTGTTGTTGAAGACTGTCTGCAGTGATCACAAGCAGGATGATGCTCTGAGGTTTCTATAAGAGAGGTGTAGAAAAACAGGTCCTCTCAAAGGAGAAGTTTTTGCTTAACTTGCTCTTCATCCTTAGACTGACATTGACTCTCAGGCACGATTACACCAGGGGGTTAAATGTTTTACTCGTAGAGTATTGACCTCTTCTCTCCTTTTAACTCAAGAACCTGGTACAATTGGAGTACCTATTGTGTCCGCAAACACCTCCTCCATCTCTCTGAACTGGACCCCACCTCCTGGTGAGGTGCTCCTGTACAGGGTGGAGTGGGATCATGGTGGAGCAAAGACGATCAGAGACACCAACAACACATTTGCTGTGCTATCAGACCTGATCCCTGGCACTAGCTACAACATCTCAATTATTGCTGTCGCTGGAGACAATCAGACAACAGGAGATCCTTACCAACTCAACATATTCACAAGTAAACCACACCCTCCGTATTTCCCAGTTCTAATTTTTTTAATCATAATTTTCGTCAATGAAGATTTTTATCCATTTTCAGATGCCTAATCTTTCCTAATATGTTCCTTTTTCCCTGTTTTTCTTTGCACTTGCAGAACCTGCTGGTGTCGAAAATCTCTCCATCATTGCAGTCACATATTCATCTGTGTCTCTGATCTGGAAACAACCCAAGGGCAATGTGTCCTCATACTCAATTCAGTGGAATGCAATAGGAGAAACCCTAACCCTTAATAACACCACTATTGAAACCAACTTTACTATCAACAATTTAATCCCTGGAGTCCAATACAACATTCTAGTGGCTGCTGTTGCTGGAAAATCCTCAAACAAAGGAGCCGGAACCTCAATAAGTACCTTCACAAGTAGGTCCATGCCTTTTGGAGATCCCTTTTTCCTGCTACTTTTGGAAAGCGTATTTGCACTAGAATGAAGTTGATGTAAATGCAGTAATGTAGTTGTGAAATAATGAGTTATTTCTTCTTTTAGAAGACATATTCCATATCCTAACAATTTTTGGTTTACATTAATGTCATTCATATGTTTTCATGCCAGCCTCCCCTTTGGTTCCCACATTAGTAGTTAAAGCTGTTGCCTCTTTTAACATTCATCTGCTTACATATACCAAAAAGTTGATTAATTAATTATTGACACATTACCATGTACTAATAAGGAAAGTGTGTTGCTATGATATTTAACTTGATATCGCATTGGATTTGAGAGAAATATTGTTCATAAAAGGGACCATTCTAAACACTAGGTTAATAAGAAATATAGTATACAGTATTTTTATATAGTACATAGTCTATGGATTACTAAGATATATTGATCATGTTGTAATATTTGATATATTTTATTGGTCAATACATATTTCATTGGTGGTTCCTACTTTTACGCTATTTCAAATTCACTACATGACTAGATATGTGTTTCTTTCATAATGCAATGACAGGGAACTAAACTTTTTACTTGTTTATCGTACAGGGCCTGAAAAGCCTGAGAACATCAAGATTACTGCACGAGGAACCAGTAACCTGACCATCGAGTGGACTTTACCTTTAGGGAGGGCTGTTCACTATGTGGTGAACATCTCAAATGAAATATATTCTAATAGCACTACAACAGCGGGCAAAGAAGCAACCTTTACTGATTTATTCCCTGGGAGACTGTATAATATCACAGTGACCGCTGTAGCTGGAAACTTCCGCAAGACGTCTGAGCAGTCTTCATTTGCCACTGGTAAGATTATTATTATTATTGTAATAATGTTTTGCAAGTGGGTTTATTTTGTATTAAGGGTTTAAACCATCAAAACCAGTAGGACATGTATAACAACAGAAACACAAGCATTAAGTGTGTGTCTACCTGTTTTTCATTCCTCTTAGAGCCCACACCTCCTGGATCCATCATCATCAGTCAGAGGACAAACTCCTCGCTCTTTTTGAGGTGGGATACTCATGTTTTGATGGATGGAGCTCCAAGCATCAGTTATAACATATCCTATCAGCATGATGGTGGAGAGGCACTGAATAAAATCTCCTCAGACAAGCACACCGAGCTGACCTCACTTCTCTCTGGAAAGTCCTACAATATAAATGTACAAACAGTTGGACCCCAGGGTTTGAAGAGCACGGCTGTCCAAATTACTTCTTTCACCTGTAAGTATACTAGAAGTGTCTCTAAAGTTGGGACTGATTAAAGTCATGTTGTAGATTTGGCAATATTAGTAAAATAACCAATTGTTTTGTCCGGCCTCCACCTTCAGTAAGAATGTTGCTGGATATGAAATAAGATTACAGTTATTATATCACAAGTGACATAAGGTTTTTGTGATTCAATTGCTTTCTAGTGAACATTTCCTTTGTTTGTCGTTTTTCTAGTGCCCAACCCTGTGTTGAATCTTGAAGCGAGCCCTAAATCCACCACCTCAGTAAAAGTGTCATGGTCACCACCACAGGAAGCCTGGTCATATTATGAATACTTGGTTCAAGCCTACACCACTACAGGAGAACTGGTTTTCAACATAACAGTCAGCAATAACAGTGCAGATGTAACATCTCTGGAGCCAGGGAATAGATACAATATCAATGTCACGACAAGAGCAGCAGCAGGGAGTGAATCCACGGTGGAACAGACATTCAGTTACACCAGTAAGGCCTTTCATTAAAACACAATGAAGCATTAATGGATTCTGTACTATCAGAAACATCCTACAGTATATACTCAAATTGATGGTACATTTAAAATACCCCTTTTATATTGTGGATTCAAGCCTTATATAACCTTCTTCTGTATTTGCTGCAGTGCCGAAAGCAGTGTCGCTTCTCAAAGTGGAGTATGTGAACACAACGGCCATCCGGCTGACATGGCACAGACAAAGCGATCACAAGCCTACCTACTCCTACCTGGTGAAAGCGCTGCAGAACACCAGGATGGTGCAGAATTCTTCAACCAACACTGAGTCGTTCACATTCTACAATCTGAAGCCTGGAGAACTGTACACTTTTGATGTCTTTACGGTGGTAGGAGGGGTCAAGTCCACAGTGGAAAGCATATCAAGTTACACAAGTATGTGATTACAGTTACTGAAAAGTGTTTATGTATATATACAGTATATAACATTGTTGGTGGCTAAAGAGATGCATTTGCTTAATAAAAATTGAAATTAAGTTACACCATCCAAAAGAGTTATACACACTCATGTATTTACTGGTCAATGTCCCACTGGCAGACTCGTTTCTATATAATAATTGAATGTGTAATCATTTTGGACCATAACAAATTTGGACGTTTCTGGCCATCACATTAACTCCCCAGAAGTAATTCTGTCAAATTAAACTTTGTTTAAAATACACATTGTTTATTGTACAATAAATAATTGTCTTCCAATTTCTCAGTGATGACCCAACCCTATACATTCCTCTGGTCAATTTAATGTGTTCAGGCAAGGCCCAAACTTTTCTAATTGTATATTACATAACATTTACATTTTTTTTTCAGGGCCTGAAACAGTTTCTGGCATCATAGCGTTAGGAAGCACAACAACAATGTCAGTGAGCTGGACACTAGCATTTGGACAGGTGGACTCCTACACCGTCCTGCTGCAAAAAGGCGGGGAGCTGGAGAGAAACAAAACAGATCTGAGCAACGCCACTGTGTACATAGAGTTTCCGGATTTGACACCAGGAGTGCTTTACTGTGTGATTGTGGTCACCAGAAGAGGACCTTTTCAAAGCAACTTGTCTGATTGCAACGCAACTTGTGAGTTACATTGTTAATTCATAATCTGCATACTACATGTGTAATATATATGTATCTTGACCAATGTTTATTTTATAAATGCCTTAAATCAAGCAATAATTAAATAGTTTCCCTCTCTTCTTTTGTTCAGTTCCCAACCCTCCAGGCCCCATCACGGTGGTCTCTCAAACTGAGACGTCCATCAACTTCACCTGGGCCTTTCCCAACATGGACTATAATCAGTTCACCTTCAGTGTTTCCAACTTTTCGCGCTCCTCTCTCGTTACACACAACTGGTTTCTGCTGGACAAGCTCCAGTCCGGAAGCCCCTACAGTATTGCTGTTGTTACTGTGGGTGTGTTAAACTATACGAGCACTGCAGTAACAACGGAAAACTATACCAGTGAGTGCCAGGGTTATTGTTTTTATTATTTATTACTAGTATTTATTTTTCATGTGAGTTTATGTATTCACCTATTTGTACATGTTATGTTTGAGTTCTGTTTACCAGTATACATTTTCTGGTTTTGTTTATCATTTTTATTATTTTTGGAATATAGTGAGAGGGACAAGTTCTAAAAAACATATGTTTTGTATGTTTGCATGCAGTATCAGTTTAAAAAAAATTGTCAAGCTTTTTAAAATAACTATAAACTTAGTGATACTCAGTTATACTTGCTTTGTGAACATTTAACAATTTTTCTTAATCAGTATAAATTAAAAATGCCAAATATTTATAATAGTGAACACTACTACATTTCACTAGGAACTACTTTAATCTTAGTTATATCTGTCACAATAACAGTTAAAGCCCAATACATATTAAGCTATATGTGCTTAACCCAAAATCTGACATGCATAAACACATAAACCTGTTCATATCTTTTTCTCAGGACCATATTCTGTCACCAACCTGAGAGAGACAGAAATCACCACAGACTCAGTGACCCTGGAGTGGGAACAGCCAGAAGACAAAAACTACTCATATGTGGTTCAGACCAGCAATGGCTCATTCAATTCCTCTGAAACAGTCAGAAACAAACACAACCAAACAATCCATGGACTTCTCTCTGGGAGCAACTACAGCTTCACTGTAACCACACAGACAGCAGATGGCACTGAGGCAGCTCCTATGGCAGTGTCCTACTTTACACGTATGTATATGTACTGTCAAACCCAAAAATATATGAGTAAAACAACTAAAGTAAATAACAATTAAACTGTTGATGTGCTTTTTTAAAGATTTATCAGAAACACTTTCTGTTTGCAGGTCCCTACAGAATTGAGCAGTTGGAAGCTGTCACCTCAAACTCAACTGCTGTATGTCTGGTTTGGACTAAGCCACCAGAGTATAAGTCTGAATACAGGTATCGGGTCGAGTATGCAGAATTTGTCTATGAATCCAAAAACAAATCCTCCAAACAAAATGACACAGAGATCTCGGGGCTCATTGCTGGGACCAACTACACCTTCTGTGTTTTTGTCATGGCAGCAAATGGCATAGAAGGGGAAGCCAGATGCATTTCCAAGTGCACAAGTATGATCATAACAGTTTAACTTTACATAGAATAAATGAAAACACATATTTTGAAAATGATATTTGTAATAATTTGATGTTATTCTGACAATAATGTCCTATTTATGCTGCAGATGCAAGCCCGGTGAAATATTTGAGGTGTGAAGGTCCGAACACAGCAAAGGCAGAACTCATCCTGAAGTGGCACAAACCCAATGGCCAATACTCTGGCTTCAAAGTCACGTATAATGGCTATATCACCTCGACTAAAAACTGTTGTGAACATACTGTGACCAACCTTCCTCATTATACTGAATACAATCTGACAATGGAGACTCAGAGCTGTGGACTACCCAGCACTCCTCAGAATACTCAATGCCGGACAGGCATCACAAGTAAGACATTATGCTTCATTAACTAGAATTCCATAACTGTTCCATGAATTATTCAATATATATTTGATTAAAATCCTTTTTGTCCCCCCAAAGATCCATCTATTCCAGCTAACTTTACCCAACTGGTGAAGGTGGGTTCCATGTTATTCAGCACGTTCACCCTTCAGATTGACTACCGCCTGCTGGACAACACCAATGGGCCAATCACACATGTTGGGGTGCTGGTGACAAATGACCTCAAAAGTAGTAGTTTCTTCTTCATTTATTAAAAGAATACATCATGTCCAAAATGGCCAATTGTATATCAACAACTCACCTTATGTTACTTTGGATTTGTGAAGAACACTTCGTTTTCCTTGTGTTCAAGTGGGAAATCAATGAAAAAGTTTGTTTCACAGTGGATTAATGCAAGCAAACCATGTTCTCTTCCCATATGTAACATAACACAGGATGAGTAATTGAAATGTAAAATGTGTATTTAGTCCTGTAATTATGTTGCGCTTTCATCATCAATTGGTGCTAATGTGACCATTTCTGGAAGTATTTACTGCTGTTTGTCTTTATTTGTTACCATGAAACAATAAATACCACCTACTGTAATTCCTGCCCTAACAGGTGACACTAATTGGACCTGGCACTTGAGAAACACTTATAGTCAGTGGAAAGCAAAGAAGACATCTGTGTACCTGGCGACGGTCAAAGAAATCCTCTTCCAAACACGCAGTGGAGAAAGCCATTTCAACATAGCGGTGGGAGATGAATCCGATTGGAAGGGCTACACTAATGGTGCTTTGGATGCCAATGGAAAATACCAGTAAGAACACAAACAATATTGTATATGAATAGGTATGCAGGAGTACAAAGTAGTTACTCTTGATGAAACAATAGTACATTATTGGGATATTAGGAAAAGGAATTGTGAGCATTAGTATATCGATTGACTGATTTGTTCAATCCTGCAGATATGCCATTGTGTTGTTCACCCATCTGAACATGGAAAACAACCTTGTCCTAAACAGTAAATCACTGGTGGCAATAGCCCATCCCTATCCTGTTGTTATACTTCCACAGAACCCAGGTACCACATTCAGAACACGTGTTGTTATAAAATGCTCCCACGAGGTGAGAAAACACTCACTTGCCTCTTTGTTTGTCTTTTTGTTCTCATCTCTGTCAACATTTTAGCAATCATTGGCATTGCTGTCGGAGTAACATTGGGAATTTTTTGCATTCTCTTCATCATCCTAATCGGCTTCATAGTCTATTGGAAAAGGTTTGTCATTGTCCTAATTTATAAAAAAGATATTGAGTCTGTGTGTATTGGACTAAACTTTTAACTCACCACACGTGTATTACAGGGTTTCCAACAAAGAATCATCAGACATCCAGATTTTTTCCATGAGGTAAGGTTTTCATTTTTACCATGTTGTTATAAGTTTAAAGTAAATGGACAACAATTGCTTCTTTAACAGTCAACATTGCTTCTTCCTCTTTCTTATTTCAGAGCCAAAGTGTAAGTATAAATCCTTTTAAATTATTAAGTATGTTTAGATCTTTAAACTTTTCTAATTTTGACACAAAATGAAGACACAGTGGTCTGACCTCTCGTCTCCATTTGAGCAGAAGTTTGGCTGTGAGGGTGGAGGACTACGAGGCCTACTACAAGAAGCAGAAGGCCGACTCCAGCTGCGGCTTTGCTGAAGAATTTGAGGTGAAACATGAGCCTAATATATTGATTTGTTCTTTTGGTACCAGGCATGCACCCTAGTTTGAGTCGTCAAATCATCTTTCCTTATTCTTCTTTTCATCCAAAAGGACCTGAAGATGGTTGGTACAGCTCAGTTGAAATCCAATGCTGAGAGATTGGAGAACAAGCCCAAGAACCGCTACGCTAACGTGCTTCCCTGTGAGTCTCCTTAACAAATCCACCTCTGCTGTTTTCAACAATAACACTCCTCACTCTTTCAACTACATCAGAGCCTATCACCTGTATCCAGTGCTATCCACTGTCATTATCCCATTTTTAAGTGGACATAAAATCCATATAATTAGACACATATCAGTGCGGCCTACCTACATATAGCAAACGTATCTTTTCATTTACGCTCTTTTTTCACCTCCCAGATGACTCCTCTAGGGTGAAACTCTCTATCATCCATGGGAGTCCATATGATGACTACATCAATGCTAACTACATGCCGGTGCGTACTGACACTTAAAAACAGCTCTCTGCCTGAGTCATTGCTTCAGTATCAGTTAACATCCTGATCATCATTCTTCTTCTTAATGGCATGCTATCTAACTTTATCTGCAGTGATGTTTTGAGCTCTTTGAGGCTCTCAACTCAACAGGATGGACGTTTGTGTTGTGTGTGTCGGGCTGATGTTTTGTTTGACAGGGTTACAACTCTAGGAAGGAGTTTATCGCAGCTCAGGGTCCTTTGCCCGGCACAGTCAACGATTTCTGGAGGATGATCTGGGAGAAGAACGTACGGAGTCTGGTCATGCTGACACGCTGTAATGAACAGGGACGAGTGAGTTTGAACACAA
This sequence comes from Trematomus bernacchii, assembly GCF_902827165.1. Taxonomy (NCBI): domain Eukaryota; kingdom Metazoa; phylum Chordata; class Actinopteri; order Perciformes; family Nototheniidae; genus Trematomus; species Trematomus bernacchii. The sequence goes on along the minus strand of NW_022987714.1, from coordinate 9,739,693 downwards.
GCACAACGCCGCGAAGCAACGAGAATGTTAAAACTAAAACATGCAGTAGATATGATTTGCATATTTTAGTAATATAATTATAAGGTTTTAAACTTAAAATGTATATTGATTGTTAATATTGTGTTTTCCTGTTCCAGGTCAAATGCGAGCAATATTGGGCTCAGGGCACCAAGCACTTTGAAAACATCACTGTGACAACAACCTCTGAAATAGCACTTGAAGACTGGACCATCAGGGACTTTGACATTAAAAATGTAAGTCGTGAGATGTTAAATATTCCAAATATATATATTTTTAGGAGGGTCAAATTCAAACAATCTTTGTCGTTGAATCATCACCCATCAGGGCTGTTTCCCCACCTTTAGTTTGGAATACTTGTATATCACTTCTATGAATGAACAAACAACACTCTACTGAACACTTTTAAATGAATGAGTCTGAAGGCACAAGTTCTGTGCTCCAGTTACATTCTGAGGCAGGGCCTTATAATTGTGAAAAGGCCATTCTCTGCATCACAGCCAGTCAGCCAGTCGCAACCATTTTGGGTTTGTTTTTCCTGTAGGTAAAAACAGCAGAGACCCGTTCAGTGCGTCACTTCCACTTCACAGCCTGGCCAGATCACGGCGTACCGCAAACCACTGAGCTCCTCATCAGCTTCAGACACTTGGTCAGAGAACACATGGACCAATTCTCCAGGCACTCTCCCACTGTGGTCCACTGCAGGTCCGACTTAACACACAAACTCAATTTAATTCTGCACAATTGAAATGACAAAAAGATCTGATATTTGTCTGTCTTTTCTCTTTCCCTCTACTTTGTGTCTTTGTTTTCTACATTCAGTGCTGGTGTCGGAAGAACTGGCACCTTCATAGCCATCGACCATTTGATGTTCCAGATTGAAAGGGAAAATATTGTGGACGTTTTCGGCATCGTCTATGATCTCCGCATGCACCGACCCCTTATGGTGCAGACAGAGGTAAGACAAAGTCTCACAGTTTTATTTGTTTTTGTTTCACGGTGCATGTTGTTTGAAATATATGTAAAGTATACGAAGTGTGCCGTATTTCAGTCTTTTTTAAATTGGATGTCTCTGCAGGACCAGTATGTGTTCTTAAACCAGTGTGCCATCGACATCATCAGATCAAGAACTGGAACCAATGTGGATCTAATCTACCAAAACGCTGCTGCACTCTCTATTTATGAGAATGTAGAACCAAAAAAAGGTTTCTCCAAAAGCGAGTACAACAATGCATAAACCCGAGAAAACCACTCAGGTCCTCCTATATTCTCTCAAGCTTTAAAAAATCTGCAGGCTTTTGCAAAGGGAACATTTTTAACAAATTGGTTAAACATTTTTAACACATTTTTAACAAAATGCATTTCTATTTTTATTCTTGCCAGGCTTTTGATAAGTATCTTATATCTTTTTAGATTCAACCCTCTATTTTGTGGTATTTATTTGTTGCAAATGTTGAATGATTGAAAATAGAGGGAGCTGCATATGGAGATACAATAGGGGACATAATCACTGACCAAAACGAAATTGGATTATAATGTAAATTTGTATTGCTCAGTCTTTCTTTACATTTCTGCTTGTTTACTACTGTATATGACTAACTGATTATACAATGTTCTTCTCAGGTAATATATTGTATGCTGTATAGGTATTATTACAGTTTTTGCCAGGAACACTTGTATTATTGGAACTTTGTATTGCCTTGTACGAAGAATTGCTGGTTTGAATAATATGCGCCTTTTCAAAGCCTGTATGCTTTGGTGCCAGTAGGTGGCACTCCATTGTATTGTGTTAAACTGAAAGAGACCAACAGGGACTGATAAGATATTACTTTGTTAAAGTAACCTTTAGGTTAAGATAAACAATATATCATATTTTATAGAAGTATCAGGTTATCCAGCAAATTATTTTAGCTTGCCTTATTCCAATTTAAACTGTGCAATGCCTTTTAATGAAGGAATGTTGTATGTTCAATGTAAAGACTTTTCTTTGTGTATGCACTGTAGTTAGTAATGCACTGGATGCATTAGTCTTTTGTACACTGTCGAATTTACAAATTATAAAGATGTATTTATCCGTTATCAGTCTCATTGATAACATTTTGGCCAGTTGTTTGTGAAACATTCATTCGCCCCACATTTGATTGTTGCAATTTGACTTTGATTTTTGTTTTCTTCATCTGATCAGAATAGGTTTGCATTAAAAAAGCGCTCAGGAGAATTTTGCTGGGGTGGTATGGTGTGAGAAAATCCATACTGCCACAGTTTGTAGTTTAAATAATTTAGAAGTCATCGTACTGATTTTGTTTTGTTAATGACATTCTTCTCTGTACATTCCTCAAAGAAACAACCATGTTATGTCACTTCCTGCTGTATATCCGGCCTGTCTATGGCCATTTCCTGTGATTTAAAAATCACCATAGGAGTTTTGTTTTTAGCTTTTAAAGGGCAGCATTTGCTATTAGGCAGGTACATTGGTGTGTGGGGTCAGCTTTATGATATTTTTTAGAATTAAATGTTTCATTCGTATTGTATTATAATGTACTTAATGTTTAAAAGCACTTAATGAAAAAAGAATAGCAAATAGTTTCATAATTGTAGCAATGTTTTTGGAATGCTTTATAAAATGCTTGCTGGTACAATGCAAATAAATGTAAAAAAAGCAATGATTTAATATTTGTAAACATATCAATAAAAAATGAACCAAAATGGGTTAATCTATGTTATTACATTCCAACATATATGGCTATGTGTCTGCATGGTTATATTTCATCACAAGGAACAAGCTTTTTACACTAAGTTCTAATTTTGCAGCTCACATCAGGCGTACACTCGGGAGATTCTCTGCAATATGGAGGTGTTTTAACCCTTATGTTGTGTTCGGGTCTCTAGTTTTTTTTTAACCTGTTAAGCCCGAGAGACCCCGGTACCGGGGCACTGCCGCAACATCTTGCAGGAAACAGTGTCTGAGGGCATGTTCATTTAATAAACTATGAATGTTGTATATCCATGTAACGGGAAGGAACTCATCTGACTGATAATTTTTATTTATTTTTCAAAAGAAAACCCACAATGCTAACACTGAGCCTCTGAATTAGCAACGAGCGAAAAATGCTAATAGATTACTGCACCGAAAATCTCTCACAAAACCTTATTATTTATCTTTTCTCCACATCCATGACATCGATTCACATCGTGAGGTGACACAGAATAGATGGGTACCCTCATTATCACTGAATTATACGGATTCGCGACGTTATAAACAAAAACAGACATCAAAACAGGTGACGCTAGGTAGCTAAAAATGCTAACAAGGTTACCTTGGCTCTGTAGTCTCTCCAAAGTGGTCTTCAATGGCATTAAAACGATAAAAACGCTGCTGAAGTTAATCCATAGGTTAATCCAATGTGTCTGTGTCCCTTTGAAATGATTTCTGATAATCCATGATCAATAAAACGGATAATCCATGCTATTCCGTTTCTAGATGTCAGAGCTAGAATGTAGCTTCACTCTAATGCAAAATTACATGCGCAAAGCCCCCACCTTTTTGTTTCACAATGAGTGTGTGTGGGGGACTCCCCCTTCGATTATATTGGCTCTAACGGTCAGAAAGAGGTGTCAACCATCAAAATCGACCAATGGGTTACAGAGATATGAAGAAAAAAAACATTTACACCCAAATCACCTCAGAGGTGGAGTGTTTTTGGCTAAACCTCTCTAAAAAGGTCAAATGTCACTTGTTTTGCATCAATCTTGATACAGGGTACTTATTATATGTTGTACTTTGGATTCCTAAAGCTTTTAGTCTACCTTACCATCATCCAAGGGTAGTTCTCACTATGTAAAATCTGAATTTTCTTTAAAATAAAAAACATCTATATTGATTCTGACTTTTCTACATCCAACTCACAGGTTTATCATTACTTTGAGAAAAAAGATTATTAATTTAACTCTTTTAGAAGGGAAGATATGGTAATTTGTTCTGGGAATGTCATTTTCGAGCCTGAGACCTGAAAAACAAGCTCAGGGCTTAACGGAACAAGGCTTCATGATATCCTCCACAACAGCTATATAAAAACTACAAAACAGATTTTGACAATTTTAGCCAAGTCTGAAGGTCTCAAAAAAGACCCAGCAGAATTGTTTTGAGTGACTCGAGGTCAAATTTGGCCCAATCAAGATTCATCTTTGACTTTAGACACCCCACCCCCACCCCCTTCATCCACTGTTACAATAATTAAAACTTTTTTGGGGGGAGATTGTATTCTAATATTAGTCTATTATCGTCAGATAACGTAATGATCCACTGTCTTCACTATAGGAAATATCATGAGTGAATTGAATCACATGTTTTACTTAAATATGTGGTGTAATGTTTTTTCGGGCCATAAAATAAAATAACAACAGGATTGTACGGTTATGAATGCATAATAAGTTAGTTATGATGTAGTTAAAACAATATTGGATGATAGTCATTATTTTTGAGTGTTTTGGACTGAGATAAATCATGGATCAAAATTGACCCGCGAACACCATGAACGGTAACAGCTTTCGAACACAACACAAGGGTTAAGGGCAATCACTTTCACACAGAGGGCACCCCCGGCATGGTGGTAATGTAAGATTTTGACAGAGGGTCGGCTTCAATGAGCCTGATATTTCTAATTCATGATCCTTGTACCATGTCTCTCAGATCCACATGTAAGATCTAAAAATAGATGTGGCATTTGAATGGCTTCTATTCTCCTATGCTGTGTGTTGCAATAAAAGGTATACAGACAGATGAAGCGGTTATGACAGCAATACAACCGGGGAATACAACATCCAATAGGACAAGATAACTGGGGGGTCCAAAATGAATAATGAGCTTAAATGTTTTTGTGCCAGACAGTAAATCCACCATATTGGATTACAACAGCTTCCGATTGAGGCGTTAATAGTTTATGTTGTTGTCGCTTTCTTTAAAAACACACAATCACACAGATGAAGAAGGTCTTTTCTTGAGACTACATGTTGTAAATGCTTGCGATTTCCCTTTGAATAATAAGGGTAACATTTATTATAATATTTAAGTATGTATGAGGAGGTTTTGGCTTGGCGTGGTAGGTACACAGTACATAGTATAATTTTAGGGAAATTGTGTTTTTTAAGTATGTCAACTCACGGTACACTTAAAATGCTCCTTTCCAGAAAAAATATTGCTCTGATCACACACTTCATATGTCTGACAGTTATAGTTGGTAAATTCTTAGAAAATATATATTTTTAATTTAAAACATGATCAGCTAATAAAGTGTCATGCATTATTGTAAAAAACCGAATCACCAGAATTTAATTTAATTTAGCCGACATTGTTTCCAAAAATTACATTACAGTGAAATGCTTTAATATAAATAACGGTTAACATTATTATGCTAGTTATGTAAATTAATTAGTAATGATAATCATATAACATTACAACACTGGCAGTATGCTGTCTAATGGGTATGTAAAATGTTAATACTTTACCTTAGGAAGAAGAAGAAAAGAAAGAGAAGAAATGTTGCTGATAATACTTAATAATACTTAATTTGAATCATTTTTACTTGTAATGTAGGCTAGTATGTTTATATTGTTCTTGCTACATTTAATGAAGATACCAATCTCAGTACTTGTAGCCTACCATTGTTAAATACACTGGACAAAATGAAGTTAGGGCTCTATTTTTAAATTAATCTCATAAACTATAATCTTGACACGTTGCAATGCTATACAAAATCTCAACAAAGGGGCTTTAATACTTCATAGGTGATAATGAAAATGTATGGAAATTATGCTCTTGCAGGTCACATAACGCCATAGAGTAGCCTACATGGTTGATATCTACAGCACCGTGCAGCAGGTGTTGTGCGCCGCTGCGGCCACAGGTGTCGCCAGGGCTGCCTGAGCAGCGGCAGCAGCAGCAGCCAGATGAACCGCAGCAGGAGGATCCAGTCCACTCCACACTCTCCATGTTGAAACTTCTCCTCCAGCCGACTCCTACCGTCCGCCACAGCCCGCCCGCTGTTCCCCTCAACCCGGCTATCTCACACAGTCCCGTGCTATGACGCTGGTTTGGGAAGGAAGCTCGGAAACAACTGTATGATCGCCTCGCTGGTCGACACAGAGTAAGTTTAACATTTAGCTGCTATATTCCTACAGCACACCGACGCGTCGAGAAAGATAACTTGCTATTTTTAGCGCACGGTACTTGTATTATTTAACGTATGTTTTATGTGCTAACTTGCGCTAGCTAGCGGAGCTCTGATAGCATGAACTGGAAGAATAAGGAGGATTTGCTTCTTCCGGACGGTGGTTTTGAGGGTCATAACGTCGACATTTTTGAGGAATTTGGTCAGTGTTGGTAGTAACGTTTTCGGGGTCTGTGTTGTGTCCGGCTGGCGGGGTAGGGGGCTAACGTTACATGCTAGCTGCATAAAGTAAACCCTCATCACCACTCCATTAGCACACCGTGCCCCATGCGGCTGCATCTTGGCTGTCACTTGTTTACATGGCAACCATGAACCTAGCCCAGGTGTAGGGTGACGAGCAAGGGGAAGCACATCTGTATTATTTCCTAGTATGTATTCGTTTTACCTTACTGCTGCTTCAAGTAACGGTGAACTGAATTGGTAAATGAAACCAATCGAAAATGGATAAAGTGACCCTGTATTAGACGGCATGTGGCAGGGAAACCACCGGAGGAATAACCCTTAGGATGAATGCTACTTCCAAACAACCTCCATTACTCAACGGAACACTCAGTACATCTTCGTGATGTCATGCAGGGCGCGACGTGTAGCATGCAGCATGTAGCGCTGAGACATAATGCAGTGTGCACAGGATTCAAAGCAGAGGGTTGTGAGGCTGGTAGACATTTAAATGTCAAATGCCGGTATATGCACTGCAGCCAAGGAAGTCTTTAGCAAACATTCAAATGTAATGTTTCTGATGGGATGCCAAAGCTGTACCCTTTGACGTGTTCACTACCAGCCCATTTATGACTGTTCTTCCCAAATTAATATTTAATACATGAGTGTATATTGAGTTTCTGTGATAGATTATACACATTTAAGCTATTACAGCCTTTATATTATGAATCTGACTTGAACAAAGGGGTGATTATACTCTGTCTAGATCGATATATGGATGTAATGATGAACAATCTAATACTATTGATGGAAATTGAAAATATCAATACATATCATCTTTAGGATGCACCTTTTATTTTGAAATTCCCATTGCAGTCTCTACCATTTCCTATCAAGCACACTTCCTTCCTTCAAATCCTATTTTAGTTGATAAAATGGTACTGATATAGTGTTATATGTTCTTATGATATTTTCATATCAATCGAAGGCCCCTAAAATCTAATCTGATGGAATTTGTATTGTGGCGGACTTTGTAATATCATCAAATATGACGAATATGACCAAATATCCTGCTCACTTAGTACAAAGCTAAGTCACAAATAATAATACAAAGAAATGTGTTTATATTTTATGTTTATGAAAAAAACAAACAAGCAACCAAGATGTCATCAGATTCTCACTCTGAAATGCTCACATTACTGTTAAATTTAATAATCCAGTATGGGTGGGGCGATACTATTTGATCTTGATAAGATGAGATAATGACTAAATGTGGAGATTTACCAGTGCTACATCGCCTCATCCATCTCTGTCTATTCCCAGTACGGACAGTGACGGAAGTGCTCATCATCTTAATCTTGTGGTATTATGTTGAGTAAGACTGTGCTAAAGATGAGAATAGCACATCAGTGCACTTTAGTTAATGGTTAAAAGGGTTAGTGGAATGTGTCACTCAAAACGCTGGAGAAAAACAAGTTGAAGGGAACGCTATCCAAGCACAAGGGGAAATGATTACCATAGTGCTAGAAGTGAAACGTCAGGTGATATTTTGAAAATTGCAACTGAGTTTGAAAAGACAGTTAAACAGACTGCTTCTTGTTCCCCGCTTTTTATGTTTGTCAAAACTCTGCAGAGTCGTTGCTTTGTTGTCTCTGGGTTTTTGTGATTCGTCTGTTCTTTCAGTTGACACCATCTTCCAGAGTGGGCTGTACTGAACAATGAAGCTTGATATCCAGTATTAGGATTTTCTGTTAGACTGGCACTGGGCAAACATTGATCTGATATTGAATGACCGCAAAATGTCAGACTGAAAGTGGTGTCAATAGCAAAGATGGAAACATATCAGGCATTTGAAGGTCATTAATAATGCGTGTCCACTGGAAATAGGTCATGAGATCGATAACAGACTATTCCTATTTGCATACATGGTTTCATCAAGTTTGTGTTGCTTTAAATACTCCATGTCTAATACCCCTTATTATATCCAGTTTTAATCCTCAATAACCAAACAAATCAATGTCTATTCTACTACTTAGCTTTTATAATGATGAGGGGTTTTCTGTGCTGATCCAAAAGTCTAGTTGTACCATGTGAGAGTCTACCTTGCACTAATCAGGTAGGGACAGTTAATGGTGTTGGTCCCTAAGCCTATCGGCTAGAACTGTGGCTTTGCTCTGCCGTGAATGACAAATGGGGAGAGAGTAGCAGCGAATGCAGGGAAGAGAAAATGGTGATGAGAATGGGAAGCTCTTTGAGCTCTTTCTGTGGGAGGTAAGTCTTTGTTTTTTCTATCACTTATTTTTCTAGCAGGAAGACACAGCAACAGATGTCCCCACTCCATGATGTGCTTTGAAAAAAAACATGTACTGTCAATCTCACTCCAAAGGAGAAGCCATTGAAGGGCGTCCTGGTGGTGAAGAGGTTTTAGACGCTGAGTGCAGTGTCCCTGGTTTGAGTTCGGCTGGGGACCTTAACATGTCAGTCCACCTCTCTCCACTCTCATTTCCATTTTAAACTTTAATATCCACTTCAAGAATACAGGAACAAAATCTCAAATATTCATAATCCTTCTTTAGAATTTCAATTGAACTCCGTAAGGATTGTTCATTTGTTTAAGTGACTAATTGGATATTGCTTCTCTCTCTTTATTATTATTTAGCATAAGATAGTAGAGAAACAGGAAGTGCAGAGGGGAAACAAAGACATTTGACAAAGGTGACCTTACTGGCCAGAATCAATATGTATATATATTTTTTTAATGTTACTTGGTTCTGTTTTTTTTAAACCAGTCAACTACCAAAATGCAACAAGTTGCCAGTAAAAGGATTTCACACAAATAGACCCCTCCCCTTTCCTAAAACACAGCAGTTGCTTGCATTAGTTTTTCTTATTTGATTGGGCTTCCTAGTCATTCTACATGTTGGAGCTTCACTGCTTTCTGTTTAGCTCGGATGTTGATGTCAGAGCTGTAATGATGTTTATCTATTTACCTCACATACAGTTTTAATATTCTTAAGTGTTTCAGATGACTGTTCTTGTCATGTCATCTTGTGAATTCTGCAGCCTCATCAATATTCAACCGTATGCTTGGTGTGTCTCACCACTGACATGCAGTTCCATAGCTATGCATTCATGTTGACAGCAAAGAGATGAAGCATCTGATACATATTCAATTGGAGTAATGAAGCTTTTGCCTGAATTATAAATAACAAAACATCAGAACAAGAAACAGAATAGTGAAAAACTCTAAAGGCAGGTAATATTGTCAAAGAGTGTCACGCTTTAAATAGCAGTCTTGGTTGTGAGTATGTTAGTTTGAAATTCTTCCTAGTCATTTTCCAAAAGATACTGAGCCCTATAAACTATGAATTTGCATCTGACTGTTCTTTACAATGGAATTGTCCAGCTCCAGGATTTGATCAATGTCTCAGCACAGTTCCAGTTCCCCTGAGATATAAAAGCTTTCCCCAACACCTAGTGGGGGAATCTATGCTAATACGGCTCCATATTGAACCTGTCTCTCTGCCTCCAGGGAGCAAATGCACTTTTAGCAGCTTCTATTGTGCCAAGATTCCCTTCTCCTCCCATGGTCTTGAAGAGTTTTTTTTGTCACAAGTAACTTTACAGCTGTAAGTTGGCCTTTATATCTAAAAACAGGTCCCTTTCCCACAGAATGTCACTTCTCCCCAGAGAAACCTCATCTCTGTGAACCAAATATGATAGTGCTGATATTTTCAATGTTATGATATAGCGGCATCATTAAATTGAACAAGAGAGCACATCAACACAAAGTGACATACTGAACACTGCATGCTTTATTTTTCTAAGTGGAGGCACTATTTATCACACTACAATAGCCACATTACATCACGTTGAGTATTGAGATGCAAGTCCTCAATTTTGCTGCTATAATATTAGCTGTTCTTTATGATGACACCACTATTGTAATGCCTGTAGACATTTTTATTTTGTGTTAGTACCACATTAATCTGGAGGACCAGCTTTCCAATTGATGACTCAGAAGCAATATTTTATTATACAACATAAAACAGGATGTTTTAATTACCAGAAGTTCATGACTGCACAGTGCTGGTACTCTTATTTGCACAATTATAATAATAACTGATGAATGATAACCAGTTTTTTAACAGTCTGACATGGTTCTGTGGCAAGGGTCGGTATTGTCTCCTACTGGTTCTCTCTTTAACACTAGTTCAATTTGGGTCACTTATGACAACTTGTGCTAAACTAATACTAAATATAGATTATTTATCTCATTTTGTCCTACAATATCTGTGCAAAAGTATGTTCCTCATTCTATGTTTGTCTTATCTTATCTGACACACACACACACACACACACACACACAGGTTTTGAAAATGACCTCCTGACCACTTGACGTTTGTTGCTGGGTAGCTGTTGTGTGTATTTATAGAGCAGGTTTAACACCATAGATCCACTGCTTTTCACAGAGGCACTGGCAGCCTGGGTGCTCTCATGCTAGCTAGCTCCCCTGAAATCAATATCCACCTCTCACTCATCTCTGGCTTAATGTATATGGAGATTCTGCCAGTGTAAATTCTGCCAGCTTTACTCTGGACTAAGTCTTCTTACTTTGTGAAACATTGTTGGCACAGTTGCAAAACTTCCCAAATGTGCAAAAATATATATTCAATTGTGCAATACCAAGTCACATGATCCAAAAAAGAGCTTTAGTGAGCAGATGTGGGGTCTTAGATTTGGCGAAAAAGGCAGAATAGATATATTATTGTGTCATTGGATGATAGGAGAGTATTCTGACTGATGGTTGTCAGTGCTATTCTGATTTATAATGTGTATTTTTGATGTACAATTTTTCAAATGACCTTAAAATACAAAGAGGGAAAAAGCACAATTGTCCTATCACAATATGTTTTGGAGTAGCAGGCCTTGCTAAGGGACTTTGCCAGTCTCTGAAAATGATTGGCAGTGTGGACACCTCATGTCAAACGCTGATAATCTGCAGTTTCAAGAGATAAGCCACAGTGTCTGTGTTGAGTCTACAGCAGGGTTGTTTTAGGTTTTTGACATAATTTTATTACAAATGTTTTATTACGTATGAGTTGATGCTGAGAGATCCTTATTACATCATGAGTTTACTGTCAGCCTGTTAAGACCTCTTTGGTCATCATGGTGCTCTGTGCTGACTCCACTTTTCTGATGATGATTTTCTCAGGTTATGGCAATTCTTTGACTAAAGACAAGTTGTTAAATAGCTATCATTATAATGTCACAACTTTGTTGCTTCAGAATATAAATAGCCAAGTATTAGCATTGTATTTTTTAAGCAGTAGTGTGTGTGCAGTCTCGGTGTTCCTAATAGAGTAGTCAGGTGAGGGGAGAAAGTAATACTGTGTTAGATTACACTAAAAGGAAACTTGTGACACTCAGTCGTAGTTTTCTTTGCCAAGTAATCAGGCATCGCCTTAACCTTTTAAGGAGACCTCAGGTTTCAGACCAAGGATGGTTTCCATGTCATGGGAAAATCAGCTGACTTCACTCTTAAAGTGATACTCTGCCCGAAATATATCTTTTGGGTATTCAACTATCTTTGTATATGAACTTTTGGCTGTAAAAAGGTGTTTTATCTGATAACGGCCATGAACAGACGACAATGCTACAATGGCCTCCAACAGTGACTAGGTTGCACACAGGAAATAAACCAAAAAATGACCATAGAAACCGCTGCTGCAGGAATTGCTTTTCTGTACTGCCAGACTTGGAGATGTCATAGAAACAACCAAACTGTAAAAGCCTTCTGCTTCTGTAAACAACAAATGTGTAGTTGAACTACAGTTCAGAATCTGATGGCTTTTTCCTTGTAAACCCAAGCTGTTGTCATTTTGACAATGTTGCAATAATGTGGTAAGTTCCCAAAAACATATGTTGGATAAATCAGTTTGATGTAAATGACAGTTTTTAGGCCATACAGCCAATGATCTGTTGATGTTATCTTATCCAGACTCAAACATTGGCATCAATGCTAGAAAAATATTTAAATCAGACGTAATTGTTACCTTCCTAAATACAAAGTCAAATTTAGATTGTGGATTTGGAAAATCTTGACGTCCGTAAAGCTTATTCGAGGCTGAGGAGAACAATGTCATACCTTTTCATACCATGTCTCCTGTTATACAGTCTGTATTAAAACACCCCTGTTCTCCCCTTGATGACTACAACTCTTACAGAGCGCTTTCAGTTGTACTTAAGGTCTGAATCATTCACTAAACAACCTTGTTATCAGAGCCTAATTTAAAGACCCAGTGGCCCACAGCCACAGGTTGCTCATGAAGATAAATTGACATTCATGTTGAATATTTAGGTAATTCATATGCAGAATGTTGGGCTCTAAATCAAGTAGAAAAATGGTGTCGGTTACTGCTTATATTTAGAGCATTTTTTTAATAGTTGGTAAACACTTAGACCGTTCATTTTTATAATTTTTTTTAATGAAAGTAGTGTAAAACAGTGCAGTGAAGTAAACCTTCAGATATATATTTCCAAAACAGTCAGTTTTACCAGTTTACCCCTTTATAGACATTGCACAGGAAGATATCATTTAGTTAAATACACTGCTCTACAGCACTGTTTGTGTACCATCACAATGTTTTTTCTTTTTCTTTCTAGGGTGCAATCTGTAAGGCCTATATAGGATAAACCTTATCTTTTAATATGTTTAGTCTATTCTGTATCCTTGTCATTATCAAGGGAACGGTCATGCGTACAAAAGCATTGGGACATGGGCCCCATGTTAGATTGTTGAATATTGGTCCCATGTTGCTTACTTTTATTGTGCCAACCCATACTTAAACCTAATGGCACAGACAATACGCCCCAGAGTAAGAGGTTACAGTATGTTGTAAAGCGTTTGAGTTTACTTGATATTAAGTACCCTTTGACCGTGTGTCATTCCTGTCAAATCTAATCTGCTATCATTACAGTATGAGCAGTGAGTGCTTAGTTTCTGTACCCGAGTCTCAGTCTTCTGAATATCCAGCCTTTTTGCAGTGAGGATGATAAAGCTTATGGTCTGTTTGTCCGGTGTTTTCACTGGTCAAACAATAAACCCTTTTATAACCAGTGGCACCTATCAGACTCTATTTTCCCTTTTGATAAAAGGGATAAAAAAATTGAGATCCAGAAGCACATGAAGGACATCTAGCCTCTAAACACACACTGACCTATATTTTGCTTTTGATCTCCCTTCATTGCATAGCCCTGTGTTACCTGCCTACAACTTGCTTAAAAGTGTTTTGATATTATCAGTGATTTGCCTGCAATGTGGTGTTAAATAGATCCATAAAATCTAATATTAGATTATCAGGCTGTTGTTATCACTGATCAGTTTTTCTCTGGATCTAGACACTACTCATGTAATTATTCACACCCTTCCTATTGTTTCCCTTAATGGAGCCAGAGACAGAACCATAAATCAGTGGGCAGGACCTGGCCTTGTCCACTCCTATGAGTCAGTCTTGGCTCTCTTGCTGGGAAATTTGGCGCTCTTAGCTCTCAGTGCTCGGATGCAAATGTTACTTACTTGCATGCTTGGGGAGACGTTATACAATATGCATGAGGCAGTGTTTCAGCCATCAATAACCATATAGTTTTCAATATCAGGGCTTGGGTGGCTAATGGCTCCCAAGCTGTATTTCATTCGACTCGTTACTTAAAGCTACAAGTAGAAATTGGTAGTAGGAGACTTTGGCAATCTCACACCAGGGTTTTAAATGCTGTTTTTGTGGGTAATTGGTTTATTGTTGGACAGCATAACGGAGGTAGACGGAAATAAATGGAAAGGGATAAAGGCAATCTCCTACTCTTGCACTTTTACATGGCATGTTTTATTGCAGTGCGAATCGGTCCCAAGAACAGACCTAAACGCCTGGTCAGAGTGAGGAAATGTATGTAAGACAGCTGGGAGTGTGTATTAGAAAGTAGTTTTGGAGTCCTTCCGTTCAAACCATGTCACTTTCTGGGTCAGTGCTTTCAGTTACTTTTGAATCTTTTCTCATGTCATAAATGTTGTTCTTGTATCATATGCCATGCATTTCATACAAATGCTTCTTTTGTGTGGGACTAAATGGGTAAATAAATAGATAATAATGCTGTTTTAGTTAATATGAGGAAGTCATGGTTCTTCCTTCCCTCTCCACCAAGTCTCTCTGTTTTCCTTCACTTGCTGTCTGTGTTTTGCTTACATCTTCTCTCAATGCCTCCCCTCTTTGTCTTTGCCCCTTAAGCGCTGTCAGCTCAGGGATTCTCTCTCAGTTCACTTCTTATTTAGGTTAGACGTACTCAAGTGTTATGGCTTCCTCGTTTGCTCAGCGTTTGGGATTTAAAGGCAAATATTGCGTCTCAGCTGCCCAACCCATTTTACAGTTGTTGGTTTTCCGTTAGATCATTAACTGTGGTGTCATAGGCAGAGATCCATGGCTTTGCATTATACTGATACTGAAAACCTTGGTAGGTATTAGGGATATTTTAGTGAAGTTCTTCTACCTGTGAAATGGCAACAATCCATCACAAATATTCATGTTATAGGATACTGTTGCAAATATTGTTTAAATGTCAGAGACAAACCTCTTGTAGATACCATTATATTGCAATTGTGGATGTGATTTTTTTTTTTAAGGATTCATATTAATGTCAGTAGTTTACTAATATATGTGTGTGTTTTTTTGCTGCTTGTTGTTTTGATTTGGTTTTCAGATTTGTGGCTTATCGCACATCCCAGCTGTTGGAGAATGCATTGTTCTATGCACAGGCAGGATTTTAAGGGAATACAATAAGAAAAAAACGAATTGGGTTTTGAAAACAGCATTTGTTTCAGTTAACAATATACTGTATTTTAAGTAGAAGCATTTAGAGTGAGAGTCAATTTTAAGATTAAAATTGGTGGTGTATTTAAAATACTGTGAGATTCCTTCAGTATTCCTGGATTCACATCCTATTAGGGTCTGTATTTGTTTTGAGTAGTACTCCTTCATGTTTCTGTTGACTTAGTAAACACAAACTGAACAGAATCCTTTTTCTTAACATGGAAAAAAAAATGGACAGTTCTTCTTGCTGCAGTAATCGGTTATACTTTCACTTTCAATTACCTTGTTGAATTCGATGATAGATTGTCAAGTAGTTCCTTAGTGCTAAATATATGTTAGCTGGAGACTGTCCGGAACCATATGTTTGAGGGTGGTTTGTGTGCATGTGGTAAACAGACGTTTGGCCCCGAGAGATGTTAGCGGCTCCAGTGAGAATGGGTTGGGTGGAGCTCCACCCTCCTTAACACAGTGGTGTGACCAGGAGGAGCATGGGAAGGAGAGACACCGGGAGTCAGGCAGTCGGTGTGTTTTTACCGTGTGGGTTAAAGTGAAACCTTATGCTTACTTTTGTTTTTCTGCAGGTGAGACGAGCTGCTCCCACAAAGGCTTCTGGATGCGGTGCCTCCTGCGGCTCAGGTGAAATGTAAGCTGAGCCCTCGCCTGCGGGCACACTCTTTATTGTGTTAATAATGCATTCGCTGGGTTAAGGTGGCTAGCTATCAGTTTGTACCTAGAGTTAATCAAGTGGTTTGCATGCTTTATTCACATGTCATTTCCCAAGTATTTATCTATGAACCGGTTTTCTCTCATGCGTCAGTCTACTTTCAACATCTGTCATAAATGCTGGTTCATTTTTAACTCACTTTCTGAGCAGAAGAGAAAATTGGACCATGTCTCTCAAAGTGTGAAGTAGATCTGTTTTATGCCAGTTTTTATTACACTTTTAAGTACATTTGCTCTCTAGCTTTCTGATCAGTGTCAGTTATTGCTGTAAAGCTTAAATCTGTGCTGGTTTGTTGACTTCTGCATTCCCAAGTGAGCAGTTATGTGTCGGCTACAAAGTTGAAGCCCAGGGCAGCATTGAAAGAAGAGAAACTGTTTGACAGAACTGAGAGCGGCAGCTTACAGGGTGTGTCAGATTCGTTTGGGTTAGAAGGAGTAAATGTTTGGGTTGCACAAGGACAGTCGGCTGCAGAGTGGTACTTCAGATAGATACGCAAAGCCCTAAAACCGGTGGTTTGCCTGGAGTACATGTTGATCTTTCATTCAGTGGCAGAGGAAGTGTAATGACTAGTTACTATTTCTTTTTTCAGCATTGGATCCTGAGCACACTGTGTATTTTGCTCTTTATGGTGTTTGTTGTAAAAACAGGACTCGAGTCATTCAGCTGTGTGACACATCTGTCAATGGGGCGTAAAGATAGAAACTAGGTGATCTTATTCAAATAATTGTTGAGTAAAAGTACCTTCAGTTGTGATAGTATTAGACTGATAGACACATTGAACTTGCATTGCTGTAGTATCTGGAGTTTCCTGCTTTGCTGTTCCATACAGACCTAAGGTTTTAGCAGACTGTAGCCATGAAAACATACCACTGGCCTGCTCATATCAGTCAGGAAGCATTTTAGTTCAGCCTTGCCCAAGTTGTTTATCTTGGCATGTGTTTGCAGCATAGAGATGCATGAGTTTGAACTACAAATTGCACATTAACCAGGCAGAATGTCTCAACCAGTACCCATCTGCCCACATCTGGGCTACTTTAGTCCCACTTTTTTGTCTGTCTTTGAAAGCCACACACATTCAGACTATCTGATTTACTTGTGCTGAGATAATGGTTATAAAAACATTATAGTTTATGTTTCTGTGCAATGGTTGAGTGGTTTCATAGTTCTCTGATTTGTGCTTCATTAATAAGGCTTAGTTTTGACCACACAATGTGCACATAATAAAAAAATCATACACTGGGTCAACAGACGCAGGATGTTTTTATTTTTCTTCATGTTCCCAATCTTTCAAATCAGCAGTGAATCACAGTTTGTTTCAGATACACCATACACACGCTTTGAAGTTAAAACTGTGATCCCAATTTGGTCTTTCTCTTTTTTAAAACAGCATAGTATTAATTTATGGTTTTAAGTGCAGCGAGAGTAACGTGATGGAACAATGAGATGTACTGCTTGCGTCATACCCTAAATGATCATAGGCCCATATATTTTTAGTCTATGTTTGTCTGGACCTGGTCAATGAAAGACTCATATATGAAGGGCATGACCTTCTAAAAATGTATCTAAAGGACAAGTAGTTCCAAATGGGTTGACAGGCAGAATAGATCAACAGGAGGAGTACTAGTAATGCTTAATAGCATCTGCATTGAGAGTACCTGGCCGTCTCCTTTGATCGGCATGCAAAGCGTAATATAATGAGATCAACACTGAGGGAGACGGAGTGAGATTTATGTTTATTTATTGTGCTGCTGGAGAGACTCTCCCTGCTTATTATTGACACATGGTAACCAATCTGGACCCCCTATTCCTCTTTGTAAACGGCATAATAAAGGCACAAATTAAAATGTCGACCTCTTACTTATTAGGGCGGAATTAGAAATCTATTTAGTGGAGATCTCAAACGTTGGCCAAGACAAAGTCTGTACGCACAGATAAATACCAACAGGGGACAGTTTGAAAGCAAAATGTTCTGTTATTCTGTTGTACTGATCCTCAAAGGGGCAATTTGTTAGCCGACTGGGGCCTTTCTGTCTGCAGTTTGCATTTTCTCCCTGCACCTGCATAGTTTTTCCAAAGCCATGCAGGTGAGGTTAATTGGCAGCTAAGGATGTGAGCGTGGATGTTTGTGTGTCATCATGTGTCAGCCCTGTGATTTTTTTTTTAGGTCTTCTGCTTCAAAGTAAAAGTGGATATAGGTAATGGATGGATGATACTTTAACATAAAATAGCATCTTTAGGAGAGCTATTACCGATTGTCCATTCTTGCTTATAAATACAATAAATTGTGTGAATGATTAGCACTCAGGCGAGGACAAGCCTGTGTATTTTGTCAGTGAAAAGCCTGGGAGCGGCTGACAGCTCCTATTAAAGTGTCTGTCATTGTGGGATTGATGAAGGGACAGAAAGGCGACAGGTGGTAAACAAGAAAGTGAGGATGGACAGGATGTGGGAGTTGTTGATCTGTTGACCAAAACCTTCATTACATTTGTCTAATGAGGCACTCGGTCCTAGCAAAATAGTGAAGTGAATGTTGAATACAGCATCAGACAGATAGATAGATTGCCTCTTATACTCTAGGGTTGCCAGATGTGAAGAAAATATGGTAGTAAAATACATTTTGGTGGAGAAAATAATGTGTAAAACATGGAAACCCCTTATAGGTGTACTATATATTGTTATTCTCAGAATATTTTGGGTTATCCATCACAACTAAGCATGCAGTTAACATTTGGCACTATTCATGCACTAAGAAACTGAACAGTTTATCACAAAAAGCTTTTATACATTCATTATTATCTTCTTCAGAGGGATAACAGCCTGCTGAAGTCAGGCTGTGCAATCTTTTGTTTTGCATATATTATGGCTTTTTGAGAAACCTAGTGACTAGTCAAAACGTTTGTCTCTTGTTGGAGAAGATTAAATAAATACGGGAATTGCTATGGCAAAGAGTATTTACATAATCTTGACTGGTATTGTAAAAAGGGGCTGGAGGCAACTTTAGTTTTTGCTATAATTCAAAAAACGATTGATTTTTCAATTTTAATTATGATGTCAGAACGGTTTGGATACACCCTGCAATAGAATAAGATGATTTCACATAGACAGCAGTAGAAGGGGAGCACAGTGGCTGTTTAGTCATTACACCTATAGAAAGGTTTAGCCTCATTACCTTACGTAAATGTAGCTTCTGTGGTGGCTTGTGACACAACTATCAAGTGACTGCTTTGACTAAGAGCAGAACTTTTAGCTAATAGACCCAATTACCCCTTATTCAGTGTTTTGCAAATCATGAACACGGCTTACTGTGACGGTATTCATTTATCTTTGGTGTGAGAGCACCGAGAAGTCCAATATAGACAATCGGCCAACTTGTTCTCCTTTTGGTAAGAATGTATGTGTTGTGATGAGATAAGAGGCTTGGAGTTTGGTAATTGGTGTTAGTTGGCTTGTTCTTTCTATCATTCTTTTTTTGGATATATAAACCTGGAACTAACTAACTATGCATTGAAATGCAGACAAACAAAGCTGTTTCTAGCCAGCAGCATTCACCAACCTTGTGTGTGCTAAATGTTTCTGTGTAGGTGTGTGATAGCTAAGAATCTTTTTTTAGACTTCTGCTCATTCCCCCCACAGTCTCTGCTTTGCTGTTTGTTCATTCATAAAGTCCTATAGCTGCAGTATAGGCAGTTTTTCTTCCAGTTGAATACTTCTCAAATGTTCTTTGCTCCACGGTTTAGCTGGCAAAGCAGGTTTATATATATATAGCCATCTAATTTTTATTCAGTTTTAAAATTAGGCAGTCCGTTTCTTTTGCCAACAACCAGCTTATGAGTCGATGGGAAGGCAGAAGCAGCACTTTTGGGTTTGAAAGAGATACTATTGCAGAGATCATGAGCATCGTATATTTGCCAGTTAAAATGCCCAAAACATATACAGTGTATAGCTATATTGTATTGGTTCTTGGCAGCTGGTGAGATTAAGTGGTATATAACAGTCTGTATTGTGGTTCCATCTCGAAATACATGGCATAGAGCTGGAGGGAAGGTTATTTTTGATATTTGTTGACATTGCCAAACTATTAGATGGGTATTTTTATACAGTAAATAAACTGCTCTGAACACAAGCTGGTGTTTCCCAGACATACTGTGTATTCTGCTCTCACCTTAAACCATGTGAACTTTCTCGTGTTGCCTATTCTTTCTCAGCAAACGTCCTGCTTTGCCATCAAACAGATACATAATTAAGTCCTTGTTAATGTAACGTAAATTGCTGTTGATCCCTGCCCCTTCCTTGTAGCAATTTTGGTATTTGAGTGCCTTGCTGAAGGGCACTTTGTTAAGCCTTACCGTTGCTGTGTTCTGATCAAATGTTGTGTTCAATGGCATTCAAACGATAAAAACGCTGCTGAAGGTTCATCCATAGGTTAATCCAATGTGTCTGTGTCGCTTTGAAATGATTACTGATAATCCATCATTCCATTTTATGTCAATAACGGACAGTGGCGAGCCGTGAGTTTTATACCTAGGCCCTCTGACCCCCCCCTTCCCTCGAAAAAAATAAATAAAGAAGAGTTATTACGTCACAGCGTATACTTCAGCGGAATATCAAAACAACGGCCCGGGGTGCAAAACGCATCAATGACAGCGACCCTCTACCACACAAAACAACACCATTTATATAAACACCTATCATGACAGGGCACCCACAGCCAAGTAACAATTAAAAATGAATTAAGTCGGCACGGCTTAGGCCTACCTTTGATGATCAAATCACTTAAACACAAAGTCCATCCTCCCGTCCTTTTGGATGAAGCACTTGATGGCGGGTCATGCAGCTGATCCTTTGCCACTCCAATTTATCATTGTAACTCAATCTTGAAAATGACTCGGTTAATAATTTCGCAACGATGTCATCACTATCACTGACATGAGCCATCATGAACGAACTTATGCTAATCATAAATCTATCGATTCGAAATGATAAAAGTAGGGTAGACATGTGGACATTATCCGGCTGAACAAAACGTGCATTTATCAAACGGGTTCGTTTTCCACAGACCTTATTTTTAGCTATTTTCCAAAATCCTATGGAGAAATCCCATTGCTTTTTTGTCGAGGGAACCCATGCGCAGCTTACTTCCGGGTTTTAGGACGCGTCACTGCACCACTCTATAACACACATGCATAAACTTCACAGCGGGCGAAACTTATCATAAAGTCTGCGAAAATAAAGCCCACCCATTTAGAGGGAAGATATGATTGGTCAATTGTACTGTCATTTGCCATTACTCTCTCGTTGAGTTACTATAGCGGGCCCTCTGTGAATTTACAGCAGGACCACCAATCAGCTCCTATCTTCACAGTAACTCACATTCAAACAGAAACTGAACAGGCAGATTCGAAGGATTTATTTCTTTGGAAATGTTTTTTTTTTTTTATGTTTTCAATTTTTTTTTTTTTTAATATCTTAGGCCCTCAGAGAGGGCCTTGAGGGCCCTGACGGCTCGCCACTGATAACAGAGTTTTCATATAGAGCTGCTACGATAGCTACTAGAGTGTATGACCGCTTCCGGTTCTGGGGCATTCTGGCTACGCATCACTCATTCCCCAATGGGTAATGTTTAGATGGATTTTAGGAACTTCCCCTCGATTCTATTGGCTCTAACGGTTAAAAAGAGGTGTCAATCATCAAAATCGACCGACGAGGGCCAGAGATATGGAAAATGCACCCAAATGACCCCAGAAGTGGGTTTGAAATGGAAATGGACCTCCTCCAATTAGGTTTTCCCAGCCAGGCAGGAGATTAAGATCATGAGCTTTGATGTTTCAAGCCCTCTTATTTTGAAGTTATTTAAAAAAAGTTAATGCCACTTCATTTTAATCTCCACTTTTCTCTTCACAATCCACTTTTTCCCTTTTCTATCTCACTAGTAATAAGAAAAACAGTCCTACTGACCGTGTGTAATACTGATTGAGTAAAAAGGTAAGCTGTGCCAACTAAAGAAATGGACCCCTTGTGAATTCCCTACATTTATGCACTCAAATAATTGTTTTCCAAATTGGCTCATTCATTTATAGCAGGGGTGGGGAACCTCTGGCCTCCGGGCCGTATACGGCCCGCGAGACCATTTGATACGGCCCTCGAGGTAATTTATATATACATGCAAAAAAGAAAAAATGTAAGAAATCTAGACTGCAAAATAATTAAACAAGCGAGTGCCTGTTTTTCCTGGCTAAAGTCAGGGTCCTTGAACACAACACGAGCCTAACGTGTCATCACGTGGTATATGTCTCGTCTGACAGGGGTGCAGTTCTGACGGAGAGCACCAGAACGCGGCTCCGGCACTTCAGATAAGGAGCCGTACACATGCCGCAGTTTTTGCGTGTCTGTGTCTTAGTTGAAAGCCCAGTGGCGATCTGTTCATCTGTCATACTGATCATACAGTCAATAACTTTGTTGTTATTAGCATCTGGTTAGCTAGCTATGCTAACGAATATGAGAAGCTTTTTCTACAACAAGTGAGGTAAAGGCACATCTTTATATGATCATAAAAATCATAGTTATAAAAAAATAAGAGAATAAAGTAAACGGGTATAAAATACGATATGACAGTAAAAACAAGTTGTTATCAATAAACAAGAATACAGTTTGAAAGGGGAGTGATTTGTAAAATATCCATAAAGAAAAATAAATCTGCTTACAGTTCTGTTTCATATGGGTGTTGAGAGATGTATCCATAGATCTCCTAATGTTGCTCTCAAAGTGCACCAGATTGATGCTTTTAACTAAAAATCTTCCCGGGGGAGCATGCCCCCGGACCCCCCTAGAGGAGGTTAGGTCCCCCCCCCCCCCCCACTTAAATCATGTCCACATGGATAGGAAACTAAATACATTTGCACACATCTTGTGTCCATATCTTTCTGTTTTGGTGGTCATGCCACAACCGTGCACGTGCATGCGGGAGTCATTGTAAGATATCTGGATTAAGAGGTTGCTTTTTCTTTGCACAGCATGAAAGAAAGGCGAAATGAATGTGCTGTGATTTTTGTTTTTTTAAGCAGAGGTCAATAATTGGTACGGCCCTCGCAGGATGTTGAAAAAATTGAAATGGCCCTTGAGAGGAAAAAGGTTCCCCACCCCTGATTTATAGTGTATAGCCCCCCTGGGCCTTAACAACCATTACTCATTGAGAAAACAATGCACTGCTATAAAAATACGTTTTACAAGGTTAAGCTCAGGCTAACTTTCAGTCATCTGGTGCTTAATACAAATATGGACAAGAAACACAAAATGTCCCATCGACACAGTGAGATGAACTACAAAATGTCTTTAACCCAAGAAAAGTAATGTTTCAGTTAATCCTGTCCTCATATAAAAATGAAATTTCTGTGACATGAGTTGGAAAGATCCATTCATAAAATATCAATTTAATTAAATAGTTTAGTACAGGGAAAACATCCTCCTGGCCACTGAGGAAAACATTTGATTTAGGTTACTGCTGTAAAAGGTCTAAGTAGTTTTAAACCAAGGCTTCGCAATCTTTTTCCAACCTGACTTTAGTTTATTAAATAATGTAGTACACCAAAGCATGCATTTTTAAATTGAATTGATGTAGCTTATCCATTATGCTTACTTTGAAGAATGGAAATCCAAGGGGTACATTTTCTCTTTCTTGGCACTGTATGAATGATATGGCATATACCAAAGTTTAGTAGAACTCCAAAGGAAGAACACTCAAATAGGTATGAATAAATAAACTGAACAACATGCATTTCAAATAGCAGAAGTATTTACATAGGGAGCCAAAACCCGCAAAGATTCTTTAAAGGAGGTGTAAGGTACATGTTTGTAGGATGAAGGATATTTTTGTAACTGTCTTCAATATATATATTCCAAAAGAAATAGATAACATCAATACATATTTATTTAGAATATGTTTTTATAAAGTCACTCATTTTCATGTAGTATTATACATTTTAATCAGCGTTTCCGCCAGGGGGGCGTCTTGCCGTCATTTGTCCAAAAAAATAAATAATTCGAAGAGTTTTTATCGCTTGAAATGACGAAAAGGAAAAAGGTTAAGGACATCCCTCTGTTGGAGGTAACTTGAAGAGCCGAAAAAGCCGGCGCTTCTTAAAGCCGAGCCGAGCCAAATGATCCGTCTCACTAACGTAAAGAGATAGTATCTATAAGGGACGGCTCAATTCAAAATTCAAGAATCTCAGCCCTGGTCTGGCGGAAACACTGATTTTAATTATTATCATTTATATTAAGAACAGGCCTACTTAATGTTCCTGATATTTACTTTTGCTCAAAACACAAATATTCTCAAATAAATACTTGATTTATCATCATGATGATATTTATAGCTGCAGCCCTACCATGATTGTTGACTAAGTCAATCCACTGCGTATTAGGGATGCCAGAAACTGACCATGATCAAAATCGGACAGCCCTGGCGAATATTAATCGATTATTCGACACCCGTCCCCCCCCGTCCCCCCCCCAAAGCGGGAGAGAAAAAAAAAAAGTATTTTCGCAGAGCTTGCATTTGACTTCATTTGCACTTGTCAGTTTGAAGTAGTTCCACGAGGAACTCTTCTGTGGACGTGCCGCTCTGTTCATCTTTAGTTGTGTTCTCACTGTTCTGTCGCCAATAAATCAATCGCACGTGTGACGGAGAGGGAGGGAGGGGGGCGGGGTCGGTGTGTAGCAGGCTGCAGCAGCAGTCTGCACTCTGCGCTGGCTTCCTCCAAGTTTACAGTAAAACAAACTGGTGGTGTGATCAATGGTCATTTACAATTATTAATACTATTACTATTATTAGCATTAGTCTATATTTTGGTTGAAACCAAACCAGGAAAAAAAAGAAAAACAAATATTAATAAAAAAATATATAAATAAAATCGAATTTTAAAAATAATCTTCGATTATGGAGACTGTAACGAATAATCGAATAATCGCTGGCATCCCTACTGCGTATCCTTCATACTGTCATGGCTCTGCTGCTTCCTCTGGCTCACAGCTGTATGAGAGTTACTGGAGGTCTTTGTCACTTTGTGTTTGTGTCTCTTTACTCGGGGTGCATGTACTGCGTGTGGTAAACCAGTGTGCTGCTGATGTTGATATTCAGCCAAGTACTGTCAGATCTGTGTGTTTTGTGTACATCTTCATTGCACTGACACTGAGGGGGTCTTCAGTTGTGGCAAAGTGCGAGTGTCCTCAATGTTCCAAGAAAAGGAACACCATGAAAACAAACAAGTGAGGGAGGATGTACTAGTGCCAATCAAAATCATGGCTGCAGCCTCTCAAAGTGAGACGATGAAGTC
This sequence comes from Trematomus bernacchii, assembly GCF_902827165.1. Classification (NCBI taxonomy): domain Eukaryota; kingdom Metazoa; phylum Chordata; class Actinopteri; order Perciformes; family Nototheniidae; genus Trematomus; species Trematomus bernacchii. Next base: position 9,714,375 of record NW_022987714.1, on the reverse strand, counting down.
TTTTGATACTAAACATGTAAAGATAGTGTTTGTCGGTCCATGCATATATGTGCATGTGTGTAGTGTAACAAAGTGGGCATGCTTGGCACCGCTGCATTCATCAGCACAGCCTGGCTCAGCCTGCCTAAGGCTGGTTCTCACACACAGCCACCTCTGGCCTGTGTCCAACAACACAGACAGCCAGCTGGCTCGCTCTGTCTACCAGGTCAAATGGTTCCAGTGCCATAGATTGAGATTTCAGGTTTTTTAAGCAATAACACGACTGCTTTATTAAAACAGTTGGGTATATAAACTTGAACATGTTTGTTGGCGGGCTGACTGAGCTTTGCTTTACACTATGGGTATTTGTCTTATCACATCAAGATGACAAGATATGTGAGATATGAAAAACAGGACACCGAATTAGCATTGTTTACCAGCCAAATGCAGATAGAGATATGGTAGTGGTTACAATATTTGCTTTTTCTAACCAGCCAAGCAATAATAAGATATTAAATGACTAGTCAAATTTGAAAATTCACTTGCCTTGTGGCTTGTACATTTTGCATGCTGAAAAATAAAGAAAGTACAGATAACATTGGAATTAATATAACTCTCATGAACATAGACTGTATATAAAAAGTCGACATCACCGTGAGTTTGTAGACTGCTGTTTTTCAGCCTTAAGTTTGGCCATTTGGCTGTCACCGTCTTGGATTTTTCGTCGTCAACGTCTCGGTTTCTTTTTTTAACCATTGGAGGATACATGAGGGTTTTAGCTAAGTACGATCCAACACTGAAACAGACGTATACTTAATGAACTATTAACACAATGTAAAGGATTAAAGTTAAAGTAAGATGAAAACAAGGAAAACACCCAAACTAGATATTTAGTTGGAAGCAACCTGTCAATCACTAGGTAGATACGCCCTGAAGCATACTCTGCTTCATGGAACCATCATTTAAAAAAAATATATTATGTTGTATTAAAGAAGACTTAAAACTAGTGATTGAGACCATTATCTCATTAAGTAATTCTTTACTGGGGAAATAAACCAAGTAAGGAGTAGGGTCATTTTCTTGTAGGCTTCTATACAATCGGACTTATCTTTGCAATTATTGAAGACATTTTATCCTGTGTGATTATTTGTCCCAGGAAGTTGTCCGCTTCAAGTAGGGATATGATTGGAGAAAATACACATAAACAAACACTAGAGGCAGAGGAACCCAGAGAGAAAGATGTTTAAAGATCTCTGCTTTTATTTTGATAGAGCCTTATCTCTGGCTCTGTTTTCAGAAACATGTTGGTTAATATTTTTGCTGAAATGGAATCGGTGCTCATTTCCCACCCCTTGTAGAGAATCGTATACGTCTCATTTTCAGTCCGTGTTTACCTTGCTCTTTCCCTACTCGCTGACACACGTCTCTGTTCCCAGAGACACTGTCTGTACGCGGTGAGGTTGTGTCTCCTGCCAGTCGAACCTGAAACACATTGAACAGTGAAGGCATCACCCCCCCCCCCCCCCAACACTCAGGTCACAGCTGAGCAAAACGTAAACAACCTCGCACAACTTTCCTGGACTACATACAAGCTGAAATTCCCCATCAAATGAGCTAGACCTAAAGTAAGTTAATAGAGGTTCATGGACTAGGAACGTGGTCTACTATTCCCAGATGCTATTGCAGCATCTGGGAGGTGCATGCTGGGTAAAGCACGGAGAAGATTGTGACCTTAAGGTATAAGTGGAGTGAAGGTTTACTTTTGTAACGGACCTCACACAAGAAAGGGAGTTTCCTATTTTAAGTAAGATCAAATGGGAACTCTGTCTGGAAGGCATTTTCTCCATTTAAGTTTCTTAAAATATACTCGCACCCCCCGCAAGTCTTGGAATAGAACAACTAAACCACACATCCTCCCACAGAGTCCCAAAATTAGCCTCCTTTTTAAATGGTAACAGCTGACCTAGTTCTACCTCCTTCGTGTCCTTCTAGACACAGTAGTCATAGCTTTAGATTTTTTTGCAGTTTTAATGTAGTTAGAACTGTTTTAGATCTCAGTTTCTAAGGCTACTTCTCCCATTTCGTAGTCAGGACAACAGCTGTAACACTCACTTAATATATTTCTATTGCCTATGCCTGCTCGTGGCATTCATTGGGACTGACCCTAGGCCCAGTGTGTACAATTGTATTTTGCGAGATTTATTTGAATGACCATTCAGATGTGTGTTGCTCTGTTATGAATGAGGCTAAAATGGTATGCATTTTATCTGAGAGATACATGTTCCAAGTAATATAGGTGTCAGTTCGTTTTTTAGTGAGGTGTACTGTTTTTCTTAACAATAGTTACATGTTTTACAGGATATGTCAGTAGATGATGACACATTTCATCCTGTTTCTTTTGAGGAAATAATCAAACCAACCGAACATGTGGATATTGTAAGGATAGTAACTATGTCTGTGAGCAATCCTGCAGCGGAGGCAGTGGTTGAAATGCACTGCACTTAAGCAAATGGAAGAACACATCTTGCTTGTGTGTGAATCCCCACTCCCTATGGTTCCATTTGAAGAAAAACAAGTGGTCTTAGTGCTGCAGTATGTTGCAGAGTTCATTGTTGATGCACATACTGTACTTGGTGACAGCCTATTGGTGTATATCTAGGTCATAGGGCCATCCATTAGTCCTTTCACTGGAGACGGGGGATAACGGGGTTGGGGGTGATGAGGGAGGACAGATGGGAGTGATGGAAGGATGAAGAGAGTGTCTGGACTTAATCTGGGCCATCATATTAGCAACAGCTGGCTTGATGATGCCTGTCAGAATTACAAGGCTCTCACACTTACACACTCAAGCTTAGCAGATTTTGCAGTTTGCACATTACAAGTTTTCTAGTCAAGACCACAAGCAATTTGGTTGAAGAAAGTATGTCTTTTAATTTGCATATTATATAATTATTCCCGTATTGTGCAATCTTTTTTTATACTAAATATGTGTCTCGCTGTACATTTTAAATCTGTGAAAAGTGTATCAGTCAGGGCAAACTTGTTGAATTATGAATATGCATAATGAAATCCCATAATGGAGTTAGATGAAGATGTTTCACAGCCCTTTTTAAAATCGACTGCATTGTTGCGCGCCTGCCGGCATCAGGGGGGGGGGGGGGGGTTACATTTTCCCTTCTTCTCTCAAACTCTTAATGTTATTTGCTCATGTAAGCTAGCTTTTTACTAGACTCATAGCTGTGATGCTACTAGAACACCACATGGGCAAAAGAGATGTTAAAGAGTAGTTGACAGGGATGGGGTGAGGGGACAACATGCCTTCTATATCAGGGATCCTGAACTCTATATGACACTTCCTCCTTAAAAAGCAGTAGTGCTGACAGGTTGACGGCGTCTGGAAATCTTTTTTTACAAGAGGACAATTTATTTTTACTGTCATTTATATTGTTTTGTTTTTTTGGTTCAGTTTTCACACCATACTAGTGTAAAACCGTGTACCCACAGTAGCTCCTGCAGTGCTGCTTTGAGACAGCTGATCTAATCACTATTTTTACTTGAATCTAATCATCTAAACATTGATATAGTTCAGAGTTGTTGAGGCAGAATGTTAGCACAGTAATGGACGGTTGACAACTTAAACCCAACACGACACCATGTTCCCAGCTGCTCCAGTGTGCTGTGAATGTGTACTCAATCAATTGAGTAAACTGTCTCTCAGGCAGATTTTCAGGCAGTGTTTTTGTGTTGATTTTAGGGTTGTGGATTTAGATAATGTGTAACTTTAGTCCTCTCTAGCAATAATATATAATAAGGGCCCATATCCACATGTTGCCTTTTCTGAGGGCTGACATTTCTTTCAGTTGATTCCAATGAGAATGATTAAAACAAACTGAAGTAAAGTGCCAGAAACCTAATATAGACATTAGCGGGGACAAAAACGATCATGATAAAGACCAAAAAGCCTGTTGTTTGAGAGGATCGTACAGGCAGACGCGGAGTATTTCTGTAGGTTAGTGTTGTACTTTCATCTCCTCCTTACTCTACAGCTGTCAGACTGAGCAGTTCATTTAGACCCAGTGTAAGAACAAGCATCTTACAGTGGGCGTTTTTGCTGAAAGAATAATGTCAAACAAATATATGGTAGCACCAAGATATAGTTTTAGTCTAGTAACTCTGTCATACAACAGAGGTAGTATGTTGCCAAGAAATGGTCGTCATAGAAACAATAAAAAAGCACTGGGATTTATTTGTTCTGATTAATTGCCCAGGAGCAGGTGCCCTGCCAGCACCTTTCTACCAGAAAAAGGCGCCATGTGCACACAGGCCCTCAGACAGACTAGCCATGGTTACGGTCAGCCACTCTTTCCCCAGCCCAGCCTTGTGTGTCCCTGAGAGAGCATTATGCCTGTTATATCAGTCAAGCATGTTAACAACATACAGGTTAGAACATGTCAACATGACTCCTCGCTCTGTTTTCCCTCCCTCCTCCTCCCAGTTGGTGAAATGATTACTAAAAACGAGCATGCCCCATGTGACCGCAATAAGTGCTTTCACCTCAACAAGGTAACTGTGGGTCAGACACTTTTTGTTATTGTTGTGTTTTATCCCTCCTACTTTTCATAGTTCAAGGTTAATGTGTGACACAGGAATGTGTGTTATTGACTGCCCTGCTGCTGTTATCTTTTCCACAAGTCGTTCCTATCACTGGGTAAATATTAGCTGAGCACCTGCCTCGCATTGGCAGTTGTAGATTGAGTCTAGGTTCGCCTAGCTTGCCAAAGGTTGTGTGCATTGTGGAGTGAGTTGTGAGAGTGGAGGTTTAGTATATTAAATGTTGTGTTTCAGTATTAGTTGAAGGTCAGTTAAAAGTTACAGTGGCTGCTTAGAGAAGCAAAAAACTGCTTGAATGTGTCCTTGATTGCCATTGCACAGGATCCCTTTTATATTTTCTCCTTTGTCAATATATTAAATAATCATGAATCTTGAAAACACCTTTCTACCAGCATAGATATAATATATTATATACTGATTTTTAGGCACGCTGATAAATCCGAATGTCCTTTTGCTGTTCATGTTCAGTAATGCTTCCCTTCACAGTAACACTTTCTCAATTACACACACTTTATCTTCTCTTTAATCTGTAAGAAGGCCATTACTGAACTTTAGATGAGACGGTACCCTCATGTTTTCAATATATTTGTACTTGAAATCATTGTGTTAAAATCAAGTATTGAATATTATTTTCTGTCGCCTTAAACTTTTAACATACTCATGAATAGCAGTATTGCAATGAAGCAAATATTGTTGATTATAGTGTGATTTTATAAAATAGATCTCTGATGTTGTTAGATTGTATCTCTCTGGACAACTGCTGGTGTTGGTTCTGTGCACTCACATATGTGTGTTTGTGAGTAATGCACACTCAATGCGGCCCGCTCTGCCACTGCTGCTGAGACCGGGGATGAGCATTTTCTCATGTGTAATCCTCCCTTCAGTCTGCAGCAACACACATACACTCACGGCCACGTATGCACATCCACACACTCATTTATTATGCTTACGTCATTCAACAAAGTCCACACAATCACCAGTGGAATGGCTTCTGTTTATGCTCAACTGACAGGTCCACACGCAAAACTAACACATGAAGCATGCGCGGATTCCACACCCATGCTCAGTCTAGACTGCGTAATATGCTCACACACATAGTTCCAGCGAATCTCCGCCCTGCAGATGTGACAACCAGCTGTGATTGGTCTGTCCCGTCGCTCTGCATGTCTGCCCACATCTTGACCCGCCCTAGGGCCTGCACTGTACGTGGTATTAATTCTCCATGTGTGACTTTCCTGATACAGTTTGGCCGCCCCTTGCAGGTACTGTGGTGTAATTTCAAAGCTTCATGCTCTTTTCCACAAAGCCTGCATCACACTCAGGGTTCCCAGCACTCTCCTACACATGCACACATGCACTGCAGCATCAGAAAGCTATTTATAGACCTGCTCCACAAGGACAAAAAAAAAAAACTCCTTTTCAATAAGAAATAATATTCCTTTTCCTCTCTCATATCTTGGTTGTTCATAGCAGCCTCTTTGAAAGGACAAAGGAGTAGAGGGCAGGAGGAAGAAAGGCACATAAGATCAGAAATGAGAAGGGAGTCAGGAGGCTGAGGGAATGAGTCACAGAGGCAGGGTGAAACAAGGAGGAAGGCAGGGAGTGGTGCGCGTGTATACGGATGTGTATTTTTAATATGTGCATAGACTTTAGGTACTTGCCGAGGGAGGGTACAGTTTGTTAACTGCCAGGGTCCTCAAGCGCTTCATGCTGTTTTCAATGTGAATTTCAAGTATAAGCCTTTGTCAACCCACAGGTTTTATTTCCATCAATTACCAGTACGTACACCTTAGCGAACGGCACATTCCTCATGCACTGACTAGAGTAATCACAGTTGAATGGTGTGGGAGAGCTGAACGATGAATCAGTCTGTGAAAATATTCTATGAATGAATTGTATGTAACGCTGCACTGTTCTAGGATATTATAATTGATGGCTCGTAGGCGAGACTGCTCTGTAGGCTGGGAGACAGTGGGACTTGTCTACTGTGTTTGTGCACTTAAAGAAAATGAATGGGATTATATTGATCAGAGCGGAGAGCAGTGTGGCCATGCAGACAGACCCAGGTGGTAACAGCTGCGCGCCATTAACCTCAGCAGTATACCGTCAGCTCTGGTTTGCCCTGATCAGCCCAGCACCCAGTTGAACAAGCGTACTGTTTAAATCTGTCTGGAAACAGCCGTGACCCTCAGCAGTTGTTAATAACGTGCTAACAATACTTTGCTACCTCAATCGTTAAATAGCTCAGCAGAGGAGAAAACAAGGCACCAGAGATGGTAGAGAAACCGGGCAAAGTAATGCAACGTCATTGTGTCTCTTTGTATCAAAGAAGATAAACATGCCTGTCATTAAATCCACAAAGATTTACAGAGGCTTAAAGTCTTGATACAGTGTTTGTCTCTTGTTTACTGTAGGCCTATTCAAAGACCCGTTTGGTGTCTTTTATGAAGGGATGGGATATAGGATTTGTTTGTATATCTCATGATTAAAAACCTAATAACAATGGTATTTTCAGTTAATAGAGAAGCTGTCAAGTTAATTATCATGATCAAATAAACAATAATGATTTTCTTTTTGAAATACACAAATGACCATGTTAGAAAAAGACAGACTGACTTAATGTTGCTATTTATTTGTATCCTTTGTTTATTCTTAGGGGAGGCTTAAGATCTACGATTACTTTTTTTAAGATTGATTTTTACACAACACAGGATGTTTACTCAAAAAAAAAAGGCAAAGTGTTTCCAGTGTGTTTTTAAGAGCCGTTTAAGGAGCATATTTTAATTAATGAGGCACATCTGGTAATTGTTTTATCCAGGATAGTCATCCCATGCCTACTTGTGTTTTTATAAGCATTGTAGCCTTAAATCTGACTAAAGCTCTCTTTGTTGTAAGATAACAACATGAAGCTGCAGAGTCTCAGCATGATCCGGCCCACATCTGCAGGAGCTGCATGTGGGCCCTTTTGTGTGCCGAGATGTGCATATTATAAGTAAATGGGAATCCTTGTGGATATCAAGGGATTTACTGAAGAAGCGAGCAATGGCCTGTTGAGGCAGGCCGACAGGGAGGATGGAGGATTTGTGGCAATGATGGTGGGAGTCGTGTTGAACACTGAGTCTCTGTAGCTGAGTGACTGAAGTTGTTTAGAGACACTAACCGTCATATACACTAACAATGTGCAGACTGATCTGCTTGTCACTGCCACGCACAGTGCTATTATGTAGACAGGCTGACATGTCCTCGTACAGTAGGTCTTTGTTAGTGTTAGAGAGGAGAGAAAGGGCGGGGGTCCAGACAGACCAATATATACACAGAGAGAGAAGGAGCGAGGGTGAAGAATAAGAGCTTTAGAGATGGTGACGCAGGGCGAGGGAGCAAATGCGATTATATTCGATAGAAGAAAGCTGCAAGGACAGGATGAATCACTTGTATTGTTTTTAAAGCCTAATAATAGATGAAGAAATTCGTGCAGAAGTTGTGTTGAAAATGGTGTTCTAATCATAGTTTTCTTTCTTTCTTCCTTTCCTCCGTTTCCTCCTTCATTTCCTTCCTGTTTTCCCTCTGCCCTCTTCCCCTGTAGAGGACGTGCAGGCTGTCAGGATGAAGGAGGAGAATTTGTTCCATCGGAGGTTTTCTCTGTGCCCCAACGCAACCTCCCCACCCAAAATTGACCCCCGAAGCCTCACTCGGAACCTGTCTTATGGAGGAGACAACGACCTATACAACCTCAGCTCAGGTACCAAGAGGTTAAAAACTGACAACAGAAATGTAAATGTCACAAAGTATGATAGTCCAGGTGTGTGCCACTGGAATCCAGTGTGTGTGAAATGATGGTGTACTGTGACAAACCTCAGCTGCGGCTTATTATCTGCGTGTGTGGCTGCCCTGCTTTAATTGTCTGTCCGCAGATTTATTCACATTTGTATGTGACTGTGTGTTGTGGGTTCCCACCAGGCAGTGACACAGACAGGAACGGTCTCTCCATGCTGAGTAATGAACTTAGTCCTGCCCAATCACCAGGCAGCAAGGTAAGAACACAGTTACTGATTGGGCAGCTCAATCTAACTGACTCATTAGGTGAGCTTCTTTCCTTTTGTATTCTACGATGATTTATTTTCCTCTGCAGTACGGATCCTAAGTAGACAAACCTACATTATTTTTTCATAAAATACACAAAGCTGTCACATCTGTGGATTTGAAATGGAAACCAGAAGCATTACTTTTGTCGAGAATCAGCAATACCCAACGAGGAATTAAAACCATTATTTATGGTTGAACTTGTCGGGGCCATGGTGGGAACTGTGTCTTTAGCATCACATGCCATGTATTTGACCCAGACCCTAAATGTCCTGGTGCTGCCTTTGTTGCATTAGTTCTAACACTCTGTTTCCATTCCTTAGTAATACTAATTAAGAGTGGTAATTCAATGTTTCCACTGGCAACTGGGCAATCTCATTTTGTCTTGTTTCCTCTCCTTTTGTTGCTTCGCCTCGCACCGCAATATTGCTTATTTATATGTGGAATAATTGACAGGCGCAGCTGCATCTGTGGCCTTTTGCCCTCTCTTCTATTCTAAAAGCCCTTATGGGACAATAGGAGACTGAGCACTGCCTTAACACTTGCATGTTATCATTTACACAGCGTTGTTGTATTGTACTACGCTTTTAAGAATGGCTTTTTTAACACATAAAGATAAGACTTAAGTGTATGTGTGGGCTCACCAAAAAATATTGTGATTGTTATTTGTTTAGGGCATTCAGATCAAGTGGTTATGCAATTAAACTGAGAAACGGCAGCAAAATCTAACACTGAGATTCTAATCCCTTCTTACTGATCAGTGGAGCCCATCAAACAGTAACAGGGCCCTTTGATGTCTAACCAAGGAAGTTAGTGGGTTTGTGGTCACACTAGCAGCTGCTTTGAAACGGGCCACCCGCCTGCTTCATACAAACTTGTGGCAGATCAGATGAGCTACGTGGCTAAGGGAAGAATAAATCAATGTGGGGTTCAAGAAGAAAGCAAGTCTTGGCACTTGTGGGGTTATATCACAAGAGCTAACTGTGTATTGTTTGGGTGATATGTCTTTTTAAATGATAATACATTTAAAATGCAGTTATAGAATCTCTGCTGTGTTCTTACGTAGTTTCTCCCTTTTCTTTATCCAAACTGACTGTTTCCTCTCCTCCCTCCCTCCCCCAGTCTGAGTCCAGGATGTTTAATGGTGTCGAGTGCCCCTCCCCCACAGAGAAGCTGGCCCGAAAGGAGTCTCTCAAGGTACACAAACATCAAAACCTTCACAGTTGTGAAACATTTTAATTATTATCATGCAGTTTGGAAATACTGTTAAAGGGCAGGTCATGTATCTCCTCAGTATCTGTCTGTCTAAACTCAGTGAAATAAATGTACCTTTGAAAACCTTATTGTTATTTTAAATGTGTACCCTCTTGTATGTGTCAAATGATCAACAATAAAGCCTGTTAATGACACGGAGAGCATGGTTGCTAGTGTTTAGTTGACTCTGCTTCCACCTAGTGTTGGTACCCTCAGATCAGTCCTCTGAGCAGTAACCACTGATGACTCATCTGTGTGTCATTGTTTTTTCTGTTTCACAGGTTCAAAAGCAGAACTACAGACAAGAGAAGAAACGGGCAGCCAAAGAACTGTTCACTGCACTGAAGGACCCCAGTGTTGTCATCATGTCCGACTGGCTAAAGGTGTGGGGGGGGTTTCTATAAGACGAAGCTACTACATTGACATCAAGAATAATACAAATCTTCAGAAACATATTCAGGCTTTGTATCTTCTGCCATACATGCTCTTTGCTTATCATCATTTTAATAGTCATTTCCAAACAAAGTGTGCCTTTTAGCACCTTGCAAGTCAATCCTGTGACAACATCATATTTCTTGTCCTCGCATTATGCTCTGATACTAACATCTTGTCCTTTAGATTCGTGGCTCTTTAAAGAGTTGGACCAAGCTGTGGTGTGCCCTGAAGCCAGGAATTCTTCTCATCTATAAGACCCCCAAATCGGACCACTGGGTGGGCACCATCCTGCTCAGTGCGTGCAAGCTGATCGAGAGACCTTCCAAGAAGGACGGCTTCTGCTTCAAGCTCTACCACCCGCTGGACAAATCCATCTGGGCTGTCAAGGTCAGACATGTTTGTTGGCTCAGCTGTAACAAAACAGACTTTTCAAGGGGGCTTTGTAGTTGTCATGACTGGAGTTTTAAATACAAATGTGGTTTAGTTGTGCCAAATGAAAAATCAGGGCTTAATGCACTGCAGGGTTAAAACAAAAGCAATGTTATCAGTAACCGTATTTAATTTCTGTGCATTTTATATGTTGATTGCTTTTCTGTGAAATGTGCTCTATAAATAGACTAGCCTCTTCTTGTAAGTGTAACCTTTCATTTGTATTCACCCAATAGTTTTCATTTTTAAGTGACAATTATCGTCTTCAGTGCTCTATTATGCATATAGCCCTTGAGAGAGCCATTTGCTTCTGTTGGTAAAACATGACTAAAATGGCATGAAGCGTGACTCATCGTTTCATCCTTATGTTCAGGGTCCCAAAGGAGAGAACGTTGGCTCCATCACGCAGCCGCTACCCAGCAACTACCTGATCTTCAGAGCAGCGTCTGAGTCTGATGGTGAGGCTTGTATGTCCTTGCTTCAGTTTGAATTGTGCTTGTGTGTGTCTAGCATTTTTGATTAATAATTTTTACAAGCATTTATTCAAGGCACTCTTTCCTGTATCTCTCTCATCAGGCCGGTGCTGGATGGATGCTTTGGAGCTGGCTCTCAGCTGCTCCAGTCTCTACAAGCTGACAGCCAAAGGCGGGAAGGAAGGGGAGTTCAGCTCATCCTCAGACTCCTCTCACATACTCCACCTGCTGCAGTCCTCCACACTCACCGATGCAGAGCTTCTACAGTAAGTACATACTGTACAGCTGCATACACTGAAAGCATCTCGCATATCATTTATCTCCATCTGACACTTTCTTGTTGTTGTCATTTGATAAGTGTTTTCTGTAATCACACTCCCAAGTTGTTGCGCTTGCCAATTCACTCGCAAGACTCTTGGCATTCCACCAAACACATTCGTGCTGTCTTATTTATGCACTGAGAAACTCCCAGCTGGTAGGTCTAAAATATAGTCTCTGTGGTTCTCACTAATCAACTCGAAATAGCAGCTGGAGAAACGTGGGGTGCACCATCCTTGTGAAATGATTTAGTTTGTGTTAAACGCTTTACAAACCACAATCATCATGCAGTGCCTTGTGTATATTTGAAAGGGAGCATATCAAACGTAATGTTTTTACTGTATACATTGCATGCTACCAATTTGGACACTAGAAAACTGCCTCCTGGAAAACCTGGGACTCTTGAGTTGTGTCTATGTTGAACCTCTAATCATTTCAAATGCAAAAAAAAGATACAAAATAAGGTTTATATGAGAAAAACTGCAAGTTATAACACAAGGACATAGTCAATCAATATACTTATTTTGCTCCCAGGAAACTTCTCCCTGTGCTGTTAGCTAGTTTTAAAATTGTGTCATAGGAATAATGATTGTTAGAGATACACGTTCATACTGGGAACAAATTAATTTAGACATAAGTCTGTCTTTGGTTTTCCCAACACAGTAACACAATGCCATAAAACTAAGAGTTACAGGAATATACATAATCCAAACGGTAATATAAACTTCTTGACTTGTCTGCAATGTCCCTGATGAACTGTGTGAGGAGGAACGAGGTTCACCTGTGCTGTCTAGAGTAAACTACACAGCCCAGGTGAGCTGAGTCAGAGCTCTAATAAGGAAGCGGAGAAACATCACTCTGTTTGCCTTGCTACCAACCAGACCAGTTTTCACACACTGTTCAGTGTGCCAACAAAGTGAGTGGCTCTTTAAGATCTATCAGTTTGAAAATGTCTTGTCTGACACATAGGAACGTTCTTAACTGAGTGAAATGACCCAGTATCTAAGTGGCGGCCTTGATAGGAGCTGAATTGTATTAATGGTAAAGAAAGGTGCTTCAATCCTTTCTTATCTTCCTTAGCACAGGGAACAATGGATCATCCTTTACCAAAAGAAAACAACAATCAATTTATTGCGACATCAATATTTAAAGGCACCATTTGGCTGTCAATAACATCTGCCATTGCTCTTTACTTAATATAGATGAATTGTCACCGTGCTTTTAAGGAGGTGTGATTGTGTTAGTGACCGGAATCCTTACTTGCATTAACCGGCATTGAGTTATTCGCTGCAGCTGACTTGTTTTCTATTCGTTATGAATAAAGTTGTATCATCGTAAATACAAATCGTAATTTAAGCTTCATGGTTGTCTTAACATACATCCTTAGGAATTTTTCTTCACATTACAGACGGACAAAGATTTCTTGCTTTATAGTTTGATTTCCATTTAGTCTTGTTTGTTTGTTTGTTTATTTATTTATTTATTTATTTATTTATTTAAAGGACAGTGCACATTAATCCACATTGCTGTAAATGAGCCAGTATTAGCCAGCAAGCTAATTTTCAACTGTTGTCCTTGGCAAGATGTTAAATGACCACAACAAGACTAGAGAAATAAAAACATAATTAAATAGAGTACAGCAGACAACAGCAGTACATCAATAAATAGCAGTACAACAATAAATAGGAACAGCAGTACAACAATAGAGAGGAACAAACAAACATGCAAACAGATGAAATATCATCATACCTTGATACAGTTAAAAGTGTTCACATTTTTGATTGCTTAAAAGCCAGTTCTTATGATTGCGGTTAAATGTATGATAGGAGGTGTTATTCCTTATCTGTATTGGTATTGTGTTCCAACGTGTTGATGCCCTCACAGAGAAACAGTGTTTACCAAAGGAACTGGACTACACAGTCCCCTCTTAGGGCAGACCTTGAAGACTCTTCTAAAAACGAGCTGCTCTCGGCGCCTTGGTGAGGAAGCTACTGTAGCTTCTTTATTTATTGGAGCTGATTCACCCTTCCCTCCAAACAGAATCTAAATATACTGTAGCATGCTTGTGCCAAAATGAGTCTGCCACTGTTTTATTTATCAGTGAAGTTGAGCCAAACTTACATTTCCAGCTATGTATAAGCCTAATGGGTGTATATACTATTTATGATACAAATAGAAAAGTGATGGCTTAAAGAAAATGTAGGCGGTTTTTTTAAGTGGTGTTGTCATTCATAGATGAAAATGTGTCGTACTGTAGGTGCAGTGTCAATCTTAATTTGTCCTAGTCAGTTATCTTTGTTTGGGATAGGGTATAAAGTATCACACTGTGAAACTAGTTAAAAATCGGCCTTACTGACACCTATTAATGTGATCAGTAGAAATACAGGGGGAGAAAATAATGTGGATGTTGTGCAAGTGCGTGCTCCACTTTGTCAATCCATTAACCGTTGACAACTGTTGTGTAACAATAAAGCTATACAATTATCTGCCAGAGGCACATTTTTAAATGCAATCTCGTTTGACAGTGTTGCATTTTTTATACATGTTACGATTTATTTTCCCATTTAATACGTGTGCGTCGCAGTTTGTGTTCTGTTTACACTCTACATTAGACATCCCTCCCCTCCTCCATGGCTCTACCCTCCCTCTGGCCATCCACCCCAGCCCCCCCTCCTCTCCTGCTCCTCTTCCAGCCAATCATAGCAGCCCACCCTATCACATGACTGTCAAAGGAGCAGGAAGATGAGATAGAATGAGAATCATACACCGCCCAGAAAGAGACGGCAGCAAGCTCACACACACACACACACGCAAATACATTGGCACACAGACAGAAATATGCACACACACATTCAGGAAGCAGCTGTGCTGGAGCCGAGGAAAAACCAAACTGCACGTTTTAGTAAATAGATCTAAAAGATTTACGCACGCACAGGAGATGAGATAACGACAGACTTGGCTTGTGTTTGGATTTCCCGTCGGTGGTTATTTGACTCCTGAGGAAGAGTTGTCTGTTTCTCTGTATGTCTTTGAGGTAAGGAAAGCTACCTCTGTTCCAGGGCGTGTTCGGGTTAATATATAACATCAGTGCTCCGTCAGTGATCCACAGAGTGCGCAGGAATTTGACTGTTCTCGTCTGTCGAGCCCGCAGGCTTTTTGAAATTTGAACTCCCTTGCGCTATTGTGCACATAATCTGTTTTCTTGTTTTCTGTAACCATAATCCCTTCTGTGAATGTGTTTGTGAGAGCTTGTGACACACACTGCAATTATCTTCCACTGCCCTTATGTTTGACTGTGTTTGATAATGTGGAGTATTGTGAGATAGCTGACTTAACAACACATAGTAAGGATAAGATCTGCACCTGCTTTCATTTCTGTCTCTACGTACGTGTCCTTGTGAATGTGTTTCGGGACAGGCCCCCACCAGAACACACAGACGTCCACTGTCTGACTTGTAAAATGGCTGTAGGATTGGAACCATGATGTTCCCTATTAGATCGATTTCACCCGGTCTGTCCCTTTTTCCCTCTGTTATTCAGCTTCTTTTACAAGCTGATTCATGACTCCTTAAATCAGTTCCCCTTTCTGTTTTTAACTTTGCTCTGGTTATTTCGGTGCTGACGGATGTAAGATCTGGGTTTGATGTTTCCAAGACTGAAAAGTTCCATAAGCATAAGCTCTAGTTTGTATCTCAGCATGTGTCCCCTCATTTCTGGCCAGCCACATTCAGACCAAATACATGGGGAGTGGCCTAGTTGTCCTGGCAACCAGTGGGTCAGATTTACTGAATACATCCAGCCCTGCCAGTTTTATTTATCTGATAATCTCTAATGCAATGAGGTTACTCAGCACAGCCGTGGGGACGAAACGGTTCGATTACACATTCAATAAACATTTAGAGGCCCTTCAGAGCCTTTAAAGTTCACTTTGGGTTATTTCTGTCTTTCTCAGAAGTCTGTGACAGGTTTTTATAGACAGCCTTACTGATGAGCTAATCATAAAAGCTTTGACAGCACTCAACTATATTTAAATAAGATGTTTGTGATGTCATGCAACGTTACTCTTCTTTAATGTCTAACCACGGTCATTAACTCCCTTATGCTTCCTCCCCTAATTGAACCCTCCCTGGTAATGACGTGCTGGCATTGTAAGAGCCACTCATGACACCAGTTTAAATTGATTAAGATACAACCTGTCAAAGATCAATACACACATTTATTTTACAAGGGAACTGCCTCATTAAATCCTGTGGTTATTCTTCATATGTAATTCATTACATCATTTCCAGACGAGGAAATCCTCTTCTATGCTGCAGTAGCAGTAAAACTGTTGAATATCAGGCTTGCTTATTATAATTCTAACCTTGGTGTTCTCTTCTTTTGCCATTAGGTTAAATGACACTGTGCTGCTGGGCAATCACCACATGGAGCATGACGGCTTTTCAGACAAATCGGAGCGCGAGGCTCACGATGACTGGTACACTGCGGCCAATGAGAACGGTGGAAGGGTGACAGAAGAGAGCGACATGGACCAATCAGACGAGCTGTCCCCCGGGCCACAGGCCACAGCCTATGTGGAGCAGAGCACAGAGGAGATGGCTGAGGTGGGTTTACCATTACATCTTTTATGAAGGAAGCTCTGCCATGTTTTGTTGGAGTTACTGTGAGGGATCCCTCACAGCAGGCTTTAATGTTATAAAAAGGCTGCAAGAAAATGTAAAAACAAATGCATATTCAGTGTTTTGAAGATTTGAGTATTCCTTTGTGTTCTGAAGCCATGTTTGTAATACTTCAGGGATGTCCTTCATAGTGCATGTCCCTGGTGTCTCAACCCAGGACTCTGACCAGAGTTTAACCAATAAGGTCTCCTCACTCATGTCTGTCTGTTGTTACTTCAGGCTGGGGAGGCGTCCCAGGTAGAGACCGTATCAGAGGAGAACAAGGGTCTGATCTGGACCCTGCTGAAGCAGCTGCGCCCCGGCATGGATCTGTCCAAGGTGGTGCTGCCCACCTTCATCCTGGAGCCCCGCTCCTTCCTGGACAAGCTGTCTGACTACTACTACCACGCTGACCTGCTCTCACAGTCAGTCACTTAAATTCACTATACCTTGTGTGTGTGTCTGTCCATAAGAGTGCACACATTTGAGCATTTTCCTTAAAAGTCTGATAAAGACAAGCTTTGTTATGTCTGCTTTACTTGTTGGAATTTTTGTGTCTCATTTACAATCTCTCTTGCCACAGAGCTGCACTCGAGGAGAGTGCATATGGTCGGATCAAGCAGGTGCTGAGATGGTACTTGTCTGGTTTCTACAAGAAGCCAAAGGTAAGATTTATTTTCACTATTGTACCGGTGGCTTGTTGTGGCCATCATATTGGACACTCTTGATTAAAAGAGGCCCCTGTTTTTGACATTTCAGAGATGATGATGGCAGCTATACCATATGTACCTCTAAGTATAGTTGCGTGAAAAAAAAATCTGACACAAACAAAATAATTAGTATTTTTCCATTGAATTCTTTGGTATTACTAAATAAAGTAAACGTAGAAAAACTACAGCTTAGGGGTCTATCAAATTCCATTTGACTATTTCAGCAGTACCCAGAGCCAAAGCACTCTGTTTATTTCTCCATTCAGTTTTTTCAGTTTCACTTGGAAGCAGTCATTTTAGGAGCCCTGGGAGATTTTCTCTTTGTGTTTGCATTTTTTAGACTGCCCTTTTTTTGGCTTCACATCCTCTAACATCAATTTCTGTGCTTTCTTGGCTTGCCCCACAAACGACTGCCCTGGGTCGATTTGTGCAATGAAACTGACAGCAGAAGCTTGTTTCTCTCTACTCGTTAGGAGTTTATATTCTCAGTGGCAGCAAAATCACCCATCATGAGCTAAGGCCTGTAGATTAAACTGGGCCGGCTCAACATGCTTTGGGAGAACTAAATCTAGGAAGTTCCCTGGAGGTGGATGGGTAAAAGCTTAACAACCTCTGTAACCTTTAATCAGTATTGGAACATCCACAGGGCCTTCTCCCTGCAATGCTGTACACGTTTTCAATCTGATACCAAAGTGTATGTATGTATTTGCATTTCAGGGTCTAAAGAAGCCTTACAACCCAATCCTGGGGGAAACGTTTCGCTGCTGCTGGCTTCATCCTCAAACCGACAGCTGCACTTTCTACATAGCTGAACAGGTCAAAACCAGCTTCACTCCTAGAATAGCTTAAATGCACACCATTATTGCTTTGTGTCATATATTTTCACACATTTTAGCTGTCAGAGGGTATCTGACTCCTTTTCTTCTCACACTGTTGCTCACACGTCTCTCTCTTTCCTCTGCCAGGTGTCCCACCATCCGCCCATCTCTGCCTTTTATATCTGCAATAGGAAGGACGGTTATTCTATCAGTGGTAGCATCCTGGCCAAATCCAAGTTCTATGGTACACAACACACTACAATATATAATCTGTTTGTCTGGTGTGACCAAAACACATTCACACATTTCAAAGTCATGCAAGGACAAAACAATGTGGTTCTGCGTCAAGGTCTGTCGGGATAATCTTTATAACGAGGATTTATAAGGACATATTATTCATGTGCTTCTTTATTGTAGGTAACTCTCTGTCAGCTATTCTGGATGGAAAAGCCAGGCTGCTGTTCCTGGGAAGAGATGAGGAGTATGTCATCACCATGCCGTATGCTCACTGCAAAGGTAATACCCCTATAGGAAAATATAATGAACTTCCCCACTAACTTGTGTGTTCAAAAACAATTTAAGGACAATTTGAGTGTTGTTGAGTAATGTCCCTCTTAATCCTGTATTGTTATAACAATCAAATGTAGTTATTCAACATGTAACAGTCACCTTCACTGTCCGTTTGACTAATATTTGTAAAGAAAAATGTTGAATTTCTCACTAGGGTCCTTTTTTATAATTTTGCCTGACATCTAATAAGAAAAATCCGAGCCTGCAAAAAAAGCTATTTTAGTTTATGTAAAATGACAGTGCAGAATTGACCCAAAGATTACATTACAGCCCGTTTTGCGGCTAACTTCAAAAGCACTCTCGATGAATACCGGACACATTTCAAAAATTGTTTTCCCCATTAGTCACTTAGATAGAAAATCTTACAAAAATAAGGTCAGGGATAGAAAATACAGACGATTTTCTTAAACATAATAACTGTTCTTTCATGGATGCGATGGATTCTGTGTTCTGTGACAAATGATGTGTGGGCTGTAACTTTTGCAGCCATCTGTTGTAGCCTAATGTGTCTGAGCTACTGGAAATCAATAGCACTCCGCTCTGAACATGAACTCTCACGTGGCAGACAGCCAACATTAGGGATGGATGCTGAGTGCAATCTAAGTCGGGTCGGGTGTCCATTTATTCACCGAGTGTATACGGTCATGTTGTAAATGACAGTCTTTATCTTGTGTTACAGTCCGGCCACTCGCTACCGTACCTAGATCATAAATTATTTGTCGAACAGCACGTCAACACAGGCAATGTTACTGATCGTTTGACTGCCAACAGGATGTAGTTGTTCTCATCTATGTTGTGTTTACTGATCTGTCGCACTGTATCTGTCCTCCTGTAGGTATTCTGTACGGCACTATGACGCTAGAGCTGGGTGGCAAGGTCACCATCGAGTGTGAGAAAACCAAATGTTTCACAGAGCTGGAGTTCAAACTCAAGGTACGTTTTTTTCTTATATATTTATACATACTCTGCATTATGCGATAACAGCATTTTCAGTAAAGATTTTCACACTTTGTCTGCAGCCTTTCCTTGGAGGCGCCTGCTCTGTGAATCAGATCAGCGGGAAGATCTGTGTGGGAGAGGAGCAACTGGCCACCGTGGATGGACACTGGGTGAGAGCTTTTATCCAGGTTTTAGCACTCTAATCCCCACCCCCAATCTCAATCTCCCTTTTTAAATTAATCTTTCAGCATCCGTCTCTGCCACTTACTCGCTGCAACTCAGTATTTAGTGATTCTCTGTTGTAAACAGAGGCAGAATAACTGGTAGTAAGAGGAGTCCACAGGGGGCTGCAGGAATAAGTAAGAACGCGTTGTATAGTTTGAAAATGAATTTCATCTTTTTACAATAGAGTGGTGCAGGGATGACATATTTTTGTAGGCTGACCTGGAAGTAAGCTGCGCATGGGTTCCCTGGACAAAAAAAGCAACAGGATTTTGGAATATTGTAAAAAATAAGATCTATGGAAAACGAACCGGTTAGATAAATGCACGTTTTGTTGAGCCGGATAATCTCCACATGTCTACCCTACTTTTCTAATTTTCTAATTATAAATCTATCGATCATGAATCTATCGATTAGATTTATGATTCGAAAATGATATTGTACATACATACGTGGAGATTATCCGGCTGAACAAAACGTGCATTTATCAAACAGGTTCGTTTTCCACAGATCTTATTCTTTACAATATTCCAAAATCCTATGGAGAAATCCCATTGCTTTTTTGTCGAGGGAACCAGCTTACTTCTGGGTCGGCCTACAAAAATACGTCATCCCTGCACCACTCTATTAGTTAAATTGATAATAAAAAACAATAAATATGTTCTGGATTTCCCCATGGGATAGGACTGAACATTGGGTTGCCTTTGCTTTATTCAGGACGGTGAGGTGTTCATCAACGAGAAGCGCTCGGGCCAGCAGGAGACGTTGTGGAACCCGAGCTCAGACATTCGCAGCAGCCGCCTCAAGAGACAAGTGGTCCAAATAGAGCAGCAGGGAGAGTTCGAGTCTGAAAGGTAAACAGCACGTGCTTTTATCTCAAGTCAATTCTTATGTCAGACAGTGGCATCCCATCAGTGTGTGCCAGTGCTCTGGAGCTGGCACACGTAAATAGATAAAATGCAGCCACATCTGTGCTTGACAAGGTAAAATAAAAAATACTACAACACTGCTACTCACTTAAAAAAGCACTTAAATGTAAAATACAGTGGTGGTCTAAGTGCTGAGATCCTTCACTTAAAAGTAGACATTCCACAGTCTATATATACTCTTTTACAAGTAAAAATCCCACATACAAAATGTTAATGAAGTAACGAATTCAGACGAATTAACAGCACTATGTACTTTAAAGTACCAAAAGTAAAATAACTCATTATGCAGAAAGACATTTTTATCCAAAATATCATATACATTTTTGGAATGTCAGCAATTAATATATATTAAGGATTTTTTTAGGATTTTGTTGTAGTGGTTTGGAAATTTGGAGCCAATTTTATATCATATTTTCTTCTTCTTTTTTTTCGTTACTTAAAGGGGACCTATCATGCAAAATGCACTTTTGTACGTCTTTTATACATGAATATGTGTCCCCGGTGTGTCGGGGAACAGAAAACACAACCCTCTCTTTTCCTCCATACCCAAATCTCTAAAAACGGGGCTGCAACGGATCTGATACAGACTGATACAGATTTGAAATTTCTCTGACGTCAGGAACGAGGAGCTCCGCCTATATGGCCAACTCTCCACCTATCAGGGGAATGTGGGGTTGGGCCACGGCCGGCCATTGCCGCTCGAAAGCGCTGGAGACGCTGTAGTACATATGCCAGGCCTGTAAGTGGCGCTGTAGTCTGCCACAAAAGCAGCGAAGAAGACTTCCCGCGCATGGTTGCCATGGTTGCCCTTCTGTTTATTCTCCCCTGTGCCTCTTTTTCTCCCTCCCCGAGGCAAGCGTTTGCTCCTGCTGCTGTAATTCAATGCAATCCCTCCCCGTCGAGGCAAGCACTGTAATTCTCTCCGGTAGTCCACCAGCAGATGACAAACATCCACCTCTCCGCCTCTTCCAAGGGAACTTTTACCCCCATTTTTAGTGCCTGCTGAGAGATGGTACTTTCCTGGGGGAAAAAAGTACCCCAGTTCTGATTGGCTGGGCGAATTGCAAACCACGCCCCGTACAACTCTGAAATATTTTGTAGAGCCGCCATTTTATTATCCTGGCATTAGCATTATTAGCATTAGCATTCGCCCAGTGCACAAACGCAGAGAGACTAACTTATGGCAACACAAAATAAAACATGGGAGCGGTGGAGATGAGGTGGTGTGACTGAAGCCAGTCCCCAACTCCGGGGACTTCCGGCCGGGGACTCCGGGTGGCAGTATACGCCGTGAAGTTGTTTGCTGCCTGCCAGTAAACCCAAAGCAGAAGAAGACGAAGTGACGTCAGCGGCTCATTTGCGTAATCTTCCCTCAGGGAAAAGTACTCCGGTGTGAACGCGATCTGTACTAAATGCCCTGGGGTAATAAGTGCCGGGGCACTGAGTGCCGGCACTAAATACGGCAAAGTACTTGGTGTGAACTAGGGATGGGAACGAATATTCGAAATTATTCAGGTATTCGAATAATTATTCAGGTATTCGAATATGAGTTATGAATATTTGTATTAATTAATTAATTTATTTATTTTTTGGGAGGGATGCCTAAGTTGATTACATATTATCAAATTGAATAATTCAATGTATACGACAGTGCCATAGCTAAATGTGTTAGGTGACGTCTACAGGTGTGTTTTGCTCCGCTCACCGGTCCCTCACAGCGGGCAGAGCTGCAGGTGCTGATCTCTCTCTCTCGCGTCCGGTACTTCACTCGCGTTTCTGTCCAAATCCATCGGATCTAGCTAGTTCTAGCTAATGATATGCCTGCTGCCCCTGCCTACACGAAAATCACGCAGACTCAAACCTCATCTTATGCCCAAATGCGGCGCAAATGCGCTCCACAGCCATTGGGAGGTTCCGGCGCTAACAGTTCATGAGCGTGCTCCCCCGCCCCCTGTCAACACTCGCGACACATGAGTGGCCAGCCTAAACAACAATAAGCGCTGCTTGGCAACCGTGTGTGGCGGAAAAGTACATAGACATTTTGACAGGAGAGATTTAGTTTTGCCGGTATTCAACATATTTTACCAGTCATAGTCCGGTAATTATTTACACTCTAAGGCGCCGTTTACACGAGGAGAAAACTGCTTGTATCTGCATAGTTTCGCGTGCGTATAGCCCTATTATTTACACGAGGCCGATAGAAACTGACCCCACAAACGATAACGGGTCCCAAGGTGGATAGATTTGCAAACGAAACGCTCTGGGGGGTCAACCGAGTCTGTGTAATCACCTCGATACGAATATTTCCTGAAAAAATAGCGATAGCCCCACCTCTCCTGCTCACTGCTGTAGCAACTATCAAAAATAGCTGTGTTAATTAAACGCACAAGGGGTTCTTGAATGAAATAATATTATAAAAGGCAAACCAGAATTGTTAACGCCCAATATACTCCTTAAACAAAATAAACAGAGTCAGATTTCATGCATTGATCCATTATATTGACAAAGGAGGATCTCACCCGGTGTTTGTAGAGAATATCTCTCTCTTTCTGAGCGGGTCCTCTCCACGGAGACGTGCTTCTTGGTCGGTCGATGCAATATCCACTGATTCGGTTTCTTTCAGTTAACTTCCCCGTTGCATTTATCCATATGCTGAGGAAATGACTATATCCCGCTGAATACCAGCAATCGCCACACACACTTCCTCCTGTCAGTAGCTACTGCTAGTGCTACTGCTACTGACCATGCTACAGATATTAGTGCAAAAATATACAGCTCCTCTACCACAACCATCAGCAACAAGTGGACATGGAGAATTACATGAACTACATGTTGCTAAATACACCGCGGGGCATGAACAGAAGGGTAGCCATGGCAACATTGCGGCGGGGCTGCTGGGCTGCTCTTCTTCGCTGCTTTTGGTGTATTTTGGCGGAAGTTACAGCGCCACTTACAGTCGTTTGAACAGACGCGTTAAATGAAACGAATGCATGTGAACGGAAGACTTTTTTGAATATGCATACTGTGCATAAACGCAAACGTTCCCGTGTGAGCGGGGCCTAAGAAGAGTCCTACACAACAGACATGGCGTCAAAAAGGAGTAATGTGTGGAAATATTTCGACCAGGTTAGTGAGTGCGGTGTTGAGTGCAAACTATGCCAAATTAAACTTATATATATACATACTATACCTTGCTATACCTGAGAGGGTCTCCTTGCTATAGCTGAGAGGGTCTTCTCTACAGCTGACCTGATTGTGAATCGCCTCCGCACATGAAAGCTGTAGGCCTATAGCTGTCAAACTGTGATCACCAGTTCAATACATTTGACAAATTCGACTTGGTTTCTATACTTATTTGAACATGTATTTATTTATTTCCAAAAGTTATTGAAAAAATCTTTTTTTTTTTAAATGTTAGACATTTTTTTTTGACCCAATTTTTTTTTTATAGGATATGTACATTTCGGTTAACCGGTTAACCGTTTTTTTGGGGGTCGAATATTCGAATATACATTTGCTTTCAAATTCCCATCCCTAGTGTGAATGCGCCTTTTGTTATTTATTGAGCTTTAAAACAAATGAATAACGACTCCATATAATAATATAAGAATAAAACACGGAGGACGGAGATCTCCTTTTCTCCCCCTCTTCTGACAGCCCAGCAGCTGATCTCAAAGCACGCTCCCCTCTCCTGCAGGGGGGCGTGGTCAGCTGCAGCTCACAGAATCAGCCCCCTGCAAAAACAGGGCTGGAAAGAGCAAATGGAGCGAAATGAGGCATGGCTAAAATGCAGGATCTGTTTGGTATTTTGAAAAAAAAACTATATTTATATACTTTATATAGGTATGGCCCTACAATATATTGTTCAAATATAGCATGATAGGTCCACTTTAATGTTGAATCACTGTAGTATAGTAAAAGTACGATAATTCCCTCTGAAATGTTATAAATTCAAAGGATTAAGATGAATGACATAAGTAAAGCCCAAGTACCTCAGACGTGTACTGAAGTATAGTACTTGAGTTAATGTACTTAGTAACATTCCATTACTGTTCCAATATACGTCAGTGTGCTCATGTCTTTTCAATATGCTCCGGCAGACTGTGGCAGCATGTGACCAGCGCCATCATGGACCGGGACCAGATGCGGGCCACCCAGGAGAAGTTTGTGCTGGAGGAAGCTCAGCGGACCGAGGCCAGGGAGAGAGGAGACAAGCCCTCCACCTCCAGACTTTTCCATCAGGACCCCGTCACCTCCGAGTGGACCTACAGGCACATGGAGTATGAACACACTCACAGAAAGCAAATAAAACACAGGAGATGGCACTCACTGTTTTTCATTTTTTTAGCCTAGATTTTTGGTCAGTATATTGTTTGAGCTGTAGATTAAGAACATGGAAATAATAACATTTAAATTAGACTGAATCCAAATCTTATTTTATTTTGTATATTTGGCAGCACTCGGCCGTGGGACCCTGAGCGCTGTTTGGTTCAGTTTGAGAAGGACGGAGTGGTTCAGACGCACGAGAGGAGCCAGAGGCAACACAACGGCCTCTCCTACAGCCACAGCTGGGCCAGCCAGCAGAAGGTCAGTCGGAACAATCACTCACCTTCAGGCCAGGGCTGTGTTGATCTATTATTGATGTGTCATTGACATTTCACCAAAAGGAAGTCTGTACTGTTCCTCTCTGTTGGGGAAATATTTTCCTAGGCCCATAACTTTGACCCAGTTTATCAGTTTGTACTCCCCTCACTGAGCACAGCTGCCCTCTCAGTGTTTTGTCTCCCTGTTCCTGCCTGTTGGCGTCAGCTGATAGAGGTGTTATGGTTTTATCTTGTTATGCACAATGTTGATTCTTCTCTCAGAACTAGCTAAATACATGGGTCTGGGGTAGAGATCTTCAGAATTGGTTTGGCAACCGCTGTGTCAGCTCGTGGCACAGCACATGTCTTGTGAATTCTCCGGCCAAAGCTCCAAATAAATCATTCA
Source organism: Trematomus bernacchii (assembly GCF_902827165.1). Classification (NCBI taxonomy): domain Eukaryota; kingdom Metazoa; phylum Chordata; class Actinopteri; order Perciformes; family Nototheniidae; genus Trematomus; species Trematomus bernacchii. Next base: position 9,688,961 of record NW_022987714.1, on the reverse strand, counting down.
GTATTGATGGCAAATCAGTATTTGCCATCAAAGTTCCTGCTCTCCCCGTGTCTCTCTGAGTTTCGTCTCCATCACACTCTCAAGCCAGACTGTATCCAGTATTTAGTTGCTTCAAAATCACTGACAGGCATGAGGAGCCTCTTTTTTTCGTACTTCTTGCGCACACAACTAATGGCGCGTTTCCACTACACGGCCTCGCTCGGCCCCGCTCGGTATGGCTGGGCCTCGTTAGGACTGGCTCACTTTATGGCGCATTTCCATTACAGTTTAGAAACTGGGGTAGTATCTATAGTAACGCAGTGTAGGCGGAGCCGTGACGTGATCTTCAGAAAACCCCAGAAAAACAACACAGCCGTTAGCTGTTAGCACTCAGAGCTCACAGCTCCTCATATATGTTCAGAAACTAGACAAAAGTTAAACAAGTACACACCACAGACTGTCTGTGTCATGGTGAATACAGTCGCTGCTTTATTTATGTCTGTATAGGCCGTTGTTGTGAGTGTGGACGGTCGGAGCATATACTGCGTTAGCTTAGCCAATCTCCATTTAGAACACACGCATTTTAAAAGGTTTTTCGCCTGCCGTCTGTCTGCAGACTTGACAAAGCATTAATTCATGGTTTTTACTAACCGGTATCAGTATGTTGTTACTTCGGCATCATTTTGAAACGTGTATTACAATTAAATCACGGTCAAATATGTCCATCTTGTTATAGTTGTAGCCCCCTTGCCAGCGATGCTCTCTCTAGTTTAGCATACTCAGCCCGACTGTGCCTCGTTGTCTCTGGCCCTAGACCCGCGATTTTATGAGGCCAGAAAAACTGTGAATTAGGACCCACCGGCCGGTACTAGGCCAAGTGGAAACGCAACCAAAGACGGGCCGCTGACGTCACAGCCCTCTTAAACCGTGCTCCGCGCTGTAGTGGAAACGCGCCATAAAACGTATCTTTTCTGCCTCCTCCCAGGCCGAGATGAATGGGAAACGAAGGAAGGCCAGCAGCCAGCCGTCCAGCTGCAGCCAGAACACGGAGAGCAGCAGCACCACACCAGAACCCACACACGAGTCCTCGGACAACGAAGGTGAGGCAAACGCACACAATCGAAACTAACAGTCTTATATCGAGCTGCACAAGTCTCATGTTCTCGTCGGTCATGTTCCTCAGGATTCTCAAACCAGTGTGCACGGTGCAATAAAGAGGCAAAGGACATCACCTTGATAGAGGCTTCCATCACATCCATACAGAAGACACAGCAGGACATCCAGAGGTGAAAATGACACACACTGACCTGCACACCCACATGTAGGGTGTATCATAATGTGATATATTGCTCTTTTTTTGGATAAAAGCAATTTTTCCCCCTAATAGAAGCATTTGTAAACAAGCACATATAGGTTGAGAGTAAGGATAGGGTGGGAAAATGTTTCAATTTTTTTATTTAAAAGCAGAACTGGAAACTCCAACTTTTGCTTCAATCATTGGTTGAATAGAAAATGGTGTCAGTGCATCTGTAATTAAATACCCATAATTATAAAATATAATAATAAAAAATGCACAACTCTAAATAAGATTCATTCCTTTTTAAAAGGGTTGTTTTCAACATATTTCATATTGATTTAACATTGTTTAGGCTTAGTTCCTGCTCAGCATGTTCTAACCTGTGTTCACCCCCCTCTCCCCCCTCCCCCCCTGTAGGAACCTGGTGGCTCTGAGCCGTCAGCTGACTCGTCAGAGGGCGACGGACGACGGTGTGTCGCTAACGGGCCGTCACTGTCTCGTCCTCTGTGTCCTGCTCCTCTCACAGCTCCTCCTCAACTACGTCTTCACCTGAGCCCACTCTTCAGGGACAGGTTTCCCTCCAGCACTGATCTGGCATCAGATCCCACCAAAAAAAAAAAGCACAGACTCCAATCAGCAGATGACGGCAGAGACCTCAGATCAGTGATTGGAGAGCAACTTTGTCCCCTTTAGTTTCCTCTGAGAGGGGAGAAGCATGGACACTAAAGCAATAAACACAGCCACAGCCACAGCCTGTCAGTCATCTGAGAGGAACAGCACCCCCTGGTGTAGCCAGACTGAAACAGCACCGGCACCCACGCACTTTGGACAGGAAAGGAGGGATGAGAGAGCACGGCTGTAAAGATTTTGTTTAAAATAAAGATGACATGTATGATGAAGAATGATTTTGCAAAATGACAAAGAGGATGTTTCACCATTCCTTAGTATCTTTTTATATTGCCCTGCAATACTGTTTATCTGTCAGTGTGCCTGTATGTGTGTTGTTCCTACCTACAGTACAGTAGGCAGATATGCCCCTTCCACTCCAGATTTGGGCCTTAACGCTGAAGCCAAAAAAAAGAAAAACATAACTAAACGGAGAAGGAATATCTTCCAACAGTGCAATGCTGTGTGTTTTGTATGGATGTAAACTCAAATACACTCCGTCTCGTCTTTTAATGATGATGATTTTACCAAAACAGTATTTATAATCCGGAAGGACAAAGAGTACTTGTTTACAGGAAGCACTGTGTGTGTTTGTAGTGACACATAGGAAGGACAATACTGGGAATGAGGCATGGCAGAGAGTCACATAGAGTGTCTTTGTATTTGTGTGCCTGTAGTAAAGAGTGATAATAGCATAGCACTGTTTTTGGTCTAGACCATGACACTAGTGTGTATACAATCAGTCACATCGAAGAGTAGAGTGATGATGGAAGGAATGCGTGAAAACACAAGAAATAAAATGTAATATTTCGGCCTAATGGAAGGATTTTGTGTGCATCTTGGTCCACACCACGTTCAAGTGACTGTTTTAAGATGTAAACACTTTGTTGTTTTTTTTGATTTTTTTTTATCAATTTGTATATATTTGTCTCGAGGACCGTGTTTCAAAAAGAGATTTCAGAATGTATTTATTGGGTGATTAACCTTGACTTTCCTAATCTAATTCAGCTTGGAGGACGGAAGCCAGGGGTGACAATCGCTCTCCCAGGGTGTGGGTTTGTCATGTCTGTGTGTGTGTGTGTGTGTGTGTGTGTCAGTGTGAGGGAGCACATGTGTGCGAGTAAGCCATTACAGTTGTGCTATACAAAGCCAGATCTGTGATCCTGGTTTTTACTGGTTTTTAAACCCTTACATTTCAGTCTCCATTGCCAGTACTGATAGACCCAATGGGAGAGAATCGGAGAGCACAAGAAGGAAGTCGACTCTTTGAATGCTTTTATTTACACCTTTTAATTTCTTTGTTCTTTTCGTTCTTTATTCTGTTTTCTACTCTACTGCCATGTTGTGGGGATTCTACATGCCAGATATTTTTGTCATACGGAACAATACCACAGAACATAATGTTGCCCAATGTTTTCATTCATACCTGTTGCGTACTGTAGCACTACAGTAAAACATTTTAACCCTGTCACTACCTTTGCTTCTCATTAATGACCTGTGCATACAGAAACACTCATTCACCGCGTTTCAGGAAAATATTTTACTTTACAGAAGATAATGGTGATGCTATTTTAAAAATATTCTCCACTAGAGGGAGATATTGTTGTGGGTAAAGAGAGGTCTCTAAACTAGGACTGCTTACCAAGTATTTTTTCACATTTATTTGGTGATTACCTTTTACTAGATTTTAGATATCCAGCTGAAATATCTTCCTGCCGTTGGGTACAAAAGTTTTACAAACGTACAAGGCGTTTTAAGTTCATATTTGTGCCACCTTGAATAATGACCTTATTAAAGTGATGCATGCCTATATATCAATATTTATGAGCCAACACTTTACTTGCATAACACAGACAGTAGCCACTCTGCATTATGAGTACTTTGGATACATTTTGTTGCTATTACGTTTAGTTCAGGATCACTGAAGTGGAATTTTGAACGAATTATTGGAATATTATACTGAGCATTGTAACTTTGAAATAAATTATTGGAATACTTCTTCCACCACTAGCTAAATATAAGAGAAATGTATAAACCTAGAAAGCAAATAAAGGTGACAACCCTCCCTTAAATATAACAAAGCTGCTTACAGCAGCTTAAACACAAGACGTAACAACATTGTTGGCATTTTCTGTGCTGTGAAAATTAAGATGAGCGGTTGACTCTGTAACCACAGATCCCCTCTGGGCCTGAGATGTGAACCTGAGCAGGTGAAAATCTCTTGGTAGACGCCACATGGATCAACGTCTCTGCCACACACACAGATTTAAGCCCCAGTGAGGGAAACCGGATTGTGTTCAGCAGCTCCCCCGAATAGGCCTGTAGAGTGGCTGATGTTACCATACACGGCTCAGTTTTGATAGTCTACTTTATTTAAGGGTGAATTAAAAGTGTTGCATTAGTAGAGAAGATTTGAGAAGAGCTACATATCATATTTTTTTATTGTAAACAAGTTTAATCAGAAAAAAAAATTATTCTGTCACACAGGTAAACTTCTGACCACTTGTCACACTTCTCGGTGAGATGTTGTGAATGATTGCAAAGTGTTGTTCATATCCACTAAACTAAACTTCAAAGCCTTTGAAGTGTGATGAGACGAATACTCAACATATCAAAGTGTCAAGTCTGGCCAAACAGATTCATGTTCACATTTAGGTATGTGTTTGTGGTTTAGCGCTCATTGTAGCTATACCTGAAGCCTTGATGTGTGACTCAATCTCAACTGTCACTGAAAATATTTAATTGTTATTACAAACCGCCAGCCCTGTGTTACCTGTCTGCAGCGATGCCACATTATAGTATTTGATTTGATCAGATTTATTTCGATGTGTACAACAATAATACAACATTTTAACATGAGAATTATTATAAAATACAAAAAATAAGCAGTGTCAAATTGATATACAAAAATATTACTCTATAGTACACATCCGAAAAGGGGTGGGAAGAAGTTTACACAACAACTAAATAAACAGATAAATAAACAAACAAATAAGCAGATAAATAAACAAACAAAAAAACTAACAAATACATAACAGAGGTAAATGATATTCAAGAAAAGATCAAATAACAAACCAAATAAATAAATAAACTGCAAACACCCAGTTATAATTAAAAAGCGTCATCCCTGTATCTTGTTAAAATCATGTCCTTATACCTTTTTTTAAACAGTTTTCAGTTCAGACATCCCTTGAGCTCCTCATTTAAACTGTTCCAGAGCTTCACCCCACAAACAGAAATACAAAAACCTCGCTTGGTTGTGCGCACCCTAACATTTGTGAATTGGAATAATCCCCTTAAGTTATAATGCCCTTGTCTTTTAGTGAAATGTTTTTGAATATTACCTGGGAGTTGATTGTTTTTTGCTTTAAACATTAATTGGGCGATTTGAAATTCAACTATATCTGACCATTTTAATAAGTTTAATGATATGGCCATATCAAAGCAGATTTAATAAGTTGATTTTGCTTTAATGTAGGCCTTAACACTGCAGATATAAAACAAGGGGATTGAAACCACACAGCATCTCAGATCTATCTTCTATTTAAAACAAATCCACATTTCTACCATCTCTTACTGGAATCCTAGAAAGTCATGTGATTTGTTTTGTATTGCCGCACCAGAGTGGGCAGATTGGTAGCGGGGTAAAGATCAAGGGGCAGTCTCCTCCCCCTGGTTTGTTTCTCTCCTCCAGGGTTAGCTGGATGTCTGAGTGGGTGCACACTGGATCATTGTGTAGTCGATTGTTTGCGTGGCTGACGGAAGGAGCGACAGTCCAAATAGGGCCAAAGGAGAGTGCGCGTGTGTTTATTTTCCAGGCAGTAAGCACTCCATCAAAGGATTTGTAAGAGTTTCCCTGCCCTGGACCCCTCTTTGTCTGTCTCCAAGTGTGTTGATGTTTGTTTACTTCTCCTGGCACTGGACTGGAAGTGGTGTAAACTGCTCAAACACAGTGTCCCACCAACTCTGTGCTGAAATTTAGAAGAAACAGTTCAACATTTTTGAGAAGGATGTTTGTTTGCTATCTTGCCCAACATGTGGATATTAGCAAAAGTTAGCAAAAAAGCACAACGCGGGAACCAGCTAGCCTGTCTCTGTAACAAAATATGCCAACAAGCACCTCTTAAGCATTTTAATAAACACAAAATAAAGTTTTTGTTGTTTGTTTAACCAGTATGAAAACACACTATGAGATTTCTTGGCCTGGACCAGTTGCCATACTCCAGACCAGGCAAGATATAATGTTTGTTCATTTCAAAATGAACAAACATTATATCCATCACATTATTTAGTGAGCTTTAGAGTTGGTAGGCAGATGTTTTACCTTAGTTAAATCTGACAAAGCCAGACTAGGTGTTGCTTTTTATCTCAGTCTTAATGCTACGCTAAGCTAACCAGTTGATAGCTGTAGCCTCAAACTTAGTTTAGCTAGTATTTTTAACTGAAGGTCTTTCCAGACCAAACGTGAATAAAATGTGTGGTTAAATTGCATTTAAATATGCAAAGAAGCATCAAACCCATATCTCTATGAGCCTTTCCACATTGTAGTCACAATCAAGTATTTCACAGTGAAGGGTTTATTTGCTGTCTGATTAAAAAAAGGAAACCAATAAAAAAATCTAAAGTCAAACTGATCTTATTGTGCAATAAAAGTAAGATATCTATAACACGTTTTTTTTTAGATTTTTAAATCAGTTCACTATTGAACTGTCATGTTTTGTTTATTTAGCTTTAGTACGGAGCCACTTTGACAAAATTAATTATTTTATTCTCCTTCTATGATTGGCCTCTGTATTGGCTCCCAAGGTACTGAGGTAGAGGCCAGCTGCACATTGGCTGTCTTGCTTGTTTTGGCTGAAGGGAAGTTGGAGTCAGGTTGGATGTTTTCGCTGTGTTGGCGCTGTGTTGCATTTCTATCTCACTCAGGCTCCGCCCTCTACTGGACTCTATGAGTACTACTCTCATCAATGATACGCGAGCGTTCACACACTGAAGTTGTATAAACGTAGCCGGCCAATCAGGGCGAGCCTACCTGAATGCGCGCGCAGGCTCACCCCTAGATTCCACCGGGTCCGTCTCCGGCGCGTTACGGCGCGTTACGGCCGCGCCGCGGTGCTCACTGCGATCGCGGCGATCGCGGCCACTCTAGTCAATGGGTGCTATTCCACCACACGCGGCGCGTTACGGCTCAGAAGCGTCCCAGAAGCGTCCCAGAAGCGTCCCAGAAGCGTCCCAGAAGCGTCCCAGAAGCGTCCCAGAAGCGGCTCGGCGCAGGGCTCCTCTAAAATTAGGATGAATCCTATTTTTGACGCGGCGCAGCCGTAACGTAAGGTCGGGCAGGCAGGAAGTGGAACGTTCACAGCATATATAGCACACAAACTAATTTTGCAGACCCTATCCCTCCGTAGTCTTTCAAGTAGGAGGAGAAATGCCAGCGTTCTCCTCCGGTTTACAGGCACTGTGTAAATCTTTGATTCATGTCGTTTATAACTGGAATATTACAGTTATTATTAACTTTGTCTGTACAAAGTAGCCTGTCCAGGAAATATGCCCAAATCAACAAAAACTGCGAGCCGGCAGGCAAGACGCTCCGCTTCTGAAATGCTTCTGAAACGCGCCTGGTAGGGTATGACGCCGGAGGAGGCCGGACCAAAACCGCGGCGCAGCCGTAACGCGGCGCAGACGGACCCGGTGGAATCTAGGGGTCACAGTATATAAGGCGGGTACGCCTCCTGACTGTCATCCTTTTCTCTTCAGCGAGCGAGACAACACCTGACCAGAAAAGCATTCGAAAAAAACAAACAAATAAAAAGTATCTTACCTCCAGGCAAGCAAATGGAGTCGCAGGAAACCCGTGCCTGTCCCTCATGTCCGGCTTAATAGCGGGCGCCGATCCCCACCAGCTCTGTTTCGAGTGCCTGGGACCAGACCACGCAGAAGACGAGCTCGAGGTGGTGGACGTGGGAGACCAGGATATGGCCGAGGCGACGCCACCAACGTTCGCCATCCCAGCTGTGCGGGTTATGGCTCCATTTGCTGAGGAGGAAGAAGATGACTTCGTCCCCGCACCACTGCTGCCGAAGCCGGCCGCCTCCGCCAGGGGTTTTACGGTCCGGCCTGCCCGGCGCAACCGGCTTTCGTCTCGCCCCCGTTGCCAGATATCTGGCAGTGTGTGGAGGCGTCGTGGCAACAGCCACTGAAAACGAGAGCTCCGGTGGCAGGAATGGTAGGTATTCTGAGGGTGCGGGGCCGCACGGAGACCTCATATCCCGGCGTGCCCCCCCTCGATGAGAGCCTGACACAGGCAGCAGGCTGGGCGGAGAACCTCTGCCCCTGCTTCCGCATGACAGGGAAAACGCTGGAATATTTTGATAAGAATATCTCCGGCTTGGAGCGGATGGCCGCGTCTGCAAATTACACGGGTGTGTTGGGCGTCTCGCTGATTATTCCTCCGCAAGATGCCCCCACCTCACCGGATCAGAGCGATTATTTGGACTGCAGCATCGGCCAAATTAATAACCTGATCCATGGTGTGGCAGCCGCTGCTGGCCGGGTGATGTCCCTGGCCACAGTGGGATCACGCCACGGCTGGCTGGGAATCCCGACATTCTCCAAAAAGTGACCGTGATGATCTCCTGGGAGCCCCCGTGTCTACGGAGGGGCTCTTTGGATCGATAGCCTCGGTCACGCAGCGTTTCAAAAGCAGCGCTATTATGAGCACACTCGCCACTCCCGCTGTAAACTCCAGTAGAGGAGCCAGCGGATGGGCGCGCTCACGTGAGTGTAATAAACCGCAGGAAGTGCCGTCAAAGCACTGTGCGGTCAGTGACACTATAGTTGCTGTCAGAAAAAACACTTCACCTGTGCTCCTTAGGGACCTGGGAAACGTAGTGCGCAGTGTATAGTCACTTGCGCTGGCACCTGCAGGGTGGAGCTATGGGCTTATTCAGACCAATTAGGCTCTACCCAGCCAAGTAAGCTGCGGCCTCGACTTCTCCACGGTCACAACCGGATGATAGGAAGTTGGGGTGTGGTGGCTGTTAACCAAACGCCGGTCAGGGGCAGTGTGGTGGGTCGATGTTGTAGGACAGGGCGTTTATCCACCCACTGTACCCATAGAGTCCAGTAGAGGGCGGAGCCTGTGTGAGATAGAACGGTGGGTTACGTATTGTAACCCTAGTTCCATAAGCACAGGCGGAGCCCTCTACCTAGGGGCCCTGTCTTTCCTATGCCGCTCGCTGAAGAGGGTGTAGGATGACAGTCAGGAGGCGTACCCGCCTTATATACTGTGAGCCTGCACGCGCATTCAGGTAGGCTGCCCTGATTGGCCGGCTACGTTTATACAACTTCAGTGTGTGAACGCTCGCGTATCATTGATGAGAGTAGTACCCATAGAGTCCAGTAGAGGGCTCCGCCTGTGCTTATAGAACTAGGGTTACAATATGTAACCCACCGTTCTAGCTTGTCCTTAACAAGCTACAGGGAGGCAGGGACGGGACTTGTCTGGACGTGCCTTTCAGAGCAGAGGAGAGGACTGAGGGAGTCTGGCAGTCTGGTGCACATACTTGCCAACCCTCCCGATTTTCGCGGGAGACTCCCGATTTCATTGCCCTCTCCCGGTTTCCTCCCGGGGTCATATTTCTCCCGCATTTCTCCCGATTTCTGACTAAATCAGATTTACTCAGGACTGTTTCCACTCGGACTTTAATACAGCTACACCATTGTTTGGTTTCCATGGTAGCGTAGCGCGCGCAACTGAAAGTCTGAGAGGGTGAGGAAGATAGTCACAGCAAACAGAACAAGAATCGACAATTCTACCCTCTGCTCACTCCTTTCACACATATGGTGCTACAGGCCGCAAGGCAGTGCACTTACAACTACAATAAGCATGTTAATGTTAATCTAATACAGCTCCGGCGATCCACCCCCCCCCCCCCGCGGTGGTTTTGGAAATGCTCTCAAGGTTGCTGGTGCACCCTGAGGCAATGTGTGTGTCATGTCTATTTCTTTGTACGTGCTGAACGTGATCAGATGTGTGAGGTTAACTTGACATAGAGAGCAGTCAATCACTGCAAAGATATGATCATGAAAGTATTTTAATGTATTTGAACTATCTAAGCACTGCACCTAATTTGCATTTGAAAGTACCGGTGCATTACTGGTTTATCTCTCTCCTATGCTACTCTATACATCTGACAAAACAGTGTCCACCAAAGGTGCACTTTCTGTATCTTTTGACAACACATGGTCTTCATTAGCAAATAAAACTTGCCCTTTTGCCATGGAACAACAGACATTCAAACTTGATAATATTCTGTCCAATTATTCTTGAGTTAGTCTGCCCTTTGAGAAGGTGTCATTGTTGGCTTTAGAGTTAAAGATAGTTCCACTTAAGGTTTATTTTCTTTTTTGGTCTGCAGCTTTCAACTGTCTTACAAGATGATGATGCTTAAGAAGACAACAATACTGCACTCGTCATACCATACCATATACTTGTACTCCACTAGACTTTAAAGTCAGTATTGTACTTTATACTCTTAAATGACTGTAATGACTCTTAAATTAGTTTTTCTTACTACTTTTCAGAACAGCGTAAAAAGGATAAGTGCTTTGATCACATGTCATGTGAATGCAGTCCCTTCCCATTTTTACTGGGTGCAAATTTGAGAAAGTTTCAATATTTACATTATTTTAGTATTTTTAAGCAAAATTTTAAAATGTTTGAATTTAACATTGTGATATTGTTACTTTTACACATGATCCTGACTAGACACTTCTTCCATCCCAGGACCACTCAAATAAAAAAAGTGTTTTTCAGTCCTCACAGTTTGATTTAATTATAATCTTCTCTAAGCAAATGTGTTGTCCCTGTGTTCACCTAAAGTCAATTCAGACATCATGACACAATTCCGTCTGATAAATGCTAAAGACCTGGAAGACATTATTCAACATCTGAAATCCTCCTCCTGTAGCCTCGATATTATCCCGACAGGATTTTTCAAAACTGTTTTTCATTGCTTGGCCTCAGATATACTACACATAGTAAACAAGTCTCTCCACTCGGGTGTATTTCCACAGGCCCTGAAAACTGCAGTAATTAAACCGCTCCTAAAAAGCATAACCTAGACGCAACCGTAATGACTAATTACAGGCCAATATCAAACCTTCCCTTTTAAAGCAACTTGATTGAAAAAGTTGTTTTTCAACAGTTGAGTAATTTCATGTTTTTAACTGACGGTTTTGATGTGTTTCAGTCGGGCTTTCGACCAAACCACAGCACTGAGACTTCTCTTGTTAAGGTTTTAAATGACATCCATTTAAACACAGACAGTGGCAGAATATCAGTGTTAGTATTATTAGATCTCAGCGCTGCCTTTGATACTGTTGACCACAACATATTACTAGACCGTCTAGAAAACTGGGTGGGAGTTTCAGCAACAGCTCTAAATTTGTTTAGTTCCTACTTAAAGGACAGAACAAACTTTGTCTCAATAGGCAATTACAAATCAACCCTGACAAATCATGCGGGGTTCCTCAAGGCTCCATCTTAGGGCCTTTGCTTTTTAATATCTATATGCTACCACTGGCCAGGGGCGGATCTACGGGGGGGGGGGGGGCAGCTGCCCCCCCACTGTAGAGCCTTGCCCCCCCAGCTGCCCCCCCTAACTTGTGTGTCCCTGAGGGTGGATCAGCTTCCCCTGGGAGCATTTCCCCTTCGACTAGTTTTGTTTTTAATAAGGACGAGAGTTTGAAACAAAATATTAATAAACCGCTGCCGTTTGAATCGATAGCGTTTAACAGACGGTCGCTGTTTGGGACGTTACGTTACAAAATACTACGCAGACAGCGCTAGCTGGGAGATCGATCACTTTATTTGCTAAACTATGCGGTACTATTAAATCAACGTATATTACACATCACAGCAATGAGGCCAGCTAAATTAAACCAGCATAGCCTACATCCTTTGGGTCATTCCAGAATTGGAGGACGATTTAGACACCAACATTTTTGAAAAATGAACCTTTCATTTTATTATTTTTTGTTATGTATTTAGGAAAAACAGATAATAAACCATCAAAAAAAGTGATTTGCCCAGCTAAGGCATCAAATGTATATTTTCCAATGAAGAATTAACCCTGTTACTCTAATTATAGTAACAGGGTTGCAAGTAACAGGGTTAAAAATCAATGCTAATTTTAGCTTTTACCTCAGGAATTAATGCTAGCTGCACAATGTAATGCTATTGTCAAGGAATGGACACACTTAGATATTTAACTAAAAAAAGATACATTTGAAATTAATTTGTTTTAGTCTCATAATTTGAGTAACAGGGTTGCGTTTGTATGAGTGCCACACTCCTTCAAGAGTGACAAGATTGGAAATATATTACAAATAAAAGAGAGGACTTAGTTTTGGTCTACCCATGGTAGTAGCACATGGCTTGCTGATGTCCTTTCCACTGTGTCATGCGACAAACAGTTTTTTCTCTTCCTCTGCCAAGCTAAAAAGGTTTCGGTAACAGGGTTGCGCGCATGTTGAGGGACACACCTTCTGTGCAAAATTACTGTTATTTAAAATGTGTTATGATTTAACAAATTGATTTTACCATTACAAGACACATATATCAATAGAATAATACCAAAAAAGTAAATAAAAACCCTATTTTAAATGTTATATTTGACATGCAAGTTGGTCACCAAGAAGCTGGGCCAAGAGAAAAGGGCAATTTTTGGGGGTGTTCGAGAGCTATTTGATATTTTAAATAATATTTTGAAACCACTTTTTCTACAACTTTATATGCATCTTGTCTCAAGACAAGTATATTTAACACAACAAGTGCATGTCTTAGCTTTTTGGGTATGGATTATTAGATTTTTTATATGGGGGACATGAAATGTCCTCCAATTCTGGAATGACCCCTTTACCGTCAAACTGGATCTAAACGCAGCTGCATGTGTGCGCTTGATAAATACTTTCTGATTTTATATTTAGTATTGGCTATGCTACTTATTAGCTAGCCTACATGGCCCTAACGTGTAAAGTTGTAAGCATTTGTACCAGTGTTTTTCACAAGTAGACTCTTGCAGGACAGAGTAGCATGGGGTGATTCAACAACAATAAAAAGACATATCTGAGAAGTGATCAGGATGAGTAGAAAGAGGAAAAGGAAAAGACAGTACACTGAAGAGACCAGGAGGGTCAGAGCAGGAGAAAGCCAGGAGGAGATGAAGACAGTAGTGAAGAAGAAGAAGAAATGTATGTGAGGAATAAAGATGAAGTGTCAGAAAGAGGGACAGAGGCAGGGATCAGGAGGCAGATGAAACTCCAGCTGGACCACATGGTATGTTTTTATTGTCCTTGTATACATATTCCATTACAGCAGCACAATCTAGCGGCTCTTAGTATTGACAAATATTTATTGAAATGTGTTGCTGCACAGGTCACCTTTAGCTCTCTAAGAGATGGGTGATGTAATTTGTGTACTTAATTATAACTAAGTACTTTTACTGTACTTACAGTAAACAGAGTTCTAGGGTATCATGAGTATTTTCTGCTGTTTTATAATATATTTTAGTTTGTTTGTCTGAACACCTTGTTTCTCTTGTGCATTAAGAACACTTGTGTTAGGGCATGATTTAACAATAAATAGGTTATATATACAGTATAAAATACCACGTACGGTCCGCCCTCCCATGCCACCCTGGCATGACCTCTTGCCCCCCCTTTGCCACCCCATGTAAAATGTTCTAGAACCGCCACTGCCACTGGCTCAAATGATTAAAAACAGCGATCTAAGCTATCACATCTATGCAGACGACACCCAGATTTATTTTAAAATTACACCGGGAGACTACTCTCCGATTAGAACACTGAGCAAGTGCATTGAGCACATCAATGACTCAGAACTTTCTCCAATTGAACAAACAAAAAACTGAGATCATTGTTTTTGGAGCAAAGAAGGACCGATTAAAAGTAATCGCAGAGCTTCAGTCGGCAGACTACAAAGTAACTCATGAAGCTAGAAATCTAGGTGTAGTGATGGACTCAGACCGAATGTTAAGAGTCACATTACAACAGTTATTAGGTCTGCATACTATCACCTGAAGAACATATATAGGATTAAAAAACTAATGTCGCAACAGGATTTAGAAAAACTTGTCCATGCTTTTATTTTCAGTAGACTCGACTACCGCAATAGTGTATTCACAGGGCTCACAAAAAAATCCATCAGAAAGCTGCTGCTCGAGTCCTCACAAACACTAAAAGAGTGGATCACATCAGTCCGGTTCTGAAGTCTTTACACTGGCTTCCAGTCGACGAAAGAATTGATTTTAAAATACTATTGCTAGTTTTTAAATCACTAAATGGCTTAGGACCGAGGTATATAAACGATCTCCTGCATAACTATGAACCATCCAGGAGTTTCAGGTCCTCTGGGTCGGGTCTGCTCTCTGTTCCAAGAATAAGAACTAAACATGGAAAAACAGCATTTAGCTATTATGCCCCGACAATCTGGAACAAACTGCCCGAATCGTGCACGTCCGCTGAAACACTTCCTATTTTCAAATCCAGACTAAAAACGTATCTATTTGCCGCTGCTTTTAATTGAGCTGTTTATACTCACACTGCAGTATGCCTTTTATTCATGTATTCTGTACCTTCTGTGTTTATTTATTTATTTCATTATCTTTGCTTTTTTATGCCTGATTTTAAATGCCATTTAATAATGTGTTTATGCTGTATTTATTCTTAAATGTCTTTTGTTTTTATTTTGTAAAGCACTTTGAATTGTCGCGTGCTGAAAGGTGCTATATAAATAGAATTGCCTTGCCTTGCCTTGTCTTGCCTTGCCTTGTCTTGCCTTGCCTAAGGTTTGACACATGCTAAAGTCAGGACAAAGCCCATAGGTTTATGATTTAATGTGTTCAGTTTTAGTCATTTAATCCAATAGTTTATTTGACTAACCTTTTATGTTTCATTATTATTCACTGAGTCCGACCATTTCCTCTACAAGTGATAATGAAACCCAAATAAAACGTTTTGGTTCCATATCAATGGACTCATTATACTTTACCTTTGATGATTCAAAGTCTGAATCATTGAATGCTACTAATAAAAGAACATTTCAAAGGCGAGTACCGATTTGTTTGGGGAGGCTGCAGTAATTCCAAGATGTAAATGCAGAGAAAAAGGATATGGGGGGTCATGTGCAGACTGGTAGATATGACTTGTTAAAACACAGAGGATGATTCAGATAGAATCTTATTCTTCTTTTAACTCCCAGCTGAGATGAAAAGTATTGAAAGCAGCAAGGTTTGATCATTTAAAGTCTCCAGCTTAGTTTAAGTGCAAGAACATCACAACCAACCAGCAATTACATAACCTGTAAAAACTCCGGTGGTGCAGTTTCATGCTTTGATTTGTTGCCATGGCGTCAGCAATGCCCGCCTCTGTGGTTTCTATGTAAAGCTGCAGTTCTTGTCTAGTCTTGTCCCGGAGCACTTAGCCCGTCCCACAGTTGAACGCGACAAACACAAGCCCCATCATCACCTGACTTGCTTGGAAAAATGGGCCATCATGTCCTGTCTGGTCAAACATAATTAAAAATAAGTATATTACTCTGAGACCACATCGATCATGTTTATTACATGACCTTTGACTTATACAGCTTGCATGCAGTTCTGCAGCTGTGTGAGGATGTATAGTATCTAAATATAGTCCAGCATTATGTTTGTGTTTGATCCTGTTTGTGGGTTTCGTATTTTAAAAGCTACTGTTGACTGATCTCTGCTTCCTGTCTCATTGTTAACTCCTTTCAGCTTGGTTCAGTTAGCTCAGGGATTGTTGTGCTACCCTCTGATTTGCAATCCACGTTATTCTTTCATTCTCTTCTCTTCTCATATATCCATACGTCAGTCACACAGTTGCTCATGATCTAATAAACGGGAGAGTGAAAGCTGTGACAAGGGGTCACAGCTGGTGTGTACATGTGTGGCGTTTGAAATCCTATACAGACGTTAAACTTGCTACCGGGATAATTGTCGGCATTACACAGATCTGTGACACAGAGGAGAGGAGTATGTTGCCAGCAGGTTGTTGTTTTGAACAAACACATTCCAGAGGAAGTTACTTTTAAAGTCATTGGGAGACCAAAAAACCCATAAAATTACGTTGTTTTGATAACGTTTTGTTTTGTGTCTTTATTTCTGTCTAGTAAACAGAGTTAACGTACAGACTGCAGAGAAAAGTCGATTCTGTGTGTTTATATCAGTGTTACAGACAATGGTGTGTAGCGATGTTTTGTGAAATATGTTTACATTTAGGGATGTATGAACGACTATGCATGCAGGCTTAATGCTAACGAATAGCATGCCATGATGTTAGCAAAATACACTTTCAAACTATTCACTGACATTTTTAATTTTTTATAAATAGAGCTGTATGACATTCAACCAAGTCAAGCCACTAAATTCAAGGAAATAGTTTGTTACCTAATAAGCTCATTCCAAAAGAATATGCTTATCATAAGGGGAAATAGGAAGGGTATATTTCACGCTTGTTATACAAATAAGTTATTGGACTTTTTTCTTATCAAGTTAGATTTGTTAGGAAATGTTTTCAAATGTAATTGACTGAATTTATTTAAAAAGTGGGCTTATTAACACATGAATACTGTGTAATATATGTTTATATATATATTTAAGAAGTACAATACAAGACAAGCACAAGTTTCATTTGTGGGCCATATTTCATTATACTTTCAGAATTTGCTGAGGGCCGATTCAAAATGGTCCGAGGGCCGCATTTGGCACCCGGGCCGTAGTTTGCACACCCCTGGCTTAATGCAACACTTCGAACTTAATCTGTGTTTAGGCATGCACACACAGACAGACATACAACAAGATGGCGTTGCATTCACAGACTCAAGTACACCGTACAAGCGGACCGATCCTGACCCTAGTTAGAGAGACAAGAAGTGTGTTAGTGTGTATATGTACACTGTACAGTATGTATGTGTCCTGCCCACTCAGCTCTTCCATCCATAGGCCCAGATTCCAGTGGACCTCCCTGCTCTGGTTTGGAGGGGGCGTTGAGGTTGGAGAGCAGGCTTTGAAGGAGGCTCCAGTGACTCATTACCCAACAATCCACCCACCCTTCATGTCCTCTGCACCCCCCCCAAACATCTCCATCCTCGCCCAAGCCCCTGCCCCTGCCCCTTGTCCTCTGGCACAGAAAGCCGACACACATCTCAACGTGCACACACTCGACGGCGGTTGACTAAAGAAAAGGGATTCTGTTACAGCAGAACTGGGTGGACTGAAACTACTGTGAAAGACTCCTCTGTGTGTGTGTGTGTGTGTGTGTGTGTGTGTGTGTGTGTGTGTGTGTGTGTGTGTGTGTGTGTGTGTGTGGGTGTGTGTGTGTGTGTGTGTGTGTGTGTGTGTGTGTGTGTGTGTGGTGTGTGTGTGTGTGTGTGTGTGTGTGTGTGTGCGCGTGCGTGTGTGTGTGTGTGTGTGTGTGTGTGTGTAGATGTTGTACTGCAATCAGTAGCCCTTGCACTAGCTCATCTAATATTTCTAAGTTTCAACAGAACTGATTGAGTTTTATCAGACAAGATCTCAGTTTTCATATTTAATGTTCCAACCTGACATCCTACTCTCTGCCTCTTTTGCTCCTGCTGGTATTATTTCATCACGTCTCCCCGGGGGGTTTGTAAACTAACACCGAAAAACTCCTGTCCCCACAGCTCGCGCTGGTTGTACCCCCACCTCTAACTGGTGTGTGAACACACATGGGAACCTCGTGGAAACCAAGCCAGACATCTGCGCAAATGTTATAGCAATTGGTCCAGTAGATGTGTATGTTTTTAACATACTGCTGACTGTCTGTGTGCAGCGCAGCTCATTTAAGATGACATCCGTGGGAGATGACATCATTTTTGTCTTCCTGTCTGGAGCACAAAGAGCAGAATTGCATATCACACACTGATTCACAAAACATTAGTTCATTTGCCTTTGCATTTATGGGGAAAATGAAAGAGTATGAAATGTAACGTGAAACTCCCGCCTTGCAGTCTGCACACACATTTTAGACTTCTTCAATGTAAAACAGAACAAAAGGGGTCAGTGACGCCGTTGACACATGAAGGTGCATTGCATGGGAGAATAAATCACTTTTAGTGCCTTTCAGAGCATTCAAACCTGTTTTGAAGACATTTTGCTTTTTTAAAAGCTCCAATAAATGCCACTTCTCAAGATAAAACCCATTTTATTTTTTTAATTAACCAACCACAACTACGCAAGTAAGGATATCAGGAGTAAGAAACCTCTTATGGATGAAGTGTCACATTTCCATGGATATAACGGGTCCATGCAGATGCATAATGTGTGTAAAATGCCTGTGTTTACATTGCTAAAGTGTGCTTGCGCTGCATTTGAATCATGCTCGGTAATTTGATTTATGCTGACCTCCAATACCACCGTAGCCTTTTTAGCAAAAGGTTGGCACTGTGCTCAGTCTCAGGGCAGCGTGTTGACAGAGAGGACCATTGTGAGTCCCTCTGCTCCTTGGGAAAGACCCTTGAGCCATGACAAACAGGATTTCCTCTTATTTCAGGCTTTGGTTTTCCCACTTCCTTCGTCTGCAGGGGGTTTATAAAGCAGCCACTTACAGCTTTGTAATGTCACATAATGTAGCTTCCAGCACCAGCGGGTTTGATGAGGCTGGTGTAAGTGAGATTCTTTAAAATATATAACAGACTTACTTGTCATAGTATGAAAAACACAGTTGTAATGAATGATATAAATAATGTATGCACTTTAATTAATCAGTTCTTGAGAAAAACCTATGAAGGATCAACCCTGCATGATTGTGTTACTGCTTATATCTTTTCCCCTGTTCCCCTAATTTCTTACAGCTCAACACAAAAAAAAAGTAATTGTTTTTGGAACCAAAGAAGAGAGAATTAAAGTCACTGCACACCTGGAATCACTATTACTCGAACTGAAAAGTCAAGCAAGAAACTTAGGTATAATTTTAGACTCTGACCTCAATTTTAACAGCCACATCAGGGCAATCAACAGATCAGCCTACTACCATCTAAAAAATATCTCGCGTATTAAAGACCTTATGTCCAAGCAAGACCTTGAAAAACTTGTCCATGCATTTGTCTTTAGCAAGCTTGACTACTGCAACAGCATCTTCACAGGCCTCACAAAAAATCACTCCAACTAATTCAAAATGCTGCTGCCAGAGTCTTAACCCGGACAAAGAAAACAGATCACATCACTCCAGTGCTGAGATCGCTGCATTGGCTTCCAGTAAGTGAGAGAATTGATTTTAAGATTTTATTGCACACATATAAAGCACTAAACGGGCTAGGACCCAAATATATCAAGGACCTCCTTCAGCGGTACGAACCCAGCAGACCCCTTAGGTCTTCAGGCGCAGGCCAGCTCACTTCCATTTGTGAGATCAAAGCGTGGGAAAGCAGCCTTCTCCATCTATGCTCCTAATGCATGGAACAAACTCCCAGAACATCTGAGAATGGCTAGCACTTTAGAATCATTTAAATCAGGTCTAAAAACATTTATTTTTAACATGGCTTTTTACATTTAAATTTAAGTTTTCTAATTTTGGAACTGTTAAACATGGTTTTCTTTCTTTTAATTGTTTTGTGTGTTTTTGTATTTCTTCTCACTTTGACCATCGTAAAAATGTATTGTGTTTTATCTGTTTGATCCTGTAAAGCACTTTGAATTGCATCACTGTATGAATTGTGCTATACAAATAAATTGCCTTGCCCTTGCCTTGCCTTGTTGGACCTTTTTTTTTTTAGCCATGCATGTTGTTGCTTTTAGGGTTGCAATATTTACTTTGGCGATATACTAAATGGTGAACTGGATAGACAGAGCTATGAGAAACCTCCTAAGAGAAGCACACATGAAACTTGGCGTTGGCGTGTATTTCTCTGTTTTCCTTTGTTTCCAGCTCCCTGCCCTTCATCCATCCATCTGTCCATTCATGGATCAACCCACTCAGCTCCTGGGTGGCTGCAGAGAGATCACATCACCTCAGCGAAGGTATGCAGACTCGGAAACACAAGCCCACACCCCGATCAGAAGTGATTAAGCACCCACTGCTCCGTCTTTGAACAATACGCTCCTGTTGTGTCCTGCTATGATTGATGGAGACGTTTGGTGATGGGTCAATGCCACACTGCTGAAGTGATCATTGAGCTGGAGCCAAGAAGAGAAACAATATATAGGATCTGCAGGAATGCATTGTCTGAGAACCTGTACTCTAATAAAGGGACTTTCAATCCTCGCGGTCCTATCAGTCTGAGAAATACTTTTTCAGACAAAAGTCCCAGTTGAACACTAACCATAAAGTAAAATACAATATTTTTCCAAATGTTTCACACAAAACTCTCTAAACTAAGGTACATAATAGACAGCTCTTATCATTGCTTTCACACACATTCTGAAACAAGAAATGCCATATCATTATAATATTGACAAAATATCATGGCTCAGGAGAAATGAAAACAGAAAATCGATAGAGTAATTGATGTGTGGTGGTTTCTTTCAAATATATATTGTAATTTAGTTCATCTCTAACCCATATTTTTGTACACAAAATGTAAAAAACTGCCAACTACCACACAGGAAATGTCACATATTACTTGACTTAATGACTCAACATCAATTTATAACACAGTGATTTATCTTTCTTCAGAATGTTCCATGTCTTTGCTCATGTCAAAGCATTTCCTAATGGTAAATACAGAGTGAAATATAGATGTAAAATCTTTCAGTACTCTGTTTGTGCAGGGTGTAGCAGCCATGTTGCATTTTCAGGTAATTAGATCATACCATTTTGTTGGCTTTGGTGTGTCATGGGGAAATTCCTGAATCCATTTATTGCCCTCATATCTCTCGCTAACTTTTCTTCTAATGTTTCATCTTCTGGAATTTTCCCTCTCTCGCTTTATGCCCTCATTTATCTTTCTTTCTCTTTCACTCGCTTTCCTCTTGTGCAATATGTTCCTGGTACTAATTTCCGCTCGCCCTGATAATGGCTCAGGACCCCGGGTCATCATTAGTGGTTATTGCAGCCATTCGTTTCACCTTCAGTTTCATGTCAGGCAAAGTTGATCATGTTGCTGCCTTATTGGCTGCACCCACAGTCTGATGTAACTTACTGTAACTCATTTCATTTACGATCAGCCGCTGTGGAGCTATTCAGTGGCATGATGTGGAAAACACGTCACACTGTAAGCCAGCGCATTGCACTCAGATTTCCACTTAATTTTCTTTTAGTTTTTCCCAACAAACTGCTGTTGGTGCTGCCGGAAATGAGAATCCCATCACACCAGCATGGGTAAAACATATACAAGCTTCCACACGCACACACACACACACCAACACAGAGACAAACACACACACCAACACACAGTCCAGCAGAGGAAAGGAATAATGTTAGGGATTATTATTCCAGTTGTGAATAATGTCTTACATATGACTTCCAGGCTGGGAATTATAATGTTATTATAATCAGTTCTTGGTGATCTATTCACACACCCACTCAGGCAGGTGTTGGTAACCAAATCCCCCCTCAGGAGCCAAGTTAGACTGGGATCAGACTCCCGTACCCCAGCTGCTCTGCTCCACTGCTCCACTGCTCCAATCATCCACTGTGATCCACATCTGTCTGTTTCTGACACATGAAAAGATGCAGCCATACAGATTTAGAGCTTATTTCTCATTTTTTTTTCTTTGAGACTTCTTTCTCCAATAAGTACATAGTCAATCATCCAACATACTCGATGGGATTTCATCAGTTTTGCACACAGCATTGAAAAATAACCTACATTTCCTAAGCAACATTCAATTACTGCCACTTAATTTAGCCACTTAGCTGCTGTACTTGTTTAAGGGTTTATTTGATTACGGATGTTTAAATACTTGATATCAAAACAGCACAGTGGTGAAAAGGTGCTAAAATGAGAAAAATGAACTTACAGTAAAACTAACTCAACTCAGAGCCTTTTATGTGGGTCCAGCAAAGTCCTTTTGAGTCTTAGCCCAAGTCTAAGGTTTGAAACCCACTCCATGGGACACTAATCTTTTCCCTCTTCCTCTGGGCCACAGAGTGCACGTGGAGCTCTGTGGCCCACGGACGTCCGCCCCCTCGCTGCCTGTAGACATTCCTGACAGCGTCTCCTCTCTCTGTCTGAGGCTTCACTCCGGACAGCTGGGTCTTAGGCAACATGATCTCGCTCAGCGGCGCAGCCCCTGCCAACACTTTGTGTGTATAAACTACAGCAGCATGTGTGTGTGTGAGGTTGTGCATATCCAGTACACACACATGTCTTACATATAAGAGGTGCCACATTCGTAAGATTGTTTGAAAAACAGGCCTTCAAAGAGACCATTGATATATAGGGGAAATATCACCTTACTCTGCCATATTTTGAGTTTTCTATATTTATGGATTAGCGGATGGGCTAAATGCTATTAGGTTGCATCAAAGCAAACAGAAAACAACAAGTCACCACTCTGCTGACGTTTTGTGTCCCATGATTCCTGATGTTTTAAAAGTGATATAGTCCCATTGTGTGTTACACTGTACATACATTCAGTGTTGTGCCCAGGCTTCTGAGGTTATTTCAGTTTATGGGTGGATTAGAGTGGGCAGATACTCAAGCTAAAGATGAAGAACTGGGGAGTCTTAACCCGTGACTCAGCAGACAGAAATGGATGTCCCATTAAAAACAAACACTGTTGTCGTGGCTACAGGCGATTAGGATAATAACGCCTTTGTGGATATGATGAGGAGGGGGAATTCATCCGCAATTTATCCGAACCAGATCTGGGAATCAGATGACCTTTATTTGGATGGAGGAATGATAAATGGAAAACAGAGGGTTACCACAGAGAGCTGGATTTTGGTCAACTTTTTGTGGCCCAAATGAACTCTGAAGAATTACCGTAGTAACTGGATGACATTGTGTTTTCTCAGGTATGCCCCAAGGTCGTCTGTCTGTCTATGTGTTTCTTAGGTATGTGCTCAGGAATGCTCTCACCTGAGCCATGCGTCACAAAGCAACATACCTTAAGAGAATATTTCCGGTAAAACAAGCCAGTGAATAGCACTTCTATGAGATAATCCCATTCAAGAGAAGAAGAAAAAAGACCAGGTAAACCCCTGCCAGCTTTTTTTAGAAATGAGAAAGAAATCTCCAAGTTACACAATGAATTGGTCATGCACTTCCCAAGGCCTTGCCTAATATCCTGCTGTTTGGGTTTTTGGAGGTTTTATTTACATGAAGCACTAATGTTGTGTCCTGCTGGCGTCAGATTGGACTCTGACGGGAAGAGGGAGCGCGGAAATGACACAACAGGTTGAAGTCAAACAACGACAGAAGTTCCTACGTGATAGCGGCTTACAGGAAGAATAGTGATACCCTCATTAAGCATGAGGAGGAGTAGCAATGACGCATACCTGAGCGTAAGTTACGCTGCACTGAAGTGTGGTTAACATGTCATCAAGCTGCAACACACTTCAAGTGCTGTTTTTGTTTGGAATGCCCAAATATGCTCTTTATGAGTTGTAAGGCCATACAAGGTGAGATTTTAGGGGAAAGTAGAATAATTATTATATGATTACAGTCTGAATCACCACTTTTCTATATTCAGAGTTTGAACCTTCCTGCTACAATTTAAGACCCTAACATTTCCCAGTCCAGAGAAAGGTGATTCCACCATGTTTGAATATTGGACACTTTCACATTCTTCCTTTAAAGTTAATTGGTTATGTTAAATGACATTTTCTGTGTTCAAAAGTTCAATATATTTCCTGATAATTCAACGGCATTGAATGTGTATTGTTTAATTCAAATGTGATTATAAAGCATCATACATATGTATACATGATTATAACTACAACTCTCCATAAGCAGAAGATAACGCATCATAAGTATGTTTGTAGATTTACGTTTGCATTTTACACATGCCATAGTTGATGTAACTAATCTTAATATCTAAAAACTATAAGTAATGATTTTTAACCTTAAAGATACCAACATTTCAAAACCACAAAATGAAGTGTGTGTTACTTTTGAATGTAAACTGTTTCATTATTTTCCAAGCTTACTATTTGCTCCACATAAGGCGCCATAACATTGTCCAGTAAATTGACAGGAATCTCATTTGCTAATATAGAATGCTTATACAAGGACAGAGTTTTAAAATTGGCACACAATATTGTGAGTGACCTGAGGCACCCACTTGCCTCTTACTTTGAACTGTTGCCATCCGGGCGGAGATATCGTGCCCCTCTGTTAAAAAAGAACAGATCTAGGCTGTCTTTCGTCCCACAAGCCATCAAACTCCTGAATCAATGATGGCTAGGACGCACTGTTTACCCAGCTGGTCTGGCCCCGCCCCCCCCCCCCCCCCCCCCCCCCTATTTCGCAAATGAGGGCCTAGGCCCCTTGTCATGTCTGCCGATATCTGTTTTTCTTATGTCTGTTAGTTTTAATCTGTGTCTATGTTGTTGTCAGTGACATATTGTCTTATCTTTTTAAATGCCTTTGTGATGTGCTGCAACCCATTTCCCCCTCGGGGACAAATAAACGAATACTACTACTACATAAGGCATTACATCCAAATGTTAGCAAAGTTCACTTCCTTTTCATTCTGTCTATATTTTAGTTTCTGGCAACGCTCTGGTCTCTACAGTGCTCCGATGGACTGAGTCATTTTTCATGTTGAGGCAAAGAGGACAATATAAAAGATGTATGCATATCAATACAAATTAATGTCTTGTCATATCAGAGTTACTGCTGTTAGTGTGGGAGTGAGACAAGTTCCTTCTGGCCGCTGACCTTCACCTCACAACACCCCGCTCAGCTGTTACTCCATACGCACTGCCTCAGCCTGTCAGCATTACATCTTGTGTTTACAATAAACGCCTCCCAATCAGACATTTTGTCCTGCTCAGAAATATGTGTATACAGGTCAGGGTACTGCACACAGTTGTCTCACATCCTCTCTGCTTTTGCATATAACTTTTTCCCAGGAATGTAACAATGCATTCACTGTTGCGCAGCCATGCTGCGTCCACATAATAGGGCGATGACGCCAAGGCTACAAGTATGGCTGAGTGTGTGCCAGTGCTGCATCAGAGGATGTTTATACAGCCTGAGATCAGAGAGGAAGACACAGTGTGTGAGTCCTGGCTGGTGGTGTGCGTGTGTCCTCAGAAGAGCAAGGAAGTAAAGATCAAAACAGGGGGTTATTATGTCTTTTATGAGCCTCTGAGAACTTAGACTTCAAGTGAAATGCTTAATGAAAAAGCACTTTTCTGCATCAAATGTTAAGAAAGGAAAAGCATGCACAGATGACATAGAACCCTGTGTGTGTGTGTGTGTGTGTGTGTGTGTGTGTGTGTGTGTGTGTGTGTGTGTGTGTGTGTGTGTGTGTGTGTGTGTGTGTGTGTGTGTGTGTGAACTTACGCATGTATGAAATGCTAAAAGAAAATGCACTTTTCTGCATCAAATGTGTAGAAAGGAATAGCATGCAGTGATGATAGAAAAACCTGTGTCTGTGTGTGTGTCTGTGTGTGTGTGTGTGTGTGTGT
Source organism: Trematomus bernacchii (assembly GCF_902827165.1). Taxonomy (NCBI): domain Eukaryota; kingdom Metazoa; phylum Chordata; class Actinopteri; order Perciformes; family Nototheniidae; genus Trematomus; species Trematomus bernacchii. The sequence goes on along the minus strand of NW_022987714.1, from coordinate 9,663,373 downwards.
TTGTGTGTGTGTGTATTTGCTAGATTAAAGTGGAGCCAATTTGTGAAGCGGTATTTTTAGAGAGAAGGCCCGTCCGCTCCGGTAATACTCAGATCAGTCTAACCCTTTGATGCGTTCATTGTAGTGTGATCCTACTTCAAAGCTGCACACGGGGATGGGATGGGACGAGCAGGAGTGTGACTCCACTATACACTTCATTACTGCGGGCCAGAGATTCGGCTTTCTGTCACCCCTGACCTTTGGGCATTTGTGCTCATAACACACTTCCACCCCGCAAGATCTACAACCGGAGGTATTCATTTCAAGGCAGCGAGGATGTGTCTTTTTTTAACGTGAACACAGTGTTCAGGAAAAACAAATGTAGCTTAAATGTCCCCTTTTTTAACGCTGACTTGTTTACCTATACCTTTTCTAATGACATAAACAGACTATTTCCCAAAGAGTAAGCATCAATCATGGTCCATTGAAATGTTAGGATTATGTCTTTCTCACAGGTTTAATGCATGACAAAACTACATAAAGTTAGAAAGTTCAACACGTACAAGTTCTGAACCAACACATGGTCGTTATACAGCCAATTATATAGTTATACAGCTAATTTAAAATGACTATTGACTTTGTAACCTGCGTATTATCTTTCTTCTGTGGGCCATGCAAGGATTTCTGAATGACTCAAGCCGTGCTCACTGGGTTTATAACAGTAATTACTTAGGTGTGTACCTAGTGTCACATTATACCCATTGAAGCAGCATTTATGTCATGATAACAGGGCAGTAAAGTGGACTTCCTGTGTGTTGTAAAGGTTGAAAAGAAAAAAGGCGCCTGATAAAAACGTTTTTCATCTAATGAAATACCGGCTGTATATGAACAAAAAGTATTGTCAGCTTTTGTGAAGCTCATAGTCTGAAACACCACCAACGTAACACATTTAATTACACAAGTTTAAAGCATTCTAAAGCAATAGCGGCGACCTATAACCCTACCGCACCTCGGAAGCAGTTAAGGTGTGTTCAAAGCATTACTGAGTCTTTTATGTGTCCCGTGCCGATGATAAGCTGCTTATCAGTCATGACTCAAGCCTGAAACCCTCCCAGTGACAATAAAGAGTCACATTCCACCTGACAGCAGAAAGGAAAGGGACTTTCCTGTCCTCCACTCCCTCTTTACTGTTGCATGTGTGGCATTTACTAAGAAATGCTGCTGATGAAGTGTCCCTAAGTGTCAAATATTTGGCTAATTCTGAAAGCTTTAATTAGATACTAACAGATGTTGTTACGAAGTAGAAAAGTTGAGACATGAAAAACAAAAGTAGAGGAGAGCACAAAATTATGTCAAAAAAGCATCAATATTTATTCAAATAAATACAACACACATTGTAAAAGCAAATAATTTAAACAACACAAGGCGTTTGCCAGTAATATCCTGGAAACAAATAAATTAATATCATGGTTTTAGGAGTCATTCCTCCCAGGAAAGCAAACTTGAAATAGTTTTGACAATTCAAGGGTTCAGTCCTGTGTATGGAGCTTCAGACAATCTCTCAGTCTTTTGGTTTGGATCAGTTGACCCCTCTCTCCCGAGATCTCAGTCCCGAACAATCCTTCATGTCTGGACCGGAAGACCTCGTCTTCCGTTTGGTCCGATTATTATTTCTGTATGGTCCATTTTGACACTAGGAGGAGATAAAAACATGTCATTAGTTTCGACATTCTCCCACTGCTCTGAGCTACAATGTGTATTAGTATATGATGTCAGCTCTATGTCATGGCGTTTCCCTCACCATATTAGGAGTGGTTAACAGCCAGGGTCCCGGCGGCTCAGGGCGCCCTCGCCATGCGCCTCTCCTGCTGTCCGGGCGATGCGCTCTCATTGTCCTGCCGCGTTTTAAAGTCCTGGATGGCTTTTCTGTTCTGGAAATCAATCAGAGCCATGGTGATCACCGCGTTCCAGCAGTTCTCCTCCCCCGAGCACCGGAAATCGATCTCCTTATCGTCTGTGGTCACGATGGTGAAGTAGACGAACTTGCCGGTGCGCTCCACGCAGTCCACCTTCTTGATGGACTGCAGCTTGAGCTCCTTGCCCTTGGAGCGCTTCTGCGTGTCGGCGTAAATGTTGAGGCTGTCCGTGGTCAGGACGCACGTCTTCCTCTTCCAGAACTGGAGCAGGTTGTCGCTCCTCTTCTCCAGCTCTCCCTCTTTGAGGACCTGGCTGATCTCTGCCGCTGACATTTTCATTGTTTGGCTATGTGTGTGCTTCCCCCGCTGTGTCGTCCGAGGAGCCAGAGGAAGGAGCTTCTCCACAAATGTTTTGGTAATCCAGAGCTGCGATATGAATGAAGTAAGGTAGCAGGGGAGTTTTTATAGTGTACTCTGGCGAAGCCCTTCCCACTTGACGTCAGATGACTTGGGAATGCATCAACAGTTGCCAGTGGAGTAATTCAAGACTGTGTGTGTGGGCGGAAGCTGTGGTGCAGGGGGGGGGGGGGGAAGCAGAGGAAGTCCTAACGTGGACCTAATTACACTGCTAACATGTTAATTACTAATCCACATCCCACTGAGAAGATTACAATGTAAATATTTGCCTACTCTGCAGTAAGTGATTCAGTCTAATACAGATAATTACCAGATGTGCACTGAGTAAGCTGAGCACAAGAGTACAAACTGTCTGGCCCTGTAAACTTTAAATATCCACATTTTTAGAGGGATCTTTTATTTCCCTGTTAAAGTTTATGATCCACACTCGGTAAAGTTAGTCTTTGGGTGGTTATTGGACAGACATCCACTCCAGTCTTCTTCCTAAGTTTCACAGACTGTCAACAGTCAGAGGATGGTTAGCTCATAACCGAGCCCTCACTCTTGGACAGCAATCAGCTATTGAAAAAAAAACCTAAACTTTAAAAAGAACAGCTGAATTTTCCTAAAAATATTCACATAAAATAAAAAATGATCTAAAACCAAGTAAAATTAGTTGGGTCCTACTAGCCCAGTGTAGTGATACAATGCTGCATTGACTTGGACTCATGACTAGCTATTGAAAAAATGAAGACTTTTCAAATAAAAACAAACAAACAGCAGAACCTTCTTAAAAAAAATGTAAAAACAAATAATGCGGCTTTCACACCAGCGCTTTTCCCTTTCTAGCTCCGAGCTAGAGCTTTTCTGGTTCAGCTCCAGTTTCCCTTTTCTGCTCCCGCTTTGTTCACACCGCCCAGAGCCCGACTGGTGCTGCCGCTGCTGCGTCAAGACGTCACCGTTTACATCGCTGATTTGCTCCCCAACGGCGCTCACAACAAAAAACACTAATATACAATAACAATAGGTAACTGGTATGAATTTGGAGTCGCTCTGTAACGTAAAATTGAATATATTGAACAAAATGAAACTATTTAAAACTCACATAGATTTTTACATAAAATAGAAGGTGGAGTAAATGTAATTCACAGAGCTGTGTCTTTTCTGGTTTTGGAGTCATGGATCACATGACATAAAAAATGACTTTTAAAAAAATTCAAAAAGATCTTTATATAAAACAGAAAACGCCCTCACATTTAAAATTGGAAAAAGGGGTTTCCTACTTATCATGTTTATTAATACAATTCTGCATCGATCACATGACATGGAGGCTTGATAAAAAACGATATTATCTTCTATTAAAACATTTAGTAAATTCAGTTTTCTGATAATATAATAATCAAAATAAGGTGTGCCATGTGTTTTCTTTCTTGTTTTTTCAAAAAAATACATTTAACTGGTATTGGTTTTGGGTCACTCAAACAGTAATCTTTTGATGTTCCCTCAGTGAAACCCTGTGGTTAAGAGCGAGGCTCGGATGTGAGCTCACCCTCCTCTGACTGTGGAAAGTCTGTGAAGGTCTGTCAAATATCCAACATTACAAATATGTTCACTCTAGTCAGATTTGATCCATGACAGGCTGGTCAATTATTCCCCTGCCACCCTGCTCTCTAGTGATTATTTATAGAGGTAACACTTGAGACTAAACTTGTCTCACCTCAGTGGTGTTTTGCATAAACTCTGCTATTCCTGTGCGTAATGTCGAGCTACATGCAAACAGCAACCAGTTTCCACTCAGTGAGCAGAAGCTTCACCTATCTGTGTGTCAGCAGCTACAAAAGAAAAAGTGGCAACTAAAATTCAGTAATTACTGCAGAAGAAGTCTTAAGGCACTGTTTAACCTTTTAAGATGGTTCAACATTTCTCCGCTGCCTTAAAAATGTGAGTTTACCAAACTGGAGTCATAGACGCTTTCTAAAGGTAAGTGTACTGAGATTCCATGCTAGACAATAAGTATTGGGACTGGATATGTTCTAATTTATCTCGCATTTGTCCTGGCTTTTTTTACTATTCTTAATTTTCTTCATTTGTATGTGTTAACCAGGGATTTTGTCGTTGGATTTTATATGATGCATTTTGAAAATGTGATATTCAATGAGTTGAGTTGTCTCTCTTTCAACTCATTTGAAGTCAAACTACATAAAGTCTCAACTCAAGTTCTGAAATGTTCTTAAAATAAAAACCAGAAATAATAAGTTAATTGAACTTTGACTGACCTAAAAACTGTATTTACACACAAGTTCATGTCAGATTGTCCGCAGCAGACTTAGATGTGTATCACGGAGCCTCTGGAGCCTTTATAACAGATGTTCTGGTATTGTCTACCCCTTTTCTGTGTGATTCAACAGGAAGAGGTGGTGGGAAAACAGATGTCACCGACTCATTATCACACACACAAACACAACCCTGACCCCAGTGTGGTTCAGATACACCATCCCGCGTGCACCAAGCACCCACTTCAGGCCCTCCTGTCTGACTCACTATCATCTCCCCTTCAGTTTCCCTCCGGAAGGGAAATGTCACCATGAACTCAGCTCACACGCGCCACTTCTCCAGAGTTCATCTGTAAGAATACAAGATCTGTGCGTCCCTAAGGGAATGAAATCCCTTTGTTCCCCATGAGTTAGAAGAGAGAACACCCTTAAGACTTCACACATCAACACTACTTATGATCACACAGACAATTTGACTGCACCAAAGGCGTAACCATGGTGAATCACTTTAAACTGCTCGTGCATGACACTGGAGCGGGATGTGGCGGCCATGTTAATCCTCTGATTTTAAAGAAAAGGAAACCACATGTGTGTACAGAGTCAACACACTGCCAGCTTCTGTGGAGTAAAACCGCCTCCTCTTTACCACCCCCTTTGTTTTAGGGGCTTTGCTCTTTGTTGCCCGGCAATGTGTGTGTGTGAGTGTGTATGTTTGATGTGTACATGTGTGCATATATTGGATTTGTCTGCAGCGGGACATGCCCAGGCAGTGACTCAGCGGATGGTGGAGCGCCTTTCTTTGGAGGAGTTTGCTTGCCAAAGGAGGGCCAGGTGTGTGTAAGAGTGTTTGCACATGCAGATGACTATGTTGTGTCTATATTATCGGATCATAATACAAATCTTCCTGTGAAGAAACATGGAGAATAATCAATTACACACAGTAATTGCATTAATGTTTGTAAATCTTTCTGAAAGATAGAGAACATATAGGAATTCTGACAAAGCAGGAATAACATGAAGAAACCAGCCCAAACCAGTTTAAAATTAGAACAACTTAATATACAGTACACACACCCTATTTGTAACAACGTGTTTTGGCCAACATTATATTATCCAGCAGCAGTAAATCTCTAATGTGTCGCTGCCCTCCTTGCTTTCCCTGTGAGGAACCACAACTGTCTCTGGAGGGAGTCGGACTGGGATGGATTTCAGGAAGAGTGTTGTGACAACATTCGGTTCAAATCATCGCCCTTTGGTTCTCACTGTCTCCACAAAGACAAAACAAAACCCACACAGAGAGAGGAAGTGGGATAATGTGTCATTGGCAACAACTGAGCAACGAGGGTGGTTTGATTACAAAATGAACAGATAAAATGTGAGCACAAGGGTAAAAAAACAAAAACAACTACATGTCTACAACTACTACATGTCTGTTATTTTTCTCAGCTTGTTTACTTGCGTGTGATAGAGTTTAGCAGTAATGGGGACATGGGTGTGACAGGGCAGCAGGTGGAAGGACCAGAAGAGTTTGGTCTTCGTGTCGGGACATGAAGTGTTACCGTGAGTCACAGAACACCTAACACAAGAGAAGTCAACTTTTTGAACCTTGCTTGAATGAACTTGTTTAGGCTGAAAATAAGTCAGTACGTTCGAGATTAATCTATTAATACTAGATTTGGAGGGTTACATAAAACACTACTGTAGAACTCGGAAAGAGACTGAATTAATCTATCTTCTTATGCCCAGAAAAATGCCTTCTCTATGTAAACTTTTTTTAGGATTTGAGGATTCAGTATTGATCAATATCAAAAGAAATCTTAAACTATAAAACCCACAAAAAACAAAGCAATGAGTTTAAGAAACTTAAACTATATATTGAGCTCAGAGTGTATTTGCAGATTTGGGTGACAATTATCAGCGGTTTTATTACAATGAGCAACTCCTTTAACATAGAAGTAGTCATGTCAATTATTGTTTATCTAAGATGTTTGATGAAAGCCGCTTTTAACTTCAAATTGGCCAAATAAAGATTTGAAATCTCTGACTAAAGGGGAGCAGCAATACACTGTAAATAAAGGTGCGGACCATTACCTGTCACACCCTGCTGTCACACTGTGAACAAACTGCACTCATATCCTGTGCTCAACGGTTAGAAAGAGCTCCAATTGTTACAAAATAAATAATAATTAGATTTAGAAAAAAATTATTTAATTTAAATATATTATCCGTCCAATTTAGACATTTGTGTTGGATTTTGGACACTTTAAAACAGGTAACATTCTTGAGAGTTTGATTCATATTGATTTGCTTATTCTTTAATAAGGGTGAATAAATGAATTATTCCGTGGATAACTGTGCAATATGGCTGCTACATCTTCAGAACTGTTATAGGCTGTGTATTTTGTAAATTGTCTAATTCTTTTAAAAAAACAAACATTTTTTTATGCATATTTCTTGTTAAACATTACGCTGTCTTTGGCTCTTTTCTGCTGTAACAAATGTAAATTTCCCCTCTGTGGGACGAATAAAGGTATTCTGATTCTGAAAAAATTAAATAGCACCTTTTCCTGACCTTGCATTAGCATTTTTGCTTATTATTATATCATAATTGAATTCATTCATCTTGCACAGAAGAGCAGAGGAATATTTGTATGCATGTTTTGTGAGCATGCACATTTTTTTAATGTACATTACGTTTCCTTCCTCTAGACAGTGAACTATACATAGTCAGCCTGACAATGGGAGCAGTATGGATGAGCCGGCCGTGATGGGCTGCTGACAAGTTCAGCAGAGCCTGCAGGTAACAGCTGCACACTGTGACACGTTTATGACTACAACATGCCTCTCTCACACACACACACACACACACACACACACACACACACACACACACACACACACACACACACACACACACACACACACACACACACACACGCACATCCTCTGCTGCTCTTCTGCTCTTTGGTGACATGCCCTTGTGATGAGACTCCGCAGCTATTTGAGGCATTGTTCTGATAAGCCCTGTGTGTGTGTGTCTTTGGCCCCGCTGGCATTCAGCAGCGTGGGAAAAAGAACAAATGGCTGATGAGGCCAGCGCACCGTCAATCACAATGCTGCAGTAGGAACTTTCAGTGAACAATTAAAGCAGACGAAGGAACTGGTAATTAACTTATGAGAGGAACTAGTAATCAGCATCATAACCTAATACGGGAATTTGAAACAAGTAGTCATCCTGCATTGGATACATTATCAAAAGTTCTCATTCTGCAAGTGGCTGCTGTCAGAGTACACTATATTCAAATTAAGCTGAAAAATAAGAAGACACTCCAGCTGCTAGGTAAATGTAGTAGAGTAAAAAGAACAACTGTGGCTCCTTAAAATGTAGTGAAATAGAAGCCCAAATTGTACCTAAGTAGTTACATTCCTTCACTGGCCTTTTTACTCTGGTATGTATTTCCAGAATGCTGTTTGGCCAGAGTAAACTCTCTCATAAATGTCAATGCATACTAAACACTTATTTCACGTTTTGTCTCACTATCATCAGCACATACTTCAACACAAAGGTGTGTGAGCGATGCCGTCAGTGATAGACACACTTCCTTCACACACCATGTGAACAACGAGCAGCGACTCCGGTTAGAGAGATGTGATCTGGAGAGTCCGCTTTGGAGAGGGCAGCAGCTCATACTTGCCAATTTGACTCTGAGAAGAATGTCAGGTATGCAGGTCTGCAATCCTTCTTCTGCCAGGAATGCAGCATTCACTTTACTGTCTGCATAGCTTCACTGCAGCTTACAACATAAACCTAGAGACTTTCCATCAAACCAATACTAATCTGTTATGGGAGCAGGACTGGACTTTTAGGATTGAAGGTTTAACTTCTTTAAGGCCTGTCCAACATCCACATTTAAAGGGACAGGCCAGCCCAAACATGTTTCCTTTAACCTGTAGCTATTAATCAAGGTTGGATGTTTCCGTGACTTGGAAAGATTTGAAGTTGAGATGTTTCTTCTCTCGATTATAATGGAAACTAGATGGCACTTAGATAATGGTGCTCAAAGCATGACAAAAAATACTTCTGGAAAAACTCAACAGCAATGTCTCTAACAGAAACCATGATCCAGTTACTCAAGATAACCCACAAGTCAGTTTCACAAGGAAATATTTTCTTTCTACACCCGGTAACTGCATTTCTGCGCAGAAGGAAGCGTGCAATCACTCATGAACGAGAGTCTCATGGTCACTTGTATTGGTTATAAGTCACTTGTGCTGGTTATGTGTGCTATTTAATCAATCAATCAATCAATCAATCAATCATTCAATCAATCACCTTTTATTTATATAACCTAGTATCGCAAATTACACATTTATCTCAGGGGGTTTTACAGTTTGTACAGAATACGACACCCTCTGTGAGTTAAGGGGGAACAAATAGAAGCTGTTCATTAGACAGAACATAGTTCCACGCCAAATAAATTGAAAGGAATAAATAGCCCTACGTGTAAGACGATTTTTGGGTGAACTGTCTCTTTAGAGGTTTGCTGTAGAGATGGTTTATCCAGCATGATGTGCAGAATCAAAGTGGGTTTAAAGTAGAATACTGACACAATGCCTCATTGTCAGATAATCCACATGAAGCCAAGAGTGACAGGGAAAAGATGATGATTGAGCACAGAATTTCCCCTCTTTAATAAAGCAGCAGTGATTTAACAAGTCTGAATTTGACTGGAGGTCATCAATCAAAATCAAGTCAAAACTGTCAGATATACTCAATAATTCATTTGAATTACCCAGGAAAGTGTCATCGGAAATATGTGACACAATATTTTGGGTGGAGCTACAGTAAGCATCAACTACTTCAATTTCACTGTCATTGTCTGTCATGGATGTAAGTAATAACCTTGAAGCAAATCAGAGCATGGCGCAGCATGCCAGGTTTACATAAATACAAACCAGCCTTGCTTCTTATTTCCTTTTCAGGTCAGCTCACCTGGTTCAGGTTGCACTGACAGAGGAATCTGTGCTCACAGGTTGAGCACTTTGATTCAAGCCAAACCCACCACACCCAGTTCCCTGTTTGTTCACCGCTCCATTCATAAATACAGACAGAGGTGTGCTGCTCTGTCGCTATGCTGTGATTGGGTGTGAAGCTTACTTTCCCACACATACCAGGCACAAGCTAAGCGGTGATAATGCAGAAAAGCAAGTTCGATTATCAAAGTTACATTGACCATTGTCTATAGTAATTTGTGTTAAGTCAACAAGGATAAACAAAAAGGAACAAAGTGTGGTTGACAAATAGCTCAACTTTCGGATAACTCTGGCTTTCTTTTGAGTGACATGTTTTTGTTTCCCCTACAGCTCCTTCTAATGTTTCCTCACATGTAGTTTAACTGCACAGTTACATAGATGTCTTCTCTGGTTCACACAGTCAACACTGGTCCACAGACGTGTCAGTCAGTTAGACTGAACAGGCTCCAGCCTAAATTGAGCAAATAATAAAAAAAAAAAAGAATGTGTGTATTGTGCTCAGGCCAACAACTGTCAACATCCGTCCATATTTCCATCACCTGACGCCCACATACAGCATTTTAACACTGCAGAAGAAGATGATTGGAGGGATTTGAAAGAGTTTTGGCTTCAGACGGTGGAAAAGATATTGTGAAACCCACGCTGAAGTGTTAGTCACATCCTTGTTTGGTCTCCCTCCTGGAGGAGATTGTGCACCGCTCACCCCAAGGACACGGGCCTTCCTGAACATACTTTCCCATGAACCCTGAGCAGTGTGTGGCAGGTTTTGTTTATGCAGGGCAGGTGCTGTCAGGAGAGGTTAAGATGACAGCTGAACTCTCCCCTCTGCATGTTTATGGCTCGTTCATTTGCTGCTGAACTTTGATTTAGTACACAGCATTATTGGATTTAACTTTGGCCTCACTTGTATACTGTTTTTGGTTTACAGGAATTGTTCACATTCTAATTCAAGTTTAGTCAATATTTACACACTGTTGCTGAGAGAGGACGCTACTACCAGCTTTCCCTTTTGGAGTGATTTCCATGATCTAAGACCAAGGGTGTTTCTCAATCGCGAGTACGCTTGCTTGGTAGCACATGTCTGCCGAGCATCTTGCTTCAGAAGCGAGTCAAGAATACTTCCTGACATTCGGAAAACAAAGAGAGGAACAGGCTAGCAAGTGTGCAGGTGTGCGTCATATGAGAGGCCCCGTCTTACATCTTCCGCCACAGATTTGGGGAAATTGGTCCGTGCGCAAAGCATTGTGGGGATTTTAAGACCGCGAAGTCTACTCATGTGCACACTCGATATTTCTCCAAACGGAGTACGCCGGGCTCGGTAGATTTCCAAGTATGCTGGAGATTGGAACAGTACTTCGGCGGCACTCGATGACGTAGTATGCTTGAAATAGTGGCTCTGAAGCAGCTTTACTCGCGATTGAGAAACACCCCATCAGTGTAAAGCCATGATAACAGCTCTGTGGCTGCACTTAGGCACAGTAAAGCTAAATGCTAACATGAGGATTTATCTTGCTAATATGTTGAATAAGCAGGTATAGTGCTAGCAATTGCTAATTATCATGGTATGTTCAGTTCTCATCACAACATTATAAAATATTTGCCTGAAATTTAAGAAATGCCTTGTAAGATAACCAAATATGCCTTGAACAAAAATGCAATAACAACTATTTACGGTTATAATGACATTACTAATAATATTATGTAAAATAATATTATACTTTACAACAACATCTAAATATTTTAATGTCATGTTAGTCTTTTAAAAACACTACATTTGGCACGTCTTTGGAGATGTAAACTACCATTATACCATACCAATAGTTTGTGCTTTTCCTCGAAAATAATTTAAGAGACTGCTAAAAAACGACATAAGGTGACAATAAGTGTAGTTTTTTTAATTCATGCATTAGCTGCTAACCTGGAATAATGATCAAAATGTGAGGAAACCTGTGAGTTCTTGTGTCAATGCCACCAGTACTGTTATCAGATCTAAGATGTGATGGTCTCTTTAGTTCAACTCATTCAGTTCTGAACACTCACCCAGCAGCATAAAGCACCTCTCTATTTCCTTTTTTGGTGGAACTTAATCTGGCTCACACCACTTCCGACAGGGAGGAGGACGATACAAAGACCCCACACAAACGAGCTTGTTCACGTACAATTGAGTGTGTGCTCAACACGTACAGGCTGTGCCAAAAGCACCTTGGGGCCAAGAGTGGGACAGAGGGTGCAGCTGCAGCTGGGACGAAGGTCAGGAGAAGACTGCACCCCTCACACTCCTGCTGGATGCGGATGAGACGATGGCAGAAGGCGTCATTTAGGGATAATCCCGACCGTCTGAATACTCTCTTTGTTCTGCTGCTCTTGTCTTGTACAAAGCTCAGAGATCATCTCCTGTTGAGTCCACCAAACTCACTTCTTCTCTATGTGTTGTTTAAACAGCCTCTCTGTCCATCCATACATAAACATACACTAAACATCAAACAGCTGAGGAGTGGGGTGCAGAGCAGAGGATGTCAAAGTGACAAAAGCCAAACTGAAGTTTCTCTTTTTTCGTTTTCTTTTCATTCTCCCGTCTTACAACAGGACCAAATTAGTTGACTTGACATTTGTCTTATGAAAGGCCTTCCAACACTGTAGGGTGACAGTGGGGCTACACCTTGGTTCACTTCTTGTCTAAACCTACTCAAATAATATTTCTCATAAATCAAACAGATTGTAGTTGAATGCATAGCTGCAAAAGACAGAAAGTCACATCACTTTCATAAGTACCAACATATAAGAATGCAATATATTCACTCGCTATATTTTTGAGAGGTAACAAATGGATTGTTTTGTAGCCCCACATATTTGGGTAAGATTTTACATTTTCTTATCTTCCCCTATTTATATGATGTCAGTGTTTTGTCTTACTGCTTACCTACTCTTCTACCCTCTAATATTGTTATTACATAGCAAAGCTGTACAAACAAATATGGTTGACAGGCTATTTAAATTAGTTTTCAGTGCAAACTGTAAGCATTAAATCTACTGCGATGTTTCAGAAATGAGTTTTTCTGAAACAATTGGGCCCGTTGTTATAGTGAGGCAATCCTCAAACCCCCACACAGCAGCCTCAGCATGAATAGTGTCTTGTTCACAGGCAGCAGAGCAAAATCCCCAAAATTACAAAAAAAGGACGGGAGAGATATTTCAGTTTGTGGTTTGCCACCAGTGTGAACATGAGTCACTGTTGCCTACCAATTCCGCTAAAACATTTTATTTGAATCGTTTATTTGGTAGGGACAATGCACATTAATGAACACCTAAAACAATAAATGTGCCAAGCGTAAATATGCCGGATTTAGCTTTGAGCTACTTTCCATCCGCAGTCCCTCACATAAAACATTTAAGAAAATGACATTTACGAACATAGCAAATACAAATACATAAAATGCAAAAAGTGCAAAAGAGCAAGAGCAGAATACACAAGTATTTATGACATGGCAATACAATATAGCAGCATAGATACATAAAGTGCCATGTCATAAATACTTGTGTACCAAAATGTCTGGCCGGCCCTGCTAACTGTAGTGTGATTACTGAATTATAAAAGTAACGCATTACATTACTCCGTTACCGACAAAAGTAATATAATTACAGTAACGCGTTACTGAAATGACTGAGGGGGCTGTTAAAAAGCTGTAAGTGTAGTCTACCCAACTCTGGTAGTATTTTATCCAGTATTACATTTGGTTTATATATTAGTCACTTTCTTATGAAATGCAAGGTTTTAGGCCTTGGTTTGAACATTCAATCAACATCAAATCAACCAGATTAATTTGTCTTTAATCCTGACGTGACTAGAGTAGATAGTAAGTAAATCTGGAAGACGAGTTAAGGGATAGAGGAGAAAAGGTTATGGTATAATTACAGAGCCTGTCAATTTATAAATTGAGGAAATCAATGTTAGTCTGTTAACCAAAGTGCAGCCATCTAATAATGTACTATCTATTATTAAAGATCAGGAAAATAACAGAATGAGAGGGGTCCATCCGGAATACAAATAAAGAAGCAAAGAGATTGTAGAGCAGTGAGAAGGACAAAAGCTTGGTGTGTCAATTAATTACATTGCCAGTATCTTTCGTTGTTGTGAAAAAAATATCGCCCTCCGATTTTTTAACAGCCCCCTCAGTCATTTCATCCTGGAGCCGGGCCTGGAGCAGCTTGACGAGTAGACGGGATAAAAAAGCACCTGTCTTTCAGCACTGAGCAGAAAACATGGGTTGCTAGGACAGTCTTCCTCCAGAGACTCCAGGGTTGCATTCGAATAGTCCATTTAGCTTAGGAACCTTCCTAACGGAGTGAAATGACCCGGAAGTCCCTCAGTGGCAGCCATGATAAGTGCCGTTCGAATTCTCTAAATTAAAAGGAAAGGAGGTTTCAAACTTCCTTTATAACCTCCTTTAGCCTAGGAACCACTGGACCTCCCTAACCGAAAGGAGAGGAGAAAATGCTGCCCCACAATGCCTTGCGGCCGCAGCATTTGCCGTCACACAACAGTCGGCCGTTCACGGAAACAACCGATTATGAACGAGAAATGATATCATGAAAGTTACGGTGCTTATTAAGCATTTTAAAACGTATGTGGTAAGTTGCCAAAGTGCTTTGTTTTGAACGTTCATCAGTATTATAATCAAAAAGAGAAATATGAACGTTAGTTTTTACTGAAATGATCAAATAAAGTCAACATTTCACAGTCTTTACTGAGCTGTGTGGGGTTTGTTCAACTTTTAAAAGATGTTTGAATGGTGATATACACAGTGATAGATGTTAAGGACTAACGTTTATAATAAATACATTTGTATTGATTTTAAGATATTTTCATACAATCATATGTATTGGGATCATTTGTATTAATGTGGACCGGAGGGAGAGGGTGACGAGCATAAGTTTCACTTTCCTTTTTTATTTCAATTTCAACTTTGGTCATGAAGAATATGTTTCTCTGTTGTCCCCGTTCATAAAGCATAAAACAACAGCATCAGAGCACGGTGCAGAGTCTCTAGATGAGTTTACAGTAGTCCCTCGTTCTTATTAAACATCCATGTTGTAGTCCGCTGTATAGAAAACTGTAGTTTCCATAGTTTCCCCACAGCAGCAGGCGCACATTTATGACCTCTGCTGGCGCATCATAAACACGTCGGATAGTGAAAGTGCAGTCGGATTCTCTAAAGTGCCGCAGTCTCTTCTCCTAAATCCTTTTGAATTCTCCTATCCACTATCCCTTAACCCCATGACGTTTCACTCCGAGGTCAAGGAATAGACGATAGGGTTAGAACTTAGGAGCTGTTTTTTTGGAGTATTCGAACGCAACCCAGAGCTCTTAAGACATTATCTCCCACAATGCATTACAAGGGTCTCTCAGAGGAGCGGGCATGCTTACTCTATCTGCAAGACAAATTCCAGACATTCTGGTTGGCTGCCCTGATGTTGGGCAGACCGTAAGCAGATTCCTCCAGCCTGGATGCCAACATGGGGCTACAACATGGTGTTTGTGAGGGAGAAAAGGGTCAGTGCCATTGTGTTGAGGCTGTGACGGCATGCTTTGCTCTAAGCTCCAACTAATCATTTACAAATCATCACCTGATGCCTATCAGTACAGTGGCTATTCAGTGTCCAGTCACGTTGTGCTGTCAGCAGCATGTGCATTTACCCAGAGAAACTCAGCTGAGCACATCTATTTACAGCGAGAGGATGTTGCAGTCTGCAACTGGGACCACTGAGCAGCTCCACTGCTGACAAGGGCCTTGCTAAAATAGGCCTATTTTAATTTAAAACATTTTTGACATGTTATAAGAAAATAATGAATACATTCTATTTAACTACTTTTTTTTTCTTAGGGTTCTGGTATTGTGCATCCATGCTCACTGGGACACCTTTGACACAGCTCCGTTCATCAATATAAAAAGATAACTTGTGCTTTTATTTCAGGTCAAAATGTCTGATGTAAAACATGTGACCTCTGACCAGGGGTTATGAAAGGTCACAGGCCACAGTGCACTGCTACACGAGACACACATATTGATATTAAAGAGGCCCTATTATCAATCAATATCAATATGCTCCTTTAGATAACTTTTTACTTATTGTTCCTTATAGCTTTGTGAAGCACCTTGAGATGACGTTTTTAAAGTGTGCTATATAAATCAAATGTATTATTATTATGCTTTTTGGAGTTTCCCCTTTCCTGTACTATTTAATAAAGTGTTTTGTGCATGTAAATGTTCTTTCTAAAATCTCTGTGTTTCTCTCACACACCCCCAGCCCCCCGTCTGAAACACCTCCATTGTAGTCCTTTGTTTACTTGTGTAACATAATAACACCAGTTAACCCACCAGAAAAGTACGGGGAAAGGTGCTCCGGTGTGAAAGCGCCTATAACACTCGCACTTCTATTGGCAAGCACTACAACACATTCTACCTGATAGGCCAAGGGGTGGGACATCCCTGAGCGGTTAACCAATCACAACAGAACCAGCCAGCTAACCAATCAGAGCAGACGGGGCTCTTGTTCAAACAGAAGGTGAAGAGGCAGTATGAGAAATAAAGCACTTTCTGAACATTAAAAGATGTAAAAATGTCACAGTAGGCACAAAATACAAAAAATTGAAACCTGAAAATTAGCATAACAGGGTCCCTTTAAAAGGACAAAGGACACAACCCATTTCCATGTTGCACAACTTTAATAGAATATTTTAATTAACTGTACAAATTGAAAAGAAATATTGCGCAAGTAACAAATTGTGATTAAGAACCAGTTAAGGCCATTGCTAGCACACGGCCCAATGTGGTTAATTTGAAGATGAAAACCGTGGCTCTGAAAGATCTTCCCAAGACCTACAATCGTTCTTTTTAAAAAGAGGAGGTTTTTTTTCGCTGCACTGCCTCCGCTGAGCAGACACCGGGCGAAAGTGTCCATCCAAACTGCCGAAATGCGTGCATTATATAAAATACATTGGCAATCTCTTCCATTTGTTTTCCACAGACATTCTACTGAATCATTAGACAACGGAAATATGTATATATTCTTTAACAACTTTAGAATTAGATTACACTGTTAATGACAATTGGCAAACAGTTGAATAAAAAAGGACGGTGGGTTTTGTCTTTCTTTTGGCTTCTTGGCAACAGAATTTACATTTGATCCAAACATCCTGCACCCTGTCACATCACTGACTTTAAACTTGTTTAGAACAATATGCATACGAGACTGATGCAACCCAAAAAAGGTTGTGGATCAGTCCCTTTGTCTGATTACGTGAGTTATCCTGCAGTGAAATGCAGAGCCAGACGGGAGCATTTCTCTATGCAGACATTCCAACTTTTCAAAAGCTTGTATTTTTTAATTGTTTTTATTATCCTTGTTGACGTGGGTTCATGAACAACCAGGGGCAAACAGAGAAGAGCTATATATATATATATATATGTATGACAGTTTTGAGGTATAACCACATGCCTGTCACATGATGTTAGTGTTACGTGTCCAATCAAGTGCTCAGTTTAAATGCTTGTTAAGCCCAATAGAGCTGGGCAGAAGTGAGAGCAGTGTTAATGGAGGACACAATTCTTAAATGTTTTAAACTAATTTCAATAATAAAAAACATGACTTGGCAGTTTCCACGTTTTGTTAACCTGCTGAGCCCAAATAAGATTTGAGCCAATGAGAATAAGCCTTTAACTGCAGCAGAGTTCCTGAAATGCGACACCTCCGCTGCATTACACCAGAATAAATAGTCCAATGAAATGACAATGAACATTTTCAAAAGTAAATTAAATTCAAAATGATACATTGTATGCCTCTTAAAATACCATAACAAAAGAAAAACACTTCAGCAACCCCAGTGAAAGATTAAGTCAGACTTGTTCAACACTTTCCTGTAACTAGCATAAAAAACCCTGAGTAACTGATTTATTTCCATGAAAACTAAAGTTGGGATCCATTTCTTTCCTATGCTTTTTTCAATATGATGATGTTCTGAGGTTGTTGGCAGTAGCAACCTACTCCACCTTACCAAAGAAGAAGACTGTCCCTGTGTGATGACATGGTAGTTTATTAGAGTCAAGTCACTTCCCGCTATGAGTTTTGAATGAAGCCAAATAAAAGTGTTAGATGGGCGCAAGACGAAAGAAAATAAGTCATGCACATAGTAAAAACCGCAGTTTGGTTTGCGTTCTATTGCGTTCATGAGTTCATAAAATGGCGTAGGAGGACTCGTTGATTGGCTAAGAACTGATTTGACGGAGAGCAGATCTCCACCAGGTCACCACGGTTACTGCTGTTTGCATTCGGCAGGCTGGGGCTGTTCTTTCTGTTGGGAATAGACACAGAGAAACCAGATTAGAAAAACAAGAAGAGTGAGATAATGAGGCCACTGGGAATCAACTAGCAACCATAGATGAGGCTAACAGGAAAGCAGGCGTGAGAATGAAAGCACCTGGTTGTGTACAACAAAGGGTGCAATGTTAGAAACCTGGGATGGGACTACAGAGGAAAAACAAAAAGATAGATAAAGAGCAAAGACAGGACAGGGAGAAAAAAAGCGGTGTCTACCCAAGGTGTAAGTTGAGGGTCCTAAACACCTCGGACTATTGGAAGAATCATGAGTGTAGTAAAAGAGAGAGGCAGCCAGAATAATAGACCAGAGCCAATGGACTAGAAAGTGTAAGAAAGTGTTTGGGACGCCATCCTTATTTCTCCCTTACCTAGAAATTGCATGGGGTGAGAATGATTGATTATGCCTGTAATGGGGGGGGATCCAGGGAAGGGAGAGACAACAATATGCACAAGTTTAATCAACCGTCACATTCAGAAAGGAGACAGTGAGCACAGTGAGACATTGGATTTCTGTAGCAATATGAATAACTGATGTGCAGCAGGTATCACGGGACAAACACATTTTGCACAACAGGCACCAAAACAAATGTTTACATAAACAAGGCAGCATTGTTGGTCACTCCTGTTCAAACCGCTAGGCATGTTATGCACTTGCTCACCATCAGACTGGAATATCTCAAAATGGAGAATGGTCTTTTCAGTCCAACTAAATAAATGTCTCTTTCACTGACCGTCACTACATGAGTTAGTATCCCATAGCCTGTGAGAGTATGAGCAGGAGGAGACATATGCAGCATGTGTTGCCTGTCAGAACTGGTGGTTAAAACTGGGAATATATAAAATAACCTTTAGGGAAAATTCTATTCAAAAAGGTTATGTCTTGATAAACATCGTAAGTAGAGGCACTATAAATCAAACCAGAAAAAAGTTAAGAATGTATACTCACATTGGTGTCTCCCTCATCATCGTCGTCATCATCACCCTCGTCATCTTGCTCCTGAGAATCAAAGAAACGAGAATAAGAATGTATTCCTTCCTTAATAAATATGAGTGCTTTTATGATATGGTTGTGTGAACAGTGACGCCCAGCTGACGTATAAAAGATCTAATTCAAATGGTAGAGAAAATAGTATTACCAACCTCTTCATCTCCCTCCTCCATCTCCTCCTCTTCAAACTGCATTAAAAAAAGAATCAGGGTGAAATCACACATGGTAAACCAGCGTTGACAAATGTAGCTTATATGTATTCTTTCAGTCTGTAAATGTCCCATTTTGTGGCTTTTTCTGCATCCAAGTACAACAGTGTGTTGGATCAAAAACACTCACGCTCTCGTCATCTTCCAGGGCCTCTCCGGTGAAATACAGCACTGCTCTGGGAACTATTCTCTCACGGAAGAAATGACCAATCTCAAAGTCTGTGGCTAGGGTGAACTCAGAGTCTTCGTCCTATAAAACATGAACACAAAGAGACCATTCAACACAGCTACAAATCCCATAGATTCATGTAATGGAAGACACAATGACATGGGTGCTGGTTTTATGAAGAAAAAGCTACATTTGACTCACCATTTCTCCTTCTGGTGACGCTGTAAAGAAAAGGAAAACGTAAGCAATAAGCACTACAAAACCCTGCTTTATAAATGACAAGAGAAGGATCATTTCTAAGATAAAACACTTAAAATGTGATATTTTTAACAGCACGTTCGTCACAAAAACGTCACAGGCGGCTGTAAAATGAGTTTTATAATTGCTTTCAATGTTGCAGCTTTGAATGAGCTGTAATTGACCAACATCTAAAAGCCCATTTAAGGCCACAGCCATGCCTATTATTAATGACAAAGTGAGGTCACACCCACAGAAAGTGGCGGGCTGTACAGAAGCAGCTGTGCTCCAGCACCCATACACTGACTAGAGGTGACATCACCCCATCCTTCCTCTGCTCAACAATACTGAATTAGAGGAAACTGTCGTGTTACATATTCAAGGTTATGACCTCCTTAGTCATTATTCAGTGAGCATTAGAAATTGTTCTCCAACACGGTCTTCTAATGTATGATCAGCATGCATTCAAACCGTTGGAAGGCTCATTATGGGCTGCATCTAAAAAGTCAAATAACCCGTGTTCATACACACACCGCACTGTTTATGCATGTTGACATGATCAGTGAGTGATGGCTTCCTCACTAATGGACGTCCCAACCCTAGAACCGCACACATTTAAGAGGAGCTATTTATACCGACCAGTCATATACCGAGGCTGTGCCTGAACCAGTAGAACAAACTATTGCTCAGCCAATGAGTGATCAGGTCAACTTCCCAAAGACAGAATAAGTCGAGGCATGTCTGAGATGTAAGGTAACTACACAGGAAATACAATCCAGTAATGAAATAAAGGCGTTTTGATCCTTTGAGAGAGAAGAACTCATGAATCATTTCAAGATGTTTCACTTACGGGATGTCTCACTGTATTTTACACTTTTTTACACAACAAAACAAAACGAACATAATCTTTTTAGACAGACATCCCGTACCTTTGATATAGGTTATCAGACCATCAAGGTCACTTAATGTCTTAAAGATTTTACTTTATAATTTAAATAAACTACCAGAATGATTGTATTACAGTATAACGAGCCAAGTCTTTTTTGTTGCCGAAGCTTGCCATTTTGTTGAATGTTTCGTCGTCTTCCTTTGATTTATTTCTAATAAAATAAGCATGTGCATTAGCTGACTTTACACTTACATATTTAATTTCAACACACACCCATCTGTCATTAAAGTAAAATGTTTTAAGTGGGTTATAGTTATTTTTAATAGCTGTATCAGAACTCTGCCTCACATTTTGAGTTGGTCATTTATGTGCGAGTCATTAACTGATAACTGTTAAGCGTCCCAAAGCTTCCAAACCCCATTCAAGATGTTTAATAACGGTAAAAGCACTTCGGGATTTGAATTCGAATATGAAGTGCTTTATAAATGGAACCCATTATTATTATTATTATTATAAAAGCAAAGATGTAAAAGTTTTTAGGTAGAGTAAACAGTTTCGTGTACACAGCCCAACATCAGTGAGCGACAGACAGTTCAACTGTTCCACCCGCTCACAGTTTAAGAGTCTGCCGCCACCTGCTGTTGATTCAGCTTAATGCAGTGACCAATGGTAAAATCACATGCATGTTGCCATAACGACATGCATGTTGCCATAACTTCTGCAGATTCAAACTAAAACATGTTTACTGTCAAGCTAGTGATTTTGTGTACAAAGCAAACAGAAAAATGCCTGAATTAAAAAAAGACACTGCTGGGAAAGACAGATGTTGAAAAGAATAGTAGTTTCTCTAAAGGACTTGCAAGAGAAACCAGTATATTTGTATACCCTTGTTTCTGAGTGTGTTCTCTCTCACCTTTGATAGGGTTAAAGAAGTTGAAGAAAGAGTCGTTGGGGACCTGTTTGGTAACGGTGCGAACCGTGCCACGGCCTTTATGCTTCTGCTTCTTCTTAATAGTTTTCACAGTCACATCCTTCCCCTTGTGCCAGTCTATCTGACAGCTACAGAGAGGAGATGTAAAAAAGTGAGAGGCAGTCTAAAGCAAGGACGCAAAAAAAGGTCAGTGAAAGTGCCAAGTGGAGGCTGGTATGTGGGATGTTAAGTCAAAAGAGATGAATATAGAAAGAGTGAACAGAGAGGCTTCACAAACCACACAATCTATTTGATCTTAAACCTCAACATCATGTGTCATAGTATGTGTGCTCTCACCCTTCACAGTCAATGATCTCGGGCCCCTCGAATGAGAACGGCTCTGTTGCGTCAGGCTCCGACTTCATCTTGTAGACTTTAGTGAGCACGGCATTGTTGAAGTAGCCATTGGGCTCAAAGTGGAACTCTAATGTGAAACTCTGGGAGAAAGATCAAGATGGATTATTTCACCCAGTATTTTAACTGTATTTAGTTTATTACTTAGGAATGATAGTATTTCTTTATTAAAACATGAAGATACTGACCATTGGCTGTCCTGGCTCAGAAAACTTGACTTGAATATCTTTCAAGTGCTTTAGGATGGCCTCATCATGTTCCTAGTGGTAGACAAACAGTCAGTTTAAAGCCAAATGACACTGTTCAGGAACTGGTTGTTATGCGTTTCAGGCATGAGAGAGCAACAAATGCTTGAAATGTACCTGCAGCATGTCACTGAGCATGTCCACACTCTTGAATATGGTGAGCCAGAACTCAGGGATGCCTTTTGGGTCTTCCTCTGGCTTGGCTTCTTCTTTCTTTGCATCCTCAATAGAAGCTTTTTCTTTGACCTGCTCCTACAGGAAGTGAAATGGAACTGTTAATGGAAATCTACATTTAGTTTGATAAGCTTTGGTGTAGTGCCCTTGAGACCAAGGTCTTTTAAAACCCACAGCTCTTGTGTGTGCAAAGAAATCAGATCAAATCAAGATTACAGCAACATAAACTCTCACAGTTTGCATGTCCTGTTTGTTGGTGATTCTTTTCCCGATTTATTTTTGCAGGATGTTGGTTTATTTATGAGATTAAAGCAGTCTGTCACTATAAGGAAATAATATTGTCCTTTGCTGTGAAAAACCAACATTTACTTTGCAAAGTGATAAGGCTTTTAAGGAAAATAAAATGTAGTCTTTGCTTACCGCTAGCTCCTCCTCTTCTTCTCTTTCACTGTGCCACTCGCACTCTGCATCTGTGGGCTCCACTGTTCCTGTGACAACATCTCGTCTCTGGGACACACAAACAATAAGACAAAGATCATCACTTTAAGTTCTGCTCGATACACAAAACTATGAAGAACACAGTACATTAAATAGGATAAAATACCACATTTGATTTACATTTAAGTATTTTAATATTCGCTGTATTTTGAGGTTGCGTCCATGTTTGCAGCAAGCACTTAGCAGGAATAGTGGCCATTTTAATATCAACATAATTAAAAGGCAGGTATTGTATCAAAGACATAGTTTTGGTATTGTGACAACACTAATCACATAGAGAGGAATCTGGGAATATGAGTGTGAAAAATCTGTATACAAACAAGCATTCATTCCATAAAGCTGAATTATTTTTAAGCTAGCCCAGTGTAATCAATACCATCTTAGAAAGACACTAACACATGTGGACACACACACAACACTAACAGTGCAGAAAAACACACACATACATACACAGAGTACACACATTGCAGACAGCTGCAGCCGGACTACAGCTGTCAGTCTCAGTGAGACTATGAATGGCTGAGTTCTTGTCACTAGCTCTGGAAATAGCCTTGACTGACAAAAGAACAGTTGACTACTCGTTGTGGCAGTTTTTAATTTAGCACCAAGGATGCATCCTGGCTGATCTCAGATCGGACCAGAAAGACACACTTTACCACCCATTAGTGCACGTAACAACAAAAGTTGGATCCTTTTCAAAATAAGAGACCTCATTTGTTGCATTTCTTACCTAGCGCTTTTTGTGTTTGTAACATAAAACACTTGCATACATCTGCTGTTACAGTCAAAAGAGGTAAATTAAAGAAAATGTTCCGTTAAATATTATTTATTGTACCTTTTCAAACATTGGCTGATAGAGGGCAGCATACTTCCTCTCTAGCTCATGGACTTCCTCGTAGAATTTAGCCTCTATGTGAGCACACTGCACTTGTAGCCTTTTCAAGGCATGCACTCGCCTCTTCACTACTTTGGGAAGCATGCTACGAGAGAAGAAAAACATGAGAATAGATTAATATCATTTACAGTACAAAGAAAGATATCAAGATTTATGTTTAAGAGGTGAAACCGTTAACCCAAAGTTTTGTCCATGAAATGCATGACTGAATAGTTTAATGTGTTCAACCTCAACTAGATAACTGTAGATGTGATATTGCATACATCTGATTTTGGAGTACTTAATTGAGTATTTCCAAAAGGTTCACAAAGAAACCACCTGACGATATCACGGTTACACTCCTGAATGTTTACAATAACAAACGGATCACAAGTAGCTCACTAAATTACCCCCTTGTGTAATACAATACCATGTTTAAAGTCATGAGGAAGTTACTCTATCTGCTATATTTTGGGGCTAAAAATATTATATTATTATATATAAATATATATATTTTTGTGCCATTATGGCAAGTGGCAATTAACATCAATATTCAACTGCCAATTGGGACCAAACACATTTTCAATTATCAGTTATGTGTGCAGTGGCAAAAAATAAATAATATCAACATAAATGTTTTTGCTAAAAATGGCCATGTCTGGAAACTGATGAGAACATTGGCATGTGGTAACCAGGGAGATATATTCATTTGAACTTAGTAACAAAGTATAACACAACTGCACTTGCCTTTCCATGAAGTGGAAGCTGACAGGTCTGTCCATCTGTCCACCAGGAATTTGCATCCCTTGTTCCCCTTTACCTGCCAAACCAAAACAGAACATTTTAGCAGGTCAATTACATAAATTGCTCCTTAAATAAGTGTGACATATATCACATACTTTGTCAATCTCGCTGTGTTGTGTTTTTGTTAATACCATCACAGTTGTCGTTTGAACATGACCATTTTTAAGTTTCACTAGAAGTTTTACTCTTTTATACATATACATACACACACGCATATATATATTAATGATACATTCTGAATAAAAACAGTTTACCCGACTTTTCTCACACTCTATCTAAGGTAGTAGTAAGTTAGGTTAAATATGTCAGCCTTTACCTTTATTGGCTTCCATTTCCAAGTGGCAGCTCCTCCCTCTAATAAAAACAGAACAGTTGTATTAGACATGTACTCATGAGTCACAGACCGTGATTGAGCAACTACCGACATGGGCATCAGAGTGAGTTATAACAAAAATACCCGTGTAACTCGTTTTGATTTAAAAACCTTAACATTGCCAAGAAATCATCGGTTTTGAACACCCTGCTGATTTCACCAGCAGTACAACCTAAATCCGCGTCAGCTTGAAGTCCTGGCCGCAGACAGACAGCTGAGCTAACTTCGACTCATCAACAGTAACACTGGTGTTGAGCAAGCGCAGGCCGATGACGCATTGCCATGCTAATAGAACATGGGCTAGGCTATAACTAAAGTTAGCATCTCACTATTTACTATCATATAAAATAACTATCGCTGCCTTTGACAGTCACATAGGACAACTGATACAAGTATATCAATATCACCTACACTCTTACATCGGCTTATCAACGAGCACATGGAAATAAATACCCAGTATGGGCGGTGCCAAAGATCTGACAGCAGCTAACCTAGCTTGCATGAAACTACGAGTCAACGTGCTATGAACAATGCTTTAGCTATCAGCAAGTACGAAGGTTGACCATTTACAATATCCCTCCACCGCCCATTCGAACAACACAATAACGATAATGTATGCTAGTGAGTTGTTGAAGCAACAACGGGTTGCCTTTCCATTATGTAGATAAAACGGTCCGTTAACGGTGCAGCTACTAGCATTATGCTACCCGCATTGACAAGCTAATGCTAAGCTACCGTTAGCTCCCGGGTTAATAAAAGCAACAGAGTCGGCGCAAAGTGTCTTGAAACAGTTCACCAGTGGCCTGTCACATCAGTCAGTAAAATCGTAACGTAACGGATAAGTACCCTAAAACGGTAGCAAATGGTCGTAGTAATTCAACTGTGCCTACTAGCTGTTATGTCTCTCTTACCTCTAGCTGAGCGGAATTCAAGCTGGTCGCCTCGCTCACGCGTCTTCGCTTCAACCCCCACGAGCAACACACACGCGCTCCAGGATCGCTGATTCTCATTGGACAGCTGGTGAGCGCATGGTGCTGCCTTCAAGTGCTGCGTTTCCAAAATCTCATTCCTGGAAACACCAACAGTATTACTCAATCACCTGTTCTGTTCCCTCTCAAATACAACATATTAATAAAAGATAAAGAATCAATAGTTACACAAATCCAGGGTTGGGAGGGTTACTTTAAAAATGTATTCCCTTACAATAACTAGTTAGGCTGATTTTTTTAATCAGTAACTTCATCTGAGTTTCGAAAATGTGTCGGCCTAAACGATTTTATTAGTGGAATGCTGACTATAGAGAGGCGAAGTCCCTCCCCTTCCGGTTGAGCTCCATGGGACCTTGGCCGTTTCTCAATCGCGAGGATATTGGCTTCCAAGCCAATATTTCAAGGATGCTACGTCGTCGAGTGCCGCCGAAGGACTGTTCCAATCTCCAGCATACTTGGAATTCCACCGAGGCTGCGTCCTTGGTTTGGGGGAAATTTCGAGGCTGCACATGGGTAGACTTCGCGTCCTTAAAATCCCCACAATGTTTTGCGCATGGACCAATTTCCCCAAATCTGTGGCGGAAGATGTAAGGCGGGGCCTCTCATATGACGCACACCTGCACACTTGCTAGCCTGTTCCACTCTTTGGGTGTTTCTCAATCGCGAGTAAAGCTGCTTCAGAGCCACTATTTCAAGCATACTACGTCATCGAGTGCCGCCGAAGTACTGTTTCAATCTCCAGTATACTTGGAAATCTACCGAGCCCGGCGTACTCCGTTTGGAGAAATATCGAGGCTGCACATGAGTAGACTCCGCGGTCTTAAAATCCCCACAATGCTTTGCACACGGACCAATTTCCCCAAATCTGTGGCGGAAGATGTAAGGCGGGGCCTCTCATATGACGCACACCTGCACACTTGCTAGCCTGTTCCACTCTTTGGGTGTTTCTCAATCGCGAGTAAAGCTGCTTCCGAGCCACTATTTCAAGCATACTACGTCATCGAGTGCCGCCGAAGTACTGTTCCAATCTCCAGTATACTTGGAAATCTACCGAGCCCGGCGTACTCCGTTTGGAGAAATATCGAGTGTGCACATGAGTAGACTCCGCGGTCTTAAAATCCCCACAATGCTTTGCGCACGGACCAATTTCCCCAAATCTGTGGCGGAAGATGTAAGGCGGGGCCTCTCATATGACGCACACCTGCAAACTTGCTAGCCTGTTCCACTCTTTGTTTTCCAAATGTCAGGAAGTATTCTTGCCTCGCTTCTGAAGCAAGATGCTCGGCAGACATGTGCTACCAAGCAAGCGTACTCGCGATTGAGAAACACCCTTTGTTTTCCAAATGGCAGGAAGTATTCTTGCCTCGCTTCTGAAGCAAGATGCTCGGCAGACATGTGCTACCAAGCAAGCGTACTCGCGATTGAGAAACACCCTTTGTTTTCCAAATGGCAGGAAGTATTCTTGCCTCGCTTCTGAAGCAAGATGCTCGGCAGACATGTGCTACCAAGCCAGCATCCTCGTGATTGAGAAACGGCCCTTATTTCGGAAAAGTTATGCATTGAAGTCAATGGAGAGAGAAAGATTATCTTTCGATCCCGTTTGAATTGTGCCACGAATTACACATATGATGTTTGTCAATTTAAAAGATAATTTTACAAGTCAAACAAATAAAAATGTCGTAAAACTGTGAAGTAACACTTTTTTTGTGTGAAACCGCTCAATGAACTACATCTCCCGTCTCGCACCACACACCAAGACGGCCGTCACGTTGGCACATTTCACTTCTTTCTTTCAGAATGAGGCGAAAAGTATTAAAAGAGGTGAAAATCACTACAAGTCTGGGCATGTTGAGAGCTGTACATACACAAAAGGGTCGGTTCCGTAAGAGCCAGCATGCGGGACCGGGATTCTGGGATTTGCAGTCTTTCTAGTTGCCTATTTTTCATAGTCTTATATTTCAACAGTTTTACGACAAACTGTGACTTTTTTGACATGGAAATGATTATTTAAGATTGACAAACATCATATGTGTAATTCGTGGCACAATTCAAACGGGATCGAAAGATAATCTTTCTCTCTCCATTGACTTCAATACAAACTTTTTCCGAAATAAGGTCCCATGAGTCCCACCGGAAGGGGAGGGACTTCGCCTCTCTATAGATGAGAGTAACAAATGCGTCACTTCCGGGCAAAAATAACGGCTCCGCCCACTTTTGGGGGAAAACAACGCTGTCAGTTGAACGGCGGTCAATACAAATTCTGAAGTTTTTGCCAATCCGATCAGAAATGTAAGAAAACTGGAGATTTTTGGATCTTCAAAGAGCCCGATTCCAATGGCCAGACAGGCAAACAATTGCATTAAGCCATTAGAAATCAACGATCGGGCTCGATATATGGTTAAATATAGCAGTAGGCTATCGATTTTCATAGATGAGAGTAACATCTACGTCACTTTACGACCCCGCCCACTTTTGGGGGAAACAACGCTGTCATTTGAATGGCGATTGAGACTGAAGCCACAGAGCTCTTCTTTTACTGTCCTTTCTTCTTAGAGGAAGTACAGAAACACTGAACTCTTGATTATTTTTAATGTTTGAGGTGCAATAAACGACACAGCAGCTATCTGGCATGATAAAACTATTATGTTCCGCCTCGCTCATGAGAGTAACAGCTGGAGAAATTACAGCCTCGCCTACTGATTTTAATTTAACCATATATCAAGACCGATTGTCGATTTCCAATGATCGAATGTAATTGTTTGCCTGACTGGCCATCGTAATCGAGCTCTTTGAAGATCCAAAAATCCACGGTTTTCAAAAAAATTTGATCGGATTGGCAAAAACTTCAGAATTTGTATTGACCGCCATTCAAATGACAGCGTTGTTTTCGCCCAAAAGTGGGCGGGGCCGTAATTTTTGCCCGGAAGTGACGTAGGTGTTACTCTCATCTATAGTTCTTCGAATCTTCAAATCAACTTCAGCATACTTTCAGCTACAGAAACCATTCAAATATCAAACTATTCAGCCTGTTCAGCAATCGATGGGAAACTTTCAACTTTTTCAAAATGTTTCATACTTTTTGAAATATTCAGCTTTTTAAACTCTTTTTTTAACATGGAAGTCAATGGGAGGAACCTTCAAATCCTCTTTTACCTACACCTTGCGCCAAATGCTTCTCCTTCCACATACTTTCAGCTAGAGACTTCATTCCAACTTTAAAATGATCACAAGACCTTCAGCTTCAGATTTGTCATATCTTTTACGGTATCAACATTTAAGTTTTGGTAAATGTTCAGGCTGTTTTAGATTTTATTATGGGTGTCTATGGGAGGGACTCTTCAGGGCTAGAGTGTGTGACATCATCACTTATGGCGCATTTCCACTACACGGCCTCGCTCGGCCTCGCTCGGTATGGCTAGGCCTCAGCGACGTGCAGTCAGGGGAGGCAGGGGAGGCAGAGCCTCACCTGTCATACTCCAATGTAACAGAAAAACAACTAAAGAAAAACTAAATAGTAATAATAATAAAATGTCTCCACTGATCTGTGTTGTAAGTGTGATTTCTGTATGATTCCAATCACTTTTTATAGTCAAAATCAGCAAATTGGCCGAGCTCCGCTACAACTACATGGGAGCGATGAGGAGTGAGGCAGGGACGAGCTCTGCCTCACGTAAGCCCACAGTAACTTGCTGGAGCACGGGCACTAATGTAGCGCGGGCACTTATTTTGTGAGCGCGCTCAAGCCAGGCTCATTTGCTTACTGTGGGGTGAGGTGAGGCACAGATGAGCTCTGCCTCACCTCAGAATGCGTCACCCCACAGAAACTGTCTGGAAAGCGGGCCCTAAGCGCATGCCTGTTACCATCTCACTGTATGCCACCAATGTAATGTTTGTAGATCCCTTTATTACATTTATCCTCGTCATCCATAGTCTCTAAATAACTTATTTCACGTATATATGATATTTAGGCCCGCTGGTCTCATCATACAACGGCAATGAAAAAAGCACCAGGGGAGG
Source organism: Trematomus bernacchii (assembly GCF_902827165.1). Classification (NCBI taxonomy): domain Eukaryota; kingdom Metazoa; phylum Chordata; class Actinopteri; order Perciformes; family Nototheniidae; genus Trematomus; species Trematomus bernacchii. The sequence continues at coordinate 9,633,609 of NW_022987714.1, read as the reverse complement.
CAGCCATAACATCTGCCGCACTGAAGGGGGCGCACGTGAGCCCACAGGTTCTTGTTGCTATTGTTATTCTACATAGAGACGGTAGACGCAAACAACAAACTAGACTTTAGTTTTGAAACTACAGGAAGATAAGGAGGACTTTTACAAAAAAGTAATGGAGATTGTTGTCCAGAAGGATAGCATGGACTTCATCTTCAAGTCAAGGTAAGACCACAATTGTAATGAACATGGGATCTTACTAAGAAAGAACAATCCAATATTTAGATTTTGGGTATCCTTTTGTTGAACGGTCTGTTTAAAATGAATCGAAGCATCAGACTAAAAAAGCTTTTGAAAATAACCGAATATTTCGATTAAGGTCAAAATATAATATTTGTAAATCTGACTCTGAAAGAGTCAGTGCCTCACCAGCCATGAACCTCACCGCACGTCACTGCTAGGCCTCGTTAGGACTGGCTCACTTTATGGCGCATTTCCATTACAGTTTAGGAACTGGGGTAGTATCTATAGTAACGCAGTGTAGGCGGAGCCGTGACGTCATCTTCAATGAGAACCCCAGAAAAACAACACAGCCGTTAGCTGTTAGCACTCAGAGCTCCTCATATCTGTTCAGAAACTAGACAAAAGTTGAACAAGTACACACCACAGACTGTCTGTGTCATGGCGAATACAGTCGCTGGTTCATTTATGTCTGTATAGATGTGTGTTTATACCTTTTAAAACATTTTCTTTTAAATATTAAGCTTCTTCACTATTTTTCCTACTCTTCCAGTTTAACATTTCACTTTCAAGTTTTCAACAAAGTCATTGGCATTGCAATCAAATCAAATCAAATCAAATCAAGGTTTATTTATAAAGCACATTTAAAAGCGATTTTTGGTCGGGCCAAAGTGCTGTACATGTAATAACTACAATCACATAAAAACACATTTCTATAATCACAATAAAAGACAATAAATAAAACACAGGGAAAAGTCAGGAGTCGTGCTCCGCTCTGACTAAAAGGCCAGGGAGAAGAAGTGTGTCTTAAGAGTAGATTTAAAAACCCCTAGGGTCTGGGCCGACCTCACATGGAGGGGCAGAGTGTTCCAGAGCCTCGGGCCAGCTGCTGCGAAGGCTCGGTGCCCTCGGGTTTTGAGCCTGGTCTTGGGCACTATCAGCAACAGCTGGTCAGCAGACCTTAAAGCTCTTGTTGGGGTGTAGCGCTGGAGGAGTTCAGCTATATAGGCCGGAGCCAGCCCATTTAGTGCTTTAAAAACAAATAAAAGGAGTTTAAAATAAATTCGGAACTGAATTGGAAGCCAGTGCAGTGAGGCCAGAATTGGGGTGATGTGGTCACGCTTTTTGTGGCCAGTGAGTAGACGTGCAGCTGCGTTCTGGACTAGCTGCAGGCGTTTAATTGACGCCTGGTCCATACCCACGTACAGAGCGTTGCAGTAGTCCAACCTCGAAGTAACAAAGGCATTAATAACCCTTTCCAGGTCCTCAAACGATAAAAACGACTTAGTCTTGGCCAATAGTCGTATTTAAAAAAAAAAGCAGGTTTTGACTACGCTGCTGACCTGCTTATCGAATTTAAAAGCGCTATTGAAGGTCACTCCAAGGTTCGTGACAGAGGGGAGGATATTATTTTTGAGGGAGCCTAGAATATCAACCTGGGAGGCTAGAGGTTGGGGTCCAAAAAAGATAACCTCAGTCTTGCTCTCATTGAGGTTGAGGAAATGTTGGCTCAGCCAGGATTTGATCTCTGCTAAGCAGTCCATCAATAGCTGTAATGAGTTAACATTTGAATTGAGTGGCAGATAGATCTGTTCATCGTCGGCGTAGCAGTGGAAGGGGATGTTGTGTTTTGTGAGAATTGAACCTAGGGGCAGTATGTACAGTAGAAAAAGGATGGGGCCCAAAATCGAGCCTTGGGGAACCCCACAGGTAAGAGGGGCTATGGCTGAGGAGAAGGCACTAATGGCGCATTTCCATTGCAGCGCGTAGCTCGCTTTAAGCGTGCCGTGTCGTGCCGTCCCCTTTTTTGGTTGTGCTTCCACTAGGCCTCGTTCCGGCGCGGCACGGCGCGGGGCCACTTTTTCCCCTCTTTTCTGGCCCTAGAAAATTGTGGTTCTATCGGGGCCAACAAACAGGGCTGAGTATGCTAAACTAGAGAGAGGAGCGCTGGCAAGAGGGCTAGAACTACAACAAGATGGACATATTTGACCGTGATTTAATTGTAATACACGTTTCAAAATGATGCCGAAGTAACAACATACTGATACCGGTTAGTAAAAACCATGAATTAATGCTTTGTCAAGTCTGCAGACAGACGGCAGGCGAAAAACCTTTTAAAATTCGTGTTTTTCTAGATGGAGATTGGCTAAGCTAACGCAGTATATGCCCCCGACCGTCCACACTCACAACAACGGCCTATACAGACATAAATACAGCAGCGACTGTATTCACCATGACACAGGCAGTCTGTGGTGTGTACTTGTTTAACTTTTGTCGAGTTTCTGAACATATATAAGGAGCTGTGAGCTCTGAGTGCTCACAGCTAACGGCTGTGTTGTGTTTCTGGATTTCTCATTGAAGATGACGTCACGGCTCCGCCTACACTGCGTTACTATAGTAACTACCCCAGTTCCTAAACTGTAATGGAAGCGCAGCATGAAGTGAGTCGGCCCTGTTAAGGCCCAACGCGGCCAAGCCGTACCGAGCCGTACCGAGTGTGGCCGAGGCCGACCGTGTAGTGGAAATGCGCCATTAGCTGCACTGAGAAGCTACGGTCTGTCATTTGCAATGCATTTGAGCTGTAACAATTTGATTCAAATCATTTCACTTTTCTGCATTTCTCCGCTAAGTTCAGCAACACACTTACTTGGCTTTTGTAGCTAAAAGCAGCAACAGAGACCATTCAACTAATAACATATTCAGCTTTTTCTGCATTTTCAGCTAAATTCAGCAACAAATATACACAGTTTACAGCATTCACACGCATCTTCAGCAGGAAATGCATTTTCTAGTTACGTCTGTAGACCAAAAATGAAACATATGACTACATAACACTGTTTAAAAATCTAAATAAATTCTTGGCAAACATTAGTGATCCCTTTTAGTTTTATACATAGCTCACATATATAGCTACTATTTTTTTTAACATAATGCAAATTCAGGCAGAAGGCATTCAGAATTGTACTAAATAGTACCGCTTACAAAGAAATAAAAGAAATAAAATCTTCTCATTTTACAAGTAACAGGATATACAATTGTTTCAAAGCCTAGAAGGGTCACACAGAGCCATATGCACAATATGTTGTAGGCTATACAATCCTGAGCTGAGCAGGTTCAGGTATCACAAGCTCTCAAACTCACACTCTGACTTCCTGGAAGAAGTAGAGCATTGTAAAAAAATACATACAAAAACATAAACCATAAAAAAAGGGGGGAGGTAGGGCATTTTAATGACTTATTTAGCATAGTATCATGCCAAAATATCCAAATATAGGTAAACCCAATGTTCCCCTTGAGGCCAAGAGTCATTGATTTAGCCACTGCTTTCATGTACACACAAACAAACACTACAGCTTTATTCAATTGCATGGACATACACTTTTTTATTTTAAGGCTGCATCTAAAAACTCTATATGAACAATAACAATCCATTAACAGCATGTTGGGGCTTAGTGAGATTTCAGAAGACTCTTGAAATCAGACAATTTTGTTAAATGATTGTATGGGATTGATACAAGAAATAAATTAAATTGTTGAATGTTTTGAGTAACTTTTTCCAGATCATTGCTGTTACCATTCATTCATTGGGCAGACAATTTCATGCAAAACGATGAGAATCAGACAGAGTTTAGTTTTAGACCACAAGAGGGCTTCATATACCCATTCTTCAAAGGAGACAGTGAATCCTTCAGGTTACAAGGGTAAGGGTTAGTATATTGCATACATTAGTTGACAGGTGTAAATACGATGTATGACTTTATGGGATCTGACCTTACTCCTTTTTTTGGCAAGATGTTCAGACAGGTTGGTTGATTGGAATTAATACATTTCAATTTTCTTTACAAAATGTAAAAACATTTCTTAAAAGTGTAAAAAGAACACAGCATCTTATTGTGCTTCAGTAACAGCGAAAGAGTGGTTGCACTGATCAACTAGCCAAGTTACAAGAAATGTTCTTGTATGAGTGTGAAAACTGATGATGATTTTTGTAGATGGCATAAGTGCTTTGTGAACTTGTTATCCTCCATTAAAATAAGAAGTTGTGTTTGAGAAAAGGCATCATCAAGTACTCTTTCTTAGTTCTTTCATGTATGATGAAGTAGGAAAATAGCTATTATTAACCTGCTTTATCAGATCAGAACTTTATTGGATCGAAGAGATGCTATTGAGAATGATTTTAAATGTGTGTGACAGAGAGGTTTCAAAGTGGTAAGTGGTAATGAAGCTGTGAGTCATTTTATGTCAGAATCAACAATCTGAGGGCATATTTGCTTTTTTTTCTCTCATCAACATAAATAACATCTAAAATTTGAAAATCTGCAGCCTTTATGCATCATACATACTTAGAAACATGGGGTTTATCTGAAAATGGCCGAACATGTCTTCAAAGTGATTGTCTATTCATATCCAGTATTCTACTTTGCCAAAATGAACGTTTTTCTTTCCCTTATGGAAATGTGCTTTTTGCGGATATAGCCTTTTGTGTTAAAGACATAAAACCACTAAAATCCCTACTTCTTTCTGTTTGCTATCAACCACTGCATGGTCTACACGCTTGAGCGGAAGTGACAGCAACGAGGCCCCTCAGGGTACGGTTGTGGTGACCAGGCTTTGTGCTTGTCACAGTGTGACATTTGCCAGCAGTGTTTGTACTCAGAGAACAAATCAAACGTGATTGTGTAGCATTTAACCTAAGCCAGGGTTCTCAAAACAAGTGTACAGTAATCGCTTATTTAAAAAATGTAAGCTGGAGTAGGCAAGTTTTTTTTGTAAATGTGTGGCTAAATGTAAGGTAATGAATTGTGCATTATTATCTCAGTGTTATATTGATTAGGTGGTTGCCGCTAATAAATCAAAGAACAAGAACAACTTAAAATGCATGTATTTGAAAGCCTTTGATGGTTTTGCGACCCTTTGCGGACATTGAAGTGTGATAAGACAATAGTAACACCTGCAGAAATTGCACGCAGCTGTACTTTACAGCTTCAGCCTGTCCCCAACACTAAGATTACACCCCCTCTTAGTCTTTTGTACTCTGCTCCACAGAGTGGGCAGAGGCACACACATGGCTGCTCCAATCTTATGTGGTGCATCTCCATTTGTCTAGTCACAGGGCTCTGCCCAGCTGTGTGTACACACTTTTCATTGTGTGATCGTGCAAGTGTTTGCACTGTTCATAAAGAGTATGAAAGATAAACTCTAATCACATCTTTGTGCATTCTTACAGATTGGCTGATGTCCTGCAGACAATCAAGCACTGTATTAATTTTATGTAAATAAAGGAACACTCCAAAATCTATTTTAAAATGTAAAATAAATGGGTCCATTCTGTTGTACATCACTCTTTGACTTGAATAGCTGATTGTAAGAGGAAGGAAAAATCCCAGATAGATCATCAGAAGTCACATATTCCATGACCCCACTGGCTTGATGATGTAATATTAAGTGTAGCCTAAAGGCAAAACCGGCTTCTCCCTGACTTAAACCTGTAAGGGTCAAATGCATGTCATCTGTCACTAAGGGTAGCATAAACTGCTCTCTTTCTTGTTTTCACTTTTCCACTAAGCATCCATGCCTTTATAGGACACACTCAAAACTCAAACAACACGGGTGAAAGCTGTTGCTAAGACTTTGTTTCTCCTTAATATTATCTGTTGCGGGGTTCTGTCTCCTCTGCACATTCGCCACCTACATAAAGCCTATCTCTTCATTCTGGAAATGGTTTCCCTAAATTTGTCCTGATTTTTCCTCTCCGGTAAACACTTCCTGTGAAGTTTTTCCTTATCGAAATTGAGTGTTTAAGGAGAGATGCTAAAATATTGTTCAAACAGTAAATCCTCTTGAAATGATTTGTGAATTTACGCTATATAAAGCCACCATAAATAAAAATGAGTAGGTAAAAACAATAAATGAGTGATTGAACCTTTGAATGTAATTGTCTTCACATTTTTGGAAATTGATAGTCAATTCCTCAGCATTGATTGGTTGACTGTGGAAATAAATGCCGCAGACAGATTATAGTCTTTTATTGTTTAAAAGCTCTCTAATCAATATCTTTTGGTCACGGTTTGGAAGCCAAGGTGGTCTAGTCAATGCCTCTGTTGCAATACATTGTCCTCTGTCTCTTTTTTGTCCTAACTTGCACAAACAGAAAAAGAGAAGACAATAATTGACATCCTTCTTTAAGTGGATGTCATGATAGCCCTTGCCTTTTCTTGATGATAGAACACATAGCAACAGCGTCTACGTCTACCCATCTCATCCCACTGGGGTATTGGTTTTGTGAATGAAGTGGTCAAACTCCCAGATGGCAGTATTGATATGGCCGGTAGGACAGGGCAGCATTTATGAGCCATCCTGCCCCTGCATCCTCTGCCGTCTATTAAGCACCTCTCCTCCTAACGCACGGGTAATGGCCTATCTGTACCACATAATCAGACAGACACACACATACACACTGATTGTAAAAATCCATCAAAATAAGACACACATACAAGCACACACACATTGACACAGCTGCGGTTATTATTCACAGGAGGGGGTCTCGGGTGGGGGTATGGGATGAAAAATGGCAAGCGGAAATACTATATCTCCTCTGAGGTGGCTGCTTCAGAAGGCCCTGCATGCGTAACAAATCCAGCGGAGCCATCGATCCAACTTATGGCAGGCTGAGTTCTCTGCTCACGATTTACACGATTTGAGTGCAATCATCTGCACCGATAAGCAATTTGAATCACGGCATCTAGTTTGTTTGTTTTCTGTTTGTTGTCCTCTGCAGTCTTCATCATTCTGATTCTGTAACGACAGCTAAACCTTTTAGCCGCTAAAAAACCCAACCCATAACACCTACTATCACACGCAGACACATGCACACATTGAGTGTTGTAGCGTTGAAATATGTAATTGACTAGTGCCTGTTTTTCCCTATAATTTCAGCATCAACATTTTGAACAACAAAACACGGATTATTCAAATTGTGACAGTTAAGGTTTTTCTGTCAAGGGCACACACACTTTCGTCACTTTTGGCGCGTTTCCACTACACGGCCTCGCTCGGCCCCGCTCGGTATGGCTGGGCCTCGTTAGGACTGGCTCACTTTATGGCGCATTTCCATTACAGTTTAGGAACTGGGGTAGTATCTATAGTAACGCAGTGTAGGCGGAGCCGTGACGTGATCTTCAGAGAAACCCCAGAAAAACAACACAGCCGTTAGCTGTTAGCACTCAGAGCTCACAGCTCCTCATATCTGTTCAGAAACTAGACAAAAGTTAAACAAGTACAAACCACAGACTGCCTGTGTCATGGTGAATACAGTTGCTGCTTTATTTATGTCTGTATAGGCCGTTGTTGTGAGTGTGGACGGTCGGAGCATATACTGCGTTAGCTTAGCCAATCTCCATTTAGAAAACAAGCATTTTAAAAGGTTTTTCCCCTGCCGTCTGTCTGCAGACTTGACAAAGCATTAATTCATGGTTTTTACTAACCGGTATCAGTATGTTGTTACTTCGGCATCATTTTGAAACGTGTATTACAATTAAATCACGGTCAAATATGTCCATCTTGTTGTAGTTGTAGCCCCCTTGCCAGCGATGCTCTCTCTAGTTTAGCATACTCAGCCCAACTCAGCCTCGTTGTCTCTGGCCCTAGACCCGCGATTTTATGAGGCCAGAAAAACTGTGAATTAGGACCCGCCGGCCGGTACTAGGCCAAGTGGAAACGCAACCAAAGACGGGCCGCTGACGTCACAGCCCTCTTAAACCGTGCTCCGCGCTGTAGTGGAAACGCGCCATTACATTATTGATGGAATACGTCATTAACCATTTAAAAAAAAAATTCATTTAAATAAATGTCTGCTAAGTCACTGTCTTATGAGGTAAAGGCATGGTGAGTTGAGAAAAGCCTTTACATTAACAGAATTACCAACTCTAATTTCCAGCAAAGGAAACAGAGAAATTAGCAAAAATGTCTATGTTGGTAATTTTAACAGTACCAACACAGAGGGAGTCATCCATTTATATGAGCATTAAGTCAGAATTTTCTCGCTGCTTAACTAATGCAGGAATGGTGGGACTCTATTAAGAACCCCTGAAAGATGACACCTTTTTTAATCTACTAATATATCTGTTGGCAAGTTGCCATTATTGTTGCTGTCAAGTCAAATGCTTCTCTCCCTGCACAGTTTAGGCTGTTTTCGGATCAGGCATTCACATCAAAATTGAGTAAATCCAATTTCATTTACACCTTGGAATGTCATGCAATATGATTCTTGCAGCTTTTTCACTAAAGTGTTCTCATTCGGAATCATGTGCTGCTGTAAAATTGTGACATGGAATTATAATGAAAAACATATAATGCTAAAATATTTAATTGGGGCCAGAAGCCATTATTTACTATTGTAAACTAATTGTTGACTCTGCTGCAACATGACTGACAAATGCTTTGAGTTACTCTTCCTTAGGCTTGCATAAGATGGACAGTACCAAAAAGAGTTGTCCTGTGGATGGAATCAGATCTGCTTCTGATGCTCCTGTGCCCATAATGGCTGCTTGTGTGAACCAGGCCAGCTAGATGTTTCCAGGAAGCAATAACCATTTCTTAGCCTCTAACGATAATAAAAGGCTTAGATAAACAGCCTCTTTCCAGCTTTTGGTCAACATTTCTATTTAGGGTGTTCAATACCTTACATTGTCCACTCGTTTAGTTGTTTGTGTTGATTGGGGATTAGGTCAAACCAGGGATAAGGGTGTGAATTACATCAGCGTAATGTTAATTATTGATTTTAAACACATTTGACAAAATTGTCTTAATACAAGTTTCTGTTATTTGCATCTCATCATATTCTGACTACAAATTCCACAGTTTATGTCAACAGGATAAGCTTGCTTGTTAAACTGTTCAATTATTTCTTGCATATTACCCATATTATACGTTCAGTTGACAGATAGCCAAACCACAGCACCTATCATAATTTTTTCTGCACAAATGTGGCAGCCTAGGTAACCCCTTTATAGGAAGATGTAAAATATGTACTTTAAGCGGAAATGCACATAGTTACCCTTTCATGGGGCCACTAATGATCCTCTGTGCAATGATACATTATGCACTTTAACCATTTGAGATGTTAATGCTCCATTGCTGTTAATGGATCCTTAATGCAAAGGTGAGAATGGGTGAGGTCATAATTCTGTATTTTACATCATAAAACATGTTATTATTATTTGACAACACATGTTCTATTTAAAAGGCACAATACATTTATTTGACTTGCAGAACAAGCAGGAAAACACTACAGGTGGGGTTTATCTGTGGCTCCAGCAGCTTGATTTTTCGTCATGAGCTGCAGTGGCTTGGCCCCCCAGGCTGCTGGAGGACAGGGGCCCATTAGGGAAAGGTAAATCTGATTAGGAGTCTCTTCAACCACACAGCTGTGTGCTGCTGGAGGGGGAATGGGCAATGTTACAACGTCATTATGCTGCTTCTGTGACCCCGGCACAGAGCAAATGGTTGGATAAGGCTTTAACATGATGCTTGGACTACTTATAGCAGGTCAAAGATGAGTCGAGATACAGGTCCATGTCATGTGTGCAAGTTTCATTTTTCAATAGATCCTGACATTAAATCTGAAAATGTAATCTATTCTGTTTTTCCTTGTAGCCAGAAATAAACACATTTGTGAGTTAGTTCTTAGTCCACTTATAGTGATTGATGGAAATCCTTTTTGAATAACTCCTAATGTGAATTGTTATCCTGCAGGCAAAATTCAACATGACAACCAGAGTATTATGTGGATGCATCCGGACCACAACCAGTCTTATCAGATATGACATTTAGAAAAGCACAGACTGCTTGAGAAACAAAGAGCTAAAGAGACGTTTAACACATGTAGCCTAAAGCAGATACAATAGATGGGAAGCATGAAGCAAAAAGTTAAAACGGCTGCCTTTCTTTACTAATGTTGAACTGATGGTAAATGTTAAATTCATCATCCCATTTCATTTTTGATGTCTCAACTATGCTTTTTCTGAACAGCCATATTATTTTATCATCCTAACCAGATGCTCATTTTCTAAACAAGTGCAGTGCAGTACTTGCCATGCATGATTTCTTTTTTTGCAGGAGGAAAAGAAGATCTGTTTAGTCACAGCCCTCGATTTAGAAATCTTTAATCAACTTTTCCCTGATTGGTCAAAATGGCATAAAGTAAAATTACATTTGCACATTGTGTACCTCTAGGTGTGAGGATACTCATCCCAAAGCCCAGACCATTAAAAACCAGTTTGGTTTATGAATGGGAAGACTATTTTGGGATCCAGTGTTGACAGTCTGAACCGTGATGGGGTCACAGCAGCCTGTTGGTAATGTTGGTAATGTGTTGCCTTTGTGTCATAGCCACAGCTGTAGTTCCAGACCACCGTGGCATTGGTGTAATGACGGCAGCAGAGACGGACCATTGAGCATCAGTCCCTCAACCACTCGCCCACCCCGGGAACACTTTATGCCGTCGCTGTCAAATTACACATGTAGACAGAGGCATTGGAGGAGCACTCTGTGTGATTAGTCATTCCACTTGGCAGCTGTATTTTGACACATTCAAAAACAATCACAGTCATCAGCGGTCACAGATGCATTGTAACAAAGAGAGAAAGGTAGGGAGAAAGACTTACATGGAATATACATACCTAAAACAATGAGGTTATTCTCGGTTTCAAATCTTCATGGAATAAAAGTGTTGACTTTTCTTCTTGAACAAATAATCACACTTTATTTCCAGCTTTACATTCAAATAAGAAATGCAACATGTTTTTTAATGTGACAAACACTGAGCAGCAACAGAGTTTCTATGTTTCAATCTGACTAAGTGTTAATCCTAAAAAATATTTTTTAAGACTTTCCATATATACCAGTTATCAAATGTCTGACTTGCAAAGCAAGGAAGAACTCTCCCAGTCTTGCTCTAGATGTGTGTTTGTGTTAACTATAATCAAAATCTAGACGTACAATTACATGATCTTAATCATAAGAGACAATCAATCACACTTAATCAGACATAGTATGGATGGCATCATCAATTTGCCTTTTCTTTAGGAATTGCATTTTACATCATGTAACAGACTCACACATATGTGAAGCAATTTTTATTGTATTCCTATATTTAATATCATGTACTTTCAAATATGCTCATCCTTTTAAACCTATATCTATTTTGATATTTACTTTCCTTCCCATATTAAAAAACAATTAATGATTGAATACCTCAGATAATCCTTGTAGAACACAAAGCTCTTCCTGGTTGTGTCTCAGAGCTGACAGACCACAGCTGCAGGATAAAACATACTGGGTTAGGGTCCTCAGCCGGGTAATGATCTAGGTCTAGGAGATAGGGCCGTATTCAGGGAAACATCAGATGGTGAGGGTAGAGGCGCTGCGATGACGATCCTACACAGACTAGAACTACTGAACCATAGATCTACTGCAAGCTTCTTTTCTTACTCTGCTCATTGAGATTTTCCTTTATCGCATTCACTAACCTCATACTGGACACACACCAAGCACTGCAAGCTGATATGCTCATTTTTACTCTGTTTACCCAACATTATTGCAATTAATAGGACATTTATTTTCTGTTTCCTCTTCTCTTCATCAACTGGATGAGTCTAATGACCCCCACAAAGGTGACCAGCATTGTTCATCAGCGGGAGAGAGAAAAGAATGTGGAGGATGATGAATAATAGCCCAGCTGGTCGCATTAGCAGCAATTAGCCCTTCTGAAGTCCCACAATTATGCAGGGAAAAGCTGACACTCACAATGCCGCAATGGAACCGCTGAATCAATACATAATTGTTATAATTATCATCCTGGTGTCATTTGTGGAAACGTCCGACACTTGCAGAAAAGAAGATGGAATTGGATAAACACAGAGGGATGGGTGCTGAGAGATGTCACCTCTTCAAGTGTAACATTTCGAACAAAAGGGGGCCTCGATACCTCGTGTAGAGGCTAAGCCAACGCTTTAAGCCTCTGAGGATCCGCTATGTTGGCATAATTGACGCACACAAAGTTTGCCAGGTGAATAAAAGTCTGATACAAAGTTTCCAGTTAAATACAGTCCATTTATTTCCTTTTCACTGGTTTCCATTTAACTTGCTTCATTTTCTCATTCACCATACACAATATTACGGTTCACACAATACCTTTTGTTTTGTCCTCGTCAGGACATTGTTGTTCCTTCGTTGGTTTTGTCTCCCCCTGCTGGCAGTAGTTGAAATGTGTAAACATATGTACCATGTGACCTAGTGAGGAAGCTACCAACACAGGCCCAATTCCAAACCGCCCCCTACACCCTACCCCTACACACTACCCCTCCGTTTGCGCGTTCGTGCGGAGGGTCCGCCACATTAAGTGCTGTTTCAAACCAACGAGTGTGGAGGGGGAGTGGGTTATCAAGCCCTCCAACAGCGAGTCTGCGGGTGTTTCTCAATCGCGAGTACGCTTGCTTGGTAGCACATGTCTGCCGAGCATCTTGCTTCAGAAGCGAGGCAAGAATACTTCCTGGCATTCGGAAAACAAAGAGTGGAACAGGCTAGCAAGTGTGCAGGTGTGCGTCATATGAGAGGCCCCGCCTTACATTTTCCGTCACAGATTTGGGGAAATTGGTCCGTGCGCAAAGCATTGTGGGGATTTTAAGACCGCGGAGTCTACTCATGTGCAGCCTCGATATTTCTCCAAACGGAGTACGCCGGGCTCAGTAGATTTCCAAGTATGCTGGAGATTGGAACAGTACTTCGGCGGCACTCGATGACGTAGTATGCTTGAAATAGTGGCTCTGGAGCAGCTTTACTCGCGATTGAGAAACACCCCGAATCGCACCTGACTTCACCTGCTGCACTACCTGACCGGACCCAACGCTTTGTTGTGTCCGTCATGAAACACGCTGTTTATAAATAGTTCCGTGAAAACATTTACTGTAAACTGCACAACATGATTGACATTCAATATTGAAGTACAGATGTTAACAACTTCATGGTTAACTCGTATTGTTTTTCAATTTAGGATAATTTACCCATGTTTAGTCTAGACAACTGTAAAAGTGTTGTATATTACAGGGACTGTTGCAAAAACTAAGCAGCTTATAAACATCAGATTTTATAACAAAATTAGGTAACACTTTATATTATGGTACACAAATTAACCATCAACTAGTTGTTAATTAACATGCATATTAGCCGTATATTGGCTCTTTATTAGTAATTATAAAACACTTATTAATGCCTTATTCTACATGACCATATTCTACAAGTAATAAGCCATTAGTTGAGAGTTTTTCCTCAATAACCCTCTAATTAGTGCTTATTTATTGCAAGTAAGGAAGTTGTTGTACATGAGTTTTGGTCTTAATATGCTCTGCTCAATATGGGCCTAATAAGGCAGTAGTACCACAAGAATAGTAATTCTACCATAATAACACTTAACAAATATGATCTATTCTTATGTAACAAGACATGAAACTATAGGTGTTAATTGTGTCTAAATAATTCAAAATTAGGTATTTATATCTAAGAATATGTTTTGGGGTATTGACAGTTCAGCTACCAATAGCAAGGTGATATTGACCTGTATGTTTCATATTTGCACATTTATATATTTGCAACATTTGTACTGAAGGTTAGACAGGAAACCGGGTACAGGAAGTAGGAGAAAGTTAACTGAATAGCATGGCAGTAGACATCCATGAGTAGACTGCTACTAATATTCCCTTTGCAACCTGAAGAGTAAAGGGTCAAGTCCGTCAGAAAGCAATGACTGTAGCCTAAGTGTAAGTGTAAGCCTTACACTTACACTGTAAGGATTAGTAACATGTATTGTGTTTATGTGATGACATTTGGAGATGTTTAAACGGTTTAAACACAATGAGAAAATGCGTTAGCATCCGCGCTAGCATTTGCGATAGCATACACGATAGCGTTAGCATACATGCTAGCGTTAGCCATACTAGCCTGTACAACACATGCTTATTGCACAGCTAGCATTAGCTATATTTACCTTGTTTACACTTAGCGGTCCTATGTGTTAATCTGTGTATGTTACACTTGCATGTATGAGATCATTAAGTGCCTTGTAACGTCTTTTTGTATAGTTTCACTCCGTTTGAATGTCAGTGGACTGCAAATAAGTCAATAAAGGAGCATGGCTGCTCATTCCCTGGCTCTCAAAAGAGTTTGGCTGGCTGTTTAATCTATGTTCACACTGAGACAGTACAACACATAGAGAGAACAGTACACCTAGTGTGTAAGTACATACAAGCAGGTCACACAGTATGATCACAAATACATAAAATCTGTTTAAAAAAATCTGTTTTTATTAAAAAGTACAGGCTGCATTATGTGTTCTCAGCCTTGGAGAAACTTGACATGTTTTGGTATGTGTCTGAACCTCTCTTCAGTGGTTCATTAATAAAACAGATATTTCAACGTGTGCCTACTTTGTTCATGTGCTGTTGAGGTTAATTTCAGTAGTTGTGTGCTATAATGTATTTACAAAGTGTGAAGAGGAGGCAACTTTAGAATAGGGAACCTGTTCAGGTCAATTAGAGTCAAACTACTAGCTTATTGGTTATGAACAAGACTTCACTTTAAAATAGGGAACATGTTCTTCGATATAAATACCTAATTTTGAGTTATTTAGACACAATTAACACTTATAGTTTCATGTCTTGTTACATAAGAATAGATCATATTTGTTAAGTGTTATTATGGGAGAATTACTATTCTTGTGGTACTACTGCCTTATTAGGCCCATATTGAGCAGAGCATATTAAGATCAAAACTCATGTACAATAACTTCCTTACTTGCAATAAATAAGCACTAATTAGAAGGTTATTGAGGAAATATATGAAAAAAACTAATGGCTTATTACTTGTATTACTCAAAAACACCAGATTACCTGTTAATTACACATTATTGATTGGTTTAAATTGTGTTCAATGCTTTTGTGTTTTTGCCTTTCGATTCGGAGAAACAAATAGTTTTTTCGGAGTTTAGGATGGACGAAGACACTACACCCATAATCCTCAACTATCGTTTGGGACGACACCAGTCCACTTTGCTTGACAAACCCCGTGATTAGTCCTCAAGCTCTGTGATTGGTTGACCTCCTACTTTATTCCATATGAAAAAAACGTTTCGTAAAAGATAAAATCATACTTTAGCTAGTGCTTGCTTTACTCTTTGAAATTCATCACATAAATGCATTGTAATAAATGGTTCGGCTGCATTAAATATTACACATCTGCCATAGTTCATAGCCGCGGGAAGTAGGGGTGCTGGGGGTGATGCAGCACCCGCTGTTGGCGAATGGTGTACATTTGAAAAACTGAGCGACCACCTAAATAAAAATGATTAAACTACATAAAATAGTTATGATTTTACTTAAAATAGAATTAGCTGTATACAGTAGCATATAATAGTCATAGTATATATTTGTATCAGTCAGGTGGCTTGAATTTATTTTCCAAGTAAATAAAATCAGGGTCATCCAGGTCGTAGGTCGTGGGATCGTGACGTAATTGACGCGACACACACACTGCAGAGTGAATGTGAACTATCAGACTTTCTAGAATGGCGCAAAAAAGGATTTTGGATTTTTTTTCCAACAAACAACCCAATAAAAAGGAAACCTTCTGTCGGTCATTTAATGGAAGTTGGTTTGACAGATGGAAGTGGCTCCATTATGTTGAGGAAAGTAACCATATAATGTGTTTCACATGTGTCACAGCAGTTCAGAAATGGCTAATTAACGAAGACAGCGTGAGGATAATTTTAGCAGCTTTGTAAAGGGGGGATTCTCTAACTGGCGGAAGGCAAAAGAAAAATTCAATGAACCCCAATTAATGCCCTTCTGTCTGACGCTGCCCGGCAAACACAGAAAACCGCAAGGAATGTACTTGAATTGATGTTCAGGTCAGTTATCTTTCTTGGTCAAAAAGGAATAGCTTTTCGGGGTGACAACAGTCGTGATGGTGTTCTGTATGAACTTATGCTCGAGCGGACATAAAACCTCCCTAAAGAGAGAAAATGGGTGCTTAGGAGAGATAATTGGCTCTCGGATACGATACAGCAGGGGTACTCAAACTTTTTTGTTAAAGGTCCACTTGTGAATTTTATACAAGGTCAATGCTCCGGATCAATGCCAGTAATGCCGGGGGTGGGGGGGGGGAAGTCCCCCCCCCCACCCCCGGAGCGGAGCAACGAAACTAAAATTAAGAAGCCGTTTCGGGGCGCGCTATGCATGGGGCCCCCTTGAGGGGGTTTCCCGACATGTCGTTGCAGTAAATTAAAGGGTGTTTCATGTTGTCGTTGCTGTGGACCTTCTTAATCTTTTTTTATGTTTATTTTTTTTTATTTTCTTTATTTTGAAATTGTTACGTTTATTCTGGTTTGTTTTTTGTTTGTATCTTTTATTTTAAATGTATTTATTTATTTTATGTTTTGTGAGCTGAGCTGTGTGATTTTATATTTTATGTATCTCTCTGTACAGCACTTTGGTCTGGAGGTTTTAAAGTGCTATATGAATAAAGTTGGATTGGATTGGATTAATCTACCTTATTTGGGGGCCCCCTTCTGGTCCAAGCACTTGCCTGTCGGTAAACGGCGCCCCTGTATACACACACACATTCAATACATACATACCAGCGACGTGCAGTCAGGGGAGGCAGGGGAGGCAGAGCCTCACCTGTCATACTTCAATGTAATGGAAAAACAACTAAAGAAAAACTAAATAGTAATAATAATAAAATGTCTCCACTGATCTGTGTTGTAAGTGTGATTTATGTATGATTCCAATCGCTTTTTATAGTCAAAATCAGCAAATTTGCCGAGCTCCGCTACGGGAGCGATGAGAAGTGAGTCAGGGACGTGCTCTGCCTCTCGTAAGCCCACAGTAACTTGCTGGAGCACGGGCACTAATTTAGCGCGGGCACTTATTTTGTGAGTGCGCTCAAGCCAGTTACTGTGGGGTAAGGTGAGGCACAGATGAGCTCTGCCTCACTTCAGAATGCGTCACCCCACAGAAACTGTCTGGAAAGCGGGCACTAAGCGCATGCCTGTTACCATCTCACTGTAGGTCACCAATGTAATGTTTGTAGATCCCTTTATTACATTTATACTCGCCATCCATAGTCTCTAAATAACTTATTTCACGTATATATGATATTTAGGCTCGCTGGTCTCATCATACAACGGCAATAAAAAAAGCACCAGGGGAGGCAGCCATAACCTCTGCCGCACTGAAGGAGGCGCACGTGAGCCCACAGGTTCTTGTTGCTACTATAATTCTACGCAGAGACGGTAGACGCAAACAACAAACTAGACTTTTGAAACTACAGGAAGATAAGGAGGACTTTTACAAAAAAGTAATAGAGATTGTTGTCCAGAAGGATAGCATGGACTTCATCTTCAAGTCAAGGTAAGACCACATTTGTAATGAAAATGGGATCTTACTAAGAAAGAACAATCCAATATTTAGATTTTGGGTATCCTTTTGTTGAACGGTCTGTTTAAAATGAATCGAAGCATCAGACTAAAAAAGCTTTTGAAAATAACAGAATATTTCGATTAAGGTCAAAATATAATATTTGTAAATCTGACTCAGTGAGTCAGTGCCTCACAAGCCATGAACCTCACCGCACGTCACTGATACATACAGTATGATGGCTTGAATTAGTAGGAGAAATGGCACTGTTTGTCTGTAGCCAATGCCTTGAACCTCGGCAAAAATGGCATTAGAAGCATTAGAAAGTCAAGGTAAACTTGCGGTTAACTTGCGGTCTGCAATGCACTAAATATATATGCACGTTCATTCTCACAACGCGTCAGACACAAGAAAATATACATTAAAGGGGACCTATCATGCAAAATGCACTTTGTGATGTCTTTTATACATAAATATGTGTCCCCGGTGCGTCGGGGAACTCACGCAGCGTCAGAAAATAAAACCCTCTCTCTTTACCTCCGTAGCCTACCCAAATCTTTTAAAAACAGGGGTACAACGAGCGGATACAGATTTGCTGCAGATCTGACGTCAAATCGGCAGCGGACCCACAGAAAATTGCTATCAACACAATGCCTGACGTGTTTTGGACGTAATCTTGTCTTTGTTTACATTAGCAAGCCTCGCTAACACTCAGAGCTAACCTGTAATGTAGAACACATGTGTTTAAAAAGCAGGAAATAAAAAAAGGAACTCCCGCAAGAGCATTTGAGCTCCATATACTGTTTCATAAATAATCTGTGATGTGGTTTAGAACAGGATGGCGTTTTATCACAGCAGAATTTATCTTTATCTCCGGTAGAATTCTGATCAGGCATTAGCTCCGCCTCCTCCTCTTTTTTTTTTTTTTTTAAAGCTAAAGACCCAAAATCCGCGTTTCTCTAACAGGGCTGCAAAAGAGGGGTATGAGCAGTATGAGGCATGGCTACAATGGGTGAACTGTTTGGTATTTTAACCAAAAACTTCACAGACATGTTTTGTATACTAAAGAGGGGCTTCCAAATCCGGCAGCTACAACACCTGGTCTGCCGGATATGGAAGCCCCTCTGTAGTTTTGTACCTGCTGGGCCCAGAGTAAAATGCTTTGGTGAGCATAAACTAGAGGGGAACAGCAAACATCAATGTGATTTTGGTGAAGTTGTGACTGTCCTGGACAAAGTTGTAGGGGGGGTGCCATATCTGGCAGCACCTTCTCTGCCGGATTTGGAAGCCCCTCTTTAGTCTTTCACCTGCTGGGCCCAGAGTAAAATGCTTTGGTGAGCATAGACTAGAGGGGAACAGGCAATACCAGTGTGATTTTGGTGAGTCTATGACCATCCTGGACAAAATGATAGGGGGGCTTCCAAATCTGGCAGGAGAAATACCTGCTCTGCTGAACATGTTATGTAGAGAACAGTGCAGATCTTCCCTATTGACACCAGGATTAACTATATTCTAAAATAAGGAACATTAATAGTGTGATATAGGCATAGATATAAGATCAATAATACACTTTATTTCATTCAATGTCACCTTAAAATACAATAAAAAATCAAATATGAGTGGCATTACAATACAAACATGTGTTGAGTAGGAAACCACAGAGGAAAATTACATTCAAAGGAGCAATTAAAGCGAGTGAAGCCAGTTTGAACACATTATCTTTTAGGCTTGATTGAAAATAACACAGTGTCTGACATATGTTATATAATTACTGTTATATCATTGCTTACTATTCGTGGTTATCAGACACTTAAACAACAGAGAAGGTTTTAAGAAATAGGACTATACTGACAAATGACATATTATCCTGTCATTGTCTGTTCTGTAGGAAGGAGGAACATAACAGAGTGGACTCAAAAACGGAAGTTTGTTCCAATACGAAGATTGTGACAGATCTGAAAAGTGTCCTTAAAACGAGCCTCCTCGCAATTGTATGCACATTATTTATTCAGCCGTTTGCTGTTTAATCTGATGGGAAATATATCATTCAAAAGAGAGAAAGTAAATAGTATCTTTCGTTTTTCGCTTAGAAAACTAGGCGAACGCTCAATACAGGCGATGACGTCACCTTTGCGCGTCTCCGCGAACAGGGCTTCAATCTACGGCAAGGCTTCAATCTACGGCATAACACCGGCCCACCCTTCCCTACAGGCAGATCACGCAGACTGCTAAAGTTTCAAATGTTCTCTTTAGTTCAGTTTCCATTGTCGCATAAGACTGATCCAGATAGCTCCTGAATGTTTTCCTATCTAACCATGGCTGTCCTCTGTCTCCTGCTATCTGTATTTTGCGCAGTATATCTCTGAACGATGGTGATTCCACTGTGCAAATGGGCAACATTACCTCTACTATGAAGGATGCTACAAGCCTGTCCATCTCTGCTTTGGTTACCGGTCCTCCAAATTCAAATTTTTGCTGCTTCGGAGTCGGCGGCGGCGCACTCACAACATCCTCACTCTGGGTTTGGGGGTCCTTAGCTATTAGCTTCACCTTAGCATGTGTTCTTTGCAGGTGTTTGTTGAGGTTTGACGTGGTGTTTGCAGCAGTGCATAACAGCTTCTGGTCTGGACACAGTTTACACCTCACCGTCACATTCCTGTCTATTCTTCGGACGAACTCAAAATAATGGGCATACCTCCACCCCTCAAAAGTTATCGCTGACTCAGCCATGTTTATGCAGCACTGCACGTGGAGATGTGGACGCGCAAGTCGCGCAGATTACGTACATATAAACCTGCGGCGGAAACCCCTCTTGTCTGTCAGTGTGATTATGACTGATTTTATAAAAGTAACGAAGTAACGCGTGTCGGGGCAATGTTAGTAACTGTAGTGTGATTACTGAATTATAAAAGTAACGCGTTACACTACTCCGTTACCGACAAAAGTAATATTATTACAGTAACGCGTTACACCCAACTCTGGACATGAATATGAACCACAATCAGAGTGTGAGTAATGTGAATTGCTTTTAAAGTTTTATTTGTTTAACATTAAAAACAATTCCGGTGTCTTGAAATTAAGTGTGATTAGCTAACGTTAACTATGATTAAAAATATCTTTGATACCTTTAATACGAATATTGTGTTACTGTACGTTTGTAACTGATAATTTTCTCTAGACAGCAGTGGGTTTTAAGTTGCTACGACATACATACATACTGTAGAAACTTAAGCAGTATCAAATTGATAAACTAAATTGACTTACAAATTATATATAAACAAATGATCTACCTAATTACACATCCGAAAAGGCGTGGGAAGAAGTTTACACGTATTTAATCCCACCCCTTCTCCCAAAAGGAGGTATAATAAAATATACATCTAAATGTATGTCTACATACAATATACATTTACAATTATAAATAGATTATATCATTATTACTACAATATATATATATTAATTTACGTTGTATGTCAAATTTGATAAGACAAATATAAAAGACTATCTTTTCACATCTGACATACAAAATACATTTGTTATTAAAAAACAAAAACATAATAACAACAAATTGTTGTTAATAATAATAATTTAATTTCTGTAAGAAAAACATATTTTCATGCATTTTTAGATCGTTAATAACAAGCATTACAATGTCTAAAGAGACTCGCTGTGTATGAGACTCAATACTCGCTGGTTGTACTTTTGAGGGCATCCAATTCGCTAGGTGGCAATGTTGCAAAACAACTAGGGTCCTAGGATTGCGGTCCCAGGATTGCGGTCCCATGATTGCGGAACTGCAGCCTCCGGCATTGCAGGAACATACTATTGCTCAGAATAGACCGGGAACTATTCTTTTACCGTTCTGTTTTAATTTCACAATAAAGTTAATAGTAATATTTGGTTTGATATTATTAATTATAATATTATATTATTATTTTTATTAACTAGACCGCTGGGTCATGTTAAGACCATTTTTTCTGTGTTGCTGTGGGTTTTTTCCATGCTGTGGGTTTTTTCCAAAGCCCTATAAAGAGAAAGTTGCGTCATCTCCGTTCACTCCAATGGACAATTTTTTTACAGCAATGGCGGATCGTGGAGCCTCTCAATAGTTCCCGGAAGTTAGCGGCAAAGACTAGCAGCGCAGTAGAGTTGCAGCAGAATAGACCATTTGTGATGGACTTTTAAAGGTAAGACGTTTAAAGACTTATATTGCGGATATTATCAGCACATCTGAATCAAATTAAAGCATGTTAGTGGATTATCCCCCTCTAAATGAGTAGATTTATGGAACGATAACAGATTAGGTTAGGATACCGGATAAAGTTAGCAACACACGTTAACCATGATCAGCCTTTTAATTGTAAATTCCGTTCTCTTAATGTCATTTCGTCCAACGTTGTGGAATTAGAGAAAAGGGGCTTCTAAACGTGATTTTATGCGGGGGTGGAGGGAGTTAAATATTAGTTAAATATAACATTGGGGCATGTGATTGTAGTGGGTGGAGGTGGTGAAATGAGGATATCCATTTTGGAGTTCAAGCTAGTATATTATAGTTAACGTTACATAATAATAAGGAAGAGAGCTATTTTTGTGATACATCGCTATTGATATGGATTTAGAGTGCATATTTGAGACTTCTAAACAGTAAACAAAAACGTAATTTATGAGTGAGTGTTTTTAGCAGAGTCATAATGTCCTTGTGATTCTGTTGATTATTACCTGCCTATATTATGTTGCAGCCCTGCTGATTTTGGATTGATGGCAAAGGGAGAGGGACCTAAGTGAGAGTGAAAACACAAGGTAAGTTTAAAATAGGTGAGCAATTTCCCATCCTATAGGTTGCTATAAAGATGTATCTAACCCTTTATCCTGTCTTTGTCTCCCTCTTTCAGCATAATTACACAACATTGATTGGTTTAAATTGTGTGCAATGCTTTTGTATTTTTCCCCTTCGATTCGGAGAAACAAATGTTTTTTCTGAGTTTAGGATGGCAGAAGACACTACCCATAATCCTCAGCTATAGTTTAGGACTACACCAGCCGCTTTGCTTGACAAACCCCATTTGTCCTCAAGCTCTGTGATTGGATGTTGGAGTGGCAGTGCGCGAAGTTTACGCCGAGCGTCAAACATCACTTTGAAATGGTGAAGAACTACACATGCTGGCTATATATGTGTTTTGCAACATGTTCTATGGTGCGTCTCTACTGGGAATTGTAGTTTTAAAAGACGTTTTCGTATTTCCCATAATTAGAAGTTGCCGGTATTAAACTGTATACATCCCTGGAGGTTTAGGGGATGGGAAACACATTGGTGTCTATATACAAGTGATTGGAATATATATATATATTAGATACATAATTAGAAAATTGTAGCCAGATTAATGTAGTGGATGTTGTTTCAAAAGTGCAGGTGTTTAATAGTCTTCTGGCCTGTGGGATGAAACTGTCCCTGAGTCTGGTGGTTTTAGTCCGGATGCTGCGGTACCGCCTGCCAGACGGCAGCAGACAGAACCGTTTGTGGCTGGGGTGATGGGGGTCTTTTGTAATCCTGAGGGCTTTGTTTAAGGTTAACCTGGTATTTTTACTCCACTACATTTATTTTAGTTACTTTACAGATTTGGATTAATGATGTGAAATATATACAACCCTTAAATCAGACTTTAGTTACACCTGAGTAAAATTCAGTGAAGGTGATTGTCAAGTGCAAACAATCAGGTGAGATATTTGATAGTGGGTGCTTGAAAAGACAAAAAATGTATCTGCAGATCCCTATAAAGCATATTAATTACTCATTATTCTCTAATCGTTCATTAAAAACTGTATATAATGGCTATTTTGCACATCCCTTTCAAGATTTCAAGATTTTCAAAGGTTTATTGACATATCATATACACAACTACAGTGTAGTTATGCAATGAATGAAAAACTTGGGTCGCAGGTTCCTCAACAGTGCATTACAAGACATCTATCAATATGTGTGTACCTCCACCATTAAACTGTCATATTCTGCACATTTCTTATTCTATCTACATACATCTTATAAGAGTATAATAAATATGTATCATATCGGTTAAAATAAGTGCTTCAACATAGTTAACTATGCAGGAAAGTTGATTGTCAAGTCCCAAAACAAACCATGCAATATATTAGACTTTAAGTACTTTGTCAGGCTTAATATTTATCTGTAGACACCCCCAAAGCTTTTTGCTTACATGTATTTAAAAGAAGACCTTAACCTAAAGTATATTTAATGTTTTAATAAAGCCTAATTAGTTTGTCTGTTTTGCACATCCTCCTATTAATATCTTTGTACATCCGGCACTAAATTGTTTTATTGTAGAGATCATTACAGTATCTTCTTGATATTTTCTATTCTATATTTCTATCATTGACCTTCTACTTTCCCCCTAATTTGTATGTACTCTTAATATTTAAATGTTTTCATCAAATATAACACATTCAACAAAACATGCAGCAGACCTTAGGCAAGGCAAGGCAAGTTTATTTATATAACACCTTTCAACACAAGGCAATTCAAAGTGCTTTACAAAAATGAAAGACATTAAGAAAAAGGCATTTAAAAACAGTCATTAAAAAGCAACACAATCTACCTGCATTGCAATTACTCTAAACGTGTAATAACGTGCTTTAACCAGTAGGTGGTTCGGGTTAAAAAGCTGTCAAGTTTACAGTGTTAACACAATAAAATATACTGCTGTTTCCGGTTTAGTTTACAACGGATATATTTTGTTATCCACAGACGACCACACATATTGTTTTGATATTTGTAACACAAAAGCGATGGGAAAAACCCACAGCAACACAGAAAAGATGGTTTTAACATGACCCAGCTGTCTAGTTAATAAAAAATAATAATATCAAACAAAATATTACTATTAACACTAGAACCGCCAATGGGGTCAATTTGACCCAGAGCTGTTTTTTATTGTGTGTAACTTTTTTTAATAAAATATTAAAGTCTTCCAGTCCGTGACTTTTCCTGAAAGTGTGTTATGTAGCACCCTATGTTGTTAAAAATTGTCAATATGAAGTCAGATTGAAGAAATCGCCCCAAAAATTGCCATTTATACCTATTTCCGCCAAGCGGGTCATATTGACCCCACCCCTTTTCATATAAACATGACGTGTTGCTATAGCAACGCCTTTTGTCTACTGCGGTTCCTTATAGATTGAGAGATAGATTGAGAGAGAGAGAGATAGATGGATAGATATATTGATAGATAGTTATAGATAGAGAGAGAGAGAGAGAGATAGAGACAGTCTGTAGTGAAGGAGTGCGCTCCCGCTCACGGGAGACTGCTCGCGCTGCGCTCCGCAGCAAACAGCTGTGGGGCGAGTTGAAAGTACGTTATGCTGGCCGCGGTGTCTAAATAATGCTTCCGGGCCAGCGGGCCATTTATAATGTCGAGCCCTGAGAGTCCACAGATTATATTGGTATACGTTTCATCCCTGTGCAATCAAAACTCACTGTTCAATAAAATAATATTTTACCTTGAAAATCAATGCATTCTAATAGCGGGTCAATTTGACCCAGGTGGCGGTTTTAGGTATAAAAAATCTCTGGCGGTTCTAGTGTTAAAGGTAGGGTAGGTACATTTGAGAAACCGGCTCGAGATACACTTTTTGTTATATTCCATGGAATGCTCTTAACATCCCGATAGCAATGAATATCTTAAGTGCTTTGACAAAAAATCCATAAAAAAATGTCATCTGTGGAAGCCGTAATACTGTAAAAAGTACGACCAATCATTTTAGCCGGCCCGGCTAAAATAACTGGATGGCCTACCTGCCTGTCAGCCTTCCATCTGTGCACAAATTTATCTCGTGCCCTCATTGGTCATGTGCGCGTTCGTGTGTGTTGGAGGAGGGGCTCTGTAAGGAAGTGGCAGATTTTCTCCGGTTGTGTATTTTCAAATTCTAGCGCAATCGAGCTGGTTTCTCAAACGTACCTACCCTACCTTTAACTCTATTGTGAAATTAAAACAGAACGGTAGAAGAATAGTTTCCGGTCTATTCTGAGGCCCAATCTCTGTAGATAAATAAAGAACTAAGCCGGATGTGTAATATTTAATGCAGCCGAACCATTTATTACAATGCATTCATGTAATGACTTTCAAAGAGTAAAGCAAGCACTAGCTGGATAAAGTATGATTTTATCTTTTACGAAACGTTTTTTTTCATATGGAATACAGTCGGAGGTCAACCAATCACAGAGCTTGAGGACTAATCACAGGGTTTGTCGAGCATAGCTGAGGATTCTGGGTAGTTTAGTGTCTTCGGCCATCCTAAACTCCGATACAACTATTTGTTTCTCAGAGTCGAAGGGGAAAAACACAAAACCATTGCACACAATTTAAACCAATCAATGTTGTATAATTAACAAGGATAATCTGGTGTTTTTGAGTTGATGAGTAGTGCAGATATCACTGTAAAATCAATCGACAGTACGGAGAATACTTACTTCCGGGTGTAAAATTCTCCGTTATCCAATGGGAATGGACGCTCACATTGCCTTTAACTGCCGCCGACATGGACCGATGCGGTGCTTCCCTGAGCGTCAAATACCGCCGCCGATGGGAATTCATTGCAATCAGTTGAAAGCTCTTTGCGTCCGTTTATGAAGCTGAAGGAGACTCGGTGCGTCACAACTGCACGCCAAAGGACCCTGACCAAGCGTCGCTATTGGACTATTAGGGAGTGAGACTGTGTTGGCAAGAGAGAAAGCCTTTGAGCTCCATACTGTTTCCGAAATAATCCTTGATAATCCATGATATGGTGTTTCATCACGGCAGTATTTAGTTTAGATAGTAGCTGCCAGGGTCCCGCATGAGCTCAGCCCCCTCCTTTTTTTATCACATTTTTTTTTTTTAAAGCTTTATACCCAAAATCATCACTTTTGAAACAGGAAGTGAAATAGAGGGATATGAGGCCTGGCTAGAATGGGTGATCTGTTTGGTGTTTTGAATAAAACACTTCATAGACATGTTTTTTATATTTTTGTATATATCTGAGACCTATGCTATTGCCTAAAAATAGCATGAGGTGCACTTTAAATATTAAGAGTACATACAAAATAGGGGAAAGTAGAAGGTCAATGATAGAAATAGAAAATAGAAAATATCAAGAAGATACTGTAAAAAATATCTAGAATAAAACAGTTTAGTGCCGGATGTACAAATATATTAAACAGGGGCTGAAAATAAAAACCAGTTCCGAACCAGAAAAGCTCCAGCACGGAGCTAGAACGGGAATCACGTTGGTGTGAAATCAAATCAAATCAAATCAAATCAAGGTTTATTTATAGAGCACATTTAAAAGCGATTTTTGGTCGGGCCAAAGTGCTGTACATGTAATAACTACAATCACATAAAAACACATTTCTATAAGCACAATAAAAGACAATAAATTACAACAGATATTTAAAAAGAAAACACAGGGAAAAGTCAGGAGTCGTGCTCCGCTCTGACTAAAGGGCCAGGGAGAAGAAGTGTGTCTTAAGAGTACACTGTAAAAATATTCACTGTGAATTCACAATAAATACTTGGCCAAATTTTGCATGACTTTCACAGTAAGATTCACAGCAATTTACTGTGAATGTCTTCACAGTAATGTATTGTAATTTCACACCCATGATATTACAATACATTGCTGTGAATGTCTTCACAGCAATGTATTGTAATTTCACACCCATGATATTACAATGCATTGTTGTAAAGGTAAAACTGTATACTGTAACTTCACAGCTTCAATGACTAAGGAATTACTGTGATATTACAGTATGTTACTGGGGAATTACATCATTTTGTTGTACATGCATTACAACAAGGGCCTGTACTTTTACATTTCTATTGTGAAAGCAATGCAGGAGTTGCCAGTAATTTACTGTGAATTTACAATGTGTACTGTGAAAGTAATGCAAAAGAGTTGCCAGTAATTTACTGTGAATGTACAATGTGTACTGTGAAAGTAATGCAGATGAGTAGCCAGCAATTTACTGTCAATTTACAATGATAGACGTGCATAACTGTAGTCCCCAGCTCCGGTACTTCCTGGAGGAAGCTCATACAATGGTTTCCTGTCAAATACTATTGGATGACGTGACTAATCACGTCATCCACATACAGCAAGCAAAAATGCACAAAAAGCATCTCACCCGTGAGTCCAGTTGGGTCAAATCAAATAGGCTACACTGTAAAAAAGAAAACTGCCAAACAAAAACCCTTAAATTAAAGTAAAATACTTTCACTGAAATAAAGTGCTAAAGCAATTAATAAACAGGAATTGTCCTTAAAGATTTTACAGGAAAACACTGTAGTGTTACAGATGTTTCCTCTCTTTTCAAAATCCATTGTCTTAAAATGTTACATTCAAATACCTTAAATAAAGTTCTGATGAGAAAAACTGTTTTTTACATTTTTTTTATTAGATTTTTATGATCAAACACAAAAGTAAATGCAGAACCTAAAGTTCTACAGGTAGAATACTGTTATTTTACAGCTTTTTTCTAACATTTTCCAATCAAAGACGTTCAATAAAAAGACAGCACAAAATGTTCTGTAGGGAACAATTACTATAAAAATGTTAAAACTTAAAATATAAAAATATTTGTAGAATTATACAACCATTAATGAATACAGCATTTAATATTTAAACATCTACTTATAAAAAGTATAAACAAAAAGTAAGTTTAATTTTTTAAGATGACTTTGAAACATTCTCAACTGAAAATAACAGAAATTACAAAATGGCGACATATGTTCACATTGTCCATTTGAAGGAGCAGTGTGCAGGATTTAGTACGTCTAACAATGGTAGGTTCCAACCAATGGATAACTTGTTCACTCACCCTCCTATCCCAAGTTTGTAGGAGAATGTATATTGGCTGCAAAAAACTTGAGGCCCAATCATGTTTCCTCTGTCCATTCTGCGCTACTGTAGACGTGGCAGTGCAACCTAGAGGACAAAAAGACAACAATTAGTAAACCATAATGATGAATGTTATTATCAGCAGCTGCCAATAGATCCCCCATCTTGTATGATGGACCTTTGAAGCAGGGTTGGAAACTTAAACACACTATTGATTGTAAAACAGTTCTTGATAGCATCCCAAGGGAATTGATCAAATGCTAAACCCCTTCCAGAAAAAACAACTTTCTAATACCTTAGAAACTACAACTAGGCGCTGGCACGAATGCAATGCTTCAGCTTCCTACAACTTTAAAGCTGTGTGGGTGTGGCTCTATGAAGAGTTGTTCATATTTTTCTCATTCATTTCATAAGTTTAGAAGGGGGGAACATAGTCTAACAACAGTTAGCTTTTGTTAATGTTACCTCGAGGCAAACTTGTGAGACTTGTTTCTGAAATCCCTTTCTCTTAAAGTGAATAAATAAAAAAAAAAACAATGGAGCTTACCCTAAAACTAACCACTGGATTGCTTGTCTAACATGACCTAGTCCATAAATGAGGTAAGGGTGGGAACAATCAAACGCACTCTCGCAGGCACTGCGTGTTAGCGAAGTACAACTGGGATTTCGAAGAGGAAGATATGCTTGGTCAATTCTTAATAAAAAAGAAAAACCAACAAATTGAGCACTTGAGTTTTCATTAGCAGCGCTTAGCTACAGCTGCGGAGCTTCGGTCAATACCGCTAACAGTCTATTTCCTTAAAATGGTACATATCGCTGAATCTATATTTTCATCTTCAGTTGATGAAATCTGCATAATGTCCCTGTACAATAAGATTCGAGCATTTTGTAATCCAGTGAGGAAATTCAAGACCAGTAAATATTGATTGATTAAACAACACTGAATAACATTGTAGGGTTTTCTTCAAACTCAGACTCTCTGCTGCGGCTGTACCTCAAAAGACAAAACAATTGTCTGATGATCTTTGTTGAAAAAGGTCTGATTGTCCTGTACATGTACAATGTGGGGTATTTTTAAATACTTTACTAAACCACATTGAATATTATGTTAGACACAAGTTATTACTCACATATCAAAGTCTTTTCATCTGCAAGATGGAAGAATAGCTGGGTGCTGCCTGGAGAAACTGATGAGGGACACAGGCTGGCATCAGCAGCTTTCCACACAGCCATCACATCTTCTCTTCCATAGTCTTTACTGTCCACTGGTGCTCTGTCAAAAGAGTGAACATCACAGCTGTCATGTTAACCCTTTGTTACACAACATACAACCAACATGCGTCAAAAGTGACCCGAATTAGTTTTAATTGAAAATATCTTTGCAATAAATTACTTTAATCATTCAGGATTCCAGGTATTCCTCAATTAACCTGTTTTGGATCAACACCAAATTTTAATTTTTCCTTTCTTACTTTTTGAATACAAATCATGTTTGTATCACTACACTTCCCAACATGGGTAAAAAATGATCCGTATTATTTTGCTATGTTATTTCATGCATGGCTGAGTGTTCCACCTCCACCACCAACTGACCAGCAGGGTCT
The DNA here is from genome assembly GCF_902827165.1 of Trematomus bernacchii. Classification (NCBI taxonomy): domain Eukaryota; kingdom Metazoa; phylum Chordata; class Actinopteri; order Perciformes; family Nototheniidae; genus Trematomus; species Trematomus bernacchii. The sequence goes on along the minus strand of NW_022987714.1, from coordinate 9,603,431 downwards.
GGTACCTGCAGGATAGGAGCCGACGTAAACCGGCGCTTGAGGTCCTGAAAAGCCTCCTCGGCTGCATGGGACCATCTGAACGTTACCTTGGACGAGGTCAGGGCGGTGAGCGGGGCGGCCACGGTACTGTAGCCACAGATGAACCATCTGTAAAAGTTAGCGAATCCTAGGAAACGCTGCAGCTCCTTCCGGGAATCAGGAACCCGCCACGAGGTAACCGCTGAAACTTTGGAGGGATCCATCTCCACACTTCCTTGACCCACGATGTAGCCAAGAAAGGCGACCGAAGAAGTGTGAAACTCGCACTTCTCCGTCTTGACGAAAAGCGAGTTCTCCAGAAGTCTCTGGAGGACTGTCTGGACGTGGTGGATGTGTTCCTTGAGGGTCTTTGAAAAAATCAAAATGTCGTCCAGATAAACAAAAACATAACGATCCAACATGTCCCGGAGTACGTCGTTCACCAACGCTTGGAAAACTGCAGGGGCGTTGGTAAGTCCAAATGGCATCACCAGGTACTCGTAATGTCCCGAAGAGGTGTTGAAGGCGGTCTTCCATTCATCCCCCTCACGGATTCGTACCAGGTGATATGCGTTTCGTAGATCCAGCTTAGTGAAGATTGTAGCCCCCTGTAGTAACTCGAACGCTGACGAGATGAGTGGCAGGGGATATCGATTCTTCACCGTGACGTCGTTCAGACCCCGATAGTCAATGCAGGGTCTCAGGGTCTTATCCTTCTTCGCCACAAAAAAAACCCCTGCTCCTGCGGGTGATGTGGAAGGACGAATAATTCCCGCAGCCAGAGAGTCATTGACGTAAGTCGCCATGGACTTCCTCTCCGGTGCCGAAAGCGAGTACAACCGACCCTTGGGTGGGACTGCGCCTGGATGTAGCTCAATGGCACAGTCATAGGGCCGATGAGGTGAGAGAGATGTCGCCTTAGTCTTGCTAAAAACCTCCTTAAAGTCCAAATACTCCGCCGGAACCCCTGTGACATCCGGAACCAGGTTCATATCCACAGATAGTTGAGGTGCGGCGGCCTGCTTGAGGCAAACCTGATGACAGGAAGAACTCCAACCTAGGATGGACCCAGTTGACCAGTCAATGTTCGGGTTGTGGCGGCGGAGCCATGGATAACCCAAAATCAGAGGAATCTTGGGGGACCGTAGCACATGAAACTGGATTGTCTCATGGTGGTTCCCCGACATGAGCATATGGACCGGTGTCGTCTGGTGTGTCACCGTTCCCAGCAGGTGACCATCCAAAGCATTAGCCGGTACCGGCTGGGGCAACTGAACCTGTTGAATGCCCAGCTGTAGTGCAAGCTCCTCGTCAATGATGCTGACATCTGATCCGAAGTCGATAAAAACAGCCAGAGCCTGAGATTTGCCTGTCAGGAGAAGTCGAGCATGGCACAAAGGTCTTCCATTGGGGATCAGCTCAGAGGTTCGGCCCACCAGTATACTCCCCATTACTGATGGGCTCTGCCTTTTCCCGGACAACGGGAAACAAAATGTCCAGCCTGACCACAGTAAAGGCATAAATTACCTCTTCGACGTAATTCCTTCTCCTCAGAGCTAAGACTGGTAAGACCCACTTGCATGGGCTCGACCTCCCCGTACCGTGAGTCAGAGTAGGGATGGGAATTCTCCGCCGAAACCGGAAGTCGAAATCTCCCGGAAACCGGAGGTTGTTGTCGCGAGCAGCGGCAGTGAAAACAATATGGAACAGTTTGTGAGAAAAGGACTGCATCCCTCAGGCTCACCAGCGTAGCGTTCCGGAGTTCCCACACGAGGCTCCGGAGCGTATCCAGTCGGTCCAGAGGCTGGAGTGAACATCGGAGCTGCGGGCGGAGGGACGGTAGCAGCCATGCTAGCGGCTAGCTGTTGTACGGTGGCGGCCATCTGCTGCATCTGGGAGGTCAGGTAAGCCAGCGTTTGTCCCTGGGTTGAGGTTGCCTGGTGGGTCTCGGTAGCTAAGGTAGCTATCGTGACCTCCTGTCTTTGGATGGCATCCTCAACCCTCTCAAAGCGGTCTCTAGGAGACCCGGTGTTTGCTTGGTCCATTTCTGGCCAGATCGTTCTGTCACAAACGAGCTGAGGACCAAAATGCAACACACGGGAAACCAGGGATAGTCGGTAACCAGCTTTATTAAAGGCAATAAACTGGTAGGAGACGAAAAGGCAGATAATAGGCAAAGGGCTGGTCGGGGACAGGCAAGGGTTCCAGGAGAAGGCAAGACGGGAGTCGCAGGTACAGACCGGGTCAGGGAGCAGGCAAGGCAGAATAGTCCGGGTACAGGCAGGGTCAGGAAACAGGCGAGGCAGGCTGGTCAGGGACAGGCAGGGTCGAAACCGGGAGAGCAATCTGGAGGGTAAAGCGGGAAAGACTGGCATGCTGCAAAGTACGATATGGCACTGAGGTGAAGGTGAAGTGGGCCAATATACAATTACAGCTGATGAGTGTAACAGAGTGAGAGAGAGACAGGGTGTGGCTACCAGGTGACTAAGGAATGTTAATGCAGAAAATAGGTGAGTGAGAAAGCAGAACTGTGACAGTATCATCTGTTGTAGACCCAAATAAATAAAATCAAATAAGAACTAATTCTCAAAAAAGATAAACGCCATTCTTAAAATGTATAAACGAATATTAGTTTGATTAATATTGATTAGAGTGCACAATATAAATAAAATAATTGAGAGAAGAAAAAGAGATATGTTATCTATCAAAACCCAGTTAGATTAACATTCATTGGATTGCACACTTAGTTTGTTTGTGTGGATATGTAGCAAATAAACATTTTAAATAGCACTTAATGACTGACTGAATGGAAATGACAATAAATGAAAATGTAAAACGAAAAAAGCGATCACGAAAATGTTTGCAATAAATGAATGAAATGATTTTTGACCACTTTGTTGTTCAGATATATCACATATTTGTAACTAAGTGATACATGAATTGAAACAAAACACGGTATAAACTGAGGAGTGAGTCCCGTGAGTTTCATGTGTTTTCTTCACTCCGCTGGGAAACTGCTCTCATGTCAAGAAGCATCAGATCATTGCATGCGCTGCATCGTCCAATCAGTGAGCGATACACAGTAAGGGGGCGGGGCGAGTGTCTGAGGATTTCATCGAAGGATGGTCTGGTGGTTCCTCGATTATAGCTCCTCCATTATCGCTCCTCGCTCCTCGCTCCTCGCTCCTCGCTCCTCGCTCCTCGCTCCTCGGTCCTCCGGCAAAAATAAGGCCATTGGGACGCTACTCAATGAAAAAATAACCGAAGTGAGACACAGCCCTAGGCTGCGTTTCACTTCTCTTATTTTTCATTTCCTCGCTCCTCGGTCTCGGTCTCACCGGAAGTTGATTTGTCTGCGGCATCTTGAGTAGCGTCCCAGTGGCCTTATTTATTTAGCTATTTCAGGACATTGAGGCTATACATGCTGTTGTTTATACCTTTTTTAAACCTTTTCTTTTAAATATTAAGCTACTTCGCTATTTTTCCTACTCTTCCAGTTTAACATTTCACTTTCAAGTTTTCAACAAAGTCATTGCAATGCATTTGAGCTGTAACAATTTGATTCAAATCATTTCACTTTTAATTGCAACTAGAGAATGCAATTCCTGAAGAAATTACTAGTGGGAATGCTTTATGCTGAAAATCTGACACTAAACTGCTATGCTGAAATGTAATGTGTAAGAACAAAGTGAAGAATTTAGATTGAAATGATACATGAACACTGGGGGCTTGAATGTGTGATGAGAGAAGAAAAGAGAGTAAAAAGGCTTGGAAAAGCAGCAGAATATTTGAACTGCAAACTTTTGATCTAACTTGATGGTGAATGATCTGTCGCCATGCCAACGGCATTTGATGACATCCCATAATACGCTTAGATGCGTTGATGGCTGCATCGTTACCAAACCTGTGAAGTTTTAGGCCGTTTGGAGCATTTTCACTGAAGTTATGAGAAAACCGTGTTTCATGGCGGGCAACGGCATGTCCCGTAGATGTCTTCACGGCTGGACTGTTAGCACACATGTGAAGTTTGAGCACTTTTTGAACATTTTCATAGGAATTATAGCGACATCGTGTTTTATGGCGAGGGCTGCGTTTCCATGGAAACGGCATATGGTGAGATCTCAGATTTGGCGTAGAGCTGTTGAGGCAACAGCATTTGATGACACCCCATAATACGCTTAGATGCGTTGATGGCTGCATCGTTACCAAACCTGTGAAATTTTGGGCCGTTTTGAGCATTTTCACTGAAGTTATGAGAAAACCGTGTTTCATGGCGAGCATTGTGTTGCCATGGCAACGGCATTTGAAGAAACCCCATAATTGACCTAGAGCTGTTGAGGGCTGGACCGGTGATATACAAGCGAAGTTTGGGGGACGATCGGACCGTGTCCATTGGACTTACAGCGACATCGTGCTTCATGGCGAGTGGTCTGTCGCCATGGCAACGACATTTGATGACACCCCATAATACGCTTAGATGCGTTGATGGCTGCATCGTTACCAAACCTGTCAATGTGACATCATCGTGTTCCATGACACAGGTGTTTATATTTGAGCTAATGACGACAGCTGTGTGTCACCAATAATGTATAAAATAGGTGGAACATGTTGAAGTCAATATGAAGTCTCCATCAGACAGAAAAGAATAGGCTCAGACAGTCTGTTAAACTCCAGTGACCACGTCGTTAGCTCAAACACGAACACCTGTGTGTTATGACATCATCGTGTTCCATGACACAGGTGTTTATATTTGACCTAACGAGGTGTGCAGAGATCAAAGGTTTCCATTGTTCTGAATGAGAGATAAACCTCTTACATGTGAACGTTTTGTCGAAAAACTGTAACAGATATCTGTGAAATTTCAAAACGTGAAGCATGTCAAGGAAGTTGAGTAACTGAAGTGTAATTTTTGTGTACTTTCGGGTTAATAATGTGGCCTTTTTGGCAGTTTAAAGCTCCCATGTCATGCTTTTCCGGTTATTACCCGTCCCCTTGTGTGTTATGAAGGTTTTTATGCATGTAAACGGTGTGCAGAGTCAAAACCCTCAAAGTACACCCTGTAGCGAGTAAAACTCTAACACAGAAAATACCTCCCCAAAACGCCTCGTTGGAGATACGTCACTGCCCATTTGATTCTTCCGGGTACCGCCTGATGTCATGCGGTACCCGGAACGAAATGGACCAATCCCGAAGAGCTATGGCCATACCAGCAGCGGCGTGTTCCTCCTCCAGAGGTTCGAAGAACCGGCATTTCACAGACGAAAGCTTCCAAAACATTGCCCAGTTTGAGGCCGGATATGCACAGCTTGTTTGGACCGTTTGGAGCAGGGGAAGATCTGGGTATACAACCTGTTGACACAGTGCTAACTGTGCTAACTAAGTTGCTAGAGTTTCCATGTATCAACTCTAATATCAGCAGATGGCCTTGCATACATGTATCTCATAGCAGGAGAATGTCTGCATTCACACACAAAATACCTATTGACAGTATACTCCGGGTGATTTGCCGTGCGGTCAGTCGCGAAACGTAATTACATTATAGCTGGCGTAGCGTGTATGCAACCGATCTAACACACGGAGCTAGAGCTAGTTTTGGTCGGAAAAACATTTTTGTGATGCTACGTTGCTAGCGTTTAAATATATCAACTACAATGTCAGCAGATGGCCTTACATGTTTGTCATGGCAGGAGAATGTCTGCAGTCACACACACGGAATACTCATACAGTATACTCCGGGTGATTTACCGTACATTGTGACAGTACATATACTGCATGTAGCTAACGAGGCTAGCTGTATGCTAGCGCAAAACAATGTATTCATGCAAGTTACATTGTATGGTAGCAGAATACCCGTATACGATTGCAATTATAAACACGTTATTGCTAGCCTAATATGAACCACTAGCTTTTGTTCATAGTAGTTTTATTACACTGCATTATAGTTGCCTTTCCTCCAAGCTAACGTTCATATCGTGTTAGCTACCAAGGTAAACAAAGCTAGGTTAGCATATTAGCAGGCAAGCTGTTCATTACACAACTACTACTAACGAATCTAAAACAACTAAGTTTCTCTAATATTTTGTGATTTGCATTTGATTTCGTCCAGCCAGATCCTGGCGGACAATCCATGACGGGGACGGGACTTCTACTACTACTGAGGCCTCGTGCAAAAAGGCACCGCACCGGCTGTGCGCAGGCAAGATGCGAGGAGGAATGGATGATATACCGTATGTATATATGTATATTTATGTTCATTTTGTACATTTCTAAAAATAAAGTTTAATGGAAATACTTAGTAGACCTATCCTTTCTTCCCTGAATTCATATATAGCAAACCATGATTTGATTTCTCATCAAACAGTAGTAGTTTATAACGGGTAAAAATAACTTACTCTTTGTTATGAGCGGCTCGTAGGCCACAACGGAAAGACAAGGAGACATACACGAGTTTACAAAACCACGGCACATTTATTGTGGTAAATGCAGAGATAGGTGGTTGAGAGGATCGCAGAGTTAGTCTTCCTGCAGCCGCTTTGGAGAGAGACAGGGGCCGTCGTGTGACTCCGGGCAGCTGGGCTTAATAGCACCTCGGCTCCGGAGGTGTCCGTGATCGTGCTGATTAGCCTCTTCAGCTCCACCCCATCGTAAGACAAAGGCCCTGGGGCCGTCACACTCTTCTATAACAACAGTTAAAAATATATATGTATATAAAATATACGGCTGTACCGACGCCATGATAAGACTGATGTTCCGCTGAGAGCAGCCGGGAAAAGCACTGTTAGACATGGGCGCAGCCTCTCTGGTGGTTGACTAATCAGAACAGAGTGGCCGAGCTGACCAATCGGAGCACACTAGGCTCACAGGGAGGGGGGGGCAAGAGCTCCAACGAGTCGTTTAGTGGAGAGAGTGAATACTGCTGAATACACATGCTTGACAGAGATGCTGTATGCGAAACCAATGTGAGTTTGGAAAATTGCACAGTATAAATCTATTTTAGTATACCTCAACAATGTAATTATGATCAGTGGAAATGGCCATGACATGGGCCCTTTAAATAAAGGTGTGCGGCTGCTACCGTGAGGAAATATCAGCCTGAAATTACAATGGGCTTTAACACTAGAACCGCCAATCGGGTCAATTTGACCCAGAGCTGTTTTTTATTGTATGTAACTTTTTTTCAATAAAATATTAAAGTCTCCCAGTCCGTGACTTTTCCTGAAAGTGTGTTATGTAGCACCCTATGTTGTTAAAAATTGTCAATATGAAGTCAGATTGAAGAAATCGCCCAAAAAATTGCCATTTATACCTATTTCCGCCCAGCGGGTCATATTGACCCCACCCCTTTTCATATAAACATGACGTGTTGCTATAGCAACGCCTTTTGTCTACTGCGGTTCCTTATAGATTGAGAGATAGATTGAGAGAGAGAGAGATAGATGGATAGATATATTGATAGATAGTTATAGATAGAGAGAGAGAGAGATAGAGACTGTCTGTAGTGAAGGAGTGCGCTCCCGCTCACGGGAGACTGCTCGCGCTGCGCTCCGCAGCAAACAGCTGTGGGGCGAGTTGAAAGTACGTTATGCTGGCCGGGGTGTCTAAATAATGCTTCCGGGCCAGCGGGCCATTTATAATGTCGAGCCCTGTCATATGAAAAGCTGAGAGTCCACAGATTCTATTGGTATACGTTTCATCCCTGTGCGATCAAAACTCACTGTTCAATAAAAGAACATTTTACCTTGAAAATCAATGCATTCTAATAGCGGGTCAATTTGACCCAGGTGGCGGTTTTAGGTATACAAAATCCTCTGGCGGTTCTAGTGTTAATGGAGGCATGTTGAAAGTTTTTGTCACTTCATGCCCTCAAGAGGCATTTTGTTTAATTATTTTTGCTTAATTATTTGTAATTTTTCAAGCTACGAGATGTTTTCCTACGTTTGTCATGAAATATTATGTCTCAGGAATGTAGGGTTTGGGAATTATGGCAGTTGTAAAAAAAAATATGAAGGCAAATTTCAAACTGTCCTCCACTCTAACTCTGACATCACGCACTCTGCCTTAACGAGCTGCGCAATGTTAAAGTTAAAATGTTAAAAATGTGATAAATTATGGGCTATATCTCTGGAATTCTGAAAGTTATGAATGAAAAAAGTAATAGCCATCGATTCCCGACCGAGCTGAACGTTTTGATGTTTGAACGGAGTTTCTGCGATGTTCAATGCGGGAGGAGAAGAGGTGCAAAATTCCGGCGGAATAATAAAGAATTTCATGCGTAGAAGAACTAGGGTTGCAAAATTCCGGGAATTTTCAAAGATGGAAACTTTCCACGGGAATTTATGGGAATAAACTGGGAATTTTCTAAATTGAAGGTTGGCTCTTCATAGGGAACTTAAATATAGTTGGGGAAAGTATATTTTAGCATAATCTTGACTAAACAAACAGATGCCATTCAAGTACACTTGAATATCCATGCCATAGCACACTGCTTACTGCATGGCTATTGAGACCACACAAAGGTTCGCAACAGGCTCACAAATGTGAGAGTGGAAAAACTGGTTGGCATTCGGGCAAACCTAAGGCTCTTTGAGCCTGACACAGAGCCATCCTCAACAAGGCTGGACAGTGGCACTGAAGAGGAAGAGGAAGAGTTGGATGTTGATGAGGCCCAGGAAGAGCCCATTGACTGAAAGGGTTTAGCAAAACTGCAGAGGATTGCTTGAAGGAAGATTTGCATGTTTAATGGGACTTTTTGGAGGGAGACTTTTTGTTTAATTTTGCATCGAATATTTCCAAAATTCCCCAGCTTAACTTTCCATGGAAACTTTCCGGAAATTTACCGGAAACTTTCCGCCCCTTTGCAACCCTAAGAAGAACAGATAGTTGGAATGCTGTTAACAGCATTCCCACTAAATAACTCCTTATGAAAGGTCCAGAGTAAATCTTCTGTCCTGTATGACCTTTTTAAAACATAACGCTTGCCATTTGGAAAACTTTCCTCATCCAACATTGCTTTGCACGTTTTTTTAAATATGTTTACTCCGCCCACACTACACTTCTCCTATGTTCTTCTAATAAAAGCTTATAAATACAACATGCTACGTCTGAGGCCAGGCTTTACTTTTCAGAGATACCAAAAAAAAAAGTGTACATTGAGGAAGCTTTTTCTCTGGGTGATTTCCACTAACCAGTTGATAAACAGGGCTGAGAGAGCAGACAATTGGATGGTGTAGTTTATCTTGATCTTGATTCAGCCTGTAGCTCTGCTGTCCTTCCTCACAAACACACAATCTGGTTGCAGTTAAATAAACCTGTTCTGCTTCACAATCATAAAGTCTCTTGTTGTTAGAAATACTCTTTTCTGACTCACTCCATAAAGATCTTCAATTCTGTGACAAATGTATGTTATTTTTGACACAGATATACTGTTAAATGCTGAAATATTTGAATGTGTCTTCCTTGTGTTGTTGTTACTTAACATCAGTTGCTTATAGAGTGATGAGTGAGGCAACAAATGCCCCCAAAACAATGCATGATTGAGCACTGTGCAATGAGTAAGAAAGCAAAACACATACTGCGCGACCGATAAACCTGCAAAAAACACCCAAAAACAGGGAAAACGACCGGCAAAAGCACAGAAAAGGTTCGGAAATAGTGACGGCAGATAGTCCGCGCGAGCCCAGTCACGTGGGCTTTGCCCACGTGATTGCAACTCGCATAATTAATATCGTTACGATCAATTTAGTCGCTCGCGAAGCGAGCGATAACCATGCAAAACCCACTAAAAACAGGGGAAAATAGGGGTAAAAGCCCATTAAAAGTGGCCTAAATCATGACAGTAGGTAGCCCACGGCCTACTCCAGAGATGGAGTACTCGAGTCCTGGACTCGGACTCGAGTCGGACTCGAGTGCCGATTTTCGGGACTCGTGACTCGACTCGGACTCGCGCACTGATTGACGCGACTCGGACTTGGACTCGTGAATTCTCGCGCACGATGACTTGGACTCGGACTCGAACTCGTGAATTTTTCCCCCCACGATGACTCGGACTCGACTTGTACATTGACGCTCCGACTTGGACTCGGACTCGGACTCGAGCAAGTTTTCTATGGAGTCTGATGTCCTCTATCCTGGCGTGTGCACCGGCTGCGAGGCGAGTTCACGTACTGGGCCCCGCTATTCCAGTCTAAAGATGTCTAGAGACACACCCCGCATCGTGCTGTATGCTTTCACACATTCTGCTTCCACATTGGAAAAGAGCAGCGCAAAATGCTCTATGTGGAAACAATATTGAAGAGAAGGCTCCGTAACACATTACTCTAAACATCGAGTTCAGACATATAGGCTGTCTTGAACACTATCATCAGAGTAACGTGATCTAATCAATAAATAAATATTCAGCCGATAACACGAAAGCACATGGCTACTTAACATGCAGAATTACGTCATTTTGCATGCTAAGTAGCCATGTGCTTTCTGGGGCTAAATCTTTATCAGTAAACCGATTTAACCGGTAAAAGTTCCTTCAAAATAAGAGTCCCGATCTTATTACTACCAAAATAAAAGTGCAAAACGAAAACTTTACCATAGGAAAATATTGGCTTACAAATATAATCACTTCTCTAAAAGGTAACTCATTTTAAACATAGTTTATTTATATATAATAATAATAATAATATTAATATTAGTAATAAGCTTTATATTTGTATAGCACCTATTACAAGAATTGTAGCCAAACTGGCTTCACAGCAGTTCAATAGACAGATTAGTATAACATGACAGGATAAAAGCAATGTAGAGGAGCAGCTACATTTCAACACATATATTCACGAAGATTAATACATGAAGACTTGTGACTCGGACTTGACTTGGACTCTTCTTAGGTGACTCGGACTTGGACTCGGACTCGAACACAGGTAATGATGACTCGGACTCGGACTCGACTCGGACACTCCTTGGGTGACTCGGACTTGGACTCGGACTCGAACACAGGTAATGATGACTCGGACTCGGACTCGACTCGGACACTCCTTGGGTGACTCGGACTTGGACTCGGACTCGACTACGACTCTCCCTTGGTGACTCGGACTTGGACTCGGACTCGAAGAGTGGTGACTCGAGAGTGACTTGGACTCGTGAATTGGTGACTTGACTACAACACTGGTATAAACTAGCACATTATTGATATTGGTCCGATTATTTATTAGGGTCTGAGACCTAGGTCGGCGAAGACCCTATTGAAATCGGTCGCGCAGCGACCGATAAACCTTTGACCCCCGCAACACATGTGAAAACTCACCAAATGTTGCATGCGCATCAGAAGTGGTGCAACTTGCGATATGTAATTGGTTCCGGAACTTTGCGTAAAAAATTGCGTAGGCCACGCCCACTTCCGTTTTTAACGTAAACTCCCCCCACTTTAACTTTCACGTAAACGAACGAAACTCGCTACGCATATCTAGGGTGCGGAGACGAACAAAAAAGCCTCTTGGAGGGGTAAAAAATAACGTACAGGAAGTCGGCCATTTTGAATTTGGCGTCGGAAAAACGCGATTTATCGCGTTTCTCGTCCTCCGCGCAAAATCTATCTTCTCCCAGGGACTTTATCCGTACGACTCGAAATTCGTCGGGGAGCATCTCCAGACATGGGCAATTCAAAGTTATCACGGAAGTTTTTTTCTTTCGCACGGCGCAGCCGTGATTTGGCGCCAAAGTTCGCATTCGCTCCATGCTAGGCCCATCAAACGCCATGGAACACGATGATGTCATAACTCAAACTGACATGCTCACAACGCCACCAAACTTCACATGATGGTTAACACTGCGGCCCTGAACAGCTCTACGTCAAATGTTATGTTACTTAATATGGCGTTACCATGGCAACGAATCCCTCGCCATAAAACACGGTGTCGCTGTAACTCCAATGGACACGGTCCCATCGTCCACCAATCTTCACTTTTATATCACCGGTCCATGCCTCAACAGCTCTACGTGAAATCTGAGATCTCACCGTATGCCGTTTCCATGGCAACGCATCCCTCGCCGTAAAACACAATGTTGTCTTAAGTCAATGGAAAATGGTCCAAACTGCACCAGACTTCAGATGACAGTTAATGGTCCGGCCCTCAACAGCTCTACGCCGATTATGGGATGTCATCATATGCCGTTGCCATGGCGACAGATCCCTCGCCATAAAACACAATGTTGTCTTAAGTCAATGGAAAATGATCCAAACTGCACCAGACTTCAGATGATGGCTAATGATCCAGCCCTCAACAGCTCTACGCCGATTATGGGATGTCATCATATGCCGTTGCCATGGCGACAGATCCCTCGCCGTAAAACACAATGTTGTCTTAAGTCAATGGAAAATGGTCCAAACTGCACCAGACTTCAGATGACAGTTAATGGTCCACCCCTTAACACCTCAATATGACAAAAGTGAGTTTTCCTCAAAAGCTGTTGCCATGGCAACGTATCCCTCGCCATTAAAATACAATGTTGTCTTAAGTCAATGGAAAATAATCCAAACTGTACCAGACTTCAGATGATGGCTAATGGTCTGGCCCTCAACAGCTCTACGCCAATTATGGGATGTCATCATATGCCGTATCCATGGCAACGCATCCCTCGCCAAAAAACACAATGTTGTCTTAAGTCAATGGAAAAGGTTCCAAACTGCACCAGACTTCAGATGACAGTTAATGGTCCGGCCCTCAACAACTCTACGCCAATTCTGGGATGTCATCATATGCCGTTTCCATGGCAACGCATCCTTCGCCATAAAACACAATGTTGTCTTAAGTCAATGGAAAAGGTTCCAAACTGCACCAGACTTCAGATGACAGTTAATGGTCCGGCCCTCAACAACTCTACGCCAATTCTGGGATGTCATCATATGCCGTTTCCATGGCAACGCATCCTTCGCCATAAAACACAATGTTGTCTTAAATCAATGGAAAAGGTTCCAAACTGCACCAGACTTCAGATGACAGTTAATGGTCCGGCCCTCAACAACTCTACGCCAATTCTGGGATGTCATCATATGCCGTTTCCATGGCAACGCATCCCTCGCCATTAAACACGGTGTCGCTGTAAATCCAATGGGCACAGTCCCATCGTCCCCCAATCTTCACTTTTATATCACTGGTCCATGCCTCAACAGCTCTGCGTGAAATCTGAGATCTCACCATATGCCGTTTCCATGGCAACGCATCCCTCGCCAAAAAAAAAGATGTTTCCGATACTCCTATGAAAATCATCCAAATGGCACCAGACTTCAGATGATGGCTGATGGTCCGGCCCTCAACAGCTCTACGCCAATTATGGGATGTCATCATATGCCGTTTCCATGGCAACGCATCCCTCGCCAAAAAACACAATGTTGTCTTAAGCAGGGGCGTCGCCTGGACCTGAAAACATTCGGGGCTTAGCCCACAGTGGCGGCGGCACTACAGTGGAATATTCTACTGCAACACTCCCCACACGCACACACACACAGTACACCCGCGACTGTTACAATGAAGGCTCGATAATCAGCTCACGGCATATAGGCAGGGGTAAAGTGGTATTTTTTATGAGTGGGGGGCTCACCTCCTCTTTATTTACTTTTTGTTCAATGGCAACTTTCTTTGGACATGCAGCTATCTGCAGTATTGTGATGGCTCATTTTTCTCCTTGACCTTTTTGAATATTTGAACACAAGCTTTCCCTACCTTTCCTTAGCAAAGAGTTTTCAATTGTTTAGGATTAAGACTAAAGATTTAAGAAATACTTTATAAATCCACAAGGGGAAATTACATTTGTCCCAACCCTGACCCTTTTCACTCTGTTGTTATTGACATGACATCACACACATACTTTAACCACACTCTATTCATGTTTTGGTAGCCAAGTGCATATACTGGTATGATAATTATATTCTGATTCTGATTCTGATAACTGTTTGTTTTAAAAAAAAATCACATGACTGAATGTTAACCAGGGTTTTCAGTCATTAACACTTTGGTTTAAAGCATCATACTCATTCTAAACAACTTTTTAAACTATTTATTGGAAGCTGTGGGGAATTAAAGCAGAAGACATGAGCGGAGAAGTATTTTGCGTTGGCTCTTTCCTGAACTTCAGTTTTTGGTGCTCCCATATCAACTGCTGAACTGGATGGTTAACTTTCTGCTGAGAAACATTTAACCTTTGTTATAACAAAATAAACAATCCATGGAATCACACGGCTAAAAATCGATAGTTCTCTTGCAGCTGCTGTGTTGCAATAATCAGATACATTTACACAAGATACAGAATTGTTGGGACACTAACACCCATACCATACATGTCAATCTGAATTAAAAGCTTGAAATAACACAAGATAAAGATTACACAAGATGATAAGTGAAAAACAAGTTAAGGTTTAGCAGCCGAAAGAAGTGAAACTTACTTACAGAACTTTGTGTTCCAAACCAGAAGTCATCATGCCAATGGCAATGATCTTGTTTTTGACTGATTCAACATGATGTTTTGTGTCAGAGAACAACAAACATGACATGGTTCTGTTACACGTCGTGGTGGAGTCACGCATTTTGGTGAGACCAGGTTGGTCTTGCCACATGGCCTTCCCTTGCATAATCTCAAATATTTTGTATTTGTATGAATACAACGAATCCCTCGCCATAAAACACGGTGTCGCTGTAACTCCAATGGACACGGTCCCATCGTCCACCAATCTTCACTTTTATATCACCGGTCCATGCCTCAACAGCTCTACGTGAAATCTGAGATCTCACCGTATGCCGTTTCCATGGCAACGCATCCCTCGCCGTAAAACACAATGTTGTCTTAAGTCAATGGAAAATGGTCCAAACTGCACCAGACTTCAGATGACAGTTAATGGTCCGGCCCTCAACAGCTCTACGCCGATTATGGGATGTCATCATATGCCGTTGCCATGGCGACAGATCCCTCGCCATAAAACACAATGTTGTCTTAAGTCAATGGAAAATGATCCAAACTGCACCAGACTTCAGATGATGGCTAATGATCCAGCCCTCAACAGCTCTACGCCGATTATGGGATGTCATCATATGCCGTTGCCATGGCGACAGATCCCTCGCCGTAAAACACAATGTTGTCTTAAGTCAATGGAAAATGGTCCAAACTGCACCAGACTTCAGATGACAGTTAATGGTCCACCCCTTAACACCTCAATATGACAAAAGTGAGTTTTCCTCAAAAGCTGTTGCCATGGCAACGTATCCCTCGCCATTAAAATACAATGTTGTCTTAAGTCAATGGAAAATAATCCAAACTGTACCAGACTTCAGATGATGGCTAATGGTCTGGCCCTCAACAGCTCTACGCCAATTATGGGATGTCATCATATGCCGTATCCATGGCAACGCATCCCTCGCCAAAAAACACAATGTTGTCTTAAGTCAATGGAAAAGGTTCCAAACTGCACCAGACTTCAGATGACAGTTAATGGTCCGGCCCTCAAACAACTCTACGCCAATTCTGGGATGTCATCATATGCCGTTTCCATGGCAACGCATCCTTCGCCATAAAACACAATGTTGTCTTAAGTCAATGGAAAAGGTTCCAAACTGCACCAGACTTCAGATGACAGTTAATGGTCCGGCCCTCAACAACTCTACGCCAATTCTGGGATGTCATCATATGCCGTTTCCATGGCAACGCATCCTTCGCCATAAAACACAATGTTGTCTTAAATCAATGGAAAAGGTTCCAAACTGCACCAGACTTCAGATGACAGTTAATGGTCCGGCCCTCAACAACTCTACGCCAATTCTGGGATGTCATCATATGCCGTTTCCATGGCAACGCATCCCTCGCCATTAAACACGGTGTCGCTGTAAATCCAATGGGCACAGTCCCATCGTCCCCCAATCTTCACTTTTATATCACTGGTCCATGCCTCAACAGCTCTGCGTGAAATCTGAGATCTCAACATATGCCGTTTCCATGGCAACGCATCCCTCGCCAAAAAAAAAGATGTTTCCGATACTCCTATGAAAATCATCCAAATGGCACCAGACTTCAGATGATGGCTGATGGTCCGGCCCTCAACAGCTCTACGCCAATTATGGGATGTCATCATATGCCGTTTCCATGGCAACGCATCCCTCGCCAAAAAACACAATGTTGTCTTAAGCAGGGGCGTCGCCTGGACCTGAAAACATTCGGGGCTTAGCCCACAGTGGCGGCGGCACTACAGTGGAATATTCTACTGCAACACTCCCCACACGCACACACACACAGTACACCCGCGACTGTTACAATGAAGGCTCGATAATCAGCTCACGGCATATAGGCAGGGGTAAAGTGGTATTTTTTATGAGTGGGGGGCTCACCTCCTCTTTATTTACTTTTTGTTCAATGGCAACTTTCTTTGGACATGCAGCTATCTGCAGTATTGTGATGGCTCATTTTTCTCCTTGACCTTTTTGAATATTTGAACACAAGCTTTCCCTACCTTTCCTTAGCAAAGAGTTTTCAATTGTTTAGGATTAAGACTAAAGATTTAAGAAATACTTTATAAATCCACAAGGGGAAATTACATTTGTCCCAACCCTGACCCTTTTCACTCTGTTGTTATTGACATGACATCACACACATACTTTAACCACACTCTATTCATGTTTTGGTAGCCAAGTGCATATACTGGTATGATAATTATATTCTGATTCTGATTCTGATAACTGTTTGTTTTAAAAAAAAAATCACATGACTGAATGTTAACTAGGGTTTTCAGTCATTAACACTTTGGTTTAAAGCATCATACTCATTCTAAACAACTTTTTAAACTATTTATTGGAAGCTGTGGGGAATTAAAGCAGAAGACATGAGCGGAGAAGTATTTTGCGTTGGCTCTTTCCTGAACTTCAGTTTTTGGTGCTCCCATATCAACTGCTGAACTGGATGGTTAACTTTCTGCTGAGAAACATTTAACCTTTGTTATGACAAAATAAACAATCCATGGAATCACACGGCTAAAAATCGATAGTTCTCTTGCAGCTGCTGTGTTGCAATAATCAGATACATTTACACAAGATACAGAATTGTTGGGACACTAACACCCATACCATACATGTCAATCTGAATTAAAAGCTTGAAATAACACAAGATAAAGATTACACAAGATGATAAGTGAAAAACAAGTTAAGGTTTAGCAGCCGAAAGAAGTGAAACTTACTTACAGAACTTTGTGTTCCAAACCAGAAGTCATCATGCCAATGGCAATGATCTTGTTTTTGACTGATTCAACATGATGTTTTGTGTCAGAGAACAACAAACATGACATGGTTCTGTTACACGTCGTGGTGGAGTCACGCATTCTGGTGAGACCAGGTTGGTCTTGCCACATGGCCTTCCCTTGCATAATCTCAAATATTTTGTATTTGTATGAATACAACGAATCCCTCGCCATAAAACACGGTGTCGCTGTAACTCCAATGGACACGGTCCCATCGTCCACCAATCTTCACTTTTATATCACCGGTCCATGCCTCAACAGCTCTACGTGAAATCTGAGATCTCACCGTATGCCGTTTCCATGGCAACGCATCCCTCGCCGTAAAACACAATGTTGTCTTAAGTCAATGGAAAATGGTCCAAACTGCACCAGACTTCAGATGACAGTTAATGGTCCGGCCCTCAACAGCTCTACGCCGATTATGGGATGTCATCATATGCCGTTGCCATGGCGACAGATCCCTCGCCATAAAACACAATGTTGTCTTAAGTCAATGGAAAATGATCCAAACTGCACCAGACTTCAGATGATGGCTAATGATCCAGCCCTCAACAGCTCTACGCCGATTATGGGATGTCATCATATGCCGTTGCCATGGCGACAGATCCCTCGCCGTAAAACACAATGTTGTCTTAAGTCAATGGAAAATGGTCCAAACTGCACCAGACTTCAGATGACAGTTAATGGTCCACCCCTTAACACCTCAATATGACAAAAGTGAGTTTTCCTCAAAAGCTGTTGCCATGGCAACGTATCCCTCGCCATTAAAATACAATGTTGTCTTAAGTCAATGGAAAATAATCCAAACTGTACCAGACTTCAGATGATGGCTAATGGTCTGGCCCTCAACAGCTCTACGCCAATTATGGGATGTCATCATATGCCGTATCCATGGCAACGCATCCCTCGCCAAAAAACACAATGTTGTCTTAAGTCAATGGAAAAGGTTCCAAACTGCACCAGACTTCAGATGACAGTTAATGGTCCGGCCCTCAACAACTCTACGCCAATTCTGGGATGTCATCATATGCCGTTTCCATGGCAACGCATCCTTCGCCATAAAACACAATGTTGTCTTAAGTCAATGGAAAAGGTTCCAAACTGCACCAGACTTCAGATGACAGTTAATGGTCCGGCCCTCAACAACTCTACGCCAATTCTGGGATGTCATCATATGCCGTTTCCATGGCAACGCATCCTTCGCCATAAAACACAATGTTGTCTTAAATCAATGGAAAAGGTTCCAAACTGCACCAGACTTCAGATGACAGTTAATGGTCCGGCCCTCAACAACTCTACGCCAATTCTGGGATGTCATCATATGCCGTTTCCATGGCAACGCATCCCTCGCCATTAAACACGGTGTCGCTGTAAATCCAATGGGCACAGTCCCATCGTCCCCCAATCTTCACTTTTATATCACTGGTCCATGCCTCAACAGCTCTGCGTGAAATCTGAGATCTCACCATATGCCGTTTCCATGGCAACGCATCCCTCGCCAAAAAAAAAGATGTTTCCGTTACTCCTATGAAAATCATCCAAATGGCACCAGACTTCAGATGATGGCTGATGGTCCGGCCCTCAACAGCTCTACGCCAATTATGGGATGTCATCATATGCCGTTTCCATGGCAACGCATCCCTCGCCAAAAAACACAATGTTGTCTTAAGCAGGGGCGTCGCCTGGACCTGAAAACATTCAGGGCTTAGCCCACAGTGGCGGCGGCACTACAGTGGAATATTCTACTGCAACACTCCCCACACGCACACACACACAGTACACCCGCGACTGTTACAATGAAGGCTCGATAATCAGCTCACGGCATATAGGCAGGGGTAAAGTGGTATTTTTTATGAGTGGGGGGCTCACCTCCTCTTTATTTACTTTTTGTTCAATGGCAACTTTCTTTGGACATGCAGCTATCTGCAGTATTGTGATGGCTCATTTTTCTCCTTGACCTTTTTGAATATTTGAACACAAGCTTTCCCTACCTTTCCTTAGCAAAGAGTTTTCAATTGTTTAGGATTAAGACTAAAGATTTAAGAAATACTTTATAAATCCACAAGGGGAAATTACATTTGTCCCAACCCTGACCCTTTTCACTCTGTTGTTATTGACATGACATCACACACATACTTTAACCACACTCTATTCATGTTTTGGTAGCCAAGTGCATATACTGGTATGATAATTATATTCTGATTCTGATTCTGATAACTGTTTGTTTTAAAAAAAAAATCACATGACTGAATGTTAACCAGGGTTTTCAGTCATTAACACTTTGGTTTAAAGCATCATACTCATTCTAAACAACTTTTTAAACTATTTATTGGAAGCTGTGGGGAATTAAAGCAGAAGACATGAGCGGAGAAGTATTTTGCGTTGGCTCTTTCCTGAACTTCAGTTTATGGTGCTCCCATATCAACTGCTGAACTGGATGGTTAACTTTCTGCTGAGAAACATTTAACCTTTGTTATAACAAAATAAACAATCCATGGAATCACACGGCTAAAAATCGATAGTTCTCTTGCAGCTGCTGTGTTGCAATAATCAGATACATTTACACAAGATACAGAATTGTTGGGACACTAACACCCATACCATACATGTCAATCTGAATTAAAAGCTTGAAATAACACAAGATAAAGATTACACAAGATGATAAGTGAAAAACAAGTTAAGGTTTAGCAGCCGAAAGAAGTGAAACTTACTTACAGAACTTTGTGTTCCAAACCAGAAGTCATCATGCCAATGGCAATGATCTTGTTTTTGACTGATTCAACATGATGTTTTGTGTCAGAGAACAACAAACATGACATGGTTCTGTTACACGTTGGTAGCTTAAATACAAATACAAAATATTTGAGATTATGCAAGGGAAGGCCATGTGGCAAGACCAACCTGGTCTCACCAGAATGCGTGACTCCACCACGACTCCTTAACACCGCAGTGCGTGGTGGAGTCACGAACTTTGCTACATTTACGTGTCTGCACCACGCAAACAACCCCAATGTAAAGTGAATGAGGCTCCTTTGTCCTTAACCCTAGCCCTGAACAGCTCTACGCCAATTATGGGATGTCATCATATGCCGTAGCCATGGCGACAGATCCCTCGCCATGAAACACTGTGTTGTCCTAACTCACTGGAAAAACGTCCAAACGGCACCAGACATCAGATGATGGCTAATCGTCCGGCCCTCAACAGCTCTACGCCAATTATGGGATGTCATCTTATGCCGTTTCCATGGCAACGCATCCCTCGCCAAAAAACACAATGTTGTCTTAAGCAGGGGCGTCGCCTGGACCTGAAAACATTCGGGGCTTAGCCCACAGTGGCGGCGGCACTACAGTGGAATATTCTACTGCAACACTCCCCACACGCACACACACACAGTACACCCGCGACTGTTACAATGAAGGCTCGATAATCAGCTCACGGCATATAGGCAGGGGTAAAGTGGTATTTTTTATGAGTGGGGGGCTCACCTCCTCTAGGGGGGTCCGGGGGGATGCTCCCCCGGGAAGATTTTTTTTTAAATATTGAAGTTAAATGCATCAATCTGGTGCACTTTGAGAGCAAAATGAAGAGATCTATGGATACCTCTCTCAACACCCATATGAAGCAGAACTGTAAACAGATGTACTTTTTCTTTATGGATATTTTACTAATCACTCCCCTTTTAAACTCTATTCTTGTTTTACTGCCATATAGTATTTCATAACTGTTTTTCCTTTATTCTCTTATTTTTTTTATAACTATAATGATCATATGAAGGTGTGCCACGGAAATAATCTTTTGAATCATTTGTGACCAAACCGTTTGAGACCCACTGAGATAACTTAGACTAAAGTTATGTATCTAAACACTCAGAGAGTCCTTTATCTCACCTGAGTCTCTCAATCTGAGAGGAGAGGACTCTCCTCCAGCTTCTTGTGGAAACAGCTCCTTATGTCCATTAGTGCAGCTAGCAAATCAGATGCTAACAACACGGTCCATGCTGGCACCGGTCCCTCCCTCCCCCTCTCTCTCTCTCTCTCTCTCTCTCTCTCACACTAATGGCGCGTTTCCACTACAGCGCGGAGCACGGTTTAAGAGGGCTGTGACGTCAGCGGCCCGTCTTTGGTTGCGTTTCCACTTGGCCTAGTACCGGCCGGTGGGTCCTAATTCACAGTTTTTCTGGCCTCATAAAATCGCGGGTCTAGGGCCAGAGACAACGAGGCTGAGTCGGGCTGAGTATGCTAAACTAGAGAGAGCATCACTGGCAAGGGGGCTACAACTACAACAAGATGGACATATTTGACCGTGATTTAATTGTAATACACGTTTCAAAATGATGCCGAAGTAACAACATACTGATACCGGTTAGTAAAAACCATGAATTAATGCTTTGTCAAGTCTGCAGACAGACGGCAGGCGAAAAACCTTTTAAAATGCGTGTGTTCTAAATGGAGATTGGCTAAGCTAACGCAGTATATGCTCCGACCGTCCACACTCACAACAACGGCCTATACAGACATAAATAAAGCAGCGACTGTATTCACCATGACACAGGCAGTCTGTGGTTTGTACTTGTTTCACTTTTGTCTAGTTTCTGAACATATATGAGGAGCTGTGAGCTCTGAGTGCTAACAGCTAACGGCTGTGTTGTTTTTCTGGGGTTCGCTGAAGATCACGTCACGGCTCCGCCTACACTGCGTTACTATAGATACTACCCCAGTTCCTAAACTGTAATGGAAATGCGCCATAAAGTGAGCCAGTCCTAACGAGGCCCAGCCATACCGAGCGGGGCCGAGCGAGGCCGTGTAGTGGAAACGCGCCATAAATGCGCTATTGCCACACACACACAGAGCCGAGCTTGAATGACACAAGCACACGTTTATTTCCATGCAACTCTCTGATTGGTCTGGTGTCATGCCTCTGTTGCATTCACTGAACACGGGAAATTACAGTGCTGCCGTCCTCTCTTGTGTCATGATGAGGTTCACGTAAAGCACGGTTAATGTATTATATTATTGAGGGAGAATTGTCCGGGGTTAGAGAAAAAACATTCGGGGCTAAAGCCCCGGATGCCCAGGCCAGGCGACGCCACTGGTCTTAAGTCAATGGAAAATGATCCAAACTGCACCAGACTTCAGATGATGGCTACTAGTCCGGCCCTCAACACCTCAATATGACAATAGTGAGTTTTCCTCAAAAGTTGTTGCCATGGCAACGCATCCCTCGCCGTTAAGCACGATATTGCTATAACTCCTGTGCAAATGGTAAAAAAGTGTTCAAATTTCCCATGTGTGCTAACCGTCAAGCCCTCGACACATATATGTGTCAGTTTTGAGATTTCGTCAAATGTCGTTGCTATGGTAACAAAATGGTCGCCGTGAAACACGGTTTTCTCATAACTCCAGTTAACATGCTCCAAACGGCCCAAAACTTCACAGGTTTGATAACGATGCAGCCCTCAACACATCTAGGCGTATTATGGGGTGTCATCAAATTCCGTTGCCATGGCGACAGATCACTCGCCATCAAACACAATGTTTATGATACTGCTGTAACTCCTAAATACATTGTCCGATCGGCCTGAAACTTCCCACGTTTGCCAACAGCCGAGTCCTCGAGACACCTACACACACACCTCGACGTGTGGACAACAGCCTGCGGAGCGTCGAAGACCCGCTCAACGCTGCTTGCAGCTTTAATTAAATGTTTTTATCCTCTACATCAATTATTTGTATAGTTTCTAATTGCATTACAAATATTATAAGCTGCTTGAAAGGCATAGATACAAACCATAGCATTGATAATTATTGCTATCTCTGAATAAATGTCAAGTGTTTGCCCGTTGTTCTTCTATATGTCATACCAATTTTGTAAAAAGGTCAAGATAAAAAAGCACATAAAAAAAGCATAATTTCTAAAGATATACCAGATCACTCTGTTTCCATGCAGAAAATAGGCTTAAAGAAGGTGGAAAGGTGGTTTCTACTGTCTGTTTGCTTTATCTTCATTTCTTCATACTCACTCTGTCATCCTCCAATAAAGGACAGAACTGCGGTTGTCTGGCCCCGGGGCCACAGCAGTGCCCTTTAGCATTTTCAGACCTTATGTTCAGGTTGGGGGGAAGAGTCACACTGGGGCCCATTTGCCTTTTCTGCACCCATGCAAGGTTTGCAGCTGTGGCAGATCCACAGATAATGATTTTACCTCTGCTCGCCTGTGGGCACCGTACATCACTTCACAATCATGTTAACCACCAAAGTCCCCAGCCAAGAGTGCAACAAATGCACTTGATGTTGTTGTTGCTGAGGTAAAAAAAACCTGACAGAGTGGCCCAAACAGCAAAACAAGGTGTTGTTCTCTCTCTCTATGTCCGTTTGTGTGTGCGTGTTTCACAATCTAATCTAATTTGTGAAGAGCTGTGGAGATTGGATTGAACTGATAAAGTGACTTAATTTTCGAAAGTTGACTTTTCTCTTTATGTAAAGCCCAGAGGTCAAAGCTTTAATTATTGTCTAAAAATGACTAATATGGCAAATGGGTGGCTGTTACCATACAAATTCACCTGTCTGGTGTAAATGTTAATCAAATAAGTATGAATTAAGAAAATATAGATATATTGTTTTATTCAGACACTAAACATGCATCAATAACTTGTGAATGTTAACTGTATAAAAGCATAAAATAAATAAACCATAACTGATAACTTCACATGTATTTAAAGTTGTTAATTGCAAATGTAAATTCATCAATCTTTGGAATTGTTTGAAGACCACTAAAAAACGACCAATTATGAGAAAAATGCTCGAGTGTAGGCTTTACAAAAGATGTAAGCTACTATACGGTCTGGGTTGGGATGAGTCTGATAGATACTGCGCTTTGATTTATTACAACAGCATTAGCATGTTTGACGTCAGAAACCGCAAACAAATGACCCTATAAAAACAGGGAACCTGTCTGAAAAAAAGGGGAAAGCTTTGAGCGCAAGACAACGCCGGGTAGATCTAGAGAGCGAAACAACTGCACTGCCAGTTTACTAGTACTTCGACACGCCAAAGACCACAGAAGACTTTTGCGTCTGAAGATGACCCTATCAAGCAGCTCCACGTCCTCTACAAAGACCATCCGCAGAGCAGCATCCGAGCTGGAGAGGTCTGACTCCATCACGGTAAGAAATATAGAATTCAGTTTAAGT
Source organism: Trematomus bernacchii (assembly GCF_902827165.1). Classification (NCBI taxonomy): domain Eukaryota; kingdom Metazoa; phylum Chordata; class Actinopteri; order Perciformes; family Nototheniidae; genus Trematomus; species Trematomus bernacchii. The sequence continues at coordinate 9,578,960 of NW_022987714.1, read as the reverse complement.
TATCTGTTATTTTAGTTTTCAACAATTTGGCACAGTGTTACCAGTGATGTGTCTGAATAATATCCAGAATTCCACCTAAAACAGTGATTGCGCGCAGAGTGCTTGGCAAGGTGACAATTACGCACGATGCCCGCTGTATTTCTGTAGAAAAAAGCATTTAGCAATACACACCGGACATCAGCTAAAATATTCCCTTATGTCAGCTACTCAGTTTAGCCGTGTCCTAGGTTTGACTTGATTGAAAATCAAAACATCTACAGTACGCAAGACTCTTGTTTCTCTTTTGGGACAGTCTCAAAGGTTCCTCGGTAGACGGCAAAGCTTGATCGAGGACGCGCGCAAGGAGAGGGAAGCCGCCGCTGCAGCCGCAGAAGCTGCAGAGGCCAGCGAGCAGATAGTGTTTGAGGAGGACAATGGGAAAGCGCTGCTCAACCTCTTCTTCACTTTAAGAATCTCCAAGACTCCTGCACTGTCGAGGACACTCAAAGTTTTCGAGGTATAACTCTTGTGAGGTTGCAAATATGTTTTTTGTGTATTTGTAAGCAGAATTCTGACGAAAGGGTGTGGTGTACCACTTAGGTCACGCTTTTTAACGAGTTTATACGATGCAATTGATTAAGGACTATTAAAGCATTTACTAATGCTTTAAAGGTACACTTTTAAAAAGGCATAATTTATTAGACAATTTCTTTGTGTTTTATTTTCAAAAATCCAACTGGTTGGTGTTGTATCCCTTGAACTGTAATTAATGCAGTTTAAATCTAGCCAATATTCATATATTTTTATGTGCATGGGTTTCTCACCCTCTAAATAACTGTTAAGTTATTAATGTTAAGTTTAGTGAGAGGTGAGTAGTCGGAGGGATAACATGTCTTTTTCCACACAGTGAGATCTTGATAATCTATTAGAGGTTATGACTTCTAAATTATCAAAACATAGATGGCAATGTGGTCTATATTGCTTGGAGAGAATACAAACCAATAAGTAATATAGCCTCTTGGTGAGGACAGTACCTGAATTAAAAAAATCCAACTCCTCTTACCTTTTATTTTACACTGTTGAATGTATTAAAACTACTTTTTGCATATTTTGTTTAGCTTGATTTTATAAAAATATTCTGCATTATTTTTTCCTCGTCATTCATCCACCAAGTCTTCTCTGTTCTCACTAGTATTTTTAAGAGACTGTTCCACAATATATTGGCATGCTTTCTCAAATACTGTGCTGCATAAATGCATCGTACCTTTGTCATACTGTGAATTTAATCTAGTATTGATGCAGTAGTTACATTTAGGTGTCTTGACTTTATTTCAGACATTTGAAGCTAAGATTCAACATTTGGAGACGCGCCCGTGCCGGAAGCTGAAGGACAGCGGGGAAGGCCTGGAGTACTTTGTCCGCTGTGAGGTGCACCTCTCAGACGTCAGTACTCTCATCAGCTCCATCAAGAGGAATGCAGAGGACGTTAAAACCACCAAAGAAGTCAAATGTAACATAATTTACTTATTTTATTATAAACCATTTGAAACGTATTTGATCAAACTACATTTGTATTTAACTTTCTCTTCTAGTTCATTGGTTCCCAAAGAAAATAGCAGATTTGGATAAATGTCATCATCTGATCACAAAATTCGATCCAGACTTGGATCAAGACCATCCTGTAAGTAAAGACTTTTCCATTATCGTGCATTCTGAGAATTCTCAATATTCTGCTGATTATGTTGTTGGAGCAATATGTCATAAAACAGAAAATGTGATCAGTGTTTGATAGGCCTATATTTGATTTGACAGGGCTACACAGACCCTGCTTACAGGCAGAGGAGGAAGATGATCGGAGACATCGCCTTCAGATACAGACAGTGAGATACAGTATTTTGCCTGAATGCTGCACAGACATTATTTTTAAAAACTTGATTATCCCTGATGCATGTGTATTTGTGTTTGTCCTCAGTGGGCAGACAATTCCCAGAGTGGAATACACAGAGATGGAGATTGCCACATGGTAAGGGCATGCTCATTTTAAATACAGTTGATATGAAGACTTACACCAAAAAGCATGATACCAAAATATACGCTGAAAACAACTCCTTGCCTGTTTTTCTTATGATCAGTTTGACTTTCTTGCCGTTTGATTATGAGAGCTTTGATGTGTCATTTCACAACCCACTGAGTCCCTTTTTATATTGTCTTTAAAGACAGATAACATTTGTTTTGTATTTTTTATGAATTTGTTTCAGATCAAAGGCTTCAATAATTTCAAAGCATTCTAGGTGTGCCAGTTTCAGCACATCATTTTATCAGGGAGATGGAAACGTGATTTTATAGTTTACAATTAAGTGAAGTTATACTTGTATGATTTATTTAATGTGCACAGTTTTGCCAAAAGAAGATGTCTGAGTCTATGACGTGCCAGTTAGTTTTTATTTGAAAAGAATGGTTTTGCATTGTACTTAAAAAGCTATTAAGATAAATGATCAAGCAATACTTTAAAATAGAAATATAAGATAGAAAATATTGAGAAATTGCAATGCAGAGAATGGTATAACTAAACAGTCCCAAAAGTTGTTTTAATTATATTTCCAGCTCATTTTATCCTTATTGATGGTTACACCTCAATGCTTGAAAGTCTTTTGTTAAAGAAGAAAACCTGAATGTCATTTAATCCCGAATTAGGAGGGAAGTCTACTCAACTCTGAGGGAATTGTATATCACACATGCCTGCAGTGAATACCTCGATGCCCTCAATCTGCTGGAAAGGCATTGTGGGTACGGTCCAGACAACATTCCCCAGTTGGAAGATGTGTCATGTTTCCTCAAAGGTAAAGACGGGTTAAGAAACCAAACCGAAGTGTTCAGTCTATATAATACACTTTCCATTTACCTATATTCTTTCTCTTTGTCTCTTCATCTATTATTTCCCTAACACACACTCAAACAGAGCGAACAGGGTTCCTGCTCCGTCCAGTGGCAGGTCTGCTCTCCGCCAGAGATTTCTTGGCCAGTTTGGCATTCAGGGTGTTCCAGTGCACCCAATACATCCGACACGCCTCGTCCCCTATGCACTCCCCAGAGCCGTGAGTATGAGTGTGACTTCTCTTGCTTTGCTCATCGCATTAAACCTCATCCAACATATGGCCATTGCCATTAAAATAATAATAAAGCAAACATATACAATGAACTTAAACTTATCTCTCAAATTCCTGTTTAGTCTGCAAGAAAAACACACTTCTGTCTTCACTTCTCTTGTTAACACAATTCGTACCTTAAAGTCTGTATTTAGTTAAACATATCTGTATATGGTTTTTCCATTTAGATATAATATGGTGCCAGTTGAATCTCTCTTTCTTTCCCTTTAGTGACTGTGTACATGAACTGCTGGGCCACGTCCCAATGCTGGCTGATCGCACTTTTGCCCAGTTTTCACAGGTAAGAGGGTGGAGGTCCTGAGCAGTCTTATAATGCATGCTGTGTTATTTATTTTACTAACCTTTTTATTATGTGCTTCAGAACCTTGGCCTGGCATCACTTGGGGCTTCGGATGAAGATATTGAGAAACTGTCCTCAGTAAGACTTCAGTCCTCCAACACATATTTACGTTCATTGTTAAGTGGTGACCTCCAGTGGCTGTAGCAATTATGACAGGAGAAAAGAAAGAAGTCAGGTGACGTAAGAGACCACTAGGGAGGGGCTGAGCTGCATGTAAGGGTCAAACAAACAAAGGTCAACATTAACTCATTTTAACTTCCACAACTTAATTTATGTTACGTACTTAACATATACATCACCTGCGTGATGTTCTTAACTTACATGCCTTACTAAAGTTATGCAACACACGTACTAAACCAAAACAACAAACTTTGATGTTTTCCTCAACCTAACCACATGGTTTTGTTTTGATTTACAACGTTATCAACGTGTAGAAATCGCTTCAAACTCTTCAAAAAACTTCACCCCCCCTTTTTTGACTCACAACCAGCTCTGGTCCCTTTTGTACAGTCCCTTACCTAAGATGTGTGAAAAAATCATTTAATAGTCCACCCCAGTATCCTTCTTTCTCTCAGTAAATCTATTTTATTTCCCATCAGCTATACTGGTTCACTGTTGAGTACGGCCTCTGCAAACAGAATGGTGAGGTGAGGGCTTACGGAGCTGGACTGCTCTCCTCTTACGGAGAACTTGTGGTACGTTCAAGCATGTCCTCTCTGTTATCTGCTTTAAAATATGATAGTTTTCTCCGCCACCTGAGCTGTCAGATAACTCTCAATCTTTCTCTTTTATGTAAATCCAGCACTCGCTGTCTGATGAACCAGAGACAAGGCAGTTTGAACCAGAGGCTGCAGCGAGGCAGCCCTACCAAGACCAGACGTACCAGCCCGTCTACTTCATTTCTGAAAGTTTTACAGATGCCAAGGAAAAATTCAGGTACTGAATCATACATGCTTACTTGTTCAAACCCAATCACAAATACACAAGAACATAGAGAGACACAGAGAAGTAGAGAAAAACAAAAAGAGGGGGTTATGCAAGGACAAGGTCATAGAACAGCCAGCCAGCCCCTGAGGCCACACACTTCAGCCATAGCTGCCAGAAGACAGCTGTTACTAATGTAGTGTTTCTTACCAAGGCAAAACGCTGTAGTTTTATCTGGCAAACAGATCAAATGTTACCCTGCAAAACAAGTAGCTTTAGTGAATGTTTTCACAACATTTGGTTTCTATTAGAATATAAAATGTGGCATCCTTGACACACTCAGAGAAAATGATCTGCCCGGGAATGTTTGTCGAAGTATAGGCCCATAGTGAATATATTTCCTGTGTGTACTGACACAAGCAGGATAATCCAGTCTTTATTAAGTGCAAAATGCATAGGATAAACTACAACTGGGGGAACTTTTTTCTAGTCAATTAAGTCTTCACTGGCCACAAGAAATATTTTGGTTTAAATTCTCTGCATTTATGAAGAGCTCATATACTCATCTTTGACTTCTTTGAGGGTTCTAACTGTTTTGTATATTTGACAAAGGGGTTACGTGGCGGGAATCAAGCGTCCCTTTTCCGTGAGGTTTGATCCATTCACCAGCAGTGTGGAGGTGCTTGACAACCCACTGAAGATCCAAGCAGGCCTGGACGGAGTGAAGGACGAGCTCAAGCTGCTAACAGACGCCCTCAGTGTTTTGTCATGATGATGACCCGGTTCTGCGACCGCCCTGCTGTTGTCTGCTTCCTCTCTGCTGCGCTCAGAGACGTCCGATGTGTGATCAAGACCAATGTGTTCATCTTTCTGTGCTGTACTTCCAGTATGATGCTGTTTCTGAAGAGTTGTTGCTTGCTGGTAGGCCGACAATGTTGCAACCATTAAAACCTCAAGTCACAGCGCAGGCTTTCCAAAGATGTTTAACACCTCGCTGGGTGAAATGATTGGGGTTTACTGACTGGGCCATTCATGCTTATAAATAAAAAATGTGTTGTTTGAGAAATGTGTCAAAATCGGAACCAAAATAATATAAAATAATGTGATAATGAATGTATAAAAAGAAAACTAAATGAGTATAGTACAATTATTTTAAAATCAAAGAAACAAATGAAAATATTAAAGTGTCTAACAAATAAAACGTATTTATGAAATATATATTAAATCACAGTTATTTTATTTAGAAATGAATATCTCTTATGTGTTAAATTCTTTATTTTGCAGATATGTGAATTCAGTATTTGAGTATTGCCTCTAAATGTATTGATTTATCTGGTGTTTCTGTCTTGCAGTGTATCGCATAATAAAATAAGTAATACAACATACTTTCCATGTAATGAACTGTTGACTACTGTTTCAAAAACGTATCTATCAAACATTAAAGATGGCAAATAAAAAAAATTCTGTCATCCCTTATTTATTTATGTTGTGTCCATACATTGCAAAACACAAATCCTACAGACCAAAATTGTATAATACTTGGCTAGGACATCTGTCTGCCACAAGAGGGGGCAGTCCCGCAAGGTGTTTATGCTTAGTCTTAAATTCACAGCAAATTCTATTTAAGCCTTTCAATTAATACATTTGCTTTATGCTATCTGCCTGCCTTAAACGTAAATGAACAATTTTGCAATATTATTAAATGTTAAAAACAAGCTAATATGCATCTGTATTACAAAAATACACCTCTGTAAAGTTAAGGGAAATAGCTTAAGAAACAGATATTCTAACAAATACAATACTTGTTTTTCTATTATATTCAAATGTTGCATCACCGCCATTTAAATGACAACAGACAACCACAAGAATGCAAGCTCATCATCGCCAATTGGACCCACATTATAAATGTGCTATTGTGGACAATGACGGAAAGTACTGTCTATGAATATTCATTAGAGAATAAATGAATACACGCTTTTGACGAACCAACCTTGGGGGATTTGTCCGGACAGAGCTCCTGTCCTGGTGTTCAGGTATCAGTGGGCAGCTGTTCAGTACTCTCTGATGCTCAAACCAACCTGCTGAACCTGCGAGACAAACAAACGGTTCACTCCCAGGACCACTAGGTGTCAGTCTGAGTCTGAAGACATGTCCGGATCCCTACCTTCTGCAGAAGCCCCACTTATATAAGGGAACCCTCAAACAGTGTTAGAAAAAAAAAGAAAAAGCTTACCTTTATGTAAAATTACATTTTGGAGCTTGATGCATGCAGGACATTGTTGTGTCTATTGTACAACTACCTGTGCAACATCTGGATGAGTTTTTTTTCCTGCTGGTATTTAAACAGTCTCACAGTATGAGTGATGCATTGACAGTTTTAAATATATAAATATAAATTATTATTAATATTTAGTTTTTCACTTCCTCCAAAGATGCAGCATTTACAGTTGACTACTCTGCACCAGCCACTCATTGCTGCTGCTGCATCATCCTGCTGCCTTCAGGTAACCTACTAATCAACATTCACTCAGTCACATTTGACCCCGGTGACTGCATCCATACCTGAGTCAGTGAGCCGCAGACCATGGCCACACTTCTTCCACTCTGAATGTTAATCTTAATTACAGCAGGGCGGACACTTTGACATTTTTCTTGGAGTCTGAGGAATTACGTCTATTCTTGTTCAGTCTGCGTCCTGTGTGTAAACATTGTGATTGTAGGTTACAGTGCGTAAACGTGGAAAATGCCTATGGAATTGTTCCATATTTTGTAACTCTCACTCTCTCCCTCTCTTTTTGCCTTTTCTCCCCTTTAGCACTTTTCCTTAAAACGTCCCTGGACCATTTTTTTTTAACCAGCAGTGAAGAGGAGGAGCGAGGGGTGTGGTGTGGGTGTAAGGGGCGTGTTTGGTATATAATAGTTTTCACAGTGAAGTTTTGCCTGTCGCCTGGTCTTTGGGACAGCGTCTCACACATCATCTCAATAGCTTCACCAACTGGGAAACTAACTCACCTGCAACCTTTCCAACCAAATAACCCCTACATTTTGACTACTGCCAACTGACATGGAGACCCAGCAAAGACACGGACACCAATCAATTTGCCACACCTGCCAGAGAACGGAGAGCAGCAGAATGAAGGTAACCAGAGGGAACAAATAGTTTTACACTCTCCGGTTGTGCTGCGCGTGTATTCATAGACCTCTGGCAGGGTTTTAACCATGTTTTCTTGGCTCTATAAGTGGGATACCGCCTCGGGCTGAGCAGATGCCTAGATCGCATCATTTTCTTTTGTGCAATATGAGAACAGGACATGTGTTTTAATTTTGCATGCTGCAAAAGAGAAAGTTCAAGATACACAAATGACACGGAGTGTGCTTGAAGCTTTGAAGCATGTGTGCAACAGGTTGCCTGATAGGATAGAAAACGAGAAACGGGTTGAGAAGTATTTTATTCTTCTCCCATCTGGACGGTGCGCCGCTTACTGGATTCGGAGCAAACAGCTGGTCTTTGATTCGGCAGATAGGGGGCGGTAGGTCTGAGGGTCAGTGAGCTCACCACAGGGTGAGCAAGGGGAAAATATATGCTGAGTCTGGCTTTTCAGATAGTTAACTATCGAGCAGCCGGTCTTGCAACTTCTGGGGAGTTGTGTAAGAGTGTGAACGGCAGAAATACCGTCTACTTTTTCCCTAAGAATAAGCACTTCTCTCAGGTGCAACACAATGACAGCGGGTGATAACAGTTGAAGGGGGGTGGATGTGCATTTGACATAATTTGGTTGCACGCAATTGGCTTCTTTCTGAGTTAGTAGGTCAATATATAGAAAAGGTTTAAAAGAGGGGCTCCTCTTTTACCAAAACGTATAGGCAACATCTGGCTGTCATATGATAATTATATGTTGATGACTTCTGTATTGTGTGCTCGCATTTGATGACCCGTTGCTTCATGGTGAAAATGTGTGTTTTTTCTGTTGCCTGCAGGTCAAGAAGATGTCTTCGTCCAGTCGCGTGCTGCTGTTTGCACTGGCCCTCGCGCTCTACGCTGTGGAAATAGCCTCGGCGGAGACGCTGTGTGGGGGAGAGCTGGTGGATGCGCTGCAGTTTGTCTGTGAAGACAGAGGCTTCTATTTCAGTAGGTTTTCAATCCCGGCACAAGTTTTGCACAATGCGCTGCACACAACGCCGTTTAGCTTTTTTATGTCCCTCTGTTGTTCATTCGCACACATCTGTTTGGATAGCTGAGGCTATCGCTCTGTCTGTGGCTGTGTGGTATGCGTGTTTGGTATTTGTCTTTCTCACGCACACACACACTGAGTGAGAGACAGAAAAGAGTGAGAAGGAGATTATAGCCAGCTGTGTGTCTCAAGACCTCGTCCAGGCTGCTCGGCTGAGTGTGCGCATTCTGCCTACAGCCCATACCTCTCATTGCATATGAAAGGCCGGCGAGCTGTGAAGGCACACACGACACAGAGCGACACAATGGGCCGCTTGTTTACCAGTAAAGTAATAGCACCCAAAGAGGCATACCAGTCACCTCAGCACCAGTGTTCCCAGGCCAGGCGATCACACTGATGATCCAGAAAAGGGGGGTTGGGGGCTGTTTTTGATGTCAGGTTAAGAGGAAGGACATCAACATCAATTCTGATTATTGCTTCCATTGTAGTGATGATGGGGATAGCTGTAAAGCATTATGAGAATGTACTGTGGTGGTTGTTAATCCTCACAAGGATAAGCTTCTGTTTGTGACATACATGAGTTCACCTTCATTCAGTATATCTGCATTTTCTTTTCATTTCATTAAGATATAGTCCCACCCTCTGCTTTTCACCATTGACAGTTTCTTTGTGTGCTGCCCGCCACAGAAGCTTCTCAACAATCGGAAAGATCATTATCCAATTTAGGCTGACATAGATGTGCTTCCTCCTCTTCTCCTTCCCCCCCCACTGGATCACCCTCTCTTTGCTCTCATGTTCCTCTTCCTGCAATCACATCTAGCCGTCCCTCTCATGAGATTTGGGAGCAGGACTTCAAACAAGGCCTTTATTGGTCGTGGATAGTGTTCCCTTTTGCAACATGCTCACCCTTTACCCCCTCACCTTATTCTTCTATACCTTTCTCTCCTGTGTCTTTACTCTCTTCCTCTTTTGTTTCACATTCTTTCCCTCTGTTTCGACGTCACACAACCTCTCTCCCTCACTGATCCCTTTTCTCCTGTTTTCTCTACCTCTCCGCCCCTCCTCTCCCTCCTCATCCTCTTTATCTGTGCTGACTTGACAAAGGACAAGGTCACAGCAGAGTTTCCATTTTATGTATTTGCTCACCCAAAGATCTGTCTGAGAGCTTAACTGTCTGTCTCCATCAGTCTCTTTTGGTGTCTACAGCACAGGGTGTTTACTTGTGTATTCACTCATTAAGGGACTTCCAGATAGCCCTAATCAGATTATCCTCTACAAACAAAAAGATTTGTTGCAGTTGTTCATAGATTTCCTTTTATCCTCTTTGCTCCATGGACTGCTATGATTGTTGAAGTAATCCTACGAAAACAACCTAGATTCTTTACTGATGCCAGTGTTGTGTTCCCAGGCCTTAACCTCACCCTCCTCACGCTCTGTACTCATCCCTTGTTGTGTTTATCCTCAGGTAGGCCAACCAGCAGGGGGAACAACCGGCGCAACCAGAACCGTGGGATTGTAGAGGAGTGTTGTTTCCGTAGCTGTGACCTCAACCTGCTGGAGCAGTACTGTGCCAAACCCGCCAAGTCCGAAAGGGACGTGTCGGCCTCCTCTCTGCAGGTCATACCAGTGATGCCCGCACTAAAACAGGTATGTCTTAACAACAACAACACGCCAGTATGGGAAACTGTTTTTAAGCTTGGTTTTATCTGTCCATCCATCTCCTGTGCCTCCATTCACCTCTGAGCCTCACCCCTATCTCTGACACCAAGAGCAGACTGAAACCCACACAAAGACAGGTTTATCTGGTTAAAATGGACATTGGTAAGCAGTTAGCTTCCATGTAAAGTGCTGAGCCTCATGGAAAACATCAAGACTGTCACATCACATACAACTCCTGTGTGTGTGTGTGTGTGTAAGAGAGAATGAGAAAGTCTGTGACATGTTAGAGACTGCTGGTCCGTAACAAACAGTGTGTTCAGAGCGTTTAATGATTAGTCACGGAACAGCAAGCTCCCGAAACTGGCATGCATTATGATCTGTGCGGTCAAAAACACCTGACCTGGCCAGCAGAGCTTCTACGGAATCTGTCACAAACATGCATCAAAGCATTTCAGGTCTTTGTGATCACAAGACCGAGCTGTGGCTGTTTTCCAGGACTTTTCAAATCCCTTCCACCCTCCTTTAGACAAGGCTGGAAAGATGTGTATAGGGTTTCTGCTTTGACTTGTTTGAAAATCTGCATCAGTGGTTGGAGATTGCTAGTGATGTAAACAAACCCAAAATGAACTTCTGCGAATGACCAGAGGAAAATATCCTCGGCCTAAAATACAATAAAAAGAGACTGCAAGGGAATTAGTTGGGACATGTCCCTAGTTTGTGTGGGCAGGGAGAGTTGATGGGTACAGCCTGCTCTGAGGGCCAGCTGTTCTTAGGCTATTGTGCAGGCTTGGAATGAATGAAGGGGGATAAACACTCCTCAAGTGGCAGGACCAAAACAAGCCATTCAGACAGAGCACTGGGTACTTGCGCATACATTCTAGCCCCGCTGCTACCACTCCCACTCTGTCTCAATCTAGGGTGCTCAGCAAAACACCTAGAGCTGTTTAAAAGAGTTTGCTGGGTTTGAATAGAGGTTGTGGAATGACAGTGCGTTTATATGGCGTTTCACGTAACGGGGTTAGTCAGTTCAGCGGGTCGTTGGGTGAACGACACTGTGCTCCTCATATGTATATGAGGCGAGTGACCGCCCTTCCCTTTGACAGTATGTTAAAGAGGCTGAGCTAACACTTGTTGACAGCTTCTCTCAGTCAAGGAAACCAAAACAAGGGCAAGTCGGAGGCAAGGCGAGTCTGTTGTGACGCTGGGCAATATAAGAATGACATTTGATTTCCATTTGACTGGCCCAACAATGACTGAATGTTTTTGCAAAACAAACAAGGCTTTCCCCCATTGTAATAAGCACTTGCAGTGTATCTTATCACAACTAATGAACTCCCTCTTTTCCCTTTTTTCGCCTGCACGCCACAATAGGAAGTCCCAAGGAAGCAGCATGGGACCATCAGGTATTCCAAATTCGAGGTGTGGCAGAGGAAGGCGGCCCAGCGGCTCCGGAGGGGCGTCCCCGCCATCCTGAGGGCCAAAAAGTCTCGGAGGCAGGCTGAGAAGATCAAGGCCGAGGAGCAGGCAGTCTTCCACAGGTCCCTGATCAGCCTGCCCAGCAAACTGCCGCCTGTCTTGCTCGCCACGGAGAACTATGTCAACCACAAATGAGCCCGCTGCCAGCCCTTTGCACAGACAAGAGTTTCGAGGGAGAAAAAAAGACTAGGGGATTATAGCTTTGTCTCTGACGTCATTTCTGTGGCAGTCCTCTTTGACCTCCCCTGCCCTGTCCGAGCCCACCAATCCCTCCCCCTGCTCTCATCCACTACTTCTTGACCCCCTGGCCCTTTTCAAATGCCCCCCCCCCCCCCCCCCCCCCCCCTCAACCCCAACCACCCACCCTCCTCCGGCACACAAACATGCCTTCACATTCTTCCTGTCTGAACTCTTTCGCTCCCTCTCTCTTTCAGTCACTGACACAAAAGGCACAAACAAAAACGATGAACAAAAAGTTAACAATTCGGCTGAATGCAATTCAGGTGGATCCTTAAGCAAGAGAGAAAAGGGAAGGGAGAACTGAAGATGAAAGAGATCTGTGGTTTGCAAGTGTCAAGAGGACACCCAGCGGAATGTTTTTTTGTCTTTGTGGAAGACAACTGAAAGTGAAGAGCAGCTTGCATGAAAGAATTCATTCCACATCATTTTTCCTGAGGCAAAAAGAAAATCTCTGTTAGTTCTTTTTCTTATTAGTTTGCACCTCTACCTATAAAGGGACTTCCACACTGTAAGGAATTATTTTTTAAAATTAGATTCCTGTTCCAGCACCTTTTGATCACAAACAAAAAGCAGAAAAGAGTCTGCAAAATTGCACATTGCCACGGATTACGTCAAAGTAAAGAAAAAAATGGCACTATTTTTTTATGAACAATGAACGTGTAGCTTAAAAAAATGACATGGTGCTAACTTTGGGAATGGACTCAAAGAAGAGGTTGAAAAGCACGTTTTTTTTCTTTGAATGAATATTAAAACTTTCCGTTTTAAGGAAAGTGTGACTTTTGAAAAAAGGAAGATAAAGGATATGGTGGAGCTCCTGGCAGTGGCAATGTCAAGGGGGAAGTGTCACTGAGAAAATAAATGGGCTGTATCGGCATCTAGGCTCACAGCGAGTGCTCGCGGCTGCTCATCACTAGCTTGCCAGCGTAAGCGGCAAGGGGGACCTGAAACCCAGTCCCTGTTCCTCCTGTCCCTGGCAGACACAGGGAGCAGTGGGGGACATATGGGACACCGTGGACCGCCTGGATTTGGACAGTACTACAGTTCTGGGACAGAACTTCCTGTTTGCCATGGTTTTGCAGACTGCTCTCACAGGAAGTAACTTGGAATGGACAAAGAACAAGTGGGATAATGATGATTATATTTGATTGTGTCTTTTATCTGTTTTCTTTTCATATCAATGTTTCAATGAACAAAAAAAGGAAAACCCCGTCAGTTTCTGGTACCGTGACATTCCTGTTTTTCCAAGTTAGGCTTTTCTTTTGTTTCCATGGTTATGTTATAATGTTATTTTACAGTTCTAAAGAAAGGCACAACATTTCAATTCAAAGGGAAAAAAACAGCAATAATGTCAACTAACATTTTATTTTTATTGTATATCAGTAGTATTCACATGCTTTTGCCTGAAAACAAATACTTGAACATATATATCTATATGTATATATACATCTATATATCTATATATATTTATTTATATATATTTATATATATACATACATATATATAGATAGATATATAGATATATAATTAGTTTCCAGGGACGTTGTGTTATTTTCCTTTAGTCTGAGCTGTATCTTGCGTAATGAGCCGCCAAGCTTTTTTGTTTGTTTGTTGAAATACAAATAAGGGCACTGTATAAAGGCATTATTTATTTTGTTATAAAATATATTTGAAAATTGGTCCAAATAATATACGTAGCACTGATGCTCAACTGACGGATTTATTTTGTATGATCTCTGTTTTCCAATTGGAGTTGTAAGGCTTTTTTGTAGATGCTTTGTACCAAAAATAATGTCTTTTTTTCCTTTTCCGTTTGCCATAGTTACTTTAAATTAATATTTTAACAGCAGCATAGCCTGGATTGCTTAGGCGTGTTATGTCACAGGAATAGGCACATACTCTGAATACATTGGTCTGCATGGATTTCCAGAAGCCTGTCAGGGTTTATCTGTGAAAAAGAAAGCATAAATGAATGACTTTATTATTGGAAAAATAACTGTTCAACATTGATTGTACTCAAACCCACTATGTTTTGAAGCCACTTTAGTATTGATGGCGTGAGAATGATCAGTCCTTCATTAAATCATGTCTTTGTAATTGTACATGGTGTCCTATGATCTTCTAAAGAGCATCTTGCCTACGTGCCAGTGCCACTGATGTTTTCTCGCGTGTTGGTTTGGGTCATGAGGCTGTAACTGTCCGGTCAGTTGTAGATTTTAGTGGTTAGCTTACACGTGACTTACACGAGTCATTGTGTTGATGCCTTAATTGGAGGTAATGATGTTGCTATGATGCTAGTAGTCATCAAAGGTCACCAAAAGGTCATTGTCTATTAAGGAGAGAGCATATCACCGCTCTAAACCTCACTGTCTGTCTGTCTGTCTGTCTGTCTGTCTGTCTGTCTGTTTGTCTTCTTTCTTCTCTGTTTGTAAAAGACAATGCCCCTGATCGTACGCATCAACAATATGTATTGCATGGCGAGGGGGAGCAGGGTTGTTAGCCTGCCATTTACCCCTCCACAATCATCCAATAACCCATCCATTATGCATTTGATGAAGGGCTATCACACTGAACCATTTCTGAAGCACTCAGGAAAAAAAACTAAACAGTCTATGTTCTCCGAGGGAGAAGTGCAGTAGTTTCCGAGTGTCAGTGATAATCTTGTTGTGGAAGGGCAGCTGAGGTTGTTACCCTTACCTGGCCACAATGATTTAGCTCTTTGTGAAAAAACCACTGAAGGCCATGTCAGAAACAAAGTCATTCTGTGGCACAATATAGTTTTCCTCCGCTATTGTGTCATGCATCATGGTGAAGAGTCAAGCCAATACTTTAAATCTTCTTTCTGTCAGAGAGATCTGAACTATCAAGGCTGCGGCCTGTCTCTAATTATATTCTACTTCAGTTGTGCAACAAAGCAGGCAGTGCAATTATTATTATTAAATTGTTATTATTATTGATAAAATTATTATATTTTCTATTTTATTTCATATTTTCCTGCTAGGACTGCATTCATTCACTATTGTAATGTTCAAACAGGCTACTCTAGTGTTCTTTTGAATGGCGTGAAGACAACCACTTCTTTTAGCTGAATATGAAGAGATACCTTGCCGAGCAATGGCAACTTTTTCTGTGTCAGTAGCTCACTCAGCCTGTGTGTATTTTATTGATTTAACCTCTGCACGCTAGAACGTCCGAAATGCACAATTCATGTACTTTCATTTTTAATATCAATAAAAAAACATTTTATCAAACATACGATGTCTAAAATAATTACTGCTTTGTTTGGTTTACTTGCTGGTCTTTGACATATTTTTACACTTCTCGTTTGTTGAGCTTGAGAGCGATCTCTGAAGTATTTTTATATCAATTAAACTACATGTACCCTGTAAATGATTGATTAGATCTTAAGGCCTTGCGGAGAACCTCCAGCTGCTTTTAGCACCCTCTCTTTACTCTCTCCCACCCTCCCTCTTTCCCATCTTTTTTTCTCTCCACGTCTGTGCGTCTGCTCCTGCTCTGTGATAGGGCAAAGTGTGCCAAAGTGGTAAATCAGCATTCACAGAGTGGCAAACAGGCACACCACAACTCCTCAGTCCTTCCTCTGCTGCATGCCACACTTAACCTGACCTGTTCTCACTGCCTCAGACACACCCATCCGTACATCCATCCCACCATCCTCCAGCGGCTTGCTAACTAATGGAGCAAAATCCACTTCAGTGGCTAAGTTTAGTAACCGACATGTCTCAAATTATCACATGCGTATTCTGAAAATGGAACGACCTTTCATTGTTGACATGCATGCGCATAGCCACTCATGTGATGTCTGTTACCGGGCAGATTTACGATGCAAGAGCTTTGTTCCCAGAATGGAACAGTTTTTCAGGCACTGGGTTTAACGTGGTGCAGCCGAGTTGCTACTGTAGCTCTATGTTCTGTTTTAGGTTGGCGTCAAAAGGGCAGAAATCTCCTTTTCTCTGGAGTTAGTGTAACGTTCTGCATTGCAATGATGAGATGCACATGTGTTGATTCTGGGAATGTAGAAAAGCTGGTCAGCTATCATAGTAAAGGAGCTTGTGTTCAATTTTTTTCGATCACAAATAGCTCAATCAAAAAATCACCTTTGCCTGTCTCATGAAACCTTATTGCCGTGCTAAGAAGTTGGTCCCCTGCAAAAAGAGGGAAAACACTCAGCATGAAGTGGATGCTGTCGGAATTGTTTATTTCTGAAGAATGGCTAGAGGCTGCACAAGTTCTCACAAATTGATGGACATACTGATCATACATGCACATTTTCAGCTAGTGAATTCTTCACAATGACTCCATTCCCTTTATTGATTAATGCATTATTAGCGTAGCGTTCTTTTTTAGTGTCACTCCCAATAAAAAAGCCTTCTCTCAATTACTTTTCTTACCTACTGACAGGTGTGTGTGTGTCTCTATGTGTGTTTGTGTGTGTGTCTCTGTGTGTGTGTGTTGTGTGTGTGTGTGTGTGTGTGTGTGTGTGTGTGTGTGTGTGTGTGTGTGCGTGTGTGTGGTGTGTGTTCTCTAACAGCTTCTCTGGGAATCAGCCTGTTCCCTGCAGGTGTTTATACCTAGTTTGACTCTATAGAGCTTGGTAATGAGATCAGGGACACTCTAGTCCTCAGGGCTCGTCACGTCACCTCTAAGTCTGACGGCTCTCGGTCTGGCACCACATAAGGCAACCAAAACAAGCCAAACCGGCCCACAGTGCGCCAAGACTTATACTTGTTTTCCCTGATTGTTGGGTTTGAATGTTTGATCTGATGCCACATTGGCATGGCATTGAAAACAAAAAAGTCATTATCATTGATGTCAATGTAGTTAGACATGTATTGTCTGGCTTAGAGTGAATAATGACTGATACACAAAACCTTAACAGAACTGGAAAAGTATTCCTTCTTGTGTCCAAGCCAAAGTATGCATGTATTTTGGCTAGGCGCATTTTAACTTAATATCAGATTTAAATTTACATCTGCTTCTAAATTTGTAACCTAGGCATAACATCACTTGTCCTAAATAAGAAAACAATAGAAAGCGCACAGAAAAGTCAACTCGACCGAAACTGGTGGAGCCAAATAAACCATGAACCAAACCCACGCATCCATCCCCATAAGAGAGGCCTCCTGAACTGTGGAGCAGAGTGTAGATGTGGGTGGCACAACTCTCCCAGGCCTGACATTGGAAACTGCCAAAGAGCACACTAGAGTTAGTTGTGGTTGGCCGGATGCACGGGATGCATGTAAGGCCAGGCCAACTATTGAGGCACAGGGTTTGGCAAGCCCAGACCATCACAGCCCAGCGTGGCCACACAGGCCAATTAAGACAGGCCTTCTCCTCTCCTTTCTTCTCCTCCCCTCCTCTGTGTCTCTCTCATCTCTCCCTCTCTCTTTATCTCTCACTTTCTCTCTTGTACTCCCTCTCTCTTTCTACCAATCCTCACAAAGCGTGCTCACACATTCCTCTTTTCCCACTTTGCCTCTCTAATTGCTGCGGACTGAAAAGAGGGATGGAGAGAGGGGAATGAGATTGAGAGAAAGAGACAGAGAGAGGGAGAATCAGAGGGAAAGGGGTCATACCACAGAACTTCTAAGGCCGGGACAAACTGTACTGGCCCCCTGGAATAGTCTAAACTCTTGTGAGCAGTGTGACCATCCACTGCTCTATCTGTCTTTCTCCCTATCCCTCTCTCATTAATTAATCTGAAACTCAAGCTTATTTCCTCAAAAGAGCTTTATTTCATAGTATAAAATATAATCCAGTCCTCGCATGGGCTCCGAGGTGGTTACAGCAAAGCCAGAGTATAAAGAGGCGATTGTGTTTCTTCAGCGCCCCACAAAACTATCTAATTGTTGATTACTAATCAACCAGGAGCAGCAAGGAGGCTTTCCTAATTATGTAACCGTAGGTTCTGACACATTAACAATGAAGTGGAAGTTTTAGTGGATTTTGCACTAAGTAAAACTGCATGAGGAGAAGAGAAGAGGGTCCGGGGTATCAGAGTTCCTCGGAGTCCATGTTTATATTTGTTGTTTACATGGCTGTAGTTGTCATAGTCGTAATTATTTTGGTATCACAGTTTACAATGTCTAAAATACAAGATCCAACTTTAGGGCAATGAGGATGAGCGAAACACTTTAAGAAATGCAAAAACAGTCTTTGGTCTATGTCTGATTGTCATGACACAAAGTCACCATCACAGGGGTGCCCACTTGGGCACCAGCAAATCCCCTTGAACCAAGTGTCCCGGGGCTCCATCTCTGACCTTGTCAACTGGCAGCCCCTCATCCCACAACTCAGACAGGGAAGAGTCAGCCCTCTGGTTCTCAACCCAGGCCTTTGAACCAAACGGTGGGAGCTCAGGCAGTGGAACTACACGTTCAGAAAGCACCCAACGCGCCTTACCCCATGACTCAGGAGCACACTCTTTTCGGCTTTGTGCACGGATAACAGCACAGGCCAAAAAACATCCTGGCAAAACCAGCTAACTCTTCTCCAACACCTCAGACCCCGAAGGCTCGGAAACAACAGGGGGCGACGGAACACCAGCCCACACTCGACCACCAGCCATATCATTACCCAGAATCATACAGACAGCCTCAGCTGGTAACTCAGGGCACACCCCAACAGAAACAAGAAACCGAACCAGCTCACAGTCCAGCTCCATAAGATGACGTGGCACAGGAATCCAACCCATCTCCATCCCTCTCATCTGCAAGTAATCACCCGTTGCAGTCTTGGATGAAAAGGCAAAACAGAGCCCAAGACAAATTAGTGCTTAGCACCTGTGTCACGGAGTAGCTTTATCGGAAACCATTTGTAATGGCCCACCAATGACACAATGGCGTCAGCTATAAAAGGTTCAAAACCAGAATCCTCATCTGGGTACAAACAACCAGTCTTACCTAACACTTCACATGAGCCACTAGAGGTAAGAGCAACAGTCTACTCTAAAACTGTAGAACAAAGCTGGGGGCATGTAGGGACAGATTGGGCCTATCTTTTGGCCAAGGCAGTAATTGCACACTGTAGTACACTCATTACGTGAGTGACCAGGCTTTGCAAACTTCATGCCACTGCGTGGATTCGCATCACCGCTAGCGTTCTAATCCCCACCAGAGTGCACTTCCCCAAAACTGGCCTTATGGGTCAACACAAAGCATCTCTGCTGCTTTCAGTGCAGTTGAGGGCTTCTGCTCATTCACATATGTAGCAATATGTTGAGGGATGGCATTCTTAAACTGCTCCAATATGGTAAGCACACAAAGACCCACTAAAAAATCCACTTTAGCTGCAGAGCACCAACGTCGAAAATGGGAGGTTAAGTCTCGGACAAACTCTACATTGGCCTGCTCATCACCTTTTACCCAACTCCTAAACTTCTGACGATAAGCTTCAGGATCCAACTCATAAGCTTTTAACACAGTTGCTTTCACTGTGTCATAAGTCAACCTCACCACACCACATACAGCTGAATAGGCCTGCTGGGCCCTTCCAGTGAGGACACACTGAAGCATAAGCACCATGTCTGAATCTGGCAAAATGTTCAGGATCACGTTCATTAAACTTTGGTACTAAATGCAGGTTAGCAGCAACATCAAAACCTCTTCATGCAATGCCAAGGGAGGCACCATGATCCCCCCTAGAACTCCCCTGAGAAAGCTTGCCCGTTTATTAACTGCAACCTATACTGTTCCAACTCCAACCTTGCCTTCTCAGTGTCCTGCCGCATCTTCTCCAACTCAAACATTTCTTCTCGCTCCATTTGCCTCTTTAACCTTTCCTGCTCAAATTGTAAAGCCAATAGCTCCTTCTGCTGATCAAAAGTCGAACTTGTTGCCTGTACAACTGCTGGTACAGATACTGCCCTCGGCACTGACTCCGTCCCAGATGCAACACCCCAACAAACCAACATTACCCTACGAACAAAGGCTTCCAATGAGGACATGGTGTATCTCCCAACAAAAAAACAGAGCTGACTACAAAGCACAGTCAGATACAACACCTAGTTGAACTCGCTAATTGAATACCTAGAAAAAAAGAAATGACCTAAAGTATTTAAACAATCTAATACTTACATAGCTTAAATGGACGAGCCCCCATTTGTCACGACCTGGCTCAGGCAGCCAAGACAAAAAAGGAGACAACACCAAGATTGAAATGTAAACAATATTTTATTAAGCAAATTATACTAAACGACATACAGATGGGATGTGAGTGGTGTGTGATGAGCATGAGGGAAGATTGTGTGTGTGGATGTCAATGTTGTAAAGGGCACACAAAGCAAAAGGGTAAACCAGAACAACCAAACCAAACCAAAGTCTGTCTGTTAAGGCAGTGAGGAGTGAGAGGGGAGACTAGAGCCTCTGCAGGAGCTGAAATAGTAGCACATTGGGCCCAGGTAAGCTAAGTTTCATCTGATGAGTGACCTGCAGATGAGAGGCAGACACACTTAACGATGTCACCCACAGGGGCATCACACTGATCCTCACCTAGAAAGCGAGAGAGATCCATTCTTCCCTCTCACACATTAACTATGGAGTGCTTTGATGCTATATTTGTAAAGTTTTGCAATAATGTAGGCTTTTGGTGTCTTGGTCAACCCATAATTGAAAGGGAGAATGGGAGAAATAGCAAAGCAATGTGGATGTGACAATAGACTCTGAAGAACATGGGAAAGATTAAACCATACAAAATCACAACAAAGGGGGAAGTGGTTTCCAGTGTGGTCACTGGGTCATTGCATGACAATTTCCTCTTACTGGAAAACAAGGGGGTCACAGCTTTACACTGAGACATACTCTGTGTGTGGTGCAGAGACCGCCTGGGCTATACTTATTCACAGGGGTCAAATGTTACACTCTGTGGCCGCTTTAAAATAAAACTATTCCTATTTTCCGACTAAAGAAAGACATCAGCCAACACCAAATACATTTCCAACACAGCTTACCTTTATCACTTTCTGCTTTTGTGAAATATTCATGCATTAGTTTAAGGCTAAATCTATCTGAAGGTGTTGCAGGAAGAGTGAAGTGGGTGGCAGTAAATGTTTAAAAGCAGAACGCTGCACTTAATTAAACAAGGAGGTCAGCATCTTGTAACGTTTAAGTTTCTGAGTTTCTCACTTTAACATTATCCAGGTGTGTCCTTACTTCACTCTATCAGGGCATTCATCATTGTTGCACGTCAATGTCACTATGTGAAGGTCACCGGGGCACGACCTTGGACACACACACGCACGCACGCACGCACGCACGCACGCACGCACGCACGCACGCACGCACGCACGCACACACACACACACACACAGGCAATGTTTTTCATTAGGCACATTATAGGTAAGACAGTGAAGGGTGCAAAACTGTGGCAAGGAAACAAATCACACTTTGTTGTAAATACAAAACTTTAAAAAGAATTTAAATCTGTAAAAGCAAAGGCAGACAATCAGGGATGCTGGCACTTGTTGTGGTGGTAAAGCAGGCTGCACAATAACCAGGGACACTCCCCTCTATGTTTGAACAACATATAATTACAGATCAGGATAGGAGAGCCCATTCTGAGGGGAAAATAGCAATCTCTCTTAATTACAAGGCAGACCATGATCCATACCTATCCGTCACTTCAAATAACTCTGTTGGATGACTCTCTGTTGGAGTAGCTGGTAATATTATTTCTGTTCAGGTAGAGATAAACAACACAAGCAGCGCTGAAAGGGCCATCTTCTAAACTCAAATATATGGACTGACAACAGCTGGAGAAATCATATTCACAACAAGATTTGTAGTTTTTCAAGTTACTAAATCTAAACCGCAGAGAATTGTCACACTTGATTGACTAAAAAGGAAAGTAAACAACGACGTGGGAGTTGCAGACTTTGCTAACTTCTGCATGTTTTTCCATTTTCTTACACGGATCCCTGTGGATGTTATTACATGCTTTTGAATGACAAGTGTTGAGTTGGACTTTTGTGCAACAGTTGAGCGTGTGCCAGCATTTGTATGTCCAGCTGTCATGCTCACACACACACGCACGCACGCACGCACGCACGCACGCACGCACACACACACACACACACACACACACACACACACACACACACACAGGCTCCAGTCTTAAGTCTCCAGTGTCAGCATACAGCTATGTTGGAGGTTTCTCTCCCTGGCCAGATGAGCATTCTAGTTATCTCCACCACATAAACAAGATAAGCTCCATACAGATGGACCCTGCCTTGCCAGGGTCCAGGGGTTACCGAGTTCTTTCCTTTTATCACTCTCTTTCTCTTCCTCTTCTTGACCCTTTTCCTCTTTGTTTTTCTGCAACTCCTGTCCTTCTGTGCAAAGATTTCTGCAGGATTCAGGAACTGGCAGACTGCGCATCATCCGGTCCTACATTAATACACTTCCCCTAGACGCTGCACTGTGAAAAAATTACATGATTACCGTTTGCTTTGTCAAAACAACAACTTTGTCTAAGAATGGCAGACATTTCAGATATTGTCAAAGCCCATGCAGACACGTACGCACACACTCAGACAAAAACTCGACAGAAGAGCGCAAATATTTATGAAGAAATTGCTCAAGAAGGACATTGCAACTGTGCCATTTGGCTGCAACAAACCATTGTGAGACCTGCCATGGAAGCTGGCAGCAGTTGTTTGTGTCTGCTGTGCCATCCTTCAGCCCAAGACTGTCAATTTCACTCTCATGCTTCAGTAATGCAGATGGGAACTTATCCAGAAATGCCACAACTCAAAGACTATGTATATATATATGTGTGTGTGGTGTGTGTGTGTGTGTGTGTGTGTGTGTGTGTGTGTGTGTGTGTGTTTGTGTGTGTGTGTGTGTGTGTGTGTGTGTGTGTGTGTGTGTGTGTGTGTGTGTGTGTGTGTGTGTGTGTGCTTAAATGTAATGGCAGTGCCACCACCAGTCTGGCACACAAGTGATGACAAAGGTTTCACTGTGAAAACCCACGTGTATACTCACAGGTACACAAACATAAACAAACAGTCATGTAAAAACAAACTTACATTGAAAGCACACATACCTACATTAACACACTTTTAGACACATTTAAATATGAACGCATGCACCTACACACACACACCTACACACACGCACACACTCACACACACACACACACACACACACACACACACACACACACACACACACACACACACACACACACACACACACACACACACACACACACACACACACACACACACACACACACACACACACACACACACACACACACACACAAGTGTTCACGGAGCCCTGCTAATGATGGGTGGCAGTATGATGTTTGTGTGTGTTCCAAAAGATTTGGCATTACTACTTGGGCCAAATCAGCAGCCAACAGCAGCAGGCAATTAACAAAACTGTTTCTTTGTTTGCTTTTTTCCTGTTTTTTTCTTGAGAGGCGCCAAGCAATTAATGGTCTGCCTATGGGAGACCAGTAAACTGTGCCACAGTGGAGAATATATGCACAATGATGCAAGACATGATGGAAAAGAAAAGATGATATTATGACTGAAAGCATTCATCATTCTGATCTTTACTGCATTGATCAAAGAAAAAGCCGGCGTACATCCAAAAGGGCTAGACGCACTTTTGACCACTGGTGTTACCGAGTTTAAAGCCTGGAAGCTTGTACAATGATGAGAAACTGTGTGTGGATATATTTGTGTGTGTGTTCAGAATTACCATGTTGAATTAATCCCCTTAAACACGTGGTAAAAATAAGGGGCCACTTGGATCAGAGAGTTTGTTACTTCTTTCTTAGGTGAAGAGTGTTTTTTTATCCCAATGTTACAACACAAGCTTTTAGTGACGTTTATTTAGTTCTTCTTTTGCGTATATAATACTACAGTTATGAGAAGAAATATACAATAACATAAATGAATGAAAATGGGGGATAAAAAAAACGTGAGGGATCGTAAAAGGACATGAACTAACATTAAGATTATAAAAAGCTGTATTTGCTTGCCATCAATTTGCAAACAGAAAAAAACAAAAATGGTATGTATGACAAAGAGGGAGGAAAACAAGCTTTGCCCGCTACCATGAGGTGGTAAATCCATAGCATTTAAATGTAAACCTTATTTTTAAGGCTTTTAATCTTCTGTGACAAAGCCTTTAAGCACTATAAATAAAGTACAAGAACAAACAACAATGATTGAAATACAGAATATGAAAGCAGTGTGTGCTTTTCTTTCCCTTTGGATCTTTTTTTTTGTGTGTATGTGTGCAACTTGGCTCGTACGACTTTATGCACCCTGCCCTCCCTGGATCTTTCCACATTGAGTGAGCGCTGGGGGTTAACGGCACGCAGCCAACGACCTCATTGGACACCAGTCCATGGTTCAATATTTACACCTGCTCTACCCAATAGTACAACAATCACTTCCACCGGCTGTCCTGTTGAGAAAAGCAAATATATGGCTTGAGATAAACTAGGCAAGTGGGCCATGAGAAAGGAACATATTCATGTTCAGCCAGATATGGCTAAATTAGCGGATATGACTGAGTCATAAAAGTAACAGAAAGAGATTATGATGAAGATTCACAGCCCTTCTGTGGAACTAAGTTCACAAGCTCATGTGATTATTAGATAAGATATGCGGTTTTGACACTTATACTCACAGGGTAGGTGTTCATATACTTGTGTTGTGTTCCACAACTTCAGAATTAAAGATATGAACAACAAATCATACAGTATACACATAATCGTCTAAAATATTACGACATAAGCCTTTTAGGCTTGGGTAAAAAAAGTGATTAGTCATCTTTACGGTTATTTATTATGGCTAACATGATATCTATATTTCATATTGGGGTTATTGTCAGCACTTGCAAAACCCTACTTGGTAATACTACATTTTCTAGATACTTGGGGAAATGTATAATACTTCAAGAGTAAGAGTAAAGTAAATAAAATATTAACAAAAGTCTTTGTCTAAGGTATTAAACCTGACATTCAGTAACTTCTAAGACTACACACAATCAGCTACTGGCTCGGTCACTATTGGATGTTGGAGAAACCAGGCTTTGGCTGTCACAGTCAGTCTTTAAAACATGTAACTAAAGAGTAATAATGCTACATATATATATATATATATATATATATATATATATATATATATATATATATATATATATATATACACAACGCTACAAAAACACCCCAAAATTTCTTTTGTTTTATTGTGAATTACCACAGTACATCTTCAGTAGTTTCCCGTGACTCACTCATTGCAGATAACCTCTGGGGTTTTGAATGACCCCTTGGGATAAGGTAACAGCGGTGCTTCCACCTTAACTAGACATTTCTGGGCAGGAAAATTAGCTGCAAATCCATGTTTGGCTCTCTGTACATGTTGGGATAATTCCTACATGTTCCTGAACGCATGTCTGTGCATGTGTGTTCATAACAATTTTTTCAGGTTTATGTGTGTTAAGTGTGTTTGTGAGAAGTGGCTGTGACAGGTAACCAGGAATTATCCAGTGGCTTGCTCCCCAGACAGACTGTGTGCGTACGCAGTGTGCCAGGCTAGTAATTGTGGGCTCCGAGGGAAAGAGGCGATACCATGTTAGTCTTATTATTATCATTAAAGCGAGAGTTAGCTTGCCGTCTGAGGCCAGGTCGAACAGGGAGATGTTACTCCAGACAAACTGATGCTTACAAGCCCCACGAGTGCTCAGTGAATCAACTGCTGCCTGTAGCAATTACTGCCAGGCCATCACTGCAAATAACAATTTGTCTTTATTGGAACTCATGCTGAAACAAATTTATTTTTCACAATTTTTTAAATAGACGTTGTGTTGAGTGTCAGACATGTCTCTCCTGCATCAGTGTGCTTAATACTAATGTCAGTTATTAGCCCCGTAGGTCAGGCCACCTGCAGCCTGATAAACAATGAGAGCGCTGAGAGCCACCTGTGAGTTTCTGTGTGTGACAAACTGTACCTGTGCATCAGCTCAGGACTCTTTTAACACCTGTTACTGCTCTAACAGCTGCTCAGCTGTACTGAGACTGTATTGGATGCATGATCCAGGGAGAGTAAGGTGCTGGTGGCAGGGATGTGCACAGATGTTTCAAATAGCTGTTGCTCTAAACCAGGGGTGTCCAAACTTTTTTCACTTGAGGGCAACATACAGAAAAATATACGAAGAGCTGGGTCACTCACTAGAGGTGAAGTATATTGCCTCATAAGTTAAGTTATAAGTTATCAAAATCAATAAAATGTAGGTAAATTATGCTTGTTACTTGAATATGCTTTAAGGAAAAAAAACAGCCAACATCACAGCTTTCCATAGGGTTTCATTCATTTTGTTGGCAGCTCATTCCTTAAAACAGAAGCCTTGGATTGCTTATCATAAGGGGAAATAGGAAGGGTATATTTCAAGTTTGTTATCAACTAAGTCTTGTTGAAAATGTTTTCAACTTTAATTGACTGAAATAATTTGAAAAGTGGGTTTATTAACACATGAATACTACTGTGTAATATATGTTTACATATGTATTTAAGAAGTTCAATATAAGCACAAGTTTCATTTGTGGGCCATATTTCATCATATCTTTTTAATTTGCAAAATTGGCCGGGCCGTAGTTTGGACACCCCTGCTCTAACCTAAACCTCCAAAATGTAGATGCCACCAATACATTTTTGGAAATTCATTTAAAATTGGTTAATTGTTTTAAATTTTAAGTAAAAAAAAGCAGCTTTTTTAAAAGTTAACATAAAGACCATGTCTAAATTAAACCTGGTATTAAAAAATGCAACATTTGTTCTACATTTATAACATCTGTCTACTTAAAGCGCCTTACCCTGTCTTGTTTTTTTTAGATGCTCTGTCAACTGTAAAACTAAAGGCATAGGGCATTGCTTTGCGTCATGTTTTTTAAATGTCTTTCACAACTCTGGGTAACCTCTGGGTCATGTTTAAAAACATAATAGAAGTTAGTGTGAAATGCTGTTTTCTGGTCTGACATGAGCAAATATTTGCTACATTTATTTATGCAACCAAATGAAAAAAATAAAACGATTTTCTCTAGACGGGAGGCTCAGCCAACAAGGGCAAATAGGTTTCCAATTGGGTAACCCGGCCTCGTACACATCCATGTCTGGTGGGTTATTTCAAGTAACATTTTTCTATCTATTTCTTTACTTAATCTTTGACTATTTAAAGATGCAAATAACAATGAATTCTGCTCATCTCTTTGAAATGATCTTGCAGGTCATTTTGGATGCCTAAAGCAAAAAAAACAGCCTTTTTATTTTCAATTTTGGTAATCTTTATTTGCCTGACAAAGATGAAATGAAAAATGGGCAAAGTGAAGATCCTTAAAATATGACAAGTATCATAATTGCAAACTGAAACTTGAAACATCCTGTGAGGTTATTTTTAAAATATAATTTCTATGTTCCAATCATTCCCTTTTTTACAAACAAACATGTAGTTGGAAAACAAAGACAACACTATTACAGTATGTATCTTCAGCAAGTCAGGTGGGAGACAGAGTGCTCGCCACGGATTGGCAAACCAAACAAAAAAGCGAGCAAAACAGCTCCGGACAACAGACAAAGTTTTATCAATAAAGATGTTCTTTCTAAGAAAATAATCACAGCGGCCAAACAAAACATGGCGCGGGATCCAGAGTTGTTGTTGGAATTTTGCCAGTAGACGCTCTTGAAGGAAACTGTGCAGCAGAGGGGACAGGGATGACGCTGCAAGGACCTTTTCCCATAAACGTCCCCCTCCACCTGTCCCAGTCCACATTCCAGCAGTATGACTTTCTCTTCCGTGTCCCCTACAGAGTGGGGGCCTGTGCTTTCCAGCAGTCTGATTATAAGGGATGATGTGTCTGCCAGCTCAGCTTCAATGTGTCATCAGTGTGGGGTTTTGTCGAGTGGGGGGAAGGGCGAGGGGGACAACAGCAGAAAAACAGGGAGATTAAAGCGCACAATAACACTTTTTATCATTGACTTTGTCCACTCTACGTGTGAAAATGAGCAAGACCCATCGGCCCGCAAAAACAACACTTTGGAGGAAAATAACACCCAGGGGTCACTTTGTTTTTCTAACGCAGCTTGTTCCCCTGTCTTCCAGTTCACTTGAGAAATATCAAAAAAGGTCTCACTTCTCTTTCAACGTGGCATCTTCATTGTGAGGAATTTAAAGTTTTTTACCAGAATTTCTGATACTTAGCAATATAGCAAAACATTTCAATAATGGAACATATGTTGGAAAATACCCAGAGGAATGGACATAAAGAGAAAGGACTTATGTCCAAATACTTTGTCAGTGGAATGGAAATCATTTAGATCTGTTCAATTTATTAATAGCACATGGCAAAATAGTAGTGTGTGGGACTGTGTGAGAGCGATGTGCATTTTTCTGCCTGTTGAGCACACAACAGGTGCCCAACATAACAGAGGAGACGAGAAAAACATGGTGGGTTAGCTCACAGCTGGGCTTCCCTGCTAATACAGCGTCACAAACAAAAGATAATTAATACGTTTGAGCAAGTCGGTGCGATTTTGTGACTATGTGTTATGTGTGTCCGTCTGATAAATTGTGTGCCTGGGAGGATGTACATGTTGATGTGTGTGCGTGTGCGTGTGCGTGTGTGTGTCTGCAGCTGTACGTGTGCAATAACCAAAAACAGTACGAGGAAATGAATGAGGTATGTGTAATGGCTTGCTGCTCTGCTATGTTCATTAGGCTGCATCTCATGTGAGTGCGTGTCCGTGTGCCGGAGTGTGTTTGCTTTCCTTAAACACAAGTTCCTGGCAAACAGTAGGAGGTATGGAAAGTGTTCCCTGCATAGCTTTTGAGGTTTGGTTGTCAACATTGTCAGTACAACATCACTGACAGTAACACACAAAACAGATTTTGCCTCTTTTGTGGATCACCTCATATTTGTGTGGCCCGATGGACCCATACCTCACATTTCTCATGTTATTCGCAGGACGAGTAAGAACCTGCATGACCTTTGAAAATGTTCTAACTGCGGTGAAATGGTGGGCTGGAACATCATATATTGTACATACCGTGTGTGGGCCATTTTCTTTCCAATATTCAGGCAATATACAGGGTATTAGCTGCTGCCTGTGTCTGTCCAAGAAACTCTAGAAGGTACCATACAGCTGTTTGGATCCAGAAAGCTTTACATAAACGTATTTTCTACCTCCTCGTACATCACTGCACTCCCATCCTATTACCTGTTCTTTCACATGAAATCATTAAGTGAGTTTTTTCCTTCTCTGGTCAACTGAGGTAATTGAGATATACTGTTTAAATACAAATCATATAGTTCAGTTAAGCTGGGAGGCTTTGTGGCAGAACAATGCATACAATATAATTCTTAACAGAGTTAGATTTTTCCCATAAGGTTAAGTGGATATAAATAAGATTCTAATGTGCTGTGACACATTTGGCAGGCCCTGTTACATATACAAGACATATCTTTTTTATGGAATATGCTAAGACACACTTTTTCTTGTTTGCCAAATGATATAATAAACACAATTTTTACTGCCTCAAAGCCAGGTCGTCTCAGCATCATTAAACGTCTGGTCCTTGTTAGAGAAGCCATTATGTCGACATTGTTGAAGTTGTTTTCCATATGAGGCTTTGCATATCCCAATGTACCCTTGGCTGTCCTCATATGGCTGGGCTGTGCTCACTGACCCCCAGCCCAGTTTACTGGGAGTTTCACTTCTACAGCGGTTCCCAAATAGCTTTCCGACACAGACAGCGGTACAGCTGGCCGCCCTATAGCTGACATTTACAACAACCTCTCATCTGACAGTGATTCACAGCACATGCTCTATAGATATATATCGCACCAGATGCAGCAAAGGAACAGTACAGCCATAACTAAGACATCAATGTTGAAATACAGTATGTCTTACTGAGCAGGTTAACTGGTCAAACAGCCCGAGGGCCTGAGGGGGAATGTTTAACTCTGGTGCTTTGCTTTTCATTTAGACTGACAGTGTGCTCAAAACAAAATCAAATTTGGAAACATTTAACATTGTAGCACTGATGTTGAAATCAGTGAAATAATACAAGTAGTATAACTGTAGAGAAGTGAATGGACTTCTAACATTCAATCACATTGTTGACTAGTTGCAGATGATGGTGTAGTTCAGAGTGCCCGCCTGCGTGCAAAGCTCACGCTGTTTCTTTTGGGTTATAACCCTGACATTTGCCTTAGCAAACAAAACAAAATATACTACTTTGTTAACTGCCTCCATCTGAAGTTTGCAGCTGACTTCACCTAGGCTTTTAAGCCTTTAGGCATTGCTATCAATGGATTCTGAAAAATCCACATTTTTCACATTTTCTTTCTGCAAAATGACCCTTGGCACCATAATTTGCATGAGAGAACTTGCAGCGCTTTATCTGATTGTGCTGTATCAGTATGTATGATTGGAGGAGATATGTCGTTGCTGAAAGCAAATTCTTTGTAACCAGCCTTAGCATTTGAGTAAATACCTCAACAACAGAAGCTATTTGGCTCCCCTGGCTAGTAGTAGATCTGTGATGTTTGTGTTTGGGGGAATAGTGTAAGGTGGGATTGCAAATAAAAGTCCTGACCCCAGGCCGTGGAATTCCAGGGTCGGCAGTCGAGGAACATGCCCAGCCCTGGGAGCAGGCGAGCCCAGATCCCCCTCTGGGCAACTTCAGCATACACAACATGTCTGCAACACACACACACACACACACACACACACACACACACACACACACACACACACACACACACACACA
Organism: Trematomus bernacchii; assembly: GCF_902827165.1. Classification (NCBI taxonomy): domain Eukaryota; kingdom Metazoa; phylum Chordata; class Actinopteri; order Perciformes; family Nototheniidae; genus Trematomus; species Trematomus bernacchii. The sequence goes on along the minus strand of NW_022987714.1, from coordinate 9,548,203 downwards.
CACACACACACACACACACACACAACACACACACACACACACACACACACACACACACACACACACACGCGCACACACACACACACGCACACACACACACACACACACACACACACACACACACACACACACACACACACACACACAGACTCCCACACAATACACACCATAAGCAGACAGCCCCCCTACCCCCTTCCTTTTGTTGTTGTTGTTTTCTCTTCTCCCCCTCACACAATGGAAAGGCATCTCCACTCTTTCTAAGAGGCCACAGTGAGAGATCTGCTCAGTAGAAGAACAATAAACAGAATCTATACTGGCGTTGCTGTACGCCTACATTGGACTTTAACCGGCCAACAGATTCGTTTTGTGCAAGGACTAGATAAGGCTTACACATGTAGGCTCCAGCAGAAGAAGCAACAAAATACAGAATCACTCTTTCTGTCAAACGTTGCAGATGAGGCCAGCCTGAAATCACATCAACCTCTCTGGGACGGGAACTGTCCGTTGCTGAGGGCCAAGCAGCATTGAGGCGCTTGGTGAGTGGCTGTCAATACAAAGCTCCTTTGAGCATGATCATTGTCTACTGCCCGGCTTGTTCCCTATGATTAGTCAGCAATCTGCTATCATACAGGGCCCTGGCCTACTTCTGCACAGGAATTCGACCTATGACATCAGTCTGCAGCAAAGAGGCCAAAGTCTGTCCGGCATTCGGCCTTATAAAGTCCAGGTGGAACGATTTGAACAATTTGTCTGTCAGTTTGTCACTAGCGTATACCAAAATGCCATAGAAAGAAAAAAACAATTGCATTTTTTTTAAATGAGCAAAAAAGTGAGAGAATGCATGCCAAGATGACAGAACAGACCCGAGGCCTGACCAGAAACAGATCCAAGGTAGACACAAAAGTTGTTGTTGTAAGTTTGTTTTATGACTCAAGGCTTTTAAACTCAAACCATAACCAGAAACCTTACAGGCTAAAGTTTCAGTTTCTTAACGTTAACCAAACCTTTGGCTGCCTACATCCCACATTAAACCATTAGGTCTCCAACAATGTGATTTACACAAGATTTCAAATCTGCATTGTTGTCGCATAATCTAATTTGCACAAAAGAAACAACCTTATTTACGTTTCAGACTTTGCGCTCAATTTCTGAAGTTTTCGATGCTGCACACACACACACACACACACACACACACACACACACACACACACACACACACACACACACACACACACACACACACACACACACACACACACACACACACACACACACACACACACACACACACACACACACACACACACACACACACACACACACACACACCACACACACAGAAGGGAAACAGAAAACGTGAGAACAGAAACGCTGAAGAAAGACTGATTAATCCTCCCTTTGGTGGTGCTCTCAAGACGTTTGATTCAACCGCGCAGACCCCCCTCCCAACCGGTCTACTCCTCTGTGAGGTGGTTTGATGTTTCATTCTTTCTTATCAATAGCACCTTTGCATCAATTACCCAACAAAAACATCCTTCATAGGGAAGGGGATGGGGGGGTTAAAAGGGGGGGTTTGAGGGAGTGTGGGAGACAACCTCCTTGAAGCGCATTCCAGGCTTTTGTCATCCCTGGGAATTTGTTTCCTGTCAAAGTCTTAAGCCAATAGATAATATGTTATCAGGGATAAGCGCAGCCTCAGCACCCCCCTTCCCCCCTATGATGAGAGAAGAAAATATATTTGAGGAAATACCTTTTAAGTGAGACGTCTCCTCCAGTGATAAATGTTTGCTGGTTTATGTGCGCAGCGGTAATCATTAAAACGGCATGAGGAGACTCAATTGGTGGAATCATGATCTAAAGCATGAGAGAAGAGAAGAAAGGCAAAACTGTTTTCTGTTTTTTTTTCTATTTTCTCTCCTAAAATAATTATCAAGAGGGCTGATAAAGTCAAGAGGCTGCCAGGTTCTTACTCAAAGTGACATAACATATGTTTACAGATTTCTCTCTAATATGGATGTTTTGGGGTATTATTTCATAGCTATTTGGCCTAATTACGAGGTGTTCCACACATGAGCTCGTTCAGTTTTATGGCCCTGTGTTTCCCAGTGTCTGCACAGAGATGTGTGTGCCCTCTAGACGGCCAGCCTGGGGCCAGTAAACCTCTCTCTGTACAGGCAACCGCAACCATTCTCTCTAAATTACATCACCTTTCCAGATCCCACCAGTGAAACCGACTCTCAGCTGCTGCTGAGTTCCCTTCATGCATTTCCTTTGTGTACTTCTCTTTCCATCTCCTTTTTCTTGCTAGATTTCTCTTGTTCAAAGTGTGAAATGGCATCCTTTTTTACTTATGATGCTTGTAAAACCCAAAGCAGCTGTTTTAAAAAAAATATCATAGCAATATCTATAGTGTTCCTGCTTTTTGTATTCTTGAGTCACAGTTTTTTTCCAGTGCAACCTGTGCCCAACACAATCTGCTCCATGTTAGTCCCTTTTCCCTTTCATCCCTCTCCATCTCTGAGACCAACTTGGAAGGAAGTGACTGTGGGTCAGTGGTATGTCTGCAGAGTAAACAGTGGCTAACGGAGGCCTGGACCAGGCTTATCAGGTCGCGTCTGTCTGATTGACCCTCCACTCCCTCTTTGTTTAGACGTCCTGACAGGCGGGTCAGCACTCCACATCCTCCTCCGCCTCTGCTCCATTATTCCCACAACTTCATGTTGTAAAAGTGAAAGGCCATGTTTTACTTCTTTACTTGAAGGGCAAACAAGAAGCCGGAGGTGCTTTTGGGGAAACCAAACACTGCAATAAAGGGACTGAGGCTGTCACCTGAGTCACTGCGGGTCATGATGCTTAGACAGGCATCTCTGATATATGACTGATCCTTAAGAAACAGTAGGGAAAGGTAAATGCATGTACGGGTCGTTGGCAAATATTTACAACTCATTTGGACAACAGGAAGAATGCAGGGGAACGTCTCTATCAGAGGTTGCTTCCCCCCCCCCACCTTCCTCTTTCCCCTCTGTGTGTGGCACTGCTGTGTTTTTCAGCTGTTCCCCAGGTCTGTCTGAGGCCACTGCCTGTCAGCCTGTCAGATTAAAGCTTTGCTCTCCCAGTCTTCCTTAAATGCCACACGCTTTGTTTTCATTGAGGAGGGGTGCAGAATGTGTGTGATCTCTTGTCGGCCTCCTTCTCATCCATCTCTGCCAGAAGCCGAGGGGGCACAGGGGGTAAAAGGGGGTTCAGGCCGGGGCAAGGGGCAGGGTCACACAGGGGGAAGAGCAGGGTCAGAGGTTAAGCTAGGTTAACCCGAGCCTTTGCACAAGAGCGGCGGGGACCTGAAGAGAGGCCTACCAGACACACACACACAGACACAGACACACACGCACACACACAAACACACACACACGCACGCACGGACGCACACACGCACACACACACACACACACACACACACACACACACACACACACACACACACACACACACACACACACACACACACACACACACACACACACACACACACACACACACACACACACACACACACACACACACACACACACACACACAGCTCTGCCCACCAGTAATAAAGTCTTCCACTGACATTTCGCTCATGTCTGCAACACTGCCGTTATTCATGCAGAGTGTGGCCTGTTATTGAGTGCAGATGTTGGGCTGTAATGAGCAGTGGCTCTGGCACTGACTACCCAGCGATGAACAGAGAGCTGTGCTGTGCCCAGACATGGAAGACGAGTTGGATGAACAGAGTGAAACAGATGAACTGAATGTCTTTTGTTGAAGGACTAGGGGAGATGAGTAGTTGAAGGGTCTTTCGCAGGTGCACAACGTGTTGTTGACAGTCACCTGTGAGCTCTCATTGGAGCTCTGTAAATGCATGTCCTGCCCTGATACCTGTCCACTGGGCACCCTGGTATAAGCATACTGGGTGCATAATGCAGACACTTGGTAAGTCAAAGCTCAGTTCAAGTGAATGTCATCCAAAAATGGGCAAGAAAGTTGTTTACTATGTTTCTAGGCAACAACAACAATTGCAGACAGTTTTGTTTGGGGTTGACCTCAAAAAGAAGAGGAAGACCGTTTTGTGCATGATACATTTTAGTTATTTAAGGCCCTGGCAATTGCTATTCAGAACTTATTACGGAGATAAAAATAGATAACAAAAGGATTATTTCACTTGGTCAGAGAGCTTAGGATCTACTGCGGGGCGTTCCAATCACTCTTTAGGTTGGACATAACCCCATCCAGTCGGGGACCTCCCTGCATTGAATTGACGGTCTCTCTCTCTCTTCTTGAATTGGAGAATCTTTATTTATAAATGAGCGATCCAAAGCTTTCAAAATGTGTAAAAATATAAACTGTTTATTTTCATTAACTTAACTTTGCCTTTCATCATATATAGCCAGGGCAGGATTGGTTATTATGAGTACAAGTCAGCAATATGAAATACTCCATTGAAATCTAGATCAAAAAGATTAATTAGAGTAATAGTGGGAATGAAGGGGAAATGAGAATAGAAAGACATAAAAAAGGAAAGAAAAAAGGAATACATGTTTTTAAAGTTTGTGTAGAGTCAATCAATCAATTAATGTTTATTTATGTAGCCCAATATCACAAATGTTACATTTGTCTCAGTGGACTTCACAGTTTGTACAGAATATCAGTATGACAATACGACACCCTCTGTCCTTGGACCCTCACATCGTACAAGGAAAAACCTCCAAAGAAACCCCACAGCATCAGAGGAGGGATCCCTCTCCCAGGACGGACAGACGTGCAATAGATGCCGTGTGTAAATTGAAAAGATAATACATTTACAACATAGGTAGTCCAAATGTTTGGAAATGCATGTGTCTATAATAATAAGATGAATCCAAGAGGATGTGGGAGCCATCAGGGAAGTAGTATGATGAGAGTCAGGCAGGACCGCAGAGACAGGTTCAGCCACGACTCAAGATCCAGGACTCAGGATCCAGGACTCAGGATCGAGGACCATAGCAACAGGCACAGCCACGACTCAGGATACAGGGCTCGCGATCCAGGACTCAGGACCACAGCAACAGGATCAGCCACGACTCAGGATTCCGGCGTAGATAGACACCAAAAAGACATTTGGGGGAAGCTGGGTTATTCGGAACATGAGAGTACACAGGTACAGACAGAGAGAAGGAAGAAATAAGGTGTCCCCCGACAGTCTAAGCCTATAGCAGCAAAACTAGGGGCTGAATCTAATCAGCCCTAACTATAAGCTTTATCAAAAAGGAAGGTCTTAAGTGCACTCTTAAAAACGGATAGGGTGCCGCCCAAACACAAACTAGAAGCTGATTCCACAAAAGTGGAGCTTGATAAGAAAAGGCTCAGGCTCCCATTGTACTTTTAGAGACTCTATGAACAACCAACAACCCTGCATTCTTGGAACGCAATGCCATAGGACAGTAGGGTATAATGAGTTCTTTAACCTGTTACGCACGGCCCCCCCGGTACCGGGCGGATAAACGCGTCATTTGCAGGAAACAACGTCTAAGGAATCTTAATATTTAATAAACTATGAATGTTTTATATCCATGTAACGGGAAGAAACTCAGCTAACCGATCTTTTAAAAAAAAAAAAAAAAAAAAAAAAACTCAGCCTCTGAATTAGCCACGAACGAAAACATGTAACCTATCTCTGCACCTAAACTCACTCTAACTCCCTTATTACTTATCCTAGATGCATAGCCAACCCCTCGTTTTGCATCAGCTGGAGACACAGAATCTGGGCGTGCCCACCTCAACACTCAGTGATAAACATTTGCGACGCTATAAATGAAAGCGTACATCATAACATGTGGAGCTAGGCAGCTAGAAACGCTAACATGGCTTACCTTGGTCAAAACTGGTCTTCAATGGCATTAAAACGATAAAAAAACGATGCTGCAGTTAATCCATAGGTTAATCCAATGTGTCTGTGCGCAGCCCCCACCTTTTCTCTTCACAACGTGTGTGTGTGGGGGCCTCCCCCTTCGATTCTATTGGCTCTAACGGTCAGAAAGAGGTGTCAACCATCAAAATCGACCAAGGGGGGCCAGAGATATGGAAAAAGTTTTTTCACCCAAATCACCTCACAGGTGGGGTGGTTTTGGCTAAACCTCTCTAAAAAGGTCAAATGTCACTTGTTTTGCATCAATCTTGATACAGGGTACTTATTATATGTTGTACTTTGGATTCCTAAAGCTTTTAGTCTACTAACCCATCATCCAAGGGTAGTTTTCACTATCTGTAAAAAAGAATTTTTGGACGGACACTATAATTTACAGTTTTTTACTATGTAAAATCTGAATTTTCTTTAAAATAAAAAACATTTATATTGATTCTGACACTTCTACATCCAACTCACAGATGTAACCTTGCTTTGATAAAAGAAATTATTCATATAACCCTTTTAGAAGTTAAGTTGTAGTAATTTGTTTTGGGCATGTCATTTTCGAGCCTGAAACATGAAAAACAGGCTTGGTGCTTAACAGGTTAAGGTAAGATGGCGCCTGCCCATTAAGGGCTTTGTAGGCGAGAAGAAGAATTTTAAATTCTATCCTGTGTTCTATAGGGAGCCAGTGTAAGGCAGCCAAAACAGGAGTAATGTGGTCGCTTTTCCGAACTCTGGTTGGTACACGTGCTGCAGCATTTTGAATCAGCTGAAGCGACTTAACTGACTTCTTGGTACACTCTGATAATAAAGAGTTACAATAATCCAGCCTTCAAGTAACAAATGCATGGACTAGTTTCTCTGCATCGTTTTGAGGCAAGATATGCCCGATTTTTGCAATGTTACATAGATGAAAGAAGGCTGTCCTTGAAATTGATTTTATGTGGGCGTTAAAGGATAAATCCTGATCAAATATAACACCAAGATTCCTTACAGTCTCACTGGAGGCCAAATTAATGCCATCCATAGTTAGTATATCTTTAGATAATTTGTTTCGTAGATTATTTGGGCCGAGTACAATAACTTCAGTTTTGGCCGTGTTTAACATAAAAAAGTTTAAAGTCATCCACGTTTTTAAGTCCTTGAGGCAGTCTTGAATTTTATTTAGATGATTGGTTTCATCAGGCTTGATGGATAAATATAGTTGAGTATCATCCGCATAACAATGAAAATGTACAGAGTGATTCCTTATAATATTGCATATATAATGTGAACAAAATAGGTCCAAGCACTGAGCCCTGTGGCACTCCATGGCTAACTTTGGTTTGGAAGATTCATCGTTGACACACACAAACTGAGACCGTTCAGATAGATAGGACCTAAACCAGCCTAAAGCAGTTCCCTTTATGCCAACTAATGGCGCATTTCCACTGCAGCGCGTAGCGCGGTTTAAGCGTGCCATGCCAAACCTGGCACGTTTTTTGTTGCGTTTCCACTAGGGGTAGTTCCGGCTAACGGGTACTGTTTCACAGTTTTTCTGGCCCTCCAAAATCCAGGTTTTTTCCGGGCCAACAACCGGGCTGAATATGCTAAACTAGAGAGAGAATCGCTGGCAAGGGGGATACAACTACAACAAAATGAACATATTTGACCGTGATTTAATTGTAATACACGTTTCAAATGATGCCAAAGTAACAACATACTGATACCGGTTAGTAAAAACCATGAATTAATGCTTTGACAAGTCTGCAGACAAGACGCGTGTTTTCTGAATGGAGATCGGCTAAGCTAACGCAGTATATGCTCCGACCGTCCACACTCACAACAACGGCCTATACCGAGATAAATAAACCCCGCGACTGTATTCGCCATGACACAGACAGTCTGTGGTTTGAACTTGTTTAACTTTTGTCTAGTTTCTGAACAGATATGAGGAGCTGTGAGCTCTGAGTGCTAACAGCTAATGGCTGATGCTGGTTTTCTGTGGTTCGCGTTGAAGATGACGTCACGGCTCCGCCTACACTGCATTACTATAGTTACTGCCCCAGCTACTAAACTGTAATGCAGGGGTGCCAAAATCAAGGCCCGGGGCCAAATCCGGCCCGCGACCTAATTTTATGTGGCCTGCAAGAGCTTGCAAAGAATATAATATACAATACAATTGGTGTAATTGTTGAATATTTACTTTCAATTATTTGCCCTAGACTTCTGCTTTCAGACGTAGTTATTTAGGAAGATATTACCAGAACTGATAATAATCCAATGCAGGGCTAACAATGTAATATAATACATTATTTAATATATATTATATATTTACATATGTATATTTATATATAATTAAAATTACAACCGGCCCTTTGAGTGCAACCATAATGCTGATGTGGCCAGGGATGAAATTGAGTTTGACACCCCTGCTGTAATGGAAATGCAGCATAAAGTGAGCCTGGCCTACCAAGGCCTAACTATACCGTACTAAGCCGTGCGAGGCCCTGCAGTGGAAATGTGCCATAAGTGCTCTAGTCTTTGCAATAGGATATCATGGTCGATAGTATCAAATGCAGCACTGAGATCGAGCAAGACAAGAACAGAGACCAGTCCTTTGTCTGAGGCTATTAGAAGGTCATTTGTGACTTTAACCAGAGCTGTCTCTGTGCTATGATGTGTTCTAAAGCCAGACTGAAAATCTTCAAATAAATCATTGTTTTTTAAGTAATCACACAACTGTTTTGCGACTGCTTTCTCAATTTCTTTTGAGAGGAACGGAAGATTAGTCGTGCTCTTTCCCTCTGGACAGATGGAGTCCACACCGCAGTGGATTGAGTGAAAAGGCTTTAATTCTTAAAGCCTTTTTAGCTCTTACCCAATCAGCTGGTATCGAGCTCCAGGGTTCAAAGATCAACCCTCATCAGATCAGGGAATCTACTTTACAAATGTCTGCAAATGTCTCTGACATCATTATGTATACAAAAAGTAAATCCATTTTGATTAGACAAATATTTATATTTATATTTATTCTTTAGTTAAAGCACTGAAAATGCAAAATATACATGATTTTCCCTCCCAAAATAGGATATCCTCTTTTTACCATTGCTGTTGCACTTTTTAACTTTGAGATCAGCTAAATTTCTGTTGCAGAATTTCCTCAAGATGGTGAAACTATTGAGTAACTTTTTAGGGGCCCATTTGAAAGTGTTTTCACTTCCCGAAAAAAGCCTTAAACTCAGTGGTGCAAGGGATGTAGCTAAAGATAGCATGTGTCATTAAGTAATTTATCATGTGAGGGAATGACATTTAGCTTCAGTGTTCACTTTCTGTGGTAAGGGTTGAGCAATCCATTGCTGCTTTAGTATGAAGAAACCTTTACATAATGTGATTCAATTTGTGAAATCATCCTTTAAAAACAAATGTAATTCAGAAATGTCAGACAAAGTGTCTAAATGAGAGCAAATAAAGGTTTGGGGCACCAACCTTGGCCCAATGCAGCTTATCAAAAGAGGCCAGGACAGCCCGGGCAAAACAAATTATCTTATCTAAGTCTGTTCCATTTTTAAACTTTCTATCTGACTGTCTGGGAAAATGTGACATAAGAATGACATAACATATAAATCAATATATGAGACGTTTTTATTTGCATAAGAATGATTTTGAACTTGAACCTTTGAGAGTCTGCAGCATTTTTTTCAGAGGCAGATTCAGGTCTCCTTTAATGGAATTGAATCACCTTTCATAGTATTAGTGATGATGATAAAAGGAATAGGGAGGCTCCAGCAAAACATCCAATAACAGACTGTGCACTTGTCTGAGTCTCTGTCCATGGTGCTGAACCACTCATCTACACCCTTAGACCTAGAGAAAGTAGAGCAGCCTGACCAGACATTTTATCAATTTAACAGTAAGGAAAGAAAGAGTATTACTGTAGTAACAGTAATCCAACAAATTATGTATATGTAATTATTAGTTTGAGCCCGAAACCTTAGTGGAAGTTTTGTTTTGCAGATCTTTCAACTCTTACAGATAGAATCAAGATAACAATTACAAGATAAAAATGCTGTATATAAATACAGCCACTTGTATCTGACTTTCTAAAATGAGGAAGAAATACTTTGTGCATGAGACATAGCTGCTGTACCTGAGAGTAGCATTCAGTGCAAAGACGTGGATATTCACTTCAAATCTCATGAAATATTTAAAAAGCTATTAAAAGTTTAAAAGTGTAACATAAACAGAGCGGGCTGCAAGAAAACTTCCTACTGTATTCTGTCCTTTTCCCCCGTCTCAGCATGCCGTTCGGTTTGTTTTCACCTTCTCTTGTGCTCTCCTGAGATGCAAAATAAGTAAGTGTGCCGGGAAGAAAAGAGCACTCACCTCAAATGGCCACTCACATAATGCATGAGGAGAGATCCTCAGTAAACACCACAACAGGAAGTGTTTGAATCTACGAAGCATCCTGCTTTCTGAAAGTTAAACGATGGGCTGTAAATACGTTTTCTGGCTGCCCACTGTGACTAATATGACTTTCCAGGGTGCAGAATATGCTGCTAAAAACCAGGACGTTAAATTGAATCTGTTAATTAGACACATTTTTCACAGTTTTAACAGAGTGCTGATGTACACAGGGAGCCTGTGACTCGCTGCGGATGTGCGTATGCGCCTTACTCACCTCAAGCCACAGACCATAAACTAAGAAATATCCTGCAGTGAGCTCCTGCCCTTTCACCCTAATAATGTCCAGCTCACTCAAACTCACACCTCATGTCTAACACATACTTGTACACACTCAACTAACTCATTCTATCCTAATATGTTTTGTTGGTCGATCTGTTAAACCCATGAATATAAATGTAATCAGGAGAAAGAAAATCTATTTATTTGAGATTACGCACAATGGAAACGTTAAAGAAATACTGTACAACACAATCTCTTGGCACTTGTCCCCGAGACCTCCCAAGTTGAGCTGTAGCATCAGTCATTTCAGCGAATGCCCCAAATACGACATATGTTTACGTTCAGATACAAAGCCCTCTAGTGGCCATAGGAATGATGCCTGTCTGTTTGGTGCAATAGTGGAAGTTCTGTTACATCCTTATACTGCCACATAGTCAACAGAGGGAGGAGGTCGGGGTGGCTGGACAGGTCAATAAACTGTTGGACTTTAACATGGGAGACCTCTGTCATTTTGTGTTTCCTACAGACAGCTCATGTTGTTGTTGTTTTTAACCATCACCTTGGTCATTCTCTATTGTTTTCAATATAACAAAAAAGTTCCCTTTAACCAAAACAAAGTTGTAATTGTGTCTTAAACCATGGCCTTCCCTTAACCCTAACCAAGTTGTTTTTGTGCCTTAACCTAACTATATCTTTACCACGGCAGGGTAAAACTGATTTATTTTATAACTGCCATGTACAAGAATAAGCCACTGATGGAGTCTAGACACTAGTGGTGGAGAAGTAGTAGAAAACAAACCTAGCTAAAACACAGGATGGTTGTGTTGGAATATAAATCCGGATGAGCTCATCAGAGAAACCCATTTCACAGCTGGCTCCAGCAAAAACTAGTGTTAAAGGTCCCATGTCATAGCCATTTCTACTGATCATATTTCCATTGTTGAGGTCTACTAGAATAGATTTAAATTGTGCAATTTTCCAAAATCACATTGGTTTCTCATACAGCATCTCTGTATAGTATGTGTATTCACCAGGTATTCACTCTCTGTCCTAAACGGCTTGTTGGAGCTCCTGCCCCCCCTTCCCTGTGAGCCCAGTGTGCTCTGATTGGTCGGGACGTTGCGAGGCTCGTTGCTGCTCGCCGCTGCTGCGAGCTGCTGCGAGGAGCGGACAGGTTTCCGGGTCGGCGATACAGAGAGACACAGCAAAACTCATCCTGAGCACACACAAACACTCACAGCCGAAGTAAAAACAATAAGTGTGGCTTGATATTGAGTAAGAAAAAGGTTTATAACACTGTGAGAATGGGTCTGCGGAGAGCATTTCTCCGCAATCCCAACTCGTCTATTATCAGCGTTCAGGGAGCTCTATGCAAGTCGGGGGCCACTTTTAGTTAGCCAAGGGATCCTGGTGTGTGAGGTGCTGCGGATTGGTCCATTTGGGCCAATCCGGTCATTTGTTGTTGATTTGGGTGTTCACACATCACAGAACCCAGGAAGCAAACAATGGAAAATAAGAAATCTCCAAAGAGGCGTTCTGGGGCAGCATAGACAGGTCTTTTCTGTGTTAGAGTTTTACTCGCTACAGGGTGTACTTTGAGGGTTTTTGACTCTGCAGACCGTTTACATGCATAAAAACCTTCATAACACACAAGGGGACGGGTACTAACCGGAAAAGCATGACATGGGCCCTTTAAAGAGAGGTGGTTCTCATCAAAATTACACTGACAGCAGCATAAAAAAAAAAAAAACTTACAGCAAATAGCTTTTTGGCTCACTTAGGGTTGTGCCAGAATATGATAGCCGAAGTGAAAGGTGTCATCGTCCTCAGTCAGCTGAATGAGTTAGCTACATCTTAGCCCAACTTAAATTCAACTGTTGGGTGTTTTTGTGATTCAATCAATTGTTTAGCAATATCTGGCCACTTTGTTGGGTCATTGATCCAATTGCAGGGCTAGACTTAAGGGGTAATAGCGATCACCTGTAATTTATTAAGGTATCACAAACACTCAGTTTGCAAACTACGACTAATTGATCTAAGAGAGTAATATTCTGTATCTGAAAAGTTTAGACAGTTGGGTCTTTTCTAATAATCTATCTATAACCAAAAACACAAAACCAAAAAAGGAAGGAATGTATTAAACAGGTAGTCAATCTTCTCTAACACATACTGCAAACATTAGCTTACCAGGCTAACTATAGGTTATTATTAAGAATGGCCAAGGTGCGAGTATACTAGAGTCAATTAACGTTTAAAAAAAGGGTTTAAACGTGTTTTTCAAATAAATCATCTTGGATAATTAAAACGTCAGGGATTTTGTGTAAATTATCACTCTTCAAGGTTCAAGTTCAAGGTTCTTTATTGTCAATCTGACATAGCTACAGAGTAATTATGCAGTTGAAAATCTTATGTCACAGGCTTCTCCAACAATGCAACATAATAACATAACATAATAACAATAAGAGCAAGAGCAATACAAAAATAATAATAGTCACTCTTCTTCACCCTTGGATATTTGTGTTCTTTAGCTTCACGCCAGAAGCATGAACTCATCATCAACACGCCCACTCAATTGAAGAGAATGTTCTCGAGTCGTGGTTAGTGACTTGCAACGTCACACAACCGCCACTCAAAGCGGCCTCGCCGTTAATAATCGATATGTTGAAGTCTGACCATAACCAAAACATTTGAAAAAGAGTTGGTTTGAAATTCACCGCTACAGTTGGCAAGAACAGGGAACTTAGCTAAACAGTGTTTGATGTAAGGCTGTAAACATGTTTATTTCTGCTATAAAGTTTGGCATCTTAGAAATGGGGTATGTGAGTTCCTATTATACATCCATGGTGAAGCCTCTAGTGGCCATTCAACAAACTGCAGCTTTTGGCACTTCCGCCTGGGCTTAACAGATCAGTCCAGGAGATTGCCGCTTGATGCAAACATAGGCTTAATTGGACATTATACAGACTTTGAACTTTGGAGCTGGCACAATAAAGTCTTTAATGACCAGTTAAACCGGTTCAACATTTACGTTCTCACACACAGCTCCTTCGGTAATATCTACTTATTTTCAGCGTTGCATTGCATGTCCAAAAGCGGTTTATGTTTCGCAGACAGGTAATCCTCAAGCGTATTGTGAAGTGTTATCGCAACCATTATACATCTTTGTACGTCTCCCCCCTCCCCTTGCCCCTTCAGTGCCAAACACATGTATTCACATGCACAGCCACACACTTTTAAACACAAGAGGAAACATGAGGCATGGAGTCAGCAGATGCTTAGTATGCTCTCAGCTCAGATGGAGGGACATACTGTACTCACGCTCACATGATTTTCTCAGAAACAACAAAACACTTCCTCTAAACCTCAACCTACACCATTCAGAGTTAAGCTGATTTTCAGGGTTCTTCTAGAAAAACGTTAAGGGGGTTGCATGTGTAACCCATATGAAATATAGGGCTACTAGACCCCTTTATGTCATTTAGATGTATGAATACATGTTGTTTCTGGCTGCACGGAGCACTCTAAAACAGTGGTTCTCAACTGGTCAGGCCTCGGGACACACTTTTTTCCTTTGTCAATAAATCGCGACCCGAAATTTTGAACCACTCAAATCTATTCAACAAAGAATTGTGCTGTAATATATACGCTTTTCAGCATACAATATTAATTAAAGTGAAGTACAGTACATATATACCTTATATCCCTTGACAGAACTAAAGTATGCTTTTAAAAAAGGTTTAATGAGATGATGGTCATCAAGTTTCTAGAATCAAAGCTGAACTGTATAACATAAAAAGGCAGACTTGGAGCAAATTCACCACATGTGAAAAATGTGACATGCTGAAAAACCCAACCCCAGAAGGGGGGTCTGGGGGTATTCTCCCTGATAAAGCTCTGCGTGGGTTCAATCAGCGAGACTACTTTTATTCATTCATGCAATTATGTTGATAGTTATGGCTGATAAGGCTTATTATTTATAGGCTTATTACTTATTACTGTTTTTATATTTTAAACCCCAAACCGATGGAAAAACCCCACAGCAACATAGAAAAGACGGTCATAACATGACCCGGCGCTCTAGTTAATAGACAAAATAATTTCATACATAATATTATGAATGACTTTATTTTGAAATTCAGTTCCTGACGGACGGCAAAAAAGCCAGAGATTATAGAATTAAACAAATAAATAAAAACAAGGATAATTGTGTGTTATTGTTGAGTAAATAACAGTGTGTTATTTCGAAAAGAATAACACATTAGAAGGAAAAAACGAGGAAACAATACAGATTTCAGTTTTCTGAGCCCCTACTCTCCCCATAACTGACGGCAACAAAAGTCCGACATTATTCAATTAAAATAAAGATATTGAGTTAGAAAAAGGTTGATAAACGCTGTGAGAATGGACCCTGACATATCGTCAACATAGGCCGAGTTGGGAGTGAGAATAATAAACACACAATAGCTAGCATGTGTAGTACTGGGGGGGGGAGGGCTGGGCTGGACCCGTCCAAGTCCAGTTTTGGATAGTCTGCCGTGGTTCCATTCCATTTCAAAGAGCTGTTTGACGCTCGGCGTAACCTTGTCGCACTGCCACTCCAACATCCAACATCCAATCACAGAGCTTGAGGACTAATTACGGGGTTTGTAAAGCAAGGCGGATGTTGTAGTCCCAAACGATAGCTGGGGATTCTGGGTAGTGTAGTGTCTTCGGAAACTCTGTGTCTAAACTCCGAAAAAACTATTTGTTTCTCCGAATCGAAGGTTAAAAACACAAAAGTATTGTACACAATTTAAACCAATCAATATTGTGTAATTAACAAGGCTAAACTGATGTTTTTTAGTGGATGAGTAATGCAGATATCACTGTGTAATCATTTGACAGTGAGGAGAATACTTCTGGTTTTATTATGAAAACTTCGAGACCGGAAAAACTGTTTTCACCCTGTGAGGGTTGACGCTAACTTTACATGGAAACTGCCGCTATACACGTTCTCCTGGCGAGACCTCAAATCATCTTCGTAATATCTATCAAAACTATAGATCCTACACATCCACTGGACGTAGATTATAAAAGTACAATATACACTTCTCGCTAGAAATCTAATAAAAAAAGCATTTTAATGGCCAAACTATTCCACAATTTAGGATTTTACAGAGAGGGTTATTTGTGAATCAACGAGCCTCCGGAGCGTTTGCAATCAACGGGAGCATGTTGTTTCTTACACGACCACTAGAGGTGCTACACTTTAAAACGTGACTCTGGGTCGTATTAAGCTGCTGAACAATCTACCTATAGAGTGGCGAAGTCACGCCCATCTACTTCCGACCCATGGGACCTTATTTCGGGAAAAATAATGTATTGAAGTCAATGGAGAGAGAAAACTTATCTTTCGATCCCGTTTGAATTGTGCCATGAATTACACATATGATGTTTGTCAATCTTAAAAAATCATTTCCATGTCAAAAAAGTCACAGTTTGTCGTAAAACTGTTGAAATATAAGACTATGAAAAATACGCAACTAGAAAGACTACAAATCCCAGAGTCGCGTAAGTGATGTCACAATTGTTTTCCTCCACTAAGAGATAGCTAAGATCAGCGCCTTATAGATATAATCTATCTATATGGCGCTGGCTAAAATAAGATCACTTTAACAAGATGCCTGTGTGCTTAGTACCAGGTTGTTATCATACCAGCAATGGGTCTTGCTCGTTCTTTCGCTTCCCGTCTGATGAAAGGACCAGGAGTGTCTGGATCAAGCTAGCTAGTAGCTAGCACGTTAGTTAGTATTACAGCCTTGTCATTTTTATTAGCCTTAACATGAAGTAACATTAAGTAACCCAAAATGTTAAACAGTAAGAGTAGTAGTCATATTTCGTGAACCCTTTGAAGATTACTGTCACCGGTGTGATCATTCTATAATACACAATTTAAGCCCGGGGGAGAAATGCTAACGCTAACGCTAACGCTTAGCATTGGCGATCTTCTCTACTTCATGCTATCTGCACAAATGGTTGACATTAAACATTAAAACGACCAGGCAGTTCAGAGAGAATCAAAGGAAGGCAGGCAGGCAGCTTTGCATGACATTCTTCAGGACGTGTTTCATTGTGGTGATAGTGAGGGTAGTCAATCGTTTTGTTGACAAGACAGTAGTGACGGCCATCTTGGTGACGTGTGTTGCTCTGTGAGACCAGAGATGTAGTTCATTGAGCGTTTCACACAAACAAATGTGTTACTTCACAGTTTTACGACACATTTTTTTTTTTTTGACTTGCAAAATTATCTTTTAAATTGACAAACATCATATGTGTAATTCGTGGCACAATTCAAACGGGATCGAAAGATAATCTTTCTCTCTCCATTGACTTCAATGCATAATTTTTCCGAAATAAGGTCCCATGGAGGTCCACCGGAAGGGGAGGGACTTCGCCACTCTATATGGTCGTTTTTTGTAGGAGGACAGGCTGAAATAATTTCATTATAAATGTATATATGCATATATGTTTACATTTCGAAACATGATAACTAAATATGTTTATAAGAGTTATGATCGAAAGATAATATTCTGCACTATTCATGCAGGTTGTTTTTTTTCTTGATGTCAGCAAGCCAGATCCAATCTGACTTGGGATTGATGGCGAGCCAAGCCCAGTGAGTCTGTGAGCAGTTGTTGGAAGCAGTGTGGCCTACCGTTGGACCTGCCTACAGAGGACGTTTGATTTGAAGAATCCTGCTGAATTCACACTGATTTTCAGATAAGAACCAGTACACTATTAGCTCTACCCAGGTAGAAGGAGCCATAGCAGTACACACACACACACACACACACACACACACACACACACACACACACACACACACACACACACAGAACTGAACAGAACTGATCTAAAGGGATTTTAATTATCTTATTCAAAGGGAAAGGACTCATTTTATTTGTGTGTTAAAGAGCTCTATTTTTTATTTTCATTCATTTTCATATTGTTGGCACAATTTAATGTAAATGTTGTTGAATGTTGCTGGCAATAATATTGTAAAATCTTCAACTAAATCTAACTCTTCCCAGAGTTATTCACGGCACCACTATTCGGACCAGGTAGATGTTAGTGCCTCTGTTCTTGGTGTGAGATAGGACTAGAGATGCTACACATGCACTCAGCATTGACCCTTCCGATATCAGAAGCTCTAACTTGCTGTAGCCGGTCACTGATTAATGGTAGACTTGATAAGATCTGTTGGCTGAGCTGATAAGGCCCCTCGTGTCAAACACAAAGGGAGATCATTGACACTCGCACTGCATTATGAAACACCAATGCTTCGGCAGCAACCTGTCTTTTCACAGAATTGGATGGTTGATTGATTTATTCTGTTCTCTCTCGATTGTGAGATATGCTACCTGACCATATCCCTCCCCCTTGACACTGTCACCTTTACGAGAAAATGGACAGTACCTGGTATCAGGTGGAAATTCTGCAAATTCAAAATTAGCATGCTGCTCTTTCAAAAGAAGACAGGTTTAATCATTTCACTTCATAATTTTAAAAACGTTGGCTACTGGTATGCAGGCTGGAAGCCTAAAGTGAATGATAACAAATCATGTTTTATATGTTTGAATAAAATATAAATAAAGTTTTCTTTTAGTGTGCACATAATGTTTATTTATCAATGTTGGTATCCATGTCGTATGGTCTATTTGATTGCCAGAGTGCAACGACATTGCTCTATAATGTTTTTGAGTTAACGAAAATTGCCATAGTGAGACATGTTTAAACTAAAGCATGTCTGTCACCGCCCTGTTTGGAATTGGGTAAGGTTTACACAAAAAACTATCTTAGTGGTTAAATATATGTACAAATGTATAGATGAGCGTATTGTATGTTTTTATTTATATATTTGTTCTTACTATGATGGTAAGCATTTAATTATTTCGTTCTACCCAAGATGACCCTGTCTGTTTTCACACTGTTTGCCTGTTTGTTAAAAAAAAGTAAAAACAATAAAAAAAAACGAAGTAAAAAAAGTTATGTATGTAAATGTTACATTTTTTTCAGGTCTGTCATAAAACCATACCCGATTGTATAAAAAGAAGCCCCTTCTCAACAGTATTTAAATGGGCTGGATGGACATTAGCAACAGTTACACCAACCTCTAAAATATATAACTATACTTTAATCTTACTGAACTAAAAATAGCTTCCTAACCACTAAATAATTCTGGATTTTGTGTGGAGTGAACTGCAAAATAAATTAAAAAAACAATTCAAACCAGGATCATCATTTGGAATTTAATAGAATATGTAAATAAGTCTTAACTTGTTAAGACTTGATAAATGTTGCACCGTTCTAATTCCGTGCCCATTGCTCACAGCTTTCTTTGGCCCTGTGCTAAAACACTGAGTAGATATGCCCTTGCAGCTCACGAATGTTCATATCTGTATCCAAGCCCCTGAGGTCCAAACCAGAAGCCTGGCTGGTGTTCCTGGGAACAGGACTTGTGGCGGGACAGTGCGGCATAGGAAGCTCAAACACCGGGATGATGTCTGCGGAGCTAATAATTAACGGAGAACCATCCAGAGGAGGGAGAAACCAAACTGTACCGCCATTACGATTGGTAGACGTTTTGTGTGGTCATAAACTCCATGAACCCTTTCTGCCAACATCCAACTCTGCACACTGCTAAACCTCTCACACTCCATTGTCCAACGTTCCCTCCCTACGGGCACGGACTTGGATCTTTGATCAAATCTTCGAAAGCCTTCATTCATAAATTCAATAGTCCAATGTACAATGGTAGTTCATTGATAAAAACAGAATGCAAATGTTATGAAGAAAGGTCTTTGTTATCAATGTTTTTAATGCCATTCATTTAAAAATAAAAATAAAAAAACGTTTTAATACATGGAGAAAATAAAAATAAAATCTGACCAAAGAAGACAACAAAAGAGTCCCGAAACAAAAGCACAAAGCCGTCCATTAAAACTCACAATCTCTGCAAGAGTAATAATTACTATCGATTTAAGAGTTCAGTGCTGATTTGACAGCAAGCTGAAGTTACACACAGTGCCTTAGGCTTGAATAAAACATTGTGAAACTACATGTATTAAATTGATAGTTTCCAGGTGTAAAAACGTCAACATCATTCACGTTTCAAACCTCATTCTTTTTAGGTAAAATAACAACTTTAAAAGTGAACCAGATCAATAACAAACAACCTTGAGTATTTGTGACGATGTTTTGATCCTCAGACCTTAAGCGAATACATGTGATTGAACTTTTTATTTTTACTTTGGGGCTGCATGTGAGACTTTTTATTTTCTTTCATTTAACTCCTAAGGTCCTGCATGTGAATTATATTTCCAGGCAGGGAGCAAAAAACTTTGCTTAGCACAGTCTGGCCTTGAGCTGATAACTCTGTTTGATTTGTTGGATTTTGGACTTAAAGTTCAGAGATGCCCTGGGAAAATAAGGTTCTAAAATCACTTGGATCAACAGACTAATTTCATCATGATGTCACTTTCCTGTCACTAAGCTGGTGATAAAAAACAGGAATTAAATATGTTGTTTTGATTTATTTTAGAGGTAAGAACTGTTCATCCTTGCATTGATTTATAAATGCCTTGGCAAGTATAAAATTAGATTTTTTTAATGGAAAATGTAACATTATAAATCAGATCACAGCATGTTTAAATTCAAAGTAGTCAAATTACTAAAAAATAACTGTCAACAAACCTTGGCTGTAGAAACAGAAAGAACGCCAGCGGTCACCTCTGGGTTTGTGGCATTCACAGGGCATCGATGCCCTCATTCTTTTACGGAGAGTATTACAACAATATTTAAAGATGAAGTCATCCTTTCCTCCCTGTAACACTTTTCAGTGTAAGGATTATGATTTCATCACGTCATGCAGGATGTGACCTGAAACTGCCCGGATGACATAATTGCTATCATCTGCACGATGCCCAGACTTTCCTGAGGCTGGTCAGCATTTAGGGAATGATAATCATCCTCACCGTGCCACACTAAGAAGTTGTTGTAAGTACTTGAGAGTGGAATTCATCTCACTATGAAATGTGACAGATCATTACAGCTGAAGGACTTCCATACAGACTGTGTCTCTTTCGGCTGCCACAGGGGAATTTAGCTGGGTCATGGTGACATGAAGCCTCATGAGAGAGTTGAACAAGCAGCATCAGAGAGTGGTATGTTTACTAGTAACGTCAGTAGTACAATTTGTTACTGTTATTAGACAGACTGATGAGTCAGAGTGGAATATTAGAAATCCATTATTGGCATTCCTGTGCCTGCTTAGAGTCTTTGGAGAAACGCCTCCTCGTTTTCAAAGGCCATATTGGTATGCTGCCATCTGCAGTTACATGGGACAAAGCTCTCTCTCCCTCTCTCTCTCTTTGAGTTTGTAAAACTGCACATATAAATTACCGGGTGAAATGTTGTTATCTTTCCCCCACAATGCCATGCAATTCCCTTTATTTCAGCTGGAACTCGTCTTTGTGACAACCCCTGTTTTACAGTACTGGAGTTCATAACAAAAATCTGACATTTAAAATAAACTGTACTCTTTTTATAATTTATGTCTAGTAAAGGTCAAATAAATGATTACCAAATGCTTTTACAAAGTCAGTATTCATACCAAATTTATATTTTGTTCCAGTATTGTGACTTTTGTCCATAACTTTTTTTTGCTACTCTTCCCTTCTGCAAAATCCTTAATTAAATTAGTTACACAAAATATCTTGGCATAACTCCAGGCAGGACAAAGCAAATTGATATGATCTTGCAAAAAGGGGTAGCAACACCATTTCATGCAAAAGTGTTTAAATTGTGTCTGGGGTGGGAGAATTACCAAATTATTATCAGAAAGATTTGTATATTGTGTCACTGTGTAGTCAAACATAAACACGCTGTACATAAATTCCTTACTTCCTCATATTTGTAAATATGTAAAATCTGAAAATAAATTAATATGAAGAGCTGCCACATAAATATAGTGGAGTTAAATATTTCTGTCTGTGTGGTGATTGTTGCAGTGTATCATGAAATTATCATAGAGCAAAGTGCAAGTCCCTTAAAACTGTAGTTAAGTACAGTAACTGAGTGAATGTATTCAGGTACATTCCAATACTCAATTATGTTTGCATGTTGCAGAAGCGTTATGAATTTGGTCATGACTCGGGCATTGCTAAAGCAATTTATTTTCCCCGCAGTTAAAACCTAAAAGAATGCCCTGAACATTTTTTATTCAACTTTCAAGCAAAAACATTTAATTTTTTCAGGTTTTTCTTTTCAAACCAATTTGCAGTCAAGTTGTCAAATTGGGTTCCGACCTCACTGTTTAGGTTGTCCCTCACTGTTCCCTCTCATGCAAGATACCAAGAACTGTTAACAAATGTTTTATGCTGTGACCTGTGGCCCAGATGGAGCAAACACTAATCATTTGAACAGTTGTGACATTTATCTTCAGTTATACCGCTATTCATAAATTGGTCGATGTTTCTGTTAAAACGATATCACATACAAATACATGATAACATCTTGCAATAAAACCAGGCAACTGTCAACATGGATGTTTGCCTAATAAGAAATGTCCTGTCACTAGTGAATGATTGTTGTGAATAGCGAGCAGGGAGCTGTTGTTCAGCCTGAAGCCCGGGGGCCACATTATGTGGCGTACATCTGAAATGAAATCAATGTAATGATTAACAGTGAGCTTTGCCTTTCTAATCAACCAATTAAATGAATTAGACCCTAATAAGAACCACTGTTTTCCCAAAATATAATGAGGGCAAAACTCTTTTCTCAGTTGCCCCCACATTACAAAAAAAAAAACCTCCGCCAACATGCCCTGGAACAATTGGCACAAACAAACCCAGGATTGATCGCGCTCACCTCCTCATGGCTGCCACAGAGGTCAAGTGTAGGTTATGTGGAGCTGACCTCAATGATAATGTTTCCACAGTTAACCGTCCCTTATATGTGCGAAGGCCATAACCCACAAACATTTAAGCAGTATTTATTGTGTGAAAAAAGGCTGGACTATTTTTTTACACCGCTTTTACTGCGGGAGCTGAAGCCATCATTATTGTTAGCGGTGATAAGATTTTAGTCACAAGAAACAAATTGCTGAGAAATGGGTTTCCCCCGAAAAGAAAACCGTTGAGTAAGATTTCACATAGGAGTAGGACATTCAGGGAAGTTTTACCAAGTTCTGCATAACCGAAGTAACCAGAAATTCCGACTGAAAGTAGAGACAAAAGTGAAGACACCAGAAATCATGAACACTTAAGCAGTGCAGATACTCACAATATACAACAGCTCAGTCCACACAAGTGCTGGAGTGAGCCATTTGATCACCATTATGGGATGACGCGGTGACTGGAGAGCACTCAGATGTTTTATGAGACTTGCAGCATTAGCATACGAAATCCTATTTGCAGATGGAACAACTAAATTCAGATGTGCACAAGTATTTCCTGAATGTCTCTATGAACAAAATCGTCCACCACATTACCATTGCCATTGAAGTTGTGGAATTCTGACCACATAAAGTTACCATTATAGAGCTGGAGATCTCTCTCATCCTCGTTTGATGGAGAAAAATAACATGACCGTTAGCCACAACGCCAACGCAGGCTACTGTAGGCTGGTTATGTCAGTCTTCATTTGACAGTAGCACAACTAGAGCGCTTTCTAGCACTCGGTCTAGCCGTGATCATTAAAGCCACAGCTTGTACGTGGAAAAATATGTAAACTGTAAAAAAATCCCTCGAGAAACAACTTAATCTCACTTTAGTAATAAAGAAAAAAAGAAACAACAAACACTGTAAAATTGCTTAAAGTCAAGTGTTGGACAGTCACAAATAGTGGTGACCTAACATGATGACATCATCTTATTTTGACAGATTCCCATTTAATGTGGAAACGATTAAAGAGGAAGACAAAGAGGGATTTCACCCATTACCCATTAAAGTTAACCACCAAATTACATGGGATTTTATAGGCCATAAATAAGAAAATGCTGCTGGATTCTGCCCTCCTCTAGCCACTGTTGAACTCCTCTGTGTGTGTGTGTGTGTGTGTGTGTGTGTGTGTGTGTGTGTGTGTGTGTGTGGTGTTGTGTGTGTGTGTGTGTGTGTGTGTGTGTGTGTGTGTGTGTGTGTGTGTGTGTGTGTGTGTGTGTGTGTGTGTGTGTGTGAGTGTGTGTGTGTGTGTGTGTGTGTGTGTGTGTGTGTGTGTGCGTGCGTGCGTGCGTGCGTGCGTGCGTGCGTGCGTGCGTGCGTGTGTGTGTGTACTCTGCCAAGCTCAGGGGGAGAGACTTCACCACGGGACTCACTGCTGCAGTCACCCGGCACACAGCCGACAAGGAAAAGGTACAAACTGTTAGTAGAAGCAGTTATTCACTTTCAATTCATTGAACTAAATTCAAGTCTATCAGATTACAGTCAGGTCTTAGCCAGCCACCACTGGCAGGGATCATGTCAACTGTGCCGACTGTTGAATGCTCTGATTTCTGGAAAGCAACAGGCAAGTTTTATACAGTTTATTATCTCACGCAGGTCCTTCTCATCCATCCATGCAGCAATCACAGCAAAGGATCTTTCAGCACTTTCACCATTGCGCCACTCACTTTGGACATTTGGTTGTGATTTACTACCAAAGAAGTTTACAGCAAATTGTTCCTTCCTCTCCCTTTTCTCCATCTCTTCTCCCCCCCACACTTTTCCCTTCCCATTCTGATCTGTATTATGGCATTTTCATTGTGTTTTGTTTGTTTCCCCCATGATTCCTTTCATCTCCCAGTCTGTCTGGCCTCATATCATTTTTAAAGTGGACCCAAATGCTTTCCCTGGCACTTGCCAGCATCCACTTCCAGTAAGTCTGAGACATAAATCGAATATTTGAAACAAGACAAATAAATACTAGTGTAACTAGCCTCTTTGATATGAGCTTAGTAACTTCTGTGTATAATTAGGACATGTGTCTGTTTGTGTGTGTGCTTGTAGGGCTGTGTGTGTATGTGTGTGTAATGGGGGGGGACTAGATGCAAGATGTTAGCAATTTTGTTTGTGTGTCTGCATTAGTGTGCAAATGACTAATTGTTTTTTGTGTGAAATGTTCCAACAGTAAAAGGCTGGAAATGACTGAGGACCTCCTCATTGACATTAAAAGGGTCTATTTTCGTGTTAGCAAACCCGAGAGTGACCACCCTACTCCCCCACACCTCCAATAAGAAAAACATTTGACCAACAAAAACACCACTGTGGGTTGGAATTGATCTTGCTTTGTGTCTCACTGGTCCAATGCTGTCTGGCTGCAACCAAATTAGCTTCCAGGAACACAAGAGAATGAGGGATAGAAAAAGACGGAGAGAAGGAACGACATAGTTGGCATTGTGGAAGATGATTCAGAGAAACCAATACATGTCTGGCATCTGTGAATGTCATAATCATGATGAGATGATGGGGCAACCCCTCAATTTTTCCTTCTGTTGTTTGTTTGTGTGTGTTCGATCTTACACCAGAGTGTGTTTTATGCCAGTGTCGCCAGTGAGTTGGCGTATTTGCCCTGTTTATGTGTGGGTATTGTGTCTGGACTGAGTGGTCATTGTATTTCCAGACATGTGGTATGTTCAGTGCTGGGTGATTCACTCCTACCAGCATCTGTTGTCTACCTCTGCAGCCTCTGAGAGGTCTGATTAACACAAAACACAACTGACCCACCCGGAACTGACCAGATCTGACCGCACCTCCTGAAATAAACCAGGATGAAACCAAGACAGAGGCAAACAATCATCCTTGCTACAAAAAAACAAATCACAACTAAGGCAATGTTTTATTGGTGCGATTTCTAAAAAGAATGATTTCAATGACCTTACCAGTGTTTTTAGTTATATTTATGGTGGTTTCTCCAGGGACTCATTCGTAAGAACCTCGAACAACACAGACACACAGGCAGCACTCAGAGGAAGCCAAGTCATTTCACTTATCTCAATCAACAGTTTAGGCAGTATTCACTTTGTAAGCCACTCTTTATGCGCTGTTCATTTTCAGTAAGGAAAGGAAAAAAAATATGTCCTCTGCAATTTTCTGTTTGGCAATTGGAGATAAATCTAAAAGTCTTCATTGTGCAATCCTAAAATAATATCTTAGTATGGCAGTTCCATTGGCAATCTCAACTTCCCAGAATGCCACTCCCACAAGCATAGGGAAAAACATACTTCCCCTATTTCAAACTGTAATCGTCATATTACCTTAACCATTAAATCGTTTTCTTTGTCACATAATAGTTAACGCCTTAGCAAGTTTCAAACAAAGTGCCTGTCACAAAGCCTCTTTCCGAATAGAATCGGTGGGGCTGTCAGACAATTTTGTAATTTTCCGAAACAGGCAATCAAACAATTACGCCCACATCACGCACCGATTGGCCAGCTACCCAGAGGTGTGAGAGTAGGGTTTGAAGTTCTCTCTCTCTCGCCTTTTTCTTTCTTTCTTTCTTTCCCTCTTCATGCAACAACTTGTGTCCCTTTCCATGTGTACAACTGTTTGAGTGCAACACTATGAATGCTTTTCAAGAAGAGACCATCACGTCAAGACTGAGAAGACATGCTTAATCTTAAGCCCTGAGCCTGTTTTTCAGGTCTCAGGCTCGAAAATGACATTCCCAGAACAAATGACCATATCTTCCCTTCTAAAAGGTTTAAATTAATAATCTTTTTTCTCAAAGTAATGATAAACCTGTGAGTTGGATGTAGAAAAGTCAGAATCAATATAGATATTTTTTATTTTAAAGAAAATTCAGATTTTACATAGTAAAAAACTGTAAATTATAGTGTCCGTCCAAAAATTCTTTTTTACTTATAGTGCAAACTACCCTTGGATGATGGATTAGTAGACTAAAAGCTTTAGGAATCCAAAGTACAAAATATAATAAGTACCCTGTATCAAGATTGATTCAAAACAAGTGAAATCTGACCTTTTTAGAGAGATTTAGCCAAAAAAACCCACTTCTGGGGTCATTTGGGTGGATTTTACCTATCTCTGGCCCCCCTTGCTCGATTTTGATGAATGAAATCTCTTTATAACCGCTAGAGCCAATGGAATCGAGGGAAAGTTATATACACACCAACACGTTAACAAATAAGGAGTGAGAGTGACGCGTTACCAAAACCGGAAGCTGCATACACTCTGGTGGCTACCATTAGCAGCTAACTTTTCCGCTCCGATTTTTACATAAAAAATGGAATTATGGATTATAAATAATTTCTTTAAAGTCACAGGTACATTATCAACCTATGAATCAACAGTTGTAGTATTTTCTTTTTTCGTTTTAATGCCATTGAACACGTCTTTTGACCTAATTGACAGCTACGGTGAGACGATCTGCCGTAAAAGCTCCGTAAAGGTACGTGTTGTGATGTCTGTGTTTGCTTCCCCTGTCGCAAGTTCGGATCGCTCAGTGATGATACTATACCTAAATAATCAGTAGAGTCTCAGCTTTAATCTGCTATATTGTATGTGCAGCTACGATAAGTAATAAGGGTATTTTTATCTTGAATTGTGTGCCGCAGTGCGTTAGAATTTTTTCGCTCAGGGGTCATTTAGACGCTTCTTATGAGACTTGTGTTTTGTTTTGGTAAAAATGGTTCATATCTTCAGTTAGCTGAGATTCTTCCCGTTAATCTGGTGCTACACATGAATAGTTTCATAAATGTTAAGAAGCCCTGAGACATTATCTCGAAAAAAAAACGGTGGGAGGGGTCCAATGGGGGGACCGCCGTGCTTAAGAGGTTAAGATGCAGAGCTACTGAGAGAGAGATCAGGGATGCAGACAAGTAGGGTTTGACTGCAGGCTTTTTGCTTTGGCCAAATGTTGTAAATACTTAAATAATAAGAACCAGGCAATTGTCTGAGACAGATCAATGTTTTTATTATATTGAGATCTGAGAAGCCCGGTTTCTGATTTGCTCAAATATGCTGTTTTATATTATTTGAGGTGAATACTAGCACTTCCTTCATCTGTTTTACATTAAAAACCTTTCCAGTGGTTGAGACACCTAATCCCTCGCCTTCCCCGGAGTGCTTTAATTGTGAAATATCTACGGGAACAGTTAAATTAACAGCAGTTTAACATGACGACAGAAGAGTAAATTAATGAAAGTGATTGAAAACAATGATGTGTTTAAAAGAGAGAATCAGAGCAATAGAGTGACGTTTAAGACATGATGACTTTGTTACAGTGGTTGATTTAATACTGCAGAAATACATGCTTTTTTAATGCTAAAAATAATCATATTCAAAGACAAAAGTTCATGCCTTTCACCACTTTTTCTCACAGTCACATGATCAGTAATCAGCATTGCTACAGTATGTGAGATGATTGGGAAATGTGTATGAGAGATTAAACCAATGACATAATCCATTTAAACAACGGCATTACTCTCTACAATGTTAATAAATATTTGATAGCACTGCTTCAAAGAATGACAGATTTAATAGTACAGTTGATTTTCATATTGCTTTGGTTTAATCAATATGTACAGTACAGAAGCAGATCATCTAGTGATGACGTTGTTCCATTTCTTAAACCTGAAGTAACTGATCCTGTTCATCAAACACAAGCATTTCATCCAAGTATCAAGTCCTCCCATAGGTGACCAATACATCACTGTGACCACTCACTGAGATGTTTCCTCAGTCCATGAGATCTGGTGAAGATCAGTCACAATCCCACGCAGATGCAAGTCCTCGATGAGGCCTTGAAAAAAGGCAGCAGTATGTATCCCACTTGTGGCTGTTTTCAGGACTGGGAATAATGCTGGCTTTGTGGTGTGGTTTTATCTCTCTCCGGCCACAGCCAAGAATGGTTGCGGTCTTGTAATGGCCACTGCGTAAATCAGTTTTGGTGCTCTCACTTGGCAATGTTGCAGAGGCAAGAGCTTGATAAGAGGAGGACAAACACGAGGAGTAAAGACACAGACTGGGGAGGTCATGAGGAAAGTCAGAAGAGTTTCACAGCAACATTGATTGATGAGGAAAGATGAGGAAACTAAAGTTAAGAAGGGGAGCTGCAGGACAAACGAGGAGGCCTGGCTATAAAACACCAAGACAGTTTGTGCAAGCCATCCCTCCAACCACCTAAGCTCCATTCGAATAACTTACCATAAAAAGAGCTTGTATTCCACTTATTCGTCAAAGGGGGTTTATATTACATGAGCCTAATGAATGAGGCAGAATGAGGTGCTCCTTCAGATTACAACTCCTCAACTTGGTCTTGGAGGATTAGGGGAGTGCAACAGAGTACAATGGAGTCAGCCAGGGTGGGTACTCGTAGAAATCAGCCGAGGGGCAGATGAAAACAACATGTTTTCCTGCATGTATTTCAAGAAATGCTCACCAAACCCAAAGCGGAATATTACTGTCTGAACATTTGAACGGAGATATTTAACTTGGCTAAGAAGATTACTTCTCTAAACGCCGTTAAGTGGTTCAGTCAACATTGAGACATTTTTTTCCTCCTCAGACAAACTGTACTGAGTCACATAATAGCTGTTGATTAACATCTAAGAGCTGAACAGAAGAGGTTCATTCACAGAAATGCAGATCAGAACTTGTGCGCATGCTTGTCTCCGCGCACACAAGCAAACACGTGCGGCCCTCCTTGATGCCTCCCCTAACCCTTCATTAAGGCTAGAAAACACTGGAGAAGTGAGGAGACAGGCCATGCTTTGTTGAGCTGCAGAGGCAGTTAAGTGATGCTGCTGAGCATATGTGCTCA
The DNA here is from genome assembly GCF_902827165.1 of Trematomus bernacchii. NCBI lineage: Eukaryota > Metazoa > Chordata > Actinopteri > Perciformes > Nototheniidae > Trematomus > Trematomus bernacchii. The sequence goes on along the minus strand of NW_022987714.1, from coordinate 9,518,820 downwards.
GTGGATTAGTTTTAACTGTCTTTGGCGTTGATGAGATTTATCATAAATGTCATAACCATATCATCAACACAATGGCTCCTCAGCCACGATTACAGGAGATTTGGTGCGGCGTTATCTTTGAAGTCTCAGACGAGGTAAACAAACACTGAAACATTATACCAAAGCTAGTGAGACAGAAATACACCGATTCATGGGATATCGACAAAAACAATAGGAAGAGAGAAAGGTATGAATGGTGAATGGGGGAAGTACATGTTGCGGATGCCCACAGGAACCCAGGAGGTGCATTCCCACTCACCTTATTCCGTGTGTGCGTTCATTTATTTGTCTGATGATATGTCAAAAGAAATTCAGGAACACGCAGTTGTATTGGCAGCAGGGTTATCACATACCTGCAACGCGGCACTACAAGGAAACAACAGCTCCTTTGTGAACATGTGTGTTTGTGCGAGGTAGAGAAAGAGAGAGCTTTTTGGCAGGCTCTATTACCATATAGCCCCTCTTTAATCCTGCCCTTCCTCTCCCCACCTATAATATGGCTGCATATCCGTTAGCCAGGCTACATACAGAGGAATCTGCAGCAGAGGAGAGGGCGAACAGAGGGCGCGTAATTGAAAACACACAAAGAGCACTGACTCAGATAGCCCAGCTACCAAGGGAAAGTGCAGTGCGTGTGTGTGTGTGTGTGTGTGTGTGTGCGTGCGTGCGTGCGTGCGTGCGTGCGTGCGTGTGTGTGTGTGTGTGTACCTAAGTGCCCATGTGCGTGTGTGAGTGTGCAATGCAACAAACGAGAAAGCCCTGATGAACAAAGGTTTGAATTGCGAAAGAGAGACAAACTCACTCTGCGTGACATCTTACAAAACACTTTCATTGTTTCTCATACTGAAAACAAGTATCAAGTATCGCAGCCTGGGAGTGCAAAGAGACACTGTTCTGAGACCTGCCTCATTAACTCACCATAACGTGTGCTCATTGCAACAAAAAAAGGATGTACTCTAACAAGAAACTTCACGTGATGTTATGTCTCGACATTTTAACAATCTGCTACTGGGATGAGATTATTCCAGCTATTCCAAACCATCTCTCACTCCTTTTCCTGATGAGTGGAATCTCATTTGTGGGTTGTCTTGTTTTGAGAAAGATATTCAGAAGCCTAACTAAAATTGAAATTGGAAATAAATCTCAACTTGCTGGGTAAAATCTTGAATTGTTTCGAAGAAAATACACTGTGAGAATTTGTTGGGTGCTGAGCTCTGCATCTTTGCAGTTTTCTTGCTGTGTGCACAAACTGTAATACTATATGTAGTGTTGGTATGTGTGTGTGTGTTCCAGGGTACTATAGTGTGTTTTAACACTGATTCACCGACGGCAGGAAGGGAAAACAGTGTTTGAAAACTGTTTATTTGACTGAAAGGGTAAAACAATGTAACCTTGTGCGATACTACTTGGAAGCATCCTGAGGCCACTTGGAAAGATTTAGTACTCAGAGAAAATGCGATTGATACCGGGGAGAATTTGGGGTTTCTTTCACCAAGGTCTGAAATATGCTCCCGGCATTCAAGCCACGAGGATGAAAAGCTATTGGACCAGGGAGCTAATTTAAATCGAAAAATCTGCGGCTATATGGTTGAATTCTATACTCTCCGTATCACATTTCAAATGACTCCAGAGCCTGAGTGCAATTCAGCGTTTGGATTGTTTGATTGTTTGGGGCTGTCTGGGCTCTCAGTCATGTGGCAGTGCTCCTCGGGACACAGGCCAAACTCATAGCATATGTTGGAAGGGTATGACAGGAGTTCAGTGAGTATGTGTTTTTGTAGTGTACACACACAGACACCCACACACTGAGAAATGGCCTTTGTTTGAACGATATGTTTTTGGCAAGCATTCACACACATTCATTATTCATGAATGTGTGTGTGCGTTTTTGCACAATGCCACTTTCATACACTTTCTCTCTTTGTTTGTGTGCTTTACACGCACCTAAGTGAGCACACACTGAATTCAACAAATAAACACAAACACTGGGGGCAATTTGTCCTGATTCTTGAGCTTGCCTCTAATCTTTACAAAGGAAGGTCAAAGATGTTTGATAAGTTCACCAGGACGCTGATATGGTCTATCTGCATCATATCTACCAGAGTGGCTATGGATGTGTGTGTTGGTCTGTGTCTGAGTTTCTAGACCACATAACTGCAGACTTCTTCCAGACACACAACCATGTAAGGTAATTCACCCTTTCTAGTTGTGTGTTTTTACGAACATTAATATCTCAAACATCTGTGCACGTCTGTGGTTGAGTTGGCAACCTCTCCAAAGTGTGTTGTGGACCAAGCGACACGATCAAAAACACATTTGTGACAACCTTATCTTAAGAGTGCCTTTTATCCGCCATGCTGACTGCTGCTCTGGTATTTTTCTGTTTCTCATTCTTTTTTTCCCTTTCTCCTCTTTTCCCTCCATCCCCGGTCTCAAGGATTTCCTCTATTATTCCCTTGTTCTCCCCCCCTTTTCTCTGCTCTCTCTCTTGCTCTCTCTCTCTTTCTTCTTCTTGCACCCTTTTTTGATTCAGGATGTGCCAGTTTGGGTGGTGAAGATGGAGCTCCCTAGACCCTGGAGGGGTATTGGAGCCGTAGGAACACTGGTCCCCGCCTCTCCATGCGTCGGCATTGTGAGCGTGGGCTAATTGTTAAAGCGAGGCCTCAAAGAGAGAGGACAAAAGGTCACAGTGGGTCACTTTGGCGTCCTAACATGAAAGGAGCTCCCAGTTTCAATGAGGATTAACCAAAAATTCCATTGACTGCAACACTATGGGAGCTGCCAGCATCTTATACATGTGAATTCCCCACACATATGAAAGTGCCCTCTTTCCTCTCCTCCAATTGTATCTCCTCTCCTTTCCTCTACTCTCCTTTCCTCTCCCCTCCTTTCCTCCTCCCTCCTTTCCTCTCCTTTCCTCTCTTCTCATATCCTTTCCTCTCCTATCATCTCCTTTCCTCTCCTTTCCTTTTCTCTCCTCTCTTCTTCTGGCAGACACACACACAATTACACACACACAAATACATTCACACAAACACACAATGCACACATCATTCAGTGGGGAGTTAAATGAGTTCAGTGTCGGCAGTACTAACGGTCAAACCGTGCCCCTTGACCCCTCGGCTGCCTGTCATTCAGTGTGTGTGTGTGTGTGTGTGTGTGTGTGTGTGTGTGTGTGTGTGTGTGTGTGTGTGTGTGTGTGTGTGTGTGTGTGTGTGTGTGTGTGTGTGTGTGTGTGTGTGTGTGTGTGCGTGCGTGTGGGGCAGAGCTCATTCAGAGGTTAATGTGTCAGTGAATGAACTGAATGTCCAAAGCTGGACGGTGCTTCGAGGTGAAATCCCGAGAACATTGGCATGCTGTACCTCCGAAACATGGCGGTGGTATGGAGTCGAGCGAGTCACGATTGTGTGATCTGTCATGTAAGATGATGGACTGGGATCAAAATTCAGGCTTTTGTCTCACAACACATGATTACACTAAGGGCGAGGAATGGAGAGAATTAGAAAGGATGACAGGATGGAAGAGTAACTGAACCATGGCAGTGCCCTCCGTGTTAATGTAGGCCTTTGGTGACCTTAAGGCTACGAAACACAATGTAGACTCAGTTCCAATAATTTCCGTTCTTTACATGTGCAGAGGCCTGTGTGGGGTGCTGGTCTTCTGGCTGGCACCCACCTCATGTGAAAGGCAGCGCTTAATAGCTACATTCCTGCCTGGCAGCAAAGCTATAGTATGTGCCCATACATCCATTGGGTCATTATGACAGAGGCAAGGTCCTTATTATCTTCCACGCCATAATGACCCAACATGAACTTCAAACACGTTCCTCTGACTCGATGGGTCGATCATGCAGAACCGAGCCCCATTCAGGTCCATTCCTTGAGCTCCATTATTTCTGACATGTTTTTTATACTTAAAAGTTATATCATCAGATGGAGTGCTGACTAATGACAAATCCTCTAATCGAAGACAAAAAAAGGCTGCACAGTCATCCCTACTTGGCTGCGGTTTGTTTTTCACTATAGGTTAATGCTCATCAGGGGGAAATAAATGTTTGAGCCTTTGTAATATCCCAGACTTAAAATCATGTGTAATTAGTGTTATTTCAAAAGAAATAATGTTGCTATTCATCAATTCCGAGTAATATACTTTATCAGATTTTGGGTGATTCATACCTTAAATCTTCCATTGTTCTTAACATTTGGCTGCATTACATCAAAGAGAGGAGGAACCCCAGTGGGCCACTCACGCATTCAGGAGTGCTGTATAACAAATCAAGACTAAACTTGTAGCAGTATTGGATTGTTTTCAAGCACAAATCAAAATAAAATCTGGAATAGCTTTGCTAAACCTGTTGAACTAAACACTCGCGGGACGACAGTGCACATGTTGGTCGCTGATTAATACTGCAGAACTTCCTTAGAAAAAATGTGAGACAGAGGAAAAAAGAAAACACCGACTATCAGAAGGAAAACAAAGATTTCCCATCATCATCCCCTCTGTCACAGTCCAATGGTAAAGGTTCTGGGAAACAGCAGTAAAGCCGGTAGTCATGATTCAGTGGTCAACGCCACGTTGGACTGCTGACCACTGATAGTAATGTACTATCAAACGAGAGCTACACGTAAGCAGCCGTGATCATTTTGATGCCAAGAGCTATCAGAGATAGAGCATGCCGAGTCACAGAAATCTGGAAAATGGGTTCCCTCTGAAATAGTGATGGGCTGGAGTGATACTATGCCCCCTTTGTGCACTCAAGAGGCCATGTCGGGTGCAGAGATAGGCAATGGGGCCCTGGGAATCCATGGTACAGCGGGTGAAAGAAGTGGGCGGACCTGAGCGACAGCATATGTTACTCATCAACAGCATGGTGATAATCAGGACTGGGTTTTGATTACTGACATTGTTACAGTCTGTGAAATGTTTTATACATATATGTTAGGTCAGGTGGTTAAGTGACCATGGTTACAAGGAGGTGCTTTTAAATGCCTCCTTTTTCTTGACCGGCAGTTTGTATAGTCATGACCTACTCATGGCACTCTCAGTGACCTACTAGCAAACTATGCATGACCCCTGAAAACATTGCATGTGCGTTTATTTTCTCTGCAATACATTTCGCCTGCAAGATGAAATATGCCGCTTACTGTGATCCTTATTGGTCCCTTTGTGTTGCTTTATCTATTGTCCTTAGTTAGTTAGTTTGCCATTGATTGCCACAGACAACCCGGTATCACGGCAAGACGTGAACATGTGACGATTTGACGTTGTGCGATTGCGTTGCCAGGCAAACTCTTCAACTACAACCCTAGTTATATTTAAAAACATCTTAGAAGGCCTCACGAAATACTTTAATGTAAATTAAAATTTAAATATGAAGGAATGTGTGTGTATAACAAAATACATCCGTCATAAACAATACCGGAAACAGACGTAGGCAAGATCCTCAGCTCTGTGATTGGATGTTTTAGCCGCAATGCACGTTGGGATGTGGTGTTTATGCGATGTGAAATCCGAAAAAAATTTTTTTAAATAAAATAATACTTTATTCCGAGTGTGCTTGCTTTTCTCTTTGGAAGTCATCACATAACGGCATTGTAATACACGGTTCGGCTGCATTAAATATTACATATCTGCCGTAGTTCTTTATTTATAGAGTCCTGATGAGAAGACTTCTGGACAAACAGGAAGAACTGCCGCCGAAACTGAATATGTGACGTGGATCATAAATATATCAGCAATTAAACAACATCTTCAATTTCTCTTCACAATATACGTCTCCTTGCAGTATCAATACTAATTCGGCTGACTTTTATATTTGATCCAATTGGTAGATAGGCTATATGTACACCATAACGGTGCACAGCTGATAGAAAGGGACACCTAGTAGTTAAAGCACGTTATTGAATTTTATTATTTTTATTATTAGATATTAATAGGAGACACAGACAGACAAACTAATAAGGCTTTATTTAAACATTAAAGAATACTTTAGGTTAAGGTCTTCTTTTGAATAAGAAAAAAGCTTTGGGGGTATCTACAGATAAATATTAAGCCTGACAAAGTACTAATATATTGCTTTCCTGCAATGTTAACGACTGTATGTTTAAGCACTTATTTTAACTGATATTATACATATGTATTATACTCTTATAAGATGTATGTAGATAGTATAAGAAATGTGCAGAATACGACAGTTTAATGGTGGAGGTACACACATATTGATAGATGTCTTGTAATGCACTGTTGAGGAACCTGCGACCCAAGTTTTTCATCTCCGACCTTGTCAGGTATTGAACATTCAATAAATAAAGAACACAGAATTATTAAATATAAAACACAGAATTTGTGTCATTATACTAAATAATTTACAAATAAACACCACTGCATATTTACAACTGTTACACACAACCCGGTATCACGGCAAGACGTGAACATGTGACGATCTACCATGCTGGGAGACGTGAATATGTCACGGTTTCGTCCCTTCAAACGTGACAGTTACACGGTATTGTTAACATGGCCCAACCAGTGGAGAAATACCCGGAAGTGCCAAGCAAATGGTCTACCGCGCCTATTGGTCGGATTTTATTGTCAAAATGAGATGTTTTTAATTTATTTTTTAATCGTCACACTTGATTTCGCCGATTTTCTTGTTGCCCTAGCTGGTCGACACCTCTTTTAGCAGAAACAAAGGCTACATTAATGTATTAAATCGATGTTAATCCATGTGTGTGGATCATAGAGTGGCGAAGTCACGCCCATCTACTTCCGGTCCATGGGACCTTATTTCGGAAAAATAATGTATTGAAGTCAATGGAGAGAGAAAACTTATCTTTCGATCCCGTTTGAATTGTGCCATGAATTACACATATGATGTTTGTCAATCTTAAAAAATAATTTCCATGTCAAAAAAGTCACAGTTTGTCGTAAAACTGTTGAAATATAAGACTATGAAAAATACGTAACTAGAAAGACTACAAATCCCAGAGTCGCGTAAGTGATGTCACAATTGTTTTCCTCCACTAAGAGATAGCTAAGATCAGCGCCATATAGATATAATCTATCTATATGGCGCTGGCTAAGATAAGATAACTTTAACAAGATGCCTGTGTGCTTAGTACCAGGTTGTTATTATACCAGCAATGGGTCTTGCTCGTTCTTTTGCTTCCCGTCTGATGAAAGGACCAGGAGTGGCTTGATCAAGTTAGCTACCTAGCTAGTAGCTAGCACGTTAGTTAGCATTACAGCCTTGTCATTTGTATTAGCCTTAACATGAAGTAACATTAAGTAACCCAAAATGTTAAACAGTAAGAGTAGTAGTCATATTTCGTGAACCCTTTGAAGAGTACTGTCACCGGTGTGATCATTCTATAATACACAATTTAAGCCCGGGGGAGAAATGCTAACGCTAACGCTAGCATCAACGATCTTCTCTACTTCATGCTATCTGCACAAATGGTTGACATTAAACATTAAAACGACCAGGCAGTTCAGAGAGAATCAAAGGAAGGCAGGCAGGCAGCTTTGCATGACATTCTTTAGGACGTGTTTCATTGTGGTGATAGTGAGGGTAGTCAATCGTTTTGTTGACAAGACAGTAGTGACGGCCATCTTGGTGACGTGTGTTGTTGACCAGAGATGTAGTTCATTGAGCGTTTCACACAAACAAATGTGTTACTTCACAGTTTTACGACACATTATTTTTTTTTTGACTTGCAAAATTATGTTTTAAATTGACAAACATCATATGTGTAATTCGTGGCACAATTCAAACGGGATCGAAAGATAATCTTTCTCTCTCCATTGACTTCAATACATAATTTTTCCGAAATAAGGTCCCATGGAGGTCCACCGGAAGGGGAGAGACTTCGCCACTCTATAGACTGGTGTGGATGTGGAATTAACGGACGTGACGTTGTGCGATTGCGTTGCCAGGCAACGCAATTTACAAACTCTTGAACTACAACCCTAATTATATTTAAAAACATTTTAGAAGGCCTCACGAAATACTTTAATGTAAATTAAAAATGTAAATGTGAAGGGATGTGTGTAATGTGATGATTGACATTATTCACCCACGGATCTATGGGTTGGGGGTATTGTTCCACACGGACATTTTAGTTAACCGGACTTACTGTTGATGTGAAATCCGGAAAAAAAAAACGTTATACACCATAACGGTGCACAGCTGATATAAAAGGACTTGTCGTTTTTAAAGATATTACTGATTTTCTTTGAATATAAGAATGTAAATACTGAGTTGAGAGAATAGTCAGGGGATTTGGGTGATGGGAGACACATCTATGGATTCAGAATTTCAATAGCTTACTGTTAAATGACGGATATACCTTTCTGTCTGTGATGTTTTACAAATCAGATATTATAAGTAAAACATGTGAAATAATATAGCAATATCCTGTACAATTATGTGAAAACATGAATAAAACTACACATCTTCAGATGTTATACATACACAAGTGTGCTACACTAATAATACAAAGTTATTAAGGCTGTGCGTACCTTGTGTGCACCGCCTAGTGGTTAAAGCACGTTATTGAATTAGTTGTGTATTATGATATGTCAATGAACCTTAGAAAATTTTGAAAGGGATATGCAAAATAGCCATTATATACAGTCTTTAATTAACTATTAGTAGAGAATAACGAGTAATGAATATACTGTATAGGGATCTGCAGATAAATGTTTAGTCTTCTCAAGCAGCAACTATCAAATATCTCTCCTGATTGTTGGCACTTGACAATCACCTTTCCCTGAATTTTACTCAGGTGTAACTAAAGCCTGATTTAAGGGTTGTTTATATTTCACATCATTAATCAGAATCTGCAAAGTAACTAAAATAAATGTAGTGGAGTAAAAATACCAGGTTAACCTCTGAATTGTAGTGGAGTAGAATTGCTGTTTTGTTTAGTAATGGCTATTGAATATGGAATAAAGGTTTTGACAAGACCTGGTGTAACAATAATCAAAAAGGACATTAAAAGAGCTCCAGATGTCAATGATCTAAACAAAACAGCATACCTGAAATGTATATTTAAATACTTTATTAAGGGCAGTGAATTAGTTTTTTCTGTATGTTTTTCAAATCAGTGTTATACAGTAAGTGTCATAGACAGTGTTACATTGCTATTATTATCCTTAAAATATATATAAAACAAAACCACTTATGATCTTTTTTTTTGGGTGGTTTACTAATGACAGTTAATTCTGTTTCTGCTATTGATGGTTTAATTTTTGTGAAAAATAATAAAATAATCAAATTCAATAACGTGCTTTAACCACTAGATGTGCCTTTCTATCAGCTGTGCACCGTTATGGTGTAAATACAGCCTATCTACCAATTGGATCAAATATAAAGCCGAATTAGTATTGATACTGCAAGGAGACGTATTGTGTGAAAAGAAATGTAAGATGTTGTTTAATTGCTGATATATTTATGATCCACGTCACGTTTTCAGTTTTGGCGGCAGTGCTTCCTGTTTGTCCAGAAGTCTTCTCATCAGGGCTCTATAAATACAGAACTACGGCAGATATGTAATATTTAATGCAGCCGAACCGTGTATTACAATGCCGTTATGTGATGACCTCCAAAGAGAAAAGCAAGCAAACTCAGAATAAAGTATTATTTTATAAGTCCGGTTAACTAAAATGTCCGTGCGGAACAATACCCCCAACCCATAGATCCGTGGGTGAATAATGTCAATCATCACATTACACACATCCCTTCACATTTACATTTTAATTTACATTAAAGTATTTCGTGAGGCCTTCTAAAATGTTTTTAAATATAATTAGGGTTGTAGTTGAAGAGTTTGTAAATTGCGTTGCCTGGCAACGCAATCGCACAACGTCACGTCCGTTAATTCCACAGCCACACCAGTCTATGATCCACACACATGGATTAACATCGATTTAATACATTAATGTAGCCTTTGTTTCTGCTAAAAGAGGTGTCGACCAGCTAGGGCAACAAGAAAATTGGCGAAATCAAGTGTGACGATTAAAAAATAAATTAAAAACATCTCATTTTGACAATAAAAACCGACCAATAGGCGCGGTAGACCATTTGCTTGGCACTTCCGGGTATTTCTCCACTGGTTGGGCCATGTTAACAATACCTTGTAACTGTCACGTTTGAAGGGACGAAATCGTGACATCTTCACGTCTCCCAGCATGGTAGATCGTCACATGTTCACGTCTTGCCGTGATACCAGGTTGGCCACAGACCTTCATTATGCTGCGTTCACACCGGACGCGATGCGATGTTTGGGGGCGGCGCGATTACATGTAAAGTCAATGCAGAGACGCGGACAGACGCGAATTCGCTCCGACGGTGCGCATGAAGCGGTGGACGCGGCGCGAATCACGCGATTGAGGCGATTGAACGGTGCCGCGTCAAACGCGAGAGTTCAATTTTTTCAACTCGAGCGTCAAATTCACATGACGCGTTCTCGCGGAAGCCAATCAGCGGTGAGGATCTCATGCTGCGTTCACACCGGACGCGATGCGATGTTTGGGGGCGGCGCAATTACATGTAAAGTCAATGCAGAGACGCGGACAGACGCGAATTCGCTCCGACGGCGCGCATGAAGCGGTGGATGCGGCGCGAATCACGCGATTGAGGCGATTGAACGGTGCAGCGTTAACGCGAGAGTTCAATTTTTTCAACTCGAGCGTCAAATTCACGTGACGCGTTCTCGCGGAAGCCAATCAGCGGTGAGGATCTCAGCCGCCGTCACTGACGTTCAACCACACAACATCAGCCGTTAGCTGTTAGCAGTTAGCACACAGAGCTCACAGCTCCTCATATATGTTCAGAAACTGGACAAAAGTTAAACAAGTACAAACCACAGACTGTCTGTGTCATGGCGAATACAGTCGCTGCTTTATTTATGTCTGTAGGCCGTTGATATAAGTGTGGAATGAGCATATACAACGTTAGCTTAGCCTGGTCGACCCGATCTTCATTCAGAAAACAAGCATTTTAAAAGGTTTTTCGCCTGCCGTCTTGTCTGCAGACGTGTCAAGCATTAATTCATGGTTTTTACTAACCGGTATCAGTATGTTGTTACTTCGGCATCATTTAGAAACGTGTATTACAATTTAATCACGGTAAAATATGTTCATGTTGTTGTAGTTGTAGCTCCCGAGCCAGCGCGTCTTGTTTGAATGATGCGAGCACGCACACACACACACACACACACACACACACACACACACACACACACACACACACACACACACACACACACACACACACACACACACACACACACACACACACACACACACACACACACACACACACACACACACACACACACACACACACACACACACACACACACACACACACACACACACACACACACACACACACCACACACACACACACACACACACACACACACACACACACACACACACACACACACACACACACACACACACACACACACACACACACACACACACACACACACACACACACACACACACACACACACACACACACACACACACACACACACACACACACACACACACACAAATCCCCAAAAGAACAAACAGCTTTTGTTTCTGTCATGCAAGGCTCAGAGAGGCAGAGAGAGGCTTTATTGGAAAAAAAGGCTGTGGTGTTTTCCTCTCCAAAATCACTAGGGCTCATTAGAGAAGACATTTTAAAGCTGCACTTCAGACAAATGACCTATTTACGGGTGAGTTGTAGCATATCTATAAAACACATTACAGCCCCTTCACCAGAGACCAGTCCATACAATTGGGGGAAAATATGAACTAATCATCTTCTGAGGTTACTTACAGGGAAAGGAGGAGGGGGTTGATTTAGCTGTCAAAGAGAGAATAACAGCAGCGCCGCTCACACACATCAAACACACTTGAAACTGTGACGCACACTTTCACACCCACTCAGAAAAACACACACTGTTATTTGTACACTACGTATCCTCTGTGAATACTTGATTTAACCATATACTTTATGTGTGTATGAGTCTACAGGCTCATGCTAAAAGTCTCTTCACCACAAGCTTCCAGTCGGCTATGATGGCTTCCATGTGTTGTATATTGGTGGTGAGAATGACCTTTTCCATGGAGAAGGAAAGGGCAATCCGACACAGTGGCATCCCCCAAATGTCGTCTCCTGCAAAAAAAAGCAACCATAGAAAGAGAAACCATAAACCATTCAGTGAGATGAGGTCATACATTTTGACTATGGGTTACCCCAGAGGGAAATATGATATTGCTGTGGATCATGCAAGTCTGTCTACACTTCTGCAATCATACTAAACAGCATTACTCAAAATTGACTCCTTCCCTTGGCTTGTCATCTTGATTTGACACTACCTAATGGTTACAAAAACACTTACACAAATCTGAAAACATTGTCTCATATAAACAATGAGCCTGTTATTTTTTTTTTCCTATTGTCAAGACTCACAAAATAGGCAACCAGTCTATCACTCCACACGCTGTTTTCCACTAAATGCATCTAATAACTGGCCAAAATATATACTTTTATTTGTAATATAGGTTGAACAATGGTCTAAAGCTGGGAATTATGGTTTTAGCTTATACTACCCAACATAACAGGAATATGGCTTGTTTAGACAGACTGTGACTTGGCACTGCCTTTTTAGTGGCAATTTTTAAGTTTCCTTTTTATATATTATTGCTAGGCGACCGCTGAAACAATGTTAATGTTAGCTTAACACAACCGAATAACACATAGTTTACAGCACAGTTTAAATCAATGAAAACAACTGCTGTATCTCAAATCTCAGGTATTGCACCAATTGGTCATTAACGTCATAAAGGTTTCTTGGGTATCAAAAAACAGTCCCTACCAAAGTCCTTCTTCTATATTAATTTAGTTGGACAATGGGGAAAAATGTAGGTGGCGTCAATAATGCTTGATTGGCTTCCATTCCTGCATTTTTACACTGAGTTAAAAAATATTTGGCTCAAGGCATTCAAGGCTTCCTGCAAAAACAGCAAGAAAACACGAGGCCCTTAGAAACGCAAAGTGGCACCAAAGTGTTTTACTCTCATCAGAATCAGAATCAGTTTTATTACCAACTACATTTACACATACGAGGAATTTGCTTTGGTATATTAAAAACAGTTTCATAATAGCTGCCCCAGGCTGATAAAACGTGCTTTGTCTGATCAGGGCTTAACGAAATTGATCCAATCCTAGTTTTCTGTCACAATCTTAGTTGTCTGTCTTGTCATGATTTTATGTTGAAATTCTGTTCTCCCTGTGTCTTGTCTTCCTTCCTGTGTTTTCCCTCATGTGTCTGATTGTGTTCACCTGTTGCCCTTGTGTTTCTGCATCCCCTGCCCAGCTGTGATTTACCCCTCTTTGTATTTAGTCTTGTCTTCCTCTGTGCTCCTTGTCGGTTCATTGTCTTTCCTGTCACCCTTCATGTTTGTCACGGTTAGTTTTGTCTGGATGCTACCTCGTGTTACCTACTCTTTGGATTACCTCGTGTTACCTACTTTTTGGATTCATGGTTTTGTTTAAGTATTTTTCATTGTCAACAGCTTTTTTTGTAAATAAAGCTCGCTTTTTGTTACATTTTGAACCGCTTCCCTTTTTAAACTGCATTTGGGTCCTACCTTTTCTCGAACCGTAACAGAATGAACCAACCAAATTTGGACCCAGCAGATTCTGTTTTGTTGGCTCTACAGGCGGAACGTCTTGGGTACTCTCTGGAGTACATTTTTTATACCTGGTATGACGCCTCATCTAGACGGGGTAGAGAGGCTGCTTTGAAGGAGGCACGCCAGTTAGGTTGCTCGCAAGCCCTGGCTCAGGAGCTTGTTGCCTGAGTGGCTACAACTGTTCACAAGTAGTCCTGAAGACTTGTCTCAAGCCTCTAACCCTTTCCTGGGGTATGGCCAGGCCTTGGGAGGTCCACGGATCCTCAAAAAAATCTCTAAGAGACGCAAGGCCAAGATTCCAGCCCGTGCTCCAGCAGCTCCAGTTCCAGCCATGGTTCCGGCTCCAGTTCCGGCCCACGCAGCCAGTCCCGGTTCCAGTTCCGGCTCCAGTACCGGCCCCAGCAGCCATGGTTCCAGCTCCAGTACCGGCCACAGCAGCCATGGTTCCGGCTCCAGTACCGGCCCCAGCAGCCATGGTCCCGACTCCAGTTTAGGCTCCAGTACTGGCTCTCCGGCCGACGCCAGCTCCCCGTGTCCTGTCGGCGTACCGGCCGACTCCAGACGCAAGGCCAAGATTCCAGCCTGTGCTCCAGCAGCTCCAGTTCCAGCCATGGTTCCGGCTCCAGTTCCGGCCCACGCAGCCATAGTCCCGGTTCCAGTTCCGGCTCCAGTACCGGCCCCAGCAGCCATGGTTCCAGCTCCAGTACCGGCCCCAGCAGCCATGGTTCCGGCTCCAGTACCGGCCCCAGCAGCCATGGTCCCGACTCCAGTTTCGGCTCCAGTACTGGCTCTCCGGCCGACGCCAGCTCCCCGTGTCCTGTCGGCGTACCGGCCGACTCCAGCTCCTCGTCTCCTGTTGGCTCTCCGGCCGACGCCAGCCCCCCGTGTCCTGTCGGCGTACCGGCCGACTCCAGCTCCTCGTCTCCTGTTGGCTCTCCGGCCGACGCCAACCCCCCGTGTCCTGTCGGCGTACCGTCCCCTCTCGAGTCCCCTCTCAAGTCCCCTCTCAAGTCCCTTCTCGAGTCTCCTCTCAAGTCCCTTCTCGAGTCCCTTCTCGAGTCCCCTCTCGAGTCCCTTTTCGAGTCCCCTCTCGAGTCCCCTCTCGAGTCCCTTCTCGAGTCCCTTCTCGAGTCCCCTCTCGAGTCCCTTTTCAAGTCCCCTCTCGAGTTCTCTCTCAAGTCCCTTCTCAAGTCCATTTTCAAGTCTCCTATCGAGTCCCCTCTCAAGTCCCCTCTCGAGTCCCCTCTCAAGTCCTCTCAAGTCCCTTCTCGAGTCCCTTTTCAAGTCCCCTCTCGAGTCACTTTTCAAGTCCCTACTCATGTCCCATCTCCATGTCATGTGTCGTTGGGGGTTCCACTGAGGGTCCTGCCAACTCCATGTCCTGTGTCGTTGGGGGTTCCACTGAGGGTCCTGCCAACTCCATGTCCTGTGTCGTTGGGGGTTCCACTGAGGGTCCTGCCAACTCCATGTCCTGTTTCGTTGGGGGTTCCACCGGATTTCCTGCCAACACCATGTCCTGTCCGGTTGGAGGTCCCGTCGACACCAGCCCTTGCTCCGTCCGGGGTCCCACTGACACCAGCCCATGTCCCGTCCAGGGTTCCTGTAACGCCGTTGGCTTCGCCGGCTACAAACTCTGTCCAGCCGGGTGTCCCGCCGACACCAGATCCTATTCCGCCGGTGGTCCAGTCGGCCACGAACCCGGTCCGTCCTTGTGCCCGGCTCCCTGACTATGCCCGCCGCGGCCTTAGCTGCTCCTGTTCCTCTGCCTTGCCCCCGGGTCGTCCGCCCGAGACCACCTCCTGTTCCTCTGCCTTGCCCCCGGGTCGTCCGCCCGAGACCCCTTCCTGGTCCTCTGCTGTGCCTCCGGGATGTCAGCCCAAACCCGTCCTCCGGACCCCCTCCACCCATCCTTTTGGAAGTGTTGGACTTTCGTGGAACGTCTGGAATCCGTCCCTTGAGGGGGGGTTCTGTCACAATCCTAGTTTTCTGTCACAATCTTAGTTGTCTGTCTTGTCATGATTTTATGTTGAAATTATGTTCTCCCTGTGTCTTGTCTTCCTTCCTGTGTTTTCCCTCACGTGTCTGATTGTCTGATTGTGTTCACCTGTTGCCCTTGTGTTTCAGCCTCCCCTGCCCAGCTGTGTCTTGTCCTGTGATTACCCTTCTTTGTATTTAGTATTGTCTTCCCCTGTGCTCCTTGTCGGTTCATTGTCTTTCCTGTCACACTTCATGTTTGTCACAGTTAGTTTTGTCTGTATGCTACCTCGTGTTACCTACTTTTTGGATTCATGGTTTTGTTTAACCTGTTAAGCCCGAGAGACCCCGGTACCGGGGCACTGCCGCAACATCTTGCAGGAAACAGTGTCTGAGGGCATGTTCATTTAATAAAACTATGAATGTTTTATATCCATGTAACGGGAAGAAACTGATCTAACTGATAATTTTTATTTTTTTCAAAAGAAAACCCACAATGCTAACACTGAGCCTCTGAATTAGCAACGAGCGAAAAATGCTAACACCTTACTGCACCGAAAATCGCTCACGAAACCTTATTATTTATCTTTTCACCACATCCAACACATCGTTTCACATCGTGAGGTGACACAGAATCGATTGACACCGACATTACCACTGAATTATACGTATTTGCGACGTTATAAGCAAAAACGGACATCAAAACAGGTGACGCTAGGTAGCTAAAAATGCTAAATGTTTTACCTTGGCTCTGTAGTCTCTCCAAAGTGGTCTTCAATGGCATTAAAACGATAAAAACGCTTCTGAAGTTAATCCATAGGTTAATCTAATCTGTCTGTGTCCCTTTGAAATGATTTCTGATAATCCATAAGCATTAAAACTGCTTTTCCGTTTCCAGATGTCAAAGCTAGAGATAGGTTCACTCTGATGGAAAATTACATGCGCGAAGCCCCCACCTTTTCTCTTCACAACGTGTGTGTGTGGGGGACTCCCCCTTCGATTTTATTGGCTCTAACGGTCAGAAAGAGGTGTCAACCATCAAAATCGAGCAAGGGAAGCCAGAGATATGGAAAATCCACCCAAATGACCCCAGAAGTGGTTTCTTTTTGCTAAATCTCTCTAAAAAGGTCAAATTTCACTTGTTTTGCATCAATCTTGATACAGGGTACTTATTATATGTTGTACTTTGGATTCCTAAAGCTTTTAGTCTACTAACCCATCATCCAAGGGTGGTTTTCACTATAAGTAAAAAAGAATCTTTGGACGGACACTATAATTTACAGTTTTTTACTATGTAAAATCTGAATTTTCTTTAAAATAAAAAACATCTATATTGATTCTGACTTTTCTACATCCAACTCACAGGTTTATCATTACTTTGAGAAAAAAGATTATTAATTTAACCCTTTTAGAAGGGAAGATATGGTAATTTGTTCTGGGAATGTCATTTTCGAGCCTGAGACCTGAAAAACAGGCTCAGGGCTTAACAGGTTAAGTATTTTTCATTGTCAACAGCTTTTTTTGTAAATAAAGCTCGCTTTTTGTTACATTTTGAACCCGCTTCCCTTTTTAAACTGCATTTGGGTCCTACCTTTTCTCGAGCCGTAACAGAAATAACATGTCACCAAGTGCAGCTGTGTGGTTTATTGATGGATAGGAAGGTTTTTTTCATATGACAACCGAGCGCTACAGCACAGAAAAATATGCTACATATGGCTTTGGATACACAGAGAGTACTAGCAGATAATAGGAACAATATATTCAATATGAGCAGCTCAGTGGCCATAGGAGAGTACATTTGAATTGGGAAGGTCCCATGTGTGAATATTTCTAAATGTGAGGTAGGGCGTTTGATGTAAAGGATATGCAACATCAGCCAACCCTGTCTCATCTCAAACAAGTACATTTTCTTAATGCCATTAATCAGCGGGTGAGAATATTTGCACACCTATACAGCATGTTCCCACAGCAAAGAAGCAAAATGTTCTTATCTCTACTTGTATCAGCAGTGAAACTCCATCCCTTCCTCCTGTCTCGTTCCCACCTATCCAGTTCAGTCCAGTTATGTTTTGAAAGGGTGGTTATATTCGCTGTTATTGTATGATTTCACAGAACCTCTCCTCCCAGCCTTTGAAGAGGGGAAGAGCTGACTGAAGCTGAGTGATCCCTGCTGTAAGCCCCAGTCTGGGCAAGACCTGAGACAGTCTCACTACCAGGACTCCTTCCTCTCCCTCATACCCATCCACATTCTTCCTGCGCCTTCATGCAACTGGAACAAATTTGTGTTAGCTCAACAGATTTTCAGGGCACTTTTGAGGCGCACACAAGGCCGCTAGCCTGTTGAAGTTGACCTAAGGGTATTTGTCCTGGTTGAGGCCTTTGAAAATAAACAAGAGGACAGAGGAGCTTAGTCTTGTGAAGTGGTGAGATTTCAGGGGCAGAGGAAAACAACAATTACCCAAGGCGCTATGGACATTAAGTGCTGAATGAAAGCTGTCCAGAGGTAGGGCTCTCTGAGTAAATAAGCAAAGAGGGGATACTATCTGCCATGCAGTGGACATCGATGAAAGGGAGGAATAGAAAAACATAAATAAACTTGATCTGACTCGGCACTGACCTCCTTTGTCAAAGTGCTACCGCTGGGCTGGAGGTGTAGGGTTTCTGTTTCCCTCTGTACTCAGTTTTCACACTATAATTAAGGCCTTATACTCTCTTATGAAGCTTTAATGGTGCAATGCCTTTTTCCTCGTCAACAACGACCTGAGGTAGCTGAAAACAATAGTGAGTGTGTTTATGAGACAGTGCAGCTGCAAGGGGATAGTGTATCATTCCAACAACGTGCAACAGTATTGCAAAACTCTTTGTTTACTCTGCATCCGCCTACTCTTCTTTGCTGTTTAATTCCTCTATTATTTCGAGGATTTGGTAACAGGGTCAAATGTGTCTGACGACCTTTCACTGATGAGCTCCCACAGGCTTTAGATCCTCCGCAACACTGCAAGAAGATGTTTTCTTCTAAATATGCACCTCCTCTCCTGAACTCCCTTTACCTTAAACTATTTACTTTTTCTCTTCCCTATGTTTATCCAGAATCAGAGCTCGCTAGAACACACCCCATTAACATATACACACTTCAGAGTGAACATAGTGTTTTCCCTGTGACTCATCTGAGTACAAATATTAAAGAGTGACATGTGAAAAAAGTGCCTTTAGGGAATAGGAAACAATTAGTTGGGGCTGTGTTTTTGTTTGTCCTAATTAACCCCACTGTTAATGGCTTCACAAAGGTCTGTTTGCTATAAAAGACAAAACCCTTGTTATTCACCCCCAATTGCCCCCGTGACCTTGTAAACAAACAAGAACTAGAAAATCTGTGGCAACCTTTCATCTTTGTCCACCACCATAAGATGCCTAACGTCAGGGTGATGGACACATTTTATAGTCTAGACATTATTAAGTCAGTTTATGATAACTGCTCGTTAACCACGTTGCACGTACATCATAAACTATGGCCACCAGTGCTCAACTGCCCTCACTCTGCCTATTATTTGGTGTTTGAGGACATCCAAACAATTGTGATTCTAGGAAGAGGGGGATATCAGTGCAGGCCAATTGGCCCTGCTGACACGCACAGTTAGAAAGAGCCTTGGCCTTGCCGCTGCTATAATGTTGTGGCTCACTGGGACACCATGACTTCCTAATGACCCAAACAAATACATCCTCTGTGCCTGTGCGTTTCATCTGCCTGATATTTGCTGCAATTGAGTCTTCTGTCAGTGCCATTGCATGTGCCACTGTTGATAGGGGATGTTTATGAGCAATTACCAACAATTACGGTTGTCGAGTTTGCTCTATTTGCATGAGAATGTGTTTTTTTAAATTGTGTTTGCGCTAGCACCCAAGCATGAGACAGCTTTTGTCACAAGAAAGATTGCAATGGCACTCAAGCATAGTGACCGGAGGATATGAAGTGTATGTGACCTTTGGTAACCCAAGGTTAGCCTGCGAGTGTGTATCCCACACTTTCAGAGACAATAGGCAGGCGCTTTCACACCGGAGTACTTTTCCCAGTATAGTTCCGATAGTTCTTGAAATTTTGGGTTCACACCAAAAAATTCCGGAACTAGAACTTAGTTCATGAGAACCTTTTCACCCCCTTTTTAGTCCCTGCTAGAGAGCAGGTACTTTCATGGGAGAAAAAGGTTCCTATTTCTGATTGGCTGGGCGGATTGCAAACCACGCCCCGTAAAACTCCCAAAAAGTTTTGTGAAGCCGCGATTTTATTTGCTGGCATTAGCATTATTAGAAGACTCCCAGCAGCTTCTACTGAAGCCAGTCCCCAACTCCGGGGACTTCCGGCCGGGGACTTCGTGTGGCAGTATACGCCGTGAAGTTGTTTGCGGCCTGCCAGTAAACCCAAAGCAGAATAAGAAGAAGTGACGTCAGCGGCTTCATTTGCCTAATCCTCCCTCAGGGATTTATTCCTGTGTGAACGCGATCTGCTGATGAACTAAGTACTGGGAACTAAGTACTTTTCCCAGGAATAGTTCCCGGAACTTTTATTTCCTGGAACTATCTAGTAAATCGCGTTCACACCGGAAGTCCCTGAGGGAGCCGCTGACGTCACTTCTTCTTCTTCTTTTTCTTCTTCTTCTGCTTTGGGTTTACTGGCAGGCCGCAAACAACTTCACGGCGTATACTGCCACCCAAAGTCCCCGGCCGGAAGTCCCCGGAGTTGGGGACTGGCTTCAGTAGAAGCAGCTGGGAGTCTTCCCAGCAGCTTCTACTGAACCCTTCCGAGTAAATCGCCAGAAGCGCCGACACCTCCTCATCACTCCACCGCTCCCATGTTTTCTTTTGTGTTGCCATAAGTTAGTCTCTCTCCGTTGGTGCGCTGGGCTAATGCTAATGCTAATAATGCTAATGCGAGCAAATAAAATGGCGGCTTCACAAAAAATGTCTGAGTTTTACGGGGCGTGGTTTGCAATTAGCCCAGCCAATCAGAAATTGGAACCTTTTTCTCCCCAGGAAAGTCCCTGCTAGAGAGCAGAAAAGGGGTGAAAAGGTTCCCGAAAAAAAGTTCTATATCCAGATCTTTTTGGTGTGAACGCAAAATCCCAGGAACTATCGGAACTATTCCTGGGAAAAGTACTCCGGTGTGAAAGCGCCTATAGCTGCTTTGAAATATTATTATTAATACCATTTCAATATTTCACTTGTTATTTTTTATATGTTAATGCAAGACAGACATTTCCAGTTTTAGTGTTGTAGGCTGTCACATCCTTTTGCCGTAGGCTTCATGTTACAGCTGTTCTAGACAAGTTAGTATGGGAGTACTGTAACTGATAAAAAAAAAAAACATAAATCAGGTCTGGAATTTACTACAAATTCCTTCTCAGGTCTTTATTTTCATTTTAGTACATTGTGTTATTCCAAAATGAGTCATGTTCATCAGTAAGAGCTTACAATCCTAAAGTATGTTCCATAATAAATATGGAAATGTAGTTTAATTTATTATTCACTTCTTTGGAACTTCAAAGAATAATAAACAAATTAATTCATTTAATACTATACAGTTTGATAGTCTTTATATTTCTATTTACAAAGAAAAACATGTCCAGTAATCTGATAAATAGTATAAGAAAAATACTAGTCAAAGAAAAAATACATACAAATTTGAATTTTGATGGAAAACGTACAATTTCATTAGCTATACATAAATGTTTATTTTCAATTCTGCTTTAAAAAAAATGTAATATGCAAAAGTAATTGGTTCCAATGAACGACACAGCATAACTTAAAATAACTGATACTCATGTCGCTGTCAAACTTCAGCAAACCCAAGTTGAGGAATATATGAGGAATATACCAAAGAAAAATCCTTGTATGTGTAAATCTCCTTGGTAATAAAAAAACAATTCTGATTGGAAATGCTGGATGTAGTGTGAAAGGCATTATGGTTCCCCATAAGAGGTGATCCCTTGCAATACTCAGGGGCTCTGCTACATCAGGACATCCTGAATGTTGGCTTACTTATGTAGGATCAAATGCTACATGTCAGAAGGTCAACTGTCCAGTTGATTTTAATTCAGAGACAAAAACTTGATACAGTCAAGAATGTGGTATTTATACTGTGGACACTGGGGACATGTCCCCACCACTTTTGGAAAAATCTACTTTGCATTTGGGTAATTTGTTAAATAAATTCTGAAAATAACGTGCACAAAGAATTGTACATTTTGAGAAGAGATTTACTATCTGGTTCACACTTTTTGGGTGTATTTCTGTGTATTTCTGCTAATCCAAGTGGTCAAATTTGGACATGCAACACAATATTAGTAACAATTGAATAGAGAATAGTAAAGCAAGTGTTGCTCCCACTTTGCAGCAGCGTAGCATAGTTACTGCAGTGGGTTTCTTTCAATCTGAAAAAGGTTTCCCCACTCCTTTTTCTCCCAAAGTGATGCCCATGGGTATACCAGCATTATAGAGGGATTGTTAACATTACATATTGCTGCCAAGCATGCAGTTACATCTTGGTGAGCAAGTTTGAAATACCTGAATCTGCTTTACTGCCAGCAGGGCTGGCAAGTCATGAAACCATAATGTCAAAATACTGCAGCTTGCTGGTATGCAATGTCAGCTTGGCTCAGGCGTTGTGCACACGGGAACGTTTGCGTTTATGCACAGTATGCGTTTTCAAAAAAGTCTTCCGTTCACATGCATTAGTTTCATTTAACGTGTCTGTTCAAACGAGACCGCTGGAAACGCTGGACACGCTGTAGTACATATGCCGGGACTGTAAGTGGCGCTGTAACTTCCGCCACAAAATACACCAAAAGCAGCGAAGAAGACTCCGGAGCAGCCCCGCAGCAATGTTGCCATGGCTACCCTTCTGTTTATGCCCCGCGGTGGATTTAGCAACATGTAGTTCATGTAATTCTCCATGTCCACTTGTTGCTGATGGTTGTGGTAGAGGAGCTGTAGATTTTGCACTAACATCTGTAGCATGGTCAGTAGCAGTAGCACTAGCACTAGCTACTGACAGGAGGAAGTGTGTGTGGCGATTGCTGGTATTCAGCGGGATATAGTAATTTCCTCAGCATGTAAATATATGGATAAATGCAACGGGGAAGTTAACTGAAAGAAACCGAATCTGTGGATATTGCATCGACCGACCAAGAAGCACGTCTCCGTGGAGAGGACGCGCTCAGAAAGAGAGATCTTCTCTACAAACACCGGGTGAGATCGCTCCTCTGGGACTTGCCGGTCCTCGTGTTTCCTTTTTTTGTGTGGATTATAGCCTGAATAGGCCTACAAACATTTCTCTTTTTGCCGCCGACGGGCACAGGAGCAATGAACAATAATGGCCTGGATTAGGCAGTAAAGACAATTTTGGTGTATCGCAGAGCGGACTGTTTAATTTTGTTTGTATTGTTTGGCTGGAAAATTGTCAATATAATGGATCAATGCATGAAATCTGACTCTGTTTATTTTGTTTAAGGAGTATATTGGGCGTTAACAATTCTGGTTTGCCTTTTATAATATTATTTCATTCAAGAACCCCTTGTGCGTTTAATTAACACAGCTATTTTTGATAGTTGATCGTTACAGATGGCTACTGGCCATGCTACAGCAGTGAGCAGCAGAGGTGGGGAGAGGTGGGGCTATCGTTATTTTTTCAGGAAATATTCGTATAGAGGTGATTACACGGACTCGGTTGACCCCCCAGAGAGTTTCGTTTGCAAATCTATCCACCTTGGGACCCGTTATCGTTTGTGGGGTCCGTTTCTATCGGCCTCATGTAAATAATAGGGCTATACGCAAGAGAAACTATGCAGATACAAGCCGTTTTGTCCTCGTGTAAACGGCACCTCAGTCTCTCAGGATCTGCTGCTCACTCTTTCTTTCCCTGTTTCTTCTCCGCATTGGAATAAAAGCAGGTTTTCTTCTCAGTGGTTGTCAGTACCTCTGGTGCTATTTCAGTGAAGTACATCCAAGTGAACCAAGTCACTCTGGGCCACACACACACACACCCCCCCCCACACACACACACACACACACACACACACACACACACACACACACACACACACACACACACACACACACACACACACACACACACACACACACACACACACACACACACACACACACACACACACACACACACACACACACACACACACACACACACACACACACACACACACACACACACACACACACACACACACACACACACACACACACACACCACACACACACACTGTTTAATATATAGATAACCAGTAATACGTATAGACATCAAGTTGGATACACTCACAGGAACCCACTCACCTTAGCTGGAAGGATTGTGCGTTCCTCTCCCGAGCACGCACATTGTTGGCTGCTGGATGAGATGAAGAGGAAGGACAGACGTGCTCTGGCCCCATCTCCAGTCTCCTTCAATATTTCATAAGGAACCTTTCTCCTGTCCCCTGGAGCCCAGCGTCCTTTCCCTGCATGCAGCTTCAATTCTTTATTCCTCCACAGCAAACAGCTGCCACTTGTCTACCGACAGGAAATAAAGGAAGTTCCTAAATACCTTTTGCATACTTTTACTAAACTATTTGCCCTGATAATTCATTTCCTCTGGGCTTCCCGCAGCATAATGCTCCGTGCCGCCTTGGAAGTCACATAAACTGGTCAGGCCTGCATGTTGTTGTGAGTAAACAGGCAGTGAGCCTGGTAGAAGACGCAATCAGGATTTGTACAATTGGTTAATTGGTAGAATTACTCAAATATTGGAATTGATGCTGCTTTCACACCTATCCAGAGTCACAAACATGAATACTTATGGGTGGGACTTAAAGGGAACTTGATTTCATAAACCTCTGCCAAGGCCTTTGATATTAGAGAAATAAAACATATTGTAATGCGTTTATCCAAACAGGGATTTGGATTAGGAAATGGTTATGCTTGAAGATTGCGCTTGACACCGGTGAAAGAGTGCATATTCAATGCAATGCAAGAAGTATTTAATATTTGCGTAAACAAAATCTCTAAGCCTGTCTCTAAAAAACTGTACAATTACTGGGTAGCCAATCACTGTTTTAAAAGAGCTGACATTAGCATTCTAGTTGTGAAGACAGCACTATGAATAAACATGTAAACACACATTAAAACAAAGATTTAAAAACCTAGAAGGCAAAGTCAGGGTCTGGCCATAACACTACCACATACTGTAGTTTATTTCTTTGTTGTGGTGATTTATGAGGTTTTCCCCCTTTTTTGCAATTGTAAGCAATGATGTCAACCAGCCCCATCTTAAAAAGTTACCGTGTGAAAAACATCGCCTCGTCCAAAAGCTGACTTGATTCTGAATAAGGAGTACCATAGGTTATTTAAAGTCAACAAGACTCTTCACAAAATGTTTGGCTCCCAACATTACTTCTTGTTATTGTTTTGAGAGTTACTGTAAGGAGATGATGTGGCTTAAAAAAGCACATTTACTGCTTTTCTTCACCCAGGCTTTCTCCCTTTTTCTTTTTTTGGCTCCAGTCCCTGACTAGACAGCTGTGGTTTTTAAAAACCAGATCCACGTTTAAAGTGTTTTCATGGAGTATATTGGTGTCACAAATAGTGCCTTCACAACTTTTTACAGAGCTATGTATTTTCATCAGGGGGTTAAAAGTACTGTCTTCTGGATATCTATTATTGTTAATGATATGGAAAATGTGATTTATATCTTATAATCTTGAATATTTAATCATGTTGTAGATATCTAAGTGTTTTTATTACCAACTGGTAGAATATTTTTATCTTTACCTCACTGATTATTCTTCATTCCATATTTACTTTTTGTATGACTGATTATTCTGTATATAACTCTTAAAGTACGTTTTGCTTCTTTTAATAAAAGGTCATCCAAAAATCCATGTTAGTCTTAATTAAACAAATAAGTGATAAAAAAGCAAACGTTTCCAGAGAAAAGTATTTATATATTTGCTCACAGACACAAAACCATGCAACTCCACTGGTGGATTAAAGAGAGCACAGTTGCTCAGCAGTTAGCATTGTGTCCTCTCAGCTGGAAGCATCTTGGTTTGCGGTCCTTTAACAAAAGGTTATAGGAAATAAATTGAACCAGCCTTTCCACAAAAGGGAAGCCACTTATCACGCATTCTGTGAAATAAACATTATTTTATTGACTGACAGAGCGAGAGAACATTATATTTATGGCGTACTTAGGACAAGCATCTAATGGTTTGAAATTGCTGCATGGTTTTGGCAGCAGGCAGAAAGCTTTATGACACCCGAGTTGAAGTAAAACGTCAGCGGGCATATGTCATTTAATGCAAAAACAACCTCCATTGGCCTTTATCTAATTATTTAGAAGTTTATTACAGGCAAGTATGTTTGTGTTTCTGACAGATCCCCTTTTGTGTGTAACAGGAGGAGAGTTTTGGATAATGTGTGTCAGAAAGGGATTTAGGACGGATTTACAGTCATACTTGTTAGTTGAAACCAAACAATGTGACTTTTGACAACAACAGAGCAGAAATAATTTTTAAAAACAGCTTAATCTGGTTGTTACGGCTAAATTGCTATCTTACACGAGAACCGTAATCTTGTCATGCCGCGTTTGTAGCAACACTGTTTATTAATCTAAAAGATAAATTGGTTTTAACCAAAATCACTGCTTTTATATTAATTGGTTGGTTAATGAGAGCATTATGACTCAATCATACTATTCACATCTCAAGGCTTTTTAATATTTTAGTGGGAATGCTGTTAACAGCATTCCAACTATCTGTTCTTCTATGCACGAAATTCTTTATTATTCCGCCGGAATTTTGCACCTCTTCTCCTCCCGCATTGAACATCGCAGAAACTCCGTTCAAACATCAAAACGTTCAGCTCGGTCGGGAATCGATGGCTATTACTTTTTTCATTCATAACTTTCATAATTCCAGAGATATAGCCCATAATTCATCACATTTTTAACATTTTAACTTTAACATTGCGCAGCTCGTTAAGGCAGAGTGCGTGATGTCAGAGTTAGAGTGGAGGACAGTTTGAAATTTGCCTTCATATATTTTTTTTTAAACTGCCATAATTCCCAAACCCTACATTCCTGAGACATAATTTTTCATGACAAACGTAGGAAAACATCTCGTAGCTTGAAAAATGACAAATAATTAAGCAAAATAATTAAACAAAATGCCTCTTGAGGGCATGAAGTGACAAAAACGTTCAACATGACTCCATTAAAGCCCATTGTAATTTCAGGCTGATATTTCCTCACGGTAGCAGCCGCACACCTTAGTTAAACTGCCAAAAAGGCCACATTATTAACCCGAAAGTACACAAATATTACACTTCAGATACTCATCTTCCTTGACATGCTTCACGTTTTGAAATTTCACAGATATCTGTTACGGTTCTTCGACAAAACGTTCACATGTAAGAGGTTTATCTCTCATTCAGAACAATGGAAACCTTTGATCTCTGCACACCTCGTTAGGTCAAATATAAACACCTGTGTCATGGAACACGATGATGTCATAACACACAGGTGTTCGTGTTTGAGCTAACGACGTGGTCACTGGTGTTTAACAGACTGTCTGAGCCTATTCTTTTCTGTCTGATGGAGACTTCACACTGACTTCAACATGTTCCACCTATTTTATACATTATTCGTGACACACAGCTGTCGTCATTAGCTCAAATATAAACACCTGTGTCATGGAACACGTTGATGTCACATTGACAGGTTTGGTAACGATGCAGCCATCAACGCATCTAAGCGTATTATGGGGTGTCATCAAATGTCGTTACCATGGCGACAGACCAATCGCCATGAAGCACAATGTCGCTGTAAGTCCAATGGACACGGTCCGATCATCCCCCAAACTTCGCTTGTATATCACTGGTCCAGCCCTCAACAGCTCTACGTCAATTATGGGGTTTCTTCAAATGCCGTTGCCATGGCAATACAATGCTCGCCATGAAACACGGTTTTCTCATAACTTCAGTGAAAATGCTCCAAACGGCCCAAAACTTCACAGGTTTGGTAACGATGCAGCCATCAACGCATCTAACCGTATTATGGGGTGTCATCAAATGCCGTTGCCATGGCGACAGACCACTCGCCATGAAGCACGATGTCACTGTAAGTCCAATGGACACGGTCCGATCGTCCCCCAAACTTCGCTTGTATATCACCGGTCCAGCCCTCAACAGCTCTACGTCAATTATGGGGTTTCTTCAAATGCCGTTGCCATGGCAACACAATGCTCGCCACGAAACACGGTTTTCTCATAACTTTAGTGAAAATGCTCCAAACGGCCCAACACTTCACAGGTTTGGTAACGATGCAGCCATCAACGCATCTAAGCGTATTATGGGATGTCATCAAATGCCGTTGCCATGGCGACAGATCATTCGCCATCAAGTTAGTTCAAAAGTTTGCAGTTCAAATATTCTGCTGCTTTTCCAAGCCTTTTTACTTTCTTTTCTTCTCTCATCACACATTCAAGCCCCCAGTGTTCATGTATCATTTCAATCTAAATTCTTCACTTTCTTCTTACACATTACATTTCAGCATAGCAATTCAGCTTCAGCTTTTCAGCATAAAGCATTCCCACTAGCAATTTATTCAGGAATTGCATTCTCTAGTTTCATTTGAAATCCTTACGTTATGTCACTGGTAGCTATTTAAACTACTCTGTGTTTTCTTTTTAAGATAGATGTTTCCACTTCCATGTTTTACACAAAACTTAAGGAACCTCTTCAGGAAGTATTCTTTATCAGATGGAGCCTGTCTGTGTATATGTCATCGTTTTATTTCACTGGCCTGTCTCTTGGAGGCTTCCTCTCCTTTGAGGAAGAGGGAGGAGGGGGACACACAGATATGCTTCCTCATAGAGGACCTGATGACAGAGATGAAGGAATGAGACACAATCACAGATAAGAGAACAAAACAGATGAAAAGAGGGAAGGAGGTAATCTCTGCATCACAAGATTAATCCCTCATTAGATCAGACCACATTTTCAGAAACGCCCAGCGTCATGAGCTGAGCATGAGTGTGTCTTTCCAATCCAAAATGTTCTCTCTCACTTTATGCATCCCTGCCCTCCTGGTGACCGTGGCATTGCCAGAAGCTTTACACAGGCCGAGCCGCAGGATGAGTTGGCACCCTTGGGGCTACTGGAGCATTCTGTGACATAGATGACAGAAGAGAGGCAAATGTTAAGCTGTCACTCTCTGACTCTCCCCACGACAGACACCCCAGGCTCTTCAGAGCTCTGTCACATCCAATGTGAGCAACACTAATTGTTTTTTAGTCAGCATCTGTGGTTACAATCTATCTGGAATTTGAACTTACGCAACAAGGTCATAAGATAAGATGTAGTACGATTGTAAATAATAAATACCATTGGTCTCAAGATGAGGGATGAGGTGACTGGTGACTGTGCGGCCAAGGAAGGGGGAGCAATGGTTAATCGTCAGATCACAGCAAACAGGCCCCCGCGCTGGAGTAAACCTTCAGCCCCTCAGAAGGGAAACACAGGTCTTCTTCTGCCAAGACACGCCGGATTTACAGAAATCCTCACAGAGAGGAGGGATGGGAAAGGAGAGCAAAGCAAGCAGGGAGTGAGAAATAATGAAGGAATAAAAAGGATAAAGAACAGAGGTTGATTTCCTTAACCTTTTACCCCCTACCCCATCACCCTGTGCAACCCTCAAAAGGTTAGGTCTGTACGCCTGGCATGGGGACTATATAGGCCC
The DNA here is from genome assembly GCF_902827165.1 of Trematomus bernacchii. Classification (NCBI taxonomy): domain Eukaryota; kingdom Metazoa; phylum Chordata; class Actinopteri; order Perciformes; family Nototheniidae; genus Trematomus; species Trematomus bernacchii. The sequence continues at coordinate 9,489,326 of NW_022987714.1, read as the reverse complement.
AAACTAAGGAAATGGCAAGCGAAGGAGGATGAGAGCAAGATACCTTCCCCGCTCAGCTATTATTCTTTGTTAACCAGTTTTTAGCACTGCTCAGCCTCTCTGGTGGTTTTAATTAAGAAAGGAATCACCTTGGTTTTGCCAGGACCCCTAATCAAAACCAGACGCGAGATTTTAATTGAACCAAGATGGACCTCCACGTTGTACACAACTGGCTTAATGTGACAACTTATCCCATCACTACAGCAGTGTTTACCAACGGACCGGGGAGAAAAACATCCCCTCAGTGAGGGAAATCTGGGGTGATTGTTAATATCCCTCCGATTTCAGAGGGCTGTTGTTTTTGAAACAACGCCAGTCTGCTATTTACTACCTTATTAGCCTCTCCTCCTGCGTTACATGATTTACATTATTTGCATTGCGTTCAAGCCTCGACCTGCCCTTCGTCGGCTGATGTTATGACCATTCGTACAGTACCGTGGCGGCATATGTCTGGTTCTGGCTGTTTTCGAGCCAGTGGAGCTTGGCAGTGGAAGAGCGAGGAACACATTGTGTGACTGTGTGTCCAGTGCGAGCCAGCTCTCTGGGCAGGGGAGCTTGCTTTTAGCTGAAAGAAAACAAGAGTCTGAATGAAAACGACAAGCTCAGAGCTGAGGATGTTTTTTTAGCTACAGCCAAAGCACCAGTTCCAGTTCTTGCTGTAACCCTGCCATAAAGATAGTGTTTCATTCAGCTTTCAGTCTTTATATAACCAAGGCCACTATTGACTTTTTTCCCTCTCTTTCTCTCACATGTTGACAGTTTAGTTGAACCAAAAAATTGCATGGGGACAGATAATCTACCTGCTTCCTTTTCCCTGCCTGCCCCCTTCCCCTAATCCCCTGATAGTGTTTGGATAACCTTGAAAAACAATATTAATAATTTGGAGATGTGGCTCCTCGGTCTCCTGCTGTGTGCTTTTATTTCTTTGCTCATTTCCTTCTCAAAGCTCCCTTGATGTGGGGCTTGTTGTGCTGTTTTCAGAGGAGTGTGAGACCGCGGTGAGTTATTACGCAGGCCCCTCGCCATACACCCTTTCTAACCTCTGAGACCAAGTTTGAAGGTAAACTTCCCATAAGAAACCGTAAAGTCCAACGTTCTTCATATGTTGAGTTAAAGCATGTGTTAAATAATAATCGGATAGAGATGTTATGTCGGAGGAAAAGCTGAAGGAAATTGGTTTGATATGTAAATCCAGCAGTGTGTTTGTGTGATGAATGTGCGCAATTGGACATGTCATCGACCACTTATCGTTTCCCACCCAGGCAGATTTACACGGGGCAAGTCAATTAACTGTCTACCATTCAAAACCCAAAGTCACCAAAGCCATGACCACAGGCACGAGCAGCATCCTCTGAGGGACAGAGATAAGAGGGAGTAAGTGAGAAAGACTTTCCACAAGAACAGTAAACTCTCCGTATCAATGCAAATTCAACGTTATTACTCATAAATCAAGAAGGCAGTTCACCTTGTCATCATTTATCTTTTTCCCATAGATGTGCAGCATCCATTTTTTCTTGGTAATCGCTCCCTAATGTTTAACCCTGAAATTTAATTCAGTCTTCCTGCTACATAATCTCTCTACGCATCTCTCTTTTTATCCTGCTCTCCCCTCTGGCCGCTCTCTTCCCATCCTGCGTGCTGCAGTGCAGCTGTGTGTGAGCAGCGATGGAGGGAGGCCCAGATGAGAGGGGCAGGGAACTGGCTGATTATTAGTAAGACAGAATGAGAACTAAAGGCTTCAATATGTCCCCTAGCATTTCAAGTGGGACAGGGTGAGTCTGGGTAGCCAATTTAATCGGCCACAAGGAGAGAGTGTTTGCCTTTGCTGCGCTCACAGATTGTTATTCTAACCACCCACTCTCACTAGCATCCTCAGACCCTCCCCACTCCCCTCATTGTGCACACCATCCCGTTCCACGAATCCCCACCTCAATTATTTTACCCCAAGCTGGTCAGCTGCTTTGCAGGTCATGAAACTAGGAGGTTATTTTTCTAGAAAAATGTTTGTGATTTAACCACAGTACTTCACTGGAAGCCTCACATGTGGGGAAATGTTTAATAAGACCTTCATGTTTTTATGATGATTAGTATAGCATGCAAGCAGAAGATCCTTCAAGGCTCAAGGTATTGAAGTAGTCAAAGACAGCTGAAATATTGCAAACTCTCACTCAATGACTCATTCAAAACATCCAAATACTCAACATGCTTGTACCACACATAAACTCAGTGTCGTAGCTTCTGAGATGACAACAGGCACTCTTCTCCCCGGGCTCCGTAGTGTGTGTGTGTGTGTGTGTGTGTGTGTGTGTGTGTGTGTGTGTGTGTGTGTGTGTGTGTGTGTGTGTGTGTGTGTGTGTGTGTGGTGTGTGTGTGTGTGTGTGTGTGTGTGTGTGTGTGTGTGTGTGTGTGTGTGTGTGTGTGTGTGTGTGTGTGTGTGTGTGTGTGTGTGTGTGTGTGTGTGTGTGTGTTGTGTGTTGTGTGTGTGTGTGTGTGTGTGTTGTGTGTGTGTGTGTGTGTGTGTGTGTGTGTGTGTGTGTGTGTGTGTGTGTGTGTGTGTGTGTGTGTGTGTGTGTGTGTGTGTGTGTGTGTGTGTGTGTGTGTGTGTGTGTGTGTGTGTGTGTGTGCGGCTTGAAAACATGCCTCTATCGGTTCCTTTAAGGACGGGAGGGGAGGGTGATGACACAGGCGGTGATGAGAGGGAAGGAGGGGTCACGCCACAACTCCCTAACATCATCCAGCCAGCAGTCTGCTCCAATACGGCACCAAGGGACCTTTCAGCGCCAAAAGGAGAGAATAGCTGCACCCAGGGTGATAAGTGCATAATAGACATGAGCATTTTTATGTCCATCCAGATTCATCTGCAGTCTTGTGAGATTTTGATCAAAACAGGGAGTGTCAGAGAGTTGTTGATGGCTTGGCCTCAGTGTGAAGCGGATAGGCCCAAAATAAATAAATCCTAATATAATCTTAGTTGTGGTTAGACACAGCATGAGAAGACTTTTGATCTTCCCTTGAAATAAAACACTACTGTATCTGCCTCTGCGAATGATCAAACCCCCTGATATTTACTAAATGCCAAAAATATCATGCTGACCACAAAAAATGCCTTGTCGGTTTCTGGATCTTACGTTATCTATAGTGGAAAAAGCAGACAGGACAGTCTGTAGATGAAAAACCTCTCGTGCCATGAAACACCAGCTAAAATGCAGTGAATAAGTCTTGTTAGCATAGATTCCTTCTGCGGCTAGAGAGACCCTTGCTAACTCGGAGCTGTTAAAACAAACAGGGAGGTCCCTGAGCACAGCGCTTTGGACAAAGGTTAAAGCAATATCCCCCAGCACTATTCATTTCAGAGAATCCATCCCACTCACAGGCTTTGATCGTCTCTCTCATTCTCTGCCCCTCTTTCTCTCTTGCTTACCCTGAGCTGGTGAGGAGGTGGTTGTGTGTGTCTGTGCGATGAGAAGTAGAGTTCATCTTGAATACTTGGAAACATCATCTGGCCGACTGCAACAGCCACCGGCGGGATCTCTCTGTGCTGAGAAAAGCACAGAGATGAAACCGCAATGATAAGTGCGATAAGTTTGATCTGCACCTAGATTCGTACATGTAAGCATGTGTGTGTGCCTGTGTGAAGTTGAGTCACTAAAGGCCCCAGAGGAAAGCTTATCCCTCAGGCTGTTTACCTCCACTAGAGCTGTTTACTTGACCCCTGATGATTTAGATGCATAACCAAATAAAAACAGCCAGGGAAGTTCAAACAGTGAGTGACGCATAAAGGGTGCACGAGGTGGGACAACACTGTGTCTAATGATGTCTCACAGCTGTCTCCCCATGTTACATTCAGCATTAGGGATGAATTAAGTACAACAGCTATAAATAATCCTATATCAAGTCCTTTTTAACATACTCAAGAACTACATGAGTAATTTATTGTTTTCAAAACACAGAATCCTTTAACGTGTTCCATGGAAGTCTGTGGGTGCCGGCCAAATAATATATTTCACTGAGGTTCATGGAAACGGACCGTGATCCACACATTTCCACAGAGAGGAGACTTTTTTTCTGAACTCACACAATCTTCCTATTTGTGTGTACATACAGTATAATAATGTATACCATCCTGGAGCCGATTTCAATTCAACATTGTGAACATTTTGCCATGTATACAGTGTTGTTTATGTTTTGACAGGATGAGCATTGTTGTGTAGCAACGGACCATTTACATAATTTTTCGGTGTTGTAAGCACTTACATAATGCCCCCATTCATTTGGATTGAACTGCAGCTCCCTTCAAGGCCCCTGGACCTGCAGACCACAGGACACACACCCATATGCTGGCTCACATTCATGGGCTCATACACTTTCTCACAAATTAAGTGAAAACACTAAGATTTACAGTGAGGTTTGAAACAATTTCACTTTGATGAAATGGATGAAAAAGAAAAGTCAATAAAATAATAAATACAAGTGGACGTTTTTTGGCTTGAATTCATTTAGAAATAATCACGAGCACACACCCGAGATTAACCAATATTTGTTGACATGCATATATTATGTTATGTCGTCAGCGTGATCAACATCATGGGTCATGTGACTTACAGTAGACTCATGTTGCTGAACTTAGCCAAGGGAGCATACGCCAACACGTAATTTCGCTGTGGTGACGACTGCAGCGGAGACGACTGCAGCGGAGGAAATATGTGAGAGGTATAGTTTAGATCATGTTCTCACATAGCATGATGTCACTCCTTCAAAGCAGCCGTCTTCGCCTCACTCCCACACATACCCCGAGGTCACAGCCATATTGAAGTTGATGAGTTGATTTATAGTTAGCGAAGGATTTTGCTAAATTCTGTAACAGACCATTATCAGGTGCATTTAATACACAGTTGGGTGTTCACTGGCTGTCAAGTGCAGGGAACATTGTTATGGAGATGTAGTTGATTTAACTCTAGTTAAATCATTTTATAGAGGCAGTACCTTTACCACTTGGATCAGGCCACATTACATATGTGTTTATTAGTCTGTATTGTTTGTAAAGCTGTTGCTACACATGTCAGTTTGTTTATATGCCGCAAACAGCCATGGATTGAGGTTGTCACGAGTGGCATTTGATGTGGAAACCATGCCCATCGTGCCCCGTGATAGAGAGCAAAAGTGGGTTTGCTCTGGAAATTCCTCTGAATCACAAAAACATTTCAGTCTCGCCACTGAAAAACAGACTAAGTCATGAATTCGTTATTTACTTGAAACAATAGTGATTAAATGTATTCTACACTTGAGTGTGACGATTACGACATGAAGATTACAACATTTAATAATGTGTACATTTATCAAAGAAGCTGATACTATTAAAACGTTGTTAACCTTGTCCCAGAATCACAATAAACATCTCTACAGACACTAGTAAAAAATCTCTGTGGAAAGCAGCCCGATCACACATTTTGTGGTTTTCACATGGCTTTTTTGTTGCTCTCTATATGAAGCTAGGTGTACTTTATCAGCTCTAGCAGGACTTCCCATGTAGCTTCTGTAAGGCCCTGACACCGACGCATAAATTCGTAATTTACACTCATCCAGTTTCTCTCCCAGAAGTGGAACCAGGCTGTGGTAACATGCTTTAAATAGAATAAAGAAGAAAGGAAACAAGAAGAAAAGGAGTACGAAGAGGAGGAGAAAGACACACAGTTGCAGATGCATTTACCAGCTGAAGGTAGCCCTGCTTCGCTCTGATAGTAACTCGCCAGCTGGAACAACGCACCATCAAAAATTATCAGCCAACCGTAGCAGGTGGCTAAATTTGGACATGCGTGTGGTGGCCACTGACACAGTGAGAACCATCTTCACAGAGACTTCAGGTAGAAGAGACGGGCAGCGAATATTATGAATATTCATTCTCATAATCCCATTATGGAGCACACAAAAATAGTCATATGTTAGGTGACGAAATTATGTGAAAATTGATATTTAGTCAATGCTCAGCTGTTTCTTTTGTGGTGATAGCAATATGAGGACGGTAGGAGAGCCACTATAAAGGTTTTGGGCTTTAAGTGTGTTTGGCTCTGTTCAATGACTGAAGCAGTGACCATGCAGCTGCATCTGTCTGACATCACTCACCGAGGCTTTTCCATCTCACAATCTGAGTACTGTTTTATTTGGAGAGTGTGATAGTCTCGCGCTCTATTTTACATCCACACAGTCACTCTTTTATACCATAATGTGCAATCACACCAACATGTGCACACAGTAAGTGTTTTCAGACGGGGCGAGTGAGTGATATTCCTGGTGTGGTTGAAGGGTGGAGTGGGAAACAGTGGACCAAACCTGGTTTAAAGTTAGAATCACGTTGCCATATGAAAATGATCTCATTTCTAAATCGAGGGAAACCCTGATGGATACTTTGGAACACAAAACAGTGGCAGTGCACCCAAAGTCTCTGTCATGCATGATAATAATCTCATAACACTGAGTGATATGATTTTACAAAGACTTGGCAAAGAGGGATGCCACATGATGTCAACGTATGACTCCATGGCTCCTTTTTGGTGCCAGTGAGTCCGCTAATCTCATGACATATGTCGTACTGTATGCACAGTGCCTTATAGATGTCGAGATCATGGTTGTTTTTTTATCAATCTATATGATGAAGGAAGGAACATCTTTGTAATGGCTGTCATGGAATAAACCAAGAGTAATCAAGCAGATTACTTGGCTCTATATTGTCTTGGCCTTGCCAGCGGTGCGGCTTTTGTGCTGGTAAATATTTGCTGTGAGTTGAGTAGCATGGCATCGGCACATCACAGGGACATTTTGTGTTTCCCAAACATCAGGCAGGTGATGTCATGAGGCCCTAATGATGTTTAACAAGCCCACCCAGTCCAGCATCACCCCATAAACAACTCTGATATACCCTTAGTCCACTGTCCAACTACTTTGCAGTACAATAGAACCAAACACCCACTTAACCGGCCGTTCCTTCATGTTGTGTTAAGGTTAAGGCCATGGATCAGCTGTTTTGATGTGGGGAAGCCCTGTTTGATAATTATAAAGGAAGAACAATGAGTGACTGGAAAACCCATAACATCACCACTCCAAAAGTGAAAAAAATAAGAAAGCGGACACACGGAGAGAGAGCAGAACGGAAGAGGCGGAGGATGGAAAAGTGACAGTAAAAAGTCATAATTTGTGACTGATTAGCAACCGCTAGTCCAATTAGAACAGCAGAGGACAGGAAAAACAAGGGGAAAGAGAGTTGGGTCGGTGGGGTTCATTTCCACCCAGCAAGCCTCAAACACACACACCCACACACACACACACATAAACAAGAACTTGCATGGAGCAGAATTTTCCAGCAGGAGCCCAATTTGTGTTTGGGCTCACTTACACTATTATATCGGTCCAGTATGATCTCAGCTCAGACTGAGGCTAAATGTCTGTGTCTGTCTGTTTGTAGGTGGGATTGTGGGTTTATGTGTGTCTGTGTGTGTGTGTGTGTATGTGTATGTGTGTGTGTGAGTGATTGTGCCTGCAGTTATGTGCACGTGTGCATGCATGCATGCAAAATGTGCATGTGTGATATCCGCGGCGGCGGGCATATATGTGAGCGTGTGTGTGCAGGGCTGCCAGTGTGTCTGACAGGAGAGCAGAGGTCATGCTAAGGTTGGGATGAAGTCAGAATGTAATTATGCTTCAATGAACCAAAGGGGAAGTAATAAAGACCAGCTGCATGTTGTGTGACTCTTAAAGTTCCACTTAAAGCAAGCTGCACATTCTCCCTGCTCTCCCGCGCTGTGCTGAGAAGGGGAATACACGGTATGCTAATGCTCTTGCCTCGAAAAAGGGATACAAGGAGAGTTTAGAAAAATACACACATGTACGCACACACACCTGCACACACAGAGACATTATTAAAAAGCACAGCGTCAGCAGCAAATAAAGAGATAATAAAAATGGGCAAAATATGACCTCTCACATTCTAATGGGGCGGGGTTGCCAAGGTGACCTGGCGTGCAGCCAGGGACAGAGATGGTCTCTGAGTGCATATATGGGAGAAAAAGGGGGTGGGAAGGGAGGGCGACTCACCAGGTGGTTTCACTCGGGTGATCCAGTCTCGACTGTCAAAAAAAGAAGGGAAGGGAAAAAAAAAACATCAACTGGCCCGTCAAAAACAAGAGGGAAAAAAGGGAGAACTTTATCTTCCCCTGAATGAGCCTCCCTCTTTTCTCTCTCCCTCCTGTGATTTTCAGCACTCTTTTCTTTCCCTCTGTTTCACTTAAATCCTAAATCTTTCTCTTTCTCTTTCTTTTCTTATTTTTCTCCCTCTCTCATCATCCTCTCCCCATCTGTCTCACTCAGACATGTTTTCGAGGGCCTGCCATCCATAGATACCGTTTCCACCAACAATAGTCAGCCAGTGCTGAGCGTAGAGCCCCTGGGGAAGGTGGGGAGCTGGGGGAGGGCCTCGGGGGAAGCATGCTGGGTACGGGGTGATACGGCTGAGTTGGAGGGGAGGTCATAAGCCCTCCTACCTGATAACCACAGCAGCTCTATCTGGAGACGCATGGAAGGAGGAACACACTGGCCCATGTCCAATACAACAAAAGAGACAAATGGGACAGCAGTGTTAACGAAAATTAATAGAAATGTGTGTGTCCACCCTGCAGTCAGATCTAATCCTAAATGTTATGGGTTCTTCCCTGGCCGATCTTCCCTGGCTCATGCTACAGTGTTTAACCAAGTTTAATGAAACCCGGGCCAGTAGTTTTCCCGTAATCCTGAATACAAACTAAAAAACAAATCAAACCCAAAACAGAACCACCTTGGAGGAGATAAATAGCCAGTATTATTTGCGAGCATACAGTACTGTATGTTGTGACATTAATTACATGTGAAGGGGATACATTATATTTATATTGCTATGCGTTAAAACATTTAAAATTCACTTTTAAAATCTAGCTTCATATGTAATAGATGGAAGTTTTGATAGAATGAAACAACATTGGTTTCCTGTAAGCTTTAAGTGATTGCTTTAACTATTGTTCCCCAGAAAATGTGAATGTGTTGTTTTAAGGTATAATTTTATATGAGAACACTTCAACAACATTTTTAAATTAAAGTCAATGAACATGAACACACTTAATGAGTAGAGAAACAGAGGTTTCCACCGAGTTCATACACATGGTTACATTGTTGTATAAGATCTTCTGGTAATGCCTGGCTTATGGGGTCCCATGAAAGTATTTACGAGTTATTGGGAACTTATATGAAGGAGAGAGAGAGGTACGACTTGGCTCTTACAGCTTAGCTTCCTGGGGGGGGGGGGGGGAACGCCAGGATCACAAGCTTCCCGGGAAAAACAAGCAGAACTTTATCAGGGAAAGAACAAGTCACCGGGACCTGATGTGGCAACTGGGGGCCGCTGTCAGAAGGGAACTACATTAACAGATACTCAGCAGTCACCAGTCATCCCTGAAACATGTGGTTCCTGTAAAAACACCCCCCCCCCCCCCACCCCCATGAACCCCTGCCACTATCCAGTCAACCCGATCGTCAGGGAGCGAGAGATGTGTTTTTTCCTGAGGGTGTCCCCCATGGGTATGATGTATGCGTGTGTTTGAGTGTGTGCACAAGCAAGACAGGGGATGCTCATTATTTTAGTGTCAAGGTCCACACCACAACACTGCAACTGGTATTGATTTAGATGAGACTGAGCGGGAATGTTTTTCCGACAAAGTTGTGTGCCAGTCTCTTCCAACTTAGCAATTAAATGGAAAAGTATAAACATTTACATTATGGTTTTGATTTTTTTTTCAGGCATTTTTCCTTTTGTTCTAGATCCTTTACGGAAAGACGGGGATGACTGGAAATGAGGGGAATGGCATGCAACAAAGGTCCTACAGGGACTCTCAGCTAACAGACCCACCAGCATGATAACTCAATAAACAATTTCATTTTCTTTCTTTTTTTAGCTGATGTTCTAATAAAGCAAGGATCTCACAGTGATTGTAACAGAATTATACAAATTCAGCCTTTTCAGGCAAAGTCTTTCAAGCTACTGTACAAGAAAATCATTTGACAAAATATACTGTTGTTTTAAACTCAATAACCCAGATAACCCAAGTTCATTGTTTTGTGAGGCACAAAGAAAATGGAGAATATATATATATATATGCATATATATATATATATATGCATATATATACAAATACATATAAATAGTTTATTTGAAGACCAGTATAAGATCCAATACGGTTACAAAAATTCAATCTTTTAATTTGTGTGGTATAAAAAACGTATTTTCACAAACCTGATAATGGCTCAAACTAGATGACAATGATTATATCAGTAAAAGTTATTTATTATATTAAATATTGTTTGATTTGTCTGATTATCACATTTTCCTTTTGCCTGAGTTAAGTGTTTTTTCTGTGTGTAATTCAGTTTTTGATCTATATTTTAATGAGAGTACTCTTTGGACAAGCTGTTAAATGCTTTTTGGAAATGTGATGTGAATATATGCAGAAGTCAACGGACTGTGTTTGTATTCTCCGTTGTAGAAATTAGGAATATTGCGTGTGACTCTAAAGTCCGGAATATATTTTGAAGTTGATTCCAAATATTTGGAAATCCCAAAGAGAATTTGTCAAGGCCGGAGGAAGGTGACCAGGTCACTGCGAGGAAGCGAAAGCTAAGTGCTCAATAGAAGCAACATGAACTCAGCAGCACTTATTTTCCATTCAACCTATGACCCTGCTCTGAACAGAGAACACACAAATAAATGTCATACTTATTCTTGGCAGTGATGTTTCATTTTAAGCTGCCACTTCTGTAAGCATGTGACAATCCAGAGCCATGAACTAGTAAACACATCCTTTTGGAAAACTCAACACATCTCCTTACAATAGATATGGAAGAAAAACAATTCTGGAGAAAGCAACGCTTCTGAAAAACACATCAGGCTATAAAAGAAAAGGGACAAAAACACATCCTGTCTCATATTTAAACCTTACTGACAGGCAACTGATAAAAGTACAAAAGGAATAACAGGCAGGCAGGTGTCAGGGTTGGCATCCTGGAGAGCATGCCCAGGGAGGGAGAGAGGTAGAAAGGATGCATCTGGGTCCAAGGTGGGCCTCTGACCCCTGGGCCACCCTCTACCAAAGAGATGTCTGCAAAGCGGAAATCCTCTTAAATAACAACTGGAAATCAGACTGTCTGAGGAAAAAAAGGCAGCCCAGGCAGAAGAACTCTTTCAGACTGAAATAGCACTGCAGCAACAAGCATAGGTTCCTTCATTAATTTCAATGAGAACATTGTACTTGCATAGCTGGGGTGCAGAGGGAGAGGGAGAGATCCCGCTCCCCTTGTCAGCAGATCGATGTTACATCATTCGTTTTGCACTGTCAGGAGAGGCAAACAGGGAACATATTGGGGGCACCAAAAAATGATTGGAAAAAGGGGCCCCTAGATGGTTGGCATCATTTTGCTCCGCTGTCACAAGGACTGTTACAGGAAAACATTCCTGCCGACTGCCATAACACTGTACAACAAATGACCTCTGGCTGGAAGAGAACTCTCTGCTCCATAGCTTCTCTTGGTTAACTGGACTTAAACTCCCACTGTACATTTTACATTTATGTTCAATTTAATATTTAATAATCCATTCCTTGCACAATTAATGTATATATAATATCCTGCTTTGTATTTTGTTACTGTAAATTTGTATTTCCACATTTTTTTACTTTTTAATGCTATTTTATTTATATTTCAGAAATATTTTGGATTGTTTATTTCTAGGGTTTTAATTTCTCTTATGAACATTGCCTTGTCTTTTTATGCTGCTGCAACGCAAACATTTCCCAAATTGGGATCAATAAAGTACTTCTTATCTTATCTTATCAATCAAAACTTTAAAGCTAAACCTGTCATATGACAGCTGAACACTTATTTAGGACAGTCAGCTAGCTACCTGAAACTGTGATACTGTATACAACAATCAGTGCATCCCTTTGCCTGGACCCCCCCCCCCCCCCCCCCAGTGTTAGACCGCGTCCTGCATCATTTAAACTAGACACAGGTGCTAAAAGCACGAAAAATATCGTAGTGTGATCTTTTTGCTAATGTTCTATTTAACTTAAAAGCATTGAGGCAGAAAGCAAACTACTGTTACTCTGACACATTTCAAGAGTTGTTCAACCCTGAACAGAGCATAAAAAAGGTTTTAGGCTAATGCATATTTCATTAAGTTACAAATATTTTCTGGAGAAAATGTTCTGCTTCACCCCAAAATTCTATGATCCACCGTCTGCAGCAGCTGGACAGATGAGCATAGTCGTGCGATGCCCTATTTCTTCCACAATCGCTAATGCTGAACCCCACAAATAGCCTCTGTGTTGGTAGGGAGAAGGTTTATATTCAGAGAAGGAAGGAGGAGTGCATCAGAAATCACTCCTTCCTACTTTATTCGTTTTGTAATTATATGGCAGACCTACAGACATTACATTTTTTTTATGTGCGATAAAACACAGCTTCGAGGGACACATGCCCATGCTCCAAATGATGAAACAATAAAGGACAAACGAAGGCAGGACTGATGGAGTCAGACAGTCAGCAAGGTAAATACAGTAAGAATCCAGAGACACAGACAAGATGTGTCGGCGGACAGGCGTTAACTCAGGATACTAATCCATGTTGAACTTTTTCCCAGATGCTTGTATCCACATAACTGATGTTCTCCTTATCCACGTGCTATCCATTTGCTCTAAATCACGCAAACACATTCACTCTCATATACAAATGTATTAAAACATACACAAGGGCTAATAATCCCACTCCTCTCGCCACATAAATCAAGCATACACATTGTGTAAAACACAACACCATTAAGCAGATCACAGCCAAAAAAACACGTTTTACAAATGAAGCATGTGCCAATTTTGTTTATCAAATTCAAAGCAACCTTGAAGTTGAAATATGTTTCACTGGATACATTAAAAAGCTCTCTGTACAAATGTGTTAGTATTTTACTTGATAAATGAAAGCCCACTGAGTGGTGGTCCATACTTCAGCCGAGGTAAGAAAAGGACACAGAGTGTCCAAGGCCTAAAACCAAACACTTCAACCCCAAAGAGTCCCCCAACTCCACTATAAACCCTGTCAAAGATCTGTTTGAAGAGTTGTGTGTGTGTGTATACGTGTGTATCCCACCCCACATTTAGGAAAGTTCTGCCAAACACAGATCCATGTAAGGTCATTAGCCCACCTCGGACGTCTCTGCTTTGTGTCTTAATGGCAACGACCCAAACACTCAGTTCTCTCTGCCAGGGCTCCCCACAACTCACACGAACACACACACACACACACACACACACACACACACACACACACACACACACACACACACACACACACACACACACACATATACTCAATCACACACAAACACACACACACACACACACACACACACACACACACACACACACACACACACACACACACACACACACACACACACAAATAGAATACAACCTGGCTGCCATAGTGTAGAAGGCCTGGAGGAGCCCAGACATCAGTCTATTAATAGTGGTCCATCTGATTGTGTGTTGCCCAGGGCGAGAAGTTATTTAAACTGACTTTTGTTATCATTATTTCCTCTAATGTATCCAAAGGTCCAGAATATTTTAAATTCAGTTTCTCCTCTTAAGATGCCCTATCAATATGGGATCAAATTAAAATGTTCATTTGCAAACCCTTTTTTAGCTAATAGACTTCCCCCAACCTAGAATGGACACAGGACTGGTTCCCCTTCGGGTTTAAAAGACCAAGATAGCAACAGCAAAAATGCCAAACTCAAGACTTCCAAAACCATTTAACACAAACCAATGGATGACGTCACAGTGGCTACGTTCCCTTTTTATGAACAATCTATGGTATTTACAATCTGATGTAAAAGACTTGTAAAACTCAAGTGAGTATATTGCTGGCGGGAAGTGCTTTTTCCTGTTTAATACATATAGGGTTTTTACTCGTATGTACTGCCTCCAGGAAACAGCCATATGCTCCCACACCGACAAAAGCTCTCGCGCATTCTCCTGTCAACTTGGTTTTTATGTTACCAAACTTATTCCCAGTCATATGAAGGGAGTTATTCCAGACTTACTGTGTTACCATACTCAGTCAGTATGCTACTGTGTGACAAAGTTTAGCTTGTGCCGGTGCTAACTGACCAGCCTGGGTTTTACATGTATGCAATTGCTGCTGAGATCGTTCAGTACTACAAACTTGACAAAACTCAACTTCAAAACTCTGACCATATGCTGAAGAATTCCGAAAGAGATAGGTAACATAACACTTGGTCAAAAATGTGTCACTTAAGTTATAACCAGATTTCCGGATGTTGCCAATCTTTTTACAACTGTTTACCTATGGTTTGTTGTTTTAAACTTGCCCCTTTTGTGAAGTGCAATAAATGGGGAACTGGCACTGAAGACGAAATGGACAGAGGACTGACCGTCTTGCCTTTGATACCTTCTCAACTTGCCGTTGTTTTCTTCAGATCTTTTTTCAACACAACCTCAGGGAATACATGAGCTGTGTGATACTGGACTGATCAATGTGGGTCAGAACAGTCAGTTCCTCTCATCAGCCACCAAACAGCCACTCATACTCATAGGAGCCAAGTTTAAAAAATAAAAGAAACAGGACAAGCGTTTGGACGGTTTTTCTGTGTGGCTTAAGCTCTGTGTGTGTCCTTACAATAATGGGGCCCTGTAACAGAGCTCCCTGGCTTTCACTATTATACTGCCCCTCTTGTAATGCAGTAGGTGCTGGCCACGTCACTGTCGATAAGAAAATCTACCCTTACAAACAAAGATAGACTGAGATGAGATCACTTTCTTAGAAGTCTGTGGGAAGGCTATGCTCTTCTTTGGATTTACAGGATCGTGACAGGAGCCTGCTGTTCCTAAAATTCTTAAATGTTCACACCTCTGTCCCAGCATGCAGCTCTTACGTCCACGTCAGGAGACGGACACTATTTCGCTGATGTAGCTAACCCCAGATAGCATCATGCATTTACATTTGCTGCATTGTAGGAGCGGCTGTTTTTGTTTAAAAATGATTAGGGTTTGAACCATACAGGGATTCACAGTGGGAGATTATCTTTAATATAAAAAAATATCCACCAGTTAATCCAGCAGTCTTAACAACATACCTATGCAATTAAACAATATGGTTAAGTTGTTTTTCAGTGCGCCGTTCTGCACTCATCACCTGCAGTGAATTTATGAGACCCCTCCATGGATGAGGTCAGCGAGTTTAGGGTAAGCGATGTGCTGGGTATTTTAGTAACTGAAATGTACTCCTACATGCACACGCACAAACACACACTTCCATGGACAGTAACAGTGTGTACAGACAGACAGACACACACAGACACAGACACAGACAGACACACACACACACACACACACACACACACACACACACACACACACACACACACACACACACACACACACACACACACACACACACACACACACACAGACAGAGAATGACTCAGGCGAGCAGAATGTGTTTGCTGCCTGCTCAACTCTCATCTGGAAGCTCCAGACATGAGATAACGTGGATCCAATGATGACTTTCTGTCTGACCGATGGAAACCGACCCCTTGGGCTGAGTGCTGTTACTTGCTCCATGGTAGATACACACTTTCTCACACACACAACTGACACAATCACAGCAGTACAAAAACACCCCAGAGCTCCTTTGTATGGTTCAACTTATACCAGACAATCACATGAGGCGGCATGCTGATGATCTGTTGCATATGGTCGGGAGGAAATATACGACTCACGCCATACATTCATTTACTTAGCTGTTTATCTACGATTAATCAGGGAACTATATCCTGTCAGCCGCCTACACAACAAGGCATACATCTGAAGGGTAATGGTGCGGCACAGCATGTGTAACGTTCAAAGACTGCTCCGGATAGATTTGTGTATGCATGGATGGAGGATTTTTAAATGGGAAAGGGGTGTGAACGTGGATCAAATGCAAATCATGGGATGATTTTATGCAAGAAAAACACCCCGGTTCGATATGCAGGACACGTAAACAGAAGTCATATCTGTAAACCAGAAGTTATATCTGTAAATAAAATCTTTAAAAGTCCCCTATTATACTGTTTTTCATCAATATATTATAGCTCTCAGATATATACAAAACATGTCTCTGAAGTGTTTGGCTCGAAATACCAAACAGATCATGCATTGTAGCATCCCATAAACCCCTCTGTTTCAGCCCTGTTTCAAAAGTGCTGATTCTCTGTCTGTTACTTTAGATGAGAATAAGGAGCCACTCCCCACGCCCCTCTGAGAGATATTTGGTTAAAAAGAACACAATGGTGCTCTAGGAGGAGATTCAGGTGATAAGGTGGGGGGGTGTTACCTTGGTTGGTTATTGGCTAATGGTTACACAAGCCAAAAAAAACATGCCAAAATCTGATCAGCTCATTTTCAGACAGGTTTTTATATAAATGGATCAGGATAAAAAGTGAGCGAATCTTTTTTTCCTGAAACTTTCAGAATCTCTTTACACAGAGGGGACACATGTTGATGTAGAAAAGACAGGAAAAAGTGGATTTTGCATAATGGGTGACCTTTATATCTCAGAAATTGCCGTTTATATCAGAGGGGTCCTCATGCGTCAGCTACCACACATACACACTAAGAGATGTACATGCATTTCAAGTTATTGCTACAGTATATACTTGTGACTACACAGAAGCACCTGGGTTCCTAAATCGGCTCATTCTGTACAAACCCTACGTATGCAAGTATCCCATTACAGATATATCCATGTTATTTTACCCCTTTGCCATTTTCCCCTCCGGCCAAACGTAACACAGTTTGGAAACTCAACATGGATCAGTTCCCATCATTGCCATAGTTGCCATTTTCATAGTGTTAGATTTTTCCAGAGTGGAGAACTTCTGTTTGTTTTTACTGCTACTGTCAAATTCAGCTGCCCTGCAACCTGATTCATACTGCCGAACCTGACAGAGCTCCTTTGTATCATAAAACTGGCACACAAACTGTGCGTCGTATATACTTCACACACAGACACACGTGCGCACACACACACGCACACAAATAAACACCTTACATGAACTTATGGAAATGAGTCTTCTCAAACACACACACACAAACACACACTCCTGACAGTAGGGAGGTAAAGCTGGTTTCTTTACATCAGTTTCCTCCAGTCCCCCTTGTTTGGAAATAATAACAGGCACAAAATGAAAACAGGGGGGAAAAGAAAGAGAGAAAATGAGCAGCCACCGTGTCCACTCATACAAAGAGTGTGTTTGAGCGTCGATGTTGCAGATGGAGCAAGTGAGTGCGCAATAACAACGCTGATGACTGATATTTCTTTAACACAGGAGTCTATTCCTCCACATGGAAAAGCAGAAACGAAGGAGGGGGAGGGGGTGAGGTGACTGGGTTGGGGGGGGGGGGGGGGGGGAAACAACTGTATTCACCTGATGCCAGACCATAACATTATGACCCAATCCCTGTTATATTTACTGGTGGGGAACACTCGGTGGTGCAGGAAGCAGCTATAACATTGTTTTTCCCTCCTGTTAAAAAGCCTGTGTTCTAGTAAAACTTTAGGGGGCTCAAACCCACAGCTCCCTTCAATCTGCTTCCAGGGGGAAAGCTGAGTCACCTGAGCCCGCCTCTGCCCTCTGGCTCTCTCGTTCTTTCTTTTTCATCCTTCTTTGTCTCCATCTCTTCTCTCTGCCTTTGGAGGTAACCACAAAGTAAAGAAAGCCAAAAAGAGGGGGGGGGGGGATTTTATATTGCAAATGTACTTACTGTTAACCATTCTTAATGTAAACCACAGGAGAATCTGCTTTAACACAATTACATAAATGGGCCAGAAATATATACAGTGGATAAATACATTTGAAATGCAAGCAAGGGTCTTTTGTAACTTTGCCTAGATAATGTTGTTATATGTTGTGCGGTCTACAGATTTAGAGACCGTGAGAGAGAAGTCAAAGAAATACAATAGAGTCCCTCTTTTATGAGTCATTTAGTGGGACATGGGCTGCCTTCTCAAGATGTCATCAACACAACAGAGGGATCTTTCACACACACACAAACAGATATTATGTTACAGGAACAACAAGGGGAAAAGGCTGAAAAAATAAAACAGGCCACGATCATAATAAGGCCAAGGCAAGATGGATCTGTTGTTGTCTGGATGATGACATCGCAGAGCAAACTTTTTAATTACAAATAGATCAGACCGTATGATGTTGTTGTGTGGTCTCTGTGTAAACTCCCTCAATATTTTGTTTTGAGACTTGCATGGATTCCTTCCCTTTTGTTTGTCTTCAGGAGACCCAGGAATCTCTCTTTGCGACGCAGCGCTTTGTATACAGGAAGGAGAGAGAGAGGGAGAGGGAACGTAGGTCATTGCTTTTGCAGATGCATCCTCGGCTGCCCTTTTTGAGTGGCAAGACTTGCCAGGGTGTTACACTAACACTAGATTTTGGCGTTGAGTAAGGCGCCAACAACAGTTCCAGTCACTTCAGCACCACAGATGAAGTGTCAGACTGGAACTGCGGTGTGCAACATTAACAGGGCATTCACCCCCCCCCCCCCCCCCCCCCTTACCTCGGACTGCCTCTCACTCGGGTCCAGCTCCCAGGGCTGTGGGCTGATGTTATTATTGTTTTTCGTGATGAGAACAGGAGTCCCAGCCAAAACGGACTCCTGTTACAATAACAAGACCTGGGGGCCACTGCTCTGTTGCTCCCCAGTTTTATTTCACCGGGGAGCACCAGCTACGATGTCTGTGGACAATCAACAACCAATTTGCTGAGGGGGGGAAGTGAGAGATCAACCAAAGACTGTTCTTTTTCTTTGTCTTTAAAACGTACGCTGAGTCTTTGTCACTATCTGTTCTTTTTGGGTGTCATTGGCCTCCACAAAAGGCCACACAGATGTTAAAAGGCTATCTTACATGTACACAAGATCATTAAGGACGATTTAAGTCCTAAACATACAAATGTATGCACGGGAAAAAACAGATAGACCAAGCAGACACACATGAAATGAACCAAACACACAGAACGTGGGATTGGGCTTCCATATTGCACATGTGCATACTCATTGTACATCATCAGAAACAAGCGGTATAAGGATCCGGTCAAAAACGTATATACTTAATTGCAGAAGAAATATAATATACATTTCCAAAAGGACCATTTTATTTGCCTAATTTAAAGTCTATTAAACTTTTTTTTTTTTTGTGAATTCACCTAGTACACTTAATTAAAAAAAATGGTTTAACATTTTTAATATTTTTGTTGACATTGGAATTACAATTATATTATTTCTCCAACGTTTTTAAAATATACCTAAAGAAGGATTCAGATTAGGCTTCGTTGTTTTTGTGTTTTTAGAAATGTTCCAAGGCAACTTTGCAGCTTATGCCTCACGTTAACGCCTCTAACAAACAACAACAGCAGAAGATTGTTTTCAGGACCTGGCCACATTAATCCTTGGGAAAGACTCCCCGACCAAGTCTACCCTCACAGGGGAGGGGAACAAAGGGGAGGTCAAGGACCAACTTGACCCAGAGAAAGTGAACAACGTTTTAGGTACAGATCATCTGTATTTAAGTCCTAATCATGAATGGATTTCAATGGTATATATTGTCTAACTTATTAAGTCTTAAATCTAATGTCTGCTTTCTTTTTTAAAGATGCAGTGAGCAATATTTAAGAAACACATTTGACTAATTTCTGCATTTTGCTTATTATTTGGCTGTATTTCTGTTATGAAAATGGCCATGTGGAAAGCATTCATAATAAAAGATAGGGTGTTCGAAGTGCAGATTAAAGACATAAAAGTGTTATATTTAAAGTAGGTTTGCTGTACATTATTTTTATTTAGTTTCAATTTATTTTTGGACAAGATGATGTACTCTGTAATGAAGGAAAGGGGATTATGTTTGTTTCTGTAATGAACACAACAATGTATGGATTAAAGTATTTTTTAATATGTTTTTTAACGCAGTTATAAGAAGGTATTCTCATATTGAATGATTAAAAAAATATATATTTTCATCATACTGTTATTGGCTCTTTGACATCACTGGTAATGGATAACTAAACAGAGTTTTTATTATACTAATAGTATCTCTTAGAGTACACTGGTAATAAATCACTAATGAGCTGATATTGTATTGAAAGGATCCAGATAACACATTGACATTAATCTAAAAAGCTGTTATCTGGGGTAAATGATAAAGTGAGAATAAAAAATATTACACTAGGGAGATATCAAATGACAATACTCCGGAGGTCAACCAGCATGCACCTACATTTTGTGTTTTAATTCTTATATCTTCATATCTTATATCAAAAATGATCGCTTGATATACTTCAACACTTGCTCTGCATGTTGCCTGTCAATTGCAAAAATGTTGGCATTCAGGGTATTGCTTATATATGTTGTTTCATGCTGACTTCAGATGGTGTGTGTTGCACTTCAGTGGCTGACTAGTTGACCATCCCTGACGTTGACTTTCATATCTAATTTCACAAGACATAATACAGTTTAAGCCCTATACTGAATGCTTTGGTAGACATACACCTGTCCCCCTAACACATGCCAAGGTATCAACCGACTCACAGTCCAACAAGTATTTCATTTGTGGCCTATGGCAACGTTTTATTATGCAGATACATTACACTAGGGATTACTACAAAAAGTGCAAGCTTTCTGGTAACAAAGGCGTTACTGATGTTGAAGAACGGGGACATCAGTGGAACCCCTCAGACCCCGCTGTGCCCCGACAAACTGGGGAAAGCCTACTCATTCCATCCAAACTATTTACATAACTCCATGGAGAAAATTGGCCCGTACGAGTTAGCTTTTCCATGTGCGCCACACAGTAGAGATGCTGTTACAATAATTGTCCTCTTACACGAGCAAAGGGCATACACAGTACAGTATTTACAGTTTGAAAATAAAGACGGGAGGGAAGGTAGGAGGGAGAGAGGAAAAAGGGAAAGAGAGGGAAAGTGAAAGAGAGAAGGAGAAAACTGCTGATCAGGAAAGAGAGTGGGGTTCCACGGATATTCCCCCAACACAAACACATCCATGTTGATTTTTGTCATTTTCTTGGCTCTGTGAAGTACAGTAGTTGGCAGAACAGTGAGCTCTATGATGGTTTGTATGACTGGCTGTCATAGACTTATAGGTGGCTTCCCGCTGCCTCAGCGTATGCCCCTTCCCTCCCTCTGTGATGACCCTCACCTCTCTTCTAGCTACACTCTCTCTGTGTTTGGCCATTTCATCTCTTTCTCTCTCCTTCAACCCAGTTGAAAAAACAATCAACCTGTGCCCAGTTGTGCTGCCTGCAACACCTACTGCCCAGCTGGCATCCATTGTTTGCAATTAGTTCCAAGGCACGTGTTTGACAGCAAGCGTATTTGTATACGTGCAAACTTGCTTGTACGTTTTTGCAAGCATGCAAACATGTATCAGGGTGCAAATGTGTGCACACATCTGGGCATAAACACATTTTTTGGTAAATGATCAGCAGAAAATCAAGCAGCCTGGGAAACCCATGGAAGGACACGGGTCTGAGCAGGCCCAATTATTAGGAACAATCCATCAATATGCAGAGCAAGGCTCAGCAGAAAAACATGGCAAAAAAAGTGAAAGCCCAAAGAAATGTGGTTCTTACGAGGAGGGAGAGAAAAATCTGTCTTTACAATCCCCCTGTTTCAGCTTGCCAACTTTCTGCTGGCTGTTGGTAGTGCGGAAATGAGAGCGTGCTAGATTCTCCCCTCCCGAGAATAACACAAACCCCTCAAAGCTCAAATCAAACACACAATCCACGTCACAGGAAACCATTTTGAAGCGTAAAACCTCCCAATGGGAGCTCCATTTGAATGCTGCGGGTATGCGCTGCCTTGCTCGCCCCCTGCGCCTCCCCCTCTCTCCCCTCCCGCTCTCTCAAGGCTTCAACCACAACCTAACCCGAACCACATCACCTCTCAGACGACAAGACTCCCTTTCTCTCTCGCTGTCCATTTCCCCCTTTATTCCTTTCTTCCCTTTTTTTCTTTGTTGTTCTTCTTTGCATCTCCTTCTCTCTCACTATCTCTGCTATCAACAATTATAATTTCATCATCAATATAAAATACAAGATGGCTAGATGGCTAGATGGCTAGATGGATAGATGGATAGATGGATAGATGGATAGATGGATAGATGGATGGATCAGCACATCATTTAATTGGGTTAAGGGTCATGAGCCAGCCCTCTCACTTGAAGTACTCCAGTGACCTCTCCTGCCACCAACCATCGCCCCCCCCCACATCTCAAACCTCCACCACAACCATCCCACTCTGTCCTCGCTTCTCTAAGCCACCTCTTCCCCCTTCTTCTCTCCCCTCACCCCTTTTTCCTCCTCTTTGCCTGGCAATTGAAAGCAGAGGTCAGGAGGGCATATGGGAGGCAATCACAGTAGTTTGTTTTGGCTCTCTCACCCCCACACAAAAGTCCTTGGCTGTGCAGGAGCAATGCCGCCACCTTGCCTGCTTGCTGCCTGGGAAACAAACACATCCTTAATCACCCAGGCCCTGTATCCGCCAAGGCCACACTAGTTGAGCCCACAAGCTTAGGCCAGAGAAGTTGGACTCCATCTGATGAACTCAGGCCATACAAGTCAAGCTCTGTCTACTGAACTCAGGCAGCCAGACAGTCAAATCCAGGTCGCACTAGTTGAGTACCCTTTGTTGAAACAGAGCCAGTGAGGACATACTCTTCAAGCTCAGTGCCTACTCAACCCAGGCCACTTTAATCAAGCCCTGATGTCCAAACCTAGGCCAGGAAAGTTACTCCCCATCGGGTGAATTAAGGCCACTAATGTCCGGCCATGACCGTTGAACAGAAGCCAGAAAAGGCTGTGTGAGCTGTTCTGTCATTATGTTGGCTAAGTGTTGCCTAATAGTGGGATTCTCTGACGTAAGCACTGCACAGCTTAGGGCTGGCTACTAAACGAGATGTAAGACAGATGAGGAGACGCTTTAAGAAAGAGTCAGTGGCTAACAGCCATTTAGACCAGAGATGAGTTTGGTGAGTTGTCTTGTGCCATCAATCCCTCCCTCCTCTCACCAGTTCACCTTCTCCCAACAACTCCCGCTCCATGCTTTACTGCACCTTCACCCTTCTCTTGCACCTCACTAGTACATTAGTCATGGACATGCTCAATGCGAAGAAGGCATTTAAGGCCGAGAATGTGTTTGTGTGTAAACAATAGGGGTACTAAAACCCGGGCAGCATTTTTTGCAGCTCCTCTTCCAGTGTCTGCTTGACAATGTGAGCTAAGGCGGGGCCTCAGATTTGTGTTATACTGTAAACCACAGCATTCTCAGACCTTAAAGAATCTCCCCTTTGGGATCTCTTATTAGCATGTACTGGGTAAACTCTATACACACATAGCCACCACGCCCACCACGTTACGCTCTGTCTCCATTGGGATGTCAGACAATTAACCTTGAGTTTCTGCTCCCTGGGTGATATAAAGAGATTAGTGACCCAGGTTTGATTGTGCCTGATGAGAAGAGACTTGTATTAAAGTACAGAAGATCTCATTGCTTCTGGGAAATGAATTCACCCAATCTCCGAGGCTCATTGTTCCCATGGTCTCGCGCCTCCTCTGTTCTCCTCTCAACCGTGTTTCAAGTCAGAGTGACCTGCGGGCAGGAGCAAAAGCAGTGATACTCCTGCTGATCCCCGTCCAGCCCACCGTGCAGCCAGGCGGCAGCTGAGCTGAGCAGGTACATGAAGCGCTGAGACCGGCTGGGACTTCCAGGAATTTCAGCATCAGGGATCAGTGTGTGTTATTGACTTGGCAGAGCCTTCAGACAGTACGATTCCACCAGTGAGGGGTTCGCTGACTGCACCAGTGCACATATGTGTGTAGAGCTCTGTAGTCCAGATGGGTGGCCAGGCCCGAGTTGATTTCTGTTTCTTTATTATGACAATTGAAGTCATTTGAACCATCGGATTCTTCTCTGTCTCTCCCTGAAACACATGCATGCTGACTGCACCAAACCTACTCCCATCTCTTTGCTTCTCTTACATACGTATCACTGTTATTAAGTTGTTTAAAATGCAAATGTATGTGTTGAACAGCTGGAAGGGACCACCCAACCAGCAG
This sequence comes from Trematomus bernacchii, assembly GCF_902827165.1. NCBI lineage: Eukaryota > Metazoa > Chordata > Actinopteri > Perciformes > Nototheniidae > Trematomus > Trematomus bernacchii. The sequence goes on along the minus strand of NW_022987714.1, from coordinate 9,465,023 downwards.
AGGAGTATTGTGTTGATAGCAGATACGCTGAAATGGAGTGTCAGGAGAAATTCTTCCCCTCCTTAAGACAGTCGTCTGTGCGTAAGCCTCACAAACACTGTGCCACAAAACAACAATGCCTGGTGGCTCCTCCCCCCCTCCCTCCCATGGTCACCACAAACAAATGTCAGTGCAAACACAGATCAAAGACCCCACCACAGTCCCTTCAGTGATGAAAGATGGCATGTGCCATCTTCTAGTGTCAGGGCTTCTAATTGATCCTAATTGATGTTGTGACAGGCAAAGAGCGGAAGGATCTCAGGAGGAGCGCAAAGTGGGAAAACAGCATTCAGCTTTTATTAAGCCCGAGCACTGCTGAAGAAAACAGAATAAGACGAGGCTGGTTTAGCTGATTGATCCTTTGTGTGGATGAGTTGGAGGCAATAAGATGCTTCATGCAAACCAGACCAGGACAACATGTTGACAAATCCTTCAAACATTGGAAGAACATTCAGATCTTTAACCCAAACAGATTATCTAAAATAAAATGCATTGTTTTTGATTTAACAACACAACTGTAAATTACGTGTGAAATGCTTAAAAAACATAATTAAAATGATGTTTAGATGGTAATGCATAAATAATAACTATTAATCAATTAACAAAATCAAATCATACATGTTTTTTCTATTAATGACATGTTCTGTGTATTTAGTTGGTTCAGTGTGTGCTTTAAATATACACAACATTAGGAAATACTGTCATACCTTTTTCATATTATAAAAGATCTGTTTGATAGTAAAGCATACTGATTCTTTGTAATTTGAGCAGCGATAAACAGCCGGGCCACATGTTTTTTACAGCGTCCTGCTTCAGTTGTTGCTCCTGGCTCTGAGCCAGCAACTGTATAGATGTATGACCGTGTGTGCACACACCGAGGGGCCACATCAGGGTACACTTTATGTATGTGTGAGTGGTTCACAGTGAGGCATGAACGCGAGTAGGGTGTGTGCATGTGTGTCTCTCTGTGCGCGTGTAGTACATTCTCAGAAAAACGATGTTAACTTTTTTTTTATGTAAGGGTGCATACGGTACATGGACTCACACTGAAACAGACACACACATGTACGTATACACACTTACGGGGTGACAGAGTGCACTGGCTGAGCTCAGATGAACCAATGGCAACCTGGGGAAGGAGGAATGTGTATGGCGCTGGTCCAAGAGAGGCCGTCAGAATCCTCAGCAGGCAACCCCGGTTGTCTTAGTGAACACGAGTGTGAGTGTGTGGGTCTGCACAAGAAGCTGTTAGGGGTAGTAATTGTGTAACTTTACAAGTGTGTCTAATTTTACCCATAGATTCTTGCGAATTGAGTGAATTTATGCAACTTCAGTTGAGTTGAAGCACACCACAATCTATGCAAAGCTCTCTCTTCTCAATATGGTGGGAATAGGATGAAGCACAGCATTGCCTTATCTGCAGCGTTACTATATCTAAATTCCTCAGCAGCTACTGGATGCAATGGAGCATCTGGAGGTGAAGAGTTTCCTTTCAAGTCGGCAGTAAGGAGGAGATCTGCCCCCTAGGGAGGACATAGAGATCGAGGGTGGACGTTGCTATAGTGCCACTCATCCCACTAAACCCAAAAATACAGCATGATGTCATGCAGATTCCAAGCGTGGACTGCAGCAGCTGAAACAGGATCATGTGTGCACTTGACTAATGCACACCCGAACATGAAAAAAGTAAAAGGAGAGAGGAGTAAGGAGGGAAACAGGAGGAGAGTGAAGAGCTGTTTAAAATATTCAACCCCCCTTCCATTAACTAGCCGTATAGGGATGGGAACACGACCTGCACTGTACATCTCATGAGAGAGAGAAGGAAAAAAAGAGGGAGAGAAAGATGGTGCACTGTGGGAGTGAACCTCTTTCATCCAGTAGCCCTTGAATCCAGCTCAGCATTTTCTCAGTGATGTCATCTTTTTCACTCTCACTTCACCCTCTTCACTTTCTCCCTCACCTCCATCTGCTCTCTCTCTCACTCCATCCTTCCTGGGCTTTCTGCGTCTCGCACGCACATGTTCGCATCTCCCCCTCTCTGCACTTTCACAACGTGTGGTGCATTACAATATATGACGCATCTTGTCCAGCACACATCGATCCCTATAAATCTGTAGCGACCTGCAGTCATCCCGAGTTCAGCTGGGACAGGAGGTATGGGGCTCGCTCATTTCGGTGCATACCTCTCCATCCTCCCGTTTCTTCACACTCCAGCAGAGCAGCATCATCTGACAGGCAGGGAGAACACTGTGTTAACTAACAGGGAAATGGCTGTCAGCTGTACGGACAGGGCCGGACAGGGGGGGGGACACATTGTGCTTGCAGCTTTGTATTAGGTATGAAGAGAAGGGAGAGGTATGGGGAGAACATGGAGGAGAGGAGGGCAAGGAGAGGAGGAGTGTATGTAGCTCAGGCACAAAAAAACACTCTTCCTTTGAAGTAGTCATTATTTTTTACAGCAGTGGAGTTTGGTGTTAAATATTTACAACGTAGACAGGTTTGGCTCACTGAAGAAGAAAAAGTGAATTCCATGAGGGAAAATGTAACAAAAACTGAAAAGCGTGCGCTAAGATTTGTGACTTTAGGTGCGAGCCCTCTGCAGGAAACGGACCGGTCTCTGCCAGCAAGAACTGGTCTGATCTGCTCTTAGAGAATCTCCAAACACCTGCTTACATAAACTGCTCTGCTCCTTGGACAAACTCATTGACATCAATAATGTACATCTTAAAAGCTTAACATGGTCTTCAATCAGTAAACATAATTATACATTTAAAGATCATTTTTATTCAGAAGTGTATGTATTTCTTGTCTGTCCTGGTCTAGAGATGTACTGTACAGTGACCATGTAGTTGCGATGTCACCAATTTTAAGTCCAGGCAGGGGGCTTTTTGCATTTTATTCTGCCTCTATTTTTCTACCCTAATTTTCTTGTCACCTCTCTCAAAAATGCCAGAATGAAAATAAAACAAAAGGCTATGTTGCCTAGGTCTTATGTGAAGCACAGTCAGGGTAGCAAAACAATTCAAATGTGTTAAATACATTTTTCTTTCATTTTTCTCACTAAATACTCACATTTCTTTTTGGAAAAGATCACAACGTCAAAGGGCTGATGGTCCTTGAGATGTCTTACTTCATGTGCCACAGCCAGGATGATGCACCATCGCTGATGTTCAATGTGACCTTTCACTCCTGACGGAAAGACACTTATCATTTCAGACTGCCTTACCTACTTAAAAAGGAGCTCTCTGCTGGAGTATGCAGCAACATGGGAGACACCATTTCTCCTCAATAAAAAAAGAAATAGGAAAAAAGGACCCACAGTAAGAGCAGATAAACTGCTAATGTCCAGATATTTAAGAAAGTGATTTTGCATGTATCCCGTCTCAGAAGTTTGTGATGTAAATGTTGCATTTTGAGGTCAATCCGAGGTCTTTTCTGGCAAGAGAAACACTTTAATTCAGGACCGAACACTACGCAACTTTGGCAGGTCCTCCACACATGTTATCACTTAAAACTGGAAGTCTATCATTTTTTTAGCTCATGTTACATCCTTACTGATCAGTATTATGTGCTAGATCAGTGGTTCTCAACTGGTCAGGCCTCGGGACCCACTTTTTACTTGGTCAATAAATCGCGACCCAACATTTTGAAGCACTCAAATCTATCAACAAAAAATCGTGCTGTAATATATACGCTTTTGAGCATACAATATTAATAAAAGTGAAGTACAGTGCATATATCCCTTCACAGAACTAAAGTATGCTTTTAAAAAAGGTTTAATGAGATGATGGAATCAAAGCTGAACTATATAAAAAGGCACACATGCTGAAAACCCAACCCCAGCAGGGGGGTCTGGGGGGATTCTCCCCCAGTAGATTTTTAGAAATACTAACATACTACGCATGCTGGTACACTCTGAGAAGAAAAGAAATAAATCTATTACTACCCGACATATTAATATTTTATTTTATTTTTATTGTTAGTTTTTCACTTTGTTCTGACATCTTGCTGCGAGAAGAGTAAAGAGGAGATAGTCTGTGTGACTTACTTTAAATTGTGGGTAAGGGTAGATAGCTCCCATTGTTCTGTGACCTGTCAATCATCAAACCGGGGGTCATATTTCATTATGTGTTCATTTTTATCTGAAGTTGTACCCATGGATGTATAAAGATGTACAATCTTGATTCTGATTGGACAGAAGACTCGAAAAAACATCAGCAAAGATATTTTATTGAGAAGATGATCGTGACAGAAGTTTTCAAAACCGTTTATGGTCTCCGGTACTTCCAGTCCAACGCCGACTGCATGCACAGCGTTAGAAAATCGGGCCTTCAAAATAAAAGTTTGACTTTTTCCCCCCCAAAAAAAATAAAAAAATTCCAACAATTTTTTTTCAACTTTTTTTTCTTCACTCACACATCCGCGACCCACTCGAAACGGGTCCGCGACCCACTTTTGGGTCGCGACCCACCAGTTGAGAACCACTGTGCTAGATCATCTTGTCAGCAAAATTATCATCATGGGTAAAACATTAAAATATCTTTTCTCTTTTTTTCTGTAGAATCTTAATGATTTGAGAAACACATTTCTTCTATAAAAAAATTGAATCACTTCGAAAATATGTTACATTTGATGACTTGATCTAGGTCTATGACTTCATTTATTGTTTTACTCATTCTGCCTCTGAATGTTTTTCTTTTTAATGGTTCTTCCTGTTTACTTGTTCTTCATAAAGAGTGAATATGACTAAGAGACATTTATCTGCATGAGCAATAGATGAGCTCATTGACTGTGTGTGTCTCAGTGTCTTTGTACGAACAGTATCCAAAAGGGCCAAAGCATAACATGTCAACAGAGTCATAATATCAACACATCAATGCAAGTTTACATCCAAAAGTAAGTGTATCGGACTTGAGGTGGCACAGGGTTTCCCCCTGACAAGAAACAGGGACAGATTAGTACTTGGCAAACACCAGAACTTGATTTCCCAACATTCATGTGGGGTCTTCTCGGGCCGGGAGGAGAGCGGGAACAGGAATTTGCTCTCTCTCTCTGTTGATTAAGCAGCTGTTTCTCTGGAGGTCCGGACTGGGCAACGGAGAGAGAACAGAAAAGAAAATTGAGTGGCTGTTTAACAGGAGGCTTGTTTTGTTCCAAATCAGATTGCTTTATAGCGACGCAGGGGGTGAGCGGTTCCAGGCAGCACAATGGGCCAACAGGATCAATATTGACATTCTCCTTAGTGATAGCCGAGTTGGCTGGGTGAGGTCAGGGACTGGACCTTTGTATTAGCCGGCCAGCATTAGTGGTCACGGCTGGGGGACACTTACTGTAACCTTGGCCTCTCAGCATAATGGAGGGTCTGAGCGAGCCCAGGAGAGGTCCCTCCCCTTTATGGGCCTTATTACCGTAAGAGAGCTCAGTCCTCCTGTGGCCCGCTTCACACAGATCATTACTTTGTCAAAACAGCTACCAGACCACGTTGGCACAGGGAAGGCCAGCTTGTGTGGCGGACAGCGTCTTGAAGTGCCAGTTGTTGAGCGCAGCAGCCGTGGGAGATGAAGCGAGGAGAATACAAGAAAAAAAAGTAAGCACAGCCCTTTTGGACAGCCAGCCGTTTATTAGTTCTTATTCCAACAGCACTTACAATTAGACAGATTCACTGGCAAGTCCTGCATGCTAGGCAAACACATACAAACACTGGGCACAATCTTCTCTCTGAGTTATGGCAAGAGGTGCTACCACAGAATAATAAAACACTCCAGCAAATTCCGTGTTGTTGCTTTGCTCAAACAACATCTCGATTGTTGTTTACCTAAAGTGGTCAATTAATCCAAAGCAAACTCATAAAAGAGGAAAGGATGTGGGTTGTCCAGGTAGTCTGATCCAACTGGCTGAGAGTCAGGGCTACTAGGGATGCCACAGTACACTCTCCCCAGAGTAGGAGAGATACGAGGAGACAAAGGGTCAGCAAGGCGAGGAGGAAAGGAAACTCCTGAGGAGAGAGGAGAGGAGAGATGAAGGAAGAAGAGGTGCGGAGGTATTGGTGCAAAACAGGAGGGGTAAAAGAAGAGGAGGTGGAGCAGGATGGGAGGATAGGAGGTCATCCGAGGTGAGGTTCTGCACGGTGGGCTGGTTTCATGAAAGATGGACACGGGCCACTCTCCTCCTCCTGTGATTCTGGTCTGGCTCGGGTTACTGGACCGAAGCCTTGCATATACTCACTCACTCTCACACACACAGACACACACACACACAGACACACACACACCAAACACATGTCTCCAGTCTCCCACACACATGCTCATTCCTCTTTGCTACACACTTGTGAGTATTTCTTACAGAAGTAGAAGTGACATCACAACAGTGGCATTGTAAGCCAATACATGTTGCTCCCAATCAAACACCCACGCCACGCCATATGAGCACAGAGTTCCCGGTCAGTGGGCTGACTCAGAATCCGAACCAGTCCGTGACCCCTCCTCTCCTGGGGTCAAGTTTCTGCCTCTGCTTCTCGTCCTCCATGTACTTCTGCTCCATCTCTTCCATGGAGCCCTCCTCTGGCGTCTTATCTTTTTCTGGGAAGACGTCCGGGAAGCTGAAGGTCTGGCCCTGGGCCTGGGATTCAAAGGCAAAAAGAGAGCAAAATGAGTAAAGAAAACATTATGATCCTTCCTAGTAATAAGAAGAATTAGTTTTTTTACTTTCACTTAAAATCATTTCACTTGTTTGTGCAAGAAGAAAGCATCAAACTGCATTTTCCCTTTCTCTTTGCAAAACGGAAAGTGAGATACTCATTTGGAATTCAGGACACCGTTTCTCCTTCTATATTCCTCTTCCAGTTACACTGCTCTTTCTCTCTGGCATTCAATATATCCAACTCTCTCCCACATGTAATCTCATCTCTCTCCATTTCTCTGGTCTTGATTTATTCAGAGGGAAAGGATGGTATCCATTATTTATTCCATACCAACCCTTCTCTGGCCATGGCTAATGCATCACTGGCCCAACCGTAGTCTGTGTCAGGCCGCCGTAGAGTACAGTACACACACATGCAAGCCTGCACACCCACACACACACAAAATAACAGGTCAGCGGGTGCATGCATGCACACATATCCATAGCCTATCCCTCTCAGCCTCTCCCATGGACACCTGGCAACAAGAATTCACTGTTATGAGTCTCAACTGGAGCCAAATCATTGCAGTCCTTAAATGACTCAACTTGATGTAAAGCCGTATTATAACTGTTGATGATGAACTTGCACTTCAATGTGTCATTTTTATCACTGAGTGTTTGGATTGTGAGCAAACTGCTGATCCTCACATGTCCCCACAGTGATTAATGATCACTAACATTGTAGTTAACACCCAAGACAGCCTCAACTCTATAATGACAAATAGTCAAATGTCATTGTGGGACTCATACACTTCCATATTAATTTAAGGGGCCTACCACTATCAAATGAATTGCTTGCATGAGCAGAATTGTCAATCTTTTTAAATATTTGAACTATTTTGTTTGGGGTCAGTGTGTAGGCGTTAAGGAATGGTCTGGCTCTAATGTGAATGTAACTTTGTCTGTCTCCAACCCCCAAAATACCAAGAGAAACATGCATATAATTACCACATAGCATGGTTTGATTCCCAAAGGGGGAGACAACATGAAACTCACTCAGCCAGAGATACAGAATGAAGCTGGGCTCATCTGCAGAACCTGCTCGGCTGGGACAACCCACAGCAGGAGTCTTGGGAATTAGTATTTTATGTTTAATCTTGTGCAAGTATAATTGTGTTTGTTGAGGTGTGTGTTTGCATGTACTTCTATGCACGTTATGACCAGGTAAGAGAATAATAACATTCATATAAAACCAAATAACATACAAGAAAAATAAGGACTGGATACATGCTGGTAAGCTAAATAACACACAAAAGTAATTAAGAAATATAAAATGTCACGTAAAAATGTGAAGTATTTATAGTGGTTAATGCAAAGCTTATATGTGAAATGGAAATAAGTGAAAATAAACGCTCATGATGCAAGAGGCATTTTTTATTCCAATATTCATCTTTACTCATATACATTGTCACCTGTTTGTTTTGAAATCAACGGCAATTGTTTCTTAATTCTTTTATAAAAGTTAAAAATATTGAGCCCCAATAAGCCACTGTCTTTTCTCATGTTGTCTGTTGGAGAGACCACCGACCATCTTACACTGGCATTTCTTAGTTACCGACTAATCCTAATTAGAGGTTTTGAGTGAAAAACAAGACACCCTGATGGGAGAGACTGGCTTGGTCTTATCCTACACAGATCCAGAAGTCATTGCATTAAGATATTAACTAGACTCAGTCTTTATGTGTGAACTCAAATCCAACCCGACATGTCCAGTCTGACAATACTTCCATGACGCTGTATCTAATTATATCCAACCATCCAAAACACACCTATTATGGAAAATTATGTTTTGGTATAATAATGTTTTGGTACACACACACACACACTTGAATCCATTTCAGTCTAAACTCTTTGATACCAGCTTTAATGAGCAGCTAAAGCAAACCAAGCGCAACCTTCAATCAGAAGGAAAAACACCCTGTTCCTGTGCAAACTACAAGAGGGTTTCTAGTGAGTGCAGTAATGCAGGAAGAGAGACCTGAGTGCAGTCCTGGTGAGGAGGAGAGGGTTTAGTGAGGCACAGGGAGAGAGCTGCAGGAGGAGCACCTGGTGGCCAACGGCCCCGCCAAGACCCTCGGTGTCTCTCTGCACATTCAGCCATCGAGGAACGCATAATCCAGAACACAAACACTGCATTAGGCCAAGTGAGGCCAGTTTACTGAGGGAGTAAGAGGAGGAGAAAGGGAGAAGGATGTGGCAGGGAGAAAGATGAGGGAAGTTGATGTGAGGACGTAAATGGGGAGGAGGAAGAGGGAAGTAGGGGTGACGGAGAAAAGGGGTCTACCACAGCACTGTAAACACTGAACCTGGCAACGGGGGGAAACAACGAAGCGGCGAGCCAAACAAGACCTCACCAAATATGAACCAAACATTGTCGCATGACAATTCCCAGTTATACGGCGCAGCGCTGGACACCTCATGTATACACATGGCGAAGATTAATACCGGCCTCAGAGAGTGCGATTCACAAAAACAACAAAGCCCTGAGATTGAAATCAACAAAGCGCCGAGACTCGTTAAACAAGTCTTATTGTTGGCAGCAGGCTGCACCCTGTGTATGTATGTGTGTGTCAAGAGTCTGCTGGACACATTTCCGCAGTTAGAAAAAGTGCTGGCAGACAGTGTTCTTATTTTTGTTTGAAATATATACATCGCAACACAAACGAGGCAAAGCCCATGTCCCCTCGGTCATGATGTGCTTCGAGCCAAACGATCTTTCCTGTGTGTCTGTCTGCCGCTTTCCAATTGTGTATTTGTGTGTGGGAGAGAGGGGGAGTGTGTGTATGACTGCAAAATGAGTGATTTAAAGAGGAGACTGACCTCACCAATAAGGACAAATGTGGAGAAAGACAGTCAGGCGTTGTGTTCCTCAACAGGTTTCCTTTCCATCATTCACTATGCTGCCTAGAAGACAAATTGTAGGAATAGATATTTTCCCTCACTCTGCAATCATCTCCACTATGCTTCCAATTGACTTAAGCTGCCATCCAGGAATATTGGGATGAGGCCCCACGCTGCTAGTGATGTAAACGTACTCCTCTTACGCACACGAACAACCCATTACACCCACAGTTTCCCCTCTCAATGGGAAAAGAAGGAGAAACTCTGGGGGGTTAAGAGGGAAAGGCAAATGTTGTCATTGACTCCCGACCAACCCGTTTCACTTTCCCCATCTGCGTGCCCGTGTATGTTTCCTTATTAAGCTCTAATTTAATGTCTCGCTCTGTTCCAGGAAATGTGTATTTATGGTGTCGGTCTGCGCTGTGTCATTTGGGGACCACTGTCAGACTTTTAACCAGTTGATTCGGGAAACCTGTGAAATTAGGGTCAACAATCAGTGTCCCTTTATTGTTTTAACAGCAGTTCCATTCAGAAAATAGTTTGGGTCTTTGATGGTATCTACTGCTTGCTTATAGTTTGTGGAAGCCTCAAGGGTACAACTGTACTCAAGTAAAATGACTTTAAATCAAACCTGGTTTTGTGTAAGTGTGTATGTGCTCATGTTGATACAACAGAGTCATACAGAAACCCTAAGTAATCCTGTTTGCAGCCCCAGAGGGAAGGGGGGGAAAGAGGAGAGTGAAAATAGAGAAGACCAAGCGAGAGATGGAAAGAGACACACAAAGGACAACTGTATTCTATCTGATTGACCTTTGCTTCTGATTTGTAACAAACTAAGCATGCAGTCGTAACTCAAAAACAGCCGTAGGGTTGGGGGGGGGGGGGAGGGAGAGTCCTGGTGTGCGTTTGTGTTTGTAACAGTTTCCTAGTAAGAGAAGGGGGAAAAAATTGAAGAATTTTGAAAGAATGGACAAATGTGTGTCCTGGAACCTTGGAATGCATGTGAAATCAATACAGGGGGGAAAGTGAAAGGGGTGACTATTTTATTATTCATTAGATTAGATTTAAGTATGAAATGTGAAAGCCTTAGTTGTTCTGGCTTGATGTGTTAAAATGTCTTTGATGAAAACAGGAAGGTGCCACTGCGCACAGTGCTCTACCGACCTGGAGCTGAATAGAACATTATGGAAGCAGTCGGCAGCTCCGGACACAAAAGGCTGATTCAACCTGCTGCTCTGAGAGGTAAAACATACGGGACATGACCGGGCTGGACTGGAACAGAACCAGACCTCCCCATGTGACAGATGAAATATATATCAGCATTTAAATACCTCTTAATGGGCTGCACAGTAAGCACAATCAGAACTATGGTACAAATGTGGACATAAAAAACAAAGAATTGGGCTTTTAAAGATGATTACTCAACTCCATTGTAGTCCATTTTCCAATATCCTCAATCCACGGAACAGCCTCCGTCATATCAGTTTTTATGTCCTCTGGAATAAAGTCATTTTGGAGCAACATTTAACTACTATAATACTATTTAACAGCTGTACAATTACTTGAAAGGTAGGGACTTCCATTCAGATAATCTACAACTTAAATATTGAATTCAGCACTGTTAAAATCCTTGAGCACATAGAACTGTTGTGGAGCTAAATAAGATGTAACTGAGGGTTGGGGGCCAAGAACACTGACTTCTTGGATGAACACACTTGACCGAATTAAAGAACAAGCAGCTCTCAATGTGGTCACAGTGACTGAAAAGCCTTTAAGTGGAAACGGAGTCATTCATCCCCACACAACCGTAAGAGACTGTCAGACACACTACATATATATCTTGTTAATGACGGACCACGCAGAAGGCATCAGAAGATATTGACATTCACAAACCAGACAAATCAACCAGATGTTGGCGGTTGCCATTACAGTAAGGTCAAATCTGGACCACGCGCTGAAACGGAGAGGTGTTGACGACGGGGGGGAAATCTGATGAGGCTGTGGGTCGTGTGGATGCGGTGGCAGTGTGGTGGTGCGGTGGGGTAAACCGTGGCAAAGCTCAGAGACATCTTGAATAGAAGTGTGTGGTAGTGAAAAAAGAACCAGAGGTGTGGTAGAACCCTATTTTGGCCACACAGTAGGAGAGCCTGGCAGACTACAGAGGGAGAGACCTCAGTGATGAGGTTACCAGGATTAGAGCAAGGGCAACCCCCTGCTGAGTGTGTGGGATAAATGTGTGTATGTGTGTTTGTGGGTGTGTGTCAGTCCATATAAACCCTATTTAACGAGGGAAATGTTGACTGCAGCATGCTCTTTTGCAGGAACTCATGCAGTTGTACGCATCGACACCTGAAGTTGCTTATTAAAAAAGAGCTATCATTTTCCTACCGTTGGCCAGTAACCAGTTCCACTTGACGAGTTGTAGTAGGCCGTACTCAAGGGCAGCTCAACTCAAGGGAGGAGGATTTACTACACTCTTTCCAACCGGGATTTAGCAGCCAGACTGTGGATTATAAAGGTGTGATCACACCTTTGCAAGTGTGTCCTTTGGTCTCAACCACAGATGAAAACGCTGTAGCATTCTTCTCTTCGGTTCATTTAAGTTCACACTGCCCAATTACAAGTGAACCGGGGCTTGTAAACAAAAGTCAGATGGACTCACAAGTAGCTTGTTTATTGGACAGAGTTTTGGCAACCTGTCATCCTGCAAGATTACACATTTTGGCAGCCAAGGAGCAAGGGGGTTTGATTCTAGTTCCTTTAGGTGCAACTAAGAATTTTGGACTGCATCTTGACATCTCTGGTCTTCATAGCAGCTGACTACAGTGATCAGTACAGGCTGTGGTTTGCCCTTGCTTCATTTTGTTATGCTGGCCTTTCCAAGCATGAGTAACTGCTGGCTATCCGATGTCAACATCCGTCTCCTTGTACCCATAAAATAATATGAAACAATTACCAAACAATGAACAACATGTTCATGGGAATGTTCTTTTGGACTGTTTTGTGTACTTAGTTCACATTACATGCCCTGTTCTAAAAAAACTTTACCTCATTTAACTTACCAGGTTTGCATCGAATTGTAAATGTTTCACCTGAACAAACCAACTAAAAGTTGGAAGTGTGCAAGTCAAAGAGGTCCACCCTGAACCGAGAGATGTTTTTCCCAAGAGTTAGATATGTTTGATGACGTGTAAAAGTTTAAATCAGGGCGGTCTTACATACCAACAAACCCACAGTAATAACTCTGAAAGGCTAAAAGACAGAAACCGTGGCTTTCTCAAGTAGACGTAACACCAAATCTGCAAACACCCTAAAAAAGCTTCAGTGGTCAACTGATATCAGTCCACTCTGACACAGTCCAACTGTTCTCTGATCTTAGGTTGGATACCCACAACTACATAGTGCTCTAATATTGTTGGTCTCTATAATGACTCAGCCTAGTCTTGTAGATTCTATGGGTGCTTTTTAATCTACAAACTGAATAAATTGTGGAAGAAAACTGGGAGAGGAGAATGGAAAAGGGTAGAAGATGATGACTAGTCTGATAACTGTAAACAGCTCCTGTTGCCAGGCCCTTGGGTGGGCCACACATTCACTCTCACTTTATCTCATTGACGCACACAGACAGACACACACACACACACACACAATAGTCTGCCCGGTTGAACCTCTGTCCAGTCCTCCTAGAACAAACCATGCCAGGAACTGAAAAGTGAGACAGAGATGGACAGAGAGAAAGGAGAAGGGAGGGTGAAAGGGTGCGGAAAGTCAATACCAAGATAGATAAATCTGGACTTTCGTTGTTCACGTAGGAGAGACAGTCAATTCAGAATGATTTAATAGGAAAATGTGAGAGAATACTATGAGAAAGTCATTTAAAAGTGAGGTGAAAAAGTCAAACTGTTCAGATGACTTTAGGAATTTAGCAAAATAACAGCTGAGAGAAAAAGCAAAGCGAAATAACTTCATTCTGTTAAAGACAGATAAGTGGCAGTGAGAGTAGACCACTAACCAATAGCATCCTGCTGTGGGTTCATTAAGGGTCATGACCCCGACCCTCCCTCCAATTACAATGACATCTCCTCCACAGTTTGGCAACAGCCAAATTACTTGGTCTGCTCTGGCTTGCAGCAGCGTATGTTTGTGTGTGTCTGCATGTCACTCATATTAAATGGCCTATGGTGCACATAAGGGAGATAGAGAAACATCTTTGAACACAGTTTGCAGACAATTGTTTGTGTGCATAGATGTATGTGTACACATGGGGGAATGAATAGCTCTTCGAGTGATGCTTAATTCAGCAAGGATGCTAATAACCTCTCCATCGAAATTCAGGGGTTTACTCCAAAACCAGGAGGTGGTTAAAAAATCTGTTTCTCACATATGACTGTCGGGTTCTTTTTATGCTTTAAATAAACTCTGTATTGGTTTAAATTCAGATTTTGGCTGGAAATATAGGGAATTTAACATATATGTTGTTATCATGTTATGAATGCATGGACTCATATATCCATTTTAAGAAACGATGTGATGTACAGTTATTAGAGATGTCCCGATCCGATCACGTGATCGGGGATCGGAGCCGATCACGTGATTTTCAAAAGATCGGAATCGGGAGAAAAAAAATCGGGGATGGGGAATTTCTTTTTCTTTTTTTCTTTTTTTTTTATCAAATATTTTTATTTTATTTAATGTTACAAAACAAAAATGACCATGTTCACGTCTTAAAGTCATCCTGAGGCCTTAGTTTTGGTTTAAAATTACACAACATCATGTATGTGTTGCTTCTTTTGGGCTTGTTTTCATAGACCTGGTTGCTTATTTCTCTCAAATCTGGCAACAGAGTGGGCGCAGTGTCTAATAGTAGCAGTAAGCTAACAAGAGGCTACGTTCAGCTGGTGACTCGGGAGTCGGGACAGAGAAAATGTCAGGAGTTTGGAAGTATTATAAAATTGAAAGCGAAGGCAGTGTAACAGCCAGATGCAATGTTTGCAAGGCGGAGGTTCCGCGTGGTGGAAAGAACAGAGCTACGTTCAACACGACCAATCTAATACGCCACCTGAGAAACAAACACCAACAACAACACGACGAGTACACAGCGGCCTTTCAGGTAACGGCACTGAAACAACCGACACTTTCAGAGACTTTTAAAAGGAAAGAGAAACTGCCCCAGAACAGTGAAAAGGCCAAAAAAATAACAGCCAAGATAGCTGAATTCATCGCGTTGGATGACCAGCCGTTATCTGTGGTGGAGAACGTGGGGACAATTTAAGGGACTTGAATGCTTTTCTCCTTTTTTTTCTCTTAATGCATTGCATAAAGATCGGATCGGGAAAAATCGGTATCGGCAGATTGTCAAAATCAAATGATCGGAATCGGATCGGGAGCAAAAAAAGGTGATCGGGACATCCCTAACAGTTATAGCCTTACACTGAAACTAAAGCACTTTGAGCTGCACCCAATGCATTAAAAGTGCTATACAAATAAAGCTTATTATCATTATTATTATTATTATTATAACACATCGGAACAGTCCCAAGCAGTGAGGCATTACAAAATTGTGATTGGCATTTTGTATTGGCCAATACCTTACCATGTTTGTGTGTTAGATTTGATATTGGCAGTCACAGAAATTCGGATTGGTTCATCAGTGAGGGCTTTAATACCCCATGTCGAAGTATTTTCAGTCTACCTGATTTTGTTATGATGAATATTATTCTGTTTTTTTTTTTGTATTCATGCAGATCTAGATCCCTCCGCTTCGCATCGGGCTCCTGATCTGCCTGTCGGTGTTCTTTTCCCCATAATGACCGCGTCGCTGCACATTATCCCTTACGTATATGTGGTCAGTACTGTGAGAAAGTAAGTACGTGCTTTGTGGGACAAGGAGCAGGAGCAGTAGGGAGGCAGGTGGGCGAACACTGGCTCTGGTGTCGACTGAAAATACTTTTAAATCTTTAGCAGGGACCCTCTGACATACTAGTACAGGGCAGCCAGTGATACATAAGCAAATACTTCTGCCCGGAGACAAACGGAGGGTGCGAGTAAGGAGAAAATGTGGGTGCGAGTAAGGAGAAAATGTGTGTGTGTGTGTGTGTGTGTGTGTGTGTGTGTGTGTGTGTGTGTGTGTGGTAGTTTTCATGTCTGGGCATGTCTGCTCATAGCCTGCTACTGGAGACATTAGACCCTGGTAACAGAGCTCTCAGGAAAAGATCATCACCATCTAAATACACACCCAGCCACCCACAAAGATGTTAACATCCATCTGGGCTTCAACCGGACACTCCAAGAATAATAACAACAACAATAATAATACGACCGAATCTGTCCATATTAGCAATAATAACAAACAGTGAATCATATT
Organism: Trematomus bernacchii; assembly: GCF_902827165.1. NCBI lineage: Eukaryota > Metazoa > Chordata > Actinopteri > Perciformes > Nototheniidae > Trematomus > Trematomus bernacchii. Next base: position 9,449,101 of record NW_022987714.1, on the reverse strand, counting down.
GATTTCAGCCATAGACCCTGACCACTATACCTTAAAGTCAAATCACACCTAAACCTTGCCTGTCTGAACCCCCCACCCCCATAAACAGCTGTTCACTATCATTATCCTCTCCATCTATGTCATTCACCCCCCCAACCCCCACGAAGTACCCCATTTCTCTCTCGTCGACGCATGTAAACAACCCTCACACACCCTCCCCCCAATTTCAAGCATCTTCTCAACCTACCCTGCCCCCTCTCAGCCCCAAACCCAACTATCTAGGCTAACAAACACATACACATGTACACAAACATACACACACACACACACACACACACACACACACACAGTTAGACCATTGCACAAAAACACACACACTCACCCCTACATGAACATGCAACATAAACATCCAGGCATTGCCCCTGCCCCCTCCCTGACTCTGAAGAATGCGGGGACCAGCTGGTGGAGAAAATAAAAAATGAAGAAGCATACCAAAACAGGAAATGCATCAGCAGGGGCCTATCGGAGGGCTTTATCAGGCCAGTGGCAGCCCCGCTGAGAACTTGGGTGGTGCCGCATGGTGATTGGCTGATCAAAGTGGCAGCTGTGTCATTACAGGTCAGGGGTAATCATGAAAGGTTACGAGCATGTGGACATGCACTGTGGTGTGTGTGTGTGTGTGTGTGTGTGTGTGTGTGTGTGTGTGTGTGTGTGTGTGTGTGTGTGTGTGTGTGTGTGTGTGTGTGTGTGTGTTGCTAGGCTATCTTTATACAGGGGGAACCTGGAGGAAATGTGGGAGGAAATGAAGGTGATGAGAGAAGATGCTGCAGAGAGAGATAAGTAAGAATCAATGGAAAACCACAGAAGAAAAAGACTATGCTGAATATGTAGGATGAGAGAAAAAAACCTCCGGATTAAACTGTATTCATACAACTGAAGTGTGGTGTTGGTTAGATGTTACATTTCACTCGATGTCGGTACTGTTCTGCTTTTTAGACATCAGTCTTGCTTGTATCTCTTTTTTTTTTCTTGATATAAATATTTAATAAGCATTTACCGAAGCAATACATCTGCATCACAGTCCTGACATTAGAGCTTGCATCATCCGAACTCAATTGATCCGAGTTGAAAGTCTGAGAAAAAAAACAGACAGCTTCGACTGAAGCCATTAAAAAAAAAGGTTTGCGTGTGAGGTTCCAAACCGGATGGTGAAGACCCTGCTCTGGTCTCTATAATTCATGTTCTGTCTCTACTGAGCTCTAGTGAAAATCTACACACACACACACTCACACATTTTTTCTTGGGAGTGAATTTTCCAAATCAGGAGACACATAGGGAGATGGGGGGCCTTTTAGTGAAGCTTGATTGCCAGGAAAAAGCTTCGCCTTTTATTAGGCTGACCACCAGCATATGTGCGCACACGCATATATATTGTACACACGATAATTAGTGTATCAGCCCATTCCTTCCTTCCGACGATGTATACGCCTAGAATGCTGACAGATACATTACAGTGAAAGTAGGGCTTCATGACTCTTGATAAAATGAGAATCAGGTTTTTCTCACTGAGAACTGATTCTACAGTTTCTCTCCCATTTGAAGAAAGAAGATGTAATTAACACGTTGCATCTGTCATATCACAGGGCCTATATGAGCTCACTGGAGAGAGTACGCTACAGTTTGGGCAGTATCAGATTGGATATTTTCTGCTGGATGTTCTGGTAAAACTTGGCCTTGATAACAATGGATTTTGTGGTAATATTTGAGGTAATTGAGTACGTTTTTTACATTGGATGTTTTTGTTTGCTTTCTGCTTTGAAGAGAAATATGTTGATATGCTGCTACCAAAATGTTAACATTGATACATTAAGGTAAAGAATGATTTTAGAAAAATGCCATTGTTAGCTTTTGCTTCAATAAACACCATTAATATGCCACACAGAGGTTAAACATCTCAGCAAATACAAACGATAGAGAGTTCTATAAATTGATTAAAGATTTGTGTAAGATCAGACATAGAAACCAACATTTAAGTGCACAAAATGTGACCATCTTTTGACAGAGGAATTCTCTGAATCCATGGTCTTCTTGTATGTGTATGTTTTGTTTAAATATTCATATTCAGAGTAGTGAAGATGACCCGACATGCTATTTAATTGACGTATTATACGACAAGGAATCACATAAGGAATGCCCTATGCTATGAAAAATGACTTTTGAGTCTCAGCACCTTGTTATTGTATTCTGATGCTACTGAACAGCAGCTCAACATACAGAAGAAGCATTAACATGTAAGAATTAGTAGTGGAATGGATTGAAATAACAATGTTCATTTGATAAATCTGTGAGACAAACAGAAGAGAAAAAGGAACAGGGGGAGAAATGGCAGAAGTTAAAAATGTTAATTGGCGTGATAAGCAAGGGTGAGGCAGCAAAGGGAAGTGAAGGAAACAGAGCGGCAGACAGACAGACAAGGCTGGGTGAGGAAAGCCTGTGTTTGCGTGACAAGGTGGAAAGGAGGAAGGGGGAGGGAGGAGAGCGGGAGACATCATGATCCAAATAGTTGAAAATAATAAAATTCCACACAGATAAGCAAGATTTCCCCCTTGGCCCAACCCCCTGAATCAGCACCTTCAGCTTCAGAGAGCCGGGGCTTCGCTCAGAGCAGAGAACATGAACACGGAAGGGGGGGGGGGGGGGGGGGGGGGGGGGGTCATGGGGATCCTATCCTGTACCCCTCCCCACCTCCACCCCCCCAACCCAGCCAGATAGGCATACAATCTAACACACAACCCAAGAGGGTCTATTGTTGAGCAACTACGAGTCAATAACAGATAGGCGATAAGAGCGGCTAAAGAGAGAAGCTGTGCAGCAAAACGTTGCCATCTAGTGTCAGTCAAACAGAGGAGAGCCAGATTTGGCCACAGCTTCCCTCTCAATGCAGCTGTTCCCCCAAAAACCCCGCCCCCCCTCCCCTTCTTTTCAGCTGTGTCACAACTCCTCCATGTTTGCCACTCAGGCTCTCCCTCTGTTTGTTTGTCTCTCTCCCTCTCTCACTTCCCGCTCCCTTTCACTTCAAGTGATGCAACAGAAAGCGACAGAAAGAAACACGGGAAATTAGCAATTTGAATGAAGCTACTACTTATTCTACAACTGTTGGTCCAACCCCATATTTTGTTTTGTTTTGTGGTCGGCAGGTCGGGACGTTGCCATGGGGAACCGAGCCTTAGGACTGCTGCGACTGGTACTGCGCTGCCTTCAGGGGCCGGGGCACTGGAGGAACATCTTGACACCTTATTTACTACTTTTGCAAACTTGGTTACCAGGCATACAACCAACAATAGAAAGCCTCTAGTGGCTAAATGCCGTATTTGTGTGATGCTTTCACTGCGAGAAAATGTGCAACTCAAGGAAGTAAATACAACCAATTAAAATGTCCGCATACATTTATATGGACTTCCAGACAAACACACTATTGAAAAAACACCGGACATAATATTAAATAACATTTAAAAAGATAAAGAGTTTAGGATATGTATAAATGGATCTAAGCAGTCCTTAGCACACGATCGTGACTACTATCAAAATAATTACATCATTGGTTTATGTGTGACCACAACTAGCTGTTCACTTCATGAAGGTCGGCATCGTGACAACACCCTGGACCATCTGTGCAACTGCTCTCCATCTGCTGTAAAGTTTACCACTCATCTACTTTCACTGCTTTCGCCCTTACGCAGACTCTCCGCTGACTCTCCGCTGACTCTCCGCTGACTGTATGAAGTGAGCTTTTGTCTACTGATAAACTCTGTGGAATGGAGCTTGTGTGGGATTTGTGTTACCACACCCCACAAAAGCACGGACTGACGACGATGCTCACAGATTCCCAGCGAGGTGTATACAGACTGTCAAACAACGGTTCACGAGTGTTGATTATTCTGCTAAATGGTTGAAAGCATCCAGCAGGTGCCTGGACGTGCCATGCGGTGCTCAACACGCAGAAAACACAAACTGATGCTCCTCCCTTTGAAACTCATCTGAAAACGTCAGAGAAAATGTCTTAAATGCTTTTCTTCACACGGATAACATCAATCAAAAATGATGGGGGAGATTTACTCACCATCTAACAAACTAAATTAGAAAATAAAGTTAAAAATGTTTCCAAATGTAATTAATCTCTTTTAAATTAAATGAAAATTCAACCACATAACTACTCGGAATTAAAAAAAAAAAGTATCAAAGATGTCTCTAAAGAATCTTGTAATGTTAAAACACAACATGTTGTTGGAAGGATAAACTCGCCAGCTGCAAACAATCTGCTGATTAGAGCTTGTAACTTTTATAGCATGCATTTGACATTTACAGCACAATGTGGCACTAAACTGGATCATTCAGAAAAGCTGACACTGGTCAGGCATCCCATTCATATATTCACAGCGTCACCCTCTGGGAGCTTTCAACATGCACTCCGAGCACTCAGCCTGCTCGAGTGCTGCAGCTGGCACCAGCCACCAGAGCTCTCTTGCAAACTAGCTGCCACTCCAAAGAGAGAACATAACCCCCCCCTCTGACCAAAACCCACCACAGCCTTTTTATCTACACGCCATGCAGAGAGGAATTAATAATACATGTTTGACTGACAATCATTTTGCTGAATAATGACTAAAATCCTTTAAAAATGACTATAATTTCAAAGGTTGATTGTTTTATTTTTTCTTTGGTTTACAAAATGTTCAAATGGAAATGGTGGCATTTAGCTGTGAGATGTGCCAAGATAATTTGAATTAGGGTAAACCACAAGGTATGACATGCATTATGAAGATGCAAAAAAGCCTTATTCTAACAGATTTTCTACAAAAATGCAACAGGATTTCATGATAATGAAAGTGATGTAACTGTCTTTGTAAACAGTAGAGTGTTCCTAAAAACCTGAGGAAAATGTTATTACTCAAAAGGCAATGTGAGTCAGAAAATCGAATTACTCCTACTGTACGTGAAGTAATGTCTGTAACGGAGGTAAAAAAGAGCAATGCACATGCACAATTAGATATTCCAACAGCAGCCTTTACAGCATCAAATGAATGGAACAGTATGAGGTGACTGCGAAAATGGGCTAAGCTGTCGGACTCTATACACACACCAGTGCCATTGATGTGCAGCCAGACCTAAAAGCAGTCCTCTAGACTCAAGATTTTCATTTTGTACTGCTGTTTTTGTCACCCAACCACCACTACCCTGTCCCACACTCACACACACACACACACACACATCCTCTTCTCCTCCCCCTGATGCCTTTGCCCCGGCTCTGGACCTCCCTGCTCTGGCATGACTCCATCATGCCCTTAGTCGCCTCCCCTGTGTGAGCCCCTCACACACACACACATACACACACAGTGCACATTTCATACATGCAGACGCTATCTCTCCCCCTGTTACTGGGGTCCCCCCTAAGCCTGAGGAAAATGGCCGTCACGGAACCCCGCTAACGGGAGGCCTCCCCTCAACCACAAACCAAGACTAAGGAATGAGAGAGAGAGAGAGAGAGGGCGCAAACGTAGTACTGCTGCAATGTTAGCGGATGGAGGGAGCAGGGGGAGAGAATGGGGAGAGGGAAGGATGAGGGGAGAATGGGGGGACCGTGGTGTGAGCATCGACCCAAAGAACACTCTCCCACATGTGGAGTCAATTAGGAACAATCTTGTTTTCTACCCACCACTGCAAAAGAAAGGAGGGTTTTCTGGGGCTGTGTGTGTGCGCGCTTGTGTAAATGTGTGTGTGCGTACACAAGAGAGGGAGAGTGAGGTAGGAAAAGAAGTTGAGAGAATGTTTTTACCAAAAATCTGCCAGAGAAATAGGCCGGATATTCGGTTTTATATCAAGCCATTTTAAGCACAAAGAGCCAGCATCTGCCCGCTGTTCCCCGTCAAATGAGCATGACTTCAGAAAACCGCGACGTGATTAGGACTATAGAGCGAATGACACTCAAGGAAAAACATAATTCCGTATGGGGCTGTGCATGCATGAATGACACACACATGTCAGAGTGTGTGTGTGTGTGTGTGTGTGTGTGTGTGTGTGTGTGTGTGTGTGTGTGTGTGTGTGTGCTGTTCTGCATCCTCACACCTATCATCGTCGTGTGCGTCTGGTGAGACTCCCTTGCGGAGTCATCAGCACCACTGATGACTCCGCAAGGAATTCCAGACGCACACAAAATCACAGGCCACTTCCTTGGTGTCAGACAAGAGGAAGTCTCCCCTTTTAAAGATTCATGGCTGCTTCAATGATGTATCCTCTTTCAAATTGTCGTGTTTAGACAATTTTCATTTTTCATCCGTTTCAAGATTGATGGCTCCCAGTCGGGTGGGCGGCGCGGCATAAACAAGCGTCTACACCGCTGTTGATTTATCTGAGCAAGATCAAAACGACAGGCACAAAACAAAGGGCCCTTGCTTTTTACGCTGGCATCAAAGGCGCGTTAAAACAGCGAATTATTTTGACGTTTTAGAGGAAGGTTTGTTAGATTTCAAAGAGTAACATACTTCAAACATTGGCAAGAGGTCCTGGGATTGGGCCTTCCTGACCCAAAGCTTACCTCAAACACAGGTGTGAGGGCAACTGCTGTGATGCAACGAGGAAATCTTGTCTGACATCGGGAGTGTCTTATCAAACACACACACCAAGTGTAGATGATTGCTCACAGAAAGGAGAGCTACACCAGATGATAAACATATCTCAATATTTCCTGTAATAAGTCTGGCATGTAACCAAGGACAACCTTTTAACCTCAGGCCCCTCAGAAACCCAGACTGCAGCTAGAGCAGAGGGCAGCCAGAGTGTGTGAACCCCACAGGAGGAGAGAGATGCGAGGTTAGGCTGCACACTTTGTGAGCATTTACTTTTCATGAGAACATTTGAGATGGCATTCGAGCAAATAAAATGTGTGCCCACTGATGTTTTATTGTTACGTGTCTCTTCATACCTGCATTTGTGTGCGAGTTAGTTTCAGAGCTCACCTTCAAAGGCTGCCAGCCCCTCAGGGCTCTACGGGGGAACATCGACTTACCCATCTCACCTCTCTCACCCGCCAAGTCTCCCTTTAAAAAATAGCCCATGACACAAAAGCTGAAGGCTCAAGGCCTGAAAATGCCCTTTCCCCCCTGGGTGTTGTGTTTAATAATGCAGCCCCCACAATAACACAGAGGTCTGGCTGAGAGAGAAAGAGAGGGAGAGAGACAGAGAGAAAGAAAGAAAGTTATTGTGGCAAGGTCTTCACCTCCCACTGTGTATGGGACAGGAGTCAATGAGCTAATGCTACTCAAACAACACACTAAGCAGAAAACAGTCAGAGTGGGAGGAAGAGAGAGAGTGTGTGTGTGTGTGTGTGTGTGTGTGTGTGTGTGTGTGTGTGTGTGTGTGTGTGTGTGTGTGTGTTCTCACCAGCTGAACGTAGGCTACTTTGTAGTCAGGCTGCTTGATCTTCTGGTTTCGATGATTCCTCTTCTTGTTGGAGCCTGATAAAACGAAGAACAGCAGTTATTGTACTTGTTGGTAAACAGGCATGACTAAGTGTGAGAGTGTGGTTGTGAGACAGCAGACAGTGCGACATAGTGAGGGTGGTGACATTTATGAATATGGTGAGAGTAAAGTTTCGCAACATAACGATATGCCGTTGAGACCATGGAAGTGTTTCATCTTGGAGAAACTTTGCGATACGGCCTATAATGAGGTAACTTGTCCTAAAGCAGGGGTGCCCAACCAGTCGATCGCGATCGACCGGGAGATTCCCAGTCGATCGCGAGATGTGTCTAAAAATAGAACAACAATATTCTGTTTTATCGTTAATGTCCTATAACATAATCTTCCTGTGCCAGAATAATGCACTTGAACGCATCAAAGCTTTGTGATTGGCGTGACCCCATGTGTCGGGGCGTGGCTGGTGGGTAGTGGGCACTATTTCGCTGACGTTGTCCGTGTCAAGAGGAGTGACAGTCCGCACACACACAAGACCGCAATTATGGCAGAAGCAAAAAAGCCCAAAATATATAATTTTCACTCCGAGTGGGAGGATGATTATTTTTTTATCTATTCCAATTCAAAGTCCATCCGTCTCATCTGCAATGCGAGCGTGGCTTTATCGAAGAAGGGTAATTTAGGAGCGGCATTTCAAAACAGTGCACAAACGCTACGAGACGGAATTCCCTCCTAATTCTGCCCTACGCTCCCAAAAGGTGAGGGACCTGAAAGGACAGCTAAATGCACAGCAGTCCATTTTCACCAGGCCCAACAACAAGAGCAAGGCTGCTACCATAACATCTTATCGTGTCAGTCACGTTCTTGCGAAACACATGAAGTCTTTCAAAGACGGCGAAGTTGTGAAAGAAGCATTCCTGGAGGCTGCCGACGCGCTTTTTGGGGACAGTAAAAATAACAGTAGCATTTCAACAGGTTTTTGATATAATAAAAACTCAAGTTAGATACCGTTATTAATCATCTGTAAGTTTTAGTTTGTTTGAACTTATTCATTATAATTATTGTACAAAATGGTATAAGAATGCAAACTTAAATTGATTATAGTCTATTATCAATTCAGGTTAAGAAACTAGTGTTGCTTGCATCCTATTTTAAAGGCATTTCTTTTTATACTCTACTAAAATGCAACAAAGAAAGGGTTTGATTCTATTCATTTAGTCTTTTTTATTGCACTTTGGCAGCAGATTCCGGTGTAGCTTCAGATCTGAGTTGTCTTACGAGTAAGCCTAATTTATACTTTTGTAGCAACACTACTTTTATATAATGGCAAAGAAAGGGTTCAGTGTCTTTTCTTTTTTTCCTGTGTCATATGTGGCAGCACTGTTCAATGTTTCTTGAAAACATGACCCACTGTAGTTTGTGACGTGTGGATAAACTCCAACTCTGTATCAACAACACTGTTGTGTAACTTCAGTTAAAGGGGACCTATCATGCAAAATGCACTTTTGTATGTCTTTTATACATGAATACGTGTCCCCGGTGTTCCAGGGAACTCTCCAAGTGTCAGAAAACACAACCCTCTCTATTTTCCTCCATACCCAAATCTCTAAAAAAGGGGCTGCAACGGATCTGATACAGACTGATCCAGATTTGAACACTTCTATGTCGTCACAGAAGTGGCGCTACGGCTATTGGGCCAACTCTCAACCTATCAGGGGAATGTGGGGTTGGGCCACGGCCGGCCATTGCCGCTCGAAAGTGCTGGAGACGCTGTAGTACATATGCCAGGCCTGTAAGTTGCGCTGTAGTCTGCCACAAAAGCAGCGAAGAAGACTTCCCGCCTATAGTTACCATGGTTACCCTTCTGTTTATTCTCCGCTGTGGCTTTTTTTCTCCCTCCCCGAGGCAAGCGTTTGCTCCCGCTGCTTTAATTCAATGCAATCCCTCCCCGTCGAGGCAAGCACTGTAATTCTCTCCGGTTAGTCCACCAGCAGATGACAACGAGGGGACCGTGCGGCAGAGTTTCAGTTTCAGTTTCTTTCGCCGGTCAAGATGTCCGTTAAAGTTGAAATCTTCCGGACAAAATTAGAAAAGTGCCGGTCAAAGGTCTTCTTTGTTATTTATTGAGCTTTAAAACAAATGAATAACGACTCTATATAATAAAACACGGAGGACGGAGATCTTTTTTTCTCCCCCTCTTGACTTCATCAGAGCACGGCTCCCCTCTCCTGCAGGGGGGCGTGGTCAGCTGCAGCTCACAGAGATCAGACCCGTAGACAGCAAACAGCACATAGAGCGAAATGAGGCATGGCTAAAATGCATGATCTGTTTGGTACTGTATTTTGAAAACAGAAACGTATAAATATACCTTATATAGGTATGGCCCTACAATATATCATTTAAATATAGCATGATAGGTCCACTTTAAATACTTGTATGTGTGTAGATTAGAAAGAGGTAAGATAAAGGATCTGCAGTATTTTATGAAGTATTAATCGTACAAAGGTCAGTTTTATACAAGTGTGTATTTACCTGGTAGTAGGCTGTCAGTAATGGCTACGCCTCTCTATTTGGACTGGTAGATCTCGGCAGACTGGCAACTTTAAAAGTAGCTCTCGGTTCAAAAAAGGTTGGGCACCCCTGTCCTAAAGAGTCTTGGTGGACAATGTAGCAAAAAGATGAGCATGATTTCTTCAAAGTTTTTGCTATAATGTATTGAGTATGTTAATTGAAGAGGTATTCCATTCACTGGAAGAGACAATGCATTTTTGTAATAATATGAAGTCTAATGTAATGATAATCATTATCAGAGCCACAACAATTAGTGGATTTTTAAATGAAATGGCAACAATTTCAGAATACATTTTTTCAAGCAAAAATGCAAAACATTTAATCATTCCAGCATTACAAATGTAGATTTGTAGATCTTTAGTCTTTGTCCTAACATTGAGTTTTTGATTGTTGGTTAAACAGTTGACATTTAATAGCATCACCTAGGATTTCAAGTCATAATAATGGACATTTGTCATTTTTTTTTTGTAATATTAAGACCAAATGTATAATGTTGAGGGATAATGATGAATTAGAATGAAAATCAGAATGATTAATAGTAAATGATTGTCGGATTTCATTCCGCACCGAGGTGAAAGTTAGCAAAATTACCAAGGCACTCCTTACATATATTAACCTGTAAAGCAATTTTATGTTTCATCCTTATCTGAATAACAAATATTATACCATATTTTTTTTCCAGGGAATAATCTGTGTGTATGTGTAGTAAAGCAGAGCTGTTGACATTTGAGGTCAGTTTAACCTCTTCCCCATCTGAAGATGATGAGGACATCAACCTCTCTGCTGTCGGACCTCTCCAAGCCTGGAGGACAGGGGACTCTGAGAGCTGCTCAGTGCGTGTGCAGTCTGGCTTCCAATAAATACATTAAAATTATATAACTAAATCTAGCGGCACTTCACAATGTTATCTCAATCTTTACGCTAGGACAAAAACACTACTATGAATTGCAGATAATAACCACAGCATCATGTTTCATCTCGGCTTTAAACCCTAATCTCAATGAGACCCTGGTGGTCAAGTCAACAGGCCCTCTGAGTAACTGCCATTGCCGTGGGAACGGTTTATGACATGAAAAACATTCCGCTGTAATGAGTCACTTGTGTGTGTCTGTATGTCTATGTGTGTGTGTGTGCTTCCATCTGTGTGCGTTGTATGTGTAGCTAGTAATCACTAGCCAGGCAGCCTACTGCTAAGGGAAAGCCCTGAGCAGGGTTTTAAAACACCCCCCCCACGCCCCCCTGGCTAACTGGAGGCCCCTGTGTGGGTGGGAGACAGAGGTAACGAAGAGTGTTTGCCTCTGTGTGTGGTGTATGTGTCTTTGCTGAGGAAATCCACTGGGAAATGCTAGAACCGGTGAAAGGACACACACACACACACACACACACACACACACACACACACACACACACACACACACACACACACACACACACACACACACACACACACACACACACACACACACACACACACACCCACACACACACACACACACACACACACACACACACACACACACACACACACACACACACACACACACACACACACACACACACACACACACACACACACACACCACACACACACACACACACACACACACACACACACACACACACACACACACACACACACACACACACACACACACACACACACACACACACACACACACACACACACACACACACACACACACACACACACACACACACAGTGTTTCTCTTAATTCTCGTAGCCCTTTCCTAACACATACGGACACACAGACAGAGCTTTCATGCAACACTCGCAAACGTAAGCACAATTTCTCCCACTTTGAGATTGCGGTTTGGCAGTCAGCTATCACGTTACAAATCCCAGGCCAGAGGGGTAACCATGGCAACTCGTTCCAAAATACCCTTGCCGCCCATGGAGGAAAGAAAGGGTCGTTTGCGCCCCTCGCTTTCCTCAGCCTCTTGCCGTCTTTACGCTGCCAATGGAGTGGAACCCCTGACGCAGACAGGGATACCTTCTCTGACGCACCTCGGGATCAACGGGGGCCCTGAGCCGCCCTTTCTTCTCCGTCCCCCCACAGTTCACTGCTTTCCTTCCACCCACCCTCCCGAGGGGCTTTCCTTTTCCTCTAGCTTTTAATGACACAACCCTAATAAACAGCGTTAATGGATCCTCCAAAATGTAGGCTAGGCTAAGCTAGACGCCTCTCCCCTCTTCTCCTTCCCAGGCTCTCCTCCAGAGGTAGAGGGGGCTCCTCGTGGCCCTTAAGGCCGGCATGGAGAGAGCGCGTGCCTCCTTTTTTCAGCACATCCATCAGTGTCTCTCCAACTTTAAGCCACCCATATGTCCTCTACTTATGTTGTTCCATGAACTTGCAAATTCCTTGATTTGTAGGGAGCCCCCAAATCAGTCGATGCTAACTCAGTTACCTCCCCTAATAAAAAGTCAAGAGGATTATTAAGTCAATGATATAACACTGTGGGCTCTATGAACATCCTTGACAAGGGGCAGAGGGTTGGGATGACTGCGGAGAAGATGGGGCACTTAGGGCCCCGAAGCTGCAAGTTTGTAAGTGAATAGTATGTGTTTGTGCGGAGGGAGCGTGGGGTGTCCTGGGACAGCTGGAGGCTGGAATGCTGCAGCAGCAGATTGTCAGATAAGCAGCTGTGTGTGTTAGGGGGAAAGGAGAGCCAGGCACGCTAACCACTACCGCAACTAGCCGCTGGAAAACACTCCCGCTGTTGCATGTCAACGGGAAAATGTCTACATCGAGATCTGGAACTGCTAATCCCGGATAACCACCCAAAGACAGAATTAATAAGACTTTATGCTTGCCAAGAAAGAATTACATTTCTGTGAATCCAATAACCAACATTTCATTAACAAACTTGTCGACTGATACAAAAATGGGATGGACATAACCGCAATGATCACAGCGAAAATAACCCAGTGTAAGAAAAAGTTTTTAGAGAGTACTTGTTCATGGACAAGTGAGTTCGGTAATTTACTTGTCCGAATACATTTTTCACTTGTCCGGGCCACTGGAATCTTCTTCTTCACCATCGTATTTTACATTTTCCCACGGTTTTACGACACCGCTAACGTAAGTGAGCGGTAAGATTTTACTGCATCACACATAGGGTTGGGTTCTTATTATACATCCATGGTTGGGTATCGTTTGGATTTTAACGATTCCGGTTATGCTTTTCGATTCCGGTTATTTTCGGTTCTCGATTCCGGTTCTTTGAGAGGGTAAAAATAAGTCCCATGCCAATTTCACTGGGAGAAAAATATATTTATGAAAACATTAAGTCAAATCTGTATTCCTATTTACGAATCACTTCATACCGTTTCATTTTGTTACGGTTATTGAATAAAATGATATAAAAAGAATCTCTGCATTGTTTAGTTAGTCCTAAGTGGTGCAGTTTGAGAATGTACAACTGGCCCAGTCTCCTCTGATGTTACACTGGAACCTGTCTGTGAGACAGAGTCCAACCACACAGTCTGTACAACACATGTCCTGCAACACATATGCTACAGCTGCCCAGCTGCTCACTGTTTGTAAAAGGAAATAAATAGTATTTTCATTTCAATAATGTACTTTCTATACCCTGCTTCATAAACAATACTGACATCCCTGTGCTCCTCCGAGTCTGGGGACACAGACAGGGAGGCTGGTTCACTTCATAAAAGAAATGGCGGTCAATATTAACAACATAGGAGCTAAAACGCTTAATAACCTTCATTACGTGTTAGAGAAAGAGCATAAGAAAGTTTGTGGATCCGCTGTGTGTGTGGGGGGGGGGGGGGGGGGGGGAAGAGAGAGAGAGAGAGAGAGAGAGAGAGAGAGAGAGAGAGAGAGCTGCACCGATCAGCTGGTCCGGAGCATGGAGAGAGAGAGCTGCGGTCCGCGGGGACACGGACAATTTGCGAATGAGTTCTGCCTTTTGTAAGCTGAATTTATCAATAATTATGGGCAAAAACGTCACTTGTCCGCCGGACAAGTCAATGGAAAGATGTACTTGTCCGATATTATAAATAACACGTCCCGGACGATCGGGCGTGTGCTTTTTCGCACACTGTAACCATACTATTATTTATATATTTTCATCTGAACAAAAGAAATATCATGAAGCTTAAATGTTTTCCACAAGATTTACAAACTAATAACTAAATTGTTCAAAAGAGTCAAGTCTTGCAATTTTGACATTTACTTTTTTTTCTGTGAACATTTTGTATCTGGAATCCATGGTAACATGAATTGTAGCTACTTCACAAAGCCATCTTTCCCACCTACATTATAAGTAGAGATGGAGCTGTAAAAAGTGCTGAATTGCCTCTTAATTCAAAGCATATTTGTACTGTTGTGTTCTATTGAGTAGGCTTCTATATCACTGTATTGTATAAAACATTTTCATATCACAGTAAAACACAGTATGATGAATATGTAAATGTATGGAGAATAATAACTTATTGCATGAAGCTGAAGTCACTTATTTTTAACAAGTCATCAAATTACCTTTTAAAATACTTTACAGCGAAGAGGCAGAGTTTGACAAATAGTGAAAAACTAAGATGGTGTGTGTGTGTGTGTGTGTGTGTGTGTGTGTGTGTGTGTGTGTGTGTGTGCGTGTGTGTCTGTGTGCGCGCGTGTGTGTCTGTGTGCATGTGTGTGTGTACCATTTGTTCAGTTACTTACAACAGCTGCAGTAAAACTTTAGGATTTTAATTCAGATGAAATGTTTGTGGCTTGGTATTGCATTCCATAAATCAAGTGTTTTCATCACCGCCTTAACACTCTCTCCGAACAGTTGGAAGAACTCCATGTCTTTACATAGATGTACAGTCATGCTTTGTGTTATGTTCTTCAATTGCTAGCTTTTTGCGTCATAATTTTAGTGCCTGTGGCTATAAAGTCTGCATTGTGGGTTTTTTTCTATTCTCCGAGGCTCCTTGTACTCAGTCCACTTACCGTAAATAAAATGAGTTCCATACTGGAAACAATAATAAAGCTAAATCCATAACATACCACAGACCTATACTGGGCCCGAGAGAAACAAAACTATAATGCTGCATACAATTTCTCTTACAGGAATAATATGGTATTGAATTGTGGGAATTGAACTAACTTAAAATGTCCTTATAATTTCTGTGTGTGTATCGATATTTTACAGAGAAATCTACAATTATCTGGAAATGTGCTTTGGTAACTGTCACTCATGAATATATTATCTTAATGTTATCTGAGGTTGAAGTTATGAACGTCATCTGAAACCAACCTGGGGACAGCCAAAGCCAATTTGGAAAGACGCAAGGATAATTAGACCCGACCCAGAATGCATTTGACCCTGACACACCCAAACAGAAAGAAACACCAAACCTAGCAGCAGCATGAAGCTCCCACAACTATGGAGCAGTCGCTGTCCAAAAAAGGAGCAATACGTAATCTATCCTGCAAACCAACTCATTTAGAAAAATAAATAGAGATTCTCCTGTGATAATGACGCAAGAGCAAGTCAACTTCGATCCATTCTATCAGTTAGTTTATGAGAAATACAAATATCTCATGAGGTAGTGTCAATAACTCCAAGTTGTGTAAATAATACAGCTCCCTGAATGTTTTTGAACACACTTACCAAACTGTATCCTGGTGCGAACTACTCCAACAGGGACATTATAGATGTTCTCCAGGTAGTTCTTTATGTCATACTTGGTCATTCTGTCGCAAAGGGAAAGAAAATAGGAAAATGGGGAGAAAGGGGGGAGAACAGGGTGTTAAACAAGGCTTTCAGCATCAGAGGTTACAGTCAAGCACTTGCAGGGTTACATGCAATCAGTGTCCATCATATAACATTAAGTTCACTTAATTGACACAGACAAAAAAAGATACAGCTTATTTCCACACTGCATTCCCATAAACTCTGCTGTTATCTTACCTACTGTAACTGACAGGACACTCATCTAAACCCATATTCAGCTTTTATTCCCTGGCCCATAAAGTGGAGAGAAGAGAAATGTGAGTGTCAGTGTTCATCCAATTAGATGTCTGCATGTATTGATCGCGCCCGGTGAAACCCTACACAGGAAGCGAGCCTGGCACCAACTGATCCGGTGGGCCAGCTCAGCTGAAGATAGCCCACTTGGCAGCATTTGGAACGGAATGCTCCGACCAGAGGAAGAAAGGCTTTTAACTGCTAATCAATCTAGCCAATCGGATTAGCCTGGTAGAGAGCACTTCCCAAACGCCTCTGACAAAGTGCTTAATAGCGACGTTGTGGTCTGACATGAGTGCCTCGGATATGGCATATTCTATCACCTCATATGTTTTTCTGATAGCACCGGATAATATAATATTCCTTATTTTCAGAGAAAACAACACAATACCTTGAGCTGCTGTTACAATATTAGGCAAACAATTGCATGAGAAAATCCCATCTGTGAACACAAAGACTCTTTGTACATAAGAATAATGTAATATATGTTTCCATGCAGTGCAAACAAATGCCTTTTCCTCTATAATACGCTACATTTTGGCAAAGCTAGCAGTGAAGTAGCATAGATTCCTTCAATGTGACATGCTCAATTGTGTTTATCAAGAAAGGTAAGCCCGTTTATGATACTTCAGTAACTATTTCCACATTTGGATCAATCTTTACCGAATTAGGATGGTTTGATGGGCTGACTCTTGAGTATTATGATTTTCTATCAAACACCAACTTCAGGAAGCTAACTTACTTACACTACCCGAGTTCTCGCTCTCAGACCCAGTACTGGTCCATGAGCACTGGGATTGTTAGGGTGAAGGAGTTGCTGCATCAGTATGCAAAGAAAGATGTAAACGTTTTAAGGCCCTTTTAAGCCAATTGTTCCTCCTTTACCCAGCCGAGAGGAGAGACATTTGTTTCTCATGTGACATGCATCTTTCTGCTCCATTTCCACCCACCTCCCCCATAACCCCAATCTCACAGTGTGTGTTCTGAAGGGCAGTGAAGCGTAGCGGCCTGACCGGGGGTACTTGAGATCAAGAGACGCAGAAAGAGAGAGTGATAGTGTTGAGAGACCGGTTTTCCTAGAAAGCAGGGGGGGGGGAGCTGGAAATAAGGAAAGTGGCTCGGGGACTGCGAGGTCTCGTCCGGATCATTTAGCAGACGGACACTGATCCTGATTAATGGCGAATCTAAATCCTTCTGCCTTTACCACTCAAATGATCCAGTCACCACAGATATAGAGGGGCATAAGACACCGCACAAGCATGGTCATGTCTGATACTCTGCACTAATGTTTATTCTGTCAGCTATGTTGTTTGTTTTAGTCTAGGTCCTGTATCTAATGTATATATGTATATATATATATATATATATATATATATATATATATATATATATATATATATATATACACACACAGTATGATTATATATTTAGTCTTTTTGTCAAGTTTTAGTTAACCTAAGGTAATTCAGTGTTTTAAAACTATTTTAGTATAGTCAATGAAAATTGCTGACATTTTCATCATCAGATTATAATAAACATTTTACTCAATCTAGTCTAGCCAAAATATAACCTTGTTTCTTCCTCCCTAGCCCTGTTGTTGTTATTGTTTACTTTAACTTGACTTGGTTTCTTGGTTTATTCTGCTGGTCGTAGTCCTGATAGAACTGCTGCATTGAAGAAAGAAAAAAAAATGATATTATATTTAGTCTCCTCTTATATGTGATGGAAAATGAAAGATCATTATGGTGATGTTTTTATTTTTAAACTACACTTAAATATGTCTATTTTTAGTCAATACCGCATGTATAAACTGTCACTGTTGGTGCTTGTCTCGTTATATTCTTTAAAAAGGTTATGGCGAACTTGCATATACAAATATGTTTAAATGATATATCTGAGTATATACAGTATATATCTAGGTGACACAAAGATAAAACAATGAGAAAAATGAAAACCAATAACTCACATAAAAGTAATGATATACATCATTATGTATCTTTATCAGTAATCAATACCCGTAGTGACCTAAATAGAAAATGTACCACAAAAAATACTAGACACTGGATTTACAGGAGTTACAGTAGAAAGCTGTTTTTCTCTGACCTGAGTCAATACATGACATTTCAGCAAAACTGGAATCAAGTCTGAGAGGAAGCCTTGGGCTGAAAGCTGAGGAGAAAATGTCAAGTTAAGTGTACATAAACAAGGCTAAACTTAGACAAAGGCGTGGTGTCTTCCATGGTGATGCAGGCAGCATCTGATCATCATCCCAGTATAAACACCCATCTGACTCCACAAGCTAACCTTTCACACCTCTGTCCCGCAGGAAGAATGAAAACCTGCCTCCAGCAACTGCCAGGGCGAAAGGCATCGTTCCTCAGCAACTGGTATATATTTATACGCAAACACACATGCTACAAAGATTCCTCGCCCAAGATGATGAAAGAACTCTAAACACAAAACCTAGAAAGGCTTCAGATGACGCAGACGATGGATTAGGCTCAATTATGGTCCGTTGTTGCCGAGCAGGTTTAAAACAGGCACACTGGCACTATTGTTAGAAAACAATTAAAACAGTTATATAGTTCTGAAGTGTAGATGTGAGATGAAAGGCATTCATCTGATATCCAGTAGTGCTAACACAAACCGGTTTCTAAAAGGGACGCAGACATGGAATAAAAGTAATGCCATTGTTTCACCTTGCTGTGACATAGGTCTAGAACAGGGGTGTCCAAACTACGGCCTGGGGGCCAACCTGCGGCCAATGGTCAATTTTTATTTGGCCTGCAGCAAATTCCAAAGTATAATGGCAAATGGCTCACACATTACACTTGTGCTTCTCTTATATTGTACTTCTTAAATATTTATGTGAAAATATATTACAGTATTTATAATAAGCCCCATTTTCAAATAAATGTAGTCAAATCAAATTGAAAACCTTTTTCTAACGATGGTAGTTAGAAAGAAGCCAAATAACTTATTTGTATAACAAGCTGGAAGTACACCCTTCCTATTTCCCCTTATTATAAGCAATCTGAGGATTCTGTTTTATGGGATAAGCTGCCAACACTTTTTGTAACGAAATAAATGAAACCCTATGGACAGCTGTGATGTAGGCTGTTTTTTTTCTTAAAGCATATTCAATTATCAAGCAAAATTGACCTACATTTGATTGATTTTGCTCACCTCAGTGAAAAATGTTTGGACACCCCTGGTCTAGAACGCAAACCTCTATCAGCTTCCCTCTAATGTAATCCTTCCTCTGCAAATGAATCCTTACAGTATGCTCCGGGATATTTCCTATTCACAGTTTGGGCTAACTCACACTAAGCCCAGGAGATGGGGAGTATCAGTTCCAGTAGTTTAAGGCAACCATTTACACCTGTGCCCCGAAAGCATATGAGAAAAGTAGGTGAAAGGGCACATTTGGAAAAGTGCAGGACAAGACAGAGGCAGCTTTGACAGTCTTTGACAATGAGGATAGTGAATGTATTCTAAAAGCTCAGAGACTACTGCTTGCCCCTTGTCTATTAATGTGTTGGTGCTAAAAGAACATCTGCCAGGTGAAAGGGTGGTGCCTCTTTTGTACATAAAGGATACCCTATACAGCTACCCACTCTCAATTATCTTCAACCGCAAACAATACACAATATTGACTGAAGACTCACTGTGCAACCCTATGTTTGACAATGAGATTAAACGATTCTTGAATTTATCGAAAAATATCGTCTTTTCAAGGAATAAACTGTTTCTGCAGTGAGAAATATAATGATAAAGTATACTATAAACTTGCATATAAAGTATGTCACTCTATTGTTCATATATTTCAGCTATGTGTCCAAAGATGTACTCGGGGAGAGTATAAATTAGAGGGCACAGCTTTCAAAAGGATGGATGAGTTAATGGAGAAATCAAGGCGTCTACATCTTATCTATATGCAGACGACTCAGCAATATTTTTGGCAGCCTCTCAAACTCATTGGTCATGCTTTACAAAGGGAACAACATTGGGTGTTGGAATGGATTGTGAATAACAAAATAATAAAAAATAACAGTTGTAACTGGAAGTGTATATTGACACTGTCATCAATGTTACTACTGAGACTTCAAAATGTACAAATCTAAAAATTGTGAATAATGTTGACTTTAAGAGGTTGAAAAATATTTTTTAAAGTACAGTATAGGGTCCATCAATTTGACCTTTTTAAGAAAGTGTATAAACGTAATGCTTAAGTACTCAACTATGGCTTTTTAAAATAACAAAAATTGCAAAAGGTATTTTCCGCTTAAAGGAGAGGTGTCATGGCCATTTCCACTGATCACAATTCCATTGTTGAGGTCTACTAGAATAGATTTATATTGTGCAATTTTCCAAACTCACATTGGTTTCTCATACAGCATCTCTGTAAACTACGTGTATTCACTGAATTTCACTCTCTGCCTTTAACGGCTCGTTGTAGCTCTGGGCGTGGCTCTGGGCGTGGCTACTGGGTATCCCTATGTAGCGATACCCAGGAAGTAAACAATGGACAATGACGTATCTCCAACGAGGCGTTTTGGGGAGGTATTTTCTGTGTTAGAGTTTTACTCGCTACAGGGTGTACTTTGAGGGTTTTGACTCTGCACACCGTTTACATGCATAAAAACCTTCATAACACAAAAGGGGACGGGTAATAACCGGAAAAGCATGACACCTGTCCTTTAAAAGAGATTTCCAGAGGCACCAGTAATGTTGTATTTGATAACGCAATCAAATGTGTTTGTACCAACACATAGCACTCTTGCTGTACTCATATTGCTGTCACCTTCAGGTTTGACCCATAATAACCCATAATAAAAAAAATGGGAACACATACCAAAAGATATTTTATCACGATAACAACCAACTTGTTAAGCGGTGGAAGCGTGCGTAACTGAATAACTGTTATATGAAATGTCAATATGGTAGATCATTTTCATCGTTAGGGTGGATTAGTGGTCATCACGGTGCGTCATGTTTTAAATATGGTGTACTCAGAATGCCATGCCACAGTCTTTATAAATTATTTGATATAACAACATTTGATCCAAAGAATGGGGGTGTTGCTGTTGTCATGTCCTTGTTGTTGCATGAACAATAATTTGCATGGGAATGACTC
This sequence comes from Trematomus bernacchii, assembly GCF_902827165.1. NCBI lineage: Eukaryota > Metazoa > Chordata > Actinopteri > Perciformes > Nototheniidae > Trematomus > Trematomus bernacchii. The sequence continues at coordinate 9,427,950 of NW_022987714.1, read as the reverse complement.
ATTACTCTTTTTTGTGGCTCTCATGAATCCTCATTGGAAAGGTTGCTTGTTTTAGCAACTTGACATGGCAAACCACTGGAAAGCTTTAAATGTGGTTCCCCGTTTGATAGAAACTGGGCTGCATCTACATTTGGTCTTTTTATGGGGCCTTTTTGGTTGGCAGATAAGCATGATGAATTAATGCAACAGGCACTTACTGCAGTTTGGAGGAACCTCAAGCCCTTAACACATAACTTAACTATTTGGCCTATTTATTTTGTATGTAAGTATCCTTTTGTTGTGCTGAAGTAACATTATTAAAAAATGATGACTTTCAAAACTCTGTGGATAAAAAAGGGATAGTTTTGAAGTGTGGTCAAATTAGGTAGTTATTAGGCTGGCTACGGTAGGCGGTATTAAAAAGCATTTTGGCATACACCAATACAATGTTATCCCACTGCCTCCACTGATGTTTTTTATTTTTTTATTTTATAAAGCCCTTTAAGTTCATTTTACACATTTCAGGGTCCACGCTAATAAATAAAAAAATGAATGTAATGTGTAATCAATACAGACAGAGGAACTTTTATATTAGCTATATCGTTATGGAGAGTTCACAAACAGGGTTCAGTATCAAGGCGAATACCATAAGCAATATGAGAATATTTTAAATGGAAAGCAATGTTAATAGGGAGCCAGATAAAAGTGTTGAGGCATTCTCAGCCAGTACAAGGAATGGATGATTTAATGGTATAAGATAAAGATCCAACGTCATGATGAAAACATGCAAAACAGGACAAATGAATTAGCAATGAGGTGCAGCATACGTTAGGGTTAGCCGTTACAGTCACTGTCAAAAATAAATGACTTGACAACTTTAATCTGTGGTCTCAAAGGAGAATTACCCTTTTGATTTACGCTTTTTTTTTTTTTAACAGCTGAAGGATCACTGACATGTTGATGTTTTGTAATCAAATAAGCATCTCAGAAATGATTTAATGTGTAACACTTATCAACACATCGTTCAGTAAGGTCAAGTCTGAGGTACAACAAATTGTCCACACACACACACACACACACACATCTACTCGCACACATCAAAGTACATTGTGTCAGAGCGGCTTAGTGGTGAGAATGAAACAGGAGAGTGGTTTTCTGCGCAGATGAAAGGCAAAAGAAAGCCGCTCCTCATTGTCAGCCTACCCCATTGTCAGGTTTGGGTCGAGATATGCACACTCACTACTTTAACCCTCCCATCTACAGAGACAATAGATGCACAGAAGTTGCTCAACACTAAGTATCAAGATCATAATAGCAGACTTTGTTTAGGGAGAAAGCCATTGAGGAACCTGAGACTTAGGGAGAGGAGACAGCTGAGAAGTTGAGAGTATGAGAGCAGCGTGTGAAGGATTATATTTATTGTTTGTGTTTTTGTCTGACAATAGAACAGAAATAGATCAAAGAACAGGTCACCAGGAGTCAGTAAACTGCTCACAGAGAGACGGGTCAACAGTTGGTTACACTCCACTACCAGCTCACTAAATGTCCTCCTATGACATAAACTGAAGTTAATTAGCCTGAAGAATACGCTAAGTTCCAACTTGTTTATGAAGTGGAACGGGCGAACAGAATCGGTGATTGTCATTGCACTCATAACATTGTGAGATCCAACAGGTGCTGAGTGGAAGGACAATGTGAGCTGCTGTGTGCTAATACCTGATTACAGTGAGAAACCGCAGCATGGTCTGGTTTCATAGTTATTAGACGGCATAGTAGCATGAAATGTGACTGAGTAGTAGACCGAACACAAAGTTCAGCTTTCTTCTCTTTGTGGGTGTATGTGTTTGTGTTTGTGAGTATGAGTGCTTGTGCGTGTGTAGTGTGGGTATGTGTCAGTGCTGGCCTCTATCCATGCCAGGTGGGGCACAAGAGGTGTGTGTGGGTGGAAACCCAGAAATTTGATGATGTTCCTTCTAGAGCGGGGAGGAAATACTAACATAGCACAAAGGGTTTGAGAACAATCAAAAAGACAAACAAACATGTCCCTCCAGCAGGTAGAAAGAGAATTATGAGAGAGCACGGTCCAGGTGTCTCAAACAAAAAGTGCCAAAGAGGGATTGGTTTTGGACTCGGTGCAAAGGGTTTAAGAAAAGCACAATAAACAGCAGAGCCCAGGGTGGGTCAGAGAGAGACATGTGCAGATGATAGCAAGTGCATATTAGTGGAAACAAGCAAGAAAACGACATAGATCAAATAAAGGCCACAATGTGTTATTGCCCTGAGAACGTCGACATTACCACTTCTTATTAACAGCTGCTCGGCACTACAACATATCCAGGCCAACACCCCCTACCCTCGAGAGTCATAACTACAGCAGCTCTCACTGTAATGATTGCTCAAACCCATCAATAAGCCAGAAGTGGGAGTGATTTATGGTTTTTGTCACTGTCTCTTTGTGTGTCGATTTACTACATTTTGAGTATGAAAAGTAAAAAAATAACAGTGCTCCGAGCCCACACTGAGGCCCCAGCAGCATATCAATCAGCCGCGCACCTCTCCCAGGCATCAAAGACTGCAAGGAAAAAACCCTTACACACCCTTATAAACACACAGGCACCCTGCACTTACCCACTTTTGTGCATATATACACAAAGACACACACCATTTTTACAAACGGACTAACCCACACTGACAAGCGCGCACACAGACACACACACACACACACAATTACATAATCACCCTAGGAGTTTGGCAGAGAAGAGGCAAGAATCAGAGTGGGAGGCCAGGCACCTGGATGAAGAGATTATGGTCTAAACCCCACCAGAGACACATAGATGATCTGCCTCAAACTTCAATTTTTCTCCCCAGTGTGGGCTCTGGCCTTCTCAGCGCCTGAGGAGCGCTGCTAACCTCAGTGACCTTGGCTCGCAGAGGTACTCAGAATCAGATCATCACTACTAAGTGCTGAGTAGTGTGGACCTCCTGCTGCATTATATGACAAAATACCTCTCGTCTAAACCAGTTCATTTTGTTAAAGATAACTATGTGACAAGGAGACCTCATTAAACCGATTGTAGTAATATATATACACTACTATATAAATATATGATCAGCCAATCACGTGGCAGTTCAATGCATTTAAGGAATGTAGAAAAGCTTAAGATGATTTACTGAAGTTCAAGCTAAGCGTCAGAATTGGAAAGAAAGGTGATTTGAGCTACTTTAAACGTGGTTTGAGAATGGTTGTTGGTGCCAGAGAGGCGGGTTTGAGTATTTCAGAGAATACTTTTCTACAGGAATTTTAACGCACATAATTTCTATCATTTAAAGAGAAAATATCCATTGACTGGCAGTTATCTGGACAATAACGGTACGTCCACACGGCAGCGTCGCGTGCTTCAACGGAGACGCTTCCCATTCACTTTGAATGGGGTGACGTCACGCTTTGCCGAACTGCATTGTGGTTCCGTTGCGTCGCTTTGTCTCCGTTACTTGCTTCGAAAGTTGAGAAAAGTTCAACTTTTGAAGCGTCGACGGAAGCGCCAGCCAATCAAATCATATGCCAGTACAAGCTCTAGCCAATCAAACCGCGTGCTTGTGTGTCCGGGGCGGGAGATTAATGTGATTGGTTGTTGGTCGCACGCCAGACACGCCCACCGGCAAGCTTCAACGCGACGCTGCCGTGTGGACGTACCGTAAGGCTTTTTTTATGCTAGAGGTCAGAGAAGCATGCATGATTGTTTAGTAAAGGAGCATTCATGTGCAACACTAGAAACAGTAAAGTAGTATAACAAATAATAAAAACCCATTGGACATGAACTTGGAGAATGATCAAGAACATATTACTATTATTCTGTGTTTAGATATTAATATTGGCTCCTTTTTGTTCCACATAACGCCGTCTACAACATGGACCTTTGTAGCAGAAAATGAAAGCACTTTTGACCTTGCCTGCCGCCCGACGTCAGCCTTTTGCAAGTCATCCTTGAAACTGAGTTCATTAAAGACAGCCATAAAGTGGTAGTAGCTGTCAATACTGTTAAGGACTGGGCAACAGACTTCTGTTCTTGGGGCTGTTACGCCACCTGGTGGTGATGGTTACCAACTCAATAACACTGCATATTACTGGTCCAGCTGGTTTCAGTGAGTGCCAGTAAAAACAAATGATTGCAGCCTAAAATGTGAAACATATGTCCATTATATAGTAGTTGTGAATGCCATTTAAATAATAGTATAGTATATTACAAAATAACCTAAAATATTTGCAATGCCAAATAAAACAGCTGATTTGTATTTTCATAATATTACAATTTATGCAGGGCGTAAGCTTGTTATATTTATATTTGCAAGAAGCACTGTAAATGTTGCTTTAAGAGTTGTTATAGTCATTATATCCTCAAGGTCCAGGATCCCTGTGGTAATTATCATCCAGTCTTCAGAAAAACACATGGTGCTGAATCCATACCAGGTCTACAAAGCTGTTCTGAAGCTGAACGGCCTGTACTTGAGGAAAAAGGCAGCTAAGAAGACAAAAACATAAGCCTTTTAGCATTAGGATTGATGTTAAATTTACAAATTCACCTTAAAAGCAACCCATAAGTTTCAAACTATCAGAAGCTATTATTGTGAGCAGTAGCTGTTTCAGAGGAATATATGTTCTTTGTAATGTATTGTATGGCTCTATTGAGACTGGAGAAAGAAAATACAAATAGAATTGTCCATAAAAATAGAGAGGTTATTAGATAGTGGTGATTTGCAAGTTCTATGGTAACGTATGACAAACATTTAAGTAAAGTAGACTAAATTCCGAGTGATGAAATTTGTTCCTGTCTTCCTCTTAACATGTACATTAATACACAAATGCTTACTTATTTCCATATCATTACAGTACTAGTAGTAGTGGTAGAAGTAAGAGTTTAGAATATCAAAATGTGCAATATACAACTGTGAATTTTGCTGTGTGGCATAGGTACAAAAAAGTGGCAAGTTTGCACACAATACATATTTTATTTGTTTCCTTTTAAATAAATGGTACAAATCACTACTGTTTTGCACACAATACACATTCAGTTTTCTCTGTAATAATAAATAAACATCCATAGTTTCAAAAGTTGGCAGCAGTGTCAACGCTGTCATCTTTTACTTTAGAAACTAAATATGGCTAAAATACGAACAACCATTAAATTATTCACAGACACACATGAGTCACATTTATGAAGATAACAATCATTGTTTTAGTGTTTTCCTTTTCAGAGCGTAACTACACACTATGGACATTTGTAATGGTAGAATACTGATCATTTGTACTTCCTTTTATGCAGCTCTTTGGAATGAAAGGAAAGATCTGGAAGCAAATACTTACTCCATTGGTGTGCGAAATTGGACCGTGTCAGGCGGCTGCTCTTTTCCGGGTCTGACCAGAGTCAGGAACCAGTTGGGTCTAAAGATCCTCAGCTGAGGGTTTCCCAGCTGGTACAGAGGGTATCTGAGGACAGAGCCAGATTCTTATCATCCACAGTATCATTCCCAGACATCCTGTAGTATTTCCTACAATCACACTAACAACTGGGTAATCATCAAATTACATCATGTGGTGCAATTTTTGTTTCATTAGCTGTAACCAATTATTGTCAAAAAGGTGATAAAAGCAAAAGTTTCAAAAGAGAGTGGCGTAATGAAAAACCACAGGATGTGATCACTGTTTGTGGTTTGCCATCCAAATCACACAAACCACACGCTTTGCCTTTATGGGATGTAGGTAATGACGTATGGAGATATTTGGCTTTTAAGATGCTAAATGACTTAGTATGTTCACCAGCTGCACGTGTAAAGGTTTAGCAGTTTTCACTTGAATCAGCTGGAACCTTTTAACATCTTTTTATGCACGAATAGTTTATATAGTAGATGCATAAACTGGCCTGCTTTAGATTGTTTTGTTGTAGCCATGGGAGAGATGTCGGGCCCTTCCAGGCCAAGAGAGAAATACATAAGCCTGGTGAGTTACTTCACTTTCTAGAAACCATTGCAAGGTCCTGGGTGTCATGGTAACCCACATAGTAACAGTACTCCGGCTGTAGCTGCATGTTAGCGGAAGTTTGTTTTTAGCATAGCTTGCTAATGCTCGATACGTTCTTATGGCATAACATCATTTTCGATTTACACTAAGCACACACACACAAAACAAATTGAAGCGCACTGCACATGTGTAAAATGAGAAACCAATGGGCGAAAAGCTGCATTAAGACATAAGGCTGGAAGGGCAGCTGGAAGAAGGCTGACATGCTAATGTTAGCTGGGTCTGCTAGTATACCAAACTAAGATTCAAACACAGATGTAATCTCTACTTTGGACGTCTTTATGCCTATACATACGAATAGCAAACTTGAAACTTACAGTAGCCGTGTCACTGGCATCACTGGAACCGTTGTATCACGCAAGCTGTCAGGTAGTTGTTTTGTAGTCTTTTCAAGGTTGTCAAATGCTACACGTGCATGTTTCTACTTCCGGGTACACTCAAACAGCGCATGCGCACTGGATGTAATCCATGCCCTTGCAGAAAACTTCACCCTTGCAACATGAATTTAGGCTTATTCATGACCTACACATTTAAGAGACTGATTGAAGGTGCACTGGAAGTAGCCTAACTTAGACCTGTATATAACACTCATATGACAATGACGGGAAATATGGGACATGAAAAACCAGGAGTTTATTACATAATGAGATAGGCTACCTTTAAATATCTGCTACCAATAGGTATCAAACTGAAAATTGTATTAAAAGTCATAACACTCAATAAATATAGACAAGTCCGAGTCCTAATACCAATCAGACACATGTGCTTAATTTGAGACAAACCTAATAATTAATCATTATCATGTAAGAATTGAAAATAAATCAGTAAAATATAAATAATATAAAATAAATATTAAAAGGAGTGCTTTGTTATAATCACCTGTTAAACGTGTTTCTCAAATTGTATTGTCCCATTTGGACCAACAGCTTTAATCTCTTCCTTGGATAACACAGTAAATATAATATTTTTAGGGCTGTCTTTCTATTGTGGCAATGTAACTGCTTGACAAGTATTCAGGGCACATATAATGAGACAGCAGCAGAGGGAGACCTTGTCCCATCTCTCATTCAGACCCTTTGCCCTGGCATCTGACCTCACAGCCTACAATGTGCTTGCAACAGGAGTAAGAGACTGAAGGACCCCTGAGTGAAACTCGACTCCCTGGCTCAGGCCTCAGACCTGGCAGGAAATGGACCACACGGACAGCCCACACTATGCCAGGGAGGGAAGTTTCCATCCATATGATGCCATGGAGTGTGTGTGGACAGTATAAGGAAGTAAGGCATTTGATTACTATGCAGTTGTTGTAATGTTTACCAGTTCACCCAGGTATTTATCACTCTGTCAGTGTCCTGTCATACCCTCAGTTGTCTAATTGAATGTTTTGCTATGAAGACAAATAACTGATCCCTGGCCTGCAAGCATTTCATTGGTTGTTTACTTGTGTGTTGCTCTGGAACTGGTTCACGGGAAAGCTGATATGAGAATGTACTTTCAGAACTACTGTAATATAATGCAAACAACTGGCGCATTAAAACTTTAGATTGTTTAATAAGATAAATAGTTAATTTATATTGAATTCTATTCACTTTCAATCAATGTATCATCATACAGTATATGAAGAGTGTACAGTATAGTAGAGTACAGACCGTAATGTTGGCTGTTCCAGTAATACAGTGTTATCATTTATGCATGGCGTTAGAACAAAGATTGCTTTTTCAAATTCCCGGATCAGTCCCAGACAACTTTTGCCTTTCTTTCATAAACCATTTATTTGCTACAATGTTGGATTATGAACTGGAAAAAAGAGTGACTTCTTCAACACGCCAGCCCAAATCTCACTGTTAAGCAATAGATATCTGGATTTGTTTTTATCACTGATCAATGTCAATAATATGAAACAAAAAGGACATAATTAAAACTCATACATGACAAGAAATGAAGAGAGACTAAGGGACTAACAAGCAACAATCCTTAATGTATTTTTAAGCTGAGTTGTTGGGCTGTTGGGATGAGATACAGTGTTATGCATTGCCCCTGTGTTGTAGATTGGCTCAATGTGTACATCTATTTTTAATGGCTTTATTTATCCAGCTGATAATCATTTTCTTACATTTTCATTTATTCAACTCAGGTTCTAAGGGGAGTGGAGGGGGCCGCAACATGAACCGATGCAACCTTAAGCCAAAAGTCCAGTCTCACACAGTTATCCACCTGTGCCATTTATAGATGTGATTCAAGCCTGTTTGTCAATGCACACAGTTTGACTCTTTGATGGAAAATAAAAATTAACTATCTAAGTATGCTGGTTTCCATAAGAATGCAAACCTGATACATGCGGTTTTATTGCTTTTTAAATGACTGAGGCAAAAGCCTGTGAGGAGTCTGCTGCCCTCATTACTTTTTCAATTTGATCCTTATGAATTGTCTTTTTTTACTTATAGTTCAGTTTGGCAGATGTCATATACCAGTTAACTCCCTGCCTTTACAGTTAAATTACTATAGTGTTTGTGACATGCAGTCATACAAAAGCAAACACATAATACACAGCTCCTCACAAGCATATGTTAATACATGCACATACATTTCTTACACCCATGCTCAGTTGGACATGTACGATTTCTGTTAGCAATCACCTATAATTCATTGTAACTTAGACAATACGAGAGGGAGAGAGAGAGAGGTTTGGAATGAAAGTTCAGGTCTGGGGCAGTGGAAAGTGGCTGTTTTTGTCACAGTAAAAAAAGGGAGAAAGTAAGGAAGGAGGAGGGAGTGCTCTACAGCAGAGGTGGATAGACGGAAACAGTGCAGTCTACAGCGGTATTGTCCCGCCAAGAGCGGGCGTTGGGGCCGCATAGAAACTTTCCCCCTCCGATTCTCAGGCAGGAGAAGTTGTCCGTATTGAATATCCTAGAGAAGAAAAAAGGGAAAACGTAAATTGAAGATCCAGACGTGAAGATGGAAAAGTGTGTCAGTTCAACGAGTAGTTTTGCATGTAATGGGACTATTTGAGTGTTTCCCTGTAAAGCCACTTCCTCCTAGACCATACAAATGCCTTAAATCATTTCCCTATTTAGTTACCCGGCTAACATATTTGATAATGAGTTTTCATATAATACAAAACACATAATCCAATTACTGTAACAATAGCAGCAGTAGCACCATAGAGGGGAGTGGATGAAGAACAGGTAGAACTTGATCAAAGACACTAAGAGCAAACATTGAGAGTCCACATTTGAATCAGTGGTGGCCTGTTAATGTTTACGTTCACATGCAAGGCTTATACAGTAGGATTAGGCTGCAGCATGTTATGTGTGTTATGTACCACAGTCAGGGATAAGGCAAAACTGTGTCAGGGGAGCCAATTATCATTTTTGGCAGGAATTGTTCTCATCCTCCATTGACAATTTGTAGCAGATGTTTCAAAGATACAAGAATCACAAAGCGTCAGTGGCTTGTTATCTATAAGGGTTTACTGAACAAGTCAGTCCATCCATTCCTACATTTTTAGATACACTTATGGTACAGTATGGCTCTATGAAGGATTGGTCCGCTTTGGTTCAGACTAAAACAAATCTCAACAACGATTTGATGGATTGACATGGTGTATGGACATGCCCAGTGCCTAGAGGATGAATCCTATGACTATGATGATGCCGTTTTCTTTTTCATCTAGAGCCAATAGCCAACAGTTGTCATTAATCCAGTGAACTTCTACTAAATGGATAGACACAACATTTGTACAGGTCTTTTGGTTAGGATCAAGTTGCATCCTCCGGGTCTCAAAAGTGAAGTCAATGTGCTTTTACCTGCTTTCTTTCTAATGGCCAACAAGAGGCAACTCTAGTAATGGCAAAAAGAAGTCCAATTGTACAGAAGTCTTAGAAAACTACCATAAAGAGTTTGACTCCTTGATGGAAAATACAAATGAACTACTTATCTAATTGCTGGTTTCAATAAGAATGCTTGATTCCTAATGCCTTTATGGTCTCAATCACTTGTCTTGTTACCCTTACATATAGCATGATTTTGAAACGGCAGGAACATTTGCAGTAAAATACAGAACAAAGCAGAGTATGCTTGAGGGGGGTTCGACAGGTCGCTACCAATGGGTTGACCTTTTTGAATGTTGTCTGTGTTTACTTCATTTCAAAGTTAAATGCTTCCAAATTTTCAGTTTCTGTCAAGAAAAGTAAACTGTCATATTTCTGTTGCCTAAAGTGTCTGCTTCGGTTATACTGCTCTACTCTATCATGACATTTCTGGTTCCAAAATAACGAGATGGCGACGACCAAATATGCTTCAAAACAGTAGTCCCTAGTAGTGCTAGTTTTGTTTTATAATGTCTATGGTTATGATATAGTCCCTGCACAACTAGACAAGATAATCCTATCTGCCTCAGTGTTACTTTGTGGTTAGTGCTAATAATCAAATATTACCATGCTAACAGGATAAACTAATTTTTAAATGAAGTTTGTAATACTGCTACTTTGAACTTTCTGTAGCTTGAGGCAGCCCACTTGACACACAAATCCTAAACCATTAGCTGCTCCACCCCACAACTAATTAAACCCCTGCCCCCTCGCCATCAACACTAAATGATCGGTCAGAGGAAGTGATCAGTTCAGGTCAGATTCCTCCGTTTTTTCATGTCCCATGTTCACACTCTCTAAGGGAGCGGGTGCATGCCACGCAGCAGTCCTCGGACTATTAATAGTCGTGAGGGATGGAGTCGAGGGCAATCTGGATGGCGTGTACATTTAGACCCTCCCCCCTGGATGTTCTGTTAATGTCATAAGGCTGACCTCTGACCCAGGAGCCTGGCTGCCACAAGGCCCATGTTGAACTTGAATTGAAGGGGTCCAAATGCAAGCAAACAAACTGCAAACACATGTACAGTACACATGCACAAATGCACTAATTTAATATATAATCCAAAACTGTTTTTAAAATAGAGCTGGACAAATATGTCACCAAAGTGCTCATTGTTCAGTAGATTCTTCTCCAAGAGAAACTATCACATGACATCTTCTGACACACTAACTGGCTTTGGAGCTTCTTTGTCTTTCATTCTCAAACTAGTCGGTGTGCGGACAGCAGCACCGTTTTTTCCCTCATAAAGAATCAAAGTATCAAATTAATCATCTGCCGAGTTCTGTCCTGAGAGTTTTGCACTTAAATCCATAACGTTGTACACGATCAAGCACTGATTTTTAAGAGATTTTGAAATACAGTTAGAGTAGGGTGATTGGGTAAAGTGCTCACACAGGTTCCCACAGCCTGATCCAGTGTCTCTGCCCCTGCCAGAGTTATGTGATGGATCGGAGGGCGGGGGGGTTGACATGCATAAACGGGGACAGAGGCAACTGATCTTCAAGGTATGTCAGCCCACACTCTTTGGATATCTTGTGCACAGCACCGCGGAAGAGACCTTAACCTACAAACATAACAACATTGTTCAAGCCACGATTGCTCGTCTTATTTTTGGGTTTGATAAAGTTGTTGTTGGATACCGATAAAGCCATGACCATGTAATAGTAAGAGCTTTGTTGAAATGAAATGAATAGTGATACCGGATTAAAACGACTCAACATGATCTGTATACAGTTTAGGTTTCAGAAAGTTACGACAAAGGATATGCTTCTGTGAGAGCTACTGTAAGAGTCGAGAGCTGCTTTGAATTGTACACAATTTTGCACACATGGATATTGACTAGTTGATAGTCAAACAGTAGACATCTATATATGCTTTGATTATAACTCTAGACACAATGGATGTTGACAGTCCAAATGCCACCTTTTACCCTTGAGGAACTCACAAACAACATTCTTGCCCTGAAATGTCTTCCACACTACAGTATATGAACCACACCATTTATAATATATTTTATATCACAACCTGAATCTATCACAGATTTGTCTTTATTGCTTTAAATTTATATTTCCGTTGTATCTGATTCTTCTAAAGCAAAAACAATTACATGCAAAATGTTGTTTTCTTTATTTAAGGTTATTGTAAGTTTATTCCTGACACTTCATTCGATTTTGCATTGATTAAAAAAAAACGGTTAAAGTTTATCAAGACTTAACATTCAAAGGGACAGAATGCAAAACAGTCCATTATTGCAAAACATAAAACTTTCGGACACATACAGGTTACAGATTTCTCACTTTATTTTATTTTAGGTTAAAGAGAACACCCTATATATTTGCATACAACTTCCTAGATTTTTTTCTACACTGAAATACGTATTTATTTCACCTACTTAAACACCTTTTCAGTTTAAGCAAGACATTTCTTCCAATGTTTTGAGATTGTGTCAGTATGAACTCACTTCAGATTTTTTTAGAAACCAGTGTCACTATATTTTTGAGGGGCATGCATAACAAATTACACAAGGCAAGGCAAGGCAAGGCAAGTTTATTTATATAGCACCTTTCAACACAAGGCAATTCAAAGTGAAAAGGAAGGTCATATAAAATAGAATATGGATCCAAAGAAGTTTATTTTGTAATAATATAGTGTGTGTAATGGCCTAACAGTAATCTAAAAGGACATTAGTGCAGTAGAGAGCCCTGGAGCTTGAGCAGGAGCATTTTCTGGGTGACAGGTTATCCATCTCACTTTGTAAACTTGGCCAAACTGGCAATACAAACTGTATCCAACCCACATCTTTCAAACCTACTAATTACCCAAACCCCTCAAGAATAATTATTATAAGGTGAAAATGTTGTTGTGACTTCTTGGTCAGTTTGATGAATAAGTCCATTAGATGTAGCCAATAAAACATGCAAAAGACACTGCTAAGATTATTGTGCTTCTGATTTCAAACAGAATCATCACGATTTCCTCTCTAATACAAATATGAATCACCCACAATATCAAATTTGGATAAGGAATGGAAATTGACGCCCCTGACCGTCAACCAAGCCACCGGATGACAAGTATCCACAGTCTCTACGCACGGAGAGCGCACAGTGAGTTTGCAAGCAAGCATGGGGATCCCTCCCTTCCATGCTGTCCGTGGCCTCTTCGCCCGGGCGGGCAGTTCCAAGACTCAGCCAAACCCTCCCGATCCCCCATTTCCCTCTCCCTACCTTTCCTCTGAAGAAACAACCCGGCGTTACGTCAGAAAGTGCAGGGCAAGCAAGACAGCGTCTTAGGAGCTATTCGTAGGCATTGCTGCCAAACCCGGCTTCGGGCTGCTCACGAGCTCACTGCAGCCAATGCAATTTACAAATGCAACCCTTTTGAAACAACAGCAGTATGTGGTAAGTCACTTAATCATCCATACGGTTTTATTGACGCGCTGGGATTTTTTTCTCTCACAGCTTTCTTCACATGACAGGTCTCTGTTGCTGGCACAATTGCGCAAAAAAACAACAACAACATTGTAAACGGTGTAAAGATAAATAGTAGGCTGGTTTACCCTGTAGCCTCACTGAAAACACCATGACATGATGAAGCAACAGAGATACTTGTCGCACAGAGATTTCTGCAGCATTTTTTGTGTGTGATTCTTTGCTTATCTCAAAGACAACATGCCCCACGCTCGAAATAGGAACCCCAGCCCCATCCCAGAGGTAACATGGGACACGGGACTGAAGGAGATGAACGAGACCTGGAAAGGAGCTATAGCCTGTCTCGGGGTTGCCGTCTTTTTTGTCATGACTATCGGGATCATTTATTGGCAAGTGGTGGACCAGCCTAACAAGAACTGGATCCTCAGGGGGACTTTTAGCGGACTGATCTGGGAGAGAAGAACCCACTCGCTGGTCATACAGACCCTGGCGGAGGACAAGACCTATGTGGAGATAGACGTTGGGAACGTGGGGAACCCCGACGAGGTTCCCTTTGTGAGGAACCTGTGCTGGCTGAATAAAACCGAGTTCTGCTATACATGGGACTCGGTGGCCGAGGTGAAGATTTCCCTGGAGGTGAATGAGGAGACGGAGTGCTACAGTATGACCTGGGTGCCGGTGCACTGTCATGTGGAGCTGAAGGTAAGGTTACCCTCTCAGAGTGCAAGAAAATAAGTTGAACCAAATACAATCAATATGCCATTTTACGCACTATGTCATGTGCAAAAGGCAGTTTTGCATATATCACTTTCATGCCTTAATTTGCAGTTTACTTGATGCTTATTGGCATTTCATTTGTATGGCTGTTGTGATTTTGGTGCACAATGTAAAACACAAGGGAAGCGTTTTTTTTCTCATACAAATCAATTACAAGACGTCTTGTTAGTTGTCTGTTTTATATAAGTGGTCTTCCTTAAATGATCAACTGATTTCCACTATCAAGGCTGAAAAATATCAATGAAATGTGTGTCCCAAAAACACGGTATGTTTGCAGCATACTATGGTGTACAATCCAATGACATAAATAACTTTATTCATTAGATTCAGATATAAAATATTGCAATTTTTTATTTATTTTTATTTCAATAAATGTTTTTGTATTAATACTTTTAAATATACATTTCGGACACCATGAAATCCTACAATATTTTGATTTGAGTTATTATTTAAATGTATGTTATAGACCAAAAAGATATTTGCGTGACTGCCTCAGCCCTCAATTTAACTACATTCAATTTGTAAGGACTTTTTGACATGCACAGTACTTACTGTACTCCCCCCCCCCCCCCCCCCCAGCTTAATTATCAAAGGCATTGAACTATTGGGATGTTTGGGGAGGTTAATCTGTCCCCACTGGAACATTCCTCACCATAACCCCCTGTCATGTGATGCGACTGCTCATAGAAAATCTTTCCAAACCAAAGTCGCCTTTATTTTACCATTTTACTTGGCACCTGTTTCCAAACTCCTTAGCAGAGCCCGGATTTGCTGACGTGAAATAAATAAGCTGCCATTCTGCACATTTGTCCCCCCACACGTAAAGACGCTTTGAGGGAGGACAGACTTTCTCTTAGAAAACCCTCTGTCATTCAATCCCTCCTGCGTGCAATGCTTTCTGAGACATTCTCATGTGCCAGCCATAACATACCGCAGAGTGCCCTGCATTTCTCCAGTAAAGTAGCAGTAACTTGCTCTGTCAAAGATTAGAATCATCAATACTCTAAGTTATCAGGTATATAATGTGATACATCTGAAAACATCAACTCTACAATCCTTACAGCCACTCATGCTTTTTATTTACATCCATTATTTACATTTTAGTCAGGCAAAAGCATTTGAGGAAATTGAGTGTTTTTCTAATACTATCTACTGTCTTTTGATACGCCTTAACACTCTTTTTATCAATAAACTTTTACAAATATTTCCTTTTTTCCAGTCAGCATCAATTTCACATCTCTAACAGCTAATGTCTAACAGCTGTCTTGCCTCTCTCTTTATAAATGTCTACCTCTTTCATTTCCTTGTGGGTCTTTCTCCCTAACATTGTTTTTGTGCATGTCTGTATCTTTTCAGGACTGCTTCTCCATGACCAACGTGTCCTGGTACGGTGGTGCTAGTGTCCGTGGTCAGACCTGGCCCATCAACGATCAGAACGCCACCATGCAGCCGTTTGTTGTGAGTGATCTTAAGAACAATCCATTTGGCTTCGGCTCCGCTTTGGAGCGCTACTTCCTGGGCTCATCAGGTGAGAGGTCATTGTTGGAATCAATCATTTTGCATCAACTGAGATTTACTGTTAGTGTAGTAGACTGTCATGTCATTAGCAAAAGTGGAGTAACAGTTCTTCTTCACACCTTGGTCTGTCACAATAAGTAGGACCTTTCGAAATCTTTCATATGACACATTGTCAGCTGTTCTTCCACACTTGCCATAAGTGCAGGGTGAGCACAAGGGCTTGGGAAATGTGACCCCATATCAGCTGGTATAAGATGTGTGGCGTGAATCCCAGGGCGTGAGGGAAGCCCTGTGGATGTTGTTGTGCTTTTTCCCCACCCCCTCATGCATGTGTTTGTTTGTGTTTGAGCTGAGAAAAATAGTCTGACCGCCTCCAAAACCAGCTGCCCTCCCAAAAAAACACAAACCACTGACTGGATAGGACGACCCTCCCAGTAATAGAGTGTAACACGATACTGTCTGTGGCATCTTTGTGCATTAATTTAGAGATTAAACTACAAAGGGAAGCAAACCACCTTTAGCATCTTAAATTAACTCTTAGGGATACTGGGGTAATTGCCTTTTGTTTCTATTAAAAGGGCAGGTTGGATGAGGGCCCTGCTGACTCTTATAACTCCCCAGGTTATTTAAGGGGTGTTAGATTTTTTATCCTGGGGGCAAAAGGGGGGGATGCAATGACCAGTGGCGGATGTGAATGGTTAATGTGACTGATGAGGAACGTGTGTGTATGTGTGTGTGTCTGCATGTGTTGCTTTCAAGCTGTGTTTGTGTGGAGTTAGCTTACTTGCTTACTGCTGAATAAACTAATCACCCTATCTTGAAACATGAATAAGATACTCTGATTTACAACCAGACATTTCAAAATCCCATTTTACACCAATGAACATTGGAAAATAGGCTCTTTTTTACATATTTACTAAGATGTTTGACTGGCTTGGGAATCCTTTGCAAGTATAAATGTGTGTATTAAATATCTTGAAAGTTCTAAAATCTAAATCATATGGAATAAACGCCAATAAGGTCAAACAAACAATTATCGATAATGGCTTTGCTTATTTTTAGCAGCAGTCTCACATACATTAATGACAGAAACAAATGCATGCACATACACATACACATTTTGGGATATTATGTAACACAGTGGCAGGCTTAACTTGAGAGTCACATGACTTAAATCCCTTTTCCACCTTGTGAAAGGACGCCCATAATTATCAGGACCCTGTAACCCTTTGTTTCTCCGTCTAGCTTTGCACTGAGAAAAAAAAACAGAGATGAGATCCCTGTGAGAACAACTGTTTGAACGTTGCCAAGAAACAACTCGCAGACAAACACAGTACATAGCCCCAAACATAGCAAACTGATGCTCAGCAATGACAGCAATGCCTAATGGAGCGTTTAACGTATATTTAACATGATATCTTGCTTTAAAGTTCAAGGATGTTTTTGTTTGGCTCTTATAATGTTCCTCAGAGAAAATTGTTTTCACAACTGAAGACGTATTGCAATTAGTATACTTGGCTGCTCTCCTTTATCTAGAATCTGTTTAAATAATTATTGATGAATGATCATAATGAAGTTGGACTGTTTGCTTATCCATGCAGCTCATGAGTTTAAAACAAAAGAGACCTAACAATGTAAGCTGTCAGGCTTCAGATTTGGTAAATGTGTTCAGAATATTTCATCACAACTAACAAAGGGTTTAGCCATCAGATTTGGAAGGTCCCATGCTGCAGGTAGAAAAGTGCTATTTTCATTTTCAACACAAACTTGGTGTTTTGGTGGTGATTCATCATGAGCCCTTATCTGAGAACAAGCACAATTACAGTGTCAAATGTGCAATTCAATTACGCATTATGGGAAATAAAAAGTGTCTGATTGTTACTGGTATACACAAAAGTTTGCAGCCTGTATGAGGATCGGTTGATTCCCTTATTTCAGGGTTAGGTATAGGTTCCATTTGTTGTGCATTTTTTGTGTGATGCGCACAGGAAATCCAATTGTTACCTTGCATAAATCTTCAAAGTCCTTATTCTAAGTCCTTTGGGCTCCTGTAAAATAACGTGTAACTGTGATGTGCACATCAGATGGGTTGACCATCATAATTACTTTCGCCAAGGAGGTTCTATTGGGTTGTTTTGTAGTTGTCTGTTTTTCAGCAAGAAAAACTACTGGCATGATGTTCATAAGATGTGGTGGAAGGGTGTACCATGTCCAAGAAAGACCCTGTCAGAAATATCAGAATATCAGACTGTCACTGCAGCATTAGCCATTCTCTTCTTTCCATCAGCTCTGACTAAGCCATAACTGTGTTGTTGTTGTTGTTGTGTGATGGGAAACAATGGAAGCGGCTTTAATGGGGATAAACAATCCACAAATATGTGAGGATAGTTAACAGGATCCTTCTTGGAAACTGTGAGTTTATGCAACCGTGTAAGGCTTAATCAGATTATCGGTTTGATCCTAGTTTTGGCAGTCAAATGTTATTGTTTATGCATGTAGACTGACCAAAATCAAATTGAATGCAGAGCTAAAAAGTACTTACAGCACTTAAAATACAGACAACATACTAAACCAACTATTTTCTATAGACCAAATGTAAATTATAACCATATTTATGTATCTTGTGGTTGTTGTGTTTTTCAGAAAATAGAGGGACTCTGCTTTCAATAATCATACAAAAGTGAACTTAATTACAAGATTTTAAGTACATTATCATGTAAACCCTACCATTTGTAAATTGTTATCCTCTCAGGAAATGCAGCTTTTAACTATTTATCATTCATTATGATTCAAGCCTCATTTCTAAATTAGTTGCGGGTGTGTTTCTTCAGCTCCCGTCGGGTGAAAAAGACCTCTAGTATGTTTGTTTTGCTCAAAACAGATTCCTGAAAGGCATAGCTCCAGTTCTAATAAAAAAGCAAAGGTCAGCACATGTTTAAATCATTTTGGTGAATTGTACTTACAGCATAATTAACAGACTGACAAATCTACATTTTGATGCCTCATGTTTTACTGAATCTGCTTATACTGCAGTTTTAGTTTAATATTGGCTTCACAGCTGTCTAAGCCCAGAGACTGTATGTATGGGACCTGTCTCCACTGCTTCTAGTTAGTCATAGGAGAGCACATTATTAGTGTGGTAGGCAATATGGAGCTGTGACTGACGTTAGTAAGCTAAGAGGACTCCTGGGGACGGTTAAAGAGCAAGACAGATGGACTGAAACAAAAGAGCAACAGAATGACTGGACTGTAATAGTCAATATTAACCAGGGTTAGGAAGAGAGCGCAAAGAGTAGCAAAGTAAAGAAGAGGTAATAGAGCAAAGCAGAGAGACAGGAGACAAGATATATGCAGCTGTGCAGTAGAGTGACATTTGAGAGTGTTGCCAACTGGAGGAACTTGTCATAGCCCCACCTGTCTTTATCCATACCAAAACAACTGGGCTACCAAGAACAGATTAGATATCACTGAAGCTACATCCTGCATTAAAGACATAAGAAGGGACAAGTTGTCCCAATGCTTTAGCGGCTTATTCCTACATTTACTCAACTGGAGGTCTTATGGATACAGTCTATGCAGAGTTACAGTGAGCACATGTAAGCGGAGATAGTGTAGGTACCTATACTTTGGAAAGTATTGAGTGCACATGGTCAAATCACATGACAGTGATCAGGTGCGGCCTGTTGGCTTGACACAATACTGGAGGACCATTACAGTAAGTGATGGCTCTCTATTATTTGCTTTTATGGTGTCTATTAAGGGTCAGTTTTTTTTTCATCAAATAAAGATATTAAAATAATTCAATTTACAACATAATAGACATTTTCGTTTATTTCCTCAATCACTCACTCTATTCACAACTCACTTATTCACTTCCTAACTCACAGCTGGTGCCATTTGTGATTTATCAATTAATTGTTTTATTAAATAAAAAAATAAAGACTTGACTGACAATTTACAGTTTCAATTTAAGCATTCATTTTTGTATACAACTAAAGACAAAACAGGGACTAGAAATAACTAAATAGTGTCACGATCCTTATGTTATGTCATGTTTTTAGTTTTGTATGTCTAGTTTTGGGTTTATTTTGCTGTTCTGTTTTCCCTGTTTCATGTTTTCCTCCTTGTTTCTTGTCTGGTCCTTCTCCTCTGATTGTCTAATTGTGTTCACCTGTTGGCCTTGTGTTTCTGCCTCCCCTGCCCGGCTGTTTCTCGTCTCGTGATTACCCCTTCCTGTATGTAGTCTTGTCTCTTCCTGTGTTCCCCTGTCGGTTCATTGTTTGTTTGTCTTCCCTTCACGTCACGCTTCATGTTTGTCTCTCCGGTCTTCCTCCATGTTTCTCACGGTCTGTTTTTGTGTTGTTGTTTTCTGTGCTACCGTTTCGAGTTATGCCATGTTTTGTTTATCAGCTTTTAAATAAAGCTCGCTTTTTGTTTCAAGACCTTTTTCCGTTTTTGTAGTCTGCATTTGGGTCCTACCTTTTCCGCGATCTTTACAGTGATCTTAACAAATAGTGAAATTTGACAGTGATATGACATTTGTAAGTACAATTATCAAGTAATAAATAAGAAACACATATAGTATCTTAATATTTGTATGTGATTCACCGATGCATTTACACACACATTTCTTTCCTTACTTTTAAATACTCTGAAATATACCTTTGTTTAAAATGATGAATACAAAAAGGAGTTCTCAATATGAGCATTATTCATACTCTTTCAAATGCAAGTACTGAAAATACTGACCGTTGACTTTTTAATTAAATGTATTATGTCAGCACATTTCACATAACTTTATTAGGTTAGTTGAAAGCAATAATATTAAGAAACTTAATATTATTGCTTTCAACTAACCTAATACAGTTATGTGAAATCTGTTGACATTCAGATTTTTAAGTGTACAGATGTTTTATGAAAATCCGACAAATAACGGCTCTCATTAATGTTTCCTCGACTTGTCACTACAAATAAGGACTTGGAGAAAGCCTGTTTGTTGAGTGTGTGTTATCTCTTACTTTGATATCATCTAGCTCTGGATCCAATAAAAGTAATGTATCTACTGTCTCTTCATATCTGCTGTTTTCCATGACACCCTCATTTTAGTGAGCAACAGAGATTACAATCACATATCATTTCTACCAGATTTATAAGACTTCACAGAATCTCCTTAAGATATTAGACCACCTCCACACACTCATGCACACACACTGTATACAGTATATGTGGATGGTGCTCTCTCTATTTATTTTGTATCTCTCCATCATTCATTTAGCATCATTTTCTCTCCCTTGGCATCAACACCGCTAACCATTTCACTTTATTTCTGCCCCTGACTCAATCTTTCCGTTTGGGATTCAAAGAAATGATACTTTGTTGCTTCTCCTCGTTTGTTGTTTGGTTACTCAGAAGGAATCGGCCAAGCACAACACACAGATAGGGATTAAAGTTATGTAACAGTTATGGAATGTATTTATTTTCTTTCATATAGTGATTATAATCAGCTTCATTTTATATAACAGAACTTATACTGGCTAGGATTAGATAAATAAGTAAGTAAGATGAGCAATAGTGGCGGCATTAGAATAAAATCAATGACAAAATGATAAGTCAAAATGTTAGTTTTTCTCAGCACCCACAGAAAAAGTGTGTGAACAATTAATAGATTTGAGCTGTTACTGTTATACTACATATATAAGAAGCTTAAGTTTAAAGACCCAACATTACAAATGCACAAAGTTTAGGTGTTGTAGACTATATTCTGACTTTATGCTGTCATCTAATTGAAAAAATACTTACTTAAGCCTTAAGTAAGTTGTTTAGTAGGAATAATACCGGGGGAAAAAAGAAAGAAGGATTGTTTTCTTATTCTAAATAGCTCCTGGTTAAGTATTTCCTCAGCCTTTTCTTTGTCTTTATTCCAACCCCAGATCACTGAGTCACACGAAAACAGAATTAAATGCTTAGTATAAAAAATATTCAGCTCGGATGTAGGAGGAAAACAAGCTGCCCCTCTGTTACTCAACGGGTCAGCAGGAGGTGCCTGGGCAGCTGCCCTGAAACCTCCACTCTGCAGGACAAGTAAGAGGTGAAACACTTTAACAATGACTCACTTGGCCAACTGAAGCTTTGTTAAAAGAGAGCTGTCATCTCCTGTATAAAAAGGCTACTATAATATGAACATCATCCCTCAAGATTTTCCACAGTCCATGTCCTACCTAATACTTTCCATCAAGGACAACAAGCAAGAGAGAGACAGTTTTTAATGGAGGGTTTATCTAGCCGCGTTAGTGCACTTATATTACAGTATCAACTGTCCACATTAACACAACATGTGATCAGTCTGTGGTTCTTCATCCCAGCTCTGTTTCATTTCTAAATAATGATCTTCTATATAATTGATCTGAAAACAATCCTTGTTTCAAGTATTTCTTAAACCAATATCCAACAATGAAAAATACTTTTAAATAACATAAAAGTATTTGAATGTTGTATCTTCTGATCTCCTTTCACAGTTGTGATGTTTCTACGGAACACAGCATCTCACACGGGAAACAATAAAGCTGATTGATGACAGGAATGGAGCAAAGAAAAAGCCTCTTTGGTGTTTCATTATTTTTCTTCAATAAGTGGAATTGGAAATGTACTACCATGGCAAGATGTGTGCCTAACATGGCAAGATGTGTGCCTACCATGGCAAGATGTGTGCGTATACCATGGCAAGATGTGTGCCTACCATGGCAAGATGTGTGCCTACCATGGCAATTGTGGCCATCAATGTATTGAGGTTGGGCAAAGAAACTAAGTTTCCATTGTTAAGGAAATGCATGCCTACACACACACACACACACACACACACACACACACACACACACACACACACACACACACACACACACACACACACACACACACACACACACACACACACACACACAGTGAGCATTTGAATGCACCTTTTATAACCTAACTCAGGTCTGTAAATGTGCACAGGTGTCATAAATAACAGTATAAATATGACAGGTAAAAGAGTGTAGCCCATCTGGCCCGGAGCAGCAGGGAGTCATTCAACTTGGTTTTCCACCCAGACCAGCCAGTCTCCGAGGGGCTAGACGCCACATTAAAACCTTCCTGACCTATCAGAAGGTGCGTGGGGTCAGACTGAGCAAGAGAAAGTGCCGAACCTTTACGGCCCTATAAGTTCTGCTCTGTTTTCCTTGGATGTCTACAGTTTCCCATTAAAGGAAGTGTGTGTGAATGCACAATGTGAAGAGGCAATCTTGATTTGTGTGCCCCCTTAACAGCTGTAAAAAAATGAGGCATGTGTGTGTCAAATCATTAAAAACTGCCCAATGAACTTAAATCATTTTTACGTTTGGCCTTTCTGCTGCTTTAAAGGTGAGCGGATACGCTCTGTCAGGCGTATAATTTTGCTTTTGAGAGCTAGTGGAAAATATTTCGGGGGAAGCTTGAAGTGTTTAAGGAATTGTTCTAAAAATAGGGTCTCATCCCCCCTTGCTTTGCCTTTAACTCCTGTGCACCCCACTTTGGCTGTAACTCAAGGCCTCAAACCCGCTTCACTTTCTTTAAATAACACTTATTGATTCCTGTTCCAATCTGGCACATCCAGAGATGTGTGTCTGAGCCTTAAACTTATATAACTAGAGGTTAGAAGTTCATTTAGAATCAGGAGTTCCCCCTATACTGAAACTAAATGTGTCAAACTGCTTTGAATAGATCTGTTTAAACCCCCAGAGCAGATTTAGTATATTTAACATTAAAATCGGCATGTTTAAAAGCTAGAATAAAAGGTACAGCTGTTCCTGACCAGATTGTCCCATTTCTCTGAGGCCCTGCAGTGTCATTTCCCATCAAAATTAAATGTGACTCCAGAAGTCGTGCTTGCAAACTTCACTTTCCACCCTGTGTGCACTTTAGTAAAACACACTGTTTGCAGCCTGCTGTATCTGCACATCATTCTACGAGGCTGCTCGGTGTCTGGTGTACTCGGTAGCCTCTATTTCCACTGCCTGCATTCCTCTTCCATCCTTCCATAAAGCTGTAACATTTTCTCCTGCTGCCCCACTTTCTACACCACTCTGTATATTCATTATTGACATGTGCAGTTTCATGGCACCCCTGTTATCATGAACAATTATTTTATCTAATTTATCGCTCAAGGTTTGAAATATATAACGCAGTTTCGATCAAAACCCTACGTTTATCTGGCATTATGAATCTATAACAAGCAGTCGGGGGGTGACCTAATACCTTGTGAGGGGCAGCTGAGGAGTTACCAGTATCTCTTTGACATTATCCATTGCAAACACGTTAGCCGGTTGTTGAAGGCTCTTCAATAGGCTTTATGCAGCACTTGAAGACTGATCTTTAAACTATTAATCTGATTATAGACCCGTATCCTGCCGGCTCCTGGTCCCTGCCTGCAGGAGAACAGTAAGCCCATTGAAACTAGAGAGGGGGGGCGGAAGTGAGCCAAGCTTCCAGCCCCGGTTCTCAAACTGTGAACCAGCTTTGGTCTCAAATCCTAATCTGTTTATTAATCAGCTCCCAAATTCCAGTTTGGCTACTTTTGAGCAGTTTGTGCAAAATGTAAGTGAAAGAGAGGCTCGGTTGGGGGTTCTGATCAATACTGGCTGGGTTCTGCTGACCTGAGATGGGGCAGAGTGGCAGCAGAGAGGAAAGGAAGGCAGTTAAAGCTGGGAGGGAGAAGGTGGGAGTCAGGACGGGTGAGAAGTGGTGAGGATATGGGGTAGGGGTAACCTGAGAGGGACGAGGCATTCCTTGCAGGGCAGCTACATCTGCGGACACAATTATCCGCTTCACAAAATCTTACGTACAGTAGGGGAGAAAAACGAGAAATGTTCTGAAGACGTAGGTGTTGTTTTTTGTACCTCACGCCCAAAATTAAGAGATGTTCCCTGGAGTAAAACCCAGAAGAATAAAAAATCATCTTCAATGTGACTTTGGATATGTATCCCAGACTTCTCCCATTGCTGTGCAGTGTAACCTACCTACCGAGAAGTTGCCAGCAGTGCCGGTGTAAACTCATCTAACCACATACTGTGATATCTCATACTCAGGGGTGTTTTTCTCACATCTGAGCGGAGCAATATCAGCTGACACAGCCCGCACTCTACCTCCCACAACACTCCATTCGTCACGCTCATCCTCGTCTCAGTATCACTCGCGCACTATGTCATATCAGAGGAATCTGCGACGGACCGTCTCATACTTCCACTGCTTTTCATTTGCTGTACATTAAGACTCACACTATATCTGTTTGAAGAGGCACATATTATCTGAGAGTGGTAGCTTTCAATTCTATTATATTTTTCAAAACATGTATTTTATTACTTTTGAGTATTTGGCAGGACATAAAACATAAGATGTCCTTTGATAAAAAATATTTTAGGGAGTTATACTGTGTGTGTTTGAAATTAAATGCATTATTTACCATTTCATTTTATTGTGAAATAAGACAATTTTACCAGTTTACCATATTTATTTGTGTTCCCCTCCACTGCAGTGTTAGGTGGTACATAGAATAATAATTTTGTTCTAGGTTGTTGTCAGTATTAGGTGGAAGGACAGGGGTTTTGTGGCCTTTGCACTCGATCAATTTGGCGCTTGTAAAGTTGGAGATGTTTTTGGAATTGTGCTTACTCTACTGTTCTTATAATTGTCTCTTTTATTGTCATGAAATAATGAATGCGCCATCAAGGACTGTTGATGTTCCCCAGTTGCTTTTCTATCGGTTGTTCTCATTCAATTGTTACTTTGACTGTCAGAGCCTCCCATGATGCACCACGGCTTTCCACCTTAAATCTATGATGTGGGAAATTGACTGATCTGACAGAACTTTAAAACATAATTTTTGCCTACCCATATTTTGTATTTTATTTAAAAATGTTCGTTGAGCAAGTATTTGTAATTGGTAACAACATTATTTTTGATGTATTTCATAATATAGATGGATCTGAAGCATCAAGTATGGATCTCTGACCAGTACAATGTGATAAACACCCTGTGCCCTCTCCCCTCTCTTTCTCGTTGCAGGTGTGGCAGTGCTTGTTTCTCCTGATATTCCTCTGCAGCTGGGGCTGGACAGCCGACAGCAGTTCTGCCTGCAGTCGCTGCCCAGTATGGAGCGAGAGCCTCTGCAGTACACCGTGTGTGTGGCCAACAATGTGAAAGCTGCTCACCAGGAAGCAGTGCAGCAACTGTACCAGCACAGCAGGGAGCTGCCCAACATGAACGCACTGTGGTACGTTCAGTTAAGATGAGGATTAGTGGTGGGTTACTTGTCAGAAGTGGAACTTTGTTGATTCATATTATCAATAAATCAAGCCGTGGTGCATCTCTGGTTCCAGTTACCACAGACTAAAACTTTCTGGGTATTTAGGGAGTGATAAACTACACTTTACCCAGGTTCCTCAGAGCAGCAGATTCGTATCATCCCTCTGTGTGTACTACAGGCTGCCGTTCTGGAAGCTGCTCACTAACATGGATTCAGGGCCGAAGGTGGAGAGGGAGCTGAGGACTTTCTCTAATCGTCTGAAGAGACACCAGCTTGGGGAGGGAGTCATCAGCCTCAATGAACATTCCACCACCCTCCTCTCCGACATGGTACGAGCTCCTCACTCCTCACTGCCCGCCACACTGTCTCTTTACTGCAGCCTCAGAGTCTTTAGTAGACTGGCAATCTTTAAAAGATAAAGTCATGCTGTTCTGCAGATGGATATGACTGGCACATGCTTTGGTCCCTTGTTGCTCCTTAGCAACGGACTGTTCTCTAAAAGAAAATTAACAACCTCTGTAATGTCCAAATTGACCAATCAGAATCAAGTATTCAACTACGCTTTGTTATAAATCATATTCAAATGTATATCTGTGGGTTTTGACCAGACAAAGCAAGACGTTTAAAGACATCACCTTGGACTTTGAGAAACTGGGATAGACATGTTTCTATATTTTCTGACGATCAACGATTAATCGTGAAAATAAAGTGTGAGTGATGAATAATTGTTAGTTGCAACCCTTGGCTCTAATCATAAAAAAGTATGTTTGTACCAACAGAGAAGCTGTTTTACCAAAATGTGTGTAGCCAATGTTATCAAAGTTTTACTTTCTGTCATACTCTGGCAACCTTACAGTAGTTCGCATTTTACTTAAAGAGGACCTATCATGCAAAATGCACTTTTGTACGTCTTTTATACATGAATATGTGTCCCCGGTGTTCCAGGGAACTCACCAAGTGTCAGAAAACACAACCCTCTCTCTTTTCCTCCATACCCAAATCTCTAAAAACGGGGCTGCAACGGATCTGATAAAAACTCATCCATATTTGAACATTCCTCTGACGTAAGGACGGAGGAGCTGACCTATCAGGGGAATGAGAGGTTGCCGTGGCATGGTAACAGCATGGTAACACGATGCTCGTAACTCGGCCCCCTCCTTTGCAGGGGGGCGTGGTCAGCTGCAGCGCATGCAAAGACAGGGTGGAGGACAGCAAAATAGAGCGAAATGAGGCATGGCTAAAATGCATGATCTGTTTGGTATTTTGAAAAAGAAAACGTATAAATATACCTTATATAGGTATGGCCCTACAATATATTATTCAAATATAGCATGATAGGTCCACTTTAAGCATATTCAGTTTAGTAGCCTTCTGCTATAAGCATATCTCTAATGGTGCAAATGATCTTTTATTCATCCTTTATTCTTGCACCGTGTAGCTGTAGACTCCTGTAATCCTCCTCCTTAACCATCTGGGCTGTGAAGCTGGCGAGGGTTCATTGGTCAGAGGCTCAAAACTGGTCAAGCCTAGAGATGAAAGACTTTTCAACTTAAGTAAATCTCCAGAGTGCCGGAGACGGGCGAGGAGGGAATGAGGGAGGACAGGTTCACAGAAATGTCACAACGTAGAAGAAAAAGATGGTTAAGTACTTCATGTCCTTATGTTGAAAAATAAGTCTGAATGTAAACCACAGCACACTGGCCACTTCTTGGAAAGATGTCTCATCATTTGTAAATCTGATACAGTACATCATGATCACAGACTATACTTCCAGTATTTGGGATTTCATTATTTGGTGATGTTAACATTGGTCCTTGAGAGTTGTTGGGAACTGCCTAGAAACAGGACCACTGTCAAGTGGATCTAAGTCAATACTCGAGATCTTCCATTACAAAACAGATATAGCCGAGAGAAGACAAACAGAGACTCTCCGTACTGATCTCAGGTTGCTCTGAGAGTGGTAACCGTGGGATGGTGAAGAAATGTTTGTGTTGAGACAAGAAGGGATGTCAGCCAAGACACACTTGATGCAGCGATCTGACCTGAACATGAAATATAAGAGGAGGCAGAGTTTATTATATACATACACAAAGCCTACATTAGGGCTGTGCGATTATGGCAAAAATCATAATCACGATTATTTTGGTCAATAATTGATATCACGATTATTAAATACGATTATTCATTGGCTTTGAAAACATCCATTTATTGAACTTTAAAACAAATACAAATAATAATTTGAACAGTATCTTTTTAACTGTTGATTACCCTGAACGTATAATTCAACTGAAAAACCAATACAAAAATGATTAAATAAATGATAAATATATATTTACATTTAAATAAATAATATCAAAATAATAAATACCAATAAACAAGATCATCAAATATTTTGGAGCGCACTTTCACAAGCTACTAAACATATATAAATATGATCAATTAAAATAAATTAGACAAAAATTAATTAGATAAAATATGTTGCAGTGCAGTCACAACCTAGCAAAGCAAAATAATTGTTTTTTTCGATTATGTTGTTTTCGTAATTGTGGCAGGCCAAAATCGTAATTGCGATTAAAATACGATTAATTGCACAGCCCTAGCCTACAGTATGTTTCCTTTACCAGTTCAGAAGGTGTGAAAGGATTAAGAAGAGGGAGAGGAATAACGCACGTCAGTCGACGTTAAAACAAGTTTCCTTTACCCACAATGTGAAGTTTTCTGGTACATCAAAGGTATTGTTGTCATCCAGTTCCCCTCCATAAATGCCATAAAGAATAAGCCATGTGTACAGTGCTGCCTGGAAACGTATGGAATTTGTCCATTAAGTGTACTGAGGTGTAAAAGGCAACAATGACCCTCTGTAAAAAATGTAAATAAAACTAGGCTTCTCTTTAAAGCCAGTTTTACAAGTGTTCGTAAATTATCAGTCACACTTCTTTCCGAGTTTCCATATTAGTGTGGAATTACAGGCACTGGAAGTAGAGTTATTATTAGGCTGTCGTGTTTCTAAAAGTATTACTCAGACTAAATAATGCAGCTTTTCGCAAATCTACTATAAAAAGATGTTTGGGTCATCTTTTTCACAATTTATTTTATTTTGTCAATTATGCAGAACTCAAATTCAGGGTAGAAGCAGGACAAAGGGGAGCATTACGAAAATTACATAACCTGCTAATCCACCCTTTCTTCCCACAGCTGGTTTACCTCCTGGGGTCATTCGTTGTATTCTTAAAAGGTTTCATTCCAGAGTTATGTAACCTGACATCTCTGTTTTGACTTGTCCATGTAAATACCAAAGGATTATGATATACGGTAAAAGGGCAAAAGTCATATTGTAGGTCAACCCTTTGAGAAACTCTATGATCAACCTACCATTATAATAACATGTTAACATTGTCTCTGACTGCAATGTCCTGTACCATAACATCTAAAATATAGGGTCCTACGATTTAATAAGGTGAGATTAAAGCATTCTTTTGTGGACCAGCCTATCCTTAAAATGTAAAACTGAAATAAATCCTGGATCAAATGTCGGCAAGGGGTCTTGAAAATATTGTCTTTACCGATTGCAATGTTACGTTAAATGTATTTTCCCTTGGTTCTTGTCCTTGTTGATGTTGGAAATGGAGCTGCTGACTTGAAATGACGAAAAAGTATCATTGTATCGTATGTACGATACGATACAATGATTTCATCGTCATTTGAAGTGTACATTAAGATGTAAGGCTTCCCTCCGAGTGTAGAATGTTGACACTTTTCTAACTGTTGATTCAGATATGACAGTGAATGTCTCTGTCTCTCTGCAGGACCATGACTACCTCAACAGCAGGAAAAGGGGGATGTCCAAGAGACTGACCAGGGACCTCCCACTTGTCAAGCTTCTTAACATTTCCATCACCCTGTCCCCTTTCCTGGGGGTGGACACCACGCAGTTCCACACCTCCCTCATGGACGGCACCGAGGCCTTCTGGCTCAGCCTCCCCTCAGCGCCTCAGGGACAGCTGGTGAGAACTGAGTGGACTTCATCATCATCCTGAGAAGCACTTGGCTGCGTTCCCTGTCCTCTGCATGTTAACTTTTACCCGAGGTTTCTCTAATTTCATTCTGGTTGTTGTTGTAGTAAAGAGTTGCCTTGTGATCGGTCCATTCACAGAAAACCTATTCCATGTCTAAAACGTAGAATTTTCCTCAACTTTTGAGAACCCCAATTAAAAAGAGAAACCAGAAACAGCTATTTTTTCCGAAGTAGACAATTTCCATCTGCCTGTCTCTTCTCACAAGTTGCAGATTGATAAAAAGCAGAGCAGTTTGAGCATGGCCTAAAACAGAAAATCTAAAACTGCAACAGCGGAGGAGCCGTAGTTAATAATGAATTGCAAAAATAGAAAATTATCGTTGTGTAAACTCTACTTTTCCTCTTTAGAGCCCTGTGATGAGTCAGTGGCGAGGAAAGTTCTGTGTAAAGCTAAACATCACCAACCCTGGAGCGGTGAGCTGGTTTCTGGACAGGGTGGGGTCCCTGCAGGCACACCTAGGGATGGAGTATGTGGTGCTGGAGGGGGCCGAGGGGAATCTGTTTGAGGAGCAAGCTCTGAGGCCTCCACAGGCTCTCGGGGGAGACAAGTACATCAGCCTGCTGGCCGACATGGCCACACGGATAGGAGACTCCACCATCGTGACAGCGGGGACACGGTAACTCCCTCGAGCCTCAGTACCAACTGCCACTGTTTACAGAAAGAGATGTTTCCCAATGTGAGATTACTCCTTCCACTTCTTATGATGCTATTTGTGTCTCAGGTCAAGCCACAAGCCTCTGTTTGTGAGGATGAGCCCCTTGCAGTCCGACTGGAGCCCAATGGGCCTGAAGGGCATCATTCCCTCCCTGCTGCACCACACTCTGCTGGGATACAACTTCCTCATTCCTGATGCAGTAGGTAATACCACAGCCTATGAGTACATTTTCTCACCTCAGTACATCATACAGTATGTCCTAAAAGAGCATCTTTATTTCACTACTTCATAAAGAAATAGACACAAAATAGCTCTGGATGTTCTTGTTTTGGACATAAATTAGGTTAATTCCTGTAGTATAGCAAATTCCTGCAATAGCCAGTCAAACAGCTGATGTCTATCTGGAAGATAGACAGAGTGTCAGTGCTACAGACAGAATAGATGACCTGATATACTGTAATTGCTCTCTGACCTTCGTAAAACATGGCACGCTCATGTGCCCCATATGTCACTTCTGGTAGGTGTGAAAATTGTGCAAGGATTATGCAACTTTATAATTTCCTTAATTCACTATTTCCTCCTATCAATGTATTAATGAATTATTTATTAATCAAACACCATTCATATAAGCCAGATCCTGAATGCGAAATGTACATTTCAAACAACACCACAAAGACCAAATTTGGCAAGGTCTTTACCAGAAGCCGCTAGCTTTTAAACATGTTTAATATTAATGACTGACATTAGCAACCATTAAAATGTCTTCTGTATCGCCTGAGGGAGCTTTACCTGATGCTAGCTATGTTAAAAGGTTCATTCACTTCCAACTCCCTCTATGTTTTCCCATGCTTTAGTAGCTTATGTCCAGCTAAAAAGGCAACCTGACCATGTCTCCAAAATCGCCTAGCGTGCATGTTTCCTCTTGGATATTTTTGAGTCTACCATTTTCATGTTTGGCATTTTTCTCTGCCTCTCTCTGCAGGTGGTTCTCTCTCTGGAGACCTGGTCACAGATGAGGAGTTGTTCATCCGTTGGCTGGAGATCACAGCTTTCCTTCCTGTTATCAGCTTCCACACGCCACCCTGGGTCTGCGGAGAGGACCGGGTAAACTAGAATATTTTTTGTAAAGAACTCAACCAAAAATACATTACAAAGCATGAAGTCACTCTAACACACTCTAACCCTGCACTCTGAATTTGAACCACACCGCAGAGCCATGCAGGCTGAAGAGCAGTCTTTACATTTTTCTCACTGACATTAGAAAAGATTACAATAGCGTTCAAAAAACAGGTTTGTGTTTTTTTCAAGATTTGTTAACAAGCAAGATTATATTTCCTTCTCGGAAAAAAAACAAGAGAGCAGGAGTTTAACCCAGCAGCCTCTCCTCAGTTTTTGAGGGTCAGGATGAGAAGTTCCCACCGGTGTGTTTGCAGGAGGCATGGGGGCTGCTGAAACCTGGTCTATCAGAACTTCAGATTCAGGACTAAACCCTGTCCCTCTCTGCTGGAAAGCAGGAATGTACAGTTCACCTTGCCCGGCAGGAAAACAAAGCCTACAATCTCAGCGAGTCCGGTGACAGACATCGATACTTTTCATGGCTCAGGTTCCCACCAGGAGGGTTAGGTCTATTTTTGTACCCCCTCCCTTGTCCTTTCCTCAATGGGAGCGATGGCCTGGCCCCCTCCCGACATCACCTGCGGTTAGGAGTACATCTGTTCTGAATTACAATCCCTTCTCTAGATTTATGGCTCACTCTCACTCTCAAGAGCCACTTCAGCAGGAATGATAATGAATTTGGGGACAAGTCTTGGAAAAATACTTTATTGTGGCAATTAACATTTCCATGAGTAATTGACAAGTGTGACTGAGTGGGAGTGATCAACTTTTTTCTTCCACTAGGAGAGAACTGAGGCAGCGAAAATATATTGGTTGTGACTTGTGTTGCGTGACAAAGATAAAAATAGGCCTTTTGGACAGTTAGACGTTTGACAGCAGCAATGTTTTCCATTTCGGTCTCATGCGTGGCCTTCAATTTATAAACTCGGATGAAGTGGGACTAAGAAGAAACTTTGGAGGAGACCTGCTTTATACATGCTTAATGCTTAGTTTAAATGTGGCACACCTTCATTTCCAGAATGTGGGATTGTTCAGTCGTAGACAGGTCACAGCAGCGGCTTTATTGGAATCAAACCTCAAACCCACACACATGCCTGGCTTCTCATTTAGAGAAAGATCCACTCAAACCCGAGCTGTGACTTCAAGCTCATTCCTTCAAATGTTCTCAATCCCAACTCATAAAAATAAATGTTTTATAGATGTGGTTTTTGTCATGGGACACTGAAGAGGATGTGACCCTTCCAGGAATGCTGAAGTAGTTTGGACAGAGGGAGACAGGAGAAAGACGTGGACACTGTTAAAACCACTAAGTCAACATTGAGTCTTAAGTTTTGTCTACATGTCTGGATGTAGAGATGGCACAAATGGATTTTGCAGAGCTCATAGTTATATAATATCATATATAATATATAATATTAATACTATTCATGTCCTGAACTACTTAAGGCAGATGATTTTGTTTAGGAAAGGCCTTTTTTGTTTTAGTTTTTCAAAAATATATTTTGCCGGATACTAATGAAACACACGCTTGGTATGCAAAATGAGACCCACATGTTGGCTGACAATGACTACACTGTAACATTTTTGGCTGTACATTTACAGTAAATTACTGGCTACTAGTTGCATGGATTTCACAGTCATTTTCAGTAGATATTTTACAGTAAATTAGAATAAAAGTACAACTATATACTGTGACTTTACAGTTGCCATGCCCATGGAAGTACTGTGATATAGCAGTACAGAGCTGTGGTATTATGGTACCTTGCTGTACATATATTACAGTAATTACCTGTAATATATTGTATTTTCACACTTTTACTCTAGAAGTAATGCAACACAGTGGCCAGTAATTTACTGTAAATATAAAAATGTAAATAATACTATAATATATTGTAAATTTGACTAGTTAACTGAGATTTTACCATACACAATTGAATCTGCTCAATCAACAAAAATAAAACAAGAAAATACCCATTTTAACTTTTTATTCCTCCATTCAAGTGCAAAGTACATTTCACATGAAACTTTCTACAGACTGTGAGTGCCTTACATTAGTCCTGGACATGTCTACATAGACATCCACTCGAAGTCAAGGAGTTTTCTAAAGAATGTGCTGACATGGGGGTTTATAACGCCACGCTTCTTCTTGGCTTTCGAGCCCGTCTCAGGGTTAATACCCAGGAAGCACCTGAAAACAATAAGCCAAGACAACAACTTTCAATTTTACATAGATTTATATGTTGCATAGTTTATTTTAAGGCACATGCAGCGGTGCCCCTTTCAATTTAAGTAAAACCTGCACCTTTTTTCTAACAACGTTTACCTCTCTTCTTTGGACGGGGGCAGCCTTTGGTTTTGCATGCATCTCAAATTGGTCGCAAAACACAGCAATGTGAAACCTGGGATCAGAGAAAAAACACATTAACATATACACATTTCAAATGTTAGAAGAAAAAATATCAGGGACAATAATGTCACACCAGCAGAGTTTCCATTAGATTTTTTTTTGCCAGTCAACATGTCCGTTAAAGCTGAAATCTTCCGGACAAAATCAGAAAAGTGCCGGCCAAAGGTCTTCTTTGTTATTTATTGAGCTTTAAAACAAATTGATAACGACTCTATATTAAACAAACTAATTATAATAGATTAACTAAATCTAATCGATAGATTTATGATTAGAAAATTATAAAAGTAGGGTAGACATGTGGAGATTATCCATATGTCATAACTCCAACTGACATGCTCAGAGCAGCAGATTTCAGATAATGGTTAACACAGCTCTACATCAAATCTGATGTTACGTAATGTGGTGTTACTATGGCAAC
This sequence comes from Trematomus bernacchii, assembly GCF_902827165.1. Lineage (NCBI taxonomy): Eukaryota > Metazoa > Chordata > Actinopteri > Perciformes > Nototheniidae > Trematomus > Trematomus bernacchii. The sequence goes on along the minus strand of NW_022987714.1, from coordinate 9,393,309 downwards.
GCATCCCTCACCATAAAACAGCAGCAGACTTCAGACTAAAGAATGCAATTCCTGAAGAAATTGCTAGTGGGAATGCTTTATGCTGAAAAGCTGACGCTGAATTGCTATGCTGAAATGTAATGTGTAAGAAGAAAGTGAAGAATTTAGATTGAAATGATACATGAACACTGGGGGCTTGAATGTGTGATGAGAGAAGAAAAGAAAGTAAAAAGGCTTGGAAAAGCAGCAGAATATTTGAACTGCAAACTTTTGAACTAACTTGATGGCGAATGATCTGTCGCCATGGCAACAACATTTGATGACACCCCATAATACGCTTAGATGTGTTGATGGCTGCATAGTTACCAAACATGTGAAGTTTTGGGCCATTTCGAGCATTTGAACTGAAGTTGTGAGAAAACCGTGTTTCATAGTGAGCATTGTGTAGCCAAGGCAACGGCATTTGAAGAAATCTTAAAACTGTCAAATAGATGTCTTCACGGCTGGACTGTTAGCACACATGTGAAGTTTGAGCCCTTTTTGACCATTTTCATAGGAGTTATAGCAATATCGTGTTTTACGGCGAGGGATGCGTTGCCATGGCAACAGCTTTTGAGGAAAACTCACTAATGGCACATAGAAGGCTGGACCATTAACCATTATCTGAAGTCTGCTGCTCTGAGCATGTCAGTTGGAGTTATGACATCATCGTGTTCCATGACACAGGTGTTTATATTTCAGCTAACTATGTGTCCAGAGATCAAAGGTTTCCATGGTGATTTGCAGTAATCAGTGAGAGGAGAGCATTTGCATTGTTCTGAATGAGAGATAAACCTCTTACATGTGAACGTTTTGGGTCTAAGGACAGAGGGTTTTGGTGTCGTTTTCTCATACTGATATTCTGCACAAACTGTGCTGTTATATTTGCTGTAAAGTGTCCTTACTGTAAGGTAATTATTATATGTACAGCACTTTGGCTCGACCAAAAATGTGCTATATAAATAAAACTTGATTTGATTTGATTTGATTTTGTTGAAGAACCGTAACAGATATCGGTGAAATTTCAAAGTGTGAAGCATGTCAAGGAACTTGAGCATCTGAAGTGTACTTTTTGTGTACTTTCGGGTTAATAATGTGGCCTTTTTGGCAGATTAACTAAAGGTGTGCGGCTGCTGTGGTGGGGAAAGATGAGGCTAATTTTTTTGAATTTTTCAAGCTACGAGATGTTTTCCTACGATTGTCATGACAAATTATGTCTCAGGAATTATGGCAGGTTTAAAAGAAAATATGAAGGCAAAATGAAATCTGTCCTCCACTCTAGCTGTGACATCACACACTCTAAAATCTGAAGAAGGCCTCTTTACCAAGGTCTGAACAATGTTTAATATCTCTAAAAGTATGAATCAGATTTGAAAGTTGTGTTACACGAATAATGTCAGAAAGATGTGTAACATTTTAAAGTTGGAATGAGGTTTCTGAGTGAAAGTATGAAGGAGCAGTTAGCAGTTGAAGTTGCATGAAGATTGTTCAAGTCTGAAGAGTTTCTCCATTGACTTCCATGTTAAAAATTTGATGAATTATGGGATGTATCTCTGGAATTATGAAAGTTATGAATGAGAAAAGTAATAGCAATCGATTCCCGACCGAGCTGAACGTTTTGATGTTTGAACGGAGTTTCTGCGATGTGGAATGTGGGAGAAGAAGAGGTACAAAATAACCCGGCGGAATAATAAAGAATTTTGTGCGTCGAAGAACAGATAGTTGGAATGCTGTATCAGCATTCCCACTAAATAATGGTTAATGGTCCTGGGTTTCCCATTAATGTACCGGGCGCTACAGTGGAATACGCACACACACAGTGTACCCGCGACTCTTACAATGAAGGCTCGATAATCAGCTCACAGCATATAAAATGGCATACATGTATAGGTGTAAGCAGAGGTAAAGTGCTATTTTCTAAGTGGGGGGGGGGGGGGGTCCTCACCTCCTCTAGGGGGTTCCGGGGGCATGCTCCCCCGGGAAGATTTTTTTAAATGCATCAACCTGGTGCATTTTGAGAGCAAAATGAATTTTCTTTTTCTTTATGGATATTTTACAAATCACTCACCTTTTAAACTGTATTCTTGTTTTACTGTCATATAGTATTTCATAACTGTTTTTCATTTATTCTCATAAATGGTGACCAAAACGTTTGAGACCCACTGAGATAACTAGACTAAAGTTAACTATCTAAACACTCAGAGAGTCCCTTACCTCACTGAGCTGTAGTTATCTCTCTCAGTCTGACAGGAGAGACCTCTCCCTCTCCTTGTTTTAGAAACAGCTTCTAATATCCATTAGCGCAGCTAGCTAACCAGATGCTAACAACAACAATGCAAATAGTGAGTTTGGTAGAAATATACTGTATAATAGTAAAGTTATTGAACATGATGCCATATTTATTGAAGATTTTACATTATAAATATTCCCCAAAATTATTCAAAAGCATATTCTTCCAAACTCCTTGCTGTAGTATGACACACAGGAGACTATTGATGTGTGTAGTGAGTTTGGTAGTAATGTACTGTATAATAGTGAATATTATTGTATTCTCTTTTTTCGGAGTTGCACTTTGCAGACGGTCCCTGAGCACTCGTTTCTTCTCCGGCTGCGAATAGAGACCAATGTAATGTGTCCAGCTCGGAGGACGGCGCGTATTGGCTTTTTTTGATCAAAATGTGATTGTAGTTCGTTGTCAACCTTACCACGGTACTTAGGAGACGTCATTTGTGTCTGAATAACGTTTTGTTCATGAGTTACTGATCCGTGAAATCCGAATCTCCCAATATCGTTCCAACTTTACTGAACTAAGCCAGAAGACCGTCTCATTTCTTAGACCGCTCGGTTTGCTGTTCCTTCACTTTATTTTTATATACATTTATTTTGGACGAAAACTTAGCGTGAGGAAAGGCATCTGTGGCGTGAGTGCGTGAGATATGGGTTAATGACTCTCACGCTCAATGCGTGAGGGTTGGCAGCCCTGCATCAACGCATCTAAGCGTATTATGGGATGTCATCAAATGCTGTTGGCATGGCGACAGATCATTCGCCATCAAGTTAGTTCAAAAGTTTGCAGTTCAAATATTCTGCTGCTTTTCCAAGCCTTTTTACTTTCTTTTGTTCTCTCATCACACATTCAAGCCCCCAGTGTTCATGTATCATTTCAATCTAAATTCTTCACTTTCTTCTTACACATTACATTTCAGCATAGCAGTTTAGCGTCAGCTTTTCAGCATAAAGCATTCCCACTAGCAATTTCTTCAGGAATTGCATTCTCTAGTTCTAACTTGAAGTGTGTGTTTTGCTCTGCTCACCAGTCTGTCACAGGCGGACAGAGCTGCATCATGTAGAGCTGCAGGTGATCATAGAGCTGCATCATGTAGAGCTGCATCATGTAGAGCTGCAGGTGATCATGCAGAGCTGCGTGTCTCCGTCAACAGCAGCTGATCTGATCTCTGATCTCTCTCCCGTCCGATTAGACTTCACTCGCGTTTATGTCCATATCGATCAGATCTAGCTAGTTCTGGCTAATGATATGACTGCCTGCTTATCAAAGGACACCAAACATTAAGCGTTGCTTGGCAACGGGGTATCGCGGCAAAGTATAGCGCAGCATTATGTATTTGTTTACATGAGGGGTCAAAATGTCCCCTTCAGGAGGATAAATCTCTTTCTCCACATTAAATGTTAGACATTAGAATGTATTCTTCTTGTCTGTCACATAAGTGGCGAAACTGATGCGATATTGCGCTAAGGGGAAATTATTATTATTATTATAATTATATATATAAGATATTTAGATTTGCCGGACTTCAGCATATTTTACCGGACTATGACCGTTACCGGCTAACAGAAACTCTGAACACCAGATATTTCAGACTGTCTGCAATCACATTAAACAAAACTGGAGCAAGTCTAAATAAAAGCACACATTTTCATTTAAGTAAAGGGGAACAAAATGCGTTGAATTACCTATCAGAGTAGTGACAGGTGTTTCTTCTCGTCTTTGCTTCTTGGCGCCAAGTGACTGAGTGACTCGTAGCAGTTACTTGCCGTTCGAAATCTTTTGCGATCCCACAATGCAGCGCGGTTCACGTAATTTGTCGTGTTATCACCGGTTATCACGGAGGATGGTCTGAATACAGTATTTTACTATGAAATAATACAGTAACATGTTGTGAAATCCTGGTAATAATTTATCCTGTACATTCACAGTAATTAACTGTGCCTGCATTGATTTCACTGTGAAATTCAAAATGACAGTATTATATTGTGAACATTACAGGTAAAGACTGTAAAGTGGTAAAACAGTAATTTATTGTAAAATATTACAGCTAAATATTGTGAAATCATGGTAATATTTTACAGTGTAAATTTAATTCTTCAGAAACGTAATTTAATTAGAGGGCACATGGAGACACTACTCAATATGGAAATAAATCATCAAACAAAATAATAAATAAAATGTTAAACTCTTAACACTAGAACCGCCAGAGGATTTTGTATACCTAAAACCGCCACCTGGGTCAAATTGACCCGCTATTAGAATGCATTGATTTTCAAGGTAAAATGTTCTTTTATTGAACAGTGAGTTTTGATCGCACAGGGATGAAACGTATACCAATAGAATCTGTGGACTCTCAGCTTTTCATATGACAGGGCTCGACATTATAAATGGCCCGCTGGCCCGGAAGCATTATTTAGACACCCCGGCCAGCATAACGTACTTTCAACTCGCCCCACAGCTGTTTGCTGCGGAGCGCAGCGCGAGCAGTCTCCCGTGAGCGGGAGCGCACTCCTTCACTACAGACTGTCTCTATCTCTCTCTCTCTCTCTATCTATAACTATCTATCAATATATCTATCCATCTATCTCTCTCTCTCTCAATCTATCTCTCAATCTATAAGGAACCGCAGTAGACAAAAGGCGTTGCTATAGCAACACGTCATGTTTATATGAAAAGGGGTGGGGTCAATATGACCCGCTGGGCGGAAATAGGTATAAATGGCAATTTTTTTGGCGATTTCTTCAATCTGACTTCATATTGACAATTTTTAACAACATAGGGTGCTACATAACACACTTTCAGGAAAAGTCACGGACTGGGAGACTTTAATATTTTATTGAAAAAAAGTTACATACAATAAAAAACAGCTCTGGGTCAAATTGACCCGATTGGCGGTTCTAGTGTTAAGTAGGGAAGGGTTTATGTAGGATTGAATTGGTGATTGCGATGAAAATACTTACGACCAGTTGATCGAGGTGAATTTCCAATATCGAGATATTATCTTCTCATAACGGACTTGTGAAAACAATAGAGCCTGGTATAAAAAATAAACAGTAGGCTATTTATACAGCATTGTGCTACCACTAATAATGTTTTGCTGAAATCTTCATCTTGTTTATGCTCTTCTCTCTTTTTGACTCGTAGGTGTTAAACCTCACACGGGCCTACATAGCAAAACACCAGAGGGATGTGGTCCCACTGATAGAAAAGTATGCAGATGAGTGGCAGATGACGGGAAACCCCATCTACAGGCCGATGTGGTGGCTCAGTCCCAGTGACCCTGTGACTTTCACCATCGATGACCAGTTCCTCATCGGAGACGAGGTGACCTGATGGGAAGGGATGGGGTTACGATGTACTTGGCATGGATGGTTTATGAATGTAACCTGATGTCTTGCTAATTAAGTGCACAATCTTCTTTGACATCTGAATTTGTTTTTACCAATTTGCATTTCCAGGTTCTAGTGGCACCGGTGCTGGAGAAGGGGGCAGTGCAGAGGGATATTTATTTACCTGACGGGGGCTTCCAGTGGCAGGACAGCCGTGATGCTCAGGTGTTCGACGGGGGGACGTTCCTACAGGACTACCCTGTGCCCTTGGAGGACGTGGCTGTCTTCTTACGCAGAAGCTGAGTCACATGACTGATCCACCGAGTCACCTGACTTATCCTGTTACTGTTTTGAATCAAACCCTTTTTTTTTTGTATTACTAGTGCTGTTCTTAACTTGCACTTTTCCACTAAAGACTATTGACCCTGTCTCAGGGCTTGAGATGATATGTAGAAAGATTTTTTTTATACTTGCACTTTACAGTTCATTATGATTTTTTTCCTTTGTCACAATTGTTTTCTTACTTTTGAAAAAATGTTAATCGGTTTTACCTCTTGGCTGATTTGTTTCCGGACTTTTTGATCTGTTCTGCTTTTTTTTGTATGTAAGTTCCGGAGAAATCTGTGCGTTTACATACCGCATTTCTACAATCTTTAAATCGCTTCTGGCTCTCTTGATAAGGAGGAACAAAGAATCGGAATCTCTCAAGAAGACCAAATGAAGATATAGCAGAACTAAGGAAGAGGCTTATTGGGATGAACTAGCTCACAGAAAGCTTCGTACAGAGGCCGACGCACCGTGATACTGTATGTTTTGCTAACTCATCGGAGACGCTTTTACTTGAACTATTCAGGCCAAAGGGCTGATGTTTGATGAATGTACCTCAAGTTATGGTTTTTCAGATCTTTACAGAGTCATTAGACAAAGCAATCTTACCCCTTAGCACTTATTCAGTAGTTCAACTTAATTTATCAACATACCACTCTGTCGGACACGTATGAATGTCCTCTAGTGCTGTAGGCCAGATATACTTGAGGCCAAGCCACTGTAATTGTACCTCTGGCTATATTTGAATTTAGTTTATTTGTTGCCTTCATACTGACCTGCTGTAGTAAGGTATTTCAAATGGGTTGCTATTTTTTTGTATGTCTGATGTTGATGTACTCTTCAGAAGAAATCCTTGTTGACGACACCGCAGAGGTTGAAATTAGCTTTTTAATAGAGAGTTAAAAATGTTAGGAAATACACTTATTTGCTTTCTTGCTGAGAGTTAGATGAGAAGACCGATACCTATGTCCCGCCCCAGTCTCACGGCATTTCGTGTTATAGTCACGAAATTAATTGAATCTATTGATTCGTGTTCACCAACACGATTTCCGCATTTCTTTCATGTCACACAGAACGATTTTAAAAGCAATGTATTTCTATTGGTAGTATGTTTCGTGCCTGCACCACGTCTTTTTGTCCAGTCGGGTCTTGGAAGACCGGAAGCTGTGTGGTTCATAAAAACATTTTCTTACTCAATATCTTACCCTAAGCCTAACCCTAACCCTTTTATTTTAAATAATATAATGTTGGAGTTTTTTTGCCGTCCGCGAGGAAAAGAAATGGGGCTCAGAGCCTCAGAATACTGAAATCTGTATTCTTTTTAATCTTTTTTTCCTTCTAATTTGTTATTATTTGGTGCAGGCACAAAACATACTACCAATATAAATACATTGCTTCTAAAATCGTTCTGTGTCAGAATACTGAAATCTGTATTTTTTTAAATATCTTTTTCCTTCTAATTTGTTATTATTTACATTGCTTTTAAAATCGTTCTGTGTGACACGAAAAAAATGGGTAAATCGTGTTGGTGAACACGAATCAATAGATTAATTTCGTGACTATAACACGAAATGCCTTGAGACTGTGTTGCAACATTGAGATAGCGCAAGTGGCTGCTTAGCTTAGCATAAACAGCTAGACTGGTCCAAAGATAGCATAATCTGGGAGCATGGTCTTCAGGGTTCTCTGATGCCTTGGTCCTGTATGTTCCCAGATTAACATCATCCTAATATGTGTTACTAAATTGATCTTCAAAAGATGTTATGTTCTCCATATTGAAATCATCCACATCCAGTTTATAGCCTGCTAACAGTTGTACTCCTTCAAACGTACACATTCAAATTTGCAGGCAAGACCATTTTTGGATTTATAAATTCATATCTCCACAGTGGCTTTACAGATTTGTAACATTACAAATGTCCATAACCCTTTGTTCTTTTACAATTTCAACCATTTTCTCGCAATGTCAGTTTATATCAAGAACATAGATATTACCCACAAAATCTGACTACCTGCACCTCTTACCATATAAAGAGGACTCTCCATCTCAATCAATTTAAGTCTTGACAAGAAAGCAAATAACTGCATTTCCAGAGATGTCAAACTATTTTTCCAATAGGACAACATGGGGAAAGCAGCTTTTCTGAACCCAACGTATAAGGCTACAATGCTATCATTCATAACAAATCTTTCGATGGCAGACACCGTGGATTTTATTATTGCCGATACAAAAAGTCACAGAGGTGCAGTGGCCACTTCACATAAACCCTGACGAGTAAGCATCTTACTCTTTGGTTCATTGTAATCACATCAACATGTATTGCTTGCCTTAATTCAGTTGGATTACTTATGTGAAATGTTTTTAATTGGGTTTTAACCCTAACTATATGCTTTAAGCTAATAATGTGCAAATGACACAACTGATTTTGCACCATGATGCATTGCTCAATGTACAGTTAGTTAGTTTGCTTTTCTTTATTGATTTGTTCTTCACAAGACAATCTTAACTGGCCAGCAGTGATGATACAGACTCTGAAAACGTATCACTTTTAGTGAATGCTTTACCACTAAACCGATTGTGTAATTTTGATCTAAAACGTTTATTGTATCAACTCAAACACTCAGGTCAACTGAAGCTTATCAAATCACCAAATGTCTTAGTGCAACGCAGTATGTTGTGAACACATCGACGTCTTAATCTCTCCTAGAGCTGAATGTACAATGGACAAACTGTGATTTCCCCAACCAAGCCCTTTGTTCGAGGAGCTTTGTCTAGTTCCCGTTCTATTGCTTTTATGGAATGCCGTGGTATGTTCATGTATAAATTGCAGGAAAAAGCTTTGATGTGTTTATTCCTTCTCTCTACAGACTGTGTGTATTGGGCCTTAATATGCCACTCTTAAATCTGGACGACACCAGTGTCTGGATTATTGCAGTATCAGCAATGTACATATTACGATGACTGTGCCATTACAAGTGTTTTTTCTCTTCTGTAAATCAGAGAACTTAGAATGACAAAGTTGCAATAAAGTTTACATTTTCTTACTTCACTTTGATTAATTTAGTCAATAATTATTTCAAGACATCTTCATGTGTTAGCAGTGCAAACAGTGGGAAAGACAAGGTTCTTTATATCTGATAACATCTGGCCTGAGGTCTGAACATGTGCCTCTGTGTGTTTTACTGTCTGGCAACTGGTCTACCTGCCACCAAAAGATTGTGGGATAGGCTTCAACAACCAGTATGACCCTTATGAGATACATGCAAGTATGGGAAATGAATAAATGATGATCTTGGAAATAATTGCTTTACTTGTGATATTTGTTGCATCTATATCCATGTCAGCTGGCTCCTGTGTGAGTGTAGGCCTACATGTGTCAGTGTGCAGGGCTCTCATAATTAACACCTCTTGCTCTTCCGTCTTCTCATGTCAGAGAATCTCTCATGTCAGAATGTGTATATATCTGTGAACATGCTGACGACTAATATTTCCACTAATTCCACTTTAACCCAATAAAAGTTATTTATAGATTTGGTGAGCACGCAGTGAGAGAGATTCTCAGGGGAATCACATTCAGCTCAACCTCCCGCTAAGCTTCTCCTCCTTACCTTCCGCTCCTTTGGCTGGGCTCCACCTCGGGGCCCCAGGCTCTGCTCCTTTAGGGCAGTCAGACAGGTGCAGCAGGCCGCAGACATGCCCCTCCACGCCAGCCACCAAGCTCTCCCTCTCCGTTTACACCCTCTTCTTAATCACTTAGATTCATATGGCGCTTTTTTGAAAAACTGGGCGCCCAGTTCTCAGCCAGATAAATTCACAAGACATACTCGTGTGGCACCATGGTTTGTGAGGTGATGAAGTTACAGTGTCGGAGGCTTAGAGGGGAATCTGCTTCAGAGGACAGCAGAGGTTAGAGGGCTTGAGCTGGGTAACGTTGTGAGTACAACCTTATGTGACCTTTATCACTCTCAAGGATTTTTTGGTTAAAATTAAAGGTTCAGTCTGTAGTATATAGGGGGATATACAGTATGAGCAGGGTGTTTAAAAAAAAAAAATCTTATTGTGTAAGTATTTTATAAAAAAATCGAAGATCAACCCTACAGTATTGTCACAACATCAATATTGAGGTATTTGGTCCACAATATCGTCCTTCAGGATTTTCTTCATATCGCCCAGCCATATAGGGGGCGTTTCATATTCACAGGGTCCGCCAAGTTGCACTGCCATGTTACAACAGTAGCTCAGAATAGACCAATACCAGGTTAAATAATGACAAACACAAGCTCTAGAGTGGACCTCGAAGACCCCTTAGTTCTCTGACGCACTTATAAAACTGAAGTAATGCCAGCACAATGAATTTCATTGCTTCTAAAATAGTCTTATGGTAAGGATGGCCTCTTAGTAGGTTAAGGTCCTGAAAGATACAACAGCGTTACCGCAGTTTTGCATTTAATAGTATTGGTCCTTCATTCTCAACAGTGAACCTATTTCCTGTAAGGTCAACTTTAATGTCAAAACAAGGCACAATAACACAATTTCTCCCAGAAATCTTGTGGTCAGAGACATTCACCTTACAAAAACATTTTGCAGCAGGAACATTATTTTCACCACATTCACATGTAACATCAACCAAATTAGTTTGGGGCAAAACAGAGCCTGACGTAAGTTGCCCAGCAGTGCAGGAAAAACAAATTGTCCTGCCAAAAACCAAATGAAGAATGACAGGAATTATCTACAAACAGTAGCTGCAACAATGCTTTTCTCCACTTTTCACAGCTCCCAGTGATAACCACCAGACGAACTGGGAACATCCAAGCTCCTGCATGAACGATTAGCCTATAAAACAGGAGCGGTAACATCGGCTCCCCTCTTGTCTTTGAGGGTGTTGTGGAGCAAGTAGCACATGAATTAAACTGGTGACAAGCAGAGGCCGCAGATCTCTCCCAAAGTCTACTTTTAGAAAGTGCAAGTCAAGGTTTTAGGTTTCACTGTCTGCTCTTCAGTGAATGGGTTTTCCAGCTTGCCAATTAAGTGTACAATTTAAATGCTTGTCCGAAAGCCAGGAGTTTGTAGTCTGTTGATTATGCTGTATTGATTTGTCATAGTTAGCCTACACGCCACAGGCCTTAAATAAAGAAGAGTTGCCTTTCTCCTTTGAGTTAATATGAATAAAAACGTGCTAAATGCAGAGAAAGACAGGACACACGTCATGCTTTTGATTTGAAAAAACAAGTAGCCAAACTGCAGGTTCCCAGAGTAGATGAGGAAGCAGACCTCAGGAATGCAGTCATGAAATGTTAGCATGCTATCGGAAGCCCAGGGCAGAGTGATGGGTGTACCATTGTGGAGGTGTGTGTGAGTGTGTGAGAAAGAGAGTGTGTGCAAGTGGTGGACAGGAGCTAGAGGAAAACTGTCACATGTAATCAGTTCCTGCTACACCCTCCTTTGAAATCTGTCATCTCACGATGCATTTAAAAGTCTTCAGTTTAATTCATGTAGCAATATACACTGAGCAGTCCCAGTAGAGGGAGTTATTAATATCCTCAGAGATGGAACTGGTTCTTGGTGCCGTACACTTGTGCCCAGCCACCTGGCCAATGGCCTGCCAGCTACTCTTTAATTAAGTAAACACTGAGCTAAGTAAGGAAAGATCTCATTTTCACACCAGACCAGTTTCAGGAGGTTTACAAATTGTCCAGCTAAGAAAAACTGATTAACACATGACCACGAGCCAATCCTCTGATGCTGATGAGGGTTTCACATCCAAAATAAACCAAGGCTAAACCACCGTCATGGTGCAAATTGCTGGCACTTTGAGCTTGAGAGGCCATTTCAACTCACCTGAAGCATCATAAGTTCTCAATGAGGGAGATGCTAGTGACATGGCCGAAGGATTGCTATGAAATTTGGCACAGACATTCATGTTGCCCAGAGAGAGATTCCTAGTGACTTTGGTGATTCAGACCTTTCCTTTGGTGTTACCATTAGTTAAATGTATGGACAATAGGGCAGATTGCAATGAAACTGCTATGAGCTCCAGTCCAGGTAGCAAGGCTAATTGAAAAGCTAGCTGAAAACAGCTACTGTTAGCATCAATTTAGTTTTCTATCAAACTCCGTAATTCATCAGGAGTCAAAGCAATGCATCCAGAGAAAACCATAAAACATTTTCACCAAATTCCACTTAGTGCCATAAAGACTTACACACTTCTCCTGGGAGCAATGGAACTGACAATATGAGTAATAACATAATGTTGCTTTAATAGAGGTGAATGCAGTGTTTTCCCCAAATTATAAAATTATTTAAACAGATAAAAAGGACAATAAAAGACCTGAGAGGCAAGTCATCCAACTTGTTTTCTGTGTTTAAACCTTAAGAATAGGTTTTTTTAAAGTTTGTTTGGAAAACTGTTCTCTTTTTTACTTGTTTGTTGTTTTAAAACTATTTTTGGCCCCAAGAGGCTGTGCACCACTACCCCTCACTTCCAGGTTAGCTATACTTTCTCCATGCATTCTAAAATAGTTCACGTGTGTGAGTAAGGCATGGAACGTTATTACAACAAACTCAAGAAAAATGAGCCTGACAAAAAGGTCTTTTTCTACCGGTTTTTCACAGATGAAAAATGATGTCAAAAACACAGGAGTCAAAACAAGTTACATCAGACTTAGAAAATGGATCATCAATTTGTTTGCACTTGCCTCTCAGGGCTTCTGTAAACAACAGATGTAAATAAGGGACAACAGACTCTGAGGTGATGCAGCTGTCTGACATTCACTTTATTGTTAAAACTTGTTTTGGTATATCAGCTGCTTGTTTTTTTTACGCCATATTTCAATAAAAGGCAAACATATACAGCTTCTTCTTCAAAAACCATGCAGCAGTGTAAACATGAGGTCTACCGAGATAAAAAGTCATACAACTAAAACATACTGGCAAAGAGTCATGTGAAGCAGTTGGTCTGTTTCACTTTCTAAATCAGCAAAGCTTTAACTTAGTGCTCACCGTTTGCCACATACAGCTGGCAAATATGCATGTTTGTACTGTGAATAAAGGGGTTAAAACAGGGGAAAAAATAAATAATGTGACAAACTGACAACATATACATAACAGAAAAGCATTTCCATGAGACAGCCCATTGACATCGGCATTTTCTAAGCATTACTCTGAGAAAGAAAAGATGTTCTACGGCACAGGAGACGCATCCTATTAGGCAAATCTGAGCCTCATATTGATGGTTGAAATACCACTTTGCTGTAACTGACAACTTTTTTCGCTGATAATAGAAGGACCGGTCATGAAGTGCATAACAGAGTGAAACATACAGTTAACCCGCTCAAGCAACAGAAAATATAAATGTCGGCCACACACAGTGTTTGTCAGTCTTCCCCCTGCCAGCAGCCCCTCCTGCTCAACCTTCACGGCAAACTTCATGTTAAGACACACCAGCTCCTCTGGTCACATGACAATTTTACTGAATCTCAATTTCTTCTACTGTTGCACATGAACACAATAAAATAGTCATCCAATGATATAGCCAGCACCCTAGAATACTAGGCCAAGTTAGAAAAACCTGAGAATGAAAAGGACAAAACACACGCACACAAATATGATCTGTCTTCACGCTACATAATAAAATCATAGCCGCTGAAAAGGACAAACACATTGTGTACTTGAGTCAGAAAGGCAACGTTGATCCATTGATCAGAAGGTCACTTTCCCCATGAAAGCTAACCATAGATCAACTGTTTAACTCCTTCTGGCCTCCGTATATCGGATTACAGGATACATTGTTGTCGGCCTAGCAAATCAGACATTCTAATCTGGGGTACATGAAATGATTGGACACCATGCAACATGCAATTGGTTGGTGATATTTAAAAATCAAGTTTGGCGAGTTTACACATGACTCGGGCTGCAATTGGAGTGACCAGATGAAGCCTAAAAAACTAAAATAATTCAAAGATTTTCAAAATTGGAACAAAAACTATTGCACCATCTCTGAACTTAAAACAAGATTTAAACGTTGGATGATGCCACTGAACAATCATTTAACTTACATTTCTCTTAGTGTGGTAATCAGACTAGAGCTCTAATTTCCCCCTCCCTTTCTGCCCTTTTTACATTAGTGGGTCTCTAAGGCAACCGTGCGAACAGTCCTGTGAATAAAAACTTTGATCTGTGCACTATCTGTACCCATATCACCACAATCTCAGCTTCCCTATACATACAGTACACATAAACGACAAACACCTCTCAATCATCCTTATTTCTGTAACATCAATTAACTTAAAAATAACCCAAAATCCAATATTTTATTATATACAATCTTCGTGAAGAAAACATTTGTTGCTAAACACAATGTAAACTTCCACCAATGGAGAGGACAATCACTTGGTTTTCTTGTCGAGCTGGAAGAGATCCAGAATGTCGAGCATGGCCTGTTTGATGTTGCCGCCAAAACGGTGGGAGTCCTAAAATAAGGTGAAAGAAGAAAAAGTAAGATGTCTCATCAAGTAATCAAAATGAAATAATCAAAATTGTCCTTCAAAATGTCAAACTCTTACTGTTTCTGGGCTTGAGTGTTTGCTGGAGATGTGGAAGTTGATGAGGTTCTCACCAACGATGATATAGGACACACCGTAACCATCATCAGCCACCTTTAGGATGAGAAAAGAGGAGAGTTTAGACTCATAAACTCAATCTTTTCCTACATTTGAGAATTTCTGACATGGATACACAGACCCTTTTTAAACATTAAAACACAGCCAGATGGAAACATATGTGTGTGACATGCTATCCCCTAATTGAAGATAAAACAAATATTCATCCATCCATAAAGAGCAGAAGACTGCACAACCTTCTTTAAAATGTATGCCAAAACCAATGGGATAACTTACCGGACCGAACCCCCCTCCGGAGGACACATACTCGGGGTATTTGACCAGGTCGAACAGCTCCAGCTGCTGCAGAGGCGTCTGACTGGTGGACAGCCTCCACGGATCAGACAGGACCTGAACAGGAAGGATACAGTTTCCTTTAACCTGGCGGAGCAAACTCACACTGTGTTCTCCTGACAAGCTGCAGGGTTTCTAGTCTGATGTTGAAGCATTTTTACTCCATAAAATAATTGTACAATGAATCTACATTTACCGAATAAATAATTGTATGTGCCTGTAAACTTGACGAGCCATGGTAATTAGAAGTGATGATTACTATACAGGGTTCTTACACCTTTTCCAAAGTCAAATTCAAGCACTTTTCAAGCATTTTCAAGGTGCATTTTCAAGCTTTTCAAGCATCTTACAGCTGTTGTAAATTACATATTTATATACACATACTTATACTCAAATGATTATTTCCCTACCTCACATTAAATCAGATGTTCTTTATGCTATAAACAACCAAATGTGTGTTTCATAATAGCATTCTACATGAGGATGAAAAATTAAAAATGTTAGAAAAGAAAACTAAGTTTAATATTTCAAAATGAGTGACCCATCTGTACGTAGACTGGGCATCCCATATAACCTGGCTGAGCCAATATAAAACAATCAGCCCAATAACTTTTCAATACATTATTGATTACTATTTTTGAGGTACTTTTAGGTTGGCAGTAAACACAAGTCAGAGGTACATGGTGTACTTCTACTCCACTACAGTTCAGAGGTACATGGTGTACTTCTACTCCACTACAGTTCAGAGGTACATGGTGTACTTCTACTCCACTACAGTTCAGAGGTACATGGTGTACTTGTACTCCACTACAGTTCAGAGGTACACGGTGTACTTCTACTCCACTACAGTTCAGAGGTACACGGTGTACTTCTACTCCACTACAGTTCAGAGGTACACGGTGTACTTCTACTCCACTACAGTTCAGAGGTACATGGTGTACTTGTACTCCACTACAGTTCAGAGGTACACGGTGTACTTCTACTCCACTACAGTTCAGAGGTACACGGTGTACTTCTACTCCACTACAGTTCAGAGGTACACGGTGTACTTCTACTCCACTACAGTTCAGAGGTACACGGTGTACTTCTACTCCACTACAGTTCAGAGGTACACGGTGTACTTCTACTCCACTACAGTTCAGAGGTACACGGTGTACTTGTACTCCACTACAGTTCAGAGGTACATGGTGTACTTGTACTCCACTACAGTTCAGAGGTACACGGTGTACTTCTACTCCACTACAGTTCAGAGGTACACGGTGTACTTCTACTACCGCTCTCTTTTCCTCTCTCCCCCTCTCTCTCTCTCCTGACAGCCCGTCAGTATCTCCTGCAGCTCACTGATCCAGTAATGAGCGACCCGACAGTGAAGAATAAATATATTTATAACTAGTTTAACTTGTTCCAGAGGTAGATAAAATAGCTAAGTGTGTTAGGTCTAACTCTTAATGTGTGTTCTGCTCCGCTCACCGGTCCGTCACAGCGGGTGGAGCTGCAGGATTTCTGCTCCACACACACGTTGCATACCGCTATTTTATTGTCATTTTCGGACACTTAAAATACTGCCAGACTAGTGAAGCCATTTTGGCGAGCTTGTTTTGCCGCGCACAGAGAAAAGTGTCATGTATTTTACATGCAACGATAGCCTAATCTAAAATGCTCTACTACGGCGTACCTTTCGTGTGGTGTGTGGCTCGTCAGCGCAGACTCTCGCATCGTTATTGTTGCACACTTTGCAGGAGGCTACTCTTGGGCTTCGCTTGACCCTCGTCTTAGCCATGGCTTGTATTTGTCTTCTACTAGCCAACGCTCGTTGAAACGGCAACCTCCTGGCATACTGTCATCTATCACTCTCATCAGAATGCCCAGGTCACACACGTAACAAAAACACTTGCCGGTCACGCGCATTGCGCGGGAAGGCCGGAGCGGAGCTGTTTTATGTAAAAGCGAAGCAATTAAGCGCGCTCCGACTTCTTTATTTTCTTTTAATCTAAAAAGCGAAGTAAAGCATTTACAATTTCAAGCACTTTATCCCAAATTCAAGCACCATTCCCAAAATTCAAGCACTTTTCAAACCTTGAAAACACCTCGTACAATTTCAAGCATTTTCAAGGATTTCCAGCACCCGTACGCACCCTGACTATACTATAGTTCATTTTGTAATAAAAGGCGGACATCTCTTTTAGAATGTGTATTAGTTATATTTCTTCATTTATGAAGCTCTTGGCAATATTTATTTGAGTTGAACAAATAACATGTATTGAGCCAATTCAATACAACGAGACAAAATTAAAGGAAATCAGCTAGACTTGTTTAAATAACGCTACTTTATTCTAGACTTAGGCTGAGACCCATATCTTGGAAATTGTTAAGTGCAAAATTGTAGAAGGTTTAAGAGGTCATAGCTACTTCTATTGTTGTTGTTCTAAATGAATAAGAACACAGTACCTGGTCTGTGGTAACTCATAGTTACACCATCACACTGCTTGGGGAAATATAGAGCAGCCATTGTTTCACACTTCATACCTCCTTGAGGAAGGCTGACTCTTCTCCCAGGTACTTAGACACCACATAGAGACAGAACAGGTGGCGATCGATTCCCCCCCCTGTCATTGCCAGGCGGTACAGGTTCTGGTGCTTCTCCGCTGCCAGTTTCAGCAAATTCATACGCTCTTCTCTCTGAAATGGACAGGAGAGAGATCCAGGTCAAACATATGAAGAACACAATCTGGAAGCTGCATTAACAGTCAGCGGCTGATAGCAGATCTGCAATCAGAGGTGTGGTGTGTTGCTAAATATCTGTTGTAATTTATTGTCTTTTATTGTGATTGTAGAAATGTGTTTCTATGTGATTGTAGTTATTACATGTACAGCACTTTGGCCCGACCAAAAATCGCTTTTAAATGTGCTTTATAAATAAACCTTGATTTGATTTGATTTGATTTGATTTGATTTGAGATCTGGCCTCACCGTCTCATCTCTGATCATGGCACGAACAAAGGCACAAGTCTCCATGGTGCAGGAGCGCACAGTTTCTGTTCGGCCCTCACGGAACAAACGGGTCATGGAGGCTTCGTATGTCAGGCAGAACTTCTTCTTGTCCTGTTGAGAGAGAGAATAGATCAGATTTAATAAGACACCCCACAGGAGGTTGTTTCAGAATGTGTAATGCTTTCTGGAATAAATAACAGAAATACTTTACCGATACATAACATTACCAAGGCTGATATCCAAGGCAATTATCTGAAGCTAAATCATAAATAGCAATAATAGTCAACTTTATAAAGATGTTGGATTATTGACCCCTTGATATGTGCCTTTGCAGTGGTTTGCATTTTTTTTAACTGCCAAACAAACAGTAAAATACAGCCTCAAACTAAAGCTCAACTAAGTTTAAATTCAATCATTCTATGGCAATGTTTGGCAGTCTTCAATGACATGTTGAGACTGCCCTCTGCTGGAATTTGAGAGGAATTTCCCTGAACTGAGTTAGTTATTATAACGATAAGTCTAACATGCAAAGACCAAAAAAGGACAAATGGATGAATGAATATAACTGTAATTATGTTTTTGTTTTAAAGATCTTAGAAAACTGTGAGATGAATGTGCTTACCCTGAAATGGGCCAGCTGTAGAGCGATCTGGATGAAGGCATCAGGGCTGGTGCGGCACTTCTTAATCAGACCCTTTCCAAAGTCGTTGAAGGGGAAAATGTGAGAGTCCACGTTGTCAGCCAGAGTCCGTGCGACGCTCAGAGAGCTCTGCACCACCTCCTGGCACTGCAGGAACACACAGGCATACGTTAGACTGAGCAGAGGCAGCATAGCATCGCTGACAACATGGACAAAACAATTAAAAAAGGCTTTATCAGTGGCACTAGTACTTTTTAGGCTGAACATGAGTTTAGAAAATGTGGAATTTCAAATAAAGAATACCCAGAAGCCCATTCTCTATATCTGTGAGTCTTTTAAGTAATACAGACCCTGGTGGTGCACATATTTCAAGAAACCAGCAGAGGGAACCCAATACATATGACTGTCAAATATCAACCCGGTGTATGAGACCATGAAGTCTTTAGCTTTCAGTATGCTTTATTAAAAGTGCTCCTCAGATGGTCAATGAGCTTAATACCAACGTCACACCACACATTTGCAGCAGCTGAATTTGGCGGTTGCATCTATTAGCTTTCTGTAACCAACAATTTCATTTTCACACTCACTTTGTGTGGATACGAGGAAGAGAGCAAGGTATGAACCTCTTCTGCTTTTCATAATTTAAATAACCATTTCTGTCGTTTTTGATGTGTAAAAAACAGTGCGTCACTATAAATGTCTTCCAGGAGACTTTCTGAAAGTTTGCACAGTTATTCACACATTTAAACTTATCGTTGTGCATCCTATTGGGGTGTTCCATCCTCTTTATAGCCATAGTTATAGTTGTTCTCCTCACCCTCAAATGTGGACAGCTGTTAAAACACTTTTGCCTTCTAATGTGGTTCGACAACATGTTGTTGGATCTTTTTTTAGCATAACCCAACCCTTACCTCAGCAGGGATGTCCCATGACAGCCTCAGAGGACCTGGAAGGTTGGGGTGGGGCTCTCCGTGGCAGTGCCCCTCCTCAGTATATCCCAACTTCATAGGGTCCATGGAAAGAACATGCTGCAAAGCAGAGGAACGTTTTAACATCTCAGCTAAATGGAGGACATGTGTGATTTGTTTTGCATTTCTGTCTTAAAAGCTTTGACTAATACCATCATGCCAACATTTTTGCCCCTTTCCATTGTACTTGTTCAGCTTGTTGAGCTAGTTGAATATGTTCCTTTTTGTTTTACCTAAAATTGTTTTCATCAGGACCCAAATCTAAGGTATTCATTTCCTTATTTATTCTTTGCGACATAATGCAAACATTAAATCCACATTAGATAAAAACGACATGGCCGTACCTCCCACAGATGGCCAATGATGGGAGCATCTGCCCAGGAGTGCTCTGCGTTCAGTCCCATGGTGCCGTTCTTGAAAACGATCAGGTTAAAGGATTTATCAAACCACCTGAATGAAAAAAATACATTTTCAGTTTATCTTCATAGAACTTACCCTGCAAACTCTTAAATATCTAAAAATTAAATATAGCTAGTTGGTCTGTCCCACCTGTCGTAGCACTTTCCGTGGAGCAGGGACTTGGCGTAGCTGTCCAGAGACTTGACCGGGTTGGCTTCATCGTAGCGCTGTTCGGTGTCGTCGAGGGTAACAAAGAAAGCTGCCTTCTCGATGATGTCCAGAGCTAGCTTGTTCTTACCACGGCTGAAGTAGGTTTCACGAGCCTTGGCCCATGGGGTCCTGCAGACAAATAACAGGTTTTTATTTTTTCACCAGGTAGATCTAAGGCAATGCCTTACAGAAGTCACACTTTCTATTCTTGTAATTATTCAATACAAGTTTCTCCGAAGTGTAAGAAAACTGTAATTTTTGGGTTGGAGGTACTTTTCGTGCATTTCTGTGATCAATACACATACTTCCCTACCTTCATATATTAAGACAATACATCATCTGGATCAATATTAGGGGCTGATTTTAGCTTATCACAGACATCAACAAATGTGTCAACTAAATAAGTAACAGTACATTTACACTGCTGTTTGAGTTCATTTTAGTCAAATGTCCAGCTAAGTTTATATCAAGGTGTCATATTCAGGTAATACTTAAAAGGATAAAAAAGGTTGTCATGTCGTATATTTTGAAAAGTATCGGAGGACATTATCCATATTTTCTTTTAAGCAAATCTTGATATCTGTTCCTATGAATTTGATCTATGACTGTGTTTACATAGTCTAATAACACTTTATAACTACAGGATGCATATCATTAACCGGCTTAATCAACCTTGAAACTTATGGTTGCAATAAAAGCCGATTTCCGCACTTTATTTCTTTACTTCCTGTCATAGTTCAATGCATAGGGTTAACTGTTTGTCTTTCTCAATATGGCTGCAGCTGCCTCTGTACTGCTCCCACCTGTCGCCTGCGGTCAGCGCCGCGAGCTGCTCCTCTCCTGGCAACGGCTCCGATGTGTCGGCCAAGATCCTTTCCATCTGCTGCTCTATCTCCCGCGGCAACAACAGCCGTCCGTCATAAAACATCCACACCTTGAAGAAACGGCCCTTATGGTACACAGCTATGTGTTTGCTGTCGTTCATGTGCTGAAGGATGTCTGGGAGAGAGGGACCAATTGTAAGTAGAGAAAAAGAGGAGAACAGAGACAAGTGGAGTGTTGGGGGTGGCGTCAGTGAGAGCAGATTTATGTGTATGTTTATGCATTTTAAAATGTAAGTTGGATAGGATTTTATCACAAATTGAAGGCATCAGTATAGATGGAGTGTGGATGTCACAGCATTTAATTCCTGGGAAAAGTAGAATTGTTAGTAACCAGATCCTGGTCCCACAGATGAAATGGTGTGACATCCACAACATCTACATGTTTCTGTGAAGGGCAGAATATTTTTCGAGGACTTGATCGTTACATTTTTGTGAACATCCATACAAATTTGATCGGGACGAAATGAACTGAATTCAAAATGAAACTACATGATGGGACTGCTATCCAGTTCAAAAACTAAAGCGGCTTGAAATGAGAGGTGGGGGAAGTGAGATGAAGGGGGAAAGTAATTTGCGAACAGGGTGGTGGTTTGGAATACAACAAATTGGGGCAAAGTTAGTTTGAACAGCACTGTGCATGACACAGAGAAACCAATTCAAAAACACCAGCTGAATCTTTGATTCACAGTTATTATGATGATATGGTGATGCTCATGGTGTTCAAACAAACGTTGCCCTTATTACAAGCAAGGCAAGGGAGGGGATACATAAGCTAGGACCAACCCCATTACCAACAAACACCTCACACCCAGGTTAAAAAGGCCTGCACCTCAAGCAATGTCAAAACTGTGAGCCCATTATATATCCAAACTGGCTTTAAAAATACAAGTTATGTTTAACTAAAAAAAAGCAACAACTTCCATATTCCTAGGATTAGTAATGTATAGCTTTCTGTCTCTTCACTAACCTATAATAGTCTGAACAAATCTTTTAACATAAAACAAGTAATTCTTTTATATTTTTCAATGCTGAATCTCCCATTTTTCTTTCACATTTCAATTATTTTATACCTAATCATTATCCATAATCAATCCTTTACAGCCAGAGAGATAACGTAGTCTTTCAGGGCCTTACGTTTTATATTTGTTTCTCATTAACATCTTAATATGTTGTCAGACATTAAGATGACATCACAGCTCATTGTCTTAGTCCTGAGGTTCCAGCTATGGGCCATCATACTTAACTGGTCTTCATCTTGGTTATATCATGCATTGGAGGTCCTCTCCACACTGATCATGCATTATATATCATTTATAGTTCTACGAATGGAAAAAAACAGTTTCTCATTTAAGTTGCTTTAAATGCATATCATGACATTCTTGAAGGAGAATTGCGTCATACACCTCCAGATGTATTCATTGTAGACAACAATAAATAAACACTAAATGAGCACCACCCAGGAGCTAATATGATACTACGATGTTTTACATATTTCGCAATCTTGAACGTATATACTATATGTGATGCAATACCTATAAATATTTTATGTATTTGTTCACGCCAGCAGTGTTTGACATTTCCAGGTCTTACCTTAACACTATCGCTGTTTCGCCTTGTCAAACTTTAGTCACATGCACATTAGTCCTTGGATGTGCACAGACCTTCACACATGCGTTATTTATTCATGGTGGTCAGATTATTTCTAGTTCAAACACACGGACCAATGTCCCAAGGAGCAGTACAGTAGGAGTAGTGTGGAGGAGGCGGACTGCTAAGGACTCTACCTGTGTCTACACCTGGGACACGACTGCTGTTGAACATGAGCTCGTATTGGGCTGAGCACATGGGAATAGTTTGTAGGAGCATGAGCTGAAAAAAGCAAAAGGGGAGAGTCAAACACACAGAGATGACAGACTATTTCACTCAAATCCCCCGAGAGCGGCAGCGGACAAACACCTACAGGGACAGGAGCATGGATGAGGTGGAGAGGGAGCGATGAGGATTGGTTTGATAAGCAGCCTTAAGGAGGAGGAGGGACCTGAGAAGACTGCCAGGGAAAGAGACACGAGCAGGGTCCAGAAACCAGTGGTCTGCCAACTCATTCACACCAGCATAGCCCTGATATTTGCAGAAACATTTGTACTAAGATGTAGTTGGGTTTACATTTAAATATAACCCAAAGAAAACTACTAAAAGCCAATAAGAAATAGGATTGTTTCAGGGCTGCGCTGTTGAGAATGAGTCTGGCGGTAAGGGTTTCCAACGGCTGGTGCCGCATGAATAGCTAAGGTCATGGGGAAGAGGTGTCAAGGGCACGGGCGGAGATCTGCCCTCCTCTTACCTGTCTCCAAACCTGGGACGCGTGTGGTGTTAAACATCGCCTCCCACTGAGCCGAACACAGAGGAATCTTGTTTGCCAGCAAGTAAATCTAACGCAGCGTCCGACACAGCGAAGGGACAAAACAGTAAAACAGAGACAACTGAATGTGATTGTGTAACACAGCAAGCTCATGCATTGGTTTGTATAAATGTCAATGTGTTTTTCATGGAGATCAGTTTGTATTTCTGCGACATGTTGTTCAATGTGTGTCAGGATTGTGCAAATGAAAATACAGAGTTTGCACTCAAGCGTCATGCAGGTTTCTAAAGGAAAAAGACTGACACAGGAGCGGGGAAAGATGACACTGATGTGTGTCAGTAAAATCGCACAGCATTCATCGAGCCTTAAGCCTTCACATGATGCATGCGATTTTGCGTAATCACAGCTCTTCTTGTGTCCAGACAAACAAAAAGTCCAGGGAAAGGCTATTTCTAAAGTCAGAGTTAGACAGTGAGCTGAGGATAATATGAAATATTTACATAATCGTTGCTGACATAATAAACGTACTTTTGAGAGTACACAAGAAGACTGTGATAGATAAGCCGCTCTCATAGTAAACTTAAAAGACAAACTGAGATAACAGCCGTTAATCAATAAAGGACAAAGTTAAACATTTACATAGGATTGATATGGTCAAACACATGCTAATGCTATTTATATCACAGCTTTCACAATGTATGTGGATTACCAGAGCTTAACAAAACCATTTAAGGAATGTAACAGTGAGGAAACACAGCAGCTCTCCACTCACAGGTTTGATCTGGGCTCGGTCCAGCTTCCTCCTGTAGAGCATGATGGCGTGGATGGCGTTACCTGCCCTGGCAGCCTGGATGGAGGTGGGGAACACATACAGGAAGTCCTGGGAGAGGAGATTAATAGTTAGCAATTCATAATTGCCTACATTATCTCTAACATTTCACAATGTCCTGAAAACAAAAGGCAGGGTTCATACACTTTTTCACCAATGATTTTCAATGACTTTTCCATGACCTTTACCTAATTTTCCATGACCAAAAAAATTACTCTTTCTCAGCGGTACCACATGGAACAGGAAAATAAGGTCTGCATATGAAACATGTTGTGCCTATCTAAAACAAATCAAATAGGCTTACTAGCTTCTACACGCTAAAGCAACTCAAATCTCTCACCAGCAAAACACCTCGACAGTTAAATGCCATTTTACGTTTCATTACTATACGATACAGTGTTTATTATCATTATAGTATTACTATTTTGGCGATTAGATAAAATATAAATTATATTTGATGCAATTTTTGTAAAATGTCCATGACTTTTCCAAAACTTTGGGAAAAATATTGTTTTCCATAACTTTTCCAGGGCCTGGAATTAGCATTTTGAATTTCCATTACTTTTCCAGGTTTTTAATGACCGTAAGAACCCTGAAAAGGGCATAAGACGTGACCACGAAAGCACCATGAATACAACTGCGTCACTGTGTAAGGCCGCCATAGATCCTTTGTTATTTTGGTCAAGGGCTTTATGTGCACATACAGTAGCTATCATCACCTGCTATGTCAAGCATGCCGAGTTTTGTTCCACTGATCTATACCATGTCTACCTCCTTAGAAAGCATAAGAGATCCAATTTTCTGTTGACATTTCCATTGTTCTGGCATGCTTCATTTATATAACTATTTGATAACTGCTCACAGACAAAACAGATTCTCTGTCTGTATGAAGAGTGACTAATCATATACTCTCTCACGCAGGAACAGCCCTTTGACTCACTGTTATAGACCCTTAGTTCTACCCTAGTATTTCTGTTTGGTTCACTCGGTCTACTGGGATTACAAACACAGACACAGATTTTGAGCAATCGACCAGCGCACGAGTTAAAATAAGGACACATTGTAAGGCAGTGATTTAGCAAAATGCTGTAAATCCCCAGACTGTGAGGCTGATGTTGTAATGAGCTCCCCTAAGACCACGATGCATGGAATGTAAGTGTGTCCTTACATAGAAAAACATTTGCTATCGATAGAGCACAGCTATCGCATAAGATAAGACTATCAGTATGCCATAACATAGTTATATCTAAATACTCTTATCGGAAGTTATTATTATATATAGCTTACAATGTGGTAGAACAACAATTCTCAGGTATGGTTACATGTTTTAACTCTTCCTGAAAAAACAGTGATGTGGGGAGAGAGCTTAAAAATGCTAAAACACACCTTCAGCAAGAGAATGAATCACAACGTACATGGATATGCTTCCTGTTTAAACTTTAAATGAAAAAGGCTGAGCCATTATTGCTAACATATACTCAGTTAGAGATGTCTTACCATGGCATAATAGTTACTGTTGACCATGATGGGCCCACGGCCTCTCAGGTAAATATACTCCTCCCACCAGTCACTGACCTGTGCAACACAAAGAGAGGGAGAGGAGAAAGGAAAACGGGAGACATTAGACAGACTGATTTTCTTTGATTGTTTTTAGATGAATCTGACCCGGGACAGTTTCCAAAACTGTGACAAAAGGCTGAAGAAGAGATTACGGGAAGGAATTATTTGTAACTCACGTAGTTGGAGGCCCACCAGGACTTGAGTTTGAGGTACCACTGCAATCGGGGTCCCAGGTTCTTCTCAAAGTCTTTAGCCAAGCCCTCCATACGTTCATACTGCTCATCCTCCATCAGTGGGCGCACTGACTCCAGGTACTATTAACAATGAAACAGGGAAGTCACAAAGAGGGATGCAAAGTCTAATCACTTTTTAAACAAGGAGAGAGCAGACAAGACAGAAAACGGGTCATCTCTTCTTTCTTCCCCCCCGACAGATGGGAGACAGGAGGACCAGTGTGTTTTATGGCTAAGCCTCAGGCAAAGAGTCTTACTGAAATGTAAAGAAATGTGACTCGGCACACTTTAAAGTAGAGAAGCATTCTTTCCAAAAACGTAGTACTACTTCAGGGCACATATAGACCCCTTATCTATGTTACATGCAGTTCAGTGGTATTAAATGTATTCTTTCAAAAGAGGTTATTCAAATTAAACATTTACGAATGCTGAGCCTTCTAAAAATGTGTTTCCAGTCCATTAGCTAGGATCGTTATCATCATGAAAGATTGTGCACACGAGACAGGAAGTAACACGGCAGGTGAAAATTACCCGACTGCAGGTGTCCTTGACACTGGGCACAGGAAGCCGGGGCAGGGAGTTCTGGAAACTGTAGAGCATTGGCTTCCTGCCAGAGAACACCTTCACTAATAACTGGACAAAAACAAGAGATAAGGGAGAGGACAAGGAGGATTGAAGGGTACACTCTGTGTTTCACCTGGAATGCGTCGGGGTCAGGAGCAAAGTCCAAAAGCGTAACAAGTGGGTTAATATAACAAAGACCAGCACATGGTCTGACAAAGACTTTACACAAGAACTTTGTCCTATCAGTCAAAAATAAATGGTGTCTCTCAGTATAATCACTTTAATAGGACCTAATATTCTTAAGTCTTGTGGTATCTTTAAAAGACATACTTCAACAGGAAATGAATGACCTACAGCAATGCATAGTAGGCCTCGATTCATTTACATCAAATTAGATTAACAAGTGAAAAAAGAGCATAAGGGCAAAATAATTTGTTGAGCACCTTAGTTAAACACAGGACAGTTTAAACCGTTTAACCTGTCTCATAATATCCTATTAAATCAAGAACTGTTAAGCCCTTGTTAGCCGGAATTGTGTAATACAAACACAATCAATGTTTTAACTCTTGACTCCCATATGTTTGGCTTGTCCTTCATACGAGGAAGCAAAAACGTACTTCTTTGTTATGAATAATGGCACCAGACATTCCTGTCTGTGTTTGCTCTACAGGGAATTGAACAGAGGAGGACATTGATTGTCTCACCATCCACAAACGAGTAGACAAGGGCACAGAGCCGTGGCGAGCGTGCATCCAGCCATGCCACGACAACAGGCACTTCAGGACATTCCTCATAACCATGATTATGGTGACCCACAGGCCCGTGCCCACCAGAACCCCTCCAACTATCTTCTGGTTGTCTTCACATATGTATTGACTGTGGACAGAGAAGGGGGGACAGAGGGAGGCGTGACCAGGACAAGACACAGAGTTATGTTAGTTTGACAATAAAGAACCTTGAACCTTGAACCTTGAAGAGAAGGTCAATATAAGAGTAGCAAAGCAACACTTTTTTGTTTAAAGTATGGGAAATTGTTTTTAATAGGAAATATGACTTTACTGACTAAAGGAAAAACAAGAACAATGTAAAGATATGGCATTCAAAGTAATAACACATTACATTTTCAAGTTTGATTAACTTGTGAATATATGAGAGTGTCCACTACAACAACACAATGGACACATTGTACAATAATGACACATAGCAGCATACAGACTTGGCTGAGTTCAAAGTCACATGAAGTCATGGTCAAAAAAGTATTACATTTATCTTTGAAAGGATAAAAACTCTTACACATTAAGATTGAACTGTCAATGGTAAAATTCCTATCCTTACCACTTAGTGTAGCCGGTGACATTGATAATATATGTTATACACATACATGGAGAGGCAAGGCTTTTATGTAATTAACAGTGTTTAAAACAATTTAGACATTAGACACAGGAACAATAACCTTAACAACACGGTCATGAACAATGTCCTTCACTTGAGGGAAAATCCCCAGCATTGTAGATAAAGTGAGGCTTTATATGGACAGGGAGTGTTGGCATAATATCACCAAACATGAGCAGCGTTGTTGGCAAACAATAAAGATGAGGCATGGCAGACAATTGGAACAAAATGTCTAAAAATGAAATAACATCTATTTTACAATCTACAACTGCACCTCGTAAATACCAGAGGCATGTGCCTATCTGTATAAATGTAATAAAAGCTTAAAGATGCATTCCATTGCTATGCAATTGTCCACATGATGCATTTTCACATGTTGGATTTGTAATCATAATTCATAACTTCCTTCACGCCCATTTTATTTTGTTGCCAAATTCCTACTACGGAATGATCACTTTATTTGTTTAGGGACTTCCTCTTGAACACTGAGCCAACTTGTGAACAAATTAGCATGGTGGTTATGTCTAGACTTGAATAAATCTCCTTTTTGTATTGTTTTAAGGCCCTGACACCAAGCCTATTAATCGGCAGACCGCCAAGTTTCTGCGGTGGGTCTTGCACCGTCCGCAGAGGGTGTCAGCTAATAATCACTCTGATTGGCTGTTAAGCGTATGGGAATCACGGCACGGGAAGATAAACGGATGTGAGGAAAACAAACAAAAACTAAAGTCAAGAGGTCACACACATTCTCACTTTTCCTCTTAACCTATTCTGATTAATACACGGATATCTTATTTATTTACAGCCCTATCTTTTCCTGTTTCAAACCCCATGCTGTTATGCAGAGTTATTTTCTCTCACAAAGATGCAGAAGGTACTGGAGAGTTGGATGTTGGCTGTAGTCTTTGTGGTGTGGTTAAGTGTGAATTTTACAGCAGGACGTACGCAACATGAGGCGACAATAGTTTGCTCTATCGCAACTAGTTCTATAACTTTGGTTTAGTGTGTAAAATGCAAGGTTTTTGGCTTTCTTTGTCTACTTACATAAAAAAAAACATCATGTCATGCGAGGCAGATCTTACCTGATGGGTACGTGTTGACCCAGCCTGGCAATCAACCCCAGAGAGGGATCCAGCACGTTATATTTATTATAGGACATGTAGGACACAACCACAACCATGAACCCACCAGGGCTGCCCGGGTACACACCAGTCATTACCCCATTCTGTGGAGAGGTAAACCAAAGGGAAGGTTACAGAGGGCAAATCATCTATAAGGATATTGTTAATACAACAAGTGCTTTCATATCACTTTGTTTTGGATCCTGCTGACCTGTGTGAGATATCATAAATCAAAGTAAACGAAAAGGAATGTGTGAAAACGCCTGGAGGTGTTTGGGTTTGAGTGGCCCTGTATGGTGTATGGTGTAAACACACAACTAGGCCAAAGGCTATGACACTGAGCATTCCCAGGAAGGTTACGGTCACTGCTAGCTAATCGTGTGCGAGTAAAAAAAAGACTAACAGTCAGATAAAGATAAAATGGATAAATGACTGTAAGCATTACTGCAGCCCTCAGATGATGTTTATTGCCTCAATATTTATTTTTGTAAAGACATTTTTTTTTAAAGCAAGAAATCCGTATACAAACACAGATACCCAAAACAGGTGCCCTTCGAAACCCAATCTTTCACTCTGACATTTCACAAGTCAAACACACATTACAAATGTGAAAGCATAAGTTATAATAAACATTAAATAAAGTAAATTAAATAAAAAATGTAATCTGTATTGAATAATTAATAGGTATAATATCCATACATGCCTTTTTTTTAAGGTTTTATTTTCCAAGGACATAAATAAGTTCTATATAAACATATGCTTTGTTTACGTTTAACAATTTGAGTAACCGATATTAGTCAATCACTCCAGATGGAATACATATATATGCTGAAAACATTTAAAGTGATGGTGTGTGTGTGTGTGTGTGTGTGTATATATATATAATAAGCATTCAACAACATTTTCAACATATGTCTGTATCTTAAGGCCCTCCAAAGAGTAAACAAAGTTCCCTTCTCGATCAGGTGATTAACACAAATAAATGGAATGTTTGCTAATAAACTTAATATGGACTTATACTTGGTAGTAACTCAGTCAAAGATCATCAACAATGTCCCCACATATTGTACAGAAACCCTCTAGACCTTATTCTCCATACGTCTAACACCTCTCACCTTGAAGCGAATGAATCTTTTCTTCCAGGAGTGGAGGCCAGAGAGGTAGATCTGGCGCAGAGCCTCGTGGCACAGCTGTACGTCGATGCCATCGGGGGAAACACTGAACTGGAAGGCCACCGCCTGGTGAGCTTCTGCCATGGTGGCTTGTACTGCACAGGGTCACTGAGGGCAGAAGAAGTGCAAGATAATAGAGTAAGTTAAGAGGCAGTTACAAGAAGACTTATAGCAATCATAAAAGGTCAATCACAAAGTAAATATGGATACGAACTACAAGAATGAGTAGATCTCAACAATGTCAAATCACCACAGGCTGACATCGTGATAAGGCTGTGCATTACTGTCTTCAGGACAAAATTGGAACATCCTGTTCTATTCACATGCTCCTGGCTGTCACAGTTCTTTGACATCAGTGGTTGTTATTCCTCGAAGGCACTGCAGGTTGCCTCATTTCCAAGGTTTATTCAGTTTAAGCTCTTTGTAGGAAACTGGCCAGTAGACCACGGAGTGACTGGATAAATGCAAGCTTACTTTCAGAGGCAAAACTGTTGAGTGTCCATGAAGTCTTGAGTTACAGAGACAATATTGTAGTCTTGAAACCACATTTGTTATATTCTCTGTATGATATTGGTCTTGCCCGCAACTTTATCTAGTTTTGATTCTGTGGTAAGCTTTTTGGAGAAGATTCATTTAGAGTCCCATTTGTATACTTTCTAAAGGCTGTCGTGTGAGAAAGCAGTGGAACGAAAGGGCATGTATTAAAAACATAACATCAGATACTTGGTACAAAGCAACACTGTGTTCTTTAACTGCAATACAGATGCCTTGTAACAACGATTATTGTTTATTAACATTGAATGACAAAGCAGCATCCTTTATAAGGAAGTGATGTATTTTGAATACAATTAGGTCCTTCATAAATCAGCTTGACATGCATGTTTTTGTATTTGGCTACTGTATCTTCTGAACTGGATCCTGCAAGCTGACACCAGAGGAGATGCACTGGGAGGTGACTGTGTTGCATTACTGGTACTCATCACTGGACCGGTTAGGCAGGTGTAGCATCTATTTTTTAAACCTGAAGATCATTTTATTTCTAATGGGCAAACCTCAATTAAACTATAACATGTTTAAATAATGTTAGAAAGCATATTTTGTTTTTATGTGAAATACAATGTTAACTGATATAAGTGATGCTTTAAGATTAGTTAAATAAATGACAGAGATTTTAGACGTACTATATGACCACCATTTTCTATAGTTTCACAGACTCAGAACCCATGTCTTGGCTTCAAATGACAATGGTTAAGCCTTTATTTGACCACCGTTGGTATGGGAGACCAGCAGAATGTGTGAAGTAAATACCACCTGAATTATATAATGCCTGGTTGACTGTGGCGTTGTGAGGGACCTGCTGTTTCCAGCTGCCTTCAATTGCAGTAGGAAATACAATAACCACATAAGCAAAAACAAGTACCTCACGAGTGGGCAAGTTAAAACTGGCCATTGATTATATAGATCGTTAAACTGAGGTTAATGTTTTGCATCCTATGGCATGGATTTGCTGTATTAGGTTTTCTCTTCGCTTTTCAATAAGATTACAGCAACGTTTCCCTGCAGCCTCTTCTTAGTTTCTGAAAGCAATGTTTTTTCTTTACACAGTCAATTTTTATGTTATTCAATGAGCACTCTGAAAGCAGGACACGTATCTACGTTTTTAGTCCTCGGAAGGAGCACCATCCACAGTTTGAGGCGTGAGTCCCCTCCCCCAGCTACTTTCCAGCATCACATGATCCACCCTGTGCTGCAGAAACTAGGGGAAAGGTCGCAGCACTGCGCCGCTTAGAAACCGGGTAAAACTGGCAACATAGTAATCACAAATCCTCCCATGCTAGCAGGTATATCCCACTGTGGTCACAATAAAGCCAACCAAAAAAAGATTGTTCATTTTGGGTATTGTATAATAGGCGTTTGTTCATTTTCTATACTTTACAGCAGTTACACAGCCGTTGATAGCGTTAATAAATTATGTCAACTCCCCTCCCAAGTCTTCAAGCACTTGACGTTAAGTCAACCTTATCTGCAATTGATTCTGACCAAAAAACCACATAAACCACTCCATAAAGCCTTAAGCCTGTTGTCATTACTATATCATTTAACATGAAACTACACACAAACGCGTACATTTGTTGCATTAGCCTATTTTAATTATCTTTCCCACGTGGTCTAGGAGAAAGGGGGTCACCAGTGTGCACCCCCCGTTGTCAATACAATATTCTATTTATGAATAAAAAAATAACAAGCGTTTTCAGTCACATGTAAATAAACTACGGGTACTATCTGTACTTTTATGATGCTCTCACAAGAAGGACACCATGACGAATCTCCTGACCTTCACTAGCAGTGACATTTACACACCTTTTTAAATGTATCTTTTGCTACTACCACACATTATAACTGCAGACAAGCGATACTATACTATTGTTATTATAGTAATACAACTGTATGTAGTGTTATAGAGCTTCCAGGTAACTGTCAATGAATGACCTTTACTTGGACTTTCGCCTACATTTATGTTATGAACAACACAGGGGTGCTAAGGTACCGTTTAACGCTCGCAATACAAAAAAGTCAGGGTAGATGTTTAATGCAGATATTCACTAGAGGCCTTTTCAGCATTTTCCACAACCTGCTGTTAAAAACCAATAGCATGGCTGTGAGGACAATAGACAGTTACGCTCGAGACATAGTTTCCACTTTCACAATTAGCGTTGATCCTGTCAACTTAATTTCTGACTGCCACAGGCCGCCCGGTAATGTCAATGCTAATGTCGAAACCTACTGTACGCCATGTAAACACCGCGGCGCGCAGCTCTAAAGCACTGCGCCGACACGGAAATACAACAAACTGACATGAACTGCGCAGAGATAACGACAGCTTTTAAAGGTGATTGCCTAGCTTGCCATGTTTCTTTTTTCCCTAAATACCCTGCAGCCATATTTTCACAGCTACTTCCAAAACTGCCGAGAGGGGCATAAAGAGAGTCAAGAGGCTTTCAGAAAAGGGATAATTATTACTCACCGACCCTTTCTGTCAGTCAGAGAGAGCTGAGCTTTCTGTTTTGACGAGGATGTGACACGGCCTGGCTGTCGGCGGGGACTGAGTTACACTCTGCAATGAATGAGAGGACAGACTTGAATACAGCCTGCCCCCTTTCTTAGTCAAGTGGCCGAAAGAACCATGACGTCGCGTTAGAAACAGCGCCCCCTTGAGGTATTTTGTGATACAAGGTATGTTTTGTATGAGGACAGCAGCAGGTGAGAATTGGAAATACATCTTGCTGAGAATGACGTCACATACACCACCCAGTAGGCCTACTTCATGTACCCATATTGTTAAATTGTGTAGATGATAGGCAAGATGTTAAGAATATCCAGACAATCAAATAGAGTCCAATAGAAGGGGCAGTATGGGTACGATTATCTATGTTAGGTCTTTAAATCTCAGTTTTATTGTAACATTTGTTGTGGAATTTAGATTTAGTGTATCGATAAAATAAGCAAATAGGAATGGGTTTTTGGTTGATGTAATATCAGAAAAATCCTATAAACATCCAACAGTGGCATAAAACAGTCTTACCCTGATTTGCAATCTTTTCTACAATGGTTTAATATATTTAGAGATAATATAAGTGTTATCACAAATCTCTGATGGTTGACAATTGTACACAGTTTTAAAATACATTGTCAGCCAAAACTACACTTGTCACATGCTTTGATTTGTATCCCTCAAATACAAACACATAAAAAAGGTGATACCAAGCTCAGTAACACGTCTATAAAACAGCAAGGTACTTTATTATTGGCATTATATAAAGCAGTGTTCATATTAAATGTTGTGTAGTACTCTCCTTTATATATATATATATATTATATATATATATATATATATATATATATACATATATATATATATATATATATATATATATATATATATATATATATATATATATATATATATATATATATATATATATATATATATATATATATATATATATCTATCATATATCTCTCTATCTCTATCTATATATATCTATATATATATATATATATCTATATCTATATATATATATATATATGATGTTGACCATAATCTTACTAATAAAAGAATGTCTTCTCGTGGTCTGGCAATGATTTTTACATTGTGTTTGAACTCTAAATGTAAGATGTAGATTTGTAACAATATAAATAATTGCATTACATCAAACTATACAACAATGCAGGGGGACACATTTGGCAATTGTAATAACTTCCTGTAATTGTACGGTGGCCCTGAAGTGCAAGACACCACAGCATTTCAGAAAACGCCACAGCATTCACAGTTTTGTGAAATGCTGTAGTGTTTTGTGAAATGCTGTAGCGTTTTGTGAAATGCTGTAGCGTTTTCTGAAATGCTGTAGCGTTTTCTGAAATGCTGTGGCGTTCTCTGAAATACTGCGGCGTTTTGTGAAATACTGCGGCGTTTTCTGAAATGCTGTGGCGTTTTCTGAAATGCTGCGGCGTTTTCTGAAACGCTGTTGTGTTTTCTGAAATGCTGTAGTGTTTTCTGAAATGCTGTGGTGCCTTGCACTTCAGGGCCACCGTATAATTGTAAGAACTAGGATGTCCGCTATCTAATAAACATTCATGTGTTTTCTCTGATGCTGCCCTCAGAACAGACTTCTTGCTACCTTCCCCTCTTTGCAAACCACTGGTGAGTAACACAGAGCGAGCCATTCGTTCCAGTACTGACAAG
Source organism: Trematomus bernacchii (assembly GCF_902827165.1). Classification (NCBI taxonomy): domain Eukaryota; kingdom Metazoa; phylum Chordata; class Actinopteri; order Perciformes; family Nototheniidae; genus Trematomus; species Trematomus bernacchii. Next base: position 9,358,330 of record NW_022987714.1, on the reverse strand, counting down.
AAATGACTAGAACCATAATTCCTTAAGTAACCTGGAAGAATTGTGGCCCATTGCCACCCGAGCTACTGAGTTGCTTGAAAGACGTCTTTTTGAGGTTTCTGTTTTACTGCCCCTTTGAGGATGGGAAGCCTACACCCTTTTGACGTTTAATACGTTTTGTGACCACAGCCAACTCCCAGCACTGCTGTACTCAGTCTTTTCACAGTAGACTTCTCGTATGCCATAGTAGGGAAAGCAGAGACCTATTTATTCACATTGATGAAGGATGCATTCCACTAAGCTGTCACAGCTTCAGGGGTTTGGTATTACTCCTGCTGACTGTGTACATGTTTTTAGTTACATCTGGGCATTATTCCATGAAAATTCCAACTGTTTGCTGTGAAAAAGGAGCTGGTCAAGCAAGAAAGTCTGGCAACAGGCCTTATTAAAAGCAAACATTTGAGCTTGACGTGCTTTTTCTACGTAGACCTTTCAAAAGTCTTCCACAAAAATACCTCATAGGAGGTAAATCTATTCAGAATCAGAGAGAAAGGCAGCACAGGGCTTGAAGTGCATCCAGACACAGGGGGGCACTGTTGCACTCAGTTGCATATCGTGGGCCAATACTAAGCAAAGGCACTGATCTGTCTGAGTCAATGGTTTTTCCACTCTTGTATTTATAAGTGGACACACAACAGAGCAGTGTTTTCAACAGGGTACATATGCGGTGAAACAATGTAGTTTCTGTGACATGACCTTTCCATGATTATCACTTAATCTTATCACTGTTAAATACATTATCTGTTGTGGTATAAGGGATGTGTCATAATGGGGCTAGGTTAGTCAGCTTAAAAGATAAATGTGGTGAGTAACAAGATGGGGATAAACAAAAAGAACATATATTTGTTACACAAAAGGATAATTACTACTTTCTGAATCGTTTGCTTTCAATAACAGTGACGCACTAAGCACATAATTTATCTTGCAGTTGGCTCAACATAACTATCAAACACGACATGCAATAGAAGGAAGGTTCATGTTACCCAAAACTTAATCCAATATAAAACAGTAAACAGTAATATACAGAGCCATGGTCAGCTGGAATTCCAGAGTGCTTTTCAAAAGTTTGCTTAAAGAACATCTCTGTATCATACATTACAATATCTGTGTCTGTGGGTATGTGCAATCATGGATTGTATTATTTTATGTTTGGCTTAATGATGGTTATAAGCCAAACCCCAGGAAGAATAGCCAATGCTCATGTTAGTGCTAATGGGGATCCTAATAAAGAACGAAGAACAATTCCCATTTGCTTGTGAAACACTGGGTATTATACCCTTGCTGCTAAATACCAACCAACTATGTGCAATATATATATATATATGCCGTTAAAAATGTGCTATATACCTGGCTGCTAAATCCTAAGAACTGTTAAAGGATGTGTATTTTGAACATTTTGAAAATTATGTAACTTTTTATTTTCTTTGTTTTTTTATTATATATTTTTTATTATATCATAACTTAGTACTTTTTAATGCATGTAACATATGTAATTATAATTATGTAACATTAAGCTGTCTGTGGCTCTTTTTTCTGCTGTAACTACGTAAATCTCCCCTCTGGGACTAATAAAGGTATTCTGATTCTGAACAGATCTCTTCGATCTCTTCGAGTCCCAAAGGGGGCTAGAGAGTCAGCTAAATATCTTCAGTTTATGCCCACATTAAAGACATACCTTGTGAGGAACGTACTAACTAAACCTTTTCTTATTTTAAGAATTTGAAAAGCCAAACACACCTGGATCTCGATAACTCATGAGGCAACATCCCAGTCTCACATGTGTGTCTTGTATTTGTCCAACAGAGGGCGCAGTATCACCATTATCGTGACAGTTTGAGTTTAAACGATCATTTTTCCTCATAAATACATATTTTAAAGTTGAAACTAGTAAGCTATTAAGCAAGTGCACAAATTACGGTACGTGGTTAGCGTTAACGTGACAATTAGCATTGTAACGTAAGCTAACTTAATTCAACTAAAGATGACTCCTCGTGTTGGTGGAATGTATAGCAAAACTGCAGGAGATGCAAAATGGGGAGAGAAAGGTGGAACTACCTCTTGTTAAAATGTAAGTACCGTATATGTACAAAAAACACAGTTAAATGGCTTACCGACCGTGTGTTATGTCAGTTCCTCTGTGTCAAACTTTCCTTCAGTGAGAGTCCTCCCGCCTCTGCTCGTACGCGTGCGCGGTGCTGTCACTGTGTCCGCCGCGGAGAGCCAGACAGCTGCAGACCGCCGCGGCATGTGGACCAGGGCGAGGGGGTGCGTCCGTTTGACCAGCATCGATTTCAGCGAAACGAGTCGACAGTCGGGGACAAGCCTTCAACACAGTGGCAGTGTTTAGGTGACACGGCTCCCCTTGGACAGCGAGGGGGAGAATGAGAATAGTGGATATTGTTTGTAGGCACCGCGAAGCAGAAGAAGGGGAAGTCACCCAAAAGGTAAGCAGCGACGACGACTGATACGATAGCGTCTCCACTAAACTATTTACTCCTCACTCACTTTACAATTATTGGCGCTGGAAATGCTCGTACGTGGGTGGCCATAAAATACATGTCACCTGGGTCTCTTTATCTGGTCATTTTGTGTTTTTACAACTTGCCAAATCTACTACACACCAGTAAAGGAAGCACTAATTGTATCGAGTACTCATGCGTATTCATACAGCTGTGCAACGTTAGAATGTGCTCCCATGTGCACTTGATTGATAGAAATGAAGATTGATGGTGTTTTTTTGTTCTGGGAACTGATACCCTTTACTGTAAGAGTAGATGGCTTGCTTAACATATCCTCACTGTGGTAAAAAACAATGACCGAGCGCTTCTCTAGGGGAATTTCTGATTTGTGTCACCCTTCACGGGGTTTCCAGCTTTCTAATGCCATGTAAACCCCTTGCTAGGATGGCAAGACGTCTCTTAATGTTATGGTACCCATTCCAACAAACAGTATCTGTTTTCTGTTGAGATATATATTGGTATGATGGCAATTCTCTGCTTTAGCCTTGACATCCTTAAGTTCCGCATTTGAATGTATGCACAAAAACAGATATGAGGCAAGTGTAAGAATCAGGAAATATACGAGTGGTCGTCGAGACATAGCTCTTGTCATTGAAGAAGTAGGATTTTACCCTAAGCAGAACACGGATGCCCCAGCTACAGAAGTAGGTTACTGGTCTGTGTCATGCCATGCGTGGTCCCCTCCTGAAGGCTGACTGGACGTCTCGCTGGTTCATGCAGTGGGGGAGGTTACAGACAGTCTGAGTGAAACATCTCCAGCAGGATTTAGCTGTCATCCTCTACCAGATGTCTGCTGCTGGTCATTGTTGTAGGCTACTGTCACTGCCCCCCTCATTGTGTTTCTGTTTACAATGTAGCAGATGTGCATGTTGCTAATGACAAAGCTTGTTAATTTGTTGTATCTATTTTCCCCATGTAAATATGCACTGTCATTAATTGGTGTGCATCATTGTTTGGGAAGGAAACAGATTAATATGTTTTGTGTTTGCAGTTGTATGCTTAATGGTGCACATGATCTAATTATCTCTATTTAATGATGAGTTATTTCCCCTTTGCTTTACATGCAAACATATGTAAGCACAGATATAGCATGGAGTGTTTTGTTATTATAGTTGTTGAGCCTTTAGTGTTTCACATTATGTGACACTATGCTTGTGGTTTGAGGAGGAAGCCCACACCGGAAATTGTGACAGCACAGTCAGTGTACTTTTGTGTGATGAGAGCCCCCCCTCTGCCCTACCCTCAGCATTTATTTTCTTGTTCATTGTGTCCCTTCTTTGGCTCTGCTGTTCTGCATCAAATTGTTTGATTTCTGATCATCTTTGGTCAATAGTTAACAGATTTACAATATTTGCTTCCCTAAATTCTTATTGGAGTCATGTGTTTAAAACAAAAACACTCTTCTAGATGTATCCCTCATCGCCAAATCAAAGACGAGTCATCACTTTTTGCTTGGGAGTGGAAGTTTAGTCTTTCAACAACCTATTCCAACGGTAAAGTTTGACTTGGGTGCCAGATGAACCTTTCTGTAGAGAAGCGTTCAGGAACTTGAATGTACACTTGAACAATGATCTGACTGCCCTCTCTAATGCCAACCGGATGTGAGCCACGTGTGAGGCATGTGAGCCGTTATTTTGATTTTATGCCCGTGAATGGGCCTCAGTCAGCTGCCTTTTCTTAGTACTCTTTGAGATGGTGATTAAGACTCATTTTCCCACTGTAAATCACCACATATCTCACTGCACGTATATTTCTTTGGATGAATGATGTGTTAACCGAATTTGGTTAACAAAATCTATCAGAGCAAATTTAACGGTATTCTATGGTTCTCTTGTAACCCTCTTCAATCAGCAGCCTTCATTGTATTCTATTGTGATAATATTAGTTCAGTGGAGAGGCATCAATGGCCTTTTTGTCTGCCTGAATGGCGGCTTTATAGACGTCAAAGACCCAATGCTGAGTGTCACAAAACGCACCAGAGAGGGAAGCCTTCAGCCAACCATAAAGAAGACAGAGAGGCTTCAGGCCTGCCGTGTGACTCATGAAATGTCTCTCCTGAGTGTCAGTGTTATTTTTCAAATTTCTTGGAAATACAGCCATTTCCCTGCTTATTTCGGTCAGGGTCACAAGTTCCTGGAGCCTATCTCGACATACACTGGGCGATAGTCAGGGATACACCCTTGACAGGTTGTCACACTCACATTCACACCTACACGCTATTTCCAGTTAAAGAAACCTGCATGTTTGAGCACTGTGGGAGGAAAACCTCTGACAAAAAGGTGTCAGCCGGCCGCTGGATTTGAACCCATGACATTGCTCATGGTATTTATGACCAAATATCAGTCATACGCTTTACCAAGTTAGAGTAATACTTTTTGAAAACTGCATCACATTAAAGAAATGCAATCCTTAAGGCGTAAAGACAATGTTTTTGTTATATCACAAAAAGAAAAAAAGCCAAAATCCTTAATCGTACATATCTTGTTTCATATCATGACACATTAGTACAATGTATGAATTGAAATGAGTTTGTTTGTGTTTGATATAAATAAGGATTATTTCGATAAAGCTGTTTGTAATGATTAAATGAATGATTGATTAGTCAATTAACAGAAAATATATTTATTATGAAAAAAAGTTAGATAATTGATTTTTCTTTTTAAATAATATAGCAAGAAAAAATGCTATACTGTCAAATCAAAAGTTGGAATCCTAATTTGCTCCAAAATCCTCACACTGCACCACCATCTGTTGGTTAATTTGATTCGCTCTGCAGATTCAGCCTCTGCCAGGAGCAAGATAACATTTAGCACGAGCCGAGTTTGTCTATAAATTAGCCAAATCTATTCCCAACACTCTATCGTTAGTAAAAATTGAGGTCACACTGCTGTTGAGATTGCAGATTGTCACTGGAAAACAGACGACACCACTGACTGAGGAGATGAGTGATGGCTCTCTGGGATAATGGTAGAGATAGTTGTTTGTCTTTTGGCATTTGTATAAAGGCTAAATTGGGCTGACTTGGAATTTCCCTCTCTATTATTGTCACTAATTTGTGTCTTTTTTCGAGGCCTCTTCAGATTAGTTTTTGCTCCAAATGCTTAACCTCCTTGCGGCAGAATTACAGTTCCAGGCTGTAAGGCTGCTCCTCTTATGTGAACCATAATCCTCCGTTTCAGAGCTTGTAAGACACAATTACAACATGAAAACTATGATAACCAAATCACCAGAGGAGTGCGCATCAGTGAACCTAACGTCATTTCTGCTTCGCTTTTGACTAGAGATCAGTCGCCTTTGGCCCTTGGTTGAAATGTTCTCTTTGGGTGACACATGTTCACCTTTTGAATAATTTAATCAGGTTGGCTGTAAGAAACTGTGCTGTGGTGCAGTTTTGTGGTATTAATATACAAACAAGTGTATTGTATGTTGTTGTGAGACTATTGATGGCCTGGGAATTTGCATCATGTACAGTCAAAATGTTGTTTGTATTGCAGAAAGATTTGTTCCGTTTGTGATTTGAAAAACGATAGGGAAAAGATGTAATATAAAAATAACATGCCTGTCATTGAATGTCTCCAAAGCTTACGTAAACAATGAGTTACGATTTTTCAACCATGTATTATGTACTGTTCAACTTCATATTCAAATATGACTTTTAAAAGCTGTATTTCTAGGTTTGAATGTAATAGATCTAGAGAGTTTTCCTCTGTCTTCACTTATGAGAATGTGGCTTTCTCAGCAGGGTCTTGTGGGTTTATGTTTATGAAAACTGTTCCCTTGACATTCCTGTCCTTCTCATACCAACCCCTGAAAAAGTGCTGCCACTGGGAAACAAGGCCTCTCTGGCTGGCCTGCGACTCCAACATCTACAACTTTGTGTGGTCATTGTTATATTTAGACACCCTCCTCCCCCCCAGGTAATGGGGGAGGCCGCAGCAAGGACCAGAGATGGTTCTCAGGCCGGGTGTAATGGAGGGTGAGGCAATAGAGAGAGCCCCCCCCCCTCAGACACAGACTTGTTATTTCCTTTAAGAAAGGGGAAAGGTTGGGTAGTTTGGGATGGTGAGTGTTGTTAGTGAATCTATGTGCTCAGCTTTGGAAAAATACGATATGTCAGAGCGACAGTGGTATTACAGAGTGGAGCAGGACAGAGAAGCCCCTTGGGAAAAAACGAACTATTCTGAGCCGTGTGCTTTTTTTTCCCCAGTCCCTGTGCTCAAGATGTTTCGTCCGTGGGTCACACAGTCTCTGTGTCGATGCTATTTTCTATGCATAAACACAAACCCTAAAGCGTACAAAGGAATCGGAGGGAGACGGAGGAAAGAGAGTATCAGACAGAAAATAAGACAAGGAATCTGTTGTTGAGGAGACGACGTGCACGGCCATCAAGGCCTCCCATGAGTTTCCTCTCATTGGCCTAATTTGGTATCATTCTTCTCTCTGTACCTACGTGAATTTGTTCTAGTTTTAAAGGTTTCAGTGGTTGCCTTAACCATGTCCAGAATAGATTAAGTTAGCACACTATTTCTCATGCTTTTGCTGTGAGTCAATACCACTCTGTACAATTCCTGAGAGGAACCTCTAAGTGTAAACAATTGGCCATTGTCCTTGCATCATCGCACCTGCAAAACACATGTTTGGTAGCACTGGGCTTTGACATTTGCATCCTTCTTACATTATGTTAGGTTAATAAAGTGTCTGGTGTTTTCTTTTTCATACACATCCTCATTAAAACTAACATGTTATGATTGGGTGTTGAAGGCAACATGCTGGAAGATGCCAAGCAAGATAAAACCTGGTGGTAGCCTACACATGTTTTTATACCAGTTACTCACAATTGTGTATGATTCACAGATACTGAATCTCTCTCTGGCTAACACTAGAGCTTTCAACCTATGGTTCTCCATTTTGAGCAGCTTTACTGTATCTGTAGTTTCATCTGGACTCTATACTTTTATTTAAAGAAAGAGAAGTCTGTTGAGCATCTCGTAACCAGCCTGTTTGGATTTCCTGTAGGGTGACTTTGTGATATTCTTCGTCTCTCAGGGGCTCACTTTTTATAACAAGACTCTGTTTTCCTCTGCCAAATCGGCGTTGTTTTGAGAGGAAATTAACAAAAGATCTGTTTTAAAGTGAATGTGAATGCAGTCTGCAGCAGGATTAGGTACAGGGGGATATGAGCTACATAATCAGCACGAAGAAATCAGTACAATTATTTTTTCTCAGCCCCTGTTGATGCCACCTCAATCCCTGTTTCCCACTTGCTCTCCTACTTTCTGCTTCTTTTTGAATGTGTATGTTTACAGTACATACACACACACACACAGTGTATCTCACACCATTAAAAACTGGAGCTCTGAAGCCATCTGGGACTTCAGACTTCTTCATGTGGAAATTAGAGCCATGTGGTCGCTTGTTAGCCTCCTTCCTTTTTCTGAACTGGAATGATATGCTTGTTCTCCGCAATCACCACGGGCCTACAGCATTAAGCTAATGTAATGACTGGGATGATGATATGGAGTGCATTACAATTCATTCTTTGAAGTTGTTTTCCGTGAATTATATTAGCCTAGTAATTACTGAAATGATTAGCCACCAGCACAGTTGCAAAAGTAATGCATTAATTGGGTGTTATGATATCTTCAGAAAGGTCTTGTATACATCATAACATTGTGCAAACATATTCAGAAACATGGATGTCATGAGATGTTTAAATACTGCAGACAGGAAGAAGAAGACTTAATCACAGAAATGAGGCATGTAATAAGGTTTTCGGTCAGAAGTAAATAGCTCTAGAGCTCTATAGGTGTCCGGTATTGTTTAGATTCTTCAATTTAAGATGTTTACAAAAACAACAGTCTTAAGGATCTTCGATCACAAAAAGGGAGGCTAATTTGTAGTTTCCTTTGGTATTTTGTGGGTGGTAATTTCAGTTAATCTAAACATATACAGGACATGAGGACAATAATGCATACCGGTAATAAATGACACATCATCATGAGTATGATAGGAGAGGCAGGGTATGGGAGTAGGCTCTGTGAGGTTAACCGGGTTGAATGAGTCCACGGCCGAGGCCCCGTCTGATCTCAGAGCCAGAGCGGCCCTTGGCTGACCACGCAGCATTTACGAAACATTCATTGGTGAAACGATCCAAACATCTGTCGTCTTCTGCTACGTTAGGCCATCAGGGGTTTTGGGAGTGTGGTTTGAGTGCCAGCCGCAAAGAAGAAGCTCTGTCAAAATGTGATCAGATGTTAGAATTAGATACATCTGACCCTTGGGGCCTCAATACAATAACTGTAAGTAGGACGAAACAGGATTTATTTCTGTCCTTCATTCTGTCAATATAAACTTTCCACACCCTGATGCAGTTTTCAAGATATCTGCCCACTAATACACACATACCTTACATGCATATACAGTGAATACACCCCCCTTACTATCAGTCCAGTGAGGCTCGCTGCACTCAGAGTTTCCAGCCTCCTACACTTCGACCACTGCCAGACTCCTTCTAATCTCAGGCTGTCATTCTTATTTTGCTCTTGTATAATCCTCTGCCTAAACTCTGCTGCTGAGATTAAGATTGATTGTACGCCAAAATAGAGACGATTATGGATCAAGGAAATATAAATGTGTTATGTAAAAGAGATGGGACATTTTGGTGATAAATCAGCAAAGGAGGTTTTGTCTGCCGCTTCTCTGCTTGAAACTATGTTATTAGCTGGATGTGAATCATAGAGATGTGTGAGCTGCTTGTGGTGACAACAGCGCAGAGGGAACTTATATAGGCATGCTAGATTTAGAGATCTATGTCATAACAGGAAATGATGTCATGCAGACTCAAAATCTTGTATCCTGTATGCATGCAGATTAACGAAATGTAGAAATACAATACATTTTTCCAAAGCATATTGAGTCACTTTAGCACAATGCTAGCCTACAGTCTGCCCACTGTCTAAACAAGCCCACATACCAGATTCTCAACACCTCTTCTTCACTCTGCTTACATTTGTAGAGACATGTGAACGAATTGCTTTTGTTTCTGTAATGTAGAATATGTGAATTCTTATTGTAGAGTCTCTTTACTTTAAATATTCAACTTGTAATTTACTTAAAAGCTGAAAATAATCGACACATTAATAAATCTCCTTTTTCTATATCTGTTCTCACTCGTAGGACGCACACCCCTACTTACTGGAGCAATACACACTCCCACAGGTGTGATGTTTGACTGTATTATGTGATCTCTCTCCCACCCAGTGACCTTCTGCTGCTTACTCTCTGCTTTTCTCCAACTTGGATCTGTTTGAGACCCTAATCCCATCCACAACTAGCCACCTTTCTAGCCACCACTTGAAAAGAGCCGTCTAAAGCACATTTATTTGAACCCACTGTAAGATGTTATGCCTTCAACGTATCGCCCACTGAGGAGGGCCTCAGCTGGGTTGGTGACTCACTAGCAAAATACCAGCAGGGTTAACGTGAACTGACCACTTAAGGTATAACTCATGTCTTTTTTGCTGACTCCAAACACCAAGTCTGGATAATTTGAAGCTCTGTCACTATAAGGGTTTTCCTTAGATGGAGTAAAACCCATTTTGTTGTTATACTGTTTTTTCAGTTCTCATTGAACCTGTTGTTGTAGGAGTGGCGGTCACTGGTTTCCTTTTCTTCCTGATCCTAACACAATACTATCAGCAGTCTGGAGACTCAACACAGGAAGTAAGCTGCTGGAACCTAAAGATGAAGCATAACCGGCTGCTTACACTAATTTACCAAGTACACAGAGATTGAAAATAGCTCACAATTACCCACGTGCAGCTTGAATAAAACACATATCTGTATTATTCCTTCAGACTCATTTAATGCCCTTCCAGAGCCTTGACGTTATATCTAATGAGTCATGTGTTACTTAGAATATGTCTCACAACCTAAAGTTAACTAATCATGTGTCGTCATGTCCTCACTTGGTAAAATGATTCATCTGTAAAAGCAGAAATTGAGACGATATATACAATTATTTATTTTACGTTTGTTAACGCAGCCATTATCATTAACTTAGCCTAGTATCCAATTGCAAACTAAGATGTTTAAAAGGTTACACTTCAACATTTTTTTCACCACTTTTTAGCATTTTAATGTGTTTTTAAATAGGCTTTCATCACAACTTTTCACATCTCTGGTCATTCTGATTTAAAATGTTTCTGTAGTTCAGACATCATTTTAAAACCTCACACCCCTCGGGAGGCCAACAACTTCCTTAAGCTCTTGTCGGGTTTTCTGATAATTTAGGCAAGGTTACAGTAATGTTAGTGGCACCATCTCACTGACTGCTTACTCAGTGAGTTCAGAAAAATCTGCTGATGCCTGGAAAAACCTGGATGGACGAGAAAAGGGAAATTCAAAAAAGGAAGCACTGAAGAGCAGAGGCCATCTGTTCAGTGGTCAGTTTCACTGCCCACCTGTCAAATGAGACTCAGCTGTTGTTTGGATGGAGAAGACTAAATGCTGCTGGGGCTTTGGGGATTAGGTTTATATAGTTGAAGGACTTGGTACCTGATGATAAGACAGTTTTCATGCGAAAGATATTTAAAGAGGGAAATCAAAACATTCATGATTTATTTTTAACAAACTGCATCTTTTAATTTGAAGCTCAGTGAACTTCCCCTTTAAAAGTTGTCTGTACCCAATGTTCTGGCATGGAGATGTAAATTATGACGGGTTAAATGTCACATGGTTTTGGATTAAATGTGTCGTGGTCAGCACTTGGCCTAAGGGTCTAGTGAAATGTTAAAGGGTGTTTGTGAGGGGGGGCAGGTGCCTTCACACCTGTTGCTGACAGACACACATACCGCCTGAGGCCTCAGCTGGCTCCACATGTTGTCAAACGTCAGTGAAAGTATTCCCATGGGCTCTCCCTTCGAGTTTTTGTTATTGTTTGCAATCTTATCAGGCAAAATACTCTGAATGAATGCTCCTAAAGCACATGTGTCAAACTCAAGGCCCGGGGGCCAAATCAGGCCCTTGGTGGATTTAATTTCGGCCCGCAGGATAATTTCTAATTACTATTAGATCTGGCTCGCCGTAATATTGCACGCACACCTTCACTCAATCCTGAGGGTCTCCTCAGCTCAGAGCCTGACCCCAAACATTGATGAACTTGCACCCAAGATGAGATGCCAAGTATCTGGCTTGAACTAGCATCACAGAGCAGCAAACTGAGTTCACATGGATGTTTCCTTCTGCACTTTCTTTCTTGTGACAACAGGGCATGTTTGTTTTCTTTGAGGGAAATTGTTTTTTTGAAGCTGTGACTCCGTAAAAGCTGCAGATAGAGCCACAAGAAATGAATGCAACTGATTATTTAATGTTGTTTTTATAGGCAAACATTTAAGCTTTGTTAGTTCCAGGTTTAATATGTGCAATAGGTTCAATTCAATACGTTTTGCAATAAACATTGAACCAGTCCGGCCCTCGACTAGTACCGATTTTTTAATGTTGGCCCACTGTGTATTTGAGTTTGACACCCCTGTAAGTAAGTCATTTTGGTTACAATTCACAATTTTGCTCTTTTAAAATGCTGTAGCTTATCTTACGAATCTATGTCTGTTCAACCACCAACGTTTAAAGTTTTCTATGACAACATTTAAGGTTGCAGCGAAACAAAGGCCTTTTTGTCTACCTTGTTGCTTATAATAAACACCAGATAGTAGCAGGTGGTCCCTAACCCTCATGCTTTAATGCCTACAGTACATCCAAATGCTCAGACCGGCCTGTCTCTTGTGTCTGTTTCTTTTATCTCCTATTTTCACTGCGCCTGCTAGGCATAACTGGCATATTATTCAAATCCAAACACCACTCTGATGCTGCTCTGGCAAACGTGAGGTGAGGCTGTTCTCTTTCTCTCTCTCTCTCTCTCTGTCTCTCGAGCAAATAATTCAGCCCTGACAACTGCTGAACAGCTGAGCCGGCTGCCTGTGCTCATGAGCCCTGGGAAGAGGGGCAGACCAGGGTCAGTAAAGTTGTTGTACTGTGAGAAAAAAGGGAGGGGGTGAGGCTCCAGCAGAATCTGATTTCTGGTCTTACCAGCGGCTCTGACCTTGCTCGTCTCCTTCTCTTTCCCTGGTGCTTTCCTTGCTTCATGAGTGTTAGCACCAATGCAGCTATAGGCACACAGTGGCCGTTTCTCAATGTCGAGTAAACCTGCTGCAGAGCCACAAGTATACTACGTCATCGAGTGGCGCCGAAGGACTGTTTAAATGCATGTTAAATGCCCAGCATTCGGCGCCACTCGATGACGTAGTATACTTGAAATAGTGGCTCGACATTGAGAAACGGCCAGTTAGAGACGCGAATGACTTCCTGCATACATGTACACACATATTATAGAACGTGAAGTCCCATGACTGTCCCTCTGTGTCATATATATGTTCTTTCCCTCTTTATATACATTTTCCAGTGGTTCAAGGTTAAAAATGAACCTGTCTGAGTCTGAAAATACACTACTGGATTGTTTGTTGGTCCAACGTTGAGGAGAGCAAACGTTTGGAAGGATTCCTTGGAACCATTTCACTGCACATATTTTTGCCGAGGTTAAGCGGTTCAGTCCAAACCGTTCAGATCCACTCTCAGTCTGACCTGAGCTGGCCTTATCAGACACATTATTTGGATTTAAATTTACCATGGACAGTTGGGACAATGTTTTCTTTAAGATACAGTATAAATATCAGTGTACCATTTAATTTAACGTCGCACTGAGAATATTTGGCCTCAAAAAATGGTCTAATCATGGCTAACCGTTTTGTCATCTGAAGCTATGGGCACACTAACAGGAAGTTGCTGATGGCCTTGTGGCGTCTATCTTCACACGCATGCTCCTTATAGACTTCAGCATACTATATGTCTACTTTTGAAGAAAAACGATTTGCACAATTTGTCAGTTTGGTTACTGTTCCTCTTGGGTTTTGGTGATGGATAAGTAAGTAAGACGGTTTATAATATGAAGTTGATATAATGGTGAGACGTATTCTTCTGTTCTATAAGTAGTCTTTTTATTATCCCAAGTGGATGACAATGATGGCTGTTCTGTGTTCCTTCCAGCTTAGCCCTGCCCTTTTGTTGACCTGCACTCTGACCTCAACTCGAATGGGTCATGTGTTGTTTACATGTTCAAGGACTTATCAAGTTAACTTAAACCTTTATTTTATGTCAGAACATGTCCAATCAGAAGCTTTCCTCTCTGCTATAGGCAAGCAAAAAAAGGTTTGACTACTACTAACAGTATTACCATCAATAAAAATGTATCCTTTTTATGCTTAGGAATAGATGAATGTATGGTATAATCTCCCCATGCCCTCTGCATATTCTACACCAACAACCAGCAGTATATCACCTCGCTACATTATATCCAAATAATGAAAATATTAGGCCACATTAATATGGTTTATGCTCATTTTGTTGATTTTTAAAAAGCCATTTTTGTCTGCTTTCTTCCAGCTTTTGACATGAAGAAAGACATAGACACATTGATAGCAGAGGAACGAGCTGAAATCATCGCTAAATATGACAAGGTAAGCGTGTGAACAGGAAAACCATCAGCTCACTCTGACAATACTCGGAACATGTATGATGAACACAAATAACAGAGTTGAGGTTAATGGTTCAGTTGGAGGAAACTAAACGGCAGAGCATTTCCCTGCCGTTTCTCTGGGACACATTTTAGAAATATGTTATAGTGAACCATTAGAATCTGTCTAGTGTTCATTGTCCTTAGCTAGCATATTACATGTATTGTACTTGTTCATCTATATCACAATGCAGCCCACAAACGCACCACCATAAGTCACTTTCTAAACTGTTTGTTTTGCACATATTTTCTAATAGGTGTTATGGTTTGTGATTGTTTTAGGGCAGGCAGGAGGGGGTCAACATTGACCCCTGGGAGGATGCTGACTACAGCATCTACAAGGTCACTGACCGCTTCGGCTTCCTGCAGTAAGTTACCTGACTTAAAGCTCTGACAGGCTCCTTGTGGCAGTTTGAATTATAGCAGAATACCTTCATTTGTATCTAGATTGTCTTTTTCCCTCTTCCCCTTTTCTCTTCCCCCTTATGACGTCTTATATTGGTGCTAAACTTAGATGATCCTCTATGTGCCTATTACTTATACATGTTCTGCTTTTTCTACTCCAGTGAGGAGGAGCTGCCAACACCCAGTGCGCTTGAAGAGAAGGTATTATCAGTTGTAAACATGCGTAGAAAGTCCAGATTTTGACTTTCAATATATGTATTTACATCCGTTGACACAGTGGATAACATGTATGTTTATCTTTCCTCTCCCCAGCAAAAGCAGCTGGAGATAGAGCGAGTGGAGAAATGGCTCAAAATGTCGAAGAAGTGGGACAAGTACAAGAACAGTGAAAAAGTGAGTTACTCAGCAGTGGTGGACAAAACCAACATCTCAATTTAGCCCTCTCTTCCATTTTTTTCCTGCTTCGAGGATTTGATGTATCTTTTAATAATCTGTTTTCCATTCCCCTTTTAGCCTCAACTTCTTCCTTCTCCACAGCGTAGACAGTTAAAGCATAAGTGCCCGTGATAACTTCTTGTCATTTAATAGAGCTAACATCCCATAAAGCAGCATTTATAAGTGACCCTCTGCCTCTCTCTTGTAGTTGTTGTGGTGAAGACTGTCTCTTTGTGTTTAGAGAGACCCCATTCAGGTGTGCTCATATTTCACATGTGTTTCAGTTGGTGAAGCGTGTATATAAAGGCATCCCTCTGCAGCTGAGAGGCCAGGCCTGGGCCTTGCTTTTGGACGTAGAGAAAGTCAAACAAGAAAACGTTGGAAAATACGAGGTAGGAATCTTAAAACGGATGACAGTTTCTCTCAAAATAGGGTACCATGTTAGGATACATTCTGACATCTAGCCTCTATAACATTTTCCTCTATCTATTCTCCAGAGAATGAAGCTGCAGGCTCGTAACTTCTCCACTGAGATCAAACAGATCGACTTGGACGTCAACCGAACGTTCAGGAACCACATCATGTTCATGGACCGCTTTGGAGTCAAGTAAGTTCCTAGCTTGGCTCAGCAGAAATATGCGTCCAGGGCCTGTATTCCATTTTATTTAGTCACATCAGAAACCCTGTTGAATTTGTTACTGTCATAACAAATGTCTTCAAACCTTTTTTCTTCTTATTTTCTTTGTCACTCTGCATGTTCAGGTTCGCCCTTGCTAAGTAAGCAGAGTGTGACCTCTGACTTGAGGCAGCCCCACACACACGAACACACACACACTCAGGCACACACACAAAACCAAAGCGGTGGTTTCCTCCTCACTGTGTTTTATTAGCCTTCCTGTCAGTGTGCAAAGCCCCACAGGAAATGGCATTTATACAGAAATGTGCACCAACATCAAGTGAACAGAATGACAAAGCCCACAAAGCTCAAACATTTGAAATAGAAAGTTTGAACATAACTTAAATGATGTTCCGAACACAGTTGTGGGACAGCTGTGAGTTTGAACATCTGTAAGGTTTGTCGGTGTAAACTCTGACTCAGTGCTCTCCTCTTTGTAACGTATTTCCCCGTCAAATTCAAACCATGGAGTCCCAACAGACCAAAACACCGCTCCATCCTGTCTCACTGCCCACTCCTTCCCTGCAGTTCAACAGCTGTCTCACTCACACCGAGACACTGACTGCTATTTAAAGCTGCTTTTCCTGTCTCTGTCTATAAGACATGTATTTACTATAGAGGCCTGGAGGGGAGACATCCTCTCTCTTCTGCATTTGTATTTGTTAATGCCACTTCTCCGTTCAGATACACATTCACACACACAGAAGCAGCCTTGTGTTCACTGTGTGAAACAGTAGAGACTCCAGATGTAGTCAGCCATGCAGCACGCTACCCTGTGGACATAGACACTGCTGTTTTGTAGAGCTGCAACAATTAGTCAACTTATCGAGAAAAAGTCATCACCAAATATTCCGATTTTTGTTAGATGTATCATGCATAAATGGCAGAAAATGCTGCTTTTAAGCATCTAAAATATTTAATAAATTAAGCAGAATACCTTTGTTTTCTAAAGACAAACAAGACATTTAAAAAAAAAAAAAATAGGAACTGGGGTGGAGTTTTTATTGACCAAATTATTTATCAATGAATGTACAAATTAATTGATATTGGAAATAATCAATAGTTGCTGCCTTGGTGCTTTGAAAGAACTGATTTGATGAAAGTTATTGTAGCTTTATGTTGATCCCTTAAAACCTACAATATATTCGGCAAAGACCTTGTACACACACACACACACACACACACACACACACACACACACACACACACACACACACACACACACACACACACAGATATACATACATACACACATACATACACACACAGATTATACAAACAGTAGAATGATAAAATGGTTAGCCTCCCCAGAAATATTTGCAGCTGTTGAAAGTCTGTCCGTGCTGATGGATGGAGTTAATTTGAGGATAAGGTGGTTGAGAAATCATCAGTTATGCGGCCTCTGGGAGTTTTCATGGAATTAACTCAAATTTACTGCAAACATTGTTTCAGCTTGCTCGACTGTTGCTAAGGAACCACATCCTAATTTTAACCGGTGGTTTCTCTGTTCCCTCTCTAGGCAGCAGGCCCTGTTTCACGTACTAGCAGCTTACTCGGTCTACAACACGGTAAGTGTGTTTGTGTGTAGATGTGTGCATTGAAAGGTGTGTGTTACATAATACGCGCAGCACGTCAGTGGAGCAACAGTGTGTTTCCATACAGCGAAGAACAGGCCAAGCACTCTAAACCCATCTGTTCTCTTGTTTAGAGCCCTGGGTGAGATTTTGTATTTATGAGTGTGATGCTGCTTGAATGTTCAGCAACACAGTGTGACAGTCAGACCACCAGCAAACCAATAGTCAGCAGTCACATCGTGAGACCCAGTTCCTCTTTTATTATGTGCCGTTTAACACTTGAGGAAACCAAATAAAACGGTTTTCTTGATTTAAGATACTTCGTCAACACAAAAATGACACGTTTTTTTCCACCTCAAGTACTTATTTGTCTTAACCAGGCAGTTTCATCCATTGTCTTAAGTTTTAATTGACACCATTTATATCTAATCTTACCAGTCTTTTTGCTTTATAATATTGCGTTTAAAATGTATATGCGCGTACTGAGGTTAGACATAATGATGATTATGGCCCCTTTACTTTCTCCACCCAAAGCCAGAGTTTGTCTCTGTAGGCAGAAATCTGGCTTTTATAATTAAGTAGGAATGTTCCGTGTCAACAAGTATTTACTGAAATACAGTACATGCATGTATCTGTATCTCAGCAGCATATGCTTGTGGATTAATCTGTATATATTCATTTGCGTGTAAGCACAGATTGCTTCCGTTTGGTATTACCATTCAAAGACAGCACATTACTCCCATCACACGAACACAGTCATGTTTTTTCTGATTCAGCTCTGGAGTCTGTCACTGTGCGATAGAGGTGAGCCAGAGGAAATGGGCATGTGCTGCTCTCGTTTTGCCTCTTCACACACTGCTCAGAAGAATCTGGGTCAGTGGGAGAGAGCGAGAGAGAAAAGGGAGGGAGGGGGGGAGTGTGTTTGCCCTTTTGCCTATGTGATGATAGTGAAGAATGTGGAGAATGTGGTCGTTTAACCTCAATGTTACCCTGATTATATTTACTGTATTTCCTTGAAAGGATACTTCGGAGTGTCCTTTTCTGTCTGCACCATCAATCTGCCTTAATATGGACAAATACCAAGTGTGTGTCTGCTTTTGTGTATCTGTGCTTGCCAAGGGTGATGTGTTTAGCTTAAATAATTGGATCATTGTGGAGTCAAATTGGCAGTAAGCCAAGTTAAGGACACACAATTACTATGTATGTGTAGCTACTGTAAATATTTGAACAATCTTCGGTAAAAGTGTTTATAATGTCGATGCAGCGTGTAAGGTTTTAACACACATCCACAGTCTGGCTTCAGACCGCATCAGACATTCAGGTGCTCTCATGTCTCGGCCAGTGTGTGTGTGTGTGTGTGTGTGTGTGTGGGCTCTATTAAATTATAAATTGGCCCATTCTGTTTAATTGAACCTGTCTCTGCTGTGTTCCCCCCAGGAGGTGAGCTACTGCCAGGGGATGAGTCAGATCGCTGCCATCTTGCTCATGTACCTGAATGAGGAAGAGGCCTTCTGGGCTCTGTCGCAGCTCCTCACCAACAGCAAACATGCCATGCACGGTGAGGGAGGAATGAGGACAGGGAGGAAAACAACAGGGCTGATTAATGTTGAGACATATCAACTAACATAAGTCAAAGTCAACTTTATTGTCAATCTTTCAGTTTGTGTGTACAGACGGAGAGATCGAAATAACGTTTCCCACAATCCCGAATACAAAAACAAATATATATAAAAATATGTATGCAAATATGTATATACCTATATATATATCCACAATCAAAAGACACATTTATACATATGAACACATTAAGACCTAAATAAAAGCACAACAATCAATATATACAAAATAACAGTCACTTCAATATCTTTGAGAATGTACATCAGTGCAAGACTGTCCATAGCAGCGACAACACAACACCTATTGATAAGGACAAAAGTGTGTGTCCGTTTTGAAACTGTAACTCAATCCATACTCAGATTTGTTAACATGTACACTCATCTCTATGTGCGCATAACATTAGTAAGTGTGCACTCAACAGTGTATTGTAAACAGTCGTTTTAAAAGGAGTGAAATATTATGTTTTAGGAGCTGAAAAAAATGAAAGTTCCCCTTTTTTATATAAGCTTCTCAATTTATTTATTTATTCTAGATATAATATTGTAAACTCTCCACACATTTTCATATAATATTGCTAAATATTAGCCTCCTAGCAATAGTTTACCAAATTTCCTTAAACCAAAGCTTAATGTAAGTCAAAGAAAATTAACCAAATGTTCCAAATAATCAAAGGACCTAAATCATTTTGTCACGCTTTCTCAGTGCCCTTGAAACAATCTTTGAAAGAGGGGAACATAGTAAATATCATGAATCTACTATTACCATGCACCAGTATGGCCTGCTGATTTGTGTTTTTCTCACCTTGCTAGGGTTTTTTATCCCGGGATTTCCTAAGCTGCACCGTTTCCAGGCCCACCATGAGCTGATCCTCTCCAAAATGCTCCCGAAGCTGAAGAAACACCTGGTAAGTTCAAATACGTCTGACCATGCAGGAGAAACAAGGAGCTGATGTATTGCTCAGAAGGTCTGCGGTCGATTAGTATGCTTAATTTCTCATTATTTGATGAATTTACGTTGCAAAAGGCCACATGTTCAGAATGTTAGTGCAAGTGCAAGAGTTAGATTTATCACTCAGAACAGTTTATGAGGCGTGAGCTCCCATATTCCTCATTCATTCTCCCAAACAGGACAAGGAGCAGATGACATCAGGGATTTACACCACCAAATGGTTTCTGCAGTGCTTCATTGACAGAGTGAGTGACTCAAATACTCCTTAAATGCTCTTCCCTGTTTGTACCAGACATATTCTGCATTTTAATCATTCATCAGAATTTCATTGTGCATCCCATCTGTGTTTTTCTTTAATGCATTATTTTTTTAATCTGCTGCTGCGTGTCTTACATAACAGACCCCGTTCACCCTCACCCTGCGTGTATGGGACATCTACATACTGGAGGGAGAGAAGACACTGAGTGCCATGGCTTACACAACCCTCAAGTTACACAAGAGTGAGTAAGAAGAAAATAACAATATCTCCCGTGCAGCGTTGAACGCATCAAACCAGTTTTATGCCCAGATACAGCTGCTGTTGCTATACCAGTGAGCGTAGCGCCGCACGCTGCCTCGCGCTTGGCTGCCTCGCGCTTGGCTGCCTCCTAACTGGATGGCTTACATAATGCAAGTGGCCGGTTGCTGTGGAGAAGAACGGAAAGCTGACTTTTCATTGGACGCCTGCACAAGCTTAGCCTCAGCACAGTTGTATTCCTGCAAAGCAGCTCTTTTAATGGGGCACTTCTTGACTTGGTGTCTTAAAGTTAAGACTGGGTTGAAGCGGTGTTTTTAACATCATTTATTCTCATGGTTTGTATCACATAGGCTCACTAGTGACCTCATTTATTAGCAAGTCGATTTATAAAGCGAATTTCAATAACCAGGCAATTTAAAGTGCTTTACAAGAAAACATTAAAAGCATTTAGACATAGCAAATAGTGCAAAAGAAAAACATAACAACATGTATAGAAAGATAGGTTTAAGAAGTCATTAACATGAGAAGACAAAATAATACAAGCTGAACTAGAATACAAGAATAACAAGCGACAGTGTAAGATATGAATAGTTCTTTGGTTTTATAAAAGGCAGCGACAAAAAGAATAGGGTCACCTTTTTTTCTGACTGTATTGTGTGTGCGTGTGACCAATCAGAGCGCCTGCAGAAGCTTCCGATGGAGGACCTGAGGGAGTTCATCCAGGAGCAGCTGGAGGTTTCATTCCTCCTGCATGATGATGCTGTGGTTGAACAGCTTCAGGTTTCTATGTCTGAACTTCGCAGTAAAAAGCTGGACCAACCTCCTCCAGGTGCAGTTTTTATTCTTATTCTCTCTCCATCTAATGCTGTCTAAAATATCTACGGTATATTTATTTTCACCTTTGTTGATGCATTTCATTATTTTCTTATTTTAGCCAAATCAGAGGAGGTGCCAAAGAAACCTCTGGGTCAGGAGAGACAGGTCGCCCTCCAGCCTAAGCAGCCTGACTCTCCTCTGGAGGTCAAAGTAAACCTGCAGCCTCACATTCTCCCCACCACAGAGGGCCCTCAGATGGACAGCATCACCCGCCAGCAGACCCCGTCTCCTGCAGACATGAGAACCCCTCCTCTGGCTTCCCCTGACCCCGTTGTAGTCCACACACAACGAACACCTTCTCCCATAAGGCCTTGCAGGAAACCTCCGCTACCTCCAAAAGCAGAGAAACCCTGTGCTGAGGCCGGGCCGGACCGAGAGGGGAAGGGGACGCTTCCTGAGGTAAGACACACTGAAAATGTTCTTCAGAGCCAGCCTGGAGACCCCCAGACCCAGGAGGAGCCCGTCGATTGGCCCCCGCCCTATGAGCCCCCTGCCTTTGAAGCTGTGCAGACTGATGCAGAGATCATGGACCTCCCAGATCTGCCACCTCCACCTTTCTTCTACACCGAGCCGGTTGACGGCGCATCTCCCTGCCCGGCTGTCCCAGAGACCCCGCGGCACCCTCCTTCCCCCTGCTCAGCCCCACCACTGGTCACCCAAACAAAGCCAAAACCATGTCTGAAGCCACCCACGTCTCTTGACCTCACACAGAGAAAACCCCCTCCCTCGAAGCCTACCCCTCCCCGTGCCCTCACCACATCCTCCACTTCCTCCCCCAGACCTCCCCCAAAGCCGACCAAGTTCCCCGTCTCTCTCTACGTCCCGGTGCCAGCGGGCGACAGACGGCCCTCCAACACCTCGCAGTACGACAACCTATCGGAGGCCGAGGAGGACGAGCGCTGCCTGGAGAGGCTGCTGGGCTCCACGCCTGAGGAAACTCACGGCATCCCCCCCCACACCACAGACAGAGACTATGACCCCACTCTCTACACTCCACCTCCTGCGTTCATCCCTCCCTCACCTTCTCTCGGTCCTCCCCCGCTGTGCGCCCTCCCCAGTCTGCCTCAGGAGCCAGAGTACGAGGGGGAGGACAGCTGGGTGGAGGACTCCATCATCCCCCCTCCTCCCGCCAGTTTTGCTGACCGGCTCACTCCCTTCCAGTGTGGCGCTGCCAGCTGCTCGGACACACAGAGAGTCGCCTCACCCAGAGCCTCACCCAAAGCCTCACCCAGAGCCGCCTCACCCAGTTACTCTAAGCCTTTCTCTCGGGGCCCCAGGGACCATTCTGCTTTCCCAGCACCACTGTTGTACACGGGGTCCCCACCAGGCCACTCCAGGCCCTCAGGACAGTCCTCCGTGGGGGGGGCCCTGGTCCGATCCAGCCCAGACTTTTGCAGGATGCCTCCAGGTGGACAGCCACTGCCCAAATCAGTGACCTTTTGAAGTCTCGTTCAAGTGTTTCTGTTTATGCCGATATGATTCAGACTTCCTGTCAATGCTTGATTCGTTTTCAAAGCGGTTAAAAGGCCAGTAGCTATTCAGTGTGTCAAAGATTTGTGTGTGTTTGTTTGAAAGGACTTTTTTCATCGATTTGTACAGATTTATGTAATACCGTCACCTTTTTTTGTAAGGGCAGGTAACTTTTTCTAAGTTTCAAACTTCTATTTAAAACTGCTGTCCGTGTTACTGTTTGCTGCACAAAAAGTGAGTGTATTATCTCGCCTGCTTGTTAGTGTGTGAGACCAGATTCAGTCTTTAATATGATGGGTGATTATAAGAAATGTACACGCACAGATATAATATACTGTAATACCAGCTTTGAAATACAACCGGTGCTTCATCTGCAGTTAGTTTCATTTTGTTCCAACAGAAGTGTCTTAACCTGACTGCAGATCAACACAAGGGCTTTTGAGGCTGCAGAGTAAGCTTATCTTTGCTGAAGCACCCAAAGCCTATACATTTATACTGTGTTTGTTGGTCAACTGTGAGCAGGCTCACAACTGAAATGAACAATTATTAATATACCAGTGTCTGTATAGCTTAAGATCAATACTTGATAATAAAGGACTTCTTGCATCTAAGTTAAGCTTCAGATAAAGTTGTAACCACCAGCAACAGGAAATACGAGGTGCAATATGTCACTGGTGTAAATACAGAAGGTAGTTCAATTCTCATGAAACATTTGTTTACCCATACAGGATGCAGTGGGTTCTTCGCTGCTTTTTTCAATTCTAAAATCGACCCAGTAGGATGACCAATTTAAAGAAGTGGTTTCAGTGCTATTTCTGTTTGTCTGATTTCACAGCAACAATGTACTCTTTCATGTGAATGTACACACATGCATCAAAGCTAAAGAAAAGGGAAATATCAGACTTAACGGGAGGATATTATGAATGCGACATATTATCAGCACAAACAGCCACAGTAAAAATCCATATCACAATATGTATTAAGAGTAGCTCCATCTAGTGGTTGGAAGTGTTACAGTAACTGACTTCAAGCTTTAAAATGAAGTCCTTGCTAGTGACAGGAGGCTTTTATGAAAAATAATTCTGACATAAAATGCTACCTATAATGCTTATTTATGAATGTGCACATAGTAAGCTAGACTTAAGAATAAAAGGACAGAGCCCATGTTACTGTTCTATTCTGTCAAGGACCAGGGAAAGTAACAAACGAATCAAAGCTGATTTCCTTCATAATGCATAGCCATATTTTAGAGCCATATTTGTAGAAACTGGTGTCAATTTGTTTTCTGAGAAAAAAAAGTGATTGAGGAATGGAAGTTGAGCCATATCATACTTTACAAGGACCTAATATTCCAAATGTTTATATAGTTTCATGCAGTTATATATTACATTATATTCTATGTCTAAACATCTGTTGTTTTTTGCACTGACCTTTGTCTTTACCAAGAGGTTTCGTAATCCTCTAAGTATTACGTTGATTTCTAATGGAGTTCCAGGTTACTGCTAAAACATCATTTCCATCTTGTGATGTTACCGGATGTTTTATGGTTTGTTCATTAGCTTTGGTCTCGCTTCTACGTTTCTCAGGCTTCTTTAGTCATGTGACCTGACCATCATTTGCATCATCACTGCTCCTTTTATAGACCTGGTTAACATCAGTGATGGTAAGGGCTCAGACCAAAGCTTATGCACATTTATGCAACTTCTTATTTGAGTTTTATAAAGAGATAAACCTTAGTTGTCTGTCTTCTCTTCCTCTACAGAAAATACACATCTGGTTTAAGACATTTATTGCACACCCACACAATGGTGTAGTCTTCCTGTACATGTTTTAGATGCAAAGTGTTTCACACAAAGGAAACAACAGAACAAAGATTTAAATATAACATCACTTGAGCTTATTGCATTAAATACAGAAAGAGCAAAAAGACCGCTAATAAGTATATTAAAATATGAGCTGCAGTGTAATAAACATGCATTTTATCTGACGACACCCTGATTTTCAAAGTAATTATTTAATTAATGGGTGACAACAAAAATAAGCATAATCTCCAAATCTTTGGTAAACAAGCCGCCAAATTCAACAAAAATATAGTTGTTAAAAACATCACTCTACTTTTAATGTTTTTACATAGAATTTCATGGCTTTCCAAAAATATAACAGTGCATTCATTTGGAGTGTTATTGCAAACTTTGAGACACAATGAGTAACCTCTGGAGTGAATTTAAATACAAAATCTGTACATTGATATTAACCCACCTTAAATACACAGACATTATGACATACATATTTTAGCAGTTTTGTCATTAACTTCAAAATCCTAGTAATAGTTAGCTAACTGGTTAGCCGTCTCCCAAACTGGGACTAGGATCACATCCTTCATATCCTCAGCTGGCTGATGAGGTTAGAAAGCGAGGTGACACTTTCCCTCAGTTTGGAGTCTTCCTCCTGTCCCAGAGACACCCCGGCCAGGCGCATGGAACCGTTTGTTCCCATGATGCACGGCAAGCTGAGAAACACCTCTGCACCTATTCCACCCCAGCCCTAAAAGCAAACAATCAGATTTCACTCAACACATCAAAGGCACATTTAATGTAATGCTGATACTGTGTCAAGTTTGACTACCAACTAAACGTAGTAAAACAGAGAACAACACATGAAATAAGAATGATGCTTTTGCTTTGATAGGGAATGCACAGTGTTTTACCTGAGCCAGCGTGGAGACAGAGTGTGTCTTCATTTTATTTGTCAGGATACTGTTAGTGATGTCAGCGATGGACAGACCGACAGACCATGAGCGCTGACCGCGATTCATCATCTCAAACGCTCTAAAAGCCAGGAAGAAATTGTACTTTTAAAAAAAAAAATCCAGGAGAATCGCAACCACTTTGAATCCCTTCTTATTCTCTACATCCATAGAACCTCCTTTAACTGTGTCAACAAATTCCAACTACATTGAGTCATCTATAGATTGTAACTACTTTACTCAAGGTCATGTTAATTCATGCCAGTACCTGTCTAACAGTGGTTTGGTTGAGCTGGATCCTGCTGCGATCTCCGGCTGCACATTGGAGCTATGCCCAGTTTTACTCATCACGGCAACTGCAAGGCAAACATTGACAAGATTGTTCATGTGCTCCGATTATTAAAAGGGCCCTAACACACATTCAAGTTTAAAGTTCAAGGCTTTATTATCATGTGCAAATTAGCTACAGTGTAGACATGGCAATGACAAATTAAGTCAGAGGCTCCTGCAACAGTGCAACATGAATATATATAGGACATAAAACAAATATCAAGAATGTGAGAAATGTCTCCTTTCTGGCTCACCTTTGTTGTCTGAAAGTTCTCCTATGACCCAGGCTGGTTTGTGGGTGTTCAGGTTAATGTCCAGGATGTGACTGAGACGCTCTGAGTCCAGGTTACACCCCGCTCCGATCACATGTGTCGGAGGCAGGCAACTCTGTCTCCAGGCAACATGGGACATGATGTCCACTGGAATTGGACGAAAAAGAAAACAGAGGTGAAAATATAAAAAACGGGTTGATGAAAAGAGTTACTCCTTTAGGAGGGACTTTTTCTCTGACACTCACCTGGCTGTGAGGCGATAAGCATTACTGCGTTGGGGCTGAGCTGTGCTACAGTTGGAATGATCCCTCTGTACATGTCCACATTATTCTGGACCACGCTCGCGTACGACTGCTCGCTGCTCCATGAGTTCGCGGTCACCACGACGACCCTGGAGCCCGCAGAGGCTGACAAATCTGAAAAAGGAGCGTCATCAGTGTGTGATAGGTCGGCTAAGAGACTCAACTTTCCTTTCTTTTAAACTGTGGGATCTGAGATGATGGTGTATGGTTCCCACAGTCCAGTTACAATCATCACACCTTCTATATTATTCTGAATACTAATTATTCCATTTTAGTATAACTTACAAAGCTAACAAATGCTAAAATGACAGCTTCAAGCATCCTTTCCCCCAATGTCTTTATCACTACTGATGTAGCCAAGGAGGAAATATTGCAATATGTTTTTTCTATGATTGCTCTCTTCATTTGTAATTACTATGCATTTATATGTTGAATCTTGCAAGGCATGTGCAATATTAAACATATATGTGTTACTGTCTTTGGTGCACCTCTGTACTGCCTTGTTTGCTACGTATTGTTTTAGTTAATTGCAGCTGTGTGTAGCATTACTGCCAAAGAACATTTTGAAATGTTATCATTAGTCAACCCATGCACACATCTATCAGCAAATCTCAAGATAAATAGCCAAAACTGAAAGGCAAAGTCTCTCAAGTAATCACAAATGGATACATTGTTTTCTGTTATCGCTCTGAAAGGTCTAAGGTAATGGAGGTTGGGGTTCAGCGACTGTGTCAGAGGCAAGTCATCAGGGATAGCTTTCCTAAGCAAACGTCACCTTTGAAACAACCTGACATCAGTGATGACTCCATTAGAGTGTGACAGTGCAGAAAGTGACGTACCTTTGGATACCTCCACCTTCGGCAGACTGAAAATCTCTAGATCTGTGCTGCCGCCCTTTGTGGAGCTCTCAGCGACGTCAATGAAAACAAGTTTGTCCACTTTACACTGGGTGAAAATTAGAATAAGAACAAATGTGTCAGCATTTACATTTGAGATTGTGACTTTGCAATCCAACATGGTAACCATTCTGACCTTTGATAAAATGCTCATCACCGATGACATTCCTAAATCTCCTCCCCCGATAACAGACACTTTGATATTCTGTTGATCATGTGTTCTCTCACCTGAAATAGACACAAGTTAGGCTAAAAGTTCACAATCATCTGGTTTGTTTGATATGCTGCATGTCAAATGAAGTACCATCATTGATCTGGAGATTAGAAACAAATGCCAGGAGCTCATGGGGGTCTTTATTGTCTACTGTCGTCTTTGAGGATAGGGGAGGGTCCTCCTCAAACTTGGAAATCATCTCAGTCAGAAGACCTACCACGGTGGACTTGGGCTGTTACAGAGAAATAAAACAAAGTCAGTTTTATCCCACAGGCCATAAGACTGCTAAACACCTGAGCTCTGTTAAGTGCCTCGATAAACATTCATCTGTTTGTCATCTTGCAATCTACTTATTTATATAAATAGTTATCACCACAATAAACCGTATTTAATTTCTTCATAATGTACATTATTTAATTTCATATTCCATTCTTGTACATACCATAATCTATTTACATGTATATAGACTTCTTGCACTATTTTGTATTTTT
The DNA here is from genome assembly GCF_902827165.1 of Trematomus bernacchii. Classification (NCBI taxonomy): domain Eukaryota; kingdom Metazoa; phylum Chordata; class Actinopteri; order Perciformes; family Nototheniidae; genus Trematomus; species Trematomus bernacchii. The sequence continues at coordinate 9,330,377 of NW_022987714.1, read as the reverse complement.
GTATTTTATTATATATGTTGCATTGTTGGAGGAGCTCGGGTCAGAAGAATTTCATTGCCATTTCTACACTGTAGCTTATGTGCATATGACAATAAAACCTTTGAATCTTGAATGCAATTTCAAACTTCACCAAGAAAGTATTAAATCTTACATAATCCCAGTTGTGCAGGCCGGGCAGGTGGAGCCGCCCCTCCTTGTCGACATGTTTGCCCTCTCTGATGACCATGTTGGAGGTGGGTCTCAGGAGGCATATGGGAGGGGTGAAGGGGAAGGAGTCCATCAACCACAGCTGAATGGGAATGTTGTAGGGGCGGCCTTAAAATAGAGACACTGACATCAGTACAAAATAATGACTTCATGATACGTCACAGTTTTCCCTAACTGAGTCTTTTGGCTCTTATAGGTCAGCCTTACCGCCATAATTCACAGGGACGTTGCCAATTAATTTCAGGAGATCTTTTTGGGTGTTGTCACTGAATGCTGGAATTGACAAAAGGGGCACACACACAGTATCAGCAACCAACATATTTGATGTGTGTTGTAGAGGGCTACAAATAGATGAATATAGTGGTAAAAAACATACTGTATGTCCCTGTGGATGGCATCATCTCAGGGTAGATTCGATAAATCTTCTGCAGCTCCTCAACAGCAACATCGTGGAATTTGTACTAAAATACGGGAGTCAAAAAAAGAGACTTATTTGTTGTGTTTTGATGAAGGCTTGCATGTATAGTGAGTGAATGAATGAATGTGTGTATATTAATTAAATAACCTTATAACTGATGGGATGGTAACATGTTTGTAATTATGAACAGGGGAGGAGGAATAACCTACAGTAAGCCTATTTATTTTTGTTATCGTTGTCATTATGCTGTTTTTCAAATTTTATTTTAACATCAGAATGAAGAAATGTCAATCAATGTACTCTCAATAATGTTAAAAACACACTTCAAGGGCTAATGGATCATTCATTTGTATGTTGCTTGTTATAAACACATTCAAGTGTTTCGTTTTTTACCTCATTTATAATAGCAGTTTATAAAGAGATAGGAAGACACTGGGTAAGAATTAGCCTTCAATGGACATCCTTTGACAATTCTGTAACTTCCTCTGACTTTATGAAGCACTGCGTGTAAGGGCTGTGGTTTTATATTCATCATGACTGCTCAACACTGGATTTGTTATGAAAAATGTTAACTAGAAGTTCGTATTCGTCTCACATTGTGCCATATTCCGGTATCGTCTCTTCAGGCTTTGCTAAATTACAGAGCTGGTTCAGCCAGTTGGAGAAGGCTGACAGCAGTTTTGATGGACTGGCCTGCTATGCTAACCGGCACTGGTAGGTAAACATTCTACTTACAAAACACTTTTCAAAGCTGGTTCACTGGTAAACAACTAACCTTGGAGAGGATCCGCTGTATTTTCTCAGAACGGAGGTCCATCTATTGAAGTACAACAAAAACAATCACGTGTTTTTGATTTTAGCCTCCTGACGGGGAACTTCCACTTTGCACGTTAGCTGTAAAAACTAAACTTCCGCAAACTTTGAGCAGTATCCAAGCGAGACGACAGGCCCCGCCCACTCTGTGCGTCATGAACGGCGATTAAAAAGGGAAGGAAAGGCACTTGCATATTTCAACATTTTGAATAAAATATACCCTATTTGCTATTTTTCAAGGCAACTATTCGTTGGTTATGGAATATTACACACATTTTGAAAAGATCTGAACCCTCACTTTTTTAAAACTACTTATTAGTTGTTATACCTTAAATGTATTATACATGAATCTAAATGAAAATCATAGCACTCTTGAATATCTGATTAATGTCACTATTCTTTAAGCGGTTTCTTTATTCAAACTGAAATTGTAAATATTATTCTAAATCAGTTCCTAAAGTACACCTTTTCTCCTAGAGCTGCATTCTCTACTCTAATGTCTTAGCCTTTGAAAAAGGATTGAACCATTTCCATTGAAACCTCCAGAAAGAATATAATAATCTTTAAACTAAAAAGAAAAAGACATTTCCTTTAACAAATTTCATATATTCAAAAAACAAATTTCCACACAATAAATGGCAAAAGAATATTTCATTGCTTTAACCTAAATTCATACCATTTTACAAATGACACTTGTAGTGGTACCCAAGTTCTGTATATATTACTAGGATTGTCGAGAAAACATTAACATAAAGCTAGACATTTAAATAAAACCCTTTAAGCAATCATTTCTCTAAACTCCCTTTAAAAGAGAAACACACAACACATCAAGTGGTAAAGTGTTTTTCTGCATATTGTAATTACTTTACAATCATTTGTTTTAGAAAAATATGCAACAATTTCTGCTGAAAATAGCATTTTATCAACACCTGTATGTTATTGTTTGTCTACAAAATATCACACTTTTCCATATTTATAGTTCTCAGTTCCTTTTAAGAAATGTGAGACTGTTGACCATGTAAACCCGTCACTCAGTGGGGGCAATAAATAATGAAACAGGGAAAATACGAGATCTTTGTCACAGGGTAATGCCTGAATGATTTGTGCATATTTTGTCTTTGACTAACAGTCTTCTCTTTTTCTCTGGGCCAATGCCAAGTGTCGTTCCACAGTTTTTGTCCCACAGAGGCCGAGGTGGGCACAGTCACTGGGCCTCATGGCAGACCTCTCACGGGACACAGCTTTTTAGTTTTTTATTCATCTCAACGAAAATAGGGGCTTCAGTTTTTTTTCCTCTTGGCAGTTTGCCTTTTCAGCTCTTGTAGTTCTCTTTCCTCCTCCTCCTGATCTTCCCTCACGGCCATTCGCAGGCTAAAGTAGCAGAGGGACACAGAAGAAAAATCACATTATATAAAAGATGGTAAATACTACATCTGTATATTTGAGGACTGGAAGTTTTATTTTCGTCTTACGTCCTGGCCTCCTCTTTCTGCATATCTTTCCAGCTGCTTTCCATGAATTTAAGTGCATAGTCACTCTCGTCCGCCTTGTATCTGATGAGGTAAAAAGCAAAAAGTGATGTCATAAAGAACTTACTATACATGGAAAGTACTTGTAAACTGTGTATATTAAGTCAACACTTACTTGTTTTTATCATATCCAAAGATTTCCCTAATATGCCTGGAAATGTCTTGATCTCCTTCTCCCTCGTCAATAAAATCCTCCATTTCTGAGTCATACTCGTCCTCGTCATCCTCGTATTTCCTCTTGTATGCAGAGGTGATTGGCGGTAACCTTGGGACTGGAGAAAACATACAGAAAATAACTTTCAATATTGGCACTTGGACAGTTGCTGAACGTGAAAATCCACATACTGTATGAAGGGGAGATTTGGCCATGCTCGGGGAGGTAGGAAATGCCTAAACTACCCAGCTTGTGATTGGATTATAACTAAGGTTACAAAAGTCAATATTATGGTACAAGGTTGAGGATATTGAAATTAGATTTTGTTTATCTGTGTTGGAAAGATAGCTGTTCTGTGACCCCGAAATAACGACAAAGGCTGCTGATTGTTGCTTACACACTTCATTCAGTTTGGCCAACAAACCCCTTGCCCTGTCAAACTAACCGCCGTACTTCAGGCTACAAAATGTCAGAGGTTGTTTGTAATTTATTATTATTTGTATTTAACCTTTAATGAGTTAAATGCTCTCAATGCTTTTTTGTACCAGATAAAAAGCATTGAGATAAAATCTCATTTACAATGCTGACCTGGCCAAGAAGGCAGCAACGTTACACATTTTTACACATAACACAGACATATAAAATACAGAGAACACAACTAAGTAAACAAAAAAAACTAAACGAAAAGCAGTCACTACATTGTGCACATTTGGGACAGTAAGAAAGGTACTACTTATTACTGCAAGAGCAGCTGGTGGTAAGGACCTCAGACAACTTCAATTTAAAACAGGCTATAGGGACAAGTGCTGTCAGTTTAAGGCGTGATTGAAGGTCATTCCAAGACCAAGGACCATAATGAAAAAGACTCCCTTTTCCAGCCTCAGTCCGCACGGCAGGTACCTGGAACCGTATCCAGGCACTGGATCTGAGGTTGTAAGAGTCACAAACTGGAGCAAATCTGGCACATATGTACAGTGGAAGCTTACCTAAAATGGCTTTATACATTAATAAAAACCAATGCTGCATCCTACGCATACTAAGTGACGACCATCCATTTAGGCTATACAGTTTGCAATGATGAGTCCTATAGGGTGCATTTGATATATATCGCAGTGCAGCATGGTAGAGTGGGTCAAGTTTGGCCAAAACAGTGGGACAGGCAAATCTATAGATTGTATCACCGTAGTCAAGCTGGGACAGGAATAAGCCCGAGACCAACCTTTTACGGGAAGAAGTTGAAAAACAACATTTAAGTCTATTACATTACATTACATTACATGTTACTTGTTAGACGCTTTTATCCAAAGCGACTCACATACTCAATACTGTGGGCAATCCCCACAGGAGCAATTTGGGGTGAAGTGTCTTGCCCAGGGACACAACGACATGCTGACTGCAGTGGGGTTTGAACCTGTGACTCCCTGAACCGAACACCAACGGACAACCCACTGCACCACACGCCTCCCTCCAGTCTATAAAGGAAGCCAAGAGTGGCTCAACGGACAAACTCAACGGAGACGCCATCAAGGGTGTCAATGGAAAGACAAGAGGACGCTGACTTGGGAGCAAAGAGCATTGCTTTGGTTTTCTTACTGTTCAATAGCAGTTTCGAATCAATAAGCGTATGCTGTAGCGTGATAAAATCAGTTTTTAAATTGGAAATGGCCATATCCAGAGAAGGAGCACATGAGTATACAATAGTGTCATCAGCATACATATGATAGGTAGAAAATTGCATCCGATTACAAATATTGTTTACATATAATAAAAAGAGCAAGGGCCCCAAAATAGAGCCCTGTGGAACTCCCTTCTCCAAGGTGATAGGGTCAGAGACAGTACTACCCAACCTGACACATTGAGTACGGTCGGTTAGATAACTTTGAAACCAGCAAATGGCGTTATGACCTAAACGACACATCAACATAACATTAGACAGAATGTGATGTGTGATCTACAGTGTCAAATGCTTTGGCTAGGTCAATAAACAATGCAACACAAACACATTTTTTATCCAAAGCAGCCTTAATATCGTCTAAGACTTTCAGACTGGCAGTCACAGTACTGTGCTTTGATCTGAATCCAGATTGCATAGGGTGTTGTGTGAATTTAAAAAAAGTTTTAGCTGAGTAGAAACTAGGGACTCAAGAATCTTTGATAACACAGAAAGATTTGAGATGGGTCGATAGTTATTCAAATCAGTGGGATCACCAGCTTTTAAGAGCGGCGATACAAGAGCTTGCTTCCACACAGCTGGCAGTGTGTGAGTAGACAGAGAGAGATTACAAATATCAGTAACTGGTTGAGCTATAATCTGAGCTGCAATTTTTAAAAAGAAAGGATCTAGGCCGTCAGGCCCGGCAGACTTTTTAGGATCAATTGAGTGCAAACCGTGTAAGACTTCAGAGACCGAGAAAGAAGCGAAATCAAAAACAGGGGAGTTCATCTCTTGACTAGGGCTGTGAGTACGACCAAGCAGAGTCATGACTTTGCTCATCAAAAATGTGACCAGCCTTTTTGAAGTGAGCATTAAACATATCATTTGTATCTGAAATAAAAGAATCACTGACCTTCAGTTTTTGAGGGAAACTAGAAACCTTCTTGTTCTGAAGTGATTTAATTGTTTTCCAGAACTTAGAATGGTCATTAAAACAATCAGTGGTTAAGCTCAGATAGTAATCAGCTTTAGCTTTTTTAATAAGGGCTGAACATTTATTTCTGAGGACACGAAAAAGAAGCCAGTCATCACTAGTGTTCGACTTTCTGGTACCACTTTACAATAAGACTACCCTTATAAAGGATTCATAAAGGGTTTATAATTAGGTTATTAATTAGGTTGTAAACACTTTATTTATCATTAAGAACCATTTATAAACCAGTTCTAACGTAGTTTTCATACATCAATACAGGCTCACTATTTGGCAAGATGACTAAGCCTTATATTGGCACTAGCTTACTTCGTCTTCTTCATCAGCCATCATCCTTGGTATCTGTAGTTCACTGAGTTGATTCCCCCCCTTCCATCTTGATGTTTCTTGGCATCTCTTTATGACCATTTATTTATGAGTTACTAACATTTATAGTTGCCAAAAGGGAGCCTTATTGTAAAGTGTAAAACACATTCCCATTTATTAATGAGTTACTACCATTTCTAATAAGGCTTAGCAGTACAGATAAATGTGGGCTCACTATTTGGCAAGCAACCGGTCACAGTTGCCCTGTTTATCTCATGTCTTATAAAAGCTTATTAAGGATTTATAAAGTGTTCACAACCTAATTAATAAATGAATTACAAACTATTCGTAAACCCTTTATAAGGGTAGTCTTATTGTAAAGTAGTACCGACTTTCTAGCTAAAGACCATTGCTTATTGCGATCATGAATGAAATCAGATAATTCTCTAGTAAACCATGGAGTGTTCCTATTCTTAACTCTGAATTTTCTAAGGGGGGCATGTCTATTAATAATCGATAAAAAGTTATCAATAAAGAATTGGACCGCAACATCGACAGATGGAATTAATGCTATGAAGTGCCATTTAACCTCCGCCAGATCGTGTAGGAAAGCCTGCTCAGAGAAGTGTTTGAAGCAGCTCCTGAGCACAATAAGGCCCTTGGCTTTGGGCAACTTATGGCGCATTTCCACCACACGGTCGGCCTCGGCCACGCTCGGTACTGCTTGGCCGCGTTGGGCCTTAACAGGGCCGGCTCACTTCATGCTGCGTTTCCATTACAGTTTAGGAACTGGGGTAGTTACTATAGTAACGCAGTGTAGGTGGAGCCGTGACGTCATCTTCAATGAGAACCCCAGAAAAACAAAACAGCCGTTAGCTGTTAGCACTCAGAGCTCACAGCTCCTTATATATGTTCAGAAACTCGACAAAAGTTAAACAAGTACACACCACAGACTGCCTGTGTCATGGTGAATACAGTCGCTGCTTTATTTATGTCTGTATAGGCCGTTGTTGTGAGTGTGGACGGTCGGAGCATATACTGCGTTAGCTTAGCCAATCTCCATCTAGAAAACACGCATTTTAAAAGGTTTTTCGCCTGCCGTCTGTCTGCAGACTTGCCAAAGCATTAATTCATGGTTTTTACTAACCGGTATCAGTATGTTGTTACTTCGGCATCATTTTGAAACGTGTATTACAATTAAATCACGGTCAAATATGTCCATCTTGTTGTAGTTGTAGCCCCCTTGCCAGCGATCCTCTCTCTAGTTTAGCATACTCAGCCCGACTCAGCCCTGTTTGTTGGCCCCGATAGAACCACAATTTTGTCGGGCCAGAAAAGAGGTGAAAAAGTGGCCCCGGGCCGGGCCGGGCCGTAACTAGGCCTAGTGGAAGCGCAACCAAAAACGGGCACGGCACGACACGGCACGCTTAAACCGCGCTCCGCGCCATGGTGGAAATGTGCCATTAGTGCTCTTAACGCAAGCAATAGTGCAATGGTCGCTGATATCATTAGGAAAAACACCAACAGACACATACTTATGAGCTGCATTTGTTAGAATGACATCTATAAGGGTATCGTTATTGTAAATGAAAACATGCATTGTTTTGCAATGTTCATAGTAGTAGTGTATGGCTAACTGGGTATGTGTGTTATGAGCTATTACCAGGGTTCTTACACCTTTTCCAAAGTCAAATTCAAGCACTTTTCAAGCATTTTCAAGGTGCATTTTCAAGCTTTTCAAGCATCTTACAGCTGTTGTAAATTACATATTTATATACACATACTTAAACTCAAATGATTATTTCCCTACCTCACATGAAATCAGATGTTCTTTATGCTATAAACAACCAAATGTGTGTTTCATAATAGCATTCTATATGAGGATGAAAAATGTAAAATGTTAGAAAAGAAAACTAAGTTTAATATTTCAAAATGAGTGACCCATCTGTACGTAGACTGGGCATCCCATATAACCTGGCTGAGCCAATATAAAACAATCAGCCAAATAACTTTTCAATATATTATTGATTACTATTTTTGAGGTACTTTTAGGTTGGCAGTAAACACAAGTCAGAGGTAAATGGTGTACTTTGACTCCACTACATGTATTCAATACCTTTAGTTACTTTACAGATGTGGATGAATGATGTGAAATATAATCAAGTGTTAAATCAGACTTTAGTTCCACCTGGAGTAAATTCACAAGCTACTCTGTAGTATACAAAGTCATTCAAACTAGCTGCAACTTTACCAGCTTTGATAACACTTTCATGATCAATCATTATAAAACATATCATATACAATTATTAGGGATGCTCCGATCGCCAATTTTGGAGCCGATCGCCGGAATCAGTATCGGCCGATACCGATATCGCTCTCTTTTCCTCTCTCCCCCTCTCTCTCTCTCTCCTGACAGCCCGTCAGTATCTCCTGCAGCTCACTGATCCAGTAATGAGCGACCCGACAGTGAAGAATAAATATATTTATAACTAGTTTAACTTGTTCCAGAGGTAGATAAAATAGCTAAGTGTGTTAGGTCTAACTCTTAATGTGTGTTCTGCTCCGCTCACCGGTCCGTCACAGCGGGTGGAGCTGCAGGATTTCTGCTTCACACACACGTTGCATACCGCTATTTTATTGTCATTTTCGGACACTTAAAATACTGCCTAGTGAAGCCATTTTGGCGAGCTTGTTTTGCCGCGCACAGAGAAAAGTGTCATGTATTTTACATGCAACGATAGCCTAATCTAAAACGCTCTACGATGGCGTACCTTTCGTGTGGTGTGTGGCTCGTCAGCGCAGACTCTCGCATCGTTATTGTTGCACACTTTGCAGGAGGCTACTCTTGGGCTTCGCTTGACCCTCGTCTTAGCCATGGCTTGTATTTGTCTTCTGCTAGCCAACGCTCGTTGAAACGGCAACCTCCTGGCATACTGTCATATATCACTCTCATCAGAATGCCCAGGTCACACACGTAACAAAAACACTTGCCGGTCACGCGCATTGCGCGGGAAGGCCGGAGCGGAGCTGTTTTATGTAAAAGTGAAGGAATTAAGCGCGCTCAAACTTCTTTATTTTCTTTTAATCTAAAAAGCAAAGTAAAGCATTTACAATTTCAAGCACTTTATCCCAAATTCAAGCACCATTCCCAAAATTCAAGCACTTTTCAAACCTTGAAAACACCTCGTACAATTTCATGCATTTTCAAGGATTTCCAGCACCCGTACGCACCCTGTATTACGTGCTTAAGGTTTATTTGTATTGTGTATATAGTACAAGGACATTTGTGTTGATATCAACATGAGCACAATCAATAATTTCAAATTATGAGTGACGATAGAAATATTTTGTATGTACGCAGAGCGCGAAGTGATGGTTTTATTTTCTGATTGTATCAAGCCATTTCCTTAAAACTAAAAGCTGTGCCCAACAACAGGCTGGAGATGGATATGTTGCTCTTAACCAGAGCTTGAATAGACTGGCAGGTAGAAGGGGTTTACTTTGATAAAAAAAAAGCCTGTTCTCAAGAAGTCAAGTGCAGTGTTTACCCAACCTGTACCACTGCTGTGATTTTAACACATTTGAGCAAGCACTTTTGCCAGAGTCCACCATTGTCTTTAATTACATATTATGATTCCTGCAGTAACCTAAAAGGAACTTTAGTTTCAGCAATACTACTGTTAATATCTTTATCCTTGATAGTACCTTTTTCTCTGCACATTTTTATACTGTTGTGTATTCCTTAAGTGACAAGTCCAGTTTTTGGCTAATTTGATATATTTTCACTATTTTGCCATTTTTTTCAATCTTGCATTTTGTTTAATTAGCATTGATAGTTTCTTATACACAAATGTTGCACTGCTTGGAAGTTTGAAGCATCCACATTGTACTACGCATGTGTGACACGTGACAAATGAAATCTCTTGAATCTTGAACACCATTATCTTCCCTCAGATTATTACCTGGTGGTCTGTTCATCCCGGGTCTCTGTTGCATGCCTGGTCTCTGTTGCATCCCGGGTCCCTGTTGCATCCCTGGTCTCTGCTGCATGCCGGGTTTCTGCTGCATGCCGGGTCTCTGCTGCATCCCGGGTCTCTGCTGCATCCCGGGTCTCTGCTGCATCCCGGGTCCCTGCTGCATGCCGGGTCTCTGCTGCATGCCTGGTCTCTGCTGCATGCCTGGTTGAGGAGGGACTCCTGGTTTGGGCCCACCAAAATTCTTGGATGAAATGGTCTCGGACACCACAGTGCACGTGGATTTTCCAGGACCAGATCCAACGCTGCCCGAGGGCCGTCCAGATACTGGTCCTCCACTGTCAGGCCGAGCAGGCCCCGTCCCTGGCGGTCGGGGTCCACCTCCTCTTGGGGGACCATTTGGGCCACTCCCACCAGGCCTGGCCTGTGGGACACCAAGAGCTTTTGCATGGAATGTGCCTCCAGGCCTTGACTGGGGCTGGCCCCCTGCCTTAGGAGGGCCCCCCGAAGAAGGTCTCATCCCTGAATTACCACTTGACTTTCCAGCAGAATTAGTTCCAGGCCTCAGAGGTTCTCCCTTTCCAGACTTGTTTCCTCCGGCTGAAGGTCCTTGCTTCACACCCTGACTGGGCCTGTTCTGTTGGGAGCTCCCCTGTTGAGATCTTTGGCCTGATGTAGATGGACCAGGAGCCCTGGTCCCAGGAATGCCTGAGGGTCTTGATGAGCTTTCTTTTTTGGGGATAAGGTCACTTGAGGCACTTGATTTGTGGCTGGATGAGGGCTTGAGCCCCCCTTGTTTGGCTGAAACCTGAGACGATGAGCCCTTTGAAGGAACTTTACTGTTTGTGGCACCAGAAGAACTTGATGAGGCTGCCTTGGATCGGTCTCTATCACTGTTAGACATCTTGGATCGATCTCTGTCACTGTTAGACATCTTGGATCGATCTCTGTCTCTGTCATTAACAGAGGGCCTAGAAGAAGAGTGGCCTTTATCACTAGAAGATGTTGGATGCAATTTCTTCGCTGAGCCACTGGGCAAACTTGGCTTTACTGAGGAGTTATTTTGGGGTTTACCATTCTTCTGCTCCTTCTCAGAAGTGTTTTTCCTCATTGAACTAGAGCTAGATTGAGACCTGCTGTCTCTGTCTCTTTCTCTCTCCGTCTTTGAGTCTCTGTCCATTTTCTTAACCTTGCGCTCCAGCTCCCGCTCCCTTATCTCTTCAGCTGTTCGGAGCCTATCTTCTTTTTTCACTACCTTTTTTACCTCAACTGGCTCAAACTGCTTCTTCTCTGCCAATTTGAGTAACTCTGCAAAGTTCAAGGGAGGTGGAGCAGGCTTTTTAGAGGATTGCTTGCTACTACTACTACTGCTCTTGCTACTAGCACTAAATCCAGGGGTTTTTGCAGGTCTCCGTGGTTCTGGCTCCTGCTCCGACTCTGAATCTGAAGGCTCATACTCATAATTATCCTCATCCTCTGGGTCAATGGAGTTGTTCGTAAATCCTTCGCCATTCATTGCTCTTTCTTCCTGCATTTCTTGTTTTGTTCTCCTCTTCTTAGGCAATTCTACAACTGGGACGCCATTGTAGCCTCTGAAATTGTCTTTGGTTCTGGAAGCCATGGCCCGGGCTTTACGGTCCGACTTCATTTCAACCCTCTTCTGTAGTAGTTCATCCTTCTTTTTCTTCATTTGAATTTCTGGATGAACACAAAAAAACATCAATGAAGAATGTATTCTGTAATGGCTATAAAATCACTGTTATAACGTTAACTTAGCGTTACCTTTCTTTTTGTGATCAATGGTTTGCTTCTTCAAAAGTGCCTGCACAGCACTAGGATCTACACCTCTCGACCGTGGGACTTTTTTCGGTGGTCCAGTTTGTAGACTGTATCTTTTCTGCTCAAAGAAGGACACAAAATACATGAACATGTACAGCATATTGAATATAAAGTAGTGACACGTCTCTTTACTATTTGAATCGTTTAGAGGTCTTAGTTATAGGGAAATACGATGTAATTACCCACATATGTTGGTCTAAATATAACTTTAGATTGGAAATATAAAAACTTGACAAGCTTACAGGTTTAAGTAAACATCTGCCTAGCAAGCAGGCTCACGAGGGTGGAAGTTAGCAGCTAGCTACATTATCAAATCCTCTCTGACAGATGAGCTGGCATTTGTGTGCTCAGAAGATTTGCCACAAAACACAAGTTTACTGATAGGAATGAGTAAAGACATTTGACCTACCTGGACACTGCTGAGGCCCTGGTTCTGAGAGGCGAGGTCTAATATATTATCAAAGTCCATCTTTTAGACTGATAGTGATGAAGCAGGCTGTCAGAAACGAATCGAGGGATCAACCAGGAGTGTTGATTGCTAAAGCTAACGCTAGCGTTTAGCTTCCAACCCAGGTAAACTCGCTCGAGATTCAGCGTTACCAAACGACACCCAAATAGCTATAAGGATAACACTATTTCAAACAGACTCCGTGGGAATAAATACTGTATATCAAACCGTTAGAGATATTTTACTGCATTCGATTAAGCTAGCGAAGTTAGCGTTAGCTAACCATACGTTTACTGACGTAAACTAACGTTAGCAAACCAAGAAGCCTGAAAATACGAACTTTTAAACTGATACAACCCAGCAAAATCCATCAAAAATGTTCATACGAATAAAGCCTAAAGATAGAAAAACACTAAAAACTCAGCCATAATGTTACCACGGGTGTTGGTAGGTAGAGACTAACGGTGTGAAAGACAGAAGAATTAAAGGTCCAAAGATGACTCTAAGGAAGTGAGAGGAGTCCCTCCTGCGCGTTTCCGTCTTTGTTAGATACAAAGAGTGAGTAGTTACAATGAAGTCCATTATGTTTTCAGTCCTGGGATTTGATAGTTGCAAATCAGAATAAAACAAACGCTTCATTTTTTTTAATTCAAAACATATTTTTGTTTGACAAATGTTGTCGTTAAATGTGTAAAAAGCGACTGGTTGTTGATAGCGTAAAAATCATTTGGACAAATGCAATACAACGCAAGTTTACATTAACTGGCCTAAGTGGAATTGAGTTATTTACATTTTTTATTATTTGTAGGCATGTGTGAAATCAGTACACACAATAAATTGTACTCGAGAGTTGTAACATAGTTGCCCAATTATGTCGTATAGGGCTTTGGTGTAAATGCACGCGTAGAGGGGATATCTGTCTTGAGAGAAAACAAAGGTTAGTAAGGTCGGAAAATCACTTTCATCGATAAGTGGAATTGATTTTATTTGTTTGATTAGACAAAGTAGGCTAGGTACAATATATTAAACATAGTTTTGACACTTGAACGATTAACAAAAATGGTTCTGAAAAATATTTTGACAAAAGGGTCATATTTAAAATTATTATATTTACAGGATCACACGCAAAAGTAAATGTAATTACAGACAAATGATTTAACAAGATTGGCCTCTATCACTAAATGCCTATGTCTGATATATCTAAAGCCAAGGATGTTTGACTCTTGTTCTTATTATACATCCATGGTTTGATTTCACATTTACTGTAGTTTCACTTCCGCTTTCCCCCTATGGTTTCTTTACGTAATGTCCGGCCAAAAATAAGTTAGACACTCGTAGAGCCACAAGATGTCGCTACAATTGTGGATATTCTTCTTTATTTCCCTGAATGATACTGTTATATTATTCTAAGGCAATTACTAACAAAGCCATACCAAACCGTTTTAACTTTATAGTTTCCAGTGGACAGGGCTGATTTAGCTTACTGAAATAAAAGTAACCCTATCATAATCTAAGAGTAGGGCAAGCTACTCAATAAAGTAAAGATCCTGCATTTAAAACTGCATTTTTACAAAGTTGCATAAACATGATTTAATATAATATCTTTACGTAATGTCCGGCCAAAAATAATTTAGACACTCGTAGAGCCACAAGATGTCGCTACAATTGTGGATATTCTTCTTCATTTCCCTGAATGATAGCCTACTGTTATATTATTCTAAGGCAATTACTAACAAAGCCATACCAAACCGTTTTAACTTTATAGTTTCCAGTGGAGAGGGCTGATTTAGCTTACTGAAATAAAAGTAACCCTATCATAATCTAAGAGTAGGGCAAGCTACTCAATAAAGTAAAGATCCTGCATTTAAAACTGCATTTTTACAAAGTTGCATAAACATGATTTAATATCGGCCTCCCTGAGCAAAAGTCTAGACAATCATGCAGAATGTTTTTTAGAATAATATTATTTAATAAATCATATTGCATAATCGTAGCACCCACACACAAATTGCAGCTCGTCTATACTTATTGTAATTTGTAGTATTGTACCCTTGTTTGGGTATACATTTTGTATCACATTTTACAAGCTGCATTTTTTTTTAATTGTAGTGTTGATATTTAAGTTGAAAAGAAACTTACATTTCTCCCCCTGAAATGTGGAATCTAGATTTCTTAAGTAGTGTAAATAATAAATACTCCAGTAAAGTACAAGCACATTTGACTCAAATTGTCATTTCTTGGACCAGAAATGGTTTCCTTCAAGGCATAGGGAGTTTTTCCATTTGACCACTTCTCCAGTTGGTGACCCACAGAAAGAAAAAAATAAATTATGTTTGTGTGTTTTGTATGATATTAGTCAGTATGTAAAAACGTACAGCTTCCAATTTAGTATACATTTTGACGTTATATTTTACTTAATTTAATTTGAATGTAAAAATGTCCCATGGTTTCAGTTGTACTAAATTCAACTAGTCTACATGTTTATGAAATAAAATCCAATTACAAATGCAGAATTCAAAGCTAAATTCTGTGTCATACTGTAACATGAATACACACACTAACTGAGGCTACACAATATAATTAAGTTTAGCGTAAACCTATCTATGTAATACCACTAGTAATGTCAATTTAAGAGCACTCGTATATTCATGATATTGTATGGGGAAACGGTCTTATTAGTTGACTGGGGAGCTTTAACTAAAAGGAAACAGACAGAATATACACAAACTGTATTTATTAAAAGCATTGTATTTGAATCAATGCAATCAGTGGAATCAGAAACCAATATATTGTTTTAGAGCAACATTTCGATCTTTTATAGATGTTTGCCAGGCTTTTTTATCTGATTTCTAACGCCTCATCTGACCCATTTACAACGTTTTATCAGTCCCAATCAATAATAAGATCGAAAGGCTTTCAAGAAGCTCCTCTGTAAAATGTAAATAAAGGCCATCTGCTCCGATATGTAAACAGCAGCCTGACTCCTCCTATCAGGGCGCCCCTTTTGCTTTGGCCCTCCCCCTCCACAACATCTCTCTGCTCCTATTGGTCAACTGAGAAAGACGTGCCCACGTTTCGGCTTGTCTATCACCTCCTACCGGACGTAGGGCCGCCTACCGGAGCGAGGACAAAAACAATCGGCATCCCTCATGCAGTAAAACAGAAAGTGGAGGACCCAAAGCTGATTTTTTATATTTAACACCCTTGTCATCGACACAGACACCGCCGAAGAAAAACATGGTTTCTCCGGTAACCGTGGTGAGTAATCTGCTTTAAGCATTCTTTGATATTTTCACACACAAAACAGGAATAGTAGTGGTAGCCATTTAGCTACACGATAACACCACTTCTTAAGATAAGTTATCCATTCTTATTAATGTTTCTCATTAAGACATGTGTTCATTGTTGAGGGGCTGGAATAACTTACTCACTGTCTATTGCATCATTTTAGTTATTATTTATAGCATAGCATTTCATACTCTGTCGTCGAAGGCCAATGAATGCTCAATAAAATAAATAGTTTATTTATCAGTAAATAAGAATGTTTGTTTGGTGAATTGAAAATGCCCTCGGACACCCGTGTTGTTGTCTGCGTCTTATGCTCGTTATGTCCTGATATGCGTCTGAATGTGTTGGAGACTCAAAGCAGGAACTTTAATATTCAGCTGTTTCCTCGAAATCTTGACGCGTTTTAGCTGCGACTGAATGCACCGTTCCGTCTCGATATTCCACCAACAAAAGGACGTTTCCACATATTTCCAAAGGACAAAAAAGAAAAACTGTCATGTGACGACCTTTTTTTTGGTCTATTTTTCTTTCCCCCCTGTGACGCATGCGCCGAACAGTGCTGCTGTGGCTGCCTTTATTTTCATCTCCTTTGCTCGAGCAATGCTTCACATAGACTAATGTGTAGACTAATGTTGTGCATTTCCAAAACATAATTTACCCAATGCCACTGTAGAACATTGGCAATTTTGACAAAAAACATTGACAGCTAAATGAATAATTTAGCCGACCTTAGCATCCTCTTACTTTGACAGAGCTGCTATGAAATGTTACCCCATGAGCAGGGGCCAACTTGGCCTGTAGTAAACTCTGACTCTCAGCCTGTGAGAGGAGCCTTTTTGAAGAAATGCTTGCCATATAAACTGGTTTCCTTAGTGATGGTGATACTCCCAGGGCTGCTTAACTTAAAGTGAAAGTGAAAGGGAATGCAGAGGCATGTGCTGAGATAAGAACACTGTTGGAAAGGGTAAGACAAGTATTCAATTTGAAAAGCCAAGAAGCAAATTACATCAACTTAGTGATCATCATGGAACATTACTTTGACCATTGCAAACGAGAGCCAATTAATCATCATTATTTTCCTTTGTATTTGGTTTACTTTTGTATAGGGGTCTCAGAGTGTTGTATGATCTGTTATTCTGGTTTTATTAAAAAATGTCCATTGAAAAAAGATAAACAATTTGGGAATATTACTGGGTAAATACTGCACTGTACTCTACTGCTTGTCTGCAACTGACCTCAAGTTATTAAGTTGAGTTAAAGCAGCTCGAAGAGGGATCCTTTCCTTAGCAGTGTTGCGTGATGCTACATAGAAATAACATTGTCATATGACTTGCATGCCAGCAGTGCCTGCCAGTATCGTCACCATGCTTAAGTTACAGTCCCCCTCTGCCAATTGAAGTACACAAGACTTTACATGTCATTCTTATGTTTACGCGTGTATCATGTTTCAGACCCAGTCTAGAAAATGACCCAGAACAATTGAATAGATGTTCATCCTGGCTGGATGTTATTCAAGGCTTCATGCTGGGGTTTGGTTGCTTTATGACTGGTGCAGAGGTATTAGTGAATAACAGCTGCTTCTTTCTTCCTGGACTAAAGTAACCAAACGAGTTGTTCCTGATAGTTATGCCAGTCACAAAAGTGTAAACATTTGTAATAATATAAGCATATTCACCACTCATTTTGTATTTTTCTACCCAAATATATACTAGTTAGAAATTCTTAAGTGATTCTGCATTATTGTATAGCTTGAAAGTACATCGATGTGTAGTTTAACACAGTTAGAAGAAAATAGGAGGAAATAATTTGTAAAAATCCTTTGTTTGTTGCTATGAAAGAGGGAGCCATTCCATCCTACTGTTCCTTCCAGCAAATAAAAGAGAGCCTATTGCTTGTAAGTGACCCTGCAGTCGATCATTAACCAAATCATTATTTAACAGTGGCAGGTGTTTGCAGCCAGTCAGCTGTACTGTATGTGCTACAGCACTTTTCTGCAAACAATATCTATTTGCAATCCTTCCGACGTCAAAATGATAACAACATTATTTTGTTTGCTTTCCAAATGAGGCAGTATGTTCTTTTCTTTTCTGCTGGCGTCAGCTGACTGTCACACAGGGCTCAAATCGGTCACTGCAGACAAACTGACGCCTTATTCACTGTGAGAGGAGTTTGTTACAGCTGAGAGGATGCCATGCTGCCTAAACTCGACAAGTTAATTCATGTACAAGACACTGAACAGGGAACTAGAGCCCGAGAGAAATAAAACCATTACACCCACTTCGGACCAGTTTTCCACCAGGCAGTTAAAGTCATCCTTGATGAAAAAAATACCACCCGATAATACAGCATTTGACAAGAAACAATATCAAAACAATATGATATTTTTTATTCATTCCAAGTTTAAACACTGTTGGACATTTCAGCCGAGTTTAAATAATTAATAAATTGAGATACATATACATAGAGGATTTGAAAGAGTAGCTTTTGTGTGCTTTGGGACATAGGTGTGTCGGATGTACTAACTGCTGTGCTCTCTCCTATTGCGGCCCTTTTATTATTGTGTAGATACAGTGAGTTTACATGAACAACAATGGAAAGGGAAACTGCAAAGTATAGCTCAAACACAGTATAAATGGGACCAAAGGTAATGGGAATCTCTGACTTCCCCCCCCACCTTCCTCCCTGGAATCTGCGGTCACCCTCCAAATCCCTTACTACAGCGATCTACACATCCCCTGAGTTTTTCCCTCACAAATAATAATCATACTTTTCGTTTGTGTTCTTGGATCTGGAACCTAAATCAATGGGCCTCAGCCGGCAGATCTCAGGTGTGCAAGTATTCCTTTGGTGCACTTTATTAAATTGTAGATAGTCTTTTATGTGTAATGATCAGGACAGTACAATAACAATCTGTTGGTTTTCTTGTTTCCTGTGCTTAAGTAGCCTCCAGTGGCCCGTTTAACAGAGATATGCTATTGGTTAGACTGGGAGTCCTGCCAGTTTAATCTCCTCGGCACACATTTGGCCTTAATGGGATAGATACAGTGTGCACACACACACACACACACACACACACACACAAATGCACACACATTTTCCTGTGTTACGTATTTTATGTATTAAGAAGCTTATTGAAAGTAAATCATGGAGTGCATCAGTTCACACAAATTACATTACATTTCATTTAGTTGTTGCTTTTATCAAAAGCGACTTCAATAGCCATGGGCTTGGGATTGAACCACTGACCCTCTGGTTGCTATAGACACCCATTCAACACCTGAGACACCCGCCGTGTTCCTCAGTGAAACGGCTCCTCCTATACAACTTGTATCTGTTGGAGACTGATAATATCTTAATGTGTAAGCCGAAAGCTAAGTCTTATCCATCTATCTATCTAGAAAATTGCTGCTTGAGACATTTATTCAGTAAACCTGCTATTCCTCTTTTCCCCCTCTTTGGTAGAGGAAATAAATAGGTACAATGTGGTATAATAATACTACTGAATGTTTAATACTGAAAAAAACACAACATTAAGTGAAGAGGCAGGAAAACATAGCGAGTTGAAGCTCTCGTTGAAAAGCTGTCACTTTAAATCCCTGTGGAAATGGTGTGCTGTTTGGGAGTATATTTAGGATAACATGTTGAATTTCTGGCTCTGAACATGTACATAAAAACCACAGTGGAATATCTGTGTGAATGAGAAGGCACACAAAACAACAATGTCTGCATTGGTTGCCAGGACTTTCACATGCTCGATCATTATATCTTAATGATAAAGACAGCCGGTATCTTAAACTGGAGTGCTATGACTCATACAAATCAAGATTATGAGTGCATTGTGGACATTAAACAAATATCTTTACTAACATTTATGTGCATCCCTGAAAGGATCATATACAGTTACGATGTTTGGCAGATAAAGCAAGGCTGTTTTGGTCACTCGCATGCATGCAAATTAGTAGTGATGTGTCGGTCGGTCTTTTAAGTGAACGACGGGAGCCGGCTCGCGCCCGCGAACGAGCCATTTTTGTTGTTGTTTTTTTGTTAAGTAATACAAGACAGAATGATATGATGATCTCCGCGCTACGGGTGCTCCGTGCATGCATGCAGTGACATGTAATATCCAAGGATGAGAGACTGTTGGATACTGCTGTTTTGCACATTGCCAGTGGCGGTTCTAGACCAATTTGACTTGGGGGGGCCAGGCTGGGGCCAGTTATTTTCTGAGGGGGGCCCAATAAATGCAGGACGAAAAAGACAAAAACAGTATGAAGTAATTGCGCATAAGAAAACAATGCAATACAGTTATTGGTATTTGTTTCAGTTCACATATTTATTTCAGATACTTATAGTTACAGTTTTTACGCTCTAATGCAGGGGTCTCCAACCTTTGTTAGGATGAGAGCTACTTTCAAAAAATAAAACAAGTAGTGAGCCACTTTTACTCCTCTTTTTTTTGTTTTTTGCAGTGTATGTATTTAGCACATTTTAACATTATTATCTGCTTACCTTTAACCTTTGTGTGCTTTTTGGGTCTGTGGGACCCGTTTTCAGTGTTTACTAAAAGAAAATGTATTGAATTTAATTATTTTCTTTCTTTTTATTTATGCATATTTTACTAATCACTCTCCTTTTAAACAGTTTTTTTGTTTTGTTACTGTCCTATAGTACACATTGGAATGATTTCTTACTTTATTTTTTACAACTATAGTAAATAGATAAAGGTGTGCTCGCTCGCTCACATAGGCTGTGTGCTCCTCCGTGGCGATGATGGCTTGCATTAAAAAAAAATAATAAACATATTTGTAAAGTGGGCGAAACAGGATTTCGAAAAGTAGGGGGGACATGTCCCCCCTGTCCTCAGTGGAAATTATGCCATGCGTATGTGTGCGTCAAGTGCAATAAATATATATATGCAAGTTGCAGCACACACACAGTAAAACTCTGCCCCTCATGATGTGTTGTATAGGCTGGCATGACTAGGCTGTGTTCAATGGGGCTGATGTGTTGTGTAGATTCTGCCAGAAGGAAAGCTCAAACTCCTTATGAAGCGGTGAGCTGCCGCTCCACATTGCTTTTCTCCCCGACTGCAACGCTGATCCCGCAAATCAAGCAAGAACGTGATTGGTCAATATTCATTGTGGGGGGTGGGGGGAGGAGGGGTGTTAGATAGATATTGTAGTAAGTAGATAGAGTTCACTATGATTGAGGTTTCGTTTATGCATAGGGTAGATTACTTTAATTACATTTCCTTTTTCTTTTGTGTATTTTTACATTTTGGATTTGCTTGGCAAGCTACTTATTGAGGGCTTGCGAGCTACCGGTAGCTCGCGATCGACGTGTTGGAGACCCCTGCTCTAATGGGTCCGACTAGAATGACAAATATCGTTAGTTCCGCCTATTCTGTCAGCCAAGAAATCGTTTAATCATAAACTTTTATTTTTATTTTTTAATAAAATATTTAGAGTGTGAAAATGCAATACAAAGAGGTGTAGCCAGTGTAGTTCTTTGACCCAGAATTGATTTTGAGTAATTAGGTCACATGACCTGGAAGTTGTTAGGCGCGTTCACACCAGAGTACTTTTCGCGTTTAGTTCCGTTAGTACCCTTTATGTCGCGTTCACACCAAAAAGAGCACTTAATCCCAGGAACTTTTACCCCCATTTTTAGTGCCTGCTGAGAGATGGTACTTTCCTGGGGAAAAAAAGTGCCCCAGTTCTGATTGGCTGGGCGAATTGCAAACCACGCCCCGTAAAACTCTGAAATGTTTTGTAGAGCCGCCATTTTATTATCCTGGCATTAGCATTATTAGCATTAGCATTCACCCAGTGCACAAACGCAGAGAGACTAATTTATGGCAACACAAAATAAAACATGGGAGCGGTGGAGATGAGGAGGTGTCGGCGTTCTGGCGATTTACTCGGAAGGCTTCAGTAGAAGCTGCTGGGAGTCCCAGCAGCTTCTACTGAAGCCAGTCCCCAACTCCGGGGACTTCCGGCCGGGGACTCCGGGTGGCAGTATACGCCGTGAAGTTGTTTGCGGCCTGCCAGTAAACCCAAAGCAGAAGAAGACGAAGTGACGTCAGCGGCTCATTTGCGTAATCTTCCCTCAGGGAATTTATTCCGGTGTGAACGCGATCTGTACTAAGTGCCCTGGGGTAATGAGTGCCGGGGCACTGAGTGCCGGCACTGAGTACGGCAAAGTACTTGATGTGAACGCGACTATTGAAGCAATATGCTCATTTTCCCATACAAATATTAATATAAAATATGTATAGTATTAAAATGCAACAAAAAGAGGTGTGTCCTATGCAGCCAGTGTAGTTATTTGACCCAGCACTGATTTTGAGTGATTCGGTCACATGACCTGGAAGTTATTGAAGAAATAAGCAAATCTTTCCATCAAAATATTAATATAAAATATGTAAAGTATTACAATGCAATAAAAAGAGGAGTGTCCTATGCAGCAAGTGAAGTTATTTGATCCAGCACTGATTTTGAGTCATTAGGTCACATGACCTAGAAGCTATTGAAGAAATATGCTCATTTCTCCATCAAAATATTAATAAAACGTATTTAAAGTATATGTTCAACAAATGTATGCTCTAGAGTGGATTTCCTTCACGATTGGGAAGCTGTCGATTTATTAAAAAGAGCATTGTTCTTGTGTAATTGAAAAGTCATTTGTTGATGGTCCCTAAGTGAAAGCCTCGTTTCACGGAGAAGATCTCCCCGTTGTAATACAGCCAGCAGCAGGGGAAACTGACGCTGCTGGCTGGTCCACAAATGTCTGTCGAATATCCAACCTAAAACTAACTTCACCGCGCTAAGCCGCACACCTTGATATGATCATTATAGTTATAAAAAAATAAGAGACTAAATGAAAAACGGGTATAAAATACTATATGACAGTAACAAAAAAGTTGTTAAAAATAACAAGAATACAGTTTAAAAGGGGAGTGATTTGTAAAATATCCATAAAGAACAAATCTGCTTACAGTTCTGTTTCATATGGGTGTTGAGAGTTTTATCCATAGATCTCTTCATTTTGTGAAGTGAAGTGCACCAGATAACTTCAAACATTTTTTTTAAATCGTCCCGGGGGTGCATGCCCCCGGACCCCCCTAGATGATTTGAAGTCCCCCCCCCAACTTAACCCTTGTGCCCTCCTCGGGCATTTTTGTACATTTTTCCTGACTTTTTTTTTTTTGATTTGGTGAGCTGTGTTACAGCTTTTGGCATGGATTTTTGCAAGAAGTCTTCTTTTGAGTCAAATTTTTGAAATCCAATGTCGTTTACTCTTACATGTTTTGTATACTCTCGTGATGCATTTTGCACCCTCAGGACCCCTTCGTGGCAAAAATGTACACGCTCATAGAAACTGCTATTAAATCATCATACATCAATATTTTATTAAACTTTTTTCTCCATGAATCACTTGAACAACTTCTAACGTGCTCAAAACTACCAAACATCCAATAACTTTCAGGATTTTAATCCTTTAAATGCCTGTTTCATTATTTGAATTATTTAATTTCTCTTAAAAAAAAAAAAAAAAAATGAATTTCTTTCAATATAATAATTAGTAGAGGGATGGAACTTTGGTGGTTATTAGAGTCTGGGATGTGTCAAAGATTAGCAACAAAATTGATTTGACTGCATTATTAATTTTTACGTAGTGTCAGATACTACCTCTGGACCCCTTTGTGGCAAAAATGTACACGCCCCAAACAACTGCTATTAAATCATCATACATCAATATCTTTTTCTACTTTTTTTTACATGAATCACATAAACAACTTCTAATGTACTCAAAACTACCAAACATTCAATCATTGTCAGGATTTTAACCGATTAAATGCCTGTTTCATTATTTTAATTATTTCATTTCTCTCAAAAATGCCTCATTGACTTCCATTCAGACCACATTTGTTGATCTCACTGCCATTGCAGTATAAAACCATGCATTTTGTAATGTCAGCATTTCATTTAGAAGAAAAGTAGTGATATTTGATATTTCTACTCTATTCCAACAGATTAAACCATTTTCCCACTGTAGGCCGATGCATTACATTCTTACATTTTTGCCAGTTATATTATGGAGCCGTGTGACTACCAGGGGGCCCCGAGAGTGGTGTGTGTGTGTGTATGTATGTATGTATATGTATATGTATGTGTGTGCGTGTGCGTGTGTGTGTGTGTGTGTGTGTGTGTGTGTGTGTCATTTCCAGCAGCAGACTAGCAGGTCCTGCAGCATGTGACCTGGTGCTCTCAGGTGATAGAACAACAATTTTTTAGGCCTGTGCACAACCAGCACACACCTCTCCTCCGTGTGTGTGTGTGTGTGTGTGTGTGAGAATCTGTAAGCATGCACAGATCATTTCATGGGAAAAAAAGGCCATCTTTTGAGGGATGTGTTTGATGTGTCTTTGAAGAGCTGCTTGATTACTCAAAAACAAAAAACAACTGTTAGTGTGTTTATGCACCTGGCTGCCAAAGATAAACATGCAGTTTGACCAAGGGCTTATTTCATTAGTGAGCAGAGAAGGAGAAAGACCTGGAGCAAAGAGAAGGAACTCAAATGAAGAAGCATTTCAGTGCAGAAGAGACTTCAGAAATAATCTTGTAGCCTTCTTCTGCCAGCGAGCTGCAGGACTCATCTGAAGAAGACACAAGGTTCGAGCTGGGGTCTGACACTGAATGCTCTCTGGAGTCCAGCATTTCTTTGAGTTCCTCTGACCCTTCATCTGAAAGTGGAGAGGACACTGAGGGTCCGGCCCACCATCCACCACCACGGGGGGCTTTCTTCTCACAATCTGTGAGGACACCCTGGTTTTCCCCAGCTCCTGGGAGAACGACCTCCGTTCTTCTCTGTCCCCTCACTGTGGGCCGGACCCTCAGTGTCCTCTCCACTTTCAGATGAAGGGTCAGAGGAACTCAAAGAAATGCTGGACTCCAGAGAGCATTCAGTGTCAGACCCCCCCTCGAGCCTTGTGTCTTCTTCAGATGAGTCCTGCAGCTCGCTGGCAGAAGAAGGCTACAAGATTATTTCTGAAGTCTCTTCTGCACTGAAAAGCTTCTTCATTTGAGTTCCTTCTCTTTGCTCCAGGTCTTTCTCCTTCTCTGCTCACTAATGAAATAAGCCCTTGGTCAAACTGCATGTTTATCTTTGGCAGCCAGGTGCATAAACACACTAACAGTTGTTTTTTGTTTTTGAGTAATCAAGCAGCTCTTCAAAGACACATCAAACACATCCCTCAAAAGATGGCCTTTTGTTCCCATGAAATGATCTGTGCATGCTTACAGATTCTCACACACACACACACACACACACACACACACACACACACACACACACACAGGGAGGAGAGGTGTGTGCTGGTTGTGCACAGGCCTAAAAAAATGTTGTTCTATCACCTGAGAGCACCATGTCACATGCTGCAGGACCTGCTAGTCTGCTGCTGGAAATGACACACGCACACGCATACACATAGACACACACCACTCTCGGGGCCCCCTGGTAGTCACACGGCTCCATAATATAACTGGCAACAATGTAAGAATGTAATGCATCGGCCTACAGTGGGAAAATGGTTTAATCTGTTGGAATAGAGTAGAAATATCAAATATCACTACTTTTCTTCTAAATGAAATGCTGACATTACAAAATGCATGGTTTTATACTGCAATGGCAGTGAGATCAACAAATGTGGTCTGAATGGAAGTCAATGAGGCATTTTTGAGAGAAATGAAATAATGAAACAGGCGTTTAAAGGGTTAAAATCCTGACAATGATTGAATGTTTGGTAGTTTTGAGTACGTTAGAAGTTGTTTATGTGATTCATGAAAAAAAAGTTGAAAAAAATATTGATGTATGATGATTTAATAGAAGTTATTATGGGCGTGTACATTTTTGCCACGAAGGTGTTCAGAGGTAGTATCTGATACTACGTAAAAAATAATAATGCAGTCAAATCAATTTTGTTGCTAATCTTTGACACATCCCAGACTCTAATAACCACCAAAGTTCCATCCCTCTACTAATTATTATATTGAAAAAAATTCATTTTTTGTGTTTTTTTGTAATAAATAATGAAATAATTCAAATAATTAAACAGGCATTTAAAGGGTTAAAATCCAGAAAAGTATTGAATGTTTGCTAGTTCTGAGTATGTTATAAGTTGTTTATGTGATTCATGAAACAAAAAGTAGAAAGAAATATTGATATATGATGATTTAATAGAAGTTATTATGGGCGTGTACATTTTTGCCACGAAGGGGTCCAGAGGTAGTATCTGACACTACGTACAAAATAATAATGCAGTGAAATCAATTTTGTTGCTAATCTTTGACACATCCAAGACTCTAGTAACCACCAAAGTTCCATCCCTCTACTAATTATTATATTGAAAAAAATTCGTTTTTTGTCATAAATAATGAAATAATTCAAATAATTAAACAGGCATTTAAAGGGTTAAAATCCAGAAAATTATTGAATGATTGGTAGTTTTGAGTACGTTATAAGTTGTTTAAGTGATTCATGAAAAAAAAAAAGTAGAAAAATGTTGATGTATGATGATTTAATAGCAGTTATTATGGGCGTGTACATTTTTGCCACGAAGGGGTCGAAAGGTTGAAAATTCGAGGAGGGCACAAGGGTTAAAGGAAGTCCACATGGATAGGATACTAAATACATTTGCACACATCTTGTGTCCATATATTTCTGTTTTCGTGGTCATGCCACAACCATGCACATGCATGCGCGAGTCATGTTAAGATATCTGGATTAAATGGTTGCTTTTTCTTTGCACAGCATGAAAGAAAGGCGAAATTAATGGGCTGTGATTTTAGTTTTTTTAAGCAGAGGTTGAGTTCAATAATTTGTACGGCCCTCTGAGTGTGTGTGTGTGGTGTGTGGTGTTAGTCGTATCAGCTTCACCAGAGGCCTGTACGACGAAGCCGGTTCAACATAACCTGGATATGTTTGAGTTAGCCGGTTGGCCTAATCCAAAACATACGCGCTCTCGCTAAGCGGTCCTACGACGCGGGTTATCAAGTGGATCGCTCAAGCCAGCCGTGTCCTATCTAGTTAGGTGCGCGTTCACATAAAAGGGGTGGTATTTGGAGCATTCGACCAATCACAAACATGGACAAGCGTACTGACAGCGCAGCGTCATACTTCCTGAATGATAAGTAAACTATAATTATACAAATATGAAGACTTTAAACATCCATGACTTAAACACTTTATCCAGGATAAAAGCCACATAGCTGCACCTGCAAGGTGAATACAGCTGGTAAAAGAAAAAGTGTTTGAATGCGTACATTAACAGGTTTATGATATCACTGCCCCGTCTAAGACACGAGTGGATCTGACTTGAATTACATTTGACTCGAGTGTTTCGTCAACTTAATGTGTTGCTTAAAATAATACTTCTGCATACAGTATGTGACACTGTGAGTGTTGCACGGCCAGATACGGCTCAAGAAGCTGACTCGGATAAGGAAATATATGATACATTATGATGTGATATCATGTGATATGAATGATAATGGGACACATCGCCGTCTGCACTCACAGTGCCGCGGACTGTAGGCTACTGTTATAAATTAAAATCAATGTTAAACAGCATAATTCAGTCTAAAACATATCGTCAGTTTAAAGCTGTTTTATTGTGGAAAAACCCGGAAGTTCTCAGGAAATCAATGCCAAGCTTTTATTCTGAAAATCCTTTATCCGGTTAGCATGTGACTAATGTTACGTTTTCTGAATGTAAAGTGAAAATGACTTGGAGTGTTACACACCAAATCGTACGAACTTTAACACTACATCGATAGACGTTAAGATATTATTACTGCTGAATATTAAATGAAGGAACAGTTGATCATGGAGTGTTTACACATTACGTGAGTAGCTATGACGTCAGAGGGAGCTACCGTAAATGAGAACCGTGCCATAGAGGCGTTTTTAGGACTTCTAAACTAACGATTACAGCTGTTTATAAGGTATTAAATAGAAAGTCATGACAGAGATAAGGAGGAGAAAATGCTTAAGGAAGTAGGCAGAAAATACCAATGTCGAAATCATCTGTTCTCTCGCGATATCGAACCCACAGATGAGAAGGGCGGTCCCACTATCTGCACAGCGGGAGACAACGAGACGTGAATAAAAAGACAGGACGGAAGACAGCTCGCTCTTTTCTTCGCTGCAGCCCACCCTGAAGACATCACCGGCTTTGTCTCTCCTTACCCATGCTTGTTCTTTAACCACGTTACTTAATTAAACTCAACCAATTTGAACCTTTTCGGAGACTCCATTAGTCTCTTCATTCTAAGCTCCTCTCCTGGGCGCGAGAACATCGAATACTTCAATACTACGTAATGTTACTTTGATCCGGTTACTTATGTTGTGGCAGATATTTAAGTAAGCTTTCTTAACGCTAATGTTATAATAGTCAGATTGCTCTGAAGATGGGAGGTGATATTCTATTCATTTTCACGCTCACACAGTCGGTGATTTTGGCCGGCCGTCTTTCCTGCAACGGCAGTTTAAACTGTATTTCCTTTCTCCTGTAATATGAATTGATCGCTTTAAACTCCGCACAATGAGCTCTGATTGGTCAGCAGGCAGTGCTTTTATCCTGGAACCTATCCTGCTCCGGAGGCTAGCCGTTCAGAATAAGTTATCTAGCCTGCTAAAAAGTGAACCAGCTTCGTAGGACCGGAAACCCCTGAAGTTAGCTTGCTAAACGAAAATCTTGATTCGTAGTATAGGCCTCAGGGCAGGCTTGAGGTCAAACATTTAGTCTGATCTTTTTGCCCACAACTTTTTTGAGCAGTTGTGCAATAAGGATCCTCCTTAGGGGTTACCATAGTTCATATCCCAGGAGTGGGCGTAAGACTGGGTGTAACTCTACGTCCGACGTAGAACCGAAGGTTAAGACCAAACTAAAGTTATGACTAGTGCACCACTTAGACCTAAGCCCTGTATGCGTTGCGCCTGGGTGTAACTTTTATGCCTAGTATGGAGCAGGCGTAAATCGGAAAGACAGAGTAGCATCCATAGTAACGTAAAACAGGCAAGAAGGAAATATAATGATGGCAGTGCGTCTTGTTTACAGGTTTAACAATGAAAGGGCATTAAGACGAGAGAGTCGTCCGTGATCGAACAAACCCTCTACATCTATTCGGACAATGAGCTGATGGAGGTTTCGTTTCGACAGACAAGCCCTTTTTGAATTAATCGAGGAGATCTCCCCTCAACTACAGCATGGATCAAACCGAAACGCGGCGCTCTCCCCAACCTTGCAGGTGCTGATTGCGCTCAGATTTTACGCTAACGGGCTGCTTTGAATGGAGAAGTTAGAGTGTTAAATTATGTAGACGTGTGTTGCTTGGCAACAATTAGTGTTTCGTGTGTATTGACGTGGACGTGCATCTTAAGACTAGGTGCAGCTACGACCGTGACTAGTCAGGCTTGGTGCACTCGGTGTTAATTCGAATCACTAAGTCGGACGTAGCTAAGCTGTCAAAAAGGAGGTTAGAGTTAAGACCTCCTTTTTTACGCCCAGCTGGTGCACTACACTCCTGGAGCATAGAAAATATGACCTATAGTAACCCTTAATTTTCTCTCACCTCCTCACCTCCCTCCCAACTGATTTGTTCAATCCTAAATCTAGCTGTCATCTGAATGCTTGTAACCCCATCTCTCTCACTGTCCCCCTCCCAATAGCGTCACTTCCCCATGATTCATCCTACTTCTTCTTATCTGCCACTCTCACTTATGTTTTTGTGAATATGGCAATCAGAGCTTCGCTTTTTAAATCATTTATCAGATGGATGCGAAAGAGCAACTGGAAAACTGTCAATTGGGACATCACAACCCTTTCCTTGTTTCACTATAACCCCTTCTTCTTCCTCCCTTCCCTGTCTTTTTTGTCTCCTCCTCATCTCTCCTCCAGTGATCTCAGCTCTAGTGAATCCTCACTCAATTCCTCTCCTTTGAAACTCAACATCCCCTTTCTTCTCCCTCTTCGATTCCCTGGGGCTTTTTTCCCTTAAGCATTTCTCAGAACCATTGTAGGGTAGTCATTCCAGAGGTGTTGTGAAACCTCTTTGTTTCTTTGTGACCCAGTTGGGCCTCATGTATTTGGACAGAAATAAATATGTACAGTGGTATCACAGCTTGAAAGACGAAACTGAGACCTCAATATGCTTCACAGTTCTCAAGAGATACTGAGAATGAAGGTGAAACAGGAGAAGGAGAAAAATAACACAACAGGGAGAGTCAAAAAATGAAGAGAAGAACAGGTTACAGGAGGTCAAAGGAACAGTGTGGAGCCTTTTTTCATTTCCCATTATTTTTGAGTTTCATTTCAGCCACAAAACACGTGCATGTCTGACACAGAGATGCAAACTAGTGACCACAAAGCAACCCTGAAGGCTGTTCCATTCTGAACCCTAACCACTTTGCCAAATAAGGAGAAATAGTTGCAGTGTTCTGCTGATTATGTTTCCTTTTTAATCAATGTGAGAAACTGTCACTCCACCACACACAGTGCTGTCTGCTTTGAAGTGTCTGCTTCCTGTCTTATCATATCTCAAGCCCTCTTCCTTGAAATAAAGGGACTTTTGTTAAATCTAGTTTAAGGCAGAATGTAAATGGTGTCACACGGCTCACTGAATAGGATTCCCTTATGTTAGTGCAACCAGCTATGACAAAATAATGAATGTTAATATTGAAACTGCTTACAGGTCAAGAGTGAAGGCCCAAAGCTGGTGCCATTCTTCAAGGCCACCTGTGTGTACTTTGTGCTGTGGCTGCCCACCTCCAGCCCCTCCTGGTTCAGCGCACTGATCAAATGTCTACCCATCTTCTGCCTCTGGATGTTCTTACTGGCGCATGGCTTCAGCTTCCTAGGTGCTAGCTCCAATGCTCGCAAGATCTTTGCTGGCCTCGTCTTTTCTGCTCTGGGCGATGCCTTTCTCATCTGGCAGGAGCAGGGCTACTTCGTCCACGGTGAGCCAAATCCACACTCACTGAGTTGCTTCATTATTATTGTCGACAGGACTTATTACTCATTCATTTTACATCTCAGTTTGGGCCTTATTTTTTTAATGTTTAGCCATCATTGAATATGGGAATTGTATCTGGGAACCCAAAGTTAGCTGTAAAGTTTAAATTAACCCCCCCCAAATAAACCTTTAAGACAAAATGACAACACCTGGCACATCTGTTCTAAACATTCCTCATTGATGATTATTATTTACAGACATAACTTCTGGGTTGACTTTGACCTGCTGTTCTTACTTTTTCCCCCTCCTACTTCCTGAGTTTACCTCCATGAGTGGTAGCTAGTTTGACAAAGCTGTTGGCCTCATCTTTTTTGGACCATTAGACCTGTTGGGACATGCTGTTGCAATATCTCTGTGTTTCCAGTTCAAAGAATGTACTATGGAGAGTTAAAAAGTTGTCATAACCCATAGAGACATCGGTCAACGCTAAAAATATGACATCCAAGTTGTAATTACCCCTTATTTTATTGTGTCATGATTCAAGCTTTGACCTACGACAGATAGGTAGGATACAAATGTAAAAAATGTTTATTTACTTTGAAATCATCTTTTCCTGCAGGCCTTCTGATGTTTGCCATCACCCACATCCTGTACTCCTCGGCCTTCGGGATGAAGCCCGTTAATGTGACTGCTGGCCTGGTGGTCACTGCTGTGTCTTCAGTGAGCTACCTGCTGCTGTACCCCTACCTGTCGGGCCCCTTCACCTACCTGGTGGCCGTCTACGTCGGTCTGATCGGCTTCATGGGCTGGAGGTCGGTGGCCGGCCTGCAGCTGGCCAACGACCTGTGGACCTGGACCAAGCTGTGCGCCTGCCTTGGCGCCGTGCTCTTCATGGTCTCCGACCTCACCATCGCCGTCAATAAGTTTTGCTTCCCTGTTCCCCATTCGCGCGCCATCATCATGGCCACGTACTACGCCGCCCAGATGCTGATCTCGCTCTCTGTGGTGGAGTGCCAGGACGCAGAGGGGGCCAGGAAGAGTGCGTGAGGTGCCGTGGGGCTGGGAACGTAGCAGCCTCCTCTCCTTCAACCCTGAGTGATCATAGACACATCTCACTGCCAGATCCCCAGCCCGCAACCATCATCTCTGTGTGGCGCTCCCACACGGTTGTTACCATGACAACAGGTTCATTAGATTCTTCACATAGCTATCAGCCTCCTGTCCCTCTAGTACTGTCTCACACCTGTCGAAGATAAAGTATCTTCAGTCCATCTTCCATCCTAGAATGGCTGTCTCACAATTTAGTTACCATGGAGACAAGAGTAGTGTTATTTACCTGCTTTTATATATAGAGAGTATTACTTTACTTTTAACTGTTATGTTTTAATTTAAGGGGAACATGTCTCTGGGGACCATCAAGGAGTGTGTGGGAGAGCGATTGTGTGTTAGTGCATTTATGTGTGTTTGATTAACACGCCTACCTCGCTTTCCACACAGTCCCATCACACCAAGTCACCACACTGACCCCCACCACGTCACCACACTGACCCCCACCACGCACATCTACTTCATATGGTCCAATAACACAAATTAAAGTAACAATAGACGACTTTTCCGCAAGCAATGGCACAATCAATAACCTTTATGCAATTAATGCAGTGACTTGGCCAATATGACAAAAAGCCTGCCGACTTTTAGCTACTTTTTCATAGAAAATAGTTGGCAACGCTGCACAGGAAACTGTAAATCAAGCCTTAATTTTCCCAAGGCAGACAGAATTGCAATTGAGGGAAAGCGAGGCTGATGGGAAATCATTCTGAATGCTGGTCGTCATTGCTCTACAGTCATCAGATTGCCCCCCCTTTAATTCATAATGATAAGTAAAACAACTTGTCTATTGCCACTTTAACATCTTATTTTTGTATTTGTTTGTGCTGCCTGAAACCTTGTTAAAAAGGGATTTTTTTTTACTTACCAACTTTCCCTCATTTTGCTTTGTGTTCTCTTGAATTAAGGGTGCTATTCTTAAAATCAGGAGCGTATTCACACATGCTTTCTGAGTCCTGTGCATTTCATTTAAAAACAATTACAAGGCCTTTGTTCACCCCCTTTTTTAATATCCTCAACAAACCCACATCCAGTCTCTTTATGATTGAATTAGGATGTCATTGAATAACATGTGAAAAATAGGCAATGAGGTGGAAAGCTGCGCAATTTGTTGACTGCAATAACTGCTGTATATTGTAGATTTAGTGATCAAGAACCGTGGAGGTTGGTTGTTGAAGCTCGATTCTTTCTACAGGGATGTTATTGAAACTGCAATAAGTGCATATTATATATTATAGTCACAGCACACCCCTGTACACATTTGAACATGCCGTACAGTGCTTCTCCTTCTGGTGTTAAGTCTTTAAGGAGAGTGTTTTTTGGAAACTAGGTGCATGTTGAAATGCTCACACACCTGACACCTACGACCCCTGCTGCTTCCGTTATAGGAGAAGTCCACAGGGTTGTCAATGCTGGACTAGATCAGCCGACCCATGCTGTCATTGGCCTGAGACCATGTTAAAAAGACTTAAAAGAAAGGGCCAAGTAACTGGCTGGGATATTTTAATCTATAACCTTCTGTGTATATCTGGGCCTCAGAAAGACACGCACATAAACATACACATTGCCCCAGGGTAGCCTGAGTGAAAAAATAGGACATGAGGGTACTGGCTTGTCATGTGAGGGAACAGTTATCCCATTATTCCCATTATTCCCTCTCAAAGGACATTTCATCAGATGTAATCCCGCAAATCCACCATGGCTAACCCCCGGCTGATGTTTTGTCTTTCATCTATCACACACTTCCCGCTCTCACCTTTCATTTGTTTCACTCTCTGCAACTACTAAACGCCACAATGAAGTGTCTTACTGAAACATTGAAGAAGCATACTGTAACCCCTTCCTCACATGTCTGCCTATATGCATGTTCGAGTGTGTGTGCATGTTTGGAATGTGTGTGTTGCCCTTGACTGTTGAGTGAACAAGAGTGTACATGTGATGTGAAGTAGTAGACACTCTATTGGATATATTTAATGTATTCTCACAAGGCTTTTAAACGGTCTTTATTCCTCACACATGTTTTACAGCATCCCCAAATGTGTTCTCATTCAAAAATAACTTAAAGGTACAGTATATGGTTACAGTATATCAAAACTGTAACTATATCTTGTCTTTTAGTTGAATTTGACCTTAATAGTAAGCATTTCCATCGCTGGACAAGCCTTGTTGTGATTATACCCCACCTGTAACCTAAGCTACATCACTGGCATTATGATTATTACCACTAACTGATTGTATACTTGAAAGAAATCAATGTTATCACAAATGCACGCCAACAAATGTAAGTATTGATTACAAAATCATCAAAAAAATGGACTTTACAAATGTGTTTTATGGTTTGGCGCTCATGCACTTTAATGTGATATATTGAGCTGTATATAAAACAACCAGCTATGGAAAAGAAGCAGACCCATGTTGTGGGTTCCTTTTACTCGGTCAATGACCCCTGGAGCTGTCAGTAACACACCCTCATGCGCAACACACACATCAAAACATGTTTATGCATCACATCAGCCACCATGACAGATCTGCAGGCAGACTGTGGTGTTGACACGCATCAAGGTTTTTTGAAACAGCTGACCAGGAAACACACTCAGCTCAAGCTTCTATTCCTAGCAGACCCTTTGCCCAATATTTCCTCAATCTCCTTTTGGCCTGTCGGCATGCTGGTCAGCAACATATTTCTGCCTTGTCAGTCAGACAGGTTTCGTCAGGGTGTCTGTGTGACCAACCTTCTTCAGCCCAGTGTTTTTATTTGTAGTCCCAGCACTGTTGAAACGCCTCCTCTGCTGTACCCTCTCTTCTCATCTCATATCCAGCCCCCAGCAGAACTTTCTGTCCACAATTAATTTCAGCCTTTGTCTGAGTCTCAGCGAGTCTTACTAGCTGAAATGCAATTGTCTGCTTTATGCTGTCATAAATCAGGGTTTAATGGAGTTTAAGCAGAGATGCTGGTTATCATGATTGACTATCTAGTATGCATCCTGAATTAAGAGCATGAGGGAAGAACTTGATTCAGTCGAGCTGTCTTTGTGGGAGGTTTATGTAAGCACCACTTTCTTTGTTTTCTGCTACATAAAGCTCCCTGACTTTAGTTCCAAATGGCTACATGCCAGAACACACTGAAGTATTTCTGAGACTTTTATGTTATCCAAACTTGGAAGATCTCCAAGAGTGTTGAGTTGAGTTGAGTTATGCAACAATTCAAATATTGAAGCAGTAAGTTGCCAGTTATTATGCCCATAGGCAAAACAGAACCAAAGTTGAAAGCACAAAATGAACGTTTTTATTGAGTGGATCTTAGCAATAGAGGCTTCTCATGTATCAAGCAACCTTTGTTTAGCGGGAGGCAGAGAACCCCCTCGTTGGTGCTGGAGGTCATTTTGCCCCCCACTTAGGAAGGAGGTCATTGTTGAGCGATACCGTAGCTGTAAATTAAGCGAGGAGGTGAAATATGACACACAGGGGAAGACTCCTTCCATCCGGATTGTTAGCTGCCATCCTGTCCCCACAGATGGCGGCCAGCAGGCGCATCACTTTACCTCAGCCTGTCAACAGCCCTGTTGTTCTGATCTTTGTGTGCACTGGCAGACAAAAGGGACCTGAGAGAGCTGTGGGAGGCCTGTGTGTGAGTCAGGAGCCGAAACCAGTAACTGATGTAGTAAAGAGGCCCCACAGTTTCACTCAGTCCTATGAATTTAAAAAAGGCATTTCTTTGATTCAAAGTTTTCTCTTTTTCTTTTTGCTGCTGTTTCTCGTGAATTGAAGCTTTGCTGTTGAAGTGCTGTGTCCATTATCGCGCAGCGGCGGTTGACATTCAAAACATAGAACCGTGAAGTTTGTTTATCTTTACACACGCATGACAACCAGCTTGAATCCTCCATGTCGTCCACAGTGATGACACTACACCACGACTGACAGTCCTCCAACATCAGTATAGATTGATACTATTTGTAGTATGTCAAATTAATGCAATTTCCTTATGATATTCATCTGAATCTACTATGGCCAGAAGAAGTGTTTCAAACAAAACGATTTTTGTGTACTGTATCCTCCAAAGTATATGCTATTTTATTTCCTGTCTTTTCTGTCTTAAATAGAGACAATAAAGTTACTGTTTTGATTGTTTAAGCACAAGAAAGTGACGCATGAATCAGCATTTTTCTTTAAAAGGCATTAAAGTGTTACAAACTGTTTTGAAGAGTAAAAGCCACAAATGTTATATTTTGTCACCGTGGAAAGAGCTGGATTTGTTTTCCACAACACATTTTTTTTTCTTTGAAGGCCCTTTTACAAAGCATTATTTGACTTCTTTCTATGAACAAATGTTTGTTTTTTTTACCATAGAATTGACCTTTGTTGTCCTTGATTTCACTTTGTGATTTCTTTCTTTCATGACCGTAGAGATGAAATAGTTTCTTTGCTATGAATGTGAATATCTATTGGACAAATAAATGCAATTACAATGCAACTTCAGCACAACATGCTTTGGTCTTTCTATTTGTTTTGCTGGAATCAAATGTACGCCATTCAAATAACGGTTAAGTGTTTCTACAGAAGCTGTTGGCCCTTAGCCTCTAAAGTGCCATTGGGGCAGAAAGGAGTGCAGGACAGCAGCGAGCTCTGTTCGGGTAGATGCTGCACTCTATTGTCTGGTGGAGGTGGAAATTCTGCTTTCAACAGGCTTCAACTGTTGAAAGCAATCCAGACTGCAACCAATACTTCCTCTTGCAAACCTCTTGTTCTGTCGCCTTTTATTCTCTTTTTTTATAAACACACATCACATCTAATAGTTTTTCCTGTAGGAACCATGCCAGTTCTCTACAAAAGCGTCTCATTCATTCACAGCCAAGGTCTCACCATCAAAGAACTCCAGTCTTCTACGGAAATGAAACATGTCTGTAATGGCCCTAATAAAACCAGCAGGGTGACATTTCCTTCCACTCAAATAACATATGATGAAATGAAGCAGAAATATTCAAGTGTTGTAAAATATTTCCTCATTCAAGTTCCTATTTGGAAAACCATTTCTTCATTAATCTATTGAATTAGTTATATAAATGCAACATAATAAAAAGGCAGAAGAATGATCTGAGATTCTCTTTCACCATTAGTTTCTTTCTATTCAGGCTTTCAGCTCAAACTCCTTCAACCTTATTGTGTCGTAGCCGAGCAGTGAGGAAGAGGAAGGTGACGTAGGTTGGTGCCTTGATTTGGACCTGGCAGTCCCCTGGTCTCTGTGTAGAAATGGAGTTTGTGTGAGCCAGCACAGTGACGTCAGGCTGGAGAGGGGTTTCAACCTCTCTGTGTGTGTTTGGCAGCTCCTTACCGGACCCCACTCACTCTCTGGAGGAGCAGCAGACCGCCCAGAGACAACGCCCATACAGAGGCCTTCACTGATGTCATACAGGGCTACAGCCAGGGTGCAGGAATGAGCGAGGTCGAGAATTGTATATCTTTATCCCATTGAATGCATGAGAGCCTTACTGCATTATATTAGATTATATATTTAAATGTAGATGTTTTATTCCCCCATTTTCAATGAATCATAAACTTGATATCATTTATTTAAAATGTTCCAGTTGCTTCCTGTCACATAACATTATTAATGGGATTTTTAAAAAGGGCTACAGCTGCTTAGCACCTCACTCTCATTGTTTTTATTTTAATGGCCTAGACCAGGGGTGTCCAAACTTTTTTCACAGAGGGCCACATACAGAAAAATATACGAAGGGCTGGGTCACTCACTAGAGGTATATTGCCTCATAAGTTCAGTTATAAGTTAGGAAGATCAATCAAATGTATATGCTTGTGAGTGTTGGCAGCTCATTCCTTAAAACAGAAGCCTCAGATTGATTATAATAAGGATAAATATGAAGGGTGTATATCAAGCTTGTTATCTAAATAAGTCATTGGGCTTTTTTCTTATCAACTATATGTTCGAAAATGTTTCCAACTTGAATTGACTGAATTTATTTGAAAAGTGGTTTTATTAACACATGAATACTACTGTGTAATATATGTTTACATTTATATTTAAGAAGTACAATATAAGACAAGCACAAGTTTCATTTGTGGGCCATATTCCATTATACTTTTACAATCTGCTGAGGGCTGATTCAAAATGGTCCGCGGGCCGCATTTGGCCCCCGGGCCTTAGTTTGGACACCCCTGGTCTAGACAGAGCCAATAAAAGAAATGACACTTTTTGGCAGCATTATATGCACAGTGGCAAGTTATTGGTTTAGGATTAAATCATTTCTATGTTTTTCTGAAATATATTAGAATGCATTTATGTGTTATTTACTCAATCGTCCATAGTGGAATTCTTCAGGGAAGAAAAGACGAGGCCTGATAGAAGTTGTAGACTGGATTCAAACTCAGGGCTTTGCATGTTATGCATGTTAACAAACCTAACCATTAGGACACCTAAGGGAACTTGAAGTAGGATTTGAGATAGTTGCATGATTGGCAGTGCGCCCGACTGCTCTCACACCCACCTCAGACTCAAAGTGCCTGTGGGAAAATGATACACTGCGATATATAGGACAGACACATCTGCTGACATGGAATGTGGCCTTGTACACCACGCCTTGTAAAACAACTGTATTTGGGCTAAAACTGTGAACCCTTGAGAAAAGATAAACGTAGACTTTTATATCGAGGAAAGCGTTTGTGATTTAGAGAGAAAGGATGACCTTTGAGTGAGCTGACTATTGAGTTAAAATCCCTTCAACACACCAAACACTAATCTGCTCCTGGGGCAGAATGCCTTCACAAGGAAGGGAGCAAGCATGACATCTAGTGGCCATTTGTTGCATTACTAACACTGGAACATTGTGTCAAAGCAAGTTGGAAGATGTTGAATAAACAGCACTTTAAACAAAAACAAAATAAACTGATGTTCTATCTGATCTATAGATTTCTAATCTATTAAAGACTAACCACAGCTAAAGTCAGTTAGTGGCTACAGAGCATGCAGCATAATATAAGGTCGGTGGCCAATCAAAGTGACGAAATCTGAAGCAGACTTCTTACAAAATCAACTTCTCTTTGTTCGCCTGCTTGGTCAGGCTCTCAAACAGACCTTTGTCATCCTTATCTGTAAGACACCAAATACAAAGAGACAAAGAAGAAGTGAAGAAAAGGAAGACAATACAGGCAAAAACATGCATGTTATACTATTATCGGTATTCAGTTCAAGTTAGCATTAGATAGAGCCTCAATTTCATTTTCAAATATCTTCTTTAGTAGCAAGCCCATTACATTTTTATTTCGATCTATATTCTTAAGGTTTTATCAGAGGGGTTTGTTCATATATCAGGCTTAGCCTGGGGCTGGGACGCTTTGCCTGGGGGCTCTGGGTAAAACACGAGTGAACTAGGAGATATGGAAAAAGGGAGCTGGTAAAGAAGGTGAGTTTGAAGATGACATGATCATTTTAATGGCTGTGGTGATAATACGAATGAAGGTTAAAATGATAAGAACAATGATGGTGATTACTAGTCTTCCCTCTATCTTACTTTGCACAGTTTCTTCAATGTTTCGAGAGATGATTCTGACGATGCCATTTTATAAATAATAATAAATATTGTACTTATAATTAGCTCTCACCTACAGGTTCTCCAGCGTGCACCTCCTCTGTCTCCAGAGGGTCGCTCATTCCCTCCACCTTCACGGCCCTGATGCGGTACTGGTAGGCCCGGCCCTCCTCCACTTTGTTATCTGGGAAGATGGTGGCCCTGCTGTCTACTTCACCAACAGGGTCCAGGACTTCTTACCAGCCACGCTCCGTTCAATCACAAAGCTGGTCACTTGCTTACCTCCATTGTACCGCAGGGTTTTCCACCATCTTGTTACACTTTCTTGATAGTTCAAGAAACTCCACTTTCCCTTGAGGAGGCTTAGGATGGTCTGTGGAATCTTTTTCAATGAGAAAAATGCTTTTAAGGAATATGTTAGCCATAAAATTAGCATTTGTATATCAAGTACTCATCCTGTATAACCTCCAATTCTTGAAAAAATATTCGTTTTTTTGCTATTTTTAGCCTCTAAGATAAAATAAATGATTGGGACAAACATTCCCTAGCCTAGCCCGACACTATTTATGCTTAAGTATTTTGATAGTGTTTTACGATGGTTAAACATGGCCCTCATATATTTTAATTCATAAAGGATTTCCTCTTTTTCTTAAAATGTGATTACAGTAAACGTATGTGAGAATTACAAAGAATTTAAGTTTACGAGGGATGAAAAATGTATATACAAATAGTCCTTTTGAGAGTAAAATATTAAATATTTAAAATCTGCGTTGAATGAAACCTTTTGTTTGTCAAACATGTGTTTTCACCTACCAATCACATTGACGTGCAGGTTGGCCACTGCACTGCTACAGTCGCTCTTTAGACGGAGCATCATTGCTCCACTGTCTTCTCGCACACATCTAGTAAACAGCAAGAGTTAGAGCAGAAGTTTAATTATATTTTAATTTGTGTGTGACCTTTTAAAAAGATCATTAAATATCTGAGTGGATGACGCCTCACCCACCTGCTGAGCACCAGCATGGTGCCGTCAGCCATCCTCTCCACCTCAGTCCTCTCATCCTCCATGACCTCCGCACCTTCCTTGTACCAGGTGACCTTGGGAGGGGGTTTGCCCTTAAAGAGGATCTTAATAGAGGTAGTCTGGCCTGCCTTCAAAGTCACAGGTTGAGCTCCCAACAACAGAGGAATCAATTTCCGGAGGATCTGGAAAATAGGGTCATTAAAGATTGTGAAACCATTATATGTTTAAATTGTAAATGTAGGTTTATAGTTTTAATTGCCTTTCAGTATAGGTTTAGTAGCATTAGTCGATTTAAGTATTAAACTGTATGTTTCCCCCATCTGTGAATACATACTCAAATACAAAATTGTAATACAAACCTGCAATAGTGGGTACAGCCTCGCTCTCAGCCCCCTTGGCTCTGAAAGTGTATTTGCCCTCATGAGCGTCAGTCACATCAGAGAAGATCAGCCTGTGGACGGCTCCCTGTTTGACCACAAGGACCCCCTCAGCTCAGAAATCTGTCAAATGTGACACGCATATTATGTTTAAGAAAAATGATGAAAGCTGTTTTGGTAACAGACATTGACTCACACAATGTTAAACTTCTTCTGCGAATGACTTGAATAAATAGGTGCAATATCAACGTTTTTTTAAGCTGTGTGAATATGCCATGGGTATCACTTTAACACAACCAAGAATGCACATTAATGCTGTTGCTCTGCAAGGCTGTACTGCCTGCTTGTGCTGATGTTAACAACCTCATTTTCAATCTCTCGGCAGCATGGATGTCTTTACCTAATGTCATGCACATCCATCAGTTCATCCCATTGTTGTTGCTATTTCTCAGGAATAAAAACAACCTAGAATCCTCTTGGTGGCCAAAGACAGTAAAGATCAGGGGATCACTAAAACCATTAGGATTAATTGTCATTGTAACACAAATGTATTACGTCAAATTTTCATGGCAATCCATCTGTTGAACTATTTCAGTATGTTCAAGGCAGTGGACCGACAGCAGATAAAACACTATGTATGCTTGACATTTTTAAATGCCAGTTTAAAAAAATAAGTTTGACGCACAACTCTGCAGGGGAGCCTGTAGGACACTGAGCATCTGACATACTGCTCTTCACTGAGGCAAAGCGCTCTGGCAAAGAGAAAACAGCTTTGTTCATTTCTTATTTATAACTCATGTTCAAATATTAGAACTTAATGAAAAAAAAAGATGGAAAGAAATCCCCTTGTGCATGAAGTTCAGTAAGAACAAAACGATAAGTCACTCTAAGTTTTTGGACCTTTTGAACATTTTTGGTCTTTTCTTTACTTGAAATACACGCAAAAGAAGTTTCATTAAAACAACAAAAAGGGAAATCAAGATTATAAGGTGAACAAACTTGAATTTTGTAACCTTTTTAGGTTTCTTCTTTTATATTCAGTCTGAACACATACAGCAGCTTACACGACTTATAGTTACATAACAAGAGATATACAGTCTTCTCATGAACAACCTTAATTAGCTCAACCTCAATTACTATGCTTCTGTTCCTGCAACCCCAGAGGACAGCCACATGTCCTTGTAAAGATATTTACATGCTCCAGCTTCCACCTTAGGCAAGTAAGCATCTTGTTAGACACAGGCGTAATAAATGAGCTTGTTGTGAGGAGGGATTTGCTTGGATTACTTTCAACTCATCACTAGGAGAGAGGATTTATTATGCTATCCATACGTCTTCATTTGGACGACACAGGGAAGATGAACTCGTTAAGCACAGCTAAGAAGAAACCATGCCTCTGATCTCAGGGGACGAATCCAAGGCAGTAACTGCTCATCTCCACCGAGTCTGAAGGGGGAAGTTTGTTTCCTTAGAAATGCTAGCTCCACTAAAACAGGAAGACACAGGCCTGTAGGGAAAAAACAAAGCATAACAAAAAGTTTTGCCTGTAAAATACGACACCCTACGTTCTATAAAAAGTGGCACGGTGGCAGTGAGGTGATGCTGATGGTTAGTCTCCAGGTTCACTGACTTTCACATCCTTAATCTTGAGGGTGTAGTTCAGACCATCCTCAGACAGGGACACGTCAAACTTTTCATCTCTTTTCACTTCCTCTCCCTTTACCTGCCAAAACACCAAAACTTCTGTGAAAACAATTTCTATATTCCTTTTCAGTCGTGTATTTCCCTTGTGTTCACGATTTGCTATAATGTTGTCAGTACATTTGTGTGTTATTTTGATTTCCTAGATGTCAAAAACTCCTAGAAATATAGCAAATATATCATATGCTTTTGGAAAAATGTCTTTCTGGGTCACGTACAAACCTTCCAGATTAGAGCTGAATCCGTCTTCTGAGAGAGGCGGACTTCGAACATGGCAGTCTGTTACCTTTTTGGGATTTAAGTCAGACAGGAATTTCAGAGGTTCATCTGAAGGACAGAGACGAGAGAAAAAGACATCCTCATCACATGATTTAAAGTGTATACTTAATCTTGTTAACACTTCACTAGGGAGGAAGCCATGCCAAATAGTAGGATTTGTAAGCTACAAAAGATGTCTGGCAATATTTGCTTGAAAAATGCGACAACAAAAAAAATCCCTTAAGAGAGAAAGCCATCTCTGACTGATGGTTTATGCTACATAATGTCCTGTAAATGGGATGAGGGATGAGACAAGACAAATAACTGACAATAAATGTACAACAAAAATCAGACGTGCACGTATGGGCATTATGCTTGAATAAAACATGTTCCTATCTGTTAAACAAACAAAGAGAGAAAGTGACACTAGGGTAATTTAGTCAATGATGACCTTGTCTCTCTGAGTTACTAGCAGTTGGAAAGACTTCTGTAGTTGCCTATGACGTTAAGTTTGGCTGACAGTCTCTTGTCTGCAACCTGCAGAGTGTAGGTGCGCGTGTCACCGAGGCTCAGGCTGGAAATGCACAGCAGGTGCTTGGTTCCCATCTGTTTCACTTCCTATTTCCCATGAGAGTACTGGATCCGCAGCAGCTCTGCGCCCTGAATCGTAAACAAAATGCCAAGATGAAAGGGGACTCGCACGTTTTTTGGGATAGAACAAACACTTTTGTATATAGAAACTTTATTCAAAACATGCCCGCACATCAGTTCTTCACCAGAAACCACTGCATCCTGATGTTTGGATCTTTAGTTTCAGGATGGTGTCAAAGACGATGTTGGTGTCAGCTTTGGCAGTGATGTCCTCAAGGGGCTTCAGCACACCTACCATCTGGAAAATAAATAATCAAACTTTTTTTTTCAGGCACGCCACAAAAATGTCACCCCCCTCTCATTCTTCACATAAATTGACTTTGGTGTTGCTATGCGACAAACCTTTGTTGCCATGGCTGTGCAACATTAAACTTTTCTTCCCCCTTTTCCGTTCTTCTCTATTTTGAGCTGTTTTACATCCCACTCCTTTTCTTCCTTATATGTGATCCTGCGGTACCAGACAAGCTCTCTGTATGACAGGCCTACCTCCACCTCCACTTTCTTCTTCATCTCCTTCAGCTTCTTGAGGATGCTCTGAAGTCGGTGAAGCTGTGCTCGGGGCAGATCCTCTCGTCGTCCTTTTTGTCGTCTCTAGCCAGGATCTTCAGCATCTCCTCCTCTGTAGGGGGCCACTTCTCCTCCCTCTTCCCCACATTACTGTGCCAGTGTTTGTATGCCATGTACTGTGTGTCTAACACTATGAATTGGTGCAATGATAGCTCAGGAGCATCTGCCCCTGCAGGCAGACAATGGTACACATTGCTCCTCTTTAGATCTCATGCTGAAGATATCTATGGATGTATGCACAAAAAAAGATCTATGGGTGGATGAGAAAAAGCCCCCTCACACCATGTTTTAGGAGTGTCAGGGCTAGTATTATACAGCAGGCTTGTGTTCCTACCACTTCTTCAGCATCTTTTTGAAGACCAGCGCTAGATCTGGAATGAAAAACAGAGCATCTTAACCTGAGGCACTGAATGGAAAGCAGCATGTAAACTAAGCTGAAGACACATAAATATATCAAAAGAGTTCACAGAGTGAATGATAAACTCACTTTCTGTAACAATGAGAATACAGAATAGGGGGCTTCTCCGTGCTTTTGGAGGCAACAGCATCTTCCAGGGTCAGGTTTTTTATCTGGAATTCATTACATACAGGTGACATCAATTAAATGAAAATGGCTT
Organism: Trematomus bernacchii; assembly: GCF_902827165.1. Taxonomy (NCBI): domain Eukaryota; kingdom Metazoa; phylum Chordata; class Actinopteri; order Perciformes; family Nototheniidae; genus Trematomus; species Trematomus bernacchii. The sequence continues at coordinate 9,285,899 of NW_022987714.1, read as the reverse complement.
GCTTGTTGCTCACTGCAGGATCTAAAACTGTCATACTGTCATTGCATTGTCGGGTCACTTTAAATCCCACTGCAGTACTTATGAGGAGCAGAAGGAGGCAGTGCCATGCTGGGAATACCCAGTAAACATTTAGCGCCTCAACTTAACAGTCATCCCTCACCAGAGAAACAGATGGCAGGGGGAGATGCATATGTCAGCACCCACAAGTTAATTGCTTTATAATAGCTATTTAAGCTTCACTTAAGCTCCGAGGCTGGTACAGAGAAAGTGCTAAATCCACTCCAGAGTGGTTATAGATAAAGGGATCAGAGAGTTTTTTTTTCTTTCTCCCTACTTTTCCTCATGATGCATGGTGTGCCGTCTAAGTTGACAGAACCAAGAGGGCAGAGCCCCTCGGATTAAGGAAAGGCTGCATAGAGCTTCTGCACTTACAGGAGTGTGGTGTGGTCAAACACCTTTAAAAAAATGAGCCACAGTATCTTGGAAAACGCAATAAGATTTACTTGTGGAGTTGTTAATTGAATTGCTTTTAGGTCATAGAATATACTTGAGCTCCATTCATAGATTTATTTTAGATAAGTGATTATCAGATTTGGACAGATGTAATGGATTTGTCCAATATTAAATAATTTTGTTTTAGGTCATATGCCATCAATGAAGCAACCAGAAACCAGTTTGATATATGCAACTATTTATCGTGTTAAATGACTGAAATAATACAAACATAGAGTTGACTAATTTACAAAGGTACTTGTTTAATATAACATATTGCAAAGTCATATCAAACTACACAAGGGAGGAAAACTAAAGAGACTCAATATAGATGGGTGTTCAACACAAACATTATTTCTGTATCGGGACCATTGTTGTGTTAAATCAAACTCCTTGGTTTGATTTCAAGTGTCAGCGAGATCCTTTAATAACTGGGGAACTCTGTAAGCTGTGCAGTTTTAGTGACAAACCTTGAGTATGCCGAATGTTTATGTTGTCATAAAAAGATGTTATCGTGTCAGACAGCTGGCAAAGCACCTTGGCCTTGAACACAGCATTGTCACCTATGAATGTCATAACAGACAGATCAGGTTAATGCATGTAATCTGCTCAAGATAAGTGAGCAACAGAGTTAGTACTGTTACTCCTCTCTTTTATACATTATTAATTATTGTTAACAAACATAACACCATCAACTACAATTGGTTAATATTGGAATAAATACCCCCATCTTTTCCTGTTTTCCTTTTAGTACAGTTGAGTTTAAGGTCATCCTATGAATGCTAATGCTATGGCTACTCCGCAGTGTTCTGCATATTGTGACTGGGTGTCTTAATCTATAATTCAGGTAGAGCCAGAGTGGGGCTCAAACTCTTGCAGTTTATGTAGAACAGGCACTAGTATTCAGCAGAAGCACATGCACCTCTTACAAACTCTATCACAGCATATTTTAGCTATGTGGGGGTCTTATTCAGGACATTGATCAGAGAAGATGTACACTACCCAGAGAGTGAAATCTAAAGTTTACACATAGATGCAAAAAACTATTAGTTCCCTTTGCTTGTGTCATCTGGAGTTTCTAGGCAAACTATGAGTAAGGAACTAAAATGTGCTTAAACGGAGCTCTCTCATAGTCTCAAGGGCCCACAGTTGAACCTGAACCGCGGGCGGGGGCAAAAACGCAACATCTGCAAGAAACAGCGTCTGAGGGCTTCTTGACATTTAACAACCTATTAATGTATCATACCCATTTAACGGGAAGAAACTCAGCTAACTGACGTTATGAACAATTTTTACCGAAACAAAACACAACTCTAACGCCGAGCCTCTGAATTAGCCCTGAGCGAAAAAATGCTAACGCACTTAGCACAGAACTCACGGTATAAATACTTTATTACTTATCGGATCTGCACAAACAAGATATCATATTAAAGCTGAGATTCCACAGATTCTAGAGGTATAAGTATCATCACTGTGCGACCTCAGGGCAGGGAAGGCAAACCCAGACAACACACCATGTAGCTTTATGGAGCCAAAACGGCAAATATGTCTTACCTTTGCTGTTTTTCTGATCAAAAGTTGTGTTCAATGGCATTAAAACGATGAAAACGCTGCTGAAGGTTAATTCAATGTCTCTGTGTCCCTTTGAAATGATTACTGATAATCCATCATCATATTTATGGCTATAACAGTTAACAGTTTTCAGAGCGTAACATAGCTTTCGGTTTGGGAAAGCTGTGTGCGCATCACTCTCATTCCTCAATGGTAACGTGTAGGTGGATTTAGGAACTTCCCTCTCGTTTCTATTGGCTCTAACAGTTCAAAAGAGGTGTCAATCATCAAAATCGACCGAGGGGGGCCAGAGATATGCAAATCCACCCAAATGACCCCAGAAGTTTTTTTTGTGTTGCTAAACCTCTCTAAAAAGGTCAAATGTCACTTGTTTTGCATCAATCTTGATACAGGGTACTCATTATATGTTATAGTTTGGATTCCTAAAGCTGTTAGTCTACTATCCCATCATTCAAGGGTGGTTTTCACTATAAATAATGTTTTTATTTTGGACGGACATTATCATTTACATTTTTTTACTATGTTCAATCTGAATTTACTTTAAAATAAAACAATTCTATATTGATTCTGACTCATCTACATCCAACTCACAGGTTTATCATTGCTTTGAGAAAAAAGATGATTAATTTACCCCTTTTAGAAGTGAAGATATAGTCATTTGTTCTGGGAATGTCATTTTCGAGCCTGAGACCTGAAAAACAGGCTTGGGGCTTAACAGGTTTTAATAATGCATTGTGAAGAGAGATATTAGGGGACGCAAAGGGCATTTCTTTAAATTTCAAGCGAGTGGGATCACCTCACCCTCTTGGGCAGTGATAGGGCGCAGCTTCTCATCAAAATCTGGGACAGACACTCCCTCTGGGATCTGAGGGGATTTCAGTACCATGGCTGAAGGACTCCACCAGCGGAGGTCTTACACTGAGCCCAAGAGTGCTCTGAGGGAGCATAAAGGACATCATAATCATGTACAAAAAGGCAGGCTATGCAAATCTGCCTCACATGCAAATGTGATATTATCATTATGACTTTGAATGTGTTTTTGTTGCACTGAAGTACAGAAATAATGTAGTTGATTAGCTCTAATATTGGTATGCATTTGGCCAGGAGCTTAACATGGCAGCCTGACATAATTGAAAAGTTTCAAACATAAAAAAACACTGTTCCGCACAGTAAGAATTTTTTTTTTGAAGGTACTATTTTAACCATTCATCAATTGTGCCATTTTTGCTCAATAAATTGATGACTCCTATAATAGAGGGTTCTTCAAGCAATGTCTCATAATTAAAAAAGGTTATATTAGCAAGTATGACAGATGTAAAGCAGTGTGAGAAAAAGTTTTTAGAGAGTACTTGTCCATGGACAAGTGAGTTTGGCAATCTACTTGTCCGAATACATTTTTCACTTGTCCAGGATGGACAAAAATTGGGGCCATTGGATCTTCTTCTTCGCCAACGTATTTTACATTTTCCCACGTTTTTTACGACACCGCTAACGTAAGTGAGCGGTAAGATTTTAATGCATCACACATAGGGTTGGGTATAGTTTGGATTTTAACGATTCCGGTTCTGCTTTTCGATTCCGGTTATTTTCGGTTCTTGATTCCGGTTCTTTGAGAGGGTAAAAATAAGTCCCATGACAAACTGGGAGAAAAACATATTTATGAAAACATTAAGTCAAACCTGTATTCCTATTTACAAATCACTTCATACTGTTTAATTTCTTACGGTTATTGAATACAATTATATAAAAAATAATCTCTGCATTGTTTAGTTAGTTCTATGTGGTGCAGTTTGAGAATGTACAATTGGCCCAGTCTCCTCTGATGTTACACTGCAACCTGCCTGTGAGACAGGGTCCAACCACACATGTCCAACACATAAGCCTAATAATAATAATAATAATAATACATTATATTTATAGCCTATAGGCCTAGCGCTTTTCTACAACTCAAAGACGCTTGCATGTTTACACATGTCCTGAAATACACATGCTGCAGCTTCCCAGCTGCTCACTGTTTGTAAATAAATAGTATTTTCATTTCAATAATGTACTTTCTATACCCTGCTTCATAAACAATACTGACATCCCTGTGCTCCTCCGAGTCTGGGGGTCGGGGGATGTGAGGACAACGCGAGGACACAGACAGGGAGGCTGCTTTATTTCATAAAGGAAATGGCGTCAATATTAACAACGTAGGAGCTAAAACGCTTAATAACCTTCATTACGTGTTAAAGAAAGAACATAAGAAAGTTTGACAAAGATTAGGCTGTTAAACGGGCAGCGGGTCCGCTGTGTGTAGAAAGAGAGAGGGAGAGAGAGAGACGCTGAACTGCACCGTGCAGCGATCAGATGATCCGGAGCGCAGAGAGAGCTGCGGTCCGCGAGGCTCGGCCTCGCCTCCTGTCCTCACAACTCTTATTAATCCCGGTACCGGACAATTGTTATTTGTTCCTACTCGGAACCGAGTTTTGCTTCCCAACCCTGCCACTGTGCTACACGTTCGCACCGCACCGCCCCGCCCCGCCCCGTCCCGCCTAACAGTACAGAAAGCGGCGAGATGCAGGAATCGACAAGCAGAACCGAAACTAACATTTCTAAACGAACAATGGCGGACACGGACAATTTGCGAATGAGTTCTGCCTTTTGTAAACTGAGTTTATCAATAATTTGTCAATAAATGAGGGCTAAAAACGTCACTTGTCCGCCGGACAAGTCAATTGAAAGATCTACTTGTCCGACATTGTAAATAACACGTCCCGGACAGTGGGACGGGTGCTTTTTCGCACACTGTAGGAGAAGTTGATCTCAGTGGATAATTCCTAACTTCCATGGTCCTTGACAAGCCCTGAGAGACTTTTCGCAGCTTGGTGGAGCTTGTGGAGGAGGTGGAGGAGGTGGATGAGGAGAACATTTGCATATCTGACATCTGTCTCACCTGGCCCATCTGCTGTTCCATCTGTTGCACTCTGCCCCCAGTGGACTGGAGGAGATCTAATTTCATGATGATGATGATCCGATGTGTTCCTGGTCCAAACAGATACAATGAGGAATGTGAAATGATTAATTGGCAGAACATACTCAGTTGACTCCTCCTTCCACTGGGTTGGTTTGTCCCTTTATATCGCCTCCAGCAGATAAGAGAAGTAAGGAATAGCCCTTACCATCCTCTCTAAATGTGCAAAGTGTGCGCATGTGTCTTGGTGGTAATTGGGCTTGTGTTTCCAAAAGCGCACATCAAAACATTTTGAAAGTCACTTCCCTTATTATGCTCTCCCCATGCCCTTTCCTTGCTCTATCACATGCCTTCCAACAGTGACTACAGCAGTCCTTTGCCTTCGCCAGACTCGCACAAAGATCCAATTAAAAAGGTAATCCACACACCTGCTGTGTGAGATAGAGCATTGTGTTTGTTCCACTGATGAACTGTGCTCTTCCTCTGGTACTTTGGATTCAGATTCCTCTCTTGTTCCCTGTCCCCATGTCTTTCTTTCTTTCAACGTGTGTGTGTGTGTGTGTGTGTGTGTGTGTGTGTGTGTGTGTGTGTGTGTGTGTGTGTGTGTGTGTGTGTGTGTGTGTGTGTGTGTGTGTGTGTGTGTGTGTGTGTGTGTGTGTGTGCATGCTTTGGATTGATGTGTATGTCTATCTTTGCCTGCAGATGATATATCCACTTTAGAAGGGGCTGAAGGAAGAAGATTACATACATTAGAACTGTTCAAAGCCATGTGAGGGAGTGTGGGCTCTATCAATTATTCTATTTAAAAAGGTATCACTCACTGTTCCTACTTGAGACAATTCAATAAACAAAAAATAAACAAAAAACTCAGTGCGCATGATCATAGCCATATTTGCGAGATTGTATCAAAATAGAGGTTTCTTTTCAGCAACAGCTTGGTTTCAGGATGTAAATGTGACATCACAAGCGAAAAGAACAATTCACCAGAAGATTAGTCTCTGAATGGAAAATGTAAATGTAGCTTCCTGCAGCAAACACACTACATGTTGGGGTTACTAAACTGATTAGTTCCCGGAAGCTTTGATACTGACTAAAGGAAGTTGTTTTTATGCGACCACAGCAAACGCTTTGATGGTAAAACTATACAGTCTAAGGAAGAGCAAGTGACTGTGAGCTACAAAGTGCTGAACAGGTTGCTGTCACACTGTAGGTGGAACACAAAAACATCTATTTTACCTTCCTTCCTCTCCCCCTCTTTGTTCAATGTCCTTGATCTCTCTGTTTCTTTCTAACAGCAAACAGCATAGCAAATTGCAAAATATATTTTTGTTCCACTGGCTCTATTATTTCATGAAAAAACGTACTTGTATTAGAAAAGCCTTTACTTTCTTACAGATTTAGTATGTGCTTCAGGTTTCTGGTTCAACTGCTTCCAGCTCAAAATCTTCTCTTGTGATGTCCTTCATCCACACGCTGCTCCCCTCTTTGTGAGTTCCTGCCAAGGCTGGAGCACTCAGCTTAAGCTCCTGCTGTGCCCTGACTCTGGACAAATAAGGCTCTGATCTGTCCTGGATCTGCCGGTCCAGGCTGTCCTGAGCTGGGTCAGTACATCACTAATATTTCCCACAGGTCAGTTAGTCTAAATGCCCACTGTGGGCCGACTAATTATAGTATTTAAGAACGCTAACACTCTACAAAGAGCATGTGGTAATGCTGGTTCTGCCTCTGATATTCATTTATGTGTCAGTGTGATATACCTTATTTTATCATTTTAAATGCAAGTTGCAATAGTTTAAACTATAACACAAAAAAGACATAAAGTAATAGTGTTATTTGTTGGTTTGTGACAGTGTACTAGCTCTTCAGTGCCATTTAGGCTGTTTGAGCTTTTAAGCACTTAAAGGTGGGGTAGGTAAGTTTGAGAAACCGGCTCGAGATACACTTTTTGTTATATTCCATGGAATGCTCTTAACATCCCGATAGCAATGAATATCTTAAGTGCTTTGACAAAAAATCCATAAAAAAATGTCATCTGTGGAAGCCGTAGTACTGTAAAAAGCACGATCAATCATTTTAGCCGGCCCGGCTAAAATAACTGGATGGCCTACCTGCCTGTCAGCCTTCCATCTGTGCACAAACTTATCTCGTGCCCTCATTGGTCACGTGCGTGCTCGTGTGTGTTGGAGGAGGGGCTCTGTAAGGAAGTGGCAGATTTTTTCCGGTTGTGTATTTTCAAATTCCAGCGCACTGGAGCTGGTTTCTCCAAAATCACCTACCCCACCTTTAAAGTGTGGTTATCAAGATCATCCAGACCACATTTCTAAAATCAGTATTAAATAAATACATTATTTAAAAACATAAAAATACAATTAAATACAGAATATAAAGATGTGTGACAGGCTATTCAATACTTTGAATTTAAGCTCAATTTGAAATGCATTTAATTCTTCTTTTCACTTTTTTTGCAGGTCATCAACGCTGTTAGCTTCCTAGCTCGGAGATTGTTGAGATGCTGCCTAATGCTAGTGCTAGCGCAGCTACCTGGTCAACAATATGACTCTTTTTGTGTAGTTTTTCCAGCAGAAACTAAATGTCAACTAATAGGGATAGCCTTTAGCATCAGGGACATGAATTCAACATTTCTTATTTCCAGAAATAGCCAATGAAAATGAAGGAAATAATGGAAGAAAACTACAGAAACCACAGAAAACTATACACTTTCCTGTGATCAACGCAAGCAGGTGCACGAAAAGCAGAGGTTCGGTTTATACTTCATTTTATGTATTTCACAAAACTATGTTCAACTTTTATAAGAGTAGACAGTTTGGCAAATGTATAGCATTGAACAACAGCGGGGAGGGCTAGCTACATACGTGTCAGTGTGGTTAGCATTCTTTGAGTTTTTTTTAAAATAATCTTTGTATTTAAATGTGATGTCACATTTAAAATGACATGGACATCTGTTATTCCAACCAAAGCCTACCTGTCAGGATATATTTTAAAATGTAATTTATTTTCTTTCACAGTCTGCTTCTCTCCCTAGCTGCTGCACCAAGCACTTTCCACAAACCCCGCCTCTCCACCTCGCCCCACCTTGACAGCCACGCCCACCAAATCAGCTCACCTGTGCTCCCAGCTGCATCTCATCTCCAATCAAGCCAGTATTTAAACCTCTCACACGCCCACTGCCAGATTTTGCTTCACCTTTCATGCAACCCTCTCCAGTACCTTGTTCCGGATTGACTTCCCGTTGCCGACCCTGCCTGCCTCTGACCTGCCTTCTTCGCCTCATTCCCGGTAAACCCACCAGCCTTCTGTCTCTGACCCTGTACCAGCTGAGATTTGAAATTAAACATGACAACTGTTCCCGGTTTCCTGTGTGCTGCGTTTGGGTTCAAACCGGTTCAAACAATCCCTGTTGCAGAGGATTTTCCACCTCCTCCACAAACTGACCTCTGCTGCTATGGCTTTTGATTATTGCTAACGATGGTGGAAACCGATGCTTTAGGGAAACGTTTGAGAAGTTTTATAATCCTTTTGGCTGTACTAAAAATCATAATATACTCACTGATCCACGCAACTTTGTATTTGTCACTTATTATGTTGTTTTGTTTTGCAGAACTAACAGCTCCCTCAGTGAACCCTTGGTTAGTGACTACATAAATACTTTGCGAGTACACTGTTACTTGATCGAACCCGATCTTGGATTTTGTTTGAGTAATCTTTTCAAATATATTTGATTTGTTTTTTGCTTTTGTTACACTATGGGATAAAATGCACAAAACAGCTGAATTGATATGATTTACCTTTCCAATACATGATTTGCATCTTTGAAAAAGTAGAACCCACCACCAGTACTTCATATAGGCCTAATGCTGTGTTCACACCGGACGCGATGCGACGTTTGGGGGCGGCGCGATTACATGTAAAGTCAATGCAGAGACGTGGACAGACGCGAATTCGCTCCGACGGCGCGCATGAAGCGGTGGACGCAGCGCGAATCACACGATTGAGGCGATTGAACAGTGCCGCGTTAAACGCGAGAGTTCAATTTTTTCAACTCGAGCGTCAAATTCACGTGACGCGTTCTCGCGGAAGCCAATCAGCGGTGAGGATCTCAGCCGCCGTCACTGACGTTCAACCACACAACATCAGCCGTTAGCTGTTAGCAGTTAGCACACAGAGCTCACAGCTCCTCATATTCGTTCAGAAACTGGACAAAAGTTAAACAAGTACAAACCACAGACTGTCTGTGTCATGGCGAATACAGTCGCTGCTTATTTATGTCTGTAGGCCGTTGTTGTGAGTGTGGAATGAGCATATACAACGTTAGCTTAGCCTGGTTGACCCGATCTTCATTCAGAAAACAAGCATTTTAAAAGGTTTTTTGCCTGCCGTCTTGTCTGCAGACTTGTCAAAGCATTAATTCATGGTTGTTACTAACCGGTATCAGTATGTTGTTACTTCGGCATCATTTAGAAACGTGTATTACAATTTAATCACGGTAAAATATGTTCATTTGTTGTAGTTGTAGCTCCCGAGCCAGCGCGTCTTGTTTGAATGATGCGAGTAAACACAGCTGGCAGCCGCGGTGAACCTCCAGCGTTTAGAGCGATGCGATAGGAGCGATTAGAGCGAAGCGAATAGTCGCATCGCGTCCGGTGTGAACGCAGCATAAGACATGAGCCAGAAGTAGATCTCCAAAAATATTAATGGACTTGTTGAAATGAACATCGACATGTAGTCTGAATGTCATATTAGCTAACACATGCTATCTAGAGATAACTGATAAAGTGGCTTGCTGGAGCTCATGTTGTGTATTTCATATTCCAGCTTTTTCACAATGACATCATGGTTGCTGCTCATATTTGTAGATTAGATCGGTTTGATATTAATACTTAATCTCCCCTGAGGAGCATTAACAAGGGAGACACCTGAAGCACCCATGTACCTGTTGACTAAATGTGTGAGCCCTGGCTTTTATGATCTCCCATTATGAAATGTAATAAATAATCCTTATTTAATGATCTTGGAAAAAAGCGAATTATCGAAGCTGAGTAATGTATAAATGTTTTATCGCAGGTCGGTTCTAGCTGTTGTGTATGTTCTTTGACGTGACTGCAGAAAGCACTTAAGTGTGATTGTTTGGTTTGAGAGACAGGAAGAGGGAGAGAAAGGGGTGAGAGACATAGAGAGCGAGCCTCATTGGCATTACTTGCCTCTAATCCTCGTTGCGCTACACCTGGCTAGCATACTAATGATGAAGAAATGACCTAGATTTCTCTCTTAGCACATTCTCACAGCACAAAACATAATGAATGAGTCGGTGGAGATGTTATTTAGTGACACTGCTGTTTTTCTCTGTCAGCATTGAAACTGAGAAAGAGGCCAAGCATGGATATTCACTCAGTTGTTTGAGATTCTTCACTAGCTTCATGATGAATGCAGTCTATGCCTTTAGAAAATGGCAAAGAAATCATATGCGTGATGTCTTTTGACAGTTTCCTCATAACAAACATGCCATAGCTGAGAAAACTGCAGCAGTCACAATTTAAATGGTAACAGCTATAGGACTGGCAGCAGAGCTATTTTTACTGTTGTGTTGTTCACTGTTAACACTTCACCTGTTTAGATTGGAATAGCTTGCTGTTAAATTCACTATGGCAACGCCCAACAACACCGCTGACAAGATCTTTGAGAAATAACACATCCCACTGCAGATCTGCAAAAGGTTAACCAGTTAAGCCCCGAGCCTGTTTTTCAGGCCTCAGGCTCGAAAATGACATTCCCATATAACATATAAGTACCCTGTATCAAGATTGATGCAAAACAAGTGACATTTTACCTTTTTAGAGAGGTTTAGCAAAAATGAAAACCACATTTGGGTGGATTTGCCGTTTCTCTGGAACCCATTGGTCGATTTTGATGATTGACATCTCTTTTGAACCGTTAGAGCCAATAGAATCGAAGGGGAAGTTCCACATACACACACACACGTTACCATCGAGGAGTGAGTGTGACGCGCACGCAGTCGAAAGCTATGTTACGCTCTGAAAACTAAATATGGAGATGGATTGTCAGTAATCATTTCAAAGTGACATGGACACATTGGATTAACCTTCAGTAGCGTTTTTATCGTTTTAATGCCATTGAACACAACTTTTGATCAGAACAACAGCTAAGGTAAGAATATCTCCGTGTTTCCTCCGTGAAGCTACGTGTTGTGATGTCTGTTTTCGCTTCCCCTGTCGCTCAGTGATGATACTTATATGTCTGGAATCTGTGGAATATCAGCTTGCTAATTGATATCTTGTTTGTGCAGATCCGATAAGTAATACGGGTATTTTACCTTGAGTTCTGTGCTAACTGCTTTAGCATTTTTTCGCTCAGGGCTAATTCAGAGCCTTTGTTATTACCCTTATGTCTCGTTTTGCTAAAAATTGTTAATATTGTCTGTTAGCTGAGTTTCTTCCCATTAAGTGGGTATGACACATTCATAGAAGCCCTCAGACGCTGTTTCTTGCAAGATGTTGCGTCATGCCACCGGTACCGGGGGCATGGGGCTTAACTGGTTTTTAAAAGTGGACTGGTGAGCGTGTGTGGGATTGTTGCTCAAACTTTTTGAAGAGCCAGTCAGAGAAAACCCTGCAGAATGCTGTTTAATACAGCAGCAGCTGTAGCTTATGTGATGTTAAAAGCTCCGTCTGAGCTGAACATCTCTGGAGAGATCTAATTTTTAGATGTGTCTAACCGTATTTGGAGGAAACCGCTGCAGAGGAGTGCATGTGTCTGTCTTTGGTGTGTCTGTGTGGGATGTTGGGCAGGGCCTGAATGCAGAAAGTATGAAAGTCAACTTCTCAAACTTGTAAAAATACAACTTTTAAAACTAATCTACCTCTACTGAGTATTTGCCTGAATTTGTGGGTGACAAATCGTGTTCTCGTTTTACCAAACATTTGAAAACACATCTGCCATTCCTTCCCCATCCTCTCCCCTGATCCTTGCTCCCTTTCAATTTCTCTTGCTGCATCTACACTTCTCTTTTCACCTCATTCCTTCTCATCTGTAAACATGGAGGATTCTTATTTCCCCAGTAGGAAATTCAATAGGGCACAGCGGAGCAGAAATAAATGGCACTCCACACCTGTTTTGGGGAAGATGAGGCACAGCCACAGAGGGCATGGGCAGAACTGATCTGGAGGGATGCAGGAGGCAGAAACCCCTTAATCCCTGTGACATTTTAGCCCAGACCTCATGTCAAAGTCTGTGAGCTGCTGCTCCCTGGGAAAAGGGAAGGTTGGAGCAGTCTGAGGAATGATGCTTTGAAAAGAGACTAAAGAAGGCTGAAGGAAATACAGACAGCCAAGAGATATAGACATAGACAGACGAGGCAGATGTTGGATTAGTAAAAGGAGAGAAATCTTAAAAAGCTGCAAGATCAGATGACGTGCTTATCAAATCTGCGGCAGCCTCAATTTGAGGTCAGTCTCTCCTCTGTTGCTTGTCTGCATAACATCTTCTCTGTTCAAAATTCAAACACCATCACACTCTGAGATGATGCTCTCTGCATACCGAGTCCCGAGCGATGCCTTTCCCTTCGGCTGCGCTCAGTGGTATCATGACTTCAGCCACACTTTGACACCTGTCACGGCGAGCCGGGCACTGACTCCTCCCTGAGGGCTCGGTCTCTGTAAGACCCCAGAGCACAGCAGCGCCCCTTCCCTTTTATCAGTCCCCACCTCTGTCCATATCGTCCCACTGCACACTGCCTCCTGGGGTCATTCAAGCATGAACATCCCCCACAGGTTGTTCCTATGGGTGCCAAATGTGACTGAAGGCATGAAAGACCGAGGAGACAGACAGGGGAAAACAGCACAAAGTAAATTTCAACCGGGAAAAAGACGGTGACTATAAAACAAATTCAGATAATATTATCCCAGCAAGTTTATTCTTCCCTGTGCATCTCACCAATACATTGGACCATATGCACTTTAGCTTTAATGTGAGTTAAAAGTGTGCAGGTCCCTTAGGTGCATTGGATGCTTATTTGCCCTTGGAGCACTCACTGAGTAAACAACTTCTTTGTGACTTCAGTCTTACAAGTCATAAGACCAAACATAAAAAGGAAAAGAATCAGGCCATCAAATGAAGATGTCCTGCAACCATAAAAGAGAAGGAAAAAAGAACGATGCATGAAACTATTTGATGACTTTCAAACCCGGCGTGAGTGATGACATACCTTCAGTCTTCCCTGCAACAGCCCCTGCAAGGTGAAGGCTGTGAAGTTTTTGTTTCAGCGTAAAATGATGTTTGGCTGAGGTCGTTTACAAAGCACTCATTTCAATACGGCCCAGATGAATACCTAAGCATTTCATTTACGCGTAGTGTTTGCTCTGAAGATTACATTATTAATCCACAGAGACGTAGGATTATGGTTTGTGGTCTGACCGATGGGGAAGGCACAGCTGGGACAAACTAAATTGAGGTCATATTCTTGTAAATCCAGGTTTCATGTCCTTTGATCCTTCATCTGGATTCACAATGGCATCAATAGCTTATATAGCTTTAGCGGGATGATTGGACCTGTATTTAACTGGGGATAAACCACATGTTTGATGCATGTCAACCTATAGCAAATGATACTCTACATTCACACATCATGTTTTAAAAAAAAATCTGTTCTTGCGTTTTATATTAAAGCCAACACACATAGCTCAACCCCAAAGGTATACTTAATCTGCCTCTTCTCACTCAGGACTGCGTAGGTCTGTGTAGACGGAACATGGTTGAAATCTTTCTCAATCTCTTGTTAAATCTGATGTCACTTGTCACGAATGTGGAACAATGTATATATTTTATTGTTCTCAATATACCTATTCTCCATACCACCCACTAACTATACAGTATACACTAATCGTATCGCATACATTTTTTGTTCACTAATTCAAAAATATATCAATATATTTAACCATTTTATACTAACGGATGATACAATACTTACACTGTCAAACATTATTCATACTGTGACTTAAACTTAGAGACAGCAATAGTGTTTTTCAAACTGTAATTGTGTCATCACATCCATAATTAATTTAGATGTTTCTTTAGTACGGCTTTGAGCAGCTCTAACATTTCTTGTATGCACTTTATTGTGGGTAGTACTTCCAAAATGTGGGTTTTCAATAAAAAAAATTCACACGTATAATTAATAACATGAACAATGTCAGTGTCTGGGTACTGGTGGGAAGCTATCATTAAAGATTAGTTCCACCTGTTGTTTTCCTGCTGTGACATGTCCAAATGTTAAAAAGGCCAATTTAATCAATCTGTTACTAAAAAGTACATTAACATGACTAGACTACATAGTATTGTAAATCTTGAAAAAGTAAATGTTGATAAATGTGAAGTTACAACATTTCTCTACCCGAGAATTTCCTCTCAAAAAAATAGAACACAATCCACTTTGCTTATTTGTAATGAAGACTAAAGACTCTTGTTGCCTTCATGTACAGTAATCATTGGTCTTTTATCATTGACCAGACGGTGGCAGCCAAGTGCGCATGGTGCGTCTGCAGGGTGTCATCACACAGTATGCAGGCTACATTATGTGCAATTCCTTTGTAACGAGCTGTGTAAGCCACTATAAGGAATCTTATTCAAGCCAAATAGAAATGATACATTTAAAGAATAATCTTAACATTTTCTTTAAATATCAGACTAAATTAATTGTTTCAAAAGCGATTTTAAATATCTTTGACACTACAATGAAAAAACTGGCAATCCGTTCGGTTTAGTTAAAGGAATCTATTTAATTTTTTTCCCCAAACAAATACAAATATCAACATGATATTTCCTCATCTACTATGAGGAATGATTGTTTTAATAACAATTATTTTAATAAGTGTGCCTAAGTGTTTAGATGGGTGCCTGAATCCTGACACAAAGCGAGTATTTCTCCATATCCTATTACTTTAGTGTCATTGCATTTCCATTGCCTGAAAAACGAATAATCATTGTTTATCGAATTAGTATACTTAAATGATGGGGACAATGGGAGAGCTTAACAAGTTTCAGGCTTCGGCTATTGGATGATGGATCACACCAGTACTACCAAGCAACGGTGAGGGCAAGCGTTGTCATCCCGCCTCCTCTGAACCTTTTACAGCGTTTTAATTGGACGCTGGATTTGTCATTCTTCATCCGCCCAGGTTAGGTTGCTCCGCACCGTTAAGATGCTCAATTGATGGGCGTACTACTGAGCTGTGCACTGAAAGGAGATACCCTTACGCGTTTCTTTGTAGCAAAACAAAAACCATGTTCTGTCCTGGTTACATCACTGCGTGTTGCTGGTTTGTCCGCGAGACTCTTCCTGGAGCTCAGCTGTTTGTTCTCCCTGCGCGCGGTGACAAGCGGGTTGGACGATGCTATTGCGGCGTTTTAAAAGGAAAAAAGCTCATGACAGAATAACAACACAAGGCAGTGCATCGCCGCTAGCGACACATATCAGTGTTTATTAGTTTAATCCGGACGCGGTTATTTGCTTTGGATCTTTCATGCACGCTCGGTGGACTCGGACAAAGCGGCTACTTTGGGAGATTTTGTGTAAACGCACCTGCCGTGAGACACTGGAGCACATGGGCATCTGCTCCCTGGATCGTACATCGGACAATCACATCTGAGTATTTCGGTCAAAAAACTCGCCTGTTTCACCGCCATGGAGGATTCACAGATTTTAATCTACGTCAGTTTATTATTTACTCATCGCGGGGCTTCAAACCAACCCGAGTATGGGGATGACAGCTGATCGCCCCTCCTCTCTCGGGACTTAAATAAAAACGCGCTCCATCTGAATCCACTGCCCCCCGATCAGAAGCCAGAGTCTCAGTTTCAGCTGTGTTTAACAATAGATGGAGCGCAGAAGGCTGTGATGTGTGTTTTGATTGACACCTTTTCCTTATCAGGTTAGCTTCACACCGATCATTCCTCCAGAGGTTACACCGGCGACACGTTTCACTGAAGGCCGTTTTAATTGTATTTAATCTTTTGGACAAACAACCCGTATAAGTCGTTCTGCGAGGAAGTGTATCAGCTCTGTGGAGATGCTCTATCCGATCACCCCTCCACATGGAAAGTATATTCCTCTTGCTCTTTGCTTCTTCGCGCTAAACCCATGGCCGGGGATGATCCCTGAGTAGCCGATAAAATAATCAGCGTCGCGGTGTCAGCAAAGGCTTGAGCTTCTGGGGATTTGTGTAGATTATCACCGGACTGCTTATTTTGTTCACTCGGCCACACTCAACTGAATTTAGCTGCTTTTGATCCGCAGCCTTTTCCCTGCTGCCTCCTGGAAACTCCAGCAGGGAAGCCTGCTTACAAGCCACGCTATTCATAGGGAAAGGGGGGAAACCGGGTTGCATTCATAAGCAATGACTGCCACAGAGGTGTTTGGACCCAGATCTGAGGATACGACACATTTGGCGCTGATGTCACCCTGTGGATCCGGGGGAATGAGACGCGCTTCAAGGCTGTAGTTAACACTCCCTGTTTACTCGCAGCGTGCCTGCTGGGATGCCGTCGCTGTGACCGGGAGAGGTAGACAGTCAGAAGAGACTCGGACACCCAGAAACAAAAACACAGCGCACCGACTTTGCAGACCGTTTTGACTATCTACCGGGCGGCTACCGGAGGATGTTTGAGCCAGGATGCTGCGCTTCCCCGTGAAGAAGATCCGGAAGCAGTTCAAGCTCCTGCTGCTGCTGGTGCTGCTCACCTCCGCCGTGTGGTTCACCTACCTGCACATCAACCAGGGCAAGACCATCAAACTCCACTTCAACTATGGAAAAGGTAGGCTTTATTTAAAAAAACAAAACATGATCTATTAATTTCATCTAACACAATTTCAGGCTTTGTAAAACAACTTTTGTTCTATACCTGGATGGGTATGAAGTAGCCGAACAGCCTTTGAAGATATTTAAAATAACATTTATTAGCCCCTTTATGAACACGTCTAATGTAGTGACTATAAAGTCAACACTGAGAAGAGTTTGCTCCTGCAGGATATTATTAATATTAAGGTTTCATCTTTTAAGATAATAATGCTTTACAGCATGACAATTCCATTCCATATGACCACATAATAACATGTAATGTATACAAATCAAAGTTGTGATATGCCAAAACTAACGAGGGAAATATAAACAATTCAATTATTTCTTAGGTGCATGGATTTATGACATATGTCCCTGGAACAAGTACCCTACTGACTCATGCTGATTGTTCTCCCCTGGGTAATGTGAGAGGATACGCTCAGAAGAAGTAGCACAGAGTCAGCGTGTCTCAGAAATTAACAATAGTTTCCTTCTCCATGCAGGCTGTAAAGAGCACCGCGGTGTCGGGCCAGGTCGAAAGCCAGACCCCCGCCTTCAACATTAATAATCAAAGGGCTGTTCATAAAGGTGGCTTCAGAGGTCACAGGCATGCCAGTCAGACTTGGGAAAATATCCGGGGTTGGGCAGTACAGGGGAGGCAGATTTCCACCTGCTGCTGCAATGCTTCTTATTGCCAATGATTGATTTTGATCAGTCACTGTGCACAGCATGGTTGATGCAGAGTATCAGACAGGAATAGCCACTATAAATGAAAGGAATACTGTTATAGGTGCTGGATGATGTACCATCACCTACTACATATTCAACATGGGATGGTGGTGTAGTCTTTCTCCTGCAGCTGTCTGTGTAAAGTGATATCTGATGATGTCCTTGAAGAGTGAACACCGCACATTCACACACACACACACGATGCACTTTTCCAAGCAACAGACTAGATTTAGTTATTTTTTTATGTTGAGTCCCAAACCATACTGTTGGCTGAAGACTGCAACGCTGTCCTGTTGCATTTGGTAACAGTAGTTGTGAGTTTGTCAGGATTTAGGCAAAAAATGTAAACCAACCAGTATTACTGCAAATTACCATTAACATTCATGAAGTGTATCTAATTGTCCCCTTCGGCGACCATATTATACGGGTGGTTATGATATTGTAGATCACACATACAGACTCTGAAGTTGATATAATGAATGGTCCCTCTCAGTCTTCCTTTTTAGGCAGATATCTTATAATGATGCACTTTTTAGCCTTTGTCCTTTTGTTTCAATTTCGCTATTGCCTGCTAATTTTGCGGTTACTTGCCTACGAGCATGACGACTTCTTCCTTCCCTGAAATCAGAGACCTTTGGACAATTATATTTTCGATATCACTGTGTTCCTCATTTTAAAGATTCCACTAATAGTCCGCCCTTGTGACCAGTCTGCTGTGGCCGTCTGCCTAGGAAGGAAGCTGTTATGCTGTACTTTGCTGGTCTGTGTGTCTAATTGACTGTCTTCCATTTAGCAGGCATCTGAGCAGGTCAACTCACTTAACCTCTTATGAATAACATGTCCCCCTCTCGCACCAAGGGTTTCTAAGTGAGATGTAGCCATTACTGAAAATGGGGCTCTATGAAGTGTGTAAATATTCATATCAGTCTGGCGGTATTCTCTTCACACAAAAACCTTCATTGATTCTTAGCACTGAGGTGGGGCAGGTAGGAATAATGTAATTTCATTTTTGGCCTGAGTCCTGCCTTATTTGAATATGAAATGACAATTTGTCAAATTTCCACTCTGCTTGTCTCTATATTGGAGAAAATTTGATTTATGTCAGCCAAATCATCTCCTTGAGCGGGCACACGTATCAGACAGATTTCTGCTAGTACTTCATCCTCGAGCTAATGTCTTATTGGCACTTGACCAACAGACTTATGAGAAATATAAACACTTTGGCATAAAGTGCCCCATCGAGGCTGCATCTAACTAATTGTGAATAATGATTTGAGAAGTGTCGAGGAAAGTTTACAACAGACGATTATATACACCGTCTGTCAAATGTTTCAAACTTCAGTCTACGCACTTCTGTGTGCTCATGTGTTGGTTGACTGGGTAAACATAATGAGAGGAGGCCTGAGACTTGGAGAAGAGGCCTTCTTCATTGTACCCTGCAGAGTCTTATTGGCAAACAGTTTTTGTTATACATTCAACATTCTTTCAAAACTCATTGTGTGTCTTCTAAGAATCTAACAAACGCGTTGAATATATTTTCTACTTCGTAAAACATTTGCAATGGCTTGTGTGGATGCTTTGAAACTAGCTTTGTTTACACACGTTGGCTGCCTTTGTCTTTACCTCTTATCAGGGGATTGCTACCTTTTTTGGCTCATTACATGCACAAGCTGTAACTGCACTCTGTTTTACAATATCTATCAATGTCATTGTGTGTGTGTGACCTGTTAGAGACACAAATATATGGCAATCTAATCATGGATTGGTGAAAGAAAGTCCCTGGATGAACTCTTTGGACTGGCTGACAAGGATCTGGGTGCAGCAGTGACATGGAAGCAGCTGCTGATCGCATTGACCAAGCTTTGAATATAAATGTTTGTTTTTGCCTCGCTAGTGATTGACATCCTGGGTTTTAGAGGGTTTTTTCCATTTAAATGAGCAATGACATTGCTAACCCTACCTTTGTATAGTCTGGAAACTGTGTGATTAACACCGGCCTACATACTTATTTGAATAGGTTGACGGACACATCATTACTCAGAAGTCATATGTGGTCATTAATATAACACTGCGGTTGGTTGGCAAAGAAATCAATTACACAGAAATGTCATCAGGGTCATTTTGATTAAGAATCGCCATCACTCAGAGCACTAAGCCAGCCGCAGACGTATTGAAATGGTCCATCATTTTCTGTCACTAAATTATTCACTACAGGATGGAGCTGTGTGATAGACCGGTGATTGAATGGTGATAGGCCGTGCACTCACCTTTTCGTGATTTTATAGAGAGAAAGAGGGATCCAATATCAGGGAGATAATGGCACACCTGAACAGAAGCGCAAGAAGTGAGGAATTGTATTTATTTGTTACTTTTATTTCCTACTTTACGAATCCTCTCCGCTCAAAAAGGAAACTGTATGGTAGGCAATGTATAAACAACAAAACATTCTTGATTTACTTTGTGTAAGAATCTATCACATGTAATATGCCTGTCTTGTTTATGAATACGCCATTCAAATATAACGGCACAATATACAACACCCACCAATGAGACCTTTCTGAATGTGAGGCTGTCTGTTGGGGCATTCATTTATCTTAACTTAAAAGCCAAGGTAGCTGTTTAAACCAGAGGAAGCAAAAAAGGTATAATTAAATAGTTTTCAGATTGCACACTGGCCAGACTAGCCTTATTTAATCAGAATTTCAATGAGGAAGTGTGTTGGCAGGCAGTGCTGCGGTGCATATTAGATGAGTGCCACATTTATGCGGCCACCCAGTTGTACAACAGCCCCCCTGTTTCCCAGCATCAACAGGTCCACTGAGGAGGAGGAGGAGGAGGAGGCTGCTGCATACAGGCCTCTATTGATTAGCTATGATTACACATGTGTGGAGGAACACACATATGCATAAACTCAACCACCCTTGCACAAACACAAATATGTTGCTTATATATTGGTAAAATGGCACATAATCCGAGCATACACTTCAATTCATCAGCGCTCTGAAAGGATAAGGCGGAAGTCGGAAGGGGAAGTCTCAGGGGCCGTGGCAGATTGGCTGCTTGGTTGCCCATGGAGACAACATATGGGAGAGGAACGTGCTGTGCTGGTGGGATGGGTTGGAGATTGTTTTTGTCGTGGCCGATGAATTCAATGTTTGAGGGAGCTTGAATGTGCTGAATATCCAGCGAGAGCTTAAAAAAAATAAAGCCCACCACTTGTTGATGCGGGGTCATTTTACTAGTATCTCTTAGTAGTAATATTCACTCTTACAGCATACTTAGATATTGTTGCAGTTCAGTATCAACTTGGATTTGGCTTGTTGTTGTATCTCAGCAACAACACCCTCAGGCTGGCTTGCTGTCATGGTAACCATGCCCTCCGATGTCACTTTACCTAATTTTAGCTCTTGTGGTTCTCACGGTTGGTCAGCTTTACCTCGGCCAGAACCACTCTGCCAGCATTTTTACTACGGCATCTTTTCATTTTTATTATTTATTCATGTAACAATAAATATCCTCAATTACCTTTTCATATTTGTGAATAATGCAGCTGCTTGGTGCGCACTTCCACCTTTTGAGGAGATGGAACATTTGTTAATGGAAGAAGGAAGAACAGAGCAACATCATATAAACACTGCATGCTTAGTAAGAAGCAGGTGTGTTTCTGACAGTTGAATTTAGCAGCTTTTACAGAAACACTGAGCCCAGCGTGGGTGCAGGGTGTAAGTCCACATCAACAAAGTAGTTTGGGCATTTTAAATTGGGGACACGTGTGAACCCAGCTGGGAGGTGCGGCTTTTAAAGATTGCTTCCATTTAGGGATGCTTGGCCCTTTATATCCTCGTGGATGGAAGAGCCCTTCTAATCAGTTGAAAATGCAGAGACATTCCTAAAAGGGTGAATTATTAAATTGTATCTCTTCTAATGTGGTGATTTATATTCTTTAGAGCCATACTGTTATGCTGGCTTTACAGAATTATTTTGACCTTCAGATGGAAGTTATTGCTGCAGAAACGTAGATATTTCTAGTGCCATGATTAAACAATTGAAAGCTGGAATCTTACAGTATAGTCAGGCTGTATGGCTTCACTATCCTTAAGAAATGGTGAATAATCAATAAAACCAATATGGGAAACTGTATTTTATATATGAAACTGTCATTTAATTTGAGTGGCTTTATCCTTGGCATTTTATTTAAAGAGCCGTGTCATAAAAGCATGTGGCAGTCAGTTCATTGTTAGCTTGTGTCTGGGGATCTGGGATGGGGACTGTCAGAAGCTCAACCATGAATCTACCCCACAGCTTATCTGACCAACCCACTAAATCTCTCTCTGGGTGATTCCACTGCGAGGATGAATGGTGTCCCCATAACAACTCACGCTGCATCCTCAATGTGCCTGGGAACTGTCTGCCGGAGGTGGAGACAACAGAAGGATTAGGAGGGGGAAATAATACCTTGTGCTGTTTTTAAGCACATATGCGTTTGCTTATTCTTCCCTGTACAGAATGTCACATTTTAGCATTTGCCTATTCTCGTTTTTACAAAATTTCAAAAAAATTGTCTCATTGTTGTATGGTGTTCATATATTTGTTACTCAGCCAGTGTTCGTGGGTCTGGTGGACCCGCTGCCTTTTTGGGCTTCAATTCAACACAATCAAACTAAATAAAATACTCAACAGATGTTTACTTCATCCCAATTACAAGCAATATAAACAGCATATGTGGTTAATATTTGTCCTTTTACATTTGTTAGATCACATTAAGGAATTAAAGTGCTACTCGTTTTTTTGCCCGCTGACCGGCGGGTCCTGTGGCTCGTCTTTTTTTAGTAACTAGCTAATGCTCAATCTCATCCTCTTCTTCAAAGTCACTGTCAGACTCAGAATTCTCAGAAATGTGATCCTCACATTCTGAAGCCTCTTCCTCTTCCTCTACATCATCATCAAATGGTTCTCTCTCTTCCAGAATCATTTGCAAGGCCCTCTGAGCAGAGAATCGTTTGGCCATCTTGATCAGCTGTGATAAGGACCCAAACTGGCAAAGCTTTATTTATTGTGTCTTCCCCCAAATTTGTAGCTGGGATAGAGTGAAAAAAATAAAGATTGGTTCCCGCAAAACATAATGCGGGAATGTGAGAGCAGAAAGGAGTTGGTGCTTACATTTATCAACAATGTTGCAACCTTGTGCGGGAATGGCAGGGGCAGAAACACAAAAGTCTCTCACACACACACACACACACACACACACACACACACACACACACACACACGGGGCCCAGACAGGTGCACAGGACCCAAACACCCTGTATGTAATGTAAATGTGTAGGGGGGGGGGGGGGTCTAAGTTCCCGTTAGAATAATTATTTGCCGGTCAACATGTCCGTTAAAGTTTAAATCTTCCGGACAACATTTGAAAAGTGCCGGTCAAAGGTCTTCTTTGTTATTTATTGAGCTTTAAAACAAATTGATATGATTCGATATTAAACAAACTAATTATAGTAGATTAATTAACTATTCAAACGTGTACAGTAATTTATAATAACACGGGAATAATAAACAGAGCGCTCTCTCCCTCTCCTGACAGCCCGCCAGTATCATGCAGCTCGCGGATCCAGTAATGAGTGACCCGACAGTAAAACTAAACGTATCTATAACTAGTTTAGGTAGTTTGAGAGGTAATTAAAATAGCTATGTGTGATATTCTAACCTGAAGTGTGTGTTTTGTTCCGCTCATCGCTGCAGGTGATCATGCAGAGCTGCGTGTCGACTCGTCAGCAGCAGCTGATCTCTTGCTCCCGTCAGATTAGACTTTACTCGCGTTTATCTCCATATCGATCAGATCTAGCTAGTTCTAGCTAATGATATGACTACCTGCTTATTAAAAGAGACCTAAACTATAAGCGTCGCTCTGCAACCGGGTGAGGCCACAAAGTATAGCGCAGCATTATGCATTTGTTTACATGCCCACCGGAACCCCGAGGCATTACCAACAGATCAACGCACGGCACAATCAACCAATACAGGACATCTCTTTCTCCATTAGAATTGACTACTCTTGTCTGTCACATACTCTTTTGTCTGTCACATACTATTCTTGTCTGTCACATAAGTGGCGCACCTGATGCGGTATTGCGCTAAGGGGAAATTATTTTGACCGGACATTTTGACCGGAGAGATTTAGATTTGCCGGTCTTCAGCATATTTTACCGGTCATAGTCCGGTAATTACCGGCTAACGGGAACTCTGGGGGGGGTACAGTGGGTGGTCATTGAAAATGTGTTCTGATATATGTTCTTCACAGAAAGTGAGCCAAGGCCATTGAGTGTGAGTTTTAAAAAATTATTTGTCATATCATTTTTCTTTAGCTAAATAATGAAAACGGGTCCCACAGACCCGAATACCATACAAGTGTTAATCTCAATCAATTACACACTTGTCCTCCCTTTCATTAATTTAAGAATGTTCCATTTACTTGGTAAGGCTCAAGCAGATGCAAAGTGCTACTGGATATAATTTATGGCCGCGCTAAAATGATCCACACTCAAGATGTGTTACATTCACATACCCACCGTTGACCCTCAAGTGTTAATTGTGGAGTTGCACGTAAGGTTAACAAATGTGGATTTAGGACTGACGGATGAAAGTAGGCTGGGTTGGAAGGTGAGCAAAACTGTTGGATAAACGCTGAAAGTCCAGAGTGTGTTAACCCCGAGGTTAATGAAATTTGTGTTGGCTTGCCTAACAAGCCACCATCAAGGTACCTGCTCTGCCCCATGCAGATGAGATTTCTGGCCCGCTGCCATGGCTTTGCCGCAGGAGATGTGCGTGTGTGTGTGAATTAGCAAGTGTAAAAAAGATATTTAGTGTAAAAGAGAAATATGAATGTGTAATGTTGTTTTTTTCTTTACTGAGCATGTTATTGCGTCCCTGAACTCGCTGCGTCTGCACTTTAGCCCCGGTGTTTAGCCAAGCAGAAGAGGAAGCTGCTGAATGATGGCACTGTCTGCCTGCTGGCACTCTCTCTGTGAATGGAGAGCATTTTGGGATAAGGGAAGGGGGGGGGGGGGGAAGAAGGATACTCTTCTCATACAACAGGTGGGACATGCAGCGGGATGGAGAGGATGTGGCTCAAATTAGACCCTCACTGTGTACATTGGCTGTAATCTGTTGCTACCTGGAACCATGGTTCCTTGTTCAACGTGTAGCCGTCAGATGAGCTTCACTCTGGAAAGCTATTCAGATGCCTCCATCTTAATACAGCGGGGGTGTCTAATAATGTAGCAATTACACTACTTAACAATGCCATCAATATTTAATTAAGGCCAATTTTCCTCAGAGAGATAAAAACCCACACAAGTTGGACAATTTACTAGGACACTACTGGGAGACGCCGAGGAGGGGGAGTGTGAATAAGAACGAGTGACTTGGTGGTGAGTTTTGAGAAATGGGAAACCATGAAAGAGAAAAATAGGGAGCGCCATCAGAGAAAGATGTCAGGTGGGAGTATCGACTGTAGACGATCATGATCCTGGTCCATGATGGGATTTGTCAATTTCCCCTGCGCTCGGGCTCGGTTCCGCTCTTTACTCCCCACCTCTGCAGGAGGATTTTCTTTCATAGGGTTTCTATGCAGTGCTTGGCTGTATCAGCTCTGGTGTTGCCTTACTGTAAGTGATCCAGACTTTACAGGATTTCAATCAATCATCAAAGAGTGTGTGTCTGCGCACTCCCTGCTGCTCAGAATGAGCTTTCTGTAGCGGTGGTTTAATGGAAAAGGTCACCTCTCCTCGAGGCTGTGCTGCCTCTGAACAAAGACGGAGGAAGGAATCACAGCAGAGGGACGGATAAACCTCAGAGACAGAAGCGACAGGGATGTTGGCTGCATTGTAAGCAGCTTTGGGGAATCTTTTACTGCAGCTCTATTGAAAAGTCCAAAAAAATGGAAACACTTGAAATAAGAGAGTAAATTAACCGTAGCATGCAGGTCCCTGTGTGCATCTCTCTTCGTAGTTTTCACTCGTATCCACTTTCACCCCTTGTTTTCTTCTGAAAGCACTATCATGCACACTTTGACTTTTCAAACTCGCTTATGAATATTTACACATTTGTGGCACAGATCTGGAGGGATAGGAATTCATCTCCATTTATAAACGCTAGCTAGATAAAGTTAAACAGTGAGTGGGAATGTTTTCTTCACTTGAAGTTCTATTACTATCATGTCTGGAGGCCATATAGATAAAACTGTAACCTGCGCTTTATATGTGGCTATATATACTAAAGGATACAAATAGCAAGTGTGTGATAGTGAGGGTGATAAGACTCCCCACAGCTCCACAGCCGGTCTGACGGCTCTCCCCCGCTGACAGCACTGTGAAACTCTAGTAGCGTTTTTTGCATTCTGCTTAGTTGAGCTGTATGATATACTGTATATATTTGTATTTTAAATCCCATATTACATTCTATATTCTCTTGTTCCACCTTATCCATAATCCAAGTTATCCTTTAAATCTCTCTATCTTAATTTTCTTCATGATGTATGAGTATTGAAAGAGGCGGCAGAAGGGAAGAAGGACAAGGCCGCCACTTTGTCATTCTTTTGTTTTGCATCTCAAAGTCCCACTCGCCGCCCTTATTACGATGACAGCAGCTTTGTGAAGGAGCGCATTATAACTCTCTTTGAAACACGGTTCCCTTTTTTAAAATTGTGGCCAGTCACGAGGAAAGATATTTAAAGTAATGTTCTAGTTGACTCTGGAGCTGTGTTTGTACAACTGTGCATACATGCTTTTGAGAGTTGCCCTGACAGCGTGCACTGAATTTCAACATCCCTCCATTCATTAAATAATTCACTTTAATTAAGCACCCTGGTTCAGTATTCACCGTCTCATACTCAAGTTCTAGTTTATCCTTCTTATAGTTTCAATAACACTGATACATCTGTTCTATGTCAATGTTCAATGCTTGTTTATCAGCTTTTTTTACTGACAATATTATATTGACAAGAGCTTAGTTTGTTCATTGCAATTACTGTGGAGAGAAGTTGCAGGCAAATAAAAAGAAAGCTGTCTTTAGAAAAAGTTAGACTTTTTCAACCCGTGGCTGATGGTTAAAGAAATGTAGCAAATGTTTTGTATATTCTGGCCCATTAATTTTCTTTGGCATACCATAGATGTTAAAATGTTCTTTTAGGGTTTAATTCAATTTGGCAGTATATGAAAAATAAATAAGTGAATTTAGTACTTTGGAACTTTCTTGAAACAGAATCCGTCACAGTAAACTTTAAATCTATTCTCCCTTTTTGTTTAAGGCTACATTATTGCTTTATGCATTTACAGCTGCACACCATGTAATCTGTGTTTAATCTGTGACTGTAATAAAGGCAGTTTAGGAGTAGGAATGGTTTCTTATGGTGCAGGGAAACTGAGATTTAAATGACAAACTACCGCATACTTTTTGAATTTTGTTGGGCTCTGGGCACTTCAACCACCTCAGAGGGTACTTATAATTGTACTTACCTCGCATCCATCTTCCAATCCCTTCAATGCACCTCAAGGCACAAAGAAAGAGGAGGCTTCTGGAGCACAGGAGCGAGGAAAGACGTTGGCATAATGAAAAGCTCCCAGGGAGTCTTTAACTTCCCACCCTATAAGATTTTTTCCACCTTGGCAGGACGTCCTGGAAAGGCCACTTCTCTCACCTTCAAGTTCAACCTCTACCAATTACCTGGCTGGCTTTGGGCCAGCTCATATCTTTTCCATTAAATCACCAAAGAGAAAATCACTTATCAGTTTTAAATCTCAGCACTCCATCTCTTTGCCTCTGTTGGCTTTGACTCAAGTACAGTATATAATGCAGTATTCCCAATTGTACATGATAATGGCTGCTGCCAAGGGCATCGTGTAGCCTTGTCTCTCCTGGACAAAGAGTGGTGCTGATCTCAAGTTATTTAACAGTTTAGAGAACAACTTTTCCCTATAGTTTTCGCCTTGTTTGTCCTAATAATGTAATGCTGAACTTCCTCTGCACAACATCACTACTTTCAATAGGTCCTTATAAAACGAGTTCTACGAAATCTTAACCTGTTAAGCCTGCAACATCTTGCAAGAAACGGCGTCTGAGGGCTTCTTAACACTTAACAAACTATGAATCTGTCATACCCACTTAACGGGAAGAAACTCAGCTACCTGACGATATGAACCATTTTTACCAAAACAAAACACAAGTCTAACGCCGAGCCTCTGAATTAGCACTAAGCGAAAGAGTGCTAACACACTTAGCACATAACGCACGGTAGAAATATGTTATACCTCATCGGATCTGCACAAACTATATATCATATGAAAGCTGAGATTCCACAGATTCCAATGATATAAGTATCATCACTGTGCGACCAAAACACGTGGCAGCGAAGGCAAAACCCCTAACCCAAAGACAACACACAACTTCACTTTACGGAGCGAAAACGGCAAATACGTCTTACCTTTGCTGTTTTCTGAACAAAAGTTGTGTTCAATGGCATTAAAACACATAGAAACGCTGCTGAAGGTTAATCCAATCTCTCTGTCACTTTGAAATGATTACTGATATCCATCATAACATTTATGTCAATAACCGGAGTTTTCATATATAGCTGCTATGAGAGCTACGAGAGTGTATGAGAGCTTCCGGTTTTGGGCTTGCTGGCTGCGCATCACTCTCTTCACCAATGGTAATGTTTAGATGGATTTAGGAACTTCCCCTCGATTCTATTGGCTCTAACGGTTAAAAAGTGGTGTCAATCACCAAAATCGTCTGGCTGGCTTATTGGCTTTTTGGTCGGATGTATTATTCAGTCTGAAGCTTTTGGTGTGCCACAACAGCAGCAATAAAAAGCAGCAAACAATGACAATAGTAAAAGAAGGAAACTCCTGCCTTCATTTAACAGGGGACAGGAAAGGGAAACAAATGTATGATGAGAATGGTCTGAAAATAGTATATATTATCCAAGCACAGCAGGGCAAGATGCGCGCTACCTGTAGCTATTGTTGATGTCTTTAGTTTTAGATTCACATATCATAGCAAATCGCTACATGGATTCATTTACATGATGGCACAGAGAAGACATTCTTAAAAGCTTGTCTGACAGAGTGCATTGTGCATATAATGCCACCACATTTTCCTCCACCTCCTCTCCCACCCTCTTATCTTCCATTTCTCTCCTGCTTGGTTGCTCTTCCTTGTTGTGTTATACCTTGCTTCTCAGCCTCCTTTTCGCTTCATAAAATGATGTTTTTTTTCCCTACATCAATTTCTACATCTATAAATGAGATGTGGGACAAATGCAAGCTTTTCATCTGGCTGCATTTGACATGGAGATTCACCTTCCTCAGCAAAGCAAGACGATTCAACTCTATTATCTCTGTCAAACAGGCTGCTGCTACCCGCCCTGCCGGTGGAAGTGATGGAGCGTTTTTTACATCACTGGGGTGGATAGGAGGACTGGCAATGAGCCGCCGGGCATAATTGTTCTTTTTTCTGACCATTAGATTGTGTTTCAAAGCATAAAAAATAGAGTGAAAACAGCCAAGGACTTGTATATGTATTGAGCGCTGGAGGATAGAGCAGTATTCTTAATGTGCTGCATTTAAAGTAGGTTTAGCAAGCAGAAGGGTAGAACTGTGAATATATGTATGCTCATTTATACTGTTCCTCACATAGGGAGGAACTGAGATGGAGAGATGGACCCAGCGTATTACAGTTTTATGTGTGTGTGTTTTTGTTAGTAGGAGCACGCTACTCATACTGACCCAGAGTTCAAGTTTTATCGTGTCGTGCATGAAAAATAATGCAGTCGGCTAGTGCAATAAAAAGGCTTGTTCTTTGGCTCTTCTCTCTAATAAAAATGCAGTACGCTTTCTCAAAATCATGCATCAAATGTACATTAAACAACAATATAATACCTGAATAAAAACACATTGTATGACATTAAAAGTACACTTAAAGGTCCCATGTCATGGCCATTTCTACTGATCATAATTCCATTGTTGAGGTCTACTAGAATAGATTTATACTGTGCAATTTTCCAAACTCACATTGGTTTCTCATACCGCCTCTCTGTATAGTATGTGTATTCACCAGGTATTCACTCTCTGTCCTAAACGGCTTGTTGGAGCTCCTGCCCCCCCCTCCCTGTGAGCCCAGTGTGCTCTGATTGGTCGGGACGTTGCGAGGCTCGCTGCTCAGTGAGCTGGCTTACTGGTGTGGTTTCCGGGTCGGCGATACAGCGAGACAGCGTGAAACTCATCCTGAGCGCACACACAAACACTCACAGCCGAAGTAAAAACAATAAGTGTGGCTTGATAATGAGTAAGAAAAAGGTTTATAATGCTGTGAGAATGGGTCTGCGGAGAGCATTTCTCCGCGATCCCAACTCGTCTATTACCAACCAGGGAGCTCTATGCAAGTCAATGGGACTCCCTGTTAGTTGAAAATGTACGCTAAAGGTCCCCCCACTGCGTTTGATAGTGACGCCAAGGGATCCTGGTGTGTGAGGAGCTCCGCGGATTGGTCCATTTTGTTTCCGGGAACCGCATGACGTCATGCGAAGAAACAAATGGAAAAAGAGAAATTTCCAATGAGGCGTTCTGGGGCAGCATAGACAGGTCTTTTCTGTGTTAGAGTTTTACTCGCTACAGGGTGTACTTTGAGGGGGTTTTGACTCTGCAGACCGTTTACATGCATAAAAACCTTCATAACACACAAGGGGATGGGTAATAACCAGAAAAGCATGACATGGGACCTTTAAAACAACAGGAAACAGATCAACAGAAGAAAGAAATGTAAATACTGACAATGAATAAAACGGAATCAAAGGCATTTATATACTTGTGCCAAGTCATGCTAAAGCTACGTTCATCTAAAGGTGGTCTACTAACATGTTTTATAAGTTTCACTATGTCTGCTGACACAGATGAAGAAGATGTTAAGCGTCATATGAAAATGTTTAAGCCATAATACTGTCATTATAGGCTTGTTTTTTTCACAAGTTTTCACTGGACTGCAGAATTCCATGTTAGCTGTCACTCCATCTTTTTCAAATTAACCACTTTGCAGCAACATTTGCGATAACCGGTCGCCATCGCCGCTTTCTCAAAACGTGTCTGTTGTTTTTAATTGGATAGAATCTCACCTAATCACTGAGAAGACAAAGCGTGCCGTGTAACTCACTTATTTTTCATGATCCAAAGTGCCAACTTAATTAGCCACTACATATCTCTTAATTCTACTTGCCAAGTTGATGTTAAATGTTCTATCAGCTTCTCACAAATGCAGAAACTGCTTTTTTTGTTGTTAAAAGTACTGCTGACTGTGTGCTGTGGGTTAAAAGAGCAACAATAAAGTCAGTGACAGCTGCGATAAATGTTACTTTTTCAAACTGATTTCCCAGCATACCATGGAGATTCTATCAAATTCTGCAGTTTTGCAGCTTCATAGTCCTGTTTTTGTGTGTGTGCACGTGAGGATAAATTAAGTATAAAAAACGATTATCTTTTGTTTACAAGAGTGTTTGCTACCTAGCAACTTTAAAAGCTGAAGTTAGTGATGGAAAAAGTGATATGGTTCTGCAAACAAGGTCGTTGCGGTCTGATAACACAGAGTAGACCTTGTCTGCACCTCTATCTTACTCTCGTTTTTGCTTAGAACTGTAGAAAAGCAGATTCTTTTGTCAATTCCTACTAATCTGCTTTCAGCCCACACATTTGTAGGACAAAATGCACACTCATACTCGCACAAACAGGGTGTGGATGTGAGGGGCCTAAATTATTATTTTTCTTCTTTGAGTGCCCTTAATGCTTGCTGGTGCTTCGAATAGAAAAATCATCTAATCAACAAAAAGGTCCTCGCCGTTAAGCCTTAGTTCTGCCTGTTAAAATGGAGTTGTCACAGGCTGAAGTGGATTCTGCTTATTACCTCCATCAGATTGCGATACACATTCAATGTGCAGGTGAAAGCCTCATCTAGGTTAAGCTAATGGAACTTCAAATAGAAGTGTTTATCAGAGCTGTGTTTACCTGGATGCATTGCGCAGTATGGACTTTCAATGCCGCCTTGAAGTGTCTTTTAGCCTTTCTGTTTAAATGCAATCATACTGTAGAAAGCCTCTTGATTCTAGTGTAGTGTAAAGCAATGTTCGTTGTATTATGTGCGATTAACTATTCCTCTGTGAGGAAGAAGGGCAAGGAGATCTTTTTTTTGTGTGCCATGTCATGGTGTAATGGTGTGATCATTTTACGTTTAACGAGTTAGGGTACTGTATTTTGAAACGGACATAAGATTCTAAGAATAATTATCCCTGTGAAGAAGCCTGACAATATATTTGACATGGATGCCATGACAGATCATACTAAAAGGTCAACTTAGCCCAGTAGTCCAGTTCAGTTTATGTTTACATACAGTACATTATTATGAGACCTTGGAACTGTGACATTACATTTGTGGGATAAACAACAATACCACAAAACCTCACCGATCCAATGTAGTGCCAAGACTGAGTATCAGTTTATCAGTCGGGTAATGCTGCTTTCACTAGGGACCAAACGGGCCAGCTGAAATGTACCCACCTTCAACGTTCTCTTGAGCTTTGTCACATCTTGTTTCATAAATAAACCGCAGAGGTGTGATGTCACACAGGAGGTTTGCTAAGGATTTGGGGGCTTGTGTAGCTTAAAGTCCTTCAGTATGGGCTCTTTCTTCACTGCAAAGACTACATGAATATATACACAGTATTTGGCAACATGCCACTTCCTTCTAATTAATGCTTTATATTAAAACAATCAACACTAGTTAAGGACGTTGACAGTGCCAAGACTTGAAAATGGATGATTGATATATTTAATGGTTTAACAATGGAACATAAAGAGTTGTTTTCTTTCTTGAGCATTTATCTAGTGAGCTTAACAACATAGTCTGTTCGTCTCTTTCTGTTTACCAAAATGTGTGTTTCCCACTCAGCTGATTTAAAGTGAGGTTTGGCCTTTCTGCAGGTGGTGTCCTTCCATCATTTCAATGTGCCAAGACAAGCTCTTGCTCTCTCTGTCACTCTTACCCCCGCCCCCATTACCACCACCACCTATCCGTGCCTGTGCTACACTGAGAATACTGCCTGTGTGTGATGTGTCTAGAATGTGGCACCTGTGCACTGCTGCAGGCTGCCTCCCCCCTGGGTTGGATGTTATCCCTGCTGGTACTCACAAAAGCACACACGCACACACACATACACAGACACACACAGGCACACACATGCCCTCCGTTCCCCTCTTTCAAGCACTCTGTGCTCATTGATATGCTACAAGGGAATCCTATTTTGCTGCCTAGATTCTATTCCTTCCGGGGTTGTGGGACTCCGCACCTGTGGGGTTCGTGAGCACACACACACACACACACACACACACACACACACACACACACACACACACACACACACACACACACACACACACACACACACACTCGTGAATTTTGCTTGCATGCCTCCTATTTAAGCCGTGGGGAACCTGACTGGAAGCATTTAGATTTGCCCCCTGGATTCCAGCTGCGAAGAAAATAGGTGGAGGAGCTGTAGCGGAGACATGACAAATTGAGGCAAGAGAATATCATCAGACACCAGCTGCCATGAGAAATTCATTTTCAAAAGGGCTTAATGTGGACTGTGCATATTTAAAAAACCTACGGACCTGTTAAGCCACATCGCACAGAGGGTTTGTTGCCTTTCAATGAGAATACAATTGTTTCTCTGCCACGGAGGAGCTTTTTATTTCACTGTTAATGTTGTCAGACACAGGAAGGGGATGTGAAAAACATCAGTGCGAAAACCTGAAACTGCTGAACACACAAGAAAGATGTGCTGGATACAGTGTTCAGAAATGAACTGAAGTGTCATATAGATGCAGTGTGTGTGCTCAAACCATTATATAAAGGACAGTGAAACGACCTGAAGCGTAGCCTATATCCGTTTTCCATCGCAGCATTTTGCTGTCAGCAGGTTGACTCACAGCTACATGTGAGTCAGCTGAGTTTGACACCACATCCCAATGGACAGAGACTCGAACACACACTCGGAACTGCATGTATACACATAAAACTGTATTCTCATACCCACACTTAGCAGTCACAGCCCCTGCTCCCACTCAGAAGATGAATGAAGTGGACATTAGTTTAAAAGTCAAGCTAAAAATGGCTATCATTACTCCGCTCCCTGTCCACCATCCCACAACTATGTAGTTTGTTTGTACTTGACTGAGCATCTCTGGGACTCTGGCATCACAACTTCATCCTGTTAGCTCAGAGTAGCCTGCAGCCCTCAGCAACGTTAGTGCTTTATTCAGGTCAGAGCCGAACACAACCTCTCCCCACTGAGATTTAAAGGTTCCACTCATAATTCAAAATGTAAAACAAGGGTTAATCGGACAAATAATAAGCCACTCAAATTATCCTAAAGGAATTCAAATGGATGGAAAATATATTCTGAAAAAAGGTGAAGTTTTAAGGCAGAATAAGAAGGATTTTTCGAAAAAGAAAACACACTTATCCTAAATGATCCTTCTCAATCATCACTTGTGACCCACTAGAAGTGTGCAGTGGTGTCTGAATCTGCAAAACTCTGCCTGTATTTGTGGGTTTCAACCTCTATAAAACATGTAGCCACCTGGTACAGATGGTAAGCATGCATTCAAGAGGAACCTTACAGACATTATGGAGAACATTTTCAAAAATAGCTGAACGCCCACCGTAACCCTCTTTAAGCTGAGAGGAGGGGCCAACTTTGCATTTTTACAAACTGCTACCAACAGATCCTACTCATTCTGCCTTTAACATGTACAACGAATAACCCTAAGATCTGCATGACTCACTCTCAAACAATCATATTTGAAATACTATAAATCATGGTTAAGCACCGACATTGAGAAATCAAAAAGGTAATGCCTAAGAGGATGCATAGGCAGGTAGAGACAGATACTATATGATTCGACTTATCCCTCCAAAAGTTGCTCTTAACACCTACCTTAATGCTTTAGTGAATACAGCGTAGGAGTTCTTTTTGTCTGACAACGCCAGTACTGAAGAATGAACAGAAAGGCAGAGACCCCCTGCTGTTGCTCTCTGTTTTAGGAAATATGTTTCTCAGCCCTGGAGCTACAAGGCCAAACTAGAATAGAGAGCAGGGAGTCAATCATCGCGGTGAAAGGTTCACTTAGTACCACTTCTAAACTCCTGAACTCCACTTGTCAAAGGAAACACGCCGGTTTGAACTGTACATTGCATTCTGCGTTGACTTTTCCTTCAGCCTCACATGATGATACTTCAGGTAGTGATTGCGTACGTTGCCCAAGATGACAATCAACAACCATTAAGTGAAGTGTGTTTCCTGAGCTCTAAAGACATGTTGAGTGTTTCATATTAGAGTTGACAGATAACAGTAAAAGGAAAAGTAGAATGAGTGAGGATGTAGACCGAGGGTTGTTCTGATCCTTAAAAGGTAATGAACCTGGCTGCCAGATAGCTCGCTGGTTAGAGCTGATAACCCATATGCGTTCACCACTGCCTAGTACGAGGGTTCAAGTCGAACTCATGGAAAAATCTGGGAAATGTCCTGCAAGGAGTTTATAAATCCAAATAAGGCCTTAATTGGTATATCAATATCTTAGATCAATCTTTCAAAAGTCTTAAATGCAAATATATTGGAACAAAAGATTTTTGAAATCGTCATTGCAATTTAAAAATCTGAATCTGAAATGTACCCAACGTCTCTCACTTTAACGTCCCATATATTGGGGTAATGAAACCAACAACTCTTATTTTGTTGCAGTCGATGCACCGAGGTGTGTTTTTAAAATTGAATACAAATAGACTATTTAACCAATTTTGTATAAGTGTTTCAAACTCAGAATAATAACTTTTTGCCGTTTTGGTTATAGTGAGTTGATTGTAAATTTCCCTCAGTGGCATTAAAACAGTCTTTAAAATCTAACTTCCCCTAAGCGATAGGAACCCTGGTAGCATAAGGGACACAACACTTTAGCAGTAGTGTCACAGGGAGTCTCGTTTCACACTTGAAATGTTTTATAGCCGATTAGGGCCTGGACTGGGACCCGCCTGTGGCCGATTAACAATCAGAGCTGAGCCTCTTTAACCTGCCACTCTCCCTGAATGTTGAAAAGCTCTGGGAAGCTGGAGCAGTCTTTTCCTGTCCCTCTCTGTTGTTGACAACAAAGGGATTGGAGTGACAGTGAGCACTCTGCCTTGATGTAATATTTCACCTCTAGAGAATTTGGATGCAAACCTTAGTTGTCTGACAATCTGTCCAAAACCCCAGGAAAGTTTCACTCATCCTTTGTTGCTCTCGCCTCCCGAAAGGGACTCGCATAACTTTCATAAAACCTTTTTGAACCCGGCTGATAACAACCTCTGAAGTACTTTTTTTTGGTCCCCTATGATAAAACTGAATCTGATCTGATAAATCTGAAATAGATAGATCCGTATAAAGGATCCTCCTTCTTACATTGCATTAAAGAATACAAATAAACTGTCAGTTTGGTGACATTGGTGACATCCCTATCTCTTCGCTGATGGATTGTCTTGTAATTCTGTATAGTTTGATTAGTTATCTGTGAGAGAAAGAGGGCGGAGTTAAGTACACATTTGAACAAATGAATCAACCCCTTAGGTGCAGGGTAAATCACTAGTAAATGTAAGTTTGACAGTTTAAAAAGAGTATTCAGCAAATAAAAAAACACAACAGGTTGATACATTTAAACCCACATAATATCAGCTGTTTAATATTTAGTACTTCAGAAGGAGAGTAAAGAATGTGACATGCAACACACTAGGGCTGCTCAATTAATCGTATTTTAATCGCGATTACGATTATGGCTTGCAACGATTACGAAAACAACGTAATCGAAATAAAACGATTAATTTTTTATTATTAAAGGAGAGGTGTCATGGCCATTTCCACTGATCATAATTCCATTGTTGAGGTCTACTAGAATAGATTTATATTGTGCAATTTTCCAAACTCACATTGGTTTCTCATACAGCATCTCTGTAAACTACGTGTATTCACTGAATTTCACTCTCTGCCTTTAACGGCTCGTTGTAGCTCCAATAGCTCCAGCCCCCACCCTCCCTGTGAGCACAGTGTGCTCTGATTGGTCGGGACGTTGTGAATCGCGCTGAGCTCCGTGGAGGTGTTGTTTCCTTGTTTAGGATACATAGCGAAACACAGCCAAACTCATCCTGAGCACACACAAACTCACAGCCGAAGTAAAAACAATAAGTGTGGCTTGATATTGAGTAAGAAAAAGGTTGATAAACGCTGTGAGAATGGGTCTGCAGAGAGAATTTCGCCGCGATCCCAACTGTTTGTTATCAGCCTGCAGCCAGGGAGGAGAAATCAGCTGAGCTGCCTGCTCCCTGCACACAGATGTGTGTGTGAGGAAGTCCGTGGATTGGTCCATTTGGACCAATCAGCGGGGGCTTAATGTAACGGTTCCGTGGACGTAACATAACGGCTCCACGGATTGGTCCATTTCGTTCCGGGTACGGCTTGACATCATGCCGTCCCGGAAGAATCAAATGGACAATGACGTATCTCCAACGAGGCGTTTTGGGGAGGTAGTTTAGAGTTTTACTCGCTATAGGGTGTACTTTGAGGGTTTTGACTCTGCACACCGTTTACATGCATAAAAACCTTCATAACACACAAGGGGACGGGTAATAACCGGAAAAGCATGACAACTCTCCTTTAAATCATTTTTTTTTTTTTTTGGTTTTTCAGTTGAATTATACTTAAAGTTCAGGGTAATCAACTGTTAAAAACATACTGTTCACGTTTTTTTTCTCAAATAAATTGATGTTTTCAAAGTAAATGGATAATCGTTTTTTAATAATCGTGATATCAATTATTGACCCAAATAATCGAGATTATGATTTTTGCTACAATCGAGCAGCCCTACAACACAATGAAGTTTCCTTGCCCTTCTCTCTCCTCGCTTCCCCCTGTCCCTCTGGCACTTTCTTTTTTTAAATGTTTGTTTGTTTGTAGCCTTTATTTAACCAGGTAAAATCCCATTGAGATCAACGATCTCTTTTTCAAGGGAGACCTGCAGCACATTGGTTACACAGAAAACAACAGAAAACAAAAAGGACATCATACAACATAATTACAGGGGTACAAATGACAACCTATTCACAATGACAGGTATCAAATAACATGAACCAAAATGCTCAGTTTAAAAAAAAAATTGCATAGTGTTCCAAGCTAGAGGAGCAGCGCACATTAGATATTTTCTCTGCCCCTCTCCACCCCAGCATTTCCTCTGCTGTTGCCTTTTTTTTTTTTTAAATGGTGATTCAAAAAACGAGAGCTAGCATGATTGGGGTGTCAGAAGGCTTCAGGGCCACTAATACACATGTAGTAATACGGCAGCACTTTGCAGATGTTGCATGGTCACAATCATGCTGTAGCTACCATTCCTCTTACTTACTCCATCTTAGAGTTAAGATGTCAGAGCGTGTGGAGCCCACTTTAGAAATTAAGTAATTAGACTGCTGTTTGTGCACGTAGCTTCCTATTTATGTTGTTCCTCGGAGGTTAAAATAAGTGTTTTTTTAATGACTGTAATTTTTTGCATGCCTGTCAACACACTGTCTTTGTCTCGTTACACATCAAAGGCATAATGAACATCAGTGACGACAACAATGCAAGCGGCAAAATGAAAAGGGGATCTCTCTCATTATGCATTTGCTTCTGCTTTAAACTACCAAATACTCAGTGTAGCTGGCTTTTCATCACAAACAAAACAGTTTTACCCAGTCATGGCCATAACATATTCTTTCAAATAATTCACAAGAAGTTTTCTGTTTTGAAAGCATGTGGCTTTATTCAATGAGTTTCTGAGACTCCAGCAGTCTCAGAAACTCCTTAATAGAAAAGAAAATGGAAAAGGATGGCAGCACAGCGTGAGATAGGCAAACTCGGGACCTTTCTATCAATAAAGATATTAATATACCTGCTCCGAGTTATTTATTTTAGCAGAAAATATCTAATGTGCGCTGCTCCTCTCAGCTCTGCTAGGCAACTGTTGCCAAGGACTTGTTCTTTGTTTGTGCAAAATCTTTCCTTCTTTACCACATCATAAAACATCAACTTATTTTTTACCAGCATGTCAATTTACTAGCTGTCTTATTACATTTTCTTTCTAAAATTATATATTTTCCACTCTCAATATCCTCTGGAGCATCTCACAGACAATATGGGGCTCAGTGAATTGCTGTCCTCATAATCCAATTTCATAATTCCCTCTTTCCTAGCCGCTTGCGAGGCCAAGAGCAGCCGAAGCACAAAGGGATATGTGCAGTGACGTGTGCACTGTCAGTGAGGGTGAGCGGGTTAGAGGTTTTGTGCAGCAGGCTGCTGTGAGAGTAGAATAAACTGCAGGTTTAAAAACTGCTTTTCTTAAGGTGGCGTGTGGAGGCAGGTCTCTGACTGTATATGCACTTATAAAGTTCTGGAGTGTCTGCTTCAACATCTTCAAATGACTTGTTTTTCAACCTGTGTCCCTGGCATAGAGAGTCCATCTTTCTGCACCT
Source organism: Trematomus bernacchii (assembly GCF_902827165.1). NCBI lineage: Eukaryota > Metazoa > Chordata > Actinopteri > Perciformes > Nototheniidae > Trematomus > Trematomus bernacchii. The sequence continues at coordinate 9,246,656 of NW_022987714.1, read as the reverse complement.
GTCACACTCATCCCATTCTTTTTGTGTACACTTTTACTGGCATTTAATTTCTTAAAAGCAGCCTGAATATTATTGAAATTCTGTCCCAGTACATATTACTTTTGTTTTTCTGAGTGATCTGACCTCATGATGTTTCCTTTTTTATTACATTTTCGGGAATATATTGTATTTGTTTGTGAGTGTGTAAGCTCCACATCGCTCTGCAACCCGCCCGGTCTTTTTCTGCATCTCAGTTCGGGGCTCGTTCCTTGGCTCTGATCTCAAAATGTCTTGGCATCCATTCATGGGTACACAAGCGTGATATTGAATCATACAAAGAAAGAGTGCTCTGATTTCCCCGCTGGGTTTGCCCTCCATTGCCCCCTCGCCCTCACCCCCCCCCCCCCCCCTCACATTGGGTGGCACAGAGACGCATTATGGCCAGAGGAAGGACGCACAGCTGATGTAACCGAAGACCACGGGTAGCACGATGAGACAAAGGAAACACACTGGTAGCTTTCCTTCTTCGATGACAAGTCATAACACTGCCATGGGCTTTAATAAATGCATACATTAAAAAGGTCATTGAAAGAGAATCTGTAAACCTGAAAAGCAAAGAGCGCTTTATATTCTTCATTCAGAGGAGAGTTAGTCAGTGCTTCTCACCATGGATGATTGGAGTCATGCTGCATTGTAGGCCAACACTGACCAGTCAATATTTCTGCCATCAGCTCTGTCACAGTATGCTTTTATTAGCACATTGGTTCATTGACCAACACGCAATGGGGGGGAACCAGGGTGACAAATTGACCAGTTGATGTTAAATGTGGAGCCTGATGTAGGTTAATGATCCGCCGGAAACAAAGGCTATTACAGCGAAAGTACAGAATACGTCAGGGATGTTTTTTAAAGGTTATATTTATATCCTAAACATGTTGTAAGTTGAGCTTTTTATGCATGTATTGCTGTGCTGGTTCCCTGCTGGACCACTCTCAAGTATGACATCATTAATCTGCTAATGCAGGGTAGATTAAATGAAGTCTGTAAAATGATTGCACTGGACTTTTGAACACATGAGAAGACTGCAATTCTGCTGCTAGTTGTTTGTCAAGTGGATTATTAAACCCTACATGAGAGGAAGCAGCTATCTGTCCTTGTGTCAAATTCTGCGTGCCAAGGTTTCTTTAATGCCATCAATGGGAATCAATGGGGACTTGTTTCTGCATGTGACACTTTTTTTCCCCTTTCTCCGTTTCCTGCGGAGCTGGTGTGCAAATCGATGGCTTTGAACTCACTCGAACAGCAATTCAGATGGGAGCCAGGCGTTTAATTAAATCCTGCCCACCGGGGACACACTCGGCCAATTCGCCTGATGCAGAAAAATGTGTGATCTCTCAGAGGTAGATCTCCCAGATACAGTATATGTTTTTGATCATACACTGCAATTACCCAATGAGTGCATTTGCTTAAAATATGCTGACTTGCTCGATATCAATGTGACATTACAGTATTTTGAACTGATACCCATTTACCATCCCCTTATTGCTCTGCGCAGGTGAGCAGTCTGTGCCAAGCCAATTACTTAACCCTGACCTAAGATGGCAGGATTTCAGACTTCAGGCTTTGGAGCTAGTGGCTGTCTGTGATCTTGAAAAAGAAAGCAGTAAAGCAGTGTTTCAGCTCAACTGGAGGCGTGCCTGACTGCAAGCTGGAGTTGCAGTAAGGTGGCTACAGACACTACTCTTTTTATTCAAAGGTACCGGGACCAAAACACACAGAAACACACAATGGAAAACTGATCATATGATTAGCGAGCTGCTGAGACTTGAGTCTAGACTCCAGGCCTTAGGGGTCTTGATTTCGTCTCGGTTTTTCTCCCTTCTTTCAACCTTTATCACATAAACTGCTTCACAAACGTATTGTCATGAGGTCTGATAACAGCTCTTTGTACTTTACTGAGAGGAGAGAGACTCCCTAGAGCCATTCCCTTCACCTTCTACAAACCAAGCTCTCTGAGGCCATGTCCGACCTTAATGGTGGATAAACTTGAAGGCAAAATGTATTTGTTACAAGTATTCTGTCCACACCACTGTTTCTACAGGCTTACAATCCACAGTGTAGTGCCAAAACATAAACAGGAGAAACGCTCAAGTCTCCTCAAACGCTCCAATTGTGTTTCAAAAGAGGTGTTCTTGTTCAGTGAAAACTTTGCTTCTGTTTTTTTGGTGACTTCATAACTATAAGGAACTGTTTGTACTTTAAAATGTGTCGGAACTGTTTTACAAAGAAAACGCATCGGCGGTCATAAGTATGTTAAGTATTTGAATCTGAATGTTTTCTTTGAATCGAATAGCACGTGAATAAAATATACTTTCCTTGACAAGTTGCTCAAAATGTTTCTAAATTCATATTTTTTAAACATATACAGTAATTTAAGCATAAGTAAATTAGAGTCAATTACAATCTTTAAGCTTGCCTTCATTTCTTGTTTTGGCTGTTTGCGGCAGCTACAATGAGTTATGCACACAAAGGCATGCTCTAACATAGGAAAATACACATACTTTCTCTTGGTTTCATTATAAAAACATCAATAATATTTGTATTTGTTTGTAAAAATGCAAAAAGAAATGTGTCTGACACAATGAAAGTAATCAAATGCGACTCTAGAGCCCCCCACATAACCAGCGGTGTGCTTATGTTGCACTTATATGCCCACATAGACACAAACACACATCGCTGACCCTTGTGCACTTCCACATCACTTTATGGAGATTGCCCGGGCTTTTCATGACTGAACAATAGGTTTGAGTGGCGTTGTGAGAGTTGGAGCAGGATTAGACATAACCTCCGAGGGCTCTCTCCGAAGCCCCTTTTGTGTGCGTTTGTGAATAGAAACATGGTTCCCTGAGATTGTTTCCCTGCCTGCCTGCCAGCCGTGTCCTACATGCTGTCTGCATTTTTGCCTTATTTGAAATAAGAATCAGTGTGTGTGTTATTGGGTGTGTACTTACACATGGGACATCAATGGAAAGTCTTCTTTCCGTCTAGACTGTCAGGTCAGGCCTATGTGGTCCAAGTCGCATCACAATTACTTTAAAGGCTGCCTCTTTATTTCTTTCTCTTGCTGTGTAATTGTGCCTCTATGCAACATAGCAGAGAGCTCTTTTAGTCCCTGAAGTTACACAGGAGACCAGTGTATCTGCTTTTCAATCCAGCCTGCATGTTTGACAAAGGCCTGAATGGTTAGATCTAGGATTTCACCGCATCCCTCTGTATTCTTTGCCTGTCTAATCAAGCATTTCAATTGGCCGCCGAGAGCATCCGGACAGTTGTTTGTCTTTTCAGCTGGCTGAGAAAACACAGAGGGAATCAACAAATCTCGGCAATCATGGCTTCAGTGTAATAGGCTGCCTCAGTCAGTAATCATGCTGTAAAGCTCTCTGATAATAACAGTGCATCACCACTCCCTGATTGTCTAAGGGCAATTCAGTAAGATGTTATCCTCCTTTTCCCCCCTCTCCTTGTTACACTGAAGGGAATGTAGGAAGGGGGGAATAGTTTCAGCAGAGGGTCAGTCGTGCATGAACGGAAAATTACCAGGAGAAATCACTTTCCCTTCGCTTAGATTTCAGATTTAGCAATTACCCCTCTACCTAGGATTAATCTTTGACATGCTGTGGGTTAGAAGTGAACACACAGGTAGATTGTACAGCTGTGTGTGTGTGTGTGTGTGTGTGTGTGTGTGTGTGTGTGTGTGTGTGTGTGTGTGTGTGTGTGTGTGTGTGTGTGTGTGTGTGTGTGTGTGTGTGTGTGTGTGTGTGTGTGTGTGTGTGTGTGTGTGTGTGTGTGTGTGTGTGTGTGTGTGTGTGTGTGTGTGTGTGTGTGTGTGTGTGTGTGTGTGTGTGTGTGTGTGTGTGTGTGTGTGTGTGTGTGTGTGTGTGGTGTGTGTGTGTGTGTGTGTGTGTGTGTGTGTGTGTGTGTGTGTGTGTGTGTGGATCGCCAGCCCTCTCCATCTTGTGACAAGTTGACCTGGTTTATGGTGTCAAGCGCTAGCATGGTCAGGGGGGGGTGAGTAGGTGCTCCATTCATCCCCGAGAAGTAAGCACTTGACAGTATCGGTCCACCATTAGGCCCTGTGATGGATGCTCCACCGCGCAACAACAGATGGGTGGAGGCCGCCATGGATGGAAATGGGATTTTGTTTGTAGACATACACAATATATTTTAGATTTACTGCAGGAATTCATTCATCCACAGCACCAACTTTATAAGAAAATGTGGCTCATTTCGAGTTATTTCCAGTGCAACAGGAGATTTAGCTCACATTCCAGGCTTGCAACTTTAGTAGTAAATCTCAAGAGAAATATGAATTGAAGAAATTTACAGTTTTTTTCAGTTGCTAACACACTAAAATCTCACATAAAGCATCATTATTTAATTCACACTCAAAGGGCAAAACCTGAGTTCAAATCCTCAAAACTCTAAACACATTTTCAGGGGCATCATTTGTGTTTACACAACTGTAACTATGTGTTGTGCATGAATGTTGCACCGATTTGTATTGGACAAAAGTTAAAGTACAACAACAGTATTTCTGTGTGTCTGCACATATTTTTGTTGACTTGAACGATCTTTATGTGCAGAATTCTCTACATAGAGAAAGCCCTAAAAGATGAGTGTCCTTTATATTGAGCACAATGGTGTGTAGCTGGTTGGACAAAGAGTCTTGTATTATAGATGAAGTGTGCGCCATTTGGTGCAAAAGTTTGGTTTTGGTAAGTGTTTTGCCGTTTTGGGTGCAGTGCTTCCTTTTGCAAGATATATAAGGTGTTTTGCACTTTGTGTGTTTGGTTTTGTGAATTATATGTGTGTTTAGAGAAAATGAACCCTGTTTAAAAAAAAAAGTTTTAGCAATTGAAAAGTTAAAGGTAGGGTAGGTAAGAATGGAGAAACCAGCTCGAGTGCGCTAGAATTTGAAAGTACGCAGCCGAAAAAAATCTGCCCCTTCCTTCAGACTTCCTTACAGAGCCCCTCCTCCAACACACACGAACGCGCACATGACCAATGAGGGTACGAGATAAGTTTGTGCACAGATGGAAGGCTGGCAGGCAGGTAGGCCATCCAGTTATTTTAGGCCGGCTAAAATAATTGGTCGTGCTTTTTACAGCGCCACGGCTTCCACAGATGACATTTTTATTTATTTATTGTCAAAGCATTTAATATATTCATTGCTATCGGGATGTTAAGAGCATTCCATGGAATATAACAAAGTGTTTCTGAAGTGAATTACCTACCCCACCTTTAACTAACTGTACAGTATTGCATTGGATTAATCCATGTTGCTGAAACTTTGGTCCAAAGCGACGTACCCCTATAATGCAGATATGTATCACGCTCTTTTGCCTGCTGTGTTTGCCCGTTGTGTTTGGATGCTTGTTTTACTCGGCCCTTCTGTATCACTGATGTGTGTTTGCTTGCCCAGAGCGAGGACCCAGCAGTGTGTGCATGTGTGTTTGCTACCCTCCTCGCTTGTTTGCCCCTGTTTGCACGGATGAATACAAATTGGGCCCAGTTCCTTATGGCAAGAGATTTTTGTACCGAGGAAGATTTCTTTCCCCCTCTTTTCCCATTTCTGTGCTCTGCTCCTTGCTGGCTTTTTGTGTGTTACTCATATCCCCTGACACAGCCCAAAGTCATTTCGGGATTGTGTTATTAGTAATATTGTCACCCCCCTCTCCAGTGTTTTCTTGTGACCCTCGGTACAGGCAGAAGTGTGAGAGCTACTGGCTTGCTGTCTTGAGCGATGAGCATCATGAGCGTTTTCTCCACTCCGTATGCGTCACTGCTGCTTGCTTGTTTTCCCTTTGACCCCGAGTTCAGCCTTAAGTATTTGTTTTGCAGTTGGTGTTGCATCCCTTTCCATCTATGTCTCTTCTGTTTTTCTCTCACCCATATATGATTGCCTTCTCCATCAAACCTTCTTTTTTTTTTGCCTCCGGATGCCACATTTTATATCCTGCTGCCTATAAATATCAAAAAAGGAAGTAGAGGACATTTAAAATACTGCACTTTTGCATCCCTCAGCATGTCTTTTTTACCTCTGTCTCTCTCTCTCCGCTTGCTCTCCCGCTCCCCATTTCTCTTTCTCCTCCTTCACACAACTCTCCATCCTGCCTCCTCTCATTCCCCAATCTCAAACCCACACCTTTGCCTTTCCCCGAGGTGGACCGGGCTTATCTCTGCCCAGGCGAACATTTATTCGAGGCCACTGTCCTCCTCTCCTCCATCCAGTCTTTCTACCCCTCATCTGCTGTCCTTCTCACCTCGCCGCACTCTCCTCCTTTCTCCTCTTCTTTCCAATTTCCTCTGCTCAAATGAGATGTTGTGTACAGAGGAGAGTGTGTACATTCCTTATCGCAAGCTCCTGTCCGGGTATTAGGTGGGGGAAATGGGCCTGTAATGAAACGGAGAGTAGTGCTGTGCAAACACACAGATTCCAGGTTTCTGGGTATATTTTGTGTTTGTGTGTAATTGTTATGTGTGTGTGCGCATTTCCGCGTTCTTTCTTTCTGGCGAATGTCTGATTAAGGTCACCTTCTTTCTCACCTCATTACTTCCGCCAGTGTCCTCGCTTGTTGTCTCACTCCAAACTTTTCTATTTCTTCTGTACTTTACCATTCATCTCTGTTAAGACCTGCCACTGTCTTTCCACTTGTGTTTTTTTCTTATCCTAATCACTGCCTCAATCTCACTTCCTTTACAATGTATGGTTGTCAAATTATAATTATCCACAAATTATTTGATATAAGGAACTGTACTGTGTTGTTTTTCTTGTCCAGTGCTCTGTGTGTGTGTGTGTGAAACGCGTCTGTGTTTCCGTCTGCGCCATTCTTCTCCACCTACACACCACCGCCCTGCATTGTGGTGCATGCCCTCTTTGCTCCACTGTTCCTCATGCATAGTAGATGCTTTTAGCCACAACAGCAGCAGCTCCGTCTGTGTGCACCCTCCCATTTCCCACACTGCCGTGTTGTCTGGCATGACAATTGGATGTCTTCTCTCTCATAACTTGTTTTCCGAGAGCGCATCTTCAACGAGCCCACACTCGGCAGAATGGGCATTTGTCTTAAGCGATGACAATCACTCTCTATTGTTCGTACTCCCCAACATAAATCTTTTTTGTTCCTATTCTTTCTGCACTACACTCATCACTCTTCAGGAGCTTGTTGAAATACATGTAGGCTGATAGCTTAATTGGATAGGGTTGAGCTCTAAAGACAGTGTAATGCCTATTAAAGTGTGTCAGATCAGTGAATGATAGGTAGTCTTAAGTTCAACACGGTGATACCCTACAACTTAAAGCCAGTGATAGGTTAAAGCAGCAGTGAGAAGTGTGTCAAAGTTGAAGGGCTAGGGATAGCTAATGTGGAGAAAATAAGGGAAATTAAATATGAACACTTAATAATGTGATGGTATTATGAATATGTTTTATGTCATCCTTAGAATTACATCATGCGGATCCTCAAGATTTCACTTGGAGGACATTTAGTCTAATCCATTTTTTATTCCAGTCTACATCAGCTATCAGAAACATAGCATTTATGCAATATCTTGATGATAAACAGATTTCAAAGAAGTCCAACAAGAGACATGTTTTATCTTGCTACAGTACATTGACTGACTCAAAGGAAGTAGGAGATACATAACAGACACTACAGCAGAAACAGAGAACACTAAAAGTGATGGAAAGAAATAGGATGGAGAGTTTCTGCCAGGTTATTACAGGCTCTCCTCTCGGGGTAGGTTTTGTTTTGTGTGTGCACACCGACCGAACAGGATAATATGGTCAGTGTTGCTACGGGTTACAGATTGAAATATGCTTCCCTGCCTCCAGCTCGTGCTCCGAGTCAGCATGGTTGCCCAAGGCGGCGGATTTCACATTAAATCCTCCCACAGGGTATATGACTGGTTGCCCAGGGAAACGACTGCAAGGGTCCACAGACTCTGGTTTACCACGAGGAGTCTGGTTCATATTTCTGCCAAATATTAGTTATTTGCTGCCTACCAGTTAAATGTGCCTTAGTTAAACAGAATGAAAAACTACTCATTGTAACTTCTGTGTTTGCTATCAGGGACGCACAGCTGGATTACTGGTTCATGAGTGGCTGCATAGTAACCAGAGTTCGTATATTGGTCATAATACACTGCATATCAGTCACAGATGAATAAACTGTGTCAGCCTTCTCCTCTCCTCATCTCTCCTTGCCTCTCCTCTCCTCCCCTCAAATAAGGTAATAAAAGGAGACTCTACAGGGAAGGAGGCAATATAATATTATAGGGTCTAAAGGTCCTTACACACCGAGCCGATTTTCGGCGTCGATAGATGTCGATAGATGTCGGGCCGTCGATGAGCGTCGTGTCGCCCTACTCAGATTGGTGTGTACTGCACCGTTGTGTCTTTTCGGCCGTGCCGACACCTTCCGCCGCCGATTCGACATGTTGAATCGGTAGGCTGTCGGCCAAAGAAATCAATCTGATTGGCTGTTCAGCTTAGCGAATCAGTGCATGAGAAGCGAAACGGAAGTGAGGGACCCAAACAAACTATTAAGAAGGCAAATCTGAGATTTCATTTAACTCCAGCTCTTGACACAGGTTTGGGAAAGCCCCATGAGCTTCTCATTGTAGAGTAAAAATGGAACGCACACGCTATTTGTTGTTTGTTTATATCACGCAGTCTGTTCTTCTTCTCTTGGTTATCACGCAGTCTGTCTTCCGGTTGTTGCCTCTTTTGAATGACGAATACACACTACCAACGCCTGCTGGTAAGGAGAGTTATTGCCACTCACGCATGCGCAGTTTGTACGTGCAACTTGGCCTTCGGCTGAAGTCTTTGTGGTGTGTTCCAGTGTGAAACATGGCCAAGACGCAGGAGACGTGTTCTTTGGTGTTCTTTGGTGTCAGTTTGGTGTGTAAGAGGCTTAAGCATCAGTGACTGTGCTTTAGGGCTCACATTGGACTCCACTAGGTTTCATACTGTAGTCCTCGTGTGTACACAACCTATCCGCTTTATCGATCTCTATTTATCAAACTCCAGATGATTTTATTTGTGAAAGGTCTTTATTATCTCATGTGGCAAAACACATCTGGTGATGGATGGACGGGTAGTATAATACAAATACAAAGGGATGAAATGCTGTCATAAAGTACATGAAGCAAACATAAAACACAATCTAACTAGAGCATGAATGAAAATCTGATTCATCTGAGAAAACCTGTAAGAAGTGTTGTATGGCGTATGCATTTTGAGTTTACTGGTTAAAAGAAAGCAGCAGCTTCATATAGTATGATGGTGTAGGTTTGTGCTCCTCTATAATACCATGAAACCCTATCATTTATTTACTTAAGAAAAGTCTGGCACTCTCCAAAATTCACTTTTAGCAGTTTGAAAAGTAAGCATTGCCTATTTCTCATTTGAACCACTCAATACACTAGTATAATTGTCTATATCAGAAGATGAGTTAATCTCATGAAACACTATGTGGCCTTATCTGCACACAAACCAAACAAATGTTGCATATACATTTGAATGTATATGATCTGATAGCATTAAGTCAGTCATTGAAGCCAAATGCAACACAATCACATTAATTGTGATCTTGCATCCATCAGTCAGTTTCTAGCGAATTTATCCTTTGTTGAGGCTTCTTGTTTTTTGCCAAGCAGTGGGACGCAGAAACCAGAATTCTGACACTGCGCTTGGACATGTTGTGATCTGGCTCAGCCAATCAGTGGAAACAAACTCTTTGATTGAGGCTCTGCCCGTGCTCCAACACTGAGCAAACTGGGCATCTCTTCAGTTAATCACATTAAAATGATTTTGTTGCACACTGCACTCAACCTAGTAACACCATCTCCCTCGACAATCCCTTAAAAATGGAAGTGGAGCTGTCAGATAGCTCGCCCAATTACTTGCATACCAACATGCAGCGTTAGTTTTATTTATTTCCCTCTAGCTTGTTTGACTCGACAGTCTTAAATCGTTTGATGTCTTTGATGTTTATAAATACACTGTTTTTTTTGGGGTTATTTTTTCAATTTAACATCAGGAAACTGATGAGCAGGCTAGATGTATCGTAGGGTTTTGGGTGCGTGCAGTTTACAAAGCAAGTAAGCACTGTACAGTAAATCAAAGTAGAGTAATGTTACACACCTGCATTTGCATATCCATCAGTTAAAAAGGTTTAATGGTACACATATATTTCTTAATAGCAGATAAATGCTAATACTTTCATACTAACATAAATATGCTGATTAAGACCATGAGATGCAGATGAAATGTGTAGAAGAGCTAGTGAGTGGACCTTGAGTTAAGATTTTCATCAGGCAAATTATGATATTTTATAGAAATAGTCCATTGCTGCAAAGCCAGTTTTATGATCAATGATTAGACAATTGCTCTCCGTAGATAGACATACGTGAAAAGACACACACTAGTGTTTAAATGTAGGCTCAAATGATAAGCAAACTGAATTTGTTTTCTCAATGAGTTTTCTTTGCCAAGGCTGAGCAGGACTCGCCCCCCCCCCCCCTTCCCCTTCTTGTGAGGTTAATGCGTTGCCTCCCTGAACTCGCTCTCTCACCTTCCTTTCAATTTTGTCGTCGGAGTTGTCAATCAATGGCTTCTGTTGCCTTCATATTTGCAGCGTGACCAGCCTCTGGTGTCGCTGCAGAATAGGAAAAGGAACACCCATGAATAATTTACGCCAAGCTGGAATATGTAAGCGGGTAAACAGAGACACAAGAAACAAAATGCAAACAATTGCAGCAGCTTGCATGAATTAATTGCCCGTGTTGGAGCTCTCTGCCCTTCGTGACTGATTCAGGGTCAGCGGGCCATGGGGATTTTTGAAGCAGGATAAGTGAGGGAACTGATGGTGGGCCGGGCTGAAGTGGGAGCATAATTGCATTACAATTACGTGCTTTTGTTTGCTCAGGTTTTAATTCCGTTTACCTAGCTTAATCGTAGCACACTGTTATCCTGTCTCACTCTCCGCCATAGCAGCAATGTTAAATCAACATCGTGCACCTCAAAAAGTCAGTAATAGCTAAGTATTGCAGTAATTGGACTGTTCATTAGAGAGACGCTGGCGAGGCAGTTTGCTGTGATGTCGAATCTTGTGTAATGAGGTTTCTGCGCATTATTATTTTATTGAACCACTGTGAAACATCAATGTGGTAAAGTAATGAAATTAATCCGTTGAATTAGAACAATTGGTTCAAAGTAGATTGTGTTGGCTACAGTCCTGTGTGCTAGTAACCAGCAGTATGATGTGTTAAAGTAACTTTCAGAGTGAAGGGCATAGGATCAGGAGGTAGGACGTGACAGAGGAGCCACATTTGAGGTTGTCACAGAGTCCCAGGAGGGACGACATGGACCCGAGACGAATTGCGGCCCAGCTGGCTCCCTGGCATGCTCCTATAAGTCGCCTGATCATAAATAGCTCGGGCTCCAGTACAGGGTGGAGGTGGTTTGTCATCAGGCCTGGCCCCAGCCAGAGCACTGACTCCCCGACGCGAGGGGAATTTATCACTGTACAGTGATAAGACAAGGCTATTATTGTTTCTGTCCTCCTCCTATTCCCCTCCTTCCCCGTTTGTTTGGAACGCATAACCTCTTCCTTTTCTTCTGAGTTCCCCCTTGTCCTTTCCTCTGCCCTCTTAACCATCTTTTAAAAATCTTTTATTACACCTTTTTTCAGCTCCCTCCTTTGCAACCTATCTCCTTCATCCATTTATCTTCCTTTCAGCCGATATTATCAGGAAAGTAAATGGCTCCTTTGGTCGATGATAATCAGGTACTCGGTGGAGGATAATGACCACACCAGGGTATCTACACGGAAACAAAATTCAGGTATTAATCGCTGCTGACGTGTCAGATGGCAGCTGGGAGTGATGAGAGGAACAGGGAGAGCAAAGGGAGAACATATGAAAAGGTGTGTAGGAAGAGCTAGTGCAAGCAAGACTGCACAGAATGAGGTGGCAAGAGAAGAAAGGGAAGTGGAGGAGTGTGTTTGTGAGGGAGACCAAAGGGAGACGATAAACAGAGGCAGGTTATTCAGGGGTCAGTCTTGTCTTTAGTATTTTGCGGTTTCCAAAATACAATTTGTCTCTTTCTTTTAGCGAGTCATAGCTAAACTCTCCATTTTCCTCATCTTAAATCCTCTTACTTTGTCTGACACCTCTGCGTCTCCGTCTTCTTGTTCCCACAAAAAAAAGTTCTTTGCTCTGTCATTTGTATTTTATATCCAGCTCGCATACAGCTTCCACTGCCCCGAGACTCAAAGTCTGGGCATCGACTCTCAAGATAATATAGTGTACTTTCTTTTTGGGATGCAGACCTGGTGCAGGCTGCTCTCTCATTGTCTCCCTGTACAGTGCCTCAGCTGTCAGGAGCCCAGAAGATGGATGAATTATCACAGAAAGGTCGCTCGTACCTCATTTAGATGCTCGGTTCTGCTCCGACTCTTGCTAACATCGTGACACGTTAGCCTAGCACCAAGGCCCTTTTTGTTTCTTTGTTTACAAATGTATGCTAATGAGCGAGGGGGGCTCAGGAAGTGTGCAACCGCTGCATGCTCACTCTAATTCCCTCCCCGGTGACACATCAGCCGTGACAGTTGTGCCTCTGCAGCGGCTCAGAGTAGCCCCCTTATCGTGTGTGTGTGTGTGTGTGTGTGTGTGTGTGTGTGTGTGTGTGTGTGTGTGTGTGTGTGTGTGTGTGTGTGTGTGTGTGTGTGTGTGTGTGTGTGTGTGTGTGTGTGTGTGTGTGTGTGTGTGTGTGTGTGTGTGTGTGTGTGTGTGTGTGTGTGTGTGTGTGTGTGTGTGTGTGTGTGTGTGTGTGTGTGTGTGTGTGTGTGTGTGTGTGTGTTGCCTTGTCTATCTCAAAAAGAGGCTCAGGATGCAGCTTCAGCCTGAGCCTCTTTTTGAGATGTTTTTTAGCCGTTGACCATGATGGAAATGTTTCCCTTTTTTACTCTTGTCTCCATGGCAACCCAGAGTAGGGCAAAAGCAGACCGTATAGGCCTCTGGACAGCCGGTGGAGTTCACAGAGGCCTCGGGCAGTAAGCAGCAGCAGGAGGAGATGGGGAGAGGCAGACAGCCATTTAGAGGTGAGCGGAGCGAGTGGGCTGGCAGACTGCAGAGGGATCAGACTGCTTTGCTCCGCAGTGTATGGCCAAATACCAACTAGGTGGGAGATTGACAGAAAAAAACTCTGCTTTTTTTTCATTTTGAACTGTTTGCCAATATGGCCTTATGGCCCCTAAAAAAAAAATCCCAAGCTCAGTCAAGAAAATAAAGCAAGATATCAATGATGGAGTCCTCAATATTTACTATCACACAGCACACTATATAGATTTTCTTCAGAAATATCATTCACAGTGATTGCTCTAGGATTTCCTAGGCTCTGTTCAGCTGCCAACGTTGAGATGAGTGAAAAAACCCAAGAGCTGGTAATGTTGATTTAAGTTTCAAGTATAGAGCAAGTGGGATAAACCTCTCTGGAGCACAGATGGTGTACGCAGTAGGCACATCCTGGCTTTCACAGCTTCCATTGTGGATGTAATATATTGACTACTTAATGACACCCTGACCCTTTACATGTTCACATTGTGTTGAGTAGAGATAAATATGTATTAATGGACGGACTGATATTGTCTTTTATATTTCATACACATGCATAAACACACTTACTACCCTTTGAATGCAGCACACTATACTCAAAGTGTTGTCCATTCCCAAACCTTATCTGCTCTGCTATGCTGATGTTCAATTGATTCCATTACATTGGATTGAAAACAATACCCTCTGAGTATCAGTGTGTGTGCATCTTCTGCGTGTGTGTTCATAGTCTAACATGCAATAAGGTCTTTCCATTTTCTTTCGGGCTGTGTTAATCTTTGACTGCACCAGGCCTCAGGGTTCAGATTTTATGTTTGTCTACACCCAAAGCATTTGTTATTTGAATTGTCCTAAGTGGCAGCTTTAGTGGACTGTTAGTGGAGTGCAAAACATGACCACAGCTCTGAGGAGAGAGGATGGAATAGAGGAAGACACTGAGACCTTTTTGCCCCTGACCCATATTCCAGCACATTAGGCATCTAGGCATTAGGCACTGCAATCCCTCTCTCTTTCGGCCTTACACACCCACAGGCATACAAGCTTACATGCTCTGCCTCTGTATCCCCCCCCACCCACCTTTAATTTATCTCTATCCCTCCTAAGTCTTTCCTTGCCCCTCTCTTTTCTCTATTTATCTCAACTCCATAGCCTTAATGCACTCCTGCTTTCTTAAGAAGGCTGTGTTGTTGGAGCTAAACTAAAGGCCAGGCAGTGCAGCACTCGGCTCTATTCATCAGTTTCACAGCAGCCCACCACTCTGCTTCATTACTGACTGGCTAATGGCGTAGATCAGTGCAGTTTATTTACTATAATTAGCTAGATCCATTTAGCAAGCATGGCCCTGGTGAAGCCTGGTACACTTGTGCTGCCCCCTGCTACGCCACCCTGCACCTGTGTGTGTGTGTGTGTGTGTGCACACGCTTGGCTGTTGCCCCAAAACGTGTCATTAAGAAACTATACTGGCCCATCAGTTTGACATCCTCCATTTCCCTATGTCAACCAGGTCTTATAATGTCAAGCCTGAATGCAGAGTAAAAAGCCTTGTAAAACTTTATATTCCCTGCCCTAGTAAAAAGTATATTGAAAATACATTAGAGCAGGGGAAATAGGGATAGAGGGAATGAGTGAGTGGCTAAGTCAATCAGGTAATGGCTGAGTAATACGAGATTGAATGGGTGAACATGCGAGGAAATGGTAGGCTGTCACCCTGTGGGTCCGCCCTCTCCTTTACTTCTCTCTCACAGACTCTCGTCCTTGCATCCCACTTCACTTCCTACAGTCTCCACCAGTCTCCTCCTTGACTTCCAGCTTAATCTCCTCCCCCGCACCCTCTTGCGTTCTACACCCCTTGCACCCCGTCCCCCCCTCTTGCCAAATCTCCCCGACTCTCTCCCGCTCTGAAAAGCCTCTTGTTTCGTCGTCCTATGCAATTTTAATCTTGTCCCCTGATGGTGGGAGTAGAGGAGACAGGTGTATTTTAACGTTCTCCTGTGCTGCTGGTGCTAGCTTAAGGACAGTACGGCCTACGTCACTAAAGTAGAGTCACAGAGTACTCACTGAGAAGATCGCCCCTGTCAATAATTTGCACAGAGCATGATGTTGCACTTGTTCCTTGAACTTAATTTTTTTCGAGAATTCTTTCATACCTTATTTCCTGCCTTTACGTTTCATCCCTGATTGGAGTTTCTTCGAATTGTCAGTACCTATTCATCATTCCCAATCACCAACAGTATTAAATTGTAAACTTGCTCACCGTTGCAAAAATCTCCTTCAAACGGCTAATCAGTATGACGCCACAAGGTCAAGTGGTCTATTAGTTGTTAAACTACATATTAGAACAGGCTTGGTGCGTAAGCTAAGCAACTTTGATTGAAATACGGTTGCAGTGCTAGAGGTTGTTGTTGTTGTTGTTGTTCCAGCATCACAGCTGGCCTCCTGGGAAATGAATGTGTTAAAGAAAAAGAAAATGTGCACTTGGCGAAGCTTAAGCAGGCAGAACCACCTTGGCAGTGAGGAAGGTCAGGGGCAGGGAGCCAGCGTGAGCACCGCAAGTATGTACAGCTCAGTAAAACAGTGCTTTAAAGAAATACATGTGTTCATCAAACCTAGAGAAGCAACAGCAGGGTCACTCTTTGTTCAGCTAAGAAAAAAAGGAGGACAAAAAGGAAGAAGCTACCGCCACATGGTCATCAAACTAAAAAGATCAGGCGTACAGTGTATATATACGTTAGACCTAGTCTCATGAATGTGGATCTTTTATGCTGCTTGCAGGCCTCTGGGGGAGAATTTGAAGTAAACGGCATGAAGTCATCCATCAGGCCTGCCTTGTGTCAAAGGAACAGGCGAGTGGTAGCTGTGTGGGAGTATTTTCTTGCACAAATTAGGCCCCGTGTTGTGCTTCATTTGAATGTGGGAGTCTTCTCAAGCATTGTTGCTGACCATTTTTCATATGGTTATCTCTAACAAGGGTAGTGTCACTACAACTCTCTTTATAATGTTCAAATACATTTATAAATCCTGGATTCAATACAACACATCATATTTGGCGTAGTATTCAGATATTGATAACATTTTATGTGATAAAAAAATCATATCACTTCCTAATATGACAATAGCACATAATTGAATGTGTTTCTGAAATGATTATACGATGAGTCAATCAACAGAAATACAATCCACATTTCTTATAATTGATAACATCATCGATAATAAAAGTAATTCAAGGTTGCAACCCTAGTACTGTGAATGTTAATGTTTTTACCGTGTTTTGTCAAATGTTGTGGTTATCCGTAACCATGAAGATTTTTTCTCTTGTGCTCTGTTGTCCTCGATTAGCGCTGAGCATTAAGAGTGCTTGACTGCACCTTTTCAAAGGACACCATGCTGGAACCTCTCTTGAGATAAAACTGGCAAATGAATTGTGAAAATGGCCGTTGGTGTTGTTCTGTAACCACTTTGAGCTTCTCCGTTTGACTGTGTGCTATTATGTACCCTGTTTACCAGAGGGCCATTACGTTGAGCTGAACCTGAGGGCTCCTAACAGATTATTATTATCTAATGTGTTATTATGACTGGACTTTGTCACATGGGTTTAAAGTGAAGATGTCTTACTTAACCACCAAATTTGTATGTCCATCTTCTATAATGTTCATTGTTCTCCTAATTTTTGTTCTTAGTGCCCTTCATCTGCGTTCCTGCAGCTCCATTTGAACGCTTCTTTGATTCTGCGATTAGCATTCACTGTATCACCATTCTGTCTATCACTTAACATATAGCGCAGCCTTGCACTGAAACCCAGTGCTTGTTGTCAGTCTTTTGCAAAGATAAAATGAGACGCAGAGATACAACACACACTCGTGTATGTATTGTATGCATACACACACTGAAACACACTGATACATATGAATTGGCAATCGTACAGCTGAGATGAGAGCTCTGTCAGCTGCACTTCTTTGAAATTAAAGTTTAGAATATCATATCGTTTGAAAGGGCAGCCAGACAAGGTGAACTTATAACTCATTTTTCAAATGAAGAGGAAGCTGGAGAAAGTTCCCCCCCCAATCCTCGTCTCTATCTAGAGATTACTTTGACATCAACCTTGGATAAGACTCCTGTTTATTGTAGTTTTTAATACAATCCGTCACACACTCCAAAAAACGGTCTCTATCTATGTCCTCTAGAGGTTATAGAAGTTGCTCTCCTCCATCTTATCTGAACGGTAAATAGTGCTGTAGTTTCTGTAGCGAGGGGACAGATTAGGCAGAACATGAGAGAGGAGTGATTAGTATTCCTCTTGGTTTCCTGCTGGTGGTGACGCTCGTAGTCGATTGGCTTCCATTAACCTGCCAGTGTGCTCTTCATTACTTCATTAGAGGCGGCGTGGAGGCTGGAGGAAGTCCGTCACAGTCCAGGGACTGAGCCCTGACTTGCTGCTGCTCTCCACGGCCTGTGTGTGTGGTGTGTGTGTGTGTGTGTTGTGGTGTGTGTGTGTGTGTGTGTGTGGTGTGTGTGGTGTGTGTGTGTGTGTGTGTGTGTGTGTGTGTGTGTGTGTGTGTGTGTGTGGGTGTGTGTGTGTGTGTGTGTGTGTGTGTGTGTGGTGTGGTTTGTGTGTGTGTGTGTGTGTGTGTGTGTGTGTGTGTGTGTGTGTGTGTGTGTGTGTGTGTGTGTGTTGTGTGTGTGTGTGTGTGTGTGTGTGTGT
Source organism: Trematomus bernacchii (assembly GCF_902827165.1). Lineage (NCBI taxonomy): Eukaryota > Metazoa > Chordata > Actinopteri > Perciformes > Nototheniidae > Trematomus > Trematomus bernacchii. The sequence goes on along the minus strand of NW_022987714.1, from coordinate 9,228,799 downwards.
GTGTGTGTGTGTGTGTGTGTGTGTGTGTGGAGAACAGCCATTTAAGTGTAGGATAAAACGACCAACCTCATTTGTATAGTTGATTTAAGACAAAATATCTTCTCACAAAAGCTACCAGTATTTTACATGGTGCAACGTTTCAAATAAGGTATTTTAAAGCACTATCATGAAGCAGTACAAGCTATATATATATAGACAAACATACATAGTTTAAGGAATGGTTTGAAATGCATGAGTCTGAGTTGATCTATTCTCAAGTTGGACCAATGAGAGCAGAGCTGAATGGTGTCTATCTATTACTTTCATATTCGGGACAGGGCATGCATCTATGTTTAAGGAAACCTATCATGCTATATTTAAATGATATATTCTAGGGCCATACCTATATAAGGTATATTTATACGTTTCTGTTTTCGAAATACCAAACAGATCATGCATTTTAGCCATGCCTCATTTCGCTCTGTGTTGTTTGCTGTCTACGGGTCTGATTCTGCTGACCACGCCCCCCTGCAGGAGAGGGGAGACGTGCTCTGATCAGCTGCTGGGCTGTCAGAAGAGGGGGAGAAAAAGAGATCTCCGTGTTTTATTATATAGAGTCGTTATTCATTTGTTTTAAAGCTCAATAAATAACAAAGAAGACCTTTGACCGGCACTTTTCTAATTTTGTCCGGAAGATTTAAACTTTAACGGACATCTTGACCGGCGAAAGTAACTGAAACTGAAACTCTGCCGCACGGTCCCCTCGTTCCTTGGAAGAGGCGGAGAGGTGGGTGTTTGTCATCTGCTGGTGGACTAACCGGAGAGAATTACAGTGCTTGCCTCGACGGGGAGGGATTGCATTGCAGCGGGAGCAAACGCTTGCCTCGGGGAGGGAGAAAGAAAGCCACAGCGGAGAATAAACAGAAGGGTAACCATGGTAACCAAGTCTTCTTCGCTGCTTTTGTGGCAGACGACAGTGCCACTTACAGGCCTGGCATATGTACTACAGCGTCTCCAGCACTTTCGAACGGCAATGGCTGTGGCTGTCTCCTCCTGATTGGTGGAGTTGGCCCAATAGCCGTAGCGCCACTTTCCTTACGTCAGTAAAGTGTTCAAATCTGGATCAGTTTTGATCAGATCCGTTGCAGCCCCTTTTTTAGAGATTTGGGTATGGAGGAAAATAGAGAGGTTGTGTTTTCTGACACTTGGTGAGTTCCCTGGAACACCGGGGACACATATTCATGTATAAAAGACGTACAAAAGTGCATTTTGCATGATAGGTCCCCTTTAAGGAAAGAAAAAAAAACAACATGAATTTTAAACTAAAACTATGTATACTAAAGTTCAATAAACTAATCCAGAAAACAATGTTTTCCTAAAAGCTACTGTACTGTATACAAGTAGGGGAAGAAGATTTCCTGCCAACAGGGGACTTTATTTACGACTCGTTGAAATTAAAGGACCATCTCTGTAAGCATGTGCACACCCATGCATTAGTACATTCATACACACACTCACACACATGCAGAACAGATATTGTTTAAGAGTGTTAAGGAATGTGTTGGCTAAGAAGATTTGAACATTTATCCTCACGCACACTTCTACAAAATTGCTTTGCCGTTCTCATTTTCATCCCCTTTTGGGAATGTTATAGAATTTATTATAAGAATATATTAGCAGTTAATGTTATTTCATTTCTTATCAAACATTTATCCATATAAAGACACTGCACCAAATGAGAACTACTGATTTAAAATGTAACTATATAATGATATAAGTAGCTGCAGCACATTTTTTTCTTCTTTTCACTTTATTCAATAAGGCCCTTTTCCTGCGGCTCTGCATAGGGTGCAGAGATGTAGTTTGTACTTTTAGTGCTTAAGAAGTCTTATTCTCTCAGCAAAGAAGTTCACTCAAACATTGTTCTCCTTAGACTTCAAAAGACAATGCTTGAGGGACTTGAAGAAGAAGAGGGAATGATTTGAAAGTGAATTCTTTGTAGAAGTTTTTCTCCTAATTTTGGCTGAATACTTTGTCATCTTGAGGAGGTTTTCAGGTGATTTTCTTTCCAAAGAACTCTAATGCTGTAAAACTTTTTCTCTCTTTGTTGAGTGTAACAGAGAAAGCTCAGATGGATTAGGCCATCAGTACCCATACTGCTTAAATATGTTTCTTGCATACTAAGTACAATGCATTCCTTCTCCTTATTGTATTTAAAAGTAGAGATCTTTACAAGGTTGATTTAAAGGCCCCTTTTATCCATAAGATATATTTGAACCATGTTATCTTGGAATGTGGGTCATTTGCAACAAATGTTTGCTGTTTCACTTTTGAAGTTGTCACTCATTTCACTTCCAAGTAGTCCTAAATGTGTATGTTCTGCATGCTCATTCATATTTAAGGTACATTCTTACATAAAAGAGGTGAGGAGAGGGCCCCCCCCTCTCTCACCTGGCTGCTGCAGCGTTGTCTCCTCGGATACACGGTTTAGGGTAGATGTGACGCCCATTGACTCTTGCAGTGACTCATGCAGTGTTTACTCAAAGGAAGAACACAAATAAACATGTCGAAGTGAAAGATAAACGGCAACATGTAAACAAAAATGGATTTGTTGTTGGGGCTATTTAATGTCATTTGTTATATCCTAAATGAAGATTTATATTCGTCAGTATAATCTTTGTTGTTTTTTTTACATCTAGATGGAGTTCATGACTAAGCGTCTTCAAACACTTTTTACTCAGAAATATATTAAATCTCCATCTTCAAATTAACTTAAGTCACATAGTCAGATCTAAAGTCAGGAGCTGAAGTGCCCTGCTATTTTTGGCTTGACAATTGCAGGAAAGCCAGGCTTGAAGTGAGACGAAGTTGAGTATGGCTACTCTTTGGTGCTCTTTGATCGGGGGAGCTTTGATATGCCCTGAAGGCGGTTCTTAGTCTGTCTGACAGCTTTCAGCAAGGTTCCTGCTTGTTCGACAAGGAAATGGCACTCGCTGAAAGCCTCCTCGTCTTATATTGCTTGGTGTTATCCTTTTTTTTCAGTTTTCTTTTGGAGTTGTGATGACCTTTCCAGTCCACGCTCAGAAAGTCAGAGCACGTATAACACAATTTATCCTTTCACAATCTGATAGAAAGATGCAAATATAGTAATACTTACACCTTTTGCAAAATGACAGGAGGCCTGGGGACATTATCAAAACCCAAACATCTGTCAGGTGGTTCAGGAGATCCTCCCCTGGCACAAAAAAAAGAAAAGCTCTATTTCTAAGTACTCAAAATGACTGTTGATGATGAAAATGATTGTGAAGAGTTGAACGGCAGGCCATGAGTTGAGAATATGTACGCTCTCTCCACTTTATTTATTGATCAAAAGTTGATACAAAAAATCTCCATTGATCTGATCTTATCACAGTTGTTTTGAAATCTGACATTGCAAAGAGAATGGAGGGAGACATGCGAGATGATATTAAAACAAATGAGCAAAATTAATCACAAAGAAGAAGATTGCTGGGCACTTCCTCTGGGATGCAGAGGAAGTTGTACAAAGTTTAGCTGTTGCTACTTTTTTATTGAGTTTTTTTTCATTGTTTTTCGACTGTCTCCTGTCTGACACTTGACGTGAATGATGAGTGAGCATGATCCTATCTGTCTTTCCTCTTCTCCTTGACTGCTTCAATCTCTGCATGCACGCACACGCACACGCACACACGCACACATATTAAAGGCCGTCTAGCTCACAACTCATACTTGGTCTTACAAACCATATCAGAATCTCACATGTACTGTACACCACCAGACTTTTTCACACACAGTATCATACCGTCTTTAACGTACTGTCATTCCTTCCTTCATTTACTATCATACTATCATACATAAATAACTATTCTCTCTCACACACAAAAACAAAATCTCTTAAACGCACCATCATACTCTCGTACACACACCACTATCGTCTTTCACAAACAACTATAATCTAATAGAACATTATAATAGTACAGTATGTGAAAGAGGATAGTAGTATGTGTGTAATCGGTAAACAATGTATGTAAGACAGAATAATAACCTATATAAGAGGGAATAGTATTTCATGTTAATAACAATAGTCATATTTGTAAAACAGAATAGCAGTGAATGAAAGGCCGAATAATAGCTTATATAAGAGGTAATAATAGTTAATGTGAATGACTATGTAGGTATGTGTATAAAACAGAATGATAGGGTTTGTGCATAAGAATAGTTATGAGTGTGAGAGAGTATGATTGAAAAGGAAGTGAGTTTGATTGAAAAGGAAGTTGGACTAAATTCTCAGTTCCTGATTGGCTCTACGTTTTTCGTCAGACGGACACCGCCCAAGAAAGGCAGTAGAATGCTACAAATTTTCGCTATGCAACCTGAAGAGTAAAAGGGTCATGTCCGTCAGAAAGCAATGACTGTAAGTGTAAGCCTTACACTTACACTGTAAGGATTAGTAACTTGTATTGTGTTTATGTGTTGACATTTGGAGATGTTTAAACTCAATGAGAAAATGCGTTAGCATTCGCGCTAGCGTTAGCATTCGCGCTAGCATACACGCTAGCATTAGCCATACTAGCCTGTACACATGCTTATTGAACAGCTAGTGTAAATAACCCCATTTGTGTTCTGTGAGACGGAAGCGGATGTTGCATTGTTTTTGTTGCTTTCGTTGCAGTTTTATATACGTCTTAAAGGGGACCTATCATGCAAAATGCACTTTTGTACGTCTTTTATACATGAATATGTGTCCCCGGTGTTCCAGGGAACTCACCAAGTGTCAGAAAACACAACCCTCTCTATTTTCCTCCATACCCAAATCTCTAAAAAAGGGGCTGCAACGGATCTGATAAAAACTGATCCAGATTTGAACACTGTCCTGACGTCAGGACAGTGGCGCTACGGCTATTGGGCCAACTCCACCAATCAGGAGGAGACAGCCACGGCCATTGCCGTTCGAAAGCGCTGGAGACGCTGTAGTACATATGCCAGGCCTGTAGATGGTGCTGTTCTCACAGAATCTGCCCTTGGCTAAAAAATGTCAAATCGAGCAAAATGAGGCATGGCTAAAATGCATGATCTGTTTGGTATTTAAAAAAAAAAAAGTATAAATATGCCTTATATAGGTATGGTCCTACACTATATTATTAAAATATAGCATGATAGGTCCACTTTAAATGTAATTTAGGTTAACTTCCTGTTTCATTTAGATGTGTTTATTCTGAAGGCGAGTTAACGCTGTTGACAGGAAGTTGTTGTTGCTATGGAAACAACATGACTGCGAAAAGAAATATCTTCTATAAAGACGGAGACTTTGAGCATCTTATTTCAGACTCCAGCTTACTGCTTCCTGCCTACTACCTGCCAGTTACCTGCCTAAGACCTGCCAAAGACCAGTATCTGGGAATGTTAAGCCCTCCCACTATTTTCCAAGAGGGCGTTGCCAGATTTTCAATTTCAGGATTTAACCAGGAGATGGCGCTTCCCTCACAGAAACAGGAAGACAGCTTTTCATGGACTTTCAGTTTTGTTTAGAAGAGCATTTGAACACATCAATATTTTAGATCAAATAAAGTATATCTAATCTTGTAATTCAATAATATATAGTCTTTATATATTAAATAACTATGGCCAAACTAAGACTTAGTTTTTCACAAGAGAAAATGCAGATATTATATAAAAAACAAAAGTTAAAATCTTGTTTTTAATGCCCCAAGAGCAATAAAAACACTTGGTAAAAAAAAATCCTGAGTGAGGCTTTCATAAATTGCATTTAGCTGACGCTTTTATCCAAAGCGACTTACTATTTAATAAATGATAAATGATTATTCATAACAAATATGAGTGATGTGTGATTATTATTCATGCTATATACTGATATAGGGCTAAGTAAGCAATCAATCCTGCAAATTAACCCTTAGTTGTTCTATATATTTATTCAGACAATGTGAGTAGAAATACAGAAATTCTGCTCCCTCCCACCTAAGGCCAACGTTGCAATATTACAACATTTCCCTAAAAACTTACCAAAACGTAAACATTTTTAAAACTCTTTCACTTCTGCTCCAGAGGCCAGGGGTTAAATTGGGATTTGATATGTGGGGGGGCTCTGTTAGAAGGTGCGACGGGGGGGGGGGAAGAGGGAGTTAGACGCTCGTGAATTGTCAACGGGGGGGTGTTGTCGGCCGTAAGCGAACCGGGCCGTTGGCGTCCGGCCGTTCTGTGATTCTCCAGAACTCACAGCTGGCCAGGGATAAGTCCTGACTCTCCCAACGGCCAATCCGTGCCTCCCCTGACTGCACGTTGCTGACACACACCGCTGCAAACTCTCTGCACGGAGGAGCCGCGGAGGAAGAGACACATGTTCACTAAGCCGAAAAAACTATATCCGGTCACAGTTATGCTATTTTAAAGTAAATTCAACACATATCGACCCTAAATATAGCATATATTAAGAACGAGAAAGTGTTAACATCGTTTTTTGTAAACATATGACAAATGTGCGAGGGTGATGACATCAGAGCATCGTCCTATGGGCTTAGCCCCGGATAGGTACAACAGGTATTCACTCAGAGGGGGGTAGGTACTAAATGCCACCCATTTACATGTAGGCAAACAAAGTCAAAAATCAACATACAGTAGGGGGGTGGGGGATGGTGAACGGTATGTGGGACACTGAAAAGTCTATGTTAATAAGCCTCAGTCACCTTAATTCATGTAATAAAAACATCTCAGGTCAGTAACACTGAAAGCTAAATGTGCAATACCATGTTCAGCTATGTTACTATTTATAATGTTATTGTTGTTACAACAGAAGATGTGTTTCTTTATATTGAAGTTAAATGCATCAATCTGGTGCACTTTGAGGGCAAAATTAAGAGATTTATGGATACCGCTGGAAAAAGCTGCAGTACATATGCCGAGCCTGTACGTAGCGCTGTAACTTCCTCCACAAAAGCAGCCTTCTGTTTATTCAACGTGGTGGGGGCCGAGGGAACCGGGCAGAGTTTTTCGCCGGTCAACGTGTGTGAAAGTTGAAATCTTCCTTATTGAGCTTTAAAACAAATGAATAACAACTATATATAATAATAAAATAAACACCGGCTGTTGTTATGCCTGCTGTAACGTTAAATTACTCCGTTCTCCGCTTAAGTAATTATGCCGTTACAAGCTTCATAGTTGTATTTATCATCTAAATTTGCCGAAACAAGTTTAATATTCTGAAAGCCAAGACTTTGTTTATTTGAAATCAGATGAAAACAAACTGTAACGGACCCTGCCGTGTTATCTATGATTACTATGCCTTACTGTACATTCATAATTTCAGCCGGAGGGAGGTGGGCGGCGCTGCGGAGGAGCAGATTGCGAGTGAGAGGTGCCCGTCATCTTCCCTTTACAAGCTTCACAAATGTATTTATCGTGTGATTTTGGAAATAAAAGTTTCATATTCTGAAAGCCAAGACTTTGTTTATATATTATACGTGGGTAGCTATGACGTCAAAAGGAGTTACCGTAAATGAGAGCTGCCGTAAAAGTGTTTCTAGGATTTCTAAACGAACTATTACAGCTGTTATAAAGCATTAAATAAAAAGTCATGAAAGAGATAAGGAGGAGAAAAGGTTTAAGGAAGTAAGCAAGGAATACAGAATGACGAAATCCTCTGTTTCACGCGATGTCGAACATTGAAGACAGAGGACGGCGGTCCCCCAATCTACACAGCGGGAGAACGAAGATCATAAAGCTGATCGGAGGAGACATCACGATCTTTCCCACATTAGTGCAATTCACCTATACTTAACCCCAAATAAAAGAACCCAATAAAAACAGTTGTTGAATAATAGTGAAGTCACGTTGTAATAACAATAACTCATCTCTCGGTTTGAGTGTTCTTTTTCTGCTTTTCTGACTATTTCTCATTGTGGGGAAAAATAACACCCAGGGTCCTGATCGTTTTAATGAAGTTGAATACAGAATATTCATATTTGTCAGTGATTTCATGTCAATTCGGCGAACATAAACATAAATGATCGTGGTGAAGATGATGATTAAATTAGGATTAAAAATCGGGAGAGCCGGCTGCATTTCCTCTCGTTCGTTTTTTTCGACTAAACAACATTATTTTGTTAAATAACAACTTGGTGATGTTTTGTAAATGATTACATGTCTTATTTAGCACAGACTATGATCCTATCCGTGACATATGGATCTTAACAAAGATCCGCTATACATTAGTACCAGACATACTGTACATCCAGCTTACTGTATCGAAGTTGATTTCACATGAGCTCCAGTGTGGAACCCCACTGCACCCCCTGGTGGATCAATGATCCATTGCAGCTGGCTTCACAATAATTACATTTATTTATCACGGGGGCGGTATCAAGTCAGACTGGGGGCCGGCTCTTCATCACGAACCGATCACGGGCCGATCACTGACCGTGCACGAGCCAATCACGACCCTCGCGTTTCAAACTGTCTGAAATAAGATGCTCCATCTGTACTGCAATTCCTCTCACACATACACTATCATGCTCTCTCACACACACTACTATACCCTCATACATACTGAAATTCCTCTCTCACATACACTATCATTCTCTCTCACACACACTACTATACCCTCATACATACTACAATTCCTCTCTCACATACACTATCATTCTCTCACACACAGTGTTCTATCTTGCATACACTACTAGAGTATTATATTGTAGTATGATGTTGTCTGTAAATGGGAATAATAGTGTTTCTAAGAAAGTACAGTTTGGTAAGTAAGTTTGATTTATGGCCCAGACAAAAGTGTGTGAAAGAGTATGATTGTGTGTGTCAAAGTGTTTAGCAATATGTATAAAATAGTTTAATGATGTGTGAGATTCTGATATTGTTTGTAAGACCAAGTGTGAGTTGTGAGCTAGACGGCCTCACACACACATACACACACACACACACACACACACACACAAAACCCCCGTCTAATTCAGCCCACTCAGACTCATTGTTAAGGGGACATATTGGAAAACCATTAGCTCTCATTATGCTTTATAGCCGCCCGTTCTCCCCATTCTGTCTTTTAATCACAATCCATCCCTGTGTGTGTGTGTGTGTGGCTGTATGCATGTGCGTACACTACAGCCACCCTCTGCTCAGCAGACAGTAATGAACCACTTTCACTGTAATGCATTTGGGACACCACAAAGACCTCCCCCTTCCTCCCTTTTTATGGGGGAGTCAATGGCACAGGCGCCACCTTTTATGACAGCCTATCGGAGCCGCAGCAATGTTGTGTATTCACAAGCCATGTTGGCCAAATGGGATCCAATGCTGTGCGGTAGAAATAAAAAGAGATTGGCGTGAATGGGATATGGATTTCCTTTTATATGAAGTCCTCGTAGAGGTACAACACCTTTATAGAAAACCTTATGAGTATCCGTTGGCTCCTTGTAACTCCAAATAACCAGACGCTCATAAAGTGCTGAATATCCTGTTACTGCTCCATATTGAATTGAGCTCTGTTTTGATCATCCATGATACCGTGTGTGTATGTATGTGCGTGTGTTAGGCTGGCAGCACAAAGCAATTTTGACCATATGCTCTGTGACGGACACACAAAAAAAAAACGTTCCCATGCACGCACGCGCGTAATGAGTGGATTTAAATTCCGGTTTGTTCTCTCCTGGCCAAGGCAACTGTCATCATTGTGCAGCAAAACTCCCATAATCCATCTGTGGCATGACAGCATCCTAACAGCTCCACTTCGCAGCAAGAAAAGCTATTCTTTTATATCTCTCCATTTCACGATCTCTTCCTTTTCTTCTCCCATTTTTACTCCCCCCTATTCACATTTCCCCTCCGGACTGGTTTTTATTCTTCTCTCTTGTCTCTGCTCGCTTTTCCAATTACAGTTTTTTCCACTTAATCTCCTTTTCCTCTGGAAACTTTTATCTGGGTTTGATTACACAAGGGAGGTTCAGTTGGAAGAAAATGTGTGATGGCTCCAAATGATTGTTGACCATCATGACGATGGTAATAAAGATATTCCTAATAACAATTATGTTACAGAGATGAGAATGATGCTGTTAATGATGATAATCAAAATGGAGATAAGGATGATGACAATGAGAAAGATGATGGCGGCGACAATAGGGATGATAACGATGCTTGCTGGCTTTCTAAGTGGTGTCCATGTTTTCACCTTGTCCCAGATGGAGAGAGACAGACGGAGGGGACGGACGCCAGCCGGAAGAGGGACACTCGCTCCTCCGCCGGCCACCACAAGAGCGAGGACACCAGCGACAGTAGGGAGGACGATGCTGCAGTGAGTCTCTCTTTATGGCTGTCTTTCTTTGTTTTTGTTTCTCCGCTCTGGGCCGAATATTAATGCAATGTCACAACCTAAGCACACACACCCACATCTTTCCTAGGAAGCAACAATAGGGGTTTATTGCTCATGGAGGAGCTCATCAGGCTCCAACAGTCACGGCCCGCTTCTTAATCATCATCAGACACACAGGGCTCCTTTCTCTGTGCCCCCTCTGATTAATGCTCCAACACGGTCTCCTCTCTATAATTGGAAGGAAAAAAAAGTATAATTCACTATAAAACAGATACAGGTTAAGGTGTATATGCGTTTTGCTGATACAGGTGGGGAACATTGCAGAATTTGTAATCAGATTTTATTGTTTTGAAACCTTTTGCTCATTAATACCTATCTACAGTTTGGCCTCCTGACCCCGTCCCCTGCCCTGAATATGAGTAATGTTTTCAGCTCAGGCAGACGTAAAGATATATTGTGAATTCATCATGCAATCTAACCTCCTCCTCAAGCACGTAGTTCTGTGATAGTTTCCATAAGGAGAGATGTGAAAATTCGACTATATCCAACAGCAGAGTTTGGACCACCTCCAGAGAGCATTACTGCTCGGTACATGCAGCAAAAAACCTCAGAGACATTTTGACACTCAAACTCCTATTTCCCCGGACATTGGGTGGATTTTAGGGTTAAATACAGCAATGTTGGACCTACTCAGAAGCTCCAAATTAGGATTATTATCAATCTTGCTCCGAAAACGTTGACAACCCAGTGTAAATGTTTTTCAGTCTGATCTGAATGTCTGCTAAACAGTATTACAAAGAGATATTTGTGATTGGGGTAAAAAGTCATTTACAATCAAACACAACTGCTTATTTCTGCTTGTCCGGTCTCAACAGGGTAAAATGTAATACCAAAATGAGATTGAATAAAGCTGAGTTTTATTAGAAGTGTGAGAGAATAGAGAGTGTGATCTCTCTGAGATTTAAGAAATAACACCAAGAAATGAAGTCAGACTGGTGTTGCTCTTTTCATAATTGCCAATCTTTCTTCCTCGAGATTGCCGTTCGGCAGCGGGAGTAAGAGGGAAAGATGGCATCACAGCACGCCAGTCTAACAGAGCAATTAAATATTCAATCCGTTGAGCAAACAATACAGTGAAAGATATGTGAATAAACTTTAAAAAAATGTATTTAATACCAATACTATTTTAAATAAGGGCTCCCTTTTTAAAATGTAATAACCTGGTCCAAAAATATCACAGCACCATGTTTGGTTCAATTATATTACAAATCAAATCATGAGATAGATGTAAAGATTGATGAGCAGGCATGTGAAGAAAGTAGATGCAGGGTTTCAGATCAATGGAAAAGAGCCGACAAACTAGGTGTAGTTAAGAAATACAAAATATCACTTGTCACTTTAAGCCTGCTGAGCAGTCAAAATCACACTGTTCCTCTTTATCACTCACTTTAATTTAATCAAGCAGTGTCCTGTCTTCTTTCCTAAAGTAATGACTATTTTAATACTCTCTTCACCCTTCATCCCTTGGCCTTGAGGCAGGCAATTTATTATTACTCCCACCTCTCTCAACCTCAGTCGAGCAGCTTTCCAGGCCAGCACTTGCCACTCATGTTGTCGGGCTCTCTACCTTGAAATGGTATCTGGCCGGAGGCTCAGGTGTACGACTACCTGTGGTACGAGGAATCTGGCCGTGAAGGCAAGCAATCTGCAGCAATTAAATGTTCACACGTGGCCGGCTGTGGCTATTTTGGCTTCTTTTTATATAAAATAAGCTAAAACAGTTGTAGAGCAAGGGATTTAGACGGACACCGACTAATGGATGTGTCAGATAAAGTTATTGGTATTTGTGTAGTGAAAAGCTTTTATCTCTCTGCCTGTTAGTGAGCATCATTACACTGGGCTATAAAATAAATCCCTGAGAAGCTTCTGTGTGGATTGAATTCAAATGAAGAAAAATATTTTCTTTATTCTAAGTAATGATTTAAAGGTCCCCTATAATATTCTTACTCTCAGTTATATATACAAAACATGTCTCTGAAGTGTTTGGTTCGAAATACCAAACGGATCATGTATTATAGCATCCCATAATCCCCTCTGTTTCAGCCCTGTTTCAAAAGTGCTGATTCTCTGTCTGTTACTTTAGATGAAAATAAGGAGCCACGCCCCTCTGAGAGATATTTGGTTAAAAAGAACACAATGGTGCTCTAGGAGGAGATTCAGGTGATAAGGTGGGCGGTGTTACCTTGGTTGGTGATTGGCTAATGGTTACACAAGCCTAAACATCGTTATGACATCATAAAGTGGCCAAAATCTGATCAGCTCATTTTCAGACAGGTTTTTATATAAATGGATCAGGACAAAAACAGAGGGGGTCCTTTTTCCTGAAACGTTCAGAATCTCTTAACACAGAGGGGACACGTGTTTATGTATAAAAGACATGAAAAAGTCGACTTTGCATAATATGTGACCTCTAATCTATTCTTAATTTGTCTTTTTTCCATATATAACTGATAATTAAGAACCAATTTATAATGTCTTACTATATCTAACAATGTTGTCTGTCTCTGTATGATGGTAGTCACACTGATTTCTGACCTGCATCAGCAGTGTAACATCATTTTAGTTCACCATCCAAAACATACTCTGCTCAAGCTGTGGCTGCAGGAGTTTAATCCCAAAGTTAAAACCCAAATTGTTGGGATATCGCCGCAGTTCTGTTGACTAGCTTAGGGCACCATCTGAAAGAAAAAGACGATACATCTTATTCCATAAAATGCAGTCGTCTTCAAAATCGATTTAAGTGGAGGCTTTAGGAAATGTGCTCGAAGAGATAAGAGTCATGAAGTGGAGCTGGCAGGGTTTTTTCTTTTTGTGAACGTCCCTCCTCTAAACTCTACAACCTGCCTGATAGCGTTAGGGCTCGTCTTCTGTAACAGTTAAATGGAAAGCGGCTCTTGGGATGAGTCAGTCTCCCGCACTGAAACTCAAATATTCAGCTGCACTGTAAGCATTCTGCTGAAGTCACTTCAATGTGTCAGAAAGTTTATGGCAAAGCCTTTATGGATTTTAATAGCACCGCTTTGTCATTTGTTCGTTAAACGGCGGCTGATAGATTTGGTTTGCTTCTAATAATGATCACTTGGACGAACTGTGTTCACACTCGGACGGTAAACACGCTCTAAATCATCACAATTACAATATAGGAGATAGAATTGGCCCGTTGCAGGAGGTGCTTAGTTGGATTTACGATCTGTAAAGAAAAGACTGAACTCCATTTATGGTTATCTATAACACCGCTTTGTATCCTCTCAAATGTGTGTGTGCGCTCACCCTTAGGACATTTTCTGTAAGGCTCTATAACCACATCTCTCTTCATCTATAAGGTATTAGCCCATTTATTAGCTCTTTGTTTCAGCAATGTTTGACCTCATAAGTGTGTGCTTTTATGTGTGTGCAGGTAACATACCCTGTTTCACATTTCTCCCTGGCTGCTCATTCAGCACCGACATCTCAAGGAAATCCAAAGGAAGATAATTGACAGCTTCAGTCGATGTGACGAGAGCGCTCCTTCACTTAGACAATGTCAGAGCCAAAGGCCAAAGCTGTCGTCCTTGTTTGCAGACCTGATAGCCAAAGTTAGTTCAACACCAGACGTGCGTCCAAGAGAGAGAATGATGGAGAGGGTAGAGACAGATTTGGATGATTTGGTGTGTTTAATGTGCTGTGATATGGGTCAGGGGGACAGAGGCCCTTCTCCGTTGTTTGCCTCCTTTGTTAATCTCCTCTAATGTTTTGTTCTGCACTAATAGCTCACTAAAGCTGCCATTTCAGACATTTCAGACAATGAAACCAAAATTGCACAGATGACAACAAGCAGAAAAGCCCCTAAGGCTGTGAGCACTCAAGATGAATAGGAAGGGGAATGACCTTATTGCAATTGGGCAGCACAAACAGCAGGGAGATTCAAGGACTGTCACCCACACACAGATAGAGAAAGATTTCGGTGCATCTCCTACTGCTTAAATGAATTTAATGAGGGCTTTTTTGAGACCTGCAACAGAGAGTCTAAATGGCACTCTTTTCATTCGCTTCACCTCTCTGTGTCCCACACTTTCTGCCTCCTGCTTCCTCTCTTAAAGTGCAAGTGAAAGAAAGGGCTACAGTAAGTGGTATCCTTGGTGCGAGAAAAGGTAAAAGTGTGGATGCTTATTTTTGATAAAAGCCTTGTAAATGTAGCCTGCGACTCTCTTGTTTGTTTTGAGATCGATGGAGCAGCAGAGAGAAAAACCTGTGAGCACATAACAGGGATAACAGGATTGGTGGAATAAGAGAAAATCAGAAGTAAAGAGAGGTGAGCGGTAGAGGAGCAGGAAGTAATTACACTCCTTTCTGCCTCTGTGAAAGGTTCCAGCAAATGTTTCCCTCTGCACCTTTCTTTCTTTGCCTGCAAATCACAGAGATTGCTGCTTAAATAGATGACAAAGTGTGTCAGGTTAGGCAATTACAGGAACCAACTGAGTGTTTCTTTGAATATATACATTTTATTTGTGGAAAGACATAACAGTATCTTTGTGGCCACCTGCTTTTAAAGATAAACCCTAGAATTGATTTAGAACAGTCACAAAGTGTGTGTGTGTGTGTGTGTGTGTGTGTGTGTGTGTGTGTGTGTGTGTGTGTCTGTGTGTGTGTGTGTGTGTGTGTGTGTGTGTGTGTGTGTGTGTGTGTGTGTGTGTGTGTGTGTGTGTGTGTGTGTGTGTGTGTGTGTGTGTGTGTGTGTGGTGTGTGTGTGTGTGTGTGTGTGTGTGGTGTGTGTGTGTGTGTGTGTGTGTGTGTGTGTGTGTGTGTGTGTGTGTGTGTGTGTGTGTGTGTACTCCTAACTGGTTACTGTTTTTCTGTTTTACTACATTTATATAAAGCTAGGTTTGTTTTTGTGAATACACCATTTGGTGTGTGTGTGTGCAGTTAATATGGATGAGCAGTTTATTCTGTTTTACTACTCGGATTGCTTTCGGGGCTCCACTTCTTCATCTTTCATACCTGATGAGAGCAAGAGTAGAAGGAGGTTTGGTGCTTCACAAAAGGCTGGAGGACAAAAAGAGACAGAAGAGAAGAGCAGATGAAACTGCGATTCATTATTATTGATTGAAAGATAAATGAAAGCATGCATGTGTCCAGAGGTGTTTTGCTTGACAGTCACAGATGTTAGATAGATGGTTATTATTCACACAGACACACAAACAAGATTGGAGAAAAGAAAACTAAAGATTGACAGTTGCCATGTATGGGAGGAACTTTTGGTATTAAAATTAAATTCTAGTATTGCAGTATATTAATAATTATATTTTGAGTTATCTATTGTCCCTGAAGATGCGTTCAACTCCTTGGACGTGCATCATACTGTATCCCTGATTGTATCTAGCTCCCTATATAGCACATAAAGGGCAGGGCAACGACTCTCAGTGCACTTTCCCAGATATTAATAAGGTGGGCGGTAATTGGCCAGTTAGTCAGGGTAAAGGCCCGCAAATAAGGTCATGGAGATGAGAGCAAGGGAGGAGGAGTGTGAGGAAGTATTTCACAGGAGGCTTCAGATTAAACGTGGCACCATTGTCTTTTACCTGACACAGATTTGAATCATAGTGGCAATTTTACAGCAGCTCATAAACTGCAGTAACCAGGCCTCATTGTTAACCTTCAATTCCTTTTAGGGCTGTAAATATGGCCGCCTTACACCGCTCTGGCCTTGCCGATAGTTTATGGGAGATGAGAAGTATCTGGTGCTGGCACTGGGAGAGAATGATGAGCAGCACAGGGCACGGACTGACTAGTAAATAAACACATGGCTGATCAGAGAAACTCCACTCTGAGTGCATCGCACAGATTTGACCGCGATGATGCTGTGTGCTCGAGACGGGTATCAGGCTTTGTGTAATCTGTGAAAATGGACCCAAACATAGGGGATTAGCGCCATAGCATAATTGCTCAATTTGGCTTTTAAGAGTTGACCGTGGAGACCAGTGACACATGACTCATTTTTTTCAGGTACCCGTTACATTTATTTAGCATTTCAAGAGTTGTCACAGATTTGAAAGGATTGTCAATGAGCCAGGCAGGATGAAGCATCCAGGCGGTGACTCAGTGGCCTGATCTCTGACATTTGGTTGAGGGATTTCTCTCCTGCTTATTGGATCCGCGGCCAGCCAAGTGGAAATGGATCTCCTATGAGGCATTTGGTACATCAGCACGAATGCCCAACCCCAGGATGTCTGAGCTCACACTGCTTTTATTTCTGCCACTTTTCTCGTGTGATTTTTCACCCATTTGACCAAAACAGGTGAATCACATTTTTGTCCTTAATCAAAATGTCTTCTGCCAACTGGAAGTCTGTGGAGTGAAGCTGAGAACAGCTACTGGTTGACAGTCTAAATGGGAGATAATAGAGCTATTATTGGTGTACTCCTCTCTGTTCCTAAGTAAGCAAGGCAGTCAGCTGTGAATTATGAACTCAGAGCTTTAGATAATGGTGGGTCATTTCCCCTCGAGGCGCCCATGACAAATGGAGCGGTCGTAGCAGCGGAAGGTTAAAAGACTGAATCTGAGACAGGGAGACAGTAACAAGCTATACAGCCAACATAATAGCCCTGAAACCTTTAAGAGTAAAGTAGTCATGAAAACACGAGGTCTGACTTTGTCATTCAATAACATCACTTAAGAAGTCTACTGAAACTCGCATGAGGAGCAATTCAAGGACAAAATATGAATAAGGTTGTTAATATTCTTAAGATTGAACAAGTGCTGCAGTGAACTTATTTTGATCTTAGAAACAGTGAATCCGTTGAGCTTCCTGCTAAGTGTTTCATTTCAGGTTTGAATGGCTCAATTACCTTGCCAGGACACATTGAAAACCATCATGTATTACAGCTTAGGTATTTTTTTTGCCATCTTGGCTTATAATTATATTGTGCTCAACAAGTTAATTGCTGAGTTTATTGAACACAAACCTTAAAAGCAAAACGGCAAACATTAAAATTGATCCCGAAACCGTTGTTTCCCATCTCAGAGTACAGACAGATGTCATGGTTCTACTTCAACCCGACGCACCAGCTGTGGTTGGTTTTCTTTGAAAAGGAGGGATTACTGCTGACATTTGCCTTGTGCTTACTTTTGGTTTTACCCTCAAATAAATGCGTTTATGTAATATGTGTGGTATTGGCTTGTTTATAATCTGTCCGACTTCTCTTCTTACATACGTTGCACTCGTAACAATGGCCACAGCTATAGAAGTTTAAGTGTGTTGTGTACAAATCTAAAGGACTAGAGCCCCAAAGTACTGACTCTTATGAAGCGATGCTCATCACCTTGATAATGAATTCATTCCCTTGGATGTACGTAACTGATAACTAGCTGTAACCCTGCAGACTGTGACTTATGATTGTGATGTGAGGCTATTTGAGTCAAGAATACTTTGTGCTCTTGTTGCTTCAGTGCTTCACTCATTCTGCCCATCACCTCTCAGGCATTTGTCAGCCTGGTGTTTGTTCACAGAGGATGGAGAATCAAGCTGAGGGCTCCAGCACTGAGCTCCACATTCTTTGTAATCTGCTACAATACGACTAGATTCCAACACTCAAGTAGGCGTGCAGACCTACTGTTGAAGTTGTAGATAATTCCTACATCCACATAGCAACCTAAACAAAGGAATTCATGACCGCATTTCCCTTTCCTTTACATCCCATGTAGGGATAAAGAATCACACACCAGGAGTGTTCTCAATCCTTTTAGACACACTGTTGTAGATTCCTCCTTTCCTTTCCACTGCTGTTCCTCCAGCTGCCGCTGTTCCAGCAGTGGACGGTGCTAAGCTGTTACCTGCTGGCTGTTTGCTGTTGATGGTCAGATTCATGCTGGGGCCATGCTTGGTGAAGGTCATTAGGTCATAAGTCATGACTCTAGACTTATTGTTCTGTTTAGTACTTTTTCTGTTGCACCGATATGATTGATGCCTGCTCTGGGAACTTCAGCTCAGGGGGTGAATGGGAATCTACCAATCAAAAGGTGAGTTGTTTGATTCCTAGCTCTGCAGTCTAAAGTGTCCTTGGGCAGGATACTCAACCCATAATTGCTCCTTTAGGCATGTATTTTGTATTGAAGTGTTTGTAAGTCACTTTGGATAAAAGCATCAGCTGAAAGGACATGTAATGTCGGACAACTGATGAAGGCATCTGGAAGTCAATGAGTTCAGGACTTCAATTATTAAGGAAAAGCTATTACGGTTGTGAATTTCCAGAATCAATTATTATCTGGTCAAGTCTGTCATTTTCATCATTGTTTAAACTTTTCTACATAAATAAAAACAAGTTTGAAATGGACCCCAGGTTGTGGGAGTGGATGGTTAATGTATAGTGTTACCTGCTTCTTCAGTTTAATAATGCATACAGTATATAACCTCTGTGGTCAAGAAATAGATTTGTTTCCCTACCCATTCTCGGATGAATATCCATCTGCTTATTTCACAAGGATACAACTAAAACAAATACTACATTATAAGTACGCTTACATCATAACATTGCAGACCCTACTCAAACAGGCTATGCAGCGTTACATGATCACAATCCTTGAGAACATAAAGTGCTTATAGTCAAAGGCCTTGGATGGGAAAATGCATCAACCTCTGCAAGACAAACTTTGTTAAGTGCTTAATGTGTTAAGTGCTTCTAGGAGGCTGGACCATAGAAAATGGCCTGGCAGTGGGTGCTATCCCTGCATTGTGTATGTATGTGAGTGTGTAGGAGCTGCCTGTGTGTCTGCCAGATTAAACAAGCAGGTGCTGCTCCTGTTGTCCCTTGATAAAGAGAAACAAAGAGAATGCACACCTCCATTTTCTTTTTTATTCCATGAAGACTCTTTATAGGCAATAGAAACAAGGCAGGGATAAGGATCTTATTAAACAATAGAAGCAAAACACTCTTCCCACCCTCTTCATCGTTCTCGCCAAATCTCCCACGACAGAGGCTTTTGAAAAGAGGCCGATAAGGAAGACTTTGCAGAGTAGCACCATGAGTAGAAGGATGGATGGAGCGTTGTGAGTAATTGAATAGGAACATCAAATTATCAGTGTGGGCATGCTGAATATCTGTAGGTCTAAGGGAGAGGCTCATTTGCATTCCTGTGGGAACACTTCCTGCTTTCATCAGTATTCCCTGTTCACCCGAGTTGGAGCGAGTGCCATATCGCTGAAGAGTTGGAGGGGATTTTCGTGTTTTGCTTCAGCTTCCCTCCAGAGAGTTTCTATAGGTGCCAGCTTTCAAGTGCCTCTTTTTAATTTTAGTCTGCACTCTTTAATCTAAGAGTGGCCTCAAAGCATTAACAAGTGTATTGAGAGATGTAACTCATTAATTTTCCTCACGGAATAAGTCCTGCTGATAAAAAACACTGATGACAATATTACAGATTAACGTTCTTGTAGGCGTAGAAACACGCTGGTAAAACAGTGTTTTGATTTAACTTGACATTCACTCCCACTTCAGTTATCTATTCAAATGTTTCTCATACATACAATTGACTTTCAAGGTCAACGCCTGTTCCTATGTGCGTCTAACTCTGTAGCTCTCTTCACGACACAGACACAGGTCGGTTCTTTAAAATGGGCGTTTCTTTTTGGCGTTTAATCTTGTAGCCTCCCTTCTGCCGTTACGCCGTGAGAACTACAACAACGAATAACATATACATAGCCAAACACATTAGCATAGTGTGCTACAGATACAAATATATGAATGAAAATAGGACATGACGCCCACATGAAAATATGAAACAAATACCTCGTTGGCCGCTTGTCGTGAAAGGAGATTATTTGAATCTTTTAAGTTTCCTTTCTGAGTAACTTTATGTCACGGACTGCAGCAGAGCTTCAATAAAGACATCAACCCACGTTGAGTTGCCCAGTGCATCAACAAAACATGCAGTACCAGTGCATGAACAAACATTAGTTCCTAGGCACAAGAAACAACAAACACTTACGCATATTGGTGTAACATATAAAACAAAACTGTATTAATCATGCCATATTTAACGATTATAATATTACATGAAATAAAGTCTTTATTTATTGAATTTAACTATGAAATGAATTGTTATTTTTTTTAAATAAGGCAACTTTGTTACGTCATTTACACTTTCAGTATTTTTCTCTGCATCTCTACCTCCGTCTCCTCTTCTCCCCATCTACCTCTCTTCTCCCTTCTTTGCTTTCATTCCTTCCCCCCTCATTCTGCCGGTGTGTGTCTCCAGTCTATAATTTATGGTCTCATGGTGAACCAGCCCGTGGGCCTGACTCCTCATTGATCTCTGCTGTCCCCACGCTGTCCGAGCACAGGCCAGACACACGGAGCCTGTTGATTGATCTCCCCTTCCCCTCACCACCCATGGTCACCCACCTTTTTCTCCACCTGTCTTCAACTATTTGAATTGCCCTGTCATCATTCCTCTGTCTCCTCTCCTTCTGCCAGTCTTCTTTTCCCCTGCCCAATGAAACAGAATGATCTGGGTTAATGTCCTTATGTAGTTTACATGGAAACTCTTTACTTTGCATCCCCCATTAAGCATGTATAAGCACTATGTATACACTTACTACATTATTTATAATTGGATTGTCGTTTCATGTATTTTTCACCAAAAAAGAATGTATCCTTTACTGTTGTATATACATTGAATCAATGATTGAAAATACAGTTCAACATATTTCATGGTATATGATGTGACAAAATAGTTATTTAGAAAAAATATTTATTCTCTCAAAGCCTTCATAAATGGATGTAATTGGCTCTTATTGGCTACTTATTCATTATATGAATACTGAAATACGCTAACATGTTTTATATAATATTAATAAGGATCAGTTTATATAAATATATGTAAATACATCATCTATCAAAGTTCAAAAATACATGTTTATAATATATTGATACTATGGTAAATCTTAATATAAAATATGAAGACACAGTAATCAGAACTGTTGTATTTTAAGATTATTTATTTATTTGAATTCTGATATACAGCAACCTAGGTTTAAGGAATGTGACATAAATACAAATTATTTGTACAATGTTGGCTTAATCATACTTAAATGAGGGTGCCTAATGTTATCCGTACTTTACAATATATAATAATAATAATACATTACATTTATATAGCGCTTTTCCTGGTGCTCAAAGCGCTATACAAGCAAGTAAAACAAAATAACAACAAAAGTAAAAAGTGCTAAGCTAGGTGGAATAAGGGCGAGGGGTTAGTAGTGGATTAGGAGTTGAAGGCAAGAGTGAAAAGGTGAGTTTTGAGGGATTGTTTGAATGATGTGAGAGTGTTGGCAGATCTGACGTGGCTGGAGAGGGAGTTCCAGAGTGAGGTGGAGGCTGCTGCGAAGGCCCTGTCGCCCCAGGTCCGGAGCTTTGTCCTGATGGGCTGCAGTAGGTCAGCTTCAGCAGACCTGAGGTGACGGGTGGGGGTGTGTCGTTGGATGAGGTCACAGAGCTAGGGGGGGGGGGGGGGGGGGGGGGCAAGGTTGTTGAGGGCTTTGTAAGTGAAAAGTAAGATTATAAAGTCAATGCAGTGTTTGATGGGGAGCCAGTGGAGGTCATGGAGGATAGGGGTGATGTGGTCGGAGCGTCGGGTGGAGGTGAGCAAGCGGGCAGCTGAGTTTTGGACATATTGAAGTTTTTATATCTACTACACAGTATAGAATACAATGATACAACATTGTGTATCTCAGCTTCCAGAACCTTCGCTACTCTTCCTCACTCCCCCTCCTCCCCACCCCACCTCATCTTATATGAGGGGAATGGTATGCTCTGCATTTGCATTTAAATGTCATTTTACATTAAGTCCATTATGATACTGGTATAATGATGTAATTAAAATGCCATAATATTTAAGTCAATATAACCTGCTGCACTTGTCAGTTACTGATGACACTGTTGTGATTACCATAGAAACCACAGTTTCAATCTGACCTTTAAAAGTCTTTGTGAGGAGCATCTAAATGAGACAGGCCTCATTTACCAGCTTTTCCAATCACGCCACATATATCAGATGCAATCTTCCCCTTAATGTGCTGCTATGACAACTCACATGTCGTACCAGCGCTTTGAGAAAATTGATAAAAAAAGGATTAAGCATTAAACAGGACTATGAACTGGCCAAGATAAAGGAAAGACTGTAATTATTCTTCATGTATCTCATCCACGGGTAATGACCTAAACTGGCCAAGCTAGCAGTCTATTAATCTGGCTACAGTACAGACAGCGTGAGCTACTGAAGCGCTTTGTTTGGATCCGTTGTTATTGTCAGGATATCAATTCCTTTTAAGCATCCTTCTGGATTTATTCTGTCATTAAACAACCCACTGCCTCTTTCTTCTCACTTGAGCCAGGAGAAGTTTGCAGGTATATCGACACACAAGTCAATGCCGCTGGCTGGGAGGCATAGATGGAGCCGGAGTGGCCATTTCAGATTCTTGTGAGATGGCAGCTGGCAGGAGAAAACCAATTTTTATTGGCTTTTTCAATTTGCGCCTGACCGGACAGGAGCAACACTAAGTTATTTGTAACCAGTGAATCAATGTTTGTGAGAGTGTCTCTCTGTCTGTGTTGTGGGCTTGTTCTTAATTAAAAACAAAAGACGGAAGAATTCCTGTCACTGTACATGAAGTACGTAAATTAATTTAAGATTCAGAACCTTTATATTTTTTTATTTTTAAGGTCTAGTGCAAAGTTATTATCGTTACTTTTAAATATATATATTATAGATGAGTCACCTAAAAGTTATCTCTGTGGATGTACTGTTATTAAAAAAACTAACTGTACAAATTAAGGCAATTGACACAGCTCACACTGAATAATGATAAGCCAACAACACACACATCACAACTGTCAACCCACCTGTTAGTGCTGATATGAGAAGGGGCACATGATAATGAGCGGAAATACTTTCTTAAACTTTTCCAGTCGATAAGATCCTCACAAAAGATAATGTACAGATCTCCTCCAGATGACTAATAATTGGCAACTGTTAAAAGTTTTCCCTGAAGATTTTAATTTAAAACCATTTAAAAACACAACCACGACCTGCGAGGCTTGATCATGATGTATTCATCATCTAACATCTGTTCTGCTTATTTCCACTGTGATTTGGAAAAGTTGCCTTTAGTTTTCCTTTCTCATGAAATTGTGTCTGAATTTCTAACAGCTTGAAGCACTTCTTAATCTTCGTGGTTTTAGTCGTCGATTAGGTGGGTAGAGGGCATATGTATTGCAATATTGATAATTCTCACACACATGCCAGCAGGAGCATGAAGACCAACTCTCACAGCGGCCAGTGCTTATAACTGTTGACATGCAGCGTGTCTCTCTCAGGGTCAAGAGGATTTTATGCTGCTGTAATTAATGCAACCACAAGTGCATGATTTATTTGCACATGAAGTGACTAAATGGATGAGATAGAAGTTGGCAAACAGCTAAGGAAGACTAACAATGACAGAGCCAAACATCTGTGATAATTAGAAGCTACAGCAATTCAGGATAAAAGTCCACTTGTCACACACTGCACACAGTTAAAGCAAAAAACAAGCAGGAAGACATACAGTAGTTTGTTCTTTCACAAGATCACTTTATGTGACTACTGTGCGAAGCGTAGGATTTAAAAACTGAAGGCAGGTTTTTTCATGTGGAAAAGGTACAGAAGGTTTGGTTGAATTTGTACAGCCATAAAAAGGGAATGTCTAATATACGTGTTAAATGATCCGTTATACTATTCCCAGAATTGTCTGCAGGCTCAGAGAGAGAGAGAGAGAGAGGGGGAAAGAATCAGACAGATTGGTGGACTGAAAATTGGACATTAATGTGATGGACACTGCACAAGAAGAAGAAAAGATGATGAGGCAGCCATACAGAGTCAAATTGAAAGAGTTGACCCTGAGCAACAGCTGTGTCACAGCCAATCACTGTCCTCCATGCAGCGCAGGAAACAGTAATGGAATAAGTTCCAGATACAATGATGGTATTGCTCTACCTATTACAATATCTAGGGATATCTGTCAGTCAGTATGCTGAAGACTGAAACAGGACAGGACATAAATCACACACTGGCATTATAATAATGTGAAGCATGCAGTACACGAAAGCCACAGTCCTCATGTACTGTTCTCTTATAAAGTATGTTGAGGAAAATGCTATCTCAAGCTTTTTTATCTTTCAGTCCAGTACTCAAGAAGTGAGTGGTGTCATACAACATGTGGGTTTCCTGTAGAGTCATTTATTTGTACAATTATAGGTAAAGGCATGTAAGTACAGTACATGTCATCTCTCATCTGACAACACGCCTGCAGGTAGATAAAGTACAACCCACGCACCTGGGGCAGGCTCTAAATAGAGGAGGACACGGTGTCCCTATGAGTTATACATTACCTTTACGCCTCCTTCCAGGTGTCTAGAGATTGGACGGACAGGTGGTTGTATGAAGGGATGAATGGATAGCACATGAGGATGGGTGAAGGGACGGCATGAGATACAAAAACAGTAGCCTAAAGACAAAGGAGCAGCTGAGGATTGTGGGTGTGTATGGGCGAGAGACACACAGCAGCTATTATGAAGATTCATTGTTCTTTTCTTGCCGCCATCCATCTCCACTAACATGCACAGGCACCAATGAATACCCATGCCACAAAGTTAGTCGTGACTTTGCTGCGTGGGTGCTGAAATAGAGCTGATGTCAAAGAAGTTGGAGGCAGAATGATGAAATGTGAAAATAAGGCAGAGAAAAACAGAAACTAAGAGTCAAAATAGTGCACAGGTGATAAGGGTGCCAAATCTAGCAGCAACACTTACATTTCTGGCATTTTCCTTACAGGGTGTGTTTTATTCTTAAGGTATGAATTATAGACATTGCATCATCATTCAAACCGTCTCTCTGTGACAGCAGCAGACAGACCAAACTACTTTAATAAAACTACTTTTTAAGGGTATGAATCTGTAACCCAGGGAAAACAAACATTTCTTACATTTGGACTGCTGTGAAAAAAGCGTACGTCTAGCAGTACGTTTCCTCCGTCAGGCTGGGTGTATAATTGTAGGAATAAAGTTGCATAAATGACCTTGGTGGCTTTGTGTTGTGAAAGAGCTGTTGGGCTAAACGGTGGCAGCGGGTTGCTGTGAAGTGGTTCCAAGGCTTGTGGTGGGTGACGGGAACCTTAAACAAAAAGCAGCAGGGGACTATTTTAATTACCTTTCTTGTTGTCTTGGTGACAAAGGAGGGTGAGGGACGTTTGAGGGTGATGACACAACATGAATCAACATAGAGGCACATGAAGGGATGTGAGGAAAAAGATGAAGTGAGGCGTAAACAGTGGAGACTAAACAGGTGGACGTAAGATCTCTAAACAGGTGGTGCCGTCCATGAAGTGTCCCATAGAGAGACATTCTTTGTGACACAGTTTATTAACCAGAGGCCTCCTCTAAGCTGCTCCTGTCTGTCCTGTCGGTTTGAATTTCCTTGGCAAGACTGTAGAGGCTCTACCGGGTAAGAAAAACAAAGAGAAAAAAAACTGGGATTTGAAAAGGCAACAAAGGTCAAAGATGCCGCCGGTCATCTGAAACACGTATATGTACATTTACGGTATCCACGCATGGATGCTGAGCTACAGAGGCTTTCCTTGAGATGAAAGACTGAGTGGGAAATGTTTTCCGAGCCCAAGGGTGATGTCAACATTTAAAACGAAGCAGAAAGACATCATGGGGTAAGGATAAAAAGGTAAAAGTGAAAACAGTAAAAGTCATCCCCTGGTGCCACAGGCTTTGCTGAAACATCCCTGTGTTTGATTAAATTAGATCAAATGGACTCTGGTGTGGCCACAGCTTCCTTTCATCTCCCCATCTCCAGCTGGCCCGCTTCCAAAATTAAAAGCACTTAAACAAAACAAAGTCAAATAAATCGAAGCCTTTCGTTTGAACCCCTAATGCTCACTTCCATGAAAATGTTTGCATTTTTAAAGCTTTTTAAATTGTTGCTTGTTCACTTTTGGCCAAACTTTCTGTCATTTTAGTCGTTTTGTTTGCCTTTAGCCTCAGAACGTTTTTTATCAGTCTTTAGCCAAGGATGGAAAGCCAAGGGTTTGTTCTGATTAATGGTTACTTACTCTGCAACCATTAATCCTACAGTAGTTAGTTTTTGGTTGCACCAGGTCGATTAGGAGACTTTAAATTGAGTGCTTGGCAAATGTTTTAAAGAGCACTCAGAGCTTATATAATAAGTGGTCCTTCATACATCTTGTGAGGGAGGGGAAGGTTTTTCTATTAGGCATTCATTTAGCTCTCTCTGGACTTGTAGGAAAAAGTTCATTCAAACTGAATTAAACAGTATTTCTTAGTAGAAAGGAAGAGAGAGGAAGGAGCTCGAAAATTGCCTTGGGAAGAAGGATGGAGGGAAGAAAATACTTAAACAGAACAGAGAGCTGGGGAGTGCTGGTCAGCAGAAATGTCAGAGGCGGTATCCTGGCAGACAGTAGGGAACCTACATTTCACAGAAACAGCATGTGAAACGCACTGCAACTCACATTACACAGTCAATACGTCTTGTAGCCTGTACGTCTGAAGATGTTACTGCTTGTGCAGTGGCATGCCCTTAAACATGTGGATACATTAATTCTCCTTTCATACAGTTTGCTGTCAAAACTGCACCGGCCTATATTAGGACGTCAATAATCTCCTTAAAGGGGACCTATCATGCAAAATGCACTTTTGTACGTCTTTTATACATGAATATGTGTCCCCGGTGTTCCAGGGAACTCTCCAAGTGTCAGAAAACACAACCCTCTCTCTTTTCCTCCATACCCAAATCTCTAAAAACGGGGCTGCAACGGATCTGATACAGACTGATACAGATTTGAACATTTCTCTGACGTCAGGACGGAGGAGCTGACCTATCAGGGGAATGAGAGGTTGCCGTGGCATGGTAACAGCATGGTAACAGCATGGTAACACGATGCTCGTAACTCGGCCACCTCCTTTGCAGGGGGGCGTGGTCAGCTGCAGCGCATGCAAAGACAGGGTGGAGGAGAGCAAAATAGAGCGAAATGAGGCATGGCTAAAATGCATGATCTGTTTGGTATTTTGAAAAATAAAACGTATAAATATACCTTATATAGGTGTGGCCCTACAATATATCATTCAAATATAGCATGATAGGTCCACTTTAAACAAATACTTGCATATGAATGCAGAATCAATGGGACAATCATTTTATAATAAAAAGTGATCTGGCTGCCTTTTGTGAGTGAGAAAGAACTCATTTTGATTATTTTATTAGATTACAATTAGCATGAAACAATCCGGTCGCGGACGTCTTTCCGACTCCTATCTTAAATCTCAAGTTGCTAATACCCACTGACTCGGAAATATTAGCCAGGCTATCTTAGCTGCACAAGAACCACAAAAACAATGTCTGTTGCCTGCAGAAGGGTAAAGTCGCCAGACCAATATTTTAATAACATTTTGGTTGGTGTGACGGTGCTTAAAATCAAGGGTTGGGTACAGAATACAGAGCTTGTGAAAACACTAACACTGACTGTGGCTTTTAATCAGTCAGTGTTGTCTTTTCTCACCCCAGTAAACGCATTGTTGGCGTGTTGCTAACTGCGGGGGAGATAAATAGCCATGAGCGGCAATTGTCAACTGCCAACAGCTGAAACTGCTGCACAGTGCCAGTCACTTTCCCCCTGTGTGCCCCAGACTGATAGAAGACCCACATCACTGGAAATGCTGAAATTCCGCTTGCCTCTAGACCTTCCTCTCAGAAGACATTTTGACTTATCCAACAGCAGTGTAACTAATCGCTCCATTTAAGATGCTGCTGTGCCAGTGAAGTGAAGTGAAGTCCTAACAAGCCATTGTTAGTGGTATTGATTCCTCAGCTCACTAAAATGAGTGCATATAAACCGGTTTCTGCATTTTTCTTTAACAGCTAAATCACTTTACATTTTTATTTTATTAACTCGTGAATATTATTTTTGTAAAACTCTTGTTAGGGCTTTTTTGTGATAATGTCTGATACCTGTTCCTCACATATTCAGAGCATATGAGTGTATTTATTCAGCAGGGGTAAGATAAGAAGATGTAAATATTGATTGTAAGCGCTGCACAATCTCCATAAAAGCACGCTGGGTCCTTTTTATCGTGCCGTCTTTACTTACGATCACGGATAATGAAGACACGACCACCTCCTGAGGTTCTTGCTGTTAGCTTATTGATCCCAACAAGCCACTTTTTATTATAATGAAGTGAAGTCAAGTAATGAAGTTCGACTGTGTACATGTATGGACTGAACAAGTGTACAAGCAAAGGCAGAATACACCAACACACATTCACCTGTTAAAGTTAGGATATGCAAATGATGTGTAAATAGTTTTAATAGATCCATCTGTGACAGTCCTATTAGTATGGTGAATTAATATGAATTTCTGGATTGTTGTTGATGTTATGAAGGGGACGCTTAAGATAAAAGGCTGAAGAACATTTCCTTGCAACTCCCGTCATTAAACTTTTCATGGTACTTTCATTCAATATTTACCTCAGCATTTTAATTTGCTTCCTTTTACCAAGTAGATACATGTTGGACAAGTGTGTGTGTGTGTGTGTGTGGACAGAGAGTTACCTCATATCACATCCTTGATTTAGGTCAAGGGAGCTGTTTGGTTTAGAGTGGGAGGAAGGAGTAATTGTTGTATTTTAAATGTAAGCTTTGATGTCTTACCACCAGATGTGCCAAGGTTTTAGGTGTCGTGTGCAATAAATACACAGTTTGATGCACAAGTGCTCAACACAAAGACGCTCTTGCCTGTTTGATTATTGTAGGAGCAGTTGGTCACCCTGCGCCATGTTTGGGAAATAAAAGTGACAGCAGTCGAAGTTTAGACTTTCAGATGTTTTTCAAACTGCAAACACACATATAAAACAGCAGCTAAGGAAATATAAAAAAACAAAACAGCTCTTAAAACTAATTGCCTGCAGGTGGCACTGATCCCGCTGGTTATTAAGCTAATTAGTACATTAAGGATCTGTTCAAACGGTAGAGCGAAATGTGCAAACAATTACCCGATGTTCCCAAATGTAACACTGGCTGCTTATGTCTTACAATGTTTTACTTTGGACTACCGGCACAATATAGCTCCCTTTATTCACTCATCTTTGTTGATTTTTCTTCATTCTTGTTATTGTCCTTAAAAACCTACAGAGAAACCTTTTGTTCAGCATTGGCCTGACGTCTGAAAACCTTGATCCTTTTTCAAACGTGTGGAGAGGCTCTGCTCCGTCAAAAGAAACCAGCCAGGTGTTTTTTAATGTGCGGAAGTACTCTGAGCACAATCTGGTCGATACTGAAAATAATATTCATCCCTCCATCTATCTGTTTTCTCTGCCTAGGGCTGAGAAAAACAGTTGGGAAAGAATGTGCAGTACAAGTTAATGCACCATTACCGTCACATGAGAGCCTGTCTGTGTGCGTGTGTGTGTCCGTGTCCTTCTCTGTCTGAGCCCGCCTCGGTGTCTCCGTGGCGATCTCAGTGTTGATCAGGTCAGATTGAGCACCAAGCAGGTCGGGGATGATTGACAGTCGACTGTTTGCCTGTTCTGTTTGCCAGCTGCCCCGTGTCACACTCCATCAGTGATAATCAGCCTGGACAGAAAACCTTGACATGACAGACCTCTTTGACTTTATTCATCTTTTTTATCCAAGCCTTACCGCGATAGAAAAGCTACAGAGTAATGCAGTTAGTTGCTTATACAGTTTAAAAAATTGCGGTTGGTTCTTCCAACAAAGGGAGAGCATGGCACAAGGCTTCTCTCTAGCTCATACGCTGCTTGCTTCCTCTCATCAATCTGCTTTCTGTCACCTTCCAACCATTTTTTTTCCTTTTCTGCGTGTCTGACCCGTATCTTGTTAAAAGGGACTTACATTAGATTTATAATGAATTAAGTGACCTTAAGCCGTCTTTCCACCGAGTATTTTCCCTCAGGTTTTACGGAACCCCTGCTCAGACGGTTTTAATTACTGTGCAAAGATGACAATCCACCAAAAAGAGGGCTTACGCTTTGCCTGCTTTCTCTCTCAACCTTTGAACCCAACGCAAAATCCTGCCCGCAATTAATAAGCCAAATATTTTTAAATCATTTTGATTCATTATCATCAAGTTGAATGTTGCTTTTTTCAAAATACCAGTATGTTTTCTTTGCATTTGAAGCAATAAACCAACATTTTCTATCTGCCGTAAATGTGTTTATTAAACTACTTGAAGAGTTAACACAGTTACTTAAATCGAGCATCAGTTTGCTCTTTGTCAAAAATGTATTCCAATGGTAAACAACTTTGATATGTAACAAAAGGGCCTGAGATGATACATTTTGATTTAGAATCAGAGCACCTGAGGCATTAGTTCTCCAGACCATTATTGATCCCGAGAGATATTGCTTGGCTCCTCGCAGTCCTTACATGTCTGCTGTATCGATGTGGACTCAAGCATGACAGAAGTCCTACAGCTCGTCCCAGACCTAAATCAATAAATTACACATTATGTGACGTACATACACCTCAATATAAGCTGCCTGTTTGTAGTAGCCCATGGGTGCGCACGCACACGCACACGCACACACGCGCAAGCAGGCCTACACTCTTATGCTCGCACGCAAATACTCATCATCATCAAATTAAAATCAGCGCTCTATAAGTACGCATGCAGGATAATAATTGCTCATCTTCTCCCGTTGTCTCCAGTTTTTATTCTCACCATCCGTCCATCTCCCCCCTCCTTCCGTCTGTTCCCTCCTTCTTCTCCTTTCTTTCTTATTGTCTCCCTGCCGTACTCATCTCTGCGCCATTAATCTTTCAACCAATGAATTGGAGCCACTGACTCTATCACTCCTATTATCGACTGCAGCCGTCCCTTATTTATGTTCCATTTTTTTCCCTCCCTTCCTCACTCTGCCGCTCTACTGTTGTTCCATTGACCGGCATGCAATTTCTTACATGAATAATGCAACCAGCGAGACAAAAATAGTTGCACTCCTTCTCTCTGTTGGCTGGGATTTGTTCTGCAATAGTTTAACTGAATGCGCTCGGGCTGATTTCTATTCAGTAGTGCCAGCCACTTTGTTATAAGGGATAGGGATTTAGATGTAAAGGTAGTGGGGCTCCCAAAGCTTCATTCCTACTGAAATGGACTAAAACGGCTGACTGTCAGATCAGGGTGCAGATTTATTCAACCTCTCGGCGCTCACGGGTGCTGATCCGGGATCACTGACATGGTTCCCAGGACAATCCTATTCCTTAGCCAACACCCGGAGCAGCCACATCAACATATGGCCGTCTGCGGGCAAAAATTACATTTGAGTTTCCAGCAGTGTTTGCTGATGTGCCAGTAGTATCCGTTTATCAAAGTGGCCAGCTTTCATCTGCGAGCTTTCCTTGCTTTCCAACACAATAGAGGACATTTCAAGTTAACACAGCCATTTCTTCTGGCTCTAAAATAAATATCTTAGCACGGAACAGGCATTGCTCTGATCTTTTTGTTGTCAAAAGCAACAACGGATGTGTGCATCAAAGGCAAATCACTCATTTTTCACATATGTCTTCCTGTCCCTTCAGCTTCTGAAGAGAGAGCACTTTGAAACAGAGTGATGTAAGAGCAATTTAATTGACAGTACAGCATGAGGAAAACATATTTTTGTATCATGTGTGCCCTGTAGCTACGCAGTCACTAGCTCATCCACTGGTTTGTGGTGTTGCTATGGTGAGTGTGTTCGTGAAAGACCAGGTGCACCTGGGTCCCATTGAAAACATCTCTAATAATCACCCCGAGTCTTGAAGGGCTCCTTTTCCGATACTTCTTAAGGACTTGCATAAACATGCTTTTGAAGCCCAACATGTCCTGTGAGGCTAATTCACTTAACACGTACCTCCCTGTGTGGAGGTGGCATAATTGATCCTCTAAGGTATGAGAAACAGATATGAAAGTGAACACATCATTTCTGTCTTTTTCCGATTCCCCTTTCCCTCAGTCATATTGCAAAGCTTTTTGAAAATCTAAATAGTTTCCTGATTGTTCCCTGCACTGATTTCTTTGCTACTTAAAGACCCCCGCATGTGAAAGCTGCAATTTTCCTCAAGCATTTGTCTTCATCTGTTCGTTACAATGCTTACAAGCTTGTATCACATTCCTCAAGTTCTAAGCATTGATTGAAAACTCCCCTTCAATTTCTATTTTGAATTACATTCTGACATTTATTGAGCAACACAGACGAGGACAAGCTTGTAGTGAACCTTGAAAAAAAGTGAGGAGTGTGTACTATGTGTTGTTACATTTACAGGTTTCTTTATAATATGGATTGGTTGTGTCCGTGAGAGCCAATGAAAAGCCTCGCCTTGACCATGAGAATTAGCTTTTGTCCCAGTTTTTGAAGGACATGATGTATAATCCAAGTTGCTATAATTGTTTTCCCTACTGTCAAAGTATGTGGTAGAGAAAAAACATTACTCTGCTATCCAGTGCATCATAACATTGATTAGATATACTTTATTGTCCACCTCGGAGAAAATGCAATGGTTAATAGTCTCACAGATAACAAAACGCAATCATAAAACATACACATACAGTAGACAGTATACAGTAAACAATGGAGGTAAAGGGGCAGGTAGAAGACACATAAATAACAGCTCAAACTGTGCGGTGAATGCAAGGTATTTGTGGTTATATGTTTCTCTGTGTAGTTTTCTGGTTCTTGCCAATCACCTGCAATACCATTAACCTTAAAGAGCTTGTTTGTTGATCTTTGCACACAACTTGGCACAGAATTGTGTACTAAAAATCCATCTCTCTGTCTTCCACTTTATTACTCTATCGGTCACCTTTTCTCTCTTCTGTATTTGTCTCTGTTCATTCGTCTTGTGTTCTGGTGCTTATTCTCCAGTTTGCCACTTTTTATGTCTCTTTTTATGTTCTCTATTTCTCTTTCTGTCTCTTTTATCTACCTATTTCTCTCTGTAGAAACTCCTCGACCAATGCATCACATCCATGTTGTCAGTCACAAAGATTGGAAATGTCTGCTCCATGGTGATATAGTGTCAAACTCTTATCCAACATTATCTGATGCACAGGAGCTGAATTTATGTTTTCTATATCAAATGCAGAAACATCCCTATCGTACATCAGAGCAGCTTTAACACCGCTATTCTTCGGTGATAAATCATTGCCGTTATTCATTGCTGCAATGACTGTCGCCCAGGTATCTCTGCTTCCAGCTGCACGTATTAATATGAACAATGGAACTGGGAAGCATCTATATTATTATGATTGCTATGGTGTGACTAATTCAAATACTCTACATGTCTACGGCAGTTAACATAAATGAAAAATTGTGAATAATGTAATTATTCCAAACATGTTATTAACTTTCATGTTTCAGGTCGCTGAAAATGAAAAGATAATTTGAGGACTATTGGGAGTCATCGAGCTCATTTGCAAGGGTTATCATGGTGGTGAGTGGGGAGTGGGGTGAGGAGATTTTTTGAAAGGAGTCCCAAATCTCCGCCCTGCTCACCCCCCCCCCCTCCCCCCCCTCACCCCTCCCTGCAAACTGGCGCTTGTTTGTTTAATAAGGGGGATTAATTAATCTCATTGGTATTCCAAGACGCTGGCTCCAGTTGTTTTTCTGAGCTCGGATCAGCAAGGTCATCCATTTGAATTGTGATGTATGAACGTTCAGAGTCTGTGAGGGAAACTCCCAGAAGGCTAGCACCCATTATAGTTTTTTATTTTTATGGATATCATTGGCGGGGGCACACTGATTGGACAGCTCATCTATCTATCAATCCTTATGAGATTTACGACTCTTTTCGCATGTGTTGTATATGAAACAACTTAGTTTAGCTGTAATTAAATGTTGCTCTCCTCCAGTCTTTATGCTTCTGATGCAATGCTCCCTCAGCACATAAAATGTACACATGGTTAAGGACCATTTGTCTTTTCATTTGACTGAAAATCAACAGGGTAAATAGCAATATAAACACTTGATAAATAGGCCGCCTCATCAGTGTGATTGATATTCCTTGCTTCGCCTTGATGCAATGTTTAATACATAAGGCCATCTGACAGAGCCCTTAGCTCAACTTTAATCATCAGCAAAACACAATAACACAGTTCTGGGCCCAAAGCCATACAAATGAAGATCTGCTTAGAAATTACCAACTGTTAGTAATGAGTCACAGGAAATATTAGTTGCATGCTATAAGTGATGACAACATCTTTGCCAAAGTGTAAAGACATTATGACTATGTAGGGAAAAGGAGTACCGCTAATAGATGTAGTGCAACCTCAGGTCAATGAGTTTAACTGTACCTCTTAGTATTGCATCGATAAGCAGACTTTAAGTTGGATCGAGCTGAGGCAGCGCTTTTGGCAAAGTGGTGTCCGTGTGAATTACAGTCCAAAGCCAAGCAGTTATTTGGAGTGTGGTCTTTTAGGGGCTGACAACATATTACTGCTTAAACATGGTCTCTTTTCATCACAATCAGTAACCGCAGATCACAAAGTCCTTCACCTACACGGATAATCCATCATCATCATTGGAACAGTCAATGCACCTGTTCTAATAGTGAAAGCTGATTGGCTGGCAGATAGCTGCCTACTCCTGGCGCTTGGTTTGCTCAGAGCAGGCAAACAATGTCACTGACATTATCCACGGTCCACACCATATGAGAAGTGGAAGCAAAACAGAGCTTTGCAGGTTTAATGTCTAAAAACAGCAACACTGCAAATATATAAAGAACACTTGCAAAGTGAAAATGAGGAAACGAAGCTCTAGTGATTTGATTGCAAATTAAGTAAATAGTTTCAGAGCTAAATCTTTAAAGGTATTTATAGTTAATTAATGTTTTCTCAGGTACGTTTTAGAAAATTGTGTCTACCATCTTTACTGGACACAGGTAAACTTTTCAATAATGTGAATGTTCTATATATTTGAAGTTATGTTAGTTAGTTAGCCTTATTGGAATTAAGTAGATTTTAAAGTTAAGAGCAAATAAAAAGCTGCCATTTTCATCATGCCTTTATTTACGCCTTTAGTTAAAGGTGGGGTAGGTCATTTTGGAGAAACCAGCTTGAGTGTGCTAGAATTTGAAAATACACAACCGGAAGAAATCTGCCACTTCCTTACAGAGCCCCTCCTCCAACACACACGAACGTGCACATGACCAATGAGGGCACGAGATAAGTTTGTGCCCCGATGGGAGGCTGACAGGCAGGTAGGTCATCCAGTTATTTTAGCCGGGCCGGTTAAAATGATTGGTCGTACTTTTTACAGCGCTACGGCTTCCACAGATGACATTTTTTTATGAATTTATTGTCAAAGCATTTAATATATTCATTGCTATCGGGATGTTAAGAGCATTCCATGGAATATAACAAGTGTTTCTGAAATAAATTACATACCCCACCTTTTTAAATGTCAGCTTTTTAACATACTTCATGTAAGCGTCAACAACGATTGTTTTACTGCAGGTGATGAAAACAAGTGCCTACTGACCGCTGAGTCCTGTCCTGGGTGATCCTATCCTTTCTATTAATGTTATGATACTATGAAAATATAGTCCTTTTAGTGAGTGCACCAATGTGTGCTTATTAAGAGTGTGTGTGAGTGTAAGGCAGTGCTGGAGATTCTTTTGTGAGTCTTCTGGTACGTACAAACTTCAAGCCCTCCTCTGGTGTCAGACAGGAGGGGAGCCCGTTGTCATATTTTTTCATCATTACCTTCCCTGCCTTTCTTCAACTCTCTCCCCTGGAAGTTGAAACCAAAGGCTTGGCATCCGACAGCTCTGTCTTTTCCTCTTCCCCCCCTGATTCTTTTTGGTAACCCTGGTGCCTTATTGACAAAATCCCCTCATTTCAAGGGTGCTGGAAACCCCTCAGGTTTGTCTTGGTGCAGGTATGATTCTCCTTAGACACCGCTGCTCAACAGAGGATGGTTTGCCACTAATCTAGCTCTTCTCTAGAAGCCTTTTATCTCGTCAGAGCTGGCCACAAAGTCCTGCTCTGTCCAGCCGTCACACCAGACCACAGCATTGACATTAACACAGCTTTTAGCAGGCCACGGAGAGAGAGCCCTGCGGAGCTCTGACTGGAGCACCAGAGCTAATTCCCAGATCAGGGGGAGAGTTCAGGCTCCTTCGAGAGGAGATCCTGGTTGGCAGGCTGGATGTTTAGAGTATGTTGGAGATTAGGACTTTGGCGAGTCAAACGCTAGATTAGGAGTGAATGGTTAAGGGGAGATTCCACAGGGTCTTAATAGTATCCTTCTAGGGAAATAACCCTGTATGTGTGTGTGTTCTTCTGTGTGTGGGATATTCTCAGTTGTAGTGTACAGTTTGTTCTGCTTAATGCTTCCATGAGTTAGAAATTAGGGATGTGGGTTTTGCTAATGACGCTACTTTATCTCACATATCAATTATGTGGCTTATCGAAAAGAGTCATGTTACCTCAATAAGGATGGATGGATGGCTTAATGCATGGATACATGTGCTTAGTTAAACACACTGAGATTTAAAGCAACGTTCAATTGTTTCTTTCTACCATCAATGTCTATTTCTGTAGTGAAAGAGGACTAAATGTGTCGTTTCTGCTCCTTTTTCCAAGGATGACGAGCCGATCACAGGAGGGGCTGATGGCAGACACCATACCCGCATCCGGAAGTTCCTCAGCCAGCGGCACAAGAAATTGCCATGGAAACCGGAGGTAATACAAAGGATTTCCTGTCCTTCATTTGCATTTTTCTGAGGCCTGCACTTGTCCATTAATTATCTTCGTTTTAACCCTCTTTCTTCCATCTTTCAGAAGGATGATTATGTTGAGGTCCTTTATGTGCTTTGGCATGTCTGTGACTCACCAGATAAACCTAGCAAGGCCAGGCAAACATGCAAGAAACTTTCATCAATCACTCCATTAGTGGCTCAATAATTGAGTGTTTTACTTTTTTTTTTAAATGTAATTTAGCCGCAGATGTCTTACTCCCATTTTCTTTCACTTTTCCTTCTACCAGCAGTTTGTATTTGAGGTCAAATAGAGATCCAGTTACCCTCTGGCGCCATTATCAGAAGAACAAAATGTACCTCGCGGATATGATGATGAATTATTGTGCGAGGATGGTAATATTTCAACCCGAACCATTAGCAGACTTTATTTAAAGGCACCTCTGACCTGTAGATTACAAGTTTGATTTGATTCACCCTAATTTTTCAGCTCACTGATGTAGTTTACATACTCGCTGTAACAAAAGGAGCAGCAGACAGGGCAATTATGCAGCGGATTTGTGATAAGGGAAGCTGCTCTAGATTTGTAACCTGTTCAACAGAGTTTAATTACAGGGGTGTGTGTGTGTGTGTGTGTGTGTGTGTGTGTGTGTGTGTGTGTGTGTGTGTGTGTGTGTGTGTGTGTGTGTGTGTGTGTGTGTGTGTGTGTGTGTGTGTGTGTGTGTGTGTGTGTGTGTGTGTGTGTGTGTGTGTGTGTGTGTGTGTGTGTGTGTGTGTGTGTGTGTGTGTGTGTGTGTGTGTGTGTGTGTGTGTGTGTGTGTGTGTGTGTGTGTTAGCTAGGTTTGTTTTTGTGAATACACCATTTGGTGTGTGCGTGTGTGTGTGTGTGTCAAAAAAAAAAGATTCATTAGTTTTTCCCTACCTTGGGTGGAGTTTTAATATCTCTGCTGAACACTTCAAACTGTTCCAACACACAGCATGAGCTGGATAATAGGAAGTTATTGTTATTTTCAAGATGATCACTTTGAGGGCAGCCATATCGAATGTTTTGTTTTTTTACAGGAATTAGTATCATTCACTGTTGTTTCCAAAAAGCACGATGCATTTCATCTTTTGTACAAGGCAGGGGAGATGAACACAGTATGTTTCTGATAGTGTTAGTGCCAAACATGCTGTTTCATTTCAGCAGACTCTTATGGTTAAGCTAATCTTGACGAAACCTGCCTTTGCCTTGTTGCATTTCCTCAGCAACACAATATATCACGAAACAAAAACAATCCTTATATTTCCCTTTTTTTAAACATAAGCAATGACAATGAAATAGCTGGACATCATACATATCGTAATTTGGCTTTGTAAATGATCACATGTGGATGAAATCTGCTTTTTAAACATCTGTCGCCTGAAGATTGAGGGCCCTGCATAATTGTGGAGGCTTATTTTGGCATAATTTAAAATGGTGCTACTTAGAAAATGAGCAACACATTGATATGCAACCGCCAAGCGAGGAATGCAGCCAAACAAGCTATCTGAATCGGGATCATGTAGACTAATTGCACAAATGTAAATGGATTTCATGGTCTGAGCACAGCGAGACTATTTATTACGAACATGCTCTGTTTTTATCATTTTCTATGTTCAAACCATTTAAACCAAAGGGCGCATTTGCACTAAAAAGACATGTACATCATTTCATTCACCAAACAGAATTTCTTATTTATAGTTTTGATCGGGGAAGCGAAGCAGCCACAGAGGGAAATACATTTTGCAACAACCTCTCAAACTACATTTTGCATTAGGCGTGACTAGCATCAAAGCTCACTTGTACAAGTAAACATTTCTTTGACTTCAGTCCAGCCTACTCATAAAGCAACATGCCATTCAGTTTACTGACAACATGTATCCTCGAAGATCTCTTCCTCTCTTATCTCAGACTCCTGCTGCATCGAGGCAAATAAACCTTTCAGATAAAATGAAGCGCAGGTGGTTTGCTTTCCTCACCCTCTATCCGTCCTAATTACCAGCACTAACTTGTTTTCCTGATGAACGGCCAAGATGGCAGAGGTCTGAGGGGCCACTGAGCTGGCGCTGTGAGAGGCGTAGACTCGAGCTGGTGGAGGTAGAGCGCTGCCATATGCCAGCTGTCACAGACTGCCAGAGGTCACCATGACACCCAGTAGCACCACAGGCAAAATGAAAGCATCGCTCATTTAATTTTTCACATATTTGCATAATTCAACAGTTTTAGAATGTGAGTTTAGAATGTGAGTCTAGGGCTGTTTATTTATACATTTTATATCCGTATTGGATATGAGACTACCCTTTTTACATATCAGTTATTGTAATATCACATAAGTATCTCTTCCTGGTTTTAAAGGCTGCAGTAAAGTGATCTCACTTAACCGACTGTTCTATCTGTTCTATATTTTTCTATTCTTTTGCTTTTACCTAATGTTACTGTTCATATAACCAACTGTACTTGGTGTTTATACTCCTTATTGTCTGTGCCTTAAACCTACTTTGCATTTAACTCTAACTCCATTTATCCTCTGTATATACATATTTAAGTTATAAACATTTGTAACATCTGTATATTGTTACTAATAGCATCACTTACAGTATGCTGTAGTACTGCACTTACTGTAATGTACATGTTGTAATAGTATATAGACTTACACTTCTGGTTAGATGCTAACTGCATTTCATTGGGTTGTATCTGTACACAAACATGACACTATAGTTGTATCTTATCTTAGCCTTTATAACTATTTTACTGATGTATTATATGTAAAAAAGCATAAGCACAAGTAGTGAGCGCTCCACTGATGTTGCGTATAATGATATCAGATTTTCTCCACATCACCCAGCCCTTTGTGAGTCCATCCTGTGTTTGTTCTAGCGTGTTGTTTTTCAGCCACTATTGGGGACTTAATAAGGATTCCCAGGTTCCCGAAGGTCACGGTGGATTAGTGTTGACATGCAGCTGGACATCATCCGTCCGTCAAGGACACTGGAAAGAGATCAGAGCGAGAGATATAGAACTGGGCCACTTTTTAAAAGTCAAGCATGAAGGGATAAGCAGGCAGAAAGCCGACATGGATCCAGAGAGAATTTAGGCATAATGAACTATTTGATCTCGTCACGAGCAGAAAGAAAGTGATCGTAAGAAGGATTAGTGGCTTGTATATTAGGGGGACTATTAATGATTTCTCTACATGTGTACTAGTCCACGTTAAATCCACAGAGACATCATACCAGAAGTATTATAAATATGTTTGGTGATGTTAATCCGATACTCAGGAGGTATTCAACTAAAAACAGTGGCTTTTTGCAAAAGATGGAGCATGGCAGGCTCCATGTTGAGTGACGGACTCAAATATCTCTCTTTCTGGCTTGTGTAGTGTAAAATATCTAAGCCACACATTTGGAAAGCCTATTATTTACCACTCAAGAGGGAAGTGAGGGAGATTCTGTGGCACAACACTGACACATGACTCAGGTTGGAGCAGCCGTCACAGCTGGCTTCCTACGGAGAAACACACACGGCGACAAGACTGAAGGAAATCTCTTTTTCATGTCTGTGACCTTCCCGTCACCCTACAATAACATGTGAGGACGCAGCAGAGGAAGTGTGATATTTGTCTCACCACTCACTCAGTCCGTGTTTCTTTTATCTACCCGCCTGTCCAAAAAAATTGACAAACATGAGGCAGTAATGGGATTTCTGTTAGCCTCTCCTTAAATTCATGAAAATGATCGACAGCTTGTAGCAGGAGTTGAACAAATGATGCCCATCTTCAGTTCACTGTCTCATATTCCCCATTCATCCCCCATCATGTTATATCCCCGATATGACAGAAGACATGTCATTGTTGGACAGATGGCAGATTATACCATCCCTCATTACAGTAGTTGATGAGGCTGGAATCTAGATCATGTGAACCTTGCCTTCTATATTTTCTGCTGTGTGAAATGAGTTCTCATTATCTCTTTCCTCATAATCTCCTCTTTCAAACCTCTGCACCTTTGAAACCCCGTTTTCTCCTCACTGCACATACGTACTTATTCCAGTTTTCTCTTCCTCCCTCGTTTCTAAATTACTAATAGGCTGAGTAAGAGGAGATAAGCAGGGAGAAAGTATCTTAATTAGGGCTGTGCAATTAATCATATTTTAATCGCAATTACGATTTTGGCCTGCCACAATTACGAAAACAACATAATCGAAAAAAACAATTATTTTGCTTTGCTAGGTTGTGACCGTGCACTGCAACATATTTGATCTAATTAATTTTGGTCTCATTTATTTGTATTTATCATATTTATATATGTTTAGTAGCTTGTGGAAGTGTGCTCCAAAATATTTGTTGATCTTGTTTATTGGTATTTATTATTTTGATATTATTTATTTAAATGTAAATATAAATGTATCATTTATTTAATCATTTTTGTATTGGTTTTTCAGTTGAATTATACGTTCAGGGTAATCAACAGTTAAACAGATACTGTTCAAATTATTATTTGTATTTGTTTTAAAGTTCAATAAATGGATGTTTTCAAAGTCAATGAATAATCGTATTTAATAATCGTGATATCAATTATTGACCCAAATAATCGTGATTATGATTTTTGCCATAATCGCACAGCCCTAATCTTAATGCTCTCTATACATTTGCATGGAAAGATTTCATATAGCGATAACATTCCTGTCATCGTCACAGAGGGAATTACTTATGTCACTCGTGTATTTGATGAACACTTAATGTACATTTCAGCACAGTAGTTCAGTAAAACAGCTATCTGGGAGCTTTAACGCCATTTCTCCTATACTGTGTACCCTAGGGAAGCAGGCTGAATGCTTTTCTATATTCCCAAGTGTGCCTTTGCCTGGAACATCACGTCTCACTTTGCCTGTCCAAAGAGGATTTACAGTATCAGTCGGTGCACCGAGCAGCCATTTGTCAGTGCCTCGCTGCCAACATGAACGCAGAAGGCTGCACCAGATTTTTGGAATAAAGAGAGAGTCTGATTTGCGCTCGGTTTTACAGCGAGACCAGATGGGTCAGAGAGCGAGTCATTAGAGAGCTGGAGATAAGCTAAGAAGGGATGTGGAGGAAATGTGTGGTCTGAGCAAAATAGGCGGTAACAGTGATGCCTCTTAAGCTGAGCAGTCCCTTTTATTTTCTTTACCCATCAGTTGTTGTTGTCTTAGTCATCTCCTCTCCTGTACACCTTTGAATTCCCCTCCTGCCTCACTCTTCTTATTTGACAGATGGCATTTTTTCCATCCCCCTCTCGTCCTCCTCATCCTTATTTAACGACAGCTGTAGGTGCTCTGTGGCTTTGACAGAGTGGTATCTTAAGACTATGTAGGACAGTTGTTGGGACTACATATAGAGTGTGATAAGAGAGAGGGAGTGGTGGATGAAAATGAAAATAACCAGGTAGGACAAGAATTAAGAGAGACTGAGGACAATTGGCCAAAAAAGATCAAAACGTGCAGTCTTTGGCATTTTGAGCTGAAAAGGTATCAAGTCTTTTTTGTTGCATATGTTTATATAAAAAAAGTACACACACAGACAAACACACCGCTGGTGGCTGGGCTACCATACAATGCGGTTGTTTTTTGTCTCAAAGACACTTTGACAGGTGAACTGAAGGATTCTTACTGTATTTCTAAAAACAAAATATTATTATTATGCTCAATAATTGCCTAAAAATTGTTAAAGACCGAACCCCCAAAAATGTATATTCATTGATATTCATATTGCATCTTTTCTACATCGTAGATACTATCTGCAGCTGCATTCTACTCCTCTTGAGTGATCGCAGACTCTCGGAAGCATTGAGGTGATAGTAATGTATACTCTATATAATACACATGGTTGTACTGCAGTAAAATGAAAAGTAGAGATGTTTGTATCAATCAGCTGAAGTCGAATTGAATGTATGTGAATTGAAGTACAAGAAACAATGCTTTTTGAAGCTTTAGAACCTAGATTAGACAGCTAGTTGTCCATGGTGGCAGGACAACACAGAAGACTGTCTCTGGTTTTGGATGAAATACCAGAGCACAACAAATGAGAGTGAAGGAAGAACGTGAGAAAGGCAGCAGCAGCCATTCTCTTCTTCAGCCAATTACTAAAAAACAAATGTGAGCTGAGACGGTTGTACAAAGCTGCCATTTGAGAAGACTGAAGCACAAGATACACAAGATACACAACCAAACACACTATCGCTACAAACTGTTAATGTGAGCGTCATCCCACGCTCCAA
Source organism: Trematomus bernacchii (assembly GCF_902827165.1). Lineage (NCBI taxonomy): Eukaryota > Metazoa > Chordata > Actinopteri > Perciformes > Nototheniidae > Trematomus > Trematomus bernacchii. The sequence goes on along the minus strand of NW_022987714.1, from coordinate 9,185,367 downwards.
AACGAGGAAGACAGCACGGAGAACTGACAGCCGACAGCTGAGCTCAGGGAAACAAAAGACACCGAGTAGAGACATTGACAGCATTTGGCAGCATGCAGACAGAGATGGAGGGATGCAGAGGCCGAAAGAGAGAGGTCAGAGGGAAGAGGAGACAACATTAGGGATAGTGGCACTTAGGGCATTAAGAGAAGGAGAGCAGCACTCACAGGGAGAAACCTAAAGGACATAACCAGAGGAGGGGAAGTTTAGCAGTCAGGGCAGAAAAGAGATGAGTGTTGGGATGAAGACAACGATGACTTCCCTCCTGCCACATTCCACATCCCGTTAAGGCACAGACAGACCTCTCGCAGTGCTGTCACCCACAACACAAGACCAATTACACACGGCAGAAAACCCACTTTAAAGCCCCTGGCCTCTCCAGGGCTGCACAGGGATATGCGTGTGAATAAGTAGAGACTTTTAAAGCTACCCCTCTCATTGCTATTTGACAAGAGGAGGCGGGCCAGGCCAAAAAGAGGTTTGCTTTTAAACCCCAGAGGATATCTATTAAAAGCTTTACATAAGGCATATTTACACATGGACTAGTCCCATCTGCTAAATCTCTCTAACCTCGCCATGCCTCCACCTCTCTGCCACTCCCTCTTTAAACATCAGATATTCTCAGTTATCTTTCTTACCCGCCGCTTTCCTACTATTTTATCCTGTCAATCCCGCGGATCCTCTTTCTCTTTCTGTTTGTCATTAGCATCAGTCTCTCTGCAGAAAAGAAAAGTGCACAGAAAAGTATAAAGAATTAAAATCAGGAGTCCCACTGCTTCCCACTGACATGTTTCCTCAACAAAAATACCTCATGGTTAATGCATGAGCTGTAATTGCCACACTGCTGTCAGTATGCAGGGCACTTAGTTCACCGTACAGAGGCGGGAGATAAACGCAAAGGAGCACTCGAGTCATCTGTTAGAATGCCTGTGTGATTTACCTAAGGAGCATGACACCTTCCATCTTTCTCCTCTAAATGTAAACATGTAGAGGTGTTTACCCGAGAAAGCTTCCCCTCCTTACCCCTGCTCTAATCCTATGATGAAAACACAACAGGTTTTACATTTTGGTGTCACAAGGCCACTTCTCACTCTTCAATCATCACTTGATTGATTTCTTCTCCACCTGTGTGTGTGTGTGTGTGTGTGTGTGTGTGTGTGTGTGTGTGTGTGTGTGTGTGTGTGTGTGTGTGTGTGTGTGTGTGTGTGTGTGTGTGTGTGTGTGTGTGTGTGTGTGTGTGTGTGTGTGTGTGTGTGTGTGTGTGTGTGTGTGTGTGTGTGTGTGTGTGTGTGTGTGTGTGTGTGTGTGTGTGTGTGTGTGTGTGTGTGTGTGTGTGTGTGTGTGTGTGTGTGTGTGTGTGTGTGTGTGTGTGTGTGTGTGTGTGTGTGTGTGTGTGTGTGTGTGTGTGTGTGTGTGTGTGTGTAGTCTTTAAATCACGGAGACAGCCCCCTAAGGTTTCACACATAAGCTGCATTTTGCGTGTGTGAAAATATGTAACATTTCATCTGCAGTGTTGTGTAGATGGAATTACACCACCCTGTACCACAAAATGTGTTGTGAGAGTTTGTGATTGTGTGTGAGGATCTGAAACACTAAAGTCATCCGTGCATTTTAATTTTGTCTTTTACATTGTATGTGATCCAATACAGTCCACTTCCAATACAGCGTGACACACAAGGCATCGGACATTTTTCTCTTCTTGTATATGAGCAGATTCATGTGCGAGTGTGTTTGTGTGTGTCTGTGTGTGAAAAACTATACCCCAAGGCAGACCGGTTTCACCATCTGTCCTTGCTGTGTCCTGTGATTTCCCTGTGTAATTCAGACAAATGTCAGACTACGAGCAGAGGATGAGCTCTGACAAACTGCTCCAGACATTCTCAACCCCCCCCCCCCCCCCCCCCCCTCCTCCTCCTGATACTCCTGAAGAGCTCTCTGTCACCTTCTCTTATCCAGGACAGTGCAAACATTCGGAACTTCACACTATGTTCACATGTCTCTCCAAGAATTCATTCCTCCGGCAGAATGGCATCAGAAATAATATACATTTCAAAAATATATATACTGAAACCAGTGCACATGGCAATTTTGCTGTCAGGATGGGACATGCAGTAGCTGAAGTACTAAAGCATAACCTGCCTTTTCAATACCAAATGTGATGCTGTTGCTGCTGCCTGCACTAACCTGTCTGTCTGTGTGTCTCTGTGTGTCTGCAGTATAAGGGACAGGCCAACCTGCATGTGTTTGAGGACTGGTGTGGCTCCTCTATAGCCCAACTCAGAAAGAACCTGCACTACCCTCACTACCCTCATGTAAGTAATACAGAGCGGGCTGACTGACCTCTCACCTGTATACACAAATGCTATATTGATTCCAACTCACAGGTTTATCATTGCTTTGAGACAAAAGATTATTAATTGACCCCTTTTAGAAGTGAAGATATAGTCAATTGTTCTGGGAATGTCATTTTCGAGCCTGAGGCCTGAAAAACAGGCTCGGGGCTCAACTGGTTAAATGATTTGTTTTGTTGTTGGCGTAATGTCACACTAATGTAGTTACTTTTACTTCAGCTGTCAGGCTCTTAGTTCTCATTGCACATATGCATTTCATGATATTTTAAGTTCAACCCTAGAAATGTGTAGTAACCTTTGGAAGAATCTGCCAGAACAGAGGTGGGCAGATGCTTTTTTTTTTATTTCTATCAATTCTGAAATGTCACAGTCGCTTGCAGATTTTATTTTCTTGTTTCCAGATTCTTAATTATTTAAGCTAACATTAGCTCCACAAGTTAGTTACAATTGACTGGGACAATATAACACTTTATAATAACTCTGATATAAATAGTTGTGATTCCTAAAATGACCCTAATAATATCAACATATAATCAATGCTTTACATTTTGTCAAGAAATAATATTTGTAATGGCATCACTATAAGGACACGTGTAATTTCTATTGAAAAAACAATTATAAATCTTAAATAACATTTTTCATGTGATCTACACTAATATGTGTGTCCATCCCTTAAAATGTAAATGTAAGTTTACCACAATGTCAATTATCATGTTCCACATAAAATACAAAATTGTCCCATCCCTATTTGAAAAGCCCTATTAGCTAGAATATGGTCAGTTATGTTCACACTTAAAGTTGAAGCTGTTTTCTTTCTGTATTAATGCTAAAACTGCTGCCTCTATGATCTGAATTGTTATCTGTTTCACTGTAGACCCGCACCACGCTGAAGAAGCTGGCAGTCGCTCCAAAGTGGAAGAACTATGGCCTGAGAATATTTGGCTTCCTTCACCCTTACAGAGATGGTAACTAGCTCATCTTATTAGTGAGCCCCTCCTCAGAGGCTCGGGGCCTTGGAGCATGTGTCCTTTACAAGAGTGGACAATTTCCTCTGCCCTCTTAATCCAAGCTCCTGAGAGCCACTAATATAGTGGATATTCACATTTGTATTAGGACTGAATTCCAGCCATCTCCCAGCTAAATCTCATTGCAGGACCCCTGAAGACCTACCCTTGAGGCCAGTTTCTATGGGAACTGAAAAGTCTTTACACCCAAGGGCTCTTACACACATTGCAGAATTTGGAGTTATTAATTAGATCTCCGTTCATTTCAGTTTTCTGTGTAGCTTTCGCTGCTGTCATGGCTCTCCACAGATGATGACTCAAAGGTCATCTTGAGGATTCTGACAAGCACTCTAACAAGTGCCCTTGACCTCACACTGACACACACAACCTGCTACATGCTATTGTAGATTGATTGGGTGTTACATTGACCTGAGTTTGTAGCATAGAAATGCCTGGAGGTTTTCCAGATTACAGACGATAAAAACTGTCACAGTCATGACCTGCACTATATCCTGCGGCTGTTAATGTACCCTTGACAATCTATGGCTCTTTTATCATTCTCATTTAGACAGATACAAGTATATTTCATATGTGATGCATACATCACCACTTAACTTTTGCATGTAGTTTAACGGTGTCTCTTTGGAGTATTCCCACTCACTGTAATAGAATATTGTCTTGTGTTTACAAATATATCTACTTTGCATTACTGTTTGCCAAACCCAACACAACCTGATTTTGTCATCAGGTCCTTTAGAGAGTATGACACACTGCAAAACCACACTGACATTCACTGTTTGTTACTTTTAAATGGAAACAGTTTGAGGTGTGCATCTGCTGAGAGGAACGTAGCTTCATGCAGCTCCTTATATTAATAGTTTAACCAGAGAAAGAGAACAACAACTTCTTCATCCACGTGTATTCTGAAAGGCAGAATAAGCAGGATTTGTTGGTTGCAGTTTGTACTCCAAAAATTCCAAGTTGCTATCCTTTGGAGTCGATCCATAGATTTTTAGGAATATCCTACTTTTTTTTGTACCTAGTTTTCAGTTTCAGCAACTAAGACAAACATATTCACACTTTTACTGTTTTTTCCATTTTTTTTTAGCTGAATCCACATCCACTGTATTAGAATAGTATAGTAATAATTAAGCTTTTTAAAGATAATCTTCACCAACTAACGGCTAACTCTAGTATAGATTTATGCAAACATCTTCATTTATATTCACACCGTTGGTACATATGGATTAGAAATTCAGTCACTGTAAAACTTTGATATCACTGCGACTAAATGTGTCATCTCGGACCGCTGCCTCAGGCAGTTCGGGCATCAGATTTTAGGTGCATTTTTCCAGCTAAGAATCAATTTTACCGGGCCATGCCCTATCTGATTGCCCTGGTTCTACTTATCTGGGATCATAAATATGTACTTCTACCGGCGCACACTTTGATCATGTTTTTCCCCTCCAGGTGATTTCCAGTTCTCGGTGTCGTCTGATGATAACTCTGAGTTCTGGCTGAGTCCTGATGAGAGCCCTCTCAGCGCCCGGCTGCTGGTCTATGTAGGACAGGTAAACACCGAGCCGTGCTGCATCCCTGCATCATATCTGAACCACAGAGAGTCACTCCAATAAGTATACATTAGGTCCCAGCATTTGTATGCTTTGTTATTGTCAGCAAGTACCGGTTTTCCAGTTGGCTTTAACTAATATTGCTTAGCAACAAGCTTTTACTGCTTGACGAATCTGAATCACCTGAATCATAAATAGTTTCAAACTCCTCAATGTCATGACTTAAATAGCAAAAGCCACTTAGTATATACCTTTGGGAAAGAGCGTGTGCAGCACAACATGTGCAGAGAAGCTACAGTACACCTTTATTATTACTCTATGTAGTGACTTTATTATCTAATATGATGTTCAGACTGAGGGTGACTCATTGCTCTCAATAGCATCTAATGGATTCCTTTCTAAGACAGTCATGCACACAATGACAAAGTGCATGTTTGAAAGGCTTCTTTCATTCTTTTGTTATTTATTGTCATTAATGATCCTATTAGTGTCAAAAGCTATAAGACTATTATCGCTATGATATCCCTCCTGAGACAGTTGCTGTTTGTAGGGCTGTGAGTCTGACCAGTCAACGACATAAGCCTTTTTTTACTGACCGTGTCTAACCTTACAGCAGCACGGAGCTATTTGACCTTGTCTTTAGTATTCACCCGCTCACCTCGTGTCACCACCCTTACACTCAGGCCATCACTCACCCCGACACACAGCTCAGAATACATATGGCTTAAATCCCGCTGTTGAACATCCTGTGAAAAATCGTTTTTCATCTACCCTTCATGCACCTTCTACCCGCAATCGAATGAAAGTCAAGCTGCGCTCTTACTGCCTTCGCCAATAAAGTTTTCTTGCATAAAGCTTTTTCAATTTAAAAATAGGCATGGATGCATGAGGTTGGACAGCGTTTGAACTGCAACATATGACTGCTCTAGTCAAATATGAGTTAAGAGCAAAGGTCTGGCTATGGAGCTGTGTCTGTATTCAAACCGGATGTGAGATGTCACTACATTTCCAGGAGAGCTGAGATGAATTAGCTGGCTGCGAATATTGATGTGACATTTAGCAGTGGAGGAAAATCATCCTGGTAATGGCAGGGGAGCAGTACTGTGGCCAGGGATCACTCATCCTGCCAGCGGCTGACAGACAGGCCTCGCTGCCCCCCCCCCCTGTCTTCAGAGACGCATTGTGTGTCACAGATAGAAATCTAACTCTCCGCTCCTCATTGTGTGACCCATCTGTCTGCACAAGTAAGGGAATGATAGATAAGTAACACGTTTTTTTAATTTGTATAATTATTGACTTTCTGCGTTTGCATGCAGTACATACTGAGGTCCTCGCACATCACCAATTATAAGTCCAACGCAGGTAATGCAGAGCTTTTCTTATCTGAAACGAGGATTACTGCTAAACCTGCTTCTAAGCCCTTTAGCTCTAAAGAAGTTCAGAAAACTTTTCTTGCTACTTTTAAAGCTGTTTAAATTCTTCTAATCACTTGTAGCTGTGAATAAGAATTACATAAATACAGGTTATCATATCTGTTTCTAATTCATGAATTTATCTGTTGTTACTTTGGGGTGTTGTAATATTCTGATACATCACATCACATTTGATAATTTTGTGTAAATAATTCAGCATTGTTTTGTGAAAGGATAGTGTCTTTATGTCACAGGTGGTGGATTGGCTATACATGTAATGTGCGTCTAGTAGTCATTTGACTGTGATAGGAAGAGGAACTGGAAGTTGAAGCGTGTCCGTGGTGTTTCCGTGGAGACCCATTTTGTGGCTAAAGTCTGAGAATGATGTACCGGATATGATTAATATCAGCTAATGCCGAGCAGGAAATCCTAATGAAGTGATGACGTCATCTGCAGAGGTTCATTTCTGTCTTTCTCACACACATATATACATAAACACACATGGATAAACATAGAAAAACATCTCTATCCAGGGCCTTTAAATCTTGTGCAGTTACTCTCAAACACACACAACCGCACACAGACTAATAAAGACCAACATTGAGGTTCCTCTGATCAGCCCTTTACACGTAGCCACTCGCTCTGGTCAGAGTGAGTAATAAGTGGGTTTCTAATAAGAACATTCTCCTCAGTCCTGCTGGGACATTATCTGTGCGCATACAAATGTACTTAATATGAGTGAGGATCACCCATAGTCCTGCCGTGGCATTAATCATATTTCACTGCTCACAGCTAATCTGTAATGAGATTTTCTTTCAATCAGAATGTCCAACAGCTCCCGCAGAGTTTCCCACAGACCAGATATCAAGAGAGACTTATTAGTAGCACCGAGCATGTGTGTGCAACTTTGTGCGTGTGATCATGCACCGCCGTAGTGCTCATGTCTTAAAGTGGACCTATCATGCTATATTTGAATAATATATTGTAGGGCCATACCTATATAAAACATGTATGTGAAGTTTTCTTTTCAAAATACCAAACAGGTCATGCATTTTAGCCATGCCTCATTTCACTCTATTTGCTCTATTCCAGCCCTGTCTTCACAAGGGCTGATTCTGTGGCAAATGCGCTGCAGCTGACCACGCCCCCCTGCAAAGGAGGGGGGCGAGGCACGAGCGTCATGTTACCATGCTGTTACCATGCTGTTACCATGCTGTTACCATGCCACGCAACCTCTCATTCCCCTGATAGGTGGAGAGTTGCCCATATAGGCGGAGCACCCCGTTTCTGACGTCAGAACAATTTCAAATCTGTATCAGTCTGTATCAGATCCGTTGCAGCCCCGTTTTTAGAGATTTGGGTATGGAAGAAAATAGAGAGGGTTGTGTTTTCTGACACTTGGTGAGTTCCCTGACACACCGGGGACACATATTCATGTATAAAAGACGTACAAAAGTGCATTTTGCATGATAGGTCCCCTTTAAATTGGATTATTTTAAAATGGGTGTTTATGGATTGTGTTTGAGCCTCCAGACATGCCTTCTGCCATTCATCAACCAAAATGACACTATTTAGGTCCTCTTTTATTTTCTGAGGAACCTTGAGAACCATCCAATATAATTCCAAAGAAACGAGATATGAGGCCTCTCTTGGAGTGATGGTTTATCATAATTTCTTCCATAGAGGTGAGAGTAGGCATGGTTAAGGATGTTTGCGTCTTGCATATGAAGCTTCTGATCTGCAGGAACTTGAATAGGTTTAGTCTGAATGTCATATTTCCATTCCAAATCTCGGAAAGACATACAAATATTTGTATGGAATAGATCTCCAAGCCTTTATCGGCCCAGAATTTAAAGCCCATATCTTTCTTACCAGGTGTAAAGTTACTGTTGCCCCAGATCAGGGAACATTGGGCTAGTAGTAGTGTTTATGGTGCTCATGTCTATCTGTTTTTGCAGACATGCTCGGCTGGTGTATGTTGTCAAATGTGATATACCTATTTATTTTTAACTATAAGCAGATATAAAAAAGAAAGAGATGTGCAGGAAACTGGGTCAGGGAACTGTCAACAATATGAGACAATAGAGCAACAGGAGCTGTTCATTCTCAAACAGACAAAACTGTCACGAGTAACATGCATGCTATTAAATGGAAAATATATGACACCTTTTATGTAGATCTCCAATCATTGTAAAGGTTAATGTAGTCAATTAAATATTTTGAGCAGCATCATGCACACCTTGCCTAGAGGCTGGCACTGAAAACCCAAGCTGAATAAGCCTGTAGTTCTTTCTTTCCTCCAACTACATCCCTGCCACATGAAATAAGTGCGCTTGGCAGGAAGAACAACAGATTGTGCCGCTGAAAACTCAGATTCTCAGTCAATAGAACACTCTGAGTTATTGATAGCTTCAACATTACAATTCAACATTAATTGAATATACTTAACATTAAGGTGATGACCATGTCTCCTGATGGCATTTGAAGATTCCAACGTGCCTGAATGAAAACAGACGAAATACAAGCGTATATCACAACTTATGATCAAACCGTCAAACTAGGCAGTGCTGTATTAGTACTGTATAGAACTGTTTAAAATGTTGTGACCTTCCGCCATGTTGAAAACAGATGAACCAAAAATAATCTCTCCCCACCAACCCAACCAAACTTTCTCAGCACTCTTACATTTCTGAAAACATTATGAGGCAAAAAGTAATGCCTGTGCTTTACCTACTATAACACGTAATAATGTCTGATGTTAAAGAAAATAGGTTTTTCAAATGCTTTCATTGCCAGGAACAAACATCTGTTCAAAGTAACAAATAGGACATTTTGGATTGGAAAACCATGGCAAGCGTATAATGAGTTTCACTCTTGTTTGGAGTTCCAAGTAAAAGCTTCAAACCACCACCCATCTAATCATCTATTTGAAAAGACATAAAAAAAACTGTGTATGGACGCCACAGAGATACAAATTCAAACCTGCTTTAGATGGGCAATCCATCACAGTGAGCAGCATGACTATGTCTGCTTGTATTAATGTTGCCATTATGTTAGTGTATGCCGTTTGATTCAAACTACTCTTACAGCTGTAAAACCATCCATTGATAATGTAACTTTGACAACAATACAAACAGACATGAGGATCATTTTGATGGATTACCAGACTTCGAGCCCGTTTGAAGTATCTGCAGGTTGATTTTATGCCTGACTAAAATGAATAGAAACCAGTGACTGCCTTAGGGAGAGAAAAACACCTTGAACCGCATTTCATGAACGATGTAAACATGAGACTCTTTGAAATAACCACGTATTTCTGCTGAATGAGATAATCAAAACAAAGAGTGTTGTTGACTATGCTTAAAGTCCACCTGTTTTGATTTTATTACAATTTAGATGCAGTTAGGATAGCAACAGCAGTTTCTGTTTTCTGTATTGACTAAGTGTTAAAGTCAGTATGTTTTTCTACACCAAAAATGCATGCGTGCTTACTACAGGATTCTTATCATTTAATATATTTTCTCCTAACTAATTCAATCAGTGACTCCTTTAAATGTGCAAGTGTTGATTTCCTCTTAGTCATAACTAAATCACAGGGTCAATAGTCATATTCAGAGCAGACATTCTGACTTTCCATAGCACAAAGCACACAGATGGAATAATGTTATAATGATGGCTCTGTTCCATTTATCTGTATGAACATTCACAATCAGCCAGAATGCACAGGGCCTTAGAACTAGAACACCAGATGGCACGCAGGCATTAATATTATTAGTTACACGTGTGTTTCTCCTCCCATCACATTTCAACATGACAACATGTGTATTTGAAAATAGATAAAAGAATGATCAGTGAAAGGCAGTGGTTGTTCATGTTTATTTTAATTAGTCATGTTTTATATAATTATATCATTCAAAATATATATCAAGGATCATCCTAGTGGTTTTTATCCTAGCTTCTGAAGTTAAAATATATGCAATTACTTTATTATATTACATTTTTCTACTTTTTCTTAAAGTTGAAATGTGGAATTACTGCCCTACCTCATACCAAATAATTAAGTTGCAGGCTTTCGAGATTAAATTATACATTTCTCACTGAAGAAATCAGTACTTCAAGACATAAATAATTGGTCTGTTTGGGAGACATTATAAACAATTCCAGGGTCATGGCCCGGACACAGCTAAATGGAAAGTGCCCACTATTCCAATTCAAAGAATGCTTCTATTCTTCTGGCAAAGATTTCTCCAAATGTCAGGTTTCCTGTTATTGTGTTTTCTGCCTCTATGAATGCAACCCAAAACACTATTCAATCTTCACCCTCACACAGCACATTGCAATTGAAGTTCAGTTGAGAAAAACTGAACTTAAAAAAAGCGCTCTGAAGTTATATCACAGGTCGGCTGTTTCTCTATTACCTCTTTCTTATATGGAGAGAAAAAAAGAGAGTTAAGAAGAAAAGAAATTGATAGAGAGAGAAGTAATGTCTCCATACTGTAGCTCCACAACACACTCATATTTCTTATATTTCTTATATGTATTTCTTGACCCTGTTTTGTGTTTCATTCTTCAGTGTTTCAGGGCCAGTGCCATCCGAAATTAGTTTTCCAGAAGTACATACATTCGTGGGTGAGGCTCACACAGAGGCACAGTGTGTGTGTTTGTATGTGTGAAAGAGAGGTGAAGTTAGAGCAAGGTTGCTGTTTGTCTGGGTTGCTGCTTTAAGTTTGAGAAATGTGGTCCCAAAGTTCCCTGCCTTATTTCTCTGCGGAGACTACTAAAGTAGAAACAAAACAAGACAATATGTCAGTGAGGGGGAGTTTTTAAACATGTGATAGGAGGAAGTGTGCGCGTTGCCCCTTATGTCTCCCTGGCTGCTTGCCTACTGATTTACCTCCCGCCTCCTCTGGTGCTCTCAATAAGCAATGACTCATCGTACTGTAGGAAATCCTGTGTGTGTGTTTACATGTGTGTGTGTGTTTCTCATGTCTGCATGTACACGTGTACTACTCCTTCATGAGAAAACTGAGGCACTGCACGTATTTTATCCTTGTAACAATGGCTTTGACCCTGCCATTGTTTGTGTACAGCTGATTAACCATCTGACAAGGAAGAAAATAGATACACTCTCTTACTTTGCTACAGGACTTGCACTAATATGTTCCTCCTTTGTGGGAGCCTACTGTAAATATTTTAAAACCCTCCAATTTCCAGCTTTTCTTAAAGAATCTGGAGCATCTAAAACCCTGTGGAAGGAGATTGTTTGGATGGCTGACAGATTCAAGGAAAGGAAATGGATTGGAATGCATAATGCTCATGAGCTCGGCCATGAATTTGAAACCTTTAAAACACAATATGCTGTACTCTGCTTTGGAAGAAAGGCATAGTATAAATCACAAACATTTGCGCAAATTGTGCATTCAAGATGAATTTTTACAACAATTATAAATGCTTTTGACGTGAAAAGGGTCTTGCTTCAGGCATACATTGAAAGTCTTTGTCCTCTTGAATTTCACTTGCTAAAAGCATCATTTTCTTAATCAATATCCAACATTCATGTTAACTCTTACAATGAGGTGAGATCCTTTCAGTTTTCTGCCGCTGAAAATACTTTTCCCTTCTGAATTTTCATTTGCTTTGTAAACAAATGAAATGATCATGTTGTTTTGCCTGCACACATATTTTTTACATTTATTTATTGGAAAAAAAGAGTCAACACTAGATAACATGTCTTGCCTAGATGAATATGTTTGCAGCTCGGTATGCTGTGATCACTCTCTTTCTAAACAACAGCGCTCTTTCCAGAGAAAACAATTCACGCAAAGGGAGAATATAAACATGTGAGTACAGTAACTACAGAGACATTGTCAACACTATTGTCTCGCAAGTTTCCCATTTATATTCAGTGTCAAAGTTATAAGTCACAGCTTCTTTTTTCTTTCACTTTTCTCTGCTGTGAAGGTTTTTTAAGTGCTGCAATTCCATTCGGCTTTGATTTGTCAAAGTTATTTAACTTTCACTAAAGATTCCCTGCGTCTCTAGAGAAACCAACAGTACTTTGCATTGACAAAGATTGTATTTTAATGATGGTTCTTCTGAGGGAGACGAGCTTAAATGAGATTATACTGCACTACTTTCTGCAGTCTTCCCTTTTGTAAGTCAGTATGAGCTGAACAAAACATAAAGAACACTTTAAAAGCAGTCTAGGTAAGTTAAATGAGTTCCAACTTTCATTTAGTTCATGTAGTCAGAATGGGCTCAGTGTTGGTGTATTAATAAGCAGATACAAGTGTTTCTAAAAGCCAAATGAGACAAGCTAAACGTTAGTACAGCAGCATCAAGGCTGAGACACATTATGGCTCCAATAGCATTCAACCAATCAAGCAATCAAATGTTATTAATATTGACAAATATCACGCATTACACATTTATCTCAGGTGCATTCAAATCTGTACAGTATATAACAAACCCCTGTTGATGGACCCTTACAGCATACAAGGAAAGAAATCCCCAGAATAAACCCCAGGACCACCATGGTGGAGCATCAGAGGAGGGACCCCTCTCCCAGGATGGAAAGACATGCAGTATATATGTTACAGAAACATAATAAGCATAATAAAACTTCAACATCGGCAGTGGCTCAGTCAGTAGGGGCTTGGACTGGGAGCCGTATGGGTCGCCGGTTCAAGTCCCCGACCAGACCTAAAATATGGAGTGTGGACCGCTACATGGAGAGGTCCCAGTTCACCTCCCGGCCTGCCATGGTGCCCTTGAGCAAGGCATCGGACACCCCCCCACTCCCATTGCTCCCCGGGCGCTGTACAATAGCTGCCCACTGCTCCTAGTACTAGACTCCTGGTACTAGGATGGGATGTGTGCTGTGTGCTCTGCATGTGTGACCATTAAAGGTTTCATTCCTCCGATTCTTCAACATCGACAGTTCGACACAAACTTGCTTAAGGGTTGGGGCTTGAGGTGACGTGACCTACATAAAACAGCCAAATGTATTTCATATCCAATAATTACAGTAACATGATACAGGTGGAGTGCTCTTTAATGAAGGCTGTTAACCACAAACCATTAATTATGACATTTAACAACCAGTGCTGATATAAAACCCACCCCAGACCATAGCAGCCTCACATCATTTATAAGTGTTTTCCACCCTATTCTACAATATAATCACATTGTGTATTGATATGAAAGAAGAGCTTTCATTTTAAATGTAAACTTATGATGTGTGTCAATTTGTGTACTTTCGTACTTGCTAGCTATTATGCTATTTTAAGGGCAAAAGGTGGGTCCCAATGTGAAATGTGGCTAAATGCAGGGCACTTTCCGTACAGAACCTTGATGGTGCAATCTTAAAAAGAGAGAGGAACGCTGGACACTTCTCAACAATTGCGAAAACTGAAATTGTGGGAAAAGTGTGATTGTGGTTCCTCCGGTGAACACCACACTCTATAAAAATAAGTGTTTTTTTTTATATCCTTTAATGAGAGTACCACTATACTAGTTTAAAAAAAGAAGCCACTGTTAATGTTATTGGGTTAATTGAGCAGTGTGTAATAATAATAATAATAATAACATTTATATAGCGCTTTTCCTGGTGCTCAAAACGCTTAGTAATGATTTGTAACGCTAACTTAGCCCTAGCTAACAGCGTTGATCGTCATTCTGAGGGCACAGCAGCTGTGTGTGATTTGAGACAAAGCCTCACGATCGAAATTGAACAGTTTACGACATGACAGTGTACTAAGCAAAAGTATTATTGAGACGCAGCTTGAGCAAGTTACATTTAGCTGGGTGAGCTTAATCTACTACTTAGACACTTTCCATTACAATGTTAACTCCCAGTGATATAACTTGTACCACACTTCCTGTGCCAGAGGAGGAATCTGTGAGGAAATTGTTGGTGTGGAAATGTACTACGGCAGCAGCATGCTGCGGGCTTCAGAGTGAAGGCACAGTAGCGCACATTGTGTCCTCCTCCTCTCCAGCCAACTGCTTCACAGAGTCTCTCAGAGGCTTCAGCACTGCCAGGGGCCTGGTGCTTTTGGACAGACATTAGTGCCCTTTTTTTTTTTCTTTTTAGGTTTTCTTCTCATGCCAGCAAATGTGATCAGAGGTGCCATTGTATAATTGCAATTTCAAATATGTGTGTGTGATTATATTGTAGGTGGGAGTTAGTGTGTGTGCTGCACAGAGTATACCCAGAGTGAGGATCAGCAGCCATTTACAAGCTGAAAGTCTCTTGTGATGTGTTGACAGCGCAGCACAATGTGTTCTGACCGGGATTCAAACCCAGAAGCGTGTCCAGCACAAACAATTAAAGGCATGCCCGCTATGATCTTAGCCTGCTCCTTCATTATGGATCAGCCGCAGCAGGGGCCATAATTAGTGGCGTTGGCTTGCTGAGGAAATGAATGGGTACTGATTCTACCACAGGGCTTAAACCGGAGTCCCGGGAGTCAGGATGAGCCGGCTTCTTAGACCCAGTATTGGCATGGAATGGATCCAAATGTCTCTCTTTTTGTAGCTTTTAGCTCATGTCTCTGCTTAGCCTTCTCGTTGACTCTACCTGTTGCCTCTGGGTCTTTTTGTCTTGTGTTCCTGTTACGCTTCATTTAGTGTGCTATCATAACCAGGGAATGAATCAGAGTCACTTTTATTCGACAATTGGATCTACGGAGCCTGATTGAATTGCCAATCTTACAGTCAAATCATCATAATGGTGGGAAAATGTCATTATGAAACAAAGGATAATTCCATTTAGGCTATATGGGGGGCGGGGTGGCTATAAGTCTGTCTGATTTGATGTATAATTGCGTTGTTTCTCACAATAAATCATGAAATGCAGTTTATTCTTAGTCAGGGAAAACACAGACACACAGGACCCTTTTGATGCCTAAGAATTCAGTCAAAGTTGTGTTTTTCTATCTCACAAAGTTGATTTCTAAGATGAATTTTTTCATAGGAATACTGTTTCACACTGTGCCTGAAAATGTCCTATGCTGCTCATGTCCACCTCTCTTTCTCTCACACCCTCTCTGATCTGTGTCTACTTTCTTGTGTGTTGCAGCTCGGTACAGAGTGGACCGCTCCAGGCGAGTTCAGCAAGTTCAGGTCCCAGTCCTCCAAGTCTGTGCAGTAAGTACCTGTGACAGCCGCACACATTTGCGAACAGCTCACTTAATTCACTCTAAATCCAGTACAGAGACCAAAACAAAGCCCCGTTAACAGCTAACAGTGATCTTGACAAATACACACCACCACAACTGTTCTTGTAAAGTGTCTCTCCAAGTGTTAAGTAGCAGTTGGTACCGATCACACTCCCTGTAGAGTCAGTTCATGTCGGTCCACAGCCTCTTTTTATAACATAATTGCCTCAGAGGGCTTTTACGGCTCACATGCAGAAGGAAATGGATGGCTCGAGTGTTCACTGGACACTAGAAACCAGGTGGAGTGTCACTTCTGTGTTTATCTGTGCACTTTCACGTATGTATGAATTAACATAGCCACAGTAGAGTGTTCTCATTAGGTGTCGAGAATGTGGAGGATCATACCAGTTGAAAAACCTCTCGCTCTCTAAATGTAAGATGAGAATGTATTACCCTTTCGTCTCCTCTCAGATTCAACACATCTCTCTCCCTAATTGCTCGAAACTGCTAGCATGAAAGCATCCTTTAATATTACATATTAGTAATGATCTGCACTCAGTTTGTTTCTGCAGTCATTGTTACATTTATATGATTATGCTGCAAAAGAAGAGATTCCAAGAAGCACTGCTCCTGTTCCTCTGGGTTCCCGCATTGGTCTGATTGGATGAAGATGTAGAGTGCTGGCTTCAATTATTCACACACACACTCAGGCACACACACACTGCCCATGGTGTAGGGAAGGTTTCGAATATTTCAGCACTTCAAGACGGTACAAGCTGTAAGATAAACGCACACAAGGAAGAAAAAGAACACAATGTGTTTTGTTAATTTTGAATGAGTGTTTACAGCTATGCCTTTGTTTCAAACGCTGAAAGCTGTGTGGGTTGGATTCAAAGTTACTTTTACTCTGACTTTTACTCTATTATTTTTACAATTGATGGAAAATACAAATGGTCAAAATAGCTTCCTGTGGCTTGGTGATATTGTCAAGACAAATTCATACTGGCAGTCAATGAGCTGTTCACTGCATTATCTACAATTACTTTGAATAAAACAAAAGCCAAATACTGATTTTGTATGAAGTGGAAGTTATTGCAAGAATTATTCATTTTCAAAGCAAAACCATAGGGCTGAGAAATCACTACAGTATATGGACTTGTGCAAAATCACAGGAGGGGCAATTTTGTTATTCTGAATTAAGTAAGTGTGCAGTTGGTGCTCTAGAATCAAAAGCTGATCAGAGTGGCACTAATAACTTAATGAATGAATTATAAATATCAGCTATGTGGAATATAAGAGTGATTTAGGCATGGGCGTAGGAAGCATCCTGAATGTGGGGGGGACATTTTTAACGGGGGGTGTGGGGGCGAAAAAAAAAATAGATTTCCTGTATTCTGGTGCATTTTAACAGGTGGTTTGATACTTTTATGTGGCTATACTAGCATGAGGAAAATGATGGGTACATTTTGTAATTTCATCCAGTAGTAAAGAAAGGAAACATATTTGATTATTAATTCAGAGCTGTCTTTGAATTAGTGCATTGAGAGATATTGTTGTGGAGAGTCATTTATATATAAATCTCAAAATACATTTGTGAATCCTTCTGTGAGCATTTATTAATATTGAGACTGATCTGACTCCATACGGATGTTAAGTTCACCTAGGAATGGTATCATTGACTTAAATGTTCAAATAAATGTTGCTCTTCTGTCTATATTGGTCATATGATGCCCCTTGACTGAAATGTTTCCTGTTCAATATCCCCACTGATTTCCTTAAAATCCTGGGATGAGAGTCCACATCACAATTTACTCTCAACTGTCATTTCCCTTTCATCACTCACCTCAGCAATGGACCTCTTTCCACTGTCCCTGCATTCTGCCTCTGACTCAAGTGCCCAGATGTCAAGAGAGGTGGTGAAGTGATAATTATTTATTGAGCAGTATACTCTTTCACATTGAATCATAACAAGTCATACTGAATGTAAATAGAACTGACTCTAAAGTAAATCCCAGTCTGTGACATTGGACATTTTGAAGACTCAAAGTCCCAAGCAGTAGGTAGAATATTCTATGTAATGTGCACAGAAAATAAATAGTTAACTGAATACTGGGATGGAAATAGCCTATAAGCACTCAGTAAAACATAAACACACACAAAAAGCTTCTGAATGATAAGTATAATTAAAACATAATGCACATTACCATTTTGAGAGAGAGTACCTAAGTTAAAGAACTCAGAAAAGAATCTCTTATCGAACTGAGGCTCCAGTAAAACACACTGACTGCGTCTCTACATGGACATCAGTAAGCCGTTTATGAGTATTATCCCGGTTATGATCATATTGGGGATATGGTGTTTACATGAGCACAGAGAGATCGGGTTATTCATGTTCCCTGTTTACATGATAAATACTAGTAACCTGGCATTTCGATGCCTTTTCTAAACTATTCAGTATTTGTATCTCTCTATCATGACATGAAGACGAAACTCCTCTCCAGAAGTGAGACACCGCCATCACTGTTAACTGATTAACTGCTACCAGCTGATGACTTACTTTCCTCTTCTTTGAAAAAAATGTTCTTATGTCCATGTTGTCTGGGGGAGAAAACATATCAAACCAAGAGATCGTCAGCTTTGATTTTCGCTGTATTAACCTTTTCCTGATCATTTGGTGTGTGTGCCTTACCTCCGCTACCGGCATCGCTTCATACAACAGATGTGAGCTGTCCAACTATGACAACACTTCTTGAACATGCGCGCGCTATGTGAGAATCTGCCTTGGTACAAAGTAGCAGTGAAAACATGGTACGGAGTTTCATTGATTTGGGCATTCTCTCAATAAGCAAGTGGAATGGATTTCATTTGATAGTGAAGCACTGACACAGCGCTCTACAAAGTGCGGCGAGTGGATAGACCGATTCACGGACTTTCCGCATAGTAAAAGTGGGGGGGTCTAAACTAATCATTTGAAAAAGTGGGGGGGACTTGTCCCACCCTCATATAATGACTGCGACGCCCATGGATTTAGGGACCAACATCAAGCCCAAGTTAACATTAAACATTGCCCTGGTCCTTCACATCCCACATGTGCTACATGTTTTTTACAGAAGCTTTGAGTTTTAATCAACATCTCCACTCATTATGCAAAATGAAAAGAACCGCATCAAATTAAATCATAATATTAAAACATTTTATTTGTGGTGTTCCCCACTGCGACATTCTAAAAAGAAAAAGGCATTGGTATCCTGCCCACTGATGCCTTTTCAAGACGGTCATGTAGTCATGTTACATTAACACAGTGGTGCCCTCATCATGCCAGAAAGACCACATCTATGAAAGGCAAATGAGATGGAAGACATTCAATGAACGTGTCTTATAGAATGTTATATATTATTTTCTTTGATTGCCATTCTAATTTGACATTGCATTTAATTCGAGTCAACGCATTGCTCCAATGTCTCGTCATGTGTCAAGGTTTCATCTTAACTCATTGTGAATCATTCTGAGAGGGATGGTTAAGATGCATAAAGTAACGAAATAATGTTAAATGCTCTTTTAAAAACAGTCATATTGAACATTCTGCTTCACTTCGAATGGTAGAAATTGGTACACACACACAGATTATGATGATTTAACATTCATTAATGCCATAAGGGACTGAATGCAGGCCAGGGGCCTCATTTATAAACGGTGCGTACGCTCAAAAGATGGCGTACGCCAGTTTCTACGCAATGTTTGCGATTTTATAAAAAACAAACTTGACGGGAAAATGTGCGGTCCTCCACGCAAACTCTGACCCATGCGTACGCACTACGCACAAAAACGGGAGAGACGAGAAACTGCACCGTTGGCAGAAGGAAGAATGGAGAGAAATATGTGGAAATAATACCATAAATAAAATGTTAGCTCTCATGTATCATATACGAAGAATTAAAGCCAATCTTAAAATGATTAAACAAACGCCTGTTTGAGACTCCTCAGTGCACACAAAAACATAACTTGGAGAAATAAATAAATACGGAAATGTTATTGATCACCCCTCGATGATGTTCTCTAGGTAAGAAATGTATTCTCATAAATGATGCGGTAAACAGAAGGATAGAATTACTTTAAACTGACGCCGTTTTGCTTTTCTATAGGTTGTATAGATACGAGCATACTATCATGTTTAATCATGTTTTATGCCGTTCGTCAATACTTGATTTAAGTCGCTCGTAAAACACAGGAGGTATGGAAACTAAGAACACCATGTGGTAAATTGTACAGCTAATATAACACAACACATTAGTTTTATTTCCTTTAACTGGTGGATTATGGATATAGAGTTGCTGCGGGGGTGGGGGGGTGAGATGCACAGGCTGCAGTGGAGACGCTGCGCACAGATTGACAGCTGGAACACAAACCACCAATTACAAAAAAAATCATTCAGATCTAGTCGTCATGACTCCACTCCGGAGGGATTCCCCGATCATTTCTTACAGTTTCTCATCAAGCGGGTGTCTCCTGTCCCCGGTACAAACACACTGACACACTGTCATTAACCTTTTTCGGACCCCTTATTTATTTATTTTGGTGACGATCCGACCTCCATGCTGCTACTCTGGTTCAAACTGCATCCACCAAACAATATGATTTATCTCGACCTCCCCAAAATAACCCAAATCTGGCACGGTGTGAAATGTCTTTTTTAGCTGTTCTGTCGTCATTTCCTGCGATCTTCTTCTTGCAGTCAGTGAAATGAATATTAATACGGGACATTTCTTTGACTATTTATCGGCAAATATGGGCCGCAAAAGCTGCGCCGCATTTTGAGTTGATTGTGATTTATAAAGGGAAACCGGCGTAGGACGTGCCGTACGCAAGTCCTACGCCGGTACGCAGTGTTTTATGAATCGGAAAATGTCTGTGCGTATTTATTTGCTTTGTCCTACGTAAGCAACCTTCCCTCGTGAATCCTACGCAAGGCTTTATAAATGAGGCCCCAGAACCTGTTGGCAAGTATTTGTGTGTGTCTGTGCGTAGGATAAGCCTGGTGGGCACAGAAGGCACACCCGACTACAGGGGAGAAGAGAGTTGACAAAAGATTAGGTAGAAGAAGAATAGAGAGGAGGCGGCAGCTGAAAGTTTTTCTATTTTCTCCTTCTGTCTCACAAGTGTCTTACGTTCTCCAACAATAACATCACAACAACAGAGCATCCAACCATCAAGGCAGAAGGTGGAACATTAACAAGACTGAGTGTGTGTAACATTTAAAAACACTATTCAGAGCAGAAATGTGTGCTGAAAGTACATTCACTCAACTAAATGGTTACTTAGTCTGCTTATTTCCTCAACTCTATTTTCTACTCAACTATACTTCAGTGTCTAATACTGTACGTCTTACCCCACAACATTTATTTGATAAATAAGTCACTAATTACTTTGCAGATTTAAATTAATACTGCAAAGAAAAATCAACAAATCAATGCAGATCATGTATTATCATAGGTTTAGATGAGACAAGTATTTTTGATCCACTGGGCGAAATGTACAAGCTTTATGGCAGCATATAAAGTAGCTAAAGTGAGGCTCACCTTTACTACCTTTTACTATAAAGTGAAGTACAGATTAAAGCATCGATAATATGTTAACAAAACAAACTTTTAGTATTGTATTCTTTGATGCAAAAGCAATGTAATATTTATAAGCTAAGAAAAATTTGAAAGGGTTAACTTTTGTAACAGATTTATTCTATACTTTTGCTGCTTTTGCTAATAGTTGAAATGTTTTGAGAACTTTCTCAGCCACTGGAAATGTGTCTGATACATTGATGATTTTGTGACCCGTCACTCTGTTTCTATTTTATCCGTGTGAGTATGTGTGGATGTGTCTGCAATCTGTGTCTTTGTAGAAACTGCTGGATAGTTGCCTACACTTAAGTCACGGTGACAATAATACAATTGCCCACTTAAGGAGAGCTGTTGAAGAGAACATGCGTCTGCTGTGTCCTGCCCACCCCACTGAGATCGTAAAAACAGGCATAGTTATCAACCTACATAAAACACACACACACCAATTGTTGCTCGCTACCTTCAAATAATTTGAATATTCTCCACTCCTGTGTAAAGTGAATCATTAATCAACCATCAGGTTGTGAAATATCGGTGCCAGATATTAAACGTCTTGAAATATTGTGTGATTTTACGGATGGAAAGAGCTAACGACTAAAGTCACATCAGTTTATTTCATTAAAATATAGATTAAGAGAATAACGCAACATTTACTTGGAGGTTTTTGTGTGTGTGGGCCTGCGTGAGACATTATTTTTTTGACACGCAAGCAAGTACATGTCCATGTCTTTAATGTGCACGTTGAATACCATGACATTTAAAATTCCATTATGCATCCGATGACTTTTTTGAAACTCCGCACAGCGAAGGCAGAGTATTTGTCATCCAAATGTTCCCTCTGCCGCACTGCGCGACACCCATCCCTCACACACTGCTGCACTCCATCTGTTTATAGCCAAGCTGATAGGCTCCTGTGCGTGGCAAATTGTGTGTGCAGCTGGATTAATCGCCGTGCATTCAAAAAAGGTATTCTTCAAAATGAGATGGGATGGAATGGAAATGAGTAAAATATTAGTGCAGAACATAACAAGATATCATTTTTACAGCAATAATAATGAGACGCATTTCATCACCTGGTCATTTAAAACATTTGTAAACCAGATAAAATAAAGGAATAATTAAAGCAAACTCATTTTGTGTTTCGAGAATATTACGCTCAATTTCGCAGATGGAAAGCCATTGTGAAAATTATTATTCATCATACACAAGGCTACAGTTTGCCCCTGGTAGCGTGATCCTCTGCAATTTGTTATTAAAGAATAAGTTCAGGGCCATTTGAGTCTAGTAACAGACTCTATTCTAACACAAAGCTGCAGTTTTCAAAAAGCTTTTACAGTACATATGCTACTTTTCCTAGTTATTATAATATTGAGCCCAGAACAGGAATAAATGGTAGCTAAAGTGTAAATGGAGCATGGAAGAATGGAGTTGAATGGTGCAGAGCTGAGCACAACCAAACGGAGAGCAGTCTGCAGAAACGTAATTGAACAGAGGAGAGTGAAACACAACAGACACTCCCACTTTGGCAAGGTTGGTTTTTAGTTACTTTCTCTCCTTTTACTCGCTCTTTGGTCGGTGGTTACTTATACGTCTCGGTCCATTGGAGCTGTACAGCGGCCGCAGTAGAGCTGAGTGAACAGTGAGTAATGGCTGCTGCAGGAAGGAATCATATTGTCAGGGAATAAAGCATATTGTTGTTGAGGGGTTCACTGGACTTACACGATATATTCAAAGGCTACTGAAACCAACCCACACACACACACATTGACACACACATATAAAATCACCCTCCAGTTGGCAGTCCCTCTGTGCTCACTATGCGTCATGGATGACGGCAACTACGGCTTTCAGGTGCACTTACTTCATCTAAATAATGCTACATTTTACCCATCAGGCCCTCATTCTCTCTTTCCCACTGTACCCTACTGACTTTTGATGGTTTATATTTAACTTTTTATCCCTCTACCACCATATGCATATACATTTGGGGAGGGAATGTGAAACGGTGAAAGGGTAGTAGCAGAGGGTTAGGTGGGCATATGCTGCAGTGAACTCATCTGAGACACATGCTGTTCAAGTAGTGACAGAAATGATGCTCCATCAGTGGGGTGTGGCCTTCCTGTTGCCGTGATGTGTGAAAGTCTATCCTGGGTGGCAATTTAAATAGATGGGATGGACAGGAAGGTAGGATCAGTACACCTGTTGGGGAGATCGGGCCGCCATTAACACCACCTGGCTGTGGCCACCTGGAGGTAATGACTCACAAAGTGTGTGTGTGTGTGTGTGTGTGTGTGTGTGTGTGTGTGTGTGTGTGTGTGTGTGTGTGTGTGTGTGTGTGTGTGTGTGTGTGTGTGTGTGTGTGTGTGTGTGTGTGTGTGTGTGTGTGTGTGTGTGTGTGTGTGTGTGTGTGTTGTGTGTGTGTGTGTGTGTGTGTGTGTGTGTGTGTGTGTGTGTGTGTGTGTGTGTGTGTGTGTGTGTGTGTGTGTGTGTGTGTGTGTGTGTGTTCTAATTCTGAAGTTTGCTAAATAAAACTTGAGGATGGAGAGCATTTGTCAGATTATATCCTTCAGCTTTGGCATAACACACTTTTGTGACTCATCTCATCACTAAAATGTATCTATATAAGGATTTATGCAACCATATCGTTAAATGAAATGTGTTAACAACAATCAAAACAACTGTTTATAGCCCCAGTGACTTGTTTGGGATGAGTTATTCTTGATTACAGTGATAATTTTGACAGTCCCTTGTCTAATTATTTTTAGAAAGCTAAGCTATAAAGAAATGGGCCTTTTCCATTTGCTGGTTACGGTTTATGTCACTAAATATTGTAATGTGTTGGACTGTTTTTTAGACAAATACATATTTTTCAAAGGCACAATTTTTGATTCTGCTTTGGCATAAATTGTCTAAACAATGAACCGTTTAAGAAAAAAAGAAATACACTTCTAAAATAAATAGTGAGACAACATTCTGTACTTTCAAAATAAAGCTTTAAAACATTCAAGCTAGACTGGATCAAAGTACAAAGTACGAAAACGCGTCTCCCTTTTGATGGCACAAAGTTGAAAGTGTCCCTTTCTGTCTAATTCTTTGTCTCCACCTCTGCTCACACCTGCAAAGGGATGTTTGGCAGTGCCTGATAGCTGCTGTCACAACATCCTGATGAGTGACAGTGAGGCAATCGGATGAGGAACTCGGGTAACCCTGACAACACTGCCTCCGCTCGCTGACACAGCTACCTGAGCCTCGGGCTGTATAGACAACACCGGGGAGATTGACATTTGCTAAAATTCTTTAAAGTGTGAGTCGCGTACTAAGCCAAGTCTTTCACCGCATGATGTAAAGTATTTTAGAACCTTTAAAGCAGCTCAGACCGGGATATGATTGACAGTAAGTTTGAGATGAAAAGGAATATCGTTTGAAGGATATTTAAGACAAATGATCTCTAGCTTCATCTCCTCAGTCTGGCCAGAATAAGGTCAGAGATTACATTTTCTTTGTCAATTAAGTAATTTCTGTGTCTGCAATTAATCCACATGTGCTTATGTGGATGAGTGTCCAACTTGTGAGCTTGGTTGTTCACCTTCAGGTGTAATGATTCAAATAAAAAATGGCTGCTGCTGACCTTTGACAGCTGCGTGACGAGGAGGGAAGGGATGAGTGAATTCCAAGGTTATCTGGGCTGCCACCGCTGGCATTTTGAAGGAGCAGCTTTCAGTTCACAAATTGCTGGAAATGACATTTACGCCCGATCCTCCACGGACATTTGGGCGTTGATGTGTGTTTGTCCTTTTCTGCGTGTGAGAGTTTGTGTGTTCTTTCTTACTTTTATACGCCTTTCTTTCTTCTCTTAGAATTAGTTTTTCTTTTTCTTTCATACTGCAATTGCTTTCATTTGTTTTCCATACACATGACTTAACAGAAAACCTCCAAAGGCCGATAATAGTTGGAGGGAGAGAGTTAACCACACTTTTCCCAGCAACAATAAGGGAAAGCTAGTGGAGAATGACTGGTTATTTCACTATGGGATCTCTCAGTATCTATAATTGAATCATTTAAGCACTGCTGGCTATTAGCTGGCGTGGAGACTCAAGCATTTAGAGAGAGGGAAGTATAGCACTTGTGTTCAAAGTGTCAAAGGAATACTGATCATTGAGGCTGGATATTGCACCTGCACTGTCTCATATGTATATATTGTGAGTGTATGTTTCTCTATGTATTTTGTCAACATCTCTCCACTCAAGGTAATTGGTTGATGCGCTATAGCTGTTGAATTAGAATGAACGTGTTTGCCAGCGAGCAGCAATGACTCCTCTGCCCCACTTTCTTCCCTCAGGCCTTCAGTCCTCCATCTGTTTCTATGGGTGATGGGATCCTGCTGAGACACAAATCTATGTCTGAGCGTGTGCGTCTAGTCGTGTGTATGTGTGATGTGGCGTATGTTTAATCAGAATTTATTCGGGGTGTTGATGCAAATCTCTTGAGCTGTGAAAGACTTTGGTAGCGGACTTCTGATTGGCAGTAATACTTGATTACCACCAAACGGTAACACAGGGTTGCTTCGGGCCAAACGCGATTAGAGACAGTAATGATGACGGAGGGTCAGCGCAGTCTGAGGAAAC
Organism: Trematomus bernacchii; assembly: GCF_902827165.1. NCBI lineage: Eukaryota > Metazoa > Chordata > Actinopteri > Perciformes > Nototheniidae > Trematomus > Trematomus bernacchii. The sequence goes on along the minus strand of NW_022987714.1, from coordinate 9,159,592 downwards.
CCAGCAATTAGATTCAGAGCAGCTGTGGAACGTTTGAAAAGTGATTTAGTGACTATTGAGGATGTCAAGTGAAGAGATCAATAGTGATTGCATCCGACAACTTCTGGAAGTTTCAGAAACTAACATTTCAACATTTATGCCCACTTTATGATTGGCCAGGTGTGCGTAGGTGAGGAAGTGAAGAAGTAAACAGGGAATGAACTTCTCTCTTAAAGGTAGGGTAGGTAAGAATGGAGAAACCAGCTTGAGTGCGCTAGAATTTGAAAGTACGCAGCCGAAAAAAATCTGCCCCTTCTTTCAGACTTCCTTACAGAGCCCCTCCTCCAACACACACGAACGCGCACATGACCAATGAGGGCACGAGACAGGCAGGCAGGTAGGCCATCCAGTTATTTTAGCCGGGCCGGCTAAAGTAACTGGTCGTGCTTTTTACAGCACCACGGCTTCCACAGATGAATTTGAATGTATTTATTGTCAAAGCATTTAATGTATTCATTGCTATCGGGATGTTAAGAGCATTCCATGGAATATAACAAAAAGTGTTTCTGAAGTGAATTACCTACCCCACCTTTAAGCTCTCATTCTTTATTGCTGTATTTATGAACTATTGCTTTCACATTTAGTGTGTGCAACCAAGTGCAACCTACGAAAGACTTTTTGGAAGTGCCTTTGTACCTCAATTTTTTAAAAGAACAACTTGTCTTTTCACCCTGCCTTCAAATATGGTGAAACATTTTGTGTTTCAAAATAGATGAAAATTGGCTCTCACTTATTATTAATCTGAAATAAAATCATTATAAATCTTAACACAAAAAGACAACATGTTCTTTTTTTAAGCTATTTTGTCAAATAGTTGGGAACTTTTTTGTTTTGACGATACTCAAATAGGAGTAAATAGTGTATTTATTTTACAACACTGAGTATTTTGAGGTGTGTTGGATTGGCTTCAAAAACACTACAGTCCCCATGTTTATCGTAATGGAGGGACACTCCTGGCAGAGCAACAATGTTGGTCAATGATTTTTGCATAACATCAGAGCTCTATGGCAGAAGATTACACGTTATCAAGCTTTAAGGAACACAGACAATACTTGTTGCATCAGTTCATTGTTAGTTTTTGTCCTTTGATGGGATTTGTCGACAATAAGAAAATTGTTGCTAGCCTTTCTCCTAAATCCCTACTTACACAGGTTCTGTATACTTGTGTACCTCTTGTATGTGAAGTATTGTTTGACCTTGATGTAATATAATGATTGTAATTGCACTTCACTGTTATGGAAGAACATATGCTTCACAGTGTGGCACACATACACAAACCACAGGAGAGAAGGCATAGTGAGATACTCAAAAACAATTTTGAATTCCTCACATATCCACACATTGAGGCCAGTAGAAAGAGAGAAGGAGTGTTAATGCTAAATCAAAGCGAGAAATGGTTGAAGTGGAGGCGTAGAGAAGAGAAAAGCATTGAAGATAGTCATTCTGTAATGCTATATTAGATAATTACATATGGGGGGAATTGGACGCGGTAGATAGGGAAGAAGAGAGAGCTTTGGAGAGAAGCAACGGACGAGATACAGGAGAAGAGAGACGGGGAACAAGCAGGAGGATGAAGGGGAGCAGAGGGGGGACGAAGGGAAGGGAGGGGATGGAAGAAAGAGGATTTATTGAGGCTGCAGGGAAGAGCAGCGTGATAGCTCTCTGATGGATTAGAGGAATGCATGAGAAATGGACTGAAGAGGGGAGACAGAAAAGTGAAGTTTGTGCGTCTGCTTGGGGCAGCTTTAAACACTGGTATCATTAATGTAGTTGAGAGGATAGCTGTCTTTTTTTTCAAAGGCCACCTGTGGGTATTGGAGAGGGAGAGATCTGGCGAGAGAAAGAGGGGGACAGGGATGGGGTGACAGTCAGATAGCGTTAATAAGAAACTGAGTTAGACAAAAGAGGAGATAGTGGAAAAAGCAGAATCAGGAAATTGCTGTCGCTGGAGGGCAGATGAGCGTGGTGAAGGGAAAGCTATAGGAGAAAGAACTGGTGTTTACCAAGGACTGATTGCAGACCAGGTTAGTAACACTGAGGGTGTGTGTGTAGATTGATCTGTCTGCCTTCAGGCAGTTTGGCACCCAGGCTTTGGTATATTTCTTTAGACAAACCCACAGTACAACAGCTCTCTTTGAGATGCTCATGAAAGGGGTTTGTCACTCAGCAGGACTAAAGAAGCACTCTCTATACGTTCATGCCAAATAAATATTTCATACTTAAAATCCTGCAGATTTTGGATGATACTCCCGGAACGTTATTCAGCTCCAACAGTCCCGTCTTGTGTTATCCAGCCCAGTCTCGCTCCTTTGTCTGTCTTCATCCGTTCAGCCCAATGAAGGGAAACTGGATACAAAGACTCCAATTAGTCAGGCAATTAGACTCTTGTTTTGTGTCCTCCACTCATCCTCTGAGTCACACGCTAATAGCTATTCTTCCCCTTCCATCTCTCATTTGCCCTTCACTCGCTCTCTTACGTTTTGTTTTTTTAATCTCTCTTCTGGCGTGGTGTTCTGGATGAAACAACGTCTCAGTGATATTCATTGGAATGTATTTTCTCCTTTTATGATACAGAAATGATTTATAAATCCCTCTACTGTTCATTTATATCATTCCTCCTTGATGTTTCTCTCCACCTGTCTGTCGGTCTCTTCATCTCTTTCAACCGAAGCCCGCATCGTCATCCATCACTAGGAGAATGGTGTGGCCAGACGCACACACTCTCTCACTCACACACACACACACGCACACGCACACGCACACACACACACACACTAATGCACATCTATCCTTTATCTCATCCCTTCATTGTAATATAATACTTGAAGACATCATAGAGATCTTGAGTAAGTATGTCTGGACACATTTTCTGAATTTATTTCACATCTTTCTCATGTGTCTGACTATATATTTATTTGGAACTAAATGTAATTTCGACAGAATTGGAACAGACTATCACCTGAAGTCACAAAGAGAACATATAAAGGAAGTAGCATAAGAAAAGATAGATATGGTTTTGCGAACAAAACTAAATGTGTTGTCTGCTGTCTTCATCCTTCCTGTTTAACCACCTCTCTGCTTCTCACTGTGATATGATCCTGATATCCTGTGTGTGTGTGTGTGTGTGTGTGTGTGTGTGTGTGTGTGCGTGTGTGTGTGTGTGTGTGTGTGTGTGTGTGTGTGTGTGTGTGTGTGTGTGTGTGTGTGTGTGTGTGTGTGTGTGTGTGTGTGTGTGTGTGTGTGTGTGTGTGTGTGTGTGTGTGTGTGTGTGTGTGTGTGTGTGTGTGTGTGTGTGTGTGTGTGTGTGTGATCTGGTATTTTAAAACAGTTAAGTAGGTCTGTATTGGCTGAGATGCCAATCTGTGACTGCTAAAGTTGTGCTTCTCTGAGAGTGGACTAAAGGAAAAAGATCCTTAGATGTTGAAAACAGATATTGTGTTGAGGATGCATTTGTTGTGTTCATTCATAAAATTGTTATTCATTTTATAGTGTGTATCCTTATTTGGTTTTGTTGTATTCTGTATGTAGCCTGACACTGTGGCGGCAGACAGCATCCTCTCCGCTCTGACATTAGATTATCCTCCAGATGGAGTCAGATTATGGGCTGAAATGGACAATCTAATGACCGGTCAGGAAATGTACCAATATCCCTAAAACCCATCTAGAGTCGTCTGTTCAGGGACAGGAACTCAATGAACTGACAACTCCGAATATATCATTTGGAGTTCATTTGGAGTTCAGGATGTTAGAAAGCACGTCAACCCAACATTTAATTTTCTAGTATTGACACAGTGAGATTAAATTCTCCAATAAATGTTTTTTTTTTCCTGACACTAAAAGTTAAAGTGATGCGTTATAGTATATTTCACTACAGACTAAATGCTGCCCTCACCCCTATACTTTTAGGACTCAGATTGATCAGTTTCTACACATACTCATTATTAGTAAAGTTTCAGACTGTTTAATTGTGTTTTCTTTTTCCTGAAGTATTACTCAGATTAAAGTCTGCAACGTTTGAATCATGGGAAAGGGCAAGCAGGGTGCCAGGAGCAGAAAGTGGCACTTAAGTTTACTGAGTGCCGTTTTCAGCAGCTGCACAGAGAGATGTTCCCTATTCATGAGAGAGTGACCTTAGCACACTGTCACTGCTCCCCTCCACCTGCAGTGATTTATTGGTCACAGAACGCTGGGCAGCCGGATGATGTTGTGCACGGAGCAACACGTGACCGTCCCCCCCTTCAGCCTTTGTCCTTTCCTTTCAACTCGGTCAACCACATAAGGAACAAACACACACAAATGTACTGCCAAGAAAGTCCATCCAAAAAGCTATAATTGGCCAATCCTAACCGTTGAACACCAGGCATCTTTGCCTGGTAGTCCTGAAGCCATTTGTCAAGCCGAAATGCTGAAAACACGTTGTTGGCTCTGGCTTCTTTAATATGCCGATTCAACACCCCGTTGCTTTGGGTTTTGCACTGTTGAATGTCCCCTTGTTTAAAGGGGCTACACTATTGTCATTTTCAGGTTTCATAATTATATTTTGTGCCTCTATTGTGACTTGTTTACATGCTTTAATGTACAAAAAGTGCCTCTTTTCACCCTCTCTCTGAAACGAGAACCCAGTCTGCTCTGATTGGTTAGCTAGCAGGCTCTGTTGTGATTGGTCAACTGCTGAGAGATGATCCTTAGCCCAACATGTGTAATGTTTTGGAGCGCTAGAAGCGCACGTGTTACATACTGATGTCACTATATTACGGAAGTAAACAAAGGATTCCAATTAAGGTGTTTCAGGCAGGGGGAGGGGGGAGTGTGTGTGAGATAAACTTTGGGATTTTAGCCTACATATCATTGAAATGCACAAAAACCTATATAACACACTAGGAAAGGGAAAACCCAAGAAAGCATACTAAGGCCCCACATTTATTTTTTTCATATTCATGCCCATGCTTGTTACAACAACAAGGATAACATCATGCAACAATAATCTTCTCTGTACCCTCGGATTGTTTTATTTTTGTGGCGTCTCATGATTGTGTGGGGCTATTTTCATTTCGAGACACAGTGTGTATCAAAGAAGATGAGACTGTGTTTGTTTGAGGACACAAACAGGAGACAGGAGGTATCCTTAGCAGAGAGAAAAAAGAGGCACAGGAAACAGAAACAAAGAAAGAAAATGTAGAAAAAAAGCAAGCCGTCGCATATCACAGCACATGAAAATGGAGGAGCCAAATCACTCCAAAGTTCAGAGCAGCAAATGTTTTACAAACTACCCGGCTGCGGCAAACATAATCAACAGGATCTTGTTTATAGGAATTACATTTTCCATGCAGTGCCATTTAACCCTCAAAAGAATAGCTTTCATATGCATTAAAGGCACATGCTTTAAAAACTAGTGCCACTATACTGAAAAGGAATCTAACTTCGATACAACCAACGTTAATATCTAGGCCGTCTCCGATACCAAACTCCGGTGCTGATCAGGCTCCGGTGAACGGCCGCCCAATCTTTTTAGGACTAAACCCCCCAGAATCTACACGCAAGATCAACGTAATCTGCTTAGGGGGGCGTTTACAGCGTGGCCTCTAACACCTAACTGCCCGTCGTATCCCTATTTTAGGCACTCCAGCCTCTGATGTCCGACCGCTAGGATAGCAAAACGGAGTGTATAGTGTAGTAGGTGTTGGTGGGCTGGTAGAACCCCAGAGCAGTATCTAAACTGAAAACCCCGTGTCGTTGGGAGACCCCTTGGTAATTAGGGCAGCTTCAGGACCCACAATCCCTAGCCCCCAATTTTGATCCCCAGTTATACCAATCAAAACAATGCAAATGTAATATCAAACACAGCCAGAGTCAAACATTAATGTCACAGCAGTGACATTACCACATCAGCAGAGCATATGTCATATTTCAACATCAATCAAAACCACCTCAACCACAGTAACCAATGTGAAACTATAGTTTAACCTTAGCAGGGTTCCTATTCCCCTTAAACAATTTGAAATCCAAATTATCAACTAATGTCAGCCTTTTCCAAGGAAGGGTGTTCTTACCTCACTCTAATGGCGCATTTCCACTACAGCGCGTAGCTCGCTTTAAGCGTGCTCGGCCCGTTTTTGGTTGCGTTTCCACTTGGCGTAGTTCCGGCTAGCGGGTACTATTTCACAGTTTTTCTGGCCCCATAAAATCGAGGTTCTTTCCGGGCCAACAACCAGGCTGAGTTGGGCTGAGTATGCTAAACTAGAGAGAGAATCGCTGGCAAGGGGGCTACAACTACAACAAAATGAACATATTTGACCGTGATTTAATTGTAATACACGTTTCAAAATGATGCCGAAGTAACAACATACTGATACCGGTTAGTAAAAACCATGAATTAATGCTTTGACAAGTCTGCAGACAGACGGCAGGCGAAAAACCTTTTAAAATGCGTGTTTTCTAAATGGAGATCGGCTAAGCTAACGCAGTATATGCTCCGACCGTCCACACTCACAACAACGGCCTATACAGACATAAATAAACCAGCGACTGTATTCGCCATGACACAGACAGTCTGTGGTTTGTACTTGTTTAACTTTTGTCTAGTTTCTGAACAGATATGGTGAGCTTGAGTGCTAACAGCTAACGGCTGATGTTGTTTTTCTGTGCTTCTCATTGAAGATGACGTCACGGCTCCGCCTACACTGCGTTATTATAGTTACTGCCCCAGCTACTAAACTGTAATGGAAACGCAGCATAAAGTGAGCCAGTCCTAACAAGGCCTAACGAGGCCTAGCCATACCGAGCGAGGCCGAGCGAGGCCCTGTAGTGGAAATGCGCCATAAGACCAAGCAGATACCTTCAGAGACCACGAGAGAGACCAGGAATTGGATCGAAATGTACAAAGTACAAACCGGTTTTATTAAGGTTTTAACAAAAATATAGGATTTACAAGAATCCAAAAAATAACAAAAACACAAAGTCAAAATACAAAAACAACAGGTTCACAAGTCAAATGTCCTAAAGCTGTCTAAAAGAGCCCAGTCCCAGGGCCCAAGACCCGGAATCCAGCTTCCAAAAACTTCCCCCAAGCTCTCAATCCTCAAAAAGCCCCCCCTTTCTCTTCACACATCATCTTTTATAGTCTCTTGCCTCCTCCCTCTCTGCATCAGGTCGTTTCCCCTTTTCTATCTTTGAGGGGAAAGGAGGTCACATATGTTCAACTTTTACTTAATGAACAATTAAAAATGTAAAGTTCAAATTAAAACAAATAAAGACTTATAGTAGTAATATGCAATTTTAAGAAGAGGGAATATTAACATTTTTCATGAAAGCAGAACACATTGTCAATGTCATGTTTAGAATCAAGTTATTTTCTTTAAACATTTAATTTCAAATATGCAAACTTTATACTTTAATTTATTAACAGAGACAATAAGGACAGCTTGTCTCTACGATTCGCTGGCCCAGGAAGTTGATTTGAATCTTTGCGTAGGCCGCCTGCATCCTGTGCTTCATTGTTTTCATACCCGCTGTAACCGCTCTCAAGGTGTCAAAAACCACAAACGCCTTCTCAGAATTGTGGTTGGAACTTTTACGCTTTTATTGCACCATCTAGAATGCGTAGTGCGCATAGGTCAAACGTTCAGAATGTTCTATCTAGTTTCCCATGCCTGGTTTCACATGTCTGAAAATACATGATGGAAACATACATCCTTTCCATTTACAGCAAATGTAGCATATTTTTATCAATGGTAAGAGGTAGTTGAGGTAAAGGTCAGGTCTGACACGGCCACTTAAACAGCAGAACTGTCAACAATACACTTTGAAGTTGAAAACTCTACATATATGAAAAAAACGTGTGTGTGTGTGTGTGTGTGTGTGTGTGTGTGTGTGTGTGTGTGTGTGTGTGTGTGTGTGTGTGTGTGTGTGTGTGTGTGTGTGTGTGTGTGTGTGTGTGTGTGTGTGTGTGTGTGTGTGTGTGTGTGTGTGTGTGTGTGTGTGTGTGTGTGTGTGTGTGTGTGTGTGTGTGTGTGTGTGTGTGTGTGTGTGTGTGTGCGCGTCAACTGTAAGTGTGTGTTTTGAGAGCTAATGATGTGTGGAGCATTGCTCTGTGTCTCTCATTCAGCAGCAGATGTTGGCCTATTATCCGAGATTTTTTTTTAGATTCTTCTTTTTTTTTTACATTGTCGCTTGGTGTGTGCAGGGAATAACAATCACTGTAAAACTTCCAATCAGATTCTTACTCAGTCTAACCAAGAGTTCCAGAAAAATACAGGAGCCTGCCTAAATCTAAAATGTGGATTGATGTGGAGCATCGATTTTGTTCTTTACTATCCCAGAAAGAGTGTTTTATTAAGAACCCCAGGCTGATAATATCCTGACTTCACTGCTGTCTCTTCTGCCATCTCGCCTGTGGCACGGATTTATCTTCAAGGCTGATTAACCTGTCTATTTTCAAGTCCAGTTGCCATGTGTTTACGACAATCTGTGCTTGAAAAGTCAAACTGTTTGTCTAACCCCACTGCAGTGCTCGTTAAATTCCGTTATTCCAACCCTGTTCTTGGTGAACCAACATTTCTCACAGTTTTATTTCTCAATGGTCTCACTCTCCACACAATAACGGTCGGTATGTTTTCATGAGCGCGGGTCGCTGAGAATGATCCCAAGGTGGAAAGAGCTGCAGTGGCTTATTATAGAAGATGGATTCAGTTTTTGACATCAGCATAAAATATCTAACAATAGCTTTCTCTCTCTCTCTCTCCCCTCAGCCTTATCTCATCGAGACGTTATTACTTTGAGGTCCTCCACAAGCAGGATGACAAGGGCTCGGATCACGTGGAGGTTGGGGTAAGTGGAGCTATCCAATCATGTGAGCTCTCTTCCTCCATGCTTCCTTGTCTACATCTCATTTCCCTCTTAGTCATTTTATTCTAGCTGACTCTAAAAGGGACAGTTTGAATATATGATATATATACCATAAAGCAGGAACTAAACAATGTACTGATGTGGATGGGATGTAAGCAAAAGGTGTTTCAGCAACCTAAATTGTATGCTATATGTAGAAGATTTCCACCGTTTCGCATTGCCATAAGGCATCACATTTTTGACGGGGAGCTGAAGCTATTATAACATCTATGCTCTCGGCATTGCCTCTAGGCTCTATCGGGATTTGATTTTAATTTTACCTTGCAGAACAAAGGGGTTAGTCAGGTGTACTGCTGCCTCGATCAGTAAGTTTGTTTCTGATATTGTTTGACTTTGTTAGTTAGGATTCACCAAAGTCACACAATACAACGGATTAACTAACCAATGAAGGCAGCAGTAGACCGGCAACCCCTGTGTACTGTGAGGTAAAACTAGTGTTTTTTCACTGGAGTCTGGTAACTTTGGTGACAGCATAGATAACCATTTCAAAAAACAAAGACTCTATATCCGTCTTATGGCAACTTAAAGTGGTTAAGATGTTCTGAATATAGCATACATTTACACAAACATTGTTTTTAGGGAGGCGTGTGGCGTAGTGGGTTGTGCGTTGGTGTTCGGATTAGTGGGTCACAGGTTCAAACCCCACTGCAGTCAGCATGTCGTTGTGTCCCTGGGCAAGACACTTCATCCCAAATTGCTCCTGTGGGGATTGCCCACAGTTTTGAGTATGTAAGTCGCTTCGGATAAAAGACATGTAATGTAATGTAGTAGACATGTTGCTGACATTCCCGTCCACAGCAGCACGTTGCTTTCCTTTTGTGTGGTAACTTTTCTCTAAACTGGAGGCATGCATGTACAGTATGTAGTGCATTGACTATGGATAAGTACCATCCCTCAAGCATATGAAAAGGCTTTCACCTGTCTTGAGAAAACTTGACCTTTGGCAGGACATTTGCATATTCTTGCTCCTACCCTTTGTTTAACAGTGTCAGAGTGCTGGCTGAGCTGGTGGAAATATCTCCTCTCCCAACTTTCCTGTGCATTCCGTTTCCTCCTGTTTCCATGGTCTCACCTGATCAAACCTTCATGCATGGATACCCTCCTTTTTTCATGCTGTCTTTCGCTGCGAAATGGTATAGAGCAACTATTTCTTCTACTTGTCTTCCTCTATCTCTCCCACGCCACTTCACATTGTTTTTTCCTGCCTCTGTCTTTATCTTTGTTCTGTACTGCCTCTTCATCTCTTTCCTTTTTCTCTTCACGTCCACATTCACTTCTCCTCTGCACCATTTCGTTCTCAGTAGTGGTGTTCTGCACCTCAGGCAAAGCTCAGAGATGAGTGGAGCTTAATTTCGAGATGAAGTTTCAAACGAGAGCCCACACGCCTTGTGTGAGCCTGTACTTTGAGTGGGAGGGTACAGGGAAAAAAGAGATCACTGATGTGTGTGTGGAATGAGTCTCTTAACAAGCCCCAGGTTATCGCCATCATGGTGACCATCATCATCATCAGCAGTGCTGCTAGAGTTTTTCTCTTCTTTCACAAAACTTTTGTGTCATATTTACACCCTGGAGGTTAATGATTTTTTACTTCCCTCAGTCTATCTTTATCACTCACAAACTTTGAGTGCTTCTGGCTAATTTCCTCTACCTTTATTTATGTCTTACTGTTAGTTCTTGTTAGTTTCTTCCTGGGTGTTTTTCAGAGGGGGAAGAAGTACTCAGATTGTGTACTTAAATAAAAGTAGAACCACCAGAAAGCAGGAATACTTTACAAGTAAAAGTCCTGCATGTTCAATTCCTCATTATGCAGATTGGCCCATTTCAGAATTATATGTTTTGATTATAATTATTGATGAATTAAAGTGTTTATCACAGCTCGTAAAGATGGAGCTAATTTAATATCAATCATTCAAATCTGCAAAGTAACTAAAGGTATTATAATCAATGATGTGGAGTAAAGATACACTGTTGACCTCTGAATTGTAGTAGGGAAGAAATACAAAGTAGCGAAAAATGTAAATACTGAATTAAAGTACAATTACCTCAAATTGTACTAAAGAACAGTACTTGAGTAAATGTACTTAGTTACTTTATACAACTGGTCTTAACTTTTCTGTCATACTTTTGTTTTTCCAACCTGGCATTCATCAATTCAACACTCTCTAACTTTTGCCACACTTTCCACCCCTGCTGTGTCCTTTCAGTTTTTCTCTTGTGTCTTAAAACCTTCAGTCTGTGCAGTGTTATTCTGCTCTGTGTGGCTCCTGGGTGCAACTTCTTAGAGAGGAGTTGACAGGGTGGTGTGAGGAGCACCATGCTGAACTCCGATAGCTCTGTGGTGCCAAGAGGATCACACTTGAACCCAATGAAATGTGGACTGATGACTTTGTGTGTATGTGTGTGTGAGAGAGAGGGAGGCATGCATCTACTTTACAACCGTACTGACACTTGGATCTCCGTTCTGTCTTGGTAATGGTGAATTTGCTGGTAACTTCTTATGACAGTGTTTTCACATGGGCCGTATGGCAGGTCTCCCAAGTGCTATGCTGTTGCTATGGGATGCTGTGGGTTCTTGATGTGGGTGTGTTATGAATATTCTGCTGATGATGTGCAAGTGTGACTAATAAATTACTGCCCGTGACGGCCACATCCCAGTGGCAAACAAATTAAACTTTATTTAGAGAGCCTCTGTATAGAATAACAAACTCAGTTGGTGGGACGCAATTCAATAACAGCAGAGAGATATTCTGGTATTATGGACTTGTTGCTGGACTTGTGAAGCAGACTGGTCAATGCCAATGTGGAGGGTAGAGTCCTATGGCTGGATAATGTAAACCTCTGCAAATCACCTCAATTTCAATTATTTCAACGAGACATCTACTATTTTCTTAATGCAGATGTCTCGGAAGATTAATCATGCATGATCCTCTTGATGATCCATTGTTGAACCTGGCTCCGTTTTTGGCAAAACTGAAGTACTTTTGGTTTCTCCCAACTCCTGAGAAAGATATCAGTTCATAAGCTAGTCACAATCTTTGTCTGTTTTATCTGAGCTTTCTTACTAAAAATGGCACAGGGTTGATGAGAGTGGAGAAAGTAAGAAAAACACTAAAGCTTTAGCCTGTCACATGAAAACAATGAGCTGAATGAAGACAAAGCACGCTGTAGAAGTGTGGGGAACTGCAAAGTTGTCAATAAAGCGAGAAAATGCTAAATAAATACACACAGTCTTTGGCACTAGTAATTAAGATTTAACTAAATATTTGGGTCTCTTTATAAAATCTTATTCGGTTGATCTAACGACGAAGAACGAAGAGCTGACAAACATAAATAGAGGAGGAAAGAAGGATATGTGTGAAGTGAACTGAAGGCTTTTAATGAGGTATTTCTGTTCTCTCTACCTCGAAGTATTTCTCATTCAAATCATCCAGAACATTTTCCATGTGATTATGTCTACCAGTGAATCAAGGTCATGCGGAAATCTCTGCCTCTCTCTCTCTCTCTCTCTCTCTCTCTCTCTCTCTCTCTCTCTCTCTCTCTCTCTCTCTCTCTCTCTCTCTCTCTCTCTCTGCTCTTCCTCTTAGCCTACTACTCATGAGGCCATCAAAGCGGGTTTGTACCAGTAAAAACTATTTAATGAAGCGTATAAAAGTCATGCAGCAAATCAAGATAGTAGGCAGGAATGTGTGCATGTGTGTACGTTGCGCTGTCTTAGTAAGGCCCCTGTGTGTGATTTAACAGCGGAATACATTTAACACCTTGACAAAAATAGCAGATTTACCGTGACCGACCCACAACAGCATAAGCCCAGGGCTCACATAAATCCGCAGAAACCCAGGCACTCATTTGTTAAAGAGCAGATAGTGTGGATTCACAGCTCTTTCCTCTGTGTTCGGTGCCAAGCTCTGATTGCATGGCCAAAGGTGGGCTGTTCCTCTGGGATAGTATGTGTTCAGCAGCGCTTGTTATAAAGAAACAAGAGAGTGTAAATATCAGATAGTACACAAGCGCCGTCTGAAAGTTACCTTTTAGGCAAGGAAATAAGAAAGAGAAGGCTTGTTCTCTCTGTGATGGCCCCTTTCTTTTCCACCGTGTGAAGGAATTAGGGAGAATCGCTGCAGGAAAGCGGAACATAAACAGCATTAGAGACAGGAAGAGACAGGTTAGGAGTACACTGTTCCTTTCTCCAGGGGATGGAAACAACTGCATTTGTATGTATGAACAGCACACCAATGAATGAGGAGATTGTTGAGTTGTTAGGATGAGAAGGCAATTACTAAAGCTGCACTCTGACTGAACCTTTCCACTACTACCTCAGTGTTTTCTCTTCAATTAGCTTCAAATAAACTCTCTCTAAAGTGATGACTGTTTTTTTAAATGGATTACATGAGATGAAAGAACACGGGGTAGGTTTCATAAATGTCATCTGGATCTTTGTCGGTGACACACGGGACATTTACGCCGGCCTAATGGAAAACGTGTCTCGCTACACCATGTGACAGAGTGAGGGAAAGTGTCGGCCATTAAACGGTGCGATTGAGAGAAGGAGGGAGTGGGACAAGGAAGAGAAGAAAGTCACGCCTTAATTAGTAATGGCAACTTTATGGAGAGGCATGGGTGTTGGATTTAAATGCAGGACTTTAATGGCCCTCTTTTATCACTCCTGCCAGACCAAGTCTCACACTGCCGACCAATTAATACACACACCCATGTATGCACACACTCAGCCCCTCAAACACACTTCTACCCCCAACGCCTGCAGACTCATGGGTGAATTCACTCAGGCACAACCGTACACACTGGCACGTGCAGGCCTCCCAACATCTTCCGCACGCCCTGCCTCCTCAATATAAATCAGGAGTGGCCATTGCGACCTGGAGCCAGCTGTTAAAATATATTGTGTGTATAGTTTTACTTTCTCTTTGTGTCTTTACCACTTCAACACCTTGAAGGTAGTTCAGCAGCTTTTAGACACATGGTGTCATATTTTTTACCTCAGCTCACTTTTCTGTATTTTGGTTTTCCTGTTTTCGCATTCATCTTTTTCAAATGTATAATCTTGCATATTACATTTTCTTTCAGTCATTTTGATCACTTAATTTGCTTTGTATCATTACCATGCACACGTTTGCCCGTCCCATACATTACTTTTATTTTAGATTTGACTGAAAAACGCTTCTATTATTATTCCTATCTAGTAATTTGCGCAGTCCACAACGTTGGCCAAGCCACCATATGGCCAAGTCTGTTGATTTTCGATAGAGGACATTTTCATTTGCATTTGTCTCTTGGCAGCTCCATTCTAAAAGGTCATGTAAATGAATATATATGGAAACAACAGGAACACCAGCATAAAAGTCACCAACAAACACTCTTTAATAGCTTGCAATAACATTTTCGTGTTATTTGACTGTTTATCCTCTAGGGCAACAGTAATGCCAGTCATTAGACTAATGACTGCAGGCAGAGCATCTAGGTTTTCCCTATTTATGAGGATGCTAAAAAGTGCAAGACATGGATTCTCAATAAATTCTCAAAGGGTTCCGCTTCCCATAATCGAGAAGAACTCATCCTACAATATTATTCTCATTCATGTTATTCCCTATTAAACTACATACATTTAAAGCTGATGTAGAGCTGATATATGTAACCCACTTCCTGTGTTTTTGGCTTTCTCTTGTCATCATACAGATTTGCCCAAACACTAACCCACCGAACACGGTCCACTTTAGTATTCATACTTAATTCAATACATTTTTAACACAAGTTTGAATGGTAGAGCATGCAGGCACACTAGTGTTAGCATATTCAGGTCATGCTGAATCTGTCATATTACATTTTGCCCATATATGTTATCATTGAACGTTTTTGAATCCGCCATTGGGTGCATTCATGCGATCATGTCAAAACAATATTTTACACATTCAGTCAGGTCTGTGCCGTCTTGCTCACTTAGTCCAAAACCATCTATTTTATATCCATTTGTATTCAGGTCAGCCTAGTTATTCCTGTGTAATCTAATTTCCAGTAGCATTCTGTTAACCTGCATGCCCTTGTCCAAAAGTTTTAGTCATGTGGCAACACATTGGCTTTTAGGAGAGGTGCTGGGACATCCTTAATGTCGAGTTTGACTTGATTTGAATCGAGTGAGAATGTTAGTGTGACTAACTGGTTCCCCCTCAGAGCACACAGGGCATCGCTGTAAACACACAGACTATGACGTGCCGGTAATTGCTATGTATATTGGGCTCATTTGTCTTTGTGAGATGTCTGGTCTGTGAGACTTAAGTATAATTCAGCGTAGAAAATCAAACACCCCGTCACTGTTTCCACCTCGTCATTTCTCTTTGAATATTGATCCTCTGTCCTCAGGCAAGACATGATCTGACTTTAAAAACAAGCCATTGTTTTTTTTGTTTTTCTGACAGGTAATGGAGAGTGCCATCTATCTTCAAGCATTTCAGTGTTTAGCTCTGTTTGGTTGTCAATTGATATGAGAGTATAATCAGTCAGGAGCTTTATGTCCCTGTTTTCGTTTTTGGTTAGCTGTCGTTTTTGGTTTGGGTTTTTTTCGCCTCTTCTTCACCGTCAGTCTTCAACTTCCATTGTTTAAAGGTTTAAAAACAGTATGAGCAGAGAATCAAAACCCTGCCATCTTCTGAGTCTTCTGTGCTGCTGAGGTTTGTGTTCAGAGCTGTCAGCAGTCTCTCCTGATGCTCTGCTGCCAGGCGCCTGTCAGTTAGCAGCACCATAGATCCACACATTTTCCATAACTGCCAATGTAAATATTCCTACTTTGGTTTTCATCCTACGAAAGCTGTCATAACTTTTCTTGCATCCCCTCAATACATTTGATTTGTTCTTGCCATTGCTCATCACCTCGCATTTCTTCCCCTTATATCCTTAGAATCCTTAGAATATAACACATGTATGATCATTTACAAATCTTGTCTGGAACGCAGAGTTGAATAGACAGCTATATCTAACAAAAGCAGGTCTTATAAAATATTAATGTTTTTTCTACATTCGGTCCAGTAAGAGTCAACATGCCATTCATTTGTTTTTACTTACAGTGTCAGCTGTGCTGGAGAGTAAGCTCAAGAGGTCCTTCAACTTTTTCCATTTTTTAAAAGGTTGAAAGTTACAGCTTAGAAACAATGCGTGTCCCTGTTGAGTCAAGACCACAGTAGCTGCAGGGTTTCAGATGTCAGAAACTTGTTACACATATCAATAAGGCACCCACACATAAGGGTCAGTGAAGCATCAGTAACTTCACTACTGGTTGTTTCCAGGATTGAAAAACCATAATGTGTGTTTTTACACTTTTCGTAGATTTTTAAAAAGTAAATTTGGACATTTTAGATTAGAGGTGCTGGAATGTGCTTGTTGTAACTGTTGGATGCAACCAGCATAGCTGTCGCCAGTCTTTAAGCTAAGCTAAGCTAAGAGGCTGCTTGAGTTAATTTATTATTTTCTGTACGAACATGAGTGGCATCAATCTTCTAATTTACCTCTTGGGAATAAAGCAAACAATACTTCCCAAACATTTTTGAAAAATTCCTTAAACTTTTCCGAATGAATGTTAGTAACCAAAACAGTATATACAAAAGCTGTGAGTCAGATATTTTTCACACATGTCTGACAGCTATGGTTGCACATACAGTACATTACGAACTGTACCCCTAACCCATGAGGGCTAGAATTGAATAAACGCTACCACTTTCCCCTAAACCTCACCAAAAGAGACAAAGCCAACATTCAAAGGTTTTGAATATGGGATTTCATTAGCTTATTAGCTGTCACTTTACCTTTTTACACAAAAGCTACGGGAGATCATTCTCGGCTTGTTAGCAGCATATCTTTCTCAGTGAACAGTTATCTGGCACCACAGACGGGTCAACAAGGGCGCTTGTGCTGTGTTCTACCTTTCATTCAAACTGAAAATGAGTAATCACAGACTGAATGGCGAGTGAAGGAGAGTTAAGCAGTACACTTGCCGCAGTCTTTACTCTCACTGTCTTACAAGTGATGGCAGTTTGACACTGAAGCTTCGATACGTGCTTCAAACCCTGGACTTCCTATTCTATAGAAGCAGTGCTTCAAATCACGTGACATATGACGTCCGAAGCAGCAACTGCTTCATTTCCTGAATGAATCACTTGACTGGTTCGCGGTCCAATCACGCGATTCAATGCACTGCCTCGTCTCGATTCTGACAGGTGACAGGTTGAAACAGTTTCGAATTTGAGCGCTTCAACACTTTATAACCGCTCTAAACAATGCGCAATGTGTGGGTTGTTGTCCTAGTTTGCGTTGTTGTTGTTGGTATTGCATTTGTATTGGATCATTATAGAGCAAGCCAGGAAGAAAGATAGGTCGTTCTGGCTCGGGAAACACTTCAAAATGTGGAGAAGTTGTGGACAAAAATACAATTATGAGTATTAAAAGAAATAGATAGCCCAGTGGATAAAGCCGGCGGCCCGTGTGTGGCGATGTCCTCCACGCAACTGGTTTAAATCCTGGAATGGATGAACTTTGAATCATTGCCCGCTTTTCAACTTTAATACTATAACTGATAAAAGGCCCTCTCCGGCCAGAAAAATGCCTTTAGAAAAATACAAAATAAAAAGAATAATGTAGGCTACCTCAATAAAGATCTTTGAGTGTTCCCCGTCCCACATAATCACCCCCTGCCATAATTACACAAGCACACCCAACCAATGCCACATTTTCCAGCACTCTCTTCTCAATAACCCAATAAACACAATTATCAATCTTCAATTGCAAATAGAACATGATATTCCGTCTTAGTATGTGTGTGCATCGAATATTTTTCAAGGCAAAGATACGTTAAACCCACTGCAGCCTTGCACTTCGCCAGGAGAGGTCGCTTTAACTGAAGCTTCGAGAAATGAACCTATTTCCGACACAATTGTCCAAGTGGTTCGATGCTTCATTCAAAGCTTCATTTGCCCATCACTACTTACAAGTCTTCTTTCTTCTCTTTTTTTTCCATCCTTTCTCCACAACTAAACCATAGCTCTGGGAAAAAACAAACCTATTTACATATACTATGTCTGATCTATCCTTGTCCCACTTCTTAAACGTTTGATCAGTTTTATTTTGAACACAAGTTAAGTAATTTCCTAAAAAAAGCCACTGAAACTTTACAGGAGTAAATGGAGCATTTGTTGAGGACTATGTTCAGCATTGTGATGCCCCTGTGGGTTCATCTGGAGAGGGTGTGGCTGTGCTGTGGGTCTGGTGCCCTGCAGCTACTGAAAGCCTCTCTGCGCCTCTCCGTCTCTCTGCTTTTTCCTACAGGCACCCGGTTCTGTTGAGTATGCTGTTTGTTACTTTAGTTGCTTTACTTTGTGCACCTCAACACCCTCACCCTGCATTTACACTACTGATACCACTGACGTCCACACCTCATGCTTTACTCATTTTTGCACTTCATTAATTTGAATTGTTTGCTTAAATAAACATCTTTTATTAACCATTGATATGGTGTGTCTCCCACTTTGTTGTGGCCTTTTGAGCCAGGTCATAACAGCATTGATGCACATTTAGTGCGCTAGTGTGTGTTTACAGAACAGTGTATGAGGAATATACTATATTCCTTATGGTACGGTATGAAGGAACATGTCATCCAGAGCCAACATTTGGCTGACTATAGTTTATAAAATAGCTTTTGGTTTGACAATTATGGAACAGTTCTTGTTTTTTCACTGGATTACTTTACAATAACAATAACGTTGAATAACCTTCCATGTCATTCTCTCCATTCTTGCCCAAACGTGTGTCTCATGTCATACTTGAAGTGACCGCAAACACCTTTATACAGTTCTCAGGTTGTTCTTCCCTCAAACATCAAAGTAACTGTAGAGGGGATGCTGTTTTGAATCACCATGCAAGCTACTCCAACTTCACTCTCCCCTCTCCCTCACCTTGTATACATAAAGGTTAAATACATTTAAAAAAAAACACAGTGTAGTCCCATTTTAACTTTATTTTCCCTCAGGCAGGTGTCGTCAAGTAGGTTAACATCTGCCTTGTTCTGCTGTCCGCTCTGCCTCAGACTTTTTCTGTTTACCACTCTACCAATTTGGGCCTAAAGCCAAGTGGGCCCGATAGAGACACAGACAAAGACAGGGAAAACGGATAGAGATACCTCAGTGAACTTATTTACCCTCTATTGAACAAATAGACATGGACAGCCTCTGACCGGTTTAAGCTTTCTTATTAAATTCGCCTTTATTCCATTAATACCCTAGAAAATTCAAGAGAGGACTGTAACACTACTAAATGGAAGCGTTTACTTTCTGTTCATTTTATTGTACCTGAAATCTGAATTGATTTTTACGTAAACTGGTAAAGTTCAGATAGTTTCATTATGTCTTTACCTCTTATGTGTCACACCGACAAAATAACTTCATATCCATAGTGCCTTAGGCTCTGAGACAGCCAATTGAATTAAAGGAAACAAACTAATACAACAGTCAGCAGTCTCAGGAACAATAAACTCCTAATCATCTAGGAATAAAAAATAACCTGCGCTTGATGGGCCCGCAGGCAAACTGTGTGTGTGTCGGTGTGTGTGTGTGTAAGCTGCATTGAGTACAGTATGTAACTCCAGAGAGCATTAAACCACACTCTCCAGGTTGGAGCAAAACCCACTATGGGCCGGCTGAATGAAAACAATATCTAAACGTCAGTGGGTGGTCGAGGAAGGATGAAACGTGATGAAACAACACTGCCGGCTGCCCGTTGCCATTTTGCTCTGCGATTGGTACTTTTTATTATTTCCTCCTGGATATTGATTTTCTTTCCTCTCTGTTGAACTCTTGGGGCCAGCGAACAGGCCTCTGCTGCTCCCTGTCAACACTATTTCACAGAGGATGCGCCCGTACACACAGCGTACACACAGCGTACACACAGCGTACACACAGCGTACACACCCACAGTCACACACAAAGATACTCTGAAAACACACACACACATCTCAATGTTCACTTGGTCAATTCCCCCCTAGAAGGAAATAATCAGAGAGTCTATGGGGCACAGCGAGGGAGGGGATTTCAAGCATATGCAGCACAAACAAAATGTCCAAGCATCAACTCTCATTGGTTAATATTTGACATTTTGCACAAAAATGCTTTGTTTGATAATAATCAGCAGAAAAAAGAGCCATGTCCATTTGTTTTCTCATTTTGCATCAATACAGCTAACAAACAACAGTATAGATAGATCGATAGATAGATAGATAGATAGATAGATAGATAGATAGATAGATACAATAGATAGATAGATAGATAGATAGATAGATAGATAGATAGATAGATAGATAGATACAGTAGATAGATAGATAGATAGATAGATAGATAGATAGATAGATAGATAGATACAGTAGATAGATACAGTAGATAGATAGATAGATAGATAGATAGATAGATAGATAGATAGATAGATAGATAGATAGATAGATACAGTAGATAGATACAGTAGATAGATAGATAGATAGATAGATAGATAGATAGATAGATACAGTAGATAGATAGATAGATAGATAGATAGATAGATAGATAGATAGGTTTTTCATCCCAAATTGGGAAGTTATTTTGTCACAGGAGCAGTGTTGTCAAGTATTACACATGAGTGAAAAGTATTTAAAGATAGAATAAGATACACATATAATAAAACAATACATTAACAGCAAATATAAACATACTGTACTACTGTTGTAATACAAATATCCAGAATAAGACTGCAACACACTTTATTACAACGCAGAAAAAGCTAGAAAGTCAAACTTGTGGTAAGATTTTCCCGACAAACAACTGCGTGCAAGTTTAAGAATGAACTTACTGTGTTGTTGTAGAAATCAACAGACACTTTGCGATAGTTGAACACTTGCAGTCTGTACTGTGATTCCGCTGCGAGTTAGACTTAAAATCCGAAATAACAACTCATATGTGGTCTTCACTTTTTCGTCCTTCCATGACAGCCGCCTGCCTCGACCTTGACAACAATCTCCCTGAAATAATCACACAAAGCTGAAGCCTTTGGTGGCCTGCAGAGCTGCTCCCTGCTGCTGCACAGCATGACACCGCACTGTGTCCTTGTTTGTTGTTCTTTTGTATGTGCACTTGTTTTTGGCATGTGTGCCCCTTGTTTTCCAGTGTCAGCGTCATTGTGAAGAAGTAGCAAACAGTATAGAAGATATCTTAAAAAACAAATGCTGGATTGGGCTTTCACATGTCAGCCATCGGTGCTACATGAGTTGCAGAATCTAAACCGGTGAAAGTGTTTGTGTATGTGTTTTGCATTTTTGCCCATGGAAGCATTTGCATGAGCCTAAGGAGGGTGTTCATATTTGTATTCTCAACCCGAGGGTTTGAAAATGACCTGTCTCCTGCGATTATATCCTCGGTAACCAGAAGTGACGGGATAATTGTGAAATCTATTTAAAAGAATTGTAGCATCCCTCTCTTTCTCTCACTCTCTTTCTCCCCCTCTCTCTATTTCTCACCCCATGCCTCTCTCAGTTTTCAGGTCATAACTAGATCTTCCTCTTCACTCTCGCTCCGCTCACAGTCTATTTTCTCAGGGTTTCTGTTGTTTTCTCATTCCTTCCCTTCCTTCATATCCCTCCAGTCTCACGTTTCTTGTTCTCTTTCCACGTGCCACACTTTTTTTTTCTCTCTCTCTCTCTTGCTAAGTGTGTTTATACAAAAACCCAGCATCAGATCGATCCTGTGATGTCGCTGTGATCGATAACACCCAACGTGTCACAGTTTAGCCTGGAAACAGTGATGGACGATTTCTGTTCACATTGTACTTTCCACGTGTTGACATTTCGTTTTCTCCTCTCACACAATCCCTTTTCTCTCTTTCACAAACAGTGGCGTCCGTTCCTCCCTGGTCTGAAATATGAAGTGATAGACTCGGCCTACATCTCCCTGTATACAGGTAAGAGCTGTTCTGTTCTGCTGCTCTAATGACACAGTGCATTTTTCTCATACTGTCTTGGAAATGAAATAAACTGGATGATGAATTTTAAAATAACAGATATTTGTGGCATTGATACACATGGGACTCTTTGTCTTTTCTATTTCTAGTCTTTTTGTTTAGCCTAGTTCTCAGAAATAGAAACAGCAACTGATGCTATTAAAAAAAATGCATCTAATCTGGTATTCAACCATAAACATCTGCCTTTTTGATCAAATATGTTCATCTGCCTTCCCCTCAAACAAACCCACATTTATTGTCAGTTGTCCTTATTTTATATTTAGTTATTTCTCATAGGGAAGCTGCATATTTGAGGTCATGCCATGTCTACTCTATGTAGGACCAAAGAGAAGATACAGAATCTATTGGATGCTCTATTTCTTCTCTATAGGAGCAGAGATGAGAGCTCCCGAGTAGATGTCTAACCTCTATAGCTCCAAGAATAGATGTGTGTCACAGGGATGCAGTATTTTTAACAAGGGGAAATGCCAGCTGCACACAGAATGATGTGTGGAGTTGTCATTTTGGGAAAGCAGGTTGCTAGGGATGTATGCCTTCTTGTTTATGACTACGACAGTGAAGAAGGAGGCCTTGTACTGAATATGAGGTCACCTGCTGGCTTCAAACATTACCATCTCCTCATCTGTCCCCCTCCACCCATCCATCACTGCTCCTCCATTTATGCCATGCCCGGTTTTCTCCATTCTCTCACTGTGGAAAGTGTTTAATATTCATTCCCATTTGACACAGAGAAACATTTGTAAGCTCACCCAGCTATACTTGTCCTTTGCATTACTTAGTTTAATTAAATGTCAGATTGGATTTCAATTAACGTCATTGTGTGTTAGGCAGTCGTAACATTTAATAGGAACATTGGCTTTCTCAATCACAGAGTTGTGGTCAGAGGCAAATACATGGGTGACTCAGCAACCCAGTGTCAGATTGTCTACATTTGGGACATATTTTGACATGAGACGTAAATAAGTAATCATAAAGTAAGTTTTTCAGCTCATATCCAGTCTGTAGAAAACCAAGAATACAGTATTTGTTCCAATGTTGTATTTGTAAGTTCATTTTTCTACTCTCCAGGTAACTTATCTTATAAGTGAGTTGCAAAAATCCTACTGACCTAAAGCAGTTTTACTGTGTGTTATTGAATTTTTACAAATGAAATGCTCATTTATGTCAGGATAATTGTTCCTGCTATATTATCTTAATTTGCAGGGCAGTTCAGTATCCACAACAATTCCTTATGGTTTCTAAATCCCCTTTAGTGGTGCGATAATACTTTTTTACTACAGAATCAGTGGCCGTGTACATGAAAGCGCCACCCAGATGGTAGCCGTAAATGAATTTACACCATCACACACGCATACGCATTTGCTACACAGACCAGGAAATTCAAATAATCACAACACCGTTAACGGGTGCTAAATGTGCGTGGTATTACCATCTGAATGAGGTTTGTGCCATACAGAAATAATGTTGATTTTTCTTTTATTACACCCCGACGACATCTGCAACAGGATGGAAATAAATCCAAAGAGTTTTGTTGTTTTCTTTGTTTGTTTGCTTCTTTTGAGTATTTCCGTAACATAGATAATGAATTACAGCTGGCTTGTGTGAAGTGTAAAGCCATGTATGTGATCAACAGATGTTTTATTGTTAGAAGAAAGGGCGTCTAAAAAGAAGCTTTCTCTGTGTGGCGTTCACACACCCAATGTGCACCCTCCACCCTCTG
This sequence comes from Trematomus bernacchii, assembly GCF_902827165.1. Lineage (NCBI taxonomy): Eukaryota > Metazoa > Chordata > Actinopteri > Perciformes > Nototheniidae > Trematomus > Trematomus bernacchii. Next base: position 9,135,897 of record NW_022987714.1, on the reverse strand, counting down.
GAGGATGAAAATGATGCTGACCACCCTGTTAATTATGAAGCATTTCTCCCATCAGGCCTTGCTCCTGACATGCCATTAATCACAGATGCGCTCTCCTCCTCTCGTGCTATCGATTTGGTATAATTATGACTCTGCTTTGCGCTGTATTTGTTTTGTTTTGTTCAACTCTGTTTCTGAGCCTCTCACGTTCCACCTCCTCTTCCTCTTCTTCCGGTTTGTCCTCTCCTCTCTGCCGTTCATTTGTCTTTTTTGTCACTTTTCATGGTGGGTATCGATTTGCGATGATGCAAATCAAATGTGCCCCTCATAAAGATAATCCAACAAAACAGTGAGTGAAATACTGATCGTCCTCTTTCCATCTTCTACATCATCTATAACTCAGTCTTTCCCTCTTTTTCTGTATTTTTCAGATGAATCCAATCTGAAGATGAACGCCGTGGACCACATCCCTCAGACCTTGGCCAGTCACGTCCGTCTCCCGGAGGAGTTTCACCCCCAGGCTCTGGAGGGAGGGGGTGTCCTGCAGCACGGAGCGGATATGCTGAAGCCGGACCCCAGGGACACCTTCTATAGCAGTAAATCTGCCACTCATCCTCCCCTTCTTTCTGTCTTCATCCGGATGTTATGGCCTGTCATTTTCCTGTGACTGATTGACTGTCTGGCTCTCAGTCTCTCTGGCTGTCAGTTCGACTGTATTATTCAGACTGTCATTCCTTCTGGCGTGCTGTTTTACATTTGATGTGTTTCCCTGGTTTTGACATTGCCCTGATCATCTCCCAGCTTTCTTTATTTTATATTTATTTAAAGCAGAATACGTATTTGTGTATACCTGATCTTAAATATTCTCCTCAGTTCCTATGATCGACCCCTCCCGACTGGAAAACGTTCTTCCGGCCTGTCTCTACTCTCCAACCTACGTAGTCAAAGACTTCCCCATCGCCAGATACCAGGGCCTGCAGTTTGTAAGTCTCCTTCCCTCTTCTTCGGAAAAATAGATGCTTATAAAGGCATTTCATGTGTTTGTGTGTGTATGTGTGTGAGAGAGTTCTAAATAAAAGTAGATCTATAGGCTAGTCAAAAGTGCCTCCGATTATGAAATAAGTTCAAACCTACAGAGTCAGCATGATATTCATATCAACTGGACAGAGGGCATGCTGGTTTGTACATCACCACTGTTCAAACCAACACGTTGATGAAGCATGTGGTAGGCAGTGTTGAGCGCTGCTTCCCCCTTTAGGCTGTTGTGTGTTACTGCAGCAGTTGCGGAGATAAGTGGAAATGAGCCACTAAAATGCATCAAATCCAATTTAAATTTGACAGAAATCACTGTGACAAAATACAGCTTTTAGTAGAGGGAAAAGCGGATTTTGCCTAAAATGATGCTTATTGCTAACTGAACTCCCTCTATCAGTGTTTTCCCAGGGGCTTATTGCATTTTTGATTGACATTGAACTTCTTCCACAGGTCTATCTGTCCTTCGTTTACCCAAATGACTTCACACGTCTCACCCACATGGAGCGAGAGAACAAGTGCTTCTACAGAGAGTCCCCTATCTACTTGGAGAAGTAAGGACATTATTGCTTATACCTCTCTGAGAGCTGAGGGAATATGTGTCCCTGTCTTGTAAATATGAGCGAGTAGACTGATTATGCAGAATAACTGCTCAAGTGTGAATATGAAGGCAGTGATTCATGCGACCTCTCAATAGTAGATTAAGTTTATTATGCTGCAAGGCACATTGGAACTTCAACCTTTTTTTAATATGTTATGTTGTGTGTGCTAATGAATGTGTGTTGCCTCCTCTAATGTCTGCCAGGTTTGGTTTTTACAAATATATGAAAATGGATGAGGAGGACGATGACAGGCCATTCTTTTTCCCCAACCCAGATGGTAACTAATATTGAACACACTCTCTTATCAGTCACACATGTATACACACACCATTTCAAATTGGTTTCTCCTTCCTATCTCCAGATTTCCTAGACGAGGAGGAGGTGGTAGACTTCGAGGACGAGGCGGAGATTGTTGGCACGCAGCCGCCCAAGAAGCCCTCTCATCCCAGCCACACCTCCAACCCCTCACATCCTCACTCGAAGCCTGCGCCCACGCCTGCTGGGAGAGAAGGGGAAGAAGAGGAGGAGGACCCAGAGGAAGAGGAGGAGGGGGCAGTCAACAGTATCAAACGTCGCAGAGAGAGGAGACACTTTCCTCACAGAGAGGGACAGATGGCTAAAGATCTGGACTGGGGAAGAGATCATACAAACGGGAGACAGGACACCAGGAAGGGACTTGAAGAGCCCCAAACCAGGGGGCTTCAGCCCGACACGGACAGCGTGGTCCCGCCTCGCTCCTTGTCGTGGATCCGCACTGGTCCCGCAGAGCTGAGTCCTGGCAGGAAAGGAGGAGGGGGAGGAACAGGTGGCGGGGGAGAGAAGGGAGCTGAGACCCTGCCCAAACTGAGCAAGTCTTCACTCCTCTTCCCCCAGAAGTCCTCCCTCTCTGCCCTTGCCAGCCGAGCCAAGCAGATCCGCAGCAACTCCGCCCACGGCAACAACCTGCACGATAACAACAACAACAACAAGGTCGGGGGGAAGAAAAAGAGGGAGGAGAACAAGATCTACATCACCCGGCCTCGGCCCGCCAAGGAACGGGAGAAGGACAGGGAGAGGGAGCAGCGTCGGGAGAGGAGGGAGGAAAGGAGGGAGGAGAGGGCATTGCGCCACCCTAGAGAAGTGTTCCCGGGGGTGTTTCTGTACCAAACTGGGAAGACCACTAGGCTGGTTAACCTGGGTGCCAAAGGACATGCTGGGGGAGGAGGCAAAAGTCTGGTTAGTGCCCCTCAGCTCTGGCCCAACCCCCCCACAAAAGAGGGTAAGACCTCTCCTCGCAATGGAAGCATCAACACTCAGAGTGAAAGTGTGCCGAAGTCTGGGGTCAAACAATCAGAGACAAGCAGGAGGAGAGGGGATCACGGGGGTTTACATACTACTGATGTACCCAACCAAAGGGACCCGCTGTCCCCGTTGTCCCCGCTGTCCCCGCTGTCCAATCATCGAGACCCCCCTGCTGTTACCCAGCAAAAGATAAACTCCACAGAGAACACGCTCCAAGGACAAACACGTGTCACCTCCTACCTCAGGACCTCAGAGATCACAGAGTCCCAGCAGCAGCCAGACCCCAACCCGGCAGAACTCCAGGATAGAAACCGCTCTAACCCCGAGCCAGAACCGGAGGAGGGAGAGTTGTCGGACTACAGCTACGAGGAGGTGGAGCCGCGGCCAGGTTGGGCGGAGGAGAGCATCAACTGGCAGAGGACCTTCTCCGTCAACCCCATGGACTTCGAGCTGCTGCGCTCCGACTGGAACGACCTGCGCTGCAACGTGTCCGGCAACCTGCAGCTGGCCGAGAGCGAGGTGGTGGACGTGCTGGCGCAGTACATGGAGAAACTCAACGAACGCAACGGAGGGTGAGTGCAGAAGGGAGGGAGGGAGAGTGATGTGAGACTACAAGAAGGTTCATGTTTCCCCTGCAACCTTGTGTGAGTTAAAATGCGTTTCTGTTTGCTTACCATTATGTAAAGCAAGAAGTAATTTAGCTGAGAACATATTGGTTATGCCCCGGTGCTTTGACTTCATGTTAGCAGGCCTCTATGTGCTCATTACCATTTGCTGCTGCAGTGCTTAAAAACCTCAATGTTGTTTGTGAAAAATAGCTCAGCCACTTCTTTTTTTTCCTTTAAAAATATACCATGCTGACTTGCCTCCAACTAAATATGGATAATCACATTTTCTATATGGTTTTCCCTCAATTAAGCAGAAGTAATCTAGTTTTGCGAATTATATAAGCAATAGTGTTTTATACAGTAGATGCATCCTCTCCCTTTTGCTGCATATCATACCCTGTACCAGCTACAGTATGTGTGTTTTTTTAAAGGGGGGTCCTTATAAGGTTTATACTTTTTTACTAGAATGTGTGTACATGCTTTAAGGTTAAGTTAACACATTTTTTTTCTCATACTGTTTGTCTTGACTTTTTCTTCTGGGGAGCCCCCCTCCCCAAAAAGCTCTGCCCTGATTGGTCAGTGTTTTGAGAGTTTTAATTCAGTATTTATAAAACTCCTACACTGGCTTTATAAACAAACCAAACATGATTATTTTTACAATATGGGACCTTTTTACCCCCTGCCCCAGGATCTACACCCTGCTGCGAATCGTTAACGTTGAGAAGCGGCGCGACTCTGCGAGAGGGAACCGCTACCTGGTGGAGCTGGAGCTGATGGAGCGAGGCCGCAGCGTGGTGCGTCTTTCAGAGTACATCTACCTGCTGCTCCACCGCAGCAGGATGGGGGAGGAGAGCGTAGAGAACACTGACTTTGCCCCGGCCTCACCAGCTCTGTCCCCAGCTTCGGTCCCATCCCCTGCCACATCCAGCCTGACCACACCACCACCCCCCCCTCCCTCAGCCAGATCCCCCGCCCGGCCCGGAGCGACACCCTGGAGCACCGCCTACGCTAAGCCTCTGCTCTGCCAGCCTGTCATGCTGCAGTGGAGGAGAGATGTCATGGTGCATTTTGTGGTGCCAGGTCAGTCAAAAGGCGGACTTCGGTCAACTTCCAAAACGGAGAAAACTGTCTAGAAGTAACTTTTAAACCAAGATTATTCACGTTTTATCTACTTTGTGTTGTCTTCTTACTGTCTTTCAGTGAAAAACCAGGCCCGCTGGGTACAGCAGTTCATCTCTGACATGGAGAATCTTCATCGCCAAACAAAGGATGACAATTTCAGCATCATCATCGTCGATTTTGAGAGCGAAGACATGGACGTGGAGCAGGCACTGAGAGACAGCAGTGTGCCAAGGTGTGTGTGTGTGTATGGAACACAATCAGCTGTGTAAAAGGTACAATATGTCTTCCAATGTTCAAGGCATCACCTGATGCGTGTGTATTTCTGTTACGACAGATATGAGTATCTGAGGAGAGAGGGGAACTTTGAGCGCTCGGCAGGACTGCAGATCGGAGTGGACACTATCGAGGTTAGAGACACAAACACAAGAGACAGCAATATGCGAGCTGGCGGGAAAAAGCCACACTCTGAAGGTCAGCCACTCTCACTGACCACATGACCTTTACTGATGGACAGACAGAAAGAACACTCGTGCATAATGAGTACATCACTGCCACGGCGGTCTGTCACAGGCTGTGGATCTCACCCTTTACCTCCCCCTGCTCCGTTTGCCCTCTCACACTGAGCCCGGCCGTGGGTGACAGGGAGCCGCTTAGGCAGTTAGCTGCAATTCCTGTGTCATCTATATGCCAAAGTTGTCACATCCAGTCCCTTTCACAGGTTATTTGTGTGTGTGTGTGCCCTTACCCTGCTCTCTGGCTGTCTCTCTGTCACTCACGCACGCACACCCACCCACAGGGGCGTGGAGCGGCTGGAAATGTGGACAGACTTTGATCCGTCAGTTGAGTGTCGGTGCTGTCACGGTGGGATGACATGGCCGTCACTCATGTCTGAATGACCCGCAGGCTTTGGGAGTGAAGAGAAGCCTCTGATGCCCAGACTTCTCTACTTTCTTTAATCCTAAAACCCCTTGTGTGAACATCCACAGAATCATAAAGCAGACACACTTTTATTTCTCTTTTTCGACGTAATTGTTTTTAATTTAGATGTAATGTATGTGTCACGTTTGTGTGTTTTTTTTCTTCTTCTTGCAGGATAGTCACAGCATTGTGTTCCTTTGTGATCTGCACATCCACTTCCCTCTCAACATCTTGGAGAGCATCAGGAAGCACTGTGTGGAGGGACGCCTCGCTTTCGCTCCCGTCGTCATGAGACTCAGCTGCGGCAGTTCGCCACGGGAGCCCGATGGTAACAAACACATTACATGCATACATGCTCATACAGGAATTATCTCACTCACGTATTTACACAGTTTTCCAGTTTTTAAGTTTGACCCGTCACTCAAACTAATTCCCCAGTTCCAGACAGCAGCTTTGAATTCATAATGACAGGATTTAAATTAACATGCATAATTTCTAAAGGCTGTTGCATCACGAGAGGCTGTTATTGCAATGGGACCAATATTTCCTTTTAACTTTCTTTTTGTTCTTTCTGTAGGGTACTGGGAGGTGAACGGCTTCGGCTTGTTTGGAATCTATAAGACTGACTTTGATAAGATCGGAGGGATGAACACGGAGGAATTCAAAGACCGCTGGGGGGGAGAGGACTGGGAGCTGCTGGACAGGTAACCCAGCAACAAGCTGACACAGCAGCCCCTTCAATGAATGCTATTATATTGGCATACACTACATTTTCCTTTACTGTCCCCCGCAACTCTAAGTCTTGAAGACATTCCTGCTGCCATCGCTGTGTTTGTTTATGAGCTATGGCGACCTGGGACAATTACGTAACTGCGACCAATGACATCATTTGTCTTGTTTTGCTTGTTTTAGCGTCCATGACCCATTTTTCGCTGATATCGACCCTTGTCCGACCCACCTCTCGACCTGGGTTACAAAGTAATGTCGGTCAACAGTGGATAACCTTTTCAAACACAAAACCAATGCTGGTTGAGCCTTCAGTGTGAAAAGGGTATTAGAAGGTTAATGAGTCCGTTTTAGTTTAGACTTTGTTGGAGAAATGTCAAGTCTATGGTAACGATAAAGTTGGAGTTAACACATTATATGCTTTTCAATGGTAGTTGTGTTCAGATTGCATCTTTTTTCTTGGATTGTCAATGTTGTAGCATAATGTTGTAGCATAATGTATATGGTAAATGACCTTTAAACATTGAAGGTGTAAAGTGTGCACAATGCCAATAGGGTGCAAGTGCAGGAAAAAACCGCATTTGAAGGAAAAACATTGACAGTCTGCACAGTGGATGTTGCCAGCTCCCAGTGTTGAATGTTCAGTGTGTGAAAATGAACATCAAGAAAGGGCTGCTGCAATTAAAACTAACGAGCGATCTTTGGTAATCGAAGCAGCCAGATGGATAATTGAGCATATTCAACTAAAACGGTCTGCATGTTTAGATACCACCCAGATGTAGGTTGGCTAAACTGACACAAAACAAATAAAGGAAGGTCTGTTACATTCAAGCCCTTGCCAAACGAGTTCACACAATGTTGATTATGCCTATCGCAGCCAGGGAAAGTTCTGTGTATTTGGCACTTTACAGGAATTTGGGTGTCTGGCATCTTTGGCAACTTTTCTGCACTGGTGTATGTATGCCTGCAGATGACCAAATGCAAATGTTTCGACTTTAATCCTTCCTCTGAAAGCTAAACTTATTTTCTCATCTTGAGCATCAACGTCAGAAACGTACTTAAAAACGCCAGACTTTGAACTTCTGATAAAAGAAGCAAATATTTGATCAGCCTATTTTAGACAGCCACTGATCGTCAGTAATTTACACATGACCTAGAAACAGTTGCAATGATTAACACAATTATTTCTGCTGATGAATATAAGCCCAGTTTTAATCCAGTGATTTTCCCTCCTGCCTTTTCTAGGGTACTGCAGAATGGTTTGGAGGTAGAGAGACTACGCTTAAGAAACTTCTTTCACTACTACCACTCCAAACGAGGCATGTGGAACACCCAAAACAAGAAAACTCCTAAGGGATAGCTCCCCCTGCTGGTCGGAGGATACTAAAACTACCTGCAGATCCACTGTGTGTGAGAGAGAGACCTGTAGGAGCTCACTCACTGCCTGAACTCTGCCTTTATTTACAGGCTCCTGTCAGGGACGCCTCTGTTTGCCATCGGCCCCTCTTGTACGCTTGTGGGTATGAAGACAGAGTCCAAATCTGAACTTAACAAGTGAACTGTTTACGCAGACAGACCTGAGTCATCACTTTGCCTCACTGACTCAACTACTGTACAGAGAGAAGAGAGTTGTTTTTGTTCTCCCTCTCTCTGTCCTTATTTTGGTGCAATCTTTTCAGACAGACTGGAAAGCAGCTGTTTCTGTGTATGTGTGGGTATGTACATATATAAGTGTGTGTGGGTGTGTTGCCGCTTGTGTGTGCTTACGATGACAGGAAGCACCTTTTTTTCTAACAAGAAGATGTGAAGACAACCTAAGATCTTTTTTCTAACACGCTCTCACCTGAGAGCCTAATAGAATGTGTGTCAACATGTTATTCAGATAGATTGAGACATGGTGGCGTAGATCGAGTAGAGGAACTCTGAATTTCTAAATACATCAAATACTACCTGTTGGTTATCAATAACCAGTATGTCCGACGTGCTGATATTCTCCTGATAACATGATATTATGAATAATTGAAAGTTTTTGAAACAGTAATGCCCTTTTCCAAACAGATACTGAAAGATACGTCATCTTTATATCTCTCTCTTTCCCTCTCTCTCCCTCTGTATCTTTTATAACCTTCAGTCCATTTCTGCCTTTGTCTGTTGTAATGTCATGCAATTTAATTTTGTTTTTGTTGAAACATTGCTCCACCCATATTAATGGTAGCTATCAGCTATGGCTCGATTCATTTTTGTTTTACTGTTTGTTATTTAAACGTTTTTTATGTGTCCTCACTGAGTACGAATGCACAAATATTTGGGGTGCTTTTTTATTTTCTTAAACACTGAATTTGTGAACAGTTTACAACGTTTAACTTACAATATCCTCTATTCCCTCCACATCGCTTATGTATTTGTATCATCAACTGGAACAGACAACTCTTACATGAGGGAAGGAGAAGACAACAACGTCTTTCTGACATTTTATTTAAAGTGGACCTATCATGCTATATTTGAATAATATATTGTAGGGCCATACCTATATAAGGCATATTTATACGTTTTCTTTTTCAAAATACCAAACAGATCATGCATTTTAGCCATGCCTCATTTCGCTCTATTTTGCTCTCCTCCACCCCTGTCTTTGCATGCGCTGCAGATGACCACGCCCCCCTGCAAAGGAAGGGGCCGAGTTACGAGCGTCATGTTACCATGCTGTTACCATGCCACGGCAACCTCTCATTCCCCTGATAGGTGGAGAGTTGGCCATATAGGCGGAGCTCCTCCGTCCTGACGTCAGAGAAATGTTCAAATCTGTATCAGTCTGTATCAGATCCGTTGCAGCCCCGTTTGTAGAGATTTGGGTATGGAGGAAAAGAGAGGGTTGTGTTTTCTGACACTTGGTGAGTTCCCTGGAACACCGGGGACACATATTCATGTATAAAAGACGTACAAAAGTGCATTTTGCATGATAGGTCCCCTTTAATGTTGTCACATTTTATTAGGCATTTTCCGAGCTTAGTGTCATTTCAAATATTGGATTTGTGGGATCTCTACCTCCAAGACAGGAAATGCTTAGCTATCGAAAAACACTCTTCTTTTTCGACTTGCACAAAGCTCGAACAGAAGGGAGACCAGTTAATGTGTCGTGGCAAGGCATGGCTGTTTCACAAATGTGTGCCTTTATCAGGGTTTGGCTGCAGGCAGTTTTTAAACTATTCTAATGACAGAGGAGGGCAAGGGACAGACAACAAATCACAGTTATTTATCAGCAGGCTGTAATGTCACTGTACATCCAGCTACATTGTAAGACGGATACAGTTCTCTTCAATGGATTACAGAGGTGTCAGTGTGTCCGTTATACTACTAGAAAGGAGTGGTTTAAAGCCAGTTGCCCCATTGGTGAGATACACGGAGATGGTACTAATGACTACTGAGTGAAATACAGAGGTGTGATGGAGACTCACAGGCAGCTGCAGTACAGCCGGACTCCACCTGCTCCCATTAGTTTGGCTGGAGGCCGTGCTCCTAATGCCTCTGTTTATGCAACATGGTACTTATATTGATGGGGAGTGGCTGGAAGGCTTAGACTGGACATATATGTGGATGAGATTTAATGATCTGTTATTGACTATATGATTGTCAAAATGCCATCCATGACCCTTTCTTTGCCTCTACAGGAAAAAAGGTCTTCACTGTAGGCCAATTTATACTGATATGGGACTATTTAAAGAACAAAAGAAACACATTAAATATAAGACTAAATATATAACAAACGTAAAAATGAAAAATAGGAATATACATTCCAAGGTAATTTCTGTGAAATTGTTTTGTAGAGAAAAGGTTTTAAGAATGTATTGTACTTTTTTTGATTTGTGTTTTTTTTTGCAAATAAACTTTTATGCTTACGTCCATATAATTTTTTCAGATGCATATTTTCTTTGTATCTTTTCTGTGAGACAATTGTAAAATATTTCATCAAAACAACTCTATTTCCTATTTTACCACCAGGGGGTGCTCCACACATACATTCTATTTAACCCGCAGGCATACAGTGGTTGCATGACTTCAAATTCAAAGACATGAAAATGAAGAATAAATTGACATAGTTTCAGCAGGAAATGGGTATATTAAGTGTAGGAGAGAAGACGTCATAGAGTGAGTAGATAGACGAACATTTTCGAGAAGTATGAAAAATCCCCCTCCTACACACTCGCACACAAACAGAAGACTGTCTCGGATCACTTCCTTTATGCAAAAAGTAAAAAAAAATCTTAAACTCATTCCAGTAAGGGGACATGAAGTGTGTTTTAATTTTTATTTCCGGCAAAGGATTGTTACAAGGTCAATGGTTTTGTAAAAGGTAGGAAGTGACTGTGGATCAAACAACCGCTAATGGCCTTTTAATTAATTTTTTTATTAAATACTTATAAGTATATTCAGCTAGATTATGAAATGTTCAAATTCATGATTTGAAACACATTTTGCCATGATTCAAACAAGCCCTGGTCAGTTAGAATTAATAGATACATGTAAGTAAATATGACATGTTAAAACACTGTGCAACCCTGACTGTGTGTACTCTGTAGGACTGACATTTCTTTATTAAGTTACCATTCTGAGTTAAAAGCATCGATTGTGTTTTATGACCTACACAAATAGAAAAATAAACATTAGGAAACATTTTGAACTCCAACAGAGCTGTAATGTTTCCAGGACCAAATGTAATCAATTGCAGAGTTTTTTGTTTTTCTTTTGAGTTGTTGATCCCCCCCCTGTGTGCCACTTTGCTCTGGGTGGGGGTCTGCCCTGCACGCACACAGAAACCATGAGGTAAGCAATGTCCACACCAAAGCTCCATGAGGTCTGGATGAGGCAAGTGCTACCTTTCTGTGATCTCCTCTACGCCCTGTGTGTCTTCTAAACTAATTTGGAGGAGTTTGACTAAGAGCGCAAATCTTTGGAGGTTTAATGGACTGAAAGGTTGACTCCCTACACAGATCCCCTGACTGAATGATTCATAGACCATGATGATGATGATGATGATGATGATGATGATGGTGTGTGAGAGTCACTTTTTCACTTTAAAATGTATCTTTAAAAGTACATACCAATATGTCCTATAACATGTGACATGTCTGTATATGTACAAGACACAGTGCACTTTCACAATGTGTTGCAGTAGTGTGACTGTTTAACCACAAACTCATTATGTAAAAGTTTTGGATTCTCTCCCAGTGGAGGCACGCCCACTACCTGTCTAAGTGAGTGTGGAGTGATGAGAAGCAGGTACTCACAGGCCTCTTCAACAAGTTTGCTTTATTGATCTCAAGCAGGTTACAGCACCTAACCAGAAACAACAAACAGGGACATGCAGTGCTTCAAACTGAAGTTTCGTAAGAGCATTTATAAGTTGTTTTGAAAGCAAGATCTGACAACATTTTTTAAATGATCTCTATAAAGCGCAATGAATTAGCACAGAGTATGGACTGTGTATGAAACATGAGCAGTACAGTTTCCAAATTACAATTTTTTTTAAAAAGAAGTAAAATGGCATTTGCTTTTTTAAGCTGTTACAACACACGTGTCTCCCTTATAATCCCAAATAAGATTTGGAAATGCACTTTCAGTGAAATCCTTAAGCCTAATTAAATAAAAGTAAACACCCCACCTCTTGCAATATTACCAAGAGCTTTAGAGATTCAATTTATGTAACAGGGTACAGGTGAGAGATGAGCTCATGTCCAGGGTCAACAGAGTATAACATCTGCTTGGTTTGAAGTTTGGTTCAAGTGACTACAATGAAGAATTGCCCCAGACCCATTAGTATAATAATTTACAGGGAAAATCTAGCCACGGATTTATTCAGTCATGTATTACTGAAATGTGTTGACTAAACATTACTATAGGCCTATGTATGTGTGGTTGAATTTGGTATTATACGATACAAATAAAGACTGAAACCGTGGTAAACATACATAGTTAAAAGTTATGTTAAAAGGATTTTGAGTGAATGTGAAGAAAAGTGTGTATATCAAACCTAGAAGCAAATACAGCCATTTGTAGTTCACACATGTTGAGGGAATTTGTGTTATGCTTATCTGAGGCAAAACTAATGTACTTATTCTCCAAAATAAAGGAAACATTTGGAGCGAGTCCTGATTGGCTGCCCGCAGAAATCGTCCCTCTCCTGATTGGTGCTTGAGCTGCTTCCGTGTTGTCATTCAGCAGCGGACTCTCCTTTCACACATCTGTAGCTCAGTGTATCCAACAGCCTGTTCCTGACCGAGCACCGTCCGGGACGGGAGTGGGATGAGCTAGTATCGGACTTTTCCACGGTTATCTACGAAAACGACACAGTTTCGGTCTGCTGGTCAGCAACACGGGATATATTGTAACTAATGAACTCAGGTCTGGCTGTTTTCAGAGAGCTGGGAGACACTCCGTCGTATTTTAAAGAGTTTGGATACTGCAGGAAAGTTTAAATCCCTGCGCTGTCCGGGGGAAAGGTGAGACGGGTGCGACTTTAACTTCCCCGGCTTACTCATTTGATAATAACAACAACATATTAGCTATCGAGCAGCATTTTACCAGCGTGTGCAGTTGTGTCATTTCTCTATCCTGCACCGAACTATGTTTAGCAGCATGTCAGTCAACGGTGCCGCTGTGTAACCAGTTCTTCCAGCTCTGCGGGGAGTTTCGACTGCTGCTTGACTGACTTCAGGTAAACCGCTCACCAGGTTTGCCGCTTTGCTTCAAAACCCTTGTTCAAACAGTTTCACAATAATGGCTGGTTTGAGCAATGCCCACATGAAAACCCTGGAGGACCTGACCCTGGACTCTGGCTATGGGGCGGGGGACTCGTGTAAATCCCTCAGCCTGTCCTCCTCCAAGTCCAACTCGCAGGCCTTTATGACGATCCCTCATCGGGGAAACTGGTGGTACTACTCCGGCTCTATGAACAGCAGGAACAACAGCTGGGACACGGTCAACACGGTCCTCCCCGAAGACCCGGAGGACATATTCTCAAAGTGTCCCCGCTTACCTGAGTTGGAAGAGTTCCCCTGGACCGAAGATGAGGTGGCTAAGATACTTCGCAAAGTGGCCGGGAGTGGGGGCATTAAAGGCGGACCCACACCTGTGTTCTCCCCGGATGCCGTGCGGCGGCTGTCCGCTCTCCTCCGCCGGGCTCTCATCCGCATCTCCAGAGAGGCTCAGCGGCTCAGCGTCATGCACTGCCGCTGCACGCGCTTCGAGGTGCAGAGTGCCATGAGGCTGGTGCTCAGCTGGGCCCTGGCCGACCACTGCGTCTCTGCTACGGTCAAGGCCATCTCCATGTATAGCATGAGCGCCGGGGAGCTGCTGAGAAAGGGCAAGTCGGCCCGCTGCGGCCTCTCCTTCTCCGTGGGGCGCGTCTTCCGCTGGATGGTGGACACACGCATCTCCGTGCGCATCCACGAGTACGCAGCGATATGCCTGACCGCATGCATGGAAGCCCTGGTGGAGGAGATAGGAGCCCGGGTGCTGATGGCCGAGAGGGGTCACCCAGGGCCGGATTCGGGGTCATCATGCTACCCGGTGAGCGCAGAGGCCCTGGAGGGGGTGGTGAACAATGACGCGGAGCTTTGGGGAGTCCTGCAGCACTATGAGCACCTGATCTGCGGGAAGAACGCCAATGGTAAATACTTTTACAGATGTATTTGATTCAGTGCACTTATTTCAATATAATGTCCAGATGTTCTGTGAGAAAATGTATCCAAATGTCAGCTTTCAATATGTTTTGCTGTGTGGTGATGGGGTGATGGGGATGTCAAACTTCACCCAAAAAGGTTTTCATTTTCTGTAACACACCCTTCTTTAATGCTGGTCAACACTTTCCACTCCCTCAGAGTTTGGAAAAGGTGAAGTGTGTTCTGCTGCTGGATACAATAGCAGCTCTTTGTGCATGAGGGTTTGATGAAGTTGTTGCTAATTTGATCAGTCAGAATAGGAAAAAACAGAACATCTGATACGAACAAAGAAGGTATTTCAATGTCGTAACAGGAGACACTGCTGGATTCTGTGTTGAACAGCCACATTTGATTGTAACGACTTCCCTCTCATTGGTCAGTTGGATATTGAGCCTTCACATGTCACTCTTGTTCTGCTGTTGTGATTTGGGGGCGCAGAGAGCCTTTACAGCACAGGCGGGAGGCTTGTCTGTTGACACAGCTCTCCCTTTACGCTGACTTCACCTCTCATCTTCCTGCTGTGTTGGCTGCACTCCTTTCAAACCCTCCCTTTCTTCCATTTCCTCATTTCGCTCTCCTCCTCTTGGACAAATCCATTCACCCACCACAATCTCCACATATCTTCCACCTCTCTCCCTCACATCTCCAGCTGTGCATCCTGCTCCTTGTCCATTTGTTTACTCCACCCTCACATCCATCCTCAATCAACTCTCTTTCCCTTCCCTATTTCTCAAACCCATAGCGCTCCTTCTGTGGCTGTTTTTGGCAGCCCAGTGTAGAGTTGATTCATGAGCTTGTGTTCGGACATTGTAACCAGCCTTTGTATTGTGGCCCACTACCAGCTCCCCGGAGCAGAGCTTTTCTCTTCAGCACAATGGCCTTTTGTTGTGTGATCGTGCAGCTTAGCTCAACACAGAGGGAGGGAAAACAAACACTGTGCAATCTGGGCATACACACCCAAGGACATACACATATACATTACAGAGAGAGAGAAAATAACTGGAGATAATCATTATGACAGGGCCCTGTGGTTCTAAATTAAGACATTATCATGCAGGAGCACCTTTATGAGCAAGGACATGCACATACCGAGAGTAATGCTGTTAACTGTGCCAACTTCCTACAGGTCTAAGATCGATCCAGCACTTAAAACACAGTAAATGCACACACTCATTCACTGACAATTTACATTTCATATTGTGTGCAGAGTCGAATGGTTAATTCATAATGTGCACTCCTTTGAAGTTAGCAAGTGTTCAGTAGAAGGCATTGAATTTGCTCGCCATGTGCTTTAGTTGGAGCTATTTCATTGCAAATAAAGTTCAAGAGCAGCTTTTGTCCCAGTTTTTAACCGGACGTCTTTTGGTCGGGTTCTATTTTGGTCATTGGTTTTGAGAAAGGTGTGTGTGTGTGTGTGTGTGTGTGTGTGTGTGTGTGTGTGTGTGTGTGTGTGTGTGTGTGGTGTGTGTGTGTGTGTGTGTGTGTGTGTGTGTGTGTGTGTTGTGTGTGTGTGTGTGTGTGTGTGTGTGGTGTGTGTGTGTGTGTGTGTGTGGTGTGTGTGTTGCTGTGTGTGTGTGTGTGTGTTGTGTGTGTGTGTGTGTGTGTGTGTGTGTGTGTGTGTGTGTGTGTGTGTGTGGTGTGTGTGTGTGTGTGTGTGTGTGTGTGTGTGTGTGTGTGTGTGTGTGTGTGTGTGTGTGTTGTGTGTGTGTGTGTGTGTGTGTGTGTGTGTGTGTGTGTGCTGTGTGTGTGTGTGTGCTGTGTGTGGTGTGTGTGTGTGTGTGTGTGTGTGTGTGTGTGTGTGTGTGTGTGTGTGTGTGTGTGTGTGTGTGTGTGGTGTGTGTGTGTGTGTGTGTGTGAGTGTGTGTCGCGCGCGCAACCCGCCTCTTATTCTGCCCCCCCTCGCTTTTTCTCGTTCTCCACCCTGGGCTTTGTAAGCCACCACACCCTCGACCACCTTACCACCTGACACCCCACACCCTAAACCGACACCCCCCTGCAGCTGAAGTCCCCTTCCCCCCCCAGCCACCACGACCATCAGTGTCCACAAAAGCAAAGATCCACGTTCCGCTCTTAAACCAGATGATCTCAAAACGGGAGGGTAGACTCCTGATCATATGGAAGGGTACAGTCTGATAAATATGCCTCCCTCTTGATTTCGCTCTGACTCTTACTCTTTCTCAGGGGCTGGCCCACATCTGGAACTCTTTAAGTCAGAAATGACTTCTACGGCTCCAATAACAATTCTGAAAACTCCCTCCCTCTCCTGCCCTCTTTTGCTCACTCTCACTCTTGGCTCTCTCTTTTTTTGTCTTTGCGATTGCATTCACGTCCACTTCATCTTTATCTGTTTATTCCTTCTGGTCTCCAGGGAGTGCATTAGAGGAACCCGGTTGTGATGTGCCAGGATCTTATTCATTACTCATGCACACACTTGCACAAGCACAATTACATACACACACTCATACCCTGTAACCTTTTTAGTCTGCTATGTATGTGTTCAAATGGCTCCACAGCACTGGTCGAACCCACTGCACAGTGCAGCTATACAGAAGAATCCATTTATCATTCATTTCTCCTCAAAGGGAAATAGCACGAGCTTCCTGGTATCATTTGTATTGATAGTACTATGGGGCATTTTAAAGTGCAGAGTAGTAGCTTTACTAATGGACAGTGGAAGTGGCTATGAAGTGATTGCTTTTCATGACTGGCACAAAGTTGCCTGTTAAACTCTTGTCCGGATGGCTGAATAGTTTTGTTCAGGCCCATTTGAGTTTTTTTGTGGGACTTTTTTAAATGTTCTCTTTTTTGTTCATGTGTTTCACACGTTCCTTTATTGAAAGCTAGTTTTGACTTTGAGCAAGACTGTCTCAGCTCCATTCAAACTCTCAGTGAAAGATTGTAGTAGTAAATGGCTGCTCTATGGCTCCAAACTGTACTATGTGCATTTAAAGCAGGCACCATCTGAAAGAGAGCATTCATGCTCAGCAAAGTTTACCTGGATAAACAAACTTTGATTTGGTCCAGTCCTGACCTAAAGCCAAACTCAGTTTCTCCATCTCTGTAAAAGAAGTCAAAAGGGCTGTGAGTAATGGGTTTGGGTGCATTGACGTATGATTTGCTGCTCAGTATTTCTCGAAATATGTATTTAGCCCAGAAAGAGGCGTGGGAACAGAGGGCAAAAAGATGCAGGGAGAGCAGCCCAGCACTGTGGTCACACAGATGGGGAAACCAGCACTCTCAAAATACACTCCCTGCTCCACAAACCTGGATTGGGATCAAATACAGTTTTGGAAAACCAATCAGGACATTAATATTATGGTGAAATAGACTCAAGTTCATCCTCCTGTTAAAGGCGTGCTGCAAACTCGCTCAGGCATTACCATCAAGCCTGTGTTTAGCCCGAATGATTACAGATGCATTATATAACCTTGTGAACACTGACAGCAGGTCAGTGTTTTTTTAAGTTAAGACCGTAAAGCTTTGTGGATAATAAGGTTGATCCGTCATAAAACGCTACACAAGTTTGTGTGTGTTGGGTGTACCTGCCTTAGGCTTCACACACACTGATGGTCCATGTCAGCGTTTGTGCTGGCTTCTAGTCTGGTACCAGCTGTTGAAACACTGAACCATTACAGTGCTGGTGTGCACATGTATTTCAATGTGTTCATCTGTGGGTGACTAAATGTGCTTGTGTGGGTATTGCAACTATTCTTGGCAATTTGTGAGTAATGCTCTCACAGATATGACACCACAGAGGATTTGTCAAGCTATTACAAAACCAACGACATGAATTCAGGAACCTCGCATCGATTTCACATCCTTTGACACGGCTCATTTAGTTTGTCACATTAATAACAATCAAAGTCAAATAACCGTCCTAACAGATGGTATACGTCCCTGTGTGTAGCCGGTCTTTACTCACCCCTCTCTCCTTGAAACTTCAGTTATTATTTTGATCTCAAGCCACGCTCCTCCTATCACATTACAGCACCATGAGTCATTCTCTTTCAAAACTGTTTACAGTAAAGCACTGATAGGGAGGAAGCAATGAAATATGGGAATGACAGAAAAAGGGAAATGAACACAAATACAGAGACAAGGAAATAGTGGCTGCAAACCTGAAAGCATCTGCGCCTTGGCTTCTTGATTTATTCTTCCTAATCACATTCTTGTGGAGTAGTGGTTGAGTCTATCTAGAAATAACAGGAAAGTACACATTATTACTGAGCTCCTCTGGCTTGTTTGAATTGGAAAATGTGCAGCCAGTGTGTCACACGTGTTACCACAGAGTGCTGGCTAAGGTTCTCTGGGGAATCTGTCCTGCTCATTGGTTTGGGGTTGCAGCCGGAGTCCCTAATGAGGGAAGCAGAGCGCCTGGCTGGAAGGTGGCTGGAATCCTGGGCTCAGTGCACTGCCTGGATGCTAGCAATGGTTTTGTTGAAAGCAACCACTGTGCATCACATCATCTCTGTGGGTAGTCAGAGCCACATGCACCTGTGTTGGCATCTGGCTGGGTCATTATAGCATTGGAATCTGAATGTTAAGGGTCGTGGGTCAGAGGTTCAAAGTCAGTGGTATGTATGCCAGTCTGAGCAGGTGTTTTCTTAATAGAAAACTCATGTAGTGACAAATAAAGGAATTGTTAATATCATTTAAACGCTTCTTTTACCAATTGATATTAAGGTGGAAAGAGTCTGGGCCTAGGCACGTTTTACTCTTCTTAGTATTCATGACAACATTAACAAACATTCATTGTGCGATGGTTGTCTTTTTTTCTTTCTTGCCCACTCAATGAGTAGCTATACTGTAGCAACATGAGCCAGAAACGGAAACAGGGGTTGGATTGTGACATAAACAATAACAATTCAACATTGAGTTAGACGTGTGTGAGACTGAGGTTGAGGTGCAAGATAAAAATGTCTGTCTAACTCTGTTGTGAAGCATAAATACAATTGTTAAACGTTTTCTAAAAGATCCGGTGGTGTTAGTACACCTAATGAATTGCATAAAAAGAGATATTGTCTTTCTGAAAATTCCTGTCTTACCTGACCTGACAGTCAAAGTGTATATCTCAATATAACAAGTCTGACTTGAAATACAAAAAATACCACATGTATAATAAGCTACTCTGTTACAGCAGTTATTGTACCCACCCCAGACTTAAACTAAGTGCAGTCAGTCACCAAAAGAGATCTGTCGTGCTACAGAAAGACTATCCATTCTACAGCTACACCACCCTCTCACTCACTTATTTAAAACAGACATGGTTTGATTAAGTGTTACAGCATATGGTTTGCAAAGAAAAACACATATACAGTACTCCATTCAGTCGGTGTCAGTGGCAAATGCATATCCTTTCCGCTTGCTTTTAAACATTTGTACAGAGCTCATAAAGAGTAAACTCTTTGAGTCTCTATCAAACCACAAATCAGTTTCTCGGTTGTCCTGCTCCTTACCACTTAAAAATCAAAGACAGTCCTCCCAATTGTAATATCTAATAGGCATTGCCTGGCATGCATCAGTTTCTCTGCATGTGTGCTCTAACACAAATGAATCCAGTTACTGAAGTCGATACAGAACCGTTGTGAGGGGGATTTGGTCATACTATTTAATTACAGAAACAGATC
The DNA here is from genome assembly GCF_902827165.1 of Trematomus bernacchii. Classification (NCBI taxonomy): domain Eukaryota; kingdom Metazoa; phylum Chordata; class Actinopteri; order Perciformes; family Nototheniidae; genus Trematomus; species Trematomus bernacchii. Next base: position 9,116,284 of record NW_022987714.1, on the reverse strand, counting down.
AGATTGGCAGAGTGGGGGGGAAAGTGAAGAGAAAGAGCATGGAGGGTGTGTGGTTTGAGTGGAAACAGATTTGTCTGACCAGGGATTGGATATAATAACCCCTGGCTGTGTTCTCTGATGAAATCTGTTTGAGTCGTACTTACTTGTCTGGATGGAGTCATAGAGATATTTTGAGGAAGAGATGAAGCCATAATCCCACATGTCCTCTCTGATTGGGATCAGTGTAGCCAGTTTATGTACACGTGTATGTGTGCACTGCTGCACTGAGAATACAAAAGGACACAACTTCTTTTTGGATGTTTTTCATGCTAGGAAAGCGATTTATTTATTTTACTTTCAAGTCTTTACTGTTGTTTGTGTAAAGGGACTGAAAGAAGAAGCTTTTTGTGATTTCTTCAGTGACCTCTTTGTCCAGCGGAGTCAGAGCAGCAGTGTGTGAAGCCTGAATGACTAAGCTCCGATATATTGCACTGGAAAAGCAAACACACCCGTCTGTAGACACACTGTTTTACACAGGCCTCTATATCCTCCTCTGGCCACATTTAGCTTTTTCACGCTTATGTGCGGACGGATCTCATTGACATTCACAGAACACTTGCACATGCATTTATGATCACATCAACCTAGATAAAAGGAGAAAGATGCAGGCGCTTCACTTGATATCTTAGTTGATATACAGTAGGAACAAAAACAGAGTAAAACACCTCTAACACTGATGCTTTCACCACAGGCAGACCCTCCCACGTAAACAGAAGCAGACAAAGAAAAGAAGATGCTTTTCTTTATGACTTGCATGACTACTAAAGTTGTGAGTGTACAGAGGGTGTGGTAAGCAAACATTGTGTCAGTGGACAAGGACTCTGGTAAGGACTTCCATGTCTGGTTCTCAACTGACTGCCTTCCAGTTCGGTTTTAAAGCCATTTTACTAAAAAAAAAGTATGTCAGTCGGAATAAGTGAAGTACTTCATATACCTGCGGCTTGCACTGTGAAATTAGGCCCAGCTTCACGGACCATCTTGCACAGGTTGAGCAACAGTTCACAGCTTGCATGCTGTTTGGAAACTGTTTCTCCAACACCCCGAACAGCCAGCCAATTTTCCAGAAGCAGAATTTGGAAAGAACGAAAGGGAAAGAGAGTGAAAAAGAACAAGGATAAGAACGGAAAAGAAACCGCAGCTTTTATGACAGGCGTGTTGGTGAGCGTGCCAGGTTCAGAACGTGTTGCAAAGTGCTCATTGCGACAGGTTAAAGGAGGTGTGTGCATGTGGGTGAGTTTAAGTGTGTTATGTTTTGCCTTTTGAGTCATAAGTAGGCCAGCACAGCCTTTGACATTCATTCTGCATGTTTTTGCTTCTGATGTCTCTCTTTCTCTCTCCTCTGACACTGATGGCATCTGTGCTTCTGAAATGGACACATTTTTGCCTTCCTTCATTCAAGAGTGTGTCTTTCAATTTGAGAGCTTGACTCGTGGATTTAATGTTCAGATTGCATTTGTTTGTGTGTGTTGGTCTGGTTTTGCCTCTTCTGTCTGAAGCAGAGTTGGTTGAGGGCGGCTGAGTGACAGTTAACACAGACATCCAATCAGAGAATGATGAGTGGAGACACGGGTGTCCAGTCCTGTTTGGCTAAACCTAAGGAGATGCAGCTCTCTTTGGAATAAAAGCACAAGGCAATCAGGGTTTCATTCTTTCTAACTTTCTGGGAAAGTTTCCATAGGGGTAACAATCATTGTGTCTCTCTTTGTCCTCTCTCAACTGTCTCGTGTCTCTCTGTCAGACACTGGAATGCGTTTGTCTGTGCGTCGAGTCCGGAGCTTCATCAGCAACAACACATATGTAAACATCAAGGCTCAGCGGCTCGTTTCAATCCCTGTGCCAACATCACAAGACACGTCGCCCCTCCCCCAAAGTGTGCTAACCAAACTGCTGTGGGTTATTTAAGTCATTTAGAGTCACTCTCATTTCCGTGTTTCTCCTGTCATGCCCCATCAAACCTGGTCATCTCTACCAGCCTGGAAAAAACAGCTCTTCTCCAACTTACTTTTGACTCTACTCTCTCTTATCTGTCCTTTGAGGTTGCTCTCAACAATTGCAATCTCTAGCCCCTTTGGAACTTTGTCTGTTCATCCCTTCTATTTCTGTGTACCTTACGCTGTCTTGTTTTTCTATTGCCGACTTTCTCTCTACTCCTAAACCATGCCTACTATACATGTATACACTATACATTTGAATGTTATTTCTCTCCTAAAAACATCACCTGTTGGGTCAAGGTCCACCAGAAAGACACGTGGTGATTAAAAAAAGCCACAGCGGCTCACACAGCAGATTTAGACCAAAACCATGTACAGTAAGGCTTTCTGGAATTCCCTGGTGGTTAGTGGAGGGAAGGGGCACATTTAGAGCATATGGAGAACACATGTGGGCACAGGAAAGCAGACTCTTTCAAGACAGGACACCCTTGGCCATAGCCTTTAGTCTCTCTCTGTCGATTAGATCTGCACAGCACATGTGGACCTCTTCCTGGAACCAAAATAAACAGTTTGTATCCCAAAGGAAGATTTTCTTAGAGAGAAAGTTAGTAACCAAAGTGTTGCAATGGAGGAGTGAGTCCCTGCCACACACTGTGATTCAAGAGTTAGGTGTGCATAAACATATAAAGGTTTAGATGACGTTTAGGGTTGCCTGAACAGTCATCATCAGGCTGGAGTGCATTTCCGCTGCAGACTTAAGAGGCTCGCTGTTACACATAATTAGCACGTCTGAGTTTTATTTCAACATGCTAAGGAGCATGTTTTGGTTTGAGTCTATGTTGGGTTTGTGTGGCGGGGAAAACTTGACTCCATGCTGCTGCGATAACAAAACTCTGAGCTGACGCTTTGTTTGTGTTACTGTATGTCTGTACAGGATATGTCTCTTTGGGTATGTTACTAATTTGGGTTACATCTGTATAGAACTATGTACATGTGTGCGAAAATGTTAGTATGTGTCAAACTTTGTATTTGAACCTTTTTTCGTGGAATTAGTAGGCTATGAGATACATCTGCTGTGTCTCTGTGTTGGCCTCCTCCCATCTCTCTGTTTCCGTCTCTGTCTATCTGTGTTGTGTTGGCCATCTGTGTGCCACTGCAGGGTCACAGACAGCTCTGGCTATAACACTCTCCAGCCATGGTCGCCAAGTTTCCACTTCGACATTGAGATAATCTGCCTTTTGAGCATTGGAGGGGCGAAAGAAGAGAGAGAGAGAAGACGGAATTGAATGTGGTGGAATTTCGCATTGATGACAGGATGCCTTGTTTGATTGTGGAATGTTCTTGTGTCAAACAGATCAGTCCTTGTGAAGATGATGCTTCTCCCCAAAAGATGTGTGCACTTTGCTTTCTAATTTTCCATGATTGAACTTAATTCTGCACTGAGCCTTGTGTCTCCCATTGACCGTGTTTGAATATCAATTGGACTATTAGTAGCTGGGTGGCAGGAAGTGTGTGTCAGTCTCTGCAGAGGAGAGGAGGTTGCAGAGGAAGTCAGTCAGACAGCAGTTAAACTGACGCTCGCTTAAGCCAGGCACAGAGCGCACCCCTCAATGCTTTCCCTTCTCCACCTCAAAGACCAGAACAGCCTCTAAAAATGCCAACATGTTCATCAGCTCATCAAACCAGATCCTGTTAAACTACGTAAGCCCAATGGAATTATTAAACATGTTAGGATTGGACATTTGTTACGCCCCTCTGGCCCTTGGAACAAGTGTGACTAATTTCGGCTCTATTGAACAAGCGCTCCCATCAGAATCCATGTGTTTCACATTAGTCAACAGTCCATACAGTGCACATACTGTATATACATGTGTGTGCGTGTCAGTGGCCGGCCTTATGATGCTTCTGTTAAAAGGGACCGTAAAGCCACTTTGAAAGGCAGCCTGACAGTTAAATATATAATGTAAGACCCAGCCCAGCATTAACTCTGACAGAAGTCAAGAAGGAGGAAGTCCTGGAGCTCAAGAGGTCAAGACACCTTTCAGCCATTAAGGAAACTCTTAACAATGATATGCGTTGTCTTTTGTTAATAGTCTGCTTTTTGGAAGGGAATTTCTCCACCAGGGAAGCCCTCCTACAGAAGGAGTCTTTCAGGAGTCCAGTCAGGTGCTAAGAAGGGGCGTGTGTGTCTGCATGATGGGGTTGAAGGGGGAAGATGTGTCAAGAGCCTCAGGGTCAGCAAGTCATAAATACTGCAACAGCCACCCAGCCACTCAGCTGAGCCCCAGCTTTGACTCATTGAAGTGGTTTCATACCAACACGTCTACGGAGATGTTTTATTTTGTGATGCCGAAAGGCTTTGTTTTGACAGTAGGTCTGCAGACAGGATCCAAGGAAGAGGCAATCTGATGTTAGGAGAACAATGGAACAATTTATGGCAGTCAGAGAGTCTATCCCACATGTGAGAGCCCAGTGAGGAGGTGCCTGGATGCGTGTCTGTGGCTCTGATAACATTGTGGCTCTGTACCAGTATCTGAAAAGGCAAAGATAACACACACAGAACAGCATCGGTACGCACACACTTTAAAAGAAAATCTAAAATCACTTGAGATAGAGACACAGACTGATAAGTAGCAAACAGACAGACAATAATGGAAAGGAATTTGCACTATCAGCATGTGGTGGGCTTCCCCCCTGTATGCAGGTGTGACAACCAGTGCTTTTTAACCTCATTAGGATGTCTGTGATATCTGCTGTGTGTGTGAGAAGTGGGAAGAAAAACAGATATCCCTGAGATTCATCAAGCCGGGATGGATGGCTATCATCTCCAGACTCATGCTGGGGAGGACACACTTTAGTGGAGGCCCCTCTTCTTGTCATGACCCCCGTGGAAACCTCCCAAGAGCTCCATCGCTCCGTCCTCCCCGAGCCTCCCTCCTTCTCTTCAGTCTTCGTTCCACAGTTGTCTCTTTTCTTGGCTCCCCGTGTTCCGCACACAAGTCTTGAAATGCCATCATCATCTCCTGCAGAAGGGAAACCAATAACATTGTATCATGTGTGTGTTTGAGGCCGTGAGTGAATACGATACAGATGTTTGTTTGTCTCTCTACGCATGAATTCGCATATGAATTCCTCACTGCTGATCACGGATAGAGAAGAAATAGGGGTCCTGCTTTCAATACACTTCTACATGAACCATTATGGACTTTTACAAGGTGTGGCACACTGCGCAAAGGAGTTAACAACTTGAACAGCGAAGGAGAGTGGAGCAGCGTTATTAATGTTTTTAAATGGCTGAACATGTGGGGATAAAGACCCTCGTTGGTTCTGAAAGTGGGTATAATGCGTCTACCTGACTCAGTGCTGAGAGGTAAAGCAGAGCAAAGTGGGAAAGAAAGAAAAGCAGGGAGGAATCGAGGGTCAGTCAGAGGTAAGAAACAGAGCAGGAGATGAACCTGCCTTGTGGATCTTGGCTCAAGGCACTTCTGCACTGAGGGCTGTAATTACTCTCTGACCGCCTCGTGGTGGTAGCTGTTAGTGAGGTCAGCGCCTGCACAATGAGGTCAAGTACTATTCATGCCCTGGCTTGTACAATTCTGCATGCAGCTCTACATCTAACACTCTGTTTCTGGGCTATTTTCGTTGCATATCAGTGTGTGCAAACCAGTCACTGCAGTCTGAAAATCCAATCATAAAAAAACTGGCCACCCCTCAATCTGCTGTCCTCCCATTTTTTGCTTTCCCTATTTCACTTCTCCTCCTTTTTATTCGCCGGCTCAGCGGTTGTCTCCTTGCATACTGCCAGTTCTCCTCTCAGCGAGGGTCAGCCAGAGACTTCCCACACTGTTGTCCTGTTGCCTAAAGGCTCCTGGGAACCTGTAGCTCAGAGACCACGGCTGGGGAACGCATCATCATACCATCAGCTCCAAGAACTACCAGGATGTTGAAGTTCCATTGTAAATATCCATCGTAATCTCTGGGTATCAAATCTATTTAGGGAGGATGGCTGATGGAGGTCTACTGTACGTGTCTTGAAATACCTTCACAGCCGTCATGGAGAGATGCTCATTCACATTAATTCTCCCTAGCTCCTTCCCGTCTTCATTATTGTGTGTGTTTTTCTCCCATGTATCTCTCAAGAGGCATCAGGTGAAATGTAGCTAATTATCACTTCTCATCAGCCCCTCTGAGACTTCACGGGCTATTTATGTGTGTGTGAGAATGTTCCTAGCTTAGAGATTACAATAGTTCCAACCCAAACCCTGAACACTTGGCAAGCAGTTGAATGAAATATCCCACAAGCCTCTCCTTCTGTCTGTCTAGCCATCTGTGGTCATGGGGTTTCCCGAGCTGGCAGTGCAGGGGTTCCTGTTTCTCCTGGAATGGGACAGGAAGTAAAATAACTAACAGTGGGATTGGGCAGAAAGGAGAGATTTTGTCGAGTGAAAGCCTGTCAGACGTGGAACAAATGCAGGAGAGGGTATTCGACTACACACACACATCATCACCACACACTGACGGACCCTTCAGTGGGAATATGAGAATGAAAAGAGATTGGTCACTCAGTCTGCTGTTCTCACAGGAGCTATGTGTGAGCATGTGTAAGAATAGTCCTCTCCCCAAATTGTAACACACAAACATTCCTCGGAAACACTCACACACCCACACACTCCTTTAAGGGGTCTCTGCTGGGCAGTGTGGTCTCTCTGGGAAGGGTAGAGGGGTTTGTGTGTTTTGGTTTGTGTGTGGTCAGGATGTGGCTTGCACCTCTCGTCATGATTTACTAACAATACCCATGGTGGTTAGACCCTGACACTCAGCACATATTACAAGTCTGAGTGGGACGACCGTTCAACAATCTGGAAACCTTTTCTCCTGTTCCCTGATTTTGTTCACTTTGTAGCACAGTCTCACAGGAGAAGTTGGTGTCTTTCCTGATGATTTATCCATTGTTTCCTGCCGAACATGGTTTTTATTAATTTCTGTAAAGGGCGTAGTTGATAATATACAATGTGGCCAGTCTGTATGTGTGCCAGGGAGTGAGTTTCTGTGTGTGTTTGTGTGCTAGGAAGGGATTTGAGTCTGTCAGCTATTATATAGTCATTGTGGCTTGGAAGGGTTGTGGGAACGTCAGTTAAAGTGAATTGACCGGGTCTTCTGCGATACTCAGGAAGAAATGCATTAACTCACACACATGCACACTCGTGAGAATTGCAGAGCTTATTAAGCAGTTAAAAGGAAAATGGACGTTTGCTTTGACATTGCTTGTACTTGTCAGAGTGCTCCGTTTGTTAAAGTGCTCTGGTTTTAGAGTTAGTAGAAATATGTAGGAGATTGAAAAAAGACAACATTCCCTCTCAAAGTGACATCGCTCCTTGTCTGTGATCCTTGTCTTTCTTTTTCCATCTGCTGCTTAGAGTAGAGGGCTTAAGTGGGTGGTCCACAGAGACCCCTGGATCAGTAGCCTCTTATGACCTGCATAACATACACACACACACACTCATGCATATGCACACATTAAGAGGCACACACACACACAGCCAGACACATTAAAACAGAATGCAGAGATTAGACCTGTCTGAAGTTGTTGGGATGACCTTATAAATGATTTCAATGACACACACTGAGTCAAGCGGGCCTGTAGCACCTGCACAGGCAACAGCTGGGAACACACATGGGCAACAAACACCCCCCCCCTTGCATATTATGCACACACACATACGCTCACCACCCACAACTTTATTTGTGCTGCTGCCACGCTCAGGCAGAGGAATGTGTGAGCAGGTGCCCCCTGCAGAGAGGAAGAAGCACTAAACACTCACCACACTGTTTGCATAGACGTCAAACACTGTCCGCTTGGTTTGAAAAGGAAACCAATACAGTAGTGAGTGGTGGTGAATCAGGCAATTACCCGTTTCTTGATTTTTTTTCCGGAAGCCAAAAGGCAGAACTGAAACTTAGAATGGATTTTCACAATGTGTCACCATTCACACCACATTGAGGAAGATGATCCCCACACTCTGCTTTATTCCGTTTTTATATCAAGAGCTGGTCAAGAATAAGCCACACTGTTAATGTGGCTTATATTTGTTGACACATATTCAGTCAGTTTGGTCCCTTTCTTCTCTTCTGTTTCGTTGTTTCAAGTGTTAATTCTAACTTTTCTTTGTCATTTCTTTACTTCATTGTTTTATTTTTAATTAAATATTTATATTGCCGTTTCGATTTCCCTTATCACAAAGTGTGCTATCAAGAATGCTCATGTAAGCACAATCATTTTTTCCAAGAATGACAAAAAAAAGGGGTGAAGGAAGGAAGTCCAAGCACAGAAGGACAACAAAGATGGCTGACCCCCAGGTCCAGGACCATTGTACTGTAGGTGTCTAAGCATGTGTGTGTGTGTGTACTTGTGTGAGGAGGACATGGACACAATGAGGCTTTGTTTAATTTTGAGTGCGTCCCATAGCGCTGACCACCACATGGGCACTTGATACATAGAAGAGGGTGGCATGAGTGTGAGTGTGTGTCTTTGTGTGAGTAAGTGTTGCTTTGTGGGTGTGAAGATGTGTAGGTCAAAAGGTGACATAACTGCACAAGAGGAGGCTTCTCTTAAGGGCGCTCTCTTTAGGGTGTGGACACTCCCCCTGTGTTTAGGGGTGTGCAGTGTGTGCAGTGTGTGAGTGTCAGGGTTGGGGCTGTAAACCCCTGTGTCAGATGGGTCATACAGCCAGTTGAATGAGGTGACTGGTCTGGTTAGAGGTAGTTTACTGCCTCCTGCTAAAGAGGTGGACACCCCACCACGCCCTGCAGGTCCCTCACACACCCAGGTCACAAACACACACACACTGAATATTTAAAGCTGCTGTCTATGCCCTGCTGTCATCTGCGAGACTGACACATGGCCACATGATATATGGTTTGATGACACCTCACCAATATTTGAGTCTGTGCTCAAAAGTGTCTGCACATATATCAGAATGTCATCGTGTGTCTGAGGTTGGGTGGTCTGTTGATTTATTGCCAGTAGGTCGCTCTTACAAATGTTCCCACAGTGGCATTGATTTCCAGACTAATTGTACGAGGTGCTTCGCCCACTCTTACCACCCGATGTTACGACCAATACCCTCCCAGTATCCCCTCCCGGCATCGAACTCTCACCTCTCTTCTGTGCGTCACAGTGAGGACAGTTGTTGTCAACAATGGCGTGGACAGCAGTCGAGTCAGGTGGCTGTTAAAAGAGCAGCCCTTCTAATTACTGCACACAAAAGAGCTGCATGCCTGTTCAAGCACTGCTGTGAAATGCTGCTGTGATACCCATGAAATACTGCATACTCATCCTCTCTGTTTAACTTATCCATGGCAGGTTATTATGAGATGGAGTAAGTATGGGAATGGTTGTTCCTCCTTAATGCAGTCTCTATTTGAGCATGAGAGACCTTTAAAGCAACTGTGCTCTACATATAGTTTTTCTGTCTATGTAGATTTGAATGCCTCTCTTGTTTATTGAGCTTACTGTGCAGGTTGTTACAAATTAATATGAGATTTATGTAGCCACTCATTGAAAGTAATTTAGAAGTAATTCAAAATATGATGCAATGTTATAAAACTATCAAACAGTATATAAAGTAGTCAGCTCCACAGTTATAATCCAAATAATCCAATGACAGGAGCACATTTGTACAATTAGAACTCTTTCTTTTGATACTTCAAATACATTTACTGTGCGTATAAGGATTGTGTATATGTTTGATTTTGGGGTATTGCTGTTAACCTTTGGGAAGGACGTCAATAATCATTGCACTCAGTGTAGCAGTTGTGAGTTAAGGCCAAAGAGCAATAAACAAAATGGTGTACAAAGCACTTCTCTGTAAAGGAACGATAATCGGTGGTTTGCCTTTCATTTCCTGAGCCTCTTGTCCACTCTGCTCTTAAACTCAGTCTAAAGGTACGGTTTGAAAGAGAGAGAGATGGAGAGGGAAAAAAGGAACGTGGTGATTGAAAGTGTGAGTGAACCTGCAGTCCTTAATCGTAATCCATCTAGCATCCCTCCACCCATGTCACCCCCCTTTGACTCACCCCGTTCTGCGTCATGATTTTGCCCCTTTACCCTGCCCAACACGGAATGTTAATCAGCAGAAAGCTGCTTTTAGATTTACAGGGGGGACATTTTCATCCAGTTCTTTGAAACGCCAATATCAAAGTTCACGTCGGACTGTGAGAACCAGCAGCAAGAGTTTATATCTGAACAAATAAGCCGGAAAGGATTTGGTGCTGTGAAATGTTCTCCTTGAGCTTTTAAAGTGAACTACCTGTGATTGTCTGATGATGTCACGCTGGTGTGAAAGACACAGCAAGGCTCTCTGAAATGGTGTTAATTTCGATCTGGGAGTGTGTGTGAATGCTCGATTTAGTATGTGAGAGAATAATTAAGGAAGAGAGAAGGAGTCGAAGTAGCAGTTCAAACTAACTAAGAAGGACTTGGTGAGTCACAGAATGATGAATGTGATTCATGCAGGGGTTGAAGTGATAATAAAAAATGCCACATGAGGTTATTTTAGTCTTGAGATTAGCTCTAAATGTAAAGGTTTTATAGTGGCAAAAAATTATCAATGACGAAACTAATTAGGAAGCATGAAACAGCGGTGATCAACCTGCAAGTCGAGTCTAAGAGAAAAAAATAAAATAAAATGAGTCACACAGGAAGTTGTATGATGTCACCAAGAGAGAGAGATACAGTACATGGAAAAACTGCATTTTAGGTGAAAAAAGAGAGTAAATGGAGCTCTAGTGAATTGGTCCTAACAGATAAAAAAACCTTTGAATCCTTACAGTTCTCCAAAAAGTGTTGTGCTAACAAATCCCTGCCCACTTGACTGGTCAAGGTTCAGATATATTGCTCATTTCTTCTTGTTAATTGAAAGTTGAATTTGGAAATACTTGAAAATACTTAAATCCATAATGGAAAGACTTAAAGTCTGACTAACACCAAATGGCCAGAGTTCATGTTTATTTGTTCCTAAGTGGTTTCAAACATCCATCACTGCATACATGTGAAAGTCAGAGGCGTTTTTAGGCCTCTGGGAGACATCCAAACAGCCAACTGGCCAGTTAACTTCACTGGAGTTTCCTCTCCTGAAGAGAATATGAACCTCCATCCCAGTCTCTGTTACTGTGATTCACCTTCTTAATGTGTGTGTGCCTGCGTGTGTTATTAAGAACGCCGTAATCCAGAGTTCAGGTTCAGGCCTTCGCTCAATGAGAGTGTTGTCTGCTATCCAAACTGACTGGCTCTCTGTTCTCGCAGAGAAAATGAGCTGATCACACAGACAGAATGGGAGCAATTAGTGCAAACACACACGCACACGCACACACACGCACACGCACACGCACACACACACACTTTGTGCCTCTTTGCCCAGCCTGCTGCCCATAGTGTGATGTGTCCAGGAACTGAATAGAGGGCAGCTTGTTCTTAAAGGGAGGTTAACTGTTTCTATTTGAAATGGGCAAATAAAACAGCCAGCACTAGATCGGTTCCAGCCAATCAGGTGCCGTCTTTACTACGGTGATAGTGAGCTGTTGAATTAAAAAAAATGCTACTAATGAGAATAACTCCCGAAGTGCATATTGCCACCATTACATACATACAGTACACACTCAACCTTTTGGCAGAGTTTTTCGATGGTGACATCATCCCAAAAGCCAAAGTGGATTTGATTATGAGAGGGCGTGTTTGAGGTTAAATGTTTATGTGCATGTGGGTGTGTGTGTGTGTAATATCCGTCGTCCTATATCATAAAGAAAACAAAACCAGCCTCCATATACAGTATAGTGTATTTCCAGCTCAATTACTGCACAATAAGCCAGTGAAGCCTATAAAACCTAATCATCCTATAATGGAGCCATACTGTCCCTTAGCTGCACATTATTGGAAGTGGCGTCACATATGGAGACAGGGGAATGCTGAATGAGACTAGATAGCCACAGGCACCATAGTTGGCCTGGAATGTAAAGTATAAAACATGATTAGAGAGCGAAGAGGGAGAGTAAAGCACGGGAGAGGAATGGGGGGGGGGGGGGGAGAAACGCTGAAGTCATGTTTAGGATTAGGGTTAGTTGTGTAGAGGAGCTTATGGCGATATTTTTGGGGGCTGTGGGAAACCAAAGCCATCTTGAATCCTACCACTCCAAATCCTCCGTGTGTGTGTGTGTGTTTGTTCTGGGGTGGTGGCAGTAGGTTTGTTATTTGAGACCACATTTACAGCTCAACAGTTGTTTCATGATGGATTCCCCCAGTCTTGTAATGAATTGACGGAATACCACAAAGTAACCATTTGCATATATTGAGAAATCATTAGCTTTCCGGCTAACATCTCCTCATCTAATTTGCAAACCTTAAATGCATCTTGTCCTGCACCTTAGCTTGTTAAACAAACATTTACCAGAGTTAGTTTCCAGGCTGGATAGATAATCAGCTGCTCATCTTATACACATCAAACATGTTTGTAAACTTACATGCAAATGTGACTGCGGTCGGGTTAGATGCTAGTGTGGTCTTTACCTTTCACTACTACCTCCACCTGCCAGCTGCTGTCAATCAAACACTACCACACTCCTTCTTTTACTTATAACTAATAGATACGTTATAGACAAACATGTTGGCATTATTCTTTAGTACTACCAGCTGTGTTTCTAAATAACACCGTTATAATCCTTAAGGCTTGTAGTGTAATATTTGCAATAATACAAAACCTTTATGTCAGAGTTTCTGAAAACAGACAGGATGATCTAATGCCTGAGCTTGCACTATTTTTATTGTTGATGTTTTTTAATTGTGTGTTATTGTAATTGCATTGTTGAGGAAACTGTGACCAAAGTGTTTCATTCATTAGATACTAAACCGTAGTTGTGTATACGACGAATGTTCAGCATCCCATTGTGGAGAAACACATTTAGTCCTTTGCACATTTTGATTGAGGATTTCTGACAGTGGAAAGATAAATAAAACCTTACTACAAGCCTGGGCGCAGGTAGTATATTTCACACATTCAAGTCTTTGTTTCAAACTTTAAAATCTTAGTTTTGACCTTCTCTGTGGTTTTACCTCCTAGAAAACATCTTTACGGGGCAAAATAGCATGTTGGATAGCAAGGGGGACCAGGCACAACCCTACATTTAATTCCTTCACATTCACTTTAATATAGGATCTTTCCTCTCTTTCCATCTTCAGCTTGTGTCTTGAAGTGATTAGTGATGTGTGTGGGTGTTCCTCTCAGTGACTCAGGGAAGACCCATTTCACACAGCTGATAAGGTTACTTCCTCTTTTAGACCCAGCTGAGCACCACCTCTAACCCGTGACCCCTTGCAGCTGGGGGTCACCAGAGGCGTCACGGGACATCGGCCAGACCCCGCTTTACTTGTCTATCATGGTTTGATATTTTGTCAGGCTAACCAGTGTGTGTGTGTGTGTGTGTGTGTGTCTGTGTGTGTATGTTGTTGTTTGAGTCAGGTGAGTAAAAGTAATGCCGTTTAAATCAGAAACATCTCGAATCGCTAGCTTGAATATTCCAGTGAGGGGTCAAGTGTACTGTAAGCAGCTTTAGCTCATGAATGCTTCTCTGTCTATCCCTAAATCCACATCGGTAGATTGTATTTTGAAAGACACGCGTATATACTAACTCGTCGAATCAAATGATTATTTTTAGCCGAAATACTAATAGACCACTTTCACTTTCTAAAAAGCCCCTCTGTCCCACTTGAATCTTGTTTAGATAAGGAATGTGATGAGGGTCCGCCAGAGCAAGCAAACATGGAGATATTTTTAACCCTATATGCTGAAACTCAGTTAGCACAACTGAGTGAAGTGTATTCCTCTGGTTCTGCAGAGAGTCATACACATACAATAAAGTTCATTCATCAATCTCAGTGGTTTCCTCCCAGAAATCATGCTTAGTGCCTACAAAAGAAAAGCTTTATGTGGCACACACTCTCTGAGAAAGGGCCAACACATTGTGGAGTGTGTGGGGGTGAGGTTTGATGTGTGGAAAACAGGTGTGTTGGTGCTTTTGAGTGTGGAAAACAAGAGGCCAGGCCTGCGAGTGAAGGATCACATCTGGCCTTGGATTCCATTGACATGAAATGAGGCTTTTCTTTTGTTGTGTGAAATACTTTGTCAAAGACAGAGGAGATCAAGATACTGTGGGGGGATACACACCCAGTAACAGTCCTTCAAAACACTGTACTATTGTGTGACTGTCCACCCTCCAGCCTCCACACAGGGAGCAGCGTGGAGCCTCCTGGCCCAGAATCAGAGCTCCTTTCTGGGCAGGGGAAGTGTCTTTGAAGCCCCCTTCCCCGACTCTCTGATCCATCCACCCTGTAATGAATGAGGAGGCTGTGAGAGGAGACAAGGTGTGTGTGTGTGTGTGTGTGTGTGTGTGTGTGTGTGTGTGTGTGTGTGTGTGTGTGTGTGTGTGTGTGTGTGTGTGTGTGTGTGTGTGTGTGTGTGTGTGTGTGTGTGTGTGTGTGTGTGTGTGTGTGTGTGTGTGTGTGTGTGTGTGTGTGTGTGTGTGTGTGTGTGTGTGTGTGTGTGTGTGTGTGTGTGTGTGTGTGTGTGTGTGTGTGTGTGTGTGTGTGTGTGTGTGTGTGTGTGTGTGTGTGTGTGTGTGTGTGTGTGTGTGTGTGTGTGTGTGTGTGTGTGTGTGTGTGTGTGTGTGTGTGTGTGTGTGTGTGTGTGTGTGTGTGTGTGTGTGTGTGTGTGTGTGTGTGTGTGTGTGTGTGTGTGTGTGTGTGTGTGTGTCAGAGCAATTTCAGCATGAGCTAAGCTGATCATGTCCTTCTGTCTTTCACACACTCTCTACTGCAGACAAAACAAATCAGCACACAGACTAATTATGGTCCAGTTTGATCAAGGCTGAGCTGGTGTAAACAGAGATGAAATATCTCTGTGAATGAATGGCAACATACAGATAGTATTTCAAGGTCTGGATCGCTCATCAGTAAACTATTTAAGGTTATATGCCCGTAGCTTTATGACCTTACTTATTGCAAAATATTTGTATATGTTACCCCCTCATGTCCTAAAGTATTTTTCTACTATTAATGTAAGAACTCAACTTTGATACAATTGTTTTGAAGGTTAAATTAATTAAAAAAATATGTACAATGTATGCTAATAGAAGCTTTGCATGGTGAACAGTGTCCTTAGCTGCTTCAGAAATGAACATTCCAAACGTTATACTGTGAGGTTTTGCCATGGTCTGAGAATTTGGAGCTGTTTTTTCTGGCTGGTTATTGAAGGTGAAACCCACATATCTTTCAAATATTTGCTGAAAAAGTATGCATGATAAGCAGTTATGTCCTCCAAAGTCCTCAAAAGTCGTTTTTTCCGCCTAATTCTGCTACCAAGTCCATGCGAAAGAACACATTCTGACATTGGAAGATAACGTGGGATATCAAAAGAGCAGTAAAGAGTCAAGGCCTGTGTGAAACACAATGTGTTCCATTAGTGTAGCTTTGTGTTCCTGGCCCATTTTATCACCATGTCACAGTTAAAAGTTTTATGATTTCCAGACAATAGATTTGAATGTAAATTGCACAGCAATATTTTTAACGTCATACGTCTCATAAAAACTTCTAATTGAGAGTGACAGCCCGCCTGGGCAAAGTTTCAAGAACTTTCAGCATAACAGAAAAAGTAGTTGTTGGACCTTGTTATGGCAGCGTGTCAAACATGATTGTGAGTGATTGCTCGGCTGAGCTAGGAGGAGCTGTTATGGTTTTGAGAGATAGTTTGGATGGGCCGGGGACCGCCGCAGGCTGGTGGTGAGTTTCAGCCGTGATTTGTAGCTAGGATTCCCACATGACATTCGTAGGGTGAACCTCAGAAAATAAAACCATAATGGCCGCAAAAGAATGAATCCCTTGTGCCACTTGTCTTCCCCTTCCCCAGTCTCCGTTACATCCCTCCTCTGCATGACTCATCTGTCTTCCACCAAAGCTCCCTCTCCTCCTCTCAGCTTCTACTCGCATCTCCTCCTCTTTGTCTTATCCCTAACCTCTTCCATTGCCAGATTAAAATGATGCATATAGTGCTTTAGCTGCTTGTGATATTAGTGGTGGTGGTGGGCCGGGCCCTGGTTGGTTGGCGGACCTTCATCGGGCTCAGATGACGCAGGCTGGGGTTCAGCGGTGAAGCAAGCAGCGGGGTGGGACTGTGGGAACTACTGAGAGTGTGGTGGTGCGTGAATATTGCCGCAGCTTTAAAGGAATATGGCACAATCAAAAGAAAATATATTAACATTTCTTAAAATTACCCTTTGTCTATGTGAGTTTTAGGCATGTTAAATATAGGATAAAGATTATCCTGTAAAAGCAATAACACAACATGTCAAAGTACATCAAATCAAGGTCTAAGGACATGTTTGGTCTTATTATGGATTTCAAGTGTGATGTTTTTTCAGGAGCTGGACATTTAAATAATTAATGGAACATTGTAGTTGTCTTGTATTATTTAAAGTAGCAAATTGAAGGGGTTGTTCTTGGTTGCTGAACACATACTGTTTACCGGTTCATTATACTGGTTTAATTAGCCCTCCAGGTATTATTCAGTTTCTATTTTTGAACCATTTAGTAGAGTCGAGTTTGAAGACTGGAACACATCAGTGTGCCGTTCTTGTTGAAACACACTACAGTAAGTCAGTGCATCTAAATTAATTTTCACTTTTTGTGCTCAGTCCCATAGACACACAGTCTTGCACAGACCTTCATTTTGCCCACACAAAATATATATATATTTTCCATAAACCCTCACCCACATGAATGGCAAAGAGTCTCTCAAAATGGCTCTTACACCTCAGGGGCCATGACTCTCTCTGACATGAGTTGGAATCAAGCCATTTCTGAATGAGGTATTCATATTACATGTCCCATACAGTAACACCTACTCTATTATGGAGGCCACTTTAGTTATGGTGGTCATAAAACAAGGTGGTGTATGCACAGGAAGGTAGTTCAGGAGCACGTGCAGAACATGGGAAAGCTAATTCAATTTGTTAGGGGTCTCTTGAAAATACAACAATGGAAAAACGTCCACCTATTTTATTGAGAAAAAAAAGTCTGAGGACTTATTAGTAATTAATTGGGAGATGAGAGATCCTCACAAGGTCATATGAACATTCTAGAGCTCCATATGCTTCACCCCACATTTATTTGCGGTTATATCCAATTCAAGGAATGATTGACAATCTGCAAAAGCATAGCCCTCATTATAATTACCAAAATACCTGAAGTGACACATCAAAGAGGTGCAAACATACTTTATATGCACAAACACGAGTGTATGGGGATGTTTGTGTGTGTGTGTGTGTGAGGGAACAGGGATGTGTTGAAGCTTGTGTACGGTGTGGTTGTCTGACGCACATGCTCTTTGTAGCAGCCGTACTCTGCTAGAGGCAGCCGTTTCCATTGTGTTGGAAGCAGGAGTCAGCACATATTATACAAGTCAGATGGTGCAGAGAAAGTACTGGAAAGGGGGGGTTACACTTTTTGTATGAGACCAAATTCCCTTTGGCAGCATAACTCTACTGGAGTCAACATATATTTAGTTATATCAATGTGTTTCTCATTTATGAAGTACTACTGTTGAGTCATTAACAGAGCATAGAGCATTTGATATACAGCCTGGATGATGTATACATCCAGCACATGCGATATAGTCCTTTACCTGTCATAAAGTACCTCTCCTTTTATTGTAAAATACTCTGTGTGCTTTGTATACACAGTCAACACCATGTTGCATTTGACTCTGTGATGGTTCCTGCTGTGTGTTTTAAAAACAAGTGTATTTGCACAGTGATCCTATATTAGACAGAGCCCTCACTCTGCAGAATAGATTCATAAGTGTTTACTCGCAGATAAGACAGATGTCCGCACTCACTTATAACAACTGAAACCGCTCAATGCAACATCCAGCACACATTTTGCAACAAGGCAGTCTATTAAGTGTCCAAACTGTGATGATATCACACTTTCTAGCCTAGCAAACCACAAGCCATAATGTCCACTGTCTGCTTTGGGAGATCTGGAGGAGTTATAATTGTCACTCGCTGAGCTTTGTGTATACTTGTTAGTCAAATTGTGGACACACCTTTTGATGCATACCTGGGAGACTCCCTGCAGCAGGTATTGCTTGAAACTTGCTTAATCTTTGGCACAGACATGTTTACTGCAAGCACATTCAGCCATAGCACACGCAGTTTACAGTGCAGAGTATGTATTGTCAGGAAATAAGTATTTCAGTTTACTGGTTAAAATATTTTGCCCTTTGCCTACAGTAACTTCAGTCTGCTCTTCATACATTATTCTCTTGTGTCTATGAGTGCTGACAAGAAGAGACTTTGGAGTTATATGATAGGAATTTGTCTCTACACATCATCTGTTACTCTTTTCAACGTCCCTCTCAGATTCCGATAGAGGACACCGCTTGTCGGAAGCACATGGGAATGTCATTTCAGGGATGGCAGTCTATCGTTTCCCTTGTGGGAGAGAAGGGAGAGTTTGAGATGATGAGGCTTTTCCTCAGGCTTTGTAAAACCTGCCACAATTATTTTTTCTCTTAACCATTAATGTTTTTCTATCATCAGCCATCACCCACTCATTTCCCCTGGCTTGGCGGAGAGAGCTCTCTTCTCTTACTGAAGCCAAAATAAAGGTTACCGTTTGGGCAGCTACGCGGTGCACAGTAACTAACAACACGCTCTGCTTCTTAGACAACCACACATTGCTCCAGACTCAGCTAATGAGGGTGTGGGAGCTAACAGCCAGCGGAGAGATACTAAAGAGGCAGAAAACACCAGCCTATGCTCTCTATTTCTATCCACTTTATTTGGAAAACCAATTAGAAGAGAGTTACAGCAGTGAAAGAGCAGGAGGACATCTTTGGGTCATATAATAGGATGTTATCTCTTTACCAGCAATACGTTTGACAACCAGCCGTCGTGAGGAATAAAGAGCAGACCTGGTGTTTAACTGCAACATATTGTAATCTGTCTGTTGTCAGATTTCATGAAGGGAGTTACCTGATACAGATTTCCAAAGCTTCTCCCTAAAATATAGCATACAGTTTGTCTGGATGACAGGGTCTGCCAGAGGGTTGGCACATTTTGGTCTTTAATACAAATCTGAACTCAAAACAAAGATCCTTTCCACTCATGCTTTCTTTAAATCATATTTAAAGTATCTTGAAGTGTTGTTATTCAGTCCATCAAACACTACATGTCATCCAGTGCAGAGAAGGAAAAGCCCATCCGTACAACCTTTTACTGTACGTGTGAGCGAAGGTGTGGAAACACATTGCATATCCTCCTTCTTAACCACATGTGTTTGTTTCTTCATCTGTGTGTACATATGTGTCAGTGTGTGTATGTGTCAGTGTGTGTATGTGTCAGTGTGTGTGTTTGTCTACATGTAATAAAGGTCAGAGTAGGTCTGTAAGGGTCCTGGACTTCTGGTGGTCTTTGACCCTTTTAGAACTCTTGATTGATGACATCCAAAATATGAACCATTACCAAACCTTTGTTTACATTATCCTTAGCCATAATATTTATTCTGGAACTCTCTTCAGTTTAATAGTTCCTCCAGATATCTGCAGATTTGACAAGTATGAATCAAGCATGTAGAGCGTGTGTTGTAAACCTAATGTTTATGGATTAAAGGGAAATGCATACGCTGGATTTTTAACTTGAGTCTGTTGTGATATTCCTTTCTGTTGGTCCTCCGCCTGCTTATGATGCAGTGTGCATTTGTTTTGTATTAGCCTGATGTCACTGCGCTCTGTTTATTTTCCTAAACGTGTCAAGGCTCGTGTTCCCTTGTGTGTTTATTTGCCCTCAGCGGTGTGGGGTTACATGTTACCGGGATTACAAATACACTCTGTAAATACCAGCAGCAGTGGTTTTGGGACTTCTGCAGAAGCAGTGTGGATGGATGTTGCCGAAAGTTATGCAGGCTTGTTAGCACCGCTCACAGAAGCATCATATTAATCACAAACATTTCTGTTTTTTTGTCTCTGTAGGTGTTTTGTCTCTCCCGGCCCATTTCAGTCCCTACACGGAGAACCATCAGATGTCGGCAGACAGCAGGGAGGATGCCTATGCCCAGCTGGAGCTGAGGACGCTGGAACAGTCCCTGCTGGCTACCTGTGTGGGCAGCATTTCTGAACTCAGTGAGTACACATAGCTCAGAGATGTGTGTGTAGTCCTGGTCCTACTTATTATCAGCAGATTATTTTCCTATCAAGTGTTTAATCTGTGAAATACCTCTGAGCTCTTTGAAGAAATCATAAAAAGTTAAGCTATTAAACATCTTATTATTACAGACATGTAAACATTCCCAGAAATGGTCAAACTAATTGTATTTTTTAAAGACTTGATCGTAGTCTAAACACACATTGGAACTTTCACATTGTGAACTGCCTCTGGAAGACAGAAAATGTGTTTTCACACAAAAAGCCAGTTTTCTCTGCCAAGCCAAGATAAAAGAATTGCGTTTTTTGTTTGTTCTGTCTGGTGATAAGCCCTCAGTGTGTGCCTTATTGCAAAAGTTATCTTATGCGTAGTCTTAGAAAATAACCAATGGAACAGTTTTGCTTTACACACAAGCTCTGGAGAGGAAAGTGATTGTGCCTGATTGTATTTTGTCTGTTTTTCTAAGCATTGTGTGTCAAGGAACTATCTCAGTCAAGTTAGTCAACTGGAAAAAAAGATGTGCTGTATGCTGTTGACTTTTCTCTGTTTTATCAGTGGAAAAGAAGGCTAGCTCCCATTATCACCTTTTCTTGACAGTTTTATGGTTACTATGAAACATTATTTTGTAAAGCCATTCATTTGAATTTGTTTAAGTGATATATTTTGTTTGGTACATGGTACTGGGTATTTCACCGAAGCTTTGAATGCCTCTCTGTTTTAAAGCTGAATTTTCAGTTTGATTTACACACTGTGTGAGGTTGTGATTGGTGTTAAATTCAAATATCTCTTTCAATTCTGAGACTTTACATAAGCATCTAGTCAGGGGAAGTCTACATTCTGAGAGGTGAAGGACCTCATTGGTACTTTTTTCAGAGTTTTAATGATGAAGACCATGTTTCATACACATGGTTGGTAAACAGAGCGGCATGCAGACACACACAGTCGTACTGTACTGTACTGTACATCTGGTTTGTTTAGGCTCTGCTGGAGTTGGCAGATGATGGAGAGCTGGAACCGGGTCATTAAAAAGTGAGAAAGAAGCAAAGTGAAGGGATGGAAGTAGGAAAGTTAGGGGATTAAGTGTAAGGATGGAGTCCATATTTGCCCAAGCAGGGATTCGGGGGTGGGGGGGTAAGGGGAAATGATGGAAAGGTAGAGAGGTGAAGAGTGAGGTTGTCAGTGCAGGGAGAGAGGAGGAGGCCTGGAGATTAGTGTTGGTCAGAGTGAGGGCAAGTTTCCTTCTCCAAATGAGCTAACACTCTGCCGTTTGTTCCTCCGGCACAAGGCCACGTTCATACACTGCCGTCGTTAGTGAGGCATTAAGAAAGTGTACACACACTCTCAAACACAGTCACACTCTTTCTCCCCCTGGCTCAGTGGTCTCTTTGTGCCACATCTCTGTGGTGGTGTGAAGCTGGGCTGTACTGGGCAGGGCTGGCATCCTTCACACCCATTCCCACCTACCAACACACACACAGGCATGTGTTCACAGATATGCATGCACACAACAAAAACACAGAGGGTTTGGCCCTCTGATCTGAGCCCAGGAGACCAGGCAGACACAGGAGCATCTGTGCTAAACTGCTCAGGCTGTTGGATCTGTAGCCTGGACCTGGCCAGACACAGGAACACACAGCACACATAAACATGATGGAACATGGAAGGGAGGGACGGTACTGGACAGCCAGGTCAATCCAAAATTGTTAGAAATGTAGTGTAAGCTTTAGATTGGCTCTGAATGTCCATACACATTTGAGTGTTTAGCAGCGGCCTTAATTAGCTATGGGAAATTATGAGTATTTGACTTTCCAGTTAAGTAAAGAACATGTTAAAGATTTGGATTGCTTTTACCAAAAATTAAATGAGCTTTGTGCTAAAACCTGGGAAGCAAATTAGCAATCTGAGTCCAAATAAAATCAGTATACACGTTTTTTACTGAATTGATTTACATTACAGTTTACATTTTTTTTGCTTTAAAACATTTTATTATCTTCCAACTTTGACCTAAGAGGCGCTTTTAGTCAATATGTATTGAAAAAGCTGGCATGTCAAAGTTGATTGACTTCAAGGCTTCCACAAGGACTCCCAATATAAGCTGTAATCTTAGAATGGAGTATTTCATATCCTTCTGACCCCTGGAGCTGGGTTTAGCCTCGGGGCACAATAAGTGCTGGAAAGCCGAGGAGAGGCTCTCCATCTTGGGCAAGAATTCCTAGGAGACCTCCTGGAGCGACTGCTGGTGGTGGTGAACACAAAGGAGGCCCTTCAGCTTGAAGTGGGGTCTTGCTTTGGGAGGGCCACCCTAATCTACCCCCCCATCTCAAAGTACCCCAAACCCCTGAATATAGACACACACACACACACACACACACACACACTCTAACCAGCCTTGGCCCCCGGGCAGCCTCCCACTCTCGGTAATCTGGTTAGAAATTAACCCAGGGGTAATTATGCTAAATGAGCGTTACACGATCCCAAGTTCAACCTGGCCTCCCTCCCTACCGCTCCCTCTCTCTGCCCCTCCCCCACATCCCCTCCCTGTGACAGCTGATATTTAGTATTTCCTCTATACTCCTGCTATGACCCCATACTCATGCAATAGGATGTTATCTACAAGCTCTACTCCCTGCAGCCATACTCCCTCTTGTCTGTGTTTTGTGCATGTCTACTTACAGTAGGTTTCTCCGTTAAACCACACATCCAGTGATCTGAATTGGCCTTTATCCAAGTACGCATGGCTGTCTACTTAGCTCACTGTGTGGGTGGATGCCTTTTCTGATAAACTGCATATTACTCATGTCTTTATCTCAGCACAGCAGTGTTTTTTCACACGTCATTATTTGCAAAGTGCTATACTAGACTTAAGCCCATATCTTAACCTTGTATTTGTCATGTGACTGACGCCCAGCTTTCCATGCTGAGTGCACTGATTTAAATACATTAATAGAGAAACAGTTGATCGGTGATCATTAGCACCTGTGATCAACTGTCTGTTAGCCCATTAACTCCTTCAATGATTACGGATGAATGGCTGTTTAGACTGGATGTCTGGCGGGGCTTACTGATAATGACAACGGCAAGTACCACTAGAGCCTCGGAGCAATGGTAATGAGAGTAAAGGAGGGTTGATTGTAAGTGGTTTAGGAAAAGCGGAAATCAATCCAATTCTATTAGGAGCCAACAAGAAAGAAATGTGTTCATTATGTGTATTTATTTTGTATTTCCTAGAACAAATCTCTACTTCACCATCTGACTCTGACCCGTATGTTGTTTCCTGTGTTCCAGGTGACTTGGTGTCCCGTGCAATGCACCACATGCAGCGTCTGAGCTCGGTGCGCCCAGGACAGAGCCCAGCCCGACACGCCCGTCCCCAGCAGCCCGTGTCCTGGTCGCCGGACGCCCTCCACACCCTTTACTACTTCCTGCGCTGCCCACAAATGGAGTCCATGGAGAATCCCAATTTAGACCCCCCACGCATGGCACTCAGCAAAGAGAGGTAGGAGTCATGCATGGCCGGACAAAAGCGTTTTCAATGCTTACCAAAGTGTACCACAGTTAGTGAAATAACAGATCTAATCTTAGACAATTTTGTAGTATTATTTTGTCTCCTTTCATGCATTTAATGCTTTGTTCTCCTTATTACATCTGTGATTATCCAATATTGGATTTGGTTGACAGAAATGCTATCAATGCCACCATTCTACCCATGCAAATACACAAACATCCCCCCTCAGACATTAACACACAGGTTCTAATCAAGTGAACAGCTTTTCACAGACCATCTCTCCTCCTGATTCCGTTGCTCCTAGTCATTGAAGTGTTAGTTAATTAGAGGTGACGAAGGACTCCAGGTGTTAATGTTAGTCTGAAAGAAGGGTTCATCGCACCTTCAGAATGTAAATTAGGCTGAAGACTGGTGATTTAAGGTATTTTGAAGAGGTGCTAATGGTCCCTAATTCGGTGAGGGTCTCCTCAGATCTTCCTTTGTAAAACAATTACGTTAATTCTTGTCTTTTTTTCAGTCCTGAGAAAAGTGGTTGAAAATATTTGGACAGCCTGAAGACACAAGTAGCAAGTCACAATTACATTTGATCCAGACGATTTACTTTTATCAGAATACCTCTTCATTTTCACATTTTTGTTGGCTTTATTCTGGGAAACTGTGTTTAATGTTGTTGGGTTTCCATTCAACTGAGTCAAATCTCTTTTCTTCCCAAATTAACTGATAAGAACGTGGGTTCTATAACAATACACAAGTAATGGATATATTCAGCAGCTGTTCAAATAAAACCAAAACATTATCGGCCGTCAGGTAAGTTAACATTATTAGTTACAATTATGTGTATGAGAAAAGTACTTCCAGTCTGCCCTCACATCTGTCTCCCAGAAAAAACACTCAGACACGTGCGTGTGTGTTCCGGAGTAACCATATGTTACAAATGTCAGAGGAAAGTGCTCCTCTATGTGTAAAGGTTAATTACACTTCTTTGAAGGATGTATGGAGACCTGTCTAAAGGTAGCTCAAGCATACAAATGGGATGCAGCTCTTACTTTTCCTTCAACCAATGTTTTAACGTCTCTAAATTCATGTGTTTTTTAGTTTTCTTGTGTCATTTTTTGTTTATTTTAAAGGTATTACATCATGATATCATCAAACTTCCTTAAAAAGTTTATAGAAGGAAATCAGTCAAATATCTCACTTAAACACACATGCATGCACACACGTGTATGCACTCAAAGCCAGCTGGCTTCTATACATTTAATAATGAACAGACACAGTGTGAGTGAGCAAAGAAAGGTGGGCTCCTCATTAGCATCAAAGAGAACCAAACAGAAAATACACACCTCTCTTTACTCCATCCTGGCTGTTTCGCCCAAGTCCTCATATGTGTTTAATGTTGGGTGTATATCAGCCTAGTTTATGTGTGCAGGATGACATGATTTAGCATCATGTTCTACTGTATACTTTGAAACATCTGTGACTTTATGCTTTTCTTTCAAGACATCCACCTATGTGCCTACATGCTTCTCTGTGACCATGTGTAGTGTCTGTTAGTATCAGCATGTGTGACAGACTCAGGTGATAGACGAAAGCAGTGCAAACCTGGTAGTGATTACAATACGAACGCCTGGTAATAATACAGACCGCTCTCCTACACCGGGCCTCTCAATCGCTCTGGCTCACCCTCTGTTGAAAACTTTATAAAATCTTTGGTGGAAACCCAAAACCACCAAATCTGTGTGGGCCACATTGTCAAACATCATAGGGAGCCTGGTGAGAACCGTGTTGCAGAATCCTCGAGACCAAGAGAGACGCCCTTTATATCATTATCCTTTAAATCCTGGTGCTTAGTTGTTACATATTAGGTTTTATTGGAGATTAAATGGCACAAAGTGTCAGAGCCAAACACCAGTGTCTGTTCATCTACTTATTTTTGCTTTTTCACGTCCCTTTTTAAATCCGAATGTAGAAAAAAACACTTTATTTGTCCTGAAAGTTATTAAAAAATCTATTTATTGCTAGAATTACTCCAAAAACAAGCACTTACAAACCCTCTGCCTCCCTCAGCGGATGGAAGGAAACACTAATGGATAGATGTGTTTCTCTGATAAGAAGTAGCCAGTGGTGCTTAAGTCTAACCACAGATACATCAGATATGGTTACACTCCCCCTTATGGAGCCTTTATGAGAGTAATCTGACTCTGGATCAGTGGTTAACCTTGCCCCTCTGCAGCGCATGATTGGGTCTGCTTTAAGACCTGATTGAAGTTTCTTACAACATGGACTCCATCACTGTGGCTCCACGATAATGAACATACAGGCAAAAGTACAGCATTTATGTCCTGGGAAGAAAAGTCTTAGCTTTTCATGTTGGACAGGTTAGAGTTCAAACACACCTGACCACAATTTGAGGCGACAATCAGTTCATGAGCAGCCAGGTGGTGTGGAGAAGGGCGCCATCAATCACAGCTTTATAAGTTCATGTGTGTGTGAACATGTGTGGGAGAGTGTATGTATGTGTGTCTACATCCCGTTGTTCTCAGTGTGGAGCCATAGCATGTCGGGTCAGCAGGCTAGCCAGAAGTGCTATCTAGTTTCAGTGTTAACAGGAGGCTTGGCTTTGATGTTGCACCGAGTCTCAGACGAAGCTAAAGTTTGTGTTTCAAGCTGAGGGGCATGACCTACTGTAGACACAGGGGTCGGCCAGGGGAAGTTTAGATAGAGGGAGAAGGGTTTGAGGCAAAAAGCAGGGATGAATAATTGTTAGAGAGGGGCCAGAGCTGTGGGTAAAGGTACAGACATGCTCCATCTGTCCGCAGTCACGGGCCACTGGTAAAGGTCTGCACACACATATGGCCTTAGCTGATTTGTGTTGATGCACCTTTCTGTGTATATCCTCTACACCCCAAACCCCACCCAACACACTTAAACAACATTAAAGATTAATTAAGGTAAAAAAACGGCAGCTGAAAGTAATCTATTGGAAAACCACTATTCCTGGCCATAAAAGAAAAACACTTCCCCGCTTTAGTATGCAGAGACACAGTGTTTTACTCACTAAAACAGAGGCTGTGTCATGCTGCTGGATGAAGTAAAAGACAGAGACAATCTCTCTGATGGATCAATAAGCGTTAAGTGTTAAAAGCTTCATACGGTTGATTGGAGCAGCTTTAGCTCTGGATTAGTGCCAGTGCCTTGGAGCAAGCATGCAGTAAAGTAGCAGGGCGGATGCCTCGTGGCATTCACAGAGACAGACGCAGACACATGCACCAATGCACAAACCAAAAGAACAGACTCACACGGTCCAATGTGTGTCGAGTGAAGCCCATTAACTGAAGAATAACATTGATTCTCAAACCCTCTGCCCTTCCTCACCTCAGAAGCAGGACTCACTCTACACCCGCAGCACTGTCTCCAAACTGCCACCCAACCCCCTCTTCATTATGACATACCCCACCTGCCTCCCAGCCGTTTTCCCAAACACTCAAACCCTCCTTATATGCACCTATCCGACCCATTTAACCTCCCCCTCCTCCTTCATCCCATCAGTCCTTGTCTGATTGTTAACTCTCACACCAGGGTGACAGCAGTGTCCCTCCTCCTGACTGATCACTGATAAAGTACTGAAGCAAAATCTGACAGAATGGCTGGAGAGATAAAATAGACGGCAACAGGAGACAGCAGGGTATCTGCGGGCTCCTTAATGTCTGAACAACTCTGAGATTCAGATAAGAATGAAAGTTATTGTAAGGCCTTAATTATAAAAAAAAATCTTATATTCACTCTTTGAAACCTACAGATAAAATGGTGACTTTATATTATACATTATTAACAAGGCACTGACGAATGATAACGAATGGTGTTGCACAGAAGGAGCTGTTCTTTACAAAACAGAAGGTAGCAGCTGGAAGAAAACACAGTGAGGAGAATAAATGGCACTGCAGGGCTCCCAGTGCTCATTAACAGTAACTACAATCCCTATAGCATGCACACGACAGAGCTATATGCTTGTATACTGCTCATGCTTTTTTTTCCCTACCTCCATCTGTATTCATTATGCATTGTAGTGTTTGCATCTCCTTAGAACAAAGGTGAAGCCGCCGCTAAGAATAACATCACAGCAGGAGAAAAGGCAACTCGTGATAACACAGAGGCAGTGTTCAAACAATGATTAACATACTATGGTTGAGGCTCCATAGGATCAAAGGCAGAGCAACAATAACGTGTCATTGTTCGTGGGCACATATGGGGAGAGAAAGGCACATAGAAGTTGGGATTAATACCAGATAACAGGCTGGATGTGGCGTTTCAGATAGCCACATCAACATTGGTTTCTGAAGAGTTTTAAAAATAATAGTTGAAAGACGTGGACAATGAAAAAAGAAAGAGAAGAGGGCAATCCAAAAATCCAGATGACTTTTTAGAAAGTCACGTTCACAAATACCACACCAGACATGTCTCTTTTATCGCTCCACTTTTGTTCACTCCACTGCTTCTTCTTGATTCATGTATTTTTCTCTCGTTCCCTCATGCTCAGGTCAATCCTGTCTATCATTGCTATTTTAATCTATTCCTTCCCTTTTTAGCTTCACTTGGTTATTTCTTTCCTAGAAAACAATGCTGCACTTTTTAATTCATCTCCCTTAGGTGGTTCATTTAGCTACAGCTGGTTTAAAAATAGGCTGATTATTCAGAAGCTGCTGCAGTGTTTTGTTTATCAAACCACAGAACGATGAAGTCATTGTTCTGTAATCTTCCGCCCATCACAGCTCACAGACAGAGAAAAGTCATGTTGAAATTCACCACCTGGCAACTAACATATAAACACTGATTAGTCATATATGTATACATACACACATCTGTTATTTGAGTGTCTGCTTGCACGTAAGATGAGGATAACACGGTTCTAGTATATAGTATGTAAAAGTCGGCAAATGTGTGTGGTTAGTAGAGGTGAGGTGCTCTGTCTGTTTAATATGACTCACTGAACTCTGGTCAGAATGAGGGGAAGTACAGCCAGACAAACATATGTCATCTGGTTGATGACAGTTTATGAGATCTCTCTCATCTGGACTGAATCACGAGTGAGGACATCTCCCATGCAGACGTTCTCTAAAATACTCCTACATTAAACCTGAATACATTTCTTTGTCCCAAGCATATAGCGAGACCAATAATAATGTATATGTTCCTTTAACAGGCCGTTCCTGCTGCTGCCTCCTCTGATGGAGTGGATGAGAGTCGCCATAGTTCATGCTGAGCATCGCAAGAGTCTATTGGTGGACAGCGATGATGTCAGACAGACTGCCAGGCTACTCCTTCCAGGACTGGACTGTGAACCAAGACAGCTGAAGTAAATACGCACACACACACACACACACACACACACACACACACACACACACACACACACACACACACACACACACACACACACACACACACACACACACACACACACACACACACACACACACACACACACACACACACACACACACACACACACACACACCTGTATTTTCCCACACATTTAGACAATATCTAATTTTAGTCGAGTCTTATGAGATCATTCTAATTAGATGAAAAAAACAACTGCACTGAAGGCTTGTAATTGAATTGGTTCTCGCTAAAAAATAATTACACGCATAATACAGTAGATTAATGGCAGTGCGCTGACTGTAATGTGGCTCATTAACCTCTTCATGAAGTGTACAATTAAAGAGAACTATCAGATGCAAATGTACAGTGTGCATGAGCCACAACTCTGCTGGCTCTCAATGACTTGTGTTTGATCTTTCTGAGTTGGATCTTCTCAGACTCACTTAGTTACCTCTCCCAAATTGAATGCTATACTTACACCATCCTTGTTTCTATCCCTCTATTAGACCCGAGTGTTGCTTTAGCTCCTTCAAGCGCCTGGACTCCAAGGCCGCCACGGACAAGTTCCACCTGGACCTGGGTTTTCGGATGCTCAACTGTGGACGCACAGATCTCATTGGCCAAGCTATCGATCTGCTGGGGCCTGATGGGGTCAACAGCATGGACGACCAGGTACTGCCTCTTTATGTATAATGGTTGTAGAGAAATACTGCAGCATTATCCATCACAGTTGATTTGTAGGCAGCACGTGTTTCTCCTATTTCATGAGTCCATTGCACCTCTTCCCTCAGGGCATGACCCCTCTGATGTATGCCTGCGCAGCTGGAGACGAGGCCTTAGTCCAGATGTTGATCGATGCCGGGGCAAACCTTGACGTGGCGGTAAATATACTTGAACATATGGACACATTTATTTAGATGTTCCCATAAAATTCTACATTTGAGAGTATGATCTTGATTATCTGTCCTGTGCCTGCCAGGTTCCACCATGCTCCCCGAAGCACCCCTCTGTGCATCCTGACAGTCGGCACTGGGCAGCCCTCACCTTCGCCGTGCTGCATGGACACATCTCTGTAGTGCAGGTTAGAAACACATACAACATTGAACTACAACCCTTTATTCAATACGCTGCATATAACTGTGGATGTCATGTTGTACTTTGTAAAGTTGAGTGACAAATGTAAGGCCAGAGGTCAGTCCATAAATGAGTAACAAGATGTCAAACAATGCACCGTATAACAGATGTTGTGTGTATCTCCAGCTCCTGTTGGATGCAGGGGCCAACGTGGAAGGGGCCCCAGTCCGCAATGGACAGGAGAGCACAGCAGACAACCCATTGCAGCTGGCTTCAGCAGCAGGTGGGCAAAACACACACGTGTACACACAAAAACACAAAGCACAGCTGATGTTAGAGTATAATCCCACTTATAGATGGCCTGAGTTCCGATGTGATTTATGGTACCTAAATGACTACTTACTGCTAAATTACATAGGCAGAATGTTTCAAGGAGGGAGACACGAAGCCATGAATGAATGAGCCGCTGTTGTAACTTTCTTTAAATCATGTAATAGTACCTCTCTCCATGATCACTCACAAATACAATACTGTGCCAGTTTCCCAAAAAGACCACCAAGAGCAGCACAGGATTTGGTTGTAAATGACAAATGAGCTGGAGGAGCGAGGAAATGAGAGGGTGACTACAGGCAGCCTGTGGTTGTTTAGAAGCCTCCGGGCAGCATTCCTCTGTGGGATCACGGAGAAGCCACACATAGCTGTAGTAAACTAGACACATGCACTACATAGCAGCAATGACAGTGTGTAAATAAGGCCTTATATGAATGTGTTTGCTTGTTTGAAAATCTTAAATAAGCTATGATAAAGCTTAATATCTCCCTGCGGTCAAATGTAATGATGTCATAAAGCCACAACGAATACATCTACAGTGTAGGAGCACTATTGCATTATAAATAAAGCAATAGCAACATACTTTTAAAACGAAAGCATAAAACATGTTTACAGTTATTGGGTGATATGTTAACTATTTAGCAAGGTAGACTGCACTAGTGGGAAAGAGCTAAAACATCCCATTTAGAGATGCTTAAGATCTGTATCTGTATGTAATTGACTGTTTATGTGCTTCCCAGGAAACTACGAGATGGTGAGTTTGCTCCTGGCACGAGGCGCTGATCCCTTATCAAAGACCCATGATGGGAATGCCCTCACGTCGTCGCTCTATGAAGACATGAACTGCTTCAGTCATGCTGCCTCACACGGACACAGGTATGTGTCTCTCAATCTGATCTGAGAACAGCATGTTGTCAACAGATGCTGCTGAAAGTCTGTGAAAAACCGCCAGCTTTCATCCTCTTAACCACAGAGAAGAAAGTCATGTATAAATCACAAAGCACTCTATCATACTTGACCCCGAGTTTCCATATAAGCTTCATAAAGAGATACATCCCTTTTATCGTGGCACTGAGATGGAAGATCTTAAAACTACCGGACTATACATTCAGTGCCTCCCTCTATTCAGTCCATCTGTCTCGAAACACCAACTGGAGGCTAACCCTCTCCACCTGTTCGCTGTGTGCATGTGTGAACACAGTGTAGACTCAACACTTCACATTCCACTGTGAGGGGGACAGATTATGTAATCAGAGAGGAGGGTGCAGGTCACAGAAATGGATGTATGTGTTGCAGTTCTGACAGATATTAATGTTGTCTCGCTTTCTTTCCTCTCTCTTCCCCCTCTTCTTCCTCCCCATTCATCTTGTCAGGAACGTGCTGAGAAAGCTACTGACTCAGCCCCAGCAAGTCAAAGAGGATGTCCTGTCTCTGGAGGAGATCTTAGCTGAGGGGGTGGAGGGCGAGGATGCCGGGATCTGCCCTTTCCTCCCTCTCTCCCCCCTCCCCACCCCTTCCTCTGGCCCCGGGGCCCTGCCTGAAGGAGGCATAGCGAGGCTCTGCAAGGCCAGGATGAAGGCTCTGCAGGAGGCCAGCTACTACAGCGCCGAGCACGGCTACCTGGACGTCACCATGGAGCTGCGAGCTATGGGTAACTATCACTTCTCAGAAAGAAGACTTGCTTAGGATTTTTAATTGAGGCTTGCCCTGAATCTAAAACCTTCTTTTTACCCAGGTGTACCATGGAAGCTGCACGTGTGGCTGGAGTCTCTGCGCTGTGCCACGCAGCAGTCCAGGGCGGGGGTCACCCTGTCCCTCCTCAGAGAGTTCACCACCATCAGAGAAGAGGACTACTGCACAGAGCTGGTCACCCTCGGCCTGCCCTTGATGTTCCATATCTTACGCACCACCAAGGTATCATCAAACCCAAACCTTACTGTCTGCTAGTGTTCCTGCTTTTGTTATGTGCTGGATACTAGTTCATATGTGAGATATAACGCCCTCCCCCCTGTTGTTTCCCTTTTACTCCAGAATGATGCCATCATACAGCAGTTGGGGACTATTTTTAGTCACTGCTTTGGCCCCGCCCCCCTTCCAGCTATTCCTGGGATGAAGGCAACTCTTTCTGC
The DNA here is from genome assembly GCF_902827165.1 of Trematomus bernacchii. Classification (NCBI taxonomy): domain Eukaryota; kingdom Metazoa; phylum Chordata; class Actinopteri; order Perciformes; family Nototheniidae; genus Trematomus; species Trematomus bernacchii. Next base: position 9,083,651 of record NW_022987714.1, on the reverse strand, counting down.
ACAGTTGGGTAAGGATTTATGGTTTATTTTTGTATAGGAACACCAATAACAGCTTCATTTCCCCTTATTTACTAACCTACCAATTATGAATGAGTTTGATTGTTTGATGTCCTTTATAACTATGTTGCATTGTTGGAGGAGCTCGGGACTTAAGATTTTCATTTCCATTTCTACACTGTAGCTACTGTGCATATGACATTAAAGCCTTTGAATCTATTTGGACGTTTTTTTAAATATCGCAAAATAGCGAACAAATTCCCAACCACAACAATTTTGCTTTAAAATAACCTTAAAGAATGAATCGGTTATCAAAATATTCGGAATCCCTTAAAAGCTGTCCTGTGAATGTAGTTGTAAGAAGTTGTGTTTTCTTACAGACCCTCACTTCCTGAACAACCAGGAGATGTCCGATGTGACGTTTGTGGTGGAAGGGAAACCGTTCTACGCACACAAGGTCCTGCTGATCACAGCTTCAGACAGGTGAGTGCACAGCCATTCAAACTGGATGGTAAGATACAGACCCCAATGCTCATTAAAATCATCATTCTGAATCGTTTGACAAATACATTTCTTTTGCTGTTCTTTAGGTTCAAGTCTCTGCTGGCCTGCTCCGGAGCAGAAGGAAGCGGCAACAAGGCGATTGAGATCAGTGACATCAAGTACAGAATCTTCCAGGTAACAAATCTATTCTTTGCTTCAAATACTTATCTTTGTTTGATGCAATGTTTCAAGAGGGATTGAATCAACTGGAGACAGATGTACTGCATACAATATGTTAAACTACAGTACTGACCTTTGACCACTCCACAGATGATGATGTCATACCTGTACTGTGGAGGAACAGAGTCGCTAAGAACTAATGTGCCCGACTTGCTGGAGGTGAGAATCACTAAAACTCATCCATCTGGGTAGTTGTGTAAAACAGTATACTAGTTTATAAGTATTAAATGTAAAATAAAATGTATTTAATTAAATACTATGTTAAAAATGTTAGATTGTATCGTGAAGCTGCATGCATGCACAGCAAAATTGTCGACTGACGGTCAAAGTGAAAGCAGTCAAATGCAGCCACTGTTTGAAAATCATACTACTTCAAGTTGATTTTGCTATACTGGAGACTTATCATTCAGTGTTAATGTTTCTCTATGTATCTACAAAAAAAGGTAGTCAGCAAATTACTCATAGCTTATACAGAGTGATCGCTCAATGTAACAGAAGTGTCCTTCAATGTTGTATCCAAACGTTGGACATCTGTGTTACTGAATGGAGGATAACACATTGGTTTGTGATTCCTCCTGCAGTTGTTGTCAGCTGCTAGTCTGTTCCAGCTGCGCGTGCTTCAAAGACACTGTGAACTCCTGTGCTCTCGGCTCATCACGCTGGATAATGCAGTCAGCATCTACAGGACAGCCAAGGTAACACACACACACACACACACACAGAGAGAGAGAGAAGCCTGGATCATATTGTTCTGTAGCTGTGACAATAGCAAGCTTTAGAGCGAGAGAAACATGTTAAAATGAAGAAAGATCTTGCATGAATACAAGTTTCTTCTTAAAACCATTCACACATCAACTGGATAATGCACATGACTGCACACTGTGTTACATGATAGATGTCCTCGATGTGACTTTCTAATGAGATAAAACATCACTTTCTCTTCCCCAGGCTCATGGTTCAGTGGAGCTGAGCTCATTCTGTGAAGGTTACTTCTTGCAGCAGATGCCTGCTCTACTGGAGAGAGAGGGCTTCAGGACCCTACTGCTGGGACCCCCCTCGGCCCGACAGGGGAACAACTCCATCTCCACGCTGGCTCACACCCGGGGAGAGTCGCCTCTGGAGGAGCTGGAGGCGACCCTGGCCCAACGACTACGCTCTCTCTGCGTCACCTCCCGAGTCTGAGTCTGCAGAAATACGAATGTGGCGTTCGAAGCGGAGGTTTCATTTCATCAGTGATCCAGGATCAGCTCTGAAGACAGACTAAATAGTTTATTACAGATGTTCTTTTTAGTAACGCCTGTTCCTATCACTAATAACAAGCTGGTTCCACAGTGCTTTGACTTTGGGATACAGATCTGTGATTTTTTTGGCTGCAGATCTCTATGGACAGTTTAGCATTTTCACATTTTGTACCAAACACTCCATCTTGACATTTTTTGCAGAGTACAGCATTCATGAGGAAGAAAATTGGACAATGTGATGCTTTTTCTCCAAGGCTCGGGAAGCTTAAATGGAGAAGCAACAGATGGATGCAACAAGTGGGAACTCTGAATAATTAAACACTGCTGCCCTCTACTGGACAAAACTGGCAAAAATAGAGTTGCCCTGGAGGATTGGGATCACGTTTCCCTCCTGGTTCTGACTGAAGCTGGAAAGTGACAATAGATTGAATCATGGGAGGCAGCCATGCTGGACTTGTGGCTTTATCCCGTTCAAACTAATAATGCAGAGTGGGCGGACAGAGGTAGACTCAGTTCCTCTGGTATTGATGTGTACTTTGGATTAACAAATGTACTTTTTATGTAACTGTATGTTTTTTATTTTTAAAAAGTATTGCCGGAGAAACAAAACACTTACTGAAGAGTGGGATGGACATTTTCTATTTAAAGAGAAAAAAAAGATGTGAGAGTATTTAATGGGGTGTTCCCTTTTTATTTTGTTTTTTAATCCAAGCAAATGATTAATATTATTGATACAAAAAAGGTTTTTGTGTACCTGTGTCCAGGTACACTCTTAACAGTAAATGAAGCTTATGTAAGCTGAGGTTTAATGCTTCTATACAGGGACAGCAGCAGAGTCCATCGTGGGATTTGGAATACAAAACATATGTTTGAATGCTGAGTATTGTAATAAACCTTGTAAACAAGCTTTGTAGGTTTGTGTGGATTTGTGTAGACTTACCTAAAATCCAGGATCTGATACTTGAACACATCTAAAACATGAAAGTCATTACAAGTGCTATAGAAAATAAAGTAAAATACATTCTTACAGCAAACACTGGTAAAAAAAAATGAATTTGAAGATTGGCATGGTTTCAGTTGTTTGAGAAAAACACTAAGCATAAACACTGAGCATACATTAACAGGCACGAACAAAGGAAAACAAACACACCATAACTTAATGAGTTTATTTGTTTCAGCACTGAAGATGCTCACAGTTATTTTATATGGGGATTACAGTCAGTTTTGTTCCTGCTCTGTCCAAAGCCCGCTCTGGGCCTCAGAATCATCAGATGTCCTTGGTGCTGCTAGCTTCCCATTGTAGAAAACAGAAAGGAGGGTGAACGATAGGGTATTGCTTTGTGTTTGTGTACTGACATCCCCTCACTGCGCCTCTGCTGCTAACAGGTACAGAGAGAGCAGACCTCCGAGCCTTCAGCCAGAGGTACAGAGTCAAGGAAGCATCGCTCAAAAACTTTGTGCACAAGATTAGAGGAGGAGGAAGGGATAGATTAGCGGGAGCCAGGGAAGAATTAAAACAATAAAGAAAGAAGGCCAACAAATCAAAAAGGGTGAAAAGTAAGGGACAGAGGGGGGATTTCAAAAGGTAGTTTTGTGGCGAGAGAATCAATGAAGGCTGAGAGAAGGAGAGAGTTTGGCATGGAACATGAACACTAAAGCCATGCAAAGAAAAGCTCATGTTTGACATGCACACGGCAATACAAGCTAAAAGCATAGAGCAGGAATCCCCAGCACGGTTGAGAAGACAATCAACCCCCATGGTTCGTCTGTATATTTACAAAGAGAAGAAGTAGATCTGTGGCGCCCTTCTCCTCAGGCCTGGCCTACACGCACAATAATATGAAACTGACAAATATCAATAGAAGAGCATATTCCCTCTCCAAAAAGAGGCTAAATCTACATTCTTAAATTACTGGTAAATCATTTTTTTCAAGAGTTCCCACAAGTTCTCTTTCCCTCTACGGAGAGGTCAGGGAAAAGAGAATTTGTGTCTTTTAGATGTTCACATAATGACCAAAACAAAAGAAAAATAGTTCATTTTTTTCTTCAAATGTTGCCCCATTTACGAACACACAAGAGGGTAATAAATAACATTCAACTGACCTAACAGCTTTGTTCATATAAATAGCCAAGTTATAATAAATTAGGAAATCAAACAATGAGATGAACAAACATGAATAAATAAGGACAGAAATACAAAAAATATCCACAATTGCATTTATCACGTCATCATTTTTTTTTTTTGTTCCTCTACTCCTACTGCTGGTAAGTGAGACTGAGAGAGAGGTATGGATGGAAAACCAAAGACAGAGTGTTGCGGACAACACAAACAGGAATGTTTGGATCATTATTAGGTCAATCAAACAAAGACATAAATTATCATGTAACAAAAATACACAGAAGAATTTAAAAGAACATTAAGTGGCAGGGGCAGGTTTACCAACCTGACCCTATGGTATCTAAACATAGTGTCACAACTAGACATTTCATTTTGTATACATAAGAAATGATATCAGTCTGTACAACAGAATAGATCATTCATTTTAAATACCCAAATACCCACCCGCGTCCCTCCCCCCTACCCTATACTATCATATCTCCCCCTCTTCCCATTTCTTCTCACACCCAACTCCTCTCTGAAATCACAATTCCAGTCCATTTGCAGCAATGTTACTAAGTCTAATAAAGTCAGTTTAAACCCAGTTCTTCACAAAGAAAGTACATTAAAAATCAAACAAATACAATCCAGCAAGCATCCGCGTCGGCTTGTTTGGGAGTTCCACAAAACTCCTCCCCCTTCTCTCCTCCTCTGAATCAGTCTTCTTTTTGTTCGTGTTCGTAAAATCCCAGAGTTTGAGTCTGTGCATACTGGACCTGTATGCATGTTCATGTGTGTGTGTGTGTGTAGTGTCATTCCAACGATGAATGCTCCTTGAGTGGAAAGGGGGGTCCGGTCGTCGCGGGAGGGGGGGGTTTGCGTTACTCTTTCATGTGGATTAGTGTGGATTAGTTGTGCACATGTGTGTGTGTGTTTGTGTGTTCCTAAAACGGGGGAACACTATTTTCCCTCTACGTCTACTGATGGCTGCCAAAGGTGGAGAAGGGGCGCAGAGGGGAGATGAAGGTAGAAGTCTGCATGATGAAGGGTATGTTTCCATGGTAACCACCCCCCCCGCATCTTTTTTGCAGCGCACCTCTAAAAGCAGTCCTCCGTCAACAATTGTCTGTATCTCTCTTGGCACGCTCAGGGGGGGGGGGGGGTGGTAGTTGGGGGGTTGGCGGAGGTGAGGCGAAAACGGAACGGGGACACGGAGGAGGGGCTTAATAGGTTTTCTGGATAATTCCTGGTATCAGAAACAAGTCAGGGTCATCACACAGGTTAGCAGCAAAAAACAAGAGATAAGATGGCTGGGGGGGGGGAGGGGGTGGATGATGATGGTGCACGCTGAGGGGTGATGAGAAGTGTGTGTGTGTGTGTTATGTAGGTGCAGTTCGTAAAATATTTCTCTTCATATATTTCTATCTATATAAAGTCATTTTATACAAAAACATATATGATTATGTACATCTAGCTATGTACAGGTTTTCGGAGGAGGGGGTTTTAGCACATTCTCGGTCTAAGACTCCTCCTGTGACCCCACAGTTGCCACGGACAACTTGGCCCTGTCTCGGCCCGCGGAGGGGCTTTTGGTGTCATTACTTTCTGGCTCGTGCCTCCGGACGTGCATGGGCGAGGGACAGTGCTTGGTGGGCGTGCCAGAAGGGTAGGGCACCTGTCCGTTCTTCTCGTCTGAAAAAAGTTGGTTTATTACGTCAAAGAAGTTACTCAAGGGGCTGCCTAGGTACACAGATGGGGGGGGGGGGGGGAGAAGAAAGAGGACAAAAAAAGGGGGAGAAGAGAGAGAACAAACACACCAATGAACAATGGGGTTCACAGGACAGAGACGTAGAGACAAGCAGAGGCGAGGACTGACAGACAGCGAGGAGCAAAACCATGCGTATGTAACAACGAGTGAAAACACAGGGAGACATTCAGTCTAATCATCGATATAGGCGTTCTGTAGACTGGTAGGATATAACAAGCTGCTTTGAACTATGGGATGCAGAAAGCGTGGTGTGTCATCTGTCTGGTCAGCCAGAAGCCGGAGGAGGACAATGAGAAAGCTTCAAGACAACGTTTTCCTTGAGGGATATTCAAATCATCAGCGTCTAATCTCCTTTTCATAAAGCCGATTGTTTGCCGTTTTGCAGACGCCAAAATAAAATGATGATGAATTGTATTTAAGTCATAAATATTCCTAACTTGGTACTTTGTGCTGGAGAAATGGGTTGTAGTTATGCTAAATAATACATGCTAATATCTTTGACACACAGTCTGAGTCCCTGTGTGTGTGTTGTGTGTACGTCCGACAGCTTGCATGCAAATGATCTTAAGTTAAACACACTCCCTCATTCCACAGGGCCTTAATGGTCCCACTGCAGGTAGGCAGAGTAGTGAGGACACCAAACATGAGAAATGGGGCAAATAAAAACTCAATGTTCTTTTTGTTAATGGTGCATGCACAGAACAACTGGGAACTATCAGCCACAAACAGAACTGTTTCTGAATAGTTGGCAGTAGATCCATTTGCACAAAAGAGTCCTGTGGGCCGACAAATGAACAGTGGCAGCATCAGGAAAAAGAAGCGGGGGTGCCACACGGACGACAAACACACACACACTCACACACTGGACTGGAGAGTGTCTGTGAATCAGGACTACATCAACTGTAACTGTTAGACAGTGGAATTTCTCTTGCTGACACTAATGCATATTGCCAGTGTGTGGATGCCTGCAGTAGTGGTAGGACATTAGGCAAACTTCCTCTTATCACCAATAAGTGAGTGTGTGTTTGTCTTTGTGTGTGTGTGTTTGTGTGTGTTTTTGTGAATGTTCCAGAGTTGACATTGCCAGCTTAATTATCCTGCTGGAAAACATTTCCCTAACATTCCCTCTTCCTTTCTCATGTGAAGAATTTCCACACTTAGTCCCCTCACTCCACCCAAATCTGCACATTTTCAAAAATGGAATTGTATGAATCTTAATAAACTCGTTGTAGGGTGCTTGTTACAACCCAGAGAGTATCCTCCTTTATTCTGATTTCTTTAAATTAAATATTATAATAACACTTTTGATGACATACTATAGTAGGACTTTTTCAATAGGACCTTTATCTTATCTTTATTTTATGTAAGGCATTTTAAAAGTAAGGCAAACTGTACAACTCGTTTATTTTACGACATATTAAACTATGACATATTTTCAACTTTTTCAGGGATTACGTTTTTTATTAATATCACTTTTTAATGATAGAGAACATACTATATTGTAACTTTTTAATTAAATATTATAATGTCATTTTGAATTAGAATTCCTTTATGATTTTTTTATAGAAAACTTTAATAAGACATTTTAGGTTTTTTGAGCATACTATAATACGACTTTTTCATCGTATACTATACCATTATATTTGTTTCTGTTTGTTTTAGAACTTTTTTTCTATTCTATGACTTGTTTTATTACAATTGTAAGCCATATGATGTGTATAAGATTGTTTTATTATTATATGGTATTATTATATTAAACATTTATAATATATATATACAGTATATAATGTCTACACTCTGATTTGAGTTTTTAAAGGCATATTGCAATAATTATTTTTCATGAAGTTTTTATGAATGTCATATTATACTAAGGCACACTATACCACAACTTTCTATGGCCTTTACTATGACATGTGTATGGTGTACTTTATGAATGGTTCTCCTCTGTACCCCTTTAATATACTACCTGCGTGTCTCCACACACCTTTCATTGTTCCGCCCCTCCCATTGTCTTCCTAAGCTTGGCTCCCAGGTATTCTGCTGTTAATGGTGATAAGGGGACATAATAACCGAGACTTGATGAAGCCCTTTGTTTGACACACATTGGTATGCAAAGCTATTTCTATTCTTAATTACAGCCAGTTTTTCTCAAAGGTCCAGTCGTCAGGTAGCACCAAAATGTGTTAGGAGGTCAAAGGAAAGAGAAGTAGAGGAAACAGTGAGTTTAACAAAGCTTTCAATTACTGCTAAGCACACATTTAAGATGCATATTACAGAGTGAGACACTCTGATGGCACTTAACTCAGCTCTGACAGCAGGAACATAATACAATACTTTATTATGTATGTGTTTTTGTAATAACCATGATATCCTCTATTGATAAATGAGTGTCATTATAATACACAGTACCCCTCTGCTGCTGAAACGATCCACAGCAGTCGTTTAAACCTAATCTGATGTCATTTACTCTAAATCTACCCTTCCCACACCTCTGTGGGCTAATTAGCTCTATAATACATAAGATCCGAAATAAAAGATAAACCAACTGAGGCACAGCGATGATAGCAGACTGTTAAATATCACAACAGGTGGGACGGCTGCTGTTCATTTCTGAGTGCCAGTGAGAGAAATATTGCAGAACAGCCACTGGGAAAATATGCAGCTCGCACTTGTTATTTCTAGTCAGGTTTAACCCAATCTAATATTAAGCTGTTTGGCAGTTAATCTGTTATATTATATAAAAAATAAAAAACATGGGACATGGAACTAGAGAAGTGTTTAAAAGGATAAAGACACAAACATTCAGACGCAGAGAAAATGGTTCACAGGCAGTATAAAGACAGGCTGATGGTGTTTCCCTAGGTTACCAACAGGTGGAGCCGTTGTCAAGATGATGGCGAGACAAAAAACCGAGCAGTGATTCACAAGGAAGGACAAGAGCAGATGGGGAGGAGTAGGATCTATATTTCTCTTTTCTTTGTCTTTTTGTCATCCAGACCAGCAAATAAGAAGCTACCGCACTAAAATAAGACACTTATACATGTCCACGGCCTCAGCACCAACCCTAAGGCTAGAAGAAAGAGAGGAGGCTTTATAATGTCACCAAGTTCACAGGTGAGCGTCTGGAGGTTGGCCTTCAGAGGGTTTCTTTATGTGCTCGGGGGCCTTTTGAAAGGTCCCAGAGAGGCTGGTGGAGGGATACAACAGGGGGGATGGGGTCCTATTGTACAGGCATCCAGAGAGGGAGGGAGCAGGGAGCTTGTCAGGTGTGGTGTCACTGTGCGGTGCAGTGCATTGTGGGGAGTGCGTTGAGGTGCAGTGGTGTTGCCATGGTGACAAGCTCCGACGATCAGTCTTGGAAGTAGGAGTAACAGAATGCAAATCATCTTCCCCTACCTTCTACTCTAATCTTCCCCTGCCAGGGCAACGAGACAAAGCTTGACCCGCAGCCTGAGAGCAGCTCCCCACCCTTTCATGGCGGTGAGGCGCGGGCATGCACAAAAAGAAGCTGTTTTTTCGAGTAGCGGAGTGCGGCTCGGAGTGGATTTCAAGCACAGGGGAAGCGGAGGGCAGGATTTAGCTTCAGCGGTGAGAGTGGTTCATCTCGGTGTGGAATGGGCGGATGAGGCGGTGGGAGTGAGGGTGGAGAGGTTTTGGATAATATTGTTTCTTTTGAAAAGAGAAGTTCCTACTCACCAGACAGCTGTTGGACCCCTGGCTGGTCATGCGTGCTTAACAACTGGCTCTGAATCGTCTCCACTACTCGCTTAAAGCGCCGGCTGGGACCTAAACACAGGCACAGAACAGCAGATATTTATTGCAAAGGTAGCAGTGTGTAGGAAGACGGAAGAGCACGTAGATGGATTCATTAAAAGGGGAGTAAGTAAGAGTGTACATGGTGTGAAAAATGAGCTGGAGAACAAAAGCCTGAGATGATAAATGGAGGCCAGAGAGGAGTGCTAGTGTAAGCACGTGCTCTCTTCCTGTTGTGTACATTCAGTGACATGGAAGAACAGCAGGCTCCAAAGTGCCACTATTACACCCAATTGATCTGAAATGTGGCCCCTTTTTGGGTGTGTGGGGGTGTATATGTGTGTGAGACAGAGAGAGAGGAGCTGAGAGAATGCGTGTGTTTCTGCAACACTAAGCATGCATGCATGATTGCCTAGTATGTAATCTTGCATAGCCAGACCTCATCTCGTTACGCTCGGGGAGCTTTTTGGAGGGAAAATCTTATCAAGCATTCAGGATTGCGAGAACTTTGAAAATCCTTAGGCAGCCATTCTATTTGGCAGAGAGTTTGAACACACATGGAAGCGGCACTTGTGGTATTTGTTGGCTGGATAGATATAGATTTATTTTTTATTTGATTCAAGTGTGACGGCACCCCACTCAACATGCAAAGGAGGGATGCTTTTCGGCACTTTTCAAAAGTGAAGTGTGAGCTTGAATTTCCCCAGACCTCTGTGAATGTGAGAAGATGGAAGACTTATATAATACTTTATGTAACTCTGTGAACTACTGACTCGCAGCAGGACAGTGCAGGGTTTGAACTGGACACATTCTGTATGGACTGCCCACATTAGAAGGAATCCAATCAATACAGACTGTTGAGATCAATACACCTGTAACGTGCAATTTATACCCTTTTTTTGTCAATTCTCTACTATGCAATAACCATGATCACTTGTACGTGCAAAACATCATCTTTGTAGTATCTTAAACCTTAGTCTTTTTTTACTTAGCTATTTAAATGGTGCTACTAATTTGTTAGCCATAGATGAGTACTTATTTGTCTTTATTTTGTATTACCAATGTGTGCTTTTCTTCTAAAATTAACATGTTAGCTACTTTATTATTGCTGGCCTTTTATCTGCTATATCACTATTGCTGTAACACTGCACATGTCCCCGCTCTGGGACCAATAAAGGAATTCTGATTATCCCCTACATTTAAGCCAAATGTTGTGCCTTGAACCCCTTTTTCTCTTTTTTATTTATCCAGAAGATACTGTTAATATCTCATTCTGAGGGAAAAGGAGTTCAACTTATAAAAGTAAAGTACGCCTTCGGCATTTGATTCGTGACCTAGTGGGTGCATTTGACTGAATGCATGCAGGCTAAGTGGGTGTAGAAAATGAGGGTCGGCCTGGCGGTGTTCTGACCTGAGAGCAGGGTGAAGGTGACAGAGTAAATGCCGTTCTCCTTAGTGGCAGCTGTGCTCTCCGTGTAGGTGATATCCACCTGGAATTTGACTGGCTTCTGGAAGACTGTAGGGCCGGCTGTGGACTTGTACTCTGCCCGGAAACTTGTCTGAGAGATGACGCTGTGGCTCAGGCTGGGGATCTGGGAGAAGTGGACAAATAGGCAGAGATAGGAATAAGCAAATAATAGGATTATAAACAAGGAGCATTGTGGTTATAGTTTTTACCACGTGTACGCAAGTGACAAGGTGAGTAAACCCTCATTAAAATACCCTCCACATACTCTGCGGAGATGAATGCCTCGGGGAGAAGCCGTGCATGCCAGGGAGACTTAAGCTAATGTAATCTTGAGTCATCCAACAACTCTGCACTCTCCCTCCTAAAATGAATTTGTATGCCCGATGAACAGGTGAGCTCGGAAATAGTCACATGTCGCCATAGTGCTGGAGAGGGTTTGACATTCCATTAATGTGAGTGTGCTGAGAGGTATAATTCCACTGATTCAGGTGCCAATCTCCTGTCTGTAACACCAGCTAGCACAACCCAGAGGAAAATAGCTCCAGGGAAGGGGAAACACATTTGACATTGACCTGCACTGGCATAGTTTGGATTTACTTTGTTAAATGTAACTGGGGTGAGGATACTTTTTTGTTCAATTATGTACGCTGATTATCAACTACCACTGCCGAGCTTTTGTTGATACAGATTCTGCGGCGCTGGCGGACAAAACCCTGATGTTGTCTATATTCCTGCATGCATTTGTACATCCACATTATAAACCCACCACGCATACACAGATACAATCTACTCCATTTCTTGCACCACACATTTAAATATACACACACATGCTCAATACACAGTATCAAGGGCAAAGCATCTATATGCTAATGATCAATGCTCTCTGTTGATTTTCTATTGACCTAAAGTGAGTCTTCAGTCAGAGAGAAAATAGAAGCACTGAACACTAGCAGTTTACTGAATTGCAACATAAATCAGAAGCATGTTAGCAAACAAAGAGAGAGCCAGCCTCGTAGCATAGCCAATCACAGCTGCTGTTGGAAAAGGCAACGTCCTGCATCAGACAGCAGATGTACAGGTAATACGCATGTATGGATTTACAGAGAAACATCAGAGCACAGGTAGAGAAGGGTTTATCGGGGTTAAAGGTAGCAGGGGAAATGTGAGGAATGAAGCAAGTACCGAGAGAAAGGCTTGAACGATGTCTGCCTTGATGGAGCTGAGAGGTTTGTCTCTGATGACGATGAAGATCTGCTCCTCTTTCTCCAGGTTGATGAAGTTACCAAACCATGATTTTTTGGCAAGTCTGTGGGCATAAGACAAGAACACAATGTTAGTATATTCCTGTTGGAGAGGGGTTGTCCTCATTACAACCTTTTTAATTCCATTTGAAAACCCAGCACCCACCTATCCTCCTGAAACATGGAGAGCTGGTGAAAAGTTCTCTCTCTGCAGCTCTGGGGAACTGCAGAGAGAGCAAACGGAGGATGCCCTGAGGGAAATGAGCTAAAACTGCAGGGGAGATACCTTTCCTGACATTTCCCCCTTCTGTGCAACTGTGTTTGTGTAAATGCATGTAGGTCTATGTTGGTGTTAGTGTGTGTGTGTAAGGGAGAGGGGGGGGGGGATAATTGAGCTTCTATGTGAACAGAACTGCAGGTCCAGACGGGGTAGAGGTAGATGAATTCACTACTGGCCTCAGCCCAGGTGTATATGCACCCTCTAATAAGCCATATGGACTCCTGTCTTGTGCCACATTAACATTCCATGAGCTTCTGGAAAAAGGTTGATTGATTTACAAAACTGTAAATTGCAAAGAGAAACTCCCTATTGAATTATAAATTATTCCATAATGTTACAAGCAACATTAAGGGGCTTTTTTGTAATACTTTATACACAGTGGGTGTGTGACTGTATTAATGTGATGAAGCCTAAACTAGCCAAGGAAGGTCTTTTACAGCCAACACTCCAACTCCTACAGCCAGGATGTTCTTCCCAGCCAGGTGGAAATGGCCAAGCCAGCGAACCAAACAGGCATATCTAGGCCAACCTTCAGTTATCAGGCCCCTGGGAGCTCAGCAACATCACACAGCTACCCCCCCCCCCCCCCTCTCTCTCTATAACCACCCCAATACCTCCTGCCACGGTGCTTCTTCTCCAACCCAGACCACACCTGAGGTCATTACCGTGGACTCAGCAGGCACAAATCAAACCTTCACAGATGTATTACTTTCCAAAACATCATGCTATCAAGAGCCAATGAGTGAGGGGCTGACAGGTTCTGCATAGTGATGAAAAAGTATCTACTCACTCTGGGGAAGACTCTGGTGTGAGGCTGGACATCTCCTCTTGTGTGGGAACTGTGGACGCAGAGATAAAGTGAGAAAAGGTTGAAGTCTCAGAAAAAGATAGATTTCATTAGTGGGAACGGGAAGATTTTAGGATTAAATAGGAACAAGGAACAAAAGACCCCCCACAAACTGTTCTGTCTGCTGCCGTCTAGTATCAGGTCTAAAACCACCGGAGTCAGAACCTAATATATCATTGCATTTACTTGTATATAGACTCTTTTTGCACTATTTCAATTTTATTTGTATTTACTTGCACATCTCCAAACATTCTCTTGCACTATTTCATCTGTTTTATTTGTTCTATGTCCTATGCACTGTTGGAGGAGCCTGTGACCTAAGTTTTTCATTGCCATATCTACACTGTAACTAATGTGCTAATGACAATAAAGCCTTGAAACCTGAAGATAATTAAGTGTTTAAGGTTTAAACATCTTAAAGGATGTCAGTACCTTGTAGTTTCCTGCGGTGGAAGCGTGGCGAGCCCAGGAAGCTGTTCTTGATGGAGTTGAGGCGCGTCCTCCAAGGCATGCCTCCGATGGACGGGCTGGGGGGCGGCGTCGGATTGGGGGTCCCGGCTGGGCTGTCCTTGGGAGTGTGCACCGGGGTGCCCTTTGGGGTGGGGAGGGGGCTACCTCGAGGGGAGGGATGAGGGGTAACCTGTATGAGGGGGATAGATTTGGGCTGGTCAGTGAAGGAAGAAGACGCGGGCGCTACGGGGTGGAAGTGGTGCAACCGGATGGGGGACATCGGCACCGCGGGGACGAAGGGCACCGAGAGCTGGGGGCTGGCAGCGAAATGGGAGCGCCTCACCTGGGGGCTGTTTTGGATGGGAGTACTGGAGATGGAGGAGGGGGCAAAGGGGAAGGACGGGGAGGATGGAGTAGTAGGGGTGGGAGGGACAGAGGCAGAGGGGGGCTGCAATGGAAGCTGGAGGGGAGTGGGTGGCTCGGATTTGGCTGGAGATGCTGGCTCTGTGGACTGTCCGGGGAGCGGGATGGAGCGGGTGGCTTGGAGGGGCTTGGGGACCGTTTTAGGCTTGGAGGGGAGTGTTTGCGTCCTGTTGAGTTCTGCCGGCGGGGGCCTGCTGTTTGGCGCTAGTGAGTTAGGCGTGGGGGCACGGGGGGCTGCACGATTGGGGGCAGACTCAGGGGATTGGCAGGGGCTCGAGTTAGGCGACTGCAAAATGTCTGGGGTCTGAGGCGGTACACAGAACTTTCTGACAGGCTGGAGTTGGAGGACACGGTGTGAAGACACGCAGCACGACACAGCCGAGAGCCAGAGCAGGTGGAGGAGGAGGAGAAAACAAAGCAACACACACGGGGACACACGCAGGCACGAACGAGGAGTGTAGCAAAACAAACAACACATCCAGAAGAAAAGCAGAGGCAGGAGAGATGTGTGCATACACGGGAGAGGTGGAGGCATTGATCAAAAAAGAAAAAAAGTGGAAGACAGAAAAGACAAGAAACATGCAGTTAGTCCATTCAGTGACTCATGTCAAGTGGGAAAACAGCAAGCAATGCACACAATTTAAAGAAACAACAAACATAAGACAAAATGAAGGACTTCACTTGATAAAACATACAGGGCTCTGATGGCAGAGAAAAGCATGCAGACACAGATGTGTGAGAGCCATGGGACCAGCTGTGAGGACACTTTAGACTGTTTCAATAACACGAGGAACACCCTCATGATATCTTTGCTGTAATATTTCCCACGTTCCAGGTTTATTGTTCTGTTTGATTTGTAATGGTGGAATTGCAGGCACAATGGTACCCTGATAAACTATTTACGCCTCCCCTTCTTCCACACACAAATGTGAGAAAATAGCCCCACACAGAAGTTCTCGCTGAGAGCACAATCCGGGCTTTGGGTAGGTCTGAGAAATCAATTTCCCTTTCAGATCAGCCTGAAGGAACCTGTGTGGCGCGAGGAGCTCGTCTTAGGATCCTGGCTAATCTTGAGCCTTCTCAGGTTAGTCAGCTGGAAAGGTTTTCCACAAGCTCCCCAGCTCAGCGTAAGAAAAGTGGGATTTTCTGAAGCATTCCAGGAGCTGGATTTCCATAGAGCTCAGGCCAGGGAAAACAGAGAGAGGGGTAATACGCAGAAAGGATGGAAAAAATAAGCTTTGGGGCGGGGGGAGAAAGTATGCTGAGCTGTCACATCCTCCGTTTCAGTATATTTTAACTTTCAGATAACAGGGAGATCCAAATAGACAGATACAGTGATGACTCATGTAATGTATGAAGAAACACCAGATGAGAAGAACTTAAGTCTTCAAAACTGAACCTTTGGATGAAAATAATAAACAGTGCATTGCAAAATCAGAAACACATACATCAGCTACTCAATCTAGACTGTCATGGTGTGAGTTGTTGAGTGTTGGAGATGTCTACCTTCTGCTCAGAGTGCAACATGTAAACATTAATGTTGTTCTTGTGGATGAGCTTTGACACTAACTAGCTCTTATTCATGGTTAGGTGCATGCTTCCTTCTGAAGGTGATATGGTGGGCGATTGTAGAAAGAAAAATAGTTCCCATTTCTATTTCTGTTGATTTTTTCCAATGTATTTTTGATGCACTTTAGACTGAGTGCCATTTAGATGAAATATCTTAGAGAGGCAGACATCTCTATGGCTGCTATAACCAACACTCAGACTAAAACAATCTATATTTATGAACAGCACCCCAAGGAAGAGGGAAGATATTTTTTATTAAGGGTTGAACTGTTCCTTTTTAGGTGTGGAAAAACGTATGATATCTCAGACTCATAATAAAGTAGAGCAGTAGAAAGATATTGCATGAGCAGAGAGATAAAGTGATATTGCTTTCATACTGAGTTTGCGGTGCATTTGTTAAAGGTCAGGCACTGGTGATTTTACTGTCGTTATTTTCTCTCCCTCATAAACAGCAATAAGATGGGATCAGCGGGAGTTGGTTGGCCGTTATCCATGAGGGTGAAGAAGTAGCTTGGTCCACAGGTGTGTGTTGCAAGTGTGTGTGAAAGTGCACAGACTAGGATCATGACTTACCCGTGGGCTGCTGAGGGGGCTGGTGGAGAGGCCGGAGGAGGCTCCACTGATAGACCGCGACCTGGGGCACAAACAGGCAAGAACACACACAGAGGCGGAGGTTATTTGTGAGATCCACATGTGTACCTGTTACATGTTTCATTACACACAGGTGGGGGGTGAGAGTGTGGAGGTTACACAGTTAGAAAGCATCACAGCCTATGTCACCGTCATAGCAAGCGCAGTAGATTCTACCAAGCCCCAAACACAACACCAATTCACACAAAGAGGGTAAAAGCACTACAACATGACTAGCATTGGTTAGCAGCAATTAGTCTCACAGCAGTAAAGCTCAAACTTTGGTTTAAGTATGCTACTGTATAGGCTCCACAGATTAGCATTCAAATTAGCTTTCCGCCTTGTCTATAGTGTGCTAATAAACCAAATGTGTTGACTTTTAGGCCTTATAGCCAGGGGTGCACATAACTGGTACGCAGGTACGCATGCGCGGCAACAATCTGAAATGCGTACCGTCACTTGTGTCACAAAGCGCATTTGCGTACCGACGTAAATGTGAAGCTTTTCCAGAAGGCGGTTAGTTCACCGGACGACAGAGTCGGTCTCCGTGTGCACAGACAGGGCTGCTGTTAACGTCGGTCTGTACAGCAGCCCTGCGCTAAAACAGCTGATCACAACGTTCACACGCGCCGCGGTCACGAAGCTCTGTACTCTACTGACGCCACCCCCCCGTTGACAATCGCGAAGCGGTGTACTCCACTGACGCCCCCCCCCCCCCCCGTTAACAATGGTCAGAAGTTGGAGTACCAAACACTGACTCCAGGTACTCATCTGAGGACCTCACTGAGAAAGTTGTGTGCACCCCTGCTTATAGCGCTGGATCAGTTGAAAATATCTCGAGGGGGGAAATGAAGTGGGACATTTGGTTGAGTGCCATTTGTCATGTTTTTCTTTTCCCCCCCAGATGCCGTCAATAACCCCTGCGAGCAAAGCCCTGCTCAGAAAATAACAATCACAGGACAATCTGTCTCCATCAAGAGCGCACGCACACATGTACGCTCTCACACACACACATACACACACAAAACAGGGCCTGTCAACACTCGGAAACACCAGCTGCTCACTGTCACAACACTGTGCCTTTTTGTCATTCAATCTAACAAACCCCAACCCCCCCTCATTCCTTTCTCTCTCTCATTTGATGCACAAACATGTGGCCGAGCCTACAGAATCTGTTGTGTCTATTTGAAAAGAGCTACAACTACAAGTGTCTTTCAACTCGCTCGGTTGTAGTGGAGGAACTCATGGAAAATATGAGGGGAGGATGAGGTAGTTTAGGAGTGATGGAGGATTTAGGGAGGGAAGAATGAAGGATGGGATGGAGGGATGGAGTAATGGAGACTGATGTTCATTTATGACGCCGAGGAGTCCCACAGGACCACAAAGGCATCCATACATGGACACAAAACTGTGTACACGGTTACAGCTAGTAGCCATAAAAATGATACCAGTGCTGTCATAACAACAAGCCCAGATTAAGATGTATATGTTTCAATCTTCTAAAAGGTACTGTAGAAACACTTTGGGTGCAGTCACCCGTCTCTCTAGAGCTTTTAATTTACAACCGTCTAGACTCTAGAGAGAGAACTGATACAAGAAGAGGAATAATCCTCCTGAGATGAACAGACACAATCAAAAGAGAAGAGAACAGCTACAATGAGAGGGAGGAAATTATAGAATCACCCACTCTCAAGCTATTTCTGTAACTCTCTCACTGACCCTTCTGTGAGTGTATTTTTTGCACACACTCTTTCACTCATGAGTAGGCGATGTTGAGACCGCGTTGGCTAGGATTTCTTGTTTTCAGGGAGCAGCTGACCAGACAGTTGCTATCATTTACATGTAAGTCCTCTGGTCCACTGAGACATGCCTGCAGTTGTTAACTACAGAGCCTCACACAGCCAATTGCTCTTCATCTGAAACACGAAGCCAAAACACAGCGTCCTCGGGCCATTATGAGCATATTGTTCGAGGCCCTCTGCATCTGTTAGTGTTGGACCAGCACGTCTATAAAGCTAATGTTACAGATGGCTGTGCTGTACAGTAATGGGCTGTCAGAAGCTCACCCTTGCTTCGGAGAGACGATGAAATATTGTTGACAAGTTTTTATTTGTAGCGAACAGCGTACACAACTTAATGAATCATTCATCATCTATCATACAGAAGTTATTAAATCAGCAGGAGAGGGAGATGCTGGAGCCAGTTAAGCCCTCTGAGTTTCTGTAGCGCTTGCTTCAAAAGGGTCAGATCTCCCTTATTAACAAAAAACTGCTCTCCAGAACCCTTTTATTACACTACATTTATTTGACAGCTGCAGTTAGTGTAATCTGATGCTAATACAAAATTAAACATTTAAATGCAGGACTTTTAAAGGTCCCCTATTATGCTGTTTTTCATCAATATATTATAGGTCTCAGTTATATACAAAACATGTCTCTGAAGTGTTTGGCTCCAAATACCAAACAGATCATGCATTGCAGCATCCCATAAACCCCTCTGTTTCAGCCCTGTTTCAAAAGTGCTGATTCTCTGTCTGTTACTTTAGATGAAAATAAGGAGCCACTCCCCACGCCCCTCTGAGAGATATTTGGTTAAAAAGAACACAATGGTGCTCTAGGAGGAGATTCAGGTGATAAGGTGGGGGGGGGGTTACCTTGGTTGGTGATTGGCTAATGGTTAAACAAGCCTAAAAATCGTTATGACATCATAAAGTGGCCAAAATCTGATCAGCTCATTTTCAGACAGGATTTGATATAAACGGATCAGGACAAAAAGTGAGAGAATCTTTTTTCCTGAAACTTTCAGAATCTCTTTCCACAGAGGGGACACATGTTGATGTAGAAAAGACATGAAAAAGTGGATTTTGCATAATAGGAGACCTTTAAATGTTGAATTGCAACTTTTACTTGATTAAAGGACTTTTTAGCCATCACTGGTAAGCACAACAAAATTCCATTTGCCTCATCTCATAGAGGTTTTTGTTTTGAATTCAATAATTTTTTTGTTTGCAATTTGTGTGAAATGGTGTATGTGTGTGGCTTCTCATTCTCATCGTTCTCTTATCCATTACTCCTCAAGATAACATTTCCCATAAGCCTGTTTTGGAATGTTTCCCATGTTCTCAGTGTGTGGCCACCGGCTGTATTAGAGACCCATCCAAAGCACCCGTGGGGGTCTAATGTCGAGCTGTGGGGGACGGAACAAGGACAAGAGGTTCTGGGATGAGGGCATGGACTGAAATGAAATGAAAAGGAAGCATTGTGAAATGGATGGTGCCAGGAGTCAAACGGAGAACAAATAACACTGCACAACACAACTCTACTGCACTGTGGAGAATGTCCCCTTTTTCTCTCTCCCTTTTCTCTCTCACTTTGTCCTGCCAATGGAGTTATTCTACTGTACTTAGTAGATATTCACACAAACCAACACACTGTTTAAATCCATTTCCTTTTCCCCGAGCCTCGACAACTCCTTGAGGACTCAGCGCATTAATATTCACAGCTCCTCCAATCTCTAAATGTAGTACGACCCCTGCAGTTTCCCATGTAGAGATCAGAGTTAAAAGGTGCCTTATTTGTGTTCATTTGAGCCTCTTAAATAAATTGGAGTCAATAATTAGCAGTAGACTTATTAAGACTGCTCTGAGTAAGACAACACACTCAAACTGCATGAAGTAACTAGAGCAGTAAAGGAAAAAAGAAATCAATTGATATTCTGTTCTTCACACTGCAGCACTTTTCCATATTTCATTTACATATCATTAACCTCCCTTCATTTCTCCTGGCATGTTGTTAAGATTTAAAATGAAATCAGTGGGATATCTGGTGCTTTGAGTTTAGGCTTTAAATGTCTTTTTTAAGATACTTTTGGGTGTATGAAGAATGAAGACGTAAGAATGTCTCTGGGCATGTTTCTGTGCAATGTGGCTAGTGCAGCATTTATCCCAAATCTATTCAATTATACTTCACAGGAGCAGTCGAAGCATCAATCAGCATGTATGAAAATGCAGGCTGGGCAGTTGATCGCATCCTTGCTGCCTACATGAGATATGTGAGAGGGATTGAGGTTCAGGCATTTTCATGGTGTTATTTTAGATAAAAACGTCTCCCCTCTCTTCCATCATTTACGTTGGTGGAAATGTATCCTGTCAAAACACATGTTTCAAAGTCAGTCCTCCCACTGACACCCTCTGATCTGAAGTTCTACGAGTCTTCTGTGCTGTCGACAAAAGTTTGCTGTCGGGGAAAGATAAGGTTAGGTTCAGAGAAAGTCAGTCAAATCTTTGGACGTTATTCTGTGTATCCACACCGCATATAAACACAAACACACCAGCATGATCAAAAAAACACAAGGACACGATAAAAGGCAGAAAAGTTACACGGAGAATTTGTTACCAACATTCTTCCCCCCACTGATCAGCTGGAGAGCCATGAATTGCAGATGTACAGCGAGTAAGATTTGATTTGGAGGCGGATGGGCTGTGATATAGGACCCCCCCCCCTCCTCCAACCTACCACAGGTGATAGGAAGCCAGGCATAGAAGAACTGTCCGCATTAGCATAGCAATTCCATACAAACAGACGGGGGGGTTTGGGTATAAAAGGTCGGCAGCACACGAGAAACCACAGCAAAGAAAGAAAAGAGATATGAGCGAGTAGGGAGGGGACCCGAGAGAGATTTGGGTGGGGGGGATACGAGTGATTTAAAGTAGCAATGAGGAAAGATGCAGTGGAGCTTCTGTAATGACTGCGGCTGATGATATATGTACGATCCAGACACTATACTATTTCATATGCCGCCTTCTAGATGCAACTTTTTATTGAGATTTATACGAGTAAACTTCGAGGTCCATTTCAGTGTGCTTTATGACGTTCGGCGCTCAGTTGTGTATGATCTATGAACTTGTGTTGTTGCTGCTTTGGAAAGCATTTATAATGCTTGATGAAATCAAAGCAAAGTTATTTTGAGACTCTAGGCTTGACTAAAACAGATGAGTCAGAGCGAAGGGCGGAAGAAAGTCACTTTTAAACTAATGCAATCTTTATATAAAGGAGATATAAGACTTGGATGGCCTGAAGGGATGCGGGAGCGGAGTGGAGGCGATGAAACACGAGAAGACGAATGTTAAAGTGAAATTCAGAGGCACCAGAGGACAGAAAGAATTAAGGAGAAGTGTTTGGAGGTGGGAGCTCTTGAAGTGGATTTAAAACTTCTGAAGTGGCTTCCCCAGCGAAGTGAGGCAAGGAAATGTTGTCATTGGCAAAGCACTATGGAGAGGAATAATTAATAGATATGACATTTGGTTGAACATTCCATTTAATAATTATATCTTTTTGAATCTATACAATGTATGCAGTCGCTGCCTCTGCATTTATGTCCCATACCTCTGGAATCTTTCCCAGCGCTCGGCCAATCTGCGTATCATTAGGCAGATCAGGTTATCACCCCCTCAGATTCAATCTTCCCCGCTGTCACAAATGTCACTGCCTCTGAGCAGAAATGTGTCGTGTGATGATATATTGCTTGTTGAAATAAGATGGGGAAATATATTTTGAATCAGTACGCTGTGCCTTGTGGGGGGGGTGGCTGGATGTGAACATTTATAAAATAGAGAAATGGAAAAACGTTCTGCATCTGGAGAAAGTGGGACAGAGAACTGCTTATCAATGCATTCAGATTATAAGAAGAAGAGAGAACTGAGCTCACATCGGAGAACGGGGGATGTATATTTTAAGGATCTGAATTGCAAATTAAGTTATTAAAAGAGTTAGGTCATACTTTAGGAACTGCCATGCCCAAACAGTTAGCCCCAGCTTCTTCCTTTTCTCAGAAGAAATATAGCTTTTAATAAACATAAGCAGCCACAAATATCATCACCATTCAAAACAAAGCATCCTTTCAACAGAAAACACCACTGCATCTTTCTTCAGCTATGGACCTTTCCTTTGAATAATGGGTCTAAACACAGAGCAAGAGGAGGTAATGTGTGAGGAGCAAGTGAATACCTTTCGTCATTGCTGCATTTTGTACCGCCATCACGAATTTCCAAGCTTTTACTGTACACTGATTTACTACAGTGGGACAGGAGAAAAAGCGAGCGGAGTGTCAGTCTCTGTATATCCACAAAGATATAACCCACCAGAGCCAGACCCTCTGTCAGACCTGCTAAAACACCACTAGGCTGCACGATCCCCCCCCACACACACACACACACACACACACACACACACACACACACACACACACACCACACACACACACACACACCACACACACACACACACACACACACACACACACACACACACACACACACACACACACACACACACACACACACACACACACACACACACACACACACACACACACACACACACACACACACACACACACACACACACACACACACACACACACACACACACACACACACACACACACACACACACACACACACACACACACACACACACAGCTATGTCTATTTCCATTAGTCAATTTTCAAATTGTATAGATTTGTCTGGTTTTTCACTTCACCTCCAGGCGTACCTCTGTCCGTGCTGTGTCATGTCGATGGCCCTTCTTGCCGGTACAGGCGAGCCCCCGTCGGTGACACTGAGGACCTCCATGGACTTCCTCTCTGGTCTCCGCTTGCCATGACGGTTCAACATGGGAGAGTCCACCCGCTTCTTTGGGGGATCTGTGGAAAACAGATCGATTCGGAATCAACACAATGCACCTCGCGTATTTCCACAGCTGCTTTGTGCATTTGTGTGCAAGTATTTGAGCGATGTAAAGCGCTGATCACATTTAACTAACAGTGAATAAGTATTGGTTTCCTCACAGACCTTGAAGTAATGCCGGGTGTATTGACTCTATCACATTCACCGAAGATGGAGTCTATTAATCAAAATGTCGCTATCTCACAGCAAATATACGTTTGCACATACCACTCGTATGCAGAGCTCTTGTTGTCAGAAAAGATCCATGGCAGAAGTCTAAGTAGTAGAAGTCTCTATTTCGGCTCAGATTTTCTGTGGGTGGAAATCTGTGCTGCGTTCGAATGGAAGAATACCTTTTTTTGATGAGTTAATATTTCAACCAAAGCAGTCGCAGCTGACAGCTTTTCAAACTTGGCTCCTTGACACATTCTATTTCTGTTACTATATTTCATTGAGAAGAGTGTCTATATTCAATAAACAGAGAGCTTTCTTTCTACTGGAGAGCCAATCCAACACGACCGGAGCTGATCCAATTCAGTGAGGAAATCACCGCAGAATGGTTCAGGCACTAACAGCATTCATGAGTTAACTAGGACTTTTTATTGTCTAAATAAGTTTGTCTAGTGTGTGCAAAATGCTGTATACTATAAGATGAAAAGCCATTCACATAGAGGTAATGTTCAGACACACTGTGTGCCATACTGTGTTTACAGATTGAATTCAATTATCCCCTCCTGTGCTCTTTTATTGACTTGTTTTTGTTTTTATCACAATCTATTATGTAGCATATATTTATCTTTGTCTGAGCCTCACCTATCTCATTGCGAGGTGGAAGGTTCTGGTCCTCCTGACTGGGGTACCTTTCCTTGCGATCCAGTAACAGGAAGTAGATCATCTTTTCTTGGTTGTCTCTGCAAAGTGGAGACAACACAATGTGTACTGAAACATATGGAAGATAAATGGTTTAAACTGAATTTTGGGTATATTTAGCTGAGGGCTCCATAGACACGTACACCAGCAGGTGTCTGCATGAGCTCAAAGCCAAGGCGTTAAATTGCAAAATCCCTCACTATGATTAATGTGCTTTAATCTTTTTGGGTTCCTTGTGAAACAGCTATTAAACAGCTTCCTGTGAAAAGAAAAGTTTGGTTTTACAGCTCATTAAGCCATCATAAAATATTCTGCATATCTTTTAAGGATGTATCTCCATTCCCAGGGTCTACTGGTAATTCTATGAAAGTATCAAAACATTATGAGTCCGTCCTTTTCTTTCTCTATAAATCAGGAAGCCTAATATCTCTAGGCCAATCATCTGTATGCAGAAGGCCCAGGGACTGGCCCTCCGTAATAAAGACAGATTGGAAAGCAGTAGGAGGTAAAGAGACAAGGACCTGCAACTTCAGCTAAAATGAACCAGGGGAAGGGAGATAGAGGCAGCCCATTCTCCTCCAGTCCAGCACTATTATGGGATGCTCCCAGGAGAAAGGAAGTAAAAAGAAGAGATGTGGAGAGGGAGTAATGCTTATTTAGTATTAAATTAAAGAGGCCAGGCAAATGTAGAATAGAGTAAAAGGAGATAAGAAAGCAGGCGGAATGAAACTGCAACATCTGTATGCTTGTAGTTATGTAAAAAGCACTGCAAGGCAAGTTTTCTCAGCATAAATGCATATTAACAAGAACAGAAGTCTAACTGAGACAAAAGCATTAGCAGCAGAACATAAACAATGTGACCCAGGGGCTTGTTCCTGGATCAGTTTTGGGGAATGTACCCAGTGGCAAGTGGTGTTAGCACTGTGTGATAACAGTTAAGTGGTCTATAGCCTCTGACATCTAAACAGACCGCCTCACAGGATTTCATAAGAGATGGGAAAAACCAAGGCTCTCTGTCCACACATACCCCCTACATCCATCCTTGTATTGCAGTGCCGTCCTCTCATTGCCTCACGTTTCCCTCCCTCACATCTTCTGGTTTTTCTCTCCTTACTCAAGCCTTTTTATTTACTAAACCACACCTCGATTCCACTGTTGTCCTTCATCCCAGCTTTTTCCCACCCCTCCCTGTTGCCCCTCCATTCACTCACTCGTCTGACAGCAGGTCTTTCAGCAGCTTGTTCTTGTCTCTGAAGCAGCCCAGGGAGTGCATGCTGTCCAGGACGTCTGGGTCGATGTCGTCTGCAGAGGGCAGGCTGCGGATGGTCACCTTCCTCGGCACAGGCTGCTCCGGCTCCGGTTCGTTCTTCCCCGCACTGCGAATGCAAAAAATAACATCACAAATATGGACACTTTTAAGCCATTACTTTGAAACTTCCACAGCGTTTTCATCATGTTGAGCCATTCTCCATGTGAGCTTTAGCGGTTGAACCGGGGTCATCATGTTCCCCGAGACACAGACAAAAGGCTGAGTCATCGCAAGTTTTGTATCTCTCCCTCTTCTTTTAGTTTGCTTTCCAAGTTTAGAGTATCCCCTCCTTCTTTCCAGACACTCTCCTAGTTATGTCACTTCTCTATGTCTCTCGTTTGTCACTCTGTATAAAGGGAGTGTACAGAGAGGACTGTACTCTTTGGGAGTAAAAATGTAAAGCTAATCCACACTGACATACATTTTTTGGAAGATTCCTAGAACATTATAGATGTCTGTTTCAAAAAAAGGATATATACAAAGTTGCTAATACACACAAACTATACTACATAGCATACATATACACCCCCTACTTTACTGTCCAATGCCAATTTATAATTTCCCTCCTATGGTGAGACCAGTGAAGCGTAAACCTCATTCACAGCACCTCCACCTTTCTATAAGCTGGGAACTGGATCTGCAGTCCCACACAACCCTGTCTCACTTTGTTGTAATTGTGTGGAGGTGAAAAATAAATACGGTCACATCTTACATGAACCAAACATGTCTCCCACTTAAAACTACATATAGTTGCCCATGTATTAGGTGCACCAAAGGCATTGTACTAGAAGAGCCCTGCAATAAACTAGCTACACAGTAAGAGTTATAGGTTGAACTTTTGTTAAAACTCTTTTAGAAAAGTACCGAGCACTACATAGGAGTAATTCAAATTTACAACACCACGAACAAAACGCTCCAAAATGACTATACAGTTAAATCGATACCTCTCTGAACACAAAGAACTAAAACTCTTCCCTGGGTTGTTGTACTAGATTGCACTACTTTCTGTTGGATGTACTGAGTGCATGTTTGACCACTGGCCATCATTAGTGTTCCATGTGAAGAGTGTGTGTCCTGGTGCAGTCCTTTCAGAACCACTGCTCTGCTCAGATTGTACGAAGAGCACACATTAACACAGAAATACAAACAGGAGGTTTGGATGGCCTTATTATGTTGTTTCTTTTGAAAAAAAAAATAGTTTGGGTGATTTGGAAAGATATGCTGCATCCCACACAGAGAACATCTTATCCATTCGTTCATTCATTCAGCCAGGCAACTTCCTCACTGACAAACCTCACATTAGATTAGTCTTCTCTCCAAGCTCTTCTTCTCTCCTTTTGTTTTTTCTATCACCACCACTGTCTGTTCACATGATCTTTCAGTACAGGACAGAAACCATAACTCATCCCCTTCCAGGACTCACAACCTCCGGCCATGATTCATTGTTGCTCTTGTTGTGTAAGAATCTTAAATATCGTTATTTTTCTTTCAAATGTAAGCTGCAACTTCTGATTATGATAATCTGCTAATGCTTGTCAGCCTACAAGACATCAATAGTGTGTCAAGTGTACCATTTATTATCCTTAAGCCCTTTATTAATGCTTTTGATTGCCCATTAAGAAAACCTTGTGAATGAACATAATTTACGATGATGTGAACCATTAATGTTCTCAGAAGATTTATGGTCAAAAAGGTACACACTCAATTAAATGAAGGGTACATTGAGGTTACGTGGGTTCATTTTCCAACACCAACACCCCTGCTGCCTGTACAGTTGACCATATGCTGCATGTCCTCTTTCATGCACTACCAATTTACCCCCACATCCCTGAGAGTGGAGCCATGACCTGCTCAAATGTACTCCCGTGTACAGGGCTGAAAATCAAAGCCATTTATCATGTGGCGGCTCCCCTCAGGTCTACAACCCCGGCAGGATATGCTAAAAGAGGAAAAGAGAAGAGTGGAGGGTGTGTAAAGGAAGGAAAGACAGAGTACTTACATGTACCATGTGTGCTTCTGGATCTGTTCTAACTGTAAAAGACAATCAAAAGAAACAGCAGATTAGTACACATTAATTTGATCATCCTTCATCCTACATTTTGTTATTAAAAGGCAACAAAAACATTCAATAAGATGAATTACAAAAACATTCAATAGTTTCCCAGTGTATAGAAACCCTTGATGTCAGTTAACCCTGAACTTACTGGCTCAGTGGAAAGCACAATAGGTATGGGATTAGTTGTGTTTCATAAAGATAAAGCAACACTTTCTCAGAATCAAGCAAAACTAAGAATTTAAGAGAAATTAATTTAATTTCAAAAATAAAAAGTTGCAAACAAATCATTTGTGTAATCATGTAAACTATAAGTATTTTGTCTTTGTTTTAACATATCTTTTTGTTTGCAGTTCTCTTTGCTTCTTTCTCAATGATCAGACTTTATCCCGTTTTCCCACTTCCTCTGAGGGGAAAGCATCAGATCCACGGAGGGGGGGACATGAAGAAAGACCTGCACCATCTTCATCCACGCTGGGCGTAGCTGTTATCACTTTAATTTGACCAAATATCTTTACATATACATTTAATAGATTTTATTATTATCCACCTTTTGGTTTTATGTCCTTTTATTTAAAACATTCTTTGAGACTTCATCTTCTGGTTCAAATTTCAATAAATGTAATTTGTATAATGACTATTTTGTCATTATTCTACATGAACATGTTAGAGATTCCATTCAAATCTGTTGATTATTCAGATCTTCCTCAGGCTAGGAATAGTATGTCACATTTGTAATGCTATATGTATATCATTTTCTCACATGATATAGAATGAGACAACACAGTTTGTATCCATTGTGTATGAATGCTTCAGCTCTTCAGACCAACATAGTAAGATGTGAGCATGTTCCTAATTGTGTTGGTATGCAACCTAGGTCTGGTCTGTTTAATAAAGCAAATCTGCCACTTTTATATTGTAGAATTTGTTAAATTAAAGCAGTCTTTAATTGTTTGTCCTAAACATAGCAATATATGCTTTTGAAATGTAACATGTCTTTAAAAAAATAACAGTATACAGTTTATATTGTGTATCACCCTTAGCTTGAAAATACATAGATGTGTTTGTTTTATCAATAAAATAAATAGATAGACAGACAGACACTTTATCGATCCCAAATTGGGAAATAATTGTTGTTACAGCAGCAGTGTGTTGAGGTATTAAAATGTTTAAAGTTGGAATGAAGTATAAACTACACAACACAAAGTATAATGCACAGCAATCCATAAGATAAGTCCGATATGTTCATGAAACTCCCCAGGAGGCACCGACACTAACGTGGCCGAGTGGACTCCGGAGTTTGCTGCATGAGTTGCACTGTACGATCTGTGGTGTAGTGGGCTGTCACTCAAAAACTGAGTAGCCAATGGCGACGCACCCCTGAAAGTCTCGCCCACCTGGGACGTTTGTGTCAGACTGTGCAGCGAGAGCAAAAGTCTGATCGTTGAGAAAGAAGCAAAGAGAACTGCAAACAAAAAGATATGTTAAAACTAAGAAAGAAGACATATAGTTTACATGATTACACAAATGATTTGTTTGCAACATAGTTTTATTTTTGAAATTAAATGTATTTTTCTTGACTCAGTTTTTTTTTCTCTTGAAATGTTAGTTTTGCATGATTCTGAGAAAGTGTTGCTTTATCTTTATGAAACAAAACTAATCCCATAAATAGGACAATACCGCCAGATGGAAGTAAATAATGAAGCCTTCAAATATTAATATTGCCAATGGGAAAAGCGTATTGAGAAAAGAGCGAGGCACAGAGAGGTGCAGCAGGAGTATGAGAGAGAGGTGATACCACTGAGCCATAAACAGAGAATATTATCTCCCTCACACACACTGCTGACCCTGCCAAGCCCTCTGGTCTTAAGGGAATATCCCTTTCTCTTACTCACACAAACACTCGCTCTCTCAATACTACTCTTGTCATCACACTTTTAATGCGGCCACTCTGTCACCAGCACTGTCAACACTGTGTTTGCCAACAAAGAAAAAGCAGAAAGAGACAGAAACACTGAGCAAAAGGGCAACAAAGGGAGATGTCTGTTCGAATGACTCCGAAGTGTTTCAACTGCCCACAGAGGAAAACAGGATCAATGCCACTGTTGGGACTTTTTAATTTGCCCATGCTGTTGTTGAGGAACCACAGGAGATACACATAGCAGCTCTAATTACCGTCACTTATTCAGTGGCATAGTTCTTGGGTATGTGTATCCATTAATGTCTCAGTGTTTCCAGCACCCCAGAGGGTTTACCCCTGTGTTTCAGCCTTCATGTGATATTAGTGCAGACACAGAGCAGGTCAGGCTGCGGTTTCTGACTCTAGGAGCATCTCGTCTGCTCCCACAGAGGTCATGGTATTGACAGAGACACCTTGCCTGTCAGATACAGGCCAGTGGGTGACCTACTCTTACTCACACTTTTATTGAGGGCCTGGAGGCAAGAGACTGATATCATACGCAGGGTTGAAAGTGATGGGGTTTGAAATGTGGTATCACATCAATCAGTCTTTAAATGTGACAGTACCAATTCCAGCTGCTTTCACTCAGGCAGAGGGGGATGCTGCTGCAATACTGCTTTTAGCTAGGTGTGAGGTTGTGCTTTCAGGTATGTTTTTAACTTGGAACTGCAATAATCATTTGTACTAAAACTTGTATGCATGTCTGTATCATATTGCTGGTTAATAGGTCAGGAAGGGACATGAGGAAGGTCATTGGGAGCACTTGCAACTGCCGCTAACTGAAATGTCTGTTTTGGGAATGAGATGGAAAACAGCTGAAGAGGTGGTTAATTCATGTATAATTTGTGTTTGTATCTTTGTGTCTTATAAACAGTAAATTCATCAAATTCAGTGCCCCATAATGCCATTTTCTAAGCTACAGCTGTCATAGTGAGCTTACATTTCATTTTTGTCTTGCAAAGTAAATTATTTTACACCTCCTTGGGCTTCAGACTTTTAGAAAGCTGTTGATTGATATATACACTTTATTATGCCAAAGACATTTGTAATTTTGGGAAAACACAGCATTTAAAAAACACAAAAAGTAGGTAAAATACAACCATACTGTACCTAAGCTAGTGAAGGCTGGCGTATAAGATACTTTTGTAGATAATTATCGACCCACTTCTTCCTTTTTCTGTTATTTCAAAATGTGTTTTGATGCTCCAATGTGTTAAAAGTTTGTTACAGCACATACATGAGGATAAACTAACCCTGCTATATGGTACATGCAGAGTAGCAGCCTCAGACTGTGGTGGAATTCACTTATATCAATACAGTGTCATTTTGAAACATAAAATCGCAAAATCTTCCTTTATTTTCATAGCAGCCACTCCATCCCTATGAATGTATTAGCCTATATGACTGTGATGAACTGCTCTTTAATATAATAAGATGGCCAATCCTCTTCATTAGCCCGGGATCGAGAGGACGCAGATCTTCCCAGGGTGTCTGCCATCATTTTAATATTGAAGATGAGATGACTGTGTTGAGGTGGCTGGCCCCATTTGCCTCCGGGGCCCTGACTACACAGACAGGAAATGAAGAGAAAGGATTTTATTGGGCTAAGCCCCTTAAGCCCGGCGACGTGCCCTCCCTCTCAAGACTCCGAGGGGCCTTAGCTTTGTGTGTACTTGTGTGCATCTACTGGCAAAATGTAATTAACAGAGGTGACAATAGACATACTGAAACACAGCCAGTAGTTGTGGTCTGATTATCGCCTTAATTTAACAAACTATTGTCAACACCATTATGAAATATAATCCCTTGGAAAAGACTGACATTATGATGTCATTCCCAGCCTTATCTCAAGACTCCAAGAATGCTCACACTGACGGTGCTATTTGACATTCTGCGAGGTTACAACACATCCCCAGAGCTCAGTTTGGAGCCCTTGTGAACGGAAGGGGGGGGGGGGGGGGGGGGGGGGGGGGGGGCGGAGAGGTAGCATATTCACTCCCGCAGCTTGGCCTGTGTGTGTGTGTAACCCTTTGTCGAGAACAGCGCTGGAGGCGGCTGGACATATCTGTGGGATCTCAGGGTGACCCGTCCTCGTCAGGCAGAGAGAACAGAAAATTAAAGCATACAGCGAACATACAGCATACCAAAGAGGTGGGGTCTTTAAAGTTCATATTTCCACAGCGCTGCTTATCTGAAGGGCTGAGCCTTAGATATGTCAACTCTCATGCAAATAAGCATCTCTTTCTTAAAAGCTTTTTTTTTTCTGTTTTTATTTTTGTTCTGTTAAGTATATTTGACACTGCGAGAGATAGCTGAGGTTTGGGGAAATGGAGCATCAGCATCCACTTAAGGGTTGTGTCACTACATTTGCTAACAGGCAATTGCATGAAAACTGTTTTGTTTGCTGCATTGATTCACAGAGACACCTGGAGAGCCTGGAGAGGCCTACCTGCATACATTATACGTGTGAAAATGTGAGCTTCTATTATGCGTTTGTGAGCAGAACCAGAGTAACGTGTGAGCGTGTCTGAGTCTCTGCACGTCGTCTGAATGTGAAATGCTGGACGAGAACAAAGGGCAGCACCATCTTTGCACGATGTGTGTACTTTTTGAGATCTCTGGCCACTTTCATTATTCACGTTTCCCTTTGTCCACCTCTCTCCCCCCCCCCCTCAACCTGACTCTCTGCCCTTCACATCCCTGTGTTCTCGCCCAATCCTCCAGCCACCTTTTCAAGGTGATCAGGTGCTGTGTGGAAAGGGAGTGGTATTGTGTAGAGTACATTACACAGTGCAGAGGGAGCGCACAACAGAAGTCCTCTCCTGAATTCACATCCTGCACTTGAAGAGGAACTCTAACAGAATCGGGGATGAGGAGAGGCAAACACTTTTAGAACACAGAGGAGCAAAAAAACAAAACAAAGAAAAAGACAACAGTTGGCTTGGCAGCGAGTTGATATTAGCCACTTTAGTTTGGATGCATATCCCTGCCATCTTGCTTTCTCCTTAGAGCCTTACAGGTTTTCCCAGTTTGCTCAGAATCTGCAAAATAATGATCTTCCTCTCTAAACGCAGACTGGATATATCTGGGTTTATTTTTGTGTATCCCATTCATGCTGTCTCGAACATCATCTAAATGTATTTTGCTGTTTCTAAACATCATAAGTATATAGAAGCCGGGGACCATCAAAATGAAATATAATGGGGATATAATTCAGGTTGGGGACTATATGAATTTTGCATAAGGAGGTGCAATGAGTACCATGTACCATAGCACATACTGCTTAAGATTTTAGAGGCTCATGATTCAGAAATATGTGCAGGCTATCATGGCTGTAAGGGTACCCTGAGCGATATATGTAACTAGAGAATGCAATTCCTGAAGAAATTGCTAGTGGGAATGCTTTATGCTGAAAAGCTGACGCTAAACTGCTATGCTGAAATGTAATGTGTAAGAAGAAAGTGAAGAATTTAGATTGAAATGATACATGAACACTGGGGGCTTGAATGTGTGATGAGTGAAGAAAAGAAAGTAAAAAGGCTTGGAAAAGCAGCAGAATATTTGAACTGCAAACTTTTGAACTAACTTGATGGTGAATGATCTGTCGCCATGGCAACGGCAGAGAGAGAGAGAGAGAGAGAGAGAGAGAGAGAGAGAGAGAGAGAGAGAGAGAGAGAGAGAGAGAGAGACTGTGCGTGAGAGAGAGAGAGTGTGTGTCTGTGTGTTTGTGAGAGAGAGAGAGAGAGAGAGAGAGAGTGTGTGTGTGTGTGTGTGTGTGTGTGTGTGAGTATGAAATGAACAGTTAGAACTGACTGCTGTCAGTTGGAGTGATGACATAATCGTGTTCCATTACACAGGTGTTTATAGTTGAGCTAACGAGCTCTGTAGAGATCAAAGGTTTTGCATTGTTCTGAATGAGAGATAAACCTCTTACATGTGAACGTTTTGTGGAAGAACCATAACAGATATCTGTGAAATTTCAAAACGTGAAGCATGTCAAGTATGCAGACGACACAACGGTGATCGGCCTCATCCACAACAACGATGAGACGGCCTACAGGGAGGAGGTTCAGCATCTGACTGAGTGGTGTGCTGACAATAACCTGGCCCTCAACACAACAAAAACAAAATAACTAATTGTGGACTTCAGGAAATCGAAAGGCAACACACACACTCCCATTCACATAAATGGAACGGCGGTGGAGCGTGTGTCTAGCTTCAAACACCGTTCCTGGGGGTGCACATATCCGATAACCTCTCATGGTCCAACAATACCACCAGCATAGTAAAGAAGGCTCACCAGCGTCTCTTCTTCCTGAGGAGACTAAAGAAAGATCACCTCTCTCCTCAGATTCTGGTGAACTTTTACCGCTGCACCATTGAGAGCATCCTGACCAGCTGTATCACAGCCTGGTATGGGAACTGCACAATGCTCAACAGGAAGGCACTGCAGAGGGTGACGAAAATCGCCCAACGCATCATCGGTGTCCCACTCCCTGCCATCGAGGACATCCAGGGGATACGGTGTTTGCAGAGGGCGCACAACATCTTCAAAGACACCTCTCATCCTGCAAACTATCTGTTCGTCTTCCTACCCTCGGGGGGTAGGAGGACGCCTCAGGAGCCTCCAGTCCAAGACCAGCAGGTTCAGGGTCAGCTTCTTCCCCAGGGCTGTTACCCTGTTGAACTCTGCCCGATAGAGTTGATAGACTCAAGCCCATACCCACCACCCACCACCCACCACCCACCTGTTTATATATTTTACTGTCAATGCCGTTTACACTGTATAGATTAATCTGTTTATAGCCTATTTATAATTATTCTATTTATAATAATTCCATGTATAATTATTCTTATTATGTAGACTCCTGCACTGCTATTTTGCACTTCTGGTCAGATGCCAAAACTTACATTTCGTCACTAGTACATGTACTACGTAATGACAATAAAGTTGAATCTGAATCTGAATCTGAATGTCAAGGAAGTTGAGTATCTGAAGTGTAATTTTTGTGTACTTTCGGGTTAATAATGTGGCCTTTTTGGCAGTTTAAAGGGGACCTATCATGCAAAATACACTTTTGTACGTCTTTTATACATGAATATGTGTCCCCGGTGTTCCAGGGGACTCACCAAGTGTCAGAAAACACAACCCTCTCTATTTTCCTCCATACCCAAATTTCTAAAAAAGGGGCTGCAACGGATCTGATAAAAACTGATCCAGATTTGAACACTGTCCTGACGTCAGGACGGTGGCGCTACGGCTATTGGGCCAACTCCACCAATCAGGAGGAGACAGCCACGGCCATTGCCGTTCGAAAGCGCTGGAGACGCTGTAGTACATATGCCAGGCCTGTAAGTGGCGCTGTAGTCTGCCACAAAAGCAGTGAAGAAGACTTGGTTACCATGGTTACCCTTCTGTTTATTCTCCGCTGTGGCTTTCTTTCTCCCTCCCCGAGGCAAGCGTTTGCTCCCGCTGCTTTAATGCAATGCAATCCCTCCCCGTCGAGGCAAGCACTGTAATTCTCTCCGGTTAGTCCACCAGCAGATGACAAACACCCACCTATCCGCCTCTTCCAAGGAACGAGGGGACCGTGCGGCAGAGTTTCAGTTTCAGTTTCTTTCGCCGGTCAAGATGTCCGTTAAAGTTGAAATCTTCCGGACGAAATTTGAAAAGTCCCGGTCAAAGGTCTTCTTTGTTATTTATTGAGCTTTAAAACAAATGAATAACGACTCTATATAATAAAACACGGAGATCTCTTTTTCTCCCCCTCTTCTGACAGCCCAGCAGCTGATCAGAGCACGTCTCCCCTCTCCTGCAGGGGGGCGTGGTCAGCAAAATCAGACCCGTAGACAGCAAACAGCACATAGAGCGAAATGAGGCATGGCTAAAATGCATGATCTGTTTGGTATTTTGAAAACAGAAACATATAAATATACCTTATATAGGTATGGCCCTACAATATATCATTTAAATATAGCATGATAGGTTTCCTTTAACTAAAGGTGTGCGGCTGCTGCTGTGAGGAAATATCAGCCTGAAATTACAATGGGTTTTAATGGAGACATGTTGAAAGTTTGTGTCACTTCATGCCCTCAAGAGGCATTTTGTTTAATTATTTTTGCCTAATTATTTGTCATTTTTCAAGCTACGAGATGTTTTCCTACGTTTGTCATGAAAAATTATGTCTCAGGCATGTAGGGTTTGGGAATTATGGCAGTTTAAAAAAAAGATATGAAGGCAAATTTCAAGATTTCCTACCCTCTAGCTGTGACATCACGCACTCTAGTTAATGTTAAAATCTGAAGAAAGCCTCTTTACCAAGGTCTGAACAATGTTTAATATCTCTAAAACTAAGAATCAGATTTAAAAGTTGTGTTACACGAATAATGTCAGAAAGATGTGTAACATTTTAAAGTTGGAATGAGGTTTCTGAGTGAAAGTATGAATGAACAGTTAGCAGTTGAAGTCGCATGAAGATTGTTCAAGTCTGAAGATTTTCTCCATTGAAATGTGATGAATTATGGGATGTATCTCTGGAATTATGAAAGCTATGAATAA
This sequence comes from Trematomus bernacchii, assembly GCF_902827165.1. Classification (NCBI taxonomy): domain Eukaryota; kingdom Metazoa; phylum Chordata; class Actinopteri; order Perciformes; family Nototheniidae; genus Trematomus; species Trematomus bernacchii. The sequence continues at coordinate 9,047,687 of NW_022987714.1, read as the reverse complement.
TCCAAATGATAGCCATCGATTCCCGACCGAGCTGAACGTTTTGATGTTTGAACGGAGTTTCTGCGATGTTGAATGCAGGAGGAGAAGAGGTGCAAAATTCCGGCGGAATAATAATAATTTTGTCCGTAGAATAACATATAGTTGGAATGCTGTATCAGCATTCCCACTAAATAATTACACCCACAGCTACATGGCTGTCAATCACAATGACTGTAATGTTCCTTCTTAAACCTTTTATATACAGTTACCCCCCTTTACTGCATTTAAAAGCCTTCACATTTTCAGAAGACATTATGCTAGTCTTTAGGCTGCACATTTTGATCCCATTTAGCCAGTTCAAGTACTTTTACAACAGATGTGCTACATAGGTGAACGCTCTATTGGACTAGGAGTCAAGTTCAAGGCATGAAAAACAACCAAAAAGCCAAAAGCATGCTAAAATATCCAAATAAAATCACGAAGGCATGTTATCATCCAGTCTCTCTATTGAACTGACCGTTAGTCTTTTGGTGGCATCCACTTCAATCATGCCACGGAGGAGGTTCTGACAGTCTGGAGGGATGAAGTGTGGCATGTGAAACACTCCCAGCTTCACCTTCTCTAGCAGATTCCTCAGGTTGTCATCATCAAACGGCAGGGCACCCTGGAGAGACGGAGGAAAGGAGCAGAGCGTGATAACAGGGAAAAGAAGTCAAGATGTACAAATGAAAGCAGGGTGGAAAAAGTGTGCGCTAGTTCTAATGGCAGGATAAGACCAACAAATAAGCCTTCACCCGATTGAGGGCAGAAAAAAATGAGAATATACTGTAAAAGACTAACAAGGCTTGCCAGAAGAAACAAAATCACATTTTGAGTCTGAAATCCAGCACGACTTAAAGAACAGCTCTCCAATTAGAGCATTCTGCCCTCAGACATGAAGCTCAAATAAATAATAAACAACAGCGAGCTGAAAACGGGGCTTTTCTAATAATTACCAAGCTTTCTCATTTACCTCGTTCATTTAGCATTGTGAGCTGATACCTCACAGATGTGGCTGTTTGATGAATGACAACCTCAAACACACTAGACAAGATGGAGGGGGAGAGAAAGAGGAAAAGGGGGAGACAGACAGAAAGAAAGGCTGAGAAATGAAGAGTGGTAGAGGGGGGAAAGGCAGGCTTGTGTAACAGATGATCTTGGCGCATCCTAACTACTGGGGAGTATGCACGTCTCCCACAATCAGACAAATGGCTATCTCGCAGCCAGACGACAGGACCAAACAGGAAGAAGACAATATTCATCTGCAGTCAAACAGTGTTGGGAGAAACTTTTGTTTTGTGGGAGAAAAGTACGGTCATAATGGAGATAACGGTGAAAAAACATCAGGAAGACTGTCCTTACACAAAAAAAGACTGAGTGAGGGAGAAAGAGGCACAAAACAAAGACAAATACACAGGGCCTGTGGCCAAAAGCTGCCATGTCAGCATTGGTATTTATTTTGGGCTCTCTTCTTTCAATTTGGTTGTATGAATTATTCATTGGGCAGGAGCGTGTAGGAACTACAGTACAGCTGTTGATGAAACAAAGCTTCAGGGCTGCATGGCGGGAGAACCGCAGTCATAATGTCGCTTGAGAAAAGACATGATTGTGGATACAGCATTGTGTGTATACAGGGTAAAAAATAAAAAGATGGACTACTCTCTGATCCTTGTTACGCAATCATTTTAGCTTGAGGATAACTTTTTTGTTTGAGGCTCTGTGGCACTCACACCATTAAGGTCAACCTCGAGTCAACAGCATTAGTGCAAAGTTGGGAAAATCCTGTCACGGGGCTCACTTGCTTTCTACTTTGGATCCATTACAGCTGCTAGAAAGGCTGGACATACTGTCTGGCTATGAACTGGAGGCAACACTTAATGATTAAATTGTATTATGCCATTTTTCTCTGGAGAATTTCTAACTCGTATGTCAAAAAAGAGCTAACACTCACCACCAACAGGGCAAAAAGGATGACCCCACAGCTCCAGACGTCTGCTTTCCTCCCGTCATACTTCTCTCCCTGAGGGCCAGAGAGTGTTTGTTAGCGGGTGAGGGCGGTGTGATAGGGTGAGCTGAAATAAGATGACACGCAATGATGAAAAAGAAAAGCAAAATATGATTCAGTGAAAAATGACTCACCCTGATGACTTCTGGACAGGCGTAGTGTGGAGATCTGATCGGAAAACAGAACAAAAGTGAATGAATTGAGAAGTAAGAGAAAGTAGCAGTAGGTTATTTAAGGGCGTGTGCTGTCCTGGAAAGTAAGTCAGGGTTATAAAATGGCCATAGCATACAACAAAGTTATACACAACTGTATACAATTTGATTTAAACAATATAGACAGATAATAAATGCCTCAAGTGAGCGTATCTCAAGATGTGCTCGAGGAGTCCAGACATCCTGAGGGTGTTTGGATGTCCTCCTGCTTGCTCACTCAAGGGCATCCTCTCACAGCAGACAGTGAACAGACCCACTAATCTTTACTGCACCTGGATGGGCTGACAGTAAACCCAATGACTAGATTGACACATCAATATCGTATGAAGATTTATGAAGCTACCTCGCAACGTCTGCTTTATAAGCCACCGGTTACGAGAGGCTCTGGAGTGAATTATTATTCTTTGCATACACAGTGGCACTTTTACAGTACTTGCCAAATTCAGTCCCTTGAAATAAAAACAGAGAATAATAAGGGTTTAGCATCAATCTGAAATCAAATACCACTTCAGCTACAGGATGTTTCTTTGTTTCTCTGATTATGGGCAGCTCTACTTTTCTCAAAATGCAAGCGACTGCAAACAGAAAGCAGATCAGGCACCTGTCTCCCCCAAACCTCTCAGCCTGATGATACGTCCTCCGCCTCTCGCTCAGTCTAATCTAACACCAGGATATTTGGCTCTAATGAGAGACTATCTGAAATCTGTAAACATGGCGCCCATTAGCTCGGCTGTTGTCTTGTGTACTCATGAATACGGGCCCTGACGGCGCGGCTTCCTCCGGCTGTCAAAATACCGACCGATTACAAACACTGCCGCCATGTCACCAAGGAAGCTCAAACACGAGCAGCCTATGCAAATACAGCCCTCCTGATTGCAAGTGTCATAGTGCATTATGCAGATGAGCGAGGAATAAAACTAAGAAAAACAAGCCTGAGATTTACACTAGTTAAGCCTTGTGTGTGCCACTGCACACGAGCCACAACTGGAGCCAGCATGAATATAAACTAATTATTTGCAGGGCTTAAGGTGGCAAACACAGTGTGAAGGTGCATACTGTAATACAAGAAGCTGAGCTGAATCCTAATTGGTCAATATTAAAACACTAAATCAGTCAGTCATATCAACTACAGTATTTGCTTGGATAAACTCATCTTTAACTCATAATTATATGGCTAACTTTTTATATATGTCCAATTATGTCATCTTTTAAACTCTTCCACACTGCATACTCTTAAAATCCATTATCTATGGGACTCTTTAAGTCGTTTGGTGCAGGATCCATGAGTATTCATGACACTTCCTTCCTGTTGTGCTGTATCTGCATTTAATGGCGTAACTTAATTAGAGGTGTAAATAAAGTTCCTTTAAATGTATCCTAGCTTACCACATTTAAATTCTGACCACATATAAAAGCACCATACATCATGAAATTCATATGATGATAAAAAATTCCCTTGCTGCTCTCACTAGAAATTCAGATTATAGACGGGGATACTGAAGATAAATAGAGAGCCGTAAGAGCCACTTCCCTCGGACCAGAGTGAAAAATGCAGTCTTCTGAAGAACAGTTGTGCGTGGGTTGACAAACATCAGTCTTTTCTTGCTCATTGACTCTCTCAACCTAACACCAGTAACATCATATAAATAGCATTAACAGACAGAACAGCGGTATTCTGAGGGCAACACAGACAGAGCAGTGGGACAGAGTTTTGCTGCAGTCCCCAACAGAATAAAGAAACACATTATTTAGTGACCTGAGATTGTTTGCGAGCAGTGGGGAAACTAAGATGATAAAGATGCATGAAAAGCTGTCTTCATCTACAGTGAAGGGCTCATGAGTGTCAGAGTGTTTGCAGAGAGATATCTGGACCAAAGAAAATCACCATTAAAGAGGCCCTATTATGCCTTTTTTTAGGTTTTCCCTTTCCTGTTATTTCAGAATCAGAATCAGAAACAGAATCAGAATCAGAAACAGGTTTATTGCCAGGTAGGTTCACACATACGAGGAATTTGACTTGATGTCATGGTGCAGACATAAAATATAAAACAAGACATCTAATATAAAACAAAAAATCTTTAAGGACACCGTAATAAAATATAGTTAAATGCCCTGTGTTATACAGGTTTGTGTGCATGTAAATGGTCTTCAAAAGGCCTAAATCCCAAAGTCCAGGCCAGAGGAAGTTTCTCTTCCACCCCCCCCCCCCCCCACCTGATACGCCTCCATTGTAGTCCTGTGTACACTCCATCGTCATAGTGACATTACTATGTAACAATAGCGCTTCTATTGGCTAGCGCTCTAAACCTTTGTACGTGATAGGCTAAGGGGTGGAATAACCAACCAACCAATCAGAGCAGACTGGGCTCGGGTTTCAGACAGAGGGTGAAAATACAGTATAAAGGCAGTATGAAAAGAATAAAGGCCTTTTTGAAGCTTGTTAACATGTCACAACAATAGAGGCGCTAAATACAAATACTATCCTGAAGATTAGCGTGTGGGACCTTTTGAACTATAAGATGACCATGTCTCTAACAATATACAGTACTGTCCCATTTGCTGTAACAACATACTGTAAATGTCCCTGCGGTGGCACACATCAAGCATTTCTGATTTCTGATTACATTGAGTGCAGATTAAAAGACAGTATCATGAGATCAAGAGATACAAGTTCCTATGGAGCAGTTAGAGAGCAGCATGGGTCGACAACATTGAAGAGACATTGAGACATGCAGCTCATCTTTATTAAAAAGCATATTTTCAAACCAAATGTGCCCCTCGCTGTTAACCACATCATTTCATTTCATCAATCAGAGCAGCAGCGCTAAACAAACAGCGAGCGCTGATGAACTCACAGACGGAGAAGGATGTTGTACGCAGGATCCTGGATCCATATTTGTATGCGCTTGCCAATGCTTCTCCTTGTCTATACGTGTGTGTACGACTGCATGCATTTATGTATGTGCTGCGAGGCTCCCCTTACTCTACCTGGGGCGAGTCTCATCTTCACTCAGCTCCATTACCCGTGGCAAATGGAATACATTTGTGTCAGACAGCTGCATGGTGAGAGGGGGCCAGATAAATGTGTTTAATTAAAAACTGTCATATCTACACTTAGAGATGGGACAGTCAGAAGAGCATGAATAATCAATAACCACACACACAGCGCAGCATGCGGTGATGGAGCTGAGAGTGGAACAAACACTGAACTACTTCGCTTGGCTGTGTGTGGGAGTGTGGGGGTCTGTGTCTGCATCAGTAAGACGCAGTTTTGAGTTCCCAGCAGCAACAAGTAGCTTCAGCTCTTTGTAAACATATATAGAATAGAATGGTCACACATGCAGAGCACACAGCACACACAGTGACATTTGTTCTCTGCTTTTAACCCATCCTAGTACCAGGAGTCTAGTACTAGGAGCAGCTATTGTACAGCGCCCGGGGAGAAATGGGAGTGGGGGGGGGGGGGGGGGGGGGGGGGGGGGGGTATCCGGTGCCTTGCTCAAGGGCACCACGGCAGGGCAGGAGGTGAACTGGGACCTCTCCAAGCCCCTACTGACTGAGCCACTGCCGGACCTGACTGAGCCACTGCCGGACCAATATGGGGGGCTAATCAGATTCACTGCACCTGCAGAATGCATTCAAATATTTATTTTTATGGATTTGTTGAAATGTTCATTTTATTTGACTAAAGAACAAGTAATAAAAAATAGATACAAAAAATACATGATTTATTTATATATTTAAAATGTTTTTAAAAAACTAGATCAACTATGTGGTGCATATCCATAACCTACTTAACACCAAAAAACATAAATAATAAATGAAAAGAATATATAGAACATGTTAGACCAAAATAAATAGAACCAAATATGCACTGCCGCAATCTGCTGAAAACTCTTCGACATATATTCCATATTTTAATTAGATTTATTCAACATATTTCAGTAAGTCAGCAAAAACAATGAGCAAAAACCCAACACTAATGATAAGGCACGTCATAATTGAAAGTCAAAATCGTGATGAAACACGAAGCAGATTAAATCACCTAGCACACAAAAAGCTGAGCAAGAGTTGACACATTATGTGGCCTTTCTAGGAAAAGGAAACACTTCAGTGCAGTCATCACGGCTGCAGAGTGACTCAATCCTGCATATTCTACTTGCAGATAGAAAACTGCTCTCAGTTGGCCTGAACTCTACTGATGAGTCATGAAAGCTTAGGCACTGCGCTTCTGCTGGAAAAATTATGCAACAGTTTCGCCTGCATGCTTGTGTGTGTGCGTGCACAAGCTTAATGTGCATGTGTGTATTATAGAGAGACAGTCTGTGACATAGAGAGACAACCACAGAAGGGGAGGACAATGGGTCCTCCAGGTCAGGGATGAACTAAGCCTTACCAGTGCTGTGTGCACATGTGTGTTTGCAGAATTGCGTGTATTCAAGTGTGTGTAATTTCAGGTCAGCTGATTTGGAGATATAATCTGGACAGAATCAGGTCTGAGCTGGGGACAGATGTCACAATGGCCTCTTTCTATAGCCCAGCCCACAGTGACACAGTAAGACATCAAGATCACAAAAAAAGACCCCATTTAGATTTACAGGTCCATGTGATACCAACACAGCATTTCTAGACGTCCATTATGTTTCTTTTCACTGTGAACCTTCAAAGATGAATCAAAGCTCTATGTTCCACTAGCTGAGCAATCCTGTTTTACTTCGGGCATACAGTACAAGGCTTCATTAGGATGGGAAAATAAAACAGAGAACTGGCTGTGCTTTGTGTTGACATCTCATTTCCAGTGTGAATTTCAGGTAAGTGAGGGGGAAATAAAACTCGAAGGAGAAAAATCCTTTTGTGCCACGGTGGAATCTTCAGTTTATAAACAAGTACGTAAAATTCAACTACCATCATCAACTGAATTGTTATTTTTTGTTTTCCCCTTTGCACTGTGCTTCAGAGTTGAATATAAACACTCCCACGACTTTGAAAAGTGACTTTTCCTCCAAGCGAATTCATTGCGGTCGTTGTGGGATTGATGGCGTTGTCGTGACTGCCGGATCATAAAACTCTTCTTCAGGAATGAGGAGCTGGAGAGCAGTAATGTGTGTCCGTTGCCCCGCTCACAGCCAGACAGCACTCTGTGTGAGAGCCACTGACCGTCTCCCTATGAGAGATCAACCCTGCCCGATAAACACGCGCTGCAGAATGCGGCACCTCGCAGAGGGCTTGATAGGTCCACTCATCATTCTCTACTGCTCCTCTACTCTCCTCTCCGTCTCTCTGTAGCATACCAGCAGCTCCATGCGCCCTCCAACTATGACCTATTTGTACCTTCAGGATATCCATTTGCAGAGTATGTGAGTCAGACATTGCATTAGAAAACATGCATCACGTTGATTTCTGAGTCACTTACCCGCAGCTGGTTTCCAACAGACTGTCTCCAACCTGAAGGGAGGCCATGCCGAAGTCTGCTATCCTGATGTTGTTCTTCTCATCTAGCAACAGGTTCTCCGGCTTCAGATCCCTGTGGCTGAAAGATAGTGAGACAGAATCATAAAAGAGTTAATGAAACATGAAGGAGCTCATCATAGGTTTTATAAACTAAAGACACGAGGGAAAACGAAAAGCAAGATCCATCGAACACCTGCGGATCGAGCAAGGATCCACATCCGCGAGTGCAACTGTGAACAACTCTTTAGCTGTTCCCGGCGCCCCCCTCCTCTGCAACAGCTCTCTCTTTGATCGGTCCATGCTGGAGCTAGGGGGCTCACACCTCAGCGCTCGGCTGGTACGAGGTGTGACAGCCCCCTGCTGTGTCCTTTCTCCTTCTGCTTCCCCCCCTCTTCGCCTCTCATCTCCCAGACAGCCACCAGCAGACTGGCTGAGCAAAGGGGAGCCGGCCACAGAGGTTGTGTTCATTAGCTGCCATTCTTTTCCGCTAAGAACAGTGTGGGGGATGATATCCAGCGGACATTGTATCGCTTCTTAAAAGGGACTATTGAGAGGATCATCATATCACATAAGCTGTTGCTGTGTCAGAGGTTAACATCTCAATTGTTAATAGAAACAATAGCCTTTTATCGTGTAGTTAACACCCTTGATGGGGTGGAGGTTTGTATAAATTCACACTGTGAAACACCATGCATTTATACATAAGTATGTGTGCACACACTGATATCCATCTTGTTTTACATTCTTACTTACAGTATGTATATACTTGCTTACCTCTAAACTAATAGAGCCAAGGGGCAGGCAGGATTTCATGAACCTGACTTTGTTCTTGTCTTTATACTAATGATAATAAGGGGAGAGCAACAATAGCTGGTTGCCTCAGCCTTTGAAGAGTGCCTCATCACAATGGACGTTTAACCTCAGATGACATCAGCTGCTTTACAACTCGTTTCTTGTCCTGGGGGATAAGCTGTCAGCTGGTTTATTATCACAGTGGCAGTCTGTGTGATCCCTGCTTTAATTGAAATAAAACAAAGATAGCATCTAAAACAGTTCTCCCCAGGCTAAAACCTTTATCAGTTCACACGTGCCACCATTTGGCAGTGAAGTCAGGAGCCTCGTCATTTTTACTAATACTGTCAAAGCAAAGGAAGAAGGAACAAACATGAACTGCTAAGGGGCCACCGGTGTGAGGTGGTCCTGGGAGTCAGTATCTTTTCAACACGTGTCTTAGTCAACATTCCTGATAAAATATTCCTTTTAAACAATTATATTTCTCCTGGCAACTAAATATTTTACATGGCTAAAAGTTACAAATCCATTGTGACTGGAGTTTACACATGACAAAAGATCCAATAGTAACTTTGTAGACATAGGGGTGGATCGCAGGGCCAGAAGGCAGTTTAACAATTTGTTGTGGCACCAATGACACAATAAACGGCAATGACGGCTCTGACTGTGTCTTTTTTCTGACACAGTGTTCCAACATTGTTGACTATTAGCATCAGATAACCTGCTGATCATCACAGACCCCAATCTAAGAGCCACAGCCTCAACGGTCATAAATATCTAAGTACAATCCAACTGTCAGCCTCAGATTCATAAATGCACCCTAAATCATTAAATAAATGTCCCATAAACATGGCATTAACATTGTGTTATCACAAAAATCACATATAAAACACAAAGAGCCAAACCCCAAAGGACTGTTCCACAACAGAAAAAAGGCAACAGCGTGTTTATCCAGCAGCATCAAGGGGACAAATTGCATCTGGATGCTTTATTGGTTGTCAGGACCCTGTTATCCATAATAGGACATTAAACTGCCTCTCTGACACATTAGGCTGCAGTTTGCCACTGTAATCTCGCTCACACAGCAGGCTTGCACCGGAGACGTCTGTTGTGTCTCATATGTCATAGAGGAGGAGACGCGGTTAAACAAATTCAAAAGCAGCAATGAGCATAAATGTAACGTTTTTCTTTCCAGGAAATCGTAACTATGCACCACTAGCAAGTCTTGGATGAATGTTTTTTTTGTAATACAATACTCTGTGATGACTGCATATAATTGTTATCACTATAGGGGAACATACAGTATATAGTACATGAAAAGAACAGAACAATAAACAGGGGCCACTATTATTTAATGCCATCATGTTATACATTTTCTTAAACAATACACATGTGATTGTACTACCTTGAACATAGCCCATAATTCACTAGGCACTAATCTCTTGTGATGCCATTCAGTGTAATTTACAGGGCGCACATGCGTGTCTACATGCTGTCTGAGCAGGGTTCAGACCCCAGTGGGGCTATTAGACATGACTCCTGCTATTTAACACCAAGCCCTTAATGCTTGTGATCATTTGTACATATCATGCTGATATGTTCTGTTTTACAGAGGGTTGTAATCGGTCTGTTCTCTCTGGGCTCACATCCCTATAACATTCGAGACATGTTTATGGTGATGAGCAGTTTTGCTTAACTCTCCAGCCAAAGGAAAATATACTTTTCCCATAGTGACACATTCACATTCACCATGTTTAATAGAGCCTGTGTTATCGCAAGATATGTGGCACTAATTAGCTAAAGTGAAACAGTTGAAAATAACGGTAATGGCTGAAATGCATCTTTTTGACATATTAACATGCCTGGGAAAAAGCACACCTGTTTTCTTGCATTTTCAAGGGCTAAAGCTGTCCTGGTACCATTATTGCTAGCTGAAGTGGGTTTTTTAAGCATCGTTGTGAGACATTTAGCCTCGGGCGCACCTCTGTGTAATTTATTCTCTTTTAATCTTTCCTTTTTTCTCTAGAACTTTTTTAGGCTTCTGTTGACCCAATTAGAGAGAGACCAAGCACACTCAATGAAAACACTTTAGGCTAATATAATAACACATTAGCAAAATAGGACAACATTCTGACTGCTGACTTGATGTGCTAGGCACAATCGTTCATTAGCCGATGGGGTTAGTATCGTATATTAGGAGCAATGAGGGATGAGAAAGATTAAGTTGTCTTTTTCCCCCTTTTCTGCTGGCTAATGGAATTGGTCTTTTTCTGCAATTTTGCTCAAAGCAAGTGTTCGGTGAATGTGATTCTATGCTTTCTTATTCTGTAGTCAAGTAGCCAAGTTAATACCGCATTTGGAATTTATGTATTTAGGTTCAGATAAAAAGAAAGGACAGGTGGATACGGGTAAGTGGTTACTAAAATACGTTGTTTATCAACAAAATATTTAGCAATATATTTGTTAACAGTAAAATAAATGTAACAGCTGAAATGCAGCTGATGATAAACAGTCCCCTGTCCACTGTTCTATCCATTAGTTTATGGTGTTCTTTCATATAATAAATATTCCCTGTGAAAATCATTAAAATACCATATTTAATATGCTCACATTGCTTCAAAATCCCACAAAGCAACATAAAAACAAGAAATGGTCATTTAACAAGGATCCAAAGCTCTGAATATTGTATGATGGTTTTATGACACACTTTATTGTTCATTATATTCTGAATTTCAATAAGTCAATGAAATAGCCATTTCCAATACAGACCCATTTTTCCTTAAGGAGCACATTTGAAGCTGTTTTCTAACATCATATGTCATTCGGGCACAAATTATAGCCAGGCTCTTAGTGCCTGTTTATACTGGGGCCCCCTTACATTTAAGCAGTCTCCTGTCATAAGATTTGCATTTAAACTGGATTAGTATTGAGAAGAAGGCACACAGCTATCTTTTATTCACAAAATGTGTCTCTCGAGTAAGAGCGTCACATCTTGTGCCATCTGGGGCATTTCTATCTATTCCTCTGGGGTTTTGAGCAACACTGGGGATGTAATGCATTGTTGCATCTAGTGCAGTGAGTCAAATGTGGGATTACAATGATGGCTAGTTTTGTAATAAACAAACTATTTGCTTTGTTGTGCTAAATCTGTGTGTGCATCCCAGCGTTTGCTCCTAATCCAGAGGAGTTTGACAGAGGAAGATAGTGTGAGCAGCAGAGCTTCAAGGCAGAATAAACAGTGCTGTCAGAAAAGCATTGGAGTGATAGATATTAAAAAGCCAGAGCAACATCAGGCCTCCAATACAGACCTGGGGTGATGTGGTTAGGGACCATTGTGCCTGTTCGAAATGTGAAAATGCTACACTTTCCCTTACAAGCCCATAAAAGTAATGGAAATCAACCTATAACTTTTGTTCTTCCTTCTCAGCTCCACTTCCTACAAACATTTTAGCCATCCCATTTCCACCTCCTCTCCACATCAACTTTCCTCCTCTGACCACTTACATTTCAGTGCTTTAACTGTCTCTGCGGGAGAGGTAATTACTTTCGAAACAATTTGAAAAGACAAGGAGAGAAAGAGAGGGAAAAGATTTGTATTGTGTTGTTAGCGACCATCAGCCGTAATGATGATAGGCTATAAGTACAGGCTTTCTGCGGGAAGCAGACAGACAGACTGTCATCTGGGGAAACTCTCCTAAGAATGTCAATAAACACAGCCACAAACAGCCACGAGGGCATTGGCTGCAATTGATAGAGAAATGGACGCGCAAAGAATGGACAATAACAAATAGGGCAAGCATGAACTGCATGTCGTATAAAGATTACAATCGATTAAATAAGACGACAGACAGAACACTAAACTATTGCAGAGCACATGACCAGATACCATGATTAAAAGACTGTCAGTCAAACCTCAGACTAAAACAATGTAGAAAACATGATGGAAATGTTGCATCTACATGTGTTTCATGTAATAATAAGAACGGCTATAGTCTCAGTCCTCATACACCTGCCATTATTGTGTTGTGTAGCAAGACAGTAAAAGGTAGGTTTGGATTATGCTACATTGTCTCTACTTCAATATGTGGTTGTCTCACTAATATTGGATTTAAGTTTTTATGAATCAAATGTAAGGAAATACCTTAATTTTTCAATTGTGAACCAATTGAACCCACTCTCATCTGAATATTCTAAAAGGCCACATAATATGAAAAACTAACTTTTTCAGTGCTTATGCATTTTCATCTAAAGTGCCAACCCTCAAACTGTGAAATAAGACGACCCTGTCCGTTTGTTGTTGGCTAATCGTCAGAAAACAATGGATTCAACTAGCCATTCAGATGTGGCTCCTCTTCCAATACCACTGTATCCCCACTCTTGGCTTGAGAACTATCTTTGTAAAAGTGGTCCATATTTGTCACCATAAGTGATGCTATATACAGATGCATGCGGCCCTCTAAGCCCCTGAAAGAGAGGAGTTTATCTAATGACGGAGGGGGAGTGTGGGAGAAACAGAGTGAGAGAGAAAGGTGGATTTGGATGGTGTGGATGATTATGCCGCTGCGTGGGCTTAATGTGACTCCTGGACCAGGTGTTTGTTTGTGCACATGTAGGTGGCGGTAATAATCAGTGTCAGGAATGTGTGTGTGTGTGTGTGTGTGTGTGTGTGTGTGTGTGTGTATGTGTGTGTGTGCGTGTGTGTGATGAAGCTTTAGGGACAGGGTTCTTTTCCAAGGTTCACGAGCAATCTCTGCTGTACTTGGTGGGATGCTTGGAGTCACTTTATGTGACAGATAGTCTTTATCTCTCACCCACACACACTCGCTTTGTATTGAACACACAGACAGGGCTGTTAACAGGGTCACAAGGGGAAAGACCAAAGTCATTACTAAGCAAACTGGACAGGGGTTAGGTAGAGGACAGTGTGCTGCTGTGATCGGGGGGAAATTGTTTTTAAAAGTTTGTTAGCTTATGTCCATGCAAAGAAGTACATCTCTGTTTCACACCATATGACACGATGCAATGAGGGTGGATAAAATGTGGCTGGATACAGGAGTGTTTTTGGGGTCCTCCCTGGCTCTTTCGACCTCTACTACTGGTGAAGCTTTAGAATCACACAAAAATAAATCAATACAATATACTTTTATTGCTCACATGAGAATAGAAACCTTGTGCATTTATTACAGAGAATCAGAGCATACAATGCTTTTCCGTGGTAAATTGTACTCAAAAGGCAATTTCTTTTTAAATATTGACAAATGCTGTTCAAAATTACCTTTCATCATCTGTTAGTTTAGCTGAGTAAAAAAAGCCGAAGTGTTCAAGGTAAATACACTTTAGTATTTTCAATCAGTCTGTGTCTCTTTTGGGTGTGTGCAGTAATGGCAGACTGCCACATCAGGTACTCTGTTTAGTGTAGTAGCAGATGTGAGTTTTGTTAAATGTCAAACTAACAAGATACAGGTGAAGCTGCTGTAGGGAATCTATCTCGAGTAAACATGATAGTGAATCATCTGCAATAATAAACTACATCTGTAAGGCATCCACTTAGTTAGTTTGACCTTGAGACCTGAATCTCATGCAGCTTGAGGAGAGCTGTTCTGAAGCTGACCCTGACATTTAACATCGCTGCAGGTGCAGGGGACTGAAAGAGAACATTTCACATTGATAAATAAAATATACATCATCATGTGGGTTGTGGACTGTCAATCATCTGCTCTGTATCTGAGGGATACATTGCAGATCTGAAATGTGTTCAGACTTAAGAAACAGTATCCAAATACAGTACATGTAAAGTACAAGTAGACGAGGGGGGGGGGATTGACACTGGATTTATGTTAGCATACAATGAATAGTATCTCTCGCTATACATTCATTATACATTTATCTTACTGAAGAATCCTTTCCCATTCCTTTTTTCTTCCACCCTCAGCTATCTTTGCCTCATCTCCCTCGTCAGCTTTCCCCATGTGCTTCCCTTTGCTTTTCGTCTACTTCTAAAAGAAAACCCTGCCTAAATCAGAGCGAGGAAACACTGAGTCACAAACAGCCTTCTATGCTCTTTCATTCATATCCTCGCTCACATCCATCTGGCTCAAGAGAGATATTTCGGGATGTGACGTGGGCGGAGGGCTGAAGCATGAGGCAGTGAGAAAAAGTGCAAATGGGAGGTGTACAGAAGAGGAGGGTTGAGGAGCATGTGTTTACCCCACGGTGAATCATGGAGAGAGAGAAAGAGCACTTCTAATGGCCTGTGAAGGTCTCATACGCAGACAAGTAGAAACGGAAGAAAAATATTTCAGGAATGCTTTTTTATTGAGGGGATGCTGGGATCTCATTAGTGGAAATGGAACCGAGGTGAGAAGGGCTGCATCTGTCAGTCTCTTTGCCCCTAATTGAGGTTAGGAGGAGGGCGAGTGGGTGCAGTAACACTCCAAAATAATCCCCCTCTCATGATAACTTTACAAGGCATCATTCTCTACGTGTGTTCATCAGGAGATTTGAGGAGCTAAAACGGAGACAGCAGGAAAGCAAATCATGAAGGAGCAGATAGATCTACTCCTGAATGTTACTACAAAAGAACTGCGATAATCTATGTATGTGCATGCACTTAATGTCAGTCCCAGGTGCTTTCTTTTAATTGGCCTAATCTGTTCTTCTCACAGTCAGTTATTTACACACACTGAAAAAATACCTATATCTTTCATTCCCTTTGGAAGGACAGTTTTGTTTTTACCAGCGGTACAGAGTTGTCTTCTGTTTTTTTAATTATCTCTGAGATTTCAAATGGACTAACTAACCCTTTAATATTCAAAGAATAAAATGAAAACCCAAGATAATAACTACATTATAAATGTATTAGGATATAGGAAATTGTACTCTGCATAACAGGCCCCGACATAGCTTTGCTTTGAGCAGCAGCTACAATGAATTTCATCGCCTCTCCTATACTGTGCAAAATACAAAGCATATCACATCACTGAAATTCAACCATACCTATTCAATCCATGACACATTTCTTAAACGTTTGCCCGAGCAACATCATGCCTGATTAACTCCCAGACATTAGGTGCTCTACATCCGGTTATTGGGAATATTACACCATTAGTGTTTTTAACAGGCTTAGTATCCTCTTCATCATCAGCAGGGAGCTATTCAGGAAACATTTAAGTATACTAAACTGCAGAGTGGTAAAGTCTCTCTCTCTCTCTCTCTCCAGCACTTTCAGCTACAATAGCCTTTGTACAAAAGTTATGATGGAGTCACATAAATTATCATCACAAGTGGCTGGCTGGCTGGCCAGCGTAGTCCCACATCATAAAACCCTCTCTGGTCATGGCCGGTCTGGGCCACAGCTGTGGCAAGGCTTTATGTTGATATCTTAATGTCTGATCTGAGGCCACGGCCTGCAGATATTATATCAGTGTGAGTAGCAAGGAAACAAGCTTATACTGAGCTGCATAACGACCATGCTTGAATGCTTAGTGACCTCAAATTCTATTAAAAATGCAATACTGCATAAAGTAAAAAAGCACCCTTGATATGGGAATCACAGAGAAAAACTCTAATGTGAAAGAAATCCGTCCACCTGATAATGGCTTTTATAAAATCTAGTAAAGTAAAGTGCTGGAAAGTCATATCAAACAGCTATAGGATAGAAAAGTAACAGTATGAATTGTTACAAGTATAGCCATACAAAAGGAACAAGCTTTATTGTTACCATAGAGTACAAATGATTGTTTCACCTAGCATCTACTATATACCATGGTTAGCCTACATGAATCTTAACATGTTAATAACATTTTGAATGTCATATTTCAGTGTTTTTCCCCCTGTTTCTATGAAGCTGTTTGTGACCAAGGTAAAATAAATAAACTTGAACTAATTCTGCTCTATGGTCCTTGTGCTCCGCTATACAGGGAAATGGGGACAGAATGCAGAGGCACACACTCTCTGGAGAAGCAACAAAAACATGTCTACTTTAGGAACACAAACTGATGTAAGAAACACACACACCAACACGCACAAATGAGCTCTCTAAATCAGTCCCCGCTGACATGTTTGACTTCTGAAGTATATGATTGCCTCAAGTCTGTGAGCTGGTAAACAGTTAAATTACTCCCTGAAGCCAAAAACAATGCATCACATTAGTGAATACCTTGTAGCAGATTTCAACAAATACAATGACTCAACACTGAGCTGAGCAAAGTAAAGAAAATGCACTGTGTACTAAAAAAAAGTCACTTCTGCTCAGCTTTAAAAAGAATAACTGAGGACGTTATGTGGAAAAGAAGTGAACCATCAATATTTCAACCTGCACTACACCAAACTATAAACTATATAAAGACATTATTTTCCCACATTAGGCAATACATGTCTACATGTATTTGACTCTTACTATTTGGCACGTGTAAACTATTATCAGCTGTTTATGTTAGATGTTTGAAGATAAACTTAGAAAAAGAGTTCAAATAAATGTGTTGATACAAACAATTTCCCGTTCTTAATTCTGTAATCTCCATATTGAATCATTGGTTTGAACGATAAACAGCCTTTCAAAGCTATGAATAAACTGATTTGAATTTAGATGAATCTGTAACATTTTTTGAATTCTTTAGATGGGAGCTCATTATCTGTTCAATGTTGTATGACAACCAATTTGACTTTGTAACACCTCCTGGGTATGTTTGTTTATTGGAGATGTGATTGATTTATGCAAATAATGAATGCGTTTCTTGTGGTTTTAACCCAACATACCTCCGAAATGTGGGAAGCATGTTAAACTTGAACATATTAGAACTGCACTGTGAGTCTTCTCTATTGTACTACAATGATATAAGTGTAACTTTATACACGTACCTTTTAAAAGTATTTTAGAAATTCAGTGGTTTTACCGGCACACTTCCAACAGTCTAATATAAACATTCACAACTAATGTATAACTAGCAATTACTACAAAATGTGTTTTCCAAGCGGATCATTTCACTTACCATATGGAATGACTGTGGCAAAAATCCAGGGCAGACATGATCTGTCTGAAGAATTTCCTTGCCTCTTTAGGTGTTAACCTGCCTTTCTTCACCAGGTAGTCAAACAGCTCACCACCAGACACATGTTCTAGCACAAGGTACCTTAGAGGGAGACAGAGAAAAGAAAGAATCAGTCCAAGAAATAAAGATGAAAACAAGAAAAAAAGCAGTCGAAAAGAAACTCACACATAGAAAATAAAGATCTAACTTACAGGGACAGGAACAAATAGCTGTGTTCTCCACAGAGCCATCTGAAAGGGCCCTAAATAATCAGAGAAATCTCCAGATCTCAGAGGTCTGGTGCAATACGGGAAAATAGTTCCCTTACAGCTGTTATACACAAACAAAACACCCAGGATCAATGATCTGCTCTCCCATATCATATTATGTTGACAGTTTATTTTTCATTTTTTCATCTGTTAGCTGTCCCTAAAGTCAAAGATTGAAGCATGGCAAGAGTGTATTGCATTATATGTGAAGGGTTGTGATATACTATACAGTCCAATGGGAGGCATGATAAAGTTGCATTACACTAGAGAAAGATGGAAAGGTTGTGTGACACGCTCTAAGACATAAGGGCTTTAGGAGCTTCTGCAAATGTACACACAATGTTAGCATCTGTGACAGCTTTTGTTTTAGAACTTGTGTAAGAGAGAAAGAGAAGAAGGAGAATGTATATATATTGGGTAAAAAGCCCCTGCTATACCAACCCGGTATCACGGGAAGACGTGAAAATGTCTACGTATGTTACTAAAGAGGTTTTAGATTGGCCGTAGTATATATACATTTCCCTGGTGAGACCTGAAAAAATCTTCGTATTCTCCACAAAAAGTGTTGTTATAGTGAACCAAAAGTCGTGATAGAGGCTTGCTTGTCAACATCCGGGTATTTCTCTAATGGTGGGCCATGTTAACAATCCCGTGTAACTGTGAAGTTTTGAGGGGGTGAAATCGTGTCATCCTCCTGACGTCTCCCAGTGTGGACCAACGTTTTCACATCTTGCCATGATACCGGGTTGGCTGTATAACTTGTGTTGTAATTTACTTTTATTTGACGTTCCCCAAACAGGCCTCAACACACAATGTTCCCTGCCATTAGATTTCTTACAGCCATTATTCAGGTGGCCTTGAGTCTGTGTGGCTGCTCATGTGCAGGAGACAGTCTGTTCTGGGCTCCAAGGGGACAGGAAGGAGATTAATCTCTCACCGCTGGCCCAGACCTAAAGCTGCGTCTGCGGGCTGAACGCCAGCGGTGCCGTGCCCCTGCCCCGCACCAGGCTGATCGTATATCCTGTGCTGAATCTCCCTCTATCTTCACTAGGACAAATTGAAACCCAGACAGGCGGTGAAATACTCTCTCTCATCTCTCTCTCCCCCTGCTGTGGACATTTGTGTCTACATGCAACTCTTCAGTTTTATTGATTACACTACAGTGTTGCAGACTGTACTCGCCCACTTAACAACCTCAAAGCCTAAGCGCTGGCTATTGGAAAACCTCCATAGCTTTGGCACAAAAAACAACGACTACACTTGGTGAACACATATCAATACTTTAAATTAATTCAGAATCAAGTACTTCAGTTTCCCTATTTTTAATATGTTTGCAGCACAATAAAGTCGCACCCTACTGATTTGACTTGTCAAAGTCAGTTTACTGTTCACCACTTGAGACTGATGATTCAAACTCTAATCATACATTTGATGACTTTGTAATTCATTTTGGCTTGAGACTTTTAACTTGAAAGTAAAGTTTTATGTGGCTCCAGAAGGGAGATTTCTAGGAGTTGTTAAAAAAATGAACATGGTATATCACCAGAGGTATCTCAATCGAGAGATTACAAATGAATATTCTGAGTGAAAAAGCAGGGGTTGTGCCGTTTGAACTAAGCAGGCTTTGTCTCTCCTGTGATGGTCTTAAAGAAATGCTTACTAATAAGTTTCATGATGGGAATTGTAGTATACTGCACATTTAATGTGGTTAATCTCAGCCTTTGTTAAATTGATTTGACTTAATTTCCTTTTTTAAATCCTTTTCTTACAAGTCCACAAACTTAATAGAAGTGCATTACTAAATCAACAGAGTAGCAATTTAAACTTAACTACAATACTCTGCCAATGCATTGCCTGCAGATTATTAATGATTCGCTCAGTGGAGAAACATCAATACATTTTCAGCAATCCAAAGATTTAGTGCATGTGGGACTTTGAGTAGCTTTGACCTTACTGTTTCCTAAGGGTAGCTCAGCAAATACAAACAGGTCCTCGCATGTGTTACAATTTATCATTTTGTTATGATTCTAACACTGCAGCAAAAACACTATTAGAAATCAAGTGAATTTATATGCCTTTTGGTCTGTGAACATTTCTCATTCTAAAAGGCATAATTTATACCAACATCATGATGTGATCACTCATTCATTTTGAGTAATGAAATACCCATGAATAAAATATTGGGGTGCTATGTATCAAACTCCGTCCATGTCTCCCTCACCTCTTGTACTCACACCGCACCATTTTAAACAGCTGGATCTGTGCCGGCAGCATAATAAATCTTATAGCTCTGGGAAGGGACATATCTGGGTGTTAAAAAAATACATGTGTGTGTGTGTCTATCATTTATTGGCTTTCAAGTGGAGATATCTGATTAAAAATCTAAAAAGTATTAATTTCAAAATAACATCACCAATGTGAAGCGCATCGTGTCCTTGAGTCACTATTATTCAAATGGGGGCGATTTGTCTTCTGTGACTCTGCTAGTGACCAACTGTCAAAAGTTACGAAGCAATGGGCACGAAATGTGATTTTAATAATCCAATTATAGGATGAATCACAATATTCTGCTATTCCTATCACCCTAAAGGATGACATGTACAGTACTACATGTCCAATCCCATTTAGGCTGTAAACTCAAGATGAGAACTAATTGAGTTTAGTTGACAAACAGCCTTCTGTGGATCAGGAGGGCTACCATAAGCTACTGATGGGCTTGTCACTCACTGTGGTTAAAGTTTGCTAATAGATTTATGTGTGTGCGTACTGCGAAGCCTCTGCAGCCGGATAATGTGGCTGCCAGTCTCCATGGCTAATGTCCCTTAATGCAATGGTGTTGCCTCTGATAAGCATATCATGATGTTTACATTACGGAGACTTCCGCTCCCCATTAGCAATCCCCTAGCTTGCGTGGCCAAATTAAATGTTTCATGCCCATACTAATGGAGCTTCTGCCCCTTAAAGGCTAACAATGTTGGCCTCCAGTCATAATACACCAATCAAAACTGATTTGTGGCATTTCAAAGACTGAATGGGATCATTGACATCACCTGACAATATTTGTCAACCACAAAGGTTTTCATACACACAATCATTGAGAACAATTATGATTTAGTATTATCAAGCATGAATACAAACTGGACCATATTCCGCATGTGATACTTACAAGTATTTTTTATTTTCGTAGACGTCATGTAGCTTCAACACATGTGGGTGTTCTATGAGCTTCAGAATAGCTATTTCCCGCTCCACCTGTAAAAAGAGATAGGTAGGGAAAAAGGGAGGAAGGAAAAGAGAGAAGGAAACAAATGATTAGTGTAACATCAACACGGTTAAGTTCCTTAAAGCAATCTAAGACCAATCGTCCAAATCTGCCCTCATACACTCTAAAAAACGATTCATGGGGTTAGTAGATTCCACTAAAAAATAAATACTTTTTCAACATAACATTTTTAGTTTTTTACCTCAACTTATTTTAGTTAGTTTACAACTCATTTTAATAAGTCTGTCAAACTGAAAAAGAACAAAAAAAATGTAACTTACAAATGTAATGATTTTGAAAAAATATTTCTGCGTTCACTCAACTATAGGAATATACTAAGTTAGAGTAACTCATATCTATTGAGTTTCAACGGTTTAGTTTCAAAACTGAAAACACGCCCGGACTTTGCTGACCGCATGTTGAGTTGGAGCAATCTGCATTCATCCTGGAAGCAGAACTCTAGATAGCAATGGAACAACAGGATTTCAACCTAATAATCTATCAAGTTACCTGGTAAGTAGCCATTTTTGTTCAGCTTCATTTACAGCTGCATATACAGTGTAACACAAGCTGTAAGGTAGTCATTAGCTACTTGTTTTAAGCTACTGTAGCATGCATAGCATACTGATTAGCTAGCTGTTTGTATCCTCCTGTATCCTTTGTGTCACAATTGCAGTCAAAGTTCATTATTTGTAATACAGTATATTTTTTTCTTGTTATATTTAAATTTCGTTAAATTTGATAAAAACTGATTTAAAATAAATATGAACAGCAACTGACAATGCCCGGCATGTTCAGTTTTTGCAAACAATCCTTTGTTTTTCTTTCTTAACATTAAAATGTTCTCCTTTTAAGGATGATTTGGTGGAAAGAATAAAAGAGGTTGCTATCCGTTGCTTGGTGGTGTGTCTTCGTGAAAAGGAGGATCTCTTCAATGAAAACTTAAGTAAGTAAAGACGATGCTTAAATCAAACTGTAACTTGTGTTGACCTGAAACACAATGCAATGTTTTCAAATCTGATTGCACCAAAAACACTGACATTTATTTTCTAATCTACTTATTCCAGGATGGTGAAGTGGAAGTTAGCAATGAGGTGCTGAAGATTGACTTGACCAGGGGTGCAGATACAAGAATAGTGATTGAAGGAACAGAAGTCCTTCAAATCTCGGATGCGACAAGAGCCTGTGCCATGCTGATGGGGCTAATATACGCACTCAACCTGACCTAAAAGAGATGTTAAAAACGTTGAAGCAGGTTCATGCCTTTAATTTAATTTTTGTATTTACTTTTATTTCATATTTGAGAACATTTGTTATAAAAAGGTCATTGTGTAAAGAACATTTTAAAATAAACTGTTAAAAAAAGTGGAACTTAAATGTGTATATTGTTTTTGACTCAAATAAATGAGTTTCTAATACTCAAACAAATTAAGGTAACAATTTGCATGGACATTTTTGAGTAGTGTGAACTTAAATAAATAAAAGACAATAGCTTAAATTAAACAAAATGCAACTTAATATCACTTAAAATGATAAAATGAAGTTGGTTCAACTTAATTTAGATTTTAAAGGTGAAAGCAATTATGTTTGTAGTACTGAACTAATTGAGTTAATCAGATTATAAATGGGTACTCGGATTAACTTAATAATCGATTAAATTGGAAATATTTAAAAAGATCAACGCAAATTGTTACCTCAATTTATTTAAGTAGAGCCGGTGTATTTTATTTGCCGAGTGTACACTGCAACTCTCAATGCCAAAACTGAAGTACCAGGGAGACAAACGGACTGACCCGAACACAGCCTATGACGAGTTCTCGGCAATCATTTTTCTGAGGTCAACAGAAGGTCGCTTAGAGAGATAAATCTGAGAGGCAGCAATCTGTAATAGCACTTCACACAACCAGCATAGGAGCTTAGAGGGAATAAGAATGAAAGACGCTGACTTGCACTTTCTACTGGCGGCAAGGACAGAGATAGGCTTTGACCACACTCCAGGCATCCAGCACAGCTATCTTAGGTGGAAAATGTAGTTTTCTTCTAAAACTGAATTTAAACAGGTTGAGTATGTCTTATCTCGCAAAAATAGTGATCCTCCTCTCTCATAAAACAAGCCCCTTTTTGCAATTACATTACATAGGCCAGTGGTTTCCCTGAGGAGAGCAGAAATGAACTTGGTTTGATAGAACACATGAAGTTGAATAACCTGTCAGAGTCAGACATCCCCCATTTGAACATATCTGTCTACTAAGAGTACCAGCCTGTGGTTGAGTTGAGGTCAAAATGTCAACACAGGGACATCAGCATCTTGAAAAAGAGGCAATTTTTTCCTGCAGTCAGTTTGAGACTGTGGCTGTACATACTGTATACTCTAAACTCCTGCCATGTCCAGGTTCAACTTCTTTTTTTGCTGTTGCTTACAGAACTGCTGAGAGACATAATACACTGTACTGTGTGTACGGTGAGAGCAGAATTTCACGAAAATCGAGCATCAGTTTGGATTTGTGTCAGCATCTCAGGAGAGTGGTAGTCAGCATGTACAGCTGCCACTGAAAATCAGCATGGAACCAACTTCGACAGGAGCCCCAGCTAATCTTCAGCCCCCTGTGCTGCTCTCCTGCTCCTCTTGCAGTTATCGGCTCCTCCTTCTCCTTCACCTTTCTTGTCCACCCTCTGTGTTCAGCTTTGTCTGACGATGAAGAGGATGAAAGGACAGTGTGAGGTGGAGGCTCCTCTGCCTCATCTCAATCTCATCAAAGTCAATTTCACTTTGTCCCTTGCCTGTGACAGCTTTCAGGCAGCTTTAATGTCACATTCATCGTGGCTTAACTTTATGAACACTCATGGGGAATGAAGTCAAAGCTCTGATCTGCCAGCTAACTCAGTTTGTGTTAAACTCCCACAAAGCTGAACGCTTGACCGAGCGTAAAATCAGGATCCTCCCTCTTAATTATGCTCTCACATTGTTTTTCATTCCAGAACAGCCTGTATTACTGATTACTGTCAGCTCAGGTACCCCATCTTGACACACTTTTGATGATTATTTTTTGCCAGAAATAGCAGCATCCCTATCTTCACTCTTTAACTATCAGTCACTGAAGAGAAGAAATGCAGAGCAGAGCAACACGTGTTGAGGCCACAGCCAAGAAGAAGTCATGGGAGAATATAAAGCTAATAAAACAAGGCACACAGCTTGTGTAGAAAGGGTAAAATGGTAAATGCGTAATTAGCATTAGCATGGAGTATCAGTGGGAGTACCGGCTAGGCTAATCAGGGCTAATCCGGAGACTAATGAACGCTATCAGCAGCGGCACACCATGCCACTTTTTCACCTGAGGCTGAGGTGCGTTGTTAAGAATGAACCCATGGAGGCTATAGCGAGCTAGCTGGCAGCAAGGTTCCCTGCAGAGAGACTAATGCTACCCAGGACTCAGGGAGAGATGAGCTGTCGAAATGCTACAGAGCCAGCAGCTGGCTTCCTAAGCTTCCTCTAAGCGCCTCCTTTTACTTAATTGAAATAAGAGAAATGAGGCTTAATGTGAAGAATTAACTGTACAACTGCCTTCTTATTGCAAGATTAGCTGTTGATTAACACACTAATGTAAATCTGTGGAGCAACCCTGTCTTTTTTCTAGTATAATACAGTCAACAGTTTCCATTATAAACGTACAATTGTCAGTCAAAATAAATTATCTGAGAAATACATTGACACCTCACATGCTTTTAGTGAAAAAGGAAGCAAGTGAGACAGCTAGAACAACAACAATAACAACTGCATTTCTTCACACAAACTTCTTATCAAAGCCTCAAACACACAGATTCATCTAACACCTACATAACTTCATGCTAATATAAATACCAGGTGGTCATCCTCGTCCCTGGCTCCTGTACATGGCTGCACACTCTCTCATTAAGTTTCACATCTGTGAGTGCGGACAGCTCTCTCCATATCTCCATTGCACTTCATTAAGCCTTTATTAGCAGGCGCTTGGACACCTTTCACCGACACACACACACAGACGAAAGCACTAAGGCACACGGACAAATGGCCAGTTGGACAAATGGCCAGTTGGTCAGATGGACACACACCTTTTCTTGTCATCTTTCTTGCGTTTAACAGTTCAATGTATTGCCAATTTGCTACATATTTTCCCAAAAAAAACAGGGTTAAAAGAGTAAGAAAAAGGAAGGATAAAACACCTGATCAGAAACCAGAGATTGAACAAGATTTTGAAAACTGACAATAATCAATATTTGCTATTGGACAGGTAGATACTGTAATTTGTCCTATGAAATATGTGGGAATGCAGAGATGATTCCGGTTAGGATGAAAACTACAAATTACATGTGATGAAATGAAAATATGACATCATACTGCCAGGCTTTAAGAAACTGCATTCGTACCCTGTGGATTAAAAGCCATTTTATTTTAACTGGTATTTAATTGTGATGTTGTTCTTTTTCAAAGTAGGTCTGATGTGATGTATTACTTGTAATTATGGTGTAATTTGCCGGTGCAGATGGTATTTTATAATAGAAAAGAATAACTATGTGTGAGAGGGATACTGGGAATACTGGAGCTACATGGATAAATGAGGCAAAGCAGTCACTAAAGCTCACATGTGTCACTTTCCATTCAAAGGATGAAAGCCAGTTTAGCATAGTTCCATCAGCTCGCTATTGATTCTTTAAATTACAGCCCTGGATCTGAATGGCTGAATGGACGAGCAAACAAATGACTGGCGACGTCAATAGTTTCATCTATGTGTCTAAGAGTCCAGAGAAAGAGGACGGAGGATCACAGACAGCCAGGCAACAACAAAGACACAAAGAGATTAGATTCATGTCACACATGTCACAGGGCAACCGAACAGAGAAACCATTCCAAAACCTCACAGAGGAAAATATTGGATCACAGGCTCTGTCATCTCTCACTCTCCACTTATTGCCTCTCGCTCTCTTTCTCCCTCTCATGCACACTGAAGGAAAACACAGACATTTCTGTCACCTCCCCCAGGCGAGCGAGTGAATGGTCCCTTGATACTGAGTTCTGAGGATCAAAGTCAACAGGGCAGCCATGTGTGTCAGATAAAAAGACATGGGTGGCTATATGCTAACATGGGAGCTACAGCGCGTGCAAGAGCTGCTGGATGGATAGAAAAACAAAAGAGGGACAGAGAAAGGATGAGTGAATGTGAGAGGGATAAGGCATAATAAGCCATGTAATTATTTGCAATGGAGAAGACCAAAAGAGAAATGAAGAGGAGACAGACAGAAAGAGAGCAGTGCCAGCTCACCCCCCTGAGTTTTGCAGCCTCTTTTGTTGCTAATTAACACAACACGGGAAATAATAACCTTTTTAGCAGCCGCGCGCATGACACAGCCCACAGAGAGTGACATGATAACAGGTAAGGTGATATGAGGAGCAACAAGCATGTGATAGTCAAGGAGCTGATAGAAGTATCTGACTGATATTTATTTTTAACAATATTGCTAGACCTTTTCATAAGATTTCATAATAGGATTTTAATAACAAATGAATAATAACATTCTGAAGGGTTGTTTGGTGTTATTTGTTCTGTGGACAAATGCTCTCTTCACAACCTTTATAATTGTCCTGATTATATACAAAGTGTCAAATGAAATAAAATGTAATGTTATACACTCTTTACAACATTAGGAGGATACGTCCCCTCCTGACCCAGAAAGCGACTCAACTTCTGGTCCAGGCTCTCGTCATCTCACGCCTAGACTACTGCAACTCCCTCCTGGCTGGTCTACCTGCATGAGCCATCAGACCTCTGCAGCTCAACCAGAATGCAGCGGCTCGTCTGGTCTTCAACCTTCCTAAATGTTCCCACACCACGCCGCTCCTCCGCTCACTTCACTGGCTTCCGGTAACTGCTCGAATCCACTTCAAGACACTGGTACTTGCATACCATGATGTGAATGGATCTGGCCCTTCCTACATCCGGGACATGGTTAAACCATACACCCCAGCATGTGCACTCCGCTCTGCATCAGCCAAACGGCTCGCTGCACCCGCACTACGAGGGGGACCCAAGTTCCCATCAGCAAAAACACGTCGGTTTGCTATCCTGGCTCCAAAATGGTGGAATGAGCTCCCCATTGACATCAGGACAGCAGAAAGCTTGCACATCTTCCGGCACAGACTGAAAACTCATCTCTTTCGACTCCACTTCGAGCGATAGAATTACTAACAAAGAATTTCTAACAAAGCACTTATATACTAACAAAGGACTGGCTTATGTAAAGCCAGTTGAGTAGCACTTTATATGTTTTGGCTCTATGAAACCTGACGTACTTATATGATTCTGTTTTCTTCAAGTTTGTATCTTCTTGGTCGAATGCACTTATTGTAAGTCGCTTTGGATAAAAGCGTCAGCTAAATGCAATGTAATGTTATGTACATTTTTCTAAAGCCGTTTAGAGAACTTCCAAAAACATTAAACAATTGAAATATTTGCATCTCACCAGCTTTAATTCAGAAACTATGACTACTCCCAATTTATGATAAAAGTGTTATCCAAGTATGACCTATTTCATGAATGTAATATCACAACAGCAGATATTATATAAAGATAATGTAGTCTCAACTTAGAAAGCCATTAGACAAAGAAAATACATCCTAAAAAAGTCCTTAAATTATTAAGATTAAATTAGATTTTTGTGTTGTCAATATATTTATCTAAGACCTTGTTAATACACATTTTTAGAGCTTGCTTTCTGTGTGTTACATTTAATCGTTTTTTGTCCTTAGCAAAAAAATCAAAAAATCTCAATGATAGTTTGCAGGGAGTAGGGTTTGGTAGAGAAATCATATCATAACATATCATATCACATTTGGGTGATGGAGAAGGAAGGAAGGTATGGATGGGGTAATGGCCAGAGAGAAGGAGACGTGGGTCCAACTGTCAGTGAGCAGAAGGGGAGGAGACGGCACAGCTTGGCCCCTGGCTCACGGACAAAGCCAGTCAGCTCATCGTCCATTCGCACTTGTGACATGTGGACACGTTAACCGATGATGCACACACACTGTACACACACGCCTCTGATGACGGCAAGCCGCGAGCCACCTCCATCCATCCATATGTCGGTCAGTGAGCCAGTAGGGCAGAATCTGTGTTTTCTGCCAGGAACAGAGGGTAACCAAGCTGGTGTGTATGCATGTGTGTGTATCTTAGTGTATGTGCTTACCCATGCATGTAAATTGGAAGGCGTTTAGTGGTTTGAAAGCGCTGTATGTCAGTCTTTGCAAGCAGGAGGTAAGGACATCATGTTTCAAGGGCAAACACACACGCACACACACATGTGCTCTTCCTCTTCTTGGTGTGCAGGTCATGGCCAATACTTTTCCAGATGATATTAACTTGTGTTCCTGGGAGAACCTGCTTATCAAAAATTGGTTTCGAAATTGACGGAGGAGGCTCGTGGCGATGGATTTAACATTATTTGACGAGGGAGCGTGCGCTTAAGGTAGTTTTGTTATCTTCTGCTTTTGAGCTAGTCCCACTGAGAGCAAAACTAAATAAAATCGTATTTGTATGATTCTATTCCAGTCAAAGTCGCTCAACTGAAAAAAACGAATCTCTTACTTTCATCCTGCTCTGTTTATCGCTTTTCCCTTCACCCTGTGGACCTCACAAACACAAGCATGCGCACCCGCAAACACACATGGATACACAGTCAGCGCAGCAGGTTCTTTCTGATAATCACTGTATCAGTCATCCTTTGTGAAGACGAGGTAAATTCCCTACACGGGGGAGTCTGATCAATGCGAGAGACATGTAAATCGATGTGGACATAGTCTCTGCTAGCTCGCTAGTCCTTATCCTTTATCCATCTCCCACCCTTTCAAATCTTCCTCATTACCCGCTCCCACGTAAGACCAAATCTCCTGCTACTCTTCCTGCTTTCATATCATCCTATCATTTATTCTCCGTTTCTCTCATTCCATCTCTCTAATAATGTGTATGATGTGTGTTTGTGCTGCTGACACATCCATCAAGCTGCCACTTAGACCAGTGGCAGGCCACATCATTCCACAGTAACAGACATGTCCCTGGATAACCTTGGTCATAATAGAGTCTAATGGCAGAGGTCCTCCACACCCCGGGGTCAGAGTGTATAATCATCAACCTCCTCAAACATACTGCATGGGCTGATAGTTGGGATGGAGTGGGACGGACTGGGGAGAGGGTAAATGTGTGTTTGTGCGCATAACAGTGTGTGTATGGCGGTTGTTGTGCAAAGGCCGAAAGGAAGATGAGTGATTTATCAGTGAGGCAGCGGATCCCTTTGGCAGCCATGTTTTTGTGTTGGCCGTCTAAAGTGTCTTTTCGTCAACTCGTCCATTGCGTGGCTCATAAGAGAGGATTGGTAAGGTGACCTTGGTTTGTGTGGAGATGTAAAATGTAAATTGATGAACTGGTTTTCACACTAGAGGGAGAGTGCAGAACTGAATGTGATGATTAGATCTGAAGGTCATCTACAGTACATCAGTTAAAAAAGTGTAAATGTAATAATCTAAAGTCGCCTATATTTGCATTTTAGGTAGATGGGAGTGTTTCCAAGTGCAGAAGAGGAAAATTGGATCCTCTATAGACACTGGAGAAATTTGCCATCTGCTACCTTATCTTGCTGAAAGGATATTTTTCTTTTTTGATGCCAACCTTAAAATACCAATAATGTAAATGTGGGTGATTAAATGTTGCAGTCTATTGGACTGTAACTGAAAGAAAATGTGATATGAGGTGTAAAGTTTATTAAGCATAATTGTATTACAAATGAAGATGATGTTGGCACTGGCAGGTAAAGTTGAAACATTGTAATGTTCTATTACAGAATTGTTTACATGGAGAAAAACACTACACTAAACCACTGGAAAATGGATGATCACAATAAAAAAAAAGGTAATATGAAATAAAACAAGCAAATATATGTCAACTTCAACACTGGTGCTGTGTTAAAGTAAAGTTATTTATGTGAAAGCAACTTAGACAAAGAAAGTAAGAAAATGTAAGCAATAATTCAGGCGGAAAGTACTGATTACCAAACAGTGATCAACTCACTCAACTAATTATCACTACATTTGAATACATGGCCTATGCATTGACACATGAACCTGGTCAATAGTTAACTGGGCGGGGGAGTCAATACTGGACAGACAACAGGTCAGTAAGAAAGACTGGTCAACTGAAATAACCAAAATTAGCTAGAAACTTCGTAAGCAAGTTCAAAATAGCTCTAATAATGTAATCAGGGAGTTGTTATAGCTTCCGCTCTGTTAATTAGGTGTTACACTACGTCTTTGCCACATAAAAAGCACACTCTTGTGCTCTGATGGTTCTGCGTATGAATACTAATTGACCCTAATAATGGCAAACCATGTGTGCAAAAGTATTCAGTTCCTGTATGTGCAGTACATGCTTTGTGATATTAAGTGATGGGGAAAGAAAGAGAGAGCATGTTCTTGAGAGAGCGTCAGCACAACAGGGTCATTAGCAAACATCCCCACAGGGATGAAGAAGGAGCTGATGAAGATAAAAGTGTCTTGCTTTAGAAGTTCACACACTGATTGAAAAAGCCAACAAATATATATCAGGATCTTTCCCAACCTCATTAACACTGCCAATTTGGAGCTAAATTCAGCTTAATGCAGTAAAAATGTATTCCTGGTTTATAAATTAATGATTTAGCCTTATCGAAGCAATTTCAGAGCATAATCAAGAAATAAAGAAATGTGTTGAATACAGCGGAGTTAAATTGGTCCATCTCTAGTTATATGCATACATGTCCTATGCATAACAATTTATATTGCAAAATTGTCTTTGTTCCAATCCGAAATTCCGAATAGGACATCAAGTAGTATTAGTATTTAGGCTATTAGTGGTATAGCACTTCTATCAACCATCACTATGATTTTACAGTGACTTTTCAACTTATTGTGATAAACAAAATATTAAACAAATCTGAGTATAGTCGACTCTACTCTATGTAAATTGTCTTTTGTGCCTGCAAATGGGCCAGTTAGAAGCATTGCTAGCAGTGCTCTTTGTGTCATGTTTGTCCACGAGCTGCGATTCACCCCACAACCCTGCCTGTCTGATCTGAGACCATTACTGACCAAATCCTGCAGCAAGACGACAGACAAAACCTTAAGGTGAGTTGTGTGTGTGTGTGTGTGTGTGTGTGTGTGTGTGTGTGTGTGTGTGTGTGTGTGTGTGTGTGTGTGTGTGTGTGTGTGTGTGTGTGTGTGTGTGTGTGTGTGTGTGTGTGTGTGTGTGTGACTGAGCAGCTAGACAAGGTTCATGGAGCTGTCAATCATGGTGTCACTTATGGTATGTGTGATATGCACCCATAAGTACACTTGTCACACGCAGACTTGCATGCAAACACACACATGAATCACAGTTATATAATGGCATGGTAATATGAATAGACTTATCACAGTTTTGCCGATAACAGAGGGATGGCAGTTGTCACAAACTGTGAAGTACTTTGTTGTCCATCAGTTGTGCAAATGCAAATCTCTGATACAGTTTATCATGAAACATTAAACACACAACAAATGTTTCTGCGCTTTTTTAAACAATTTCCAACTCATACCAACAGAGCTACTTTGTATGGATCTGTGTGTTTGTGAGTGTTAATTAAAGCAAGGGCAAACTGTTGCTGGTTTATGTCCCACATTAACACAGGGCACAGGCTAATATAAAATCGAATAAAATCACTCACGGGCCCATAATGATGTGCAACATGTTGAGATGCAGGGCATTGGGAGTTGTTGTCTTTAATTGGAAGCAACATGATATGAAAACAAATGAAAGGTTTGAGAATAAAAAAAGAGTCCTGTTTTGCTCTCAAGGAACATGATGTACCTATTCAATTACCGTGTTAAGTGTTTGTGTGCTACCTAGTGGCTTAGAAGAAACACCCCCAAAATACACTTCAGTGAGTCCACAGGCAGTATGAAGAGGTAGGAAATCCCAGTGCTTAACAAAGACATTCAAAGACATAAAAAAGGAACCTAAACTTTAAAGGGATCTTTGCTGATCTCCTCATGAAACCACAAATACATTTACAGGTAAAATAGCTTCATGAAAACGGGCCCTTTCCTCACAAAGGAAAAGTGGAAAACCAAAAGCATCAACAAATCAAAGAATCAAACCAAGCTTTGTCATTTATCTGACAAACAGCGGCTTCTGCCTTTGAAGAGGAGAAACTAATGCCATCGGTTTAGACATCTGTCTGTTTCCTGTTGAGCTCAATGGGGAATCCCGCTACATCTTGTGTTCTCCCAATCCTCCATTTCATTATTTTGTCTGCACTGCATCTCTGTTTTATCTCGATAAGACATATGAGAGAGGTAAAATCAGTCAAACAACACAGTGTGTGTTTGATGAGCTTTGTCACCACAGAGAGCAGCAGCACTAACGGTTCTACACGTCTTTCTCCAGGATGTGATGGATCACAAGCTACAGGGTACAGGGTGTGTAAAACTCAATGTTTGGTGTCTTTAGTCAATGGTATTTAGCATGAAAGATAATGGG
Organism: Trematomus bernacchii; assembly: GCF_902827165.1. Classification (NCBI taxonomy): domain Eukaryota; kingdom Metazoa; phylum Chordata; class Actinopteri; order Perciformes; family Nototheniidae; genus Trematomus; species Trematomus bernacchii. The sequence goes on along the minus strand of NW_022987714.1, from coordinate 9,015,076 downwards.
ACACAGATAGGGAGGAAAGCTGACATCTCTTTACAATCTTCAAACATGTTGTGCCCTGTAGGTAAAATCTATTCCCCATTTCCGTTTCAGCAGAGCCTCGTCAACACTCAATAAAGACTGGAAAAAAAGTGCATATTGATTTAGGAGTGGTGATTGGAAAGCAAATTAGGATGTAGAAAGATGAGCGACCTTCTTATTGACTGATAACATACAAAGGGCTATGTAAAACATTACAGGTTGGAGGAAATCCATTTCCTTATTTAGCTTCCGACAGAATGCTATAAGGGAAAAAGGCATGGAGAGAAAAACACTGTGTAAGAATAGGAAGAGGGACAGATTGGTAATGCACTTTTTCAGGGAGAATGTTTGGTCAGTAGTTTATAAAACAGCATTACTTGGAATGCACTGTATTGACTCAAAACGTTTTGTTCTGCAGTGTAGCTTTAATCTATATTCAAACTAGAAGGGTACTTGAAGAGCGGAGAAATTTGCCAAGGCCTTCTCTCAAAGTTAATGAAAGTAAGAAAATAATGAATGTATCCCCCCTGTGATTCGGATCCGCTCCAAAATGTAATGGATTTTTTCCTGCCGTGTGCTATACCTTTCTGACAATTATTGTGAACATCGGGCCAGTAGGTTTTTCCGATATCCTTCTACAAACACACCACACTGAAAACATTGCTTACGTGTTAAACTATTTGACTTTTGAAATTGCAAATATTTAAATCCACCCAACATTTGATTGCCTACATACATTAAACAGGCGGAAAGGAGTGAAAGCTAACAGCAGAGAGACGGAGTTGGTAAGTCTTTCTGTGCAGTCAGCCTGTTAAGATCAAACTGTGTGCTAAGCCCTGGCTTCTGGCTCAGCACCATATAAAGCTGATGGATCAACGCGCAGGGGGCACAACATATGAAACCCATTTATTTTAAGGGGTGTCTGAGTTGTCTCCGCAGCAGCACGGGCACATGCACACGTGGACACACACAAACACGTATGCACACATCAAGTTAAACGTGTGCGCGTTCTATATCCAACCCACTCGCGGCACAACAGAGATGGGAGAGAATGGCCAATCTATAATCATTAGGAGCGGAAGAGAAGAGATGGCGGAGAAAGAAAGCTACAGTGCTGTCAGCGAGGTGTCGGGATAACAAGATTAGACCTTGTATGATTCATCTGTGGCCGTGGCATTCTGCTCCTCACCCGCCTACCACCATCCCTGTCGGTTGGTGTACTCAATCTTTATACCTTGCTTTCTCTGCCTCTTTGAGTCCTGAGACTTCATTTTAAATGATGTGCATTCAAACTCCTCTGAATGAAACGTTACCTCATGTTTGTTCAGTTCTGATTTGGTTATAGAATGAAAGGAAAAACGTGTTTCTCCTCTTTGGCCTTCTCTTTAAGGCCATCTTCTGTAATATCTCTGTATTCTCTGGCCTGCCCGGTTGTTCTTACAAGCAATGTCCTTAGCACTTCAATTATTTGCTTCAGGGGGCAATTATACTGCTGGCTTCTCCATCTCCAAACTGTCTTTCTCTCACCCACATTTTCAACTGGATTGTTATGACTGACATCAAGGACAGTCAACAAAACCAAAAGTAACCCCATCGTGCTGAAAAACCCATCAAAACTACTGTAGCTGTGTAGCGATATCTACTTCACAAAACATTTATCCAAGTATTCCAAAATGCATGTACACCATCCTTTCTAACCCTCACTACACACACACTCTTCCCCGCACTCTATCTCCCTTCATCCTGCTCTCCATCCCTCCTCTCCCTCTCTTCCTTTCTCTCGCTGGGCTGGGGGACAGTAGAGTGACTTTGAAGTTGTGCTGCTTCAGGAGGAGAGAGAGTCACTTTGGCTAATTAGTTGTTCTTATCCCAACAGCAGCCGCAGCCGCCATCAGCTTACTGGCTCAGAGGGGAGAGACAGAGCAGGCATCAGCAGCAACCACCAACTGCTGCATGCTAAAGATACCCTCCCTCCGCTAGTTGTTAGTGCTAGCGGCTAGCAACAATTTAACCCACCCTGAGACTAAACTGCGGATTACTGAAGTTGCCCCACTCAGCATAATGATAGTTAATATGGTATGAAAAATGGTACAGAAAATCCTTTGCTCTCAGGGGAAGCTTGTCAGACCATAGTTAACTGCAGTGGCAAGATACTACTTTTTTCCCACCATGTCATCAATATGACCATCAGTTTAACAGTAGGTGTTCAAAAGCAGTGCACAGGGAGATTTGGTCAGGCCAAGAAGAAATAGTGTCTGCTTTAAACATGAAATAAAAGACACACAAGAGCAGGTCAAAGATAAAAATAACATCACTTCATTAAAATAAATAATTGAACATTGCAGCAGTGCAAGAAGGTGGGTGAGATGTATTCAAATTAGCGATTAAATTGAGACATTTTACATGTTGGCTTTTGTTTTCTAAAACTAAAATACTGCAGGAGAACTATGTTTTATGTGCCGGTTCCAAAATGCTGGAAACATTTTCAAACCATCACAAGCTCTAATTATCAATGTTCCTGAATGTTTTTCTGAATCTAACAAGGTTAATTTCTTTATTCAATTTTCAAGAACATGCAAGCACCTTTTTGTGAAAGTGGCCAAGAAGGAGGATTTCACCTACTCATCATATGTGGTGTAATACAAATGACTTGGCCGCACCATATGTGTGAATGTTAATAGTTCAAGAACAAAACTCACTCCTGACATACGAGTGGAGGAGTGGTGTACCTATTAAGGCGTCAGTGTTATCTTGTATCAGCAGGGTTTCTCACAGCATGTCCATCCCTCTCTCCTGAGGCTTGCTCTCTTTGCCCTCCCTCCCACAGTCCCACAGCATAGTGGCATGGCAGCAAGAGAGAAAAAAGGGCTGGCTTCGATTCAGAAACATTAACTTTTCCCTAGAGAAACACACACACTCACACATGCAGTGTTGGTTCTGGCCTTCCCCTTGTATCGGATCGCCGCGCTCCATTCTGTTTGGCCTCAGAGCCAATGACTGCTGACATACTGTCATGTGTGCACATACTGCGTATTCTCTTTCTGTCCGTTTCTCTCTCATCATTTCAAACATGATGGGCAGCCACATCCCACAGACTCATATCATTATTCAGCTTACTCCATTGTAAGGGTTTCTAGAAGTGAATACAAAAAAATGTGCTCTTTGAAGTAGTCAAGGCTCATTCCTTGGTAACAAACTGACATAAAGTTCATAGACTAATTTATTATCCGTGACAATTCAATGTCTTTTCGGTCCGTAGTGTCGCAGCCTGTGGGGCTTTGGACTATAGAGTTCAACATTAGTTATACAAAGTTCAACACAGTGAGCGGAGGCAAGACTCTGCCAGATTCGGAGATAATTAATTCAACCCATCTCCTCGTCTCCACAGACCCCTGACTCCCAAGGCCAGTCGGGGGAGGGACAGACGTAGAGGGACGACGTGTGTCATGGAGGACGTGCACATACATATGAATAAGTGTGTGCCTGTATGACAAATGTACACACACTCGAAATGCGAGTGTACGGCCCATATGTGTGTATCAGTGTGTGTCTGCATGCGTTGCACACACACCTGTCCAGGAGAGTCAAATTCTCCCCTAATGGCACCACGGGGACCCAAGACATTAGCATATTAAAAGGTGACATTTCACAGTGTGAGTCTTGCAGTGGAGTGCAACGCGATCACTCTGACAGTCTGACAGCCACACAGGCAGGTCTGAGAACAGACACATGATACTGTGCAATGCCACACTATGGGAATATGCTAAAGTGGCTGGGATTCAGAAAACACCTGTCCAGGCACTGTGGGGTTCCACTGTTATCTTTAGTGTACAGTTTTATAGAGAACTTTTACAATGGACCTCACAAAAAGTGTTGACTAATCGGTCAAGTCTCATAATTTATTAAAGATGCAAAATAAATCGACACATAGGCTTTGAGATATTATTATCTCAGAGCAAATGAACAAATCAATATACACACACACTGTACACACAAACAGAGAAATGCTGACACTGCAACAATACTGCATGTGAACAGTATATCAACTAGATTTCCAAACGACTGAACAATACGTGTGATTCATTGGGTGACAAACAGCACAAGCATTGCTCATCATAGCCACACACACTAGATATAAAAAGGAAAGACAGACAAAAAAACCTACACTACATCAGGTGTGTCCTCATTAAAACGTTGTATCGACTTATTGATCAGTGTAAGTACCTCCACAAATAAAAATATGAAAGCACCACTTTAAATATTCTGTCTACCAGAGATGTCATCATAACCTAAAGAATGACAAAGCAACTTAAGGACGTTTTGGTCTGCAGTTTTATTCTTAGCAACATTTTCGACTAAGATGAGGCAGCCGTACAGAACAATGATTTGTAAAACTCAGTTTGAAAAACTGACATGCAGAATTATTGTGATTGATTCAGGTTTTTGGCATCCACTCTCAAAGTCACAAGAAAAGTGTCTCTTTTCAGAGGACCTCCCACCATCCAGACGCACACATGCAACACGCACGCACAAACACACCAGCAGCTGAGAGAACAGTGACAATGGCTGAGTTCAGTAATTGGCCCTGAACTGCTGCTTCAGCAAAAGTCTTGGTCCTGTCGGAAAGCTGTCAGCGTTTGGCATTCTTAAAATCATTTCATCTGCAGGACAGCACCATGTGAAACACCTGGCTGGAGGACATTATCCCGCTACCTTCCTCTCTGCTGTCACATGTTACGTCAACTACTGCTGCTAAAACTAATAATACTCCTTCAGTGCTGAGGCAACTGAAATGACCCGTCTTTCCCTCGTGGAAGCATTAGACTGCATGTGGTGCCAATACGTGAAAGAGAGCAACTTAGGGAGTAAGACAGCGATGAGTGAGGGAAAGTCGGGGAGACACTGACGCAGCAAGAAGCTGATTAATACCGACTGTTTATCAAACAGCAATATTTGAGCACTCAGCACAGAGAGCATTTCATCTGTGTAAGTGTAATGATGCTGCTGAAGAAGTGATACAAAATGAGGGATTTTCCATTTGCAGATAACCTTTACTGTGAGTAAACCCATCTGCAGCCACTCTTCCAGCTCATAAGCAAGCAATTACAGTAGGCGCTCCTCTCTGCGTGTGTCCTGAGAAAGACCATTTTCAGGTTGTAGCATCTTGTTGTCCTCCATCTTGCCGCTCTTTTTGCTTTCTTTACAACAATTCCATCAACTCAAGGGCCAATTTTTGCAGCATGGCAATTTCGCGCGGGCACTGAATAGAGCTGCCCAGCAGGAGCCCGGGGACGTAATAAGAAAAAAAATCCCTATCGTATCGTTCAAAACCGCGCTGTGTGGAAAACAGCAACATTATGAATAGGAGTGTTTCACCAGGACAATTTTGAAGCGCTTCGGAGTGAGGGTAAAGTAATTATAATTTCAGAAAGCTGCGTTATTGTTGTGTTACCCAAAGGTTTCTTGGGGGCTTTGCCTCCTGGCAGGGGAGCTAAACAGCTGACTACTTCAGTTCAGTATTTGAAAAGGATGGAAATCAGCTGCTTCAAAGGACCCAACCTGTGATTTCACTCTTCATGAGGCTTTTGATGTAAGTCACTCATATTTTAACCATTTGCAAGATCAGCCAATGATTTAAATATAAACTCCAAACCCACTCAAGCTGTCCTTGTATTTTTCTCATGCATCTTTTTTTTTGTATGTGTGTGCACGCTGATTGCAATTTTAAGTATAAAAGATGTTGATCTTTGAGGGACATTCAGTTACAGTACAACTTTTGTGTTGCTTTTGTCAGCCAAGTCGCTTACTATTAATATTTAGGAGAGAGAGGAATGATCAAACACCCAAAGACTTGTACTTCATAAGAGGTTAAACCGTACTACTTCAAACCTTATTTGTTAATCTGAAAGATCTGAAAGCTGTGACCTTACCTTCATTAGTACTGACTCGCTGAGTTTCTCACGGTTGACAATCTTTATGGCGACTTTCTGGCATGTTACACAGTGGATTCCCAGCTTGACCAACCCTGTGAAAACAGACAAGAAACACACATTTTAGTAGGTCAAACACTTGCAGGACTGACAGTAAGACAACGTGTGATCAGATGACACCAAGATAGCAAAGGATGCATCATTAGGCACTGGAGTGAATTTACAGTGCATTATGCAATGACATTTCATTAAAATGATGTGTGAAGAAAACAACATGTTTCTTTAGCTTATTACTTATACAAACTGATGTCTAACGGCAATTTACATAATGCTGATAATGACTTCTGAAGTGTGGACAGTTCCTTAAAGAAACTGCCCTCTGGGGTGTATTTAAGTCATAAAGGCAGTACGTAAGCAGGCCATTTGTGTTATTGATTCCTTGTACTAAATTGCTTGCATGCAGTTGTGTCGAGTTAACTCAAACAGACAATGAAAGCTAGTGTTAACACACAAAGGTCAGTCTTTCAATGGGATTCATTATTGGCCACCGCTCCAAAATTACAAGAATGACGCAACAATGCACTAAAAACTGTAGGAGTGTATATCAGTAAGACACTTTTTACACACATTTTAACAATCCTACGAAAAGTGCTCCCTTTGCTTTACAAGACTAACATCAATGCATGAAAATAGATTTGATAGTTTGACACGCAGCGCCAGTCAGCTCTATTGGGATTCACACAGTTCATTTCTGCACTCGCGTTACTGACGAAACAAAACCCGCACTTCATAAATCCTGTAATTCGCCACAGAACCACAGAAGCAAAACCCTGCTTAAGTGTCCCCAGGTATCCCAAGTTAAACTATCAGCCACAAACACTGTAGAAAACAAGCAGGGATACCCCAATGAGTACACAGTTACACTGGAACAAAGTGGTGTGTATTTGATACAGGGGAGCCATGACAACAGCACCAATCCATTTTCTGCCAGGGACCACAGAGCTGCACACACAATCGAAAAATGTTTGCATCAGATAGTTTACTTACAAGCTAAGACAAACACACACCCAAACACAAACAAATAGCGGGTCTCTATTATTGATTTCCCCAATGGCCCCACGGTGCTGCCGGGATTTGGAGACGTTAGAAGACGATTTTTGACTCAGAAAACTACAGCATTTGAGCTCTCCCAATGGCTGGCACACAGAATTTATAAAAATACGGACGTGGAATAATTTGAAGGCTTTGATTTCTTGCCACTCCCGTGCTGGCAGAGACGTAGATGGTGGGATTAAGTTAACAAGTGTAACAACGATGTGCCTAAGACCGAAATGGTTCAGTTACTATAAGAAGCATGTTGCTGCAGAGAAGTAACGTCCCTCATCAAACAGACATGATTCAGACTTTTAGCTCGCTCTCCCACTTTGATCTCTATATTAACCGGCAGAAGAGGAGAGTCAATGGACTTGGACAAGTGGGGGGAGATAAGTATGCATAACCAAGCTTTCCTGACACAACAGAAACAACATCGATTCAGGAGGGGAATGAGCAAAGGCAGATAGAGTATGAGACAAAGAAACGAAGTAAACAGAAAAGAGAACGTGGAAGATGAAGGGATAGATAAAGTGAAAAAGATTGAGAATCAGGAATAGAACATTATTCAAATGACAGGCCACAGATAATTAAGCAATAATGGAGAGCATTGAGTGGGCGTGAGGCTCTGGCTTGGGAGATGAGGGGCCGCGGGGGCCGAGAGTGGAGACACATGGAGGAGAGGAGGCGTGAGAGAGAGAGAGAGAATGACGGAGAGCAGACCAAGAGATAGGAAGGAATCAAATTCTAAAAAGAAGAATATAAAATATGCAGAAAGATTTAGAAAAAGGGGATAAAGCAGTTGAGAAGGAAGGGGAACAACAGACAAAGCCATTAGCCCTGTGATGGTAATCATATGTTAATGGCTGCTATAGAGAAGCTCATAAGTCATGATAAACACATTAAAGAGAAAATATCTGCCTGCAAACACATGAAAAGTTAACTGGATTATTTGCCTCTCTATCCATCTTGCTACAAGGCCTGTGTTGTTGCAAACTGAGGATGCATTAGCAAGGGGGAAATGTGCAGGGGAAGACAGCACATTAGGATTTTACAACCACTTTAAGGATTGGAATGAACTCTCACAAGAAAGTTTAGTACATAATACAAAGGGACACACAAGACATAAGCCTCTTTTACACCACACACATAAAAGCCATGACTTCAAACAACAATAGCACTAATGGAAATGGTAAAAACACATTTGAAAAACATTAACTTAAAAGCTCAAGTCATCATTTGTAGTCACTGGTGGTGAAAGAATAGCAGGCATATGCTCCTCGATAAACTTAATTCCTCACCTATTCAGACCCAGCAGCAATGCAGCATTACAAATCTGTCTAACAGGAGCTTTTTGGATTCGGATCTGTTCATATTATGGGTGTTGCGTGCATACATGCTGTTGTTTGCCAAGACTTGTCCATCATTGTTACAGTACATTTACAGTATCTTCCTACAAGCATGGCTCAGCCTCGACACCATTAGCGCATTTTAATCATTTCTAAACCACCATCATCACCTGAAAGAAACTAAAACAATATCCTAATGGATAATACTCAATGATTCCTCCCTGCTAACGTTCAACCCCAACTACCTCTTCTTACATCCTCTTCCCACAGGAGAAACACGCAATCAAATAAACAAAACATTCTCACAATAATTGTATTACGGCTTGTATCATGTATGTTGTTAGTATCTAATCCACCTCTGACTCTCCATGACCCATATAATCAACCCTGCCTCCCATTTTCTCTAATATTCTGTAATGAGGTGATTGCCTGATACTCCCTGTGCCCCTTTCACCTGTCTGTGACTACACACCAGAGGACACTCTCTCTCAGCTCTGAGTGAACATGCTGAATCTGGAGTGGCAAGGCTTGGGGGGAGGGATGTCCAGGAGATGCCCTGGAAGACACAGGGGTTTCGTCTGGATCTGGCTGGGAAGAGCAGGTATAGGCTGTCTTTGAACACAGCTTCAAACGCGAGGCTTTGACTGAGAGCACAAAGGATCCGAGCCTCGCGGGGGAATACAGAGAAGATTAAGGCTGCAGTTGCCAGTGTCCGTGCATGATTCTGTGTGTGAGCCAATGGATTACATTTCAAATTGATGTTATGTAGTTGCATGAGGATAAAAGATAAAAATAACTTTTTCAAACTAGTGTTTATAGACACGCATGCTAAATGTATTTGGATGGTTTCTTTGTACGTTTAAAGCCGTTGCATTGCACTATGTACTGAGTGTTACATGTATGTCATCTATTAACTGGACCATGGAGACACTTGCGGCCCGGTATTGTCACATACGGTACGCTTATATACTTTTCATTAACACACATATGGACAAAAGCAGGCAGTGCAGTCGACCTCAGTTTGCAACGCCACTGAATCAGCGAGTGCATCGATCTCTCCTCTACTTCCTCCTCCTCCCAGATCAATAGCACCAAAAGCTCTCGCCTTCACAACAATGTCAGAATAATGACACCAGCCTGGGACTTATGGGCCACCATCGACTGACCCGAGGCCTCCATCCCGGCTCTGGACTCTTTACTTTCCATGCCACTCTGTGATTAATGATCGCTTAATGATTGAGGGATCGCTGGAGGAAGACACAGAAGGTCCATGGCTCAGTGAACATCAAGAGCTGAGAAAAGTTTGGCTGCCACGTGCTGAAAGCTGCTGTATTGCTTTAAAGTAATGGTTTCAATCATTTCCACTGCTGGCTTTGACAAATCAGAGATGAATAGTGACATTTTTGGATAAAAGCTCAGCTGACTGCGTCCAGAGGCGGCCATTTAGGAGAGACAGGCTGGATAACTGACAATCAGAATAGTCAATGAAAGAAAGTGACAAAAGGAAGAGAGAAGGAAAGAAAAACATGCCGGGAAACCATGACTGTGCGCTAACTCATTACTAATGAAAACAGTTCATTAACAACAATATCTGCACAGAGTTGTAAAAATGTAATCAACTCTTTTTTTAGAAAAACATTCTGGCTGTTCCACTCCTGCTCTGCATCATTGAGCCATGTGCCAGCACTGACTTCATAATGAGCTTTTTGTCTCACTTCACTGTCTCTTTACAAGTGATTGTGTTTCATATCACAGCTGAACTTGCAGTGTCAGGATATATTCATGACAAGCGCTGATGTATTTGAACTTTTTAAATATAGGAACTTCCTGTCAAAGATATATATAAGTCATGTTGCTTTGGGCCTTGGGATTTAAAGAATATGTTCAACTTTACACATACTGTACAGGGGGCCTTTTTTGTGTACTTATCACCATCATTTTATATTATAAGATGTTGTCAATTACATGTGTTATAGCCAAGTTGAAAGAAACATCGGATCTTTGTGGTAGCAGCAAGGCAGTTTTTCTGAATGAGCTTTAGTAGACTATAAAGTAAGAGCTTTGCGCTTTTTTAAATATTTTGGGAGCTTCGAGGGGCCGAGTTGCTGGCATGTTTATGTTTGCCTTCCTCTGCCTTCCCTTAAAGCTGTTTATCCTTGCAGAGCAGCCAGAAAAACCCTCAGTCCCAGTGCAAGTAAACCTGTCTCCTTCCGTGTTAGTGAAAGCTCTTCCTGCTCATGCTTCTGAAGCATGCCGATCAGAGATGGATTTATCATCTGGCAGTGCTGGGACATCCAGGTAGGAGCAGGAAAGACCCTGACTGGAAGTCCTATTTCCCCTTCCATTCATCTGAGACGAATGAGAGCCGGGGAGAGGAACACCCTGCTTGAGCCTAGGCTGTTTATGATATCCTTCTAAGTTCTAATCACACACACATCTACAGAGCCACACACACGCAAGGTTTTCAGCGTCATCACAGCACTGGCATTCATGCGGTTAAAGATCATTACTGGATAGCTTAGTTTCCATCTGGAAGCGACTACTAAGAGAGGAGAGAGGAGGATGAAAAGAGATGTCTCCACTTGCGCACCTCTCTCACTTTTAAACTTGATCTTTCAGAAGCCCTAAGCCAATGCCGGCAGATGGTAGTAGCTTATGCTGGCTTAGCTTCCTCTCCCCGAGGCGCTGGCTCTGAGAAGCTCGTTGCCCTTAGGCACAGATCTGTGAGCTGCTTTCCGCTACTGCTCTCTAAACCTGAATGCTCTACGTGGAGGCTACATCTCTGCACTGAGATCAGTGTTTGCAAGGAAACACAATGTGTTACGAGAGGCTTATTCTTCCAGCTTCTTCTGGCCATATGGAAAGCCCCTGTAACAGGGCGTGGGAATCCCCGCCACCGGGGCAAAGGGCAAGGAGTTGAAGACCTGTCATCAACCACCACTGCTCCGTGCACTGTCTGCCTTTGTATCTCTAGGTGTTCTTCACCACAAGTGAAAAGCACACAGACTGACTTAATGACAGGAATATCTATTAGTCAACAAGTCAATTATGCTGTCTTTTGTTTTGTTAGCCCGACAAACATTCTCAATGTACTTTCTGTAATAATAAACTGCTATTTAGGATGTGACTAGAATAGAAGACTTTATATTCTTTATTACAATTTGTACATACTGTAAGTGACAAACGCAGCTATTACATGAGATTGCCTTTATCTATTAAGAGAAGAGACATGTAGTGGATCCCTCCTTCAAATGTTGTTTATATCGAAAAAGACTAAGCTATTCTATTGAGCTACTTTTCTGACTAATTGTTCCTTCTCATCAATCCAGAAAAGAGAGAAAGAGAGGGAATATACCATCAGACAGCTGTTGAGTCACACTGTGCAGGAGGGAGACAGCGTGTCAAAGATCAAACAATGCTCACAGTATCAATGAATGCACTCACTCATGCTGTCTGTCTCTCTCACCGCTGTTTCCTCATTCACTAAATCTCTCTATCTCCTCCATTGCTCCACCTCCTCTTTTGCTATTTTTGCATTTCCAGTCAGCCGTGACGTTAGTCTACCCAGCCTCAATCCCTGTGCAACCCTCTAAACCCTACCAGCCAAAGCAACAGCAACAACCTCAGTAAGAACACAGGCCCAGACCAACAGAACAGCTTCAAAAGCACGAAGAGCAGATCAGCCCTGGAGTGCTGGAGCGAGGAGGGAGGCACACTGACGCATGCATACAGAAAACTGTTTATTTAGTCTGCATGAAATAAGACATCTGCTCAACAGCTCCTTTATAAGTTAACTCCCTGCACAAAACAGAGATCTTTTGGTAAATACAATAATAATGGCACTGACAGAAATGTGGAAGTTGTTTTTATCTTTCAAGGGCACCTTTGAGATGTTAGTTAGATGACTTCTTGAACATGCAGCTGAAGGGTGATTCACTTCATTAAAACTAATACAGTCGTGTGGTCTCACAATTATTTGGAGTTACTGTTAATTGATTGAGAATGCACTCTTTAAATGATATAGACTTAAATCATTAGCAATGGTTCAGATATGATCAATGTTTCTCCATCTGAAAGCCAATTGACTTGATGTGTGACCCGGTGCACAGCTCGGAATATTCTGAGATACAATTACAACCTCTGATTTTACTACTCAATTCAAGGCAAAATGTGTCTGGTCACAATTTGCCTTTCATTTACACTGTAGCGTTAATAGTGTTAGATTTGCAGACATCTTATTGTGATAAATCGACCATATTAAAACACACAATGTATCCACAAAAGCTAAAACTAAACATCTAAGTATTCTCTACAGCAGCTAGCATTTCCTCCCCGAGTTTATATAAACTGTATTACGGTGTGAATGTTTGTTTTTGGCTGTTTGGGTTATAAGTAGAGGGGGCACATTGGTGTGGGAGCGCAAATTCCATGTACACGACTTCATTTACATAACATAGCCCAAACAAATACAAACAGAATGAAATGTTGTGTTAGGCAATGAAGTTCTGGGTGGCTTCAAGGCAGTTAATCTATTTGATACATTCTGATACAAGTGCAAGCACGATTTAGAGAATTGCCAAAAGGCAGTAACCACTTAGTTATCTAACAAGCTCTCGGATTGGCGGATCTTATACAACTCCCACCCTCTTGCAGCATCAGCCTCATCAGCATGTAAATATATGTACGAATGAGTCCTCAGAAGCTCATCACCTGCACGGTGGAAGATGCAAGCTTCATACACTCTTATTTTAGCCAGAAAGACAAACAAGTCTCATTGCCAGAGGGAACTAATGCGTGATTGCACAGCACAAAATAGCTCAGGAAGTTGAGGCTGTCATATGTTTGACTGTGCAAAAAGTTCCTGGATGTTGTTGCTGACTTGCTGGAAACATATGACACATATACCAATATTATCATGTTTGCCAGAGATCCACACTCAAGACAAAATCTCAGATGCTGCAGATTTTGTGGATTAAACATGCAAATAACAGAAAGGTCAGCGGAAGAGAGTTCGCCTTTTGCGAGGAGGCAGTCTCCCCCATTAAGTTGATCAGACACAGTGGTATCTCCTTTCTTCTGAATCTTACTGCAGAGATGTCATTGCAGATTCATAAAATACCACTCTGAATTCTGGCCTGATGTGACTGGAGTTTAGGTCAAAGAGCTGAGTGAGAGTGACACTGTCAGAGGAATGTTCTGCACTAATCCCAAACGGGAACATCAGAGCAAACATGAATGAAACCAACGTCAGAGGAATAAGAGAGGGATGAGAGGAGAGATGGAGAAAAAAAATAAAGAAAAAGAAAATTGCGACAATGAGGCCATTGACAGGGATATGGAGAAACACTGATAAGGATAGATAAATAGAGTGAAGCTGGGAGAGATATAGTCAAAACACAGAGAGAAAGTAGGGCCTAGGTGGGCGGGGCAGGGAGACTCAGATCTATTTTGAATGCCTCTGACTGGGGATCAGCAAAAGGAATGTATAATTACAGCCTCATGAATAATGCAAGGCGGATTCTTTTAATTAGCCACACCAGGCCCGATGCAGCAACCACAGCAGACGGGACAAACACACACACACACACACACACAGACACACATACAGTATATACACACACACATACAAGATAAGTTGTCTACACAAGATCATGTTGCCGGTGCGCATGTGTGTCACTTCAAACATATGTGTGTGCATGCTAAACATGCGCTCACACACTCCTCCAGGGAGACAGGAGTCAAATAAAAAGGCGACATGATGAGCAAAGCATTGGTGCCTTGGTGATGACTCGCTGATAGGCTTCACAGTGAGAGGAGCCCCTAGACACCACTCAAAGAGCGGCACACTGTCTGCCTGTCATGTGTTAGATAACCCCCAATATAAAAGTATGAATTATTAAACATCTGACTGGATAATATTACAAAACCTTGCTGCAGCCATTGAAAGAAACACTGGCAGTGGCAGCGCGGTCCTTCTCTGATTTTAACACACATATTCAACACGAACCAGCAAGAAAAATCAAGACATTTCTGGCACACAAACCATGTCGAGACTCCAATTGTGTGGGCGAGAAAAAATAAATCTAAGAAGCAATTAATCAAACCTTTTTCATCTATAATTCAGCTTGAGTTATTTCATGAATTAACAGTGTTTGGGTTGTCTCTGCAACATTTTCATTATCAAACATGGGTGAAGCCGGAACAGACTTCAGGGCCATGAGTTCTCATCAATGTGGCCTGATAAGATTGCAATGGATGGTCAAAGCTCAACCAGGAAAAACTCAACTTTACTCTGTCCGCACATCAAGAGAAGGCAGGAAGCTGAATCCAAGTTGGAACGACACATCAAGAGGCCGGCAGGATGTTATTTGGTTGTTATCTGGCAACTCGACTTCTCCCATCTTCAGAGCCTTCATTTGTAAGCTAATTTGTGGCTGGCAAAGACAGGCTTGAGTACGGGAGAGGATATTGGATGTAATTCGATGTCTCACTCCATCTTCGTTTGTTGATTTGAGTTTAATTGGCAATGAGGGTGCTGCGTGCCGCTTTGGGGCAGGCAGGGGAGATGACGGCTTGAGCACATGCACCAAAAAATGAGTTTAACATGGATGGCAAGAAGCACCCACTCAGAGGTACAGACTTCAGATCACACGGCTGAAGTTAAATACATCAAACTAAAATTTACAAAAATGGATGAACTGAAGTATCCTTCTTTTATTTTCTTGCTTCTATATGAAAGACTTTAAAATATACTACTTTTTTTTACATCTAGCCCATGAGTTAAAAGGGGACTAACAGCAGGAAGATTGTCCGAGGTCAGCACAAACCCCACCATTAACTCCAATATAGACAAGGTTGTTCCTTTATACCACTGGTGTTTGGATCTAAGACAGAACAATCTATAGGGGGAGATTTGTGTTAGAGGTAGGGGGCCGCCTCCTGGTGTGTGACATTGATGCACACGCACACTTTTACAGATCAAAAGTCAACAGGTGTTTGAGTGTTTTTTTCTTTCCTGGCTTGTTTCCGTCCTTCCTGTGTCTTTGTAATACCTTTATTCTCTACTAGCGAAGAACAACCGCTGTGCAGGAGAAGGTCAAAGCGTCAAATCTTCCCCATTAGTGTATGACCTCATCAGAAACATCTCAATGCCCAGAAACAGCAAAGGCAAGACATCTACGGCATGTAAGATCTTCACCACTACTATCTTCATAACAAATCCAAGCAACTTCGGAAAGTATTGCATACAGAAGGAAGCTTCTGTCCACATTTTGACTGTAATTCTAGATCTTGGTGAAAAAAACTGTCACTGACATGGTTCAAGTTGTTAGATTGATTCAGTCATCTTTTGAATTTTCTATGAGCACAATTGAAAAACTCCAATGAAAGCACTTACAAATTGTCCATTTTTCAGAGGTTGAGAATGCTTCGGAACTTGGCCAGCAGATGAATAGAAGTAAGAAGATTTAGGCACAAAATAAGCTTTCTACACATTCAAATACATTATTATTTACCCTTTTTCACAGACACCACCATTTCGAGTGCTGAAATGAGTGGACATGAATAATTTGACTTGGAATGCATTCCTGTTTTCTCTATTTTTACATCTATGCATAATCCATGTCACACATTCTGCAGAGCATGACAACACCTAGTCATAAAGACTCATTTGCACATCATCTTAAAAAGGGACATGACCATTTGTTTTGACGTTTTCTTTCAAATTGCTCTTTTAAATGCATGTCCACTGTTGCTTCTCCCAGTTAGATATGTATTAAATAAGAACCTCCATCTGAAGCTACATAATGTCTCCACTAGCAAATATTGCTTGTTCATAGCATGACCATTTATCGGGCCATGGGCCATCCCAGGGGGTGGGGCTGCGGATGGAGGCGGAGAAAGGCTGTGGTGTTGCAGGGAGGAGAACATGCAGAGCTGAGGGAGGTGTCATGGCGGGAGGTTGGGTTGGTAATTACCCAGCAGCCATTGGTGGAGCTGTTGACATCTCTCTTGAGGAGTGGGATAATTTGAGCGAGTCTTCTGGCTAAATCAATGCGTCAGCTGCAGCTAGCTCATTACCCAAGCCACCGCTGCATCTCAATGAGGCAACATGGGAATTTCTATTAGCCACAAGAAGCTAGATCTCTCTCCGTCTTTATCTCTTTCTTCCTTTTTCCCCCCGGTAGCTTGAGTCCCTCTATCATTTTCATTTCGTCCCCTATTCCCTCTCCTCAGTCAATCAGTCACCGTTCCTTCCCACTCAGTCTCTCCTTGTTTTTTTTTCTGTTGACTGATACGTCGCTCTCTTTTTTTCTGCAACCCACCATCCCCATTTCTCCTGAGGAACATATAGAGGGATGACTCTGCTGTTGCATCATGTGTTCCTACCATAACAACAGCGGTGTGTGTGTGTGTGTGTGCGCCAGTCTGTAAGGGAGAGTTTGTGAGAAAATATCCAATTTGAAAACACAAGTACAAAAAGAGAACGTTTAAAAGAGGCAAATAATGCTGTGTGTGTGTGTGTGTGTGTGTGTGTGTGTGTGTGTGTGTGTGTGTGTGTGTGTGTGTGTGTGTGTGTGTGTGTGTGTGTGTGTGTGTGTGTGTGTGTGTGTGTGTGTGTGTGTGTGTGTGTGTATTAGGGTGGTCCTTAGTGCCATGTACATTTTCGAAATTCATTTATTTTAAAGGGGACCTATCATGCAAAATGCACTTTTGTACGTCTTTTATACATGAATATGTGTCCCCGGTGTTCCAGGGAACTCACCAAGTGTCAGAAAACACAACCCTCTCTATTTTCCTCCATACCCAAATCTCTAAAAAAGGGGCTGCAACGGATCTGATAAAAACTGATCCAGATTTGAACACTGTCCTGACGTCAGGACGGTGGCACTACGGCTATTGGGCCAACTCCACCAATCAGGAGGAGACAGCCACGGCCATTGCCGTTCGAAAGCGCTGGAGACGCTGTAGTACATATGCCAGGCCTGTAGATGGTGCTGTTCTCACAGAATCAGCCCTTGCTAAAACAGATCTAAAAAATGTCAAATTGAGCAAAATGAGGCATGGCTAAAATGCATGATCTGTTTGGTATTTTGAAAAAAAAAAAGTATAAATATGCCTTATATAGGTATGGTCCTACACTATATTATTCAAATATAGCATGATAGGTCCACTTTAAGCTCCAACCACCGGAATTTGTTATAGTCAAGAAAACTCTCATGGTGAATTGTATTCCAACAACATTTACCCCTCCCTCATCAATCTTGAAGTTTAGCCTCAGTAGGGTGGTCCTTAAAATTGAAAGTCGGAAAGTCTAAGATCCAACCCCCAAAATTCATTCGATGAGGGAGGGGTAAATGTTGTCAGATTGAGGAAAACATTCACCAGGAGAGTTTTCTTGACTCATAGAATGAATTCTGGGGGTTGGAGCTTAGACTTTCCGACTTTCAATTTGAAGGACCAGCCTAATGTATATGTTTACGTTGTGTTCACTGCACATGTGTGTTCCAGTAAGTAACATCCCACTTCTGAATGGAATTGAAGGCGGTTCTGGAGAAAAGCCAATGCCCAGATTGCCTGCTTTCTCAGAGTCGGGGCTCACGTCACAGGGCTTGGCCCATTGCCGTGTACAAAATGTGAAGATACACACAAACCGCAGACACACAGAGAAGTAAAGTAGACAAATCATACCCAGGGCACTTCACCAAAAGTCAATTTCACCTGGCCTTTTTACAGAACAAAGAATGACACGAGAGAGCAATGTCTTACAAAGAACAGGGAAAACTCTGACCGAATGGTAAAAAGCTAATGAAAAAAAAGTGGGAAGAGGAAATCAGGCCTGAGAAGTATGTTGACCAAAGAAAGAACAGCGAAATGTAATAGAAGTGTAAATTGAAAAGGCACACAAAGAAGAGAAAAAGAGAAGTCACAGGGTCGTCTATGTATTCCACCACCAGAAACTAAGAAAGAACAGATATCTGCTCAACATTAATTGAGTTCCTCTGATGTCAGCCTGTCAGCACATACTGGACTGCATATAGAAGCCATGAGCCGCTGAGAGTACATACAGTAAAGAAGTAGGACTAGGAGCCCCGCTTTATCCTTCAGCTTCTCACCAGAACTACACATTGTAAAAAAAAATAAACTAACATTGCAATATATTTTTGGCAATATTGCAAATGAAAAACGACATGAATGTTTACAAGATATCAACAAGTAACCAAGTTTACTGTCTACATCCACCTTTCTGTAGCCAAAATATTGAAATATTGAGTTGACGTTGGATTTCAAATCTGTCAATAATAAAAATATGCTTTTGAAATGTTCTTTATGCAATTTGCATGTCTTTGTTAATTGATAGAATAAAACTATTAATCCCTTGAGTAGACATATATTTCCTTCACTGAATCTTTTCAACAAATATTAATTAGCAAAAGGAAGCTCTACTCTGAAAACTGATCAATTGTCATTTACAAAGAAAGGTGCATAACAAAAGCTGATTTCAGTTCAAATTTGAGGATATTTAGCTTTCTCTGTTATATGGTACTATAATAGAATATATGTGGGTGTAAGAGCCATTTAGGCACATTATTTTATGGTAATGAATTATGGTTTGGTTAGCCAATTGAATATTATTTTTAATTTAACTTAAATGAGCTGAATAACTATGAATTATTATTGTACTGTTTTTGTAACGTTTTATCTTGCTTATGGACAGTTCTAGTTTTATGTTTTGTTATTATTTATAGAAAGCAGATTGTAGTAGCGTGCTCGGGTATAAATGACGCTGCCAGCATGACACAGCAGGAAGTCTAGAGAGGAAGTTGGAAAAAGTTTTTGACCGTACACATCCGTACGACGGGGATTTGTTTGTTTATATGTTTAAATACCGTGCAAAGGTTGCACGTCGGCATTGGGCCGCCAGCTGATCCATTGAACCTCCTAATAAAGCACTTGAATGGAACGAGCAAGGTATTTGGATTTCTTGAACATGCGCGAGTCAATACTCCAATTCGCCTCCTAGACTAAGTGGCCTTTGAACATTCCTTCTTTGCATAATTGGCCACTACAGTGGGTTTTGAAATGTTGTGGTAGACTGTTCAACCAAAATAAATATTTTGAAGACACCACTGTTTCTGAAAAACTACCGGGAAAACTAATCTTTAAATCTATCAATAATGGGAATTATTCTTAGCTGCAGCTCTAATCCTGAGTGACATTGCCATGCAGTGTGGCACACTTAGGATTTCATCCAGTGTTAAGCACTCTATGATATTACATAAAGGCTCATGTTATGTAAACCAGAGCAGGGCAGCTAGCAGACCCCTAACATTAACCCATTACTCACGCTGATATTGGTATTACATAGCCAAAGAACATATTTAATTCAGGAAGCTCCAAGAGAGGGCCGTCTCTACAGAAAAAAAAATATTTTTAATTATACAAAAAATCAATAATCTCATCATTGTCTTCATTTCGGGCTTGGTGTTTCTAAAATGTCACCGGTCATTTCGTTACACCTCACTGCAGCCCTACAGCGGCAGTGAACTTTTAGAGAGCTCTGGTGTTGTCTTGTTCATCTCGAAGGCCGTCAGCAGGCGAAAACGACTGCAGTCATTAAAATGATAATGATACAGTCAGAGAGACTAAAGACATATTGATCAGGAGTCTTTTCCCCACATGCAGGGATGATTGGGTGTGTGTGTGTCTGCGTGTGCGTCTGTGTGTGCAGCATAATGCAATAGGTGTTTGTCTGTATTGTCAATAATACAAGGAATGTTTACTGCTGGACATAAGGATGCTCAGACACAGTCAATTTGTACCATTAAGTGATCAAATCACACACACGCAGACAGCATCACCGCCAGTGTCAGTGCAGGCGGTACTGAAACATTAGTCATGTTTGCAGGGCTGATGATGACTTTTATATATCATGTTAATGCTCATGGAGCTGTCACAGGAGCCTTGCAGACACTGGAGGTATCCCTGACATGCTTATTACATGTTGTACATCACTGGACTGGGACGTGTGTCCTGGCATAACGGGTGTGAATGAGTCTGTCACAATGTCATGATGCATGTTGCACTTCTGTGATGGATGTGTGCGAGGCGGGTTAGGACTCGCTACATCACTTGACAATCAAAGAGAGAAACACGGATTTGACTGAAGACCTCTCAGACCCCTTTTCACTTATCCTTCATAAAGCAAGGGCTGTCCTTCGTCTGGTTCTCGCTCATGATGATGGAAAAACTGAAGTTCAAGTAAAACCAATTTCTGCATTCCTTTACTCGTCCTTCACTGGCCCATCTCATTTTGAAGAGGTGCACTCTCCATGCGCGTCTGAGCGGCGACTGCCAATCAAGATGTCAGCAGGGCTGATGGACAATGCTCTCAGACACTGATGACAGATGGAGAGGCTCGAGAGGGGCGGGTTGGGTTCATGTCAAGGGCCCTGTATAGTGTTGCTATCGCGTTGCTATGGCGACAAAACGGAGGGAGAAATGGTCTGTGATGGACACTGGTGGGTGGTCCATACCAGAGGGTAAAGTAAAAGGTGGGAAATGCGTGCATTTGTGGTTAGTTAAGCATGCCTTCTTAAATGAGCATACATGCAGAGGTGACACATTAGAGTTCTATCGTGTGTGTGTGTGTGTGTGTGTGTGTGTGTGTGTGTGTGTGTGTGTGTGTGTGTGTGTGTGTGTGTGTGTGTGTGTGTGTGTGTGTGTGTGTGTGTGTGTGTGTGTGTGTGTGTGTGTGTGTGTGCAGCTATGGCTTAACTTGCAAACCGCTGTATGTGGAGAGTTCATGTCAAAGACACACAAGAAAATTAGACACACTCTGCCTGAAGCTGATGACGCAAATCGCCTCATAACTCTGGCTTGGTGCAGCGCTCAAGTGCTGAGGAACAGTAAGAGGGATGAAGAACAGAGAGAGGAGAGGAAAGAGAGTGGAGGCGACGTTTACACTGAAACCAAAAAGCAGCCACAATCAGATTTGTTTTTGCGCATATGTGATCTTTTTGTTGTTGTTGTTCAACAGTGTCAATCTGATCTTTTCAATTCGGATTATTGCCACATTCGTATGCGGTCCAAAATCAGATACAAGTTACATTTCTTGCGACCTAAGTCTGAACTGTCCTTTCTTAATTCTTACGACTTTTACAGTACGTCATTCTAAATTGACATCTGTGACAATACAGCAGGAGAGTCTTGCTGACAAATGTGGTTTAAAGCAGAAACACACACACGCTTTGACCAGTAATAGCACAACTAAAGTCTAAGGAGATGTAGCCGAGTCCGTGGGTGGAATGAAATCTGTCCTACAATAATAAACGTACACCAAGGCCATCATTGAAAGTAGGATTACCACTAAGCTGAATGAACATCATGTGTGACTCTATGAAGGAATGACTCTCCTACTCAGAGAGAGATAGAGCACTTAGAATAAAAAGTGTGAGTGGAGTGAGTTGCGGTGTAAAGGTGTGTTTGGTACCAGTACCAGCTCCAACCAGATGGGGGCTCCCTTTCACCTGCACCTTGCCTCATCCCCATCCACTTTTTTCTCACCCGTTTCCATTCACACTCTCCTCCCGACTATCCTCATATCTCTGCCAGAAAGACCCTTTATATTTGCCTTGTAACTTTGATTGTACTTGATGTCTTTTCAACTACCCTCCCTCTTTGTGATTCTGTTTTTTCTCTCTCTCTCTCTGCCCTTCTTTCATATTGCTTTCAATCTCACCCCCATTCTGTCTTTCTCTCTTTATGATGGTCTCTTTTTGCAGGCACTGCAATCCTGTCCAGCCACTGTGATTTTACTGCAGAGGCACACAGAAAAGAGGAATACCCAACAAAACAAGACAATTGGAGAGAAAATGGATAAGAGGTGCAGAAATAAGCAGAGAGAGAGTGATAGACAAAGAACTGAAAATAGTGGATATGTGTTTTCTGGACGTAAAGGATACACTCATGAACCCACAACACACATGAGCTTCAGAAAGCAACTGATCCGTAGTCACAGGGATGTTGAGGAGACAGTGCCTCTGTTGCTATGAGAGGAGCGAGGTAGGAGGAAGGGAAGAGGGAAAAGAAAGGTTGATGGAGAGACGGTTGGACGCACAGAGCAAGAACATGGAAGTGAGGAGGAATGTGGAACATAAATGGTGCCCCTGTCGATTAGACCACAGCGGTGTAGTGGAAACACCACCTTCCCCCCCATCTGTAATGTCAGTGATTTCACATACCATCACCTCAGTGCAGAGCTACAGCTACAGCAAATGAAGGGGAACCACGGGTCAGAAGAAGAGCGGAGTGAAGAAGAAGGAGACAAAACTGAAGCAGCAGGAATATAGAAAAATGTATGGAAAAAGACACGAAAGAAAGAAGCTAATGAGAAATGAGACATGAAAGAGAAGAGAGAAACATACAGTATTCTTGATAAAAGTAGTGGTACACCTACAGTATGAGTTGCTGTATTGATAATGTTCCCTTTCTCTGTCCATCAATAGACTAAGCGCCATGGCAACCACACTAGATGCCCTGTTGACAAGTTGTTGAACAGCCAAGCTAATGCATGAAAAACCATGGCATCCAATTTCCCCTTTCACAATCTTTAAAAAACAGTGTTATCTCACAAGAGTGAAAAATGAAGAATTCATTATCTGTGTTGCTCTTTCACACTTTCGTGTAAACACCAGTTTAAAGGTAGGGTAGGTAAGTTTGAGAAACCGGCTCGAGATCGCTAGAATTTGAAAATACACAACCGGAGAAAATCTGCCACTTCCTTATAGAGCCCCTCCTCCAACACACACGAACGCGCACATGACCAATGAGGGCACGAGATAAGTTTGTGCACAGATGGAAGGCTGACAGGCAGGTAGGCCATCCAGTTATTTTAGCCGGGCCGGCTAAAATGATTGGTCGTGCTTTTTACAGCGCTACGGCTTCCACAGATTCCACAGATTTTTTGTCAAAGCACTTAAGATATTCATTGCTATCGGGATGTTAAGAGCATTCCATGGAATATAACAAAAAGTGTATCTCGAGCCGGTTTCTCAAACTTACCTACCCCACCTTTAAGATGCCTTGTTTTTGCACTGCGAAACACAATTAAAAAAACTTTCATTCGAGTTGTACTTTTTCCTCTTTCCATGAAGAAGAGTTACATTTACTGTTCAAAGCTAGCCATTAATGTATGAACCAGGAGTATCCAGTAGGCACTCGGCACAAATGCAACGATCTGAGCACCACGTGTGCTGTAATCAGCCTTGAAATCTTTGTTATTGGGATACTTGTATAATTTCTATCTCGATAATGGAAACACAGATTTTGTTTTGTGAACACAATTGCAAAGTGTTTATTTGACATGCTTTCTACAGTTTCTTACTGCTTTTAATTATTCAAAAGAGTAATAACAGCAACACTGTGCTTGGTAGGGTTTCACAAAAGAAAATCTCATGTAAAATAAAAAGAAAGGTAGATCTCAAGGTTTGATGTTTGGCAGCACGTTCGGTAAACCATGAACAGATGACTATATCTTACCTGGTACGGTAAAATAAGGAGTTTCAGATGAGGTGTTGTGGTTCCATCCATCCAGGGACAGAAAAAAGAGACAAAAAGAGAGAAAGAGAAACAAAGTTAGTGACAGGATAAGATCAACAGAACAAAATAGTTTCAAGGCACACATTACTTTATCATCAAATGTATGACCAAGCAGATCCCATCAAATCCCAAATGACAAGGAAGTGATTAAGAAGGCATACGTGCCAGTCTGAGAAAGAGACTAAACTGGGTTTAAGGTGGATTTACACTGTATTACTCCCCTGCCAATCACTGGACTTTGCGCTCAGCAGTTGGAACCCTCATCCCCTCTCAGTGTGTTCTCCTCTTCCTCTCTCTCCAATCCTAGCTCTGACAGTCCCACATCCCCTACAAAGCGCCCCTCTTCTAAACACACACTCAAGCACGCGCACACACACACACACACACACACACACACACACACACACTCCAACTGAATTCCAAAATAAAAACCCCGGCTGTTTACCAAGCCAGAGAATCCCGAACGGAATCACATTTTGCCTTTCAGAGGCCGTTTGAAGTTACCGCGCAGATGTTGCCGTCTCCTTCTTTTCCTTTTTTTCTCATAGCATGCAAGAGATTTTCCACTTGCTCTTTCCCTCAACCTCGCTCAGCACAGTGTGACACTCCTTCACCCTCCCTCAACCTCCCCCCCATCCCTCCATCTCTGTCCCCATGATCACAGAGAGAAAGTTTTATCCGACAGAGAAGCATCTTTTGAAAAGTTGTTGGGGATAGTCTCAGCAGAGGGGAGAGGGAAAGGAATTAGACGTTGAACCTGAAAGGCAGATGTTC
The DNA here is from genome assembly GCF_902827165.1 of Trematomus bernacchii. Taxonomy (NCBI): domain Eukaryota; kingdom Metazoa; phylum Chordata; class Actinopteri; order Perciformes; family Nototheniidae; genus Trematomus; species Trematomus bernacchii. The sequence continues at coordinate 8,990,313 of NW_022987714.1, read as the reverse complement.
AGCTAGCATGCTAACCTCTGCGTGAATGCAAACACACACACCACCAGCATACATTAAAAAAGTATTACCGTATCACGTCAGTTGAGGAATAAATGCATCTTCCCAACAAGTTTGATTTTGCACATTTCAACTGTCTTTTTAATATTCCCTTCACTTCAATTTCTTTTCAGAATTGACGATGTATATTTAAAAAAACGATCATCTTGGTTCATCACTTTATGCATCCTGAAAAGTATTCTAGTTTCTTTCATCTTGGATATGACAAATATATGCATCTTCCTCTGTGAAGTTATATATTTACAGTTCACCGTCACGTACTCCACCAAATATGTTTGGCTAACTAAATCTCCTTTTCAAAAGTGTTACAAAAATGTATCATCCCAGTTAAGAAACTATGATGAAAGCATTTAAAAACCGTTCAAATCAACCACAAGCAAAATATGTATTCAAATGTGTAGGGAAAAACCTTTAAAGCTATGAAAATACTTTCTATATATGTGATGAGCAGCTAACTAACTGATATTTAAAGGAGTCTTGTGTACTACCTTAGAACAATTTCAAAACATTTTATTTAAGTGATCCTATATTTGACAGGGAAACTGTGGAGTCTTAGTTTGAAAAAGAACTGCTGCAAGTTTACCAACTACACTAATTGTAATGGAGCTGCTGTTTCTGTAACAACATGTCATTATCTTTTATGGTGGAGGCTACCAATGTCCATCGTAATCAACAGTTTCAATAATAAAACATTTCCCCTCTCCTATAAAACCTATTTCACATGTGGAGGCTCTAAAAGTCAGACTGCGGGGCAGCGAGAGCGATGTGTCAGGAGGTTTACGACCTAAACAACTATCGGCCTCTTGAGCTGTCACGCTCCGGACTGTAGTACAACGCCGGTCCGCTCTTAGGTTAACAGTGCAGTGTCACACCGTTAAATTCAATTGTTTTTTTACGACCTTTCCTATCTGTCCCCAAGGGCAGGCTTGAGAGGGGCTGTGAGAGGTATCTGAAGAAACAGAGGGGAGATGTGAGCATGTAGAGAAGGAAAATGTGGAAGGAAGATGATTAGCAAAACGACGAGTGGTGGAAGCAGAGAGAAGAGAGAATCATTCACCCTCCCACCGACCAGAACGATGTGTGTTATGATTCTTACAGAGAAAAATGAGGCCAGCTTTGATTATGCTTCTCTCCTCTATTCAAATGGAGCTCTGCATCACACACATATAATATTCTGTGGAGCAATGCAGGAACGTGGGCCGCTGTTCAGCGCGGAGCAGAACAAAGGCTGGTTGAAAGCTTGCTACAGGAGCTAATTGCAATATTAGTGGTCCTGGCCGGGGGAAGACGAGGAGAACAACACCACTACTAATTCAAAGAGAGGCATTCTTTGATTGAACAGCGGGAGAGAAAGAAGACGAAAGAGATGGAACAGAAGTGAGGGAAAACAAGAGGACAACACAGAGGATGGGACTGAAAACACACAGAGGGACACAGTGGAGCAAAGGGTGGAATAATAACTGAGAGAGTTTGCATACATGCAGAGTATGCGTGTGTTCCTGTTAGAGTATAATCTAAATGAGCCTTGTATCTTGAGAGATGAATTCATCCCTGGCTTCGGACGTCACACTCTAATCCATCAGGGTGAAACAAGCAATGCAACTGGTTCCTAACCACAACCAATCACTGACTTTGGATCTGATAATACAGTATGTACATTGAGATCAGATGTGGTAACATTATGTGACGTAAGCCATAAGCAGCTATGATATACAGTGACGTTAAACAGTGCGTCGTTGATTTGATGAAAATACAAGACTACTCTATTAATGGTGAAAGGGTATGATTCATCTTAGATTTTTTATTCAACCCTCAATAATTAGTCATTACATTAGGTCATAACAAAGTTTATAATGATAATCATTTTTGTCTTAATCACTATTCAAAGAACATTACATTTCTCCAGGAGCGGTGGAGTAAGTGGTCAACGGGTACATTTTCATCACAACCCAACTAAAGCAGAAATACTATCTTCAGGCTGTCTCGTTGGTCCTCCTGTAATTAAAATCCTGTCCAGAGGCTGCCTTTGTATTCTTAAGTGGATCTCTTGTTCTGCATAAGTTCTACTCATACTACTTTTTCCTTATCAGCTCGGTGTGAAGATTGAGAAAGTCAGAAATATTTCTCCATAGCAGGAATATAGGCTTATTGGCGCCAACATGACAACAGGTAAAAGAAAGCCATGGGGAGAGCAAGACCCCTTAACTGCTGATCAAATGGGCTGTTGTAAGGTCAGCTATACGTAGGAATTGGATATCTCTTTTAAGACCCATTGTTCAGTCTATATATGTTCATGTTTTTGGCAAATTTGCTGCATTATTTATATGCCAGATGAACTACTAGCAGTTCCTGTTGCAGAGTACCCAGACAACTATCACTGGATTCATTTGATAATTATGAAAACTTAAGATGTGATGATTTACAGGCAAGTTATGAAGTGGATTTTTCCTTCAATTCTATGTATACACAATCCATTGGAAATAATGTCATAGAAATGTTCGTCATTTTTTTGAATTTTTAATGAGTTGTGCCAAAACAAGACAACAGAACAGCTTCAGGATCCCTGAAGTTTGACCGCTACAGGGTAGAAGAACATGAAAACAAGTCATTCCCTCTCTTTGTGTTTTGATGATGGTTATGAAGAGCGCTGAACAGCAAGACGGTCCAAATAATCTCAACAGATGGTTTTGTTATAGCAAGATGTTTGTTTTACCATCTAACTTCATCTGTTCTGCATTATATCATCACATTATGGCGCTCTGATGACATTGGCAGCTGTAGTAATCATTTCTAATTGTTTCAGGGGCCCCTATACTACTTCAAGAGTTAATGTATTTTATTGTCTTATTATTTACAAAATATCACCTGCATCTCTGCTGTGGGAAATGATTTACTTTCGAGCATTGATTATACTTATCCTCAAGTCTATTGAACGTGCTTATTCATGAACAAGTTGTGGCAAATCTCTGCAGTTACGATCATTTGAAAGTTCGGGGTGTAGCGTACGATAGTGAAAGTCCCATGTCAGCTTTGGTTACTAGTCTTTAAATGAACAACAGCATGGCACACACACCATAAGATCAATTAATGAAACCACAAGAGTGGAAAACAGCTCTAATCTTGTTTCCTCCCTATTCTCTTTCTTTCCTTTTCTTTCTCCAGTGAAACCGAGTGCAGCAAAAGTTTCCTCACTCACGGAAACAGAAACTGTTGCGTGCTTGGATTCTGAAAAACATTGCTGTCTCTTCCTTTCATTTCCTATCACGTTATTCTTTCCTGTGTCCGTTTTCCTGTTTTCCTCTTTCTCCCCCTCTTCCTCTCTCCTCCAATCTTCTTCAATCAGCTCCCTCTGCTCAGACCATCTGATCGTCCTCCTGCCTCTGAGCCATGGTGCGTGCGGTGGTGGGTTGTCATGAGGGGAGGTCAGCGCCTGGCACTCGTCCAGAACATACAATCAAACATGCTGTTCGCAGTGACCTGACCAGAACCTCTCACATGCACACAACACAGAGGACCACATGGTGTAGGAGGACAGGTGCACAGAGTGTGTGTTTGCAGGCGTGTTTCTAGCTCTCCTGCTCTGCCACCTGAGATGAGGCACCTGATCTAAATCACAAGCATCAGATTGGCGGAGAGAGGGGCTCAGGTGCATAACACTGAACTGCGAAGAACACCGCAGGGACCCGGGTTTCCCTGCTCTGCCAAACACACACATGCATACACACATGCATGCATGCACGCACGCTCACACACACACACATACACACACAAACACACACAAGGGACTAGCAGGCACATACAGGAGCTGTGTGTATAAATCAATGCCAGACTAAAATACACCTGCAGAAACAGCAACACACTCCCACTCAGCTTGTGTTTTCACTGTAACACCATGTAGTGAGCACACACAGACAAACACACACACACACACACACACACACATTCTCCATAGATTTCTCTCTATCCCCTACAACCTTTTTATTTTTTCGGTTGATAAAAACAGTTCAAGAACACATTAGCTGTGAAGTAGAGTAGTACATTTCTTACATTCATTGGATAAATATTTGTTTGTTTGAATTGTTTATCAGAAACAACGACAACATTAGCTGGTTGCAACTTTTAACACGTTAACATTAGACTCTTTTCTTTGTTTTATTCATTTGAAAATGTAAGACTTTAGGGTTAAGGACTGTCAGAAAAAACACCATCCAGACAGTTTACAAGTTAAATGGTTAAAATGAATTCAGACCAACAATGATTAGTTACAGATACTAACAGCTCCTTAGCCAACACAGACCTCAGTCTATTACACTGGGGACATCAGCACAAAGCCGTCTGTTAAGGACTAAAACACACTGACCTCTCTCTGCTGCTCCAATTCTTCATTTGAAACTCATTCTCATTCAGTAAGCTGTTAACAACTGTTACTTGCATACAAAAGAGGGAAGGTCATATGTGCAGATATGTGCCACGACCACACACAAACACACACACAGTGTAAAACCCAAGACAGTCCCTTCTCGCAAATCATATTTCCTGCGCTACATTGCCGTATAGCACAATACTCCATTTATTTTTCAATTTTCGCCCCTTTCTTCTTCTGATTTGAGCTCATTTCCTCACGCTCCAAAGTACTGACCTTGTCCAGCTTATGTTTTTCAGCTCCTTCTCTACCTCCCTTCATCTGTACCTCACATTTTCCTCAACCCACTTCTTGTTATCTCAGTCTATCTGTCATTTAAGTTTTCCCTGAAGAGGAGAGAAAGTGTGCAAGATCACGTTTCACGGGTAACGTAACATGCACACTTCTAAACACACGAGCGTCTCCAAACTCAGGCACCGTATAATGCTCCCTGCTAAGATTCTGGGTAAATGCTTGATGGCCGTAACGCTGAATTGATTTGTACAGGCAACATTATCTTCACTGTTTATTCTGTGTATACTCAACGCGCAACTCTTTTCTTCTCTGAAATGAGTTTTCTTGTTTTCTGGGAGCCGAGACGACTTCTTCTCAAACATGATTAGAGGAACTGACATCCAGATAACCTCGGAGACAAATCTTTGGAAATAAACCTTGCTTTTGAGACGAGCAGAAAATGCCACTCTCCATTGAACTTCGACTATAGCGAATGCAACAGGCATCTCAGTGATTCAATATGAAGTGGCTTGATCAGACATGCTCACATCACATAGCTAGGGAACATTTGTTTGACTAATCCAGTTCAAACTTCTTCAAAAAAAGACAATAGAAATATTTTCAAACTGATGAAAATGTCATTAGGTAATAATTTCAATACATTTTGATTACATACAATTGAACTTTTATTCTGGAGATGCATTGCACACAAGATATGGATGACTAGGTGTTCCACCTAAAGCCAAACTGCTGTTTTCCCTAACTCTTTTAGCTACTTCATCCACTACCAAACATATCTCTACTGCAGTCTGGATTTACATCACAATGGCAGAATACCTTCACTTGAGTCACAGCCTTCCAGCTCAAAATCTAAAATTAAATTGCTGTCTTTCCAGTCGTACAGTGGTCGTGTGTGAATCTAAAGGTGTATGAGAGGATGTGTGTGTGTGTGTGTGTGTGTGTGTGTGTGTGTGTGTGTGTGTGTGTGTGAGGATGTGTATGTGTGAGAGGATGTGTGTGTGAGAGGATGTGTGTGTGTGTGAGAGGATGTGTGTGTGTGTGTGAGAGGATGTGTGTGTGTGTGTGTGTGTGACAGGATGTGTGTGTGTGAGTGAGTGAGTGAGTGAGTGAGTGTGTGTGTGTGTGTGACGGGTCCATTAGGACAGTGAAGTGCAGGGCTAATTGGCAGTAATGAGTTTTGCTGCTGGGGGGTTGGTGAAGGGGAGCTATGGACCCCATGTTTGGAAGCTTCTCCAAAGATCACTCCATTAAAGGGCTTCATTAACCAAAAAAAATGCCTCTATCCAATAGAAAGAGAGGTGTGTGTGTGTGTGTGTGTGGTGTGTGGTGTGTGCAGTTTGGATATGAAGCTGTGCCCATTGGACGGTTGAAAACATTTGTGCACTTCTCCTCACTTCGCTTCTTCTGCTCCTCCATGTTCACTTTCCCACTCCTTATTATTTACAGTTGAGTGATGAAGAGACAATCACTTTTTCACACACACATTTGCAATAAGTCAACCCCCTTTCAGGTCAATGTCTAATTGAGGAAGTATTTCAGGCAAATAAGCAGGCAAATGCATCTCAAGTCTTTTCAAGAAGGGTATTATACGTTTCCAGTTGCAGGACACAAAGCTGGTATTTGTTGAGGCGAAAGAGAAAGAAAGGTGAGAATACTGTTTATTTAAGCATTATTTCCAAGTGAATGTTTATGTGTAATGTAGTCTATCTCGAGGGGCTTAATGTGTTGCTGGTGTGTTGCAAAGGGTCACAGAAGCAGTGACTCACACTAATGTAAATTACACCTACCAGCACCGCGCTGCAGCTCCTTTCCATCCACATGCATTCTGGATAACTCGTGCTTTGTTGAGCTGGAAACGTCCTATTAATTCCACACAAACACGCACTACCCATGAAGGCTTTTCCCCCAAGTAAGCATTATATTCATTACATTTAGTTTGGGAGTGGTTCCCCCCCCCCTTCTAATCGATTGAATTGTGGATACAACGAACAGTGCTTTCTAATTTGACTTGAGTAAGTGGGTGACAAATAGTCCAGCCAGAAATCAATGAGGGGAATTATGTATACACAGAAGGGGGGGGGGAAGAGGGCCGGGAAGAGAGTCCAATGCAAATGACTGTATACACTGACAAGGCACGAAAGCATACACACTCTGAGCCATGCAAACACAAGGAAAACCAAATCAGTATCTCGACAAATCCTCTATTTAATCATGTGTACTGTGTGCGAGTACAATCTAATAACACAGAGAATACAACCATATCTGTGTATACATTATTGATGTAGTGTATGATCTTGTACTGTGTCATCCAGCTTTGCAACCTGTGGTTCAATTTCGACAAAAATGAAACAGACAAGATTATAATTACATTGCTACCAGTGTCTTTGATTGAATTACTGCAGCTAATACGGTCACTTTGATCTCAGGAGTGTTATTCTAAGGCCACTGGATAAAGGTGAGTGTGTCCAGTTAAGTCATCGTTGTCAGTGTCTTTTATCTCCCCCCCCCCCCCCATCTCTTTCCCTCTAAAATTCTAGCATTCACTCATGCAACACTCCAATGATATTTTGCCATTAGGGCTGCATAATTAGTCTCAAGTAACTTCATATTACCATTTCCCTAGACTTAATAGACATGTTAATGTGGCGATATTGAGGCAATTACCACGTTTTCCATTTACTTTGAGGGTTATGAAATTGCATGGATGTTCATGTTTGTGTGTAACGGTAGTTAGAAGTAAAAAGAAGGTATAGTATCACTCTTTTTACTTCGATCTTATGATGAATACTGCACTAAAATAACAAGAACAAGCAAAAATAGGTTGTTTTGCTGAATGCAAAATTATGAAAAATAACTGTTTTCCAGTAGGATACTTAAGGATACAAATGTTTCACAATCTTACAGCTATAATCTGACACATGCTATAATTGAAGAATCAAGAAAAATACAACAAAAACTGTGTGACAATGTTGATGACATGAATAGAAGGGTCAATCAGTAAGAACAAACTATACTGTAAGACCTGTATTATTCCCATGTACACACGTTACTCCGCACACAGAAATGCAACCTAAACTCTTTATCTCATTGACTCCCTCCATATCTCTGAGGATGGGTTGAAGCTAATGTTGTGGCTGAAAGTGGGAATCAGAGGGATTTAGTCCAACATCACTTTACACAGAGCACAAACTAATTAATCAGAATGGGCTTCTTATGGGAACACCCAATGCATGCACACAGACCAGAATTGCATAAAAGCACATGGCGTTTCTGGCAGAGAGGTGAAACAATGAATGGCTACCATTACACAAACAAACAACACCTTGCAGGGATATATACTGTATTGCAAAATGAGTATATTTCCAGTGTGATCTCCACAGGAGGGACAAATCAGCTCATCATTCTTAGATGACCCCCAGTAACCCGAACACTAGAAACACATAGAGGCAGCCCTGCCCCTCATTAATAGAGATATGGACCTCTATTTACTGGCATTAACCTCAGCCTGGAGCACTGCTCTAAAAGTACACACCTACTGTACACTCGTTGCAAATACACATCTCAGAGCGGAGGGAGAAGATGTGACTGAGGAAAGAAAATGGTTTCTTTAGTTGCCATTGACCTAGCAGTTATGGTTAAATGCAGCTTACATCCACCCACAAATGTCCTTAAAGAAAGAACACTGCTTTTTATTTAATGAGACATTCTACTACCGCCTTGAAATAATAAGATACTGAAGCATAAAATGAAAATCGATAGAAAAGGAAACATCTCCATTTGAAAAGCAGTCATCTATGTAATCCTCACATTCTTTTATGTGTGATCAATATGTGTGTGCATGCACAACAATATTAATTGGCCACTTGAGTTCCCAGGACCCAATGTTGGGTTTAGCTTTCACCCTTTGTTTTTACCTTTCAAATCAAATCAAAGTTTATTTATAAAGTACATTTAAAAGCGATTTTTGGTCGGGCCAAAGTGCTGTACATGTAATAAATACTACAATCATAAAAACACATTACTACAATCACAATAAAAGACAATAAATTACAACTGATATATAAAAAAAAAACACAGGGAAAAGTCTTTGTGTTGATAGACTTACACCAGAAGCAGAAAAGAGATCATCATCTTCCTTAATTCTCACTTGATGGAGCACCTGTTGAGCATGCTAAGTAACCTGAATCCAGCAGGTCACTGCTGTTCCTCCAGCAGGGACTTCTTACACTTAAGTGGAAACTACAAACAGTGAGGTATGTGTGAGGCTTTTCTACTGGATTTGGCTCTCAGCTTCAACATGTGAGAAAGCCATCAGAACATAAGAGAGGCTGAGTGCAAAAGGTTGTTTTCCATTAAAAATCCTCTTTTTCAAATTGCTTTTCTTTATTTGAAATTAACTTGTATTCTGTGTTTTATTGTTTATTTTTTGGGTTTTTGTGTTTCAAATTCATTCAAGTTGTAATAAATGTGTTGTTTACAGGTGCTATGAGATCAGGCATAATATTAGAAAATGCATCTTTGATACTTAAAAATACTGATAACTTTTCAATTATCTTAAAAGGAATCGAAAAAATCCATTCAGGGAATTATTGTTCTCCGTATTGTCTTATTGTCTCCATGTTGTTTCCCTTCCAAAAAGCCACAAAAAGAAAAAAATATAGAAATGAAGTTATTGATAGTTCAATCCACTGTGTCATCAAAGAGTGGAGTAACACTGAGGCTCTAAGGACAGTGACAAGTCGCAGGGAGCAGAGTAGTAACATATCTTGTGTTTTTACACACCTCTGATATTGAGACAGAGAAAACAGGTGTTTGCCTCAAGAAAAAAACATAGCACATACAATGGCACACTACACATGTGTGTGTACATGCAGATCTGGATTATGTGCACCTAACCCCCTTTATCCTTTAAACATGTTTTTACAAATGTTCAAGTCCTTAATCTTACATTTCTTAATCATGAAAAACTTCAAAAATATGATGCCATAAGGCAGCATGATTGATCCATACAGGCCCTGTTGATGTTGAGCAAATAGCGAAACAAACCCACCTTGTGATCATTTACTACCATACTGACACCTTGGCGACAGATTACAGCTTAATTTCTTTCCTTGGGTTTTTTGGGTTTGTTTTCTTGTTCTCTGTGTTTCACCAAAAACAATGATTAAAAACAGCAACTGGTGACACTTCACACTCTATTCTTTTTGCAATGATTACCACCGAGCTTATTGTGCCCAACTCTAAAGCAGCTGTGTCGGAGCTTCACCCTATCAGGAGGGCAGAGGGGTGTTCCTTGCTTCCAAGGCAGCAAGGCGAAAAGCCAGTCAGAACAAGCTAGTTGGCTGTATCACAGCCTGCAGAGAGACATATTTTCAACAGAGCTGGTTTTAAGGCCTATATAATGAGCACCATAGCCAGGGGGTATGAAGAGAGAGGCAGGAAGGGTCGGAATATTTTAGAAAATAAAGTAGAGAGTACACAGTGGGGACACAATGAGAATGAGAGAGCGTGAAAGAGAGACGTTTGGTTCGTAGCCCCATTCAGTTTGGAGGATGATGGTTTATTTCCCTGTTCAGCTGTTGAACACGCTCTAAAAGGCCCTCTGGGAGTCCAGAGCCCGGCCTGGACCTCTGCTGTGTCCCCCTGCCCCAACTTAAAGCACTCTGCCAGGCCTTGACCGGCAGCCAATGGAGGCTGGGGCTCCACTAGTCTGAGTCAAATGGCAAAGGCAACAGGGCAGGGAAACTGCGTCAGGAAACAGAACTGTCACGCTCGTACACACGGATACACGAGGCAGAGGAGGACGTGCGTGACGATACGTGCACTCACATACAAATCTGAGGTTGTGATGAACTAAAGCTAGGTCAAGCAACAGACCAAGAGCTCTGCAGCAAACTCTCAGCTCTATAAATGTATCCACGCTGTCAGAGCAAAAGCCAGGTCAGCCAGTAAGAGGACCAGCTCTGCATGCAGGATGGAAGCTGGGGTCAATGAGTTTACCCAGCAGGAGGTCAGAGAGGCAAAGTAAGGATCCACACAGTACTGAACATGACAGGAAGGGAGAGGAGAGGAGCGGAGAGGAGAGGAGAGGAGAGTAAAAAGATCAGATATTTACGTCAAAAGAAGACTCAAACACAGCATGCCAGAGAATCTAAAACAACATATCTTTCAAAGAGAATGGGAAACTGTGAAGACCGGAGGATATTTAGAAGCCAATTCAACTTGGTGTACATATTCAGCATGTGTGGATGTACTGGTGCTACGGGCCTAAGTGGTGTAAGAGAGAAGAAAGCAAAGAGCTCAACTAATGGGGTACCGAGAGACTCAAAACAGGGAGAATGAGGGAGAGAAAGAAAATGTAGAGGATGGGAGAAAATGTCCTTCCATCAATTATTAAATGAAGGAAATTTCACACAATAACGATTGCAGATGAGATCTGCTCATTCTAGAGCACTGTGGACTCAATTAATTACTCTCAACTTGTTTTTCTGTTCATCAGTTGTGTAATGTTGCTGCTATCATATTATCCAATACACTAGTCTTGTGTGGCCTGAAGGAAAAAAGCATAAACAGCAGCAAGGACAAATGTGACTAAATAAAGAACACTAATTCAAAAGCATCTGCGGCGCTGCTTTGACATCAAACACAACACCCAGGACGCCGTCGCCAAACTCACACCATGTTTTCTTCTGTTGCTTCGCCTGCCTTCTCTTGTCACCAAAGCAACACCAAATGAAAAAGGACACAGAGAACCAAACAAATACACCACTGAGATATTTAATGTGATCATGCACTCTGTGTTCACATTCCCAAACTGATGCAGCACCTCACCCTCGACTGCAGAGACGGGAAAAAAAAGAGGGGGTGGATGCAGAACTGGGAGCGAGCTGTAGAGCTTGTGAAAAAAATCGAATAAAATCACACCTACAAATGAGATCTCCACAAGAGAAGAAGCTTTTCAACAACCTTTAAAGCCCGAAACCTCTGCTAAAAATATAACACCTATTTCTGCACAGGGAGATTAATAGCATCTACTGTAACTCTTCTCCTACTTCACCCCATAGGCTGCAACATGTGCCAGTCAAGAGGGGAAACTGGGTCAAGCATCTTCCACAATACCCCCGTAACCTGTTAGGAGGGCTGGAATAGAAGCAGTTTCAGCTCAGAGAATCACAAAATAAATAAGATGTCCTAACACTTTCCAAAATCTGGAAGCTGCAATGAATGGGCATCTATTTTAAAGATCTCTTATTATACTATTTTTAGACATATATTATAGGTCACTGTCTATGAAGTGTTTTGCTCAAAATACCAAACCGATCACCCATTCTAGCCAGGCCTCATGCCCCTCTATTTCAGCCCTGTTAGAGAAGTGCTGATTCTGGGTCCGTAGCTTTAAAAGAACATTTAAAATAAAAAGCTGCCGTGATTAAACTCCATATCATGTTCAAAACCACATCAAGGATTATTTCTGAAACAGTATGGAGCTCAAATGCTTTTTTCTCTTGCGCGTTTTACCACAAGGTGAGTTCCTTTTTATATCCTGCTTTTTTTACACATACTCTCCCCAGTACAGCTTAGCTCTGAGTGTTAGCGATGCTTGCTAATGTAAACAAAGACCATATTACTTCCAAAACACCTCGTGCATTGTTTCTGATCGCAACGTTTCTGATAGGGCCGGCTCCGTTTTACCCCCGTTTTTAGAGATTTGGGTACGGAGAAACAGAGAGAGGGTTTTGTTTTCTGACACTTTGTGAGTTCCCTGACACACCGGGGACACATATTTATGTATAAAAGACATCGGAAAGTGTCTTTTGCATGATATTAGACCTTTAACACCACTAGAAATAGAATTGACCAGAACCCAATGAGTTATCATGCGTTGGTGGATAAAATATTGCACGTGGGTGTGGGAATCGAGTTTGTCCTTAGCCCTCAGTGTGGGTGAAGGGAGAGGATTCACCTCAGAGTTGGTGAGGTTAAGTAGAAGCAGGAGAGTCTGAAGAGGGATTTCTGTCCACTGGGCTTCCAGGAGGACACATTTAAAGTTTCCACATGTTGCAACAGATCTCTATGGACGCCTGCAGCAGGTAATTTACCGCACAAGTGAACAAATAACACACTCTCAAACTCTCATACATCACTCCATATGTGAAGGAGAAAGCACAAAGCAACAGAGGGGAGATGACGGCGTCCCTCGTCAGACCCTTTGCGGTCCGCGAGGGCTGCTTAATGCAGTCACTGGCAGCCGATACGGAAGAGCACTCCATCTCTCCGCTTCCCTCTCTCCACCCCTCCGTTCCTCCATCCCTCGCTCCCGGCGTCATTATCGTTGCCACCAGATAGCAATGATGTGGGGGAAAAGCCGTGGAGTGGTCCCCGCGTCCCACACCCACTGCCAGAGAGAGAGCGCAAGACATACAGCGAGGAAGGAGAGAGGCTGTTGAGGAGGGGAAATCAGCATACAGAGAGGAGAGAGACCGACTGTTTGCGCTGAGTGCTGGGAGTGAGGGAGCAGCACGGACGGGTGAGGAGAAGTAGACAAAGCGGAGAGAAAGAGGAATAAATGGAAAGGAGAGAGAGAGAGGGAGATATGGTAGTCGTTATGGGACTGATGTGTAATAAACTGCATGAAGGAGCCTTTAGGGAAGCATTATTTTCTAGCTCAACACACACCATCTCCAAGAGGCACACACACACATTAGACAGCACACACACACACACACACACCTATGAACTCTGTGTGACTCATAACCTTATTCATATGTATGAGTGTTCAAACACTGGCAGACTGCACTGATAAACACAAGTTGTGTTCCATTGTCAGAGTGGTTGATGAAAGATGAATTGCACAATGTTAGGGGGAACCTGCAGGGGACATACAGCAATGCATTATGGCTATTCTGTGGCATAAATATGGTAATGTTAGTCACTGATAGAGCTGCAAACTTTGTTGGACTCGGTTCACAGGAAAATAATCAACAACCTTTTTCAGAAAACTGATTAAAGTAATGTATTCATGTCCAAGTGCAACCTGGGACTAAGGTGGAGGGATCCCAATGCTTGTATAATAATAAAAAAAACCTTCTGTGTTTAAAATCTCAGAAACTGAGCAAGGACTTCTCAAGTATAAATATCTGTTGATATATGTTGACGACTTTTAAAGCGTTGGGTTTGAGAAAAAAGAGACTCTTATCATGTCTGTATAAACACACGAAGCAAATCAACACGTTCCCTTGTTTGTTTAATCTGTATACACTACTACACAACCCGTTATTTAATTTGTACTAAATTAATTGTTAAAACTGTTGGATAGTTTCCAAAAATGTTGAACCGCTATTCAGTTAACATATACCCAAGTCTACATCACTATTTCTGTGTACAGTTTGCGTGGTCGTTTTGACTGTTTGTGCAAGTTAATGCTACATAATGACCGATGACTTGTTTTGGAAATATCACTGTACAAACGTTTGTTTTAGTAACACATTGATAAAGGCCCTGAGGTTAAACAAATAAAATACACTTCTAGTACATCAGTTACTGTAGTCGAGTTTCTTTTCATAGTTGTTTCTTTGGTGACTGAAGCGTGTAGTTGTCTACGACTTAGCATCATCATATTCTTCCTACTTTTACTGTAGCTTTAAATTGGCAATGACTGAATATATATCTACTTTTTATTTAGCAATCAGAGGCAGTTCTATCGAGGGCATCGGCCATTGTCAGTTATTTGAAAGGACAAGAGAAACACAACCAACACATACGGGTTACAGCAAAAGGATTCAGGGTCAGCAGATCAAGCGACAGATGGAAATCCATTAGTCTTCCCTGTGACAAAAAGAGAGTGGAGAGCATGTCCATATTGGCTCTGTGGGGGGGGGGCAGAGCAACACTGGGCTGACAGGGTGCCAGGTCCCTCCAACACTCATCGCATCAGAATCACCCTTCTCTCTCTCACAGTCTCCCTCCCCTTCATTCTCTCTCCCCATGGACCCTCCATTAAATATCAGCAGGGCTTTTGAGAGGTAGAGAAATCGATGTCTCGAGCGCTGCCCTTAAACACCACTGATTTTCCGATCCACTTTAAGTTGCAGGAGTTTTGAGAAGACTTCATTGATGATTTTGGCACAGTGTGAATCCACTCATGAATAAAAGTGAGGGAGGCACAGGGGTTGATGGGGGATTGTTGGCTCATGCGGCCCCTGCAGGACGCACAAACTCTTTAGAGCTCAAAAATAAGGATAGAGGGAAAGGTCGGAGGCGAAGACAGATAACGTATTGGAAGAAAATCACAAAAGACAAGGTTCAATTTTTGGAATGGAGAAAGCTCCTTGCTTCTGTCACTACCCCTTCTCTTCTCTCTCTTCTCTCACTTTTCACACTCTTCTCCTCCTCCCAGCCTATTTTTCGGAGATTACAGCACAATGCATCTGCCAGTGGAGACAGCAGCAACACGTTGCTATGACCCAAATACAGCAGTGTGGTGTGATGATTGGCTAAGAGAAGGAGCAGGGGTGGTGGGTGTAGTGCAGCACATCCGCAGCCGCACATCAGCAGAAGCACCTTTCAAATTCAAACATTTATATAAGCTAGAAAATTGACCCGTTTCTCTTTTCATCCAATTATCTCTCTCTACCTCTTTCTTCCCCCATCTCTCATCTGTTTCTCCATCATTTTACTTTGTTCTTCCTCCCGTCTTTCCCGCTCTGTATTCACCCCTGTCTCTTCCTCCTACGTCTCTGCATTGGGTTCCCTTCCAAAAAATGAGGGCATGAGAGTGATAGAAAGAGAAGTACAAATATGAAAGAAGGACAAAGAGAGAGAAGAGCAAAGCGTACTCATACATTCTTAATCAAAGCAGGGGCTTAAAATGATGTGGTACTGCATGGCAACCCAGCAAAAGCCAACATACTTTCACCACAAAATGTATCCAAAACTTGAGATTCTTGCCGTCTCATCATGCACAGTAAGCCAACTGCCATCATTCCCTCATTACACAGCGAGCCGACTCTTCGTCTCCACTTTGCTGTGGTGGTATTGGAGCTGAGGACGAGCAGAGTCCTCCGGGGGTTTGATGTCCATAAATGTCAAACTTTTCAAAGAAGTAACTGCCTCCTCATCCGCTCTATCTCTC
Organism: Trematomus bernacchii; assembly: GCF_902827165.1. Taxonomy (NCBI): domain Eukaryota; kingdom Metazoa; phylum Chordata; class Actinopteri; order Perciformes; family Nototheniidae; genus Trematomus; species Trematomus bernacchii. Next base: position 8,974,468 of record NW_022987714.1, on the reverse strand, counting down.
TGTGGATATGGAGTGTCTGTACTTGTGTGACTGTTAGCATGTGTCCTAATGACGTGTGTCTGTGTGTATCCAGTTACAGTACATTTAAAGTGAGAAACCTGGACAGCAAAAATACTAAAAGCATTCCAACTTTTTGTTTTTTGTTTGGACAACAGTTTGTCAGTGGATGTTGGAGCAACTAGCAACGTAAAAGAGTGTGCAAATGAGTACAGATATAGGCAACTGAATAATTAACACATCAAAATGGGTGCAATATATCACTTCATGTTTGGAACAAAATGCACTGAAATCAAATCCAATAAATATTGAATGTAAGGCAGCAGGGTTGTTCTGCTTTACCAGGGTCCATAATTCTCTTTGATTGCTCCAAGATGTTGAGACTTGACATCCCTAGTATGGGGCCATGTCTGAAAAACGCTGCACTCTGCATTTCCTGAAATGCAACTCCTCTGCTGTTAAACCTTACCATGTTTTAAATGAAGGTTCTTTGGTTTAAATCTTTAGTCTGTAAATCAAGCTATGATATCCCGAGTGATCGCTAGATTAATCCATGTACAAAATGATTGTATGGCGAAGCGGTACTCAACAGGAAGAATATATGGAACTTTGTGTATAAAATTGGTGGAATAGCCCTTTAGAGCCCATTGATAGGGAGTCTTTTTACATTTCTTGGCAGCAGTGACAGGGGTTTGTTTGGAATAAACTGTAGAAGGGTTATAATGAGCAGTGATATCTGGAAGAGTCGGGGATTTAATAGAAAGCCGAAACATCAAAAGAGCCAAACAGAATGGTGCAAGGTGGTGCAAAAATGAGGAAAAAAAACAACAACAGATGATACATAAAATGAACATTTAAAAAGCTGTATTAATCATTCACCACCTTTTGTGTTCCAAGAGCACATTTGACTAATGCAACCTAAAAGGATTATACAATTTAAAAAGGTGCACAATTCATCCATATCTCATTCCTTTGTAGTGTTTCAAGGCTTTCCTTTTGTGTTCCTCAGGAAACACTCTCCTGGGATTTCCTACCAGGTTAGCCCTGTGCCTGTCAAATCGCTGCTGAAAGCATATCATCATGTAGATGTAAGCAGCCTCCATGACAGCCAACCTGCTGGTGTCTTCTGGGATACAGTGACAGGCCCAAGCTTCTCCCCCATGTCGCTGCACAGTGGGGGAGAAAACAACACCAGGAGAGAGACAGACAAGTGGCACTGTATGCATACCCCGCATGGGACAAGGATCCATTTCAGGCAGAAATTAATCTTAAATATTGCACTGTGGTCTTTTCGAAAACTACAATAAGAGATTGTATGTGCAGAACCACGGGAACACATTTACACAGGTGAAATAAACTGGCAGAAGCACACACTCACACATGCATACAGACAAAACCACCACAGGTATAAGCTGCAGCCTGGTGTGACGCCACAGGTTAAATCCCTTCTGTGTAATCTGTGGTCGACAGTCAAAGTCGCCACAATGACGCTGCAGGGACCACACGCACTATTTATAGAGCTCAGCTTCTCTGGATCCCTCCCTCTCTTCGTTCTTCATTATCTTCCCACCGCCCGACAATTTTCTTCCCACATGCTCTAAAATCTTTTCTACCTCTGAGCAATCAAATGACAAACACATTCAAAGTACTGCAATGTGATCACAAGGACACCTTGTTTTCGGTTTCTCCCCAGCTCCGTCTCCACTCTTCTCTCTCTCTCCCAGGGGAAGCAAATGAGGCCAAATGTTCTCTTTTCTCTTATGCGACTTAATCAGAGCGATGACGCTGGTAGCTGCTTATAGAGCAGGAGGAAATTCTCCACAAAGAGCATCCTCTTGCACCACGCGTCCTCCTTCATATTCATTCTGCCTAACAATATGTTTGGTGCTGTCATATTAACATGAGCCAGGGAACGCGCATACAAATGTGAATGAGAATGAGTTCAAATCTACACATTATTGGCTGTCTAGCATACGGACACCTTATTGTAGCCTCGCATTTTAGATTACAACAAATGCAACACTCACACATCTGTGGTTTCTCTCACAGCTACTGTGTGAAGGTTGTGAGGATACAAATGCCAAAACTGTGTAATATGCATTAAATCTCTGGTGCAACAAAGCATTGATACACCACTGTGAGTAGAGGACAAAGGAATTGTTTTATTAATATTCAAGGATGAAAGACAGTTCTGTGGTGACCTTTACTTTCATTTTACCATAATAGTTTTATGGAAGTAGAGGTCATGACCCTTTTATGCATTGAAAAAAGATGTCAACTCACATTGAGGAAAGTGTGCTTTTATATCACAGATTTTGATTATATTGCCGTAAAACAATTAATTGAAGAATTATTTCAGCCCAAGATTACCTAGCTCACTTATGAAAGTATGTCTTTGTGTTTATCAATTTGGTCTATGTAATTGTGTATCACAATATCTAAATATGTGATTTATCAATATGATGGCATTGGGAATTGTAATTCATTACACCACAGACCTTAAATATGTTTAACCCTCATTTACGCACCTGAGTACCTGCAGACTCAAGATGTATATGTTTTCTCATACTGTGCGGTGTTCCTTCATATCAACTTTTCATGACTGTATTTTATTTTCTAATGACTTCATGTTTTCTGTTTCTGTTTTATTTTTGTGCTATTTTAAAATCACAATGTATAGAGAGGCGAAGTCCCTCCCCTTCCGGTGGGACTCATGGGACCTTATTTCGGAAAAAGTTTGTATTGAAGTCAATGGAGAGAGAAAGATTATCTTTCGATCCCGTTTGAATTGTGCCACGAATTACAGATATGATGTTTGTCAATCTTAAATAATCATTTCCATGTCAAAAAAGTCACAGTTTGTCGTAAAACTGTTGAAATATAAGACTATGAAAAATACGCAACTAGAAAGACTGCAAATCCCAGAATCCCGGTCCCGCATGCTGGCTCTTACGGAACCGACTAACTCCCCTTGTGTGTATGTACCAGAGATGGAGTACTCGAGTCCTGGGGTCCTTCTCAGGTCGACTATTTTCATTTCCTCTGTCCTCGGTCCTCGGTATCACCGGAAGTTGATTTGTCTGCGCCATCTTGAGTAGCGTCCCATGGCTCTTATTTCTGCCGGAGGACCGAGGATCGAGGAGCGAGGAGCGATAATGGAGGAGCGATAACCGAGGAACCACCAGACCATCCTCCGGTGAAATCCTCAGATACTCTCCCCGCCCCCTTACTGTGTATCGCTCACTGATTGGACGATGCAGCGCATGCACTGATCTGTTGCTTCTTGACATGAGAGCAGTTTCCCAGCGGAGTGGAGAAAATACATGAAACTCACGGGACTCACTCCTCAGTTCATACTGTGTTTTGTTTCAATGAATGCATCATTCAGTTACAAATATGTGATATATATGAACAACAAAGTGGTCAAAAATTATTTTATTCATTTATTGGAAACATTTTCATGATCGCTTTTTCGTTTTACATTTTCATTTATTGTCATTTCCATTCAGTCAGTCAATAAGTGCTATTTAACATGTTAATTTGCTACATATCCACACAAACAAACTAAGTGTGCAATCCAATGAATGTTAATCTAACTGGGTTTTGATAGATAACATATCTCTTTTTCTTCTCTGAATTATTTTATTTCTATTGTGCACTCTAATCAATATTAATCCAACTATTGTTCGTTTATACATTTTAAGAATGGCGTTTATCTTTTTTGAGAATGAGTTCTTATTTTATTTAATGTATTTGGGTCTACAACCAGTGGCGACTGGTCATTAGGGGCAGGTGGGGCACAGCCCCACCTAGTGTCAGCAGAAAGTATTACAAATAATGATTACAAAAATGCAAAAAAATAAATAAAAAAATATATAAAATATATTTTAAGATCATGTTTAATCATCTGATTCGTCTGTACATTGCTGTTTTAGTCTGTGTTCTTCTAATTAGTGTGTCTACAGTCACAGTGTGTGCCTATTGAGCTGTTTAGAGCCATGTGGGACAAAACCTGATCATGCCCCTCCCTCTCGCTGTGAAGTGAACGGTGACTGTAAAAACTTCACTGCGCATGCTCAGAGTATTTTGTAATGAAATGTGTGTGGCAAAAAAATAATGACCAGAGGGGCATGGAGCTACCATCCCCACCATACGTCATCTCAAATCATTCAGAGCTGATTGGCTGTAAGTACGTGTGCCGCGAAAAGTGTGCTGTGTGAAGAGGAGACGAGAGAGCTGCAGTGGCGCGTCCTAAAACCAGGAAGTAAGCACAAAAAAGCAATGAGATTTCTCCAGAGGATTTTAGAAAATAGCTCGAAATAAGATCTGTGGGAAACGTACCTGTTAGATAAATGCACGTTTTGATCAGCCGGATAACATCCACATGTCTACCCTACTTTTATAATTTTTTTATCATAAATCTATGGATTAGATTTATGATAGACTTTTGAAACTACAAGAACATAAGGAGGACTTTTACAAAAAAGTAATAGAAATGTTTGTCCAGAAGGATAGGCAAATGGACTTCATCTTCAAGTAAGACCGCCATTTTATTGAAAATGGGATCTTACTAAGAGAGAACAATTCAATATTTAAATGATAAAATTACATTTTTTGGGTATCCTTTTGTTGAACTGTCTGTTTAAAATTAATCGAAGCATCAGACAAAAAAAGCTTTTGAAAATAATATTATATTTTGGTTTAGGTCAAAATATAATATTTGTAAACCTGAAGAGTCAGTGCCAGTGCCTCAGCAGCCATGAACCTCACTGCACGTCACTGCAGAAGCTTATATATAGACATCTACGTTTTTTGTGCCCCACCACTTTTGTACATATAAAAACGCCACTGTCTACAACAGATGATACAAATGTTTGTGTCAGTAAATGTGTACTAACAGAGGCGGGGGTGATTGTGAAAATAACGGAGACAGAGCTGCTGTCAGACGAACAGCTGTGCAGCGTCATCACAAACGGACGTCGCTTCACGTGACGCTCCGGAGGAAAGGACGTCCCATTGCTCTTAAAACTCATGTCTGTGGGTGTTTCTCAATCGCGAGTAAAGCTGCTTCAGAGCCACTATTTCAAGCATACTACGTCATCGAGTGCCGCCGAAGTACTGTTCCAATCTCCAGTATACTTGGAAATCTACCGAGCCCGGCGTACTCCGTTTGGAGAAATATCGAGTCTGCACATGAGTAGACTCCGCGGTCTTAAAATCCCCACAATGCTTTGCGCACGGACCAATTTCCCCAAATCTGTGGCGGAAGATGTAAGGCGGGGCCTCTCATATGACGCACACCTGCACACTTGCTAGCGTGTTCCACACTTCGTTTTCCGAATGCCAGGAAGTATTCTTGACTCGCTTCTGAAGCAAGATGCTCGGCAGACATGTGCTACCAAGCAAGCGTACTTGTGATTGAGAAACACCCCCTGCTTCTCGTGGTTTCCTTGCGTCTCTCCATGCTTCCCTGGTGGGAGGGACTAAACGCAGGGAAACGACGCAAGTGAGGGACGCAAGGATTCCATTTAATCGACCTGAGAAGGACCCCTGGACTCGGACTCGAGTGCCGATTTTCGGGACTCGTGACTCGACTCGGACTCGCGCACTGATTGACGCGACTCGGACTTGGATTCGTGAATTCTCGCGCACGATGACTTGGACTCGGACTCGGACTTGTGAATTATCGCGTACGCTGACTTATACTCGGACTCGGACTCGTGAATTTTTCCCCCCACGATGACTCGGACTCGACTTGTACATTGACGCTCCGACTTGGACTCGGACTCGGAGTCTGATGTCCTCTATCCTGGCGTGTGCACCGGCTGCGAGGCGAGTTCACGTACTGGGCCCCGCTATTCCAGTCTAAAGATGTCTAGAGACACACCCCTCATCGTGCTGTATGCTTTCACACATTCTGCTTCCACATTGGAAAAGAGCAGCGCAAAATGCTCTATGTGGAAACAATATTGAAGAGAAGGCTCCGTAACACATTACTCTAAACATCGAGTTCAGACATATAGGCTGTCTTGAACACTATCATCAGAGTAACGTGATCTAATCAATAAATAAAGATTCGATAACACGAAAGCACATGGCTACTTAACATGCAGAATGATGTCATTTTGCATGCTAAGTAGCCATGTGCTTTCTGGGGCTAAATCATCAGTAAACCGATTTAACCGGTAAAAGTTCCTTCAAAATAAGAGTCCCGATCTTATTACTATCAAAATAAAAGTGCAAAACGAAAACTTTACCATAGGAAAATATTGGCATACAAATATAATCACTTCTCTAAAAGGTAACTCATTTTAAACATAGTTTATTTATATATAATAATAATAATATTAATATTAGTAATAAGCTTTATATTTGTATAGCACCTATTACAAGAATTGTAGCCAAACTGGCTTCACAGCAGTTCAATAGACAGATTAGTATAACATGACAGGATAAAAGCAATGTAGAGGAGCAGCTACATTTCAACACATATATCCACGAAGATTAATACATGAAGACTTGTGACTCGGACTTGGACTCTTCTTAGGTGACTCGGACTTGGACTCTGACTCGAACACAGGTAATGATGACTCGGACTCGACTCGGACACTCCTTGGGTGACTCGGACTTGGACTCGACTACGACTCTCCCTTGGTGACTCGGACTTGGACTCGAAGAGTGGTGACTCGAGAGTGACTTGGACTCGTGAATTGGTGACTTGACTACAACACTGGTATGTACAGCTCTCAACATGCCCAGACTTGTAGTGATTTTCACCTCTTTTAATACTTTTCGCCTCATTCTGAAAGAAAGAAGTGAAATGTGCCAACGTGACGGCCGTCTTGGTGTGTGGTGACACTACGACGGGAGATGTAGTTCATTGAGCGGTTTCACACAAAAAAAGTGTTACTTCACAGTTTTACGACACATTTTTATTTTTTTGACTTGTAAAATTATCTTTTAAATTGACAAACATCATATGTGTAATTCGTGGCACAATTCAAACGGGATCGAAAGATAATCTTTCTCTCTCCATTGACTTCAATGCATAACTTTTCCGAAATAAGGTCCCATGGAGCTCAACCGGAAGGGGAGGGACTTCGCCTCTCTATTGGGGTCAAAGCATCCAATTGAAGATTTATTTGATAAAATTGAAAAAATGTATGTAATGTGTGCCATAGGTGGTGATTCAAAGTATCACACACTATTGGGAGGTATAGGCACGGCACTCAATATGCAAACTATCTGTAACTTTCCTCAAATGACAATGTGTTTTTTTCATCAGATAACATTAATTCCATGCATAATAATGTTTGAGAAGAAATAACATTTTGCTATGGCAGTTCATTATTTGGTGTCCCAGGGTCCCTGCTCTGTAGTACGTTAAATATGTTGATATAAAGAGGGTACATAATGCTGTTAATTTTAACACCCTTTCAATTCTCCATGTGAAAGGGTGTCTTATCAATTAATTCATCAAGTTGTTTAGGCTATCATTTCCTATTCAACCTCCTTACACTTGCACATCAATCTATTGATTAACATATCCATTCGGCTTCAACCTGATGACGCATTCATCGCTTATGTCTGCAAACATTTAGCATGGGTGGTCACACACTGTCTCATCAACATGAGAGAGCAGCCACTTGGCTCAAACTTACATCAGTAGCTAGGAGGAGAGCCTGAGGCGCACACAACACAGCTACTTCTCATTCACCAACACTGCTGGCTAATATAACGCGTATGTGCATCTTCCCTTGTTTGTCTATCTATGTGTCCCTGTGCAATTGTGCATGTCTGTGATGGTATTTCTGTGCATACACTTGCAGACATATAGGCGCAGGCCAGCAAGAGTTTCACTGTGAGCTTCTGCATGTGTGCATGAGACAAAGTCGAGCTATTCTGCCTGGAGCCACGATGTGAAGCGGGAAGATTTGCGAACACCCGGGTGGAGAATCAGTATAGACAGACACATAGGTTCCAGTCACAATGTCACCGGCGGGTGTGTTGTACGTGGCCCATTGTGGGGCTTTACCTGGCACCTGACGGATGAGACTGAAAAAAGAAAGACAGCTGCAGGGCTGAGGGACAGAGGCTTGAACAGTAAACAAACTTAAAATTGGTCATAATATGCAGAGAAAGCAGAGAAATTTGAGAAACTACATAAACAAAAAAACAGAGTGACAAGAAAAGACGGGCAGAACGAAGTGGGGGAAAAAACAGGAGGAACTGGACAAGTACACAAAATAGAAGAAAGAGGAAGAAAACAGACACAAATTGGACGTGAAAGGCCCTTTAAAATATAGCCAATTTTTTTCCTCTTTGGTCTGTATTCTGAAGAAAATAAAGCTCACTTTCTCCCTGCGAGACCAAATCAATAGCGTTTCCCAGTGCACGGCTATTATTTTTCAAAGGCTCCTGCGAGAAGGAGGTAAGGGAGGTAAAGAAAGAGTGAGGAGGGTGTGCGAGGATGTACGCGTCTTCTGCAGGCGGCACAGGGGAAAACACACATCAGGTTGGTAAAGTGAGTATCGCAGGTAAAAAGAGACTCTGATTGAGACAAAAGCTGAATTCAAAAAAGAAGATCAAACGACCTGAAAAAGACTTACCGGTAAATCAAGCCAATCTCTGGTCTAAAATGCCTAGCCAATACATGGATACTGCATTCCTCTAAAGCGGAGTATCATCATAGCTGATACCTGTATTCAAACAGCATGCCTGTATTGATGTCTTGGTCGTGCTGAATTTTAGGCGTATGTTTGAAGTTTTTCTCTCCTATGAGGCATAACCTATAGAGCTGCTTTGAAGCCTTGGTTTGTTTGATGCGACGCACACCTCCAGCCTTAAGGTTGCTTTGTTCGGAGCCACAGGCTTTTAACTGTATTACCCCCTTGTTATATTAACACACACCCGATGCGCACACATATAAACACAAAACATACATCCCCAAACAATCCCATTCTTTCATTCTCCCAGTTGCGATCCTCTCCTCCCCGTCTGAGCAGGACAGATCGCAACCTGACATAGGGATCACATCTTCTTATGTTACGCCTTGGCAACCAACATCTACGAATCAGCTGGGTCACAGCCCCCTGCCTTAGCAACTGTACACTCCATATTTGAGGCGGATGAGGGAAGCCTTGTGAAGCTCCGGTGGGCTGGAAAAAAGCTTTACGTGAAGGCCAGCGCAGTTTACAAAAGAATAATGTTTTCCCTCTGCAACACCTTCTCCACTATCTGTGTACTACAACAAATGCACATACAGTATTTTTTACACCATTAAGAATGGGACGACTTGCAGGTCGATTTTAAAAGAACTACTATAAGTGTATTTGCTGCTCTCTCGCAGCAACATGTTGATTTCTTCACAGCACATTTGGGGGAAAAGATAAATGAACGCAATCCGAGTAAGTCAGCGCTGTGATGAAAAGGGAGCAGTTATGTAATACCAGCCAAAGATGAGCTCCGCCAATGAACATTCTTATAGGAGACTTCTGCTTAGTAACATAATCACACTGAGCGCAGAGAGGAGAGACACAGAGCGAGGGGGAGAGAGGAAAAGAGTGAGGGAGTCTAAAAGGTAGGAGCAGAATGACATTCTGATGAGCAGGAAGTGACTAGGGACAAAATGTAAGACAAAGTATTGTGGGCATTTCTGGGAGCCTGTGGAGAATTCCTTTGTTTGATGTCGGCATGTGATCTTCAGACCTTGAGCTCCAACAGGAGGCAGGAAGACATCAACACCCACCTCTGCACCCACCTGCAGCTACATGCCGCCGGTCTCCTGGGCAACAGGCTGGGAATAACAGCAATGAGGTGTCAGGGTGATACCCAGCAATGCTCATTCATCATGCGTCTGTGTCCATGCAAATAAAAGCAGTATTTTTACAAGGCTTATGCTCTCAAATATGTTTGAAATCTAATCTAAAGTAAATACGCACAAAAGAAAGATCATTTGAAATGTAAACACAGTAGAGCACTGCAGTTAGAAACACATACTGTACACATTTCCTTTGGAAAGGAAATCGTAGGACACAAGATTCTCTCTTGCTCATCATAACCTTGAGTTACACTACGACCACTATTGGATAGTTTGTAAAAAAACGCTCTCAGTCAGCTCCACTGTCACCTCTCAACCCTTTCTTTTCAGATAGGCAAAGCTTCTATCTCTTTCAACAACTCTTGGCCTGGCTTTGTCCAAAAGGTCACAAAATCCTCCAACCAGCACATTTAAAGTTCACACACATTGACATACTTTTGTATTTTCTCTTTAGTCCATACAAAAACAAATCCATCTGTTCTTAGTGGCGCTGTGTATTGGCAATAATCTGGCAATAAGATATCAAAACACAGGGGGTAGGACTAGTATACTGCGACACTGTGAAGCAGATGTGATATATGGTTCCATATGCATACAATGTGAGATGAAAAAGTACATTTTTTCATGGAATCAGAACAGTGGGTTCTGCATTGGCATTCATCATTGTTACTGTAACATCCATTGTCAAAACCAAACCAAAATAAACCACTCTCTGCAACAACATTTTTGCATGTAAATTCAAAGTGAAGATTTTTTTTGGGAGAATGGACATTGTATCACAAAACATATTGCGATACACAAGTACTTTGATATTTTCTTACACCCCTCGTTTGAAGTTTTCTTGCACCTTCATATTGTGCCGATTAAGTTTAAACTTTGTTGTGCATTATATAGATTATGAAGGTAGCACAAGATGCATTCCACTATAAAGCAGAACTGCATTCAAATGTAATGGTGCTCACCACCATAACCCATAACCTTAACGGCCAAATGTCCAAACAATGAACAGCAGGCTATAAAGGCTACTTGATGTATCCATCACGATGTGAAGAGGTTTGTGCAGAAACAAAATAAAAAGGATACACTTAAACCAACTTTATAGCCTGCTGGTTTGTTGTGCAAACAATATTCTGGGGGGAAATTCCATTAACTAGTCCTGCAACATTCAAATAAATAATTCCACACGCTTTGTTCACTTAGTGGATCATTTCAAGCTGTGTAATATTCCTGTAAGAAGACTTAAAGAGTATTTGTCCGGGTTTAGCAATTTTAAAAAGACATTATCATATTTAAACGTCACTTGAACATTTACAATTCATTATGGTTCTCTGTTGCAAAGTATTGAAATTAATATTGTATATTTCCACTATATGCTGCTCTAACTCACAAATGTACTTCCAGGCTTAGATGAGTAATAATTGCAGTTTATTCTGATAGATTATCCCATGGTTACAAACATTTGTTTATCGCCCGAGTGAAAAACACTGGTGGGCGTTATTGGGTCATTCACGCCGCACTCGGAGCCTGAGAGCCATGGTTAGAGGCTCCTCAGCACAATGTGGAGGGTCTCAAAGAGATGCTGTTAGTTGGAATAAGAGGGAAAAGATGGACCATGGATGGATGATGAATTCCACTGGTCCATCACTGGACAGCTCAATCACAGCAGCATTATTGTCAAAGCAAACACGAAGCAGTCGTCATGCGTTACGGGGCAACAGCATGGCTGATTTCACACTGTGAAGAGGTGTCACGCCAGATGTCACACACTTGAGCTACACACTGCCGTCATGCATTGCAGAGAAGATGATTGTGTAAGGGACGTCTATGCCTACGTACATGTGGTTTATATTTAAGAAAAACCTGTAATTACAAAGACTACATTTGTGTGCGTGTTGTAACAATGTGCATTCAGCGTGGTTTCTGAGTCAGTTTTGACGTCTTCCAGTGAGCTATGGGAAAAAGATGCAACACTAAAGTGCAACAAAATTCAGTATGGGCTTGCGTATATGGTAGTCAATGAGGCATCGTCTGATGATCATTGCATTTAAATGTTGCTGTTTTCACGCTGCCTTCACATTTGCATTGCTCTGAAATAGCTATACCGATAGCGAAACTCCATTTGGGAGTTGCGTGACGCAGGGAAAGAACATTTGAACTGAGCGTGTCTCTGCTGAACTTTCTTGTTCTGCCGATATATTCTGTGGGGACTCTGACATTTTTCACTGGCACTGATCCCTTCACCCACTGCTGGACTCAGGAACGAGTACTAACATCTCTTGTGTTGCCCTTTCTTCACCCCTCCATTTCCTCTCTCTGTCGTTTCCTCTTTCTCCTTATCACCTCCCCTCTCATCTCTGACAGGACGCAGGAGAACAGCTTCCAGGGCCTGATCTGTATCTCTCCAATGCTCTTCGTTGCCTTGCTCCCTCTTTTGCCATCCCCTCATGACTCCCCCCCCCCCTCCCTCTTGTCTCCTATCTGTGTGCTGGTCTCTGCTCTGCGGCTTTTCGTCCATGTCAGAACAGAAAACACACCCCGATTCCTATCTCTCCGCTCTCTGTAGAATACACAACGTGAGACGCCCAGCTAATGATATTCGCTCTCTGCCTTCCTTTCCTTCCATGTCCCTGTGAGGTAAGTGTGTATATATTACCTGTGATTACAGCCCTGTGTCTCTATGTGGGAAATAATGTATAGAATCTACACTATCAGAAGGTTTTCTGAGAGGCAGAGACAGATAACAGGAAATAGAAGTCACATGCACCTTCAGAATCACACGTTTATCTTTGCTCTATGGACATCTCTGCCTCTAATGGCACAAGCAGGTCCATCTATATTCAGTGGAGCATTACAGACAATATTAACTGATAGGCGAGAGGTTTCTAGGGCTCTTATGTCGCAGAGTGCACAGGAATTTTAATGGATATGTAAATTTAAAAAAGTTAAGAGCATATGCTGTTTGTCCTCAAGGCTGTGTGTATAAATATGTATTTTGGTACCTCTCTCCACCTTCACTGTTCTTGACTCATGTAGGTCTACTGTGACACACACACACACACACACACACACACACACACACACACACACACACACACACACACACACACACACACACACACACACACACACACACACACACACACACACACACACACACACACACACACACACACACACACACACACACACACACACACACACACACACACACACAACACACACACACACACACACACATACACACACACACACACACACACACACACACACACACACACACACACACACACACACACATCACACCACACACACACACACACACACAACACACACACCACACACACACACACACACACACACACACACACACACACACACACACACACACACACACACACACACACACACACACACACAGCTTTGCATCATTGGCTAGTTGCCAGGGTGACACCCTATCGCAGGGTTAGGAAACAAACAGCCCCTAATATAATTGGGAACTGTACAACAATGACAACACTGCGTGACCTGTCTCGTTTCCCTGGAGACCTCCATCCATCCCATCATACTCAGCTGCACATGCCTCTGACAGAATTGAGTGTTTTGATTGGTGGCTGAGGTGCTGCTATTCAGATAAGAACCGAAAAGTATCAATTGGAAATTGATTTAAAAAAAACTCCAAGCTTTTACTTGTTTCAAGTAGATTAAAAACACCTGATTTGTATTAAAGAAACTTTTGCCGATTTAAGAAAAAAATATTAATCCTAAAACTTTTTTTGCATGTCTCCCGCAATCACTTCCTGCAAGCATAATATATCGGCAGAAACACTAACTTGCAAGAATTCGAAAAATCCACACGACAAACATAATTCAGACAGAGAAATGTCTCCTGGTGTCGTGTGTGTGCGTGTGCGTGTGTGTGTGTGTGTGTGTGTGTGTGTGTGTGTGTGTTTGAGTGGTATACAATGAAACTCAAGCCGCTGCTGCCGTACTGTAGCTAGCTTGCACTTGCAGAGTTTAATCTCCAGGCCTAATAAGGATCAATGTAAATGCAGAGTGATACTGTTCTTTCCGATGACAGGACCTGCCACTGAGCTGAGAGGATCACCACACACTCCTCCCACTCCAACCAACATTTACACTTCTCCAAGCTGCAGAGTCCAAGTGTCTGTCTATGTGCCTGTGAAGAAATCAACCAATACAGATGAAGTATAAGATTGCTTATGCAACAGCAAACACATTAAGATTCTCAAAAGCCCTGCTATCAGATGTTTCTGTCTCAGTGTTTTTATACACCTACACGTGAAGCAGGAGGAAAGCCGACGCTGCATTCAAATGCACGCCTAAAAAAACAATACTAATAATATCAGATTAGATCTCTGCTGTGAAAGGTAGGCAGATATCCGCAGCAATATTAAGACCACACACTGTAAACGGCAGACAGATCATATCAGACAGTAAATATGACATGCTAACATTACAGTTTGTCTTTGAGTTTGTTCAGTCAAAACGCAGCAGTGTATGAATAGGGAACATGCTGAGACTAACAAGTGTGCTGTGATTCAGATTCAGTCTCAAGGTACAACTATGCTCATTTGAATCTGACATTATTAAGGATATCTTCATTTATGCTGCATCTAGAGGCAAGCATTGAGACTGAGTCAAATGGTAAAATTATACCTTTCTAACAAAATAATGAGCTGACAGATACTAAAATGCACATTAATGGAGCTGAAGAGCCTGATGAGGATTCTCTGTGCGACCACTTTAACATTACATTTGCTCATATTTTTATTGGTTAAAATGTACACTATCCACCGAGGACAATTACTTCAGGAGTATTGCAATGCAAAACAATTCACAATGTGTTACATTTCTTATTTTTAGCTATTTTCAGTGGTCTATTTAAACCTTGCCAGCTCTTTACAGCGTAGATTCTCACTACACTGGTGTGAAGTAATTTAACGATTTAGAGCTATATTCATCTGAAGCGTGGTACAAAAGGTGTGAACTAACTTTGCACCCGGCACTCTGTCCCAATCCATTAAGCTGAAAACCACTTCTGCTCAACTGTCTTCAAGAGGACCTGGCCTCAATAATGTATATAGCCATACAAGTCTCTATTACTCATAATTAATATTACATGGACTGCCTGCCCGGCTCTCCCCGTTGCACTATTCTTTTCTTCTCCCCATCTCTGCCTGTTAACACTGATGGGATGCACCATCTGGCACTGAAGAGAGGCTGGGGTTGGTGATGGAGGTGGAAGAAGGGGGGGGGGGGGAGAAGTTCACAGAAAGTGTGGAGTTGAAGTATTGAACACAACTTTGTTTAAAACTGAAAAAAGAAAATAATTTTGAGGTACAGTAAGACGCTGCAGTGACCTTTCGTGATATCAAAAGCAGACGGTGTTCATTTCCGAACAAATAAGTGCACGAGATAAATTAAATGTGGGCAAGTAGCTATTCAGGGACTGTAGGCGTATTAACTGCGTGTGGATGAATGTGTATCTAAACGGTTGAAAGGTCAGCGATCGCGTTCCATTAGCTTTACTTGTGCTGCTGCCGATAGCTGCGAAAGACTCACTGTGTTACACTTGTATTATTAAGTCCTATGTTCTCTTTCATGCTCACTATTACCAAATATCCGTCTATATATCTGTCCCTTCTTCTGTAATTGTGTATTTGTCTGTGTCCCAGTGCCATATGGTGTATGGGCAGCTGCTCATGCGAGCCTGTCAAGTTAACAAGTAGTACTCCCTGATGACAGGAAAGCAGCATCTTCAGCGTGAACTGTGTGGTTGTGTGTTAGTGTTTGAAGAGAAGCCTAACAAAAGTGTTGCTATGAAGACAAACAGTCCCTCAAGATGAAACAAGGCACACTCTACTATAATGCTGCAACTAACAGAAGTTATAAAAGACCAAGACAATGCTTTTAAATTGCGTGGTTTCCCCAACCAATAGTACAAAAAACATCCATTTTGAATAGAAGGTGGTATTTCCATCATGTGAAAATACCTTTGAATAAATGAAACCAAACACACATCTTTTCAATCCATTTCATCTCAATCTATCTATGTTGCTGACTATGAATGTTTAAAAATGAATATATGATTACAGGCTAAAGAGATTCATGTAGGGGGCCTAAAGCATCACCAGTGAGGCTGGGAGGAACTATTGAAGGAATGAGTGCAAGACGATCCATTATCGATCCATGTGATTGTACGGAACAAATACAAAGAACTGAAGAACAGAGGCTTAGTATAGAAACAAACAAAGGGATTGCTGAAGTGTTCGATGAAGGAGGTGAAGAGTACAGTAAAGGCCTTGGCACTGTCCTTCTGTCATAGATGGATTGTGATTATCCAGCACAAGAAAAACGGATGTCCACTCGGGGGGGCCCTGACATCACTCACTCTACGTCTCACACGCGCACATCGCCGACTCAAGCTGCACTCTGGGAAATGAAGCAGCTGATTCTCAGAAAAGGGTGACCTTCTTCTCCCACCATGCACTGCTCCACAGAGTGAGAATATGCTTTGATGATGACTATGTCAATGCTGCTGCTTTTGTTGTTGCTACTTTGACTCTTTAAAAGCCAAGGGAAATGTACTCACTTGAGGATTCTTTTATAAATTGATCTTAGATTTCTTTCCCCAACAGGAGGCTGAATATCTTTGTGGAACATTCACATAGGAGATAAACAAATCAGATAGAGCTTCCGAGTGTGTGCGAGCAACTTATCTCGATTTAAACAGAAAAGGAAGGACCCGGAGCCTAAAGCGTGCCGTACCATGCGTGTGTGTGAGAGAAGAAAGATGCGAGGTGGAGGCTAACCGGTCAGTCAGAAAAGCCAGAGTCTACCCTCCACAGTGTAACCCCGACAGCTGTAAAGAAGATACAAGCGGACATCTAATAATGCAAATGCCGAGAGTTTGCTGACCTTTAAAGCCTTAGGGCATGCTGTCTGCTACTACTCGCTTTTACACGGGGGCACACAGAGTAAAAGCAGGAAAACACACTGAGGTTACTCTCTACACAGACAACCTTTTGATGTCTTTCTTTTGGTGTCATACTTTTACAACTACTAGCGTTGCCTCGGTCCACCTGCTCTAATGACAAATGACAGCCTTGAAGGCAGCGTGCGTGTGCGTGTGTGTGTGTGTGTGTGTGTGTACGTACGTCCATGCCTGTGTTAGCATGAAGAAATTGTAGGATGTGTAAGTGTTAGAAGGAGCGTTGATGTGTGAGTGGCATTACCAGTTAGAACATGTGTAAAAAGTCGCTGTGTGTGTGTGTGTGTGTGTGTGTGTGTGTGTGTGTGTGTGTGTGTGTGTGTGTGTGTGATCACAGACAGCTGTGGTTGGTGTGAGAATAGGTGGTGACAGAAGGTGTTACTCCTCTATAGCACGGCATCGATACTACCCTGTTTTTTCTCACTTGTTTTCTTTTTTTACTGATTTCCCTTACCCTCTCATTTAATTCACTACCATCATGTTTCAAACTAACATAATGCTTCTCATTGTTTTTGATCTGAGCAAAAAATACATGTTTCAGTATTTTAAATAATTATATAAGAAAATGTTAATAAATGAATTGTACAGTATTAGGATTCCTCTACCATTATCTATAGACTTTGGGATATAATCAGCCAGCACACAGACTCTAGGAGGAAAAGGGAAACAAAGAGAACACTACAGTGTGTATATATGTAGATGTGTGTGTATGCGTGTGTGTGTGTGTGTGTGTGTGTGTGTGTGTGTGTGTGTGTGTGTGTGCGCTTTGTATGTTGGAGAGGGGGCATCCTGTGGAGAACTCCAGACACAACAGGCTTTTCCCTGCAGGACTCTTTCTTAGCGTGACAGTCTGATTAACATCACACCAACACCTTCACACAAACACACAAATCATCACACATCTGGAGTCACGTCTCAGGGGACATTATCACTAACACACACACACACACACACACACGTATGAACACAGCCACACAGCAAATCAGTCAAGCTTATCTCCCACCTGTTTAGCATTTTCAGATACATGCCTGCAACCTCATATCAGTATCAACACAAAGGGAAGCATTTATTCACCAATGTTCAAGTAGACACCCGGCTTTAATGAGAAAAACTATCGACACTGTTGCCCCAGAGATAATTAGCTCCATCTCTGGCTGACCGCGATGAGACCATAATAGCGAGAATATAAATATAATTCCCTTTGCTTGAACCCTGTCGATGCCACCATCAAAGCCTTGCTGGCATTTAGGCATATCTCTCACTTTAAGCCCCAGAGAAGGGGGTCACGGCACTGCACCCTCCTCCCTCAGACCCGTCCTCACTATACTGAGCTCATGGACTCGCGACAGAGATAGAGCTTGACATTTCCCTCCAGATAAAGAATTAGGAGGGATGAAGCAGAAATGGGCAGAGAGAGTTCGAGATGTGAGGAGAGAGAATAAAAATGGATCAATAAAAGAGGTCTAATAAAAAGGTAGGATTTATTGGCACCTTGCAATAATGTGAAGCGACATCAATACAGCTCTGTGACTCAGGACTGTGAGTGGAAGCAAAGGGAGATCATGCTCAGGCTTCAGCACCGCGGAGAGCTCCTAGTGTTGGATTATGCAAACAGCACCGGGACAGCTCCTTAAAGTCTCCATGAGTGACCTTTCACCTACTCTCACCGTTAGTCCTCTTCCCAGCAGCAGTCAACCTCTAGCCTCAGTTTTTCAGCGGGTTTTTTTTATATCCGTTTCAATTGGCACACTCCAAAGACTGACTTTTTTTTCATGCGTATTTTTTACTTAATCATCTAAGGAAAGATAGACACACATTCTGGCACATTGACAGAAACACAGCGTTCCAAGTGAGTTATTGGTTGTTGTTTGTTTCACACCTTACATTTCTCTGAAACCTGTTGTGTATTTGTATATGATCTTGATTATTCTACACGCATAAAAAGTACCAGGGGATGAAAAAGTAAAGTTTATATGAAGTATAGAATCCCTTAAGAACAGAAGCAAGCACAGACAAGAAAAAAAGACACTGTAAATAAACAGCTGTCAGCAAAAGTCGTAAAGCAACTGTCAGCAGAGCAGGAATCATAAAGATTCATCTGAGAGTCCACACACACACACACACACACACACACACACACACCACACACACACACACACACACACACACACAACACACACACACACAACACACACACACACACACACACACACACACACACACACAACAACACACACACACACACACCCACACACACACACACAAACACACCACACACACACATCACCACACACACACACCACACCCACACCACACACACACACACACACACACACACACACACACACAGTGTGAATACGACTATCTCCACTGGATGTTCCCATAATGAAACAATTCTCCATCTCAAACACACACTCACACCCATGCACACACACACTCACACACATGCACACACAGCGATCCCTGGGGTTGACAGAAGACTTTTCCCCTCTCTCCTTCATTACCTCTCCCCCTGTTGCTTTCCTCTCATCATGTGTCTAGTCTGACAGGATCTGCAGGGTACCCCCTATTTCAACAATCGCTTACCCCCACCTCTCCTTCCTGCCTTTCCTCCCCCCTCCTCTTCACTCCCCTGTTCTCTGTGCCTCTCATAGCTCCCCCTGCTCCCTCCATCTCTCTCTGTCAGCTCATTAAGCTTGACTTATCTCACAGTGCAAAGCGGAAATTAAATCCCAGGCCCTGAACCCCCTCTTTCGCCTCTGCCCTTCATTTTCTTGTTCTTCAAACATGCCCCCCCATCGACCGCCACTTTACCCATGTAACCAAGTCAATGGAGGTAAATGATGCTTTTCTTCCTGTGAAGCGTAACTGCTGCATGTGTTCTTAAATGGGAAACATAACGCCTGGCTGCTTTCTGAGGGTTGGTGCAATTGTAGTTGTGAACTGAAAAGCAGATCATGGGAACTGTGCTGTTGTATCACTATGGGGGGGAAATGCACAGTTCATTTGGCTTTGGAAGTGTTCTTTTACTTCTTTTCTCTTGTCTCATGGTGTGTGTCTCTTCAGCTTTCCTTCCTTTTGGATGTGTCCAGCTCTCCTTAACCTCTCGCTCAAGTCCTGCTTTTAACACGGATGGCAGTAAACGTTAATGTATGCAATAACAGAGTAATCAGGGTACTCTTAAGCAGTAAGACCATGCTGCACAGGGAATCACGGCAGATTAAGGAACTGTATTCGGCAGCATTAACATGAAATCATTCCATAAGCTCTGCTAATTCAACTTTGCTGGAGGAGAGGGGAGGTTCTTCCCTCAAACAACACCCACACTGTCCCTGATCCTAACATACTGCACAAAAACACATGCAGGGAACCACACACACTCCTGCACACACACACAAAGTCACACATTGAGGCCAAGCTTCCCTCTGTGTCCTCCAACTCATTCATATGTGACGAGCTTAAGGTGTAGTTAAGCATTTAGCCTGGTCTTGTTCTGGCACTCTGCTCGGCAGTGACGCATACTGCAGAAGGCTGCCGATTCGTCAGCAGCAGATAGGATTAGAAACGCAGTGTTGCATTGTGGGTATTCTCAAGCCTAGGAGGTATGGCTTACTGAGTGAGGCACACATTGGTGTTTAGATTGTATTCTGCACCAATGAAAGGATAACTAAAGAGAACAGAACAGAAAATGACAGAAATGGAGAGTGTGACCTGAATCTGCTAATCCATTCGTTGGTAGTCACAGATCAGGCTGCAATGAAAGGAAAACATTTGCAATACGACGGATACATGACGTCAGTGACGACACCACATGTCAGATCTTTTGTGTGAATGTAGGCTGAATCTAACTACGCATTATAATAAGAAACAAAAATGACTGCAAGGCTGGAAAATCATTAGACATGAAAACAGTGAATACATCCTAGCATAGCCCCGACAGCTCATCCAATAATGTCATCACAGTGACAGAGCTAGGCTGTTGCTATTTCTTATGAAGCTGTTGCAGTCAATATGTTAGGTTTCACTAATGTCTTGCACAAAATCAGCCAAACACATAATAATAATATATTTAAAACACATTGAGTGAAGTTTTAGATACAACATTTTATTTGTATTGATTTTCTTGTTTTTATATTTGAGAATAAACACTGGTGAGATGATAGTAAATAAGAAAAGGAGACATTTAAGATAGGTCCCCTTCTGGCCTTTAACCAGCGACATTACAGTTAGTGTTCAGAAACTTGACCCATGACCTTTGGAGACAACCCCCGAACAACAACAAATCTGTCCAGAAATTAAATGCCAACTTTTTTTGCTCACTTTATTTTGGTCTTTTTTGCAGTCTTCCCCTTTTACATTACATTACAGTACATGTTACTTGTTAGACACTTTTATCCAAAGCGACTTACATACTCAATACTGTGGGCAATCCCCACAAGAGCAATTTGGGGTGAAGTGTCTTGCCCAGGGACACAACGACATGCTGACTGCAGTGGGGTTTGAACCTGTACATACCTGTAAATACAATGTTATTTTAAAGTATGTCTGTATTGATCACTGGAGCAACAAAGGTGGATTATGTGGCACCTGTTGCTTTAAGTTGAATGTAGAAAATATACCATTTCTGGCTTCCTGACTTTTGGACTCACCAGATATGAAAAAAGACACTACTGTACATGTACTGTATGCACCGTCTGAAAAAAGAAAAAACACACGCAGCTCGGCCTGAGATCAAACAGCCTGCAGAGCAAAGAAGCAGAGAGGAGAGCCACCTAGCCTGCAGTGAACAAGGAACGAGAACACACACACACACACACACACACACACACACACACACACACACACACACACACACACCACACACACACACACACACACACACACACACACACACACACACACACACACACACACACACACACACACACACACACACACACACACCACACACACACACACACACACACACACACACACACACACACACACACACACACACACACACACACACACACACACACAACACACACACACACACACACACACACACACACACACACACACACACACACACACACACACCCACTCTATTTACCCTCCATCTGATAACTACATGTACTCAGATCAGATGGATGCCTTTTCTACCAGCAAAAACACACAGACATATATTATCATGCCATCTTTACCAGATCCACAGATGAAGAAACAAACAAAGACAAACAAACAAACAGCAGATTCACATAATGGCTGCCACAGAAACAACAGACCATACAGTAGCTCTCTATCTCTGGGGAAAGTAGAAATAGACAGAGTTAGGGATTTAGAGAGAGTGAGCAGAAGAGTGTGTGGGTGAGTGCCAACACTCAACAGAAAGCACAACAAAAACACATCAGAACATGTCTGAGTGGATTATAACTATTCCACGTCACAGGAGTAAGGAAGGGGGGAGACGGAAAGCTAGGAACGGTGATGAGAAATGAGGGGATTGGTGAGAGCGCTGTCACACCTTTCAAACGTTTATCACTTTGAATAAATACCTGCACATGGGAACATACAGTGCACAAACACACTGATCAAGAGTCAAACTATTCATTCTGTCACTCTCTGTCTGACAACCTCCACACACACAAACACACACTGCAGCAATACTAATCTCCCTCTTCGAGTTTTATTGCATCCCCTCCCCACCAACCCCGACCCCCCTCTCTATCCCATCCAATAGCCCCCACTTCAAAAAATCTGCCTCTGCAGAGGGCGCCTTCAAAGCCCAGTAATCTGTCTGGGGAAGCAGCAATGAGTGAGAACAGGGAGTATAGCTCTGGATTAGATCCCCTCTCCTTTTTTTCCCCAAAATAAAAACCCCTTTCATTTCCTCCATTTGCCTCGGCTCCGGCCTCAGTTACCACAGGATGCGATGTGACTCATTTTGCAGCAAGCCAACCTCCAATCCCTACCGAAAGCAGCTAAGCTTAAACATTCCCCCAACGATTACACGTCACATTTACAGATATCAACATCACATGATGACAGAAAATCCTAAAACTCCACAGTTAACAGAGGAAATGTCTCAATTATAAGATGTCTAAAGAAATGGAAAGGAGAGGAATAGTTTCGGCTGGACAACAACAACAAAAAGGGCGCTGTACCAAAAGATGGAACTATTGATTAACTAACCACAACGACATGCTTCAAAGCCTAGAAAAACACAATAAACTATATAGGCAAGGTATTCTGGGAAAAAAGTAATTTCCAATATATACAAAATGTTGATTGAATCATATTTTGAAAATATGGTTATATCATGTTGTTGTTTTTAACTGAAACCACACAATTTAATAATTGTAAGCAACCTGTCACTGAAAACCTTCAAAATAATTGTAAAGGTAAATCTATTTACATTATCTTTTTCTTTTTTTTTTTTTTATTATGCCAAAAAAACTTAAAGTGGACCTATCATGCTATATTTGAATAATATAGTGTAGGACCATACCTATAAAAGGCATATTTATACTTTTTTTTTTTTTCAAAATACCAAACAGATCATGCATTTTAGCCATGCCTGATTTTGCTCAATTTGACATTTTTTAGATCTGTTTTTGCAAGGGCAGATTCTGTGAGAACAGCACCACCTACAGGCCTGGCATATGTACTACAGCGTCTCCAGCGCTTTCGAACGGCAATGGCCGTGGCTGTCTCCTCCTGATTGGTGGAGTTGGCCCAATAGCCGTAGCGCCACTGTCCTGACGTCAGGACAGTGTTCAAATCTGGATCAGTTTTGATCAGATCCGTTGCAGCCCCTTTTTTAGAGATTTGGGTATGGAGGAAAATAGAGAGGGTTGTGTTTTCTGACACTTGGTGAGTTCCCTGGAACACCGGGGACACATATTCATGTATAAAAGACGTACAAAAGTGCATTTTGCATGATAGGTCCCCTTTAAGCCATGTCAGACTGTCCGACTCACAGTAATACCATTTAGAGAGAAACCGATTTTGAAGATTTACATTCCAATATATTTAAGACCCCTGTTATGCTTGATGCTTAACATTAATATGAAACCTGCTGCTCCACCCTGCGAGAGCCACACAATATAAAATAATTCTAAGCCCATGAAATAAGATCATAGAGTGATTATGAAATGTCTAAGTCTCAGAAACAAGCGTCTTAAATGGCCCCTCAAAGGCAATCACAGGAGAAGAATTATGGAGTAGAGGTGTAGCTTAAAAGATTACTCTAAGAAGCCCTTTAAATTAGTTTCCCTTATTGTGAACAAGGGACGAAAGGTGGTGCACAAACACAGAATTAGAGCTGAAAGAAGTTCAAGCCCATGGGGGAATTGCAAAAGTACTGAAAATACTGCAGACCGGTGACGGCCAACTCAGAAGCTGCTTAGGGGGGAAAAAAGGGAGCATGAATGAGATTAAAGCATGATGTGTGGTCAGGAGAGATATCTTTCTCAAGAACTCAACAGGCAGAAAAGAGGATAGGATGAAGAGGGGAGAGAGGGAGGGAGGGATGCTGGGGGATAGTAGAGCAGGGTTGAGGAGGAATACCAGGCCGTTCTCCCCAGGAAGACACAACAGTAAATATTCTGGGCAATTCTTCAACACAAAAGGAAAAAACGATTTCATAATGATCGGTCAAATTCTACTCATAAATATAATCTAATATGTTATGGATCAAATAAAACTATAATAGTACACCACTAAATCCCATCAACAGTAGCACTCCATGTCCAAGGAAACCACTGAGAAACTCCTCTATACATTTCATATGTTTTTTTTCACCTGGATTGAATGTAACATGTTTATAAAATAATGTGAAATGTAGGAGCTATCGTTTTAAGAAATCTACTGTAATGATCCCACACCAGTCAATATATGCATTGTTACAATATTTATCAAAAGCCAAGCAAATTCCAACTCCTGCGGCTGCATTTAAACGTGCCCCATTTTATAGAGGTGCCTTTGTCAGGAATAGCAGTATAACAGTTAACATGGATTCATGGAGTCTCTGATGACAACATCTATACACAACATGTAATCCAGTTTGAACTTTTCTCCCAAACTCTGTCCAACACTCTTTCCCACCCTCCTTCTCCTGCTCCTTGCCTTTGTTCCTGCTCCTTTATTCTTGTCCTCAAAAAAGGTTTCTTCTTCGTCTCCTCCTCTGTATAACCCACGGTGGATTATGCTGTGCAAGAAAGACACGTCGTTTTGAACAAACTCGGACAAATCCCACATCAGTGGTTGAACCATGACGACGCCTGAGTAGCTTAAATCTCACAAGAGTACACATTGAAGCGTACACCTACCCATACACACACATACTTTACAGAGAACACAGTGTGGCGTGGAGAAGAAACAAACGGCCTGGGGAAACAGAAGTGTGGAGGTTGTTAAGGATATGTCTGTGAACATTAGCTCAGGCATGGCAACCAAACTCTTTATGTTCTACCCATATGACGCTTGTCTCTTAATGTATGTAACAACAGAGGCTTTTGTGGAAGCCTACATAGAGAATAATGAGAAGAAAATCTGTTTTAAACGGGGTGTACAAAACAGTGGGCACAGAGAAAAAGGCCTAAGAGAGGCAGAGATGTGTGTTGTGCACAGAATAAAACAACGGCAACACTACAGCGTGCATTCAGTCCAGACTTCATTCAATAAATCGGTGGCACCCGAGTGTTGAAAACCCATCGAAAACTAACATGGAAGAGAAGAAGACAATAAGAGAACAGGAGCAGGAGATCTGTTTGGTTGAAAAATAATGTCTACCCACTTCAATTTGTGCTGATCTAAGGAGGAGGGGTGCATTTGGGTGTATATGTCAAGTGAAGCCCCTTGCTGTGTGCTTTGCATACGCAAGCAGGTGGGCCTCTGCTTATGTCAATATATCCTGCCTAATTGAATTGAATGGGATAAGAAATGCTGCCGCTCTCCATCCATCTCCGATCTCTTCCAGCCCCCCTAATAACCTGCACACTGCAAACACACACACCGTGCATGTGCACACCTTCACATGCACGTATAAATACATGCAAGCACAATCATGCAAGTCTACATACTTATCTGCGCACACTTAGTGTACAACCAAGCGCATCCAGTGCACACAAACACACACACACACAAATGCTGCCCTCCAGACCTGTCATTCTTGGGTAATTACCTGGCCTCACTAACTGACAGGGTTACCGCAGCTATAGACCCCAGGCATTGGGAGTCGTTAACCCTAAAATTGCCAAAAGCACACATAAACAAACACACTCACACACTCACACACTCACACACAGACCAAGAGAGTTTCGGTCCAGGAAGGCACAATGAACATGAATGTGTTGGTCCGGCTCCCCTACCACTTTTTAATTTCTCTCTTCTCCCCAGGGGCATTCCAATACAGCTGCACACAGCTAATTAAGAAAAGAGGAGGGAGGAGGTACAAAAACAAGAGCATCCTCCACCACCATTGACCTCTATGTTGTCCCTCACACGTTTGTCTTTCAGTATACAATGAATGGTTTCAATAAAGAAGAGATAAATAAATAAAGAAGTGATTTCATTAGTATTCACATCAGATTATGTTGAATGGCACTGATTATAAAGTCGGAAAACAATCAATACACATGTAGAGTTTAACATCTAAAAGCCTGCATGTAGCCATGTAGGGTTTTCTGTAGCCTGTAGAGTGGGGGGGGGGGGGCAGGGGAGTGCAATGTATGTCCTAAACCAGTCAGCACTTCCCATTATACACGGGATGAATGGGGACAAACAGAGAGGAGGATGGGAGGACCGTGACCTTGAGAGTGACTGGGACACACAGTGTGTGTGTGTGTGTGTGTGTGTGTGTGTGTGTGTGTGTGTGTGTGTGACAATTACAACTAGTGTATAGGATAACAATGGCCTACTTTTTGCCTCAATTAATGGAGGAAATATTTTAAAGCTGCTGCATTACATGGTGTTTTTGTTTTTATTATATTTTTTTACTGCCATGTGTTATTGATTATATTTCTGTGTAAAAAACAAACAAACTGAAAACCATATATTTACATTTTATAAAAAATGAATCATTGTTTTTGTATGTACCCGAATGCAACATTTGAAACATTTGTTGTTGTTTTAACAGTTTGTTTCACCAAAGTACTGTCCTCATAATTAGAAGGTCTTTTTACAAGTAGGTCAAGTGAGTGATTTATTTATGGATGGTCTGAAACATATTTTCAGCAGTAGATTATTTTCCGGTGAAATGTGTCTTTCCATTTTCACTTGGACTATCTCTTTAAAAACAGCAATGCCTGCCTTTAATTTATTGTATTTTTAATGCAATCTCTTCCAAGACACTCACACACACATACCAGCTTAAATAAGTGGTGGCAAACAGCCATATCAAAGAATTAGGATTGGAGCAAACTCTGATTAGACACACTTGAAACAAGCAATTGTCAGTCTATTTGAATTAGCCCCAATCACTGCACACCTGGGCTGTTTAACTTCCACAAATCTTGACAGCAAATGTGGTGGTTGGTTTCCATGATCCCTAATTTAAAGTTATATTATTTTACCCAGGCAAGAGAGATTATGCATACTTAAAATGGCTACATTTCATCCTAAAACCGCTTTGTCAACGAGAGCTTCCCAAGCTGGCGTTACACGAACAAGCTGCAGAAACGTTAGCTATTAGGGAGAACAGACAGCAGCAAGCCTCTGTGTTCCCTCCTTCACTCCCCTCCCTCTCACTTCCCCCTTCTTCCCCATTGCAGTGTAAATTAGCAGGGGTAATGGCTAACACATCGACAAAATGAGAAAGAGAGAGAGGGTGGGTGGGAGAGAAATAGAGGGTTGTAATAGGCTGAAATGAATGAGTGTTGATCAAGGTTTGTGAACAGGGAACATTCAGCTGTGGATGAAATGAGAAACATATCAGGACTAATTAACGTTCCGCAACACACACACACACACACACACACACACACACACACACACACACACACACACACACACACACACACACCACACACACACACCACACACACACAACACACACCACACACAACACACACACACACACACACACACACACCACACCACACACACACACACACAACACACACACACCACACACACACCAACACCACACACACAACACACACACACACATCACACACACACACACACACACACACACCACACACACCACACACACACACACACACACACACACACACACACACACACACACGCACACACACACGCCCTGTGAAGCTCTCAATGGCGTATTAACCATGTAAATTGGACATGAACATGTTGCTGCAAATCTAGCCAGGAATATTGTTGCTGATGCCCCCCCCATATTAAGGATGTTTGATGTGCACCTGTCAGTGCCGCTAAGAATCAAACAGTGAAGCGGGTAAAATGGTGTTAGCATTTCATCAGGCAGGCTGGAGACAATGTTTGGACTAGAGTCGCTAAGTCACAATCATTTTGCCCGAGAGCTGAAGCATTAAAGCAAAGCTATTCGGCTGCATAATGATTATTAAAAACATTCTCTGTGTACGGGGTGTTTCATCTTTTGTAAACACATACATAACATGATTTAGCTCCTTCCACGAGATGTAACTTGCTTTCGCACACACATGCACAAGCAGACAGAATAATAGGCAGGCAGAAGCATGGAGTAATGGAAGAACACTTATCAGACCTCAAATTAAGCTGTGGAGCGATCTGTGAGAGGTGCAAAGCGTCTACACTCTAATTTATAGAGGATTAATATGTCAAGTCCTAGCCTAAATGCTAAACACTATAATGATTGTGGAAACTGCTGAATTTAAGTAAACAAACTATTTCTGTGTTTTTGTATTACATACTTAAAGAAATGACATCTTTTGTTCAATTTGAAGTTTCAAATCTGTTTGTTCAACTTTGCCTTAAGGGAGAAAGTATGAAACGCTCACAAAAATCCACTCTTTTGGAATGATAAGCTGATATTTCCTGCAATAAGGTGGAAATAGCTTTTGGCTTGCGCCCTGGAACATGGTAATTGTATCATTCGTGTCACCTGCTCAAAATTGCATGAGGTTCAGGAGAATAAGACACCTCTCTCTTTGCCACCTGTGCACCGCCTTCACGTCCCCGGTGGGAGTCACAGTATAAGTTCATCTTAAGACCAATCTATATGCACAACAGAAGTGCCACAAGCAAAACCAACCAACCCTACGCTGTTATTTTGACTATAAAGAATATTCTGCTCTGTTGGACAGATGGAGGTCAGTCACAATCTGGTGTTCTCCATGTCTCCCTCCCTCGTGCTCTTTGTGTATCGTCGGGCCTCCGTTACGACTGACTCACAACGACCCCGACGTCCCCTTCTCTTCCCTTTGAGGATGCAGCTCTAGAAACGTCAACGCTCTGCCACATGACAAGCCAAACATCATCAATGCCCACGGCTTTATTCAGAGGCTCTCTGTACGCTTATCAGTGGTGTCAGGTCCTGCCTGCTTGCAGACGACATCAGTCTGACCCTGTCAGGAGCAGCCAGTCTCTGAAGGGTTAAGAGTGGCGCAACACGCCTTCCAGGGCGATGGCTGTTGCGGGATTTCTCATCCGAGGAATCAATGGATTCTGACAGCGTCTCACTTGACTGCTAAATAAACCATCCCATATTGAGTTAGCAAACAGGTTAAAACAAGCAGACATGTCTCATTAGAGGCAATGTGTGGCCATCACACAAACGCTGCTTTGACACTGGGCGCAACTGTTGTTTTTTTCCTCAGAACAAGCATGGTAAAAATGGTTAAATATGACTTACAAAGAGACACAAAGCCAAAATCCATTAGATATTCCCACTTTCAAGTCCATAAAGTACTTCAGAGAGGAAGAGCTGAGGCTGACAGTTTGGGAAACCCTCTCCAGCAGCTCAACAAGTTCTTTACTTAGCTCTCCCCGGTTTTTACCACCCGTTCCTCCCCTCATTTCAATAACTTCAAAGTGCAGAGCCTTTTCTTCTGCCGCCTCCATGGCTGTGCTCTTGCCTGCAGTCCCAGGTAAGACGGGTACAAATTAAAACGGAGAGAAGGTCTTTTTGCCTCTTAAGTAATGATCAAAGAAATGCTTCATCCTCATAAGGATTGGCTGTGCCGTTTGTGGAGCCTCTGTTGGAGCTGGAGTCATTTCCCACTTGAAGGCCTGTTGAGTCAAACACTGTGCAGAGCTCCTGCTCTTTTTTTGACGTAATTGTGCCTGTAATATAGATGCCGCCGGGGGTATAACATGTCCCAGTGGATTTTTCTATTTCTGTCAATTCTCTTTGAGAGCCATTTGAAACCCACTTTGCAGGCAACAACATAAAAGATAGCAACAAAGTATTTCATATGAGAGGCAGAGAGACTGGAGCTGAGGTTGGAGAGAGAATGGCAGCCTCTGTCGCCTGAGCCTCTGGAGTAGGCTCCACTGACCATTCAGTATTTTTCTGTGACAAATTGTCCTTCTCCATCCTTCGTTCTGAAGTGTCACAGACTACACGGTTCACCATCGATGCATCACGGCCCGGAAACAAGGCATGTGTGACTTTGACAGCTGCCGCAGTAGCAGCAGCAGCAGCAGCTCGGGGAGATCATCACACCTTCAATTCCTGAGTGCCACTGACATGTTTATGACCACACACACACACACACACACACACACATAGATATACTACACATATAGAACCACATGTGCTGCATGAAAAACATGCACACCAACACACTCAACCACTCTCAAACACGCACACGATCTAAAGCTGGTCCAGCTGGGAGAGGCAGATAAGACCGGTTTTGGGTACAGAGGGTTAAAGAGCCTCTCGGGCAGCCAGCTTTGCTTTCTCTGGAATATTCCTATTGATTCGTAGGAGTAGCCAAGGCAGAAATAGCTATGTCTTACTCTATAAATGCTTCACTCGCTACTTTGCAACGGTCCTTGCACAGAGTAAAAGAATAAAGATTGGAAAGAGAGACTGTAAACCCAATGAGGCAAGGGACTCAAGTAGAGCTACCCTTCTCTTCTTGCTTTTATGTTCTTAAAGAGTCAAAGTTCAACCCGGGCTCTAACCGGGCTTTCCCCGTCCAGACTGTCTGTGTGAAGAACAGCGTCTCTGGAGAGAAGGTCATTATTAGCTTTCACCATTCCTTTACCGGAGGACGCACAGGCCGTGAAAACTTTACCTTTACCTTTTATCACTGCTTTATCCCTCCACTGAGGCGTGAATAAAAAGGGATGTTCTCCTCCAAGTGAAGAGCTAATGAAGAGGGAGCTGTTAAGGTGTGCAGGGTTGAGATAATAACAAGCACAAGTAAAGAGAGTGTGTCATGAGACGGAGCACGCAGGAAAGAGAGGCAGGCACTGGAGAGAGAGCGGAGAGGAGGCTGACATCAAACTGATTGGACAATAATCCACTAATGGATGTAGCAGAAGATTTTTCAATATCTTTGCTGAAGCAGAAAAACACAACATGTAGTGACACCCATGAAATGATGCGCTTGCAAAATGGAATCATAGGAACATGCGCTTGCCTAAAAGAAAAGACACGAGAAATGTGTCACGGCGTGCTCAAAACACGGTGAAATCACACCGTTAGACACGCGCGCCAGAGGTACGACGGCTGTGGCCTCGGCTCATATTTCACTTTTATATTAACTTCCATAACAGCAAGAAATAGCAAAGAAGATAGGGAGAAAGAAGGAGGGACCCCGGGCCAATATCAAGGATTAAAAGTTACTAAATTGGCTAAGACTTGATAAGTGCTTAGGTCAGACCTGACTGCTTTATTAATCTACCCCTCTGATTTTAAATGGGGATTGAAGTTGAGAAATAATTTCACAGCGTTTCGTAAGGATTGACCTGCGGTCAAAACTCAAGGGAGCCTGAAGCAAGTGTGTGTGAGTATGTAGGTGTGTCCTGTGTGCGTTTATATGTGAAACTACGTGATAGAGAGAGCAATAGAGAGAGAGCAATAGAGAGAGAGAGAGAGAGAGAGAGAGAGAGAGAGAGAGAGAGAGAGAGAGAGAGAGAGAGAGAGAGAGAACAGTTCTTCCAGCCTCAGGCTTTTTCTACACCTCTCCTCAGCATGAAAAGACAGGAGAAAGGGGAAACATGAAGGAAAGAGCAAGTTCAACTCATTTTGCAATGATGAAAACAGACTAAACTAAACAAATGTATTCTTATGCAAATTACCAGAAAGTGTGCCAGAGCATCTAATTAAAAGATAATCGTTAGGTACCAACGTTTTAAAAAGTCAGCGTTGTTCCAGACTTACACTTTTGTATTTCTGATAGCTGCCCCCAGAGACTTTTAGATAATATAAAAACACATTTGTCGTAACCCAAATGAAACAAGCAGAATATTGGGCTCATCAGAGTTTAATCAATGTCTGTCTGGCTCTTTTCTCCGTTCATGTGTAAAACGAAAAACGATCCCAGTAAACGTCTGGTGCGCATGCTATTTACGCTGTCCTGAAATAAATGTCAGCCCTTTAGTGGCCCTCTTTCACCACCGACCTCCATCTCACGCCTTCTTCATCGTTCTTTAAGCTGGGAGAAATGGGAGGAAGGACGGAGAATAGGTTTGTAAGGCTGGCAATAAATGTAGGTGTGCACGTTGTCTGTGTGTGTGAGTGTGTGAGTTGAAGTGTCTGTGTGGGTAACAGTGAGAGAGAGCTGTTGGAGAGGGGAGAGCGTATGATGTTCCAGCTGCAGCAATAAGCCCGTTCAAGGACGCAGCGTCTTTTACACACACACACACACACACACACACACACACACACAATCCACACACACTAAAATCCACCGTCTCAGATCTACCTCCCAGGGAAATTAATCACTGTTGCAAATGATATAAGTTAAATACATTTCTAAATACCCCAGAGACTAAGTGAGAATATTAGAGAAGGTGGAATTTACGATTGATCAAACAGCAACGCCTGGAGACTCTGATCTATATGACCTTTATCAAGGTTTATCACACCAGACATTTATAATACAAAATCAAGAAGGCTGCATAGACTGTATCTATGGAAGCTGATCAGAGGATACAGGCACAGCAGCCTGGAGAGAATGAGCATTTCCGTGTGATAACGGGCAGATATATGCATAGAGCAAAACACGGGTTGCAGGTCACGTCCAGAGTGATAAATCATGTACACAGTCTGTGAATTTATCCCCCTGATCCAAATTGGCCGTGAGTTGAAATAATGGCTTCATTTACTGTCAGTGACGCCTTGTGTTAAAGGATCTGAGATTACATTCAACAATGTCAGGAGCCCCATCAAGCTATTGTTTGTCTGTCATGTGTTTGGGTCTCCATGTGTCAACACAAGGAGAGCTTTGTGAGTGTGTTTGTGTGTGTTGCGTGGGTGTACAGCATAAACAATGGTTTGGGGTAACCTGGATGAATGCATCATTTTGGACACAAGGGCACAAGGGCCGGACAGATTAACCAGGACAACAAAGAGGGAGGGGGGCAAAGAAAGGGAGCAGGGAGGATGGACATAACAACAGTAAAATAGATACAAGGGGGAAAAATAGAGTGTAAAGAGGCAAGGACGGAAGGAAATATAAAAAACACAGCAGATAAGAGACGGAACGTCTAGGGAGCTGTCTGTCCTGGATCCAGCATATATATATATTTGTTTGTATCTGGGCTACACACAGATAAACAAACACACACACACACACACACAAAGCAACACAAGGACGCAGTCAAACGCAGTACTACAGCTAATATGTTTGGAAAGATAAGTGTTTCATTAATGTTATTGTGACGTTCGTGGAGCCAGCTGGTTGAGTGTGTGCTTTGTCTCCTCCAATACAAGCCAAGTGTGTGTGTGTGTGTGTGTGTGTGTGTGTGTTCTCTTTTTTTGTGATCCTTTCTTAAGCCTGTGCACACTCAAAACAGGAAAACACATTTGACCAAAACACGTAGAAACCAGGAAAATATTCACCTCCCATTCATATAATCCATTTCAACTGGGTTAGAGGACAAAGAAGGCCAGCTCAGCAAAGCTCACACGCACAAAAACAGTGAATTCACTAGCTGCCCCTTTTACCCCCAATCATGGTCCCAAAACTACACACTTGCAAATGCAGCATTTCTCAGGGTCAAAAGATCCATTATCATTTAAATCTTGCAGTGGCAGCCCAATTTAAAAAGTCACATTAACACAAATACACACTCCCATACGCACTCACAAAACAAATAAACATTTGCATGGTTGGGCTTTCATCAACTTTGTCACACTTTCACAATCACACACACACACACATATACACAAACACACACACTTTCTTTTGTCGCACTGTACGACTGATGTTCCCAAGGCTTCAGCTCCCTCAAGGCCAACTCACACAGTCAATCCCTCCGTTCTCCACCGCCGCATCACAGCCGCCCCTCTGAAGTGACAAGTCCGCCCCCCCCCACCCCTCTCCTGCTTTAATGGGACTTCAAGAGCACAGTGGCACAAAAGACTCACACACATTTCCTAGAAATCTCAAAGACCCACACCAGCAGATTGCACAGCCACAGAGATCAATTTGACCTCCCATCACACACACACAACCACACACACACACACTCACTCCAACACCAAGCCACTCATTAACCACCTGCCCTGCCCATCACCCATGGCAACACCATGTGTCCAATCAAACTCCCCACCTCACTATTCTCTCCTCCCATCATCCCTCTGTCTCTCCTGAGACTTCTTTAACCAGTCTCTCCGGCCTATTGCTTAGCAGTGGACACGAGGATCACCTGATTCACTGTGCATGTGTGTGTATGTGTTTCAGGGGAAGGTGATATGGTACAATTCTTATATCACAATATAAGTATTTTTTTTTATTGGTAATGATATACAGATATCACCATACAGTAATCTATTATTATTGGTTAGAAAAATCCATAACATTTGATTTAGAACACATGATTTAAAAAAAACCCAAACAGTAAAAGTTTTTAGGTTCCTGATAATAATATTTTCAAGGATTACAAGCTGAAAGGTTAACAGGTGAGAATAAGTAGTTTGACTTCATTCAGAGCAAAATACCAATGAAGAAATCCTGCAGGTGCTGCTCATATTTCATATTAAAAAGCTGATAATAAATGTGTGCAAATGGATAGTAATCATATAACCACAGTTATCCCTCATCATGGATGTATAAAAGAGCACGGTGTGCCGAAATCAGGTTCCCTTGGAATAATTATGAGAGTGTGCGAGGTTAGCTACAGAGGTAGAAACGGTATAGCAGAATCACTGGATGCATCATACACTGTTATATCGCCCAGCACTAGTGTGTGTGTCCTGCCAGAATGTATAAGGAACCTTAATTCAAGCAGTGGTTTGAAAATGAAGTCGCAATCTCCCAGGGGTCCTGGTGTGAGTTCCAGGGCTTTCCCAATGAAATGAGGAACCTAATGTACCATAAATAATGTCAATCCGAGTTAAATCAGTTTTACTCGCCAACAGATGCTTACTAAGCACTACCGTTTGGTGAAATAGCAACATGAATCCTGCCTGCACATGAAACTGGACCGTCATTGCGTTTTGATTTTCAAATTGAGTAAACATGGTAGCTCTTCAGGAAACAGTGTGACGTTACGCCAGAGACGTCTGTTCTCAGCAATGCATCTAAGATACAATTTCTACCAAAATACTGACAGCTTTGCTTTTTCAATCACTTGAATGAACTCCCACCTGTATGCACCTCTGGTCCGACCTGTGATCCATGCGCTTGGAATCAAAAAACCACTTGGATGGGCAAAACGAACTTCAAGGTCCGGAAAAGGCCAAACTGTCGGAGTGCTTTAATGCTTCACCTTGCTACAATTGACCTCTGTATTTCAATCAAAACCAATACTCCTCTCTTGTTCTTCATCTCTGATGTTGAAAGCTAGCCTTCCAGCTTTTTTTTTGGTCTTTCTGAAGTCCCAACACCCATCGATTCTGCCAATTCCACACACGCACGCACACATCTCTCTGACTGACACTTCCACTCAGCCCATACTAGCGGGAAATCCTAGAGCAGTGTTTAAACGCTTGGTCAAGCCCTGTCTGAGTGTGGTGCTACGGGCTTGACAGAAATCAACTTCACTGGGGCTCCGCGGTTCTGTTGCATACACACACATTCACACACATTCACACTTCTCCAGACCCTTACACCAGGGCTTCCAGCAGCTATAATCTAGGCCAGGAAAACAAATCAGCGACAAGAGAATTCGCCCCATCACACTGCAGTCTAATGATGAAAAAACATAATCAGTTCAAGTGCATCAACAGGATGACGTGTCAATCAGGAGCCATGAGTAACTATAATACAGAAAGTCTTGGTGTAGGATTCTGTAACTTTAACATGTTGGATAGTTTTGAGGAGCATTTTATACCATATATTATGCACTCAGAAATCATTATTTAGACTGGATTATCAAGATTACTGAGCTCAGCGGACACCAAGCGTGGACAGTAATCCACTGTGGTGAGTTAACAGTGTTTAGAGCTCTGACCTAAAATGATAGTGTGCAGTGCAAGTTGTCTTCACCCTGTCTTTACCCTTACCTCAGCCTTCATAAGCACCTTACTCAACTATTCAGCCTGTGGCCATACTGTGCATGCCTGTCTATTTATGTGCGTGCACAATTGTCTAATGAATATGGATGCATGCAAACATTATACTGTACGAGTGTCAATCCCCAGGTGATCTTGTACTAATGCTTGACATGCGTGTGTGTGTGTGTGTGTGTGTGTGTGTGTGTGTGTGTGTGTGTGTGTGTGTGTGTGTGTGTGTGTGTGTGTGTGTGTGTGTGTCAGTTTGAGGAGCACCCAGGGACCACTCAGGAAGAAGCGCCCGGGGCACACACGCTCACACTCAAGACCCAGCCTGAAGCGGAGTAAAGCTCGGTGTGCACGAGTCAGGAGTCCCTTTGCTGAGCAACATGCACCCTTAAGAAGCCCTGGTTGACGCACACATAGGTCAGACGCACAGCACAAAGAGCATGTTGATCAAAGCATTTAACTCTAGCTGAACCTGGCTCAGTCAGGGTGATGTTTAAAACATCAACTGGTTTTCCTGAGTGAGGGGGAAGGGGAAAAGGGTGCTTGAGGAGCATCTCGACATGACTCTTTGGCCGACCATAATGTATCCTTCTTGGTATCCCGCTTTCATTTAAACAACAAAATAATGAAACAAAAATAAATAAATCACATTTGGAATAAGAAATCCATATGATACATTGTATGGAGCCAAGCAGAGAATACTAATTTAAGGCAGATGTAATTTCAAGTGTTGGAATAAAATATTTAACAGGCTCTTGTTGTTGTAGCTACCTCCAGTAGCTGATTTTCCTAGCAAAACACAAGTGTAAACAGTTAGCCTGGCAGCTAAAATCTTCTAACTTGACACTAGGCAATACAGCTGACAAGAAGAGTATCCCAAAATGGTATCCATTAAGGTTATTTAGATGCTACCAACCATGAGCAAAGATCCAGGCAATTTACAAAAAGGTAAGGCCAAACTCATTTTCAATACAGTTGAATCTAATCGGATTTTCTCCATTCCCACATTCTTTCTTAAAATTGAATCAATAGCATAACATGCTGTTAATATAAAATAAACATTGCAGATGAGGATGCTTGCTCTACCTCGTTCTGACCTTTACTTTTGTTATCTGGCATGTACACAGTGATTAGTCTGGTCACATGCGAGAGCCTGGTTGGCCTTTACCTTAATCGAGTCCCTGTGTTTAACCCAATCAGAGAGCTCTCTGCTCACTGATAGGCCACCTGTAACACCCAGGAAGACACACACAGGTCTGTGACATATTAATGAGTTATCACAGTTGACAGAAAGCGATGAGGGAAAGATGGAGCGAAGAGGAAGTGGAGGGGAGAGAGAGGATGTGTGGTAGGGGGGAAGGATTAAGCAGCGCTGCCTCTTTAGAAAGGCAAATGTCCCCCGGTCCCCATTGTCTGCTGGCTGACAGGCAGCCATGGGGGGCCGCATGAGAGGGGGGGCTCTGTCATGTCAGTGATTCACCAGTAGTAGTAGTAGAATAGAAATACAGAAGCAGAGGTTGAAAGGGTAAGTTACATCTAAAGTGAGTGAGAGTGTGTCTTCCTGTGTGTGTTCACTGACACTAAGTGATTCAGAGAGAAACAGTGATGACAGTAATGACTGCTCTCAAAAAACAAAGAACTGATGCGAGGCTATCATTATCACTCTGCAATATGCATGTCAGCACATATGTGGGAATATGTGCAATGCATGTGTCTCAGTGCGTCACCCACATTTCAGGATGGCCTCACTCACCTCACTGCCTGAGGTTGTGTGCTCCCCCCCGCCTTCACTCTACACAGTCAGTGGAGAGCCCCGATCATCCTGAATATGCCTGAATATGTATGCATGTGGAGATATGTACTTATAAATAAGAGATGAACTAAAACCAGAAACTAATAGCGTTCAAGAGTCAGACAGAGTAACAGTGTTTGCTGAATACTTGTTTCCCTGGAGATTCCTCACACTTAAACAAGCCAGAGATTTTTGAGCCAACCTTAGACCCTTTTTCCCTAAAAAATGATGAGCTAAAAGTGATAAGACTCAATTTTTATGTCCAGGGGAACCATATGCCTTTCCTTTTTTGGGGTGTGCCTCGCTCGACCTCATAAACATGCCTGAAAGCAGTGTTAGTACAAAGTAAAAAGGAACTAAAGTTGCACTCCTTTATTGTAACCATTATTTATTCAGTGTTTCTGGAAGGACTTACAAAGACGGTGTTGATGAGTTTTGTTTTGTTTCCGTCAAGGTTTTAAATTAAGTGTGTTTGACAATGATCAGCAAGGTCAAATGACTATTTCTGTCAGCAAATAACATATTTTTAATTAAGTGTTTATTCTGAACAAAACCATAGTTGGTGATTGTTGGAGCAGTGAAAAGACTAATCTAAACGGTCCCTGATATGAATGACGATTGTAAAATGTACCACTAGACACAACAAGGCAAAATCCTTATCTTAGTACGGTTTTGCCAGTAGAAAATGGGCTTTAGTGCAACCATTGCTGCATCGGTAGCCAAACGGAGAACCATCAATGACACTAGGGATGACCACTTTCCCCATCTGTCCTATGATGACTTATCACATCATAAGGTTATTATCACCAAAACCATTTAGTCCATATTTGAAAACACTACAGCTGTTAAGGAAACTGCTGGGCAATTCACTGTGTAAAGATATGATATGGAAAACTTTTACTCGGAGCTAAACACTCACATACACACTACATCCCCCAACGAGCTATTAAAGGCTTTATGGTTGCGAGTTAAAAATCAATAGAAAGCTTCTAACTTCTGGGTCACATTCAAACACTACTTCATGGTTCCTTCTGACAGTAATTCCGTCTAAGCCTTCTTTATCCCCCCCATATCTTGTTTTTTTTTTTCTTCTTGGGATCCTATACCGTTTCACAGAATTGTTAAATTTTTGCTCGCACCTCTTGGCGCTAAGATTACAATACTGTCTTAGTTTGACAAAAAACACCTCTCAATGTGAAATCTGAGCTCAAGTGCTTTAAAATGTGAAGCAATTTCTAAAAGGACATACTATATCTTACTCCCTAATTTCATCATTATCATTAGGGTTAATGTCTGTCCAAGTCTATATCTCAAGCACAGAATACAGACTCGGAAGAATGATGAGCAAGTATTTTGTGTGAAAATGACACATAGGCAATGACACTGGACATGACGCGGATCTGAAGGCATACAGTAGATGCTCTTTTCCTTTGTGCTATCCACTATTGTGTGAACATACAAATGGATGTGGTGTCATCCAGACCCAGAGGGATTGGTTAGATCACCCTGCTGTCTTATCTGTCTGTTTCTGTAATGTGTAATGGAAACTAGTGAATCATTGTGGGTAATTAGTTTCTGGTTTGTCTGCAGTCTCATCCTTGAGGGAACAGGGACAGGGGGACTGAGGGGGGGGGGGGGGGGGGGGGGAGATTATGAGACCCTCGCCAACTAGCTAGCTGCTAATAATGAGGCAAACATGGGACAGCAGGGCGACAGCAAGACAAAGAAGCTCACCAAGACTGACAGAGACCTTTCTGAATGAATCACGGTTTCAAATATAGACTGGCTGAAAGGATCGGAGAAAAGGTATAGGTGATTCATGGCGATAGACCAATAAAGCAGAGGTGAACAAACGATTTCCTCTAAACCGAAAGATTTCTCACAGCAGTAGGCTTCACTGAAAAGTCATGAGTTATTAAAGAATACATATTTTGACAGCTGTTCCAAATGCTTTCATTTTTCAAGATGTTCTAACCGACCCCAATTTGGTATTAACAGTACATCATGAATACACAATATGCATGCATAATGACAGTTTGTAATCTTTAACTAATCAATTTGATTATATTTCAAGTAAATAACAAAACAACGTATGCTGTATTATTTAATAGTAAAACCTTTTACTTCAGAAGGGGAAATGTGGTAAGCTTTAATGTATAGTTTTGTGTTTGTTGGCTGGAAGCAGAGCCTATCTCCCAACCAAACAATTGTCAACACCTGTACAACA
Organism: Trematomus bernacchii; assembly: GCF_902827165.1. NCBI lineage: Eukaryota > Metazoa > Chordata > Actinopteri > Perciformes > Nototheniidae > Trematomus > Trematomus bernacchii. The sequence goes on along the minus strand of NW_022987714.1, from coordinate 8,934,053 downwards.
GCAAGTTGTCGTTATGTATACTGTAGTTTTTGTATGGATTAAATAAACTACATTTAATTGGCTTTAGAGCTGCTGGGAAAAGGTGTTGCTCCGTCTCAGAGCAGCACAGACCAACCAAAGTTAATGGGTTTTCTTGCCCCATATTGTTCAACACACACTTTCTCAATGTCAGCTCGTCAGCAAGTACCACACACACACACACACACACACACACACACACACACACACACACACACACACACACACACACACACACACACACACAACACACACACACACACACACACACACACACACACACACACACACACACACACACACACACACACACACACACACACACACACACACACACACACACACACACACACACACACACACACACACACACATCACACACACACACACACACACACACACACACACACCACACACACACACACACACACACACACACACACACACACACACACACACACACACACACACACACACACACACACCACACACACACAACACACACACACACACACACACACACTTTGAGTTGTATACACTGTTGGAAAGAGGAGATTCCTAGCTTTCTAATGATATCAAGATTGTTGTTGTACTCCAAATATTAAGCAAAATATGTCACATTATATAATGACTATCACCGATTCATCATTTTGAGAAAAAGGCCTTCAAAGTTTCCTCTTCTCTGGAATCCATCAATCTGATCGATTATTAGCGGAGCAAATTATCAAAATAGTCCAGAGGGAAAATATTTTCGTTTGGATTACTGGTCTGGGGAAGCTCGCGAGTGTGTGTATACGTGTGTGTGTGTATGTATGTGTATTTTTGTGTGTATATTGTGTTTGTTTCCCGGGGGAAAACACTCACGAGAAACACCGGCTGTTGTTATAACTGCTGTGACGTCAAGTTACTCCGTTCTCCGCTTGTAATTATGCCGTTACAAGCTTCAAAGTTGTATTTATCATCTGAATTTGCCGAAACAAGTTAATATTCTGAAAGCCAAGACTTTGTTTAATTGAAATCAGATGAAAACAAACTGTAACGGACCCGGCCGTGTTATCTATGATTACTATACGCCTTACATTCATAATTTCACCCGGAGGGAGGGGGAGCGGCGCTGCGGAACAGCAGAGTGGCGAGTGAGAGCCGTCATCTTCCCTTCACAAGCTTCAAAAATGTATTTATCGTGTGATTTTGGAAATAAGGGTTTCATATTCTGAAAGCCAAGACTTCGTTTATTAAGAATCAAACAAAACACTCGAACTCCGAAAAACAATTTTTTTTACGCAAATCCACGTTTATTTTGAAATGAGCCGTTGCGACTTCCGACTGATTTCGATAGAGCGGGTCACATTATGTCCAACAGCCCCTGGCCCCCTTCGCTCTCCTTCAGTGGCCTCTGACATAGATTGCCACGGTGACATCAGTCAGCCCTGTTGGCACGGTGACCCACCAATCACCTTGTCAGGTCACCTTGGATCACACTGGCAACCTACTGGGAGTGTTTTGTGTGTGTTTGATGTGTATGCATGTGTGTGTAAGCAGGCTTATTTGGCACTTCTCTAAACTATTTGGCAACGTGCCACTGGCCTCCAACTTCTTTACAGACTGTCTTCCTTCCTTCTTCACATCACCTTACTTAACTCATATTATTTTATAATAAGAATAAGTCACAATCACACTCTTTCATCAACTCTGATAAGGCAACTAAAACAAATATATCAAATATTATGTAGCATAATGTATGCATACTTGCAATTTGTGTATGAGTGCTAGAAAAATGCGTTGTGTTTGCATGTGGATTGGTTCTCAGTAAAGTTACATAACAATTAAAAGGCCAGCCATCTGCTTCACCCTGGCCCATGAGTAAGCACGCAGCGACGCCTAATCCACTATATTGTTTGTGTGCTTATGTGCATGCACTTGGTTGCGTGTGTGTGCACACATGTGTACATGCATAATCTGCCGGCGCTTTCATAGCACTCAAGTTGGAAAGTTGGTAATCTCGCAAGGCCAGGGCAGAATAAGATTTAATTCTAGTAGATGAACTCTCTCTGTTTATCACATGGGTTATTTATCCATTTGTTCTTATTTGTCCTCCATGCTCAATTTCCTCTTTTTCCATGCATTTCCTTTTACTTACTTTTCCTAAATAAAAGCATAGTCGTATTCTCACATCACAGAGTAAAATCTTCTTTCTGAGTAGACCCCACCGCAGCCACTATAGTATGTTTGGACTGCTGGTCAGAGAAAACAAACCTTATGACTGTGCCTTATTGGGCTTTTGGACATTGCAAGTCATTCTTCACTGGTTTTTTTAAACGTTATAGACAATAACAAATATAAACAGATGGATTGATAATGACACAAATCTCTAGCTGCAGCCATAGATTCCCCAGTGGCCCTTTTATGACACAAGTTCCCCTTCAATTAGAGGCAGACCCCAGCATAATGAGGCCTGGAGTAAATCTGCCCATAAAGATATTCAGTATGTTACCATGGTGACCATAAGTGACTATAATGTTGTCCACAGATAAGGGCATGCAGGTACAGAAGCAAACGGGAGCAGTAATACACACACAGGAAATGTAAATAATGGGCACTCCTGCTCTCCCACGAGCATGGGCTCAAATAAAAATCTTCTACTTGTCAAGTATGGTGTGAATATACAATATGTGCATGTGTGTGTGTTTGCGAAGGATGGTGGGGTTATAGGAGGAGGAATGAATGAAAGCAGAGGGGGGTCTGATTTCAGCATCACTGTCTTGGCGGGGACCCCTCATTGTGAGATGCTGTCAGAACTCTCCGGGTGTGCCAGAGCACGGGGTCTGCTCGCATGTGCTTTATTCGTATGGTATGTGTGACTATATGCAGCATCAGTAAAGTGGATTTGTGACAGATCATTTCTCCAGAGCACAAATGTGTACATCTTATTGACTCCCCCATAAGCCAGGCTACAGGCAGCAGTTGTGCGTTGGAGACCAGTCAGACAGTGCAGACTAGGGCTGTGCGATTATGGCAAAAATCATAATCACGATTATTTTGGTCAATAATTGATATCACGATTATTCATTGACTTTGAAAACATCCATTTATTGAACTTTAAAACAAATACAAATAATAATTTGAACAGTGTCTTTTTAACTGTTCATTACCCTGAACGTATAATTCAACTGAAAAACCAATACAAAAATAAATGATATCAAAATAATAAATACCAATAAACAAGATCAACAAATATTTTGGAGCGCACTTCAACAAGCTACTAAACATATATAAATATGATAAATAAAAATAAATTAGACTAAAATAAATTAGATCAAATATGTCACAACCTAGCAAAGCAAAATAATCGTTTTTTTCGATGATGTTGTTTTCGTAATTGTGGCAGGCCAAAATCGTAATTGCGATTAATTGCACAGCCCTAGTGCAGACACAAACACACACATATACACACACACACACACACACATACGAGGTGACAGCATCAGCTGCATCCACAGCCCACCAACAAAGCCATCTGTGTGGGCTACATCACATGTTGACAGGTAGAGAGGTTTGAGATGAAAGCGCTGATGCATGTGCAGCACACACACACACACACACACACACCCAGACCTCCACCCACTCTGTGCATTACAACCTATAGAAAAAGACTCTGGGTCACTGATGAAAGACTAATAATGCCTGTGAAAGAAACGAAAGCATTAAAGAAGGCCAGGGGAGTAGACAGGCAGGTGGTGTTTCTGCTTTCTGAGCAAACAACATTATGTGCATCCAGGCCTTTCAATATCAGGTTAGCCTTTGGACATTTCAAAAAGGATTGTGTGGATAACAATACTGATGAAAGGGAATGAATGCATTTACAGCTTTATTGATTTGTGTGCATAGAATAGGATTAAGCGTCAAAGAAGATGGAAGTGAAAAATGTATTTAAACAGTCTTTGGATGGCATAAACCAGAAATATAAAGATTCGAAGGGAAGGGAAGGAACAGCAAGGACACAAGAACAGAGATATTTAGGAGGAGAGCAGGTCGGGATGAGACTATGAGGTAAGGAAGAGGTCACTCTTGTACTCCATTTCATTAACTTCAGAGCGATAAGTGAGAGTATAGCACAGAGCAAAGCTAGAAAGGGATACATGTTCACTGGTGATCCCATTCGGCTGAGAAAGGGTAATACCGAGAGCTGGAGGAGAAGAGACATAGCAGGGTGACGCTGAGAGCCAGGGGGGGAAGTGGTGAGGGGGGGGTTCAGGAAAGAAAGCAAGAGTTGGACAGGCAGAAAAAAAAGGATAGGATGGAAATGAGGGGGATTGAGCGATGAAGAAGCAGGTGGAAAAAATGAAAGCGGGCGGGGCAAAAAAAAAAGCACCTTTGAAAGAGAATGAGGTTGGTAAAACCCATTAAAAAAACCTCGGCTCTCAGTTCGGTCCAACCTCTTCTCTGGGCCGTGGATTTAAATTGTATTTCACTACAGGCTTGGGGAAACCGAGGGAACCCCTATAAAGAACATCTACCAGTGATTTAAATATGATGGGGATCAATTGACTTTTTCATTTTTAATGGAAAATATGTCGGGCAATTTAAAAGCTATTAGATGTCCAAATAAAATAATATCTCATATAGGCTAATGACTTGACTTAATTAACTTGGTTTTTACTATTGGCTGAACTAATATAAACACAGACCATTATTTGTGTTATTATAATTGGACTGTTCACTCATCCAAATGATGAAGAACTTTGGAAATTAAATATTGTTTTTGCCAAATAATGCAAACACAAGATTTTCCTTTCCTTTCCTATCGAGGCCATTGTCTTGTGCCACTTGAGATGTTTTTTTTTAGGTTTGTAAATTGTAATAACTTTCCAAATGACAAAGGCGTATATATTAAGAGAGAAATATATAAGAGAGAACACGGTTGTTTAACATGATATTGCAAATAGCCAATAGAGTCTTTAAGGCGCATTTAACTTGCACAGTGAATCCATCAACTAATGCTTTTGCTAATAGCCAGTCACATTAAGACATAACTGTGAAAGTTTAAAATGAATAAGAGCTACCCTCTGGGGGAAGAGTACTACTATATTATAGAATATACATTATTTGAAATAGACTGAAAGAGAAGGTAAGAATAGCATTGTGTGAAATAAACAATGTTATAAGATCAAGTCATTAACTTGGAAACACAGATTCCAGGACAGAGGAGAAGACAGTAGACTCCAGTTATTAGGGCGTCCATGTCAGATGGAGCATGTTCGCTAGTTTCTTCTCAGCGGTGCTTGGCTCATCTCTTCGGGACTGATAAGGTTACTGATGTCCTGAGGGGGGGGGGGGGGGCATGTTGAGGTGGAGAACCTGATGAAGGTTAAACCCCTCCAACCTCTCCTCTTAATCACTGTCTTTAGCTCCACAGGCACCTCTACTCTGACCCCATCACCTCTAGCCCTCAGAGATTAATCACACACACATTGCATATTCACACTTGCAGGTGTGGAGAGTGTGTGTTCATATCCTCAAGTGCACCAAGTGGTCTGTGTGTGTGTCTGGCTCCTGCGGGAAGGATTGTGAGATAACATTGCAGCCCGAGTAGTCTCACAGTTGATCTAAATAGTCGTATTGATGCACCCTTATTGTGCCCCATAGGAACGATCTGCATGCATGTACACGTATGTGCAAGGAGGGGTATGGGAGTGAATGCATGTAATGTTAATGAGAATTTTTCAAATGACTAGTTGAGGGTGCAAGGTAACCTTTTTGTGTCTAAGGTTAGAACAATTAGACACAGTAAGGTGTCTGCACAGATTATACAGAGCATCTTTTTCAATTGTTAAAATACATTTAAACAACATTGAAATACATATTGCCTCGAAGCCCTTTTCCTTTGCTTTAGCCATTAAACTGTGAAAGCGCCCAAGGGTAGATCGGTAATCACCTTATACGGGACTGCTTATGTACAGCCGGATAGATGGAGGACCCTTCACCCCCTCTCCACCAACCACTCTTAGCCTCGCCGTGAGAAATCAGAGACATGTGTGTGAGGCACATGTAAAGGCAAGGGCCACGACTGGTGGGGAGCCTCCGTGTGATCCAGAAGAGGAGGGATGTGAGTCCTGAGACTTGCTAAATGAATCACTCCTTAGTCTGGACACACACCCCGGGCCCCAGGGAAGGGCCTCTGTGAGCCCTCAGTACTCTTCTCTCATCTTTATGCCCTCATACATGGGACTTCCACATGTGACATAGAAGCTGCTTCAGTGTGATTCACAGGGAACAAGAGCACTTCATTAAATAGCTCTTCAAAGGAGATAAGGGCAGGAGGGAAGGTCTTCTCCTAAAGTCAAACCTCACAACTACCTATCCTGGACAAGTGGGATATTTAAAAAAGGCATGAGGAATCAGGTAGTGATCTCAAAGTGAACTTTTCTTTTTGTTTGCGTTAGTTTGATATATAGTTTACTGTATACTTTTAGGAGGAGACAGATGTGTGTCTGCATTTGTGTCCTCAGCCTATTTATAGTTTGATATATAGTTTACTGTATACTTTTAGGAGGAGACAGATGTGTGTCTGCATTTGTGTCCTCAGCCTATTTATAGTGTGTTAAAGGCAGATAAAATGTGACTTTTAATTAAAAAGGTCTGCTCGATTTAGTGTTGCACTCGGGGAGAGACTGACAAAGAAAGAAAGGCAGAGGATGAAATAAACAGAGAGGAGGCCCAGAGTAAGGCCAACACACACCCAGCCAACAAGCAAATCTCTTTCAGGTTTAATGAGCCTCATCTAGCCTGGACTCATCATCAGCTGGGATGGTGAAAACTGAAATAACACATCATTATGCTGACTCGAATCAGGGCTGTCTGCAGGTGCATATAAATGTGTTCCTGTCTGTCTCTTGTCAAGCTGCATTTGTCAGCGCTGAGAGAGAGATCAAAAAGTGCCGATCTGCAGTTAGCAGAGCTGGGCTCACACACAGACAATACACCCCGAGGTTAAGGTTTTAATATTTCATAAAGAATCATTAAGAAGTGAATAGAAGAGTTTGAGGTATAATGACACTGGCAAAGACAGAGTAATACATTCAGATCCCATGCAAGCCTAATCAGCGTACATACACAATCACAAGCTTTAGGGCATTTGAAACATGAGCCGAGTACACCAACGTTTTCCATTTACAGCACCAAAGATGAGGCTTCCCCTTCGTCCAACTAAACTTTTAAAGCTTTTACCTTTCCTCATGAAAATCAAGCATCAATTTCCCACTAGGAGAAATGGAGCAGTGGGCTGCCGCTGCACTTATCTATTCCAATTTACCTTATTTAGGACCATGGAAAGGAGGAAAATATCTAACATGAAAATATCTAACATGAAAACCATCTTTATATACACACATTAAACATTATATAAAACAACATATACATACATACTTTGAATTGGTAGACTGGTACCAAAGCATTATTTATGAAAATATAAACATTGCCACTATTGCAAAGCAGCGTAATGACGAATGATAAAATAGGAGAAATTCACACACACATACACGTTTTACTGATATCAGTCTCCTATTACAATTGCCATCTTCCCCTGTGGTTAGGCTGAATGACCTATGATGATACATTCAGCTCACTCTTTAAAAGCAATTACCAGCTCTGGCCCATAAAGCCAACACAGAATATGTTTCTTCCATTAGATGTACTATGATAGTCTCCTTTCAGATTCAATTAGCCCATTAACACAAATACTACCAAATGGTTGTGTGTGCGAGTTGCTATTTTCAATGCTACATTTTCTTTTTTTCTTCACAGTGGGAAAGTGTTGAAATGGAACAGAAAGGGAAGGAGGTGATTCATGCTCTATATACAAGTGCATAGCCACTATAGTATGTATGAATACCAGAGGTGGGGACTCGAGTCACATGACTTGACTCGAGTCAGGCTCGAGTCGCATATTTTTTGACTTGAGACTTGCTTGACTAACATTGATAAAAGACTTGACTTGACTTTGACTTGGTATTCATGACTTGAGACTTGACTTAAGCTTGAGACAGATGACTTGAAAGGACTTGACTGTTTAAAATTAAATATTTGCGTTTGTTTTTGTAGTGAGATATTACGTTTAGTTTTTTCGAAAAATGTGATTGGGTGATTATAGAGCCGTGCGCGCAAACCTGGCAACCCACTAGACCGCAGGAGTGTCAGTTAACATGGCAGCGGCTAGCGTTACTCCACAAATAGTCAAGTTTGGATTCAAGGATTATGTTGTCGATGACGCTAATAAGAAGAGAACAGCGGTATGCAGGGTCTGCAGCATAAAGATCAGTGACACGACCACCACAACATCCAACTTCATTCGTCACTACAAAAAAACCCACAGAGAAAGGTGCGTGAATGTGTTGTGTTAGCTAGAAAGCTAACGTCAAGTTTAAGCTACGTTAGACTTGGTTTCAAATCGATTAAGCATTACAAAGAGAAGACAAAACGGTAAATGAACACTAGAACCTCCAAGGGATTCATTTTGACTAACCCCGATACTGACGGGCTGTCAGGAGAGGGAGAGAGAGAGAGGAAAAGAGATGCCTCGTTTATTTCCCCTGTGTTATTATCAGAAGTTACTGTAAACTTTTGAATAATGTAGTTCATCTACTTTTAGTAGTTTGTTTAAATGTTTTAATTATGTTGTTTTTGTTTGTAGAAGTGCATCATTCCTTGATTTATTGTAAAATGAATCTGAACTTTTTGATCTGTTATGATGATAAACTGAAGCAATTTCTAAATTAACCCAATGAACTGAGTTTTAAATCCTAGCTATATTGTCTGCAGTTCTAGGGTTAATATGAATCTAATATGATTGTCATCGGTCTAAATTAGATTTCAAATGATTAACTGTGTATGTAATGAAGATCATATTGTGGGTTAAATCCATTTTCATAACCACTGTCTTTTAACTGATTTAAATGCGGAAACTGGGCTTATTCATCAGAATTTCGTATGACTTGACTTGACTTGACCTGAGCAATGACTTGACTTGACTTGCTTGACTTGCTTGACTCTCACCACAGTGACTTGGGACTTGCTTGATACTTGTAGGTCAAGACTTGAGACTTGCTCATGACTTGCATATGTAGGACTTACTCCCACCTCTGATGAATACAGTATTGTATGTGTTTACATTCATAATTGCCTTTGTATCTGTTTCGAATGTCAAATAAATATGAAATAAATGTACAGGCATAGTGTCCTTGTGTGTGTTCACATTGGCAGGTATATACTGCAAGAGAGTGTATGTAACATTTTAATTGAATTCCTTCTGCTATTGTGCAGGCCCACAACACTATGGCTTATCCGGCCTGGAACTGCTCCCAATTAAATCTAATCAACCTGCATGAAATGAGCCCTACCTGAGCAGAATGGTAGTGTGAGGCCTGCCGGCTGCAGGGGAATACCTCCATTAGGTAGCAAGCGAGGAAATGAGGAAACAAGGGAGCAGGAGGCAGAAGGGTCAAGGAAGAGGGGGGTTGCAGTGCAAGTAGGAAAAGCGGAATAATGGTTACAGAGGTGTAAAAGATAAGGGACGTGTTGAGGTAATCATAATATTAAATGTATTTTGTTTACAAAAAGGAAAGCAGTTTAATTTGTTTTTGTTTTATTAAAGTGGACCTATTATGCTATATTGAAAAAATATATTGTAGGGCCATACCTATACAAAACATGTCTGTGAAGGTTTTGCTTAAAATACCAAACAGTTCACCCATTGTAGCCATGCCTCATACTGCTCATACCCCTCTTTTGCACCCCTGATTTTGGGTCCTTAGCTTGAAAAGAAAAAAAAGGAGGCGGAGCTAATGCCTGATCAGAATTCTACCGGAGATAAAGTTAAATTCTGCTGTGATAAAACGCCATCCTGTTCTAAACCACATCAAAGATTATTTATGAAATAGTATGGAGCTCAAATGCTTTTTCTCTTGCAGGTTTATCACAAGGTGAGTTCCTTTTTTTAGTTCCTGCTTTTTAAACACATGTGCTCTACAGTACAGGTTAGCTCTGAGTGTTAGCGAGGCTTGCTAATGTAAACAAAGACGAGATTACGTCCAAAACACGTCAGGCATTGTTTCTGATAGCAACTTTCTGTGGGTCCGCCGCCGATTTGACGTCATATCGGCAGCAAATCTGTATCCGCTGTATCCCCGTTTTTTAAAAGATTTGGGTACGGAGGAAAAGAGAAAGGGTTTTATTTTCTGATGCTGCGTGAGTTGCCCGACACACCGGGGACACATATTTATGTATAAAAGACATCAAAAAGTGCATTTTGCATGATAGGTCCCCTTTAAGTTACATAAGGAATACCAGCCAATATGGAATAAAATGTAAAAAAAAACAATTTTATACATTTAAATGCAGGAACAACTATTATGAGTTAATGAGTGTGACACAATGGTATCCTCCGCATATATCCTTACAATAATGTCATTGCTGTTTGTTTGATCAATGTGTTCTCAAAAGATAAGATGAGCAGCTCAACAACATTTCTATTACAGCCCCTATTTTCAAAATAGGCCCCAGAGAAATCTCTTTCTGCATGTCCATCAAAGCAAACGGATAGAGTGCATTACCCAAAGAGAAAAGTAACTGTCATAATGATCATAATAATACACTCACATGAGTAATGCGGTGTCACACGCACGCAGGGCTGCATATGTCGTCAGTTTTTCAACAACCCACACAGGCATTATGTGCTCAGGGACATAGACAAATGGACATGCACTATTGGCTCACATTCATGCTCTCATTATACAAACCATAATACATCAAAACAGCACTGAGGACAGCCAACACAGCTGACCAACCAAAATAATAACTTACTCGAGCAAAGGAACAATCATGTTCTCAGCAAGCGAGTTAGCACATGGAAGTGTGTTTCTGAGGCTGCTATTTAAAAAAAAAACATAAACGTACAAGTCACTTCATCAATACGGCTTAATACACTCACTGGATGGAATACTGCGCAAAGTGCCTTCACTGTCAGGTAAACTCTTGTGAGGTTAAACAGAGGACAGGAATGAAGGAAGCAGCTTCCTAAATGTCCTAAAGGCACAGGGAATGGTGTATGTGTATGTGTATGTGTGTGTGTGTGTGTGTGCATCCTCAGGCCCTGTACTGTGAGCAGTTCTTCCTGCTGTGGTTGCATTTCCTCCACTGATGACGTCAGAGCTCTGCTGCAGTCAGATGGAGAGCTGGGATTCCTGTTGAGGTGATGAAGCATCCACTCTGCTGCTGCACGGCACATTCCTGTGTCTGCGTTTGTGTGCATGCATACCTCCAATTTTTGCACCGTGTGTGAGCAACTGTGTGGTTGGGTGTGCTGGATTTGAATGATAATAGAGGCACTGACCCTGAGAGATGCTTTACTGCTGTGACTCTTTTTCGCACTCAGCAACTGTCTCCTTTTTGAGCCTGCCTCCCTTCCCCTCTCTGTCTCTCTCATGTTCATCCGTGTCCCGTGAGTTACAGCTCTCAGACGCTGTTATGTATCGGCAGAGAGCCCGTAAAACAGGCGCATGCAGTGCACACTAAAACACTAGCTCTCAGACAAGTACACACACAGGCTCAAGCACAAACACACATCAGCAGCAGAAATAAGCAGCTTTTCGTGAGGAATAAAAAATAAATTAAAATAAGTCAACCATCTGGGATAAAGAGACGAAGCCTCTCTCTACTTCATCGCTCTTTCCCTTAATCACTCCATCAACTGTTCCATTAGTCCATTAGTCCATTAGGAAATAGTGTAAGAAAAGAAAGTAAAATATAAGATAATACACTAAGACAGTAACACTGACCAAATACAAATAAAAAGTGAAACAAATAAAGATCAAGTGACCTATTGACACTTGAAATAAGCTTTTTTTCAGTGACAGAGTGCACTCGGTGTTGCAAAAGGCCAAAGGGTCATTTCACTGACTGATTATTCCTTTGGCACAAAGGCCTCCATTACAGCTTCTGACCTTACAGCAGGATACAGTAACATTGGATTTAGTGACTCAGATTGGAGCCTATTGAAGGAAAAATAAAATGTATTTTGTAATGAATAATGAGTTCAGAGTATAGATCCTGTTTTTTTCAAACCTACTATTGATAGACTTTGTGTAAGAGTTCTGTTCAGGTCATATGAGAGCCTATCGTTTGGTTATGCATTATACATGTACAGCCCCTGATCTTAAGATGTTTTTGGAGTTACTCAGTTTACCACTGCCCCCCATTAGAAGAGGTTTCAACACAATACATGGAGAAAAAGCTGAATGCTTGTTGGTGAATTGTCAACCAATAGAAATAGGGTAAACAATCCAAATGGGAGAGCGTGTGGGACGTATTAAAAGATTAATGCTGAAATACTTCCACAAACCGCTACAGCACTATAAGGTCAGTGATTTGGAGGAAAGTAGCCCGGGCTGAACCTAAAATTCAGGCTGGGGGGGAGGGGGGGGGGGGGGGGACACAAAGACTCAGTGGACACTCTGCTTCAAGTATGAGTTCTCCCTGTCATCCTTATACATAGTCATGGTAGGGAATTTGAACTGGCAGCAGCCTCAGAGCAGTGACCCATTCGCTGATCAAGGAAAAGCAAACAGAAGAAACAGTTTGTCTTGGCTGGACCACTGATGCCGTTACACCTGCGTTCCAGGTGGTTTTTCTGTAAACTGGCAAAAACACGTCCAATCGTCATGAGAAAAGCTAACTGAACCTGCCCTGCTTCACCTCTCAATGAATAACTCATATTGCAAGCGGAGGTAAAAGAAGTCAACCTGGCTAACATAGAGCTGATTCTCTTTAGCCTGGCCAAATGTCATATCCCAGTGCCACAGAGACTACAGCCAGCGCAGGTTGTTGGTTTGTGACCAGTCATGCTCATCTAAACTCATCACATCCAGGGCTGTCTGCTTCACTTCATATGCCAAGCCACGTCTCAGGTGTTTTTCAGGCACGGGTGACAATGTGCTTCATAGTCTAAAGAGCTGACAACAGAGCGAGTGAAAAACTACGAATGCATCACAATGATCCTGCCCCTGCCATCTGGGATACACTGCACACAGTAAATGAGTGCGCATTTTCATTCATGGACTTTTTCTTTGAAAACAGTCCAAAGGGAGTTGCCAGCAGGTCTGCTGAAGGAAAGGCACTTTTATAATGTAATTTTAAAAGGCATTCATTTACTGTATTCACTCTGGAGTTGCAGTGTTACTCCAGTAAATCTTGATATGTGATGTGTTTTTAATGGAAAGACTTCCCAAGTGAAATGGCCTATTTGGCTAAACATGTATATTTAAACAGGTTGTAAATTGTAATACTAAACCACAGTTTTTTTCTGCATACATTACTTATCTTTACACATGATGTACTCCAAATACCATTTGTATTTTTTTTATAGAAAAATGCTTTAGTATGCATTTTTTTTATATATAAAATTGTATCAAACTACGGGATAAATATTCACTTCAAAAAAGTAAGTTATAAAATGAATAAATATATGCATTAAAATGTAAAACACACAAAAAAGAAAATCACAAGAAAATGTTTTAAATATACCAACAGGTATATCTTATAAGAAATGTGAACAAGGGCAGATTAAAAACACATAACTAATACAATTTAATATATTCAGAGTTTTTGATATAGTTTACCATATAGTGTTCCAGATATTTACCTATGGTAAACTTTATTTCTTAAAGCTCCCATGTCATGCTTTTCCGGTTATTACCCGTCCCCTTGTGTGTTATGAAGGTTTTTATGCATGTAAACGGTGTGCAGAGTCAAAACCCTCAAAGTACACCCTGTAGCGAGTAAAACTCTAACACAGAAAATACCTCCCCAAAACGCCTCGTTGGAGATACGTCACTGCCCATTTGAGTCTTCCATTTAGTTCCGGGTACCGCCTGATGTCATGCGGTACCCGGAACGAAATGGACCAATCCCGAAGAGCTATGGCCACACCAGCAGCGGCGTGTTCCTCCTCCAGAGGTTCGATGAACCGGCATTTCACAGACGAAAGCTTCCAAAAACATTGCCCAGTTTGAGGCCGGATATGCACAGCTTGTTTGGACCGTTTGGAGCAGGGGAAGATCTGGGTATACAACCTGTAAGTTTGCATTGTTATTTGTGTATTTATCAAACAAGACTGTTTAAATGTGTAAACTGTGTTGGACTGCTAAGCCATTGACACAGTGCTAACTGTGCTAACTAAGTTGCTAGAGTTTCCATATATCAACTCTAATATCAGCAGATGGCCTTGCATACATGTATCTCATAGCAGGAGAATGTCTGCATTCACACACAAAATACCTATTGACAGTATACTGCGGGTGATTTGCCGGTCAGTCGCGAAACGTAATTACATTATAGCTGGCGTAGCGATCTAACACACGGAGCTTGAGCTAGTTTTGGTCAGAAAAACATTTTTGTGATGCTACGTTGCTAGCGTTTAAATATATCAACTACAATGTCAGCAGATGGCCTTACATGTTTGTCATGGCAGGAGAATGTCTGCAGTCACACACACGGAATACTCATACAGTATACTCCGGTTTACCGTACATTGTGACCGTACATATACTGCATGTAGCTAACGAGGCTAGCTGTATGCTAGCGCAAAACAATGTATTCATGCAAGTTACATTGTATGGTAGCAGAATACCCGTATACGATTGCAATTATAAACACGTTATTGCTAGCCTAATATGAACCACTAGCTTTTGTTCATAGTAGTTTTATTACACTGCATTATAGTTGCCTTTCCTCCAAGCTAACGTTCATATCGTGTTAGCTACCAAGGTAAACAAAGCTAGGTTAGCATATTAGCAGGCAAGCTGTTCATTACACAACTACTACTAACGAATCTAAAACAACTAAGTTTCTCTAATATTTTGTGATTTGCATTTGATTTCGTCCAGCCAGATCCTGGCGGACAATCCATGACGGGGAAGGGATTCTACTACTACTGAGGCGTCGTGCTAAAAGGCACCGCACCGCACCGGCTGTGCGCAGGCAAGAGGAGGAGGAATGGATGATATACCGTGTATATATGTATATTTATGTTCATTTTGTACATTTCTAAAAATAAAGTTTAATGGAAATACTTAGTAGGCCTATCCTTTCTTCCCTGAATTCATATATAGCAAACCATGATTTGATTTCTCATCAAACAGTAGTAGTTTATAACGGGTAAAAATAACTTACTCTTTGTTATGAGCGGCTCGTAGGCCACAACGGAAAGACAAGGAGACATACACGAGTTTACAAAACCACGGCACATTTATTGTGGTAAATGCAAAGATAGGTGGTTGAGAGGATCGCAGAGTTAGTCTTCCTGCAGCCGCTTTGGAGAGAGACTGGGGCCGTAGTGTCCGGAGGTGTCCGTGATCGTGCTGATTAGCTTCTTCAGCTCCACCCCATCGTAAGACAAAGGCCCTGGGGCCGTCACACTCTTCTATAACAACAGTTAAAAATATATATGTATATAAAATATACCGCTGTACCGACGCCATGATAAGACTGATGTTACGCTGAGAGCAGCCGGGAAAAGCACTGACATGGGCGCAGCCTCTCTGGTGGTTGACTAATCAGAACGAGTGGCCGAGCTGACCAATCGGAGCACACTAGGCTCACAGGGAGGGGGGGGCAAGAGCTCCAACGAGTCGTTTAGTGGAGAAAGTGAATACTGCTGAATACACATGCTTGACAGAGATGCTGTATGCGAAACCAATGTGAGTTTGGAAAATTGCACAGTATAAATCTATTTTAGTATACCTCAACAATGTAATTATGATCAGTGGAAATGGCCATGACATGGGCCCTTTAAGTCTTTTGGAAAACAGGGGTATGACCAAACCTGCCGTGTGAATTGTAAAGGTGTGCTGCAGCAGTTAGGAAAACTGTCCCAAAGTCAAGGTCACCGGCCCACCCATCTATTTGTTAATGAATAAAGTACAGCAGGGCAGACAGCAATGGGGGGTGAGCACAGCGCTTCCCCCCTGATCTGAGGACAGCCTGCCAATGCTAGCTGAGCTGACAGCAACTAAAGCCGAGGCTCCCCACATGTGCTAATCTCCCAGATTTAAATGGGAACACAGCACACAGTGCAGAGCACAGAGCAGGGCAAGCCTGTCTGATCCATTACCGTATGCCTGAGCACACGACATACACACATATACACATGCAGCACACATACATTACACACACATTGAAATATGCCATCATACATGCATACATATTCTCATTTCCTCAATCACAGGGCAAGGCAAGGCAGATAAACAGATAAAAGAAAGACAAAGTTGCACGAATAGAAAGTGACTTTAGATTTCAGATTGCAGCCACTTCCAGAGCGAGAGAAATGAGAGCAGCACCGCGGAAAGTGAGAGCTATCATGAGAGAGTCAGTAAGAGAGGAGAGAGAGAGCATTCCCTTTCTTTCTTCATGAGGGCAGACTGGGAAACAGCAAGTAGCAGGGAAACCATGACAACCAGACAACCAACCTTGGCAACCAACCCAGCATTCTCACAGTCAGAGCCAGACAGGCAGCTCAGCAAGAGTTAATCTGAGCTGGGTGAAAAAGGAGAGCGAGAGAAACAGGCTGATTAAGCCTGCTGTGCGCACAGACGTTTAGTATACTGTACGTCTTAAAATGCCTCATGTGGACAAAGACCAAGAATGTGGCAGATGATTTGATGACTAGCTGACTGGCAGCATCAAAAGTGCACAAAGGCTAGGGCAGGTACAGAGATGTCTCGAAGCAAATACTGAAGCAACAGGGTGAAGACATAAACGTAACAATTTGGAGCACCGGTGAAAAGAGAAATGGTGTGTTTCTGCTTGCATTCTCTCTGCTGCGCTAGAAAACTAACACAATACCATTTTAAATAGCATGAGGCAATAACACATTACATGAAACCCAGCAGCCGAGCAGGCCTCAGCGATAAAGAGAAATAGATGGACAGAGTGAGGGGAAAAGATTGTGTTTGTAGCATGGATGTGTGTGTAGGGCGTCATGGTATAAATAAGGGAAAGTGGACCAGAGCACCATGCCGTACTAACCTGATTCTCCACACTGTAAAACATGGCAGAGAAACACTGACAGTGGAAGTGCAGGGTTAAGATGAAACCCAAATAGAATGCGATGGGGCTTGTCCAGAAAATACACACATGAATACACACACTTGGTCATGTTGGGCCACAGACACTGTTCGCAGCAGTGCCTCACTTATCACTGACCTCCCATCTAAAGATTGAGCCCTTTTCTCCTCTGGAGGTCAGCGATAGAGAGAAGAAAATCCGGGAGGAGGGGAGAATAATGAAGAGGTGATCAATACATCGCCTTAATTAATAACCTCCACTGCAGTCAGAACGTTCAAGACCGCTTTATGCTCTCCCAGTTCACTTATTTTTTTTTTTTTTTCTTACACTCCTCCTCCTCTTGACTTTATCCTTCTCTCTCTCCTCCCCCTCCCAGTTCTCCACCTCTTTCCTCATCATTAATCTCTGAAAATCGTTGGCTACATACATTCCTCCCAATCGATGCAATTCCACCGAGGTCTTGTCTGATTTACCACATGGCTGAATCCCTGTATGAATCTTGACTGACCAGAAGAGGGACAGCGAGGGAGAGCGAGGGAGAGCGAGGGAGAGCGAGGGAGTGAGGCGCATGAGAGAAGGGGACCACTAAATGACAGGGACCATCATCATTATATAACCTCAGCCGAAGTCACAAACAACGAAAAGACTACAGGCTAAATCCTGATTCAGTTTAGTTTCTTAGCCGCGCTATGAAACGACAATAATGCTCAACGGTTCTATGTTAATGAAAACACATTGGAAAACACTTACAAATAGCCTACATATGCCTCAGCTGAGGCACAGACACACTTGCACATTACACTCCCACCATTTAGGATACATTTCAGGGCTCAGGGAGCAGTGCTTTGGCGTTAGCTACACAGTCAAACAGCTGAGACCATGCAGGCTTGGCTTCCTGCTCCACAGCTCTGATCCAGCTTGCTAACACAGGGTGCTCCCCAGCTGGGAGCAACACGACACAGCCCCTGGGTCAGGGATTCTCTGACTCCAATCTCTGAGCAGGCCCATGGAAACATTGGTTTATCATCACAGCCTTTCATTTATTTCCTCAGCTCCCCAATTTTAGGTCAAAGCTGCCAACTTTTTCCAGGTAATCTTGTGAACACAGGGGAGATAGACACCTGTGTTTGAGCTCGATGCAGGTATCAAGATTATTTTAATGACACAGAGGCTCCAGGTCACCGAGAGTTTGAGCACCTGCGCTGCTCCCAAGCAACACACACAGATGCCTTTAGTATCTGTGGATTTGCCAAGTGGTTTTTCATTGACAGAATTGACTGAGCATTCCCTCCTCACTAGTCATCATCAGGATATCATGTGCTGCGAAACAGTATGGATCTCTTCCCCCAGACAGGAAATCTTTGGGAGTGCCCATTGATCTGAATTAACCAATGCCCGACTCACCAGCTATTAATCAACGTCGAATTAACGGTTTTACGTTACCGTGCAATACAACAGACTCTCAGAACGGTCCATTTAATGTGTTCATGTGTAAATAAATGAAAAGAAAGACAAATGAGAGCTCCCTCTTACACACAAACACAGCAACACAGAAACCCTCAGTAAGAGTTACAAACTGGCGAGCCCTTTGCTGACATGGAGACAACAAAAACAGCTGGATCCTGGCTTAAATACATTGTAAGCCCGGTGAACCCAGAACAATAACACTCCAGTAAATAAACAGAAACAGAGGGTTCAGAACTGAGAAAGACAGCGCAAACCACAACATCACAGGCAGCTCTTTTTTTTTTTTTGATGAACAGTCAATATGAAAGCCCCCGAAGCACAGATGATTTCACGTCAATCAAAGAATCAAGGAGCCTACACGTCAACATCCAACTTAGCCTGTCAATATCTAAGTCTCGTAAAAAAACAGGGACTTACACTGGATTAACAAGCAGTGTTTTCCACACAATAGGCCTCTATTCAATAATGAACAGCCTTTAGGAACAGAGTAAAAAGGCAAATCACTGTGGTGTTTTCTGAAGCATTAGCGGAACAGAGCGGTGATTCAGTTCGACTTAAGTCATGGCACTGGAAAAAACACAACACCACAATCTTTAGCCTTGTCAAACAAAGCTTTACAATTCTTAAACACATAAAAGCTGTTTTTCCAAACCCTGAAAACATTCAAAAGGGAGGTCTAAACTTCAACAAATGTTTTCCTCAGTTGTCAAGTTCGAAGCTTGTGAGTCAAACAAAGTGCACTATACAAGAGGCAGCTCATGGGGCTAATTTAATTTGGTAGAAACAGAAAGTTGATTGGCAATTTGTCAAGAGGTACGAAGAAGCTGCCCTGATGTTGCTGTATTCATACACTACGATTCTGCTAGAAAAAAAAAATCATGGTCCAGTTCAACCATTCAAACACAATGACTGTGTTTGGCTTAAAAGATGGCGACCATGTTTTTGTGGCTTTAGTCCCAATCAGTAGCCGACCATGCAGACACTCCATATCTATAGACCGCAACAGTCCGCAATGCACACCTGATACAGAGGGAATCATACACACTACAAGTCAGTAGGGGCTTGGACTGGGAGCTGTAGGGTCGCCGGTTCAAGTCCCCGACCAGACCTAAATATGGAGTGTGGACTGCTTCTTGGAGAGGTCCCAGTTCACCTCCTGGGCCCTGCCATGGTGCCCTTGAGCAAGTGGTACCCCCCCACTCCCATTGCTCCCCGGGCGCTGTACAATATAGCTGCCCACTGCTCCTAGTACTAGACTCCTGGTACTAGGATTGGTTAAATGCAGAGGCCAAATTTCACTGTGGGTGCTGTGTGCTCTGACATGTGTGACCATTAAAGAGGGTTTCATCCCTCCGATTCTAAGTCTGGGGTACAAACACTCTCATCATATTCAGAGCAGAAAAATAGATGTTGAAAAAGATGCATCGTACTGCTTATGTTGTTGCATTTAATCTGTCCCATGCATTTTATTTTCTACAGTAACATAGAGGTTCTAAGTTGATAAGCTACAGTGGGCTACCTCTGGACCACGTGAGCATGTGAGTGAGAGCCGAGGAGACTTTGGCTGTGTAGGGGATTAGATCAGGAAGCCAAATCAGAAGCATTGTGGTGGCCGTTTGTGTGTGTGTGTGTGAGTCAGGACATGGCCTAATCACTTAATGAACATGGAACAGCACCACTCCTCTGAGCAGGACAGCCAGATCAACCAGAGTCTTTCCGCTTTCTCCACTTCTAATAATACTGGCCAAATGCAGCCTGGGAAAGCTCAGAGGGGATTTAATCCACTGGATGGTCCCAGCTGCCACTCACCATCGAGCCCGGCCCATTGGGCGCACACAGTTGCTGGGACAACCCTTTCCGTGGGGCCTGGGAAAGAGATCTGACAGATTATGCGAATGGTTAATGGGTGACTGCGATATTACGCGCCACCATTAATCTGAATAGGTTTGGCGTGGAACAGCCACACAGACGCCAGTAACCAAATGATTTTTCTAACACAACACATGCATAAAGCTGGGCGCCATTATCGCTATTTCACATTTTAAACATGAAAGTGTAATTGAAAAACCAGGCCCAAAAGCATTCAAAATGAATATATTTGATCCGAAATGTCTCCAAGTGAAACATTATTTTGTCAGAGTTGTTTGATTTGCAGCAGCTTAAAGTCATGATCCACGCTGACCTGCAGATTACTTTGTTTCCATTCATCTGACATCTGAGGCTGGCAGAAAAAAATGCATCTAAACCTGCCTCGACATTCACAGATAGATCCTGAGCCGTACATGATCTCAGAGTCACTGTATCATTAAATGTCTGTACCTAGCAGACAATAGTGCCAGCTCTATGCCACAATAAACAGCCATTAGACGACACTCCTGAGAGCTATCAGAAAAAGAGTGGAGTCCGGCTGTGAGTGAGAGATCCTCCTGTAAACACAAATGATTAAATACGAGTAGCAGGAGAAAGGGAAACAAGCCACTGTGTGTTAATACTACATTTGCTAGGAAAGATCCAACTGGAGCATCACGCCGCAGATATGTCAGGTACTTTGCATTGCAAGTTCAGCTACAGAGTATGATTGCTGCATGTTTTGGGAATTGTGTGTGTACATAAAATGTACCGACCTAAATTCCAAGTAAGGCATACACAAGCATTGACACCATGGGAAGGCAAACTCCATCAATGAACACAGAGGGACTCGCCAGGTGAATGAAGTGACAGAGGAGAATATTTCAAGAAAGCATACTGTCTGAGGAAACACACACACACAAACACTGAAGCTCAGCATGACCAGCTGGAGCGGGTAGAGGGAAGCAACGCCTATTGTAGCCGTTTTAGGCAGCAGATGGGAGGAAAATCTTTCACCGAAGAGGAGAGGAAAAGTCTCTGAGTCTCTCTTTCTCTATTTAAGGGTGGTGGGCTTACAGAGCATGCTGCATCACTCCTTCCATCTCTGCCTCTTCACAGGGCTGTGCCTGCCTCTCCTTTCACATGGCTCCTCTGGCTGCATTCTCACTGTGCACCCATGCTCACAACAAGGCTGAAATACTGTATAGGCAACACACACACATGAAAGCATCACCTAAAAAATAGCATGAAATATTAAGAGAATGAACTCCTCTTGTATAAATTGCTCATGTGCTATGCAACTTTGTCATTCCTGTCTATGCTGAGATGAAGCATGTGCTCCTTATTAAGGAAGCCCAGTTACATATCCTGGGGTAAAACAATTAAAATCAGTGTAGCTCTTTTCCAGCTCTGTATGCAGACTATGGTGTAATCTGTCAAGGTGGGACCCTCTATTTCGGTGGAAACCCACGTATTGCAGTCAGAGCCTATAGGAGAGACGCCTGCCTCAGTGCCTGCCTGGCTAAAGACTAAGAATAGATCAATGTATCAGGCAAATCGGGATTAACGGCGTTGTGCTCCAATCACAGGACACACACACTCCAACAGGGGACACGAAAAGTTAATTTCCACAGCACATCACACTGTCACAATTTTTCGGCGTTGGATGGTGTCCACCACGTTGCACTGATACACACACCCAGTCCAACGCCAACGCACAACCAACAAACCCATGTAAAGCAACTAAAGCGACTAAATCGCCCCCCTCCGTTTCCCCCTCGTCCCACTGTGTGAACGATGATTATGTCAGACCGCCGAAGAAAAAACAAACCCCAAATAATTCACCACAATGCTTGGCAGGTGTTTGCAAGTAAGCGGTTATTAGTTATTCACCTGCAGACACCCAGCCGGCCAAATTTCAACTCGCTGCGGAGCGCTCCGAAAATAAATTGTGCAATTAAAAGGGGATGCAGTGAGCAAGCTGTCCCAACTAACCTGTCTGTCCTTTCCCAAGCGTCTTCTCCAAACGGTAAGGTCCCACGTAATTGGCAAGTTGGGCACCGCTGTTGTCTTTACCGGACGATGACATGTCGAATCTGTGCGGATATTAGACACTTTACAATGAATTAAACACTCCTCGCTGGAGGTCCAAGCCGCTGGTGTCTCTCCTTAAACTCCACACAGCCTCTTCTCTTCCTCTCGGTCTCTTCCTCTCGGTCTCTCTCTGGCGCTTTCTGTCTCTTTTGCTCAACCTCACTCGCTGTTTGAGGAGGTGAGGTTCTCTCTTTCTCCTCTCTTTTTCTCCTACCGCTGCAGACGAGCCGCAAGTGCCTTGAATATCATTGTCGGAAGCTGCGCTGCCGCTGTGCGTCTATGGGAGGTGCTGCGGAGCCGTCGGGGAGGATGATTGACAGCTGATTCAGCCAACCATAGACCTGGAACGCTCTCTGCTGCCCGCCCTGTTTCTTGTTGCTGGACCATTTTTGCTTATTATTTTTTGGAAAAGTTGCAGGTTGTGATCAAGGGAGCTTGAACCCACATGAACTCTTGACATAAATAAACTTTATCACACTTTTTACATAAGTGTTTTGCTTCAAATTCGAGCCAATAACACATTCTAGCGCACAATTCTATGAAAAGAAGGATTAAAAGGGAAAAAGAAAATTAAGCCTTTTTGAAAATACAAAATAATGTCAGCAATTCAAGTTCAGCCGAAAGTGACAATAAATAAAACACATTTTTGGTGTTAGGTGGCCCCTTGGGCAAAAACAAAGCCCCTACTGAGCCTCTGTACAATGTGTATGAACCCTGTCAACCAAACCAAACTCCCATATTTCCCAGTACAATCAGTACTCGTGTGCTGGAAATACACTTTAATTGGTGTTCATTTAAAAACAGCTGTATCTAAGATTAAACATAATTTTATGTTTTCAAATAAAACAACACATACTAAGACTTTTCTGGTGCAAATTCCCTAACACATCTGTAATTAATCAAATTACCTAAAGCAATTGACATGCAGTGAACCTTTTGGGGCTCCTGGGGGCTTCAGAGCTGAGGCCGTCGCCTGCATTACCTTATTGTATTATAATCCAGCTTTTGGGACTGTAGTAAACTCAACTGTTGAAGCTAAACCAGCGTTATCCCACACTAATTCACAAATATTTATACTGATCTTTTTAACTGTGGTGATATTATTTCATCCAAGAATTGTACAACAGAGTATAGAATATAGAATTGGGAGGGATGAAACCCTCTTTTAATGGTCACACATGCAGAGCACACAGTGAAATTTGGCCTCTGCATTTAACCCATCCTAGTACCAGGAGTCTAGTACTAGGAGCAGTGGGCAGCTATTGTACAGCGCCCGGGGAGCAATGGGAGTGAGGGGGGAAGGGAGGTGTCTGGTGCCTTGCTCAAGGGCACCACGGCAGGGCAGGAGGTGAACTGGGACCTCTCCAAGTAGCAGTCCACACTCCACATTTTAGGTCTGGTCTGGGACTTGAACCGGCAACCCTACAGCTCCCAGTCCAAGCCCCTACTGACTGAGCCACTGCCGGAGTAGGATAGTGTCTTGTCTCTGACCTCTCATCTTTTGTCTGTGCTTTCCATTGCTCTCACACACCAACATTATCGCACAGTCAATGTGTGTGTGTGTGTGTGCGTGCGTGCGTGCGTGCGTGCGTGCGTGCGTGCGTGCGTGCGTGTGTGTGTGTGTGTGTGTGTGTGTGTAGCAGGGGGAGAGTGTTGGCCCCTCTGATTCATTTCACACCCCACTGGTCTGAGACCTGTGACTGTGGCTCTGGCCTCTGTCTGTTCCCCACACCCTGAGAGAGTACAGGTGTCAGGGGACACATGCAGGAGAAACACACACACAGATGTCCATGCACACACACAAAAACACACTGAGTGACCTCTAAATATACTTTATACAAGGCTGAGGGGGCTCCTGAAATATTAAGTAGAAGGTATTGCGTCAACACACCGGAGGCTACTTCAAAGGCGTAGAAATTCCAGAAAGATTCCCAGGCTTTCCTCTCAACTATACAGACTTTGCTGAATTATCGTCATTGCGCTTAAATTATTTACTGCATAGGAAATGACATTGTTGTAGTGCATCATTTAATTTTCCTTCATCTTCCCCGCATGCAAGACAAAACACAATATTGCTTCAACATTACACAACTTGTAAATCTAAACAGACAGCAACAAGCAAGGGGGGAAATCAAATCTGATTTCAGTTATAAATTCTGTAGGTAGCAAATAAATATTCACATCTAGCCACGTCTTACAAACAAGTAAGAGATTGCAACATTTCCTGCCTCCTCACTTTTCATTCATGAACTAACCCTCTTACACGTTAACACTCTGCACATGCCCCAGTTTAGTGCCTTTGAGAACTGTGTGAGCATGTGTGCTGTTTCCCCTGATGCCCTTCATCACGCTGGGAGCTGGGTTGGTGCAGGGAGGTGTGACCCATAGTATCACCAACGTGACCGCGCGGTGCCAGGTGGACCGGGCATGTGATGCCAGCGCCAGGTGCCAGGTGGGCACCTTCTCAATAATGCATCATGCCCAGCGCTGGCACTGGCAGGTGCATCACTTTGAAGTGTTCCAGAAACATCTGTAGCTTGAGTTTTTAATTACCTTGCCTGTACCTCCCTGCTTCTCATCAATCCTTCTCCACTCCTTCACATCCCTCTCTCCCTCTTCCCTGCAAATAAATTAATGAGAAGTCTTCTTGGTTTGTGTTTGAGCTTGTGTGTTATTGTGTACAGGAGAACATGTGTTTATGTCCATATTTGGATTTGTTGGCTCATTGATGTGCCACGTTGTAAAATTCAATCAACGTGATAAACAAAATTCAAAACAAATTATTGTATTCTGGATGTTTGTGGAGTGTTCAACAAGGAAATGATTATCAAAGAGTCCTTTTAGATTACGCAAATTTATCATTGGGCAGATAGCCGCAACTGCAGGATGTGCATACTAAGAGTCTCTTCCCAATGCAACAGATCAAACTTGACATTGCTGTAATGAAGGGTTGGAAATCATTGAATATTTTGGACAGTGCAAGACCTCTTAGATATAAATGATTATCTAGTTTATTTTTTAAGAAAAAGCTGTTTGCTAGGGATGTGATGGAAGGTGAAGTGTGCCAGTGAGAAGAAAAACAGAGGGAGAGATAGAAAGAGGTATACCAAAAAGTGGAACATATTTGATGTGTGGCAAGAGTCCAATAACCTTTGGAGGTGAGAGTGAGGCTAGACTACATAATATCTCCACCTTACTATCATAAAATATGCAGCTTCATATAGAGGAGTCAGACCAATTCAAAACGGGCCTTTAAACACAGTTTCTCACACTAAATATTGCACGTACACACACAAATTCACCAACTTGTAGTAATAAAATGTATCCACCTAGGAACAACTGCTACACACACAAACTGGTTATTGCCAGCTAGCTGCGTGCTAGAAGCTGTTGGCCATTACTGGATTGGCCAGCATAGTGTGCTTGATTAATTAGTGTGTCATCTACATACAGCGGAGGCTATTAATGTCCACCTGCAAACGTGTAGGAAACCGGAGGGGAGGGAAATGAATGAAAGGACGAGGAAGGTGGATTTGGGGATGAGCAGACCTCTGCCTGACGAATATAAGTCATATTAAGTGTAGCACAGAAATTAATGAAAGAAAAGGGGCAAAACATTGAACATAAAAGAAAAATGTAATAGGGAAAGGAAAGATATCAGGAAAGGAGGGATATTGAAAGAATCTGTGAATCATGAAGGGCACACCCAAGGGAAACAAAAAGCCAGGTTACTCTTTTCATATTCTCCCATGGATCTCGGTCAGAGGCACATGACAGACATAGAAGGTGTGTGTGTGTGTGTGTGTGTGTGTGTGTGTGTGTGTGTGTGTGTGTGTGTGTGTGTGTGTGTGTGTGTGTGTGTGTGTGTGTGTGTATGTGTGTGTGTGTGTGTGTGTGTGTGTGTGTGTGTGTGTGTGTGTGTGTGTGTGTGTGTGTGTGTGTGTGAGAGAGTGAGTGAGTGCAACTTTTTTCTGCAAAGCACCATAAATAGAAAGCGTAACCAATATGTATAACCACGATAGATGTAGCTTTTAGGGATGGTGCCATTGGCCGAGCACGTATGTGTCTTATCACATGTACGTGGGGATGAAATCTTATAATTATCCAGACACTGGAGGACACTTGAGCACGTCCCCGAATCTGCACAAGGACTTTGGAGTGTGGGACACTAGAGCCCTGGCCACTTCTGTATGCAAATGAGTGTGATGATCACACACAAAAACATGTGCACACACACACACACATGGCAATGTTCCACCATCCAGCATGTTCATGTGCCATGATCAGTGGTCGGCTTGTGTTCATTTCAAATGTCACTACAGTAAACTGATCGTACTCTGACATGCCCATGAGTGAAGCTCTGAAGGGAATACTCACCACAGGGAATAAGCCTTAACCCCTCACACACACACACACACACACACACACACACACACACACACACACACACACACACACACACACACACACACACACACACACACACACACACACACACACACACACACACACAAATTCAGTATAGAGGCACATAGTTGCAGCTCCACTGCCCCCTGCTGGTTAGAAAAAATAAAAATGTTCTCTTCATCCCAGATCCCAAAACCCCCAACCTCCCCCACGGGGACATCAATGATGCTCTTATAATAGAATATGCAAACACTGGTTTTTACCCTGCAATTATGACTAATTTCTCAAATAATTCAGGTAAGATGTTGGCAGAGCAGAACAGAATATGACTCAGATTTTCTCACATCTCTCACTGTCTCGCATATCTCATCACCCCTCTCTACTGACATCATGGAATCACAACCACAGCCATCTGACCCAGTTTACCTCTGTGTCTTCTCTGTGGTGCAGCAGCCTTGAACACACTGTTAACTGCAGAAAATGCTTGGAATAGAGGTGGATTTCTCTATGCGATTGAAACTGATTACGCATCCATGTACCGCACAGCAAAGATCCTGTTCTAATGCCCTGAAAAACACTTGTAGTTTTTTGCAATTAAAGAGAAATCAGAAGACAGAGGAGCTGCAACTAATGTGGTTTACTTGAAAGAATACAGCATTTATTTGTTCTTATTTATCCACATTTGCATGCACATAGATACCTGAACATTTACAGATAAACTAACACGCACAGAGCAAACATTTCCTTTTTAATTATAGCTTTTGCTAGTGCAATGAACATAATTGCAGTATAAGAAGCAAACTGTTGTGATCATGCTTAGGGTTTGGCTGTGGTGTCGGATAATTAGGTTGGCTGTGTGCATCTCACTAATCACCGGGACTTTTAATGGCAGCATGGGTTGAAGGACTAAAACAACTACATTTAGCTGATCATTGATTTAGCACTCACAATCCCTGTTGTTTCTCTGGCTCATTATCAGTCTGAGTTTAGACAAACACAACACATAACAGTACCCTCCCCTGTGATCACAGCATGGGGCAAGGTTCCTTAGTGTGAATTATCCTTTGCTGTGCATTTATATTATGTATTTTAAACACCTACAAACCGTACAAACATCCTTCCCCAGGTGTTTATTTCCGATTTAATGTTGTAAATAAACCCATACAAACTGCAGGCATATTTATTAATTTACTAAAAAAAAAAAATCCATTTAAGCCACAGTTAATTTCCTCACGGACCTTCCACCTTTCTTCCATTATAATCTGTTATGTATATATGTTGCCCATTCTTAAACTGGCATGAGAATACGCAGACACCTTTAAAAGACTGTTTGCCCACACTCATTTAGTCAGTATTAAGAGCCAGTTGCTTTTAGGGCTTGCTACATAGGTGACCTTTCCTTGTCGTAAACTGGCTGAGTACCCTTGAAAATGACTCATACACATACTGAAGCATGCTTTCCTCTCTAGCCAATTTGAAATCTGCTTTTGGCAATGTCATTTGCTCCAGCTTTTATAAACCTTGATATACGAGTTGTATGTGTAGCTACACGATCTAATGGACTTACTTGAAAGGAAAACACATGGCACACCATGTATCATGTACATTGTAGTGCCTGAACCCTGATTTGTTTCCCCCTTCTTACTCTCCTTGCCATACTTGGCAGCTCACACATGTAAAAAGTAGAGCAGTGTATACAACATATTTTCATTTTTATACGCTAAATAGATGAATTTCCTCACATCGAGAAGGCTATTTGTTCAGGCAGTTACGATATCATGATAAAGATATCATTTGCAGATATCCAAGTCAATTTTCCTTCAGGACATTAAATCTTTCTTGTAATTGCGTTTTTTTTTTTTCTAAAAGGAAAGAGAAGATGAATGCTGACTGCGCAGCTCTCTGTCCCCCTGTGAGAGCTTCCAAAGCTTCTCTGGGATCATTCCTATGAGCAATATGAGCCAGCAAAGGAAGATTGCCTCAAGATGCTGTGCGTGAAGGTAGCATTTTGACTGACTTGCTTAAAAACACAAAAAAAGTAATTGACTTGTGAGACTGCATTGAAATATAGCTAAGGGAGAACATACAATCGTATATAAATAATTAATTCTTCATTTTGTGAATTGAATTGTGAATTTGTGTAGACTCCAGTTACATTTGCTGGATCCGCATACAAGATAAGATAAGATGTACTTTATTGATCCCAAATTGGGAAATGTTTGTTTTGCAGCAGCATAGAAAATAAAACATTGCACATAAGTAGAAATCAAAGAGTAGACATTTAAACATCTCAAAATAGAAATAAAACAGCATTAAAAAGTACGAAATATACAGTAGAGTCGACCATGAAGATAAAAAATCTATAAACTCTTACAATATAACACTATTAAAGGGCCAATCTCCAGTTAACACAATATAGAGCAGGATATTATTTACATTAAGTGTGTATGGAATATTAAATCAAATATAAATGTACAGTGTGAGTTAAAGTCCATAAGTCCAAAAGTCCAAAAGTCCAAATATGGTGAGCAGGTTCTCAAATGGACATGCACATGTACTAAAAGATGTATTTGCATGTGACTTGTGTGATACCAATTTCCCATTAAATCAGCACTATCACCGCCAAGGTCACATCATGTCTTTGTGTGAGCGGTTGTAAAATGTTTCTATGGTCTTCACTGCCTTTATTAGCCTGCAGGTCAGGCTGCAGAGTTCAAGTGGCCCACGGCTCTACAGAGAGCACTACAACTCCATTAATCATCTGATAAACTGAGGTACCCTATTATCAAATGACTGATGGCTGCTGGAAGGCTGCTATTGTGCAGTTGAACTGAACAAAATGAGGCTGGTTGACACTCTTAGAACACCTTTGTGTGTCAGAGAATAGTCGAAACGTTAACTGTATTTCTTTCTTCACTATGCGGTATCCCATTTACAGTCAGTTAAATTACCAGAAGGTTAATGCAATCACAAATCTCCTCTAAATTAGCTTGAATGACTCCTCCCTACACCTTTGGCATTGCTCGTTCCACTAAAGCAGCTGCATTATATTTACAGGACCATGAAGATACCATCAAATTGCCTGCATAATGTCAAAAGAAATTAGGCTATTCTGTCTTTGAAAGATCCTCAAGTACCTAATAATTTGAAAAACAATGTAGCTGCTTCTTTAGGTTATGTGGTAAACATGTGACATTCTTGATAATAACCGTTTGTTAAGCGGAATTTAAGGAGACTCCAGAGGTAAGGCATACGACACAAACAGCAATGGAGCATCATCCGGTTTAACCAAGAGCTTCAGAGTCACTCTGTGCCGTGGTTTTTGTCTTTGTCTCAGAGGGAGGGATGGAGGGAAGCTGAGATTGGAGGTGGGGTGAAGAGAGGGAGATGGATGGAGAATAGGAAGGAGGCGACAGACGTGGGCGATGCAGGGGTGGCTTGGGCTGTCGGGGACGAGTGGCAGATGCATTACCAGCGACATCTCCATCCCTGCCGACGCTGGACTCTCTCTCCACCACACACACACACACACACACACACACACACACACACACACACACACACACACACACACACACACACACACACACACACACACACACACACACACACACACACACACACACACAGACACACACCTGATGTACGCCAGCGGTTTGGCCCCACACCAGGCAAAGGTTGCAAAGACTGTCGCCTTTTTTCCCCATCAGCCCCCTTCCTTAATCAACACACATAGTCCCACATGTACACACAGATACATTTACACACTATATATGTGCCGTTTTCCCTCCTTCCACCAGCTCTCTCCTGCTCTGTGAAATGTCAGGCTGGCAGGGGGTTGTGCGGGGTTCCTCCGGAGAGCAATAAAGGCTGATTGGAGTTAAAACAGTTGGTCAGGCCTCCACGCCCCAGCATCTGTTGGATTACAGTCAGCCAACCTGTCATCTGTGAAATGAAGGCTAGTATGGGAGGAGAGGGGAAAGGCCACAGGAGGGGACAGACGGACAGAACGAGAGAGAGAGAGAGAGAGAGAGAGAGAGAGAGAGAGAGAGAGAGAGAGAGAGAGAGAGAGAGAGATAGAGAGAGAGGTGCTGTATGTGGCAGTGAGAGGAAGCGAAGGGCACACAGATTGGTTTGGCAAAGGTTATAAATTAAAAGGACATTCTCTGAAATAAACAAGTTAATTTGTCCACATTAAGCTGAAGTTAAACAAGCAGAGAAAGAAGAAACGGGGATGGGCGAGGGGTCGGATGTTGGGATGGAAAGACACACCTGACCTTTAGATGAATCATTTCATCTCTCCATCCTCATGTATCACTGCCTCTGAGCACTGGGGGCGAGGAGCAATCCCTTTGACCTGCACCCACCCCCCTTCGCTTTACCCCTCTATTTCATCCCTCTCTACTGATCTCTCTCCGTCACCCACTGCTGAACCCACCCACCACCTCCACCTGCTATGTTCCCCCCTGAGGGAATCATTTTCACTCTAACAACTTCAATTAACCTTACCCCTTCATGCACACGGACACACATGCATCCACGCGCACACACACACCCCGGGTAAAGAATGCCTTCACACGCACATCTCCCCCTCCCATATCAATCACAGGTGTTAAGGTCACTGGACTGGGAGACAGAAGCTTCACACAGTTTTTTTCCAGTGACATGTAAAAGAATGTGAGGCTAACTGCCTTAGTCTACAGTTCAGTGTATACACTGTCCTTTAACAAACAACAGTGACAATATCATAAATCCTCCAAAATAATTAGAGCTGGGACAGCCAAAGGAAATGTATTTAATTTCATGCTCGAACAAATGGCTAATGTGTGCTTCATTTAATGCTCGAGGATAAACCTTTGGAGGACAGAATGTTGAAGGTTGGAGGAGACCTACATGTTCAGTGAATTTAAGGTGAAAGGAACATTCTACACAGACTGGTTCTCTGTGCCAATTTCCAGAATTACACTGCAGCCTTTTGACACTAAAATTGCTAGAATTAATCAAAATCTGCTGCGCTCCGTTTGAAGCTTTAAAGAGCCAAATGAAATAAGCAGAGTATAATTAGAGGTCCACTTTGAAATGAGAGTCGGATCATTGTTTCTGAAGCCAGTTGGGGGGGGGGGGGGGCTTATCTGATGCATCAGTACCATAAAGCAGATCTGGAATTGGAAGATTGGTGGGCTTTCTAAATACTCAGTAGTAAACAGCTTCCAGGGTCCTTTTCTACCATTAAAAAGTGGCCCATGCTTGTGTGTTTCTATGTGCATGTACAGTAAGCATGTGCTGTTGTGTACTTGCCTGATTGTGTGTTTGTAAGTGCAAAACACCATGGGTGTGGGAAGGTTAAATCCACACAGCTGTTCTTGAAATCAGACTTGGCTGGTGCGTGAATGCCTGCAGGCAGGAAACTCATATCTAGCCTTCCACTCGTTTTCATCATCATTTAGCTGCTCTATAACAATGCCAAGCTGCTGTTTAGGCAGCGAAGTCCAAAAACGAACAAGTGCCAGCTTTGCAACTGAAGTGCTTTAATATGCTGTAATGATGCCTTCAATCATAATAGTACATTCAGAGAGTAATGATACCACCATTTTGATTTAAAACCCATTATTCTGCCAGTTTGCTGCACTCATGTTTCTACTTTTCAATAATAACTTTGAGACTACACAGATGAGAATACAACCTGCCTGATCATGACTTCAATTAACACCTGATAAGGACCAGGGGAATAGGACTGATTTCACATCTGATTATAATGACACGCCCTGCAGGCAACAAAAATGTAGTACACTCAATTAAATGCACTTGTATGAATACAGTAATGTATGCATAGAACCATTCTGTACTAAAACCAGTGGCAACAAGGTTGTGATTGGCCCCGGTGCAAATATTGTTTTGTGCCCCCCCCTCCCCCCAAACATAAGCGTACACTGATGCGCTCACACACACACGGACATATACAACCACTCAGAAGCGCCACATGTAGGCTATCAACAACAGCCTGCCCTGGCCTCAAACCACCACAGCCTGACAACGGCACAGCGAACTAAGAAGAGGATTACACCTGTTTCCTTGATATTTGTCTGTGGGGAATGGGCCGGTAGGCCTACATGGACCGGTTGCTATAATATAGCTTTTGATCTTGGTGTCGGGGGTCTCAATAGCGCCATAGAGTCCCCTATCGGTTGGGGCCCTTGGGGGAACTGTTGGACCACCGCCGGGCACAGCCAAATCCAGCCTCTCCTCCTGGCTGGCTGGAGAAGAGGGTTGCACAGCCACGGCCACGGATACAGCTTCACTTGTGGAGCTAGATGGCAATGATGGTGGTGAGCTATCGTTAGCCTTCGGCTCCCATTGCACGTCAACATTGCTAACATTAGCGCTCGATTTCGATGACGATGTATGACAAAAACAACTGTCTAATTTCGTCAGTTTAGCTGTTACATCTCCTTGTTCTCTCTTGTCCTTTCTCTTTTGAGCGCCGCTCTTGTGCTTTGGTTTGCTGTACATTATAAATGCAAGCCATTTGCTGCAGAACTTGCTGCTGCTAGCTACAGTACAGTACAGGTTGATTAAACGGTTCGCTCGTCACACAAAGTATCACATGACATGAAAGGGAGCAAGGTCATTGGACAGACAAATGACTAATTAATTTATGTTGCTTGGTTACTTTGAAGACTGCGTGAACCGGTCAATGCCATTGGGGCCCCAAAAAAAAATATATATATATATAAAATAAATATTTATTTTATTATTTTTTTTGCATGGGCCCCTCGCCGGCTCTGGGCCCCGGTGCGTTGCACCGGCTGCCCCGTCGATAGTCACGCCACTGACTAAAACACATCCAATCACTCTA
Organism: Trematomus bernacchii; assembly: GCF_902827165.1. Lineage (NCBI taxonomy): Eukaryota > Metazoa > Chordata > Actinopteri > Perciformes > Nototheniidae > Trematomus > Trematomus bernacchii. The sequence continues at coordinate 8,900,248 of NW_022987714.1, read as the reverse complement.
CAACTGCCACATTCTTTCCAGCAGAGCACTCCCTGGGCTTATCTCGGCATAATTGCTGTTGATTGGTGTATTATTGCTCTGGTTAATCTGCCTGTGGGTGGCTAATAAAGGAGCTCCATCAGGGATGTTATCAATCGTCGACAGAAGGTGTTCATGGAGCGAAACTGGAAGCCATGAAAAGGAAGGAGAGGGAGGGCTGGGAGCAGGGAAGGAAGGGATGAAAGATATGAAGTAAAGGAAGGTGAAAAGTGAGATGAAAGTGAAAGAGGTAGAAGAGTGTTTGAATCACGTTGAAACTCAAGGAAGGACACATTAGTAAGCGGGATGGTGGGTTTAAATGTTTGTGATCCAGGATGTGTCTGTCTGAGGTACAGTATAGGGTAACTTCAGCAAGCTGGATGTTGTTCTGACAGAGTTTGGAGAGTGATCTCGCTCCCCAGAGACTCCTTTTATGATTGATGTGGCCTTGTTCCTCGGCCTCAGTTCTATTTCTAAACAGAAACTGGAGGATGAGGAGGCTGTGGCGAGGTGATTAGATTCTTCTCCATTACACGGCACGCTGAGACAGGTAGGATATCACCCTCTGCAGACACACCTCGGTCCCAATGCCCTGTGCAATAACAGCGTGTTGGCAACTGACCCTGTGGTGTGAGAGGGGAGGTTAACGTGACAAACTAGTGTTTCTTTATTCCACTGGGGGCCTCAGTGCAATTGAATTGGCCCATGCTCCAGAGACCATTGGAGAGAGGAGGTGGAAGATGGAGACAAAGTGATTCAGTAGCAAGGGCAAGAAGTTGTGTCGAGTGTGGGAAAGTTTTTAATTCATCGCTTTGGGCAAACTGAGGACATTAAACAACCAGAGATGAAGTATGATTTCACACACAGCTAATGAAACTCTCTCTGTCAGCAGTGTTTATACTGTCATAGCAACCCAGTCTCACGGCATTTCGTGTTATAGTCACGACATTTAATCTGTTGATTCGTGTTCACCAACACGATTTTCCCCTTTTTTTCGTGTCACACAGAACGATTTTAAAAGCAATGTATTTCTATTGGTAGTATGTTTCGTGCCTGCACCACGTCTTTTTGTCCGGTCGGGTCTTGGAAGACCGAAAGCTGTGTGGTTCATAAAAACATGTTCTTAGTCAATATCAAGCCACGATTATTGTTTTTTATTTTAAATCGTGTAATGTCTGACTTTTTTTGCCATCCGTGAGGAAAAGAAATGGGGCTCAGAGCCTCAGAATACTGAAATCTGTATCTGTAAAATCTTTTTTTCCTTCTAATTTGTTATTCTTTTCTAAATAACACACTGTTATTTACTCAACAATAACACACAACTATCCTTGTTTTTATTTATTTGTTTAATTCTATAATCTCTGGCTTTTTTGGCGTCCGTCAGGAACTGAATTTCAAAATAAAACTAGAGAATGCAATTCCTGAAGAAATTGCTAGTGGGAATGCTTTATGTTGAAAAGCTGACGCTAAACTGCTATGCCGAAATGTAATGTGTAAGAAGAAAGTGAATAATTTAGATTGAAATGATGCATGAACACTGGGGGCTTGAATGTTTGATGAGAGAAGAAAAGAAAGTAAAAGGCTTGGAAAAGCAGCAGAATATTTGAACTGCAAACTTTTGAACTAACTTGATGGCGAATGATCTGTTGCCATGCCAACGGCATTTGATGACATCCCATAATACGCTTAGATGCGTTGATGGCTGCATCGTTACCAAACCTGTGAAGTTTTGGGCCGTTTGGAGCATTTTCACTGAAGTTATGAGAAAACCGTGTTTCATGGCGAGCCTTGTGTTACCATGGCAACTGCATTTGAAGAAATCTCAAAACTCTCACGTAGATGTCGTCATGGCTGGACTGTTAGCACACGTGAAGTTTGAGCACTTTTTGAACATTTTCATAGGAGTTATAGCGACATCGTGTTTTATGGCGAGGGATGCGTTTCCATGGAAACGACATATGGTGAGATCTCAGATTTGGCGTAGGGCTGTTGAGGCATGAACCGGTGATATACAAGTGAAGATTGGGGGACGATTGGACCGTGTCGATTGGACTTACTGTACAGCGACATCGTGTTTCATGGCGAGTTGTCTGTCGCCATGGCAACGGCATTTGATGACACCCCATAATACGCTTAGATGCGTTGATGGCTGCATCGTTACCAAACCTGTGAAGTTTTGGGCTGTTTGGAGTATTTTCACTGTTATGCCGTGTTTCAAGGCGAGCATTGTGTTGCCATGGCAACGGCATTTGAAGAAATCTCAAAACTGTCCCGTAGATGTCTTCACGGCTGGACTGTTAGCACACATGTGAAGTTTGAGCACTTTTTGAACATTTTCATAGGAGTTATACATTACATTAGGAGGTTACATTACTCTCTCTCTTCTCTTGATCGCCCTCTCTCTCTTCTCTCTCTCTTCTCTTGATCTTCGGCATATGATGATGACACCCCATAATTGACGTAGAGCTGTTGAGGGCAGGACCATTAATCTTTATCTGAAGTCTGTTGCTCTGAGCATGTCAGTTGGAGTGATGACATCATCGTGTTCCATGACACAGGTGTTTTTTTTTTTGAGCTAACGAGGAGTGCAGAGATCAAAGGTTTCCATTGTTCTGAATGAGAGATAAACCTCTTACATGTAAACGTTTTGTGGAATAACCGTAACAGATATCTGTGAAATTTCAAAACGTGAAGCTTGTCAAGGAAGTTGAGTATCTGAAGTGTAATTCTTGTGTACTTTCGGGTTAATAATGTGGCCTTTTTTGGCAGTTTAACTAAAGGTGTGCGGCTGCTGCTGTGAGGAAATATCAGCCTGAAATTACAATGGGTTTTAATGGAGACATGTTGAAAGTTTTTGTCACTTCATGCCCTCAAGAGGCATTTTGTTTAATTATTTTTGCTTAATTATTTGTCATTTTTCAAGCTACGAGATGTTTTCCTACATTTGTCATGAAAAAGTATGTCTCAGGAATGTAAGGTTTGGGAATTATGGCAGTTTTAAAAAAAATATGAAGGCAAATTTCAAGATTTCCTACCCTCTGTGACATCACGCACTCTAGTTAATGTTAAAATCTGAAGAAAGCCTCTTTACCAAGGTCTGAACAATGTTTAATATCTCTAAAAGTAAGAATCAGATTTAAAAGTTGTGTTACACGAATAATGTAACATTTTAAAGTTGGAATGAGGTTTCTGAGTGAAAGTATGAATGAACAGTTAGCAGTTGAAGTCGCATGAAGATTTGTTGAAGTCTGAAGAATTTCTCCATTGACTTCCATGTTAAAAATGTGATGAATTATGGGATGTATCTCTGGAATTATGAAAGTTATGAATGAGAAAAGTAATAGCCATCAATTCCCGACCGAGCTGAACGTTTTGATGTTTGAACGGAGTTTCTGCGATGTTCAATGCGGGAGGAGAAGAGGTGCAAAATTCCGGCGGAATAATAAACTTTTTGTCCGTAGAATAACATATAGTGCTGTATCAGCATTCCCACTAAATAACCGGAAACAGATACACACCCACTGAACTGATTACCCAAGATCCTCAGCTATGGTTTAAGCTCCGTGATTGGATTGTTTAGCCGCAATGCACGTTGGTATATGGTGTTAATGCGATATGAAATCCGAAAAACATTTCTTTTAAAAAGAAGAAAATAATACTTTAGTCCGAGTGTGCTTGCTTTTCTCTTTGAAAGTCATCACATAACGGCATTGTAATACACGGTTCGGCTGCATTAAATATTTCACATCTGCCGTAGTTATTTATTTATAGAGCCCTGATTAGAAGACTTCTAGACAAACTGGAAGAACTGCCACCGAAACTGAATACGTGACCTCGTAATTATATCAGCAATTAAACAACATCTTAAATTTCTCTTCACATAATACGTCTCCTTGCAGTATCAATAGTTATTCGGCTGACTTTTATATTTGATCCAATTGGTAGATAGGTTATATTTACACCATAACGGTGCACAGCTGATATAAAAGGACTTATAGTTTTTCAAGGTATTACTGATTTTCTTTGAATATAAGAATGTAAATACTGAGTTGAAAGAATAGTCAGGGGTTTTGGGTGATGGGAGACACATCTATGGAATCAGAATTTCAGTAGCTTACCATTAAATGACGGATATACCTTTCTGTCTGTGATGTTTTACAAATCAGATATTAATGTGTAGAAGTAAAACATGAGAAATAGTATAGCAATATCCTGTAATATTATGTGAAAACATGAATAAAACTACACATCTTGAGATGTTATACATACATAAGTGTCCTACACTAATAATAACAAGTTATTATGGCATTGTATAGTGTGTGTACCTTGTGTGCACCGCCTAGTGGTTAAATCACATTATTGAATTATTTTTTTAATATGTTATATTTGATGAAAAAAATATTAAGAGTACATACTCTTATGTAGAAGGTCAATGATAGAAATATAGAATATAAAAAATCAAGAAGATACTGTAAGTGATCTCTACAATAAAACAGTTTAGTGCCGGATGGATGTACAAAGATATTAATAGGAGGAAGTGCAAAACAGAAAAACTAATTAACCTTTATTTAAACATTAAAGAATACTTTAGGTTAAGGTCTTCTTTTAAATAAGAAAAAAGCTTTGGGGGTATCTACAGATAAATATTAAGCCTGACAAAGTACTTAACGTCTAATATATTGCTTTCCTGCAATGTTAACTATGTTGAAGCACTTATTTAGTGGGAATGCTGATACAGCATTCCAACTATTCATTCTTCGACGCACGAAATTCTTTATTATTCGGCCGGGTTATTTTGCTGCTCTTCTTCTCCCACATTCCACATCGCAGAAACTCCGTTCAAACGTCAAAACGTTCAACTCTGTCGGGAATCGATTGCTATTACTTTTCTAATTCATAACTTTCATAATTCCAGAGATACATCCCATAATTCATCAAATTTTTAACATGGAAGTCAATGGAGAAACTCTTCAGACTTGAAAAATCTTCATGCGACTTCAACTGCTAACTGCTCCTTCATACTTTAACTCAGAAACCTCATTCCAACTTTAAAATGTTACACATCTTTCTGACATTATTCGTGTTACACAACTTTTAAATCTGATTCATACTTTTAGATATATTAAACATTGTTCAGACCTTGGTAAAGAGGCCTTCTTCAGATTTAGGCCCAATCCCAAACCGCCCCCTACACCCTACCCCTACACACTACCCCTCCGTTTGCGCGGAGTGTCCGCCACATTAAGTGCTGTTCCAAACCAACGAGTGTGGAGCGGTGTGGAGGGGGAGTGGGCTATCAAGCCCTCAAACAGCGAGTCTGCAGCGGTGCTGACTGGAGACCGGTCTCTACCTGACCGGTCTCAACGCTGTGTGTGTCCGTCAGTTATTAATTTACATGTTTTGTCTAAGAGATGTAAATTATGTCTCAGGTTCTTAGCGGGCCAACAACCAGGCTGAGTCGGGCTGAGTATGCTAAACTAGAGAGAGAATCGCTGGCAAGGGGGCTACAACTACAACAAGATGAACATATTTGACCGTGATTTAATTGTAATACACGTTTCAAAATGATGCCGAAGTAACAACATACTGATACCAGTTAGTAAAAATCATGAATTAATGCTTGGACAAGTCTGCAGACAAACAGCAGGCGAAAAATCTTTTAAAATGCGTGTTTTCTAAATGGAGATCGGCTAAGCTAACGCAGTATATGCTCCGACTGTCCACACTCACAACAACGGCCTATACAGACATAAATAAACCAGCGACTGTATTCGCCATGACACAGACAGTCTGTGGTTTCTACTTGTTTAACTTTTGTCTAGTTTCTGAACAGATATGAGGAGCTGTGAGCTTGAGTGCTAACAGCTAACGGCTGATGTTGTTTTTCTGTAGTTCACATTGAAGATGACGTCACGGCTCCGCCTACACTGCGTTACTATAGTGACTGCCCCAGCTACTAAACTGTAATGGAAACGCATCATATAGTGAGCCAGTCCTAACAAGGCCTAACAAGGCCTAACTATACCGTACTAAGCCGAGCGAGGCCCTGCAATGGAAATGCGCCATAAGATACCCTAGAAAAGTTCTGGTGGTCTACTTTTCAGGTTTACTGCACATGCCATAATTCAGCATTCAAGTTTAAATGTGATAAATATTCAATTACCAAAAAGAACCTTCAATATGAATGTATCACATAATTATTGAGCAATAACTAAATCAATTACTTTAAGTCATGCTGTAAAAAAGAAAAAAAGGATCCTGCCTGAGCTTTTGTGAGGCAGATTCATCTTATTTTAGTACTGGGATGAGAAATCTGCTTCACCCCAATGTTTATAGTTCTCAGGTAATGCGTGATGTAACTCAGGTAAAATATGTGCTCATATATTAGAAGTTCAAATCCATGTGGTTATCAATGTAATCATAGTGGAAAAGAGCCTGGAGGTGGGCTTTATGATAGCATCTCCTGCTTGTGAGCTGCTTGTATTGAGCCTGTGGTTGATAATATCTTGACATATTAAAAGAAGTTCACATAAAACGTATAATAGGCTTGAACAGGGGCGCTTCATATGGTATGATATAAGTTAATTTGGCCACTCCCAAGCTTGGTCTACCCCTTAGTAATTGACTTTAGTCGTTGTTATTGTTTGTTTGTACATATACAAATATAATCAGTACAAACCATTGTCTCATTTGAATTTGTATATGTTTTGCCCTCCATTACAAAATGACAAACCTTGGTTATGCATTGTCGAAACTTGATAAAAAGATTTTTGATCCTGCAATCACTCAAAAAGTTCAAAATAAATGGTCGGTTCAATCTATAGAGCATTACACATGACCATGGACAAAGTGAGGAGGGTCGGTTTGGTCAAAATGAATTTGTATGAGTTTAAAAATGACACATTAATCAATAATTTTGAATTAAACTACTTAAGGTTACTTAAGTTAACTGTCTGAACTACCTTAGCCCTTTATTGTAAAACACTTTTTTAAATGTTGCTGTTTGGTTCGGCAAGGAAGTTGTTAAACCTTCACACAGTCCATACACCATACATATGGCATAGACATATACAATGTCACTGTATAGTTTAAATATATCACTTAGATATGATATAAAACCCACCTATCCTGTGGAGGGTGGGTTTCTATCAACCTATTACCCTATACCAGCACCCTCGACTTGCTGTGTCAGGGCCAAAAAAGGCTCTAGGTGAGGTCTGAAGCAGATAAGCTCAAACAGAGTGAAAGCAGTCCCGACCCAGCTGACCTGTCCTTGTGATGCCGGGGATGTGTCGTTATCATCCCCCTCTCTCCCCTATCTTTACAATACAAGTTATAAATACACACACTCATACACATATGGCTTGCATATCAACATTAAGTGGTGTGCATATTTTTATGATTAGTGATATATAGTTGTTATTCTTTGTTTTGGGTTTGTTTCATATCATTTTCAAATTATTCTTATGTTTAAATGTACACATTTCTCTATCCGTCTTTGTTTATTTACTGTCTCTCTGCGCCAATTTAAAAAAAGTATAGGAAGGAACCTGCCTTGCAAAAGGCTTACTTCACCTGACAGTTGACGGAAGTATTTGCCTAATGTTTAGTCAGCAGATTGCTAAAGCACTACATAGTATGTATTACCTTAAAATTACGGCTATCAAAATTAATTCAAAATACGATAGAAGAGATGTCAATTTGATGGCTCTTGAATGACAACTTTACCTGTTCATAAACAGACATCTTTGTCATTTCTGTGTATCCGGACTGCAGGAACGCACGACTGAAGGTTACAACATACTGTATTGAGATGATTTCAACATATTTATCAGCTCATCAGAGGAAATATATTATCATGCTGTTATTATGGGACATGTAGTGAATTATATGAATCGATCACGTACATTTTTTTTCTCATAATTGACACAGTGATACTAAAAGTTCAGAAGGCCGATTTATGGAGTATGCAAATCATATAGATCATTTTGAAGATCTGGCTTCAAAAGAAAGTGCTAAGAGCAGAACAATTAAAAACATGATGGTCTTCTGCCACCTGACCTGCCCAAGAACGAGAAAAAAACTAAGATGATGCAATAATGTTTTTTTAAATCAACAACAAAACAAAAATCCATACACCTAAAACAGAAGTAGGAAGAGATTTGTACGTGGGAGACTTGCTTCTTAGTTCCTTTTGGGTTTGGCACAGCATGATTTGAATCAAACATTTCTTATTACAAAAACGAACAGAGATGATGACCAAAAAACATAGGTGAAAATAGTTACCCATGAACAGTTGTTTCTCTAGTGCAGGCCCAGAACAATGAAACATGGGAATTATATGATGCAATATGCAACTCTTATGACAGCTCAGAAAGACTATGAATTAATTGTTGCGTTGTGAAATGATGAGTAATAGTTCTCTGTGTTGTAAGAACTTAAACTAAACAGGAGGGGGCGGTGTGATGCAGCTGATATGGTGACGAGCATGGCTATCAGCCAAATAAAATAGGATACTGTTCTTAATTTAGAGGGACCATTTCCTATCATGCCGGCCACCTTTCACGTAGGCCTAGCCCAAAACTAAGGAGACCATCACATGTACTTTACATCACACACGTTTAAGTTGCATCATGTAGGCTATAACATGAGTCATATAACTCATATGTCCGGTTATTCTGGCTGCACGTGCAGAACTAAACCGGAAACTGAGTCCTATAGCAGCGATAATCAAATCATAAATATTATTCTGTCGCCTGTAGTTTTAGATGGCAGAGTTACGGGCATGACAGGCAAGCAGCCCTCTGAGAACATCTTGTTCCTCGATTATCTTCTCCACCATTCTTGGTCTCCCTCTTTGCTGAATGACAAACAGTCTACCAATGAAGTCGTAGTTATCAGTCTTATGTAATTTAATATTAAAGGGGACCTATCATGCAAAATGCACTTTTGTACGTCTTTTATACATGAATATGTGTCCCCGGTGTTCCAGGGAACTCACCAAGTGTCAGAAAACACAACCCTCTCTATTTTCCTCCATACCCAAATCTCTAAAAAAGGGGCTGCAACGGATCTGATAAAAACTGATCCAGATTTGAACACTTTACTGACGTCAGGAAAGTGGCGCTACGGCTATTGGGCCAACTCTCCATTGCCGCTCGAAAGCGCTGGAGACGCTGTAGTACATATGCCAGGCCTGTAAGTGGCGCTGTAGTCTGCCACAAAAGCAGCGAAGAAGACTTCCCACGCATGGTTACCATGGTTACCCTTCTGTTTATTTTCCGCTGTGGCTTTTTTTCTCCCTCCCCGAGGCAAGCGTTTGCTCCCGCTGCTTTAATTCAATGCAATCCCTCCCCGTCGAGGCAAGCACTGTAATTCTCTCCGGTTAGTCCACCAGCAGATGACAAACACCCACCTCTCCGCCTCTTCCAAGGAACAAGGGGACCGTGCGGCAGAGTTTCAGTTTCAGTTTCTTTCGCCGGTCAAGATGTCCGTTAAAGTTTAAATCTTCCGGACAAAATTTGAAAAGTGCCGGTCAAAGGTCTTCTTTGTTATTTATTGAACTTTAAAACAAATGAATAACGACTCTATAGGCCTATAATAATATAATAAAACACGGAGGACGGAGATCTATTTTTCTCCCCCTCTTCTGACTTCATCAGAGCACGGCTCCCCTCTCCTGCAGGGGGGCGTGGTCAGCTGCAGCTCACAGAATCAGCCCCGTGCAAAAACAGTGCTGGAGAACAGCAAATAGAGCGAAATGAGGCATGGCGAAAATGCATGATCTGTTTGGTATTTTGAAAAAAGAAACGCATAAATATACTTTATATAGGTATGGCCCTACAATATATCATTTAAATATAGCATGATAGGTCCACTTTAAGTTACAACTTAATGTCACGTGTGTGTCAGAGATGGTGATACACTCACGATTGTACGCATCAAATAATGTCCATACACGTTTTTTAAACCATGCAGAACGTAAACATTTAAAAAAGAACAGAGATTCATAGCATGCTATCTCATTCATACTGCATCCTGCCCCTTATGTGCAATATATATAACTGGGTCATTCTACAGAAAAGGTGGAAGTACTGTCACTTACTTTTGCAGACACCAAAATACATGACGTTGACCTAATACTCACATTCATTATATATGTTGAATAAATAGAGATTGTCTTTACAATGGTACTAAATAAAACATTTTAAAAAAATGGTTTGATACATAAATTGCAATTTATTTAAAATGCCAAGTTCAAGGAACTGCCTTGTCACTTTGATCATACATGGAAGTGGAGCCTATAGTTTTCATTTCAAAGATTTTCAATAAAAAAAATAAATAAATCTAATTTATATTTACATAACATTACATACATTAAATATAACACTGAAATGGTAAAAAAAAAACGCAAATTATTATTAATAATATCAAATAAATGTCAGTCACCCAAAATTACGTCATTGGTGTTACTGCTACACAAAACGCTTTTATTTTTGAAATAATGTACTGTCTCTGAAGTGCTTCCTGTAACAAGAGATCATTTGAGGCAGTGCAGTGGACAAAGACATAAGGAAAGTCATATACTTCTTACTTTGTTTGTTAAAGGTGTCATTTTATCTTCAAATGTTACGTGCGTCTTTCAAGTCTGTCATTAGTGTTACTCATTTCATAGCCCTAGGCAGTGGCGGCGCCAGGGTATGGCTGGGGTAGGCTACAGCCATACCAAGAAATGGCTTAGCCCCACCTTAGCCCCACCATGAAAAGTGATGCAAATTCAATTAAATAATAAGCAAAATGCTAAATGTTGAGAACACGGATTGCGAAAATATACGGGTCGTGTCCACAGCACACAAACTGATCCTGCTGTAACAACAAGTGCACGTTACTGATGCAATATGGTTGAGACCATTCGGGCCTATGCTATAAGAGGGGTGCAAGGAATAGTCTAAGTAGTGGGGGAGTTTTATACACTAAAGGTGTGGAAATTCTCTGGCGTTATAATATCAGCGCGGCCGCGGTCAGATCAAAATGCCTCCGAATGCAATTTGAATAGACCTACAGCCAATCAGAGCAACGCAACGTTGGATCTGCGTCATGCCTTATTGATTGAGATCAATCGAAACCGCCATTCAGTATCCCCATTGGATCTTCAACGTGTACTATCATACGTCACGTTCACAGTGATCCCTTTTTATTTACTACAAGACAAATGTGCCGTTTTATTTCATACAGTTCCATTTTGATTGAGACAGGGAAATAATCTAAACCTCACGCGTGGCGTTTCACTGTCAAGGGGGGCGATATAGCGTGTATGTAATTACATTGCAAATACTGATTTGAGCACCACCACTGTATGGGTTAGCCCTACCATAGATTACCCAACAAAAATGCTCTGGCGCCGCCACTGGCCCTAGGGGTGAAAATTTGAACCGGAAAATGTATTGTATTGAAGAGTTAAACGATTTTGATATTGACTGAAGCCATATACGGGCCATTTCTCAATGTCGAGTACACATGCTGCAGAGCCACTATTTCAAGTATACTACGTCATAGAGTGGCGCAGAATGCTGGGCATTTAAGCACAGTCCTTCGGCGCCACTCGATGACGTAGTATACTTGAAATAGTGGCTCTGCAGCATGTGTACTCGGCATTGAGAAACGGCCGTGGTCTGACACATGGCAGCCATTTTGTTAAAATGGTAGTGTTTTCTCCAAAGTGTCACTGGTGTTTAGGGTTGCAAAGGGGCGGAAAATTTCCGGAAAGTTTCCATGGGAAGTTAAACTGGGGAAGTTTGGAAATATTCGATGCAAAATTAAACAAAAAACATGACATTTCAACAGATTTTTTTTTTAAATGTTAAGTAGAACAGAACAAGTTTTAATTATTTTATTGAACAATTATTTGTTTAATTGAACAACGAAAACAGGAATGTTGAGTTCAATATTACTCATCCCCCCCAACCCCACTCATTAAAAAATGAACAAAAATGCACCCCCCATCCAAAAATCCCCACAAAGTCCCACTCAAAATGTTAAATGAAAAGAGCCCTTCTCCCTCCAAAAAGTCCCATTAAACATGCACATGCACATCTTCCTTCAAGCGATCCTCTGCATTTTTGCTAAACCCTTTCAGTCAACGGGCTCTTCCTGGGCCTCATCAACATCCAACTCTGAGTCTTCCTCTTCAGTGTCACTGTCCAGCCTTGTTGAGGATGGCTCTGTGTCCGGCTCAAAGAGCCTTAGGTTTGCCCGAATGCCAACCAGTTTTTCCACTCTCACATTTGTGAGCCTGTTGCGAACCTTTGTGTGGTCTCAATAGCCATGCAGTAAGCAGTGTGCTATGGCATGGATATTCAAGTGTACTTGAATGGCATCTGTTTGTTTTAGTCAAGATTATGCTAAAATATACTTTCCCCAACTATATTTAAGTTCCCTATGAAGAGCCAACCTTCAATAGCCGTAACTAACGCTATTTGTCATTCTAGTCGGATCCATTAGAGCAGGGGTCTCCAACACGTCGATTGCGAGCTACCGGTAGCTCGCAATCCCTCAATAAATAGCTCGCTGAGCAAATCCTAAATGTAAAAAATACACACAAAAAAAAGGAAATGTAATTAAAAGAATCTATAAACGAAACCTCAATCATAGCGAACTCTATCTACTTACTACAACTCTATATCTATCTAACACCCCTCCTCCCCCCACAATGAATATCGACCAATCACGTTCTTGCAACAGTTTAAAAGGGGAGTGATTAGTAAAATATGCATAAAGAAAAAGAAAGAATGCTAACTAGGTAACATAAGATAAGAATAAACAAGTTTAAATGATTTGTTATTGGTGATCATATTCTAAAGATGTTTGGATTATTGAAAAGTATACAGCTCTCTTTCATATGAGTGTTGAGAGCTGTATCCATGAATTCATTTTGTGCTCAAAGTGCACCAGATTGATGCATTTCACTTCAATATTTTAAAACAAATCTTCCCGGGGGAACATGCCCCCGGACCCCCCTAGAGGAGGTGAGGTCCACCCCCAAATAAAGCAGGTTAAAATAATTAAATTGAATACATTTTCTTTTAGTAAACACTGTTTTTTGCAGTGTATATATTTAGCACATATTAACATTATTATATGCTTACATTTAACCTTTGTGTGCCGTTTGGGTCTGTGGGACCCGTTTTCAGTGTTTACTAAAAGAAAATGTATTCAATTTAATTATTTTAACCTGCTTTATTTGGGGGTGGACCTCACATCCTCTAGGGGGGTCCGGGGGCATGCTCCCCTGGGAAGATTTTCTTTTTAAATGTTGAAGTGAAATGCATCAATCTGGTGCACTTTGAGCACAAAATGAATTGATGGATACAGCTCTCAACACTCATATGAAAGAGAGCTGTATACTTTTCAATAATCCAAACATCTTTAGAATATGATCACCGATAACAAATCATTTAAACTTGTTTATTCTTATCTTATGTTACCTAGTTAGCATTCTTTCTTTTTCTTTATGCATATTTTACTAATCACTCCCCTTTTAAACTGTTGCAAGAACGTGATTGGTCGATATTCATTGTGGGGGGTGGGGGGAGGAGGGCTGTTGGATAGATATAGAGTTGTAGTAAGTAGATAGAGTTCGCTATGATTGAGGTTTCGTTTATAGATTCTTTTAATTACATTTCCTTTTTTTGTGTGTATTTTTTACATTTTGGATTTGCTCGGTGTTACGGTTTTGTATTTATGTTTTCATTTTCCACCTTTTTTTAAAAATGTTTTCCTCCTTGTGTCTTCTCTGTTTCTTCTTCCTGTGTTTGCCTTCCTGTCGTTAGTTTCCCTGGTGTGTCTGATTGTCTGATTGTGTTCACCTGTTGCCCTTGTGTTTCTGCCTCCCTTACCCCAGCTGTGTCTTGTCTTGTGATTACCCCTCTCTGTATTTAGTCTTGTCTTCCCCTGTGTGCCTGGTCGGTTCATTGTTGGTTTTTCCTGTCTCCCTCCATGTCAGTCACGGTCAGTTTTGTTTGTATTCGCTACCTTGTGCTATCTATGTTTTTTCATGCCTTGTTTCTGTGCTCATCGGCTTTGGAATAAAGCTCGCCTTTTGTTTATAGACCTTTTTCTTTTTTGAAGTCTGCATTTGGGTCCGACCCTTTCCACGCTACCTAACACTCGGCGAGCTATTTATTGAGGGATGGTAGCTCGCAATCGACGTGTTGGAGACCCCTGCTCTAATGGATCCGACTAGAATGACAAATAGCGTTAGTTACGCCCATTCCGTCAGCCTCTCAATCGTTGAAACACAAACTCTTTTTTTTTTTTTTCTTTTTTCATTTTCATTTTCAGGGGGGCCACAGGGGGGGGTCCACAGTCAGTGTTAGGGGGGCACCGCTAGAACCGCCCCTGAGTAGAGCTTAAAGTATTTTTATTATTTTTATACATTATACAAAGCTTATTTATATAGGAACGTCACTGGTGTAATGTGTTACCAGGGTGAAGAGTAACACCAGTGACGGTAACACCAGGTTGCAAAATACCGGGAATTTTCAAAGATGGAAGATTTCCATGGGAATTAATGGGAATTAACTGGGAATTTTCTAAATTGAAGGTTGGCTCTTCATAGGGAACTTAAATATAGTTGGGGAAAGTATATTTTAGCATAATCTTGACTAAAACAAACAGATGCCATTCAAGTACACTTGAATATCCATGCCATAGCACACTGCTTACTGCATGGCTATTGAGACCACACAAAGGTTCGCAACAGGCTCACAAATGTGAGAGTGGAAAAACTGGTTGGCTTTCGGGCAAACCTAAGGCTCTTTGAGCCTGACACAGAGCCATCTTCAACAAGGCTGGACAGTGACACTGAAGAGGAAGACTCAGAGTTGGATGTTGATGAGGCCCAGGAAGAGCCCATTGACTGAAAGGGTTTAGCAAAAATGCAGAGGATTGCTTGAAGGAAGATGTGCATGTTTAATGGGACTTTTTGGAGGGAGAAGGGCTCTTTTCATTTAACATTTTGAATGGGACTTTGTGGGGATTTTTGGATGGGGGTTGCATTTTTGTTCATTTTTTAATGAGTGGGGTTGGGGGGGATGAGTAATATTTAACTCAACATTCCTGTTTTCGTTGTTCAATGAAACATAATTGTTCAATAAAATAATTAAAACTTGTTCTGTTCTACTTAACATTTAAAAAAAAAAAGATCTGTTGAAATGTCATGTTTTTTGTTTAATTTTGCATCGAATATTTCAAAAATTCGCCAGCTTAACTTCCATGGAAACTTTCCGGATATTTTCCGGAAATGTTCCGCCCCTTTGCAACCCTAAACACCAGTGACACTTTGGAGAAAACACTACCATTTTAACAAAATGGCTGCCATGTGTCAGACCACGGCCGTTTCTCAATGTCGAGTACACATGCTGCAGAGCCACTATTTCAAGTATACTACGTCATCGAGTGGCGCCGAAGGACTGTGCTTAAATGCCCAGCATTCTGCGCCACTCTGACGTAGTATACTTGAAATAGTGGCTCTGCAGCATGTGTACTCGACATTGAGAAACGGCCCGTATATGGCTTCAGTCAATATCAAAATCGTTTAACTCTTCAATACAATACATTTTCCGGTTCAAATTTTCACCCCTAGGGCTATGAAATGAGTAACACTAATGACA
Source organism: Trematomus bernacchii (assembly GCF_902827165.1). NCBI lineage: Eukaryota > Metazoa > Chordata > Actinopteri > Perciformes > Nototheniidae > Trematomus > Trematomus bernacchii. Next base: position 8,884,559 of record NW_022987714.1, on the reverse strand, counting down.
GACTTGAAAGACGCACGTAACATTTGAAGATAAAATGACACCTTTAACAAAGTAAGAAGTATCTGACTTTCCTTATGTCTTTGTCCACTGCACTGCCTCAAATGATCTCTTGTTACAGGAAGCACTTCAGAGACGCTTCATTAGAGCGTAAACACTGTAACTATAAGTATCTGAAATAAATATGTGAACTGAAACAAATACCAATAACTGTATTGCATTGTTTTCTTATGCGCAATTACTTCATACTGTCTTTGTCTTTTTTGTCCTGCATTTATTGGCCCCCCCTCAGAAAATAACTGGCCCCAGCCTGGCCCCCCAGTCAAATTGGTCTAGAACTGCCACTGGCTCTACTTGTTGTGGATTCATCAAGTTAAGAGTTAGTTATTGCTATTTAACAGGTTTTAGATGTGTTTAGAAGGAATATATTTCAGCAGACTTGTATCACCCAGATTCCACATTTTCTGTAGTACTGTGCTATATACCTGGCTGCTAAATCCTAAGAACTGTTACAGGATGTGCATTCTGAAAATTATGAAACTTTTTATTTTGTATTATATCATAACTTAGTACTTTTTAATGCATGTAACATATGTAACATGTTACATGAAGCTGTCTGTGGCTCGTTTTCTGCTGTAACTACGTACATTTCCCCCTCTGTGGGAAGGATTCTGATTACGTGACATTCAGCACGCGCCCAAATGTGCGGATGTGGAATGTCACGTAATCAGACATTACGTGACGTTACGTATACGGAGGAGGCTGTCTTTAAATACCGGGAGACTCCCCTTCTGCACCACCACTTCTGCGGAAAAGCTGAACTCAGGAGGAGCATACACATTCCAGTTCGTGTTTCCACCTCTCTAACTGAACGACTCAAGGTAAGATACATTACATATCCCACGGCAGCCTACACCACAGCCATCTCCGTGAGTGATACGAGCCATTCACCGGCACATTGAGAGTGGTTTAAAGGGGGACTAGATGCGCATTTGTCGCTGATCAGTATCGATCATGTTGATTAGTTGTTCGTGAGGCTGGCATCCATCTTCAGTTTTTGACCGGTTACCCTTTTGTCTGCAAGTGTAAAATGTGTGTATTTAGGTTTTTATGTTTGTGAAACAGAGTGGCCGAAGCAACAGGATGTAGGCCCGTCTGCGTAATGTACTTGTTGCAGTGACTCTGATGCCAGTAAATGAATTGGTTTTAAGAACGATGCTTTAAATTGTAGGAACACCTGTTATGAAATATTCTATTGGAAATACCCCAAATAGCTTACCCCAATAGTATAGGTTAATATAAGAACCCTTAAGTGAAAGTGGTTTGGATCTGTTTCTGTTGTTACAACAGATTGTATGTTGATTCAATATACGCAGTGTTACACAAGAAGACACCATTGTCCTCTGCTGCCCATGGAGACCAGCATCCACACAGCAGTGGGCCATACATGAAGCTGACATAGATCATTGTGGCATCAATCTGCTGGCCCATGGGAAAGCAGATATTGGTAGGAGCGCTGTTGGTGCTGCAGATATACTATCACTATCAGTGATTTGCCAGATTTGCGTTCATGTCATTGTTATGGTATATTATTCAACATATTTACAGTTTGAAGCCTCCCTCTTTTTTTTTTGTATCCTAAATGTTATCCCATTTCACTTCCATTTGTATTTCTTATTTGTTGTGTCATTTGCTTTACATTTTATATATTCTTTAGGTTTTACTACCATCATCATTTTGCTTTTTCATCTTAATTTCTTATTTGTATGTCTTGGATTTTTTTTTTTTTTACTTTGCTATATTGTGTATCAGGTCAATACCTCGCTGTATTTTCAAGTTTAAAATAAGTATTTAATTCATTCATTTTCTAAGTTCCATCCTGTTGGCATCTTCAGTAGATGTTCTAACTAAATTCTGTGACTTCACAGTGGAAACTAAATCAAGCTAGTAAAGTTACTCCCGCATTTTAAGCAAATCATTTTTTGGATATACTGATGTTTTGTCTGATCATATAGTCTAAAATTCAAAAGTGCAGAGACAAATATAGTCTCCTGTCAATGGTGCAAGTAAAGGCCAGCTACTGGCCCTCAACCGTGATACCTGACACCCCATCAGAGCTAAGTACACCCCCACTGACCTGTTTCTGATCAAATTAAGTAAATGTCATAATGTACAAGGAAACATGATAATGCAAGTTTGCATAGAGACGTTTTTGTGGTCCAGTTATGTATAACCGCTACTTGTTTTAAATCCCCAAAAATGTATATAATCCAAAGATTAACTCAAATCTTCAAACTGTCTCATATGTAATGTAGCACTCCTTTACTGCCTCTCCGTTTCCACACTCGCCCCCCCTCCTGCCCCTTTGAGCGAGAGATAATAGGATAAAGGGATATTGGGTATGTCTTTCCTACTATTGTGTGCAAATTCCCCATGCAGAGGTCTTAAACACTCTTTGAAGGAAGGTATTACAGGGCATTAATCCTGTCAGGCTCTACACTACGTGCTCGTCTCCACATCACTAAAGATCCAGGCTAGACATGCTGATGATGTAAGAGCCTGTAACAGCCTGTAAGCGCGAGCACTCAGCCATGCTTGCTTGACCAGGAAACACAAATAGTAGTGAGTGGGGGATGGTCTTTGCTGGATGGAAACCGGTTGCAGTACTTTTCCAGGCAGTGGTCGCCATAGAGACCCAGCGTGGCCCTGTGAAGCAAGAATTACTGCCATTTAAGGAAGTAAACATGAGATAAGAGTTGTTGACTTAAGGAGTAGGGAACCCGGAAATTGTGGTTGTCAGGGGGAGGGCACACTATCAATTATTTCTCTGAGATGAAGAGGGAATTCCTCTTCCGACTCATGGTTGGATGAGAGAGCAGTCACGTACGCCGGGGAACAACCCATTCAAACTGTCTCATACGTAATGTAGCACTCCTTTACTGCCTCTCTGTTTCCACACTCGCCCCCCCCTCCTGCCCCTTTATTTATCTGGGTTTCCTAACACCTCTCTACTTTCACACAGATGTCCACCAAGGAGAAGCTAATCAGCCATGTGATGAAAGAGGAGCCTGTTGGCAGCAGGAACAAGGTGACGGTGGTGGGGGTCGGCATGGTGGGCATGGCCTCTGCCATCAGCATACTGCTCAAGGTGAGACACAAAGATGGGATGTGTGAGTAAAAGAGCTGGTGAAATCAGCATCAAGGGAAAGTAGATGGGATGACAGCTTTCAAACAGTGATAGTACATCAAACAAAATAACTCATAAGACTTAGGGTAAACCCTTGGAAAAGAAAAAGCTTAGATAAATATTAGAAAGTTCTATGATTTCAGATTAGATGAAGTAATAAAGGAATTCAACTGAGAAACCTAAAGTCAAACTAACTTTAAAGGTGTGCTATCTACTGGAATCTGACTGCGTGTGTAATGCTTGGTTAACATTTAAAAAAATACTGCAAGCTTCCAATTATAAAAAAATTCACAGGAAACATTGCATTTCCCTTATTTATTCCTGTTCAACTCCCCGCAAGGAAGCTGGATCCTTTCCAAATCCGAAACAAAAGAGTTGCAGGGAAACTAGGTCACAGGTCTTACAACTAACAATGCTGTTCAACAGTCGAGGCAGAGATGAATGGTATGTTTCGTGACTTTATATCCATGTTATACCAGCTACTGTGAATACGCCTCATTGTAGCTTTATTGATGAAATAAAAGCTACTCTTAAATAGTGTATGGGTTTCAGAATTACCAGATGAGTTAATCGACCAAAACAGTTTTTGGATGATTACTTAATCATTAAAGTAATATTTTCAGACCCTCAAATATAGAGTTCATGCTTTCCTCTGCTTTATATCATATTAAACTGAATATATTTTGGTTCTGACTGACAATATAAGACATTATCTTGGACTTTGCGAAACTGGGATGAACATTTCTTCACTATTTTCTGTCTTTTTTTTTTTATATTCCGAATGACTCTGAGACTGATTAACTGAAGAATAAAAGTATGTGTAAGTTGCAGACCTAGCCAGAATGACTCATTATATATATATTTATACAAACAGGACTTGTGTGATGAGCTGGCCATGGTTGATGTGATGGAGGACAAGCTGAAGGGTGAGGTCATGGACCTGCAGCACGGATCCCTCTTCCTCAAGACAAAGATTGTGGGAGACAAAGGTGAGAACGCACAAAAATATCTTCCCTTTTAACTCCTGAATAATTTATTTTGAATCTGGTATGTAAACTTGACTCTCACTGAAACTATAACTCTGCAGCTCCATTAGAACCCCTCTTGTTTTGTTGATTTTCAGACTACAGTGTGACAGCCAACTCCAAAGTGGTGGTGGTGACAGCTGGAGCCCGTCAGCAGGAGGGCGAGAGCCGTCTGAACCTTGTGCAGCGCAACGTCAACATCTTCAAGTTCATCATCCCAAACATCGTCAAGTACAGCCCCAACTGCATCTTGATGGTGGTGTCTAACCCAGGTTAGACAGGCGGGGGTTTGAATGAGTGAGGGAGGAGGGGAAATGTGAGAAGAGCAGTTGTGGCTTGAAATAGTGTTCAGGGGTACTGGAAGAGAGTAGCACCTTCCTAATTTGGGTTGTCCCCCTTTACCCTTTCAGTGGACATCCTGACCTATGTGGCCTGGAAGCTGAGTGGTTTCCCCCGTCACCGCGTCATTGGCTCTGGCACCAACCTGGACTCCGCCCGTTTCCGCCACCTCATTGGAGAGAAGCTCCACCTCCACCCTTCCAGCTGCCACGCCTGGATCGTCGGAGAACATGGAGACTCCAGTGGTATGAAGCTCTGACTAAAAATAAAATGTCTGCACATTGCAGTGTTCCTGTTTGTTGGTGTACTGCAAATCGTTCAATACAGCTGCATCATTTTGCCACAATTACATTTATTCTCCATTTCATTTATCACTTTTGTGTGTTTCTCACAGTGCCTGTTTGGAGCGGTGTGAATGTTGCTGGAGTGTCTCTGCAGGGTCTGAACCCACAGATGGGGACTGAGGGTGACGGTGAGAACTGGAAGGCTATTCACAAAGAGGTGGTTGATGGGTGAGTAAACAATAGTTTCCAGTAATCCACCAATGACCTGAAAGAACTTCCCTGCAAACCACATTTTTCTTTCTCCCACACTGATGAATCTTATCAGCAAATCAATCGGCCATGTGCATACAGGTCATCCGTCCATCTGAGGTTGAAGCCATACATATTATGTTTTATTAAAACACACTTATAGGATGTATTAGCTTACTGTGACAGTTACCTATTTACAAAAACATCAAAAACATACTTACATACACAATTTGATCAAGATCTAGTGGAGCTCACTAGCCCTGGAAAGGAATGTAATCAGTGATGTGGGCCAAAAGGCAAGCAGAGGCGGGTACACAAAACACTTCTGTGTTGTTGGCTTACTGGTGCCTGGTAGCCAGTGCAAACACAAAAGCTATGCTAGTCCCCATAACATAACGGCGGCGTGCGTTGAAGCTTCAACGCTTCTGCCCATTCACTTTGAATGGGGTGACGTCACGTTTCGCCAAACTGCATTGTGGGAGCGAAGCGTAGCTTCAGAAGCGTTGCTCGCAATGAAAGTTGAGCAATGTTCAACTTTTGAAGCTTCGGCGGAAGCGTCAGCCAATCGAATCCTATGCCAGTACAAGCTCTAGCCAATCAAACCGCGTGCTTGTGTGTCCGGGGCGGGAGATTCATGTGATTGGTTGTTGGTCGAGTTTCAGCCCCCCCCCCGCCGGCAAGCTTCAACGCACGCCGCCGTGTGGACGGGCCGTAATACCGTGCAGTTGTCCTCATGGCTTTGCTTACTCTCACAGGTCTGCATTAATGAAACACCAGACAATATTGAATCCTGATAAAAGACAGGTTCGCCCTAATTGAAGACTTTAAAGGTAGGGTAGGTAATTCACTTCAGAAACACTTTTTGTTATATTCCATGGAATGCTCTTAACATCCTGATAGCAATGAATATATGAAATGCTTTGACAATGAATAGATAAAAAAATGTCATCTGTGGAAGCCGTAGTACTGTAAAAAGCACGACCAATCATCTGAGCCAGCCCGGCTAAAATAACTGGATGGCCTACCTGCCTGTCAGCCTTCCATCTCGTGCACAAACTTATCTCGTGCCCTCATTGGTCATGTTCGTGTGTGTGTGTTGGAGGAGGGGCTCTATAAGGAAGTCTGAAGGAAGGGGCAGATTTTTTTTCGGTTGTGTACTTTCAAATTCTAGCGCACTCGAGCTGGTTTCTCCATTCTTACCTACCCTACCTTTAACTAACCATACCAACATAATAGCATTGCTATGTATAATACTTATGTGTGAAAGTTTACCCTGTAAACTTTGATACTTTACCATTATGTCACTGTCAGTCCACCTTATTTATATTCAAGTAGCTGAGTTCTTAAGGAGGTAAAATAGTATAACACAAGGGTTGATTTTCAGGAAATAAAAGAGACTAATGGCGCATTTCCACCACACGGTCGGCCTCGGCCACGCTCGGTACTGCTTGGCCGCGTTGGGCCTTAACAGGGCCGGCTCACTTCATGCTGCGCTTCCATTACAGTTTAGGAACTGGGGTAGTTACTATAGTAACGCAGTGTAGGCGGAGCCGTGACGTCATCTTCAGTGAGAACCCCAGAAAAACAACACAGCCGTTAGCTGTTAGCACTCAGAGCTCACAGCTCCTTATATATGTTCAGAAACTCGACAAAAGTTAAACAAGTACAAACCACAGACTGCCTGTGTCATGGTGAATACAGTCGCTGCTTTATTTATGTCTGTATAGGCCGTTGTTGTGAGTGTGGACGGTCGGAGCATATACTGCGTTAGCTTAGCCAATCTCCATCTAGAAAACACGCATTTTAAAAGGTTTTTCGCCTGCCGTCTGTCTGCAGACTTGCCAAAGCATTAATTCATGGTTTTTACTAACCGGTATCAGTATGTTGTTACTTCGGCATCATTTTGAAACGTGTATTACAATTAAATCACGGTCAAATATGTCCATCTTGTTGTAGTTGTAGCCCCCTTGCCAGCGATCCTCTCTCTAGTTTAGCAAACTCAGCCCGACTCAGCCCTGTTTGTTGGCCCCGATAGAACCACAATTTTGTCGGGCCAGAAAAGAGGTGAAAAAGTGGCCCCGGGCCGGGCCGGGCCGGGCCGGGCCGGGCCGTAACTAGGCCTAGTGGAAGCGCAACCAAAAACGGGCACGGCACGACACGGCACGCTTAAACCGCGCTCCGCGCCATGGTGGAAATGCGCCATAAGACTAAGGGAGAAAAGGGATGTTTATGTTTCACTGCTGTTTGTACAAGTACCTGCTTTATCTCATTCTGGCCAGCCAAATTAGCCTGGACATCCTAATTTACGCATGTAAATTGTTTATATTGCAATACAACTCTGAAAGAAAAGTGTTCTCTTTGAATTTAGGCCTTATGTTTTTGAGCTAATTTCCAATGACAACGTACAAACAGTCCCAAGTACCAAAGCACACAGATTTTTGTCTTTTGTCCAGGAAATATGCTGTTCTGACTTTTGTTTATTTTTTCTTTTATGTATTTTCTCTGCAGGGCCTATGAGGTTATTAAGCTGAAGGGCTACACCTCCTGGGCCATTGGCATGTCTGTAGCTGACCTGGTGGAGAGCATCATTAAGAACATGCACAAAGTCCACCCTGTGTCAACACTGGTCCAGGTAAAAAGATTGGCCAAATCCTATATCATACAATTCATCGGATTGCATCCACATACTGAACATTCTTTGAATATCATGTATCAATACCTTTTTATCCCCTTCCTCTGACAGGGCATGCATGGAGTGAAGGATGAGGTGTTCCTGAGCGTCCCTTGTGTCCTGGGCAACAGTGGCCTGACAGATGTGATTCACATGACCCTGAAGGCCGAAGAGGAGAAGCAGCTGCAGAAGAGCGCCGAGACCCTGTGGGGTGTACAGAAGGAGCTCACCCTGTGAAGAGCCTTCCTCTGAAGCCACTCTGACTCCCTCCTCCTGTACCTCCTTTGCCCCTTACCACAACAGGCGAATGAAACCTCTGAATGTCTAAAAAGGCCAAGTGTGTGTGTGTGTGTGTGTGTGTGTGTGTGTGTGTGTAGCTAAACCAGTGGAGGCTAGATTCTAACTTGAGATATTAAAACATGGGTGTCATTTCCCTTACAGCGTCCTGCCTCCATGACTGAAAATGTGGAAACCCAACTGGTATTTTACCCCTTCGAGCTTAGCCTGTGTTGGAGGGTGTATCTGTTGTTGTCCTCCTATCTACCTGTTGTTGTTGTCCTGTCTACACAAGAAAAGTGTGGCCTCTACATTGTAAGCGTAAACACTCCTATGTACTGCAATGTTTCTGTGCACCGTTACTGCTTCTCTCTGCACTCCTTGTCTGTAGTTTGTATTTATTCTGTGTGTTCTGTGATTGTTGCCAGTTGTTTTTTTCCACTTGGTCATCTCTTTATTTTGTATTTGGAGTCTAATGGAGACATTCCATTCACTATGAGGAGAGCTTCCTACTTAGTCGTCATAATGCTGCTGCTGCACATATCAATGTGATACCTTGAGTAATCAATGCTACGTTTACTGGTTGGCAAATTGAAGCCTTTGTTAACCACAAGTGCACTGACAGAAACATATTTTAAAAGTCAAGGTTCAAGATGCTGGTTAGAAAGGAGAATTAGAATGGCTGCCAACAAAGTGACTTAATTTAACTCATTAAGCGATAACAGAGAACCAAACGGGAAAGAGTCTGCTACAATCATGGCCTAGAGTCAGGTTATGAATCATAACAGAAACTAATGATCTTGGAAGGTGTTTGTTTGCACATAAATACCATAAAGGGTTTTGTATTTATTTGACTTCACTCTGGTAAGAGAAAAATGACGGTATTATTTATAATTAATATGTTTAGGATCTATTCATGTTACAACCTTCACTGAAGAATTGTACCTGTCATGGCAGCTAGATATTGATTATTTTTTGCTTTAACATTGAATAAATCTGCCTGGATAGTGAAACGTGGTGTTTGTCCTTTTTTAACTGTTTGTCATGCGAGCAAAAGGCAGCTTGGGATTGTTGACATTAGAGGTTTTTATGAGAGATCAAAGTCTCAAACTCCTGTATGAAATCAGCACAAGGTGAACATAATCTTAGATTCTGCTACATTTGCTAACAGACGCCAGTCATTTTAAAAGATTTACTTAGTGTTTGACAACTAACCACTGGATTCTAAATTACAGCTACTTCACAAATATTAAATTACTTTCTGTAGTTTGGCATTGCCAATAGGTGTGCAACAGAGAAAACACTTACATTTCACTTTTCTGTTATTAATAACCCATCAAAGAATGAGATCTACATCAGATTCCATTTATTTGTACTGATTTACATAAATCTACAGATATAAAAGAACAGGTGGTCTATGGTTGAATTGGAAACAAGAAAAACAATAACAGCAGATAATCTATCATACAATTCAAAGTGCATTTAGTAAAAGGCTAATTTAAATGATACCTGTTTGCAAACTTTACATAAGTTAACATTTTGATTAGTACAATATATTGTTTTGATTTTTTTGTACCCTCCAATGCTCCAGCTTTATTCACAACGTTTTTTCCCATGTTTACTGAAAACTTAAACCTCTCAGCAGGACTGAGAATAAGAGGACAGCACAAAGACGATAGAAAAGTAAAGAAAAGAAAAACAGAATTTCCTTTGTAATACATTACAATAAAGCATGTCAAGTCTGTCATCCAGAGTGAAACAACTACTGTACAAGATTGACTGGTTAATGCAGTCAGACTGGAGGGTAGACCTGAGCAGCTGACAGGTGAACAGGAAATGCAAATAGTGTGGCAGAGTAGCTCAAAATTGAACCAATTAAAAGACAGTATGTACTGTATGAAAAGTGATCTCTTGACTCCATGGTTACCGAACATGACTTGAACAGCATTAAATCCTGAGGCTGAGCCCCATGTCCTTCCTGAAAGGTTGGCCCGGGTATTTATACCCCGGGGCTATCCTTTTCATTATGAGGAGAGTGGACACATGGGTTCTTTTTACAAAGCCCCTCTCTACACGCCCCTAACAATTTGTGCTTACTAGCCAAATGACTGTCTGGCAAAGGGAGTGCGAACAGAACCAGCTCCCTGCTGTGCATCATGTACAGGTTGTCACAGTAACCAACAGTACGCCAACACAGATACACTACAGAGGAAACTAGGCTTTCACGTCACTATCAGTATGTCATGTGTGTTATGCATGTTTCTGTGTCAACCGGAGCACCTGGGTCACAATGTTGTCACAGTGCTTTTACTTATTGTTGGTGCAAATGGGTCATGATGGGTAATGCATTAAGATCTCAAATAATTATTTGGTCAGATCAAAAATACTAATTATTTCCTACGAGAACTGTGACCACATGGGACGGCCCAGTTCTTCATAAATGTTGCATTTTAAATTTGTGTTGCTGCGAAGTCTGTCTCATAAGAACAGATTGTATAGAGATAAAAAAAGAGGACAGCTTCTAGAAGACATAAAAGGGAATAATGGGAATAAAAAGAGAGGAGGAAGAGGAGAGAGTAAGGGAGCATGAAGATATGAATGTTTCCTGGCTGTCAGAGTGGGTCAGTAGAGGTCACTAAGGCCGGCAGTCTTGCGGGCTTTCTGCATGAGCGCACGAAGCTGGAACTGCTTCCTGGACAGAAGGCGTACATGCTGTAACAAAAGAGAATATGAGGCATTAAGGCTAAAATCACTCAGGACTCAAGTGTGTGTATGTCTTTGTCTCTTGAAATCTGTCTGATACACAGATAGGCTTCTAGTTGGATCATCTCCAGCAATTCCGTGACCGTGGAGAGTGGATCGTTTCTCAGTGGATTTGTAATCTATGAAGGGTTTAAAACAAAAATAACCCCCATGCCCCTTGCAAACATGCGGGCAACATTTTTTAGAGCCCTAAATCCAAAATGGCTGCCATCACCAATGTTGTTCAATACATGGTTTCTGGTACTTTTTGGGTTGAGGAATTCATATTTGATGTTGTTTTGATGATTTGACCTATTTTTGACCTTCAAATCCAAGATGGCCACCAATTTTTCAGCTCCAAAAGGTCTCTTCATCTGGCTTCTTTTCATAGCTCTCTGGCTACACGAACATAACATTTGTTTGATGGGCTCCAGTTGAGTTGCCTGTCATGGTATCAATCTTGAAGTCATCATTGTCGACGATCACAATGGCTGGCTTGCTGTCTGCAATCTCCTGTAGGCAGGTTGCTGAGGCCTCAAGATCCATCAGAGCCCAGTGGTCATAGAGGAGAAGTGTGTTTGCATAGCTGATGCTGACACCACTCTTGTGCAGAGTTTCTACCAGATCTTTACTCCTCGTCATGCCATGGACGCCCATGTTAATAGCAGTGGTAGTGCGCTGTCCTGTACTCAGGGTTCTTACACCTTTTCCAAAGTCAAATTCAAGCACTTTTCAAGCATTTTCAAGGTGCATTTTCAAGCATCTTACAGCTGTTGTAAATTACATATTTATATACACATACTTATACTCAAATGATTATTTCCCTACCTCACATTAAATCAGATGTTCTTTATGCTATATACAACCAAGGACTTGGACAACCAATGACTGTTGACCTCTGGGTGAGTGCTGCTTCCTACCTTCACTGGACTAACAATGGCTAATCCCAAACTGTACTGCTTTTTCCTTGCGTTATTCGCCGCCTCCCTACCCCCTCCTGCGCATAACAAATGCGAACCGCCACTACTATCATGTGTGATTATGAGGTATCTACACAAGATGATTACGTTACATTCCACTGTCAATGTGCGCACAAAACAAACTAGGCATTGGCATCTGATTGTATTACTACTGATGATATCGGGCAATGTGCATGTTCATCCTGGACCTTCTATTGTATGTAGCCCTAGTTCTGACCTGTGCCCTGATAGATAGATAGTACTTTATTGATCCCAAATTGGGAAATTGTTGAAATGTCAATGATGTCAATCTTTGTCACAATGATCTGAGTTTCCCTGACTTCTGCTCTCGTAAAGCTTTAGGTTTTCTACATGTAAATGCTAGAAGCTTACTGCCAAAAATTGACCAGATAAAAGTACTCGTTCACAGCTCAAATCCGGAGGTACTCGTCATCAGGCCGGAGTGGAGCTGTTTTATGTAAAAGCGAAGCAATTAAGCGCGCTCCGACTTCTTTATTTTCTTTTAATCTAAAAAGCGAAGTAAAGCATTTACAATTTCAAGCACTTTATCCCAAATTCAAGCACCATTCCCAAAATTCAAGCACTTTTCAAACCTTGAAAACACCTCATAAAATTTCAAGCATTTTCAAGGATTTCCAGCACCCGTACGAACCCTGTTTAATGTGGTAGGTGATCATGGAGGCCAGACTGAGTGTGGCAGGGCTAATGTCAGCAGTTTTTCTCTCAGGCTGTTTTAGCCAGGTCAAAAGCTTCAACAGCAACTTGCATACCTCTTTGCCTTCCTCGAGATGGCCAGGGGACAGTAGTTGTGTCTTTGACCTTCTTAGATAACCGCTGTGCCAGGTTCTGGAGCAGCTGCTCATCACTGATGCCAAGGGATGAGATGGCAGCCTCAATGTAGTCACCTCCTCCCCCAAGATCATAGACCCACTGGCTCTTGTTCATTTGATTTCTCTCTTTGAAGCCTTTTGTCTCTTGATACTCATTAATGAGCAGGCCCTTGACATACGACGATTTGACATCACCCACTTCATAGCCATAGTCACCGACAATGCGTTTGTATTCTGCTAAAAGAGACTGCAGTGAACGGATCTCTCGCTCAGTGAAGATGATGGAATCCACGTGTCTAAAGAACAAATTCCTTGCCTCTGAGAGAGACACATTCTGAAGATGCATTGCATCATCTGGCTTGAAGTGTGTGTGGTTGACGTACTTCCTCCAACAAGCATGGTGGTACATTACATCATTTGCGAAAGGATCAGACGTTGACTCGATGAGCCGTGTGAGGCGATCCCTCAGGTCCCCATCTTCTATTAGGACTGGGTGGCGCTTGAAAGAGCGCCATGCTGAGTGGGTGTTGAGTCTGAACAGTGTACCCCGCACTCTATTCGGGTGCTTCATGTCCTCACCCTGCATGCACCATACACTCTTTCTGGGGTATTTTTATTTCTTGTCTCTGTGTTTTCCTGCCTGTGTGATGGATTCCTGAAATAAAAGCTTCTGTTAAGTCTTCCTGGAAAGTGTTTCCGTGAGAGTTTGGCCCATTAGTTCGGTCATCTCCAGCAATTCCGTGACCATGGAGAGCGGAGGTTCAACAGATTCAGATGAAGAGTAGCGGTCTATTGTAATGTTGTAAATTCAATTTAACCTGTTAAGCCTGTTTTTCAGGTCTCAGGCTCGAAAATGACATTCCCAGAACAACCCTTCACTTCTAAAAGGGGTAAATGAATCATCCTTTTTCTCAAAGCAATAAACCTGTGAGTTGGATGTAGAAAAGTCAGAATCAATATAGATTTTTTTTTACAGACACATTGGATTAACCATTGGATTAACCTTCAGGGGCGTTTTTATCGTTTTAATGCCATTGAGTTCTGTGCTAAATGCGTTAGCATTTTTTCGCTCAGGGCTCATTAAGACGCTTCTTGTGAGACTTGTGTTTTGTTTCGGTAAAAATGGTTCGTATTGTAAGTTAGCTGAGTTTCTTCCCGTTAAGTGGGTATGACACATTAATAGGTTTTTAAATATTAAGAAGCCCTGAGACACAGTTTCGTGAAAAAACACCCCGCAGGCCCCGGATTAGGGGCCTCTCGGGCTTAACAGGTTAAATGCCTTGTTAAATTACTTGTGTAATACCTTGTATTCTATTAAACACATTTGTCATCAAATTCAACTGAATTCATTCATAAATTAGTGACCATAATGAGACATTTGTGAGCATAGAGAGCAACGGTTTGTTTCTCATCAGCCACAAATGTTGACCTTTTTGACCTCTGAGATGACCAACTCAGCATGAGCATAGCTTTCATTAGAGCCCAATATGAAGGCTCTACGACAACGTTGAAAAATCGACCTTTTGGAGCTGAAAAATCGGCGGCCATCTTGGATTTGAAGGTCAAAAATAGGTCAAAACAACATCAAATATGAATTCCTCGACCCAAAAAGTGCCAGCAACCATGTATTGAACAACATTGTAAGCCAAAACATTGAAAAGCTAATTTTCAACCTATGGTGATGGCAGCCATTTTGGATTTAGGGCTCTAAAAAATGTTGCCCGCGTTCCTGCGAGGGGCATGGGGCTAAAACATTTTTAAACCCTTCATAGATTACAAATCCACTGAGAAACGAACCTCCGCTCTCCACGGTCACGGAATTGCGGGAGATGACCATTGTATTCATTATAAACACCCACAGTCTATGTTGTTTACCTTTAGGTGCACATTATGATTGTTTGTTGGCCAAATGCGTTGACCTACAGTCAATTCTGTGTCTGAAGTTGAACGCATCCTTACTTTATAAACATCATGTTATACATTAGTGGTAGTTATGTTGTTGATGTGGTCACCTTAAGAAAAACCTCCAGGTCTATGACGCCCCTGCGGAGGGCCTCTCCTAGGTAGAAGATAGTGTCTTCAATCGCATTCTCCTCAGCATACAGGTTCAGGATCTGTTTGTACAGCGGAGCGGTGGGCACGATGACGTCGTCAATGTCGTTGTTCTCCGACTGGTTCTCCATCTTCTCCAAGGCCTCACTCAGCTCCTCGTCCTTTCTCTTCAGCAACTCGATATTCCTGTCAACCTCGGACTAGCAGAAATATTGTGATTTCATATTGTCATAGAGGAACAAAAATATATATACAACTTTTAAACAAATGTAGGATTTCTCACCACTTCCTGGTCCAGCCTCGAGACCATGTCCTCCAGTTTCTGATGTCCTTTCTTCAGATCCTCCTCGGTTCTCTTCAGGGCGTCCAGCTCCGCCTGAGCTCTGTCCATCTCCTCCTTCATTCTCCAGCGAAGCTTGTCACTCACAGCTGAAATCAGAGAGGCACGAATGGTGTCCTCGCCAATGGTGCCATCTCTGCTCGGGCCTTTAGAGGATGACGTTAAGAAGGGAGGTCAGACAGTGAACAGACAAAACAGAAAATAACAGATACAAAAACAAGCCTTCTGATGAGCCGATTGAGACATTTTATTGGTGTACTGAAACAAGCCATTTGATTAACCGATTTAACTGAAACCATTTGATTGGCCAATTGAATTGAGCCATTTCATTTTCCATTTCAAACGAGCTAACAGAAATGGTTTAATGTGGAATTGTTAAACTATTTTATTTAAGTTGTTAATTTAATGTATTTCTTGTCAGTTTTTAGCAGAAATTTGAGTTGAATTCATCGAGTTCATAGATGCAAATGTAAAGTGTTATCAAAGCGCCCTGAACACTACCAGTTAAAATATGTGGGAAAACACTGCTGGATGTCTTCAAAGTAAAGACCACCTAATGGGCAGTGTGGAATCAGCACTACAAATGTCAGAGTTGACAAGGGCTAAACCCATTTCTTCCCTTTTACTAAATATAGGAGAGATAAAGCTCCTCCTGCCCGCTGCTCATGAGCAGCCTTGCAGTGTAGTACTGCCAACTGATGTTTGGGCAGCAGATCACAGGTCTGCATTTGTGTGGAGTTACTGTTCCCATCCTAAATTTAGAACTGTGTCTGAGGTTGATACTGTGATAGCTGGGGGTTGGACGTTGCCCTTCCCTTCAGATCTGTTCTACCCTTTGGCCTTTAATACCCCCCACTCTTGTTACACTAACGACCTTTTCACTGGCAGATCGGGATGCCACCGGAGTCACACAGAGGGCAAGAGAGTTTAAGTCAAAAGGTCAAAGGTCTTAATAACGAGTTAACTAACATGAAAACGAGGACATTCTATTGTTGTATTTTTTTGAGGGGGTGGGGGTGAATTAGTATACAAATATTGTATTGCAATACAAGAGCAATAACACAAAAATTACATCTTCTTTTGTATCTTGCTGTGCTTGTGCAGTTTCTGCAAAATCTAATTTTAAACTTTAAAATGTACACTTGGGAAAGAGAAATAAAGCACCCCGGATAATGTGATACGTACCCACTGTGGAAACTGGGGTCTGGTTGGGGTAGTGTGCAGGGCCAGCAGTGGCTGGGTAGGAGTTGCCTCCTGGGTATTGGTATCCTGGGTAGCCTCTGCAAAAAATAAATAACTGATCAGAACGCAGCTCATTCTATCTGTTTTTCCTTTTCCCACATCTAGCAGAATACAAGTAATGGAATCAGTTGAACAGTGGTTTATAAATATTCTCCATGTGATATGCTGGAGAAGAAACCACCAAAACAAACATGCCAGGACAGGTTTGTTTGCTAGAGAGCAGGAGTAGAGAGCTTTAGAACTGCTTTGCAAACATCTTACCCCGGGTTAGGATTTGGGCTGTAGGGTGAGACCGCAGGCATGCCAGGCATATAGGAAGCTGAGGTAGAGAAATAGTGTGAACATTAGATCCAAGGCCAATACATGACAAATATACTGTCTCTCTGTCACTCTCAGAAAAGCACATTTTTATGTCTTTATTAGGATCCCCATTAGCACTAGCATGAGCATTGGCTATTCTTCCTGGGGTCCTCACACACACAAAACATACATAAACATACATACAACAAAATTAAAACAAAACAGCTCAGCTCATAATTTCATGCAATTTACAGTGCTGTATGAAGTGAAAACTAAAATGGTCATCCAATTATTGCCATCCTAAGGCCAAACAAAAGTAAATACAAATAAGTGTACATAATAATATATGCATACATAGCCACAGACACAGTTCAAATGTACTTTATAATACTTAAATAATTTTTTAGCAACCTTTTGAAATGTACTTGATAATTTTCCTGAATGATGTGGACAGAGTTCCAGCTGACCATGGCTCTGTACATTACTGTTTTCTGTCCCATATTTGATTTAGATTTGGGTAATACAAACCTTCCTTCTATTGTATGTCGTGTTTGATAGTTATGTTGTGCATATTGCGCTATAAACCTTTGTGATAATATATCTGGTGAGTGAGTCACTGTAATATTTCTGACAAAATTTAACAAAATATAAGTTGACCTCTGTCTGACAGTTAACCATTTCAGTGTCTCCAGCATTTCAGTGACTCTGGTTCTGTCGGAGCACTGCAGTGCACATCGTGCTGCCTTATTTTGTGCTACTTGTAGTTTGTGTAAATCTTTTTCAGCAGCACTAGACCATATAACCAAACAATAATCAAGCTGCGACAGAACCAAAGCATCCAAAACTTGTCTACTGACATCCATTGGCAAATATTTTACAATTATTTTTACAAGTGACACATCCCTTCCCATTTTACATACAACATTATCAATTTGTTTAGACCAAGATAATTTATGATCCAGGGTTATACCTAGCAATTTTGTCTCCTTGACCTGTTCAATTTCAATATGGTTTAAATGTAGTTGCAATTTTGGTTCACCTTTTAACTGATGATTTGATCCTATTAATAACGATTTTGTTTTTCCCGCATTAAGTACCAACTTATTATTTATGACCCACTCTGATATCAATAGTAGATCTTTATTCATAACATTTGTCAACTCTCTTGTAGTTGATGCTGCATAATATATTGTTGAGTCATCTGCATACATTACAATTTTAGCTTTCTCTAACACTAATGGTAGGTCATTTGTAAAAATAGAAAATAAAAGTGGTCCCAAACAACTACCCTGAGGTACTCCACAAGTGACTGTTTTCATCTTTGAGAGACTTCCATTAAAAAAAAAAGTTTGACTTCGATTTGTCAGGTAACTTTCGAACCACCTCAGCGTTTCAAAATTAAAACCATATTGTTCCAGCTTGTGTAACAACAAAGAATGGTCAATGACATCAAAAGCAGGACTAAAATCAAGTAGTACTGCACCCACTAACTTCCTATTATCTAGTTCGCCCTTCCAGTCATCTGTCATTTGTGTTAAAGCGGTGCATGTCAAATGGCCAGGTCTGTAAGCATGTTGATACACAGTGTTAAGTTTGTTACCTTCAAAGTATTTTTGTATTTGATTGAAAATTATTCTCTCCATTATCTTTGCTAACGCTGGTAATAAACTTATTGGGCGGCTATTTGTACCAGAAAATGGTCCAGCTGGATTTTTTGCAAGTGGAATAATTTTTGCTATTTTCCATGTCTGTGGGCAAATACATTTATCAATACTCAAATTTATAATATGACAGATAGGCTCTGCAACAAAATTAGCAACATATCTAAGAAATGTACCAACTAAATTATCCACTCCTGGTGGTTTATCATTACATTTACCTAGTAGACATTCAACATTCCCTTTCCAATACTGTAATGAAGAGGTAGTACCTGAGCTCCATCTAGTGCCTCAGAAAATAAATGCATCTCTTTAAAACCATGATGCTGGTGTACAATATCCATCATATACACCTTATGAGGATTCCTGACACAGTATGAAATACTGACATATGAATTAACACACATCATTGATTTCTCTAGGCAACTACTATGGGTATGTAATCACAAAAAATGGTTTAAAAAAGTATTTTAACAGTTTAACATTCACTCTTAAGTACCTTAAGAAAATATGTGAACAAATTGTGTTTATTTGTATCTATTTGAAGACTTTAGTATGGCCTTAACATATTTTGTAATTCTGTTAACCTTTATACAAAATGTGAAATGAAAATAAAAACTGGAATAAACTGTTCAACAGCACATTTATAGAAAAAAACATAGTAAAAAAACTATTGAAGATGAATCAGAATGGATTTTTTAGAAAACAGTCTTATGTAAGCAGTTTATTGGAACATATTCACAGTTGGCAATTTGTTTGGTACAACTAGCTACATTTAAAGTAGTTCAAGCTATTAACCCTACCTCTGTGCAGGTTATTATGTTCTTAAAGGGATGTATGCATAAGAATTTAAATGTTGTAATGGCGCTTTTCTTATTGAGACAGTCAAAAAATGGGTGGCCATGACTCATTAAAAACAGTGTTCTGATTGATTGGTGTTCAGTGTAAATCAGCATCATATCACTTTGTGTTAAAACAGTCTGTGGGTCACTCTGTCCTTCCTGACACTATATTAAAAAAACATTTATATTACCCTGTTTACGACAACAATGTAAGTCACTTACGGTTAGGGGGTCCAGCTGCTTGGAACGCCTGATATGGTGCTTGTGTTGTGGGCCGAGAAAACACAGGAGGCTCCTCTCCAAAAACCACGATCATCACCTGAATCAGACCATACAGGTCCGACTGAGGCTGTAAGACAAACAGAGAGGCCATGTTTTTATTGAGCAAGACGACAAATGCAGAATGCTATTTCAAATGATCAACAGGAAAGCAACTGCTGTACATATTTTCGTAAGTTAGAGCCACATTATAGAGATTTAAAAAATGTAAATAATGCAGTGAATGCTCAAAAACCTCTATAGCATCAGTACATGAGCAATCTATATTTTCAAATTCTAAGCATTTCATAGTCAGTCCTTGCCTAAATAAATAGTCTATGATTAAAAATATTGAGACACTTACATGTTTCCACTCATGTAGATAAGGCAGGTAGATCTTGCCGTTGGCGTCGATGTGCTTGCCAGTTTTGATCATCATGGCACTGGTAGGTTTGACAAAACATATGGGAGGGTTGTAGGGATATGTGTCCAGCAACCACAGACACACTGGGATGTTGTAGGTGTTTCCTACAGGGGAGAAAAACACACACTATATTATAATTTGATTTCATAGTATGTTTTTAAGTCTCAACATTCTCAGAACTTGACAAACGTTGTTATTTTGAGGCACACTTATACGATGTCTAGTCTAGAGTAAATACATCTGAATATGAAATTGTATACGTTATGCTAGTCAGGTGCTTTCCTAAGCTGACACACAGAAGCATCTGCTACTTGATGAAAGTTTTTTTTTTTTAAAGTTCAAGATAAATAGCAAGTTAGAGTGAGCACACCAGAGAAAAAGTAGGTGAGGAAATCAGACAAACTAAACAGAACTGACACCTATCTACGCCCACAAATAAACAATGTGTAATACGTTTTTTATAAAGAACTACATTTGTATTTAGAAAGCACTGTAAACATTCCTTACCTCTGTAGCTCACTGGAACAGTTCCTGTCAAGCTCAATAGGTCTCGTGTGGAGCCATCATTAAACACTAAATAAAAGAAGATGACATGTCAATTAACGAAACAATGTATATATTTGCCATCATATGAGCATACAATATATAACCATACAAAACCATGAGCTCTGTATAACTCGATTTACCATAAGCGTCCATCAACGGCTTCAAGTCCTTGTACTGGCTGATGACATTGGTTATCTCACGAACTGTCAGGTCCCTGTACTTGTATTGCTGGACAATAACAACAAAAAGATGAAAGAGAAAAAGTAATGTATGTTAGTATACATTACATTTTAGACAGAATTGCTGACACTTAGGTAACTCATTCAGACGTAGTTGCCACAACTAATAAGTTATGTATTTTAATCCTAAAGTAATTTTGTGTGGTGTCAGTGTGTAGTAATTTATTTTGGTGTCCAAAATATTTTTCTTGTGTTAGAGCTTAGCATAAGGAGTAAAAAAACTAAAATAGATTAGAGAACAGAGTGTTCAGAAAGTGACAAATGAAGGAACTATAACTTTATCTGATATAAAATGATAGCCAATAAAGTCAGAAAATACACTGTAATATCTACTGGTGTATTAACTCAGAAAAGTCATAACATATGAAGTTTCTAAGGAATTAAGATACAAAAAGGGATGTAAAATGAAGATGAATCAGCTACAGATATGAGGAGTTGAATTGAGTAAATGTTCAGGCAATTCTAGGATAATAATGCAGTGTGCTCTTCCATGGACAAGATCTTGGTATTTTGATTCATGACAAATAACAGTTTATGGCCCTCTACCTGAAACTGTTTATTTCTTGAGTTGTTGAAAATATTACAGAGATTATCATTGGACCATAATAGCTCAGAGTTGTTTAGATATTTGTTTTCGAAATCTATATATTGTATAAGCTAAAGGCATATTATACATATGTATTTCTATTATTCCAGGAAAATGTGCAGCCTCAAAGCTAACACATCAATTGTTAGCTACACGCAATGCTTAATTTAATATGTATATTGAACTTTAATTATGTACATTAACAAGCCTGAAACGTTACTTAGAATTGTCAACGATGGCTGACATTAAATATTTGTACATGATAGACATACATTATAAATACTTAATACTAATCCTTATAACAGTGGTTTAAGTATTGCTCTGGCAACAGTTGATAAACAAGTATGCCTAGCAAATGGGATCAATGCTGTACAAACGAAATTTAAGAGACACATAATGTCATCCTGAAATATAGGAATGGTTGTTTACTGAAACGTTTATATTAAACATATACGTGAGTGTAGCTAACGTTAGGTGGCTGTAGGATCTAGGTCAACACAATAATATGTACGAGGAATCTCAAAGAATCCACATTATTATTTAAAGTACTGTAAATCGTCTGTTTATTAAGCAATACAGATCCTATTCCATATGTCCAGGAAATGTGAACATGCTCAACGAGTGTCCTGTTAGGTATCGGTAACATTTGCTAACGTGCTAACGTTTCTGTTGACCAGCAAGTGATGCAACACGTACCTTTAGCATTTTCTTCAGAACACCGTCGTTGACAACTGCCATGGTTTTCAGTTTTAGTTTTCACCGCTATTGTTAATAAGTAAATTGAAAGAACGGATGGCTTCTAAGTAAGCTAGACTAACAGCTAGCACGCTAAGCTAGCACGACTAATGCTAGGCTAAAGTTAGCCGAGCCTCGGGCCCGACTACAATTAAGACAATGATTCGGTGTCTATAGAAACCCTTCTAGTCCAACACGAGTAATGTATCTGTTGTCAATGCGACAAGATGTAATAATTTGAGAAACTTTAGTAAACAGTTTATTAGGAGTTCTAAAATGAGACCGAAAAACAAATATCCGATAGAAAACAAAAGGAATTTCCGGTATTCCACCTGACTGTTTCCGGTACGCAAATGACGTAAACAGTAGACGAGTTGTTCTCAAGGCGTGGTCCTACTTAGGTGAGTTTCCTTCACACATATTATAGGCTATATTAGTGCAAAAGCGTACTTAGTCATTATACAAACCATGTTGGAAAATAATATGAAATGTGTTGCCCCACAATAATACACACAGACATGTTTGATATGACTCTTTATTTACAGTACCAGCATCAATCAATCACTTCTCACAACAGTTTGGGTTATCATTTCAATATACACTGGCTGGCTATGTGTGCGTTCTTTGGATTGTTACATTTTCTCTTCACTGGTCAAAAGCCGGAAACATTTGTGAATAAAAGCAAACAAACTGGGTGCAGTTATGGTACCGTTTTATGAGCTGCTTGTTAAGAAATCTGGTGTTCAAACATAGGCCCTCAATATGTAGGCTATTATGTTCATTTGAAAAACAAATGATATGGTGCATACATTCACAACTAAACCCAGTCAGTATGTTTTAATCAGGTGCTTGACTTTTACAGTCTAAATCATTGGAAAAATATACATACATCATGTTATAATCCATTTGTATGAATTGTATACATTTATTAACCGTAAACTAACAAATAGATACCATCTGACACTTTACACATTGAACACCTCATCACAGGCAACACACACAATACAAATATGGTTAAAATTCCACAAAGACTAACAGTTGGTTTCATGTTCTTGGAAAGGTAGATCATCTTCACCGGTTAAATCCAGATGCATACTTCCATCAGTCTTTGAAAGCACCTCTGCTTGTCTGTGGAATTGCAGCCAACCTATATGGAATATATTATTCATTTTAGAGAGGCCTGAATCAGTCACAACAAATTCATAAACATGTTGAGAGAAGGAAATTGTTTTCAGCTCTACATTTAAGAGCAATGAACCTAGAGTAACATTGAACAGGTGTGGCCTGGATATGGATCTTTGGATCTGTGATAAACTCGTATCTAGGGCATAGGTAGTGTTGTTTTGAAACAACATGGCAACTAGCTTCCTGCCTGTGTAAGCATAACTTACAAGGGGCTTGTTCAGGCTCTGGATGAGGCTGCATGCACACGGGAGGGAAGTCTCCAAATACGACAACCATCACCTGGAGTAGGCTCAGTAGGTCACATTCACCCTGATGGGAAAAAGGAAAAGTCAAACAAATGTAAGGATGTAATAACTCCATTATCCATCCCTTTTTACATTCAGTATTTTCAAAGAAAACAAGATAACAATTAAAATTCTCACACATTTCCACTCCTCCAGGTAAGGCAGCACGACTTCACCACTGTTGGAGATATACTGTCCACCGATTAACATCATCTCATGTGTGGGTCTGACAAAGCAGATGGGAGCAGTTTGTGGATAGCTTTCTTCAATCCACAGGCATACCGGGATGTTGTAGGTTTGGTCTTGTATTAAAAAAGGGGAATATATATGTTTATCTTGTAGATTCTAAGAAATTATGAGTTGTATCATCATTATTTGTGATTCAAATTGATCAGTTCCCCCACTAAATTCCAGCTTATACTGTAGCTGTTTCATAGAGTTATACAAATGCAAAGTCATTGTTACCTTCTAACATGACAGGGATGGTTCCAGTTAGACTCATCAAGTTCTTTGTGGTGCCATCATTGTAAACTGTAAATAATGAAACCATGACTATAATTTACAGCACTTGTTGGAGTTTCATGTTAAATACATTCAACAACAGATTGTTAGGTTTAATTGATCTTCTTACCGTATCTATCCATCAAGGGTACAAGGCTTTTAAAGTGAGTCAATGCATCGTAGATTTCATGGGCCACATGTTTCCGTAGATACGTCTTCAAAATAAAAAGAATACAAAAGGAGCACCATTACAAATATACATGGATTATTTATATACTATTAAAATGTTAAGTTTGACTAAGAGAGAATAATCTGTTGATCATTAATCTTACCTTAGGAAGCATTTTCTTAATTGAATCCTCGTTGTATGGCATGATTATGAAGAATCCAGTTTGAAAATATCACTTTTTCTTGTATGCTTTTAATCGCCTACACTGTTATAACCCTCCACCCTGTTCGTCTTTGGTTTATGGATTAGCCTTTGTCTTTTATGACTTTAGAATCCAGTAAGAAAACAGCCCTGTAATTATGCAAAGCATGTGACCTTAAAAGCAACAACTAGGTTTCATGGCTTGAACAGCAATATAACAGTGAGCACATTTACAAATGATTAATCATGACAATTGCTAATTAAGACTGGTAGAGGAGCCATGCTTGGTTGTTATTTGGATTATGAAACTGTTGGATCACAGTTAATACATGTATGTGCTTTCCCTTGGTTTGCCTCACCTCTTTTCTCCCTTCTACCTAAGAAACCACTTCCTCATGTTGTTACAGTATTGTGTTTTGCAACAGTAAACCGTTTGTGTAAACGCAACATTTATGATTGTTCTTTGAACCTTCATCACAGCTGTACTTGCCAACATTGTGTAAACCAGTTATCACCCTCACTTTTAAACAAGGAACACATTTGGTTAGAACATGATTAAAGTTCTGCTGAGTTTATGCTAGATATAAGCTCCTTTATTATTACATTATTTGTATTATACTCTGTACGATACACAAAGCAGCCTGCAGGCGGCAGCAAATCCCAAATGTAATATGACATGAGAGTTAGATGTTTGAGCGACCAAAGACACAGATTCATCTTGACATCTTTATTCCTGTCCTGCAATACATTTGCCACATATTCAAAGAGTAAATACATCTTAAATAGCTAAACAGTTGACATTTTCACAAATTCTTTCCACACCTCCATCCACAGTTTGCAAGGGAGAAACAAGCCCTTGATCCCACTGTATCCTTGTGCAAAACTCCCAATGGTCCGTAGTCTTTGTCATGCTCGCCAGGTTTTCTGACATGTATACTTGTGGTTTGCTGGCTGTAGTTTTCCTGTGGCAAAATGACGCCAATATTCGAATGAAACAGGAATTTGAATACATAGATTAGTGGAATTATATGTATTATCATGGATGCACTGTTTCAAGATTGACAGGGAGAGGACAAGCATACTACCAGGACTGTTGTTACAGGTTACAAACGCCACACTCGTTTTTTTCCATCAAAAGGTTTGAGTACAATGGATGAAAAATAAAAGTTAGAACAACACAGCCAAAAGTGGGACCGAGGAACAACTCCTGCATTATTTTGTTATGGTACATTTTAAACATGAGGCTCCTTTTAAACAATATCTAAAACACATTCACAGTTCATGTCTTTTCTCCACGCAGAGAAATGAACACTTAACTGATTAAAACAACTTGATCACTACCATCCACACAGAAACTAGACTGATCATATTTTTTTAAAGCCATGATATGATGGAAAGAGTCACTTTAAAATGTACAAAATTAACTAGGTAGGAGATAAGCACTTTGATTTGTGCGAGATAAATGTTAAAATGTTTTTGAGGTTTGCAGAAACCTGCCTGTAGTGTCTGGATCTCTTTATGTTATCATACCAATTCTCTGAATTAAAAAATAATAATCTGGTTTTAAACTAACCATTTCTAGTAATCAACCTCACATGTTCCATTGTATTTGGAATGAAATTTCAGAAGACAACTTGGGTTATACTGGGCTCTTTAACTGTTGTTTTTCAGTCTTTTAAAACAGAATCACATTTAGATACACATCATTACAGAAAGACCCCTTTTAAAACAAATTAAAAAACAGTGTAGTGTTTCCAGGGACTTGCCTTTCAAATTCTATACAGCGCATGTCTTGACTCAACTCACTTATATATTTTTCAGTTGCACACATCATCAAACAAACAAAACAATGCAGCCAACAGATCACAGAATCACCTAGATTCCTCTAGAGCTCGCTGCATACATGAGGTACAAACTAGCTAACAGATAAGGCAAAGTAAACACAGAGCAGTCTTTTTTTTCATTTAGGCAACAAATTAATGCAGTTGTGGAGAGCACAAGCTGGGTCAGTATTAAGAAACAAAGCGATGCACTCCCAAAACCAAATATCCATCACCTGTTACACACAATAGTCCCACATATACAGTAAATATGGTTCTGACATGATTAGCACCTGACCTGTTAATGTTCCGTTTTAGAGCTGAGGTTGCAGAGAAAGATGAGCAGTTTGAGGATAGTATGGTGTGTGGAAATCTGAAGTTTGACTCTGAGGCAGGACATGTGCGTTACACTCTGCAAAGCATCCATAAACTAATTGTATAACTGTACAAGTGCAGGGTTTCCTCTTATTTCTACAGGAAACCTCTTCAGCTGTAGCAACTGGAGAGGGGACAAGAACTAGATTTGCATGCACAGTACCCCTCCGCCCAAAGGCTAACAAGAAGCAATGAGAGGTGGTGTTTTCCCAATACTTCGTGTAAATTGGACAGGAAAGAATCCTATTGCACCAGAACCTACGTGCACTAGCCAATAGCCGTTACTATTATTTCATAAAGACTGTAGCAAAGGAAACATCTGCAGAGAGAGAAGGTGGTTGCATTCTGGAAATTAATCTATCTTTACATTCCAACTACATCAGACAGGCCATGAAAAAAAAATGTCAAAACAGGTGCCATCTGGAATAAACACCCTCACTCACACATTGCTCTGTGACTTTCAAATTCTGCAAATCACAAATAAAATGTTCCATATCAAAAAGCTAGGCTAACTGTTAAAACAACAACAAAATTATAGTCATTCCCATGTCAGCCCCCGCCTCCTGGATCCAGTATAGAAGAGACTACACAGCCATTCGAAGGGGGACATCAAAAGGCAGGTAGAATGGGACGGGGGGGTTATTCATATGAGAGGTGTTTGGGCAACAGAACGTCCATTCCAGTCCTTTCCATGTTAGTCAGTCAGTCCTTCCAGTGGGCAGGTATTGGGGGGGGGGGGGGGGGGAGTGGAATTAGGCTTTCAAGGTGGGAGGAGGTCAGAAAGACCCCCATTAAGACCAGTGTTGAGACTGAAAACAATAAGTTAGCAGGAAACGTGTTGAGCTACCCAGCAGGACCACACTGGAGTTGACAAAGAGTCATTAGTGGTGTTGCTCACAAGTCCACGTGCGGACCAAGAAAAGGGGGCCGGAACCGTGCTAGTTCAGGTAGCCACATGGGCAACAGTCCAAATCCTCCTTATCCATGAAGGTCTACGGTTCAGTCAGCTCTGGTGGTTTCCTTGAGCGCTTTTGCTTCAATCATCCTCTTTTTGAAAAAAGTTTATATTTCATCATTGAGTTGTTTTTATCTTTCTATCTTTTTGTCCATGCTGCCACTACGCGCTGTAGCATTTCTCCTCAACGTGCAACAGTCAGCTGTGGAATGAAATGACAAAAGGGGACAGATGTTAGTGCCATTTTTACATTTATACTCCTGGGTAGGGCTGTGCGATTATGGCAAAAATCATAATCACGATTATTTTGGTCAATAATTGATATCACGATTATTACAAACGATTATCCATTTACTTTGAAAACATCCATTTATTGAAAAAAAATGTTTTGAACAGTTGATTACCCTGAACTTTAAGTATAAGTCAACTGAAAAACCAATAAAAAAAATAATAAAAAAAAATAATAATTACATTTTTTTTTTTTTTAAATAAAAATAATAATAGTTTTATTTCGATTACGATGTTTTCGTAATCGTTGCAAGCCAAAATCGTAATCGAGATTAATATACGATTAATTGCACAGCCCTACTCCTGGGGAAAAGTTAAACTGAGTTGGAACATTTATCAGAATCAGAATCAAGTTTTTTGCCAGGTACGTTTACACATACAAGGAATTTGCTTTGGTATCTGGTGGTGCGAACATAAACCATCTAGAAAAATAAGTTGCAAAGTAGGTCAAAAAAGAAATATATAAGGATAATACAAAATCATTTACTTTCAATGGGCACTCATTTGCATAAACAGACGAGTTCCAGTATAAGCATACCAATTTAGCGACTTCCCCTTTAACTTAACTGTCAAAGAAGAAAAACACATTTGTGTCTCACCTGCATCACGATACCACACAGCGACAGCTCATACAGTCCTGACCGCTCTCATCGGGGGGGTTCAGCTTCCTCAGCTTATGCTGTCTGATCTCCCTAACCAGCGTGTAGAAGGCGTCCTCTACTCCCTGTAGACACACAACACACACAAGGTTATGTGGGCACTTTCAAAGGTCAATTATGAGTAGAGTACACTGCATGCACCCCTTCCAACTGACAGCATGGCTCTTCGGTGTACTCATCCCCGAGAGGCCTGGTAACATCACCATGGCGACCCTGATATTTCAGACGTCGGAAATCATAATAGGTAAAAAGAAGTCATTCACGTCGTGCTTTGCAAACTCTTCTTTTTGACTGACACATTTCTGCAGGAACCATGATGAATGCAGGAGTCTGTACCTTCACTCTGTGTGACAGTGAGTCAGACAGAGTGGGAGCTGTGCGGCAACTTGTCCTTATGAAGCCTTTCAAATACTGTAGCTGTTCTTAAGCCAAGGTAACCTGGCTATGAGTCATTGCCTGTGGGATAATAAAATGTTTCCAGCTACACAAATCACATCATACTGCGGACATTTAGCTGCTTTTCACATGAAAATACACGTACAAAATGTAAAAAATACAGGGCCCATACTGAAAATCATACCGTGTTTAATACAGTATTATAAGAGGGCTAATGTGCATTGAATGTGGGTTTCATGGCTTGTAAAGATGGGAGAAATATATGTTAAGTTCACAGGTAATTTGAAATATCAGAGATAGAGGTAG
This sequence comes from Trematomus bernacchii, assembly GCF_902827165.1. Taxonomy (NCBI): domain Eukaryota; kingdom Metazoa; phylum Chordata; class Actinopteri; order Perciformes; family Nototheniidae; genus Trematomus; species Trematomus bernacchii. The sequence continues at coordinate 8,855,618 of NW_022987714.1, read as the reverse complement.
GGAGAAAGAAAATAAAGTGTTGTATTGTGGGAGTGTGCTTCTTGTTCACCGCCCACCTGTCGTGTTTTAGCAGAGGTCTCGATGTATGGGATGCCGTAAGAGCGGGCGAGTTCCTGGGCTTGCCTCGTGTCTACCGTGCGTGTCGGGAGGTCACATTTGTTTCCCACAAGCACCATGGGAACATCGTCCGAGTCCTTTACACGTTTGATCTGTTCTCTGTGAATTGCAGAAAGAGAAAAATGCCATAAGAACTTTGTCTGTTTTCCTTAACCCGCCCCAGCCCTGCACTCAGTCACAGGGACATCTGTGTAGTCTGGGGATCCTCCCTGCTTCATAAACAACAGCAGCCCCACCGCTGGAGAGCCAACCACCCGGGGAGCTCTAGGACCCTGAGGAGGAGCCGGGGCCCGCCGGTGCTGGGCTGTGCTGCACTGCTGAAGGAGGGAGGTGGAGGGGAGGGGAGGGGAAGGGAGGGAGGGGGAGGGATGGACAACAGGCAACAGCATTACCTCATCACTACAGCAGCCAGCACCAAACGCCAGGCAACCAGGGGGAACTGAGTGAGAGGAGTGGGTCAGATCAATCTATCAGCTCATTCTCCCCCAGCTCGAGTACAGCAGGATGCAGCACGCCCTGCCCATCTGCAGTCAACACGGCTAATGGTATTTATGACCACATCAGTCGTTTTTTTGCTGATGAGGAAGGCATTTCAAGTCTAACAGATTGACTGCAAACACTAAAGGAAGATTTGATCCTAATACCTTGGTGCATATGGTTTATTACTGCATCAATTAAAAGGAAACAAATCATACATTTCCCCATTGTTACACAGGTACTATGCCAGTATGTGCCAACAGTGAGGTGGACATTTTGCAAAAATGCCTCCGACTATTTTTACTAGTAAATCAGATCTTTAAAAATAGCTCAACCGTGCCACCATCTTTTCAAGCATCCAATCCATGCAGGATTTCACAAGTTGCACAATGACTTTACAGTCAAATCAGCAGTTCAGTTACAGTTAAGCCAAAAAAAGCCAATGCTGCAATGGCAGTAAGCCAAACCAGTGTTTGTGTGTGCAATAATAACACCAATCTGTCAAGTTATATTCAGCCTCTTTTACCTGCCCCATGCACTGGGATGTGGGTGTCTAATGGGACGAGATAGACCAAATGTAGCAAAGAGATAGAACACTGTCATCTCCAGCTGCACCCCCCCCCCCCCCTTCTCCTTCCCTGTCCTTGAAAGTGCTACCTCTCCCCGCTCCTCTAATTGAGTCAGGATCGATTTCATTGGCATCGTGCTGTAATCCTCCAGTTGGGGGCTAAGCTTTCTTTAGCCGTGTTAAACGCTACAGCATGACATCACCCAACTACTGCAGAGAGCTGGCACACACACGTATACACACCCCTCTCTCTCTCTAGACCCCATGGGAGTCCCTGCAACACACACTACATTTACAAATACACAGAGCCTTAGAAGAGAACTAACAGGCATGATTTGGTAAGTCTGAACTCCACCCCGGCTGCTCTGTGATCTTTCCAGTAAATACACAGGCGATGGGGAAATGTTATCTTTAGGTACGCTTTTGGACTTCAATGATTATTAAAACAAGATAAAGAATACAGGTTACCAAAATGTGTGTGTGTTAAAGAGTATCCAGTAGGTTGTAGCCGTGAATTACAATATATTTGCTATCATTTATCTTTATATAATATTGATTACATTTATTTTTGTACATATTTACAAATGTTGGAGTTTTCAGTTGTTAGAGCAAGTGTATTTACAATATTTCTTGGGTTTAAATTACATTTCAATATATAGAATGTATTATTTATCTTGTTTCATTTATTTTAAGACATGTTTTTAGTTTAATTAGATTAAAAGTTAAAGAAAATTCACAGCTAGAAAGCCACAGTTAAAAAAAACGAGGTTTCCAAAGTCAATGAGTAAGAGTGTTAAATAATGCCGATTTCAATATAATTGTCATTATAATTTTGCCATCATCTTGCCGTTATTTATGCCATGATTGTTGGTGCCACTGCACCCCTACACCCTCCTATCTATGACTGACTCTTACACACCTGTACTGGTGAATGTCCTCAAAAGACTTGGTGTTGTTGATGGCGAAGACGCAGAGAAAGCCCTCCCCTGTCCTCATGTATTGATCCCTCATGGCGCTGTACTCCTCCTGACCTGCAGTGTCCAGGATGTCCAGCAGGCAGGTCTCTCCGTCAATCACAACCTGTTTCCTGTACGAGTCCTGCAGAAAAAAACGTTTTCAAGTTGTGGTAAAAACATGCAAGTGAGCAAACTGTAACAAAAGTCAGACACAAAACGTGGTTCAGGTGGAATTTGAGGCAGCTGCGGGTCACTGAGGCTCTTACATTCTTGGCCTTGGCCACTCAGTGGTAAGTTGTGTCTGTATGTAAACATGTGTATCAACTGGAATGTGATATTAATTCCCCCGTCCCTGTCAAATGCTCATCTAGAGATCAGAGGAGCAGGGTATCGGAGCCAATGTTTAGCCTTCCAACACACAGCCACAAAAACATGGAGTGCCGTCCCTTTGTTTGTTAGAGCATAGGGGCCAGGAATGCAAATACACAAAAAGGACATTGTCTGGCCAGAGGCAGGCGTGGTGAGAAAGAGAGGGAGAGAGTGGAGAAAAAGAGAGGAGACCACATTCTCACTGACTTCCCTCTTCTCTTTGCAATGTCTGCAATCTTTTTCTGTCAATATTTCCATGAAAATATAAGAATTACTGAAAGGCAGATGAAAGATTTCTTCAAACAGAAAATTAGGAATGTCTACCCAGCTTGATTGTTAGGAGAATTACTACAGATATTCAATTATTTAAATTAAATTAACTTGATTTAGAGTGAGCCGTCGACTCCAGACAATATCGGTCAGCTAAGACCGTGGGATTGGACATTTGTACAAAACATGTCACGCCTTCACTTTAATATGTAAAAAACTTGAGGCTAACCACACAATAATTAAATATTGGGGATCTGGATCCTTTATTTTTACGATAGCCCCCCCGTAATAATAATAATGTATGTAAAGGCAAAAGAGCGTCATACCTCTATGGTGGGATCATATTCATCCACAAAGTGGTTCTGGATGAGTTGGATGGTAAGTGCACTCTTGCCCACGCCTCCAGCTCCCACCACCACCAGCTTATACTCCGTCATCTTTGCCGCTGCTGCTCACCACACACACACCGCAGCTGGAGAAAAAAAGGCAGAGAGGAAGGTGCAGGTTAGCACTCTGATAAGAAACAGAACAATAGACCTTCACAGACAAGTTATTGTATGTCACAGGACTGCCATAAGGTGGTCGACAACCATTGCTCAGCACTGAAGAGAAACATCAGTCAGGTTAGTGTGTGTGTTTTACAGTGTGCGTGTGTAGTGGGGGCTAAGGTTGGGACCCTCAAAGGGGAATGTGAAAAATGTACTGAAGGTACTCAATGTTCCAATACTCTCGCGCTCAGTGTGAGCAGCAGAGAGGGTGTGTGTGAGAGGGAGAGAGGCGGCGAGGGAGAAGGGGCATGACACTTGCAGACTGGTCCTCATCACTCAGGCTTCACATTACAGATGCCTTCCTTTGAAGTCATGGTGACAGATGCCAGAGCAAAAATTATCAAATAAAAAAAAAAGATTTATAAAGTGAAATCTTTTTCAAAGGAGTCTGCAGAATCCTTTCAACAGTTGCTATTTACTTTTGACTAAACAAAGCTAGGCTATTTCTATGAGCAGTTTGTTAGTGTGCCTTGCTTCTTCCATAGGGATCAATCCATAGCAACAATAGCAACAGAACGAGAGGCCTAAAAGAGGATTTTATGACTCCAGGTGTGCCTGCAGTTGTCCCCTATGGACCCACTCAACCCACTTTACAGGTCTAGCTGATGTAACGGGCTGCCCTGACTATAAATCAAGGCATGTTATTAAAGAAACCTGTCAAAAAGTCTGCAAGAAATATGGTAAACATGAATTTATGGACACAGGGGGTAACAGAAAGCAGATTGAGCTTAGTCCAAAAAACGATGGAAAATGTGTCTACTTAAAATGAATTAGCATTTAACATTTCACAGTGTTTAACATCTAAGAAACCTACTATTGAAAGCAGCTTTTGTTAAGTTAGTTTAGTGATGATGATGATGATGATGATGTTGTTGTTCACAAGTCTTTGGTTTTTAGCACCTCATAAAGTTCATCCAATTTTCCCAGAAAGTTCAGGCATGCTCAAAAATGTAGGACTTTGCAGATTATGCCAAAGATAGCATCACAATGTCAACTATCGAGTCAGCTGGAACCACACTTCGTGCATGGCCCATGCATAGAGACAGGGCAACACAAAGACACGTACACACTGATCCCCTGACATCACCTCCAACTCTGCTGGACACTGAAATTCCAGGCATGTTGAGTCAACGGCTAGCAGAAGTCATATGGGTGTTTCCACTACATACAGTGGCAAAGTGTGACTCAGCTCGGCGCAATATTACCACAAAGTTACCAAATCTATGACCCTGAAAGGACATGGTACCAGTGTAGACATAATGGCACATGATGAGTCACAGAAAGACATAAAGCTTAAATGGAAAACTTGCTAGCTAAAATACCATACAAGTCATGGCGACTGTGACCAACAGTATAGCTAACACACTGCTGGAGGCCCATAGCAACCACAGAAGCCTCTTGTGGTTATAGCCTAAGTTTGACATAAGCAATGACTGGTCAAGATGATGTCATCACAGCGGTGTCATATCAGCGCTCAGAGGAAAATCACTAGAAACCCAGGAGGGGTATTTTAGTTTCACTTTCTGTTTGAAAGTAGTGACAAAAAAACAAAAACCCGACTTAAGACATTTTAAACGGACACTGTAAAAGCTACTTTCAACAAAAATGTAAGTAATGACATTGGAACAATATTATCCCTGTTATCTGGATGTGCATACACCCAACACCCAAAGCAACCTTACATTTCTATTTCTTAAAAAGTAGTATGACTCATGACCGTAATTCTGAATGAAATAAGGTCACACAGGGTTACAAATCTCAGCTTGCTCATCGACAGCGTCTCACTTTGCTGAATGTTCCTTAAGTGAGATCAAGACGAAAATCACTAACCTGCCTCACCTGCTCGAGTGTGTTATCAATCTGTCAGGATTTCATGAGCACCACGGGTCACATATGCTGTTTTATCTTCACCAGGGCAACAACTGTCATCCCCAACATTAAATGCACTCTGTGTATTTCGCCACAGAGCGGTGAACATCAGCGCTTTAGCTAGCTTAAGCAGATCTCACACACACACACACACACACCCCCTCTCTGTTGCACTTTATCTCCCAAGGGAGCACCCACACACAGCTGGAGTGAATCTTTAACTTGTAGAAAAGGAGGTGACATGACAGTTTCATTGAAAGGACATCATGCAAAACATCCAAAAGCATTCAAGTATAAAATCAGTCATGGGGAGTCATGAGTAACAGACATGCACCTGTGCTATTTGTCTCTAGGAGAATCTGCATGCACCAGTGTAAAAGACGTTGTGTTATTTGTGTCTGAGGTGTGTGTGACTGTGCTCAAGTGAGGGCAGACTAAGATTAGCCAGGACTGAGACTGGCTCACTGATGTTAATGATTGACAGAATAGCAGACTTGCTAACTGAAGACACAGCCATTAAGCTGCTCTCATTCAATGACACACAGACACACACACACATGTTCCTGCAACGCATCCATGATCCCGTAAGCCATTGCTCGCCTTAATGGTGCAGGTAGCAATGAACACCGTCCCCAATATCAACAATGGCCTCCTCGTAAAAACACCCTCACTGCTATAATTCTCAAGCACAACAGGAAAGGAATTATCCTGACCCGTCAATCTTGGGGCCAAACATTTAGCTTCCTTTTCCCTCACTGTAAATAAATCAACCTGGTGCACAGTGCTGGAGCTCAGGGAGCGTGGCAGAGCCGCAGAGCCAGCATCGCTCCTCACAGCCTCCTTTAACCAAATAAACAGCAGCTGTGCAGAAAGACTGGTGCAGGGCGGACGCTGGAACACCTTCGGTCACTGCAGGCTGGAGACAGGGCGAGGATTCACATCAGGGCTGGCTTAATGTGATGGAAACAGCATGGATGCTAAATAGATTGGTCACTGGGATAGAAGAGAATGTCGACTTTCAAAGGGATGAGGGGTGTGACATCAACTAACAATTATCTTCCTTATTAGCTCAGACACATATTTCAGTGCAGAAATGCCAAAGATTGAGGTCCTTTCGAAAAGGTGTAGCCATTACATAGCTTCGACCAGAGGGCACTTAAGGGTTTATTTTTAAACTGTTGAATGTCCCATTCAGTAGACTGCTTACATCATTTTTGTTTATGTCATGTGTTTCTCCTATTGAACCTAAATTGGCTGATATACTGTTAACAGATTTGTCTAAATTCTTATATAAATATCAAAATGGGTATCAGCTTCAAACATTTAGTGTCAGTCTGCAAGTAGTTTTCCTTGATAAATGGCACTTAACACGATCAAATATCGAAATAAAGTTTCATTCATGTTTCTAATTGATTCTAGTGATGGTTTTAACTCTAGCATTGATACCATAAATATGATAAATCTGTACGAAAAGTAATATTATCTTTTTCATCAAATCATCCCAATACATTCAGGATACTCACAAGCTTTACTCATTCATTAAAGCTGATGGTGTGCTTTACTACCACGTCAAGTTTATGACAAATGCTCATCGTGACATATTTATGCACACAACTACATGCCTTTTAGTAACCAATATTGATCAAAATGTACCAAAACTTCAATCCTAATTAGAAGTTCTTTCTATTCTAAGTTCATGAACCCGTATGCCTATAAAGTGCACTGAATTGAACTGTTTTGATGAAAAATGTAGGTCGCACACAGATCAAAACAATACAGAGTGACACCTGCACTCTCCCAACACCCCCAGCTCTCCAGATCTGACACGGTTGGTTGCCACATGTCTTCCACATAACCAGATCTCAAGTGTACACCTGCCAAACCACAGAAATGTAGAGCCTAAAATGCAGATTTAACACACTGCGCACACTACTGGGAGACTGGAGGAAAGAAAACAGACACAAGTGCCATCTCTTCTCAAACTAGGCCAAGTCAGCTGCTGATTAATAATCCACACATACATATGGAGATGAATAGCAAAATTAATCATTGATAGCACGATGCTGTCGCTTTTTCAGGGCCACTTGTTGTCAGTAGGGACTCACACAGAGCTGCTCTTTGTGCACGCAGAAAGGAGGGATGAGGACAGAGACTCTGGAGATCACAATCAACATCATGCATCAATCTTTTCACATATTTCATTCACACATGGGGACAAAGCATGAACAATTTGTCAATGTTTTTTTTTTTGTTCTGCACGAAGATGGTTATCCTGTTATAACAGTGTCATGTCCTCAACTGCAGTCAGTATTCAACAGTAACTAAGTACATTTAATCAAGTACTATTAACTCCACTACATTTATTTGACTGCTTTAGTTACTTGAGAAGAATCAGATTAGTAGTTCAATTCATCATCAACAAATCATTTTAAAAGTTAATTCAAAGATTAATTCAATTAAATTATTTTTGGGGATGAACACATGATGCAGCAATAAATACAATATAAAATAATGTAATATAATTTGTTCTTTTCTAAAATGGGCCTGTGCAGAATTAGTATTGCCATTTTATTTTACTTCATAAATGACGGCAATAACTTCGTACAAGTAAGATTTTGTATGCAGGAATTGTACTAGTAACCAAGTTTTTCTACACTTTGATATTAATACAAATGTAACTAAAGTGAAAGACCTATGTACTGTGTTCAACACTTCTTACAGTAATACCAGTCACCGAATGGTTAACCTGTCCTTATTTGCCCCAGAAAATAAAAAAGTTGGCCGCATTTGTGAATGCAGAACTCAGTGACACTTTTCATTCAATGTATGTCTTGCAAAAATAAAAATCCCACAGCAATGTTGCTTGTAGTAACACATCAGCTCATTAATGGAGAACAAAGTTAGTTTGAGCTACCACTGTTTACATGCCTGACATTGACACAGCCATAGCAGCTGTGTCATCTACAAGTCTACATAATATAAACTCTCCAAACCTTTGGAAAGCTTTTCTCCTTTTCTGACCAAGAAGCAGCACTATGCAGTATGTCTGTGTTTAGGGTTATTTATAGCTCGGCACCTCCAGCCTGGGAAATTAACAGTTCGTTTTGAAACCCAAGAGCCCCGCCTGGACCAAGAGGATAATCTTACATGACAGCTTACGGAGGGTGCGAGTACAGAGCAGCGAGAGGGGTGATGGGAGGAGAGAGTCTCAGGGCGAGGGAGGGAGAGGGCTTCTCTTACTATATGCCAAGGGCACAGAAAACCACAGGAGGGAGGGGTCGAAATGGAAACTGAAACATTTAGAAAGAAATCAATAAAGAAAATGTTCTCAAACTTTCTCGCTGGTAATTCGGTTGCATGCATGGCTCTGATAACAGCAGCAAATATTCATCTCTTAACTTTCTCTATAACCTGGAAAACAATTCCAAGCACATGCTCCGAGAAGGAGGGCATGGCAGTCCTCCTCAACATGCATTCTGCTCTCCATTAAAGTTCTTAATTGGTTAAAGAATCCATACTGGCAGAGCCACAAGCCCAGTGCAGAGATAATAGATTTTTAATGGAGCGATGATGGTAAGGAGACCCTCTCTAGGGAGGTATCACGGTCGAAGACTGAGACTCCAAGACCCATCCTAGATCCTTATAGCCCACCGCACCCTCCCACTGCTCTCCAATGACATCATCGGCCTAAACAGCATCCAAACATAAGTGTTGACCGGCAGCTGAGGAATCACTATCCTGCTCTCTGAGACCAATGAAACACAAGTAAGTGAGGGAGACTTTAAGCAATTCTTATGAAGTCTATAAACTCAGGGATGTATCTAGCTGTTAGACTCTTTAGAAAAACAGCACTATGGGGTAGGAAGCCAGCGAAAATACCAAAACATGAATGAAACTAGTTTTGCTCAAACAGAATCTTAAGAGAAAATCCTTTGATAAACAATGCATCCTCTCCAGATTTTCTTCCTTACAAACATTTATATAAGGAGTTTCTGCGTGTGCTTTAACAAGCCGCTCTGGCACTGGAGAACAAGTGACCTTTTCCCCACTGGGTCATCCTTTCAGCTTGTCGAGTAGGGTGAGACGGTGGAGGCAGCAGCAGAGATGAAAAGGCCATCTGACCTCCTCACAAAGGCCTGCCAGGAGGAGCCACGGGGCTTATAATCAGACACCAAACACCCCCAAACTCATCAGTGGCCTTTTTTTTTTTGTATTCAGGGGAACAGTTGAATATTGTCCAACTGTTTAAGTTTAAGAACCCATGTTAAAAAGGGTAGGACCTGTAGAGGATGCTCACCAAATGCTTAGTCAGTTCTAAAAAGAAAAAAATCACAACAACCAACCTCACATAAACAGATGTAAGTACAATATAAAATCAGGGGTATGCCAGCACTTAACATACACAAATAGCCCTACAATAGGCTGTGTCAACAGAGGTAAACAACACCTTGAGATGAAAGCAGTATCAAAAATTGTCATTTTATAAATAGTTGGTACCCAGAAGTGTCCACTTGTTTTGGCAAGCAGCTGGGCACCACCCAGGCTCCAGCTGTTCAGAGGAAGGGACAAGAGATTACCATCACACCTCTATCACTGGCCGGACTATCTCCAGCTGTTTTCCAGCTGCCTGGAATCTTGCCTTCACTCTGAATGCTTCTGACACTGCTGATGTCAAATTCCCACTAGACCGCCTTAAAGGAATCCATGTAGAACAATGTACTCCAACCTGGAAAAACTATATATCTGTTACATGTGTCTCATATATGAGGCTTTGCTCAGCAGTCAGGTACAATAATATGCCACAAAAGCCAACAATAGACAAAGTCAAACACCTTTCTGCTTTGTTTTTAAATAGGGCACCAACGTAATGTTACTACTACTTTTTAAGATGAATACAATTCATTCTGCCTCATGTTTACCTCAGTTCAGGATGAGTAAATCGTTTCTGCTCTATTGTAACAGCTCCAATGGTCATAATTTCAATCATGGCCAATTCAACAGTAGTGCTGTCTTAACCATAATATAGGCTTTAAACATACTAAACAGTTTTAACAGACAGCTTGCAGAGAGGAATCATTCAGAAGTCAGCTCTCTAAATGCCTCGTAATGGACTCTAACTTCCGCAGTGATACATTCAGTTTTTACTCAGTGTGACGGGGCGTCACCCTGACGTTACTTGTGTGTGTGGCCACTATCGGCAGCAGAAACCTCATATTCAACACTGTCTTTCCACTGGACAAGAACATAGGCCAAATAAAGTAAAATCCCCAATATTGGTATTTTGAATACATTCGGTTTATTTTCTAAAGTGAAATGATAGGGGAATTCAGGGCGGTCTAATGTTAAGCCTACATAACCAAGTTACAACACACGAACTCAAGGCTGACTGTTTATCAAAATAGATAATTGTTTTAAAAACAACATACTGTATGCAAAATCCATAACCCATGTTGTTCCCCGTATATGTAGCCAATATAAAAAGCAAGCATGAGTTGTTGAGCTCGACAGATAAAGCTCGCCGGGCTTGAATTAAAAATGTTATGATAGCTAGCTAACATGTTTTAACTGTGGACCACAACCTCCAGCGGTGCCCAAAACACTGAAAGCTTTTTAAAGCGGAACGTTTTGGCTAGACAAAAACAGTCACTGCCGACATATTTCGGACACAGGAATGTGCACTGCATACTTACAACAAGCAGAGGTCTAATTAGCGACAAGAGCGACGTTTCGTCTACCGGAGAAGAAGAAAAAAAAATCGTTCAACTCTGTGGCCTCTCCAATGAAATGAGAAGAAAATAAAATGGTCCTGGTCCGTTTCCCGTCGTCTTCAGATATCTGCACCTTATTCTACCCGATAACGTGTTTAATTTTCAGTAGCTAAAATGCACCAATGCATTCATTGGTTCTGGGTAAAATGAGCCCGCGTTGAACAATGTGCTTCCACAGAGAGCAGAGGGATGAGGAGTGTCGAGCCCACGCCCAGCTCTATCAAACATAGAACCGCCCCGGTTACCATGCATGTTACTGCTACGTTCACGTACTGCTGGAAATATGGACACTCAGCGATGAAGACCAGTATTTACTGTTTGACCTATGCACTTAAAGCAGGTTTACAGAGTGTCACTTGAATGTGACAGACAAAGACTCATCTAAGTTATAAATGCATGTTTTATTATTTCAATTTAGAACAAGCAGAAAAGCCAGGCTTTAAACAAAGTAAAAACTCCCCCATGAAAACCCCACCCACCTGAGAAAAATAACCACCATCCAAACTCAGTAAACCATCCAAGCATTTCACAAACCACACATTTTACTTTGAATAGTTTTTTGTTTCTCCCAAATGTTATATTACCAGAGCCTTACTGTTATTTAAGAACGCATACTTCCAGTGGATAATATATACATTAATTTGGAATTGATTTGATTTTAATAAAAGACATGTCAACCAAAACACTCACATTCTATGATTTGACCTCTGACAATAGTATTGTCAGAGGTACATTCTGAAAAATGTAAAGCTCCAAAGTCAGAGCTTACAAAGAACAAAGAAGGCAGCACCACACAAGCGTAGGTGGGTAAAGGCTTCTGTAGTAGAAACAGATGCTTAGAAATTAATCTTTGATGATAGTAACATAACAGATAGCGTTTAGTTAAGCATTAACCTCAAGAGTTTCACTGATGCGCTAATTGTTACATGTGAACTACATATCCCAGGGAGCCACAGGTCTCTTAGTGCCGTTTCCAGGAAGTCGTATGTGGTTGTCAAGCAAACTTTTGCTTCTAAGCAAAGTGATTTCAGTCAGTGAAATGTATGTATATTTTTAGTCTGCAGTTTCCTGCAACAGGTACATATGAACTATCTAAATATGTATATATATATATGTATATATATTGCGTTTAAAGTACTTGTTGTTGTGTTTAGCTTAAAATAAAATATTATTATTTTGCCTCCCGCATTTGTCAACAATTAACCATAGCAGTTATGCTAGTTTGTTAGCTAATTTAACGCGAGTTGGATAACGCTAAGCTAGATACAAATAAATACGATATGACATTAAATGTGATATCGTGTTTGCTTTGACCAAACAGGTTAAAATAAATATATGTTATTCTTTATGGCAGACAAAGCGCTAAATGTGCTGAACAAAGTGACTAAGGAACAATTATCGGGAATTAAATGATGGTTACACAGTCATCTTTAGTGCTTGCTGTTTAATGAACCATTCTTATTGTTACTCAGCTAACAACATGGACAAGCGCTAGTCATACGTCTGTGATTATAATCTTCCTACTTTTTTTGCTTTTTTGGAATTGATGTAGGCTACAAATATTTGTATCGATTGTATTGGTACAACAAATATAGTCATACATAACTGAGCCTTTAAAAAGCGACACATAGCTGGACTTTTCCTCTTGTTTTTGCAAACATTTGGTTCCTTCCTTTTCGTATTTTTTTCTTTATGATATATTTGACTGATGTGGACCTTTGAGTCCAAAACTGAGTAAATAGATATTTACATTCAACGTCTGTCTAGATAGACATCTATGGATAGATGAGTATTTCCTATACATCCATTTTGTTCATGTCAGGTTCCTGTGAGAGATGAGTTGCTGTCATGGTTCTGTGCCTAAGGGAGTCCGGCCTGGCACAGCTCGGGTCCTAGTCACTGAGCTGAGTGGATCAGGCCACATCAACCCAACTCCTGCCACCAAACCATGTGAGGACGCAGAAGCAGTGGATGTTTCCTTTTCTCCAGAGAAGCTGGTAAATTTGCAGAATGGCCTAAAGATACAGTCAGTCCCACCAACATTTGTACACAAAGTTTTCCATTGTCTCATTGTTACATGTGGTTAGTCTTACTAATAGGCTTGTTTATTATTAACCAAGTTATAAGTGTCTAAGGTCAATGTTGATGCAACAAACTTTGATGAGTAAACACAAAATCCAGTTAATTAAAGGGGCCCTATTATGCTTTTTAGGGTTTCCCTTTCCTGTAGTGTGTTAAATACGTTTTTGTGGGACATCTCTGGTTTCAGACAGAGGGTGAAAAGGGGTGCTGCAGCACAGGCAGTATGAGACAAATAAAGCACTTTTTGAACATTAAAGCATATAAGCATGTCACAATAGAGTCACAAAATACTAATATGAAACCTGAAAATAAGGATATTAGGACGCATTTTAATGCTTTTTCATTTCTGTCCCTCAGAAATCGCTGTGTGGAACTCAGGACCTCTCTCACCTGACCTCACTGGAGATCTGCTTGGACACACAAGAAAACACACTGGGTAACTTTGGTAAGAAACAGATAAATCTATATTTTAACCATGTGCAAAGTTTGTGTGGGTACTCATTGGGGATCACGGACTCAGTCACTCTTAAAGGTCCCATGTCATGCTTTTCTGGTTATTAGCCGTCCCCTTGTGTGTTATGTAGCTTTTTATGCATGTAAACCGTCTGCAGAGTCACAAACCCTCAAAGTACACCCTGTAGCGAGTAAAACTCGAACACAGAAAAGACATATGCTGCCCCAGAACGCCTCGTTGGGGATTTCTCTTTTTCCATTGTTTACTTCTTGGGTATAGTGACGTATTTCGGGTATGGTGACGTAACGTAACGTCCGTGGAGCCGTTACGTTTGGACCAATCCGCGGACTTCCTCACACACACACATTCGGCGGGACGTTGCGAGGCTCGCTGCTGCGAGGAGCGGGACACTGTGAGCTGGCTCACTGGTGTGGGGTCGGCGAGACAGCGAGACACCGCGGAACTCAGCCTGGGCACACACACAAACTCCCAGCCAGGCTGCGGGTGTGTGTGTGTTTCGCACTGGGTTTCGCTGTGTCTGGGCTCACAGGGAGGGCGGGGGGGGGCAGGAGCTCCAACAAGCCGTTTAGGACAGAGAGTGAATACACATACTATACAGAGATGCTGTATGAGAAACCAATGTGAGTTTGGAAAATTGCACAATATACATTTATTTTAGTATACCTCAACAATGGAATTATGATCAGTAGAAATGGCCATGACATGGGACCTTTAAGTAAAAAAAACAGACATTACGTTTCTTACACTCTGTACAATGATGATTCATGATATACACTTTTAATAACCACATAGGCAATCATGAACCAGAACTGGATAAGAGACAAATAGAAACATTGCTATGACGCACGGAACATATCCGTTCTTGATTTCCTCTCAGGTGTGCCAACCTCAGTGCAGGATGACTGAGCTGATAATGTTGGAAGAACATCTCCCTTTTGCTCACCTTTGTCCTCAGAAAATTGTAGATTGCACAACAAGTGCAAGCATGACAGAGCAGTGTCTGTGCATGTGTGAGTAATGCATAGCCTGTCCCTTTAGGTACTTCTACGTGTAGCTATTTGTCAAAGGCCTGAAAAGGTTCTTTTGGAAGTAATTCAAAAAGTTTGTTGAAAACCCAATAAATAATCACCCCACTGTTACATGTTTAGTGATTGAAATAGCTTTGTTTATCTAATCATCTTGCAGGTGCTTACTTGCCCAAACTGGTGCGGCTCAAAATGAACAACAGCACAATTTTGTCAGTGAGGTAAGTGTAATGTTATATTCCTAAAATGCAAACTTTTCCTACGTGAACACGCACATTCAATCTCATGTTATACGGAAATCTTACTCATGGAATACTACGTACTCCGAAAAAGCTTCATATCTTGAAACCAAAAATTAAATATGTTGCTAAAGTAAGAGTTAACCAAAATACACAATGAAGTCTGTCCATTATTTTGAGTAAGCGGGTCATAATAACTGCAAAGAGATATTCCTGTTGAGTCTTTTAAATGTATTTTTGTAGCTTTTAGCACTACAAGCTATCTAGTTCCATTATATTTTAAGAAAAGGCAGACATCTCTGCAGCTAATGTCTCCATCATTCGGCAACCCACAGTTAAACATTTGAGGTTGATAAAAAAGAGAACAGGTAAGAGGAAAAATGTGTGTCTTTTCTTTTTGGTCCCCCTGACTTTCCAACAGGGACTTGTTATGTAATGTTTCTGTATGTAGGATGCATGTTGCTGCTTGTAAAACCGACACCAACAAAGGTGTTCAATACAGTCTTAGAGCTAAAACACATTGAGAACAGGTTCCCCCACCTGTCTCACAATAAGAAACGGCAGGTTTGTGGCATATCAGCTTTCACATTTGTCTACTCGGATGAAAAGACAGAACATTTGCACAGTTCATATGTAGTGTCCTACCAACTTGATTGCAGCCACAGCTGTCATCAAAAACTGATGGAAGAAAAGTAATTAACCTGCGGGATGACACACATTGGAAATGTTCCGAACAGGACAGGTGGAGGATTGTTACCCGAGAGACCACAGAGGGATAAGAGAGTACAAACAGAAAGATAGGCGGCTGTCTGCTCCGCCCTGAGAGTAGCGAAGCAGAGCCAGCCGGACGTGCGCTGCCTCTGATAGCATTTCCTGCTCTGGGAGCTGTAGTGGAGAGGGTGTTGAGGAGCTGTAGACACATGGACTGAGACTCAGAGCAGGGCTGTGCTGCAGAGACAAGTGAGAGGCAGAGGAGTGGCCTGCAGATTGGGGGAGAGAAAAGAGCTTCTAGCTTCAGTAGCCAAGCGATGGATAGCCTTTCCCATGATTCACTGCGTTGTGTAATACCCGTCCCTGCCTCTAAATCAAGTTTGTTCTATTTTGTCTCCTTAGAGACCTGGGAACCACCCTCTCCCACCTGGAGGTGCTGTGGATGTCCCGCTGCTCCCTACAACACCTAGATGGCCTCTCTACTTTGTCCTCCCTAAAGGTAGAGCTGGAGATAAATAAAAAGTCTCTGTGTTGGGATGAAATGAATGTATTCACAAGTTCATATTTTTTTAACTTCTCAGTGTCTAAGTTTAGAATGAGTATAGAGCAGACGGGATCTATTGCATGTCTGTCTGTCTCTGCTGTTGCTCTCCCATAGGTTTCTCCCATTTGTCCCCCATTATCTTTGGGATTTTCCTTGTCTGCTGAGGGTCTAAAGACAGAGGTTGTTTTATGCTGTACAAATTGTAAAGCCCTTTAAGACAAATATGCAATATCTGATATTGGGCTATATAATTAAAATCTGATTGATTCATTGAGAGAAAAAAAAAGTAATCATATATATTTATATACAGGAAATATTCTGAAGAAGCGATGATAAGGTTGATTAGCAATTAGAGACCTGAGATTTTTGTTTGATCATTGACATAGTTTATTTTATGAAAATCCCACGAATGTTGCCTTTAATACCTCTCCTGTGTGTTAGTTTTTCAAACTGTCTTATAACCTTATCTTCCCCTCTACCAATCTCTTCTACGCTGTATGCATATCCTCTCTCTGTTTCAGGAGTTGTACCTTGCCTATAACAGTGTGTCGGACCTGAGTCAGGCGGGCATGCTGGAGAACCTGCAGCTGTTAGATCTGGAAGGGAACGATGTGGACGACCTGGTCCAGATTCAGTACCTGGGGCTGTGTGGCAAACTCCAGACACTAACCCTGGAGGGAAACCCTGTGTGTGTGCTCCCAAACCCCCCTGCCAAACAGGTAGTGTAACATTATTTATAACACAAAATAACAATACAGCACTACAATGGTGCAGGAATGAGTCCTACAATCTGGAAATTATATTTTAGAATTTAGAATTTCCCTTGTCACAAAGTCAGTAGTTTTTGGATATAATAAAGTCTGTGGTTAACACAGGCTTAAACATGTTGTTCTACGACATAGCAACAGTCTAAAGCTTCTATTTGTAATAAAAAACAGCGGTTGCTAACACGTGGCTAATTGAGACTGCTAAACATCATGATGAGGAACATGAGTCTGCCTTTAGCTTAGTGCTGTTGACCATGGTGTATTGTAAGCCTTACGTTTATTAAGCATTTCACTTCTGGTGATTACATTTACGCTTCAAAAAGAAGAAAGTGTGTAAGTATCATATTTATTTATTGACTTATTTTCTGCAATTTTCTATAATCCATTTGAAAAATCGCATTTCTTTTTGTCAAGAGAACCAGTGCCAACTTTCTGGTCGACCTACATAAATCATCCTTCATGCACCACTCTATCGTGTCACCATCCAAGCATGATGATGCATTGATGATAATGCAAGGGAAACATTTGAGGAAGTTGCATGTGTCTAGACATTCCACTGATGTTTTATCCAGATTAACATATAACAACATAATACACTCATAGGGGACAAATCATGCACATTTGAAGGTTTCTAAAAGAACATGTTTACTTGCTTATATGATCATACTCTCTGTCTAAATTACCTGTGTTAACCCTCTGTCTGAAATGCTCCGTGTTAGCGCCTGTCGCTTTCAGCTCTCCTGCAAATGTCCAGATAGGATTGTGAGAAGAATTGCTCACAAGTAGATCTCAAGCCATTGGGAGAGATACTCAGATGGGGGCATCACATTCTTATAAGTCTGCATGTGAGTTAGAAAGGAAAGCCAAATCTGATTGGCTTGTTGAATCATGTGTTTTCTTACCTAGGCATCCCACCAAAAGATGGTTGGGTTGTCTCATGCCACAGTTTTGATTTGATCTGATTGATTGAGGCACTTCAACTGTTTACCACTATTGACATGTTTTATTAATATGACCACTTTAAAATCCTGGATGTTGTTGAAGCCCACTTGAAAATGCAACTTGTGGTTCTCCTGTAGGTATCACTCAGTTAGTTCTCTCTCCTGTGCCGGCCCACTGTCCGCCCTCATGGCTTTGTCAGATAATGACCGAAATGTAATTAGCATGCGCTGAGACATGAAAGTATCCGTATGATCTCGCCGCTCTGTGTTTGGGCCTTTAACGCATCAGATGGGACACAGGCAGCAGGAGGAATCAAAATAACCAAACATACAGTAGGTCGTAATTACACGGACGTACTCTTTTTCATTATCTCATCATGTGCAATGCCTTGTTTAAATGCTGCTGTGACGTAAAACATTTCCTAAATTTGAATCAATAAAGCAAATCTTATCTTATCTACTTGAAAACTGGCCAATACATTTAGCATAAAGCAGCTCACAATGGACTTTTTCAGAGATATTTGCTGTTGCTGGATATCCAGGGTAGAAGCTTTCCACTTTCACTTTCTGCTGAGTTTTTGTGCCACTGTGAATGTGTTTATTTACACCCACCAGCAGAGCATTAATTAGGAAACTAGGGCAATGAGGGGAGATGCTGAGCTGAATATGCATTAGCCTGTGCTTTGTAGTGACTGAGGGGTTCTTGGATTTGCTCTCTTGCCAAACTATCACTCCTCTTGCTCTTTCTCACTCTCTTTCTATCGAACACACACAAACACACACACACATCCGCTTCCTCTCTAACCAGCCCTCATTCTCCTCCTCTTTTCTCCTTCGTTCCCTCCATGCCAGGCCTTAACTCTCTTTTTCATTCATTGCATCTGTGTGGTTTGATGAAGGCCAATGGTGTTCTTATTGGAGCAATTTGCCGGACTCTCTCTCTTTTTCTCTCTCTCTCCGTCAGAGAAGTTAAGTTCCATTTACACACATTTGAAACCGTAGAACGTTTTTACTGCTATCATGGATTTGTTTGATTCTATAAATAAATACTTTCTTTTTTGGAAACAATTACTTCTTATAACATCTCATTTTCAACACATCATGGTTCTTTATCATCTATAGGGCATATTGTAACCTGACGTACAGTACAGCTAAAGTACAGTATACTGTAGCTGGAAAGATTAGTCATATTAGGTTTTTTACAATTAAGATCTATGGAGCCATCATTCATCATCATTACGTGGATCATTCTAGCACAGTTCTGAAAACTGCAATCACTAAATTAGTTGTATTGTCACTGGCACATAAACTGAAACAACAGGAATAAAGACAGCAGGAAAATCTGTGAGTTTTCAAGGTAATCCTAAAAAACAACATTATCTATTGCACTTTTCCTACACAAAAGGCTACATGCCATTAAACTTGGTTGACTATATCTGCATAGCTCAATAGATCAGCCACTTTAAAGAGAGTGAAACTAATTAGTATGTATGGCATCTCACTTAAACAGAATTAAATTGACAATTTCCCTTGAGGTCACACTTTCTTACTGATATCATACCCCAGCCATCATGTAATACTTAATTTATTTTTCCTTTAATTGTCTCTTTAAACACCTGTCGCATACATTCTTATTATCTTTCCTCCCTTACACACAGACGGCAGACTATAGTTATCGGGCTGCAGTGAGGGAGTTGATCCCTCAGCTGCGTTACCTAGACGATGTAAGGGTGGAGGAGGACGGGCTGAGCTGCAGCAGCACCATGGGAGAGGACTGGGCCATCCTCCGAAACTCCATCAGAGACTGCAACTCACCTCGCGCCGCTACTGACGACGGTGTGTGTGTTTGTTATGTTGGTTGTTGATTCATTCAGGGGGACAACTGCTGTTTATTGAATGGGTCACTCACCTCTGTCTTTATAGAGGACACAGCAGACAGTGAATGTCCTTACAGCAGACCCAGCTCAGCCAGGCGGCCCCCCTCCAGTCTCTCCTGCATCTGGCCCCTCTCCTCAGCTGACTCCAGGCCCCACACTGGCTCCAGACCCATGTCAGCCTCCAGGCTTGGGGTTCTCTCCCCTCCTGGGTCCCGGCCTGGTTCTGCAGACTCAAATCTAGCAACAGTGGAAGCAGAAACCAGCATCCTGACACATGGTGAGGCCCTTTAATGGCTGTCATTTACACTGATGTTTTCAATTAGATCTTTTCAACATCCAGCTCCAATGTATCATCATTTTTATATTTCTTTTCTTTTGGCTTCGGCCCAAGCAGATAACCTTTGTAATCTTTACTCAACACTGCCACCAAGAGGACTGTTTTTGTGCTAGAAAACTGTTTGATTTACTGAATTACTTCTCTAATCTGCTGCTTTCTGAAGGAGCTGGCAAGATTCTGTTCTGTGGAAACCCAGTCCAGGCCATACGATCGAGGCGAGAAAAGTTGAAGGTTGGTTGGAAAGAGGAACGACTAAATCACTTCAATAACATCTTGTTCCTAGAACGTCTCTACCTGTCCTTTCCCAATTTATATTTACCCTGTGAAAGCTTGTGATATGAAGGTTGGGTGGGGGTCAATTTGAGGGTGAGGAGGTGAAGAAAGAAAGTGAAAAAGTGGGAGAGAAAAGATGGAGGATTGAATAATAATTGCGAGAGAGAAGGAAAAGAGGGAAAGGGACATATGTTGTTTTACATGTATTCATGAACTTTGTATCACTGTGGTGCGTCATTTAGATGTATGTCGATTTTTAAATGTATTTTAGTTGATCAGATCTCTAATAAATCTACACCAATGTATACCTTTTTACAGTTTCCTGTACAGTCAAGCATTCATAGTGTGTGTGTAGAGGACTTTCACAGGCCATTATAGCCACCTGACACCATCAGCTCGTCTCTATAATGTCATGTCAGTATATCCAGAAGGAGCTAATTATTAACAGGAGGACAGAAACCTGAGAGGCCCGGTGGTGGGAGGACACAAATGGTTGGACATAGTGGCAGAGCAGCTTGACATATGGGGCTTTCCCTGCCAACCACATGTTATCTGTCATACTGGTATAAAGTATACACGCTGTCACGCTCTTCTCACTGTATTCCCCCTCTCTGTCTGGCAGTTACTATCTATAATTAATGAAGGCTTTTATTCTGTTGTGTTTCCTTACTTCCTCTCCACTGCCGCTCATGCTCATCGTCCCTCTCTTTGGCCTTAAAGACGGCCCCCAGCAGGTCTACTTTCACCCCCCGTGACCTACCCATCCATGTACCAGAACACTCGTACGACCTTGAGGAGCCAGATGTTACAGAACGCGTCGATGTGTTTGCTGAGCTTAGATCTTGGAGGGAGCAGCACAGCAAGTACGAACACTCTACACACATCACAGACTTTCTTTAAGGGCTGGACATATACTAAATGATTATAAAAGTACATTTGAATGTCTGGTTACAGAAAATGTATCACAGACACATGGATCACCATTAGCATATGTTTCATTTCCAACCCATGAGGACTTTTTGAAAGAAAGTCAGGGTGAAAAAGCTAATGAATACCTATTAATGATGCAACATGTTGTACTTTCTAGCAAGAATTCTAGTTTGTTCCTCACTTTAGCTCACAACCTGCCTTCCCATGACTTAAGGGGATGAAACTAAACATCTTTCTACAATTTTTCAGGCGTCTCCAATCCATAGAGACAGGAAGATTGCCCCAGGTCCTGGCTATAATGCATAGTGACGAAGAGGAGGGGTACAATGATGATGAAGAAGGCTTTGGCTGTGTAACGAATGACAGTAGTGATGAAGAACATGGAGCAGAGAAGCATGGTGACAGCAGAGATGCTGCCTCACCAGATTCCTCTTTCCAGTCTCTTTCTCCAGGTGAGTACTCACTTAATGAACATACATGATGATCTTTTATCCACGATAACATCTGGATTAAAACCATAACAAATGACATACCAGTAGGTTACCAAGAGTAATGGCTGCTACTAAACCTTCTGTAATGTTTTGTTTTTCAGACCTGCATCATAGAGAAGCTTTATCCCCTGAGGTTGCCCGACTGTCCCTGTCCCCAGACACCACGCTGTACCCTTCCCCCCCTCTCAGTGTCACACTAACCACTGGTATACAGCAAAAGCCATCAGGGGTCCGCGCACGAAGGCTTCGACTCAGCCATACCACCTCAGAACATTTACCTGATTTGAGAAGAGTAGGGGGCTTCTCTGGGTCAGGTGCAGCCACAGGAGACACGGACCTGGCATCTCAGAGGGTCCAGCAGCAGATGGCCGATGTCCCTCTGTTGCCCCTGCCTGCACACAAACCCCACCCACCTCTAGCAAGTGCCCTGGGTAATGGGCTCTTGGATTCATGGTATGGCATTTGAAAGCTTATGGTAGCACACGTTTTTGGAAAAAATAGCTATTTAAGTGAGCATTAAACTGGTGTTTTAAATACAATCTCTAACATTTTGACTTTAAACTTTATTAAAAGATAGATAGATTGATAATTGGGAAATGTTTGCGTTGCAGCAGCATACAAAGACAAGGCAATGTACATAAGAGAAATTAAAACACTAGAAATAAACAATCCAAAATATTTCTGAAATAGAAATAAAATAGCATTAAAAAGTTAAAAAATATACATGTGGAAAATATACATGTGAAAATACAATTTACAGTAACAAAATATAAAGCAGAAATGGGTGACAATAAAAATAAAACGTTTGTGTTTTTCAGTGGAGAGTTGGACATATCCAGTATACATTCTGGCCGAAAGCTTCTTCAAACTCCTCAGATGTCCAAACCCTCGGACAGACCAGCGATAACTCGCCCTCACACAGCCAGGGCAGCTCTGCAGAAACATCAGCAGCACCACACACACCAGCCCTGCAGAGGGAGCTCACACCCAGACTGACACCAGAGTGGGCAGATCTTTGGCTGCCTGGCCAGTGATCGTTGATCAGTGATCAGAGTAGTCAAATGCAGAGAGGCCATTAAGGGTCATTCCCCTTATTTGCTCACTCACATGCTCAACATGCTTTGAATGAACTGTATTTTTGCCATGTGATGTTCTCTGTCTCTTTTTTTGTCAAGACCTTGAAAGCATTCCCAATAAATGTTTGTAGTGGCCAACATCACAGTCCTCTAACATAAGTAATTGAGCAATACACATCACAAACTAACAGTGTAATTGGATCCCTGAGATGATCCGTCTAGTGCTTCCGCGATGCTGGTTGCTTTATAAAGGCTATATGAGCCTGATGAAAAAGAAAGGGGATGTGACTAATCCTGCACATTTGCATTTCTCAGGTTGAATCAACTTACATAGAACTCAAATGCCATCTTGTGTTTAACCCAATTTATTTGTTTCTGTATATTCTTTTTATTCCTGAGCCGTAAGGTTAATATATTGTAAAGGATAACTTCATCCAAAATGTCCTGCAGTGACATTGAGTGTTTTGACATTCATGGTGTAACAGTCAAACCTTGCCACTTGAGGGCACCATCTGCAATCATTTCTGTGAATCAAAAACTCATTCCATTGTTTAAACCTCCTTGGTCAAACAATTCTTCAAATCCACAACCTTGAAACTCAAGATCTTTCATTTTGTTGACTTGTTGTTCATATCTAATAAAGCATCTACAGTACACCATAGATTTAGAAGAAGTGTTTGCAACCCTGCACAATTACAATACAAGACATGATGTATTGACTACAGAGAAATGTAATGGAGCAAATCCAGTCCATTAAGAGATAATTTTTTTTGTCTGTGGCATATCCTTTTGTTTTCCTAAAGCTATGGGAAATTACCCATCCTCTGCACCATGAAGGACACTCTCTGACTGAATTTGTCCTGAGACGTACAGTGCTTGAGGACTGGAGAGAGGCAGCCATATCTATAATTGTATTAGTTCTTCAGGCACTGCAAGGTGTAAGGCAATATATATATACAGTATATACACACAGACATACACATGACACGCACAGAAATGTATGGTGTGTGCATTTCCACTCAGCCATGTCAGGCTCTTATATAACATGTTGACACATTTCTTATCTCTTAGCATGTCTTTCCATCACTTGACTGTAACACCTTCGATCAGCTCGCAGGAATGCCCTAATTTGCGCCATGGCTTTTCCCCTCAGGTGTTCTCACTCACGCTTTCATTTGACTGGTGCTGTTACGTTTCAGGACACAGATGGAGTAGTATGAAAATAAAGGGCTTCTATGGTGGGAAAGTGTCCTCCTACTCTTTCTAAATAGTCTTGTAATTTTACTGAAAGGGGTGATTCTCACAGCTGTTCGGGATCTGGGACCTCATCTGGGATGTGAGAAGCTTTCTCCCACTCCTCAGTTATTAACAGATGAGACAAACCAAGAAGGGCCTTTTTTCCTCTTTGGCTTTTTGATGGTAAACGCTGTTAGAAGTAAAAAAACAAAACATTTTCAGTATTCTTTTCCCCAAAAATCGAATTAAAAAGACAATTATAGAACCACAGTGCCACTACTCCACAAGTTTGCTTTTTGCAACCGTTTCCCCAGAGATGATTGTAAAGCAAAAGGAGGAGGAGGATAGCCATATTAAGGCAATATTAATAATGGATAGTAGAGCAGCAGCATAAGTCCCTCATGTCATAAATACACACATATATTTCTGTCAGACTGAAGTGGAGAAAACTGTGTCAACACATGCTGTGAATAATATTAAAACAAATCTGGTTTATGTGATTCAATTACAATTGTGATTATGTCTAGTTGTAGTTGCATTTCCCAAAAGACTATCAAAGCCATCAGATACAAGAGATTCATATAATAATCATCTTAGATTAAATATTACTGCTCTTTTGTGTTGCAACTGTATACAACAACATACAGGTGTGAATCCATTACAGGGAAAAGACAGGACAGAAACGCACTTCAACACTTCACTTTGTGACTGAAAGGGTAATTTTCTTTACAATCATAGAGAGCTTTGTTTTGATTTGTGACAGGTAATTTCCCTTGCATGTGATGTTACTGGAAATACCTACAGTATGAGTTCAGACAGGCTGCAACAAGGAACATTCCATTCAATGCAAAATATTTAGGCTCCATAACTCTTTTTCCATTGACCATTTCCAACCACATGCAGACATTGCAGTCCAGAATGGTAAAACAATACATAATGCATTGAGTTAATCACATTTACTCCATCACAATTACTCCTTCTTGTTGGGATGAATATAACTTAATAACAGGTGGTGCTAAATGTGTATGTTAAGGTAGATCCATTGTATTTATATGCATTACATGCCTGAGTTCTGCTATAGATGTTGCCAGTTACTTTCAAGATACATCAGGTCATTAATTTGAACTAAAAACCAACATAAAATGGAATGCATGTATAGATTTAAAAACAATAACTTTAAATGGAGAGGCTCTCTCAGCTATAAGTGCTCTCAGTAAATGTTTTGCAAAGCTAAATTGATATAAACTGCAGCTAAATTTGCATTTTATGCCCAATCTGCTTCAAAGTCATGTGTTCTGTAACTATGAGCAGCAAGAGGCACAGGGGATTACCTGTTATTCAAGAGGAAGAAATGAAATGCTGTGGGACTCGGAGAGAATCCTGTTTTCTTTCCAACTCATATTGCATCCATACATTTGAGGAGAAGAAGATGACGGTTTAAATAATATGTTTAACAATCCAACCCAGAAGAACAAAGCACACACAGCTGTTGTGTAGTTTTCTGTTGAGTGATTCCTTTTTTTATTTTCTCCTGAGATGGACTTATTTAGTGATTTTAAATTGTTGGATGAATACAACATTTATTTTGGTTTTACGTATGTTGGCAAAGCCTAAAGTCACCCCATCAACATGATTCAGTGATTCAGGGATTGCTTGGCACAGTGAAACATTGCAGACAGGATTTTTTAACGTGATTAAAATAAGTGATGATTATATGATTTCAACTTTTAATGCTGTATCATTTTGTGAGAATGTTTTATTGTGTTTCGGCCACATTAAAGAATCAAAAAGCAATCATTAAAATAATTCCAGTAAATTAAGTAAGCCCTTGCCAAACTTAAAACATGGAGGTTTTCTGTTAATTTGTTTAGGAAACAGCATTTACTTATTACAGTGCTATGTGATATAAAAAAAACATGATACAGATGCAATTAGCACCTCCTGCTTCCAACCCTTCCTCCTTGTAATAGCCTACACACATGCAGTAACATGTTGTAACTTGTATTTAAAGAGAACACTCCCTGCATCAGTTTTTTCTCAAACTATATTAATGGAGCCAATGGCCTCTATAAATGATGTCAAATGCAGAACATCTCAAATCAAATCAGATTTAGCCTGGGACTTGCAAGAAGGTTGGACCTCAAGTTGTAATCTTGTGTTATTAGTAATAGATCATCCATCAGTGTAATCTAACTGCTGACAAATCAGTTAGTAGGCTGATATAAGAGCCTTACTGAACTCATAATCTGTAATAAAATGAAATCTACTGCTGCCAACGTGCCTTGTGTTTGTGGTAATTTCTCAAACTATGTTTTGACACTGGTGTTGCCAGGACTGTAATTTTGTAATGGTATTTTGTATAGCCTACATACTTCATAATATCGAAAAAAATTGATAAGCATTTCTCATTTCGACATATTACTTTTTTTTGTCACTTCACTCGAATCATTTTCACAAAAATATTTCATGACATGCTTTTATTTAGAAACTACTGACCGGAAACTGTGTTATTTCTATTTCCTGTGTGGTTTGATACTAGCGGACTTTTGACGACGGTGACCAGACTCAGACTGGAGGATGAGGCACTCAGATGTCCGTCGTGACAAGATCGACTACTAAATCACTTGTAAGTTGTTTAAAACCTTTTGTTTTATTTTCTGCCACATGATTGTGACATTGCAATGTTTTTGGAGGGGTGCAAGTGTTTGCAAGTGTGCCCGTGGCGCTGCACCTGCAGGGGGGGAAGGCTAGCGATAAAGTGGATACATAACTTTTCTCCCTGGCTCTGTTGTTGAGCAAACACACGTTACGTTAAAAGTTAGTCGTCAAACTTCATTATGTTTAATTGGCTTCGTGGCTACGTCATTTAAAAGACTATATTGTAAATAAGTGGTCGAATAGTTAATAGCATTAGTGACTTTAACACCAAAATATGTTCATGTAGACTAGTTGAAGTTGTGCTAAGCTGTCAAATAGTAAATAACTCACTTTTGTAGATTAGGTACACTTTTAAAAACACTATCAAGCTTAAATTAAGTTTTATGAAAAAAGCAATAGCAAAGGTTATCACAATAAGTATGTCAACAATAACATCACAAATCTTGTTATCATCATCATCATCATCGTCATCTATTTATCACATTGTGTAAGCATATTTGCATTGGATTTGAAATGTAGAGGTTTTTATATAATGACGTTTTAATACACCCATATTTTTACACACATTCAAATGGTTGGCAGTTGAGGGAAGCATTATTTTCAAACATTTTAAAAGTAATACTGCATAATGTGCTGCCTTATCATTGTTGATTAGGTCAGCTTTAGAAAAAAACTCGATTTTGCTAGTTGAGCACATTTATTTATATATCAGTGAAGTAGTCATGTTACTTAGGCTACTGAGTAAATGTGGTAGCATAAATATATTTGAATCTCTTACCCTATCTCTTGTTGTCATTTGTATTGTAAGGCTGCAACTAGCCATTCATTTCAGTATTGGTTAATCAACATTTTTTAGTAGATTAATTGATCCCCAGAAATGAGAATCTTAAATCAGAATTGTTCAAATCAAAATGTAGTTGTCGTTATAGCTTCTCTCACATATATTTGTTTGTTGTTTACATAGAAAAACCTGAATAACCTAAAGACAGCCCTGTACCCAAAACAACCCCAAACAGCATCCTAAAGGGTGTTGTAGTATTTATTGACCAAACATATTCTGAATGCATTTATACGAAAAGTGTGTGCATTATCATTACCATTAAAACATGTAACAATTGGTTCAGCAGGTATTTGTTCACCTGTCTAGCCGTTTTGTAGTAGTTTTTATCTGATGATGCGTGTGTATACGTCTCTTCCTTTTCTGGTTTGTCCCCGGGGATTTTTGGTCTGTTTGTTACTTCCTCCATTTCTCTGTTGTGTGTACCTCTTCACTTGAACTTCCTTGTTTGATGCTGTTTTCTTCCCTTTTTTTTAATCTTTCCTATATTACTGATTGACCACAAGTGAAAGGTCAACTTTGTTAATAGTCGTTGTGGCCTCTTTATGTATTGTCATCATACTTCATATTTTATGTATATCTTTTGAAACCATAATGCTTTTCCACAAGTGTTTAGGGTCTTCCTTGTCAGATTGCTTGGTGGTGTAGATTATGTTTGAAAATGAGGCTGAGATAGGTTGCTGTTCTGCAGTATTTCTGTATTAGCCATCTTTAAAAAAATGTCCTTTAATCCATTTGATCCAATGGATCATTCATGCGGAAACCTCTAAAGGAATTAAGCCTGGTGATAGTCAGGGGATATCATATCCAAACAGACATTTCTTTTTCTGGGAAATGATTTTGCTTAGTGCCACATCAAAATCATTTTATAGTATTTTCCTCGAGTGTTTTTTTTAATATTAAATGTGAAACTCCCTCTAGTCATAATGCTGGAATACAATGAAAAGTGTGACACCATTTGGACTGTGTAGTGTTGAGTTACTTGACCTCTTTGTCCCCCCCACACTATGAGATCCCTTCATGGTGACTCATCTGTCCAGCTGCTCAGCACTAGAGAACATAAAGGCTCGTCTACCAGCTGAGAATCACACGCACGCACGCAATCTCGCAGACACTAAATCATTGCAGCACCACCCTATTCTCACCCCTCATGCTAATGTATGGACGTTTTAAACATTAGGATAGTTTAGCTCCTCTATAGATCAAATATGATTCTTATATGGTGCAGCCAGATCTGCCCTTTGAATGTATGATCCTCAAATCCTAAGCAATGGCTGTTATCAATGATGTCTTTATTTTTTCTGATGTGAACAGTAGTTAAAAAACGATATATCAATTACAAGTTAGAGGTCACCTATTATGCAAAATCCACTTCTCCATGTCTTTTATACATAAACATGTGTCCCCTCTGTGTTAAGAGATTCTGAAAGTTTCAGGAAAAAAGATTCTCTCACTTTTTGTCCTGATCCATTTATATAAAAACCTGTCTGAAAATGAGCTGATCAGGTTTTGGCAACTTTATGATGTCATAACGATTTGTTGGCTTGTGTAACCATTAGCCAATCATCAACCAAGGTAACACCCCCCACCTTATCACCTGAATCTCCTCCTAGAGCACCATTGGGTTATTTTTAACCAAATATTTCTCAGAGGGGCGTGGGGAGTGGCTCCTTATTTTCATCTAAAGTAACAGACACAGAATCAGCACTTTTGAAACAGGGCTGAAACAGAGGGGTTTATGGGATGCTACAATGCATGATCTGTTTGGTATTTCGAGCCAAACTCTTCAGAGACATGTTTTGTATATATCTGAGACGTATAATATATTGATGGAAAACAGTATAATAGGGGACCTTTAAGTACCAAGTATTTAATCGCATATTGGACTTTACTTTGCATAACGTAAGTGAAACTATAGCACCCAGGCTCAGGTTTGAATTTTCATTTCAGTTTGGCAAGTGTGGTTTATAAAATGAAGCAGAGCAGTATGCATACTGTAAGTTATTGTTCCCTGAAGTTGTGAAGCTGAATGCTTTTCAGTGTCATGTGATTAGATCTTACACATTGCATGTTTCTTTTCCTATAATAATTCCAGAATCTGCGGTAAGCCCGAGCCAGAATGTGCCTATTATCTATTGACAAGTTGTTAATCCTCAGGTAGTCCTCTCAATTACCAGCAACAAAAAAATCAATGCTGGAGGCTCAGAATTGTCATGGCTGTAACTGTCCCTGCATTGGACTCTGTCACCTTCTCTCTCTCTGCTCATCAGCTCTCCTGTCACATTCACACTGTGGAGAGGTCATTTGGCCTCCTTTCACTTGGTAAATGCTTTTCGGAGAATTAGATCTGCCTGCCACCGCTGAAGTAGGGCAATTTAGTGGCGCAGAGGCGATGTATTACAAGGGAGATGATTGTGTTCAAGTGTTCAGTTTATTTCTGAGAAAGTGATACGAGTGATATCAGTCTGATAATAAACCTGTTGCCTAACAGTGGTAGACTGTATTGTTTCACTGTTCTGTTGGGGAAGTATGCTGGAAGGCTTCACTGCAATTTAGGTTACTACTTTGGCAGTTTCCAGCAGGGTCAAATCACGATACACTTAACATTCAAGTTCAAGGCATTTATTGGTCATACGTATTACGTACATAGCTACAGTGTAGTTATGACGATAAAAATCTTAGGTCAAAGGGATTTGAAGTCTTAGATTCCCAAATTAGATGCAAGTCTTGACATGCTTTCTGTCAGGCTTTAACTTTAAAAAGTATTCCCATCATCTGAGAACATGTACACCTGAATAGTAATACATCTACTTAAGATTAAGAGAAGTTAGAAAAAAACAAGATTGCAATTTAAAAATGCTTGTATGAAAGTATATAGGAAATGTCTGAGTGTGCATGCTGGATATAGAGCTGTACCATTAGCTTCACACTGTGCTGCTCAGCATTGTTCCTCTTAGCGAGCAGAAATAGGCTGAAGGCAACCTGTTTGGCACAAAGCTGCTGTGAGAACTGGGCTGTGAGGAAGATGAGGAGGAAACAGTCTGTTCCCTTTTCTGCAGATAATTACGGGTCAGGCACGATGACCTGTGCCCTGCCTCTGGAACCCAGCTCAAATTCTCTCCCACTATCTGCTTAACTTCTCTTCTTTTTCTCCTTGCCTCTGTACACCCCCCCTCTTTATCAGACTCCCCCCACCAACACCCCCCCCCCCCCCCCCCCCCCCCAACAC
This sequence comes from Trematomus bernacchii, assembly GCF_902827165.1. NCBI lineage: Eukaryota > Metazoa > Chordata > Actinopteri > Perciformes > Nototheniidae > Trematomus > Trematomus bernacchii. Next base: position 8,824,947 of record NW_022987714.1, on the reverse strand, counting down.
CATCTTCTATTCTTTTCTCCCCTTCTCACTCCGTGCAAAGGGAGTGGTGTTTTGGCAGTCATGTGACTTTTTGTCTGAACACAATTGCCGGTGTTTTCCATTGGCTGATTTTCTTTGAAAGAGCGTTGGTTTCCCGGGAGATGGGGAATGGCGGCACCACTTCACTTTTTTTTTTCTGCAGCTGCACCCCCCCTCCCCTCTGTATTGCTCTGAGCGGGTCCCTCTCTGTCACTCTGTCTCTGTCTCTTCCACAGGCGGTGGTGGATCAGGTAGCCCGGAGCACGACACACACAGACACACACAGACACAGACACACACAGACACACACAGACACACACAGACAGACACAGACACACATAGACACACACAGTGTGGTGTAGCTCTTCCTCCTCTCCCTTCTCCTTTTTCATCAGGCAGGCAGTCACAGAGACCATTAGACTGCGGGAGGTGAGTGAGATAAATGTCCTTGTTTGTTGAGAATTAAGTGTTTTTTGTGAGTTTAAACTTTTTTTTTGTTTCTAGTGAAACTCTTTGCTCAACTTGTTTTCATCACTGCAAAAGTTTTTCAAGGTTAACATACGAGTCCTTCATTAAACAATGACTTATTGTATTAGATATAAGTCAGTGTATGTTTATGTGACGAATGCATTTATAAGTCGTGTTACGCACCATGGTTAAGGAAAATACATGCTCAGCTCGTGATCATATGTTATAAGATTGACTGATGTTTTTTTTATTTGATTTTAATTATTTATTCTACTAATTCATCCAAAAAAAGAAAAAATATATAATTCATACACACAAAGATAATTAGTAGAAGCGGGAGGGCTGAAGCATAGCTTATGGGAAGTAGCCCTCCCGTGAATCATCCTAATATAGACATATTGGCATTATTGCGTCAAAAACGTATAGAAATTAAGGAGTACAAAGAAATAAAGAAAACTGGGGAAAAAATAAATAGAAGTTAGGGAAAAAATAAATAAATGCATATATATATGAAAACTAGATATAGGGTCATTTCCTGCACATGTCAATGGCATTTGACTATCTTTTTTGAAAAGGAAAATACTATATATAATAATATATATATATATATATATATAAACATTGTGAACACTTATTTTCAAGTGACTTTTTTTACAGAATATACATAAGCACCATATGTTCAGGTGTATAAGTACACAAATGCACTCATATACACCAATACAAATATTACAAGGCAATATCCAGGGCTGAAATAATAATTCAACCGCATAACGATGAAAATAAATAAGAAGGACAAAATGAATAAAAAGTAATGTAAACAATATTAAATAAATAAACAAACTGAGAAGTTATTATTTCTAAAAAACTTAATTGATTCTGGGAATACCCAATATTTGTTAGCTGGAGTAATCTGCAAATATACATTTTTTGAATTTAGTTTTGAATTGTTGATGACAAGTGATACTTGAAAGGTCTGGGTGAAGTCCATTCCATGTTCTCTGATGATGAATCATTCAGGAATTGTTTTCAGCACCGTTATGATCATTTACCGTGATAACTTCTTACTGTGTGTTTCCGGGACACATTCTATACATTTGTTATGGTATGGTAATTAAACAACCATGTTTGGCTTGGCATGGCTTTTTTAACGTCAAACATGATGGATTAGGACTTAAAAGCATGTGTAGATAACTCAGCCAGGATGGACCAAAGTCTTTTCTCTGCTGTAATAAGAGTTGCACAGTAGGCTTTGTCCCTTTTTTATGTTCCATGAAAGATTCAACAGCTGTGTGCTCTCTGCCTCGCTCTGCTCTTCGGGGCACAAACACAGTACGTGTTGTGTTTGGGCCACTTTGTGAGGATTGTCTGGCATGGTTACCGTTCTGAAGTGGTGCCCTCTCTGCACCCCTTGTCGGGCTCCACCAACCAGGTGGTCGCGTCTGTATTAGGTTACCTTGGCAACACTGAAAACAGTCTCCCCGCCCCTCGCTCAGGTGCACTTTATCTGATGACCTGAAGGATCCTTTGCACATACACAATCCCAAACACAAACACAAACACACACCATCGTCTGTTTAGATGACACTTGACCCCTCACATTGACAAGAAACACTTGAAAGGAGAGGTTGCCAGTTGCAGAATAGACAGATATTTAGAAACAATAATGTAGTCATGCATGTTGGGGTGGGTTACATTTTTGCTGCTTATGCAACCACAGAATAAGCAGCCCCATGGACTTAAGTAATCCCTTTGTATACTTCTTTTAGTTAGCCTCCCCTCGGGCTATACTCTGGTTCTTTAAAGTCAATACAGCCATTTGTGTCTGGCTGTTGACCTCAGACCACCTCAAGCAGGTAAAGAGTCTGGAGTCTCATTAGCCTGTGTCTTGTCTGAGGTCATGCATCAGTGTTTTTAAAAATGAAAAAATCATCTTACTTTTGAGACAGGTGGCAACCTCCTCGTCTGAAAAGTGATGCCAATGCCAAAGTGCCTTAAAGTGTCTTTCTTTCTAACAGCTGGCAGCTAGCAACTATACTGGATGCATACATTAGTCCGATTGTGTAGAAGTCTATAAGAAAATGACCATACTTTTATTACCACAGCAAACATTTTCCTAATGCAGTCATCATTTCAATCAAGTATTTTTCAATATGGTGGATGTTTATTTGTTAAATTATGTTCCCATTCAAAGTAATATAGAGGATAAATCAGGGCATGCTTTTGGGCGTGGCTACCTTGTCATTGACTTGTTGCTACCATGGTTTTGTCTTCATTTTTCTGTCTCGAACTTTACCCTTTCACTACCCTTTTTGTTGTTAATTAAAGTAAAACGCAAAGTACATTTTGTTCAGTGTTTGGTTGTAATAAGCTGTCACTTTAAAAAAACAAACAATATGGCTATAGCCAAAATGCCAAATGCCAAATGCATACTACACAAACCAATTGGTGACCTCACGTGACTTTGTCCACGCAGACTTACATTTTAAGGCTGCATGGTCAGATGATCGATTTTCATTAATATGATGCTCTAAACATCCCAACTTTGCCCGCATTGCATGTTTGAAGGCTCATAAAGTGAGCAGGAAGCAGAGCTGGAGTGTGTGTCACAGACTGATCAACAGACTGGTATCGCACAGCTGATGCAACCAGGAGGAAACTGGCGATGAGCCCTCGTTGTTGCATCTGACGGACTGCCATGATGTCACCACTGCTGACCCGACAATCCTAACATTCCTGCTGATAGGGTTTTACGCAGACGTGAAGGGGTGTATGTGGGAGATATGTGGGCGAGATGCACAGACTCGCACACATATGGCCTTTGTCTCAGCGCTGATTATTAATCTGGCATATCCACCGACACACACATACTGCAAGTCATTAATTCAGTGTCATGCACATGCCCACTTCACCACACACTCAGACTCTCTACCACCACGATAAAGATGGCGATGGCAATCTCACCGGCCTCGTTAAAATTCAACAGGTTCTTCAAGTGTCTGTACTTGAAGTTCTGGAAAATTGGTTTTGCATTTATCCTCTGCTTTGAACTCAAATGTGTGATGGTTAATGGTACGATAAGATAAATCCATAATGTGAATGCATGCATACATTTCTCCTTTTGTGGTTCTGTGTTCCTATAGGTCATAATAGTAGCTACAAAAGACTGTCTTTATATAACCCAGCTTTCCTTTGATCCAGTCGAGCCATTGAAGGTGAGAGATGACAGGCGCGGTGCACTGAAAGCTTTTAGATGCTGTTTTTACTCCAGGTGTTTGAATAGCCTTTTCCCCTGGAAACTCAATGAAAAAGCTCAAGATTGTCAACATTGTATTGAATTAATGGAAAGAAAAGCCAGGGTGAAATATTAGTCTATATGGAAGACAAATTGAAAGGCATTAAGACTTGACAAACGTATTTGCGAAAACATTGTGAGAAAAACAAAATACAGGCGGAGGCATGCAGACACGGACTGGGCGTCAGTGAGGGCGTCCAGGGGGGACTCTCCCTCGCTCTGTGGGGCTTACAAAGCTTTTGTTCACCTCCGACCCCTGACCTGCTCCCACCTGATAGCTCCCCTGTCACTAACTTGCATTTCCTGTGCATCCAGTGCCCCCCTACCACCAGCTTTTGTTTTTTTACTGAGATCATCATTAAATCAGCGATACCAACCCCCACACAGGCCAATACCTCATCTCGCCTACTCTTTGTTTTCCTTGCTCTGTCAGTGCACATGGTGCGCCTTGACCAGAGTTGTGGGTTGGGTCTCTCCTGAGAAATCCTCAGCTTAGCCAGGACCCGCGGCTTGTAGAGGGGTGTGGGGGTTGGGGTCACTGGGAGGAGCCTCTTGTGGACTTTGACTCTCTTTTTTGTCCTGACTCACTTGCACTTCTTCCATCGGAAAGACAGGGAGACAAATGAAAATGCCCCTCTGTCATCATACCATCCAACTTTGTGCACAAGTGAAAACTTGAGGTCCTTTCTAAAGATACAACTTTCACACCAGTACCAATAAGGTTGGCTGTAGCCTATCTCCATTTACTGATTGGGAACAGCACGGTTTGACCCTAATGGTACAGTTGCATCTCGAGAAACAGAATGACTAAAAGTAGGATGAAAACAGACTGGCTTTGCTAGAGGGGATGAGAGATGATACACTACTTAACTAGTTCCAACATGACCACTTGAAAGTATTGAAGGAAAATATTACAGCTTTTGATTTTAGGTTTTAATGTTTTTGCTTAATAAAAATAGCTTTTCAAACAGGCCCTCAAAAATGCAACACCGTGTCATTCTTGTCGTAGAAGCTCTTTTTGAAAACGTAGTCCTGAGCCAGTCTAGACTGGTTCTGATTAAAAAGGGAGAGAAAGAGTTGCCCAGGAGTGCGGCCAAAGTCTCGACAACTTGGAAGCTGCTTAAAGCCAACAGAAATTCTCTTATGTGCTTCATTACTGCAAACCAAAATGGTTCAGAGAAGAAAAACAAGGCTCAGGTATATTGTTGTTAGTCTTCCTTTCTTTCCAGTGTTTGCAGTAATGCAGAGTTTGTTTACCAGGAGTTAATAATGACCCAATTTACCCACTCTTACTGTCCTTTTCACTTTGTTCATCTTTTTGTTCTCAGGTTCACTTTGGAAATACATTTTCAAAGCAGCTGTTATTGTTTGCAGGGAGATAATATAGTGACATGCATTTGCTTCCAAAACATGAATCATATTCTAAGCCAGGTTGTCTGGGAAGAAAACAAAAGTCTTTGTCTGTTGTGTGGGATGTGCTATATTTATGTCTCAACAGTGCAATTACCTTTGCTGGGGAAAGCCATCTCGCTTGTCATAATGATACACAAGACAAGGCCATACTGCCGAAGCAACAGCATTGGCCTGACCATAATGAGACAGCAATACTATACTTAGGCATGTTTGGCAAAAACAGAGCATCAATACAGTACCTTGCGTTGCCTGCCATGACTTTGAAAACCCATGTCAACAAAAGTTCAGGATTGTGTAACTTCTGAAATCAGAGCTAAAGTAGGCCGCCCTCATTCCACTCACTGTCTAGGCTTTATGTTGACCTGCTGTCCACCTGTTGAAGGCTGTTTTTAGTGAAAGCCTGAATAAATAGAGAGAGAAGATGGGGGGTGGGGGTTTCAACTTGGAAGACTGGAAGGGGTGAGCCATGGAAGGAACATAATGCTATTCATTCTTGGTAAATAATGGCCAACAAAGACACTATCAGCATGTATTCCCCTCACTCTGCTCCCCTACCCAGAACCTATTGAACTGCTGCCAGACCCAACCAGTCTATTTCTCAGCCCGAGAGCCATCTTCCTGTCTGGTCTGAGCTGAGTTATGGCTGGCTCGCCGCTCTTTTGGCAATTTTATACCTACTATCACTTGTCGAGGAATGAACTTAGAGGTTGGTGATGATTGAAGGCAGTTAAATAGCCATTTAGAGTTGGTAGTTGAGTGCATTTTCAGCCTTTGTGCAACAAGGATAAAAAAGTACAAAATTGGGGAGGATTTCTTCTTAATGCCCAGGTTTCTTAAAGCTTTTAAGACCTCGTCTTTGTTTCTTTAGAGGGAGGAGGGAAGGAGGAGGAGGAGGAGGAGGAAAGGGAGTTGCAAGAATGTTTGAGTCACGCAGAAAAAGAGCTATGATATGTGAGGTTTGACAGGGGAGGGTGGGAGGAGGGAGGCACAGCAGTGGGAGGTGCCCTGAGGAATGCCTGGAAGGTGTCAGAGAAGCCTCGGATGCTCTGGACTGATAATCATCCACATCTCATTACAAAACCCTCACCCATCACTCTGATTTCAGCCCTGTTGTAACCACTGCTGAGTCATGTCTTACAACAAAATCTATCCAACTGACTTGATTTGGGTCTGATGATAGACAAGCAAACAACCACTGAAGGGTAATAGACTGTCAGTATCCATAAAGTGTACTTACTTCACTGCTGCTTTTATAATGTCACTCTTCTATGGCACCTATAGGCCTTTTCTCACACTGGCCTTCAGTACTTCAGCAATGCCTCAGGAGCCCCCCCCCCCCACCAGTGTGGTTCAAGTGATTTGTCAGACAACACAGCTCTAAGATGTGCCAAAAGCTTTGCTTCAGAGGCAGAAGAGTGAAACAGTGCATATAGATTTGGACTGGCTCTCTGCGGGGCTCTGTGACTCAGCCTGGCTATGCTAGAGCAGTCTTCACAGTGGACTTTGTTTGCATGATTTAATTCATCAAATTAATGCAATTAATCTAAGACGTCTATTTCTGGAACATCTGCTTTATACAATGTGCACACTGGTTATTAGGCACTATGACTGCATGTCCTCATTAGTCTGATCAGAACACAATCTGACGTCAGATAATCACAAAGTTAACACAAGGATAAAGTAGGTTTTGTCCAGGGCCTGCTGCTGCTGAATAATGTAGAGCCATGTTGTGCATTTTTTAAACTGGCACTATGATTTATTGTGACTTCTGACAGTTTTTTTCATATATTTTGAATACTTTTCCTTGACCTTTTTGACAACACAGTCTAATTTATTATGTGATTCATTGTTTCAATAATAGTTATAAAATGTCCTTAGCTCAAACAAGGAAGATAAGCAAACCGATAAGCATTCTGAGACATTATGTAGGCATGGCTGCAGAACTTAGTTACCAGAAACTTGTCTGACTTTTGGGTTAGAATAACAACCTGGCTTATCATGGATATATCAGTATTGGTTTACTCTATTGGATATTCTTGAGGTAGATTAGAAACAGTTGTCCTAGAGCAGGTTGTCCACCACAGAGAACGAATACATTTAGCTATAAAATGTCCTGCTAAGAACATATTTTGGTCACTTTGCTAAAAAAAAAAAACGGTTATATAAGGGCATTCATGAATATTTGTTTATATAATTTGTCATTATTTCGTAACTCTCAAATATTGAAAATAGTGTTGGCCTAAAAATATCCAGGTTAACAAAGACTTCTGACACTTTTTACCTTCTATAGTTTGGATCATGGTTTATTTTTATCAATGGGCATGTCTGATAGATGCACTGTAATTGACATTAACAGCTGATAGCACGCATATACTTTACTGTGTGCTTTTAGGTCGTTAGAGATGGTACAGTTCACTTTTTTGTTTTGTTTTACATTGAAGACTTCTGCTTAGTATCAGGTCTATTTTCAGTGGCCAGTCTTCAGTTTCAGGTTCAGGGGGGGGGATGGTAAGGGAGACAAATAAAAGAGGCCAATAACAATTCAAATGTACAATTTAGGGAAATTAGGTGATAGGGTGAGGAGAGGTGTCAATAGAAAAAACAGAAGTCGGCTCATGCTGGTTCTCCCACACATTCTCCCTGACCGATTGGTCACGCATGTCTTAGCTCTGTGTTTGGGTGTGGGAGGGGGCAGTGGAGATAGAAGCTTCAGGACTGTGGCATTGTTACATGAGTGAATGTTGAGTAGTCATTATGCATTTTTTTGTACATTTGTTACCCTCTGAAATGGGATGGTCAGATATTGGTTGTATCAGTCTCAACATTTTCCCACAGGGCACAGTCCTGCTCAAACACAGACACACACACACACATGCTGAGTCTCCAACTGCACCTGGTCTGCCAGATAATGACCTCATTCCAGGAAAAGGAAGAAAATCACCTGACAGACTCATTTGTGTAATCAGCTGTTCATGTGACCAGAGGCAGGAGGGTGGATGCTTTATGCCTGAGGTTATAGATCGTACTTACAGTAAAAGCCGGTATAGATGCATCCACAGAGTTTCGGGTTGATTCTGCTCTTTTCTCTGAGATTAGTTACAATCTGCTCTGTGTGTCATGGGAATGCAGAATACAAAGAGAATAAGAGAGACATTGATACAGAGAGAGAACAGCGAAACCCAAAACAGGCTTTCACCTACCTGAAAAGGGGGAGGTACCTGAAGTGTCAGCACAGCAGAAAGGGTGGGGAGAGGGAGAGAGAGGAGGGACTGGGAGGGTGTGTTTCTGTGTGGGTGAGAGACAGAGAGAAGGAGGAGGGGTGTAGACGGAGAGAGAGAGGGAGAGAACCATAGCAGTCCCTCAGATCTTGGCTGTGGAGAGGACACCCAGGAGAAGTGCATTCCTGAGGCAGCAAGCAGAGAAGGAGAGAAGGCAGAAGGATAGAGCGGAGAAGTCGCGACATCCTATTAAATCACGTTCGACTGCCTCTGACCTCCGGACTCTGACCTCCGGACTCTGGACTTGCATGCTCCACACACACACACACACGCACACACACACACACACACACACACGCTCACTCGCTGGCTCACACACCAGCTGCACAACCGGCTCTGCTGCTCTTGTCAGAAGTAAAGGATTCCCCCTGAGCGAGGAAAGGAGACGGAGAGAATAAAAACAGAAGAAATATAGTCACAGAAGAGAAGGAGAGGATCCTCTCACTCGGTGAGTGTCTGGGCTGGGCTCGGAGATTGTTTGAATGTGTCCTTGCCTGTTTGAATGTCAACGTCAAGGAAGTTTCTCTGGAGTCCGCCAATCTGTCTGTGGCTTTGATGTATGTTCTAGCATGCACGTAAAGACAGCAATTATTATTAATCAGTACGAGATTGTGTGGGTATGTTTTTGGTTACCGCCATAGAAACAGAGTGAATCTACTGTTTTGTCTTAGAGCCTGAGCTGTGTCATTACATGTACCTGTTGACACTAGACCCGCCACCCAAGCACTCCTGTGAAGACTCAAACCTGTTTTGGTGAAACTCTCACTCTTTAGGAACTTGTGTTACTTTTTTGTGCTTTTTTGTGTATTTGGAGTACTCTCAGTGTGAGTCAGATAGCTGGCCTCTACGGGCAAACAGACAAGTGCCGTAGATCTTTTTGTACAGATCTCCCTTTCGCACAGGCTGCTGCTTTTACCACCATAGGAATACATATTAATTTATGGACAGCTGCATGTTCCTACCCTATTTAACTGTTAACGTGCTACACATCTAAAATGCCCGCACTAATGACCAAAGCACTCTAAGCCTATTTAAACATTGACTCATCGTTATGCATGACTAGCATCTTATTTAACATTTGCCAGCGTGGTATATGTCAGATAGTGGAACTTGGAGCTCATTAGCAGGCTGTATTTGTTGTCCAATCAAGGCCATCGATTGGAAACCCCTCCCCAACCCCCCCCCCCCCCCCCCCCCCCTCGGGAGGTGATTATTGTTGTTCCTGTCCCACTGTGGGAGTTACACAGTTATACCTCATGTGTTATCTCTGTTTGACGTTTCACACGGTGTACCTGGTTCCAGAGAGATATTGTCAGCATGATGAATGGTGGAAGGGGAAGGAACGGACGACTTTGACTCAGGCATATAGCTTTTAAGCGGAACATCACCTACATTTAAAACGAATAAATGTTATTACCAGGGCCTCGGAAAGTTCAGCTAATTATTGTAAACATGAGCTACACTCTCCCAAATCCAAAAACCAGAGAAGTTAGTTTCAAACTTGTGATGTCATCAATTATACAAGCTGGAGCTGGAGTGTTTTTACTTGATTTATCCCACAATAAGCTTTATTCTTTTGCTGTGTTGTTTGTTTGAAACCGCAAATGTTCCAATATACCCAGAACATCCCCTCTGGGTTAACTTTGTCATCTTAAGCATCTTTCACAATTCTTATTGAGCAACTCCTGACTTTATATTCCGTGATATAACATTTTTGAATTTTTGCACTTGTACTTATATTATTTGAATGTATTATACCATAGTACTAAAGTATGAGTTTTTCTCTTTCATATAGCTCCTATTTGCTAATTTTAAATTTCTAGTAATCCAATTGAATTATTACCTCTTTTTTGTTCTTCAGTCTAATGTGTCTGCACTTGTTCAACTGTATAAGTCTCATTTGACCTTTGCTCGTTTCCCTGTCTGGTGTCTGATACTGACCCTGCATACTGCTCGCTCCCTGGCCAACCAGCCATCTTAAATACAGTATTTTTATTACCTGAAACCAGTGACACATAGAAAGTTGAGCATGTTAGCTTCCATTTCTTGATGGACGGAGCATAGGAGTGGTGATAAAACGTACCGCTGTCCCCCCTCGTTGAAGTGCTAAAGATAATATTCCTAAAGCAACTATCAGATGGCAGGATAATGATGTGGTTGCCAGCAGCTTTGAACTCTGCATTATAAAACTTTCTGCTTTATTCCCAGCCTTGTTTAGTTTGCGCTTTCTTTTTTCTTTCCTTCCCTTTTGTTACTCCCTCACTTCCTAGATATTTCGTATTTTCTATCACATGAATGAGTCTGTTCGGCATAGAGAGCAGAGTGTCCTTTGAGAGTTGTCGTGCCTTGTTCTCCGCAATGTTATTTCTACTGCTCGAATACACAGATGGACTTCTTCTAGAATAATCTGTCTGTCTGTCTGTCTGTCTGTCTGTCTGTCTGTCTGTCTGTCTGTCTGTCTGTCTGTCTGTCTGTCTGTCTGTCTGTCTGTCTGTCTGTCTGTCTGTCTGTGTCACTGTCAGTGTGTCTATCTGTCACTCAGCTTGCATGGCCGGGAAAGAAAGTCCGCCCATGCACAACCAGATATCTCTTGGGATTCCTCCTGATGAGACATTTCAAAGTATTTCTGACATAATTTCTCACCGTCCTTATCATGAGTTGTTACCCAACTCCTTCAGATGTATTCAGGGCCAGGGGTAATTGGAAAAACTATGACAGCATGTCGGTGAAATAACATGTTTGGAGTTTGTGGTTGGTTTTGGGAAGGTGGTTAGAACCACTTTCTCCCTCCCTCCCTGTCCTTCTTTCTCACGTGTTGATCCGTCTAGCTCCATCTCTCCGTCTTGCTCTTTCCGTGCGTCCTTCCCCTGCCTGTGCAATGTGACGGAAGATAGTTCTGTGCTCTGCTCATGTCGGATCCATTAGGGATGAAAGCACACTGCAGTGATAAAAGATTGATCCCAGTCCTCCTTGCATCGCGCTCGTATCCCTCACACCCAGCTCCCTCATCTTCCCTCACATCCAATCAACCCAGTCTTCAATGTATCAAATCATCTCTAGTCCTCTCAATAAATCATCCTCACCAAGTTAACTATTGCAGACTTCTCCCTCAGGGTTTTAGTAAATGGGAACATTCCGTTTTTGTTTTTGTTAGACTGTTTCTGCTTTACTCCCCAGGTGTTTTATTGTTGTACCAGGAAGGGTATTATGTACTTGGCTAGAAGAACCAGTAATAGCGTGATATCCAGCCCAGCGCAAACAGGCCTTACTTCACCTGTTGTATCTGAGGAGGTAAAGACAAACACAACAGACAGACCTGTAGTTTGTCAGCTGCAAGGCTATAATTACTGAGAGGAAGGAGGGGATTTGGAGAAGGAATTTCAGTGCGGATCTGCTTTCTAATCTTAAAACATGGACCTTTCAAGAGCACTTGAAAACACATTTTTGTCTGTTGGAAAACTACAGAAATGTCTATAATCAATCAGACACTAATGTATTAGTCTTTTGATCCCAGCTGGAGATTTGAGAATAGTGTTCCGAAGGGAAGGGTTTGTGGCCAATTGCATTGTACTTCAGTCAACCTTTTCAGGGAATAATGTTGAAAAAGTCTAGGTCGTTGAGCAGAACACACTTCCTTTAGCCTGAATCTCTCTTTAGTCATCCAACATGTGCAGGTCAGAGGTTAGATTAAACCGCCAAGTTTCAGAATGTCCTCCCCGAGCTTAATCCACCTAAGGATATGTTTCCAAGGGTGTCCAGCTGACTGTAAAATTCACCTGAATGAATGCTGTCATGTCCTGTCAGTTTGAACTTTTTGCAGCCTTCATGTGGTGTTTGCTCCGTCACCTCATTAAACCCAAAGCTTCATATTTGCCGAAACGGCTTGAAACCACTGTCAGTTTGAAGTTGCTAGTCCTCGGGAAGGACATTTCATGTGTCTGTTTGTCTCTGTCCATGGCTCTTAATTATACCGTGTGTAGTGATTGTTGCGCGGGTAAACATCTCTGCCAGCCCCTTGGGAGGGTCATGTGACTGTGTGTGTATCTTTGAGAGTGAGCAGCAGGTTGCTCCCTTGCTCAACCAGCCAAGCCGTGTTGATTCTCTGCACACAGAGCTCTCTGCGCAGTAAATAACATGGTGCCTTTCGCCAAGGGCCCCGGACAGGGCCAGGAGGGGGGGTCAAGACGCCAGCAAGAAAGAGAAAATGTCTGCCTCGGAGATACTAAATCAACAGACAGGATAGGAGAGAGGCAGGTGGATTTGACAGACTCATCCCTCACGCTGAGAGGCTTGACGGGAGACCTGTCATCCAATGTAGATGTGTTTGATCAAGCACATTAGAAGCAAAACAAGAATCTATGTAGATGGCAGCTACAGGTAAACAAACACATTTACGGAAAACGGCTGGGCAAAAATTAGGACTGCAATATTTTAACATTTCCAAAAAATAAAATCTTCCATAGTAACCCTCCAACAACTTTTTCATAAACATGATTAATATACACGCACTAGCAATTATCATGTTACATGCTGCTTTGTTTTGAAGACAGATAAACAAGTCATGTTGAGGTTTAAAAATATGACTGCATTAAGATGGGTTTTAGAAGACAGGTCATAAATAATTGAGCGAAAGTACAAGTAGATGAGCACATTTTGGTGAGCCTATGAAAAATTCAAGTACTAGTGAACTGTCGCTACTGTACATGCTTATTCATTCAAACAGTACAAGGAATATACTCAAATTACAATCTTTTTACAGGTGAATCTGTACCACTTGATGTGCATATGTATATGTTCGACTGCCATGCTTCCCACAGTGCGGTGACAAAGCTGATACTTTTCTCATCCATAGAGATGAGTAGATAGGACATACTCTCAGCATCAGGTTACCTGCTTCTTTGCGGTTGAAGGTGCAATGATTGACTCAGACCTGGGCTCTGCTCCAAGACCGAGTTGCCTGGGTGCCTTGGCAGAGACAAACCCGAATCTTTCTCAAATGTGGAACATGAACCTCTCCAGGTTTTACATTGCAATGTTATCCAGATTATGCGGTAAACTTGCCTTTTTGAAACAGATCCGTATGAATGGCTTCAGTTATCATCTTTATGAAACCAAACGCAGCAATTGTATTAATTTTGACATATATTTTAGACTTGGTGCTTGTGTCTGTGCCTGCTGTTGAATTTTCCTTCTTTAACGAACACAATAAGTCTTTGTGTTGTCATGTCCAGCCTCCCCCCCCCCCCCTCTTCTGTCTCTGTCATCCCCGGGGGGTAGCTGACTTACCTCCACTATGTAAACTCGAAAACAGCAGCTATCTCAGTATTAAGCTGTGTGTGTATCCATGCCAAAGATCACCCCGGTGATCTGGAGCTGGACGGGTGAAAGGATGCTTTCTGGAAGTGAAGGGGCGCATCAGACAGATATACCGTCCTGGTCCCAAAGGGGTTCCTGGGTTACTGGGAATCGACCGTGAATCTGCACCCTGCCCTCCTACCTTTTCCTTACATCTTGACTGTCCAAATCCCCCCCCGGCCCCCCCCCACTTCCCTGATAGGCGTGATCGTTACTCCTCCTCAGAGTAATGACAGGGAGAGAGAGTCATGTGAGACACCTCCCCATCAGACTATAAATCAGGCTTATTGAGAGGCCCACCCTTCTGATCCACATGCAACACAAACAGATTCCACCCTTTACGTTCTGTGTATTTAGATGAGTACATTTACGGTTGGGTATCAGCCCTCAATACTGGTTTGGATATCGCCCAAGCACTGTGCATTTAAAACTGTTTTTAAAAAAGGCCCATATCCTATATTGCTGCTTGTGACAATATTAAACAGTTTGTTTCTATTGTCAAGTGTAAAACATAATTTCAAGAACAGACCCGTAGCAAAGACATGCCAGGCATTAGCAAAGTGTGGATCATTGCAATATTTAAAGTATTTTGCGACCTCGAGGCATACTATTGTCATTGGGGCGCAAACAAAACTATTTGGAACATAGGTCACAATATTCACAGGAGTCACAGGACTCTGTTAACTGATTGGCTGCATGTGCTGCAATTCGCCGCCAAAAGTTCAAATATCCCCAACTGAGTTTGGCTGATATCCATAGACATTGCATGGCAGTTTGTGGCAGGCAGCCCTTCGCCACTGCTCTGTTGTATTATACAGTGTTAACATGCTTTACCGTCTTCCCAACACGTAAGAAATCCCCACAAGATTCCAATTCTTAGCACAAGTGCTACTGATGATCCTATATTGGTAATCCTTTTCGCCCTTCGTGCTTTCTTAAAATAAAATACTCCCATTGATGCCTGCACTCTGTCTGACCACCTTTGGTAACAGTCCCTTTGTTCCTCCTTATACATGTTACTTTTTTTCCGTTTTGTGCTTTACCTAACGTCTTATCTCTTCTCCAGTCTCTGTTCCAATAATATGTTTCACTCAGAAGAAGTTGTTTATTCAGGAAAATACGAACCTTAAGAACAATGTGACTAATATACTGGGTGTCCAACATTACAAAAGCTTTAATATTAACATTGTTCCCAGAAAGATGACTCATCATTCCACAGTGCTTGTGTGTTCAACCCCCCCCCCCCCCCCCCACTCCTCGTATAAATCTAATCTCAGCACACAGTAACAGCATATTTGTGATGTGAGTCTCCTTTATGGTAACTAGAAGACAACATCTTATCAGTATAAAGCAGGATTACACACACACACACACACACACACACACACACACACATACACACACACACACACACACACACACACACACACACACACACACACACACACACACACACACACACACACACACACACACACACACACACACACACACACACACACACACACACACACACTCCATGACTCCATGGCAGTGTTTACCTGTATCTTTCTCTCCAGGGGCCAGGTATGTTGGAACTAGGTAAATATGGGAAGGATGGGAGAAGAGATGTTTTGCATAGCAGGCTGACCTTAGCAATGAAGTAACATGTTCATCTGTACAACCTGGGTTTTTTTTCCTCAAACTTTTCCTGGCAGCTGTTCAGAGAATGTCACAGTCAGGAACTCATGGCTTTCAGTTTCAAAGTTGAATCTAATCAAAACCAGCGGTGAATGGATTGCATTAGCCATAGTAGTTTTGGAACTGCCCGTGTAATGTCCGTGACCTCAGATTGATGTCTTGGGAGGAAACTGCGGGGAATGCTTCACTTTCATCTGTGAAAACATCCATTCAGCAGACAGATCCGTGTTTTCTTTCTGTTGGGAGTCATACATTTTTGTTGTAATATGACAATTTCAACCCTGCACAAGAATGTGCACCTGCTCTGTCCTGGATTAATAAAAGCTTCACCTAAGACTCAACTTAAGTCTTTTATCACTGTAGCACAGCCACATGCTGGGCTTGAGCTGTTTGTAGGTGAACCAGGTTTGTGGCTTTTCAGCTCTCTTGTATTCCATTTACTTTGCAGCACCAAATTGATATTTGTTTCCTCGGGCACGCTAACAGCAATATTCCCTTCAGCTCAGATAAGGACTGGTGAGTGCATATTGCATCATCGATTGCATGGAATTAAAGTATGATGAAAGACGAACAGCAGTCTCAGTCACTGACAAATGGCCTTCCTTCAATAATCTACAGTCGAAGGTTTTTTTTTTTTTAAATGACTCAAATGACCTTCAGCCATTGACGTTTGCTAGTGCATAATTTGAGGCCTTATTTTGGATTGAGCTTCAAGAAAGTAAGTTGGCAAAAAGAAAAAACAGGGTGAATAATTGATATGAGCAGACATGGAAGCGACCTTTAAATTACTTATGAGTTTAGCTTCAAACCTGTGACACTGGAGACAGTGGAACTCGTGACTCCTTAAAGACACGCACGCATGCAGGAAGTGAGAGCGGAGGACCCACAATTGCACCTGCAAAACAACTTAACTATAAATAACGTTTGGGTAATTTAAAGGCTACTTATTTCCCTTCGTGCACAGTATAAATTGCATCTTTTAAATTAGTGGGTTCACTTTCATATTTGAATTTACTCCTAAATGAAGCATCATCATCAAGTAAGAGTCAGCCGGTCTGCCTACTATTTATGCAAACGTGTGTGTGTGTGTGTGTGTGTGTGTGTGTGTGTGTGTGTGTGTGTGTGTGTGTGTGTGTGTGTGTGTGTGTGTGTGTGTGTGTGTGTGTGTGTGTGTGTGTGTGTGTGTGTGTGTGTGTGTGTGTGTGTGTGTGTGTGTGTGTGTGTGTGTGTGTGTGTGGTGTGTGTGTGTGTGTGTGTGTGTGTGTGTGTGTGTGTGTGTGTGTGTGTGTGTGTGTGTGTGTGTGTGTGTGTGTGTGTGTGTGTGTGTGTGTGTGTGTGTGTGTGTGTGTGTGTGTGTCCTGTGTACATATGAGTTTAGCTGGGAACAGAGCGATGTCCTCCTTCCCTTGCAAGCCTTGCTGAGTCAGGTCGGGAGTGTATAATTACACATGGGTGCCCATCAGCAGTCTGAGAGCCTTCTTCTCTGGCTCAAACAACAATACGAGCTCCTGTACTCACAGGGCTCAGCCTGCAGGCAGTCATATCACTCGGCCTTCCACGGGCTATGTGCAATCCTGCATTATCATTCTCACCATTAGCCACTGGCTCTGTGGGTGGATCCATGAGTCAGCGCAAACAAATTCCTGGTCTCTAATGTACTCTCCGCTCTGTTTCCGGGATTGAAGGGAACAAGCGATAGCCAAATCAGGTATGAGTCAGTCCTTCACTCAGTGACATGAATAATCTAGTAATGTTTTATTGTGGCTTGGCCTGTGTAAACTACTGTGGCCACATGCTCATGGGAGTGTTGCCTTTGAATGAAATTCGAAAAGTGGGCTTTCTTTTTATTTCATGCATTTCCAAGACTTGACAAGACTCTTTCTCTCACACCTTCTCCCATTTCCTCCCCTCTTGTGGTTCAGGCCGGGTTTCTATCGGTCAGTTGGAGTGCTGCTGGTGATTCATGGTAACTGGGATTTCACACAAAGGGCTGTTTTACACAGTGTGACTGCACTGGTAGTGACAGCCACAGGTGATGGCCAACTGGAGTATTTGACCTGAGCCCTTTAACCCTCTTCATCCATTGGTTACATGCACAGTGATTACGTTAGCTTGTGTGTTTAGTGACTGTACATGAGAACTAGCAGCATAGAGTTTAGTACTCACTTATGTCCAGCTGATACCGACATTAGAGTTTGAAACCTTTTACTTGCGATTCTGCTTTTTGTAAATATGAGGTGCCGATGCCTGTGTTTGCCCTTGATTTAGAGGCAAAAGTGTCCCCGGCATTAATGAACCACTGATCCACTCTCATTGAGATTCCACACTTGGACGAGCCAATCATTATAATTGAGAAGGCTAAGGGCTGAAGCGACAGATCCCTGTATGCAAGTATGACGACAAAGCTTATTAGTGCTGTTTCTGATTCCTTTGCGCTGAGTCAATAGCATGTTAATAGAGCAGAGACACATCGGACGGAGGACATTTTCAAAGAGTTGGTCGGTCACAAGCATTTGGATTCTGTTCCGAGAAATATTAGCCAGATTAATGTGCTGTTAAATACAGCATTATTCATTAGGTGTGTATGAGCTTCAGCAAAGCTCTGTTAGCTTGGAACCAGGCAACCGTTCAGTGTAATTAACAGGCGGTGTGTCAGGAGTGCCTGCTGCAGCCTGGCCCTCTACTGTGAGCAAGAAGAAGAAACACAGTCACTGTACACAGTTTCATAAACATGTATACACTCATTTTTGCGCACAAATCAAATGTTTTCTTGGCAGATTAAACAAAAACACACATAACCCAATTTTCCTTTGTAAAGTAGACCAAGTTTCACCAAGTGAACAGACTGCTGTTTGATGTTTTGTTACCACCTCCCAGACAAACTCAACCATCCTGTTGCGACTTTGTTATTTTTCCAACACTTTACTGCCTTGTCACACTATAAAAGCAAATAATGTTGTGCGTGAGCGGTATGTCTACATTGGAAAGTTATTATGTTTTATATTGCACAGTAGAAGCCTTCAGATCTTGGATCTGGTTTCCTTGTGTTGGACCACTCCCTCGCACCGCAGGCACAGGGGCCCCGCTGATTAAGACTTCTACATGGAGGTATGGTGTTGTGTTGGAGCTACTTGCGTCTTTTGGAGGATTAAGAAATGATTGCCTTGTTAACGATTTATCAAGAATGCTTTTGGAGACATGATCATAGGCAGGTAAAGACATAAGGCTAGGCCAGGCCTTTCACATCTATTATGTAATGAGAATCATCTCTCAAATATCTTCTGTATTTGGCCCCGGGAGGACTATGTTGGTCCTAGCTTGCGCAGATGCTTTTGTACAAAGATTAGCAGATTTATTATGGTTTAAATGAGATGTTAGGAATCAAACTACACGTTGTTAAAATACAGGTACATAAATAAAATGAAATCATGCAAATGTCAAGAAAAAAAACTGTAAGTGAAAAGACATGGCACAAGTTACAAAGTGAGAATTCTAAAAAAGCTTTGTTCATTAAAGGACTATGCAGGGAAGATGTCCAAAGCCCTGGGGATGTGACTGCATTAACGTGCTTATCGTTAATATTGAAGATAATGATGTTTTTTCACCCAGCTGGATACTTACCAAAATGTAAGAAGTCACATAGGCCAATTAAATAGTTTGTGCGATGTTCTAAAAGGCAGTTGAAACTCCTGGAAGGTACAGTATGATACACCACTGTGTGTTTTTGTTATCAAACTTTATAGCAATTGTATGCAGGCTCTGGTGGTCTTGTATTGCTGCTGTGTAATGAAGCAGCGCCTGAGAATACCCATGTGATTCATCACAAGATGTCCACAGAGAACCAGTTGTAATTGCAGAAAAAAAGGTTCATCTTCTGCAATAATGCATCATTATTGTGCTGTCCTATCTCTCTTTGAGCAAATAAACTGTGCTCTCTTGCTAGACTGAAACCCTGGATGACGAAGTAGGGTGAGGAGGAATAAAGAATGCAAAACGGGAGGCTAGGGAGGACAAAAATAATGTATCTGTTCTCGCTCTCGTTTATTAGTGTTAACATGTGGACACAGCAGAATGGCTGTAAAAGCTGGCGTGGCAGGGCAGACGACCCGGCGATGCCAGGGGCCACAAAAGAGGCAGCACTGTCTGCTGAACGTGGAACCAGAACAACAATAGTGTCTCTGCAGTACGGATGAAGCCAGGCTACCCCGTGCCAGCGTGTCACTGGCTCTTTGAGAGTTAGTGTGTCTCTGCCAACCTGGACCAGAGTGGCACAGAGAACACAGCTTCTCCCAGCACTGTTCATTGTCCTCTCACGTCAATGTCTAACGTATTGTGTACACTTTACCCAGCCTGGGCCAGGGTGTTTTTCTCTCTGCTGATACTGATTGCGATAGGTGTTTGTCATTAAATGTTGTATTTGTGCGTCTGTCTGTGGTTCAGATCAGACTCAGTGTGATTTACACTCTGCCCTTTGCTCCTGCTGTTGTTCCCTGGAGGTCTGTTGCTGCAGAGATAGCGCGGGAGCAACCTGTCGTAAAGATGGGCCTACATGACATGGCTGCTTGCAAACACACTTACACATACAGGCTTGTACATGAACGCAAGCCTAACCCAACCTTTGACCATTATACTGGCATCACACTGAGTTCTGTACTTTCTGTGCACACCTAGGAAGAAGCTCTTCATAACCTAAGGGCTCATGTATTGAGAACACATGAATAACCTTGCTTGGAATTTTCCTGATAAGCCATACTGGTTTCCGCATGTTTGCGAATGCTGCTCATGATTAACAAAAGTTAATGGTTTATACTTGTTCGCAGGAATGCTTCAACTGCAAAACGACTTTTTTATTATATAATTGAACCTCCTTCAACATTGGAAGAAGACTCCAAAAGCGGAGAAAAGTCTTTATAAATTGAAGATTATCCACTGTGTTAAACACAATTCATGCAATATATTTTGTGTGTTGGTGTACCTTTTCAATCAAAGTCTGTTGATCGAGTCGTCTGCTCACTAATTGCACATGCATTTTTGCGGTTCAAGGCAGTTTGCATACACAGCCTCACGACTTTGCGGGGGTGCAACTCGTCCAGACTTGTGTGTGTGTGTGTGTGTGTGTGTGTGTGTGTGTGTGTGTGTGTGTGTGTGTGTGTGTGTGTGTGTGTGTGTGTGTGTGTGTGGTGTGTGTGTGTGTGTGTGTGTGTGTGTGTGTGTGTGTGTGTGTGTGTGTGTGTGTGTGTGTGTGTGTGTGTGTGTGTGTGTGTGTGTGTGGTGTGTGTGTGTGTGTGTGTGTGTGTGTGTGTGTGTGTGTGTGTGTGTGTGTGTGTGTGTGTGTGTGTGTGTGTGTGTGTGTGTGTGTGTGTGTGTGTGTGTGTGTGTGTGTGTGTGTGTGTGTGTGTGTTTTCACATATAATAGGAAAAACATAAATGGAGATAGGGTGTGTCCCATGCTGTAGTTTTGGCATACGAACACTTTATGCCAGGCGTGTCCAAAAAGGCCCATCAATTCACAGCCTGACACTGTTGCTCACGCAGGATAGGGGGAAAGACGAGCCGAATCATGCCCAGGGCTGTGATGCTAACATCTTCTGCCTTGAGTCAAATTCAACAAGGGGCTGGGAGGCTGTTATTGAAGAGAGCCAGACGGAAGGCACAGACAGGGTGATGAAAGACGCTTAGCTGGATGGATGAGCGATGATGAGAGGGGAGAGGCACATGGCTCCAATCACAGCTCCTTTCTCTACCACTCTTTATCTGTCTATATCTGTCCAACTATTTCCACCCCGCACTTATTCTCGCCCTTTCTCATTTGCTCACTGTCTGTCTTCTTCAGTGTTTCTCTTTCTCTCCCCTTTATCATACAGTATGACTCGTGTATTAGATTTATTCAATTTTAGCTCCTTGTGGGTTTTTTTTTTTTCCTGTGGATGGGCTTGTGTCTGAGCCTGGAGTGTGAGATTGCTTCGGTTTGCTGATTACCTCCAAAGTGGTTGTACATCTTCTTGATTTCTTCCCTCTGAGAAAACATGCCACACTTTTAGAGTTTCAACTGAAACTGTCCTGTGTTGTTATGGGTGGGTGGGGCTGGAGGGAAAGTAGAGGTGGGAGTTGTATTTCTGTTTTTAGGGGTGACTTGAGTTTAAAGGGTGGGGTGGGGAAGTGTGAGCGTTGTCATATGGATGAAATTAAGCGCTTCCAATAACTTCAGTGGCTTACATTATAATGGGTGTGTGTGCGTAGTGACTCTGAACACGTGCAAAGCAGTCTGCGGCCTGTGTTTGTCGACAGCATTTGCATGGTGACACCGAAACCAACCATCCTACTGTAGGGTTTCACTCAACCTCCTTTCAGGACCAAAAATATGTTGATAGACAGACTTCTGCTATTTTGAGCTTTATTTCAGTCCCTATCATCGTTGTTGAGATCTCACGTCGATGGTACGCTTCACAAACGGTGTGAAGGAGACTCTCCTGCATCTGTATTTCAATGAGAACTGACACAGGAGCTGCGCTGTGAAAAGGAGCTGGGTCAGGCGGATGTCTGGTTCTCAGTGTTGTTGTGCCTGTGACAAAGAGAATAGACAGCAACCTGAGACTCACAGGCCTGTTTGTTTCACATTATCACATTTCAGCAGCCAGGAGGGACTAGACCTAAGCATCATGGGAGAGTGGCATTTTTAGCTGGGAGATGTTCGTGTTCTTCTTTATAACCAGATTGTTATGGTTCATAGAAATCTCAGACACATATATAGAATGAGTTATTGTTTGCATGTAAATCAAAAAGGTAGGGACTTTTTTCCCTATAAACTCAGGCTTGCATTTCACAAAAATGTCAAGAGTTCAAACACTTAAATCTAAGGTATGAAGATGCTTTTGAGGAAAGTTTTGTCCTGGCCTGTAAGGACATTCCTCTACATGAGACTTCCTGTTCACCTCTGCTTGTTTTTGAAAAACAACTCATTGGCAGAAGTTAATGATTGTCTCCGAACTCTGGGACTCAAGCAGTTAGACTTAATGATGTATTGCTCAATATGTGTTTTATCAGAGGATACAGAGTGTGCCCTCGGAAAAAAACAAATATTGACATCTCCGCTACAGTATGTGGACATTTCTGATGTTTGATTTGGGTAAGCACTCCCCTTTTCATATCAGCTTTCTCTCCAGATGAGATCACTAAATGCTCGCATTGCTGCCACATGTGATCATACATTTCTATCTCCCGCTTGAAGTTGATCCGCTGGTTAAATCTCCTCACCGTGCCGTCATTCCCTCCCATATGTGGTGTCATGTTGAGCTGTGTGATGTTGTTGCCACATCAGATAGGCTGTTGCTCCCCAGCAGAGTTTGCTGTTTGGCGTCTAAACAGCGGAGAAGTAATGGTGGTGCGGGCAGCCAGGTCAGCGGGGGGGGGGGAGGGCTTTGTTAAGAAAAGCATGGAATTCTTCCGGCTGGCAGATGAAGTCAGTGCATTCCTTCAAAGCAGCTCCCTTTAGGCGGCCAGTGGAGCAGAGCCAGGCGCTGAATGAGGGGCACGATAATGGTGGGGCTCGGCATTAAACACCTCCCGTTGAGAACCGGAGAGACTGGCAGAAAGAGAACACCATCTGTCTGACTCTGGGTGAAGAGTTGTCTTCTAACCACCTCGGCTACAAAGTTTCATTCACTGTGCCAAGTGCTATAGATAATCCTACCACCGCTCCAGGCAATTCACTTTTTATGAGCACTGCGGTATTTTATTTCCTTGTTTTGAAGCTAAGCAGTAAAAGTACAGACAGACAGACAGACGTAGTACCGAACATAACATTAATTTAGGTTGAATCTGCTTCACAGACATGTTAAGATACCTGCTGATCTGCGCCCTGAAGTCTAATGAGACCCAGTTATGGTCCTGCTGAGGGGGTTCAAACAGAGGGACACACTCTCTTGCCATGTTTTTATGTATTTCTACCGCACAAACACCCTCTCCCAAACATAGACACACTTGAGTTGCTCCACTTTCCCTGTCCGTTCCCCTCGGCAGTAAGCTATCATAACGGCTTTGAAGGAGGGCAGCAGAGCGTTTAATTGGGTTACAGATTGGCATTTATGCTTCCAGGTCCACGAGATACTGCCGGGGCTCTTAACTAACCACCAGGAACTGAACAAAAATGCAACGCTGCTCTACCCATTGGCTGCTGGTGTTGAAATGTACAATTCAATCATACCCTCGAGCGGCAAAGTACATTTTCTACGTCATCATTGTTTAGTGTAGAAACTGGTATTTCAACAACATCTTACAAGTGAGGGTGGCTGGGTAAGTGACAACTTCTAGTGTGTTGTGTTTTGGTTAGCAACAAGTTGTCTCATGTTGGGGTAAGATAACATCATGATCAGTGTAGACTCTAGAAATCAGTGTGAGGCTTTCTTTTGTCCATTGTTTCTACTGTCAGCAAATTCTGCTCTAACCACTGGAAAAATTGCATTGCTAATATCAATCCTCTCAACACACATTTCTCTTTGTTCTTGTTTTTCAGAATCAGTGCCATGCAGTGTTGATTTAACAAAAAGCCAATCTGAGGAAATCTGTTCTGAAGACCTTTTAACCCTTCACCCCGTCAGTGTCCTGAGATGGAGCTCAAAGTGTGGGTGGACGGAGTGGTGCGGGTCGTGTGCGGCCTGTCGGAGGAGACGTCCTGCCAGGATGTGGTCATCGCTCTGGCCCAGGCCATCGGTGAGTCCCTCAAATTCTTTAGTGTGGTGAGATCATGGGGTGGTCATGTTGTGATACCAGCATCCAAGCTGTTTTGACTTGGCACCTTGTTTGTCTGCTTGATCACTTTATCTTACGGCCTCAAGTGATTAGATAACAGGTGATGTGGGCCAAACAAAGAGTACTTGTTCGTTAACATTTTTGCAGCATTTCAGTTGCTGCTCTCACCTTTTTTATTCACCCCTAACTTAAATTGAGTATTATGTCAGATTGCTATATCCTCCGGCTTTATTCGAGCTTCACGCTGCAGCAGTGTTGAACAACATAAATCCAGATTTAGCAGTCTCCTCCTTCCATGAGTGAGCTGCCTGCCGAGTCATCAGGGAGGGCTTGTCCTAATTTCAAGGTCCTTGTGGAAACTTCAGTTTATTTGAACATGTTTTACTTGTTGTGCAAGTCTTGCACAGCAGCCTTTTATTCCAATCCTCGGAGGCAGAGATTTAAAGGCATCAGCATCACCATTATGCTGCTGATGTCATTTGCTCACTTAGTGCTACTTGCGTAGAAGCAGTAGGAGGAATCCGACCAAATTGCACTGAAGGAAAAGAAAGGTCTTGAATGATTTATGTAACAGAACTATTTATTAATATAACTGAGTGTCTTTCAGCTTTTCACCTTTCATATAGTAATCTTTAAGGGCAATTTAGATGTTTTTAATTTGATTGCAGTATGTCTGTGTATTAAATATGGACTCACTCTCTGTCTCTCTCCCTCACAGGTCAAACAGGCCGTTATGTTCTGATCCAGCGTCTCAGGGATACCGAGAGGCAGCTGTTGGCCACAGAGAAGCCTCTGGAGTCTCTGGCTAAGTTAGGCCAACATGGCAGTGAAGTTCAGTTCTTCCTGCGCCGTACTGGCCCCAGCAGCAGTGACGGACCTAGCCCAAAACAGGACAGACCAACTCCCCCTCCCCTGCCCAGGCATCCTGAGCCGGAGCCTTTGAAACGCAGCCAGCCTAAGAAGGCCCTCACCTTTAACTTGGGGCCTTCCACCTCTCCTAGATCCAAAGCCAAACAGTTTAAGAGGTCTCCTCAGGACTCTCCAGAGCAAAGAGCCTCTCCTTCCCCTTCTCCCAGCCCTGTACCCTCTCATGTGCCATCTCCAACACCACCTATAGGCCCATCCAAAGAGGAGGTGTTTAGGAAGGTTCTTCAGCAGCAGGAGAGAATGAGGGCTATGGAGGCCCAGCTAGAAGCCCTAGAGAGGGAGTCGCACTCCTGGGATCGTCCCTACCCATCTCCGTGTCCTTCACCTGTTTCTGACGCTCGCTTGCAAGAAGAGATGGACACCATGGAGCAAGCGCTGCGGAGGAACCAGGCCGAGCTCGCCGACGAGCAGTTCTGGGAGGAGGAGCTTCAGGCGGAGATGGAGCGAGAGCGAGGAATGAGGAGGAAGGTCGGGGAGCTCCACGCCAAGCTAGACGACTGTGGACGGCGGCTCCACGAGTTCTCCGTGCGCTCTGTTCAGCTGGAGCAAGAGATCCAGCGGGAGAGCCAGACGGAAGGGAAAGCCAACGGGCCGGAGGAATCCCTCGATGTCGTGAAGGCAGAAATCCAGAGCCGGGAGAATCAAGGGACAGAGCTGGAGGGGAGGCTATCTGAGACTGAGAAGGCTCTGGGGAAGGCAGAGTCTCTGATGCAGGTAAGGAGAGAGGTGACGGTTCTTGAGAAAGGGCTTTAAATCCAATCAGCCCGTGTGTAGTCATTTGAGGGGTGTAGCGTAGACCCTCTTCTAACTTTACTGTAAAGCTGTATCCCTCTCCTACCTGCACGTCTGCAACACACAAACAACAGTGCAGAGACACTTGAACACATGATTTATCGTGACAGTTTTTATATATAATAAATTATCCTACAAATGACGATGACTGAATGAATGCTGTACGCTCATATCCTGCCTTGTATCAAAATGTTTTATTCTCGAAAGGACAAATTACAGTGTAGCCGAACTGGTTTGGCAGGTATTATCTTGTATGCATGTTCTGAACACATGGTTACTAATGGTGTTAATATTACATTGCCAGTATCTCTATATTCTTGTACCCTGTGTAAAAAGAGATTAAAGAGGATTGATTTGTAGAACAAAAGCCCCTTTATTGGATCTACTCGGCCTCAATTCATGGTCGTTTTATCGTGTCATGTCTGTTTACTTTTGGTGGTTGTCATAGATGCGACTGAATCAATAAAAGCCTAACCCAGTTAGGAACAAACTCAAGTTTCCTCATAATCCACATGAAACAAAGACTCGGGTGTCCACTTCATGAAGCTCATTCACATTATAGTGAAGAATACATTATTTTTTTAATTGGTGGTATGGTAGATTGGGTTTTGAATGTTCTGCCACAAGGAAATAGAGCACACTGAAAACATGTGTAGTGTAGTGTTTCCATATCTTGATTAGCAAAGACCAGCCGGACTGAAATACCTTTGTGTCCCATTCTCAATCCACTGAGCTACAAGTAATAACTGGCTGCAAAACTGATTAAAACATAATGATAATCTTATTTGCAGTCATACTCCTGGGGATGTGTGTGACTCTAGGGGTGAACTCAACAGATTAAGTCCCCGGTTGATGGAACAGAGAGGCATTGTGTCATGATCAATTTGCCAATTATATAGAAAGCATCCTGCTGCAGAACAGAGGTATTAGGCTTTTGTTTTTTCATACATATTATGTACCGCCATGTCATAACAGGACTGCAATGTTGTTAAATCCGAATGTAACCACAGAGGCATTTAGCCACCCAGGCAGCTCTTGCCTTGAAGAAATAAGATGAAATGATTTCCTCTAAATGACATGACATTACGGTAAAATAATACAGCATAATTCCATAGTAAGGAGAAGGTGTGCATGTCTGGCTGTGTCAGTCATCAGTGAGCTGATTGGTCCAGGCTGCCAGCCGAGTGTTTAAGCGTTGGTGGTGATGAGCACAGCGTTCCTGTCATTAAGCTAATGGAGGGCAGACCTGCAGGTGTGAACTGCCTCAGCAGGCGGCCTCAGTCCAACATCAATTACTCCTTCACACACAAACACACACTGGGGTAAGGGACTATAGCATATTCCTGCTGCTGCTGCTTCCTGTACTGGGTGCAGACACATTGATTAAGCACAAATGGAAAGTCGATTAAGAACCAATTGACCGGCCTGCATGTGTGCATCACAGTTTAATGTGTGGGCGCAGAGGTGATGCCACAGTCTTGATTGAGCATCTCTGAGCTCCACGTTGTCAATAATTGGAGCTGATGAATATCTTGGCTCCTGCGGCATCTGGTCGATTATGAAAACTCTGAAATGCAGCAGGCGAATGAGCATTGTTACGTATCCGTCTATAAGTGTAGGTCTCAGGCGGCTGAGATCTGATGGAATCAGAAAATAATGCTTACGGTAATTCTGGGACTTTGATGATTTGTCGGATCTATATTGTATGATGATAGTCTGTTTCAATGACTTGGGACTAGACTTGTAGACTCTACTGCCCCCTTATGGTGAAAAAGTAACTTGACACTTACAGGAGAGGTTATGTGACTTAAAGGCAAAATACAGGAGTCCTGCCTTTATGTATTAATACATCCTACTTTTTTTTTTACAAATAAGACAATATTAAGCAACATTTAAAACACAAGGAGAGCTAGGAGTTCAATGTCATGCAAAACATACTTATATCTACTGATTGACAGGCCTGTTAAGCTCATCCCATTTCCATATGCTGCGCCCAGTTACAGGCAAACAGGGTGACAGTGTTCACTGGGTCAATACTGAGTGATGTGAGCTCTCAATCGTCCTTTCTTTTCGTCACCGATCCATTTCCCTTTCTATCTCAGGCCAAACAGGAGGAGCTGGAGGAGTTGAATAAGGAGCTGAGGCAGTGTAACCTGCAGCAGTTCATTCAACAGACAGGTGTGCTGCCAGCGCACACACACTCACGCACAGAGCTTCAGGAGCAACTGGAGCAATTAGAACTGGCACATCTTCTGCACGATGGATACAGGAACGGAAGTATGGAAACAAGTTACATTTCAACACTGTATACTCTGCTATAGATGATGTGCCCTCTAAACACATTTCTGTCTCTCCGCCAGGCTACGACGTAACTCAACTGGAATCGCCGCCTCGCCCCACTGCCAAACAATTCCTGGGACATCCACGCAACCTGCAAAACCCTTTAGTGTCCAGTCTCAACCCTGAGGGTGTGTATGTGTGAGACCCTCCATCCCGCTCTGCTCCTCTCCTGCCCGTCCCCTGGTCCCTGAGCCCCTTGCCCCCCACTCTTTCTACCCCAGCTTGTTTGGGTGTAAGGCTTCATCTGCCGTTTTTGGTTTTGGGTGATGGAAGCATCTGTTTGGTGGAGGTCGCTGCTAATTATTTCGCCTCTTCCCTGGGCTCTACCTTTTTAAAGACTAAAATACTTCTTCTCTGCCCCTAACCCTCAGTCTTCTGCTGATTCCCGTCTCCTTTTTAACAGCTGACTTAACACATTCCTTCTTTGAATTTTCTCACATAATTCTGTGGGTCTACTTATCCTTTTTTAGTTGTCTCCAGTCCCCGCCTTCCTCCTCTCTCACTGCTTTCGGACTAACATACGCTACTTTCTTTATACTTTAATACATCTGGGAACTTTCTCCTATCTATCCCCCTCTGTAAAACAGAGCGGCCTTCCCACCTTCAAGTCAACACTCATCTACCAACAGCCGCTTTTCCGCCGTATCTCCATGTAACAAATCAATCACCGCACTGGGAATGACTGTAGCAGACATTCTGATTGTAGCGCTGTTTTTATACTGTGACATGGAATGATATGAGACAAATGCCATTTCAGTTTGCCTTTTATGTATGGATACTATTTATATGTGAGGTGGGGTGTATCTATACAATGCCTTGTACTTTGGTGACACTTGACTTCCAAAGAGCAAGAGCCTTTTCACGAAAGGGCTCTGCAAAATGTATTGCACTGTCCCATTCTCTTCCTGTGTGAAGCCTTGGCCCTGTTTGCCTGCAGAGAAATGTATCCTTCTAATCTCTTTCTGCTCCAAAACTATTTTATTTGACAAGCTTATAGCCTTTGCCAGTCTATTTTTGTCACGCTCCCTGCTAAAACAAGGGATACATTTCACAAGTAGCGCAACAAGGCCATGGTTTGTTACGATATCTTTCTTTTCCTCCTGTGGGATGGATGCGCCTGGTTCTTTTTGCTGCCATTACACCGAACATTTGACCTGTCATAACTTGTGTTGTGCCTCAGTGTACTAAAACATAGTATGAGCTTACTTACATAAGCACTTATAACAAACATGAAGCGAACATGAGCTGCTGTTTCCAGTGCTTTTGATGTCTCCATTATAAACAATACTGTTTTCCAGAAAGGACCCTCCAAACCACCTAAACCAATATTTACCGTATCATAGCACTTAGCATATCTTTATGGCTCACTGACAGGTCAAAGTGACGTGTGCACTCTCTCCTTATTGTCTACAGTGTGGTGTTTTCTTTGGTGGATTATATTCACTACTTGCTTGGGAAACTACATCTTAATGTTTTCTTAAAAAACAATTCTGTCAATGCTGACTACAAGACTTCAGTTATGGTCCACAGCCCTCTGCTGGTAAAGGACCCAATAACTGGTCTTGTGTCAGCTAATGCTTTTCATGTGTGAATTTCTGGAGTGACCCCCAGTCGCTCCTGCTGTGTCTTAGCTATAAAATGTTTTATAAACAAAGGGATCATCATCCCCAATTATTTTTGTGTGTCTTGCAGTCCTGACATCCCGAGAGTCGTCATGGAGATAAAACATGGACCGCAGGGCCAAAGGAGTTGTTCACTGTTCTGTCACCGTCACCTCTTATCAAACCCCTTTCTTTGTAATTCATTATTTAATCGAATATGATATACATACTGTATATACATAAGACAAATATATTTGAGATTTGCTACTGTAAACACTGCAAAGTATCTGTATGAAATGTAAAATAATTTAGAAAACTTTTACCTAGAGCAATTATTACTATGAGTGTATTTAAATATAATAAAAATGTGCATTGTGTATAAGATAATATTTCGTCAAGTTTTATTATGCCCTGTTCAGGAAGTCAAATGTCCTTGTAATCATTCTTGTAACTGCAGTAACTGAGAGGAAGGTGCAGTGCTTCTGGAATACTCTGCAGTAAATAATTAACACACCAGTGTGCACTTTCGAAAAATGACAGTGCCATGAAGCTCCTATGTGAAATGCATTATGAATATGTTATAGGTACTAAAATATGAATGCTCTCCTCATTACCTCTGGTTCACGGGTCCATCATTTCACAATCATTGCTGTGTGTTTTGAAGCCAGTCTTCACAGGTGGCTGATTGAGAGTTCACAAAGTTCATCCTTGGATGCAGAGGGAAATGTGGCAAACATCCTGGTATAGCTGCCCCCACTGATATGGGTGATGTAACTCAGTATATCTACAAGACATGTGACCATAAAGGCACGAGGGCACAACAGAAGTGAGATCATTTGTGGAAGCTGACAATAAATCTATTGAGTTGTGTATATATACATTGTTATTGTCATTGTTTTAAAGTGTATTGTGTGTTTTGGCGTTCAAATAGGGTTAATGTTTTTATTCTTGGAACCAGAAACATTTAGAACATTCTGTAAAAACCCCATTTAAAAAAAAAAATGTTTTGTCTATAAACACACAGTTGCACTTAGACGGCTACTGCATAACACTTTTGTCCTCCACCCCTTTCCTGTTTGTTTACCCTGGAGAGTAAATATTCGGTCTGTCACACACTGGGTGACGTGAGCCTTCCTTGTGCTCTGGCTAACCCCTGACTGAAACCCTGTGGATTTCTATAAATACCTTATGTGGTCGCACTTGCCTGGTGAAATCCTAAACGCGCACATATTTCCCTTTCCATTACACCATATGCACAAATTCGGTTTCAAAAACAGATGTCATAAGGTTTCTTCATAGTTAATTTCCACTTTGGGACCTTGTTTACTATGGAGAAGTATGTGAGATCCCTAGTTTAGATTAATGATGTACAATTGGATCTTACTTAGAAGATTTGGAGCTGTCTGGCTCCGCAGGG
Organism: Trematomus bernacchii; assembly: GCF_902827165.1. Taxonomy (NCBI): domain Eukaryota; kingdom Metazoa; phylum Chordata; class Actinopteri; order Perciformes; family Nototheniidae; genus Trematomus; species Trematomus bernacchii. The sequence continues at coordinate 8,793,618 of NW_022987714.1, read as the reverse complement.
GTTAGATAAGCTCTAAATCCTTGTTTCCCTCAGTCTGGACAAGCCCACAGCATGGTGCAACTCTGAGCCCTAACTGTACACGGAGTATCAAGGATACTGTACAAACAAGTAAAAAAACAATGTCTTTCTCTTTGTACTTCCCTCTTACCCCTATCACATTGATCCTATTATATCAGTCTCACATGCAAAGTGAAATATATCCAACCTCCCCCACTTTCAAATCTAAACCCAGAGGACTCCAATCTCGTAAACAGGACATTAACAGATTATGATGATGCAGGACAGGACACCACGCCGAGGGAATTATAAATGCTCATACAATTGCACTCCTTATGAACTCAAGGTTTCGGATGAATCTAAAATGGATTACAAAGCTAAACGTTTGACTACCTTTTTTATGAAATGATTGATGAGCATTTATAAGAAACAGGCAGTGAGTGCCCGGGAAAGAACGTCCTTGTCGTCTGGTGAGAGTGAACATCTGCACGTCCACATTATGATGATGAATGGGGCCACAAGTTAATGAGTCTGACATACTGCACTTATCTATTCCTCTGTGACACACTTAGAAACAAATGGGTATGAAACATTCTCACTGATTCTAAGAAATACATTACACACTGTAGTAAAACAGAAAGTAAGATACAGGAAGCCACAATTGGTTGGAGTAGAAACTTTACTTGTCACTTTAAAAATACATTTTACATGTTACAGATACAGATTCTCTTACTTCTAACAAACTTGTAAATAACTGAACATCTAGTAATATAAAGTGGTGGACACACTGAAATAAACTTCAGCAGCTTTATAGTAATGCTTATTTTTGCTGGAGGACCCCCAGGAAACCTCTCCAAGAAGCCCTAGAGGGCAGTTCAAATTAGGAATCAGTATCATTATCTTGTCTGAGCCACACAGATGACACAGAAACTGCAACAAAACACTCACCAAGAGTCGGCAGTAGGGGGCATTAGAGACGTCTGCCCTATAGGAGGCAAGGCAAAAGCCACTGGCCCTAAATAAAGAACATATGTGAACATAGGAGGAAGTAGGCTACAGTACACATGGACACCACTGGGAGGGCAGGCATGTTTAGCAGTATACTGTCCCAGCAGTGAACATGGGACATAATGATAGAGGGCTGCCTGTAGATCTACTGTAGGTGTTTTTCTGGTCCGGTGGTGGCTGGACTTGGGCGAGCCAAAAAATATGAAGAATTCCCAAAACCAGGTTAGCCGCTGTCACACGCACAGTGGAATTGGCAACTGGCACAATGTGCGTTAGTCAGTGGCTTACCTGCTTTTAGATATCAGATATCATACTGATAAGCATAAGCACACACAATCTGTGGAGTAACAGACAAAGGCTGTGAAATACAACAGTCAAATCAGACACATGAGGTGTGAAATGGAAGGCTAGTTTTTCTAGACTATTTGTATCACTTATATTTAGAAATACCGTTATTTAAATTAATCACATTACAAAGATTATATAACAGTTCAATTAAATCGACAATTGTCTTAAAGCCTCTTTTGTCCCAAAAATGTAGGCTACTTAAACATCTGAAAATACTGATGGTTCACGATGTCCCGAAACACATCACATTGCTTTTAATGTCATTAAAAGTTTCACAATAACCAATATGTGATAATTGTAAATAAATTATTCAAGAAATTGCATCTATGATATGTTGGATGAGGTATTTAGAATAAAGAATAGTGGAAGATAAATGGATACTTACCAGTCCCAAGTTTTCTTTTGGATTAATTTTAAATGAAAAGAACATTTCATTTTCGCCAACAGCACGCCACAAACCATCTATCCGAAGTTCAAAATTGTTTTTTCTCTAAAATAAATCACTGCGCATGGCTTAAGTTAGGTGCATTTTGAGGATAGAGTACACCGACGCTGAAGTTCAGTTCACTTGCACTATTCCCTACCCTGCCCACTCCCCTGCATCTGCAACCCGACCTGGTTATGCAAATTTGAAAGAAACTAACAACGGGTGCAGCCAATGAGCTGCCGAGTTAAGGTGAAGTAGCCCACCCATTAAAGAGACTCGTCAAATCAAAACCGGGGGGGGTGGGCTTTATAAGGGCCAGCAAGTTCAACTGATCTGAGAGTTATAGTTGGGGTGCGGCGCGTTCAGTTCTGCACGTCGTACATTAGGAATAAACCATTCTCTCGATAACAGTTTCTTGGCCTTAATGATTATTTATCGCATACAGCAATGCGACGCAGGTTTATTTACCCTTAAATCACATTATATAATGCTGGAGCTGCTAGTACATGTGGGATAAATGTGCTTTAAGCCGGTCTGACAAATATCACCCCACCCCTACAGTGCAAAGTGGTTGAACTCGGTTTACTTGTGTACAGTGTTGCCATGAGCAGAGTGTGGCTGTGCACGTACCAAGGATGCAGCATGACAGCCTGATCTGATGATGACGACAGGGAGGAGGGCCATTATGATGATTTACACTATTAGCAGAGTGAGGGTTTAAGGATTCCTCTACAATTTTAATATTAATTAGTTGACCCTTAAATCTCCCATGTACAAAGTTGGGTGCATTAAGACCTTCAATACAGAGGTTTCATTGGAGTGAAAAAAAAATATTGACATCCCAATATAACACATAGGGATAGGTCCACCATATATTGTATTTATATTATAATTGTTTTATCAACCATTTCGTCTGGTATATTTATAAAAAAGTCCTCTTTTAGATATGCACAAAAACATCTCTTCACCAGATTGACCCTCTTGAACTTGTCAGCTGGGACACGATGTTCTTTCTCTGATTCTTGTATATCATCAAGCAACCTTTGTGGTTTAGTTAGGCCTATTCTCAAGATGTCTTCTGACCAGTATTTGTCTGCCAAAACCCTGTCGGATTATTTACAGCCAGGATACACATAACCCCATAAACTCACAAATCAGGATTACATTATATTATGTAACAGCTGTTTTGCAATGTAACCAAGACCACTAGGGGGCGACAGTGGCACCTGTTTACAGTATTGGCTCCATGTGGCTTGTGACAGGTGTATTAAAGATTTGATAATAGGCTGATTGAAAAAGTTGACAAGATTATTGAGACTTTAAAGGAAATGTTTTCATTATAATGTAATAAGAAACGGGTAATAAATGTGTAACTTAAACTTGCTTATATGAAATGTGCTATAATAACTATAAATAGCACAACAAATCAGTTCATTATTTGGGTATCACATGTTAAAATGGTTAAATTAGCTGCTTAAATGTGGTTGTAGTACCAGTATTTGGTCTTTACTCTGATATGCATTAATATTAGGCCTACTGTGATCCTAAAGAAACGAACACTGTCTCTTTAAGAGTTACAGCCTGAATGCACTCTGCCATTTCCGTCTCTAACCAGCCGGTGGTGTCACTCAACAACCGTGGAGACTTCAGACACTTAAAATCACAACTCACTTTACTGAGTAGGGTAGGTTTGGTTAAAATGATTGTTTAATGCTAAAATATGCAATTTAGGTTGTAAGGTTTTTGGGAAATGTGTGTAAGTTCCCCTACACAATGTATTGTGCAGACTCCAAGGGAGCTTGCAACGTTAGTTGACATTCGCTAAATGTAGCTATACTGAGGCTAGCTAACACGTTACCCTGAAGCTCATGGTAGTGGCCAGCGACATTTGTTCATTTAGAACAGCGTTAGAGCTTAGTCTCACATTCTTGTTATTGCATATATCTTTAAAATACACATCTAAATATATAATGGGTGCATATTTTATCTACGGCACAGAGAAAGCACTCTGTTAGCTGCGGTGATTTCTTCTTTGTTTACAAATGTAGCCATAGTATAGCGTGCAGGCTGCTCCTAGCTAGCAAGCTAATGCTAGATAACCTTTAACTGTGTGTCTTCTAACAATACAGGTAATGTACAGCATTCGGGAAATGTAAAACTGTTGTTTTTTTACTTTTATAAACTACTCACGACTTCCAAAATGTCAATCGTGCTTAGTAAGAAAATCTCGCTTGGTTTAATGTATCCGTGTACTGTAGTCATTACTATATTCCAATGACCAAGGGCACATGCTTGAGGATCACTTTCCCTCTCTGCTCAAAGACTCGGCCTGATATCACCTTGTCATTCCATAGAGTCGGTTGATTGTCTTTCCATCATCTCCTGTCCTCTCTGAACAGTGAGTTGATTGGCTTACATGCAACCAAAACACCTCAGTCCTAATGATATTCTTTCAGACCACTTGTGTCATAGTTGTTCAAATTCAGCTTGTACAACAGACAATTCCAAACATATTCTGCTATTTAAACACTATCTGTAATTCTGGTCTATCTTCTTAGGATTCCTTAAGAGAAAAGCTGTGTTGCTGTTGAGAAATTGTTCAGCTGATTTTCTGATGGTCAGCCATGGATGAAGATGACAGCCAAGAGGAGCTGATCAACCGCAGTACTTCCAACAGCAAAGGAAAAAGGCCTGCGTTGTGGGCAATCTCAGGTAGCCTGTTTAACATGTTATTCATATATATATATATATATAATATATAAGAGCATGAGAATGAATGAGTAAATATTTTAATCTAAAGTATACTTTTATTTAACTCCTCATGCATTTGTGTTCCTCTTAGATGACTCGGACAGTGGGGAAGCGGAGTCTGAAGAGGGAGAATCTGAGAGTGGTGAGGAAGAAGAGGATGATCATCTAGGTGGAGAGGATGATAGTGATGAGGAAGATGATGATGAGGAGGAGGAGGAAGAAGAAGATGGGAATGAAGAGGAGGATGGTACTTGTTATTTCATGTTACAAGATTATCATGTCACTTTTTTTGCTCAACTTATGTTTCTGTTTTAGGTTTATACAGCCCAATAGCAAATACATTTAAGTGTAAGCTACTCTGATTCAACCTACACAAGTTTTGTAACTTAAGTAACCTTAGTTTGTCTGTAGAGTTAAAGAGGAAAATGTGCCTCTTCGATATGCACTACACACATGTTGCGTGAAATAAGTATAACATTATTTGCTCACTACTTTTCTTTTATGCTGCAGCATCAATGAATAAAATATGTAAATTGCATTCACAATATATTTCTACCTACTTTTATCAGATGAGGAAGAAGAGGGAGACGCTAAGGCTGAGGATGGAGCTTTAGTTGGAACCTCTGCTGATCTTGCCGACATGAGCTCGGATGAAGACGCAGATAAATGTCCCATCTGCCTTAACTCCTTCAGCAGCCAGCCTGTCGCAACACCAGAGAACTGCGAGCACTACTTCTGCCTCGACTGCATCCTTGCATGGGCCAAGGTAAATTATATGAACCCAAGGAGAAAGCACTTTGTTATAAAGCACGTTATATCTTTTTCTTGTGAGTACATACTTTGCATTTACGAAGCATACATCTTGGAGGAAGTAGAAAGGTTAATTCTGACATTTTTGTTTTCTGCCTTTTAGAATGCAAACTCGTGTCCTGTGGACCGTATTGCCTTCAACAGCATATACCTAAGGAAATGTTATGGAGGCAAAGTAAAGAAAATGGTAAGTGCCTTCAGTTTTTGGTAGCATCACTTTTGCAACATGTATGACCCTAGTCTTTTTAATTTAGGCTAATGTTTATGTGGGATTATTTTCTGCTTCAGATCACAGTACAAAAGCCTGTGAAGGAAGGGGTTGAGGAAGTAGTGGATTTGGACCTGGAGCAGACCAGCTGTGAGGCGTGTGGGGGCAGTGACCGTGAGGACCGCCTCTTGCTCTGCGATGGCTGTGATTCTGGGTGAGATAGATATTTTGTACTGAACTAGAAAGGCATTGAACAGCACAGTCCTATGCTTCCATAAATGTACAGATAATGTGTGTATCTGTCTTGTGATTTGGAGCTGCTCCAAAGTTCTTCTATATCTCATGCCTCACCCTTCCACCATGAGATTGTTTCATAATGCTTCTCACAAACTAAACCGAAAACATAACATAACCCCTTTTGTTGGTGTGTTGAATGTTGTCAGCTTTTGCCTTTATTACAGAGGTATTTGTCATGCCTTATTCTTCTATAGGTATCACATGGAGTGTCTCACGCCACCTCTGGACTCTGTTCCTGTGGAGGAATGGTTCTGCCCAGAGTGTGAAGCCACTAACCGTCGCTCAAGTAAGCTTTACGTGCCTTCATAAATTCAATATTCAATGTCTTTGTGGAACTCTTTTCCAACCTAATTGTATCGCAAAAAAATATATAAAAAACGACATGCTTACCTATATCTATTTGTTATAATATATCAAGTGGCAATTTTTAAGAATTGTTAGCCACTATTAGCATATTTTTTACAATTTAGATCTTTTTGTTTCAGGGGTTTCAGCTGAAGAACTTAGCGCCACAGAGAGCCTTCCCTCTACCGCCCGTCCTGCCACCAGTCGCTTCCAGTTCGGTGCTGCAGGTCCCACCAGAGCCATCGCCCGGACACAGCAGAGCGAGAGGGTTCGCGCTAATGTCAACCGCCATCGCATCACACAGGCACGCTCCTCACAGGTTTGGCATGAGGCGTGACGCTTCAGTATTGGCTTATTTATTAACTAACTTGTATAGTATAAGCGCAGGCTGGGTTTTTGTGTTTTCATGTTCCACAATGTTTGTTGTTGTGCAAATAAGATTTACTGATTGCATTTGCGACTCATTTGGTGTGTGTTTGGATAATGTTATTTCGTGCTTCTTGGAGGAGAAATTATGGCATGAGTTTTTGACAGGTGTTGTCAATTTGATTTGTGATTGAAATGCTTGTGTTGAGAAGCAGTGCATGTGTTTTGTAGTTATTAATTATAAATAATGGGTTATCAAAGTGAACCAATGGAGTGCTGCAAACCTTTTTCTTCCTAGTTGGCTCCCACCTTTCTCATCCAGTCCACTTGGCTCGATGACACTATTAACGCTGTGGTGGCTGGGCTCAACACGGCTGTGTATATACGGGACTTCACCCCCCGCCCCCCAACTACTCACAGGCGCAAGACTAGTAAGTAATCACACACATACAATTTCACAACAGTTTTTTTGTCACATATTTAAACAGAAAAATATTTAGCGGAGAGAGAAAAGCAGGAAATAGTGATGAAGCTGTAATCGTTTAAATGTTATTGTTGTTTAAACAGGAAAGCGCAGAAAGGTCCGAAGAAAGACAACATCTTCTGCTAAAAGTAAAACAGGCAAAGCAGCAACTACAGGAGTGAAGAGGAGGAAACGGAGAGTGAGGAGGACTAAATCCAGAAGAAGGGTGAGTTTGTCATCATTTGTTGTTAACTGGAGGTTAATGTAATTCGTTTTTTTACATTTTCAGAAGAGTATAAATACAATTATTTATTCCTCTTGAATCTGTCAGTTGATTTCTCTCTAAATAAACTCTATACCTGTGATTTCCTGCTAGATCGTGAAAAAGCCAGCCACTCCTCGAAGCCGTATTGCTAATACTCTCCGAATTGTAAAGGACAAAAAGGGTTCTTCGCTTCCTTCAGTGTATCGGCCAGCAGAGAACACGCTAAGCAACATGCGTGCTGACATCGGTGCTGCATCTCTCTCTATCCACGGGGATCGATACGACCTGGATCCATTATCGGAACGGTAAGAAGAAGTCTTGTGCATATTGTGCTGCTGACACAAATACCATTTTACAGACTTCAAATATTTCTCATTGGTATGACCTAGGTCTGGGCCGGCAATATCATAAACCTTTTATATGTGGTTATCACCTATTAAAGTATATAACACATACTGTAGTTGGATAGTTCTTCAGAGTGTAACTGTACATAGCTAAGCATATGCTATTGTAATTACCAAGCTAATAGTGCATTGCATCATTCATTTGACCAGTGAGGAGGTGGAGCAGCAGGCCCGCGTCACATCGCTGTTGGAGGCCAAGAGACGAGGGATCTCTCGCTCCGCTCTGCGCTCTCACCAGCCTGTAGCTCGACCCGTCACTGCAGGCCATTCCAGGTAACACCCCCCTCTAACCATGATGTGTAAGGGTTGTTGTATTGAACAGCTCCTGTTTCTGAACTTCTGATTTTGAGTAACATGTTTTTGCTCATCAATCTCTACAATTGTACACGTTGAACATGTGCATGACATACATGCAGTGGCAGCTGGTCAATAGAGGGTGCTAGGGCGCCGCCTTCCCTTCCTCCCCAGTGGAACCTTTTTCTTTGTTTCAAATTAAATGTTGTATATTAAAAAAATTAAATGTAACTAATTATCCTCAGAATGTATGGGTTTAAATGTACAATAATGTTTAATATATATAACATCTAAACCACTATTACAGTATGTTCGATTACCCTCTCTCGCCTTTGTACAACCCCAGTCAGTGAAGGCTCCCCTGAAGTGCCAGTCAGATACTTTGAATCTGTTGATGAGTCTTCTCATATTTTAAAGCCTACATTTCCTTCCGGGGAATCATACCTTCTAGAATTGCTCGGTTACCATCTTCCACAGCCCCACCTAATATATTTTGCACCAGCTGCCACTGCATACACGTGCATTACATGATAGAAAATGCACAAATCACTGCTTTTTTTTATGACAATTTATGTTTATTTTATGTAATTCTTTAAAGCAAATCTAGTGTTGTTTTAAAATATTTTGGTTTAATCTTTTTTATATGTGTTTTGCTAAGAACCAAACATGATCAGGTGTTTTGAATGTTGTTATCATCACAATGGTATCTAGCTTGAAATATGATCTAATTAAGGATTTGCTTTGCTTCACCAGGAGAGGTATGGACGTTCCCCAATCAGCGGGTTTTGTTGAGGCGGCTCCTGTGCCCGACCTCCTGGGAAGCATCCTATCAGGACAGAGCGTCCTCTTGATGAACAGCTGTGATGTCGTTATCAATCGAGATGGTTCCCTTAAAGCTACAAAGTCATGTAAGTGTGTGGCACACAGCAAGACCAAAGATCACACGTCATCTCACTGTGTTGCTGTTGATGAATGTTCCAGTTTGCCCGAACTCTGACGTGAATAACATTCAAGATTCCAGGGTTTCTTTATCATATGCAAAGTAGCTACAGTGTAGTTATGGCAATGAAAATCTTAGGTCCCGAGCTCCTCCGACAATGCAACATATTATTATAGGACATAAGACAACAAAATTATAATAATACAAAAATAAAAATAGTGCAAATGAAACACAGTATAATACATTTGAATAAAATAGTGCAGGTGAAAGAAACAGAATGTAAGGTTAAATATTGTACAGTGAAATACAATCAAAACTGTTTGATCCAGTGATAAGTATTAAGATAATACATTAAATAAATTCTAAGATGCAACCAGATGAATGCTTTGGGTTATTGAGCACTTAAAGGTAGGGTAGGTAAGAATGGAGAAACCAGCTCGAATGCGCTAGAATTTGAAAATACACAACCGGAAAAAATCTGCCCCTTCCTTCAGACTTCCTTACAGAGCCCCTCCTCCAACACACACGAACGCGCACATGACCAATGAGGGCACGAGATAAGTTTGTGCACGAGATGGAAGGCTGACAGGCAGGTAGGCCATCCAGTTATTTTAGCCGGGCCGGCTAAAATGATTGGTCGTGCTTTTTGAAGCGCTACGGCTTCCACAGATGACATTTTGTTTTAATGTATTTATCGTCAAAGCATTTAATATATTCATTGCTATCAGGATGTTAAGAGCATTCCATGGAATATAACAAAAAGTTGTCTGAAGTGAATTACCTACCCCACCTTTAACAGAGCTCAGGCGGTTAGCAGTCTTATGGCCTGTGGGATGAAACTGTCCCAGAGTCTGGTGGTTTTAGTCCTGATTCTGCGGTAACGCCTGCCAGACGGCAACAGACAGAACAGTTTGTTGCTGGGGTGATGGGGGGGTCTTTTATAATCCTGATGTGAATAACTAATGTGAGCTGTGTACAGTCAGCTAAGCAAAGCAATAATTGAACTCTTCGTATGTGTTTTTTAAATTGTTTTTGTTTTTGTGTTGCAGTAATGCAATCCGAGTTAAACCCAGGCCACAGCAACGACAACAGCTCAGGAGATGCCAGCACCCAGATCAGTCCAATGATGTCCCCCAACCAAGGAGACAGTTCTCCGTCCCTCCCCTACAATGTAGACCAACCAGGATCCTCCCACAGTTCCATGAACAGACCTCTATCCCAGAGCTCCTCTCACTTACCCCCCCACACGCCCCTGCAGACCGGCCACATCCGACCATCTTCTCATTCAGACTTACCGCCCCGGGGTCACCCAAGTTTGCAGCTACCTCTTCCGATCAGACCCACGCACCCCCATGGTCATCAGAGAAGCAACGGAGCCCCCAGCCCCTCCCTAAGCACCAAGAGCAAGGGGATGGCCTCATCACAATCCCAAAAAGCACCTGCAAAGCCCATGTGGGTAGATGTGTCAGTGCTTCCTAGGATACCAAAAATAAAAAGGGAGAGCGGTGATGTCACAAATAATGACACCAATCAAGATGGCCGTGATCGTAGCAGCAGCAGCAGTAGTAGTAGGGGAAGCAGTAGCAATTCCACCACCAGTCGTCATGGTCACAGCCTGCCAGAAACAGGCATGAACAGTCTTGCTGGGGACAGGGGACGGCAGCAAAGTGTAGACCAGCAGAAGGGCCGGGCTGAGGGTCAGAGGCAGAGGCCCGAGGGACCTGGCTCTTCCTCAGCCTTCTCCAACTCATTCTCCTCCTCTTCATCCTCCATGGGCTCTTCTGCCAGCCAGTCTCGTTATTCCTCGTCGGCATCATCCTCGTCATCGGTGAGTTTCCGCATTAACGCAAGTGGGAACACGTGGCAGTCGAGGCAGGTAGGCAGCTCGTCACTTCCTGTCGCCGGAAGCAGTACGCAGCCGACCCGGGCACAAAAGGAAGACGATGCCAAAAAGAGGCAGCTGCACAGAGATAAACAGAAGCTGCTGGCATCGCGTACAGCGGTCAAACAGGAAGAAAGCAGCGATACTATCTACGATCCTTTTGATCCCACTCTGTCAGACTCGAGCAGCTCGGACAACGAAGCAGAGAGCGCAAGACTGCATGGAAGCTCCCAGAATGCAACACGCGAGCAGAAAACTTCTAGTTTAGTAAACAAGAAGCAAAGGCAGCAGGACCTGGTGACTGTCAAAACCGAATCACAGGACATTGAGGTCTCACAGGGAGAACCAATGAGAGCTGATGCTCAGGAATCCACATCCCAGGAGGTCAGATTCTCCGAAAAATATGTCAAGGTCGAAACAAAATCAAGACTAATGGATATGAAGTCTGAGAAAACAACATCATTACTAGCCACTAAAGTTGAGAAAGAACCAGGGTTGGATGACGCAGGGGGAGCTGAAAGAATTGGTAGCGGCGTTCAAAGTGAAAAGACAGAAGACACTTCACCACCTGTCCAACACAGACTGGATCTTTTCAAGATTAAGAGAGAAGAGGAGAGTGCACAGAGTGCTGTAACTCCTAACACTGCTCCTCGAGATCCATCAGCATCCAGCTCTACTCCCACCAAGAAGGAACAAAAGCCGGAAACTAAATCTGACTCTAAATCCTCTCACAAGTCAAGAGATTTGTGCCAAAAGAAGAAGACCTTCCAAGCTTCGAAGGAGAGGCGCTCTAAAAGCCCAGAGACAGACAGAGGGAAGAGGGGAGACCATCAGGCATCAGGCCCAGGAGGCAGACAAAAGGACAAGAGTTCCAGGCGGTCCAGGTCCAGAGAGAGGACTGGTGCACACTCAGTCTCTGAAAGCTCTCAGTCCCCTGTGAGGAAACGCCCAAAGAGACAGCGATCCCGCTCCCAATCCAAAGAGAGGAGGAGATCTAGGTAAATATGTAACACAATATATTGCTTGTATCAAATATTTAGTTTTTGCTGTTTGTCGTTGTTTGCTTCTGTTAAGGGTTTTTGTCTCTCATCACTGATTTCAGGTCTGGTTCTGGATCGAGCAGCAGAGAGCGTTCCAGAAAGAAGAAGCCTTTACAAAGGAGCAAGGAGAGAAGTGATGGCAGAGATCGAGACGGTGATAGAGGCCGAGAGTCGAAGGACAAGAGACACGGTCGGGGTCGCTCAAATTCACGGTCGAAATCACGGTCCAGATCCGTATCCAGGGAACGGAAGAAGGATCACACGCGACTGCCACAACCATCTCTCTCCTCCAAAGACAAGGAGGACTCTCGATCAAAAGACAAGGTGAGACGCAGGTCCAGATCCAGCTCAAGAGAGAAAAGGAAAGAAGAAGGATCTTCATCCAAGAGCGCTCCGAAGACTTCAGGGTCCCGCGTTTCGTCCTCTAAAGACACAAAACGGTCACAAGACAAGAAAAGAGCAAAGGATACACCTGTAAGCTCCATCAAAGACGAACACGTTGCCCCAGTGATCAAACAAAAGACTCCCTCCCATACTCCTGCCTCTGAAATGACAAAGAAAGACCATAAGGTAGAGAGCCAGGACACAACGGCAGAAAAAGCCACAGAGATCAAGGTTGAAAAAGAAATAAAGAAAGAAAAGCGACCATCTCTCGATATGTTTGAAGATTTGTTTTCTATTAGTGAACCGATTAAGAAAGACGAATCTGACATCCATGCTTTCATGGTGGCCAAAAGCATGGATGAGAAGGGGGAAAAAGAAGACCCCATCAAGACGGAGAAGTGTCAAATCCCCTTTATTAAATCTGAGCCAAGTTCCCCTAAATTATGCCATTCACCCCCTCTCCCCTTATCCTCCTCACTGACCACAGCTGTCCCAGCAGACAGTCTCCAGGATACAGTGTCTGACCCAGAGTTAATGGCCTCCAGAGAACAACCAGACTCTGTGAAGCAGGAAGTCCAGGAGCCCTCGGACTCTGATGATGACTTTAATGTCGATGTGATGCTGGACAGCCTGGACTATGTGAAGACCGAGCGCTCAGAGGAGAGCGGTGCATCTGTCAAACTGGAGGAGGAGGAGGAAGAAGAAGAGGAGGAGGAAGAGGAGGAAGGGGAGGAGGGGAAGAGCGAACAGATATCGACCGTAGCCAAATCCAAGATTCAGGGGAAGAGGGTCACCTGGAATATACAGGAGGGGCCTCAACCAGAAAAGAAGTCTGCAAGCAGTAAGTCCTGCTGCTGGGAGATGTCAAAAGCAATTTATTTTGTTTTACATACAATTTCCTTGATATTTTGTCTCGCTGTTACAGATCATAAAATGTATTTCTACTTTCAGCTTAAAGGTCCCCTATTATACTGTTTTCCCTCAATATATTATAGGTCTCAGATATATACAAAACATGTCTCTGAAGTGTTTGGCTCCAAATACCAAACAGATCACCCATTGCAGCATCCCATAAACCCCTCTGTTTCAGCCCTGTTTCAAAAGTGCTGATTCTCTGTCTGTTACTCTAGATGAAAATAAAGAGCCCCTCCCCACGCCCCTCTGAGAGATATTTGGTTAAAAAGAACACAATGGTGCTCTAGGAGGAGATTCAGGTGATAAGGTGGGGGGGGGGGGGGGGTTACCTTGGTTGGTGATTGGCTAATGGTTACACAAGCCAAAAAAACGTTATGACATCATAAAGTGGCCAAAATCTGATCAGCTCATTTTCAGATGGGTTTTTATATAAATAGATCAGGATAAAAAGTGAGCGAATCTTTTTTCCTGAAACTTTAAGAGTCTCTTTCCACAGAGGGGACACATGTTGATGTAGAAAAGACATGAAAAAGTAATAGGTGACCTTTAATGTTTTCTTTTGAATCTTTCCTGACAGAGCTGTCTCTGTATAAACTGAAGCTGAAGCAGGAAGGGGCTCGCAGACCCTCCTCAACAGGCCAGACATCCAGTCAGGTAGGACAGGTATTACCTAATAACAGATAACCTAATTGTGCTAGCTAAACACTACAAGTGTGTCATGTGATTGAATAACCAGAGGGTGGCAGTGCTTTATCTATAAAAGAGCAAATGTATTTTTCTGGGTGAAGTCACCTGACAGAAACTAAAACTGATACTGAGATCATTTCAGACTAAACGAAAGTAAAAGCTTTTGTGTAGAAACCTGCTGTCAACAGATTTGATTCAGTCACTTCCTCCTCCTACCATTATAATCCTCTACAGACATGTAATATATAAAAGTTTTGATGATGTAATAAAATGAGAAATGTTGATACTTCGCCATGGATTGTGGGACATTACAAGATTTATTTATATTAAGGCATTTTTCACAATTGTATTGACAAAAGTATCATTGTTTTGCAGCCCTAAATGATTTAATCAGTCTTTTATTCCTGCCTTGTGTAATCCATTTTCTTATCGTCCATATCATTTTGGTTGACTTTCACAGGACATCACTGCGGCTGTCCGTAAACCCTCCAAGCGGGGGGCTGTTGGAACCTCCTCTAGATCTGATGGAGAACAAGGAGAACCAGAGGAAGGGGAGTTAATGGGGAAAGATCAGGTGATTATGTGTTTGTAGTGTGTAATCGTTGGACTGAATAGAGCACTTATTCTCATGGGATATTTTGTTTGGACTAAACGTTATAACTCCTTTTCCTTTGACAATAGTTTTGGAAACTAATGTCTGATTTGTATAACCTTACCATCAGTATTTGAAGAAGCTGCACATGCAGGAGAGGGCTATAGAAGAGGTGAAGCTTGCCATCAAGCCTTTCTACCAGAGCAGAGACATCAACAAGGATGAATACAAAGAGATTCTACGCAAAGCCGTCCAGAAGGCGAGTACAACACTTTTGTTTGTCACCACTGCCGGAAAAACAAGAACTTTGAGTCAGTATTTCCTGAGAATATAAAATATATATAATATTGCTTTTGTTCCTGGTCACCAGGTGTGCCACAGCAAGAGTGGGGAGATCCACCCAGTGAAGGTGGGCAATCTGGTCAAGGCATACGTGGACAAATACAAACACGCTAGGAAACACAAGAAAGACGAGGACTTGGGGCAGGAGGATGATGATATGAAAATCTCTGATAGCCCGTGAGGAGGCAAACATTGAAGGCGAGGACAGCCACTCCCACTGCTAACACTTACCCATACACCATGTTTCACTCTGAGTCATATTACTGGCTGTGATCTCCAACTCTACAATCAAAATGGTAAACTAGCAGCTTCAAGATTTAATGTCTTGTGCTTGGACTGTCACTGCCAAGAAGCGGACTCTTTGTGTTGATCATCTCAGAACCGGGAGGCCTGGAGGTTGTGCCTTAAAGAGGCAAATCTCAAACCCTCTCAAATCACCCCCCCCCCCCATGGAGCCAGAAATCAGGTAGCTTCGGATGCAGCTCGGGCTTTGAGTTTCACACGGCTGTTTTGTGGGTATTTATCAGTGACAACACTTTCTGTTGGTTAAGAAGTGGTAGAATAATATGCATTATTTGCATATTTAAGACATTTGTAACGTTAAGGAACAACACTGTTATGCAATTTTTGTAGAAAGTGTATCCGTAAAGATATGAAACCATTTTAGTTGTTTGGTTGTAAATAATATAGATTTGATATATCCACTTATGTTCCTTTCATCTGTGTTGCGAATGACTGATATAAATGGTTCTAGTTTATAGAGCTGACTGGTTTCTGTTTTGTATTATCCGTCTTCCACATCCCAAACAATGTTTAAAGAGCTAAATCCAGTCCAGCGTAGTGCAGGGAAATTGTGGCTCCGCAGTTTCAACAGTCACTTCTTTCTAAGGATTATTTATTGTGTTATTTTCCAAGCTGAATTTTAGCTATTGTCAGCCTTTGTTAGAAATGTGAAAATAGAGGTTTATCTAGGGAATCATTTGTTTTTTCCAAATTGGTAGGAGAAAACATGCACTCATTTTCTCAATAATAGAGATTCAATTTGTTTTTGCCAATTCTTTTTTTAAACAGTTGCGACTACTACTCCACACTACCGTAAGTATACATTTGAGTTTGAAGTGGAAAGAGTTAAAATACAGCCTTCATGTTCAAAAAGCTCAATGGGTTTCAGTCCCCAGAAACATTCATTTCTGTATTGCGTTGCTGTCTTACCTGGTGCACTCATGTCAACATACCCTTTAACAACCGTTTGTTGTTGTTGTATGTAATATATATTAATACGATTTTTTTTTTTATTTGCATGTAAATCCATGGTTTTTGAGATCAATGTATAGTCCATAAATAATAGGAACAATAGAATATCTCATAAATCGCAGCAATTTCCAAGGTAATGAACTGTAATCTGTTCAGGGTTCACTTTGAGGTGTCTGCTATACTAACAGTAATCACAGCTTCACTAGGACTGCTTTGTCAATGTGTCTTAAAACTGAACCTCACTCTTTGCTTTCTTTTACCGAAATGTTCATGAGAAAGTCATTCTGTGTGTAAACTGTCAATAGCAGTTTGTTTGCTGTATGAGGGTGGTTGGACTTGCCTTGTACTTTGTCACGTTAAATCAGCTTTATAAAGCCAATAAATAGGAATGAAAACATTTTCAAACACAGGTGCTCGTGTTTATCTGATTGTATTTTACTTTTTTCCGCATTTACTTTAGACAGGCCAGGTGTTTTTAAGAGGGAACACTAATGATAATAAATCACTGAAGATGAATAGGGTTTGTCTCAATCTAATCTTTTTACTATTTATTTTTCCTGATGTCATTTTTCGGCTCAAGGAGTGTTTGGCTTTAGGTGGTAACATCTGAAGATATTCTATGACAAGCATAGAGATGGCCCTTTTTATATTCTCTCTCTAAGTATCTCAAGTGTGTTGGTGTTACTTTAAGACTGAAAACACATGATTCTGTTTTGGACAATGTTTTTATAGATAAATTGACATATTTCTCTTTAATTCATCAATCGTCATTATCCACGACCACTTAGGGTCTTTCAATGTTAGGCTTGATTTGACTTATAAGAAAGCAGTACATTATAACCTTAATTTGATTAATTATACATTCTCTGAGTATTGCCTCCCAGCCTTTCCGAGTCCTACACTGCAGCACAGTGGTAATAAACTGAGACGTCATTCGGAGTTAAACAGTTTATTTAATATCTTAACAATGACAGTTTTTTCAAAGAGATTTTTCCAGTGTAAAAAGTGCAAAAAACGAGTGTGAAAATGGTAAGTGCAAAAACATTCATCACAAACAAGGAAACATTGCAGTCAATGGCAGCATGACTCATACAGAAACATACATCCCCATCCAGTTTAAGCATTTTACAAGTTCATAAATATCGAAAAACGTAACAACCTATGAAGGATTTCCCATCATTTAGGGCCTCATTCTGTTCCTACGTACATATATAATATTAATGGAACCGTACATTTCATTAGCAGGTGATTTGACATTTACAGTTATCATATAAAAGTGTATTCTAAGGCAAGACCTGTGGCCTTTGAGTGAGTAATGTAACAGTCCAATAGAGGAAGAGCTCATATCTACTGGTGTAGTGATAAAAAAATGTTTCCCAACATTTGTGACTAATAAAAACAGGAGGCATTGCAAAGCAGCGACGTGTTTGATTATTGACGGTATATTATGCAATCTTCAAACTAATTCCTATTCTTTGCGCTTCAGCTTCTATGACACATTCAACAATTTACCAGTTTGAGAACTTTTTTTTTTGCATAGCTTGGGGCAGAGCAGAGGGTGGTCCCATGGATAGTTGAGATTTGAAAAGTTTGAGTGATTTCATATTTGAGTTTGAAAAGGTGCAGCAGCCCTCGCCGGCTCTTCAGCTGTGGGTAGACTAAATACGTTGTTAATAAGATCAAAGAGGCTGTTGTGTGAGATCTGTAGGCTGACATTGCTGCTGTGAAGAGACGAAGCCCCCTCCATCTGGGCCATCTCATGAAAGTGTCGACAGATCAGAGGGACCACCTGCGGGGGTGAAGTGACACATTGAGACATTTTACAACACATATCAAAACGGCATAACTAAAAGGAGCCGATCTCCAATCCTGTATGTGTCTTTGAGGTGAAACTAGAAAAGAGCGTTACCTTGACAACGATAAGCTTCTTCTCTAAAGGTTTCCCATCAGGAAACTTCTCTCCAAAGCACATGTTGATGGCGTATTCAGGAGAGCCACCATTGTTCTCTTTAAACTGCTTCAGTTCTGAAACAGATACAGGTGGGAACATTTATTCCATGGTGCAAGTTAATGCTGGCTTCACACAGAATGTAACCGTTATTACACACAATGTCATTTTGTTCCTACTGTATAAAAAGCGAGAGATGTATACATACCATGCACGTACTTATCAAAGCTCAGGAGCGTCACCATGGTGTTTGGGGGCAGCTTGCTGGGGTTAGGGTGAGCCACGCTGGGATCACTGGTGCTGGCAAACACATGGCACTTGTCCTGCCTACAGGCGTAGATACCGGTGTCCCGTACCTCCAGGAAGAGACCTCTCTGGATGCTGTTCAGGATGCGGTTAGTGTACTCAACCTGGTGTAAAGAAAAAGGTTGCCATTAGAAAAACTTTAACCTTAAAAAAAGTTTCCAGGATGTACAATAATATATGAACTTAAGGGAAAACTCAAGCCTTGCATTTCGGATCAAAGTTCTTGGAAGGGGATTTTTATCAAACTTGTTCCTTCAGTTAATGCTAAATTAACACATCAGACTAAACTTATTTACCATTTGTGGCACTAAAAGCAATGTTTTGACTAGAGGCTTCCCAATTTGTTGGTTTCGTGCTTGGACAAAAACGCTGGTGATGTGAAACGCATTCCTAGAAGAAAGCATATTCACTATGTGCCACACTGACAGGAGCCTATTTTAAGTGTTTGGTTGGTTGCCAAGGACATTTAGCCTGAAGTTAAACTTGCAATATTTGGGAGTTCAGATCCATATCACATGTTTTTACAGCTATACAACAATCTCAGTTGTACAGATAACAAAACATGATCCTTGAGGTGTTTTTCAGTACATTTGTAGGATTTTGTTTTGTTTTTTATTTCCACAAAAGGCCTATTTGATGTTATCATGTACCTGCTTTTGGTCGAGCAGACCATCAGTGGAGGGGAAGCAGAGACTATGTGCGTTGAACTCGGGGACCTCGTGGTGGTAATGGAGCTGGAGAAGTGCAGTGCTAAATGTAGTCTTTAGCATTTCTCTTTTCCTGTAGTGGATGGAGATCTCCAGGTCATATATAGTCGGCTGCAGAGGTGAACTGAGGACTTGTGGAGGATTTACTGTAAAAATAAATGTTAAAATAAAATACATCACATCTTTATAGAGACAATAAAGGAATGATTTTATCAGGCTGAACATTTCCTTACAGTAAGCAGGCTGCTCTGCTATATGCTGTGGATGGCTCTCGGCTGCTACAGGATAGCTTTCAGGGACAGCTGGATTCTGCTGAACATAGTCTTCTGCCCATAGTTGCACATCTATCAAAGACAATACAAATCAAATTAAACTATATTTAACCTTCATTACTAACCATGTAAAACCATAAACAGGTGGATAGGACATTCTTCTATGACTTTATGGTACTGCGTTTTTGCTCTACCTGATGGCTGGCTGCCAAGATCCAAGGTCATGAAATTGTTCAGAAGAATTAGCTGTTTGGAGGGAAAAAGCATAGTATTGAGGCAGTTAGTAAGTATCTAAGGGAAGAAAACACCACAGAGAAAATCTGTTTGATATCACACCAATTAACAGAAAACCCAGACAATATTGCACCTCATTTCCTGAAGGTTGGTCCTCTGTGGGAGAGTTGTAGATATCTGGACTCATGTCAGCATCCTCCTGGGAGTCTTGTACTAGCTGACTTTCAAGGTTGCCTGCTAAAGAAAACAAGGGCAGATTAATTTGCATTCAACTCTTAACAGTGGAAGTATAACACCTGGATTAAGTGACTCCTCTTACAGTCAGTGTTGATGATCTCATAGATTTTATGAGGGTCTTCCTTATTCTTGGAATTATCCCTTATCATCTCGAAGCCTTTAGAGAGGTTGTTGAGAGCGCATCGGAAGTTGGTTTTCCACCTGGCCTTGTTGTTTGGGAACTCGTGGATTTTTCCACTTGCTTCTGACCATGCCTGTTAACCATAAAAACACGAGATAAAAGCCACTCCATATGCTCACATTACAAATGCTGTCACTTTCAAATGTAATTATGATCACTAGGGAAATTAAATGATCCTAAAAGCTGTAATTGCACATGAGAACCCACTTTAAGTTCTTTGTGTGGACAGTTTGATTGTTGGATTTCCACTTAACACGAAGTAACAAAGTATTTTGAACAACCTATATTGTGGTATTGCTACTTATATTCAAGGGAAGTGGAAGTGAGATGTTGGCATGCTATAATTGCCACTCTAAACACCTGCCGTTATTAAATAGCACACAGTCATTATGACATTAAGGAATCTCTAATGATGTCAACAAAGCCATTAACATTTTATCTAATCAAATTTTGCCGGATCATACCATACATGTAATTGCAGTTGCATGTGTAATAGGAGCTGTTCAACCTACCCGGAATATTTTACTGTCTTCATCATTGCAGTCCCTTCTGGAGTTGTGCTTCCAAGGAACTCTGAACTTGTTTTTGCCCACATAGCACAGGCCCGGGTACTGGCCCGCCCCAACCTGCTCTATGAGCCAGCTGGAAAACGGAGGCTTGGTAGGGCTGAGAGGAAACATGACAAATCAGTGTTGTTCTTTAGATGACACATTTCACAAGAGCAGAGAGAGGAAATGGACTCCAGAAACTAAACCACACATGCACTGTGCTAAAAGCTACTGGCAGCTTAGGAAACAAGGTGAACTATGTTTTTACGCAGAGATATACAAATGAAAAACACATTCAGCACCCTGTGATATTCTACATGGTCTGCCCAGATAGTTTTCAGCAACATGCAAACTTATTCAGCCTACAAAAGTATTTAGTTAAATCATCACACAAATCAGGTTTGACAAGGAACTAACTACTTCACAATACATTCAAATAACACCAAAACAAACAAAGGCATATAATAAATAAAGAAGGAAGAGAGGGCATAGATGAGGCTATCCCTACCTTTGCATGTCTCAGTAGATGTGTTGCTCTCCAGGGTGTCTGTCGCTCTTCAGAAGCACCTTTGCTGATTTTATAGAAGCAGAACCAGTGACACTGTGATGTTTTTATCTCTCCTCCCCCGTGGGAGGGCGCAGCTCCAGGCATTTCCGATGCACGAATGGGTGAGTTTGATTTAAGGAAAAGCAAGACGTTACCTCCTCACACAGAGCGCAAAACAGACTCCCGGTGGATAAATTAAAGGCACCCTCTGCAGACCGGATGAAGTGCTGGGTTGGTTGGAAAAGGGACATTTCTCCGAGGGAGGTAATCGAGGCAAAATGAAAGTGGGTTTTTTGACACGTAATTTTGTTCTTGCATCACCACGTCATCTGTATTTCATCATCCACCCAAAATTATTGTGTTCTCGTAGGCGCTTTCGCCCACTTAACCTGCAGGCAAGCTTAGTGTATTTAAATAAAATCAATAGCAGTATTACTGTCTGGAATTTAGAGGTGTAGAGTGTAGGCTACTTTTGGCAGCAGTGTTACACTTGCCAACTTGTCATTCGCAAATTAGTTTATTACTTTAGGATCGCCCTTAACTTGACCTGCTTTATTCCATGATGATACCAAGCCTACTTTATGTTGTTAAATAACACCAGAATCACGTGGCCCTTTAGTGCTACTCGATTAAGTTATTTTCAGGTTGGACATTGGACCGATTAAACTCCGGATCGGTGTTTCACAGACTGTCACTAACCACAGGGTTTCACCAAGGGAGGTGAAAAAAAGGGTCGGGACCATCATCAAATTACTGCACGAGTGGTGTGTGATATACCTTTTCTAACTGCTGATTTGTCATGAATTGATTTAACAGTATAGAAGAAATGTTCAGTTATTGTTCAATAGCTTTCACGTGTTAACCAGCGACCCAAATCCAAAACAGATAACTGCACTGTACAAATAAGATACATATCTTCTTAGGTCACATCTCTTTTAAAAGGATTTAATTTATTTTTCTATTTTATGTGAATAGCATTAAGATAATTCAGCAGTTTCGTTATTGAAAAGAGTAATTTATTTTAAATAGCTTCCATGCCAGTGACTCCAAATCAGTGCAGCATTGTATTTCTACACTGGGCAAGCAGAACACACATTTTAATCCACCTTCTATATTATGAATATTAAAATAAGAAATCAACAGTTTTGTGAGTAAACAATATTTTTTCAAAAGCTGCCATATACTACTATGTTATTACCAAATCAATGTAGAATTGTAATATTACTTTATATTGGACAAGTAGGAAATCCCTCTGTTTAATCGTTTTTTTGGTGCTTTTTCTATTTATTCATATTTTTTCTAATGGAAATTCTGCTGATTCTTTTATTGAAAAGTCTTCATTTGTTCAATAGCTTCCATGTTATGTGACCCATTGACTCTGAATCAATGTGGCATTGATTTAACACACAGGGCAAGTAGGGTATATTTATTTTTAATGGATTTGAGAGCTTCTGTTATTTCAATAGCCCTCATATCTTATGACTTTATGACCAAATTGTTGCAAACATGTATAACTACACTGCACAAGTGGGACATCCCTCTTTGTAGAGGATTTCCTTCCCATATCCTTCAGTTTCATCCCACAGGCCATAAGACTTAAACACATGAACTTTTGAAAGAACATCCATAACATTCATCTGTTTGCAACTTATATATATCAATATTCCAATTACTTGTATATAGACTATTCTGCACTATTTCTACTATATTCTATTTTATTTTATTTACTTGCACTATTTTATCTGTTTTATTGTGTTGCACTGTTGGAGGAGCCTGTGACCTTGTCATAACTACACTGTAGCTATGTACAAATGACAATAAAAGCCTTGAATCTTTCATCTTGAATCCTTTATATCTATTTTATCTAAATATTGTTATGATAATTCAGTAGTTTTTTGAAAAGTCAAATTTTCTTTCAATAGCTGTCTAGTTACCAGATGACTCAAAATCCATACATAAATGTCATATTTGAAAACATAAGACACATCTCTCTTTATTGAATTCAAGTCCACCTTATATTTTATACATGAAAATGCAACAGTGTTAAATTGGAGAGTTTGAAATCAGACCAGTAAACTGCATTTTCATATGTTGATAAGCTTTAAGGCCCACACCAGGTTACCTTTTCAGTAAAGAAGCAGAGGCAATGAGCTCCACCTGCTCTGACCTGTACTTTTGGTGAGGTGTTGTTGTCACATGAAACCAACCATGTTCCAGTGCATTCTCCACCACTGAATAATCCATAGTATGTAACAGTTGTGCAGTGTGCTGAAGTGTAAGGTGGGACTTTCAGAGTCAGACTCCTGCAGGTGTGAGGTTATTTCCTGTCTTTGAATGAGAAAGAATATTAATACCATACGGTGAGTGAGAGTGCAGTGGGGAATCCCTTATTTCATGACATGAACTTTAGTATAATATACAAAAAAAGCTTGCTCCGGACATTGCACTTCCTCTTTCTACCATTTGTTAACTTCCATGCACAAGAAAGCACAATTGTGATTTTATCCTCCCACTCTCGGGTCTTATCCAGACATGGTCAGGTCCTGTGTGATGCATTAGTTTGCATGCTAAAGGTCAGTTATAGCATACTTCTCTTTACTTACTTCTAGGGGAGAGTTTCTTTTATTGTCTGGCTGTGTTTTGACCGCAGACTGCGTTTAATGCTCATGCATCTAACACTGTTTAAGAAATATCGTGCATGACTACAGCCCAAGTATGCATGTGTCAGGAATAAGGAAATGATACACACTTTAATGGAGCACTTCCTTTTTCCTGCTCATTGGAAAAACTGCCCCTGTAGAAAACATGGGGCGCTCATGAAGCATGCAGTGCGGTTATTGAACGACCACATGGAGGAACCATAACCTATTTCACACTTTTATTCAGAATGCAATATCATACGTATTAACTCATCTGTAAATGTAAATATGGAATATTGTGCTGAAGAACAGGAAGTAAATCATGTGACACAAGCAACTGTTTTGCTCGGAGAACATTTTCTACTATCCAATGCGACCTTAAAAAGATATATGAGTAAGAACATGTATATGACACGTCAGAGGAAAATTAATGTACGAAAAAAGAACAAATAGAGTTAAACTTTTATTGTTTTCAAAAGGACATTTTTACTTGATATTCCAGCTAGAGTCTCTTTCATCTTGCTCTCTCTGTATCTATCTCTCTTTCTCTGTGGCATTGACACACCGTCACACACACTCACCTATCCACTCTTATCTCTCTCTTACCTGCATGTTTATAGAAATGGTGGGTGTGGTATGGTGCTGGAGTTCCAGTGCATTTCATATAACCCACTAATATTCTCATAAACAGCCACACCCATACCTATTTATAACACTTTGTCCGGCTTAAGCTTGAAATGGTGTGTTTGTATTTCTGTATGAGGGCGAGACCTAAGGAAAAACAATAGTAGTTCATCTGAGATACGATACTTAGGACATAGGAATTTGATGGCTTTACAAATGTCATTGCAAAATATATATATAAGCAGTCCTTTTGGGTATGCATTTTTTTTACATCTTTGCCTATTATTTAATTGTAACTTAATTCATGTACACGTACACGCGCGCACACACACACACACACACACACACACACACACACACACACACACACACACACACACACACACACACACACACACACACACACACACACACACACACACACACACACAATTGGATATTGATGTCACAATGTCAGGAAGTAAAACATGGGTTCCTGTTCTATTTTCAGATAGTGGTTTGGCATTCTACGTTATTTGTGTCACATGAAAGCACAACAATGCAGCATTTTTACATTATTTGTAGTACATGACATTGACAGCTTTATCAGAATCTGGTTCATATGTAGTATTAGGGGAGGGAGATGCCTTTTCAAGATTTAGATTTTCACTTTTATTTGAACTCAGCGCCCTCTGCTGTCAGCCAGACAGAGAGAGGAGAAATCTAAAAGATTGGAAATGGGGATTACCATACAAAACTCTACAAATTGAAAGAATCAGCAAAAGCACATAAACCTATACAATTTTATATAGTTACACAGTTAAAATATGTTTCCAAGAGAACAAACAATACACATGACTCACACCTTAAAACATGAGTACATAAAAACACAAAGTATGACATATTAGACATACTCGTTTCCAGTGGCGTTTTTATATGTACAAAAGTGGTGGGGCACAAAAAACTTAGATGTCTATATATAAGCTTCTGCAGTGACGTGCAGTGAGGTTCATGGCTGGTGAGGCACTGGCACTGACTCTTCAGGTTTACAAATATTATATTTTGACCTAAACCAAAATATAATATTATTTTCAAAAGCTTTTTTTGTCTGATGCTTCGATTAATTTTAAACAGACAGTTCAACAAAAGGATACCCAAAAAATGTAATTTTATCATTTAAATATTGAATTGTTCTCTCTTAGTAAGATCCCATTGTCAATAAAATGGCGGTCTTACCTTGACTTGAAGATGAAGTCCATTTGCCTATCCTTCTGGACAAACATTTCTATTACTTTTTTGTAAAAGTCCTCCTTATGTTCTTGTAGTTTCAAAAGTCTATCATAAATCTAATCCATAGATTTATGATAAAAAAATTATAAAAGTAGGGTAGACATGTGGATGTTATCCGGCTAATCAAAACGTGCATTTATCTAACAGGTACGTTTCCCACAGATCTTATTTCGAGCTATTTTCTAAAATCCTCTGGAGAAATCTCATTGCTTTTTTGTGCTTACTTCCTGGTTTTAGGACGCGCCACTGCAGCTCTCTCGTCTCCTCTTCAAGCACCACACTTTTCGCGGCACACGTACTTACAGCCAATCAGCTCTGAATGATTTGAGATGACGTATGGTGGGGATGGTAACTCCGTGCCCCTCTGGTCATTATTTTTTTGCCACACACATTACATTACAAAATACTCTGAGCATGCGCAGTGAAGTTTTTACAGTCACCGTTCACTTCACAGCGAGAGGAAGGGGCATAATCAGGTTTTGTCCCACATGGCTCTAAACAGCTCAATAGGCACACACTGTGACTGTAGACACACTAATTAGAAGAACACAGACTAAAACAGCAATGTACAGACGAATCAGATGATTAAACATGATCTTAAAATATATTTTATATATTTTTTTATTTATTTTTTTGCATTTTTGTAATCATTATTTGTAATACTTTCTGCTGACACTAGGTGGGGCTGTGCCCCACCTGCCCCTAATGACCAGTCGCCACTGCTCGTTTCAATGTGTCATGTTCACTGTATTTAAAGTAACCATTAATTCAAGTTTCAAGACTATTGTTAAAACATTTTTTTGTCAAAACCAAAATTAGGGGAATATTTTATATCAAACAAAAGTTGGACCCTTAATCATTTGCTGCATCTTACTTATTAAGAGGAAACCAGATGGTGTGAGTATGTGATTTCTTCAAAACTATAAGTTATTGTGATTGTAACTTTCCTTTGATTCAAAAGCTTGGAAGAGAAGGTTATTTAATGTGTGATTCCCCCAGTATTGTAGTAATATTCCTGTCTATGATATGTGTATATTGTTGTGGATAATGACAACTGAATAACAGATAATGTTTGGACTTTTTTTATTGAGATTAACTGGTGATGTCTTGTAAACCACAGTTTTTACCACTATCTGTCAGGGAATCCCCCTCTCTCTTCCTGAATCGTGCACAACGAAACAGAGAGGATTTGCAGGAAGTAATTGCCTTTTTCTGCCACCAGAGGCCGCTGGTGACACATTATTTATGGACTACTGTCTCCACACAGACTTTCTAGGTGCTAGACGTCGCTGTTAAGGAGACTCATTTTTTCCAGACGAAACGTATATGGAAGTTCTTTTGACCATACTGGATGAAACTATTTCTGATCAAATAAGTTCTGCTACTCGGCTCGGCAGAAACTGAACTAAAACTAGACGATGCTGTCCAGTCCGATGTGGTGCTGAAATTCTGCACAAGTGCATCTAGTTCAGACTTTGTGTTCCCCATGTGCGTAAAGTAGTTTGCATAATGGATGTTACAGTTGTATAGATGTAGACTTGATGAAGACTTTCCACCTGTCTACAACAACAGCGGGAGTTTAAAGATTTAAGTGTTATATGCTCTTTCAACGCCTACATGTCATAAACATGCGTCCTTACGAGCTTTATAATTGCCAATTATTGTGCTCAGAGACACGCTTGCAGTGTATTTAGCTCTGCAAAGCTGTAGCCTGGATACAGGAGAGAGCGTCCTTGGTATTTGTGATTGTAAAGAACTGGGGTAGAAAGATGGCCGAGGGGGGAAGACTGATAATTTGAAGACTTGCCAGGGGTACATTGTCAAATTCAAAAGGCATTTCAAAGAACCAAACCATTCACTTTTTTTTTTTATTCTCTCTTATTTTTTCCTTCTTTCTCCGTCTTTTTTTTGCCTTGCCTTTCTTTCTTTTCGCACGGTTGCAGGCCGTTTGAATCGACCAATGGGCCTTCAAGTTAGAGACATTGGAATGTAAATGAGCCCAGCGCGTGCTCCCTGGGCAGTGAAAGCTCGGGATTGTTTATTGAGCTCCCGGAGCCACGCGCCTGGCCCGGGGGAGTCGGCGTGCAGAAGAATCACACAGCGGGGGCGGGGCCTCGCGACGAAGCGTGCGTCTCCGAAAAGGGGTGGGTGGGGTGTGTGTTGGGGGCGCGTGTTGAAAAAGAGGAGTGCTGCCAAAGTTTGGGTCAGATCGGCTCGTGGAGTAAGCAGTCAAGAGAGACTTGGACTAGAGTTAGCCACACGGTCCCCACGCGAAGGACACGAGAGCTGTACACTGCCAACCCTTCCCACTCTTTGGTCCCACTGTTAGAGGCTGCGCTCGCCCTCTGCATCCATCACTTGTGACAACTGTCAGCGAGATGGAAACTACAACCATCACCACCACGCAGACTGCATTCTCCTTTGGACTTACCGAAAGGCACCAAAGCCTGAGCCTGCACGCGCCGGCCCAGGACTGCGCTGACCCAAGCAACGCTGCTGACTTCCAGAGTAAAACCAAGGTGCTGAAGAGACAGCGCTCCGAGTCGCCGGAGCTCCTGCGCTGCAAGCGGCGTCTGAGCTTCAACGGGCTGGGCTACTCCATCCCTCAGCAGCAGCCCGTGGCTGTGGCGCGGCGGAACGAAAGAGAGAGGAACCGGGTCAAACAAGTCAACATGGGCTTCCAGACGCTGCGTCAGCACGTGCCAAACGGCGCTGCCAACAAGAAGATGAGCAAAGTGGAGACCCTGAGGTCAGCGGTGGAGTACATCAGGGCTTTGCAGCAACTCCTGGACGAACATGACGCTGTGTCTGCTGCTTTCCAATGTGGGTTGCCATCCCCTGCAATCTCCAACAGCTACTCCGCCGAACCTGAGTCGCCTCACTCCGCCTACTCATCAGACGAAGGCAGCTATGAGCCTCTGAGCTCTGAGGAGCAGGAGCTGTTGGACTTTACGACCTGGTTCGACCGGTACTGAGGCGGACAGCATCATGAACACACAGCAGCGTCTGTGCGTAAAAGCGGCTGACTTCTTTCAGAAATGCTGACAAAGACTTGGTAATGGCTTCAGATCAGTCTCGCCCTCAGTGCTTGGAAGTGATCTGTTGCCTCCCTCCCTCACCCGGGCTGCTTCTGCAGGAGCAAAGCAATAGTAAGAAAGCGAGAGAGAAAGGGAGTGAGAGAGAGGGAGCCCTGAGCATGAACCGTCGCCCTGAAGTCCCCACAAGCAGGAGGGAGTTTGGACTTCACGTCAGCGCGTGGAAGTAAAGAAATGTTGGTGTTATGTTTGAATAAGTGCAATTAATACGTGACACAGCATGCTCTGCTGAGACTTATGAGTGTTTCATCAGAGCAGACTGCCTTCCTCAGCTGCCACGTCTGTGGGAAGGCACAACAAAGATGACAGACTTTTCCAGTGATGAACATTGTTTCTTTCAAAAGTGTATCATACAACGTATTGTTTTAACATGAAGACATATTTTTGTACAACTGAGTCAAACAAACAATGTTCTTGATCAACAGCCACTGACACTTTCTCTGGCAGTGTTGTGAGAGCCGGCTGTCAGTGAGGCAGTGAGTTGGCATGTGTGAGTTGAGTGACTGGACAGCAATATCAAGGCTACTACCTGTGACAGTAGTTTATTTTTATTTTTTATAAGAAGTGGTAAGGAGACCTTTATCAATGTATGCACTTGTTCTCCATTTCCTTTAGCCTAAAATGTAAATATTTGATTTGAACAGATATATTTTGTGTAAAACAAGTTTTATAAATAAATATGAATCTATTTATATGATATGCTTTTGTATTGGTTTGGTTATTCAGTTGATATTGCACACGTTTGTGCTTAGATGTGTGAGGGGGGGGGGGGGGATGGCGGTGGCGGTAATTGAGCAAACCAGGGAGCTTCTCTTCTATTCAGAGCCCCTGCATGACCTTTTCCCGACTTGCATGGGCACACGGGGGAAAATTGCGCAGCTGAGTGAGCACTCAATAACCATTATAGACGTGCACCTTCTACAGCGCTTTGTCTGCATTCAGGACGGGGAGATTAATATTACGTTTCATGCATTGCATTGTTTCTTTTGCGTACTCTGCCCTTACCCAATAGCCCGGAGCGCCTGGAGCGTAGTGAAAGAGGGAGGGGGGAGAGGGGCTGCAATTCACTCCTCTCAAAGGGTATAGACACTTTGAAATACGGCCCGGGGAAAGTCAGCGAGACAATACGAGGGGTCAAAATTCTTATTGCCCGATTGAGATCAATCTAAATAAAACCTAGGGTTGTAGACTAGTTGTATCCCCAACTGTGTTTTTCATGGAGCACACAGCCCAAGCAAAAAGCCCGTCTCCTGCAAAATGGGGAGCACAACACCACATTGTGAGCGCTATTGTGTGAGCCTTTGCGCCTCATTATGCCAATTATAGAAGATCTTCCATTGTAATTAAACACTGATGCCAAATTCAGCGAGGCAGAACGAAAAATAACGAGTTTAATTTCACCTGGTGCTCTCTGTGGGAGTGGAACATTGGGAACAAGAGAGGCCGATTAAAGGTGTTATTATAGCTATAGTATTTTTAAATGTATTCAAATACTGAAATAGGCAACATTATATCAGTCAACATAAATACAACAAACATAAATAATAAAGTGGTGGGTCAGGGCAGCAGAACTTCTGAAATCTTACACAAAAGTTATATTTATTTTTGTATCTGAAAGTGTGCCACAGTCATCTCACACACACACACACACACACACACACACACACACACACACACACACACACACACACACACACACACACACACACACACACACACACACACACACACACACACACACACACACACACAGCAGCCTGCAGCCTGCAGCCTGCAGCCTGCAGGTGTGAGCCACGTGCCTTTACTCGGTGACAAAGGGGCTCGAGCGCTCCCATTGGTTAATGGCTCGCGTATGTGAGCCCTGTCGGTGAAAAGCAGTGTCAAAATCAAACAAGTGATAAATGACATTAATTACGCTCTGCTTTATAACCCTCTACGTCACTCGGAGTCTCAAAGACACATCAATGTTGGCGAAGAATACCCCGCTGCTCCATTATAATAATTGTGAAAGTATATTTCTGATGTCCTTCAGAGTCAGGCAGAGGCCAGGGCACAAAGTGAAATACGCACTTGTCTCTTGTCTTCTAAGATGGATTTGCAATTTTCTCCTCAGCCTTAGGGAGAGGGCGAAAATAGATGTATTCATGTCATCTTGTCCGTGGGTCATTTTCACTCTGACAATACATAAGGGCGATGTTAATTTTGGCGTAATCCAATGGTGAAATCAATCACATGCAGCTCATTTATGCATAGGTTTTCTTTCGCGAAGCCATGATGTATGCGTAAACCATGGAAACGCCAAATGCACACAAACCCAGCATTTAGTATAGGGCTAAACTGGCAAGAGTGGGGTGGTGAAGGGTCATCTGTTGCTCTGCATGCAGTCATAAGAGTGCTCATGGATTTTTAAGCCTTTCGCCTGAACAAGAGGCCGTCAATCATTTCAGTGTGTGCGTAAATTGCTAGTTGCTGAAATAATTATAGTGTTCAAACTTCGTTTCTTTCATGTTGTGACGCCCTCGGCAAAAAAGGTTTATCACTGTGTGTCCCACGACATTAATAATTTCAGACGTAATAACAGTCTAACTGCCACTAATAACACAACTGTTTTCTCTCAGCATGTAGGGATCATTCATTTGGAAATAAAGCATCAGAAATTAGCAAAGAAATAAATAAAACTATATTGTTTGTTTGTTGTTCAGCTGCACTAAAATGTGAGCTAGCAGATCAAACTATTTTTGAATATTCTTTTTGTTAGTCCATCAATTGTACCAATTCCTACTTATTGAATGTTCACTTGTAAAATGCCTCAATTTAAAGGCTCCACCTCTGAAACACCTTCATATTTAATATAATAATAGATGACTTTTCAACACCTCTGGGTATCACATTTACAGCTGGGGTGACTTGCACCAACAAAGGAGCTCAAGTGGTCAATCGTCAGATCAGAATGGCTATAGAAAAGTTGCTGAAGTTATACATTCAGAAACTGGAAGATGTGCCTGCTGGCCTCATCCTAAAGCCCAGAGCCACATTACATGTAGAGCAACAGGTGCATCAAGAACGGTATAATTGATCTCACCATGCATTACTTAACAACAATCAGACCTTGGTCTCTGATTCTTTAAACATCACAATTATTACAAAACAAAAACGTTTTTTAATTGGTTTTGGGAGACAAAACACATTTCCACACAAATGAACTTGAATGCAAATTCACCATTTTGCAGACAGATGTTAAAGTCCTGACTAACACTAAGACAATGGATCACATCACTCCAGTTCTGAAGTCTTTACACTGGCTTCCTGTCTGTCAAATAATGGATTTCAAAATACTGCTGCTGGTTTATAAAGCATTGAATGGTTTAGGCCCAAAATACATTTCTGATCTACTGCTAAATTATGAACCATCCAGAACTCTCAGGTCTTCAGGGACTGGTCAGCTTTCTGTCCTCAGAGTCAGAACTAAACATGGAGAAGCAGCATTCAGTTATTAAGCTCCAAATATCTGGAACAAACTACCAGAAACCTGCAGGTCCGCTGCAACTCTGACTACTTTTAAATCCAGGCTGAAGACTTATCTTTTTGCCACTGCTTTTAATTGAACTATTCATATCTCACACTGCACTGTACCTTTGTTATTCATGTTTTATTATCTTTGCTTTTAAATGAGTGTTTTTAGATGCCATTTTATTATGTTTATTAATGCTCTTAATGTCTTTCATTTTTGTAAAGCACTTTGAATTGCCTTGTGTTGAAAGGTGCTATATAAACAAACTTGCCTTGCCTTAAACTAATACAAATATTAAAAAACATACCAACAATTGCCCTGTTAAAACGGAGCCACAGCCATGATACACATATAGGATAGGATAAGTACGGCTCAGACAAAGAAGAAGGGATGACCACAAGCAGCACAGTGATGATGAATGAAGAGATGTGGCACAACCTTGAGCAATGCTTACAGAGGTGTTAATGTTTAAGCGGAGGTACAGCCACCCTTCTATTGGACATAGACAGAAAACGTGCTGAACTGATTTAGACACAACACACACACACACACACACACACACACACACACACACACACACACACACACACACACACACACACACACACACACACACACACACACACACACACACACACACACACACACACACACACACACACACACACACACACACACAGAGGCCCGTGCAGCTGATTGAGGAAGCTCCTTTATAGAAAAGGTACTATGGACAATGACTATTTTCTACTAATCACAACTGCTGCCATTCCCTTTTTGCCCCTAAATGAAGTTATGGTCAGTAACTGCAGGTTTATTGGGTTTGAGCCATTTAATATTGTCCTTTTAAATGTAAAGCTTCTAGTCTTTTCTCTCCCTGCTGAACTTGGGGTTGCTCCAGATGCTGCCTAAGCTTTTTTCTCTCTTCTTTATTCAGCAATAGTTGTACTTTTCCTAAAAAGCCAGCACAGCAAGAGCACAGCAGGAACTGACACATGAACCAGTGCAGATGGTTGTACTACCCTGATGTAGTAGAGCTCATAACTGGACATTCTTGATAGATACGTTTCTATGATTTCAATTCAGACGCCCCCTAGATGTTCCAGAGATGTTTTATCTATTGCACTGCACATCTGCTTAGGAGGTTCTGCAGTTAAAATCAAAGTCATGCACTGAGGTGTAATATTTATCAGTGTGCTAAAGGAATATACGGAGCTCAATATGTCCTTTCCTTGTGCCAAAATGGGCCGATCACATTTCATTTGATAATTTCTCTCAATGTAAGCACATGTCACCCAGTGTGCTGGAAATCCTCTTCCCCACAGCAAAAGGGTTACTAAATAGAAGCCATCCCCACAGCCGCCAAGTCACTCTTACTTTCTGACAAAAAAGTCAGTCATTCGACTCGTGTTTTTTCTTCTATCTTTCTAAAAAAAGAAATCTTTCTCTTTTCAAATGAACGTTTGAATGCGTGCAGCTCAGCACTTTTAACTGACACCTCTGAGTGAATAGGCCCTAAACTTCAGACGACCCAGCAGAGGAGGAACCGAGCTCAGGCCTGAAGGGTGGAGGGATGGAAGAGGTGGGGATGTGTGCTAGGGTGGAGGAGGTGGGGGCTGTGATTTGCATGGGCCATTGTGCTGCACAAGTTTGGGTGCTTTTTTTTTGGCCTGGGCCCTTTTGGCCATTTACTTCCACTCTGGCTGGCTGTGGCGGGCTGTGAATAGTCTCTGCTAGGAGGAGACACAAAGGCGCTTTTGTGCTACGGCCGCACCATATTCATCATGTAATGCCTGTAAGACAAATCTGATTGGACGTCTCTGTCACTTTGATGTGGGTCCAGAGTGCGAGTGGCCCTGAGATTGCTAACTTCACTCTCTATTGCCTATTCTGCAGCATTGATATGGGGGTGGAGGCAAGGGGGGAGAGAGGAGAGGTGGCGTGGGGGGGGGGGGGGGGGGGGTGAAGGAGGAGGGAAAAGGGAGAGCAGGCAGGGGGTAGTCCTCATTATTTGCAGGAGCAAATTCATAATAAATTTCCCCATTCTACAAAACCGGGTCGAGATGATTGACACTACTTTACGCCAGGCCGAACAAAAGCCCTGATTTGAACAGAATACCAGATGAATGGGGCGAGCGTGGACCCAATTCAAACTATTTTAATCTCTCCCTGTCCTCCCTTACTTCTCCTCTCCTCCTCTCCCCCTTTTCCTCACACTTACCCTCTTTTTTCAACTCCAACTCTCCTGCCTCTTTTGTCCGGCACATTCTCATTTTACAGGGTAATTCTACTCCAACGGATGTGCTAATTGTGCTGGGTTAAACTGGATGCGGGTGGACTCCTGTGATACAGAGCTTATTCTTGCCTAATGACTGTAAATGATGGTTCAGAGAGACTGCAGCCTGAAGTGGGCTGCTTGTCCAGAGCTCGAGAGGGAGAGGTTTTTTTTTTGACCTTGTGTGGGCTGATGTGGAAGGTGGAGCAGAGCTGATGTCCAGGGTCAGGTGTTGGAAAGAGGATGGTGGACACAAGTATTGGACCTTAAACTGAAACTGCTTCTAAAACAGTGGCACAGAATGATGCTAGGTGGATAATGGTCAGTGAGGGGTAGAAGAAGAATGCATGATTAGTTTTAATTCGCAAGGAAGGATTCTAAGATTACGCCTGATAACACAGAAGAGTGAGTGCAGGGATAATCTATCATTTAGGTTTTGTATTCTGATTAATTTAATTGTTTATATTATCTTGACTGATATTATAACCAATGGATGTTTCCTTATTGATGGCAGTTATTCTCTGTGGACACATTTAAGGCTTATGTGTGACACACACATCTGGGTGGTGAGGCCTATGAAGCAGCTCTGGTGGGATAAGCAAGAAGAAAAAATCACAGCACAACATTTGACAGATTGAGAAAGATACCTGTCACACATCCCCAAAATGAATATTTTTACCATGACATATTACATTTATTTATTTAGAAGATGCTATTATCCGTGGCCACTTACAAAAGAGCTACTGTCCAAGCAACAGGAGGAATTATACTTGTAATTGAGAATAGTGAGTTCTATTTTTACCTTATGCAATCATTTGATGACTTCCTCCACCACTGCTTATTAGGCTGTTAATGGAACAATTATAATACATCACATCAAAACATACATTTATATTACATTCACTACAGAGAGAAAAGTGTGACCAAATGTGTTTAAAGTAAGAGAAGTAAGGGTTTTGCCCAACCACCTTCAAACCACCGGTTTTCATTGAGCCAGCATCTTGTGGCCATTATAGGAACTGCACCTCAAGACATCTTTACATTGGCCTACTCACTCAGGTATGGTTTGGTTTAGTGTAAAAAATTGCCAATAATTCATAATGCTATATCTACTAGTGGCTTGAATTTATGTTGTATTCCTGTCAGTTAAGTACCTTGTACTATATAAGCCATGGCACTACTTTCTGTCAGTGTCAGAGACTTTATATTTGCTGCTCTACAGACCTCCTGTCACCTTATTAAAAACTCACCCACACTGTCCTGCGCTGCCCTGTGTGTGTGTCTGTGTGTGTGTGTGTGTGTGTGTGTGTGTGTGTGTGTGTGTGTGTGTGTGATGACATGAGAAGTTCATTCATCAAAGAGAAAACGGTCTTGACATGTTATGTGCGGGCATGTTGTGTTTGTGTGCTTTTTTCTTTGTGTGTTTGTTTAGATAGCTGTCGCCCAAACTATTGTTGATCAGGTGCATTCCTTCACTCAGCGATACGTTGTTATGCCGCAAAGTGTGTGTATGTGTGGGTTGGTGTGCAAATTGAAACTGTTTGTCTGCATGTTGTAGGTCAAACCTTTAACCTTGAAAACCACTTTTCTACTCTCTTCTTTACTCAAACAAGTACTGTCACTCCCTATACACACACACACACACACACACACACACACACACACACACACACACACACACACACACACACACACACACACACACACACACACACACACACACACACACACACACACACACACACACACACACACACACACACACAGAGTCATGCCCAGGGTCCTCAGCAGGTTGCAGCCTGCCCCTGGAGAACCTGTTTACAGTGCCACACCACGGCTTCATCAGCCTCTGACATGCATCGCCCTCAGCTTCAGATCCCATGCGTCATTCTTCTATTGTTCGATTCAGACAGACAGTAGCACACTTAGATAATTTTCCTTTATATGTCTTGTGAATATCTCTGCATGACACAATGGAAGTGCCTTCTTTTTGGTATAAAAGCTTAGTGTACACTTGATTCTAGTCATGAAAGGGTTTTGTGTGATGACTCTGAATGGAAACATGCGAGCACATGCAGGTTAAGGTGGTACAGAAATGTTAAACCATGGTTAAGTTTAGTCTGATTTCAGCTTTGATGTTGGCCACATTTTATTAATATACATATTTAAAATGATGTATCCCCATAATATATATATATATGTTTAACAGGCATTGGAAACCCAATAAGTAGTTAACTTTAACAATGAGAAAAGTACATTTACACATATTGCAGTGAGAACAATTCCTGACATAACATTAGATTAGATATTAATATGTGTTTTACTCATTTATATTTAGTCACAGCTTTAGTTTTTGGCTGCAGATTCAGTATTTACATCGAAAACATATCAATTAATAAAATATACATTTGTATCTGTTAAACTACACAAAAAGCAGCTTAAATAAACGTGACCCTGACAACCTATAACCAAACAGCTAAATGCTGATACTGAACCACAAAAACAATCTAATGGTATACAGTATAATATAATTATTTTAATTTGGTACTAAAATACATATTTGAAGTTCTTTCACTCAAGTAAACTAACAGCGTGGTTTTGCTACCTAACACATAACACATTTCAATATCTTGAAACTGGGAAATAGCTTCACTTCACTCCTTAATGACACACTATTACGTAAAGCTGATTTGCATTAAAGCAACTGAAAGAAAAACCCCCTCCTGGAAACTGTCTCACTTGCTTTTGGGAAATTTCGTGATCAAACGAGATGTTGAAGCGGATGCTATTTGCAGCTCTCTCACACACACACACACACACACACACACACACACACACACACACACACACACACACACACACACACACACACACACACACACACACACACACACACACACACACACACACACACACACACACACACACACACACACACACACACGCACACACACACACACACACACACACACACACACACACATACCCAAATCTATGTCCCTGGTCCCCCTGTACCCCACAACCTATTATCAGCAGAGATGCCCGGGCTTACAGAGTCCTGCCCCCTCCCTGAAACAAGGTAAAGGGAGGATTAGTGCGCACCATTTGGGGGCTCCTTTCAGCCCAACATTTCATTTCATTAGCTTGTGACCTCTCCAGTTAATTATTTTGATCTGGCCAAAGACTCGGCCTGCTTTTAATGATCCTGACTGACTCACCGCCCCCATCACAACGCACAATACTTAACACACCCATTGAGGGGAAGGAATAGGAGGAGTGAAAAGGAAAGAGGAAAGAAAGGAGAAAGATTGAAAGTGGCATTTACCAGTCACCGGCAGAGGCTGTATGGAAAGGAACCTGGTGATGGCAGGGTGGCGTAACGCCCTCAGACTTTTTGTCAGAATATACCATTGTCCCTCATTGATGGAGTGGCTCTCCTTTTTAAATGGCAAAGTCGTTGCAGAGCTTTAAGCTGATCTCAGTGGAAAAAAAGGAGAGAAGGAAAGAAAGGGAATCCACTGCACCTCCTTCTTAAAAATAACAGTGATGGAGAAAAAGCTGCTCTTTAGAAATCATTCATCTGAAGTGTCAGGGCACTGAGGAATTGTTCAGTTGCTACTGGGCCATTCACAGGTTAGGGATACAGTTTAGTGATGAGCGTTACATTCAAGTGCTGTTGTGTTTTATTTAGAGAGAACATGCACACACAACTCATAATGGAAGACATGTGAGAGTGAAACAATGTGTCTATGTGGACATTCAGGTGATGCTATGTTATGGCATATGATCATTGATTGACATTTTTCAAATAAAACTTGTGGACACACGATTATTATACTTTTATTTAAGTAACAGGTGTGATGATTCTAATTTCTCCTCTCCTCTCCTCTCTGTTGCTGTGCTGCAGTAATTGCCTGTATTTGTTCATCCTGTGGGTGTTTGCAAAGGGATATCTTTCGTTTCCACATGGTAACGCAGCTCCATATTGAACGCAAACACAATAAAATATAAGCAGCTTGTGCTATTTAACTACCTAGAATGCCACCCAATACATTTAATAACTTTATCCCAATACTGAAGAAGGTTTTAGAGATGGAACAAGCTGACAGTGGTGACGGTCTGAGATTCCTGTTCATTTCTCCTTCTTCCCGTTCTCTCTAACTCTGTTTTTGAGCCTTGTATTTGCTGGCAGCGCTGCTGGCCAGTTTACTCTGTCTGGCTGTGCATGTAAAGAGTGTCCCCTCTTTGTTCCAGCCTTGGCCCACAGCCAAGCTCCCCCTTAAAAACTTAAGCCACACACACACACACACACACACACACACACACACACACACACACACACACACACACACACACACACACACGCACACACACACACACACACACACACACACACACACACACACACACACACACACACACACACACATGCACCCCACTCACCCCTTTTTTTACCCTCTCAAACAACTCTGTCCCTCTCCCCTGCACTGCCCTCAAATAGCAAATAACAAAAAAGGAGGATAGAACTTCGGTGACAAGCATCACTTTAAAAAGCAGGTGTCCAGAACTTTTCAGTGCTCGTCGATTTCAAATGGAGACCCTTTAACCTCCGTGCTTTTCTAGCTGGTGGCTGAGGTAGCCAGTCAGAAGCCTAATCAGTCTTGTCTGACAATACCGGGAGGTTGAGGGCTGTCAGTCCTTCTTTCAGACAGAGGCTCCAATGAAGCCGTGGCAGGGGAACCCCTGATTGATTAGTGCCTCTTTATTGAAGTGCGTGCGTGTGTGTGTGTGTGTGTGTGTGTGTGTGTGTGTGTGTGTGTGTGTGTGTGTGTGTGTGTGTGTGTGTGTGTGGTGTGTGTGTGTGTGTGTGTGTGTGTGTGTGTGTGTGTGTGTGTGGAGAGAGAGAGTGTGTCTATAGGGGCCCAGCCAGGAGGCTTTATTTAAATCCAGCCAGAGAGAGTACTATAATTATGACTTTTTCTTTCTGCTGGCCGGTTAAAGCTGACAGAGAGGGTTCTTATGGCTCACTTCACCCTCTCAGCCTTCTAAAGAGAGATTATTACTGGCCTTGAGAGCTAGGGCCAGTCAGGCTCATCAGCGTGGCTTTAAAGGCCTAAGAGAAGGGTTGGGTCCAGAGCAAGGCTACAAAAAAAAAAGGGGTGAAAGACAGAGCTGAAGACAAGTCACTGTGTAATCCTATTTCAACCGTATTCACTGATGCCAGGGAACTGAACGATCTATGTGCCCAGTATGTCAAATAAATAAAAACAGACAGAGTTCTAACAGAGAGCAGCGTGCCAGTTCACCACCACCACTGGGATTTGGATGCGCTACCCCTGTAGTAAACAAAAAACAAACAAACACAAACGGAAGCCGACTGGGGGTCAGATGCATTGAAGGCTGATCCTGTGTGGCCTTGCTGGTAGGAGGTCTTCCTTTTCTCATTCTCTCACCACCTCTCTCTTTTTATCAGGTCATACACTATCAGTATCTGTCTGCCTCCCCCTGCAGTTGCAGCGCAGGCAGTCTGGGCCTCAGCCCTGCTTCTATTGTTCAGTGAAGGCTCCTATCTGCTGACCATTTTGAGAGGTGTGTGTACTCACCTGCACAATAGATGGGCTGTCCCAAAAGGTATGTATTTTGTCTTCACTTTCATTTGTAGATTACCGTTTATTGCATTACTTACAGATAAGCAAGCAAACACATTCTATTAGAGTTATTAAGGCGAAAGAGTATTTAAGATAATTAGGCTGCATTGGCTCAATTAAAGAATGCTGTAAAACCACTGAGGACAGATTTCACTCAAACATCGTAAAGCTGTACATTTGGTTTTAGGCAGGCCTGTAATGACATGAGTAGGTTATTGGCCATCATTAACATGTCCAGATAAGTCACAAAAATATATGTATGCATTATGTAAACAGAAAAACAATAACATGAGAATTCAGGTCCTTTAGGTTTTGCATTCAAAATTACAAATGTGGGTGTAGTACTTTATATATTGTTTAAAACGTCATCTTATGCTTGTATTTGTAAGTATAGGTTTCAAATATTTCAAATAAATGTACTGTAGCTGAGTAAAGTACAATGTTGTTCTCTTAATTGTCGTACAAGAACGTGACATAAAATGTAAATACTCAAGTAAACAAGTTTTACATCTTACAGTAGTATAGGACTCTGCAGTTGACCTTTTCAGGTGAAACAATGCAATGCTTGTTTCTGCGTGTGTGAATGTATGTGAGGGTGCTTGTGTGTGTGTGTATGCGTGTTTGAGTCTGTTCACATTGTATTTCGACCATTATAACATGCACCTTGGGGTGTGTTGAGACTTTAGTTTTACTGACAGTAGTCACGTTTTACATGTGCACCCACACACACAAACACATTCAGGTTTAGCCTAGAGTCCCTGTGCCAAATGTTGTTGCCGCTCTGCTATTTTACAACACACAAAACATCACAAATACTGTCACTCCTGAAACCTGACCAATCTGTTGTGTGTACCTGTACACGGAGGTGCACATCAATGGCTGATGTTTGGTCTTATAGCAGTTCGCTTAACACACTTGGTTTTCATCAGAACAAACAGTCTTAGCAACAACAATCAGCCTTTTCTGGTTTGTGCTTTTGTAATGTCTTCCCTGAAGTGCAGTGCTTTCATCTTTAATCGCCCTGTTCTTGAGTGAATAGCAGTCAAGCAGAACTGGAAGAAGTGGCAGACTTCACAGTCAATATTTAGACTCAGGTAGAGAGCACTTTGCTTCTTCTCCTCCCTGTGTTTTTGTGTCAGGCCGGCGGTAACAGTTTTTTGGACCATGCCCTCCCATGCGAACAAGAGAGGCAGCTCTTGTCATTTGACTCCTGGGATTAACAGAATCAAAGAGTGCAATGCTAAACACTTTGAAGTGTGTAAGATCTGGTTTTCTCACATCACACAGAGCACCCAAAAAATACCTTTCATTGTTATTTATCTAAAGAAAACTTTAGTCTGCTTTCAGCTTTGAACATCACTTGATTTTGTTCTGCTTTTTAATCATTGAAAGGAATGTCAGGAGCATTTCTTGGAGAAAGAAAGACAGAAAGAAAAAGAAAGCAGTGACTCACCACATTCATTCAATTGAATTATCCGCATCATAATAAGCATAAACAGCCTTTCTCTCTTTGAATTTTTGTGCACGTGCGTTGAGTTTTCAGTTAAATTCAGCGTGTGGCAGCAGGTTTGTTCTGCTCAACATTAATAACAGTTTGTTAGATAACAACCCCAATCTCTTTTTAGATCTTGTCCGGTTCATGGTCCCTCCAGGTATATAGAATCCACAGGCAAACACAACGGCATCAATATCACACCTACACCTGCTTAAGCATTAACCCAGTCAACCATATGTGAATAAATACACAGGTCCTCAGATATCCTCTCTATCTGTCAAACACACACCAACACATACCCACACCTGTGTTTAGCATGTCTTTAAGTAAGAGGGGGAGAATTCCGACATGAGCCCATTTATCAGGGGGAAAACGTGAGCGATTAGATATTGGTGATAAAGATTTTAAGTCAACATCCCGGCAGGTGTCGAGCGCTTTTTACTGCACACATGTGACTCCACTCTTGTGTCTTTATGGGCAATAAAGGATGAAATCCTTCGTCCCTCCCTCCCTCCTCAATTCCTCTTAACCGGGCAGAGTCCAGGCTTGGGCTTTAGCAGAGAGTATATCGTCTTGACATCTTTCAACTAACAAACCCATTTAAATATGCCTTCATATCAAGACAGTAATTGTCCTGTGCTCACAGAATTATCTGTAACTTATATAACTTGTTTGACTTCCTAGATGCAAGTTAGTTGCATGCTAGTACAAATGAAGATACCCTTTTTTAAAGGTCAATACAAGTAAATAGGGTTTCAGGTTGTAATAAAAACACTGTGGTTTTACAGCAGTATATTTACGACAGTTAATACGGTTAAACAGAACAAAATATGTCAATGGTAGAACCGATGTTGAGGTGAATCATTAAGTATTACGTTTTTGTAAAAGACCTGTGCCTCAAAACTTAAGTTGAAAGCTTCTGTATTGCACTGAATAAGCCCTGTAACACATTGGCTGATTACATTTGTCTGTTTTTCCAATTTCTTTCTTCCCTTTTTGTTTGATAAGTGTCAAGAAAA
This sequence comes from Trematomus bernacchii, assembly GCF_902827165.1. Taxonomy (NCBI): domain Eukaryota; kingdom Metazoa; phylum Chordata; class Actinopteri; order Perciformes; family Nototheniidae; genus Trematomus; species Trematomus bernacchii. The sequence continues at coordinate 8,751,047 of NW_022987714.1, read as the reverse complement.
CACCAGGTAGAGCTTGAGGCTTATTCCTCTACATTAAAGGGCCCATGTCATGGCCATTTCTACTGATCATAATTCCATTGTTGAGGTATACTAAAATAGATTTATACTATGCAATTTTCCAAACTCACATTGGTTTCTCATACCGCCTCTCTGTATAGTATGTGTATTCACCAGGTATTCACTCTCTGTCCTAAACGGCTTGTTGGAGCTCCTGCCCCCCCCTCCCTGTGAGCCCAGTGTGCTCTGATTGGTCGGGACGTTGCAAGGCTCGTTGCTGCGATCTGCTGCGAGGAGTGGACAGGCTTCCGGGTATACAGCGAGAACAAGCGAAACTCATCCTGAGCAGACACAAACACTCACAGCCGAAGTAAAAACAATAAGTGTGGCTTGATATTGAGTAAGAAAAAGGTTTATAACGCTGTGAGAATGGGTCTGCGGAGAGCATTTCTCCACGATCCCAACGTAGTAGCCCGAAAAACGTTTACCCATTTAAACAGTCGTGGTAGATACCTTGTTTGTTTTAAACATCATAAATACACAAATAACAATGAATACTTTCAGGTTGTGTACCCGAATCTCCCGCTGGTCCAAACAAAGTAGGAACAGCATCGTTCTTCAGTGCCCTACGCTGTACATATCCGGCATGAATCGCTGACAGGTTTGGGAAGCTTTGTTTCGTGAAATGCTGGCAGAGGGTGTGGCCTCTGGGTATCCCCACGTCAGAGTACCCAGGAAGTAAACAATGGAAAATGAGAAATCTCCAACGAGGCGTTCTGGGGCAGCATAGACAGGTCTTTTCTGTGTTAGAGTTTTACTTGCTACAGGGTGTACTTTGAGGGTTTTTGACTCTGCAGACCGTTTACATGCATAAAAACCTTCATAACACACAAGGGGACGGGTAATAACCGGAAAAGCATGACATGGGCCCTTTAAAGTAAATCAGTACTAAAACTCTACCAATCCAAAAAGCTTGTGTCAAAGATTCATCGCCTTGGCTTGCTAGCATGAAAACAACTAAGCTAGCATAGGCCTACATGGTACTAGCAACAACACAGCTAGCATGAATACTACCATAAAGTATTTTGGGTGATATTATTTAGGGCTGTAGCTAACTCACTGTTGATACACCATTTAATTTTGCTTTAACATTTAGAATTAAGTTTATATTATTTATCTAAGTTAATGTACTACATTGTTGTCCCTTTTCATGACTATTAGTTGTTGGGAAAGTCAATTCTGGCTTGCCCTGTTGGTCACCTCTCCATCTCTGAATGTATTTGTTGTGTTGCCTACTGGTTCAGAGAGTGCTTCTTCAATATATTTTTAGCTCATAAAACTTGTGGAAGCATTACATGTTGAGAGAGTTTGACGCCCAAAAGCATACTGTTAGTCATGCTGTGACAGCTTCCAACTCATAAACTATAGATCACTGAGCTACAATCGATATGACACATACAATAATTTAAATCACTTCATGTTTATTTGTATTTTTTGGACAATATGTAGTAAGGCCTGGTTCCTTAAAGAAATATGTGTACTACGTCATGGGTTGATCCAAACGTGTGTTTTACTCAGAGAAGTACGGCGTCACTGCAGTGATAAGTAATCTCCTTGTAGATACAGGAATGTGTGATGTGCTTTCACCTCTACTGGGGGGTCCACATTCACTCACCTTAGAGACTGCAGTGAAGACCTCCAGCAGCAGCAGTAGCATGTATGAACCTTCAAGACATTACGAGCCACCTACTGAAGCCAGCTACTCCATCAGACATTGACAGGAATGAAGCCACAGGCCGCGGAAATTAACTAAGTTAGCTATTCAGATTCTAGTGTGTGCAGAGAAAGGCAGGCCTGTAGAATCTGGTCCTATTTGTTCCCTGATCAATCAAAGTCCCTTCCTGACCTTCTTTTCGGTTTGGGATCAGAGAATTAGGTTGGATCGTCTTCCTGGTGATCCATCCCTGTGATGTTTTTATCACAATGGACAACAGAAGAATGCCAGTTGGTTTTCCTGCAGGGATTCTTTACTGTATTGGACAATTACAGATGGATGGACAGCATGGCCTGGGAGCTATTGTTGAATGGTTAGGAGGTAGCCTTGCATCTGCTGCCCACTGGGACCAGTTGCCCCACAAATGGTCCAAAAGAAAGTCCATTCATTTAGCCACTGTTTGTATATTGTTGTACACTGTTAACATATGCACATGTGGTTTTGAAAGGCAGTTTTGTTACCTTTTTTGACATAAACATACAAGTAATTAGTGAGTGAAATAAGTGATTTTTATTTGCATATAATATCATCACCATTAGACGTCCCTTTTCCTCAACATGATTTTCTCTTTCTTTGCCATTCCTTCTGACCTCTTAAGTAAAAATACCTAAACACACATGGACCCAAAGAGACACGCACACCCTGTCTTGGTTCGCTTGTAAATAAGAAAGATGCATCTTTAATAGCCCTCTTCAAGATAGCGGAAGGAAAAGAGAGTAAATAAAAATGCAAAGAGGAACCAATAGCTGTGGGTCTGGTGTGCTGCCACAGTTTGCTTAATGTTAAACCAATAAGATAATGCTGGGACCAGGTAGTCTGGACTCGCTCCATCCAGAGATAGAGCTTGGACTGGGGGCTGTTTGGCGTGTGGTCTCAGTGCCTGTATCAGTTGCTCTGATTTTCAGTTAGATAGTGTTTCCAAACGTGTGTGTGCTAAGTTAAAGAGTTTACAGCACCCGCTTATTGGCAGGTGTAACCTCAAAGTGTGAAGCCCTGTGATCTTTGCTCCTCAGACTGCAAGTGTTTGCCAAAGAGCTTTTTTGTTTGCTGGACAGGTGAGAAATGGTTTGGACTAAGAAAAAGAAAGAGAAGAAATAAATTAAAATGCACAAGTTGAAGACCATAATTACAGTAATGTGGCTGAGTTTGATGATATGTTGGTGGAAACTTAAGATTTAAATAACATTAGCAAAGAAAGGATACAGAAGTAGAGAAAGATTGGATGTCTAAAGTAGTATAACAATGATCCAGTAAGACTTACTGTACATCCATCATAACATGCCAACTGTCTCCCCAGAGGTGACCTCCCCACCCGCCACCCTGCTCTTCCACACCTCTCCACCCCACAGCTCAGCCTGCTTTGCTCCTGCACGATTTGCCCTTCACATTAACACGCTCCAGAGATGCTCCGGTGTGACTGAGCGAGCGGGGACTTATTATTTTGTGACCCATGTGTAAGGAGAAGGATAGTGGTCAGGCTCCAGTGTGGGAATTTGGTTTAAGGCAGAACAGAAAGTTGTTAAAGCAGTGGGCCTTCACAAATGTGACACCCACCCACAGGCTAAGGACTTTGGGGTCTGGATGAATATGGTAGAAACACAAGTGGGTAAGAAGAAAATCTGATTTTTTTTTAGCCAATCTATTATGCCCTTTAACTGTTAAAACAAATGCAATGTTTAATGTGATTGTTAGCATATTTGATTTAGTCATTGTGTTTGCATGCATAATAAAGGAAAGCAGTTGCTCAAACTTTAAACTATGTGTGTGTTTGTCATACACTGAACACAGAGGTACACAGTGAAAAGAAGAGCGTGTAACCTGCGATCCCTAAGGCATCAATACCCACACACACTCGCACACAAACACAAACACATTGTTGTTTTCCTTCAAACATCTTGGGATTTTGTGCTTCTCTGCTAGCAAATCAAGATACCCAAGTACCAAAACATTTTTCCATCTGGAAGATGGATCACAGGTCTTTGTTTATTCCCTATTTCATTCAATTACCCCCTGTTTTGTTTGTCTAACATTTCATACTCATGATCTAATTTTTTGTTTGGTTGCTCTTCAGATCTGTAAATTAATGCCTCAGCTGAGCGCAGAAGCTGCATGTGGTGTAGAATTCATTAAGCCTCCTTGTCCCTGTGTGTGCACACATCACAAAATGACGGAATCCCCGGAAAGTGTGTATGTGTGCGTGCATGTGTGTGTGTGTGTGTGTATGTGTGTGTCTGTGTGTGTGTACATGTGATGCTACGGTGAAAGGGACCATCTGGTCCATGTGACAGTAATGAAGTGAGGGGCATTGTGGTACAAAGCCTCAGACCCATTCATCACAGCTGTAGGCGGGCCAAGCATATTCCCCCTGTCTTATAGGGATACCTCTGCATACACACACACACACTGCACCCCCACACATAACTGTATGGTTCCTGTTTGCTATTGCCTAAATGGCGTGCTCATGCAAACACTTGTAGAACAGTTATTCGAATGACATCAGAGTCCCAAGTGTTAACTCCCTATAAAATACTGATGCATTATCAGTGAAATCATTAAGGTGGTGTGCATCTCATCTGTCATATCTGGCATACTGCAAGAGGATTTGCACTGCAGTGTCGTGTGGGGTCATTTTGAATTTGCAGTCACAACCTTGGGCTCATGCGATACTATTATAATGGGTCATAGTATATCATCTGGATCTAAACAAACTGTTGAAACATGAGCTGCAAAATTGTTTTAACAAAGGTGGGTTTAACGATGAAACCCCTGTTTTATTTGATTTCTCTTATGTTTTACTTGAGCATTACGCTAACTGCTCAAGTGTTGAATGGATAGCCACTGCATGCTGTATTGCAACAGCCTGTCCTCCTCCAAAAAACGACCAAATAGGTCGATTGTTCAGCAGCTTATTACGACCTATAGTCACGTTTTAAAGTTTAGCACCTCTAGTGGTCGTGTAAGAAACAACACTTTGCGGCATATGCGATTGCAAACGCTCCAGAGGGTCGTATATTCACTAATAACCCTCTCTGGAAAATCCTAAATTGTAGGATAGTTTGGCCATTAAAATGCTTTTTGATTTGATTTCTAGCGAGAAGTGTATATTGTACTTTTAGAATCCAGGTCCAGTGGATGTGTAGGATCTATAGTTTGATAGGTATTACGAAGATGATTTGAGGTCTCGCCAGGAGAACGTGTATATACTACGTCTTTCCGCACAGCGTCCATGTAAAGTTGGCTCACGGGGTGACAACAGTATTTCCGGTCTCAAAGTTTTCATAATAAAACCGGAAGTATTCCCCTCACTATCAAATGATTACCCAGTGATATCTGCATTACTCATCCACTAAAAAACATCAGTGTCCTTGTTAATTACACAACATTAATTGGTTTGTGTACAATGCTTTTGTGTTTTTAACCTTCGATTCGGAGAAACAAATTGTTTTTTCGGAGTTTAGACACTACAGAGTTTCCGAAGACACTACACTACCCAGAATCCTCAGCTATCGTTTGGGACTACAACATCCGCTTTGCTTGACAAACCCCGTGATTAGTCCTCAAGCTCTGTGATTGGATGTTGGAGTGGCAGTGCGCCAAGGTTACGCCGAGCAGAGATGGGGTCGTTACTAAAAAAAAGTAATATATTACATATTACATATTACTTTAAAAAAAAGTAATATATTACACTACTTCGTTACTCTCTACATAAAGTAACTCGCTACTTTACTCGTTACTTTACTCGTTACTTTACTCGTTACTTTACTCGCAGGGCCGGCCCGCCCCTCCCTACAGGCAGATCACGCAGACTGCTAAAGTTTCAAATGTTCTCTTTAGTTCAGTTTCCATTGTCGCATAAGACTGATCCAGATAGCTCTGACCATGGCTGTCCTCTGTCTCCTGCTATCTGTATTTTGCGCAGTATATCTCTGAACGATGGTGATTCCACTGTGCAAATGGGCAACATTACCTCTACTATGAAGGATGCTACAAGCCTGTCCATCTCTGCTTTGGTTACCGGTCCTCCAAATTCTAATTTGTGCCGCTTCGGAGTCGGCGGCGGCGACTCACAACATCCTCACTCTGGGTTCGGGGGTCCGGTCCTTAGCTATTAGCTTCACCTTAGCATGTGTTCTTTGCAGGTGTTTGTTGAGGTTTGACGTGGTGTTTGCAGCAGTGGATAACAGCTTCTGGCCTGGACACAGTTTGCACCTCACCGTCACATTCCTGTCTATTCTTCGGACGAACTCAAAATAATGGGCATACCTCCACCCCTCGAAAGTTATCGCTGACTCTGCCATGTTTATGCAGCATTGCACGTGGGGATGTGGACGCGCAAGTCGCGCAGATTACGTACATATAAACCTGCGGCGGAAACCCCTCTTGTCTGTCAGTGTGATTATGACTGATTTTATAAAAGTAACGAAGTAACGCGTGTCGGGGCAATGTTAGTAACTGTAGTGTGATTACTGAATTATAAAAGTAACGCGTTACACTACTCCGTTACCGACAAAAGTAATATTATTACAGTAACGCGTTACTTTGTAACGCGTTACACCCAACTCTGACGCCGAGCTCTTTGAAATGGAATGAATCCACGGCAGACTATCCAAGTCTAGCCCACGGAACCGACTAACTCCCCTTTTGTGTATGTACAGCTCTCAACATGCCCAGACTTGTAGTGATTTTCACCTCGTTTAATACTTTTCGCCTCATTCTGAAAGAAAGAAGTGAAATGTGCCAACGTGACGGCCATCTTGGTGTGTGGTGCGAGACGGGAGATGTAGTTCATTGAGCGGTTTTTGACTTGTAAAATTATCTTTTAAATTGACAAACATTATATGTGTAATTCGTGGCACAATTCAAACGGGATCGAAAGATAATCTTTCTCTCGCCATTGACTTCAATACATACTTTTTCCGAAATAAGGTCCCATGGAGGTCCCCCGGAAAGGGAGGGACTTCGCCTCTCTATTGTGTTTCGCAACATGTTCTACTGTATGGCATGCCTCTACTGGGAATTGTAGTTTTAAAAGACGTTTTCGTATTCCCCATAATTAGAAGTTGCCAGTATTAAACTGTGTACATCCCTGGTGGTTTAGGGGTTACGAAACACATTGGTGTTATCAAATTTAAAACGTATAATTCATAAATGGGTGAAAATCGCTTGTGTCCATAATGGGTAGCATTAATATGCCCACATGACAGCTAAGGTCAGAAGAGCTTTATTTAACAGCTGGTCTTATGTCTGTGACCCCTCCTGTTGTTCATTGATAAGCCTGAAACATGCACTTGTCAAGGTTCAGAGGCACATTTTGCAAATATGGCAGTAGCCATCGATCATCTTAAGATAAGATAAGATAAGATATACTTTATTGATCCCAAGTTGGGAAATGTTTTTGTTACAGCAGCATGTACAACATGCAATTTATTGTTACTTTGCAGATTCTGATTAATGATGTGAAATATAAACAACCCTTAAATCAGACTTTATTTACACCTGAGTAAAATTCAGGGAAGGTGATTGTCAAGTGCCAAAATAAACTATGCAATATATTAGACGTTAAGTACTTTGTCAGACTTAATATTTATCTGTTGATACCCACAAAGCTTTTTTCTTATTCAAAAGAAGACCTTAACTTAAAGTATTCTTTAATGTTTAAATAAAGCCTTATTAGTTTGTCTGTTTTGCACATCCTCCTGTTAATATCTTTGGACGTCCTCCACTAGTTGTTTTATTGTAGAGATCACTACAGTATCTTCTTGATATTTTCTATTCTATATTTCTATCATTGACCTTCTACTTTCCCCCTATTTTGTATATAGGCTACTCTATTTTTTCATCAAATAAAACGTATTCAACAAAAAAATGCAATAACGTGCTTAGGCGGTGCGGGTTAAAAAACTGTCAAGTTTACAGTGTTAACACAATAAATTATACTTTCCAGCATAATTTCCAGTTTAGTTTATAACAGATTTATTTTGTTATCCACACATATAACACCAAACATGACCCAGTGGTCTAGTTAATAAAACATAATAATATCAAACATAATATTACTATTAATTTTATTGTGAAATTAAAACAGAACGGTAAAGAAAAATACAGTTTCAGTCTCTCGATTTGAAGCTTATGCATTGTACCATGAACCTGTATAGACCTGTAACAACTGCATGAGGAGTTGGAAAGGTAGTTTCTGAAGATGTTACAAAAAACACACAGCATACAATGCCATAATAACTTTGTATTATTAGTGTAGGACACTTATGTATGTATAACATCTGAAGATGTGTAGTTTTATTCATGTTTTCACATAATTGTACAGGATATTGCTATATTATTTCACATATTGTAGTTCTACACATTAATATCTGATTTGTAAAACATCACAGACAGAAAGGTATATCCGTCATTGAATGGTAAGCTATTGAAATTGTGATTCCATAGATGTGTCTCCCATCACCCAAATCCCCTGACTATTCTCTCAACTCAGTATTTACATTCTTTAATGCAAAGAAAATCAGTAATATCTTTAAAAACTACAAGTCCTTGTAGTTTTGTAAATAGGCTGTATTTATGGTGTAAATACAGCCTATTTACCAATTGGATCAAATATAAAAGTCAGCCGAATTAGTGTTTTATACTGCAAGGATGTGTGAAGAGAAATTGAAGATGTTGTTTAATTGCTGATATATTTATGATCCACATCACGTATTCAGTTTCGGTGGCAGTTCTTCCAGTTTGTCCAAAGGTCTTCTAATCAGGGCTCTATAAATAGAGAACTACGGCAGATGTGTAATATTTAATGCAGCCGAACCATGTATTACAATGCCGTTATGTGATGACTTCCAAAGACAAAAGCAAGCACACTCGGAATAAAGTATTTTTTTTTTATGTTTTCGGATTTCACATCGCATAAACACCATATCCAAACGTGCATTGCGGCTAAAACATCCAATCACCGAGCTTCAACGATAGCTGAGGATTATGGGTAGTTCGATGTTTTAGCCTATCAAAACCTCTGAAAAAAGAAATGTGTCTCTCAGAATCGAAAGGGAAAAAGGAAAAACACAAAAGCAGTGTACACAATTTAAACCAATTAATGTCGTGTAATTAACAAGGATAAACTGATGTTTTTTAGTGGATGAGTGGAAATCATTTGACAGTGAGGGTAATACGGTTTTATTATGAAAACTTCGAGACCGGAAATATTGTTTTCACCCCGTCAGGGTTGACGCTAACTTTACATGGACGCTGCCGTTGCACGTTCTCCTGGCGAGACCTCAAATAATCTTCGTAATATCTATTAAACTATAGATCCTACACATCCACTGGACGTGGATTCCAAAAGTACAATATACACTTCTCGCTAGAAATCAAATCAAAAAGCATTTTAATGGCCAAACTATCCTACAATTTAGGATTTTCCAGAGAGGGTTATTAGTGAATATACGACCCTCTGGAGCGTTTGCAATCGCATATGCCGCAAAGTGTTGTTTCTTACACGACCACTAGAGGTGCTAAACTTTAAAACGTGACTATAGGTCGTAATAAGCTGCTGAACAATCGACCTATTTGGTCGTTTTTTGGAGGAGGACAGGCTGTTGCAATACAGCATGCAGTGGCTATCCATTCACTGGACGTGGATTCCAAAAGTACAATATACACTTCTCGCTAGAAATCTAATCAAAAAGCATTTTAATAGCCAAACTATCCTACAATTTCGGACAGGTTATTTGTGAATATACGACCCTCCGGAGCGTTTGCAGTCAACGGGAGCACTAGAGGTCGAACACTTTAAAACGTGATTATAGGTCGTAATAAGGGCTTGAACAAACGACCTAATTGGTCGTAATAAGGGCTTGAACAATCTACCTATTTGGTCGTAAAAAGCGCTTGAACAAACGACCTATTTGGTCGTAATAAGCGCTTGAACAAACGACCTATTTGGTCGTATGAGTTGGAGGACTTGTTGATTGCAACACATGAGTTATGAAAGGATTCTGTATGTGTCAAGATTCAGATGTTAAAGACATTCTTGATCAACCACAACAAAAACAGCTAATTGTATACTTCTTGCCTACCACATACAAACATTTTTGCATTTCTGTTTCACACTGGAAAAAGGACTCTAAGGACTGTAGAGAGAATTGAGGAGATGTTCTGAAATCAGTCAATGCTGCCCATCATTCTTGGTGTTCCAGATTTAGAAACTGCGGGAGGTAAATCTGTCACTGTTACTACTGACTCTATCTGTGCCTGCCCAAAGCTTTTCCCAAATGATACAGATTTCTGCTGACCACCTACTGTTTCTTCATCCCATCACAAATATATTTTTAATTGTGAGTTGCTTAAAATAGAAGGTATACATAACAATATGATTGAAAGCCATGCTGATCCATGCAGGTGTTTGCATTATTCCTGCTCAATAGATGTCTGCACAGGTGGAAATAGTAATCCCACCAAACCGTACAAATAAATAAGACAGTGAAGTAGGTCTCAAATATGCACAGTCTATGCTTGGTGGCACAGTCCTGTTCAGAGCTCTGATCAGACATAATAAGTGAATGAAAACAAACTAATGTGTAGGAGGACAATGGGTGTGCAAACTGCAATTCATTATTACAATAAAAACAGCTGTGTGGCAGGGGGAGTGGCCTATTACAAAGAGGTGCTTAATTTTATGCAGATTCACCGTCCATAGCTAAACTAGTTTACCAGTTGTTGTGGATATTTTTGAGAGGCATCATGCTCTCAAAAGAGTTCCTGTTTTCAATTATCAGAGTTAGCCCCGCCCCTCATAATTAAGCCATGCCCTTCTTCTTAACTCATTAACCACTTTTTCAAAGGCACTTTCAGGAGGCATAATTGGTCTCAGCAGAGAGTTCCTTTTGTCGTGGAGTTCAAGTGTTGGTGAGGTTGTGTATTTGTGTGTGAGTGCATGCATGTGTGGATGTATTGAGTAAACACGTTTTGTTTTAGTGTAGTTTTGTACTCTCTCTGTCTTCTGCTTATGAAACTGCTTTCACATATTAAAGGCAGTATGATGGAAATATCAATTGCTAAGTAAAGGCCTCACTGGAAGACCAAAATGCCTTTGAGGAGAGGCTGTCTGAATGCTGGCACCATTATTTAATTGTGTGTGTTTCATGGTTTTGAGACTACGGGAAGTCAATGAGATTGAATGTATATGGAACAGGTACAAGTGCATTTCCTTTCAGTTTGGGTTGAATTTCAAATCATACTTCATAAAATGAAATTATTCTTACTCATATCTGTTTTGGTAATTTACTGTTAATTCAAGTTTTGAAAAACTATACCAAGAGAAAAACACTGAGCGCTATGATTGATCAAAAACATTTGATGATAAATGCACTGCGGATATTTTTGGTTGTTTTGTGACACTGGCCACCAAAATATTACAGCTTATGCATAATCATAGTTGAACAACTGGGATATATGTGCTTCTAAATCAGGATATAATAGTTTTCATCACTTTCTATCAGTCCATTCAGAAAATGACTTACTTACTTACTATGCAGGACCCTCTATCAGCCCCACACCAGCGCCTGATCTATTAGATAAACCAAGGCAGACCTCATCTCTGTGCAAATGATCGAAGCATTGTTCAAACATTGACATCAGCTGGAAACGCTTTATGCCCTACGGTGTTTAACCAGACAGGGCTTTCCTAGTGCCACCAACTCTAATATTGACTCTCACGGCCTAATCCCTCAATGTCTTGCCTTGTCTCAAAACTATGAATGCAGACATTAAACAGCCCATTTATCATATTTCAGGGACTGACTGGAGGTGTCTCCTCTCTTTAACCTGCCCTCCCTCCTTCCACTGCCCATTGATTGTTTCTTGGTGCACAGTTCAATGCCAGTATGCACTTTCAGTTTTGTTGTTTAGTTTTAGAACCCCCCTCCCACCAAAACCACCACCACCACCCCTCCACGCTCGGCATCTCGCTAACGGACATACAATGAGGTTCATTCTCTCCACTTGTTGCCCTCTCCCTGCATGAGTTGCTTGTGTGTCCTCCATCTTTACACTATATCAACACATGCTTTGTACATAACTGCCCTGTGTGACCCCAGACGGAGGCTAGTCCCTTCATCTACCACCCACGCACACACACATTTGCATGTTTGTATGGCCGCACATGATTGTGCTTGTGTTTGAATGTACACTGGGTGTTTGTTTGTGTGTGTGTTTGGAGTTGACTGGGTTTCCCGTACCGTCTCTTTCTCCGCAAAGTCGGCTTGAAGGGTTGGTCAACTTGTTTTTGCACAGGTTGAATCCTCCCATCCTTTTGAACCTCCTCTACTCAAGCATCCATCCCTTCTTTTCTTCTTTACTGAGCATGAAAAAGTAGAGATTTTTAGAAGGGCATTTTTTGGTTGGAATACAATTCACGATTGACCATTACAGACTGGTGCAGCGTAGAACATTTGCAGCTTTAAGAGAGACTGTTAGATACAAAAGAAGGTATAAACACCTTATTCATGCTCGCAAAGCATTGTTGTCGTTTGCAGTTTTACAAATTGCTCCTTACATCTTTTAATGGTTCTCTTCTTCTTGGTCTGTTGTGAGCAAGTTTAATTCTCCCCTCTCTTCATCGCCCTTCTTCACTACCCGACCCGCCCTCTCTCCTCCCTGCCTCCTCCACCTCCTTATTTACTGGGTGCCTCATGCTCTGTATAGGGCCCCACTTTGCATTTCCCTGCCTATCAGAGAAATTGTGTGTGTGTGTGTTTATGTATAGGAACCCCCCCTTCTCCTGCGAGCTGAAAGCGCAGAGACAGCGTCCCTCTCCTTCAGCCCTGAGGCTAAGTCTACTATCATGCTAATGCCCATGTCCTGAGACTAATAGGTCTTTTTACACTGGAGGTTTTCATTCCCCTTGCCTCACTAAAGGGTTTAGTGCCAAGGCCCTTTCTCCCCTTCCTAAACTTTTAAACAGGATAAATATTTCTGTGATTCCTCCGCCCGGACGATGCGTTTAAAGGCCGTTCTTTGTATAATTGGCTCCAATGGCCTTGTTACGCTTTCTGTAAATACACCAAGCGAGATGCAAGAACGCACAATTAAAAAGGCTGATCAGAAAAAACAAAGAAAACAGGATTGTGCTGTGCAATTATGTGAGTGTATGTGCCTATACACTTGTTGGATTGTGTGTGTGTGTGTGTGTGTGTGTGTGTGTGTGTGTGTGTGTGTGTGTGTGTGTGTGTGTGTGTGTGTGTGTGTGTGTGTGTGTGTGTGTGTGTGTGTGTGTTTTCTTTGCATTATTTTAGAGGCCATAAAGGCATTATTTTGAAGAAATTTCATTATATTTTTTCATTTGATTAAATTCAAGTTTTGGGAAAAATACAAGATAAACTGTATTCTACAAATCGTAAGAAAAGTGTATGTGTATTTACTATTATTGTACATACCTGGGTCTCAAATTGAACATTTATCAGTTTATACTGCAACAGAGGAAGGTCAGAGGTGGGAAGTAGTGGAGTACAAATACTTTGTTACTATGGCAAGCCATTTGAGTATTTATTCCATATCCTTCAAATCAAAATCAAATCAAGTTTTATTTATAAAACACATTTAAAAGCAATTTTTGGTCGAGCCAAAGTGCTGTACATGTAATAAAAACACATTACTACAATCACAATAAAAGACAATAAATTACAACAAATATATAAAAAACACAGGGAAAAGTCAGGAGTCGTGCTCCGCTCTAACTAGAAGGCCAGAGAGAAGAAGTGTGTTTTTAGTGTAGATTTAAAAACCCCTAGGGTCTGGGCCGACCTCACATGGAGGGGCAGAGTGTTCCAGAGCCTGGGGCCCGGTATCCTTGATATCAGACGGCAGCTGCCTACACTAGTTGGCTCTTTGATTTCACTTGTTAGATATATGGTAAAACTAGTTTGGCACTCTGCTTTACTAGTTAAATAAAACATTACACTAGTCACTCTTTTTCAGCAACTAGTGGCACTTTTGAAATACCTACAGAAAATACCTGTCTATGCTGCCCCATAACGCCTCTTTGGAGATTTCTCTTATTCTTCCTGGGTACAGTGACGTGCCCATACCCAAATGGACCCATTGGTCCAAATGGACCAATCCGTGGAGCCGTTACATCACATCCGCGGAGCCGTTACGTTAAGTCCATGGATTGGTCCATTTGGACACACACACTCAATCTTTTCTCAGCTGCAGCTCTGTCGATTTCTCCTCCCTGAGACGGTGGGACGCGGCGAGGCTGTGAGTCGGTGTGTGAGCACACACACAAACTCCCAGCCAGGCTGCGGGTGTGTGTGTGTGTTCGGGCTGGTTTCGGGCTAGGTTTCGCTGTGTCTCGCTGTCTCGCAGACGGCCACTGGGCTCATAGGCAGGAGCTCCAACAAGCCGTTTAGGACAGAGAGTGAATACACATACTATACAGAGATGCCGTATGAGAAACCAATGTGATGTGTGTGAAAATTGCACAATATAAATCTATTTTAGTATACCTCAACAATGGAATTATGATCAGTAGAAATGGCCATGACATGGGACCTTTAACCTTTTGAACATTTAGTCAACATTGCATAGTTTATAATTATGTCAAATGTGTCAGATAAAGTTGTGTAAAAAATCAGTACACCACTGTGACGGCCCCTAGGCCTTAGACTCAGGTCCCTGGTTAGCCACTCCCCCAATCAGGAGAGATTGCTGACACCTGATTTGGGTTGACTGCTCAGCTACAAGTATGGGTGCCTGAGCAGTCAGTCTCTCTCTCCTCTTGGGTTGCTTGGCTCTACTGGACCTTGGTTTGTTTGTTTTTGTGTTATATACTGATGCATGTATACACACCCACACACTACACACATTACTGATTAACTGACTTCATAGTTAACTTAGTTTCTTTAAATAAATGCACTTTAATTGGATGAATCATGTGTGGTCTCCTTCTTTTGTCCGTCCTTGAGCCAGGGCGTGACATGGGGGCTCGTCTAAAGTGACATACATTTTGTTGGTATGAATTTTCTGTGCTAATTTAGGTTGGAGTATCACACATGGATGTAGTTGTTTTGGAGAGCTTTATTATAATCTAGTTTGGGCCAGTTTTCTTTGAGGTAAATATGCTAAAATGTTTGGTGTGGCATGTGACTGGTGTTCTCCTCTGTGAGGCCAAGCAGCAGGTTCTAATAGAGAGTCTGTTGTCGGAGGTTGAGTCGGGTTATGCTTCGTTTATGTCTGACGGTTTTGTAACTCTCGTTGGGAGTGACAAGAAAGTTCAAGTCAGGATTTTGAGGGACTCAGGAGCTTTGAATACTTTTGTGAGGGAGGCCATCTTGCCTTTTTCTCCAGATTCAGACATGGGGCGCTGTGTTCCAGTTAGAGGGATTGGTCCGCAAACCATTTCTGTGCCTGAGCATAAACTGTTTCTGTCCTGTGATTTGGTACAGAGAGAAGTGGAGGTTGGTGTTCGTCCAGAGTTGCCCGTGACTGGAGTGGACATCATTTTGGGAAATGACCTGGCAGGTGGTCGTGTTTGGCCAGATCATGCAAAGCCATTCAGGGGTAACAAAATAAACATTGCAGGAAAGAGTTTTCAAGTTAGAGGCGAGGACTGGTTTTGTCCTGATAAGTGTGGAATGATGAATTTTGCTAGAAGAAGCAGTTGTTACAGATGTGGCAGGAAGAAAACCATGAGGGCACAGATGATGCAAGCTGGAGGAACAGATAGTTGGAAAACTCTGGCTGGGAAGAGCAGGGGTTTCTTCAGTGTAAATGATTGGAAGTGCAAAACATGTGGCAATGTCAATTGGGCTAGAAGGTCAGAGTGCAACATTTTGTAACACACGGAAGTATGCAAAAGAGAGCTACAGTAACCTCTTTGGGTAAGATGGGGCAGGCAAGGGGCGCTTCGTCCCATTCTTCTTGAAGTTTTGGCCGTACAGGCATTCCCTGTTTCGTCCACTAAGCAGCAGTAGTTGCTTTTCCTGGGGTTAGGCTGTAATGATTGCGGGTTTTGTGCAAATTTCGGTAGTCACCTCATGTACCTTTTTTCATAGTTCCTTCTTTGTATCACTTTGGATAGGCTTATAATGCAGTTCTTATGTGCTCTTAAACGTGCTACTCGGATGTATGAATTGGAAGAAAATGTTGTGTCTAATGTTCTTGTTTTGTTTCAGGATCTGAGGGGATACCTCATTCTTAAGGGGGAGGTGTGACGGCCCCTAGGCCTTAGACTCAGGTCCCTGGTTAGCCACTCCCCCAATCAGGAGAGATTGCTGACACCTGATTTGGGTTGACTGCTCAGCTACAAGTATGGGTGCCTGAGCAGTCAGTCTCTCTCTCCTCTTGGGTTGCTTGGCTCTACTGGACATGGGTTTGTTTGTTTTTGCTTTATATACTGATGCATGTTCACACACCCACACACTACACACTTTACTGATTAACTGACTTCATAGTTAACTTAGTTTCTTTAAATAAATGCACTTTAATTGGATGAATCACGTGTGGTCTCCTTCTTTTGTCCGTCCTTGAGCCAGGGCGTGACACCACATCTAGATTCATCCATTTGATGTTAACCACTGATCTAGTCAAAATCTACCCAATGTGCGTCAACGACATCATCACCTTGATGAATTATATTGCAGTTGGATCAAACAACTCTGCTTTGTTTAAAATAACAACTCCTCACTGATTCAGAGCTTATTGCCTTCCGAGAAGTCCATTGGCATTCCAGAGAAAAGGACAAGCGTTGACTATGTTTTGGGTTGTGCTTATCTTTACTGTACAGTAAACAAACAGACAAGACGTTGGCAGCAGACAATCAAAGCATCGCCCAACCGCTCCATCCCTCCAAGTGTGAGGCTTCCAAAAACACACAACACTGGAGCTGTAAAGGCAGCTCCTGCCAGTGTTTATATTTACATCAAGCACGAAGAAGGAGTCAGATACCGGTGAGTTGTTGTGACATGCCAAGGGGGACAACCCCAGTCTGGTGACTAAACAAGAATTCAGTAACGTCTTAAAAACTGAAAACAGGAGAGACATTTCTCTTTGACTTGTTTATAATTTATAATTCAACCAATGTTTTTTTTTTTTCAGCACAAGTCTCACAATTCTGCAGTTGGCATTCAATCAAATTTATTCAGTCATAAGTATGAGTTATGAGTTTTATATGTCACAGTTATGAGAAAAGATTGAACTTTAAGGAATGTATTTTGATACTTGGGAGACATGATTTATGAATTGAACCCTTGGCATTAGGTTCACATGCAGTTATATAATGTAGCTGGGATAGGAGTCAAAGTCATAAAATGCCTTTAATATACAGTAAAAAAACATTGCCCACCTTAATTTTAAAGTAATTGCTCTTCACATACATACACTTTTATTATACGTTGAAACAAAAATAAACTTTCACAACCCAGAACACATTAGAAGTCAGTTGGCAGTTAAGGGCTATTCTTGCTTTATTTTTGCATGTGATGTTACAGGCAGGTCTGCTCACGTCTCAGCACACAGCAGAGAATGAAAGAAGCCTAGAGCTAGGAGGGATTTGACTGTGAGCATGTGTGTCAGCATCAGCACAAAGTTCAGAGGAGAATGTAAAAAGCATAAACAATACATGTTACTGTGATTGTTCACAATAACTTTGTTTGAACTTTTAGTCGTTGCTTTGTGAAGTAAAATGCCATGTGTACACCAGGTTCTGATGTCCCTCACTGAGGTGCATTAGCACTTGGTATGGTCAGGGGATTCAGAACATGTCTGACTCGCACTGTCAGATTCTGTATGTTCACACGTCTGCCGTACCTTTCTTTGTGTGGATCTGTCCGTCCTTGTGGATGAAGACACCTCCCAGGTCTCTTTCATCCATTTTCTGATGGAGGAATGCATGCCCTGCGCTCCTGAAAGACAGGGGGCGAGCCGATGCATTCTGACAGCTCCGTCAAGCACAAGAAATGACTGCTGGCTGTCCCTGATGCTGCTGAGCACCCCCACCCTGTTCATGCATGTATTCATGCACATATAAGCAAACAAACCATGAACACAATTCAAACTGGATTGACCAAAATATTTGTGAGTTTTTTTAAATCCTCTGTTTCCATTGTTGTTCCTTTCTATGTCTTTATATTTAATTACACATGGAAACAAGTCAGTAGGCAGGTTGAGGGAGAGTGAATTTGCTTAGTTCATTACAAAGACCATAACAAAATATGTTAGAAAGCACGCATTATTCCATATTGATACTGTCAGTTTATGTTTAATGTTTATAGAACGGTATGAACAGTATTGTGGATATTTTAGTTTCATGTAAAATGCCAAATCGGATAAGAGGCTAGTCTGTCTACCTCTACCTGTCAAAACACACACACAAAATTATTTGTTAAATTATTATTCTTATTTCACCATATTAGACTAGAGATAATGACCTTTAAGTGTTACTGTAATTAAACAAACATGCATTCAGTTCAATAAATTACTGAATTATACAGTGAGGAACTATTTTACAGCTCGGATACCATAGAAAGTCAATTAATTACCTCGTAAATGAAGATACACTGAATTTCTCATCTGCTAAATATATTTGTTGTTGCTATCAGGCGAGATCCTGAAAAGTGGACCGAGAAAGGTGAGAAGAGAAAGGGAAAAGGAGAAGGCAGTTGTGAGGAAATGAAATGGACCTCCAGGCAGTGGTTCTTCTATTTTCCCACCAAACATCTTTCAAGGTGAAGTATGCATCAGAGTGGAAATATGACAGATAACAGTGTCATCTTTTTTTTTACATCTCTGCCCTTTTAACTTCTCTCTCTTGCTAGCTTAAGGCTATGTTTGAACTTTAACTGAAAATGTAAAATTGATGGTAGAAAATATCAGTTTTGAAATATCATCTCTGTTAAAATAATTATAGAGAAATGTCTCAATTACATGTGATCATTCCAAAAAATATCCCTCATGAGACATATTGATAAATATGGAGACATGAAGAAAATGAATAACTCCTAACAGATAACATTTAAATAGGTATTAGTTCTCCTACTTTATTGGCTTTATTTAGTGTTTAACATGTGATTTGAACAGACATGAATAATAAAAATCAACAAAAAACTGGAACAAAGCTTTTATTTAAAGGTCACCTATTATGCAAAATCCACCTTTTCATGTATTTTATACATAAACATGTTCCCCCTCTGTTTTAGGAAAAAATATTCTCTCACTTTTTGTCCTGATCCATTTATACAAAAACCTGTCTGAAAATGAGCTGAACAGATTTTGGAAACGTTATGTCATAACGATTTTTTGGCTTGTGTAACCATTAGCCAATAGCCAACCAAGGTAACACCCCCCACATTATCCCCTGAATCTCCTCCTAGGGGCATTGGGGAGGGACTCCTTATTTTCATTTAAAGTAAAAGACAGAGAATCAGCACTTTTGAAACGGGCCTGAAACAGAGGGGATTATGGGATGCTGCAATGATCTGTTTGGTATTTGGAGCCAAACACTTCAGAGACATGTTTTGTATATATCTGAGACCTCTAATATATTGATGAAAAACGGTATAATAGGGGACCTTTAATAGTTAGTAGTTAAATGAAAATATAGGTGCAGAGTTGAAAAGTTGAATACAAATTAATAATGTTCCTAATTGTTTAGATATCTGGCTGCAGTTACATGTGAATGTAGTGAGTGAGATTATTACTTCTGTGTGAGCACTAATCCCCATGTTGAGGGCCGTGACATGCCGTGATTGACAGGTGAGCTGCAGGGGAGAGGGCCAGGTATGCACACTGCTCTTCCTCCATCTCCCCATGTGTGAACACCTGATCGCTAGTGACAGGCAAACCACACTGCAACATTTCTTCTTTGTACTTCTGTTTGTTTGAGTAAGGGAAGACCATCAACAAGCGCTGGAGCTGAAGAAAGATGTGTCTTTATTCAGTTATCTTTATGTTTACTGTATTTAGGAAGGCAGTGAACAGTTGGAGTCTTGCAGGTATCTTTATTGTGATTTTAGCTAATGATTTCTCATTATAGCGAGAATAGCTGTGGGCCAGGTAATCCTGACACCCAGTTACAAGCCATTAACTCTCACATGCCAATCTCCAAGACAGCATGAGAAACACACGCACACAAAAATATGTTAGAAAGCACGCATTATTCCATATTGATACTGTCAGTTTATGTTTAATGTTTATAGAACAGTATGAACAGTATTGTGGATATTTTAGTTTCATGTAAAATGCCAAATCGGATAAGAGGCTAGTCTGTCTACCTCTACCTGTCCACACACACACACACACACACACACGTGCATCATTTACTGTTTGCCTTCCTGTGTCGATACAGCAATACACACACACACACAAGCGCACACACTACTTCCATCGTTAGCAGCTTTAGGTGTGTGATTACAGGCACTGAATGGATGGGAGACAGTTACAGTAAGGGGAATAACCGGGCAGGGAAGTGTGTGTGTGTGTGTGTGTGTGTGTGTGTGTGTGTGTGTGTGTGTGTGTGTGTGTGTGTGTGTGTGTGTGTGTGTGTGTGTGTGTGTGTGTGTGTGTGTGTGTGTGTGTGTGTGTGTGTGTGGTGTGTGTGTGTGTGTGTGTGTTGTGTGTGTGTGTGTGGTGTGTGTGTGTGTGTGTGTGTGTGTGTGTGTGGTGTGTGTGTGTGTGTGTGTGTGTGTGTGTGTGTGTGTGTGTGTGTGTGTGTGTGTGTGTGTGTGTGTGTGTGTGTGTGTGTGTGTGTGTGTGTGTGTGTGTGTACTATTTTGGTATAGTAGACATTAAGAGATTATACTTCTCTCTTAGCGCAGACACAGGTGATAAGTAGGACTTTAAAAAGACATAAAGATGTGGCTCATGGTGATTTCTGCTCAAAGATCCATTGTATCTATATAGCCAATTACTGAAAACTGGGTCAGAATATCTCAGATGTAATATTGAAGCATGTGTGTTGTGCGCAGGGAGCCTACACAATAACTCAATCATGCTATAAAGGCGACAGTGTGAAGTGAACGACAGGCAGCAGTAATCTATAATTAAGCAAACAGATCACAGAGCTGTGAGCAAAGTTTGTTTTGGAAGAACGGTCCTTCTGAGCCCCTCCCTGAGGGAGGAATCTGCTGCACCGCTCTCTGTTTTAGAGTGTTTTAAAACCCCAGAGAAATGGAGGCTTTAAAAGTGTTTTGCCTGCCTTGCACTCTTCAAGGTTGCTTTACAGAAACAAAAAAAGGTAAGGGTAAGAGTTGGACAAATATTTACTTTTTTGATAGATTGCTCAATTTGTTCTAACAAGCAATTGCTTGCTCTATATTCGAAGGAACCCATAATGAAGGCAAGACAAGAAAAGAAATGCATTCCAACCGTGTAATCGAACTAGAAAACCAATTCAGAGTTTTTTATTCTTAGGTGGACTTCAGTTCAAACCTTATGTACTGTAGGCAAAAGTGTTGGCATTGTTTAAGCTGCCTGCTCATGGGAAACTATACATTTACCCTAACTCACCGTATGGGGGATTATGAAGCAGGAAATCTAACATGTTGGTTGCTCATCCTCCAGCTTTGCTAAAAGAGAAAATAAGTTGTTTCCACATTACAGATATTTTGTGGGTTTCCCCTCCACTCGCATTAACATTTCCCAACTCTTCTTATCAGTGCTTTCCGTTGTGTTTGTTAGGTCACAGTTGTCTGACCTCAGGCAAAACCCTTTTTACTGCAGCATTATTAAGTCAGACACCACAATGGCTAACCTCTAACCACACAGTTATTTACTTTTCACATTTTTTGGACCATTGTGATTCAGCGTGGTTTTCCCCTAAGTGAAGACTTTGATACCTAGCCAACTTCGGTTGGTTTGAAACAGATAAAAAAACAGCCACTCCTTAGAAACACACAGTACATTTCTAAGAGGTAGGCAAATGAGATGACGGGCAGAAGAACACACACCTTTTCATTACCGTAGAGGTTCGTCGGCTGTTTGGTCTGTGAATAGAATGAACCACTTTGATCCAATCCTTAAGGAGGATGTGTAAGATGTAGACTGTGACAGATGATTACACACATTAAGAGATGTGTTTAATGCTCTTGAACCCAGACATGCCCCGAGTAGAATATAACAGCAGCAGCACAGGTTATATAACAGTGATTCATCTTCGTCATATTTAAACAGATCACTTGGGTGCTCCTCTCATGCAGTGGTATGCTATTAAGATGACACATTAGGGCATGGTGTCAACACAGGGCACATTAGCGTGTCCATTTTCCCTCTCTCCATCTCTCTCACTAGCACTCTCACTCTCTGTGGTTGACGGAGGTGATGTGAAAGTAGACAGATGGGGTTGGCAGTCAGACAACAGGCTGTTGTCCTCCACGCCTGTTACCGAGCTTCTTTCTTCGTTCCCATGTATCTGATGTGTCTCCTCTTCTTTTAAAGCCATGTTCGGTCTCTACTTCTGTTGACACCTTTTTTGTTTAACCAATATCGCTCAACCTACCTTCCTTTTTTCACTTTTTATGATTCTATTTTTTTTAACATGTTTCCCCATATTTCTCCCTATCCCTCTTTGTCACCCCCTTCTGTCTCCATTCTTTTAACCAGTGCCATTATGGCCCCACGCAAACGGAGGCCTTCATTAAATGTCAATTATACACCAGAGACCACACAGTGGAAGGAGAGGACACAATGATTTCTGACCCTAAGAGGTCAACATGCTTATGGGCATTCAGCTCCTTTTGGAGAACAGCCGGTCTACTTTGAGGTTTGAGAAGACATAAACCCAACAATCCAATATGTTTTTTAAAGTTTCTCTGAGGTAGGCCACAAGGCTATAATGTTAGCATTTTAGTTTGACAGAGCCATAATAAATAGGTGAAATTGAGATGAGTGAACTTTGTCCTGAAGATGTATGATACCTTTAAACTTTGGGTAGTTAGCAATAGCATGGCAATACATCTTCTGCTGTTTGTGAAATAACTCAACACATTTATAGAGAATATCACACACAATGAACAGACATTGAATAAAACATGAAAACAGCAAACAGGGCTGGGTTCTTTAGGGGCACCCCTAAAAAAAACATTCACAGCGTCTCCATATGTGCACGAGCATGGGAATATTTACATTGCACATCTGTGCAGTCCCTAGCGTGTTGCTGTGCGCGGCTCTCATACCGCGATGAGGACCAGGCCAGATGGTGGTTGTTGAGGAGGGGGGGGTGCCACATGTTGTGAGTCTCCATTCAGACAAGCTGTGCTGTATGGACATGCCCCCAGCTCTTAATAAACCTGTGGCAGCACCCAGGGTGGAGCCTGAACCACAGAGAGCGGTAGATAGGAGGGTGAGACGGAGGATACAGTGAGTGAAGGGATTTCACCAGAGAACGCATAATAAGAGCTCTGTTTGTTGATTTGGCCGCATACTGTGCGCTGTCACATATTTTGTTCCAAGCTCCATGTAGGCCTTTGTATAGCTTTAATCTCATTGTACATAACAAATCTTCATTACTGGACTTTTACGGGCTTGCCTATATCTTCTGACCCTGTGTGAACCAAATATGCATGCAAATGGTAAGTATTTCCAGAAACAGAATGTGAGACAATAAATGCGAGGGGAACGATAGATAGAGAGCCATCTGGCAATTTGTATCTTGCTGCTATGAGGATAATAGGGAGAGAAAGATTCTGTGCACAACCCAAAATAAGTTCAAAGTATTACTGAATACATCCCAAGCTAGACTGAAACTGAAATTCAATTTCTGCCAGAGCAAGCTGTATATAGATAAGAGCACCTCTATCACTGGAAAGGTGTACCATTGGGAGGTTTGTGGAGAAACTTCCTAGGGCACCTGCACAGCAGTTTTATCTTTTTTCCCCTTCTTTCCAGGGATGTACTCCCAGATTACTAATGCATCTCCCTGTCAGCAAGGGCTGAAAATAGGTGAATGCTGACCCATTTAATCCGACTTGTACTGACCCCTAACTAAGGTGAGAGCAAACGTTTGGTCAGGAGCTGCAGGACCGGCTCAGAGCATGCGCGCCCCGTGGTCGTTCATCTAAAATTAAAGTGAGGTGAAAATTACAGGTAGTGTCTGAACGGAGCCGGTTGACTTTGAGATAATCTAATGATTCAACACAGAGGTCATGGTATCCCTTTGGCAACACTTTCCCACCCTCCCTGCTCGTTTAAAGGTAGGATACCCGACTCTAGATCACAGATTGTTTGCCCAGCTAACTGGTTTAGTGCTTTCTGAAAGGTGGAAAGAAGTGACAGAGGGGAGATTCTCGTGGGAGACTGATGGTTAAGTTCAGCCTGCTCGTTGACCCACGTCCACCCTCTCTAACTTTTTTCTCTGTCACTCTAGTTGCCCCTTTTGTGGCCCCTGGTCACCACCTCTGGTCCTCTGGCCCCTGACGTCCTCCCCCAGTGTGCTCCTGTCCACCCACTGCGTCCCCTCAAAGAGCCCCGGGGTCAAAGCAGCAGCAGTGAAGGTGAACATGCATCTCTTCCCTGTCCCATTTGTTCAAGGCTGCCATTATGCTGGCTGTGATCAAGCAACCAAGTTCAGCTCCAAGATAAACCGACCCCCCCCCCCCCCCCCCCCCCAACGCTCCTCTCTCTGGATCCCCGGGGAGATGCACCGCCAGGCAGAGTGTCTTCTCTCTTTCACTGCACCCCATCTTTGGCAGAGGACCTGCTCCCTGTTAATTCTCTTTTCAACACCCCCTCTTTTGTATCCTCCTTCTTTTTTGTCTTTTGCGATCACGTCTCTTTCTCATAACCCTTACCCATTTCTTAGTTCTCCATCCACCACTTTCCCTCCTCTTTCTCACAACTTTTTACCATCTCATCTTTCCCGCTCTCTTTTATCTTCCATCTTCTGTCCCTCTATCTCATCTCTGATCTTCTTTCCTCCTTCCATCTCTCTTTCAGTGTGGCCTAGACACCCCGTAGTCTGGAAACTGGCCCATCCCGGCCCTGCCCCTGAGGGCCTCCGCATGGCCCCGTGGGTAATGGGCATTGTGTATTCCCACTGATCCCTGACGGGGCCATATTGTGCCTCGGCGGGATGTCAGGAGCACAAAGCCAACCGGCCTGCCACATTGTCTCACACTCCAAATGAAGAAGTTCCTCCTCTGGCTCCCAAAACAGCCTTGAAATGTCAGCAGAGCGGGAGGAGGTGTAGGGTGGTGGTGTGTGAGGGTTGGGGTGTTTTTTTTTAAGAGAATGGATGTGTAGGGGGGGTATCGTTGGAGATGAGGCTTGTGTGTTACTCATTAATGCACCAACACTCAACTCATTTGGATCTAAATCCCACAGGCAACTCCAAGAGACACACACACACTCTTGGGTGCTTACTCTCATTCTTTAAAGGCTTACATGGAGATGAGCATGCTCACACAGACACATGTTGGGAATCTGTGTGGGAAACTCATTTATGATTAGGAGCTGCTTTGTAAATGTGAAAATCAGCTATCGAGACAACATTTTAGAGCCAACTGTCTCTCAGAACAGGTTAAAACAACGTTATCATTTCATCCGTAGTTTTTACTTTGAACTTGAACACAAGTTTACTGGCAGTCTATCAGTCCTGACACACTTACACACATGACTATCAAAGGTATGATTAAGATGTTTCTGATGTGCAGCTAGATAAATAAAGATAAGCCGCTTCACAGGCAGGTCTTTACCTTCACAGCTATCACACAGCAGGAGTGATTGGGAAGAGACGTGCCGATCAGACCTTTCTGTCGCCCTTGTCCGTCTGATGGAAGTCAATATTAACTGTCTGGAGATAAACTTCAACACAGCCCCAGTTTATCAATTCCTGTGGTTCTTTTTTGTTATAACTTTCAGCTTGACCTTGAATTTATTGATTTCCATGAATCACTTAGTGTGGCAGAAAGTTCATTGTACTTGTATATATTTATAACAAACAGACTCTACAGTGAGACATAATCATTTTGATGACTAAAGGAATGCTAATTAAATGAAAGGTTGAAGGGATTGTTGTACGACACTCAAAAGGCTCATGCTCTTTTAATATTTATAACCTTAATCTGTCAGATCATCATTTGTTTTACTACTTTACCAGGAGCATTACAAAATGCCCACACAAGTACTTGTCTAACTGCACAGAACATACTATTTTCATTTAGTCACAAGGACTTGTGTTACATATAGCAGGTAACTGCTCATTTGCAGGGCATCAAACATATTTTAAAGGGTAAATTCACCCAAATCACCAAAAATATGTTTTATTGCCAATTAGTCCACGTTGTTTTGGTTTAATCTAAGTCTCAGACACCAACAAACACAAAGGAAAATACCCCAAAAACAACAACTCATGGCTTGATGCTGCCAAAGGTAAATGACAGTTGGATTTTTGGAACATGAATGATGTATTAAGTAACTTATTATAATCAAGTGATAAGGGTCTTTCCGTTTTTTTGTCTTGGAAAGAAAACTGTGTTACCATGTCAAAGCATTACAGTGGCAGTGTAAATGTGCTTTCTTAGCCCTGAAGGCAGTCGTACTGTATGACAACAACAAATATTTGACTAACTTCTTCCAGAGAACTTTATCAGAACATATTACGTACAGGATATAGGCCTCTAATGACAGGGAGGTGAGTGTGCCTGATTCGATTCTATTTTCCAAAATTGGTGGATAGGTGAACAGAACCACGAGTCAAGGACATTAAACATGAAGAATAATTAGTCTACAGTGTCCAGTGAAATCCAACACTGAAGAAAAATATATAGGTCATGTAAAGTGTGATGTACGGGCACTTTCATGTTGAACATAGCTGCATGCAGCATTGGAAACCTTCATCAATGTTCTTGAAGATGCTTTTCGAAAAATATAATTTCTGCTGCCTGGGACTTTGTCTTATCATCTGTTGGGGAAATATTTTCCTATACCTTTGACCCAGTTTATCAGTTTGTACTCCCCTCATTGTCACAGGCCTGCAACCTTGGGTGCTGTGCTCTCAGTGTTTTGTTTCCCTGTTCCTGTCTGTTGGTGTCAGCTGATAGATATGTTATAGTGCTTTATCTTGTTATGCACAATGTTGATTATTCTCTCAGAACCAGTTAATTACATGGGTCTGGGGTAGAGATCTTCAGAATTGGTTTGGCAACCGCTGTGTGAACTCGTGGCACAGCACAGGTCTTGTGAATTCTCCGGCCGAAGCTCCAAATAAACCATCAGTGTTTCTCCTCGTGTCTCTCTGAGTTTCGTCTCCATTGCTTCAGAAGTTTCCATCACAAATCCATCATTTTGAGAGGAGATGATGAGTTTCAGAAACAAGTCTTGCTTTATTGTGCTGAGAAAAATAAGATTTGTTTATAAGAAATATAAGTGTATTTTAATTTCCATACTGTATGTTGTATAGGTTATACAATAAACCTCTTAATTTCAATATTGAATCCCTATATTTTGTTTCCTGTCTCAGATATATTGACTCCATTGCCATTTAAATTCCTTGTCTTATTAGCTGGGGGAAATTGACCTCTGAATAGAGCCTCATTTGGTTTACTTGTCTAAGTGCAAAAACAGCAAAGCAGCCACTTAATCAAATTATCCCTGCCTGTTGACATTGCACTCTGCTCTGCACAGGAATGTTGATCTCACTCAAACATGCTTTCACATACTTACTGCCATCACATTCCAACAATTACATGTGTCCATTAACAAGGATGTTATTTGTGTGACACTTACGTCTACCAGTGTGTACATACGTTTCTTGTGTAAGTTTACTAAAGACTTACAAGAAATCCCAGCAGTAGTTGATTGGACCAGAAGTATGCGTGTTTGTATTTACGTTGCACTTCCTCAACTACCTGCTTCCACTATACATAAGCTTAATGAAGTGGTGTTTGTGGGTATAAGGGTGTAAATGTGTGTATTTGGCTGCCAGCTGGAGCAGGTCAACAGGACGTCTTAGGGTATAGCCTGCAGGTTGAGCAAACTGCCCCCTGTGAATCCAGTGTGGGAGCTGTTGACACTGAGCATAGTTAGATTGGCTGTAGCTATAATATGGACATGGCCCGGGCTCAAGGGGCTTGGTTTGGGGTCGAATAGGACGTCCTGGAGAGGACCTGTCTGCGTGTCTAAGCTGAAGAGCGAAAATCCACGCCAGGCCCCTCGTTCAAAAATGTCCATTCACATTTTCAGTCTTTTCTCACTCCTGTGTTTCTCTGCTAACTTCTTCGACCTTGTCTGCTACTTCTGTTATCTAAATGTCCCCTACTATGACTATACTTTTTTGATATTTTGTTATGACTTTTATGACATGTTAGACTTATTTTCTGATACTATTCCATTATACTTTCTATGACAAACTAAACTATAACATATTTAATAACATTTGTTTTAAAAGTCTATAAGATCTTCGACACACTTTATTATAACATATTATGCTACGCCTTTTTGAAAGTTTTCTATACAATTATGAATTTACTGTTACTTTGTATATATATCGTGACATACAACACAATGCAATCTTTATGGCATAATTTATTATGTCTTTTGGTGAAGTTGTTACTCATACAATGACATTTTTAATTACTCACTATACTATTATTTACTATAATATACTAACGGCACACTTAAGACATTCTAGTTTACAGATTATACTATGACATTTTGTATTAAAGTTTCATGGCACACTCCGACTTTTCATGATAAACTACAGTATACTGTGATAGTTTAAATGACATTTTTATGACATGGTACTATGACTATAAATTAAGTTTTTGTTATGTCAATAAAACAATCATTATACAGCATGTGAAAACAAATTCATGAAAAAATGCATAAATGACCTTGTATAAAAAAAAGAAGAAATTCAAGAGGAAAATACATCGTATAGCATGTCGAAATATATGACAAAAAGTAATAGAAAAGTATGTCAAAGCAAACATGAAGAACAGACATTGAATAGTATGTTGAGACAAATAAAAAAATAGTCATAGTAAAACTTCATAAACAAATTATTGTGTAGTGTGTTGAGAAATATATCATGAAAAAAAAGTCAAGTTTAGTAAGTCCAAAAAATATTCAAATACAAATAATGAGTATAATATTCATTACACAATGTGCTATTCTTATTGCTTGTCTCCTCTTTGCCCAAGGCACTGGCCGTTGGCACCCACCCTGTTCTCTTATAGCCAGGCAGTCTGTACACCTCTTTAGTCAAATTCACACCATCTCTCTGTTTTACATCTCAACTGTCCCTCCACTCTCTGTCTCTCCCTCACCTTCTGCCTCTCTCTCCATCTCTCCCCCTTCTCCTTTCTTTGACTTATCTTTCCATTCTGCAGTAATGAGCGTGCTGTAGCTGTGGGCCTGTCCGTGCTCCGTGTTAATCCTTCCTTTCAGCTGGAGGGCCATTTAGAACACAAGCACCATGAGCCTGTTCCAGAATTTAATGAAACATTCTTGGTGTCGCTGTGTTACCTTGCACTCACTCTCTGTCTCTCTTTCAGACATGCACATGCACGCATACATACGCACACCTACGCACACCTACTTTCTTTTTTTAACTCCAGACGATCCGCACTAGACAGCTTCTATGTATTTGTTAGGGCATCAGGTCTCTCCCATGTCAGTGTGTACTCTTTACCCCCAGCGTCCAACTGGTGGACTTGGCAGTGGCTGTGGCTCATACCTGTCTGCAGAGTTGATACATTCAGTCATCACTATTACTTTAAACCGTTTTTTGTGTTTTGACATACTGTAGAAAATAGCAATAAGACTTATAAAAACTGCCAAAAACAAGTATTGGTCAGTGATGCAGAACAGCTCATCAGAAAGTCAGATGTTTATTTTATTGCTCTCAGAGTGACACCTAACATGGTTCATTGGAAGAGCATCTCATCCCTCAGCTTTGAAAAGATGAAGTATTGCAAAATGGCCGTGTTATTCTTATACTTAGCGATTAAAGGAGGGCATGTTACAATTTATTTGACTGTGAAGAATTTGCCCCAGGTATCTCCGCAACCTCATATGGCTGATGAAGTTTAAATTCCATAAATCAAATCAGCCAATCAAAACACCTCAACCCAATGGTTCATGTATATGCTCACAATTGTGTATGTCCAATACACAAACCATTTTTTTCCAGTAATGGAAATTGGAGAGTGGCGTTTTGGTTGTTGCCATTCACCTTTGTCAATTTGGCTTTTGTGTATGTGTTGTTAGAGAATTGGCTCAAGGTCCTCTGTCTTTCTGCAAGTCTGGTTGAAGCCTGGCAGGTTGTCATGGCTTAATGACCAAACTCCCTGAGCCCTAAACCTAATCAGGAGGTAGCAGAGCGCTTTTCATTTCTGTCGCACACAAACACGTACAAGAAGGCTTACATGCTTGTATTCAGTCTCTGTATACACCATGAAAGCGTCAACCATGGCACCATTAAAAGCAGTTGGACAGGTGTAAAATATTCACCGGACAGTTATGCTTATCAGCCAATCAGGACAGTGAGTCGGTCAAGATAAATCGTTTCTTGCCAATCAGATGTTGAGGAGGGCCAGAATAAACAGCGCTAGTTTCCCCTCACTGTGAGTGAGTGTGTGTTATCTTCCCTGGACTAACAGAGGCCTTCATTCATACTCAGGTCTTTATAACTGGCCAAAGAAAGACTAATTTGGGTGGAGGTTTTTTTGGCGGTGGGGGCAGTATGGGGGAGCTGTATTGTTTGCCTAATCCGCAGTGACTGGGAAGTTGTACACTGTGCAAATAACGCATATTTGAGCAGCTCCGCTCCAAAGTAAAGCCCCTTCTGCCCCAGACGTTGAGATAAGCATTGGGCTTGGTTTTATTCAGGGTGCGATGTCTTAACGGTCATTTTGTTTTCCATTGGAGCACCATAACACGTCAAACCCAACTGGCTGTACTGACTTTGGGAATGATTTGAATGCTGTTTCAGGAATGATTGCGTAATTCTTATCTTACAGCGATTTAGCTTATCCGCACCTATATCTACAAAGGGAAAGTGTGGGAAGAGTTATGACATTTTTCTTTTATTGGACATTTTCAGGCAGTAGGGAGATACGGTAGATTGATGGAAAACAATGGCTGCTCAACTGACATTTTGAGTCCCTTAAATCACTTTTGAGTTTTTGTAATAATCATTTATCCCCTCATTATTTCATATTTTCTCTCCCAGTTTTACTCTTTCACCACCCCTTCTACTTAAGATTCATATTTTAGAGAAGCTTTGAGATTAACGTTTTGATAAGCAATTCTGATTAATTTACTATCCCCCAAATATCCAATTTGGTTGGATGTGGGGTGCTTTAATTTAAAACTATAATCTGAAGTAAACGCTTGTCAGCATGTCCTCCATTGTGGCAATTGAAACCAACTGACAAACAGGCCAGTTTCTGAACCGTCCAACCACCGGTCTGTTAAAATGCCATATGTGAAGGACAATTTGAGCAAATAATCCATGAGTTTGATTGCTAATCATACGCGAAAATACTGCGCTGTTTTTTTATATTTCCAATTCTTGCTATTGAGACTTTCATTTCAAGTTTCAAGTTTCAAGGCTTTATTGTCATTAGCACATTAGCTACAGTGTAGATATGGCAATGAAAAACTTAGGTCACAGGCTCCTCCAACAGTGCAACATATATATAGGACATAGAACAAATAAAACAGATAAAAGAGAATGTTTGGAGATGTGCAAGTAAATACAAATAAAATAGAAATAGTCACAAGTAAATGGAATGATATATTAGATAAATAATTTGTAAAATGCAATCAGATGAATGTTTATGGATGTTCTTTAAAAGGTTCAGATGTTTAATCTGAACCTTTTAAACATTAGAGGAGGTCTATTAGGAGTCTAATAGACTGCAACTCTGAACGTTATTTCTTAGTGACAATGACTTTTTCTTGCATTGTGGCGTTCACAAAGTACCCCGTAGAAACATGGCATTCAGATGATTCCTGATGATGTTGCATTGTGGCCTTTTTTATTTGTTTACCTGTCTGCTTGTTGGATGATGTCCTGGTGTATCAGTCCCACCCTGGGCAGGGACAGCAGAGTGAGACACTGTTTCGGTGCAGCAAACGCTGTTTTACTCTCTGACAGTGATCACATGGGCTCTGCACTGCGTGTGTATAACTGAGACAGTCTGTGTGGGACAGTTCGTTGGCATTGTCAAATCTCAGTGAAATGTTTGACGTGGAGCATCCAGGCTTGTATGCAGAGTGTTTCGGTGATGCGTCAGTGCAAATCTAAACGTTCTGATGCACTGTTTCTTTCACATGGCTCGAGGCTGACTTTACTATCCTGCCCACTATTTGACTTTCAGATCAGTCAATCTATTACATTACCATAGCGCTGGTTTTCAAACACTACACTGCTTGGAGCACATAAGTCAAACAGAGTGCACGGAAAGGTTTGATAAGGAGTACGAGCCCAACAGCTAAATCCGCTGTTTATTCTAGAGCGTTTTAAGGCTCAATAAATCCAAACAGCTGCAGCAGTTAGTGCCATTGTGTTACCTTTTGAATTATTGTGATAGATCTCTGTATCAGAACTTTAAAGGCCTTGTGTAGTTCAGGCCTTTCCTAATCTCCCGTCATCTGCATAGAACTGCATAAAACTACCGCTCACAATGGCAGCGCAGATCAACACCAACAAGGCTAACTTGTCCAACAAAGTGCTGCTTTATTTCAGCCACCCTTTAAAACACACAAGCTATAATCTATGGGGGGAGTGTTTGGATTTGAGGTCTGAATCTCTCAAAAGCAGTGCTCCCCTTTCTTCCCCTTTTGCTGTATTGAGGAATTCCCTTATCTTACCCCACCAGTGGCGTAGCACAGAAAAGAGCAGGCCGCTCTATTGTCAGCCCCTTAGAGTTCCAGTCTTGTTTGATAGTGTTTTCTGCGGGTCACTTGACACCCCCCTCCTTTTTTTTCCAACACCCCCCTCATGCCCCCTCATTGTTTGCCTCTTCTATTATTCCCTAACCAGATTCAGGGTGGGGATGTGGGGGATATTGAGAGGTGGATGAAGGGAGGATAGGGAAGTTTGTCATCGGGTTTGAAACAGTGAAAGGCCTCAGTCTGCTAGCAGCCATCCAGAGTGAACCGTAAAACCATGGAACCATATGGAGCCTCCAGACAATCAAATTACTTTTCTCTTCTCTCTTCTTCTTCTTTCTTTCTTTCATTTTCTTAAAGACATTATCGCAGACCTTTGCATTCACAACCTCAAGGCAGGGAGGGCCTAATTGAAGATGTGACCAAATTCCACAGCACCTAATAAGTTAATGAAATAATTAGATATTCGCTTGTCCATCACACCCTAAAGATTTCTCGGGGGAAGTGCTTTGCTCCAGAGGTGAAAACCCTTAGGGGGGTCCCAAATTCCAACCACTATAGAAAAAATGTGCCCTTTAAAAAAAAGTGGGTGTGGGGTATTATAATAAGCTTATTCATGTTACATAACATATATTTAAAAGTACAAATAGATGATCATCAAGTTTATCAGGCAATATTTCCCTTTTTGTGGCATAAATAATTATATTTTTTCAAATAACAAATGACACAGTAAAGTGAAAACTGCCTGTACTTTACGAGTATTTTTTGGTAAGCCTGCTTGAAGAACTATAGCTGATGTGAAGGAGAACTATTTCTGCAAAAACAGCATCATTTCACCATGGTAACAAGCTTCCCCCCAGTCATTTAAATAGCAAGGTGAGTGGAGGATGGCCAGGGGGTGTTTCATGGAGCTAAGGGACATGCACGTGTTTTAGGGTAGAACTCACGCCAGAGTCAATGCCTGGGTGGCCAATTAGCAAAAAGGAAAGAAAAGACCCTCTGCCATCAACCAATGACGGCTGGCTGAGCGGAGAAGGGGGAAGGTGTTTTTTGTGTGTGTCTGTTTTCCTCTCCCTTTCCTCCCTCCCTCTGTTCCTCTTTTACTCTCTAACTCTGTCTGTCAACTTGGTGTCCACAGCGAAACTCCGTCAGAATACGCAATGAGGATTACGAGACTTGAAGCAGTGGGAATCCGGAGTTGTGTGCATTTGTGTGCTGTTATGGATGTATGCGTAGCCTTGTGTGTGTGTGTGTTACTTGTTTGTGGAACAAAAATGTCCTAGTGTGTCTCCAGACAGACATTTGGCTGTGTCCCATTGGCCATAGAGGATTACAAACCCTCTCTTTGCCTCTTCACACTGGCCCACAGTGCTTCACTCCCCCCTGGCTAATGACCCAGTGAGACACATTCATTCCTTCAAATAGACCTCAGATATGAGCTCATCCATGATATTTCCTCTACATCAAACATTTGAACACCAGAGGGCGATTCATATACATGATATAAATAAATTAAAAAAACCCTACCCTTGAACTTTTGACTTTTTCTTTGATTTTGCTTATTGGGATATTCTCGACTTTGACAAGTTCAAGTTGCGGAAAACTGTTTTTAAAATAGCTTTTGTTGGCTTTGCTTGGCAACAACCATTTATTATTAACTATACTATATAGGATTCACAAAGCACAATAGGGTTGAGTCTATTTATATCTCAAAACTCAATGGATTGCAGGCTGTTTAATAGCAAAGGCCCGGACACAGACCATCAAGCTGCAGTTTGTTGGTGCTCTGCACAACTGGCTGCTCAGAGGTTCAACAAGGCCTGCTCATTAATGATTGGGGAGTAGATGGAGTGTAAAAGAGAGACCTGTGGGAGCCTGTCTTTCACTCTCCTTTACTTCTGCCTTCATATATTCGCTCTGCCCCTGCAGATATTCCACTGAACTGATCCTCCCTGACGCCACGCCAGCAATACTCCCCTCCCAGCAATACGGCCTATTTTAACACATCGGGGTTATCAAGATCAGAGCGTTGCCAAAGAAGTTTCATTTTAATGATGGCAGTGAATGTTTTGATATATATATTTTTTTAAGTCAGGGGTTGTTACAAAAAATTCTCTAGAAAATGATTGATGATTCCTATCTGTCTTGCATTTCTTATTTTCACTCTGTTGCAGGGGAGTGTTGCTATGTGGCACAAGTGAAGCTAACGCTAGCTGGCTTAAAACCTCCCAATGAACCTTTTCTAGGAAATTGCAAATGCATTAAAATGTACTACTTGTACTTATTGCTTATATGTTCAGCGAGTGCACACGTATATGAGAACGAGTGTGCCTGTGCTTTTCCACTAGCAGCTCGTTTTAATGACTCCAGGCCCCCCCGTTGAAAATTGAGAATAACTAATGAGTGTGTGCCGGTGGGTGTGCACACATTTCTGTGCAAGCATGTATTTTTGTGTGTGTCTGCGTGTATGGGTGCGTGTTGAGGAGCGCAGGCCTGGAGTGGGGTGCTGCTTCTGCATTTGGGTCTTTGTGGCTCTCTGTGAAGCGGGGTCGACCTTGTGGGGCTCTCCTCTGGGGCCCAGACAATGCCAGTGCAGGATTATCCACCCCAGGACAAAGTGTGTGATTACCATGAGAAAACAGCCAGCTCCAGCCCCATAGCCAAGGACTGCCAGGCCTGCTGGAGAGGTGGGCCGCCACTCATTAGCTGCAGGGAGATGCTGAATGCAGGCGCACACTCACCGCCTTACACTTACACACAAGGAAACACAATGACGCACACGCACATAGTGACACGCATGCTCATACTGATACACATATGCACGTATGCACAAATGCAATTTGTAGCTCTAGCTCAGGCTTATATTTTTCATAATTCAAGCTAATGCGAGCCCGTTTTAACCGGGAATTTATGTAGATGAAATATTGAAAGGACTAGAGCCAGACTGAACCATAATATTGCTAGGGGCACAATGAAAATATCAAACTAAACATAATAGAAACACATTTTTAGTAAACATTGACTTAAAATGACATGGCATTTTCACTTGTTATGAAAAAGTTGCATCACTTTATGAACCATATAATGATCACTTGTGCTTTGTGTTCAAAATTATACTGCCCAAAATGAATAAATGTTAATTAGGGTTTGGAGATAATTGAAAATGATTGTATATCAAATGTTAGTTCAATTAAATACTGACAATGCGATCATATTAGAGAAAGGCGTTGTCCAAATGAATGATTCAGAGTGAATACAATTAAAGAACCAACTAAATGTATGAATGTTTGAATATGTTGCAGGACATAGGCAGCGTTGTATTGTGCATATTTGCATAATGTGCATTATCACTTTGATTGAAGTGTGCTATAAGGTGAGCTATGCAGCGAGAGTGTGTGCTCCACAATGCACACACACAGATTGGTTTCCCGTCCTGCTGCGTAGACCTCAAAGAGAGCCACAGGTCTATTGAAGAGTTTCCATTTTAAGCCTCTGATCAGTGGATTTCCCACCTCTTCACTGAAGAGTCTCTCTGTCTACCCTGGATTAAAGGGATGAGCTGATACTCCCCTATCTCCTCATCCATCCCTCTGTCTCCTCCGAGGAGGATGAGAAGAAGATGTCTTTTGTTGGAGGGAGGCAAACCCACTCGAGTTGAGCTGGAGAGGGTCTGTCATGGAGGAGGTTTTGGGGGAGGAGAGGAGCAGACGGGAGGGAGGATGGGAGGCAAGATTATTATTGATGAAGAAGACGTTTTTAAAAGACGCCTGCCAGGAGGTATCTCAATCCATGGGCAGTAGAAGGGAAGCGGACACACACTGAGCGAGATGGACATTATGAACGTAACTGGGTGGCAGCTCTAGGTCACAGGGGGAGGTCAAGAGTTCGGTCCTTTGGTTCTTTGACCCCCTCGCGGTTACAGCATTTTTTTGTGTTAAGCCACTCTTCGATTTGTCTTTGTCTTTTACAACCCTGTGCTATTTTACGACCTATTTGTTTCCTCATCGATGGGAGGGGTAGAAGTAGCAGTGGGCAGGGCAGATCGAGCTGGTGGGGAAATGTATTGCTGCAGACATATGTGTTACTTATCAGGCTTTTGTTTGAATGCATCTTTATCTGATAAAGTCCAATCCTCTTTTCCCCCCCTTCTTTTTCACTTTTATTTATTCTTAGCCTGAACTTTTACTCCTCGCTTGTGTCCCCTTTTCCAATCCATCTCTTGTCCCTTCCTGTTCTCCTTTCCCTCTCCAGGGTGGGAGACAGTTCACAGCTGTAGGGGGACGGCGGGCCTGTCACGTGTTGCTTTGTCTCGGCCTTCACCAAAACATACCGTCACAAGTTACCCTGGCAACTGGCTTTCCTTTTTTAACCAACCTACTGTAGTTTGGAGGAAATGGCAGCTTTCCTCCTCTGGCCAGTATTCTCCCTGAAAGGTCACTTTGACTTTTAATTTCTCTCCTCTAGGTATGATTTATGAGTTCCTCTCTCATATGGGCCGGTTGATGTTTATATTTGACTTCTAGAAGGGCTAAAATAAATTCAGATATGATTGGACACTTGGCTATTTATCTACCTGGAGATGGCTGCCATAAGCTATTCGCTGAAGCAGGAGTTAGTGAATGTCACGAGAGAGAAATGAATCCTGGTGTGTAGATCTATAAATATTTGACTCTCCTTCCCCGGGCCCTTACTGTGAGAAGAGGCTCTGCCTATTCCTGCTCTCCTCACCAGAGGGAACAGGGTGGCAAGGCGCCTGATTAATTGACTTAAAGAGAACATAGATCATGTTTTTTGGGAGACCTAGAAAAAGTTTGGGCCTATCCTCTGTTATCTTCAGAACACCTTATTCAGCATTACATCTGAGCTTGTTATCAGTGAAACATTACGCCGCTAAAGCCTGCCCTGCTTCTGCCCTGCTTCTGCCCACATTCCTTTGCAGTCTCTTTTTTGGCTGTAGATCCTGTTCTCTCTCAGTGTATTCCACTCTCTGTTTCCATTTTCTATTTTCATCAACTTGTTAAAGGGACATTTGGTAATTTATCATGTTTTTTTATAGGGTCTCGAATGGGGGTCATGCTAACTTTGCATGAATATCAACAACAGAGGTGCTGAGTGCAAAATTAGCATGACCCATAATCAGAAAGGACCAAAAGAGAACAAGTCCCAGGTTGAAAAACATCCCACAATTCCTCTTAGAGTAACTCCAAATAAGATGCAAATTAGGTAAGATGTTTTGAGATTTACTTTTGGCACCACTATCACAGAAAGTCTGTGCGTGTATTCCTCTTCTCTGCAGTATGGTGTCCCAGGGGGATAGCTTTCACTCGAGTGTGTGTTTGATTGTGTGCGTGTGTTAAGACATGCACACCATGAGATCATGTGTGAGTATCACAGATGGCCCGGGGTCCCTTTGCTGACATGACTCTCATTTATAACCATCAAGGGTGGATGCTGCACCCTTGCTCATTCTCCTTCGCTCTCTCACTCACTCACTCACTCACACACACACACACACACACACACACACACACACACACACACACACACACACACACACACACACACACACACACACACACACACACACACACACACACACACACACACACACACACACTATGGCCTAGTGCACTCTTCCTAGCAACGCTCGGCACTGAATGGCATCACACTGCTCTGTGGTCCAGCTCTATAGTCAGCGGAATCAATGGACGGCTGATGTTTGATGATCTGGCTGCTGTCCACAAGGGGGACTGTTTGTCTTCTCTGATCTATCATCACAATCCCCACACAGAATTATTTCATCTTCCGTTCATCTCTACATTAAGCTGAATATTAAGACGTTGAGTTATTAATAATCTCTAAACAGTTTTACTTTTGGCAATAAATAAATGAGACAGAATACAAAATGACATCAAACAAATAGTCTTTGGGAAACGGATCCTTCTCTCTATTCAACAGTTACTATGCACTTTTGAATTCCTCGATTGAGGGAACTCAACAAGCTGTTACACATACACCCCCCCCCCCCTCGCCTTGCTATCAATCCTCACAGCAACCAGTGCTCATAGAAGAAAAAGGATCAGCTCCTTCTGGTGTGTTCCCTCGGCCCGTTTAGCATAGGTCCCGCGCCCTGGGGCCTTCGGGCATGGCTCTGTGCCCTGACACCGCCGTCTGGGGGAATGCGCGCCCCTGCTGAATGCTTTCTGATGGCTCCGACTGCTCTTTAATGAGCTTGAAGAAGCAGCCGCCGCCGTATGGTGTTGTTCACCTGGGAAAATCACAATCTGTGCACCCGGGTGTCGGACACAGGCCGGCGTTTATAGACACACACACATTCAACTGGCTTTTTGCAGCCTCAGCACACTATTGTCCTTTTGGTGAATAGAACTGGAACGTGGTCAGTCACGGTTCCATTAGGGTGCTGTGTGTTGGAGGACTGATGTGTTCTTATGTGTGTGTGTTGTTGTTTTCTACCATGTCTAATTTTGTTTTCTTCGAACTTGCATTTATTTGATATTTCACCCTTTCTGTGTAACATCTTTAAAGAATATGTATTTGATAACCTATATTGCCAGTATAAGAATACATGCGATGGCCCCCACCTTTCTTCGTGCTGGTGCTCAGCACTAATTAACAATAGCGGTGTCACATATAACCCCATTTGTTCCCTCTCTCAACCCCTCCAGCCCCTTCTCATTCCACCAGTCTACTATCTGCCTCACACGTCTCTGGGGTCTCATAAACTAGCACACTGAATTTGGACAATCCAACATGTGCTTTGTCTGCCCCGGACCAGGGTTTTCTCCTCATTAAACATTTCTCTGTGTTCTAACCTTTTCTGCATAAACCTCAATGGTTTTCCGTGTTGGCTTCATTTGTTTCTTTCATTTTAAAACATGTTATTCCACCTCATTCCTTTATTCCTCTATATGAATATGAGTAAGAAGTCTTGTTTGTTTATTTGTACGACTTATTATTGTGTTCTTTCTCTTCTTAAATCTATCTTTTATACGTCTCTTAGGGTGTCTGCTCCTGTCTTGTTTCTCTCTGTCGGCCTTTCTCCTGTCACCTCCATTTGTGGCCTTGCAGCTGCGGGACTTTCTAACATCCATGACCAGCAGTGAGAGGTTCTCTATCAGCAGAGGGTGTGAACGTGACCAAGCGGGGGCCTTCCCTCTCTTCCTCGGGCCACAAAGGCAGGATGGTCTGCAACAGAACATCAGCAGCAACAGAAAGGCACCAGCTTTTGTTTGCACTTAATGGATGCTGCCCATTCACTTACATGCTCCCCTCCTCAATCGTACCTCTTTTTATATTGGGTCTTCTTTTCTTTTTCTTGCAAAAGCTGTGCTATAAAAGATTCCTTTCTTTCTTTTTTTCAGCGCTATTAGAATGAAAATCGTTGCTCCAGTAGCATTACAGTTGAGTGCACAAGCATGTCACACAAAGTCGAAGGGCCTTTGATGTAAATCTCCTACTTGATCCATCTTGCTTTAAAGGTTCCTCGCAGATGTGCACCCAGCCCCCCCCCCCCCTCCACACCTGAGTTGTACTGTTCCACTTCACAGAGCCTCAGTGCTCAGGTCAGCAGAGCACCGTGAGCTTTGGCTTGTGGGCCTCTGAGTCAGGAGTTCGAGGCCCCTACTGCCCCCCAGAGGGAGTGACTGTGGACGCAAGGGGGAGGGCCAGGGCGACCCTGTTTGACAGCTCAACACACAGGGTCTGCTGGTGACCAGGGGGCCAACGAGGGGGCCCAGCTATACTGCTTTAGATAGCACCACACCCCGGTTCCATCCCCCAAGCCCCCGGGCTGTTGTTCCCTCAGAGAAGAGGGTGTGTTTGCAGGAGAGACCAGGCGAGGAAAGGCAGAGCCCGGGACAAAAGACGGTCCTCCGGCCAGCACAGTTCTGCATGGTAGCGGCTGTATTCATCTCACCTCTTTTTTGCCTTTTCTTTTCTTTGGGTTAGCTTTGTGGGGACGTGATGGAGGCCTGGGGGCAGATATGATGGATGGAACTGGGGGGCATTGATAAGTTGGGGGACGCCGCAGGGACAGGGATGGAGAGGCCCAGTGTCGTGCTCCCTGTCTGAGAGGAACGTGCGTGGCATGGGGTGGCCATGGGTGGTAGGCGGACTCGGGCCGAGGGGGGGGGTTTCTATGTTGTTTCATTTTGAAAGAGCGTGGATAGGGGGGGGGGAGGGCGCAAGCCTTGGTGCGGGGGTTCATGCGGTATCTATGAATGAGGACGTATGATGGATGTTGCTGCGGGTGGGGAATTGTTAGAGTACATGCTGTAGAAACAGAAATGCTTTTTAACATCGTGGGGGATCCAGTTCCCTGATGAATCAGCAAGAAAAGTCCACCACAAGCAGATCTGTTCACAAGTGTCTACATATTGGTCACTATTGTACAACAATTATATAGGATTCACATGATCAAATATAGTCAGAATATATCATTTAATACAGTCTTGCAAATATTTAAAAGTAAAAATATAAGGAAAAGTGTTTGTAATAGGGACAGAGTAGATACTGGTGTGTGTGTGTGTGTGTGTGTGTGTGTGTGTGTGTGTGTGTGTGTGTGTGTGTGTGTGTGTGTGTGTGTGTGTGTGTGTGTGTGTGTGTGTGTGTGTGTGTGTGTGTGTGTGTGTGTGTGTGTGTGTGTGTGTGTGTGTGTGTGTGTGTGTGTGTGTGTGTGTGTGTGTTCGTAGCGTGTGTGTGCACGGACTGGGTGCTGAAATATGTACAGCTCAGTCCTCTGGGGTTGAAAAGAAAGATGAGGGTACAGACTTGGGATGTGGCCACAATTTTTCATCATAGACAGTTCAGAACCAGGGCTGGATAAATTGTTTAAAATAATCATCATATGGCTCTCTGTTAGCCAACAACATACAGTGTAATACCACACACACCGCACATGATGTTGTCATCCATGTTGAAGCGTCCCTCTGCTCTTCTGTGTTCATGTTTCTTGTGTTATCTACAGAGTATACTTCTCTTTATTTCATCACCTCACAAGGATTAAAGATACCAGTATTCCTGAGGGATTACCGTCCTTCTATGGCCTCCTTACTGCACCTTGCACTGTGGAATGTCCTCTCAGCAAATCAATGACGGCCTGCTTCTCTACGCGCTGCCCTCTCCCGCTGTCCACCTTGCAATGTGGAATGCTCTAATCCATACATATACATATATATGTTTATATAGATATATAGATATATATTTTTTCGTTTTATGTGGAAATGCACTGCGAGGATTGCTTTTTTAAATTTCGTTGTACCTGGTGCAATGACAATAAAGGAATTCTATTCTATTCTATCAGTGTTTATAACCACAGGAACACCTTTCAGTCATTTGCATAAAATCTAACTTCCATTCAACCGCCTGACACCATTCAAATTCTGAATTTCTTGTCATTTGACAGATAATTGCAAAAACACATTTAATGTCAACAAGCCATTGTATCAACAGCAGAATACGCTGATGCTGCTCTTTATCTTGTAAACCAATTATTTGTTTTCAAAGCTTGTTTGAAATGCCTCAGATTGCATTCAAGACAAAAGTATCTAAATACCACTCCCACTGTACTCTATCAGATTAGCTGGAGGTCTTTGTTGACACATACAGACCACCTGCTGCATGACGAAACGCCCTTACGCCACACTTTCACTTTCCACTCATCAAGACTCTCACCAAACCTCCTCCTGGTGCATCACAGGCAGGAAACAAACAACAAGGAAACCAGGACATACGCCAATCTTCCGCCCATCAGATACCAATCAGAGCCTGGCAACCTGCTGGCATCCCTCCGGAGGACTGAGATCAGTATCTGGCAACCTGCTGCTTGTCCAGTAGCCGGCAGCCTGGTGGCTGTCACCCTGTGCCCAGAGAGAGACATCCTCTTAGGGCTGGGACAAAGGTGGCCGGTCCTCAGGGATTATCCATTAGCATGCTAGTCTGTGTGTTTAACACTGACCTGAATGGAAAGGACAAGAGCCAGCACCCTGGTCTATTCTTAAGCAGGGAAGTGTTACTGTTTCAGCTGCTAATGCCAGTCCGACTTATGCATATATATGCATATATATGAGAGGAATTTTGGTTTCTGTCGGTATGCTGACTGACATACTGACAGCTCTGCCATTTGAGGTGAAAGGTGATGCATTGTCAAAACTTTAAACTGACTTTTTTTCTCAGTAAATAGTCATTTACTTCAGTATTGACTAAAACTCGTTTCTAAAAGGCACACCTTATGAGGCTTTTAGACTTGCATTGCATGAAACTTTCCTTGACTTCCTCCGAACAATGTGCCAGACTGGTCTTTTCAACTTATGTGTCGATCCTTTGGTGGTTATCAGACTGTGACATCCACTGGTATAAGACCTAAATGCATATTGTTTGTTGTTAGACATGCAGAATCAGTGTTAGTGCCATTATGGAGCGAGAGAATGGCACCAATTGCAAAGAATGAAAAGATGAATGCATCTGTCCGATTATTTGAAACATGCTGAAGGTATAACACACGCAATAGAAGGAGGTTGGAACCATGTGGAAGAGGAAATTAGAGCAGATTTATTATTTAAGTGAAACTGCCCACTTTCTCAATGGTGAGTTCGCTATGGTGACCATGGTCAAAGTCTTGATATTGTGTGTTAGCCTAATGATGTGTAAAGACGCCTGTATGGAAATGTGAATCTTTGTGATTGTCCTGGATGATGGTGTGTATGCGTGTCCGTGATTGTGTGACATGCTCCTCTCTCCGTGCTGCTGTATGTGTGATTATGTGCTCAGACTTGCTGGCTGGTGGCTGATAATGACACAAGAGGCCGTGTGTTTGTGGATCTCTTAGCAGAGGAGATTCCCACCGTGCTCAGCGAGTCTGGGCTCTGTGTGTTTTTGGGGTTGCACGCGTGACTCCGCCAGCTGTTCTATTCTCCTGTTGGCCCCCTCAACCCTACCCAGCCCTCGCCCCTCGCCGACCCCTCCTTCCCTCAGAGGCCTGCTCTTCATCTGATAAG
The DNA here is from genome assembly GCF_902827165.1 of Trematomus bernacchii. Taxonomy (NCBI): domain Eukaryota; kingdom Metazoa; phylum Chordata; class Actinopteri; order Perciformes; family Nototheniidae; genus Trematomus; species Trematomus bernacchii. The sequence continues at coordinate 8,707,427 of NW_022987714.1, read as the reverse complement.
GGTCGCGCTGGCCAAACCCTCAGCAGAGCTCCTCAGAGCCGCTCCATGCTAACAATACACCCTCCTTCCCCTCCACGCTCACACCATTTACATGTGAAAACACTGGGTCTTATCTCCAGTGAACTGGAGCTATGGCACACCGGCCAAGTGAGTGCATGTTCCTATATGGGAGCAAAAGTGGCCTTCTGCATGAGGGAACACTTATGTGGCTAAATGTATATTATATCCCTACTTGGGCTTTATATATTTTCCTATTTCCAGGAGAGAACCATTACCACCGCATGATCATATCAAATATATTATATTAATAGTAACCTCAAGGATCTTTTTCAGCACTAGTTGAAAGAATGAAGGTTTATTGTGAGAAGTATATTAGCCGGCTAAATGGCACTTGTATTTTATCCAACAGCTAACGGCCACGGTAATGCCAAATGAAAGACCCCCAAGAGAGGAAGAGTAGTCTCTTTTCACCATCACCTTGGAATAATGCCATGGTGTCTGTTAACAATAATCCTCATCTACATGAAGATGAGCGTCACCACTTTCCTCTCTGCTACCACGACAGCCAACTCAACTATTACTCCTCTTCCATGTTGTCATCATTTGCATCTTCTCTACGGCTCTCTGCTTGATTGCGCACTAAAGGTCAGTTGACTCAAGAGAAATTTGGCTTGATCTCATGGGGGCATAACTTAAAATGTTTTCAACATATGAAGAAATATCCCTTCTGCCAATTCACCAGCTGCCGGGCAGACAGAGAGAGGACGGGCAGCAAAAGAGAAGCGTGCAGGCTTTTAATTAAAGTCTGTGTAGTTAAGGGCTCGGGCTAAGCAAACATGGGCCTCCAGCATCAGAGTTTAAGATGAGGTAAAGGAGAGCGGGGCCATGAGAGAAAAGCGCCGAACATTGAAGGAGGGAGGAGGGGCAAGGGGGGTGAACAGAAGAGATGTACGAGTGAGGGCAGATGAAGGATGATCAGGACTTCAAGGATGCGAGGGGCAGCTAGAGGCACCGGGGAGGACAGGAGAGGGGATGGGTGTCAGAGATGATATCACATGTTATCTGATGTATCATAATGTGATGCGGATATTGGGGTGGGAGGGGCGGGATGAGATGCAGGGTTTTCAGGGACATTACAATGAAAATAGGAGGCGACTAGCGAGATAATATTCATACTATTCATGTATTCAGTGAACTAGGTGTCATAAGAGATGTAGATAGTTGCCATGAATCTTAGATATATGCAAATCTGAGCTTTAACATTTTTACAAGAAATATATCAATAGCTACTTTGACAGAACATATTAGATTACATTGTAGCAGAACAAAATATGAAGAGCTTCAGTTTTTGCACATTGGACCTTCTGCACAGAGCTTTGTCTCATTATGGGGACATGGTGACCTCTAGAGGTGGATCTGAAGAACTGCAGGGCTCTGCTGCCAGCGCAAAGAAACTACATGCATGAAGGGAAATATGAATACTCGAGGGGACACAAAGCTTCCTAGCTTAATGATATTTGCTTTCATTTCACTGACTATAACTTTACTCCATTAAAGGCTTTATAAATGTTGTTAAAGGTTTTCCGTGATGAAAACAAAACTAGGTATATTCACTTATTTCCTTTTTATTTCAAACTCTCTTGAAACAGAAATATTGTACTTTATATTTAACTACATTTATTGGACACAACAATTTAACAACTTGTTAAACTGGAGATTAGAATTTTACATTCTTGATCTCAAACACTTTGGCTTATGCGTCATTGTTTCATTCAGGATATAGTTTCAATCCCAATTAAGTTAGAATTATGAATTTGTTTTTTTGCAAAGAAAGTCAATAAAACAATTCTAAAATATGAATACACATTTGTCCTGCAGAATAACTTGCAGGTTGGAAACCACTGTATAAAAAGAAGCTAAGGAAGCTCCACAACAGTATAATGCTGCCTCTACACTTTTGCATCAGGATGAACTAATAATGTAATTAATAATAATATTCAGTCACAAAGGCCACTTCTACTGCAGTACGAGAACATTCATCTGATAACACTTCTACAACTAACTTGAGTAACATTTCTTTCTTCCACCAAAGAATGTTTATTTGTTTCTACCCACAGTGTAGACTCAGCAGCATTTATTATCTTTATTATCTAGGGAACTGTGTTCTAAGTTTGGTTCTGCGGTAAAGCTCCATACTTTGCAATACACATGGTTTTAGAATACGTTAAGTTCCAGAGAAACCGTACAATGAGATTTCCAGGAAAGACCCACACACACGATCTGAGTCAGAATTTTATATTACTTTCAAAATAAAGAATACAAGGTGGTAAAAAGATCATGATAGGCAACGTAACAAATGCAGATAATTAACCTCATGAGACCAAATCAGAGAAATAACGATGTTTGATCTTTCCTTAATAAAAAACCCAGAAACAAACAACAGACAGGCTGGTATATATTTCGTCCTGAGAACTGTTTTTCCAGTTTTACAGCAAATAACATCAATTCTGTTTTACTCTATAGGCCTTTGCACTTTTTAACATATTAAAAGGTGCAAACAGTGTGAAACATAATCATTCCTTTGGAGGGTAGTATCCTTAAAGGTGGGGTAGGTAAGTTTGAGAAACCGGCTCGAGATACACTTTTTGTTATATTCCATGGAATGCTCTTAACATCCCGATAGCAATGAATATCTTAAGTGCTTTGACAAAAAATCCATAAAAAATGTCATCTGTGGAAGCCGTAATACTGTAAAAAGTACGACCAATCATTTTAGCCGGCCCGGCTAAAATAACTGGATGGCCTACCTGCCTGTCAGCCTTCCATCTGTGCACAAACTTATCTCGTGCCCTCGTTGGTCATGTGCGCGCTCGTGTGTGTTGGAGGAGGGGCTCTGTAAGGAAGTGGCAGATTTTTTCCCGTTGTGTATTTTCAAATTCCAGAGCACTCGAGCCGGTTTCTCCAAAATTACCTACCCCACCTTTAAGGTAAGGTTACAAATGATTATCTTTGGTTTTATTGTTTTTCTTCTGCCTGCATTACTACTGCTGGCCCTGGAGGAAAAGAAAGATGCAAGGCACAACTACATTTACACATTCACCTCAGGCTTTACACTCTACTTTTTAAATACTTCTTTACATACATATTCCTATGTACAGTGTTGAACATTTTGTAATGAACGAAGAAAGGTCAAAAAACAAAAGAACATATTTAAACACAGATCCTTCAGATAGGAACTCATCTGTCATTGTCTAATACTATTGAGGATGATTTTCCAGAATGACACAGTTATATACATACAAAAGTCTGAACAGTCTGATATAGGTCATGATATTCTTCAATGTTGTTGTGTGAGATTACTACTGGACCGTTTTTAGAGGATCTAAATAGGGGATTTTTGCCATCATACATTTCACATACAAAGGGCCAAACTAACAAACACTGAGGCCTCAACACAATCATCTGGATTTATTTTTGTCTACATAAAGAAACATTATTGGTCTTTAATCAGAAATGTAATAAAACGTTATATTTACCAAGAGGTGATACTTTTGCTTAGAGGAATGATTAATGAAGCTAATTTGGTAAGGATATGTACCTCTATATATATATATATATATATATATATATATATATATATATATATAGATATATATATATATATATATATATATATATATATATATATAATATATATATATATATATATATATATATATATATATATCTATATATATATATATATATATATATATATATATATATATATATATATATATATAATTTCTGCTCAATATTATTTTAAACAAATCTCAATGGTCCTTTTCACGGTTTAGGTTTGACGTTAACCAAATGACAAAAACAAATATTCCTCCACACCTCACCTAGATATGTCTCACGAAAACATTTTGCTTACAGTATATGAGTTTAGTTTAAAGTACCACTGAAAGAGTAACAAAGTGTTGATTTGTACTATAACCAACATACTGTAGTCCTATTATTAGGTCATGGTTCAACACTGAAAAACACTCTGATTGAGCTGCTCTTGTACATCACGAGTGTACGTGTTTCTGTTACACTATTATTAAAATCAGACTACTGTATCGTCTTCTCTTTGACTTAAAAAATGTGTCGACATCAGTGAAAATAAGGCATTAACATACCATAGCTAAAAATTACAAAGTACATTAAATCATCAAATGTAGCAGTGATTCTAAAAAGTACATACTTTATCTGTCAGTCAGGTAATTTGCAATCTTAAAGGGGACCTATCATGCAAAATGCACTTTTTGATGTCTTTTATACATAAATATGTGTCCCCGGTGCGCCGGGGAACTCACGCAGCGTCAGAAAAATAAAACCCTTTCTCTTTTCCTCCGTACCCAAATCTTTTAAAAATGGGGGTACAACGAGCGGATACAGATTTGCTGCCGATATGACGTCAAATCGGCGGCGGACCCACAGAAAGTTGCTATCAGAAACAATGCCTGACGTGTTTTTTATCTCGTCTTTGTTTACATTAGCAACCTGTACTGTGGAGCACATGTGTTTAAAAAGCAGGAACTAAAAAAAGGAACTCACCTTGTGATAAACCCGCAAGAGAAAAAGCATTTGAGCTCCACACTGTTTCATAAATAATCTTTGATGTGGTTTAGAACAGGATGGCGTTTTATCACAGCAGAATTTAACTTTATCTCCGGTAGAATTCTGATCAGGCATTAGCTCCGCCTCCTCTTTTTTTTTTTTTTTTCAAGCTAAGGACCCAAAATCCGCGTTTCTCTAACAGGGCTGCAAAAGAGGGGTATGAGCAGTATGAGGCATGGCTACAATGGGTGATCTGTTTGGTATTTTAAGCAAAAACCTTCACAGACATGTTTTGCATAGGTATGGCCCTACAATATATTTTTTCCAATATAGCATAATAGGTCCACTTTAACACAATACAAATCTCTTATAAAGCCCACTATGGAAAACATTGTGGATGTGAAATGTGAAGTATGGTAAGGAGTATTGCAAAATGGTGCATGGCGCTGTAAGTACCTTCCAAGTGAGTTAAACTGGAGAATAACACCACTCCATAAACTACTATAAAAAACAACAACCTTTTCAGTTATCATCCTATGTGATAGGTTAATGAATATCTTCATAATAAGTGTAAGTTTAACTCTTTAGAGATGCAGGCTATGGTAACTGTAATGCATCATACAGAGTATATTTCCAAGGGGAGCGCACGTCAACTGAAGCCAACTGTAGAGAAATGAATGAACGTCTAACAGATGAGGGTGTAGTGCAGCCATGACCTCAGTAGGGGGAGCCAGCACACAACATTGGTCTCGCAGGATGAGCTCCTCTCAGTCCAGTGCTTCAATCAGCCCAAGAGTTTAGGGCATCATTTAGTCTCTCAGTCCCTGTGGATTCTCCATCGCAGGGCTTTCCTCTGGACTGTCCTGGCCTCGTGGCCCTGCAGCCTGCTCCGTCAGTCCTACAGTCTCTGAGTTCTGACTAGTTCTACCAACAGAGAGGCTACGGCTGCTCCGACTCCCCTCTGGAGCTGGAAGTGGGCTGCGTGCCTGAGGCCACAGTTCTGGGTGTTGAGGGTGCAGAGAGATGCGTTGTGGGGAGGCTCAAAGGGTCCTGTGGGCCCTCGTATTGAGGCAGCTCGCCCTCCGATGGAAGCTCTCCTTCTGCGAGGTACGGAGGTGGAGGGAGATCAAACCAGGGAGGCCGACTGGGGGTAAAGACAGAAGAAGAAGAAAGTGATGTCAGGACCATGAGTGTTGGATTTTCTTTTACTTTGACCAGCAGCAACATTCAGGAAGCACACTCTGCTGGTGATCACATGAATATTTAAGAACACCTGTAAGACTCTCATTCCCAACATTTGATTTTTTTCCCCAATTTATTTTGAATTTGAACAAAGGTTGCACATATTGATCCTGAGTGATTAATTTTGAAGCAGGTAATTGCAGAGAAAGTGATGACTTTAATCAGTATTTCATTCTCAAGAGCAATGTTCACTATAAGTTATTTTAAATAATGTATGTTTAGCAGCAATCCTTTATCAAATAATTTATTTTACATAATTAAATAAATAATATATAACTGTAAAAGATTACCCAGCCTAGTAGAGGAAAATTCAATTACAGTTTATTATGTTAAATGATATACTAAATTAGATTTAGCTATAGAGACAACTTCTACCACCACTACTACTAAACTAGAGTTTATAATACTTGGATTATAAACTCTCATACAGCTGTTATTCTGTTCACCTGACATCCAGAACAGCTTGTGAGTAGGATGGAGGTGAGTCCATGGAGAGTCCGGAGGGATAAAGGGTCCCAGACAGCAGATGTAGTGCCTGAGGAGTTGAGCTGTACTGGCCCGCTGCGGTGGGGGAGCCGGGGGAGAAGCCTGGACCCCCGGGATGGACGTGGCCCCGCTCCAAAATGACCAGACGGGACAGCAGCAGGGGCTGGTGGTGGTGGTGCAAGCTCCCCCTCACGCCTCTGGGCAGCAGGATGCTTCGCTTCCTCTGGTGATGAAGCACCAGGGCGAGCAACGCCACCACCAGGACGAAGATGACGGCGCTGCCAATGACGGCGTACGTGATGCTGGGGTAGTAGCGCAGGCGATAGTCCAGAGTCACAAAGTCCTGCCCCGGAGCTTCTGTGGGGGAGAGACGAAAAGGTAATTAAGGATGGATGATTTAGGAGCTTGGCGAAATGAGAGCATGAGAGGTGGTGAATGGAGGCCAATGAAGGGCATACCAATTGAGAGGGAAACAAGGTAATAGGTGGTTGAGGAAATACAATGGTGAGAGGTGGAGTTGCAGAGACAGGCATGAATATCAAGCAGCTAATAGTATCTTAGGTTCATCCTGAAATGTGTTCTGTGAGTCAATAGAGGCAGCCTCTCTTGGAGATGAGAGCGCCACATAACAAGCATAACAACAGTCTGACATGCTGGAGCAGCATGTTTAGAGCGGAGCACAGTTTTGAGACCACAGTTCACAAGTATGGACCTCACTCTTAAGAAGGGAAAAGAGGCAAAATAATTATTTGTGACGACCAAACAGCTTACAGCAGCTTTAAATAAAACAGGGCATTGAAGATGAGAGAAGGCACACCAGGGGCGGTCACACATTACCATGTTTGTCGCAGGGAAACGGCAAACTACTTAGAAGTGCAGGGAACTTAACGCTGGCGATAAATGCCATGGCCAGTGGTAAGAAACGCAGAGCAGCCAACTGGCTGCCTGAAATGAGGAGAGGGAGAGCTGTAATGCCAGGGAGCACTGCAGCTTATTATTCCAGATGGGAAGAGGGAATAGCACTTAAACATTTCCGTTGACTGGTAATATAGAGTGAGAATTTCAATCAGGCACTCTGGGGCGAGGCTGGTGTAAATGGTGTTCCTGCTGCTCACAGGCAGACAGTACCGTTGAACCGAGGAGAGAGGGAAGGAGAGTGGAAGGAATCCTTTTTATTACGAAGCTGCAGTAAGGCTGGGCTAATGAGCAATGAGCTACATAAAAGTATTTTACAGTTGCTGTTTCAGTTCAAATTACAGTAATGCCTCAGGCGTCCGTAAACATCAAACCGCCATGTGCCTCCTAAAAAGTTCAAAACACCCATCGGAACAATTTTCTATGCTTTGTGTTTGAGATTTCTGTGTTACTGCTTAACAGACTGTGTATAATGCCTCATATACATGACAAATAAATCATATCTCTGTCCAATTGGAGACAGTCGAGTATACATCCAGCAAAGCTTGCCAATAAATGACCATGGCAAGATATCTTGTGGTTTAATCGATAGTCTGAAAATGCTTCCATCTATAAGGATTCGATCCAATGAAACTGCAAAGCATGCAAGCCTTTTTAGACCTTTTGAAGTATTGCAGGCTTATATAGACTTACAGGCTCTTGGGGGATGTGTTTAGCGCAGGATAGAGATTCCCACCACATGTACAAGATAGAGCTACAAGGGGATTTAAATGAAACCTGTAGAGCTCCAGAGAAAGTCAACCAGTGTGACCCTGTAATGGTGAATTATGAATATGATCACAAAGACTTACATGCCTGTGAGAGGTAACTCTACTTCCAAGTAGATTATGTAATATTCTTAAATATGTACTAGCATTCAAATCACACATTTAATAAGGGTCACAATGTGTAAGTTAATGAATAGTTCCACATTTTGGGAAAGCTACAGCCAGCAGCTGGCAAAGTAGAATTTGTGCAATCATACAAATATCTCGTGACAATTATTGACTCAAAATTGAGCTCTGATCCAAACTGTGAAGCTGTGTGCAAAAGGGGGCACCAGCGTTTGTACTGTCTTAGGAAACTGTCCTATTTTAACATTGACAAAACCATGATGATCATGTTTTATCGTGCTTTTATCGAGTCAATTCTGTCTTTTACACTAATGTCATGGTTTGGTAACCTGACTTTAAAGAGCAGAGGGGGTCCAGCAGACTGATTGGTGAGCCACAGCTAAACCTGGAGACCCTGTACCTCAGGCAGTTACAGCGGTTATCCAGCTCCATATTAGACCATGACTCCCACCCTCTGCACTCAGAATTTAAGCTTTTTCCTTCGGGCCGGAGGTTACTTGTCCCAAAGAGTAGAACGAAGCGGTATAAAAACAGTTTTATCCCAGCAGCTATTGCACACATTAACACATCATAGGAGTGTCACACAGATGCCTATTTATTTATTTAATTATGAATTTTGAATGTCCATGTTTATACTAGTGTTTTTCTTCTTAAATGTTTTTGAAATATTTTGAGATTTGACGGAGCAGGGTGTACTTGTACTTTTTATTAGTCCTTTTATTAGAGATGTGTCAGTTGTTTGTGTTTGTTTTTAGAGTGTGTCAGGATGGATCCCTTGTCTTTTTCTCTGCAAACAAAATCTACCTACGGGTACAAATAAAGAACCTGAACCTGAGAAATGAGAGTGATACCAATCTTTTGATCAACTCTCAACAGGAAAGTGTGTGTGAGTGTATATCCCAAAATGTCAAACTATTCATTCCCCGAAAGGTGTCTTGGGGTTGGAGAGTCTTTCAAAGTCAATATTTGTCAGAGCAATTTTGTGGACACAGCGGCTGGCTGTCAATAGAGGAGGACTTTTTTTTTTGAGTGTGTTTTCTTGTTCTTCCAGACACCATGCTGCATGTTTCCTCTGTCTACCTGACCTTGAAGGCCTCGGGGAGTCTTCAGCAGTGTGTGTGAGTGTGTGTGTGTGCGTGTGAGAGGGAAATAAGAGGGTATGTGCACACATGCTTTTGAATTCCCAACAACAACCAGCCTGGCATACAGCCTATTTATGAACTAGTGTGTAGTCAGAGGCCCTGTGCCTTAATTAAATCTAATCTAATTCAGATGCTCCGCCCGCCGCCCAAAACAGGCACCAGCCAATAAAACAAGCCCCCTCGACCCCTGCTTTGTGATTTAAAATTGGCCAGTCTTTCAGCTACCAATTAATTATGAACTGGACTCTCAGAAGAGAAAGGCCAAAACAAAGAAGAATTATTTCCATAATTACCTAGTAAGGGAAAAAAAGCACAAATAGAGAGATCCCACCACTGCCACCCTACGCTGCCTATCAGGTTTCAGTGCAGTCCTCTAGGAGCAGAGAGGATACACACAAAGGGAACTCATAATGCTGTAACATTAACAATGGGAGCCTATTCGCTACATTAGCGATAGAGGCGTGAAAGGCTGTTTCAAATCAAACAGGAGATGAAAAGACAGGAAAAAAGGAAAAGAGACTAAGAAGTAAGCTTCTTTTCTGTTAGAGGAGAGAGGTCCTGTTTGTGTCTGTGCCCCCCCCGCTGTGTGTGTGATTGAGCTCCACGTTTTGTGTTTTAGTCCATTTTGAGCGGTTGGATGTAGTCATGGTACATTGAAAGCTGTGATCACCACATTCAAAGATCTACTAGGGGGGTCTTGCAATATCAATGGTAATTCTGGTTCAAAAGAAACACTTCTTATCACACATCGGTACCTTACGGACACATTCACACTTTCTGTTTTTTGATGGCAGAACATTAATTTCTGTGAAGTTTCGCACATCAAAAGTCCTGAACTTCTGAGAAGGGCAAATGTTGTGTTGAAGGGGAATCAAAGGGCACAGGTAAAAGCCACACACTCACAACCATTAAAACATTTCCCAAATTGGGATCAATAAAGTATATCTAATCTAATAATCAAATCATTTTATAACAAATTGTAGGGCTAAACATTGCAGTATTTATTGCCTTTCTGAGACAGAAATCAGTTCAACAGGTCATTCTGAACCAAAGGATGTTTAACTCCCTTTCAAACTCTTACCGCCACCCGTTTCTATTGGGATTTGTGAGCTTTCACCACATGTGCTCATAGTGCCTGGTCCTGATAGCTTCTCTGACAGTGCTACTTTGTGCCAAATCTATTTGATGGAAATGTCATGATCAAGGTTGAACATCAAAGTTCACAAGAAGCCTTCCTGTCTTTTCCTGTAGAACTTGACATCAAAGGTTAAAGAAGGCTATTTGTACTGTCAACAAAATAGAAAAATGGCAAAGCTGCTTGGACACTGTTGACTGCACAAGGACTAAAGTGAAGGAAGCTGTCCTACTGTAAGGTCTTTCAATGTCAAACTACCGTAGTCACACAAAGACCTGCTGTTTGGCTTGTAGGTATACCATCTGATCAGTGATTTTTAGTATGAAAATGTCAGGTATCATAAAACTTTGTCCTATTGTATATTTTAATTATTTTCCCATACTTTTTTTATTGGGTTTTCAGACAAATAACAGACAACAGTAGTATCATACAGAGTATCACATTGGGCTTTAGGTAATACAAAAACAGGTAAGAAATACAAGATTAGAGAAGGAGAGTAAACAACGCACCTGTCTGGTAAAACAAAACAAGGAAACAAAACAAACACGATAGGTCACCTCTGACAGTTAAGAAATGATCTTGATACATGGCAGTTGTAAATGAGTGCTCACATATACTCGTACATAAATTGAGTGCATAGCAGTAATACACCAATTAAGTCATTCCAGCAAATTAGGCGTGTCTAAGGGTTCGTCAGTCCGGGATAGTATCAAAGGTCATTTTATCAGTATATGAACTTTGCCCTATTTTATGCAAATAATAGAGAAATTGGGATTTACTTTTTGTCTAGGGAACCGGGGTGATGCTTACACCAACATGTCACTTAAGCAGTACTCTACAAGTATGGATAAAGGTAGTAGTATGTATAGTATAGATACATGGTTGTAATAGAAAATCGACAAATAGTTGAACTTATTAAGCTAGAAGTGTTTGATTGAATTTGTAGGTTCTTTTATCTTTCAGCATCTGGATCAGGAACATCATGGAGGACTTGTGAGTGGAGCTCGGGATGTTTAAAAGGGTCTGCTGCATGCAGCATCGACATCACTCTGCAGCCCCCCAGTGACATTGGCACCTCTAACAGTGCATCTATACTGTATTCATAAACTCATAAACCTTCCATATGTGGAGGGGAGGGGGCGAGGTGCAGCCTCTCCACTCAGCCACTTTAATTACATCTGAGTGCCTTCTCCCCACATCTCTCCCCTCCCATCCCCTCCCCACCACTCCTGTGCCTTTTGTTCCCCCTTCTCCTCTGATGCCTCCCTCTTCCTCCCTCTCTGCTTTGTGATTTCCATTGCTTCCTCCTTTCCTCTGCACTCACTTTTACGCTCTACTCCCCTCTTGTAGGTAATTTACCGGCATGGAGATGACATGCACCTTGCTTTTATGATATACAACAACTGCACTGAGCCTGGATTATGCACTCAGTGCTCATCAACTGCAGAAACCTGCCAAATCTCCATTTTCAATCTTTCTCCACTTTCTCTCCTTTTCCCTTTACACTCTCCAGCCATGTTCCTGTTTCCACTCTCTCCACTATACCACTTTTTTTGCGTATCATTATCTGAAGCCTGTATCAATCGTATTAACCAGAGAGGAGAGAGGTATAGGGACAGCACAGACAGCACACCAGTGGACAAAGACAGGAGTTTAAAGAGGACAGAAGTAGAAAGAGATGTGAAAGTCCAAAGGGAGAGGGAGAGGAGATGAGCACATAGCGTCTTTTAAAGTGTCATGCGCACACTTCTTCTCTCCTCTACCAACTATTAATACAATTGAACTCCACGCATGCTGCTCCAAACTAGCCTTAAGTAACAGGGACCACCTGCTGTATTTCTGTCAGTGCCAGAACACATTCTTTTTGCCTGGATCTCTTTCTGTGCTGCCGTCTTCTCTTTGTGCCATCGTTTTAAAACCAGGATAATTAGCCCCATTATCTTTGAAACTTCCCTTTTTCTTCTTATGTTGTGTGAAAACTAGTTCTAACATCGTCATGGATTCAGGCTTAACTCAGTTTGGTAAAACTAGGTAAAAACTAAAGACAGAAAGATATAATGGCACAGTGGAAATGTTTGGTATAAATCAGGGTTCTTACGGTCATTAAAAACCTGGAAAAGTCATGGAAATTCAAAATGCTAATTCCAGGCCCTGGAAAAGTTATGGAAAACAATATTTTTCCCAAAGTTTTGGAAAAGTCATGGAAATTTAACTAAAGTTGCATCAAATATAATTTATATTTTATCCATCTAATAAATACTGTATAGTAATGAAACGTAAAATGGCATTTAACTGTCGAGGTATTTCGCTGGTGAGAGATTTTAGTTAGTTTTGCGTGTAGAAGCTAGTAAGCCTATTATTTGATTTGTTTTAGATAGGCACAACATGTTTCATATGCAGACCTTATTTTCCTGTTCCATGTTAAAATAAACAATTTTCAGTGGTACGCTGAGAAAGAGTAATTTTTTTGGTCATGGAAAATTAGGTAAAGGTCATGGAAAAGTCATTGAAAATCATTGGTGAAAAAGTGTATGAGCCCTGATAAATGAATGTGATGGGCTTGGGTATGGCCAATATTGAGAAAACCAAATATCACAATGTTTTGACCAATATCAATATTGTGACGATATGGGTTGACATTGAATTTTGTGTTTTCACAAAATATTTACACATTGTTACTTTTCATGAACAATCATTAGTAATGTGGATATAAAGGCCAATAGAACAACTAAAACAGTCTGGCAAGTCCAGAGCATCAGTTTACAGTAAATTCAGCATTAAAAGGAACTTGATATTTAACAAAAGATAAATAACAAAGGGATATGATTATAGTTTGGAAAATGTCCATTACATTGTGTCCTTTGATACCCATTTTAAGGGAACCTTATCAAAACAGTTAACTTATATATGGTTATGGTATATACTTTGTTTTATTATAAAATTAAGCATAATATTCAAATAAATAGAATTAAAGCTAAAATGATTGTACACTTGATCCTACAATATTAATGATTTTCAGAACTATGTCCACTCATGTGTCTGTGTTGTACTATTAGATAGGACTTTGAAAGGCCAACAGAAAACCCCAATATTTACATTATACTGTAGCATAGCCAATGAGCAAGAAAAGAGGAAGTTTTCACATCAAAATAGTTCATAGATGAAATGAAATAAAGTCAGAACTCCATTGAGAGGGGCTACAGAACAAGATGAGACAGAATATTGGTACTCACCCACACATTGTGAGCTTATGCAGCAACTGAAGCACAGTGAGGGCCGATGTTCGAGCACAATAGGCTATTGAGCATCCACTGATTAAAACAAGCTCTGAAGCACTCTTTTGTCTGTCTGTAATCAAACTATGCTGCACATGAACAGGAGACATGTTGTTGGGTTGTGTAGATACAATAATTATTTTTCTTTAAATGGTGTAAATTCCTTCATCCTGATTGGCTACCTGCCAATGAATATGCTAATTGTCAAAACAGGGAAATAGGGAAATAAAATGAAAAGAAATCTGGCTAATGAAAGACCCTGCATATCTTAATTGCCACACTTAAAATGCCTGTGAATAAAGGCGAATGGAGCTTTCCCTCACCCCCCCTTTGGCTCATTCCTGAGGGAAAGCATAGGGCAGGCACAGATGTGCTGTACTTTCCCTATGCACTGAGGGCTCATTTCACATTCACAAAGTGCCATCTTTAAAAAGAGTCAGAAGAAAAAGAAAACTCCCCTGGCTTCAGCACTCCAGGGTATGCCGCTACAGAGCGTGTAAAGTGCGCCTGTCTTCAGCCGAGGCAGGCTGGTCACAGCGGTGCTTTCCCTTATTGCAGTCTCTTTGTCTGACGCTAATTACAGGTGTGGGCTTCTGGCTCATTTGGCAGCTCTGTTGCCAGAGTTACGCCCACACGACAGGGTGATAAAATTAGGTGCAGAACCAGTGGCAGGCTTGTCAGCACAATAAGTCCAATACTATAAGAGAAGATGGTTTGAAACCACTAGGGGGCAGACAGCTCACATGGCAACAGACAAATACTCATACACACATTCACACTTTACTATATGCTAGTGTTGGGTGGGCATCAACAACAGGGGGAGGGTGTGCATTGGGTGAGGGTTGTGTTTGGGGGGGGAGCATTCCATCTGGATTCAAACACCCACAGATGCACACATGTGCAATCAACGCAAATACAGTCACCATATACAGCACACATACATACCATTCAGTTAATCAGAAAAAAATGTCTAACACACACTCACACGCATGCACGCACACACTGACTGCTCTCAGATGCTCATGTGAGCTAAAACAGCAATACAAACAAAATACCAGAAATCCTTTTATCCTGTTCCAGAATGAGCTAACTAAACCCATGCCACATGGTGGAGATATCTAAAAAAAAAAAAGGGAGTGGGAGACTACAAACAGCAACTTGTGGGTAGCTTGGTGCACTTTTACTCTCGTCAGACTCCACTACTAGCAGAGAGAAAAACATACTATGAACACTATACTTAAAATCATAACTTTATATCATAGCTTTACCATCTATCTGACCAAATGTCGCTAAGTTGTATGTTAAAGTCTGCATATGAAATATAACACAAACACTTCATATACGCCTAGCAATTGTTGTCTGCATTCTTTTTGTATTTAGATTTGCTAACATTTTCTATATGTACCCTATGCAAAGCATTTGAGTAAGTGGGGAGGTGGTAGGCTTGCAGGTGAGGTGAGATTACTGTGTTGTATCTTTCTTTCTTTACAGGTAGCATTCCTTTTTAATTGTGGTTTTACTTTTATGTATGCACCATAATTCAAATTCCTCGTAAGTGTAAACCTACCTGGTAATAAACCTGTTTCTGATACAAAATGCAGCAACTGTGAATGTTTCAATCTTTTTCTCGTTGACTTTGGAGATGAGAATGATCCTTTATGGATGCATCGTTTTGGTTACTAGCAGAGCTGATCTATTTCCATCATATCTCATGTGCGGACACTATTCAATGCCAATCACTGTGCAAGCCACATCAGCTCCAGAGGTGGTCTGATGTTGCTGATCCAGCCCCATGCTGATAGTGTGTGTGTGTGGGCATGTACAACTTCCATTATCATACAACCTTCTTTATCTAGATAAGACATCCAGATACAGATCACACGTTAATCCCAGAGCATGAAAAAGGTCCATGCCTCGCCTCTATCCCAGCTCCCATGTTTTCCCTATTGCTCTCTAGATATATGGTGTTTGTTTGTGTGCTGTACCTTAAAGATGAGACACATCCACCTGGGCAACACTGATAAATGGTTTGGAAACAGGCATCCTTTCTAGGGAACTGTGAAACACTCAGGTTTATTTCTAGCAGAAACCTGGAAGCATTTGATGTTCTTATTGTACGCGAGACCAAAGACTGTACAGGTCCGATGTCATCAATTCATGGATGTCAGATTTTTTATTATACTGTGCTTCACACAATATATTTGCGGCAAATTAAACAGTTTATCGCTCTGACCTGCCAAAGCGTTTAGAGCAACTGCCTTCATGCAATCATTACATGCTGCCTGGACTTGGAAGGAGAGATGGAGAGAATTTAACATAATAATCTCAACACAGAAAAAAGGATGTTGAATGTACAACTTTTAGGATTATTCGATCTTTAAATATGTGTTTTGACAACTCTCCGGCGATCTTAAGATTTGCACCCTACACTTTAGTATGTGTTCACCCTCATTGTCCTCTGTTCTGGGATATTGTTTTTTACAACCCCCCCATGCCAGCAAATTTACCCCTGGGTGGGACATAAAAGATTGATTGATTGAAATCCACTCTGCCAAGCCACGCTGGGAAGCAAAGCATGTTAACTGCTCTGCATCGGGACGGTTCCAGATCCCTTCGGCATCCCAGTATTAATATTCATGTCCCATGCTGTCACCCTGTTCCTGTTGCTGTGCCCTGTCATGTACTATATGTCGGTTCTTGTTAGCATGCACAGAGAAAGAAGGAATTAATGGATAGGCTGTTTGTGTACTTTACAAGCCTGCCTGTCTTTCATTCCCCCTTTTTTCTCATTAAGAGCTTCTTCATGGTCTCATGTAAGCCCATATATTCATGTTTTTTTCAGTCTGTTTCTGACTATGTCCTTTTGTCTCTCGGTGTATCCTTCGGCATATCCTTCAGTGTGTGTGTGTGTGTGTGTGCGTGTGTGTGTGTGTGTGTGTGTGTGTGCGTGTGTGTGTGTGTGTTTGAGTTGCTCCGGGGAAGGGACGTTTTCATGCTTCATCGGGCCTCTATTTGCCTGTCCTGTAATAACTTGTCCGCTCCATTGCTTGCCACTATCAGACCCCCCCATAACACTCAGTCACAGCCTACCGTGGGCCACTAGACGAGTGGAGGGGACGTGGGTTAGAGTTAATGAATGACTTCGGCATCTGGAAAACATCCATAGTGGAGGAGGAGGAGGAGGAGGAGGAGGAGGAGGGAGGGGAAGCGTGGAGGGACAGATGGAAAGGAGAGGACAGGAAGGTTGAAGGGCAGGTGAAAGGAAGGCCACTCACTGATTTATCTAAGGAGCAGCGAATGTAAAAAAGGTTCAACGTAGAATGTAAAATAATAGAGAGCAAGGTTGGGTCTGAAAAAAAAGAGTGCAGCTGATAGAAGTAAGTACTGCAACATTAAGTACTTGTAATAAGATGTCAGACTGATTTAATAACCAATAACAATGCAGATTACTGTGACTGCTTTGCTATAGTGACATTATTGGTAAGCTCGGGACAGATATAAGAGGGCAATATATAGTTAACGCAACAATATTTAACAATAGTGAGTATATTCAGTTCTCATATTTAATGTATGGTGCAGCATGGCGGAGTCATTACATTGAGTCAACATAATGTATAGGTATTTGTAAACATACAATGTTTATGTGCCTATATCATCTACTTAGATGGTGTCTTATAACTCCAAAAGGGGTGGATGGTTGTATTGCCATAAAAGTACATTTAACTACAAGAATCGATTGACATATTGGGACTAACTGAGGTCTCCCTGAGGTCACTGCACCTAGCCAAGAAATAGTTCAGAACTCAACATTTCTTTTCACATGAGTTTTTATTCAGGCTAGCTTTTTTCTCTCTGTCACAAGTGTTTATACTGAGCTAAGCTTAATGGCTGCTGAAGGTAGCTTCATTTTGAATTTGCAGAGAGAAAACAACAAGAGAGTTTCCACAACTGGATCCGCGGCACAAAGTAGTTAATGTTGCTGCTGATGGGAGAACATTGAGAAGTGGAACAGAGAAAGCAATGTAGCACAGCAGGGAAAGACTCTAACTTATGTTCTTGACTTACTTAATAAAATATGGGCTATGACTATCACATCTGCTTGTGTATAAGGGAATCAGACTCAGAGGGAGCTGCAAAAACAAAGATGTGTCACTCATTGTTCTATTCATAACATGTTTGAACTGAGGCGCTGAATTGGGAGTTTCAACTCTTTTTCTTCCATTCAGTCGTTGTGAACGGTACGCTATTTTCTCCTGGAGCAAAGGGAAGAATGGGGAGGGTGAGAGGTGGCTCGGGATCGCTGAGAAGCTTTGACTAAGATCCCCTTCCCCCCAAACCTGACGGGTACAGTCACCATGGCAACTGTTCTTTGGGGCCGAAAGGTGAGTTGGGAAGGGGAGGAGGCTAGCCTGAGAGTGGACACAAACAGAACACGCATGCGCACAAACGGATAACGCCCAAAGCCATGATGTGATGGAGCTCTATGATAAGACCGTGGAGATTAACAGTCCTGGTCAGGCCTGTGTGCATTTGCAGAGATGGGATCCACCAGCCTCCTTAGGACGAATAGGAGGCTATTATAAACTCTAGCCTGCAGCTATATCGACAAAAAACAGCAGGCAGGATGACATGTAGGAGTCACAAAGGAGACAGGGATTCAGCTGACAGTTTCTGTGACAGGAGGCTGATGTGGGACGATTGACTGTTGAGGGCAAATTGGATTAAGTGACATAAAAAACTTTCCTACAGAACCGAAATAGCCCCAGTCGGGGTTGAATGTTAAAACAGATCTGACAATCACAGTCAATTAGGGAAATCATGAAGCTCAAATGTGAAGAAAAAAACGGTTTGTGAATATTGTTTAAAATTAATGGGTTTTATTCTAAGCTGAAATATATTCCTGCCTTGAGGGTGATTTCATTTCATTTCATTTCAAACCTTTATTTAATCAGATTGGTCCCATTGCGATCATAGATCTCTTTTTCAAGGGAGACCTGCAGCATATAGGTTCCACATGAAACATAAAACAATAAAGGACATCAATTTAATGCCATAATATGTTAACATCTGTGATAACAGAATTATGTAAGCACAGAAGCGCTTTTAAATACTTAATGTTTTCACATGTATCTGCTGGAAAATATGTGGGTGAGAATCCGTAAAACTTAACACATAAAATTGTCACAAAACACCATAGAGCTTCCATCACAGCTTGCCTCTTATATGAGCTGGATGTACTATATGTGGTCAACTGAATAGGTAAGGTATGGGAGCTAACCTGACAACAAAAAAAAGATGAAACATGAAGAGAGACTGTTTGAAGCAGAGGAGGATAAGTCTGAATTGATCAGCAAAAGATGCTGTCACGTGGTTAGAGACATTTTAGAGGCACACAACAAAGGAGAAGGCTCTTCTAATAAATGGTACAGCAGCGAGGACCGTGATGTACTGCCAGCCTCCTCAGAGTTTTATCTACAGCGTGACGTTGTGTCTCTCTCAGAATTCCTGCTCTGCTCAACACTAATTTAAGTTCCACTGCCAACCAAAACCTTTGTTTCAAAGCTCTTCAAAGCACTCCGAGGTCTGTATGTTATCAAGAGTGTGAACTGAATGGATTTTTCAACATGAATAATGTGCTTCAGTCCTCAGCCAACAGCTAATTATGTGACTTTCCCCGATTGTGAGAGGCTTCTCTAAAAGCACATTTAAAGCACCTCACTGTTGGTATTGAATGCTTTAAGTCATTGACTGCCAATTGGGAATAATGCTGAACATATTCCAAACATGCAAGCTTTTCCGGCAGTGGCTCAGTCAGTAGGGGCTTGGACTGTGAGCCGTAGGGTCGCTGATTTTAGTATAGTTTCCTTTTAATGTTTTGTGATTGCCACTGCTGTAAGAGAATTAACTTCTTGAGACGGGGGTCATATTTGAAGTATTCAATGAATCACAATAATTCATGGTTTTTTTCGTCATCGCCTGGTATTTTTGTGCGGTGAGTGAAGTGTGCATAAGACATTTTTAAAACGTATTTTTAGGAATTGCATTTATGGACACTATCATTTGAAATACGGTAGGTTTCCAAGAGATATGTTTTTGGGGGATAAACCTTGGCAGATGCCTATAGATGAAAAGTGGTATAAAAAGCATAATGTAACAAAGACTTGCTTTAAATGTACATAAAGTCACCTTTAATATCCTTGAGAAATGGCTGTAGTTGCTTGTGCTTATCCAATGCCTGTTTTAACTCGAGTCCACAAGCTGCCTGTGTTGGTGTCAGTTTTATTGATCAGATAAGTGGCAGTTAAGCAATCAGTTTTTTGCAGGCTGCCACTCACAGGTTCACCTGCTGAGTTGGTCCCAATGTGCACTAAAGCTGGTTAACGGCATTTCTGTGGTGCAGCTTATTGTATAGCTGTTGACAGTATGACACACATTTGTCAATATAATTGGACACTTTTTTTTTCTGTTTGTGTATGAAGCTGTAACACTTTGGACTGGGAGTTAAAGTTATTCATATTGATCCAAGTAAATTAATATAACTGCCAAATGCCATTCATGTTTTCCCTTAACCAAATACACACCATAATATTTAAATCATATTACATTTGGAGCTCTCTCAGGTATAGCTCCTAAACAAAATGTGTACTTAGGGGAAACACACACACACACACACACACACACACACACACACACACACACACACACACACACACACACACACACACACACACACACACACACACACACACACACACACACACACACCACACACACACACACACACACACACACACACACACACACACACACACACACACACACACACACACACACACACACACACACACACACACACACACACACACACACACACACACACACACACACACACACACACACACACACACACACACACACACACACACACACTATATTCCTTTGGATACATTACCTCCTGAGAATTGGTGGAAACAAGAGACGTCTAGAGTGTAAAGCTCAAATATTGTTTATTATTATATTAAGTATTTAATGTTGTTCTCAATGAAGAGATCATAGTCACACATACAAGTATGGTGCATAGAGACCTCTTTCTTGCAATGGGAAAATAGAATCAAGTCAATTGGGATTGTGACATACATATTACCACTTCAATCACTGAAGAGTTTACCATGAATCAAACCTGCCAACAACAGATTTCATATATAGCTACATAATCGGGTCTGCTAAGGTACTGAAAAAAGAAAATCATTCACACAAACATCTGTATAGACACCGGTTATGTGTTTGTTTCTGTGAACCACTAAGTATGCAAATAGGCCAGTCGATGCTGTTCGAGGCTAAAGGCAAACATGGGCAGCGTGCTCAAGGCTTATCTTTTAAAGGTACAGTGAACAGCGGCTCCCGCCCCCGCACGACAGGCCCACTTTATCCTGGCAGGCCACACTACGATGAGTCTGAGCTCAGAGAGCAGAGGGGTGCAGTGAAGTCAGGCCAGGATCTGGCTTCAGATCAAGTGGGATAAACCCTCCAATGACACACGCACACACTCACACTCTCGCACACACACAAACAAGCCCAAAAAGTTGTCTGCAAAGAAAAAGGAAGAACAAACCATGCAGAATATCAGTGCACATGTACAATGCCAGTCCTCCCATGGCTTTAGTTCTGCCCTGTTCTCCTCCTGGCTGAGAGACTGAGCAAGACCCCCCGATGGCCTTTCCACCATCTAATCCCCTCTCCTTGAACAATAGGCCTGGTCAGCCTGCTGGAAGCTCGAGGAGCCCCTGCGTCTTTTATCAAAGTCAAACAACAGAACAACACAGGCTGTTGCTGAAGGTCTATTGCTCCGCCTCATATCTCTGTGCTCGGCAAGAGAGGAATCAATGGCGTCTGAGTGATAAGAAGGGGTGCATGATGGTCAGCTGTGCAGCTTGTACAGATTTGCTCCGAGTGTATCAGTGCCTACGGGCTGGCTGGTACCTTGAGGTCACAGATAAGGCTCGTCGCAGAACCTTCTCTGAGATAAGTGTTTGAAGTCGTGACCTTTTACGCATGTGGAGCCAGGCAGCGAAGAATGCTGACCATGCACGCTGTGCGGTCTGAACGAACAATGGGGGAGCTGTGCTGACTGAAATGACAAGGGGATAAAAAAAAACCAGCAGGAATCTTGGTTTGTCTCATCAGAAGGTATGCTGAGTGTGTAACCATCTCCGTATGGCCATTTGCATACTCCCCAGATATCATTGCATGCCAGTCTTTCTTTTGTCTCTCATCTTCTTTTCTCTCCCTGCACCTGCATGTTCATCTTCCTGCACATCACGTATAACCTACAACTGGAAATAGCTGCCTGACGTCTCCTTGAAGACCAAAAAGACTTGACAGCAGGGTTCGATACATTGCAAAGATGTGACAAACAGCATCCTTTTGCACCTCTTCCCCAGGCTATTTACAATACCAAAGCTTCATTAACCAGAGGAGAACAAAACTCCTCTGGTTGCCGAAGGGTAAGCCTTGAACACAAACAGCCAATTAGGATCAATGCCTCTAAAATCAATTAGGCATGTAATACTGTATACTGTATATGTGCCCTGTGGCTTATTGGAACAAATGAAGCAGTGGGGCTCAGTGTGTGTTTAACCTTTACAAGTGGGAGAGGAACATTTATTTTTATTTTTATATATATATATATATATATACAGCTTAATTTATTGATATCATTTATTCACCTCCTTGGTCACACCCTCTTTCCAACACCAGTTTAAACATCATTCTTTCCTTAGTTTTATTGCTAAAAGTTCAATGAACGTTTATTTTGCCTTCTCCCTCCCCAATGCTTTTGTTTCTCTGCTCATATCAAACAAATCTGTTACTCTAATCTTGTTGATCTTTGATATGCCTTATTCTCAGCAGGGGCCTATTTTAGTGGCTTAGACAACTCCATTAA
The DNA here is from genome assembly GCF_902827165.1 of Trematomus bernacchii. Classification (NCBI taxonomy): domain Eukaryota; kingdom Metazoa; phylum Chordata; class Actinopteri; order Perciformes; family Nototheniidae; genus Trematomus; species Trematomus bernacchii. The sequence continues at coordinate 8,684,811 of NW_022987714.1, read as the reverse complement.
TGGGTTCTTCCAAATCAATAACAGCTAGGCGCTGTATACGTTAACATACACTTATACTGCATCATTTTCCACATAATTGATCCAAATCCATGCATTTGCACACATGTTTCGTCTCGGTAATTAAGGCTTTTAAGAATATGCACATTTATTCATGATACCATCCATCAATGTCAGCAGGGTTCTTACACCTTTTCCAAAGTCAAATTCAAGCACTTTTCAAGCATTTTCAAGGTGCATTTTCAAGCTTTTCAAGCATCTTACAGCTGTTGTAAATTACATATTTATATACACATACTTATACTCAAATGATTATTTCCCTACCTCACATTAAATCAGATGTTCTTTATGCTATAAACAACCAAATGTGTGTTTCATAATAGCATTCTACATGAGGATGAAAAATTAAAAATGTTAGAAAAGAAAACTAAGTTTAATATTTCAAAATGAGTGACCCATCTGTACGTAGACTGGGCATCCCATATAACCTGGCTGAGCCAATATAAAACAATCAGCCAAATAACTTTTCAATATATTATTGATTACTATTTTTGAGGTACTTTTAGGTTGGCAGTAAACACAAGTCAGAGGTAAATGGTGTACTTTGACTCCACTACATGTATTTAATACCTTTAGTTACTTTACAGATGTGGATGAATGATGTGAAATATAATAAAGTGTTAAATCAGACTTTAGTTCCACCTGGAGTAAATTCACAAGCTACCCTGCAGTATACAAAGTCATTCAAACTAGCTGCACCTTTACCAGCTTTGATAACACTTTCATGATCAATCATTATAAAACATATCATATACAATTATTAGGGATGCTCCGATCGCCAATTTTGGAGCCGATCGCCGGAATCAGTATCGGCCGATACCGATATCGCTCTCTTTTCCTCTCTCCCCCTCTCTCTCTCTCCTGACAGCCCGTCAGTATCTCCTGCAGCTCACTGATCCAGTAATGAGTGACCCGACAGTGAAGAATAAATATATTTATAGCTAGTTTAGCTTGTTCCAGAGGTAGATCAAATAGCTAAGTGTGTTAGGTCTAACTCTTAATGTGTGTTCTGCTCCGCTCACCGGTCCGTCACAGCGGGTGGAGCTGCAGGATTTCTGCTCCACACACACGTTGCATACCGCTATTTTATTGTCATTTTCGGACACTTAAAATACTGCCAGACTAGTGAAGCCATTTTGGCGAGCTTGTTTTGCCGCGCACAGAGAAAAGTGTCATGTATTTTACATGCAACGATAGCCTAATCTAAAATGCTCTACTATGGCGTACCTTTCGTGTGGTGTGTGGCTCGTCAGCGCAGACTCTCGCATCGTTATTGTTGCACACTTTGCAGGAGGCTACTCTTGGGCTTCGCTTGACCCTCGTCTTAGCCATGGCTTGTATTTGTCTTCTGCTAGCCAACGCTCGTTGAAACGGCAACCTCCTGGCATACTGTCATCTATCACTCTCATCAGAATGCCCAGGTCACACACGTAACAAAAACACTTGCCGGTCACGCGCATTGCGCGGGAAGGCCGGAGCGGAGCTGTTTTATGTAAAAGCGAAGCAATTAAGCGCGCTCCGACTTCTTTATTTTCTTTTAATCTAAAAAGCGAAGTAAAGCATTTACAATTTCAAGCACTTTATCCCAAATTCAAGCACCATTCCCAAAATTCAAGCACTTTTCAAACCTTGAAAACACCTCGTACAATTTCAAGCATTTTCAAGGATTTCCAGCACCCGTACGCACCCTGTGTCAGGTTGAGGCATGCATGCACATGTTCTGTAAGACGGAAATACAATCTCTAGCCCACACAACCTCAGATGAGACAGACTTTACATCAAACTGTGGCACACTGAGTAAGTGTGTCAGCTTGGTAACCCTCTAATTATTAATGCAGCTTTCAGCTAGGCGTTAGCAGTAGCCTGAGGGAGTCGTACGATACTGTGTTACTTAGAGAGGAGGGTCATGAGGTATTCAGTGGAGAGTTTGTATGTTGAGGCACAAATTCAATTACAGGCACAAAAATATCTCTTCATCCCAATTCCATACGCAAATTAGTCGTGTAAATATTTATCTTCATAGTCATGTGTTTGTGCAGTTGGTGTCATTTTCTGTTTAACAAACAGAACAGTGTTATTAAATGTGTGCTAACAGGCATCTATCAGTTGGATACTTTGGAAATCTTTATCCAATTAACAAAAACAAGTTGTTTTTTTCAAAAATGTTATTGATTAGTTTTACAAACCTCATTAAATAATATGTAGAGTCACAGTAGGCCATACTGTACAAGTGAACTAATGTGACTGTAATCTTCAAACACCTCTAAAACAGAAAGAGGTCTACATTGCCATGTGTAAACTTAGTATGAGTTTAAGTTAGGTTAGTCTAACCGCCTAAACTGATAAACAGCAGTAAAACACTGTATAAAGAAATGGGTATTCTGAGTTTAAAAAACACAACTACTTTCTAAAAGGTGACTAACAAACATATATTCAGTCCTGGTTTTTAGGAGTTGTATAATGTTTCAAAACATTCTTAGAGGGAAAATGAATCTTAATAAAAGTCAAAGAAAACCACAGCCCTGAGATTTGATGATATTTCTGTGAATACTAACAGCTAAAAGGTTTCCCAGTCGATGGGCAGAGCTGGAAGAGGCTGCTTTTAGAAACTAGGCTAGCAAACCACCCCCCCCCCCCCCCATAAGCCAGCCCTCAGGAGTACTCACAGTTGGTCTACAGAACCATATCTATCGTGCATGGTCTGAAGGGGAAATGCCTATAGATCAGTGCATACAAAGGGAAGGCACATAAAGTGTTTTTACATCTAAAAGAGTAAATGATTGCACATTATATCCTGTCTGAGGTGCACAGGCAATAAGAGTTGAACATTTGCAAATGACAGATAACCCAGATCAAAATACACCCTAGAGCTACACGGTGTGCAAGTTTGTTTTTACTTATTTAAACATTTCAAAGAAAGACTAAATGTTAGAAATGCAATAATCCTACAGCTGGAGAGAAAAACAGAACTTTGGTCCGCCTTCAACCTTCATTTACTTTCCTCTGAGATTCCTGTTGCCAGTGAAGCTGGTTTTGGAACCCACACATACATAACAATCTCTCACAAAGGGCAGAATGTCACTCTATGTTGCTATTCCCAGTGCACTTGGGCAGCATCTTCCTTTCACTCAGTGCTTGTACCGTGACCCATTTTGAAATGCAATACTGTTGCCCTGTTGTTTAATCAACTGACGACATTTTGAACAAGTTTGACACATCAAATGGTCAAAAGCCATCTCAAATTTCCAATAAAGTGGACAAGAGCAAGTTACACTTGAAGTGCAATCGAGCCTCATTACACACACTTATTCCCCAACACACACAAACTGAAACACAGCCTTTCATCCACATCTTCATTATTTTAAAGTTATAACGGAAAAAACCTGAAAGTGGTAAACTTGTTGCTTCTATGCAACTTGGGTATGGGATAATCTACAAAATAATCCAATTGATAGTTGTAAGTCATCATAGTAATAAGGCAATAAGTGTGGTTGTTTTTCTTGAGAGGCCTCACTATAAATAAGATGGTCTTTTATATTGTTATTTATGTATGTCATGTTGTATATGTTGTATTTTAATGTGTTAAGAATGTGTATGGCTGCAACCTTTGCCTCGAAGAAAGAAATAAGGAAAACAAAATACATAGCTTTAAGAAGCTTTAAAAAGGGAGAAAAACATATTTTTTTGGTAATACTTAAAGGGGACCTATCATGCAAAATGCACTTTTGTACGTCTTTTATACATGAATATGTGTCCCCGGTGTTCCAGGGAACTCACCAAGTGTCAGAAAACACAACCCTCTCTTGTAGGGGAAACTTCTGTGTAGCAATGCATGGAGTCACCGACTCAGGAAGGAGACACGGTGAGAGTTGGAGCTTTGATGTCAAACACTGATGGGTTTATTCAGAGTATTCGGCCGGAGGATTCACATCACAAATCAAAGAGTCAGAGGTTCTGACTACACGGTAGAGTTGCCACGTCAATTCTGAAGAGCCTCTCTCTATGCTACTGTAGACCTTTTAACTGGTTCACAGAGAGTAATCAACATCTCTGAAGGAGTAGACTAAACAGCTGGGAACACTGAGCCACCTGCGTCCGACACTCATGGTCTCAAAGATTTCACATCTTAGAGTCCACAAACACCGATAAAGAAGTGCCTCAGCGTTCTCACAACAAGTACCATTCGTGCCAGACAAGTTGACCGGTCACAAACTGGTGACAACAACACATATGGCACCAAGGCCTTTCCTTAAAGGAGATAACAGACGTCAGAGTAGATCATAAAACGTCACAGAGCAAAAGGTTAGATATCTAGAAGAATTATTCCCCAACCCTCTCTCTTTTCCTCCATACCCAAATCTCTAAAAACGGGGCTGCAACGGATCTGATACAGACTGATCCAGATTTGAACATTTCTCTGACGTAAGGACGGAGGAGCTGACCTATCAGGGGAATGAGAGGTTGCCGTGGCATGGTAACAGCATGGTAACACGACGCTCGTAACTCGGCCCCCTCCTTTGCAGGGGGGCGTGGTCAGCTGCAGCGCATGCAAAGACAGGGTGGAGGAGAGCAAAATAGAGCGAAATGAGGCATGGCTAAAATGCCTGTTTGGTATTTTGAAAAAGAAAACGTATAAATATACCTTATATAGGTATGGCCCTACAATATATTATTCAAATATAGCATGATAGGTCCACTTTACCCAAGATCTACATTTTTGCAAATGTTAATAACAATGTTTATTTAGCCTTTCCACTACTTTCTACTGGCACAAAGGGAATCCTCCTTGAGACCGATGTAAATACAAAATGTAGCCATCAGAGGCTTTAGAAAGGTCAAGGTTAATGTGCACATCAGCCAAGGACTGTCAATACCTTTCATCGATCGGGGATCAAACTGCCAACACACAAGTGATTCAGAGTGTTTAGGAATTCATCAATTAATCGTGGTTCTAACCTCACACAAAATACTTGATCAGCCCTCTACTTTCAGTCAGAACCCATACAGTGCTTCACACAAGGCAGCACATGTATTTAGGGGCAACATGCATTGTCACATGCTTCAGGATCTGAGCTTATCAAAGACTTAAACTTGTATTTTTAAGATAAGAAACTCAAGCAGTAAGGAAGACCACTTATCATTAGTCATGCCATGCTGACTAATGATAAGTAATCCCTTTTAACCTTTGCTTCAGATGGATATACTGTATTACTTCATTTACACTCTGCTTTTATTTTCAATGTGGTAACATTTAAGTCTTTGCCTTAGGTTTCTCAAGCGTTGCATTACTTTTTTGTATCTCTTTGCCACAACCATACTCCAGTTTGAACAATCCAGCATCGCATGTACGTACACCACAGATCTGTGCACATGTTTGTCCTGCAGGCATACTTGTCCTTGCTTTGTGTGCATTCTCTCCACCAAGCAAAGCACTAAAGGTGAAACCCACCACACAAACCCTTTTCTATTGTTCACTGTATCTCTCACCCTTTTTCTCTTCCTTTTCCCTGTCTCTCTCAATCTCCATCATGACTTTAACATGCCTCTAGCATGCAGGTAATCTGACAGCACCAAACAATGAGAACAACATAAAGAGGAAGAATGGGTGAAGCAGAGGCGGAGAGAGAAAAAAGAATGATGCGGAGGCAGAAGAAAAATACTAGTGCAGAAACAGAGGGGTATTATCATCTCAAGCATTATGTTTAAAGCCTTGCACATCTGAACAAAGCGACGAAGATCGCCAGAGGAAGCAAGAGAACAGAGGCGAGAGGAGAAGCCCATGATGAGAGAAGACAAGAGAGTGGGCCATGAGGAGGTGAAATGTTAAATAGAAGTGATGAGATTGGGGCCAAATGCCAAAACTGCGAAAAACTCGATGGGAGTGTAATGGTACATGAGTCAAAGTGACAGAGGAGAGAGCGCAATAGGACCAAAAAAGACAAGGCAGCAATTGTGACATATGGTGCAAATTCCAGTAATTACCATGAATGAGAGCACTGTTGCATGCAGGCACTAATCTAGGCCCCCTCTTCAATCTCTAAACTTCAAGTATGACCTCTTTCAAAAACTCATATCCTTTTTTCACTCAGAATCCTCTACTCCACTTTGTTCGCTGTTTCCCTGAAATACTTCGCCTCCTCTTTTATCAGTCCTGCTTTGTTTCCTTCCCACCTCACCACTCTGGCATAAATTCAATCCACTCGTTGTGATTCTTCGATTTCTGTGATTTCCTGTTCCCAAAGCAGCGCTCCTCTGTTTGGCTCGTTCCTTTGCTTTCTGCACCTGCCTCACATGTTTCCTGCCTGCTTCTTCTCATCTCTGCAGATACCTTATTCCCTGCTTACAGTTCCTCTCTTTAGTAGTTTCCCTCTCTCTACCAGCACTCATGACCCCTTCCCCAGCTACTGTTTCCATCTCCCTGTTTCCACCTGCGTCTTTGTCCTCCCTCTTGACTCACTGTCTTTCTACACAATGAATCCAGAGGGTTTTATCTTTTTTCCCTCAATGGCTTTGCCACTCTTCCTAATCCCTCATCTCCATCAGCTTCCCTCCCGCTCCCTATCACTCTCTCCATGTGCTTTCCTTGCTTCTTCCGTTCCATCGTCTTCACACTCACAGTTTGCTCTTTTTTCATCCCATATCCTACCCCCACACCCGCCATCCACCCTCCTATTGCATTTCTACCTCTCACACTCTCTGACATGCAATCCCTCTTTCCTCTCTCCAGGGCACTCTTCTTTTTCCTCCGTTCCACTTAAGCCTTCCTTCTTTTTGCATTTCCCTGATGGATACATGCACATCAAACACATATATGGACGCTCATAGCTCCCACACGCTCATAGCTCCAACACGCTCACAGCTCCCACACGCTCATAGCTCCAACACGCTCATAGCTCCAACACGCTCACAGCTCCAACACGCTCATAGCTCCAACACGCTCATAGCTCCCACACACATCCACACACACACACACACACACACACACACACACCACAACCACACACACACACACACACACACACACACCACACACACACACACAACACACACACACACACACACACACACACACACACACACACACACACACACACACACACACACACACACACACACACACACACACACACACACACACACACACACACACACACACACACACACACACACACACACACACACACACACACACACACACACACAACACACACCACACACACACACACACACACACACACACACACACACACACACACACACACACACACACACACACACACACACACACACACACACACCATTGTACCTTCACCTCTATCACCGCCCAAACACATGTCTGCATTTTGTCAAACTATATATAATTGGCGTTGCTCCTTGTCTGTCGAGCAGTACCTTCAGCTCTCTCGGCTGAATGCACTCTTACAGTATTGGCAGAAAAAGCATTTGCAGAAAATAACCCGGCCCATTATAGTGAGAGATGACTGACATCTAATGCATCACTCAAGGGTGTCCATCTGTTTGCTCCTAATGGCTGCACAGCATTTTGGTCCATTGCCACTTTAGTAGATGTGGGGATAATGCAGCCACTTAGTAATATGTAATACTGAATTAGTTACTGTCAGGGTATCATGGAGAAGTAATGCGTGACAACAGAAATAATTATTTAGCGCTGAGCCTCTAAAATGTGTTTACTGATCCAAACCCTTACAACGTGACGGCCATTCAGATCGATAAGATGCAATAGAGCACCTGATGCCAGTGTTGTAACAATTTTGTATTTATATTTCATTCGGTATAACATAACATAACATGATGCAGAGCAGAGTTTTAAGGCTGCTTAGTGACTCTGCTACTTATGGATGGCTGCATTAGACATGCCTAAAGAAAAGATAATACATTCAGAAGAATTATGTGCTGGAAATTCAATTCAGCTCTAGGCACATAACCATCTCCTTAAAAGTATTGTATCTTCATTTCTTCAACATTCATTAAAGCTATTCAAGAGAATGAATTCATATTCAGTGCGCCTCTTTGCTCTGGTTTCATAATTTTCTACATTTTAAACTTAGTGCAATTTAAAAAAAGCAGAAACAGCATTTTCTCCTTGGCCAACAGAGATAAGGAAAAAGTCTCTTGTGCAAACTGATGGGAACACAAACCAAAAACAAGAAGTTATTACATTTTCCATTTTAAGTTCTTTCAGTGCACACTGAACCTAAAAAACAACTTAATTAATTATCTCTAAACTTTGCAAAGTACTCTACAGCTATTGAGGACTTTAGCAGTGTGACACATGAGCACTCAATAAGAGTATTGGTGCAGCCTCAAACAATCTAGGTCTTTCTTTAATGTGATATTGTTTAGGAAAGATAATGGCTTTCTGAGCCTCATTGGAGTTTGCATAATGCAGCATAGGCAGGCACAATTTTCTAAAATAGCCAGTGTACTGTGAACAGAGTGGAGGTAGGGTAAATGACTGAAATGATTTAGATGCAGAGCAGGAAAGAAAAGAGTTTGAGAAAGGGAGCCCTATTCAAGCCTCACACACTTTACATGGTGCTCTCAGCTCCTTTCTGCTGTCAGCCAGGCAGTGAGTTTGTACCGAGGGGCCAGAGAGGGGCACAGCTCTTAAGCCAAGTGTCGATGGAGCAGGGAAATGTTGCAGTTGAGGCCAGGCTTAAGGCACTCTAATGCAAATGTGATGCTCGTAGAAGCACAAATCAGTGATCTAATGAGCTTGTTTTGGTCCTTTCTGAGGTTTTACATTTTACAGGGCTACTTAAGAAATCTAATGGTTCAAAATGCAGATCATTCATCTTGATTCAATGTTTTTGGCTGGTGCAGGGCTATCATGGACCAAGCCAGCTCAAATAGAGATTGACACTTGTTCTTTATTATTATTTAATGGCAAACCTGGATCGCTTTGCCATCCAAAAAGAGTTTTGAAAGAAGAGGCTGTAAAAACGGGAACAATAAGTGATGGAGAACACGCAAAAATGCACTCACACACACAAACAAATAGAGAAGGCCCCTCACTCAAAGTACAACTCTACCCAACAGCAACAGTAGAGCTTTTGTTCGGAGTGAAATTCCTCCACAAGTCTGTGGGTGCAGGTCGTCACTTGACCACCATCACCATGGTGACTGAGCTAGGAAAGGTCTAGGAGAGAAGGGTTGTTAATTTACAGGAGCCCGGACAGCAACGGCTGACTGGTCCTGAATCAAGGACGGGGATGATTCATACAGACTCTGGTCCCGGGAGTGACCCCCATGTGTGGCCATAGCCAATGGCAACGGGGCCCTTAAACAACTGGAGCTTTGAAAAGACTGACACTTAGCCTTGGTGAGTGGGAGGCAGGGAGGAATGGAGGGAGGGAAGGTATGACAAATGAAAGATGAAAAGGAAAATACACAACAGATGGGGGGATGAATATAACCTATTGAATTCATTTCATGAGAACCATAGATACCAGAATATAGATGCTTAATACTACTGCCAGTCCTTCCAATTAAAATGCACTCTTACTATAATGCAAACATTTAATTTACAATTGAAATAGTCAGTTGCACTGCTCAGTTCAACGTTGCCAGAAGCAACTACAGTACCATCATCTTGCCCAGTGCTTGTTTTTTTCTCTCAGCCAAGAACCCCTCAACTCTGCTTTGTGAACATGCTTTAGGGCTAACAAAAGCAAAATCCTAAAACTGTCCTGAGTTCAAATCCATGGGCAGCGACATGTTCAACCTCGCCTAAGTGTACCTGTCAAGTGTGCGTTGGCTCTGATAAACTGGCACTATTACATTCCACTCCCACACCTCAGTCTACTGCCATTATATTCTCCTACGCCATTTCACGCTCCCTCCCACACCTTTCTCTCTCTGCCAGTGCTACTGACGAGGGGCATGAACAGACCAACATCTCAGCGTCAAACACGTCTCCACCACAAAAACTGCACATGGATTAACTTGTCATTTTAATCTATAAGGCTGGCAGCAATCATCGGGGTAGGACAAAGCTGTGGGAGAAGCTATTAGTGAGCTAAAGGGATACAAAAAGTGAATACATACTGAGGGGCTTTTAATCACCCTGACATTCTGTATTCTTTCTATATCACACTGACAATATACATCAATGTCCAGTTTACTGGCGATGCTAATGGGGAGGCAGGAGTTACTGCTGGGTGTCAGCGGACAGTCACTGTATACAGCCCCGTCTGAATTACTGGTGTTTATTGGCCCTGTAAATGGCAGGGCTGTGAGGACAGGTTGTCGAATACATAGTGCTTGTGCAAAACAGCAGATGCAGTGCTAGTGGATCTATTGAGTAGTTCTTACACAGCCTTAGGAGGATATAACAAACAGAAAGCTGCAGATTACTCTCTGCGGGAGGGGGAGCATCCCTAGAGTTTGATATAAGGGATTTAACTTTTCCGAGAGCAGTGCTCCATTCACAAAGCAGAAGGTTAAAACTGTTTATTCTACTGTCGGTTGGAATAGAGGGTGAGTGGATATGTGGGTGAAATACAACTTCATAATCATGTTATTGCTGGACAGACATTGTGCCAAATTCCCTTGACAATCACTGTGAAACAATTGATTCTCGCTGACATGCTTATCAAAAAGAAAATGGAGTGTTTAATTACACACAGTCATGGTCCCCTCTCCCAAAAGAAATGTTACTGACACTTCATTTTAAAGATCTTAGCTTGTGTTTAATGCTTGGCCTATTTTTCATCAAACCAATCTGTGTCAAGGGTGATGTTGACTGCCAATAAACTCATGTAGCAGACTAATGTTAATTGTCAGCTTGCTGCCCAACATCTCACTCTGACTGACACTTCTCTGGGGACGTGTAGCTAATGATGACACTGAGAGGGTCACTGGTAAAAATACAAAAATGAATGGAACAAAATGTGTTTTGGCAATTTTACTTTCTGGACCATGCAGGATAGTGTGTACTAGCATCCTTTACTTTGCAGATAGACTTTCTCCCTGTCTCCACAGGAGTCTTGGCATTACAGAATCTGCATCATATACAGTACACATTGAGGCAGTGTGTAAACAAAGGCCTACCCTTGGGTGTGATTCTGTCATTGTAAGAGTGATATAAGAAAACCTTGAGCAGGCAGACTATACATAATTTAGTTTACAATGCATTGTAATTTAAATCCATTGTAAATAGATTCATCCAGCCGACAAAAGAATATAAACATATCTGAGCCAGTGTGGTCTGCAGAACTGATGCGGCCCCCTGTTGTGTGAAGAATACCTAATGAATGTTTTGATGATTTCAAAGTGTGCAGTCCTTAGGGGTTTGAGGATTTGTTTTGCTTTTTATTTGTCCAAATATTACATCAAATTAAATAGTCTATTAAACATGCAGCAGGGAAAGCATATACATCTTCCTCATGTGAGGGCTAAAAGCTACAGCATCTCATGAAACTGCATGATAGGAAAGCTTTAACGTCAAAGCTTTACATTGTTTTATGTACAGGAACACAACAACATTTGAAATGTGTTTGTGTTGTCCACTAAAAGAAAGAATGCACAAACACGACCAAAACAAATGCATTTCATCCCTGTGAACACACAAAGCATACCTTATCTTACAAAATGCACAAAGCTTCTGGAAGCTTTTGACATCCTCAAAACATCCTCTAGCTCGCTGTTCCTACCGTTCCCCCCCCCACTCTGCTAGCTTTACTTTCTCAACTCCGGTTAAGAAAAAAACGCCAAGATGAAACTTCTTTGAGATAGAGGAGATGAATGAATCACATCCTTCCACAGCCACCCCCCCCCCCCATCTGATCTCCTTTGTCTACTTGTGTTAATGAATGCGTAATGAGAGACGCTGATGTGTGCATTTAAAATAAATTGCTTTCCTTAAACAACTCTAAGGGGATTCTTAGTCACTTTAAAAAAAAAAGAAGAAGCATAAACGTCTGAGCTCATCACTTCTGAGTGTTTAAACTTGTCAGTGACGTGACTTTCAGGAAGTTTCTTGTGGAGGTTGCAGAGTTCTTCTTTTGACAATTAAATATGCAGAACAATCACTGTCAGATGTACTGTGACTCTCTTTGAGTGAATCTGTGCGGGTGTGTTTCTTGGATATGCAGAGTGGCGCTCTCCCCCAGCATGTGACCAAGTCCTGTGAGCCCCACGGCGGTGTTTCAACAAAAGTCATTGGAGGGGCGAACATGCATCCATCTTTGCTTTCCCTTTCCCCTGCTATGTGCGGACCGGCAGACCGGGGAGAGCAATGAGAAGCTCGGATTTTGCAAAACTAGCTTTCTTGTCATTTCTGTTTCCAGAGTAACGCTGCTCGGCCTCGGGGCTCAACTTGAGACGGATGCTCCCCTCATCCTCTCCGGCTTATCGGTACCCCGCATTCAGTTCTATCAAAATCCCCGTCTTTCTTTACCAAATCACCTGTCTCTCGTTGGTTGCTTCCATCTTTCTGCCCATTGCTATTCATTGCTCCTCTCAACTCCCTTTCTGCTTCACTATATTATGTTTATGTGGTGAGCTTTCCATTTCTTTATCTCTGTTATCCGTTACAGGCTCCCCAATCCCACCCCTTCTATCTCGCAGTGCGATGATTGCACCAATGCATTTCTGGAAGATTGTTACATTGCACTGTTTGCCACTTTGCTGCTATTTCAAAAATCAATTACCCATCAAATCAACAGATGCACAGTAAAAGCAACTCTAAGCTGGTGTTTGTGTCTAACTGTGCTAAATAGTTTGAAATCACTCTGATGAGGAATAAAAACACCAGAGGCGTAGAAAGCTAAGAGGATAGTGCTACTTCTGTAGATCTCATGATCTGCCACCTCTGAGGAAGGATAACCAAACTCTACTCTATATATGCCGTGATGATGAGTCCGCTGACAGGCTGCATGCTGATCTCTCACTAGACTATTCAAATGAAGGAAACACATGTGGAGACACTGAAGCAAGTAATTATGGGTAAAGAGGAAGGAGCTGAACAGAGGAGAAGTGAGGAAGGAGATGCTGTGCTCAGGTGGCTTAGAGCGGATATTGTATGCCTTATCTGTCACCTGCAGGTCTGTGCTTATTATAGAGAGGCAAAGTCAGCGCAGAATGTAAGGTGAGTATACGGTGTGTGTGTGTGTGTGTGTGTGTGCGAGTTAATACAGGCAATAAACGCATAGAGTAAAACAGCAGTGAAGCCTTCACTCCCTCCAAATCGCAGTGGCTGATGATAAAAAAATAAATAGATGAAAAAACGAAAGAGAAATAATAACTGAGCTGATCTTCCTTGCTGGGTTCTGAAGGTCAGAACAACTCGGAGCTCATAACTTCTTGTTCTTTATGCAGCGCTACACAAGTCAAATAAGCAGGAAACATTTGGGTCATTTGTGCTCTATGCATACAGAACATACTATTAAATCAGTGCTGACAAGGAGTCTTTGGGAATAAAACAACACTCTGGAACTGGTACATTTCTGTGGTAGCTGAATTGAAACATTCAGCATTTATATGATAAGAAAAAGATTAGATAGATGAAAATGTTTTAGAGATGGTGGCAGACTGATCCTCTCAGTCAACCTTAGCAGAACACTTTCTTTCTGTGGGGAATGGAGTCTAATAATTGAAGTCAGGACTTGTGAAGGTATGGATCACAAAGCACCCCTTAGATCTTCACCGAGACTTAAACCTTCTGACAACATATACAGTATCTTCTGAGTAATTATATTACTGAATGTCATGTCTAACCTTGATTCCTAATTGTTTAACCCGGACAAACATGATTTGTTCATACTAGGTTTTTCGTAGTGAGCAGTTCGAACAGTATTTGTTGTGAAGAGTGCACCAGAGTTGTTCACTTTTCAACAATAACATGGAGTGCAGTGAACACAGATCAATATTTCTGCATCACTCTTCAGGTCTTTTCAGCGTTCTGTTGCTCTGCATTGAGTCAGGAGTTTGAGAAACGACAGGCTTGTGATGATGGATAGACTCTCTGTCTATCTTGCAAACACATACAAGTGCAAATAAATAAATAAATGCTTAATCAGCTTCACTAATTAGGGAGTTTAAAACAAAATAGATTGATAAAAATTAGTTAATCAACTGTGAGGTAATACATCAGGTTGCTCAATTACAACGAGCAAGAAAATGATCTCTTGCATGATTACCCATTCTGCAGTTTGTCAATAGTGTCGGATCAGAGCCATTTTTCACAGCCGGGAAATAAATGAACTGTGATTTCTATTTTAGAGAATGAATGGTGTTTAAAATTGTCAACATGATTTACAGTGTTCATATTCTCAAGTGTAATGTCTTACTGCTGCATAGCTCCTTCCCTCTTTATCAGAAAAAAATTCTTTCAGGGAAATAAGGTCTGGTAATAACAAAACTGTCTTTTGGGCTACTGATACTGAAGGACTTTTTGTTTTATTCTGACTGAATAAATCAATATGACAGCATCACCTAGACATATGATGGGGATACACAGGAATTATTTTAACATCAGGGTTGGACTGCTTGCAGAATCCATGTTGGATTGCCACTGGAAGATCAGCTGAAGTGTTGACAGAAGTCGACTGCTGTGCCATCGTGGCAGCAGCTGTCTGTGAGGAGAAGAGCTGCCAGTGGAATAAGAATGGCATGCCAGATGAAAGTGGTACCTGCCAGCGAATAAGACACTCTAAACCAGAAATCATCATACTCAATGTCAGGGATGTGACTACAATGTCAACAATATCATTAGGTATTACAACAAGTGCTTTTGCTTATTTTTGTTTGTTAAGAACGTAGGAAATGTACACAGCAGCGCATGTCTTCTTTGGCATAAAGTTGAATAAGTCAGTGGCTTTATGAATCAGCTGCATAAAACCTCTCGTAAGTGATGTTCTGAGAAATATCAGATGATGTGACAAATTGAGGGACACAATCTTCCAAATCATCTATCAGCATTTATCCACTTACTGTATCTACAAGCTTGAAATATGCTGCAAAGTTCCCTGCCAATATTTCCAACAATTATGGCCTAATTGAAATAAACAAACTCCAGATTGATGAACGTCAAAGTGGTTAACAACCAGCCTCATCTCTAAATTGTTCTTGATTGTGTTTTTGTTTAGGGATTGAAGGAAGAGAATAAAATGAGTGAATATTGAGATTAATTGTACAATACTTTCTCTTTTAACTGTATAAGTTAATAATTTAGTTTCTTGGTATTCTATCACCTGTTGCTTTTTCTTCTGCGTATTACACTGTTGGTGAAGGGTGTCAGTTATCCAAACAAACCCTCAGTAAAAACAGTTTGACATATGTGAGTTAAAGACTTATGAGGGGGCAAGTCTCTGCTCCTAAACATGGGGACAAACATGCTAAACATCCTCAACGTCTCCCTGCCCCTGTGTCAGATTCCCACAGCCAGAATAGATGTTTTATTTCCTTGTTCTTTTCATCCAATACATTTGACTGATGACTCACCCGCTGTAGTTAGGCAGGGCTCCTCATCGCTGTTGTCCTGACAGTTGTCCTGGCCGTTACACAAGAAGCTGCGGTCCACACAGTGGCCATTCCGACACTTGAAGCGAGTCTCCGAGCACTCAGAGCCCGCTGTGGTGGAGGCAGGGCAGAGGTCAGGGTCAAGTGTTAGTTCAGACAGGGTTACAGTGAGAGGTTTCAAGTTGCCTGTGAAACACAAGCCACTGTGTGACGTCTGTAGTGGTGCAGTTTTTAGATCTTGTTTTGTTTACCATTTTCAACACTTTCATTTAATTAAATTGAAGATGAAATATTGGGCATTTCATTTCAATCAGGATCTTAAGCGAAGCAATTCATCATAAAAAATGTTTAGAGGGAAAGCAGTAAAGCATTTGATCTGGGTATAAAACTCAAACTGAAAACAAGAAATATTAAAATATCTCTCCCAGCACTATTACTTATTTTTGATACATGTTCTGGTTTTGAGTTTAGCTTCATCAAAATGAGGTAGAATTATCTTGTGTGAAGATCCAGAAAATGACACAGTAGTGACGCAGTATGTGCTGAGAGCGTGGAGCAAAGCTCCATTTAAATGCTTAGATTAGATTTGTGAGCGTGGTGCCCTGCAGGCGAGGAACACTGCCTCTGACAATGGTGAGTGATCGGCTTGATGCACGTTCCCCACTTGGAAAGCAGAGATTGGGTCATGTAGGGACAAACTGCATGCTGGATAATACAGACTACACCTGGATCTTCTTTTGTTCACTTGATCTTTATTTCAACTAAAGGCAAAGCTACAGATGAGTCAGGAGTTACAAGCACTGAAACTATTTTGAAAAGGTAATTGAATTATATCCGGCATTTATTCATGTCACTACTATTATCATCTGCTCAAAATGCAGAATTTGATAGTGACTAGGGGGGACAGCAATAGTACAGAAATTGCTTTCTTAAATAGAACGACATCCTCGATTTTCCACTGTAAGGAGGGACATAAAGAAAACTGCTTCAAGTTTTTGAAAGCAATGCTGTAATACTGATCTGGCATTACGAAAATGAATGTAAAGCAAAAGTAACATGGTAGTGACAATCTCCGATCACACCTGCCCCATAACCAAATGTATAAAAGGCAACAGGTACATGATTGTGTTTGTGTTGTGTCTCTTGGGAAACAAAGTTATAATATAGTTAGACCTCCAAAGACTGAGACTGGGGTGTCAGTTTAGTTTCTCTAAACTAAGGGGAAGAAGAGAGGAAAAGACAAAGTGTGAAAGATGAACAGAGATCTTAATCTTAATTTGCATACTGTTATTTGTTGACTGTCTCTGCCGTTTACAAAATAAATGTGTTTAAGTCAGTTGTTTACTCATAATTCATGATAAAGCATATTAAAAGGGGTACTCCAACTGTTTAATTGCTCTTCCATATTGTCATGGTACTTAATGTCGGTCAAATTCCAAAAACAGTTGGTACTTAATCTCAAATAATTAATCCGGTCGCATCTTTTTTTAGACATATCACTGCTGCCTGGTTAACACATCTTTCAAACTCCACACCCCTGTTCATAATACAGGATTTCTGTTATACAAGTATAATCTCCAAACCCAAATTGTGAATACCCTTATTATAACACTATAATAATCCGATTTTCTTTTTCTTTAGAGTTGAAAAAGCTCCATCAGAGCCAGAGCCAGACTAAAACATTATTATGGTAGTTATAATACGTGGTGCATAAATGGCTTTTCTCAGATTTTAAAGAAATAACTGTACTTATGTAAAGTTTGTATTAGTACTGTAGTACTCAAGCCAGCAATAGTCGTATAACTACAGATGCATATTATGAGTGGGGGGAAGTTCATCATGGAGCAGATTCTGGTAGCATTGGCATGAGACAGATTTATTTGAATAGGTTGTTGTGTGAGACTTACTGCAGTTCTCCTCGTCACTCCCGTCAGGACAGTCACTGAAGCCGTTACAGCGGAAGCGCCCGATGATGCAGTGGACACCGTTAGCGCAGGCGAAGAATGTTGGGGCGCACTTTGACTTGGCCTTAGCTAAGGACAGAGGGAGGGTTGTGGGAGGGGGTGGAATGAAAAAGAACGGATTATTATATGTGATTGTGTGATGTGATGTGAGCAATTCTTAATGCACTACACTGTGTTTTATGACAGCATTAACCTTGGCCGTGGTGCTCAGAGAAAGGGAGGAACATACTTATAAGGACAGCTAAGCTTTCTTAATGTTTTTTATATGATAATAGCACGCCCAATTGCATGTTCTAAAATTAAGACAGCAAACCATCCAACAATTAACAATTCTACAAGGTTCAACAGACAAACAGCTGTTTCGTTGTAGAGACTAATTAATTGCTCTTTCTTTTTGTTCGTTAATTATTATGTTCCCGTATCTTAAGTATGACAATTACAGAGTATGATCCTACGCACAAAGTACTGACAGCTGAAGAAAACAAGTTAAAAAAAGGACAACGAGGGCAAATCGTGAGGGAGAGCGTCTTTATGGATCCTGCCATTGATCAGCCTAAGCAGGCCACGGGTCTTATCTCCCCGGACGGCCCTGACTGTGACTGAGTGACGAGCCTGCAGAACATCAATGCCTGGCGTCCTCCGTTTAGCACTATCCCCCAGTTTTAACTCAAACACATTGATCTTCCTTTGCAGAAGGAGAAAAACAAGATTGCAGGTAGATGCAGACAAAGACATCAGATAAAAGAATAAAGCACCGCGCTTTAGCTCAGTCTCTGTGAAGTTTAAATGTGTACCCTGATGGCCACCAAAAAGAAAATCCAAAGATGTTTCACTACAGCCATTTCTATTTACAGTTTATAATAATGAGCCACTTTTCTGTTTAATTCTGTATCATCTATCAGATCTCTGTTTCTCTAAGGGAAAGTACCCATGGATTATTCCTCTCCAGTAGTTTGAATAATACCAGAGCTTTAACCTGTAAATGTGGCTTTGTGTTGGAGCCACTACTGTTGTTATCACACTTATTGGAAAGGAAAAGCTACCAATTAAAGGTAAGACTAATTAATGATACTAGTTAAATAATACTAGAAGTTGATGCCAGTGAGGATACAACATTATAAACATCAAAGAACAACAAAAGGATGTACCAAACCTCAAACTCACTGAAACACACAGAGTGGAGGAGTGAGTGGGCACACGATAGACAACCCAAAGCAAACCACCAACCAGTCTTCTGTTTTTTCACTCCACTGAATACAAAGGGTTGAATTAGCCCGCTCATACTGTAGGTTGGCATTGTGCCGTCTCAAATGCCAGGGGCGCACATTTTCCCCTCTACAATATATTGTGGTAGGCTGATTTATGAGCTCTTTCAAGCTGCGGCGATTATGTGTAGCGAGGAGGGAGGGCATGGCATAACAACCACGAGGGTTTGGAGGGAATGTCTCCGGATGAAATGTAATCGGCGAACGCGGGAGGAAGCTGTGATATCGCCCGATTGCTGTATCTATAGTCTAGGAAACCTTTGTTTACCTGGAAAGCAGAGGCCCGAAAGCACCAAAAGCTAAGCAGTATATCACATTCATTTGATTCTAGGGAGAAAAACAGACACAGCTTAGGGCTGTAGCAACACATAAAAGACAATATACAGAAACATGCTGCAGTGGATGGGTATATTAAAATGAATCTGGCTATAAATAAAAATAAATACAATTATTATGATACTATCTCTTTCATTTTTATATCCCTTTGATTTGCAGTGTTCGCAAACATTTCTTCTTCTATGCATAGACAGATCATGCTCACTGCTCTTTTTCCATTTGGTTGGCGGGCTTGTCTAGACGGACAGCTCTGTGATTGCTCTGAGATTCCTCATTCACTCCATCCCTCATCTAAATCCTCATTACCAGGATTCATCTGACCCAGTGTTTGTGTTCCAAATGAGCTAAAAAGTCACATGAAGGGCAAGCTCATGAGAGGAGATTCGTGGGTGGTAGAGAATCAGGGATAGAGTTAATGTGCTTTGCTGTATTCTGGGGATGGGTGGCCCTTTATAGCCTGAGCAAAGCAGTTTTCAGAGCAAGAAGAGGAACATTAATTAGAAAGAGCAAGTTGAGGGTGAACGAAACAAACTTGTTATGCTTCCTTTGATGCTCCTGTGAAGGTTTCCAGTTTATATTCTAGGTGTGGGACTTCATATTTAGGCAATGCTGATTCATTTCAGCATTTACTCGACACTGCCTTATCCCATCTTCATCCCTTCTGTCGTCACTCTGTTTCTAGGTTTGAACTGCAATACATTCGTGCCAACTTTTCCTTCTCTTCTCTGAGCCTTTGTAGAAGTTGTTTACGAAAAGCAGACAGACTGTTGGGTGGCTTCCAAACTTAGTTTCAGTGTTCAGCTGAGCAGCACAAATGAAAACGAATGAGGTTAGCAGTGGAGCTCGATTCTTTGAGGTAAGACTATCACTAGCAGAAAAACGAGGCTGGAGAGACACACAAACAAAGGCACAAAAACACAAAGATAAATATACCCTCTCCCTCTCTGTTTCACTCTTTTAATTAAGAGCATTGTACTGTACTCTCTCTATAAATATTTATTTCATTCTCCTCTAGGAACAATAATAAAAAAGCGCAAATGTTTCTTTTCAAAGTTAGAACAAATCTAGGCCAGAGTGTAGCATCATGGCATATTTTGGGTTTAACTCATTTGATGAATTAAGATGAGTTAAAACAGACTACTACTGTTTGTCTTCTCTTCGGCGTTTTCATCTTGCCCCGTGGCTTTGAAATTCATGTCAGGCTGAATCTGACAGCATAGCTCCTGTTGCAGATAGTGTTCTTTGCTCTTCCCCAAATATGCACCTCTCTGGCCTTCCCCACACGCCTCCCTTACATCTCCCCAATTCCCCAGAGAACAGAATAACTTGCTCGGCACCGGTTGGCTTGGTCGTGATGGGCATGCATGATTGACAGTGTGAGGAGACAGACTGCAGGAATAGAGTAACAAGAAAGAAAACAGTGCGGGTAGAGTGAGTGGAAGCAGATCGAGGCGACGCAACAGTGGAGACAGCTGAGGACTTCAAAGGTTTCTCTGACCTTGTAAATAATTTCCTAAGGGAGGAAATCAATAGGTAATGGAGTCAGGGTGTAAGCAAGAAGGGCAAGGGTAGTTTAAGCCTAGAGGGCTTGGGTATCAATGTAATCATGTCGTACATTTCACTGTCTGCATGCTGGTTGTACACTACGATGACTTTCTGTGTGTAGGAAGAGGCATTGGAACATTATAGAGCTACATTCATCTGAAGGGCCAAGCTTTTACAAACTGTGTGTTAGATGAGGAAGAAAGAGCGGCTAGTATACCTTACAGCAAGCGAATGTGCACAATATCAGGGATATTTCAACAACTCCAGATAAAAAGAGAGGGAAGCAAGGGCAGTGAGTTAGCAGCAAGTGATCTGCCAGATGATAGCCTTGCTGCAATATTCATCACAGAAAGCACAATGCTGCTAAAATCCCCTTGTTTGAAATGGAAGTGCCCAACGTTGCTTTGTAAAATGATAAGGCTGCATTTCTTATTCTTTTGAAGATTTCGAAGCAATCATTTTGCCTAATTTGTGACTATCGATTGGACAAGGATAGCATTCAATCTAAAAGAGACTGTGGCTGCAGCCACACGGAGACGATACGGGTCGTATCCGCTACAGTTCTCCATCATATAGACGGTTCGGCCACACGAGGCCGACAGGGAAACGCAGATAACGATAACGATAACGATAACGATAACGATAACGATAACGATAACGATAACGATAACGGGTCCCAAGGTGGGTAGATCTGCGAACGCAACGCTCTGGGGGGCCAAACGGCTCCGTGTCTACAGCCTATACGATCATTTCCTGATAACGAAAATACTGACGGGCTGTCAGGAGAGGGGGAGGAAAATAAATTCTAACGGAAACTCTGCCGCACGGTTCCCTCGTCCCTTGAAGAGGCGGAGAGGTGGGTGTTTTTCATCTGCTGGTGGACTACCGGAGAGATATACAGCAGGAGCACATGCTTGCCTCGGGGAGGGAGAAAAAGAGCCAGAGCCCTGGCCCCTGCCTCTCCCCACCTCTGCTGCTAAATCCACCGCAGAGAATAAACAGAAGGGCAACCATGGCAACCATGCATGCTCGTGAAGTCTTCTTCACTGCTTTTGGTGTATTTTGTGGCGGAAGTACAGCGCCACTTACAGGCCCGGCATATGTACTACAGCGTCTCCAGCGGGTCGAGCGGTCTCATGTGGACGGACACGTTTCTGGTGCCGATTGCGTGTGGACGGAATACTTTTTTGATATTGAATTCGGTTCGTTTTCGTTACCGTCTCCGTGTGGCTAGGGCCTGTATGTAAGTACCTAATCAATATTTCATCCCTGCTCCCTGCTATTAATTACAGCAGCTCATTGATCAGTCAGCCATTAAAGACATGGGACACGTCAGACTTTCTGCTATTAGTGCCCCATATTCGCTTCATTTTCTCTCCATGTTCTGACCTTTTGACTGCCTTAAAGTTTTTTGACTTAGAGTTGGGTTCAAAATAAACACTCTCAAACCAAGATGTGCTCCAGGTGTATGTCCCTAAAACTTCTTCAATCCCACCTGATTTTTCTTCCACAGTCTGCTCCCAAATGTACACACCCACACAAATAGTAACACACTCACAGAGCAAAGAACACCCATGCACAATGAAGCAGAGCATCCCCAGAAGACAGTGAACAACATATCTGTCAGGTGTATATGACTCTTTGAGTTCATGTAAGTGCATTGGTCATTGTTCTTATCACATAAGCACACACTCTTAGCAACACCTTCCCTACACAAGGGAGCCTTGATATCTAAATCATCTGTCTCAGGAGTCTTTTTAGCTATTTCCACCCCTACTCTCAAAGATAGCTTTTATGTTGATAAGCATTTAGCGGTTTCTTTGAACTGAATATCTTGTGGGTATTTTGTGTAGGTCAGTAGACCAAAAAAACAAAAAGCTCCTTTGATGAAGCTCCAGGCCTTGGCATCACTGCAGAGAGCAATAATGTGATAATATTACAGTAATCCACTAAACTGGAGTCATTTTGCTTCAAATGTTGTGAGGAGCTAACAGGATCAATAAACAGTGCATCAGATAATGAAAACTCAAAATTGTTATATCCCTCATTGTTATGAAGTATTCAAACACTTTTTAATAAACTGACAAAACACCAGCCCTCTGTGTGGGTCTCCAATTTGTTGTCTTGTGCATCTCAAAGCGATTAAATAAAGCAGACTAGACAGATCATCTTGTTACCCCGTCAGATTTGTCTTGCGACAGCTTTAGTGGGTCTTGACCACCCGTTTGGTAACCGTGCTTTAAAGAAAAGGAGGGTTCAACTATTAGTCATCCTACTTGGGAACATTTTATTTACAGAAAATGTGGTCTTCTAAAAGTAAAATACAACACAGAAAGGACAGAGAGGTTAAAGATATTGAACAAATGAAGCTCAGCGTAAGTTCAACCAGGAAGACCGTCTCTACTCTTCATTTACTATTCCGATGTAACTACTCTCTCTCCTCTCAATAAGTGATCGGGGGCGTCACTCTCCAGCTTAACCAATCACTTCGCTCTATTCCCAAGAGCCTATCATAGCGCTCTGCCAAACCTTTTAAATCTGCTCTCCCCCCTCTGACAGCTGTCATTTCAGGTGACTCAACGCAACCCTCCTCCACCCCTTTTCACCTCCCGTCCCTCTGAATTTAGGGTCAAGCTAAGCCCCTCCTCTTCAGACCGACCCCAACTATCCATTCACCACCACCAGTGTCTAGACCCCGGGGGGGTTTCATCGGATCGGTTCTACCCTCCCGAATGATACTTCCTGCACAACGGGGCCTAATCGCCAAAATCACCATTACATTCATTTGTGTATCTCTGCAATAAATATGTATTCTTACATCAAAACCGTCTCTCCTGATTGAAGTGGGATACACACATTAGCCTTGATCAAATGTGTTTATGCAAATTGCCTTTAAGCTGAATATGATGACATGAGCAGCCCTTCAGTGTGGTTGATGTTCTCTGATCCATGCTCTTTTAAAGCCCCGGGGCTTGCTGTTGTCCCTTCTAGTTAAAAGCAGAGTGACCGTTGACATTTCAAAAACATTTGTTGGTGTAGAATTGTGAATAAATGAATTTCTCCTCACAGAGGGGCCACAGCCTCAGCCTGCAGGACCACTAGTTTAGTCATTTTCTTTGAAATGTGCTCTTCTGTGTTTTCTTTCTCTCCCAGTGCATTTCTATCCCCCTTGTTTGATCCCCCCCCTTCTTGCTTTACACATCATGTCCACTCTCCCTCTGGCCGCCCCACCACGCATCTCTCCCTGTTTCCTGCTCATGCCCAGACGAGGGCGTAGAGGCTAATCCTGGCTCTGAGGCCCAGTGAGCTCCGCCGGCTCTCCTCCTTCTACATTCTGTCAGGATCCATTTGGTCTGACACTCTCGCAGGCTGTCGTTATGGACACCAGAGAGCAGGGTGGTACTTTTGACCTCTTTGTGTGAGGAATTAGTCAGCAGCCTATCTCTGAATCACTGCTTGAAAAAACCCTCAGACCTGCCAACACATATATACATATCACACCCTCATAGAGCAGATGTTCAAAAATTGGAGATTCTGTAAAAACCACTCAAATGTTTTCATCTAAAATTCAGTTATGTGCTTCAAAGCAGAGGTTACATACAAAAAGATTTGGACTTGATTAAAAAGATCTGTAGGGGAGTACTGGCTACGCACAGAAGGACAGTAATACAATAAGCTGCATCTTTAATGCAATAAGACTCTGGCTGGAGATATTGCGTATCTTTTCTCAGCCCAGAATGTTATTAAAGAGCTACAGAAAAAGTATTTACATGACTTAAGTTGACCCTTGTGCTATAGGGGACCAGAAGAACAAACAAACAAGAGAGCAGTGGGGCTTGGTAGGAAGGAATACGCATGGCTTTTCTAGCTAAATAGACCATCCCTTGACCATTCGAGACCATTCCTGGCCTATGAGGCGTAGCAGACTGGGACACATCTAAAGCGCATAAATAAATAAAGAGTTGAGGCAAGCGACTGCAGGCCAGGTTTCCGTGATTCTATTCTAAACTTCCACACCCACAGATAGCACTGGAAAATAAATTCAGTCCGGTCAACAAAAAAAGTCACAAAAGGAGTGTTTTTCTGCTGGTAAAAAAAGGAAAATCTGCCAGACGTAAGTCATGTGTGGGTGGTGGGTGGTTCGGTCTTGGGAGCAAGTTTTAACACATTGCATACAATATAAACAATAATTGATCTTTCCAAATCCATATACATTTGTTATGGAGCTAAAAACAAAAACCAAATTCTCATTAACGAAACACAAGGGAGGTTTTAGTACATATAAAATGACCTTTACCTCAAGCTCTGCATAAATATTCCTTGGATCAGAGACACCCACATCAGCACAATGTGCTGGCTGAAGAGCGTGGGCTTACAGGGAAACTGCTCGCTAACTTTAGCTGTCTTCTGGTGCAAAAAGGTAGACTGGCCCTTAAGCAAAACATAGATACAGTACTTGTATATATACTGTATTCACACATATTCTCTAAAGTAACTGTGTTCAATCTTCTCTCATCCCTGGGCACTCAAAACATCCTTATTGAAAGAATACAAGTTGTCAAAGTGTTAACAAAAATATACACACATACAAATTAATTAAAGAAACATGTTCTTAGAAACCTCTTGACAGCGGCCACCTGCTCCTATTACAGATGGACGGAAATGTAATATCCTGGGGTTGTCAACCCTGCTCAGCCTCTATGGTAATGACTGTATTGCGACGGACAGTGGCCAGACATCTGCAGGTGCACTGAGTTATTTATAAGAAAAGTCTGTGTGAAAACAATAATAGAATGGTGCAGTGATGACGTCTTTTATAGGCTGACCCGAAAGTTAGCAACGCAAGGGGTCCCTCGACAGAAAGCAATGGGATTCTTTTGCTACATATTGGAATATTGCAGAAAAATAAGCTCTGTTGCAACACATGTTTATGAGACATAACACATTTCACTCATCAGGATAATGTTAACCAATAAGGACCACTTTGTGATTTGTGAGACGTAATCTGATCGCCAGAAGAAAAAAAGTGAACGTTAGGCAATAAACAAACCACATCACGGTCCCATGGCTGCACATCACCACCACAAAGAGAAAGGCATGATGACGTTCAGTAGTTTATTTATTCACTTGTTAGCAACCACTGTTTTTTATGACATGTAGAAGCTTTTGATATTCACGATTGGGGTATTTACTGACGTATTTCATGTCGTAGAACAAAATGTGAAAAACTTGTGTTAACCACAGACCTCATTTCAGGCATCTAACCATAAATATGTTTAAAAAAACATAGATCTTTGGATGAGGGAACCGGAACTGTTAAAATGCAAACTTATTTTGGGTTTTAGGACTCATTCCTGCACCACTCTATGTCACTAACTGAAAGAGATTTTCTGAGGAGTCTGCATTGAAACACATATTCATATAGCTCAATGACAGAAGGAGAATAACTTCTTTCAACAAACTGTCTTTCAAGTTTGCAAATCTATCATCTCCCTCTGTTAAATATTTATATATATAACTGGGAGTTTGTGTGTTGTCTTAGTGGGGGGTGCCTAATTATGACACTACTTGCAGAGACTCCAGTCTCAAAGCTTTCAGGCATTGTGTTCTCCTCAGATAATAGACATCCAGACAGAACTCCTGCTGCAGCAGCTATAATGAGTCCTCTTCTAGACCTCCCCTCCTTCCGTGACTCCCTCGTCTCCCCCTCTCTCCGCCTGTCTGTCTGTCCCACAGCCCCAATGGAACCAGAGCTTTGTCTGGGGATTTTCACAAAGCACTCGCCGGATATATCGAATGACAACTAGCCATCTATTTGAGGATAATAGGGCCCACTTATGCCGGAGCAGATAATGTACATGTTGACAACAAACACAAATATTCCTCTGACAACTGGAGAGGCAGGCTTAGGTGATGCTGTATGATAACTTGCTTTTATCTGTAGCGGCAAAGCATGTCGTGTCAATGACAGACAAAAAAGTCTTGCTTGTCCTTAGATTCAAAGCTAAAGTACTGGAGGTGAGTTTGAGTGTTACAAACTGACGCACGGACTGTGTGATTAGATTAAACAGGAGCACTTAATGTATCTAATTCTGTCTCAATGCATGAGAACATTATTTCTTCCAAGTTGGACAGTGGCTGACAGTTTAAGGCCATTGAGTGTTGAGAATCTGGGGCACAGAATCCATCCATCTATACAGTGTGAGACTTTGTTTTAAGTAACAGGGATGTCAGTAGCAGAGGTGTACTGATGAACATTGTCCAGGACAGCACTTCAAAAGTTTCCTATGTATGTATTACGTAAAAAGACCAAGGCATCACAAACTTAAGAGATTGATTGCTTTAACTTTGAATGTGGGCTAGTGTGTGTCTGTATGTGTGTGTATCATGGGACACAACTTTTTTTAGGACCAATCTGCCTGCTCCTTGAGCTTCCAACAATAGGGAACAGTGAGAGAAGTGACTGATGGGGGAGGAGATGAGGAGAAAAGGAGATAATTAGAGAGGTGACAGAATGGAGGACAAACCTAATGTGATTTTTTTGGCAGGGATTTAGCTGGGTAAAAAAAAGGAAAAAAGAATCTCTGCAGGAATATGGTTATGCTTTTATAATTGGAAACAAGTGTCTGTGAAGCAAATTACAAGCCAAAAGCCAAAAATCATCTGATGAGATAGGGAGCAGAGAGGAGTGAAAATGGTAGTGCGATGCAGTTAAAGAGATGAATATATCGGAGGAGGGGGGTTTCCATTCAGAGCGGCGGGGCCTCAAAGTCAATCTTCATCAGCAATCCCATCTTTGTGTGGAGCTCCGGCTACAGCGGGAGGGGGAGGAGGAGGAGCAGCAGACCAGAAAGATCAAAGCCAACTAAAAGTGAGGATCAAAACTGAACTATTACTAGAGCCTTACAGAAGAATAATGCGTGGGCTACTATACCTGCACGCACAAGTAATCGGCCTTTGCTTTGATGGTATTAAATGTTGCCCCGGTGTTAAACTGGGGCCGTGAGTCTGGCAGGGAAGAGGACGGGTGCACGCTTTTGGGGAGAAGGGAGGATGGAGGAAGGATGTTCATTTAAGTTGGCAAATAATTAAGGCTAAACGACCCTTATGGCTCCATGGGTAGCAAGAGGGAGAGACAGAGTTCAGGAGTGGAGGAGACATGAGGTGACTCTGAATATAGGCTTTCTGGCTATATTGCCTTAAGCCACAGCTGAGGGCTGAAAAAAAAGCATTTGATAATGAAGTGTGAAAGGGAACTTACGACAGCCTTTCTCATCACTCTTGTCAAAGCAGTCAGGTAATCCGTCGCACTGCCACCCGCCTGGGACACACTTCCCATCCCTGCACATGAAGATTCCAGGGATGTTGCACTCGGTGGTGAAGTTGTTCCCTGGGAGCGACTGGCTCTCTGAGAGAGAGAGAGAGAGAGAGAGAGAGAGAGAGAGAGAGAGAGAGAGAGAGAGAGAGAGAGAGAGAGAGAGAGAGGAGAGAGAGGAGAGAGAGAGAGAGAGAGAGAGAGAGAGAGAGAGAGAGAGAGGAGGACAAGAAGACAGCGACATTAAAATCTCACTCTATAAAGACATTGAACAGGTGGCGGGATGCTGCATTGGAGCGATGCTCATCAACAGTCAACATGGAAGACCTTTATTATATCCATTCTCTAATGCTCGGAAGAAAATATTCAAGGCAATGGCTCTCTTTAAAAAGCTATATCTATCTGCTGGCAAATAAACAGAGGATGGTCTTATGAATACAAAAGCAGAGGATGTTGTTTCAGTGTTTACAGCATTGTGGGCATAACATAAAGAGCTGGGCACTATCTTAAATGGGGCAAATAGGGGACCAAACACTAAATAACACACACATATAAGCAAAGCCCTTATTTACGACTTGGACATAGATGCACAGATACACACAGACTTAAAAGAAAACGTAATCATCAGAGAGCATGTGCCCCGAGCTTGTTCCGGGCAGTCCTGGTTGACGCAGTGCAGCTGTGGTATAATGGGCTGGAATGTGAAACATGGCCTTTTGGCTGGGGTTTGACACTATGCAGTGGAGAGTTTAGCTCGTAAACAAAACTATAGGGCGGTAATGAGGAGTTCCGGACAGAGCAGGGGGGGGCACTTTCATGCTGCGGTGCTGAAACTGGGCTCAGCTGGTGTAGGCCACTTCATTATACGCAGGAGGAGTACCCGCTGCCAAGAGGTGTGGACCTGTACGTCTGAATTGACAGTGTGGTTAACCAGTAAATTGACTGATTGGGTTACTCTATAAACTATCTCCCTTTCTTACACTATTCCAATTTGGAAGAGCAGCGGTGTGAAAATGATAAAAGGTGCTACACTGAACAGTTACATCCATATTACCATTACTAACTGACCATTGAAACACTCTTCATAGGGATGTAAAGACATTAAATACAATGTACTATAACGCTGTTTAAGGAGAAGGTGCTTCTTCTGTTCTCTCAATATTTAAAAATAAACCAGATGAATGTGTTCACTTAGTGCAGGGTTTGTTTTCTCTATTTCATCATTACATTCTCGGCAAGGCAGTATTCATTACTGAGGGATCCATTGTACGACGGTAGAAATTGAGAGCAAGCTTTGACCTTTGAATGTTGTCTGAATTCATAACCAGAGCTCATGGTTCGCAGTTAGTTGATATTCACTGACTAGATGTAGCCCGTTCCCTCGGTACAGCTGAGTAACTGACACATAGATATCATTTGTTCTTACATCACCCCTCTCCTGCTTGTATCGCAGCAGGTTGTAGAAACAGTATGGAGTTTCTCTCTTGAATGAGACAGCACGACCCCTCTGATCCTCTGTGGGGATGATGCAAACCCCTCTTTTGTCTCTTGCAATAAACAGAAGGGGAAGTGAGTGATAAGTGATAAGTGAAAAGGCTCTTGTAATTTATGAGGACTTGAAAGCGGTCCAATTTCCATTTCTCTATGGTGGGAGGACACGCCAAATGGAAATGTTGATGAATTCATGCAATAAAAATTGTTATGCATAGAGATTGCTACCTTTTCAAAACAAATAGTAGACTGTTGGTGCCCGCTTCATAGTGTCGCCTGTGTGGTATAATATCTCAGTAAATAGAATAACACCAATCCCAATGGTTGCAGAGACCATTTCTTGTAGACAGCAATTTGCCACAGTGAGCCGGTTAGATATATAAACAGCCATTCAGGTATGTGTGAACACGACCAACTCTCAATTTTGTTTTATCTATCTGAGAAAACACCGCCGTTTCCCCTGGCTCTTCCCCTGGCTCTTCCCCTCCTATCCTTGTTTGTTCATTCCTTTTTGACAATGGGATTTACACAGAGCTGCACACTTCAGAGAGAAATGGAGGAAGAGGAACAATGACACAGTTACCACAGAAGTATACCTCTCATATACAAGGTAAATACTGCAAATTCAAAATGACTCTCCTTTTAAGCAGCTTTATAAGACTCATTTTTTATATTGTATGTAATGCAAGGCTTTTTCTTTCAAGATAAATGTATATAAAAGCTAATTTGGGGGTTTAAAAGTGTCAATATTTCTTAGTTATACTTTTTTTTTTTATATATCTAGAGGGTCCTTTTTACATTACATTTCATTGGCTGACACTTTTATCTAAAGAAACGTACAACATGTGCATTCACAATGAAGAGCTGGTGCATTCATTTGAAATAAGACAAACCATTTGAAGTAATACATCATACTTTTGATTGTTTTTATCAGCCAAGGTGCAGTCAAAACAGGTGGGTTTTAATTCAACACCGAAGATGTGCAGCCTTTTATGCAGAACAATGGCAGAGAAAATTGAAAAATATTTTTGCAAATTATTCACATTATTTCCTTTGAATATGTGCAAATTGCACAGTAGCGGCGAGATGCTATTTGCTGTGCTGCACCATTAGGAAGGCACTTCTCCCTTTTAAGGTGCTTTGACAATTAAACGGTTTCTTTTGGTCTTATTTAAGCAGCCTCAAAAGCGGTGCAATACTTGGGAATTTGCCTCAGATTCTTTAGAGTTAGGGCCACTCAATGTCAACATAACAAATAAACAAAAACATTTACATTTACATTCAGACCCACAAAGAACAAGGATAGGAGGAAGCCAGGTGGAGTCACTTCAAAGCGCCGGTGGTTCGAGAGGCATCAGGTTAATTGGAGAGTTGCTTTGAGAGTGATCGAGAAAGAGAGTGAGCAGAGAGAGGACACTATGTGCTGTATGAGTTTGGGAAACGGCTGAAATAATGAATAAAGAAGGTTAGCAGACAGCTCATCTTTTCCCATGAGTCTCTGACACCACCTATGGCAACTATTTGCAACACTTCTTGCATCCAGGAGTTCCTCAGCAGGCTCGAGACATCTTATTGCTTTACCTGTCATTCTATCATAGAGTATAGCGGTTCAACGTTGAGGTAACCAACATGCCCACCTCATTACCACAGTAAGTGTGGCTGCACAGCTCATTACAGACTGCTCTGTGAGCTTGTTAACAGAATAATAACGCACAAAGGTTCTCTGTGGGCACTGCAACACTCCCAAGGTCACCTAGATATCTTTAACGGACATGACAGTTTCTATGCACAGCGACTCACTCCTTCATATATGCGTTTAACTATTATGTTGACAATATCTCGGGGTATTCTGCACAGCTGCACAACACTGCTGTGTGCAACTGTGGTCACATGGTGGGTGTGTGAAGGAGAACTGGAGGAGATAAGGCAGGGATAACGCTGGACGTCTCTGTATCTTGCAGGGGGAAGTGTAGACCAATTACTCTGGGTAAATATTGACTCAACTATCCCTTCCTCTGCCTACCACCCATTCCCACCCGCTACCATGCCTGTGTCCACTAAGGCCCTATTTAGACTGTTTAACCTAGAGTGTAGAATCTTTCTGGGATCAGTTGGATACTTTAAGAACTAAAATGGGACTCGCCAGGGCCAGTGTTGCATTCACATGATCCTGAAAATGTTCCCAATTACCGAGTTTGGAAGAAGTTATTCCAACTTTGGTATGATCATGAACTGTAAATCGTAATGTGGAAACAAAATGGACTGTAAGATATTTTGTATTTTATATGTCAAAGCCTTTAAACAACATGATGAAAGCTGTTTACTAGCTGTTGTTGCAACTTGAGAGTCGATTCATGTGAATTTTCCAAATAGGGAACTATTTTTGACGGTTATTCTGACCACATAATTTGTGTATGTGCGCTTTGCTATCAGCTCTAAAATGTAATAGGTTCTTCCTTGGCCAGTGCAACAGCCTTCCACTAAGTTTAATGAAAATCCCATCAACAAAAATACCAATAAACAGACGATAATATGACCTCCTTGGCCGAGCTAATTAGCATTTACATCCTGCTTCTTCCAAGAAGTTTTACAGGCTCACTCAGGGTGAAATTCTTCCCCCTCTATCTTTATGCTCAGCTGCTGTTGCTGGTATTGTACGGTTTATAAAGTGCACCTCTCCTACCACAATTATAATTTAAAACAATAATTAACTCCCATCATAAATATGAGTCTACTTTCCTAGTGGCTCGGAAGAATACTAAAATGATATTTGTGACATTTTTAGCAATATTTTCTCAAGGCAAAAGCAGCCCTTACGCAATTTTTCCTCATCTCAAGTTGAGGAAGTGACATGCAATATAATTCTTATTATTTTCAGGACATAGGTTTGTTTGTGCATGCATGGACACGCGCGTCGTACACTTATGGCATCCTTCTAATTTAAAGCTATTTCACTGCTCAACAGTTGGTGGTGGTAATGCGCAGGTAAACGTGG
Source organism: Trematomus bernacchii (assembly GCF_902827165.1). Taxonomy (NCBI): domain Eukaryota; kingdom Metazoa; phylum Chordata; class Actinopteri; order Perciformes; family Nototheniidae; genus Trematomus; species Trematomus bernacchii. The sequence continues at coordinate 8,652,360 of NW_022987714.1, read as the reverse complement.
TGGTGTGCCTGAAAATGCAACGAAGAGACTATAAGATAGAACATATTGATGGAAACAATCCAGAAATCATAATATTAAAATAAGTGGCTTTGCAAATGTTTGATGAGGAAGCAGTAGTTCAACGTGTTTATAAAGTGAGTAACATTAAAAACATGTTTACTAGAAAAACTCCTCAGGGTATCTTTATTCAAAACACTTATTTCTGGGTTAAAGCAATACATGTATTCTATCTCATCCCACATTAAATAAAATCATGAATTTGAAATGTTTGAGTATCTCCTGAGTATATGTTTTTGATATGTGTTTTAAAAACGTTATTCCTTTTTTTTGCATAATTGGGATTGAAAATATCTGTGTGCCCACAATCTTTTAAAAAGGGTTGTTAATTATTCAATATGTTTGACCACTGTTGCCTATTTACAAAAGCAAAACTCAAGCCAAAACATAAATGGCAAGCTTCCAAATCTTTTTTTCTATGATTTTCCTTGGGTGTACTTCAAACGTAATGATTCTGGAAATGGCAGCTTGGAGACTTCGGCACACCCAAAGCAATTCTCTGAATATGCAGACATGGAGCTCACGAGGCAGCCACACCCTCATGAATATTATCATCACTAAATGTCAGCACGCCGCCCTAACACTAGACAGCTAATATGGTGCTGTGAGAGAAAAGAAGAAAAACCTTAGTCACCTTAGTAGGTAAAGGAGATATAAAGATGAGTAGATAAAGGGGGATACATGAGAGGGGAGGGAAGATAAAGTAACAGCTGGAAAAGGAGTCACATAAACCATAGAAATAAAAATAAAAACAGAGAGGTGGACGGTAACATCATTTTCTAGCCTCAGATCCTTGGTAATAGCCGCCCTTAGCAAGTTCCCTGTGCTCTGCGCATGAAAGGTCAGTGGTATAAATCGATATCTGAAATGGCTATTGGCTTGGCTGTAACTGCTTTAACCCTAACTTCCTCAGCAGGCTCTGATGTCTGACCTACATTGATTAGCCCTGGGTGAAAGGTTGAGCCCTGGACTGAAACAGCACTAGAGAATACCTTGAGCTGCCTTTGTAAGCTACAGTTGAAGTGAAAGTAATAGAAAGGCTACAGGAGAAGTATCAAAATAAAATGTTTAGAAGTGGAGTTTTCTCCATAGGACAGAAAGAGCATCTGTCCTCCATATAATCCCATGCTTTCATCACAGTATCATTTATCCTTGTGTCCCCAATAATACACCATACAATATCAAACAGTCTAGATGGAGTAAGTCAAATTACATTGCAACTTGATAATATCAATGCAAACATGGACGTTAAGGTCTGCTTGTGTTGGAGGATGAGGGAGGAGAGGATCGAAAGGGCCTTGCTGCAAACAAAACTTGTTTTTTCAGGTTCAGGAAATAAACTTACTTTTCAATTATCCACCACTTTTAATGGGCTGGCTACACAAGCAGGCTCTGAGGCGCAGTGTGGGGGAGGCGGGGGGGGCTTCGGCTGTCTCATTCACAGTGTGTATGTGGCAGAGAGAGAGATAGAGAGAAAGAAAGAGCTTCACAGAGAGGAAAAGATTCTCCTGTTCCTTCGGCTCACTGAAGCATCCACTATAAATAAGCATTAGTGCAAGGAACCTGGTCTGCATGAATTAAAAACACCCTACAGACAGACAGACACACATAGGCATGGCAGCATAAGCACAGAGGAACAGAGCAAGCAAGGCCTAATGGGGAGAGATGGAGAAAGGGGCAGCCATGCATGACAGTAAAACCTGAATAATCATGGCTACTTTTAGGCCTGCGCCGCAGTTCAGCCCCCTTTAGCCTCAGCCACACTGATACTATTTGTTGGAGGGTGTTTTGTCACTGTGTGTATTAGAGGGGAAGGGATTCATCACCTGATATGTAGTTACTTTATTTTTGGTGTCAACTCTGCACATTTATGTCCATGACAACAAAAAGAGCTAAATAAGAAACTTAGCCACAGTTTTAGTGCATTTTAAGAAAACAGCTTTTAAGAGAAGCTAAGGTAAAGTTGGACAAATGCACTTCATTGTAAGTCAACAATTAAATCCTCTTCAAATCCTCGACAGCAGCGGTTCCCAACCTGTGGGCCGCGGCCCCCTAGTGGTCCGCGAAAGCATTGCAATTGGGCCACCAAATCATTTGCAAAACATTATGATTTGTGTGGAAACATTTCATTATTATATATATATTTTATTTGAACCTATTTTCCTTTCTCTTTCTTGATCCTCCTTAGCAACGGTCATTAGAGTCCTTGACAGCGGTCTGTACTACTGGATTAACAACGTGTCACATGTTCTGAATTGACCAATCAGAATAGAGTATTCAACTAAACCGTGTAATAAAAATGTCTGTTTGTTACTGATTGCCGGTTGTAACTTTAAGACTATATAAAAATACATATATAAATATATATATATATAATAATGTATTATATTACATTATTGCCTCTGCATTGGATTATTATCAGATAGGGTAATAACTTCATAATTAACTACATCTGAAAGCAGAAGTCTGGGGCAAATAATTGCAAGTCTCTTCAGTGAGAATGACACAAAATGTTTTAAAAAGAAAAGCCAAATTCTGGAAAAAAAGTCAAAATCAAAAAAAGAAGTGACATTTAAAATAAATGAGGTGACATTTAAAAAAAGGAAGTGACATTTAAAAAAAAAGAAGTGACATGCGGTGCGGTGCCCCCACAAATAGAATCAAATGATGTGGGAAACACTGATCAAATGCTGAGAAAAGGGCACATTCTAAGAAAAAAGGCATATTTAGAAGAAAAAAAGTCAAATTCTGAGAAAAAAGTCCAATTCTGAGAAACAAGTCTAATTTGAGATGCATTGTGGGACATGTAGTTTATGGGCAACGTGCTTCTGTAAATCATCATGTAACCGTATAATAAACATATAATATTCTTTGCAACCTCTTGTGGGGCCACAGAAAATCAAGTCACGGGCCGGATTTGGCCCCCGGGCCTTGAGTTTGACACCCCTGCCTTAGAGGTTGGTTCCTTTCCCCGCAGCCATTGCTTATTGCAGATGACACATCTCTTTTTGGCTTCAAATGTTTTAGTGTTTCGCCTGGTGAACCTGACTGTATGTTGTGAGGAGCTACATCCTGGACCAGCCAAATCTTCTGCTCTTGCACTCACATCAGCAAGACGTTTCTTCTCAACATATTGGTAGCTCTTCTTATTTAAGTACCAATTTCGACATTTCCGGAGCCACTTTGGTGTTCTGTCTTCAAACCATTTTTCTTCTGCAGACGCATGGTGCAGTCTATGAAAGACCTCGTCTTGTCTAGCATTCATGGCTTTTATAAACTTTGAAATTGTTAATGGATTAATACAGTACAGGTCTAGAGTGTTCTTGACATATAAGACACTTTTTGTAGTCAGAGGTTTTGTCTTTACAGCTCTTCTTACATGCTTCAGCGCCATAGCAATGTCTGCCACACGTTTCTTCGCCTGGCTTGTCATCTTGCTACAAGCAGGAACATACAAACAGATTACTATTTTGACAGGCCAATACCACTGTAATAATTAAGTAGTGGATACAATTGACTGATTACAATAGAAAGTTTATAGAAATTACAATATTTTAAGCATAGGCCTATGCAGTGCAGTCTGTCTTAATGTACTCACTATATCCTTTCCTCTTGCTACTTAACCTCTTAAACACAGGGCCTATTTTTCAGGCCTCAGGCTCGAAAATGTCATGCCCAGAATTAATGAATTTTTTTTTTTTTTTTTCACAACAAAAAGGGGTATATGAATAATCTTGTTATCAAAGCAATGATACACCTCATTTCAAAGTGACACAGAGACATTGGATTAACCTTTAGCAGCGTTGTTATGCCCTTGAACAGAACTTTTGAAACATCAAAGGTAAGACATATATAGTTATGGCTCCGTAAAGTGAAGTTGTTCAGGCTCTTTCCTGGCTGCTAGCTCAGTGAGTTTTGTCGTACAGTGATGAAAATTATACCAATGGAATATGTGGAATCTCAGCTTTCATATGACATGTCGTTTCTGCAGATAGCATGAACTAAAAAAATCGCAGTTAATGTAGCGTTAGCATGTTTTCGTTTTTTTAGACGATTTAGACGCTGGGTGTTGGAATTGTGTTCCGTTTATGTAAACATTTTTATTATCGTCTGTTAGCTGAGTTTCTTCCCGTTAAGTGGGTATGCATCATTAATAGGTTGTTAAATGTTAACACTGTAAAACTGATTTACAAATTATTAAATAATTGTAGCTTACAGTAACAGTGCTGGCTAGCTAGCTAGCTAGCTAGATAGCTTAAAATCCTCTCACTTGCTGGAAAATCTGTAAACAATGAATCAATTCAAATTAGCATCGGCAGTAAACCTTCTGTATATTAATGTAAACCCTTCAATATGTTATATAGAAATAATCTTTTAAGTATATTTACTCCAATCTGCCAACACTCTCACATCATTCAAACAATCCCTCAAGACTCACCTTTTCACTCTTGCCTTCAACTCCTAATCCACTAACCCCTCGCCCTTATTCCACCTAGTTTAGCACTTTTACTTTTGTTGTTATTTTTCTTCTTTACTTGCTTGTTAAGCGCTTTGAGCACCAGGAAAAGCGCTATATAAATCAAACGAATTATTATTATTACAGGCAGGGGCGGACTGGGACTACAAATCAGCCCGGGACTCACGACCGGCCCACTTCGGTACCGCCGGCCCACCTCGGTAAATTATCAACGGGGGGGGGGGGTGCTAGTGAGTTATCCGAGCGGCCCACATCGTCCGAGCGGCCCACTTCAGTACCGGCCCATCGGGATTCGTCCCGAACGTCCCGATGGCCAGTCCGCCCCTGATTACAGGGTTGCCAACTTTGGGTACCTGGCTGGAGTGAGATTTTGATATCATGGGTTTAATTACACATATGCGCACTAAATGACTGCTATCGTGTCAGCAGCGGGACCTTAGCATATATATAGGATATATATACAATATATACAAATACACAATATTGGACACAGACTATAAAGGGCAAAAAGTTTCATTCACTAATGAAAGTCAAACACATGTTTGTTTCCACTGTTTTATTGTGTGCCTGTCGCGATAAGCAATTAATTGACTTATCGTGCGATAAATAAAAATGAACTCGATAAATTGCCATTTACATGAGGATGTGACTAGCAGTTTGAAAGGATGTACTTGAATTATTATTATTATATATTATCATTATGTCAGTGGTCTAAAATGGTCATACAACGGTGCCGACAATATTATCGTTTATCGCAATAATCGTGAGAGGCCTATACATGAAACACACACACACAAACAAATCTACAGACTTACTCTAAACTGCCAAATATATGAATTAACACACTCTCACTCTCATATACTCTTTGACTCTATTTTGGCCTAGTAGAACAATAAGCAGCACACTTTTACTGGATCTTAGATCTGCGCATGCGCAATATGGGTCGGGGATTGACCAACCGGCTCCCACTGCTCTGCTGTCTGTTACGGGCCGTCTCCACGGCAGCGTTAAAAAATCTTGAAACGCTTCTGCCCATTCACTTTGAATGGGGTGACGTCACTTTTTTTCGCTTTCGCCGAAATGCATTGTGGGCAGGCGAGCGGAGATTCTCAGGATTTTCAAGATCCAAAGTTGAACAATGTTCAACTTTTGAAGCTGAGGAGGAAGCGTCAGCCAATCAAATCCCGTGTACGCAAATCTGACAGTTCAAGCTCTAGCCAATCAAACGGCGTGTATGCTGGGAGAGACAGACCGCAGGTCATTTCCTCATATTCCAAAACATGGAGGAGAAATTAGCGGTAGCGAATCAATCACCCGGTGCTTTATGACCAGACCTACCGGGATATAAACCGGAGGAGCCAGGCATGGAGGGAGGTGGCAGAGACAGTGGTATGTTTTCGCCTGTTTTGAGGAGTTTATATCCAGTTTACTTCGGGCTTTTTGGCTTCATATGTCGCGGGCGGGAGATTCATGTGATTGGTTGATCGCAAAAAAATCCCCAAGCCTCAGATACGCCCACCTCCAAGATTTTTTTAACGCTGCCGTGGAGACGGCCCGTTAATGTTGTTAAGAGTGGTGGGGGCGGGGAGGGAGCGGATCGACAGCTTGAGCAGCTGTCAACTCAACATTGTTAATAACCAACCAAAAACAATCGCCGGTTCATCTTGTTTTTGGCGTGAGAATAGTTTGGGCAGCGTGAGAGCGTGAGATTGAGAGTGAAAGCGTGTGTCACACGCCAGATGCGTGAGAGTTGGCAACCCTGTTATTATAATTATTACCCATTTTGAACACAGCAAACAATCCAGAGGACCACAAGTGCATTGCTTGAAATGGATTTCGCTTTGGAGAGACAAACAAGGCACAGTTTCATCTAGTGGCCTTATTGAGAACAGGCTTAACCAAGGCATCACCTGAAAGCTTATTTTCTGCTCTTTCAATAGGTTGGCTCAGTTTGTCTTTACTATGAACTGTCACAGAGATATTCAATCAGAAAGAGAATGATGGCATCTGATCCAGCCAGAATTGTTGACTTTTTTTCATTTACGGGTTGCATTGTTTGGACCCTCACTGTAGCTTTCCAGTAGTTAGTTGACCGGGTTGTCCACCCAGGTTTTGCCCCCTGGGTAATGTCTCTTTCTGCATATATCAAAGTTACAACCCACTGGAAGGGGATCTACTATTTGGCTACAATTATTTACAACAGGGCATCTACAATTTTAGACAAATTAGCCAAATGCTCAATATTTCCTTATGTTACCATTTATTATATCTACACAATCCTGTTTCTTGTTTAATGTCCTTCTGCTGGGGAGCGACTGGTAGACTGAAATATAGGCTACATTCCAATATCGAATAATGATCCCTCATCTGGTCTTCATCACTTGTGTTTACTGAGAGAGGAGAAGAGTGTCAGTCAGAGAGAAGGACAGTTGGAGTTAATTACGCTCCAAATGTTTACAGCACTTCTTTACTGACGCGGATTCAGACTTTGTTGATGGGTTATACATTAGTCCCAGACTGAAGGGAAATTATGTTAGATATCTAAGCTTTTTGACTGAACAAATGAAAGACCCATGATGTCAGTGTGGGTCTCAGTTGCTTTTCACGATTAGCACTTATGCTAAGCTAAACTGTTTTCGAGCTATTCAACTTAATACAATTCACATAGCTATAAGTATAGTCATTTAGCAAAAGGAATGACTTGGATGAACTATAGGCTTATGTATGGGTGTGTAATATGGCTGTGTTGATGCAATAAGAGTGTATTCGTTTTATCAATTGTGTGATTTCCCCAAACAATGTTCTGTTCTGCAGTAGTTGTCGAGTCAATAGACTTCAGAAGGCTGCAGGGAGTGGTTAGCCACCTCCATGAAACATGGTGGTACAGCTGCTTTTTTTTTTTTACCTTTTTCCTGTAAAGTGGAAATGTCTGTTACACTTCTACATCTTTTCATACATTTTTTGCCTGAGGGAGATAGACAGAGCGAAGGAGGCATACTGTGAACATAGTTAAACAGATGTGAAAGAAAATAATGTCAGCCTCTAGCAATGTTTTGGTTGTCACATGACAAAATGACAAAATATTCATGCATCCTTTCTGAGCCATTCCCACTTTTCTGAACTACAGATGACTAATATCCCGAGGAAACAGACGGTAAAAAAGCTACTTTCTAAACCCACCCACCCTGCTGAGTTGAATGCTAAACAATCACAAACAAGGAGCCACACACATGCTTAGAAATGTAGGTTAAACTATGTATTTGAAGTATTGTTAGCTGGTAACTTAAATACTGTTCAGAGCAGAGTATTATCTGATCATAGGAACAACAGTGGTGAGTATGAGGCGGTGTGCCACTGTGCCTGGAAGCATCTTCATATTCCCTCATTTTGGAATTTTGGAATAGGAGGAAGGAGTAGATTATTTTTACATCTAATAATTTCCAGTATTAGAAAAACAAAGACAAAATATTCTAAAGAATTTTTTCACATGTATGAAAAAAAGAGGAATTAGGATTCAAGGTCTTCCCGAAAACCACACTGACAATGTCAGACAAAATCTCTAAAGTATTTGGTACCAACCTCACAAGGAGAGAATGTAATTCTCCAGAGGATGTGCCTCAGCAGTGGTCAGCTGGCATAAGCCCAATCCCCCTGCATGCATCTGGGGAGGAACAAACAACGGACCACAGACCTGTCCTCTCTATAGGCCAAAGCAGGATTAGTCTCCATCCATGCAGCCTGATAACGAGGCAATTGTTTGTCTATGGGACTTAGCATTTGCTGTTTCATGCAGTAAGGACACTGGCTCTAAATGCAGAAAGTCAGAGTAAATTCCTCAAGGAAAAAATACAGAATATAAGCAGAGTGATGTGCAAAGCATCTCACTATAATTTGTGTTTTGTATTGTGAACTAAAGAAGGCAGAAGACGACACAAGACATTTTATATAACCTCGCAACATCCCAACACAGTCATTACCTCAGAGGATACTTTATACAATAGTTATTTTGGTGTTTTATTTATGCATTGGATCTACTCTTCGGCTCACATCAAACACATTGCCGTTTATAGTCAACATGCCTGAATAGATGGACGTTTTCCAACCTCCTATGGCTTTATCACAGATATTAAGGTGATTTCAGAAACACACACACACACACACACACACACACACACACACACACACACACACACACACACACACACACACACACACACACACACACACACACACACACACACACACACACACACACACACACACACACACACACACACACACACACCACACACACACACACACACACACACACACACACACACACACACACACACACACACACACACACACACACACACACACACACACACACACACACACACACACACACACACACACACACACACACACACACACACACACACACACACACACACACACACACACACACACACACACACACACACACACACACACACACACACACACACACACACACACACACACACACACACACACACTATCTTCAAGTAGAACGCAAACGTTATAGTGTTTTACATTGGCTATGTTTCCATCCTGCTTTAGCCTACAGCTATGCAGTCAGTGCTTGGTTTTCTACTTCCCCAGCGAGACAGTGACCTCTTGCCCTCCAAGCATTAAGTGCTTTCCAGCATTTGAGAGGTACGGTAGAAAAAGCCTTGACAACAATTAGTTTTTAAAAGGCTGTTCACAGCAGATTTCTTTCTGGTTTCAGTACAAAATCGAAGATCTTTCCGCTAGGATGTGGCCACCCAGCAACTAGCTGGCACCCAGGAGGAAGAGGCGCAGACAAACCCTTTTAAAAGCCTCAGCCTTGTTAAAGAGGATGCATTATTGATAGTGCATCTGTGGGCTGACATAGTACCAGAGTGAGGAGAGCAGGACAGATGGAGAGGGAGAGGGAGGGAGAAGCTAGTACGAGGAAACCAAATGGCAAATGGAGAAACCATGACGAAAATACGTTATATTTATGTGCATCAGACACAGACCAAGCACACCATGCAAAACGTGATGCATGATTTGTTTGAATATGAACAACTTCTCACATTTTAGATGTAATGTTTATTTTATTTTGAACTACATTAAATTAGACTGATAATGGCTTTTGCAAAATCCCAATATTTCTTGCAGGTGTAGGTAAAGGTTGTGGCAAAGGGAAATGTCAGCTTATGCAGGGTAAGGGGAGGGTCAGTGGAGAAAATAAATGAGTGTTTCCCTCCTCTGAATGGAGCTGCAGAGAAGTGGCTATATTTATTATTAATGTTACATACAAATTACAAAGGTCTGTTCAAGTTATTCCCTGAGGCTATTTCAGTGTACTTATGTGTGGAGACATAAAGGTTAATGGAAATAAAAATGCATACTTTCCAAACAAGCAGGCTCGACTAAACATTGCCCTGTTAACCACCATGGTCTCCCAATAATCTGGGATCACAGATCACACTGAGCCTATAATCCCATAGCGTTGATTTATTTGTGGCTGTTTATTAGTGCATCTATGGTTCAATTAAAATAGCAGAACACAAATTAGCTACAATGCAAGCTCAACACTAATGACGTAAAATACAGAATGTTTATGTTACGGTACAGAAAAAGACAGAGGGCACGTTCTCAGAAAAGTTTCTTTGTTTTAGTTTTTCTTTAAACCACTTTGCTTGTGTTTTAGAAAAGCAATTGTCCATCTAATTCTCCAAGAGATCCTAGCCTATTAAAACCACCTTGGGATTACCTTCACAGAGAGGAGTAGCTGATAGAGACAGGGGGGAGGAAGGATGAGGAGTAAACAAAGACAAAAATGAGATTTACGAGAAAGCTGCTCAAAACATTTAACAAATAGCAGTTTGACACAGACATTCAAAAATAGACATAACAATGCACACAGACAGATGTGTGCACAAGAACACACAAGGCCAGCCACACAAATATTTTATTATAGGCTTGAGTTGCTCATCAATCCAGAGGAGGTAGCTTACCCTGTCAAACAAGCACTATCTATTCCATTCATTCTGATTTCCTACATTTGGCCCATCACTGGCACAGAACTAAATGTCAACACTCTCCTGCGTCTCGTTCATCATGCAGTCGACTGTCTCACAACACACCGGTAAACAGCACACACCCTTCATCCACCGCCGCGCCGCGGGACCCCTTACTGAGCTAAATGGCATTTCTGCAGAGCCAGCTTGAAAGTGAGAAATGATGCAGCCAGTGCACAGGAGGAGGCTTTGTGCTGACCCTATGTTCCACTTTGAGACTCAAGTTTGATTTAGTCACACTGAGCTATGAAGATGACTGGAAGCAATCGTCTGCAATCAAAATCTTAGGAAAAGACATTAGATAAATAAAGAGCTAAACTAGAATGTAGTCGTGAAGTGCAGACCTCCACATGCCTTAAAGTGTATTTACGTGCTCCTTGAATGGTCCATTTCCAGAGTTGGAAAGTTTTTCTTCGACTGAGCTGTGTTCATGAGCTTAAAGAATATGTGTTGTTTTGGTCAAAACCTTTAAAAGGTCCCCTATTATACTGTTTTTCATCAATATATTATAGGTCTCAGATATATACAAAACATGTCTCTGAAGTGTTTGGCTCGAAATACCAAACAGATCATTGTAGCATCCCATAATCCCCTCTGTTTCAGCCCTGTTTCAAAAGTGCTGATTCTCTGTCTGTTACTTTAGGCGTAGGCTCCACGAGGACGAAAACGGGTTGAATCCGCATATTTCTCATGCGTATAGCCCTCTAAGCTCGACGACGCCGTAAGGGAAACGTAGAAACAGACCCCGCAAACGACAACGGGTCCAAAGGTGGATAGATCTGGGAACGGAGCGCTCTGGGGGGTCCAACGGGGCCGTGGGGTCGCCTATACGGTCATCCGTTTCATAGCCCCGCCTCTCCCCGCCAGATTCAGATTCAGATTATTTATCTTTATCTCGATATGAACATAAACGCGAGTGAAGTCTAATCTGACAGGACGGAGACACGCAGCTCCTCCGGCTGTGAAGCAGCGGGAGCAAAACACACACTTCAAATCAGATCACCACCCTTAGCTATTTTAATTACCTCTCAAACTACCTAAACTAGTTATAAATATGTTTATTTTTACTTACTGGATCAGCTGCTGCATGAGGAAGCATGAAGATTTAAACTTTAACACACATTGACCGGCGAAAAACTCTGCGCGGTTCCCTCCGCCCCCACCGCGGAGAATAAACAGAAGTGCAGCCATGACAACCATTCTTCTTCGCTGCTTTTGTGGAGGAAGTTGCTGCTTTTGTGGAGGAAGTTACAGCGCCACGTACAGGTTCGGCATATGTACTGCAGCTTTTCCAGCGTTTGGATGTAAACGGAGCCGTCTCGTGGAGCTTGACACAATCCGGTGTATATTGCGTGGGGACGGAAGGTTTTTTGCGGTTGCATTTGCGTTACTCCGATGCGTTTTGCCGTATTTGTTCTCGTGGAGCCGGGGCCTTAGATGAGAATAAGGAGCCACTCCCCACGCCCCTCTGAGAGATATTTGGTTAAAAAGAACAAAATGGTGCTCTAGGAGGAGATTCAGGTGATGAGGTGGGGGGTGTTACCTTGGTTGGTGATTGGCTAATGGTTACACAAGCCTAAACATCGTTATGACATCATAAAGTGGCCAAAATCTGATCAGCTCATTTTCAGACAGGTTTTTATATAAATGGATCGGGACAAAAAGAGAGTGAATTTTTTTTCCTGAAACTTTCAGAATCTCCTTCCACAGAGGGGACACGTGTTGATGTAGAAAAGACATGAAAAAGTGGATTTTGCATAATAGGTGACCTTTAAATACTACCTTGAAAGTCGTTTCCGAGTTGTTGTTTCGACTCAAGAGGAAATTTGTTTTACTTTGGATGGACTTTTAAGTCAGATGGTATAGCACAATTGCCCAATCTCGCAACATTAAGAAAAGTTAACCGCCCTGCGATTTGTTGTAATGTGTTATTTCTTATCCCTGTCTCTCCCTTCCACCAAGTTTAATGACAATATATATTTTTACTGTAATCATGGTGAACAAATTGGGTATGAAAACTAAGATTCCTTTGCTGTGGTGGCTAGTTTTATTCAAGAAAATGAATCCCAGCAACTCAAATGCCATCGCTATAGGAGTTGAGACGAGAGTACAGCATATTTAATTTCAAAGTAGCAAGATGGAGAGATGGAAATTGAACTATTAATTCTTCGAGGAAGAGTAAGGCTCATTATGCAGAGGAGAAGACGTACTGAGGGTATGATGAGAGGAGCGGGAAGGAGGAGGAGGAAGAGAAGTTGCACTCTTTTACTTAAAAAGCGCCTGGGGAGAGGGATAGATAAAATGATGGAAGCAGCGAGCGCTCACCAAAAAAGGCACATTCTGCCTTTGTCTGTCTTCTAGTCTATGTATTAGCAAGTAATGAGCTCCTAATTGTGTAGCCAGGCCATGGAGTCACTGCAGGGGTTGAACATCAGTGTGAATGAACTTTATCTGCCATAAAAACTGGGACAAAGGCAGCGTGAGAGGAACAGAAAGGGAGCACAAGGTGAGAGGGAGAAGAAAAAGAGGGATTTGAGATAGAGACACTACATTAAGGAGAAGGGGTGAGGGGGGAATGATTTGGGGCACTACAATGGAAATGTTTATTTCAACAGAATGCAGATGAGGGAAAGTGCCAGTGGCCGTTGCCTGTGCTCTCTGTCTCTTCCTCTTTATCTGTCACGTCTCTCATTTTCTCTGTATAATATAATATCTACTCAACCAAATGGTAATGAGTCAAAATGGGAATAAGTCAAATGGAGGGCCTTCGTTTAGCAAGTGTGTGAATAGTTTTCAGCGTGGCAGCTGATGGTGTAACTAAAGGTCATTGCAAGATTTAAGTCTATGTGCTGTCGGTAAAAGGCCAACTCAGACATAGAAGCAATGTGACAGGAAAAGACATGAACGGTGATGAGAAAGGTCAGGAGCGTACTAGGTAAGCTATCTTTCAAACTGGTAATTACAGTTGGGGCAATGAGTTCACAGCATGGAGTCTCATTTCCTTATACTCTCTGTTAGGTTAATCTCTGTCTGCTCTGTAGAAAGTGCATGTGAGGTAGACGTGTTTTTCTGAGGGTTAATGTGTTAGACTGTGTGTGCAGTCGCACATAGACTATTTGTTCATTTACATCCATGTCTACGCAACGGCGGTGTCGACAGCCCCCCGTTGTGTCTCCTGGTTTCCACTTTATTCATCTTTGCTGTTGAGCCTGCATCATCTGGCTTCACTTCCCCTTTGAGAGATTATCTGCATTACTCAGACCCGTAATCCTGTTAGACTTACTCACACACAGACCTTAATGTTGTCATGGTAATGGTTAAAACGTACTCTCACACTGCATTGAAAAAAGCTGCATGCGCTCATTGGGCTATGAACATCATTTCCTTTTCACTGCGTAACAAGTCGTGCTGCTGCTGCTACATATCACATGCAGACTCACGCTGAGAGCAGCGGCACCTTGACCCCTTTATAGATTCTGCTGGGTCAATATCACTTTCTTATCCGACATTCTTATTCTGACAATTCAATCGTTTCTGATGGCCCTTGCTTCATTACCAACCAGGACAAAAAGGTGCTGCTTTAGCGGCTTGTTGACCACGTAAATGAGCATCAATCAGCATGGGCATTAGCGCCATACACCTAATTTTTCTTCACTGCAGCTACACCGGTGTGGTCTTTGGTAATGGAACAATGGTTGGTGGTGGTTGTGGTGCGGAGACGGCTAACCTGACAGAGATGTATTGCTGGAAAGGCTCTGCATGAAACCGGCAAAGACACCAGACCAAATGAAAACAAATGGCATTCTTCTAAAAGCAGCTCCCCCTGTTTGAGCTTGGTTTTAGAAGGTTTGTTTTTCTTGGTGGGTTTATTCACTTTCATGTGAGCTTGTGGTAAGATAATTGGGTTTGGTTCCAGACTCTCACTGGTGCTGATCTGAGTTCTGCTTGTACTTTTTTGTAGTGAACTGTGTGTATTCACTCCTAACTAACAGTGTATGTGTGTTCATGTGTGGGTGTATGATCTGTATGTGTGTACTTGGATGAATAGTCCTTCTTTCCACTCCTAAGTGTGCACTTTTGTGTAATAGTTATGAGTTTTTCTACACTGAGGTCAGTCAAGGAGGAATCTCTGATAATCCATCATAATCAGTCGCTGTGCTGCTCCTTCAGGACAGATGAGATCCTGACCCTTGGCGGACACGGTGGAGATGAGAATCACATGAGGGTGAAATGTGATGTTAACCAGCTTCACTATTTTTTGTACAACACATTTTTGATTTTATTGGGGGCGGCGTTGACATCACAAGCAGGTCATGGGATCTCAAATAGCAACCAGTTATTGCAGAAGCATTTTATGGTTGATTCTTTTTTCTGTGCACATTTATCACCTTAGAATTGTCACTTGTGAAATTTAGATGAATTGAAAAATCACAACACCTGTTTTATTTTGTACTGAATTATGGACATTGACTGTCCACATACATTGTCTATATATGGACATTACCATTTTTGCATTTTGGCCATTTCACGTTAGTTTAATTCACACTAATAAACACCAAAATGTATTAAGATAATAGCTTTGTTTAGTAAATTATTATTATTTTGTATTTCAAATAAGCAATTATAACCCCTATAATAGTTTTAGCTTTTGTAGGTTTACAGTATGTTGTTTTCCTAGCTGCAAAACTGTACAAGGACACTATCTCTTACATCTATACAAAGGAGAAGACTAGTTGGTCTTGATTCTTTTTTTATTTCATTAAAATATATTACATGGTACATTATATTATCTTTCATGGAATAAGGCAGGAGTTAATTAAATATTCTTGCCTAATTACAAATATATACCGTACAATTCCCTTCACTTTTGAACCGCGTCGCAGCACACTGTCAAGACATCAAAAGCCTTGGAATTTCATTACACAAGTCTCCAGAGTGGACTAACTTTTGAAGTGCATTAATACAAAGCTCCATCAGACTGGGAAACTCACCAATCCTTCATTTAGTATCCGGAGTCATTAGGCGCGGGGCGGCCGGGCTGACATATCGTCCTGGGCATTGAAGAAATTAGTCAAATCTAAGGCCTGCAGCTTCTCATTAGAGAAGGCTGCACAGAGATGGACTCAATTACAATCTTTGACAAAGTAGACCCTGGCAAGACTAATGGCTGTAGCCCAATAATGACCTAAGCCAGGCCTGAACTTCCTGTCCTCTCCGCCATTCCAAAACAAACCCTGCTCTTCTTTCATCTGCCCTCCACTCTATTCTGCTTTCCCTAAAAAATATACAGTGAAAGATTGGGTTTCTGCTTTCTATTCCTGAGGAGCAGGAGCCCTATTCTCTCCTGGTATTCATTGAACAAGTGTAAAGAATTCATTTTGTGGCCTAGGGCTTCTGCCAAGCCATGGTTGACAGGGAAGCGGCATTAAGGCAATTAACATGGGTTTTGCATTTGATTTTGGCTGGCGAGACTGCCTCTGTAAACAGCAGGCGGGATCAGGTGATTAGTTCCTGTGAAGATGAGCGCCTCGCCTCGCCTCCCCTGGTCCCTATCCAAGAGAGGATTACCCTTTGTATATATTGTGCATTCACACACACACACACACACACACACACACACACACACACACACACACACACACACACACACACACACACACACACACACACACACACACACACACACACACACACACACACACACACACACACACACACACACACACACACACACACACACACACACACACACACACACACACACACACACACACACACACACACACACCACACACACACACACACACACACACACACACACACACACACACACACACACACACACACACACACACACACACACACACACACACACACACACACACACACACACACACACACGAGAAGAGAGAGAGAGAGAGAATACGCATGGGGAATCAAAGAGAGTGCACTTTAAGCAAGGGGCTGACAGCTCAAGGGGTTAAGCCATGTTTTTGACAACACAGAGGTAAAGTCATGTGTCCTTTCACACATTAACTTCCTAACTGTGTGCCGCCTCACCTCCTTCAAACAGACTTCAAATTATCCCTGCTTGCCTTGACCCTTTTATCATCCATTTAACACAGAGACTAATTCTTTGGATTCAGCTCCATTTAATAAGCAGGTTCTCAGGTATGTAATAATGGGAAATTCAATATCAATATCAAGGGGTCTTGAGTCGAAGCTCTGAAATTAATTGTGACAAATAGGCAATTATTTCAAGTCAGCCGAATTGAGATTGATCTTATTTGTTCATTTATGCACTGGTCTGGAGGAGTAGCCTCAAGTGCGTAATAGCCTTCACATCACTAGATTGGAATTTCACCTGAGAGGTTGCTAAATCTGGAGTGTTTCCGTGTGACTGGGCACGCAATAATAGGTGAAGAGAATTCCATTGGCTCTGCCAAATAAATGTCAATCTGGTCCAAGAGAAGGGCGGGTCACATCAATCCATTACACTTTTCCCATGGACAGGAATGGATATTGGAGAAACTGAGGGTTTATCTGTTTCATATCATCACTCCGTCATGCCTGGCCAAATACTTGCGCTCTCAGAAAAAGGTTTCTCAAACTAGACACATTGCCGCATGCAAAAATCTTCCTGGCTCAACTATTGCAAGCAATCTTCACACTTAAATGTGGAAAATAATCAGATTACGATCAATAAGACATACAGCTTCGACTCTTTGGTTCAGAGGGGGCAAAAGAAAATGTAGTGCAGTCTGCATATCATTGAAATGTCACACTCTACGGCACCTTAATTATAATTGTAAGTTTCAATTCGGCAAATGGCTTGTTTCATGAGCCAGCATTTTTTGTTGCATAAGTCTTGGATTTAGAGTTTACTCCTGACCTATTAAGCAATTCTAAATCACTGTGTTGTGTTTTAGAAGGAGACACATATTCCTAGGAAAAGGTCTCTGTAATCCCAAAGATTAATCTAATCTTGCAGATGAATTCATTTGCAGCAATGATATTACAGGGTATATGCAGGAATCCTGAAGTCAAATGTAATACCTTTTAAGACCTTTTTTAAGACCCTTTCCATACATTTTAAGACCTCATCGCCACTTCGAGTTTTAACCGGTTACATCGGCGACACACTTTACCTCACATTTACTATATACAGTATTGATTGTCCTTCCTCCTTATCTTCCAACCATTTGGACGCAAACTTGCATTTCCCCATAACGATGTTGCTTAACAACCGGCGTAAACGGACCTTCGCGCGCTATCAAGCAGTGAGCGGGCGATGTCCTGTTCAGATGACGTCAAATCCAACGGGATGCCATAAATAAACTACACAGAATCACACTACACACCTACGCAATGATTACATTCAGGCACACTTTAGAATACAACCTCTTTGGACAATTTATATACTAATTGAAAACAAGCTACAAAATGTAATACCTTGGAAAATGCCGTTTAATACTTTTTAATACTTTTTAATAGCCTTAATTTTCGCTAAATTGATTTATCAACTTTTAATACTTTTTAAGACCCCGCGGACACCCTGTATTAGAACAATTACAATATGTGTCACATAGGACAGTGAATTCATTAGTTATCACACTTGAAACATGAAGGATAGAAACAGGAAAAACAAGTCTTTGTGATTGCAATCAAGACAACTGTGTCGAGTCAAAATAACCAATTTACTCATGATTAGATGTTTGGAGAATTGCATCTAATTACAGCATCCAAAACCGGTGGATGGAGTTCGGCCACTCGCATGGATGATGAAACTGCCAGAGCTGTATCACAATTACAAAACAATTATGCATGAGGTTAAAGGTGTATCCACACAAAACTTCCGTACCTCATAATCATAACCGCAGGCATTTGGCAGCTGATATGTATAATCTCCCTACGCCCAGGATAAAGCATTGGAAAGTAAGGAAGATAAACACACTAAAAAGAACACAACAATGTATAAAACTCATAAAACACAAAAGGGACATTTTTAAGCAGCATCTCCTTTTTAACAGGCACCAAATATTACTAATCTATTTTACTTTCCAATTAATTTCTCTTTTGTGGCATATATAAAGAATCAATCAATAAGAGATCCTTAATGTTGCTGAGACTTTTCATACTTTTTCCAGGGCCATAGTCTATTTAGTGCATCAGCGAGGATCAGTAGCCCCTAATGCTTTCTGCATTTTTCTCTGCATTGTTGTTGACCTTTAAGGTGCTGTTTGTTTGGTTTGACAGTGGAATGCTGGAATGTAAGTCCAAAATAGCCTGTCAGTGTGCACACTGGCTGCCACGGTGGCTGTGAGACACAGAACAGCACTGATCACGGGGGACAGTGGGGGGGCCAGCTGTCAGCCTGCCAGGGCCCGCTCCCTCTCTGACAGCAGGCAAAGCAACACAGGGGACACATGCAGCGGGTCGTTCTGCTCTCAGAGGAAGCACCGTGTTGAAGATAGAAGTGGGGAATCCAAGGTGACCGGCCGGGACATAAATGAGCAAATGTGCTGTGTAAGCTTTAAAGAAAACAATCTATAACTCCATAGCTGCATATCAATTTAAAGTTTGATTTCTCCAAAGACTGCATGCTCAGACTGAATTCAACAAAACATATCAACAGCTTCAAGGTCAAATATTTCTGAAGGATTAAAATTATAGACTGACCAGCCTGACACCATGACCCTATTAGACTACTGCTTTCATTTCAGACTGATAAGTCTTCTTATAGATTTCTGATTTAGGTTATAGGTTTTCTTAAACTATAAAATGCAACAACTTGATAAACAAGAAGTTGTTTAATAACCTTCATATTGTTTAAGCAGAATCTCAGTTTATAGCTGCCTATAGGCTACAACAATAACATGTTCTGTGTCCATAGTTATTGAATAAAAGTATTAGTGGCAGGAAATCCTCTGCACATCTCAGGACTGGTCGGATATTCTTTAACGGTGGACTGTCTTTCTGAGGACACATCTCCTGATCTGGGACACATCTTAAACTCCCGTTCAGTATTTACAACTTTTTGAAAGTACCTGAAGTTTGTTATTGAGATTTAATCAAATTGACACAAGATGTCTGTGTTACATATTGTACAATTACAATGTAATATTATAAAAAGGGGACCCTTGGTTAGGGCTGCTCAATTCATCGTATTTTAATCGCAATTACGATTTTGGCTTGCAACGATTATGAAAACAACATAATCGAAATAAAACGATTATTTATTTATTTTTATTTATTTATTTTTAATTATTGTTTTATTGGTTTTTCAGTTGAATTATGAAGTTCAGGGTAATCAACTGTTAAAAACATACTGTTCACAATTTTTTTTTCAATAAATGGATGTTTTCAAAGTAAATGGATAATCGTTTTTAATAATCGTGATAGCAATTATTGACCCAAATAATCGAGATTATGATTTTTGCCATAATCGAGCAGCCCTACCCTTGGTGGGTCCCAAACCTTCCCTTCTGTGCAGATGAGTCACGTAGTTTACTGCTTGGTTCTGTGGTTGCTGAAGTATTGCAAGTGACGTACACCCTGCATCTGAAACCATCTTATTTCATCAGTAAAATTACTTAATTGACATTAAATACACAAATAATGTCAGATGTGATTGGTAACGTCATTACATTTTTCCATCCTTTCAGTCATGGTTAATTGAAATTAACTTTTGCTTCTGCCCCATTATTCCTTGCTGCTTCTGGTGAATGGTTTGCTGCTTTAGAGAGAATGGAATACTGCAGCTCCACTATCATGTCATGTACAGGGTGTTGTTTATTCTAAACTGTAAAACTATCTTAGTTATCTGAGGAGAGAGAAGCTGTTTGAATTGATCTTAGGGCCAAAGGCTCAAACAAATAATGTTTTTTAAAAGTTACATCCCTTCTCCAGGAAAACGAAAAGAGAAATTACATTATTTATATTTGACAGTCCGCTGTAAGACTTGACATTAATAGGTAAATCTCCTGTCCTCTTTGGCATCTCTCTCATATAGCCTTACTCTCGCATTCACTGCAACCCTGAAATGATCTAGACGTTACCCTGAAGAGCTGTTTTTGAGAAGCAAATGTCGAAAATCATTCGGACAGAGCATCAAAATGTTTTACTCAAAACAGCTCCCCATCACAAATTGTATGTGCTGCCCGGAGCAAGTGGGCATGCATTTCCATGAGAGCACGCTTGAAACCAGAAGAAGCAAAGAAAAAAAAATTAATGGGAAAGAAGATGGGTCAATTACACTAAGACGGCTATAAAAATGTCTAAGCCCATGCCTGACGCCAAAACCTTCATACAAATTCAAGAAACGGAAAGAGACTTGGTGTTATCTGTGTCATGTCAGGCCTCCTGCACACTATACCAAGGCACTGACAGACAGCAGCAATCTAAAAATGCTCCAATCTGCTTCTTTGCTTAACTTGAAAACAAAAATCTCAGCACATCTCAAGTTACCCTTGGACTGGAACTGTAGACAGTAAAAATCAATGTCCAGTCCAAACTGTCCTCCTGGTTACCTCCACTGGGAATAACTATAGATAGTAGACAATGTACTGAGGAAAGTGCTGACTGAACACTATATTTGGTGAAAAGCAAAAGTGTCATGAATTCTAAAGGGGACAAAATGCAAAAACCTAATGCCAAGTGTACTAAAAAGTACTTTCTTCAGGAAATAAGCAGATTTTTCCAAGTCTCAAGTTTGATCTCTGCAACCAAGGACGTGGTGGATCAATAGTAGGCAACCATCAGGGATCAACAAACCTTCTGCATCACTGCATGGCAAATTAGTAAAGATCAATCAAAAAGTCAATGTGTAATTGGCTGTCTAACTTTTTCCAGTACATTTTACACCGCTCTGTTTCTCTCTGTCTAGCTGGATCTATAATATCCCAGGGTTCATGAAACATTTAGCCACATGACTTAAAGAGTGGGAATGCTCAAAGAGAATGGACACCGAAACCTTCAATCCCGTATAGACAAAAGTACATTATGACTCACACCTAATGGTGAAAGATCCTACATTGTACAAGATGCTTTACTGGTGTGTTGTTACATTTGACTTATCAATAATGAAGCAGAATCCACACAATATGTGCCAGTAGTAGTTAAAGCTCCACTGTTATCATAGACTGCAACGTGACTCCAGTCATGTGGCTTTGTTTAACAACTATGGGAACTAAAGCCACGCTGGCCCTCCTCAATCCCTGGCCTTCTCTGTGTGACTATTGCTGGAAGCATATCAACCGTGTCAGCCAGCGCAAAAACACAACTATTTCTCTCTCTGTTTCGTGTTCCAAAGACACGCAAAGATAGGCATAGACACAGGGCTTTTTGGGCCAACTGGCCTGTCTCTGGGAAGCCAGATTGCAGAAATACAAAGCATCATAACCAGGAGACAATCTCCCTGTTCTTTGGGAGAAATGACCTGAATACTCGGTCTTTGGTCATGAATACAAATATCCGACCACCTGGCCTGTGTGTGGGCTGGTAATCGTCAAAGAGAGCAGGTAATGGAGCGCACTTTTATGTTGATTGAGGATACAATTTAGTGTGACTATCAGTTGTCCTACTGAGGCGTTAAAGAGATGAGAAAGTGTGCACATGGTCTCTTAGACTCTCAGATATTGCATTTGTAATTGTTTTTTTGTAGATAGTATAGTACAGTACAGTTGGGCTGGGCAAGGCTAGCTTGTGAAAAACCCCGGAATACTTGTGCTTAGTGAGCATAACAGCAACATGTGAGGCATGAAGGTTTCTTCTTAAATTCCTCATGGAAGTAAGACATGGACTTTCAGAGCTCTGTGAGATTACGTATTCAGTTTAAATGGATACAAAAATCTTGTAATGAGAGGATGTTAATACAAATGTAAAATGTAATCTTAAACACATGAAAACAAGGGTAAAGACAGTATTGCATTGTGTTGGTACTTAGGCTTCTATAAATAAAATGTAATGATCACCGATATTAAAGCTTATGAACTGGGATTGCAGGAAGCAAGGGTTTGATAAAGAAAATATTTTATATAGCTGTAAAAAAAAAAAAACGTTGAATTAAAGGAAAATCGAGCTAAAGAGCCTGGTATTGTAATGCAATCAAACATTAGGAAAGTTGCCATATATATCACAATGATGACCTTTAACAAGCAATAATCATCCCAGAGTGTAGGGAGAAATAACCGCTGCAAAGCTAATTCATCTTTCAAACATTGTACCTAAATTCATTTACATAAATATTTCCCCTGGTACTTGGCCAAACAGACAAGATGAACAGCTTAAATATCATTTCAGGCTGCACACCACAATACCATAAACGTGTCCTGTTAGTTACTGCATTGCAACATTCCATTGTCAGTGGGTAGTGTATGAATATCATGTTGCATATTAGCACTGATTTATCATTTGCAGCTTAGAGTGAGTGCAAGGCTAGAAGTCCAGTCCAGCTCAAATCAAAGTCTAAGTCATCTTCTGAATGGGAGTATAAAGAGTGGCCTTCACTGGGTTTGATCTCATAGGACAGATGCTGTACTTACACTGGAACACAGGTTTTGAGCACCTATCATTTGTTTTGAGACATGTACAAAAACTAACAAATTATAAATCTAATAATACAGATGAAGTTTTAAAAGGGAAACTAAGAGTGCCCATGCTGTGAAAAACGTTATTATTTTTTAAGGTGTCCATCTTACCCAGATATTTTTGGCAAGTTTACAAAATGTAGTAAAACATGTTACTGTCTTTCTAGTCTTACAATTTGCTTTGGCCAGCTGATGCATGATCCTGTATACTATACGCCTCGTTAAGGATGTGAAGTAGAAGCTAGGGAAAAAAACGAAATATTGGTATCAGTATCAAAGCCATAGTCATACAGTAGTAGACCTTATTTGTCTGATCTGCAAGGCTTACTTTCATTGACAGGTTTAATAATACAAATTGTGGACTGCAGACTGTCCATTGTTCACAGCATGCAAACTAATGTTAACTGTGCTGTGACTTTTTAACATGACATTTTAGCATTTGTTGACCATTTAGAAACAGAGTTATTGCATGGTGAAGATAACTGCCAATGTAATTTCCGGTCACCATATCAATGTCAATTCTGTGATTATATTTGTAATAAAAAAGGTATTGCGACCCAAAGACCAAAATAGATAAAAAATATATGAGACCTGTATTCATGACTGGCCTGTAAATAAAAAAAATTACTTTGTAAGTTGGAATATACCAGTAGCAATGTCCTGTCAAAGGAGAACTGGCTTGGTACCAGCATACACACAGACACAGTCTAGAATAATAGATAGTATTATTCCTCTAGTCAGGTGATAAGCTAATAAAAGGCTGATGCACAATTTGTTTATTCAGAGCCGACAACACCTATGGAATACTGAAGAAAACAAACTACAATAATATTATAGGAGAACATTTCTGGAATCAATCACGTGTACATGCTCCAATAGAGCAAAGGAAGGTGGGTTTTGGCAGTCAACACATGACAATGATATTTACACTTCACTTGCACTGACAAAAAAACATGTTCACATGCACATGCTTGCCATGTGGAAGACAGAACACACTTACCAGATGTGTGCTACTTGTGTTCAATAATAAGTGTTAAAATGATATGATGAAAAAATGAAAACAATTCAGCAGTCTTGGATTTGTTTACATAGTGCACAGGCATTTTCAGGCATATCCTAAAACTAAAATTGCAGCAATAGGCTTTTTTTTCAAGCATAACTTGTCACAGCAGAAACAGCACAGGTGTTATGTACTAATAACATTCACAATGGTTCTGTCTATTTGAGTGTCTCAGTAAGCCATGGAAGTGTGACAGGGAGCTTCAAGTATGCACAATGTCAGGACCACAAAACCAATCTAGGTAGGCTAAAGAAAGTTAAGCCATCAATATTCGCATTGCTTAAACCTGTGCCTTCCCTACAGTGACATGTCAAAACCTCCATATAGTACCAGGAGCTGTTTCAGCTATATACCAATCCAATGCACCTGCAGTAATAATGGAGCTCATTAGGAAGTACTCAATATGTGACATAAGTTAACCATTTTGACAGGAAAGTGTCATAGCTAAATGCTTTGACTTCTCTCCATAAAAGTCCTCATGTGAGACAATAAATGTTGAACACACATCGAAGGAATATTATCTAATTGATAAAGCAGCTCTTTATGTGTAAATAAACTATTGGGCTGTATGTGTTCATCAGGCATACATCTAAAATTGGTATCAATATGCTACAATTAGCAGTTGTAACCTACTTCACACATGTTGAGCCTTATATATATCTAGGCTATTTGAAAGTAGTTATTTTAAGAGGAAAGGACAGCATTTTCTCTATTACCATACAAATAGTTTCTTACTTCATTATCATAATTACACACACTTCGAGGCTGTTACCTCGGAATCACTGATTATCACACACGTGTTTCTCATTCAATTAATTATTCACTGCAGCTCATCAATGAAATGGATAGTTAGCTTTTCAGCACACTGACATATCCAGAGGATATGTGATTGATTGGAATACCAGCTCCAAACTAAAGCTGTATGGTTAAAAAGGGGTAAAGTGCAGACTGGAAGTCCTTTGTATTAAGTGTCCTCCACCGGGCACCAGCTGCCATGGCGGGGCTGGACAGATTGACTTGTCAACACTGTCCTGTCAACAACCCCTCGGTCATAACCTAACCCAGAGGAGACTATAACCCCATCGCAGTAAAACATACAGTACAAGGATATAGTCATGGAGGGTGTCAGTAGCAAAACTATTCTAACTCAGAAGTGAAGGGGACATGCTCCCATTCGTCATGCACGGAAAAACTCTAAAACTGCTCACACGGCTGCTGCAACTCCCAATTCCCAGACAAAACCCGTTCAGTCGATATAAATGAAGGTCGGCTAACTTTTGCTCATATAAGTTGCTTCAATACGTTTTTGCATATATGCTTTTACTCGTAGAAATAAAGCAAACATCCGAACCGAAGCGTGTAACAGTTTCAGAGAACACTTCAAAAGATTTTACATTGCCCCCCTTCGTGTAACCCACCAGTAAGCGTGACGGCGCTGTGACAACAACATTAGTTTCCGTGTGCTTCTAAACACTTACCAACAGTTCTTGAGCCTGACCCCGAACCCAGCAGAAGGTACCAGATCCACATCATACGGTCTCAGTTTCCCCCCGGCCTGCCCTTGTTGTCCTGCCCCACCGCGGGGCCGAAAACTGTGGGCAAAGAAAAAAAAACTTATCCGACACAGCTCCACTACTGCCTATTGTAGCTCACTTATAAGTTGGACTCGTTTTCCCCATCCGACAAAACAACGGTACATTTGGCGTGAGAGTAGTGGGTTCGCGTTGGGACAAAAGTATGGAGTCCGGTTTTTGCAGTGGGAAGGTCTACAGGCTTTAGCTGGAGGGGCTTCGGGGTGGCGGCGGCAGGCAGGCTGGGGAGTCGGTCGCTCGTGTGTTGGTGCTGAGGGAGGCGGAGTCGGAGGCAGAGAGGCGCAGAGCAGAGGTCGGTCCACTTCGGGACAGCGGTTCCCAATCTGCGGGCTAGGATTAGGAACCTCTAAGGGTCCCCTCTGGCAAAACCATGTTTGACTGCACCGTTACTCCGAAGCGAAGTTAGCCAAAATGTTATTTCACCTACGGATATTCACCACAGACACAGGCGAAACATTAGTGGAATTGGGGACATTAGGGACAGAACCTCCAGCTATGTGAGCGTCAAAGCTTATTTTTTTCTAGCCTAATATGAATAGGCCTTTGAAGGCCTGGAAGAAGACCATTTACAAACTACTTTCCCTAAGAAATACCATACAACTCTGCAAGGGAGTATTGTTTCAAACAATTAAACAATCTAACAAGGAAAGTGAAAGATAACCAAACAGACAGATAACAGAATTAACATTTAGCCTATAATATGAGATTATTTGTGAACCTCATTATGGTTTATTATGAAAACCTTACCCCTCTGTGGTTCTTATAGGCCTTTTATAATGATGTCCGTATCGGTTTCTACGAGTTCAGTAGTTAAGTATTACAAACACTTAATGCAAAGAGATATTGTGCAAACTTAATTTTTACTTAGGCTATGTGAGCGTACATTTTACACATCTAGTCTATTGCACCTTATCTGTAATTTAGGCTTAATATCAAATAAGAGTGATTATTTAATCTCATTATTTCATTTTTTGTTGTTGTATTGAGCACACACATAAATGAGGACATACACATTAATGATAAATCAATACAAGTCCAAAGGAGGAGTCAGTTCAACCTCCTTGGTAATTTATGGTGATCCATGACAGTAGTAGTCACCTTACATCTGGAGTGTTTACCTTTCGTTTCCTTCAAAGACAAATAAGCAACCATTTTATTAATGATCCAGCTATTGGACTTTAAACTGTTGAAATATTACATCATAGGGGTAGTCCATGTTATTGTTATTATTATTTTTTATTGTTTTAGCTTCAACCATTCAAAGCCATTTTCCATGCACATCCAGCTCACTTTATCTCTGAAATTATCTAAAAAGCATTACAAATATCCAAGCTCATCCAGCAGTTTTGAGACAATATTTATCCTACAACATAGCCAGCGAGACCTAACAGTCAACTGTATTGAAAAAATGTCCTCTGAAAATGCTGAAAATGGAAAACATAACATAAGAAATAGGGTTGTTCCAAACACTGGCTAACTGTTTTTGGCACCAACACCAACATGATTGGATATACATCATGTACACTTTTTTAAACACTAGTAGAAATAATTAAAACTGCCCTCCCTTCTGTTTACTGTATGCATTCACAAAGTTGTATGTTCTTAGTGAAAACAGGATGGGGCAAAGCAGCACTGTAATTTTAATTTTAAATAGCTTTACAGTATCTCCTTTCAATCCCCCGCCTGGATACATATTTATTTACATATTACAGAAACAGTTATGGTTCACCAGGATGTGGCACAACAAACAACATCAGAAACCAGGCCGGTATTGCTGACAAGTTTTCAGCAGGGATCAAAAGTATTTTTGAAACTGTACAAAACTAGATATTAAGTCAACAGATGGCACAGGGGGAAAAGTATTTGGAGTATTTCTTTGTTTTGAGATTGTTTGCCTTGATGAAACGTTAAAAGAGGCTAATAATTGTAGAAATCAAAGCAGGAAAGATGTCCTGGTGTTGGCACAGAAAGACACTTCTCGTCTCCAATTGTATTTCTGTTGTACCTATTCAAAACTCGAGCTCTAGTAACGTCCACACAGTGGGATATTTAATATTTAAAAATCAAGATAGAGAACTGTCAATACACAGCCTGCACACACACTAACAGAGCTACAAGGCAGAAAAGAAGGCTTTATATTGGTATTTTCATGGCAATTTTAGTTGAATTGAATTAGAGAGACAGTGAGAGGGATGGAGGGACAGGAGGCTTCACCTCAAACCTCTCTCGTCTTTATCATAGAGCCGCAGCTGTGTGCAGACCAACAACCTCACTTCAAACAAACCCCTCCTTTTGATGGCATGCTAACCTGGAGGCATATGATTGGAATGAGTCCCAATATCAGACTCCTCCAGCTCACTTTATATTCATCCACACACTGCCTTATCAAACCAAAGCCTTGTGCAGACTCAAACTCCAGGATGGGGTCCTGGCATGTCAATCGGATCGGTTCAAACTTTGTTTAAGATTTCAGCTTGATAGCTTCTGCAACGGCCTGTTGTCCTCATATTCCCCTATTGTTGCCTAAAGGACCTTATGTATATCAATCTGTTATGATGAGCCCTGATATTCAATGGTTGTGCTTGTGCACTGCGTTAACATCTACAGTTGGCAGATATTCATATTTGAATGAGCTAACCAAAGCACGAGACTCCTCGACGCATTCCTAAATACAATCAACACTAATAAAACTAAATGCTTGTTGAGGAGGGAGAATATTTGTCAGTCAATGTTAAATGGATTTCATTTTGCTCCCCTGGAGTTATCATTAATGTTAATGCCGAGCTGTTTCACAAATTATACAGCCTGATCCATGAACCAGAACGGTATAATCTGTTTTTGGGGCGCTCTGGCCTGCAAGCTAGAAGCAGAAACTGGCTCAACTGTATTACTGATTGACACACAGTGTTTCAGTAATGCCCATCAATTAGTTTAGGCTATCTATAAACAGCTCAGACCTAATTAGCCGCCGGCCAACAAATGGACTCATTAGGGGACATTAAAGCCTAATATGAAGGTTGTTATTGACTTAATCGCAGGAGAAACCCAATTAGTGGCCACATTTGGAAAATGACTCTGAGGTAGGGAAATGATCAGATTGCCGAAGAGGGGAGGAGGGGGTGCATAGCAACCTGGGATGACTTTGCCTGTGGGTGAGTGGTTGCATTGAGAGGGAGAAAGATTCAGTCAGAGATGTAGCAGGAAGTAAGGCAATGTGTATCAGGAGAAGCACAAAGGAAGTTTATGTGAGTGTGTGTTTGTGTGGGTGTTGAGAGAGAAAACAACACTTACAGCGCAGCAGGGAAGCAGAATGAGTAAGGTAGCCAGCGGCAAGAAAGAGTATCAGGAGACGGATGAGGAAAGCGAGAGATGAAGAAGATGTGAGAATAAAGCAAATAGAATCAGGGGAGATATTGTCATACAGTATAGAGATCGCATAAGAGAGGAGAAATGAATTTAAATAGATTTTTATGTTAAAGAGTATTACATGCAAGCTGTAGGATATTACCGAGTGTAAATATACTTTTAAAACAAAAGTAGCTGAATCCACAGTTGGCAAGAGA
This sequence comes from Trematomus bernacchii, assembly GCF_902827165.1. NCBI lineage: Eukaryota > Metazoa > Chordata > Actinopteri > Perciformes > Nototheniidae > Trematomus > Trematomus bernacchii. The sequence continues at coordinate 8,622,950 of NW_022987714.1, read as the reverse complement.
TTGGCTCTCTCATTTGAGGCTGAGAGAGCGATAATGCAAGTCATGACAGCTTCAGTATGAAAAGTCCTTGTCATGTCAGAGTGCCATCGAGGTAGCTGCAAAATGCCAAGGCCCCTAAAGGATGGGCTCACTCTCTGGTGTGGGTCTCTTGACATTCATCTTATATTTATTAACCTGCGTATCAATGTGAAGGACATCTTTGTGAGTGAGTGTGTGAGTCAGAAAGCAATAAAGAAGGGGAAAACAGGAAGGAGGAACCATGTGCTGATGGTTCCAGTAAATGTTAGGGAAAAAGTTTAATAAAAAAACTTGCCTTTGAGAATATTCAAACTGGGTACTATGACCAATTACATCAAAACTAATATGCACTAACACTCATATTTCTACAGTGTTGCAGAGTTATGCTCACAACGACTCTCCTTCATGCTTCTCCTAATGCATTAATTGAATAATCATTCAACTATGTGACCAATGCCTTTTTCCAATGCCATTAGTTAGCAGGGTCTGGCGCTGCAGGGACATCAGATAGGCAATTGAATCAGTGAGATAAGGGTAGGTTGTGTGTGTGTGTGTGTGTGTGTGTGTGTGTGTGTGTGTGTGTGTGTGTGTGTGTGTGTGTGTGTGTGTGTGTGTGTGTGTGTGTGTGTGTGTGTGTGTGTGTGTGTGTGTGTGTGTGTGTGTGTGTGTGTGTGTGTGTGTGTGTGTGTGTGTGTGTGCACTGCTGTCAATCTATAAGGCCCAGGCTGAGAATCAAATGAGAAACAGATATTGATTTGGGATTTCACAGGCAGGGGCCAATAACAATTTGAGGGAGAAACGCCTGAAGCATCAACAATTACTTTCTTAATTAAGCTTGACAAACTGATGTACAGATTGAAATGGGTTACCTAGCAAATTGCAAAACACAAGGGTGATAAGTACGACAAATATAGCATTAGCATAACATTATTGAAGTGGAAAAACATGGGCATGTGACTATCAAAGAATAAGATCAATCCCTGGGCTATTTGAGTAAATACAAACAGATGGCCTGTTGTATAGGACATTTAGATTAGCCCAGACATGAAGTTGGAAGAGGCTAGATTAACTCTCTGTGGTGAACCGGCACTCAAGACAACATTAGTTCATTATCAGAACTGGTATTCATACAACACACAGTGGACACTTTCAATAACTGCTTCAAACAAGGTCAAGTTCAGCTGAGGAATGGGTAATTTTCTCACACTTACACAGTAATTAGTAGACGTTTGTTTACTGTGAGCACTCATCAAGACATAAATCCTCCTGTTGTGTCTTTCTCTATAGACAAAATATAAACTAAAGTGTTGCTTTGATAGTCTTAGATGTAACTCTTAATGAGGAAACAATTGGTTTTGAGTTTAAAACAATGGTTAATTAGAGAGAACAGAATCACCGCGGCAACATACGCACATCATACAGAGTATAGCTGAGGCTGATGGCAATGCGATTAGTTTTGCAGTCATAAACCATAATATTGGACAAGTTGAATTTCTGACCTGATGATGGCATTAAATGAAAAGTCAGAAGATCAACAACAATATATTCAAGTTGGGACAATAGACGTCTGCACAACACCTAATAGCAACCCAGATATTGAGACATTTCACTCTAAACCAAAACTGTCAACTTGCTAGTGATTTTTTACTAGATATATTAAAACTTTGACCTGCTGGAGGCGCTAGATGAAAAGTCAGGGGAGAACCAAGTCATCGAGGAACCTGGATATACTGTATCTCGCAAAGCAACCTACTACGTATTTAACCGTTCAGCATTTGTCGAGGCATTTCACAGTGAACCCAGTTATAACCTCAAGGTGGCACCTTGCCACTGAAAAACAGATTATTTAGGATTCATCACACGGGGACCATGACTGTCTGCATGGAATTTCATGTTAATTCATCAAGTAAAGTGGTGTACTGGTAAAGTGGACCAGTGGTAAAACACTGCAAACACTTAGCAAGTAGCATGGCGTTGTAGCTCCACAAAAACCCTAAGCAATTTGATTTGTTGGGCATCCGTGTCTCTACCTTTGACAGCACAAAACAATCGCTTGCACGGCTAGGAAACACTAACCATAGAGGTAGCAATCAGTGAACGCTCTTTTCTAATGGTTACGTTGTTTTGAAGACCACAGACAATCAATGTTTTCCTTACAGCTTTTTTTTCTGAACCCATTTTGGAAAGCAATGACAAATGAACTATTGTGTCACTTAACCCCCGGCCACACGAGGACGATAACGGTCGTATCTGCTACAGTTCACTATCAGATAGACGGTTCGGCCACACAAGGCCGACATGGAAACGCAGAAAACGATAACGATAACGGGTCCCAAGGTGGGTAGATCTGCAAACGAAACGCTCTGGGGGGGGAAAACGGCTCTGTGTTTACGCCTATACGATCATTTCCTGATAACGTTGAAGCAATAGCCCCGCCTCTCCCCACCTCTCCTGCTCAGAGATCAGCTGCTGATCTCTGAGCAGGAGTCAGAAGAGGGGGAGGAAAAGAAAGGCTCCGTTTTTTATTCTTATATTATTATATAGTGTCGTTATTCATTTGTTTTAAAGCTCAATAAATAACAAAGAAGACCTTTGACCGGCACTTTTCTAATTTTGTCCGGAAGATTTAAACTTTAACGGACATGTTGACCGCCGAAAAAAAATCTAACTGAAACTCTGCTGCACGTCCCCTCGTCCCTTGGAAGAGGCGGAGAGGTGGGTGTTTTTCATCTGCTGGTGGACTAACCGGAGAGAATTACAGCGCTTGCCTCGGGGAGGGAGAAAAAGAGCCAGAGCGTCCACAGCGGAGAATAAACAGAAGGGCAACCATGGCAACCATGCGCGGGAAGTCTTCTTCGCTGCTTTTGTGGCAGGACTACAGCGCCACTTACAGGCCTGGCATATGTACTACAGCGTCTCCAGCGCTTTCGAGCGGTCTCGTGTGAACGGACACGTTTCTGGTGCCTGTTGCGTGTGGACGGAAGACTTTTTTGATAACGATTGCGGTCCGTTTGCGTTATCGTCCTCGTGTGGCCGGGGCTTTATATGAGTCTATAAGTAAGCATTACAAAAAGGGTTGTCTAAGGAAGTAGAACATTTATTTTCCTTTATTTCATCCATGCAAATCATCTTTTTTAAAACATTATTGCTTCTTTGTTGCATAATGGCCACCTCTGTTCTGTGTTTCTTTGTATGCCTATGCCAGGTATTGCATGTGACATCTACCACAAGGTTGTTCACCCTCAAGTCAATAACTTATTTTCCAAGGCGCCATGTGCTTTTGATTTAACAGAATTAAAGAACTGAACCTTTTACATTTAGATACATTCCCCATTGTTCATAAGTCTGGGCACAGGTGACCAACTTAACAGACACAATCTAATAAAATATTGAAGAAAAGACGTCATGGAAATATCACAGAGACAGAGGGAGAGTAAGAAGGAAACAGAAGGAAAGGAGAGAGCATCAGGGCCAGAAGGTCAAGTGATGGCTTGAAGCCAGGATAATAAGAGGAACCATTGCTCCCAGCAGGCTTGGCCTGTTTTATAGAAATCTTTTTGGCTTGGCCCACTGCTCACACCCGCAGGCTACCATCGTTTAGTGGACCACCAACTGTTGCAGGTGTTTTTTTATGGGCCAAAGTGGGCCACTCATTCTCAGGCTCCCTCCCATGCCTTGGCCTTATATTCTGTATTTCTCATCAGGCTGCTTGGAGCTCCTGGCTATATTTGTGTTAGATAAAAGGACCCAGATTTGTTGTAGGGTAACACTGAGAGTAACCTTGAGAATGTTACAGCAGTGCTGTATGTCCGCGAAATGAACAAATATGCATAGTGCTGGGGAATGAGTGACACGTTTGAGCTATTGAAGTGCGAATTAGAATCGAAGGAGCAGCGGACAGAAGAAGCAGAACAAAGGTGAGCAAACAGGGAAAAAGGAATTGGTTCATATATAAGACTCAGCAGGCAAGCGCATACATATAGATGGATGTGTGAAAAGGAGTAAGGGGAGCATGAAATATCTTAACTATACTGAAAGTTATGGGTGTTAAGAGAGGTTTAGTCAAGGGCGTGATAGATTGGATCATGTGTGGAGTTTAAGAACATGATAGAGAGGAAGCACAGGAGAGGCACGAAGCAGCAGCACCGCCAGGGTTTGTGGGCTGAAAGAAGTTGTAAAGGTGCAGCTAGAGCATGGAGAGTGACAGTAAAGGAGTTGTTTGGCCTTGACCAGAAGGATGTGCTAGACTTAGGGACAATAAGCCACACCACCACAGGGTTAAAACTCACGCCTGGTTGGCTCTGATTATTGCAGAGAGGAGACAGGAGGGAAGGGGACATAAGGGGAAAGGCGAGTGGGTGGTCGGGGAGCTTGCTGAGAACCTCGCCTTTGATCACAGTGGGAATAATTACCAGCTCGATGCCCACTGCTGCTGGGCCCCAACCCCAAAGCACCATGTGAAATGTTCATATTGAAATATCAACCCCCCTACTCGCAACACTGCTCTGATTCATTTATTGGCAGGAACATACTGAAACACACACAAGATAACCAACCCATAGACACACACAACCACACACATACATACACATACACTAATAAATGGCTTTGTTACGTTGACTTGCCTTGGGCGAAACCTTCGTTAAAGTCTCAGCTCAGCAGCTGTGGGGCTGTGACCTAGGGGGTTACCAGTTCGCCACATACACACACACACACACATGCACAGCACTTACACACTGGCAAAAAGAGGGCGGCAATAATACGAAATTTCACCAACAGCAGCGGAAACGTGAAACATAAGTGAAATACATGAAATCTTTTGAAGTGTGACGGTAAACATGTTCAGAATCAAAACATGTCTATGACTCAACGACTTGAAGGAAGCTATTCAATACAAAGCGGAGTGGAAATGTCGTGAAGCAACGTGATTCACCTGTAAATGAGTCCTGTGCCAAACATTGAAATGTCATGAGAATGGATGTGTGGGTAATAGAACGTTTCTAAGCAGGATTTGGTCGTGTATCTCCCTGCCCTCTCGAGCATGCCTGAAGCCTACCCTGCTGGCTGGTACAGAGGTGTGTGTGTGTGTGTGTGTGTGTGTGTGTGTGTGTGTGTGTGTGTGTGTGTGTGTGTGTGTTGTGTGTGTGTGTGTGTGTGTGTGTGTGTGTGTGTGTGTGTGTGTGTGTGTGTGTGTGTGTGTGTAACCCACTCTCTTCAGTCTGCGTACAAATGACACGACTTTACACATTGGAAATGCGTGCAATAGATACGCAGAAGTCCGATTTTGCGTGCATATGATACGCTAACCATTCCCATTGAGTTCTGAGGCCGAGTTTTGCGTGCATATGATACGCCACGTTTTGTCCGGTCGGGTCTTGGTAGACCGGAAGCTGTGTGGTTCATAAAAACATGTTCTTACCGGTTCTTACTCAATATCAAGCCATGATTATTGTTTTTATTTTAAATCGTATAATGTCGGACTTTTTTTGCCGTCTGTGAGGAAAATAAATGGGGCTCAGAATAATGAAATCTGTATTTTTTTTAATCTTTTTTTCCTTCTAATTTGTTATTCTTTTCTAAATAACACACTGTTATTTACTCAACAATAACACACAATTATCCTTGTTTTTATTTATTCGTTTAACCGACCGAATGTTTTTAATAAGGGCTATACAAACGTTTATACTGGGTAGTTTATTTAGTTTAAAAAAAATTATCCAACGATTTACAGACCACTCTTTCCCAATGCAAGTCAATGGGAAAAAGTGTTTCCGGGCCCAGCAACCTAACGGAAGTGTAGTACCGCCGTTTGGCCACAACGAATATTTTCCTCAGAGTCCGGCGCACTTCCTGGGGGCTTGGTGTGTATCGCAATGATGCTCGAAATGTCCCTTATAGGCCTACGTCTGTTTCCGGTGACTTTATTTATGGCTAAAAAGCCCAAGATTATAGAATTAAACGAATAAATAAAAACAAGGATAATTGTGTGTTATTGTTGAGTAAATAACAGTGTGTTATTTAGAAAAGAATAACAAATTAGAAGGAAAAAAAGATTACAAAAAATACAGATTTCATTATTCTGAGACTCTGAGCCCCATTTATGTACGCCGACTGAAGAGAGTGGTGTGTGTGAGTATGTTTGCATGTGTGTGTGGGCCAATGGGGTTTTCCCACCTGCTGTTTGGAGGGAGAAAATGTGAGCGTGGAATGAGCATAGCTTTGATCATTTCTAATCTTCAAAAGAGAGGGGGGTACCTCAGCTTGTCGGCAGGGGAAGGCCAAATCCAGCATGTAGCGAGGAGGGGGAGTGTCGGAGCATGTCTGTGTGCAACAGCTTAACTACACACACTTGAAACTATTATTTATGTGCTTAAAGTGTTTGTGGCGGTGTTTTTTTTTAAGGAGGTGTTATTCTCCATAACATTTGATGGTCCGACAAACAGCTTTCTATTGCTAAAGTGCTTTTAGAACCCAGCATGTTCTATAAATGTCAGTTGGGAGCTGAAAGCGCCGGCCTCAGTCTTTGTTTCCCTGTGGATAATTTAATCAAGAAAGTCTCATTAAATACCACGCTGGTGGCGCCTTTGCTCAGACACATGCTGAGCCTGACCTTTCATCGCGAGAACAATTAACATCACTGGATGCTGGTTTAATCAGACCATTTTAAAAATCATCATCCTAATGGCTACCCATATATCATGGTTAAAAACCTTCACCAAGTCGTGGCCTGAAGTGTGGTGAGGTGGGCACTGGGTTAAATGAGCATTTGGATTCCGATAACACATATCTCAAAGCGACCGCAGAAGACAGAAAGTAGAGCTGCGCTCGAATAGTCTGTTTGGCTCAGAAAGAGTGAAATGACCCTGAAGTGTTAAGTAACAGCCATGAAATAAGCTGTTGTTATTCTCGAAATACTAAGGAAAGGTGCTCCATGGCTTCCTTTCTTATCTCCTTTTGCATAGGGAACACTGTCCCACAAATTCTCAGAAGCCTTTAAAGTGATGCAGCAACATCGTCAACAACACCCACTATCACTGTTCACTTGCACATTATACATCTGATAGCAGGTTATTTCAGTTATGGAATAATGGCTTAAATGGCAAGGCACCATTACAAAAAACATCCTTCTTAGGGGGTGTTATTCTGTTTTTAACAGGAATGTTTACTTTAATTGTACATTTTATGTTTATCACTGAGATAACTTGCTATTTGTTGTAAATAATGTTGATTGTAAAACAAAAACAAAAAAGTTTTTAGACTATTCGACAGCCTTGATGTCAAATCCAAGGGAGAGAAGGACGTTTTATTGACTCTCCACTCATTACTTCACTCAGTCATTCACACAGCTTACCAAAGGAAAACATTCAGTGAAAACTAGCGCAGTTTGAATAAATACATTCTTGTTAAGAAACAAGCTGGTCCTGTATTTTCTTCACAGTTAGCAGTTGGGGTTTGCATGCACATTGTTGCCATCTTTTTGCCCATAATCTGCCATGCGGGCCAAGATAATGGAGATAGAGTGGCCATGTTTGAAGTGAATAGATTCCTTTTTTAGAGACTGACCTTTGAAGATGCAGTGTTCTCAAGGGATAACGTATGTGCCTGTGCTCATGCACAAGGAAGCACAACGCAGATAGAAAGATGTCCAATATTTAGATGACCTCATAGGAGCACATTGTGTATTTGGTATTCCACCCACAGGTAGAGATCGTAACTGAAACAGTCCAAGCCACCTTGGGACAGCTCCAGCTCTCACTTCTCAGTCCTCCTGAGCTCTCTGAGACCCTGCAGGGCAGGCAGAGGGGTGGTTCAAATGGGAACACATCCATCTCAATCCTCTGCCTGCCAGCACTAATGGATGTCAGCCTGTTTTGGAGAGACTTGAAATCAAAGAAAGTCCGAATTCTAGACTCCTGTGGTGTATGTGGACAAGAGTGAAAAATACAAACACATTTAATCCCTTTGTGCCACCATGTGTATTATGCGTGATTTGAATTCAACAACAGCCTCCTCTTAGCCTTGGAAGCAAAGCTCACTTCCCACCGTTGTCTCACAGCAGCCCTCATGTGTCAGTTTACTGCAATCAGTTAGGAGAACCGAATGTATTGTCATTCTGCTCCATCGTCCGCCCTTTTATAATAAGCCCCATGTCAAATTTCCAAAATACAAGATGCATAAATAATTCTAACAATCGTGCTTACTGAAACGTTGTCGGAAATTAAATGAACTTGTTCAAAGGCTCCTTGATTGCCTAAGCAACTTTATTTATGCCTTGATATAAACATAAAAGAACATCTAACCCTAACCCAAGAGCAGAAACTGCCTTTTGCCTTTTTCATTCTTCTACCTTTCATGTCTTTCAAACAGCCCCTCAGTTCACACACTATTTATCATGCTTCCCGCTGCCCATTTTTTTTACTGCAGTGAAATATTACCCCTGGAGACCACACTTTTGTTCTCTCCCGTAAAAAGGAGAAGCTAAATCACAAACATAACAGAGTGAAATATCTACTCTGCCAATTTGCCGCTCCAGTTTAGGAGAAATCCATCACAAATTGCAAGGCTCCCAAGGTAAAACAAACAAAAAATATCACCATTTCTCTTTCATTTCGTTTTTATTTCTTCTCTTGTGGCCTATACTTATAGTGAACAGATGTCTATTGGGGGTTTGTGGGCAATAGTACTAGCCCTACATAAATCCTATGAAACATAGTAGAGTATTGATTGCAGTCTCTTAGCAGCAGTGTTATGGGCAATGTTTGGATTTCTATGCAGAGAAAGTGTTGCTGCAGAGATAGAAAGTTCAGTCTCTCCCATAGCTGAACAGAGGTCATTAGCACATCTGCCATAGTGTTGGTTCTATACCTGTAGGTGCCGTGGAGAAAAAGGTGTAGCAACACCAAAAAGGTGGAAGACACATCAGCAGGGAACAGGAAACTGAGAGATGGTGTAAAGTAAGTTAACAAAGAGGAGGACAAACAGTTTCAATTAAATTCATTTTTGTAATTTTTCTTTGATAATGCGTGCTACACAACTTCCAAGGTAAAACATGTTATGGGACAGAATTCTTCAAAGTAACAAAAGAATGCGTGTTTGGTTAAGGTCTAATTATCGCTGAATCCAATTAGGAAGTGGTTTTTAAGCTGCTTGTCATCTTGATTAAGCAGTCACCACAGGGAGTGTGCAGAGGGAACATTTTGTGCAGGCGGGAAAGTACAAGGACAGACACTAATACGACATGTCAGTAAATAACTAAATGGATAAAATCAAGTTCACTGCACAAATGTTACCGATATTGACATGTATTCCTAACAGTTTTCTTTGCCGGTCTGAATTGGGAGCTAATTTAGAATCTAATTGCTTGCCAGAAAGAAAACAGAAAATACAGAAATACTTTAGCACTGGGAAACAACTCTACATTACACAAGTATGAGTCTCTGCATGTTGCATATTAGGTAGCAGTTTTTGGATTCCTCCTGTTTTGTAAGAATAAATAAATGTTATCTTCAATTTGCTGTTTCACACCCGAGGGTGTTAAGTTGTACAATAGATTGTTTCTTTCTGGCCTGAAAAGGGATATAAAGGTCCTCCAGCACAATAGGTTCTGACATAGCTTTCCAAAATATATTTCTATGACATCCTTTAAGCCCGCTTCTAAGACTGCCAAAAACTCTACTCTTGGCAGGAACTCATGCAACCTTGAAGTTGAAAACTCAAACAACACCTGGTATGTTATACTTCATTAGTCCCTGTGAGGAAACTTGTCCTCTGTATTCGACCCATTAGGCAATAGTCGGCAGCTGTGTTTCAGCCCAGAGGAACTGAGTCAAGGTCTAAGGCCAGTACATTAGTCAAGGGTAATGTTAGGTTCATTCCCAATATATTACATGTAGGTACTCTGGGTGGGAGGAAAGCGCCAAGGCCTCCCAGCTAAGGTTTGAAGCCAGGAGTTTCTTGCCACTGCTGAGCCACCCTACCAGGTTTTGGCCTGTTGCCTTGATCAAATATAATTCCTGTGCCGTCATTGGTCGTCTTAAAGACTGCCTCCCTTCCCCACTCACCTTGCAAGTGAGTGAAGTTGTGCCAGTACCCTAACTTAACAGCAAGAAACAAAAACACCAACTCCTGCCTCGGTACATTTCACCAAGTTGTGCCACGCCTTTCCTTTAATAAATCAAAAGGCATCATTTAGAGTGTTTTATATATAAATGGTCAACTCGTTTCACTGCTTTCTCTCAGAGCAGTTTGATGAATGGGGCCACTGACACTAAACTACTAACTGAGAGAAAGCTATTTGTACAACAGCAGGCGTTTAAGTCTTCCACTCTTGTGCATTTGAGTCTACAAATTATGCAAAGTGATGGCATTTGAGCACCCTGCATTAGAGGGAAGAGAAACAAATAAACTGAATGGATTCACGACACCCCTGCTGTAATATAAAGGTCATGCCTGTATTGTAAAAGCTGATTTTTAAACTACTGGTGTGGCTACGGCAAAATACAAAAATAAAATGCATTTTTATAGTGAATGGGGATCCCAATAAGACAGCAGTAAAAGTTGATGTGTGTCCCTGATAAAACTGCGAATGCTATCCGTCTCATCAGACATGGAAGTGTGTATCTAATCTCGTAACCTGGGGGCAGAACTTGAGGCCAAACGGCTGCACCCTTCCTCACCTCGGGCCAGGCCAGAGCAATTACTACTGCAGCTTCAAACACAGACCTGTGTCACCAACGCAATTAACAAGCTCTGGAGGAGCCTGGGCAACCAGAAAGCGACAGACAGTGTACACAGCATGAATGATGAGAGGCGAGAAAGGACAGGGAGTGAGGAAGAGATGGATGGGGGAAACACTAGTGGATCAAGTCAGGTTGCCAGGTTTTTGTGAGCCGTTAGTGCAGAGAGACGTCAAACTCTGCAAACAAAGGAGATGTAAAAGCAACATTATTGATTTTTTAGATGTCATACACATGCAGATATATTGTGTCAACCAAGAGATGATACACCCATGTAGCTCTGGGCAGAGATTTTGAGTGAGCCTGCAAATGCTAAATTCTGCCTCCCACTTCTCCACATTGATCATTGTTGTGAGGATGATTCATCACAGCTGTGACACAGAGGGTATAATGTGTTACAGCTACCAGAAGAAACAGCCGTAGGTGTTATCTAGGCAGGATGTTCATTTTATTCAGAGGCACGTCCCATTATCAGTTAGAGGAAACCAAGCATCCCGCCATCATGATCCCATCTTTATCACCTTGCCTGTGACCAGTTTTATGTCTCACCATTGCAAGATTAATTTCTAAACTCTAATCCTCATTTTATATCTAAAGCCCTAGTATTAGCCTGCTCATCTGCTGCTCTTGTCATCACAATATCCTCTCAGTCTCCTTCCCCTTCCTCCTCTAAAATTCCTTTACTAGTCCGAGTAGGATGCTCCGACAGGAAAAGATTGCGCAGAGGTTAGAGAGAGAAGCCCTGAGGTGTATTTGCCGACTCCGGGATGTGAGAGTGATGGGAGCTGTCGAGGGGAGATGGATTCCCCGGGCATCTCGTCTCCACCCAGTCATTGTTCATAGGCTGGGGCTGCCAGACAGCTGTCTGTACCTGCTAACGTCTGACAGATGCATGCTGTCAGTCAGTCTGGAATGGTCCACAATCTGCATCTCACCTTCTCCCCAGATGCATCTGTGGTGAGCCAAATATCGATGACTGAGAAGAGATTGATTTGTTCCTAGTTTGTGTTTCTCAACCTTTGGTGGAAGACATTAAAGGAAGCATGCTGGAAGTGCTAATACGATTTGGGACTGTAAAGACACAACACAAAACCATAGAGACCACATTACAGCGTCAATAAATAACGTAATATGGGCATAAATGCTAATGGCTGCTCAACAGCTACTACTTTGCATCCAAAATCCATAGTCAATACAATGGAAACCCTCATAGGGAATTAACATTTTTAAACTCCAAGATATTTTACAACAGCATAAGTGATATCATGTATTGTGAAAGTATTGTAATAGTCATGTCTGGTTTCAATGAGATGTAGAACCCAAAGCAAACGGGAAATATTTATAAATCCAGGGTAGCATCCCTTGACTGATTTGTTTTTTTGTGCACTTGTAAATAGGCCAAGGGGAAAGATGAATTCAAAAAGTACATTTACTGTGAGAAAAGCAATACATTCCCTTGAATGGTACAAGGGTTTTGGGTCTCTGCAAATAAACTGTCATTTTTCACAGGCGGATGCACATCCTCGCAAATACTTAAACGCACACACACATACATCTCAAGGCAATGTGTGGTCTGTTATTAGAGACATGTCCTACTGCTCTCCCAGCTCTTGCATGCTAATACAGAGAATCATTAGTTCATGGTGGGTTGGTGGGTGGTGGAGCTGCTCCATTACTGAAGCAACAGACACAACTGTCTTTTAAATGATGGCAGAGAGAAATAGGCTCCATTATAGGCGACAATCAAAGCTGCACATCCACTAGCAAGCGCGTCACGTAGCTAATTCAATCTCACAAGCCATGAAGCAATTAATTGATGTCGATACAAATGCACAAATAGTTTTTTAGCCCATCAGGAAAGTGCCGGTCTCACGGCTGTGCTTTGTGTTTATTTGTGCCTCCGTGTGAACATGTTCAGTGAAGTGAACCAGGAAGAGCAGGTGTAATTGGGTGTGGAAAAAAGGGAACCTTGTGCTAAATTAGATCAGACAATCGTCTCCTCTCCATTTCCTCGAGCAGACAACAGGCACATTGTCCCCCTTAGGTGTGTTATTATTTCTGTAATCAGGTTGGACTACACTGCAGAAGCGACACAGATGACGGGATAATGATAGTTCTCCATGACTAGCCTCCGTTTAAAAACACGGGGTACAGTTTCTGGCTACGCTTCATCCCATCTAATTGAATAAATTAAGCTGAAGAAACATTATAAAACACACAAGAAAAATGCCTCTAAAAGGGTTTGAGTGTGTGGTCAGATTCAGCCTTAGCTTAGTGAATGCTGAGGATCAATGCCTCATGTGGTAAATAATTAAGCCCCATTATTTCTGCAAAGGGAAACTCATGAGAGAATGCAAACCCAGATATGTTACCACTCTTAATGTCCACTGCGGCTAAATGAGTTTCTAGGAGTCAATATCTCAATGTGGAGACATGTGTGATGTGGAATCAGACATGCTGAGAAAGCATTATTGGCTTGATAAAGCGGCTCTGGTAGGAAGCAGGTGTGAAGAAAGTGTGAGCAACATCATGGAGCGAGTCTGGGGAGGTGAAGGAAGTTAACTGAGTGAGAGAAATGAGCAGCGGAGAGACAAAGGCTTTGTGATGCAGGCTGTGGGTTGATGGAAGTGGGTTCTGGCTTGTCTCTAGGAATGAAACCGGTCTGCATTTAAATTCATCTGCGGAGAAGCTGCTCCATCACCTCCTTTTGTTTCCAAAGCTAATGTTCCCAGTCCTTTCTGGGTGGGTTGCTGCTTTGCATTTTGATGAAGGAAGACTAGATATCCTCCCCTTCCTGAATCCCTTCTTTACAGCCCTTCATCTCTCTCTCTCTGTCTCCATCCATCGTCTGCTGCCTGCAAGCTTGTTTTTTCTTAATATTAGTGTCCTGGATGACTGATGGTGTTTTGCAAGAGACAAATAATGCATAAATTGTTTCCTAAACTGAAAATATGAATGTCATCCTCCACATCCAATCCAAGAAGCAGACTGTTTATTTATAGATTTAAGACAATAATAGACAAATCAAAACAAGTGGAAACATCAAACAGTCAGATTTATGTTGGTAGTTATAAAGTTTGCGCTGCGGGACTTATTTCAATATGCTGTTGACAAACCAATTTATCCCTTCCGGTGGGTAAACAACTCTCAGTGCATCTTTGTACAGTGCTACAGCACAGTGAAGTCATGTTGTTGTCAAACATGTCCCATATATTAAGGGTGACACCGCTTTCCATTTTGTATTTAAGGCAACGGAATCAATCACATTCAAAACAAACTGCTGACACAGACAGACTTGCGGCGGTACATCATGAATGAGAGCCATGGCTGAGCGGGTCAAGGTGGAAAGTGCGTACACTCGCGTGGATTGCAATCTGTCATGTGCTGCAGATTGGCCAAGAGTAATGAGCCTTTACATTACAGTGTAAAGAAAGCTGATACTGCGCGAGTACTATTTTGCACAGTCAAATTACAGTTCGATTTTCACCTAACAAAGACTCAGCAACATTCACCAATCAATATGTGTCAAAATGTCCCCCCGCTTTCTTTAATAGATCTGACAAACGCAAGGAAGTGTGCGCAAATCTACAAGCATAAAGAGTCAGCGGGTAGGGCAGAGGGTTTAGGGAGAGGAGGGGGTGGTGGGGGGGGGGAGGCAACAGCATGATGGAAAGTGCAAGAGACATCATTGTATAACGAAAGCTTAAGACACTTATTTTTTTTTAGTACAATAAAAAAATATGACACCCAGATCAGCTTTGTAATATATTCTCTCGAAGGTGTAAGGCATATCGGCATACAAAAGTTCACTTTTCTTTGTCTGGGAGTGTCCAGAGTGTTTGTCGAAACAAAATCATATTGGACATAGATGAAGTGTGAAGCGCACGGCGTCACAGAATTTCCCGTTTTGTGACATCTGTCGGGCTTAACAGATGCCTCGCTCGGCTGCCTAGCCAGGCTCCTGTCTGAGTCAGCCAGGCTCACCAGTAAGCCAAGGATCTGACTGGCGGTGGAAATTGAGCTTGATGGTAATTGATTGCACATAACTTGTGTGCTTTAATTTAAGAAAGTTAGTAGCGAGTATGGTATTACAAAAGTTGGAGAGCAGAAAAAGACATGGCCCATCCATATTTGTCACAGCAGCCCTCTTCAAGGTCAGCTCACTGCCAGCAGGCACCATGAGGGGAGAGGGGAGAGGGGAGAGGGGAGAGGGGAGAGGGGAGAGGGGAGAGGGTAAAGGGTAAAGGGTAAAGGGGTAAAAGGGAGAGGGGTAAAAGGGAGAGGGGTAAAAGGGAGATGCCTGACAGCTCAAAGGGGCCGATGGCTGGCTGGAGCAGAGACTGAAGGACAGGTGGATGGTAGGAGTCAGGTCTGCTGGTATCAGGGGGCGTGGTCCATGGATGGTCCAGAATCATTGTCATCAAAGTCCCGGGGGTCCATGGGGTGTGCCCTTGGCTCTGGAAACCTGGAAAAAGACAGCAAAAACAGAACAGAAACAAATGAGATGACTGTAAAGATATACACACTTTCTGCGTCCTTAAAGGTCACCTATTATGCAAAATCCAGTTTTCTTTTTCTTTTAAACATACTTTTTTTTTTTTGTAAAGGGTTTAGGAGATTACGTTAATTAGTAACAGGAATATTATGTTTGTTTGAAATGAATAGAAAGACAGCCAATTAGCGTTGAACTTCTCCCAAACAACGTAATGTTGAGTGTGGCCTGTTTAATGCAAATGCATGGATGATTCAAACCCTCAAGTCTAGTGAGACCATGTGCAGAGCGTGCGTATGTACAAGCTTTACGTCCTTGAACTTCTTTCTTCTCCTTACCACAAACACAGAAATACCACCCACACACACCCTCCCTCCATGTGCACATATTATGGAAATATAATAAACCTTTGTGAAATGTAATCAGCTTCAATCAAGCTACGCCTTAAGTAGAAATCATCCATTCTGTCGGTTTTATATTAGCAGCACTGCGGTGACAGAGACAAAGTGATAGCTAAATTGCAGGGACCTGTAGCAATCGGAGCCTGGCTGAAAGATTCAATTTCACAGTCTACACTAATCATATGCTCTAATTGGACAGAGTCGTCAGGGTGATAGAGCACTGTTCCCAGACGCTAAACTCTGGAACTTCTCTCATTCCTCCCCTACATTCTTCTTATTATGATTTTCCCCATAAGTCTATCCATTTTCAAAAGGGTCAGCAAGTTTTCCTGTACAAACACTCTTTAATTGAATGAGATTCAATGTACTTTATCTAACCAATCCTTTCTGAAACAATCATTTCTTATGACCTTGCCCAGCTCAGTTTGCATTTATATTTGTGAATTTATTCGTCATCTATCTCAGAAGAAATCAACACAGATTACTCCAATCTTGATTTCCTGATACTCTCCAGATGTTTACTCCAATGGCAGGAAGACTGATTGTGCATTTTCTTGGTTTATGATCGATAACTGCCAACTTGTAAGTCAAAACTGATAACATTGATTCGGAAATGAAGCTGTAATGGGATGCAGAAAACAGATTACCTGCGTGAACCCACAAGGTCATATGTTCAGTTTAGCAGCTGCATGTGTATGTACCCACAACGCAGTGATTACATTTAGATAGAGAGTGGTTCATGACAACCAATAAAGCAAAAAGGTAATTGGTATAACAAGCAAAATTATCTCTCACACAAATGCTTACACAACACAGTAAGTGAAACAAATGAATCCTTCCTCAGAACAAGCACTGTGAGCATGAACAAAAAGCATCCAAACACATAGACGTTACTGTAGCGGGGGGGAAAAGATGAGACAGCAAATAAGGGCAGAACAGTTAGTCGTACAGAATACTCAATCTATTTATGTGGGAATTTTAATGTTTTGTTTCAGTTTTAATGTGCCTTGTCCAGAGGGAACAGAAACCTTTTCACCTGCATTCATTTTCATGGCCTAACAGGGGCCACTCCACTGACTGCAAATATATGCCATATTCTATAGATGTCTATGAAAAAATGACTTCTCACTTCATTAAATATCTATCTATTATGTTATGGTCTCAATTGCTTGTAGAAAGTTATGATTTCCATTTAGTAGATGATGGTCTAATTTAGAGTAAAATATATGAAAAAGAAACATTGCTTTAGGGCGGGCTACCTTGTGATTGACAGGTCATCACCACCTTATTGTCACATTTTTCGTAATTCAAATGTAACCGTTTCAGTGTGTTTCAGTTCATTAAAGTTGTTGTTAGATTTCAGTCACAAATCCTTCTTGTTCAGCGTGCGTATCTGAATAAGTTCCAAACTTGAGGCTTCAACTTCTATTTCTTTTATACAGTCTTAAGTTCCGAGCTAGTGATGGAAAGAAACCTAGTCACCATTGTTTGTTTGTGATGTTTCTGTACAGATAAACATAAATATAAAGGGGGTAAGGCACAGGTGTAATATGTGAAGCCTTTAAGACAAATCAAATGAGATAGGACTACACTACGTTTATATGTATACAAATTAAATAAAAGTTGAACGTTGTAAGCGACAGAGATGCATTGAGTGCACTCATGGATGAATGAGTTTTCAGTGCTGATAAACTAAGCCTCATCTAACCATGCATATTTGAATCTGCTTCACCGCAGCAACCTTTGCTGAACAACCATTATACTTACTATCTCCTGCGTAGTGCAATATCTCAATTAAGAGTTAAACACTGTGCTGTTCTGCCTCCGTACTCCTGCCCATACTGTATGCAGTCGGTAATAGGCTGAAATGTATTTTTCTCAGTGCTGCTCCCAGAGTATTTCTGTCTGACACACTTCTGTTGGCAGAAACAAAGAGCTGCTTCCTTTCCCTTCCTGCACTTCCTCCAGGAGCACAGACACAAACTCACAACAGGGCATCTCATCAAAGAGCAGCCACACATGTGAGCACGCATGCAAACACACACACGTGAACACCTATAGGCGGAGTGAATTGTCGGTGTTTCAAAATAAAAATAAACTTAGAAATTCCGTTGTTGAATTTATAATCATGTTGTGGGTTCAACAAGGCAGCAGTAACAACACACACACACACACACACACACACACACACACACACACACACACACACACACACACACACACACACACACACACACACACACACACACACACACACACACACACACACACACACACACACACACACACACACACACACACACACACACACACACACACACACACAATCAAGTGCTAAAAATCACACACACCAAATCAAGTGCCAAAAATGTGTATACACGCATGCCAGCTTGGCTGCTGTAAAGTTATACCATCTCGCTTAAGTATACATCCGAGGCATTCAATATTCAGAAGGGCTGTTCCCATTCAAATTATTGGCAACGTTTCTGTACCACACCAATTCTACTCAGTATTTAAATTGTCTAGAGCATCACACAGGCTGTTCCCTCTTTATTGTCAGCACAAAACATAAAAAGGCTGCATTGAGTTAAGCCCCCCGCTCACACACAGCTCCCTCCTTTCTGACATGGTGTTTGGGGTAAAAACTGTTGGCAGACTTATTTGTGTGAGGCAATTTCATCTTGCATCTCCACTCAACCAAAACACCCACCCCCCCTGCTCTTCTTTAAAAAAAAAAAAAAAGTAATTACAAATATATTTATATGGCACAAAGTGAGGCCTCCACTTTGGAGGCAAATGAACTATTTATATTCAAACTGTCCTTGCTAAGCCTTAGGACACACACGGATGTAATAACTTATTTATTCCGCCTGCACGAAAAAGGCCATTACTTGAGAGAGTGAAAGAGAATGGTTGGTGGAGAGGAAAGACAGAGAGAAGCTTCAACATGCAACAACATTTCAGTGGTTCTGTGATGAATTCCCTACAAGTTAAGACCCTTGCTTTCTTCTCTTTTTTTCTGTCTGTTCATTTTCCCCTGGCCTAAGTTAAAGATCACTTTCTTGTGTGCGAGTGTGTGTGTGCCCCGACGATTGGGTTCTTTCCGCCCATGACTTATTCATACGCTTTAATGCAGTCGATTAATTATTGATCAGGGCCGATCATTGCCTCCTACCCTTGGTGTGACCATATCCTGCGGACAGTGGGCCAGGGGCCGGCTGCAGAGCTCTCTGTCTGAGCTCCACTCTCAGTGCTGAGTGGGTGATGGATGGACAACAGGCTTGGTGTGTGGACATTTGGAACACTGTGTGTGTGTTCGTATGAGCGATATAAGATTTTAAAATAGGAATGATAGACTAGAACAAAGATAATCTTGCTAATGTCCCCTCTCTGAATCCAAAAAGTGTTGCCAATAGCCCCAAATTGAACCCATCACTCATGAGAGAAAACCTCAGGCGCACCACGAAAAAAAACTAAAAACAGAAGGAGGGAGCGTGCGGGACGTTCCCTAGACTTTGACTTTTGTCTCTCCCATTCTATTCGGGTTTGGCCTCACCCGTGTGCAGCTCTCAGGGAGATGGAGGAGGAAGGGAGGGGTCTTTGCCCTGATTAAGTTTGAATTCCCTGCTCTTGGCAGAGAAGCTGCAGGACTCCTAAGTCATCATCCGGAAACACTCCCATCACGCTGTGGCAGCATGGCCAGCTCCATCCAGTCTCATTGCCATATGAATAATCATACTGCAGTAGCTTTGGACATGCTGAAGGGGTTTGAGGTGTGTGTGTCAAAAGATGGAGAGATGGAAGAAAAAGCTGAAAAACAAACTGGGGGTTGCTGATAGGAAAGCGAGGTTCTTCTTGATTAAGCAAAGAGGCTGAGTGAGGCGGTGTACATAGTGCTGGTGGCAATCATTCTCAGGGGAAAGTAACTATTGCGATTTGCATTTCCAAACAGAGGTGATGCCATCGAAGCGTACTCCATCACATCAGAGGGCAGGGCACATTTCTCAAGACCTGGAGGCCTATGAGGTTGGGTGTAATGAGAGAGGGTCCCTAATGGTTATTGATAGAGCCCAGGAGGACAGACTCTTACCCTTACTCTGCAGTGAAGCAGTGCACTTTGCCTCGACTTAATGAAGTAAATCTTGTCGCTTCTGCAGGATAATTTAACACCACAAACAAGCTTTGCGACAAGAAATGTCTGAGATGTGGAAAAAAAGATCAAATACATGAATGAAAGGGGGAAGTAAGGATAGTGGTGCAATAATGACTTAATGAAGAGGTGAGGAAAGAAAAACAGATGTTGATGTACTAAAGAATACAACGCTTTGAGGCTCCATTCAGAATGATGCAATTCAATATCTACACAACATTCATATGCTGTGAAGCTTCTGTTTGCAGTTGAAATAATTCAGTTTAAACCTGGTAGTTCTGCGCAATTAAGATAATATTATTTGTATTCTATTATTGTCTTTGTAGAATCAGATTACAATAGTTGCTATATATGATTGCTCCTTCATGTACAATATCAAATCTGAAGCCCAAAATGCTTCTTTTATTTAAAAAATCAATAAAAAAATTCCAATAGAACAAATATTATAAAATCCGCATTTGTTTTTCTTTAGCCTTTAAAAGAAACATGTGTTTTACTGCTTTAAAAACACTGTTGATTTAACTAAATAATTCAATTTAATAAAAAAGACTAACTATTTCAATTCAATTGAACACTTTATTCAAATGTAAGCTTGTTTGTTTGGGGTTTCCTTTATTTAGGACAATTACATCATTAGACATTCACAAAACCTCAACAGAAAAACAAATACAAAATGTATGATTGCAGTCCTATGTGAAATACTATAAAAAAAGACATACTATATTAGTATTAACTTTTTTTGCTCTGCTGGATCTGATTGGCCATTATCCTGGAAAGGTTTACAAGCCTCTCTCTTGCTATCTTGACTGCCAACTTCCCTCCTCTCTCTCCACATTGTTGCTCCTTCTTTCATCTGACAGCTATATCTAGAGGTGTGTGATTTAGAAATAGCCCCTGCACACACCTTTCATTAAGAGCAAACCTGTGATCTTCCCAACACTTTGCTCTGCGATGATCCTGCCAGCTAAGACTCGAGATACGCTTGTATCCTAATGAGAAGAAATGGGAACGGAAAACTGAGGGGGGGCAAAGGAGTGACATGGAGAGGTGGAGGAAAACTTAAGGAAGGAATAGACAATGTATCAGAGCTTTCATGAAGGTGAGGATCAGAGAACAAAGGGAGGAGAGCCAGGGAGTTGGCAGGAAGTGACAGCATCTAGATGGGAGTGTGTTGGCTATAAGCTCACAGGCAAGGAAGAGAGAGGTGATGTGTTAGTGTGGGAGACAGTTTCTATTAAAGTTCCATTGTCACAGGTTACACATCCGTAACCATCATCAGGTAAGGTGCTCTTCTCTCATGCTCCAATACAATGAGCATGAGAGCACCGCCAGGAACACCGTCATTAGTCTTGTTAAGATGCGGCACTAATTTAAAGAACTTTCCCATAAGCTAACAAAGGAGACAATGTAGGGCTGTCATCAGCTTCTTTCACTATGTTAATGACACTGTAAGACATCAAATGACAAACTATTTTACCCTGCGAAATATACTTGCAAAAGAACAAAAGAGCAGATTTTCAAATGAATGATGAACTCAGCAGTAACTTGTAATTGAATCTTCTAATAAAGGAAACATGTTATAACAAACGAGAGAAGCCTTTTACAGTTGAATACAATCTGCATATTGTAGACATTTCCGTTGGTTTCAATAAGTATGTACAGTGCTGAAAGCCTGCGTTAATACGAATCATTTGATAATTAAACAACTGATGAAAATTGTCATTGTGATTCCTTGAGCCGCAACAGTTGTTTCTCTTGAAGAGCTTTAAAGGGCCCATGTCATGGCCATTTCCACTGATCATAATTACATTGTTGAGGTATACTAAAATAGATTTATACTGTGCAATTTTCCAAACTCACATTGGTTTCGCATACAGCATCTCTGTCAAGCATGTGTATTCAGCAGTATTCACTTTCTCCACTAAACGACTCGTTGGAGCTCTTGCCCCCCCCTCCCTGTGAGCCTAGTGTGCTCCGATTGGTCAGCTCGGCCACTCGTTCTGATTAGTCAACCACCAGAGAGGCTGCGCCCATGTCAGTGCTTTTCCCGGCTGCTCTCAGCGTAACATCAGTCTTATCATGGCGTCAGTACAGCGGTATATTTTATATACATATATATTTTTAACTGTTGTTATAGAAGAGTGTGACGGCCTCAGGGCCTTTGTCTTACGGTGGGGTGGAGCTGAAGAGGGTAATCAGCGCGATCACGGACACCTCCGTAGCCGGTGCTATTAATCCCAGCGGCCCGGAGTCTCTCTCCAAAGCGGCTGCAGAAGGACGAACTGAGCGACCCTCTCCCCTCGACCACCTGTCTCTGCATTTACCACAATAAATGTGCCGTGGTTTTGTAAACTCGTGTATGTCTCCTTGTCTTTCCGTTGTGGCCTACGAGCTACTCTCATAACAAAGAGTAAGTTATTTTTACCCGTTATAAACTACTACTGTTTGATGAGAAATCAAATCATGGTTTGCTATATATGAATTCAGGGAAGAAAGGATAGGCCTACTAAGTATTTCCATTAAACTTTATTTTTAGAAATCTACAAAATGAACATAAATATACATATATACACGGTATATCATCCATTCCTCCTCCTCGCATCTTGCCTGCGCACAGTCGGTGCGGTGCCTTTTAGCACCCTCAGTAGTAGTAGAATCCCTTCCCCGTCATGGATTGTCCGCCAGGATCTGGCTGGACGAAATCAAATGCAAATCACAAAATATTAGAGAAACTTAGTTGTTTTAGATTCGTTAGTAGTAGTTGTGTAATGAACAGCTTGCCTGCTAATATGCTAACCTAGCTTTGTTTACCTTGGTAGCTAACACGATATGAACGTTAGCTTGGAGGAAAGGCAACTATAATGCAGTGTAATAAAACTACTATGAACAAAAGCTAGTGGTTCATATTAGGCTAGCAATAACGTGTTTATAATTGCAATCGTATACGGGTATTCTGCTACGTTCGGTCATACAATGTAACTTGCATGAATACATTGTTTTGCGCTAGCATACAGCTAGCCTCGTTAGCTACATGCAGTATATGTACGGTCACAATGTACGGTAAATCACAGTACAGTATACTGTATGAGTATTCCGTGTGTGTGACTGCAGACATTCTCCTGCTATGACAAACATGTAAGGCCATCTGCTGACATTGTAGTTGATATATTTAAACGCTAGCAACGTAGCATCACAAAAATGTTTTTCTGACCAAAACTAGCTCTAGCTCCGTGTGTTAGATCGCTACGCCAGCTATAATGTAATTACGTTTCGCGACTGACCGGCAAATCACCCGGAGTATACTGTCAATAGGTATTTTGTGTGTGAATGCAGACATTCTCCTGCTATGAGATACATGTATGCAAGGCCATCTGCTGATATTAGAGTTGATATATGGAAACTCTAGCAACTTAGTTAGCACAGTTAGCACTGTGTCAATGGCTTAGCAGTCCAACACAGTTTACACATTTAAACAGTCTTGTTTGATAAATACACAAATAACAATGCAAACTTACAGGTTGTATACCCAGATCTTCCCCTGCTCCAAACGGTCCAAACAAGCTGTGCATATCCGGCCTCAAACTGGGCAATGTTTTGGAAGCTTTCGTCTGTGAAATGCCGGTTCTTCGAACCTCTGGAGGAGGAACACGCCGCTGCTGGTGTGGCCATAGCTCTTCGGGATTGGTCCATTTCGTTCCGGGTACCGCATGACATCAGGCGGTACCCGGAACTAAATGGAAGACTCAAATGGGCAGTGACGTATCTCCAACGAGGCGTTTTGGGGAGGTATTTTCTGTGTTAGAGTTTTACTCGCTACAGGGTGTACTTTGAGGGTTTTGACTCTGCACACCGTTTACATGCATAAAAACCTTCATAACACACAAGGGGACGGGTAATAACCGGAAAAGCATGACATGGGAGCTTTAAACAAACGGAATTTGATTTTAAAGCCAGTGTTGGGAAGTGTTGGTTTTGATAAGAAAAGCTGTCTCCTGTGGTACCACAGAAGTTTATTCTAGCCCCCACCCCCCATATATACAGAGTGTTTTATTTTATTTACATTAAATATTAGGTTTTTTTGTAATTTTTTGGGGGTTTTACCTTCAAGTAAAGGTGTGTTACAAAATGTTTTTAGCTAAATTACCAAACTTTAGGATATTTGAATTGTAGCCTTTGACAGTGTAGATTTCTACAGCGTTGCTCTCTTCTTAAAGGCGTTTATATAAACTCTGTGTTTATAGTCATAGATTCAAGAAGTCTATGACTGACTAACATTTAATGCGTCATTTCTATTGTTTAGACGTCCGTAGCTTTCTATTCTCTACTGGTAAAAAGTAAGATCTAGCAACTCCCCAGCCAATTCAAGAAGCAGCTCTTAAGGTTCTCTGCTAAAAAGAGAAGAAAAAAAGAAATGCATAGTGCCCTGAATCTTTCTATACCTGCTATTTTTAGTCCGGACTATTTTAAGACGTAAGAGACCACTTTAAAGCATGACTGGTTCTGCCCCATGTTACATCACATACCTTTTGAATACACGAGTTGTACAGACTGTGTTCTTAAGAGAGAGGCTGTCTGATTGGTACAACGGCGACCTAAAAGTAACCTTGATCGTCGGCACTCAAGGTTTTGATTAATATGCGTGTTTATTATGTTAATTATTAGTGAGGACTTGTTTTAATATTTCGTTGTCTTTAATAATTCATCTCATGTTGCCGTCATGATTTATTCAAAAACATTCCATCTAATACACCATCTTTCGCTGGTAACAGGACAAGTTTATGTTCTATCGTGGCAGAAATAGAAAACCTCAGCGAGTGTGAAAGCAGTTTGAGGAGCGGGGACTCGATTAAGATTCGGAGGTGAGAGGCTGATATGTGGGCACAGGTGCTACCGGCTCTGCAGGTGGAAAGCAGAAAGGAGGGATCACAGCTTGGATTTTATGACTGCTTCAGTGTTAATCACACGGACACACAGGATGATTAACTCAAAACTGATTCACAGGAACGTGCCAAGATGCATAAATATATCTTTCAAATGCATATTGTGACATTTGTATAACCAATAGGTGTCATGCTACAGGAGGATAAACAAAGGACACTGCATATGGAACTGAAATCCTATTTATTTCAAACAAACTATCAGCTTCGGTTTGGTATGGATGTCATGATAACAGAAATGTAAGAATTGAGAGCAATACAGAGCAATTTACATGGTTCTCAATACCACATTTAAATGAGGGTAACAGACAAAACAGTAAATACCCATTTACTTTAAAATATATACTTCTTATTACTGTTTGCGTTGTTAAAAAAAATCCTTTTAACAGCTGGATTTGTCTAGGTTTCTCTCCAAAAACTTGTTACAAACATGTTAGGATAACCTCAATATGTCCCTTGACACATTTCAATTTGTAACATCAACCAACTACCTCAGTATACATGTTGTAGACCTCCCTAGTTTAGTCTGCTCAAATATAACAGATTCATGCACAGAACCAAAAAGCTGTTCTTAACGTTCCTCATTATGCAAAAAAGGTGTAGCCATGTCTGATTCTCTGTAATACACATGCACATATTATGCAAACCAGTCACGCACAGATTCATGATGCTATTTGCCTTAAGACAACAAAAACAACCACAACGCTGTTCTTCCTCCATGAGAAGGGGGTATGATCTACACAGGTGTCAGAACTCCCAGGGCTTTTTAATGATAAATCCGTAACATTTCTTTATAGCCCGCATCCGAGCAGCGACCCGTGTTGAGCCACAGTCTCAGCAGTATTGGTTTTGTTTACATTTTGATTTATTGGGTTTAGGAGATACCTGTCCCCGGAAATATAACTGTCTATATCCATACTGACTGCATCAAACTGGAAGAAACCCTCACCGTTATAACATAATATCTAAGATGACAGCCTGATCAAGCAAAGAAAAGCGTTATCTTTGATCTTATAAATGATGAAGTATTTCTGTAATTTCCTTTCAATTTGGGATTAAACTATTATAATATGAACAATTTATACTAGTAGCATTTACATGAAATTAATTATTGACTGCATCTTAATGCCTGAAGATGAGTGGAAGAGAGTGAATAAAACTGCCTGACCAGGGAGAGACAACCTCCCGTCAAATGGTGCACGCTAGTAGTGACTAATCCCTACAAACAGCGACAGTCTGCCTCCTTTCAGAGTCACTGGTCTATTCAAACTGTTCACTGGGATTGTGTTCGTCCTGAAAAACAACGCAACACCCTGTGGTGTTTCCACGCTGTTCCAAAGACGTAATCAGCCCACGGAGGAAGTGAAGAGACAAGGCACAACAACAGCCAATGCATCACGGTACAGGGACCGAGAGCTGGGGGCTGTTGAATATGACCCTTTGTGTGCACTGCAGCTTATTCATCGGCGCAAAATGAAAGAGGCGAGGACAAATCCAGCTCATCATCCACCACCACATGTATCGCCTCAAGTAGGACCCCGTTCAACCTCGTGTTGCTGCATTCCATTATTTTGTAGAAAGTGTGGCGCTTACCACTCCGACTGGAGATTGCGTGCCGTCAACTCACTACATGATGCATGTATTATTCCGAGGACGCCTTCGTCTTCATGCAGACTGCGAAACAGTAAGGCGGAAAGGTCATCGAAGCGGAATAAAATGGTGTGTTGATGCTCAGCCAATCAGAATAATCACACAGGTTGGTGTGCGCCGCGGCAGGTTCGAGGAGTCGGATGAATACTGTTATCCCTCCATGAGCTAATTTCCCCGCTCACTTTGACACAGGTACCCGCCGTTAATCATACAGAGGAATGAATGCAGAGCCATTCTGATAAGAGCATTACATCACTGTGAAGACTACATCTTACATTTGCTCATTTCGAGATTTAAGCATTCCTCTAGCCACGGGGGGAATTGAGGAATTAACTGAGGAGAACTGCAGCCTTCCCATCCTTGTGGCCCACAAAAATACAACTGCCCATTAGCCTGAGTGTGAAATTAAATCTGACCAGAACATGGTGACAAGCATCCCTGTTTTCACTTGCTATACGACTGCGTGTGCTCCATTATGCTTCCTTTGAAGCCCCTCTTTACCGAGATGCAGGCTGACAATTGTTATCACTTATCTTGGGTAGCACACCCCTGTGTAGGCATGGGACAATTTTCCAAGGCCATTATGCTCTTGGTCGCAAATTAAATGACAATGAATGACGTTAAGAAGATCCCTTAGAGGAGAGCAAGGAGGAGATAATGGAATCACCTTAATGGTTCCCCAATGTATAACAAAGAGAGAGGACAGACATGTTGGATGTAGTCTGCTAACAAGAGGTTTACTCTTCTGGGGGTTACACTGTGTCATTCCCTGGAATTATTCATTTGACATGCCTACAAATATGCAGCTATTCCCACATTCAAACCCAGAGCCATAAAGAAACCCAAGGGGTGTTAATGTAACAGGATAAATGGCCCAGTGTGGTCTGCAAAGGATTGTTTACTCTGGTGATACAAGGTAAACGTGGTGTTTCTCTGTGAGAGAGACATGATGACTGAATGCACAGTTTAAAGACTACAGATGTTATGGGATGCAGTGTGTTAAAAGCTTGGACAAAATACAGGTTGCCAAAGGGTGAGAACGGTTATAAAACACTGCTAAAAGCTTAACTGATGGTTTAATAACCGGAATGAACCCAAACAAAAAACAGGAGCCATTTGCCAACAAAATAAGAAAAGAGAAATCTTATTTCTTGAGTGCCTGCCATCCGTTCCCAGTCATGCTTCAAAATCCCCAGAATCTTACAAATAAATAAATCAGAGAAACATAATTAAACTCTGAATCACACGCTGCACCTCTGGCCGCATGCCAGTCACTGATGTTAGAGCAGCTAGTATTGTATAGTAAGCTGAGAAATCTACAGTATGTCACACAGCTGGGGGTTGAAGTCTGCACCAAAAAATAAATGTCAGATATGTTTGTTTCCCTCTACTTTTACATACATTAAGTGATAACCTGTAGCCATCTGCGTTACAATATTATAATGTCTTATAGGATCCTCATTGTGATACTATTGTTGTGATGAAAGTATGACACAGTTCTGATTTCCACATCTGCACAATTACCAATAGTGGTTTCCAATAATGATAGTGATTCCCACAGCACAAATACTGTGAAATACCATGTGTTACTAGTTGTAAATATCTAATAAAAGACACTGTAACTGTAAAAGTGTGTTGTTTATTTTGTTTTTTTAAAACAACACTTAATAATATTGTTCTTTTCTCATACACTAACACGATAATGATACTTTTTAGGTTTTTGTATTATAGTTTTGTGCCTTGCTTACATTCTTAATATTTTGGCTGTTGGAATGAGCGTTTAGTCGTTTACCCATGCAATGTAACTTACAATTCAAACTCATCTGTTCCTCTTTCCATTAGAGATTTAATTTGCACATCCTAAATGTGTAAGTGACATTGCCTGATGCCAAGCAGAGCAAAACGTCCTCTTCCTGCATGTTTTTTTAAAAACATGCAAACTCTAAAAACAGATTATGTCTTTGGCTTAAATTGAAATGTCTCTACTATCTAATACTCCTTTGAAGTTTAAATCTCAAGCCCACAAGAGTGAGAAAGGGAGAGAAAAACACATTGGAGAGATAAAATATGATCTGTCCTTCGGAGAGCACACGGCATCCGCTTATAGGTAATGAATAGGGAGTATGCTGTCCTCACTCTCTCTTTTACTTCAAACTTCTTTTCCATCCCCATTCCCTCTTTTGTGACTCAAACTTTGGTGTAACTTTATATCTTGGTTCATTTATTTGCCCTGTATCTACTTTTTAACAGTTTTTTCTTCCCGTCTCACGCTTTATCGCCTACGCTTGTAGCGCCTTCCCCTCTCCGCCCTTTGTTGACTCCACAGGCCCCATTGATCCAGGGTTACTGAAGGGATCTGCACAGTCAGTCATGTGACCACTGAGCTGGCTCTGTCCCACGGTAAGACAGCCATTATAAAGGCTGTCTGGCCGTAGCAGCGCCCACACACTTGGCAGGCTGGCAGCGCTGCCCCCTGTTGCCTCTTTCAAACAACCCCCTTCTCTACCAGCAGAACGCCGGCGCCACCTTAATCAATGAACCGCCCAGGTGCCCGGAGGAGCTGTCCCAGAATCAGGACTGCTCTGGAGAGATTTTAAAAATGAAAAGACTGTTGACGCCAATCTGAGGGCTTGCTCTGTCTGCAATGTACTCTAATAGAGATGGAGGGATGTCAGAGGCTGAAAAGGCAAAAGAAGAGGAGGAGGAAAACGTCAAACAGACAGGGTTTGAGAACAGACTGGCTATTAGGCAAAGCCTTCTGTCACATGAAAAGACCCCCCCTCCCCCTGCATCCAAGCCCTGTCATCCAAGCCCTCAGTGTGAAGGACACCCAGACAGACAGCCCAGAAAACCTGGACTCCAGACTGTCACAACTCTCATCTCGGCTGATAAAAGTCTCGAATGCCTCATCCTTGCCTTTTTCTTCTGCAGAATGTTAAACACACTGTGGAATAAAGATCTTCCTCTGGCAAGAAACAACAAAGATAAATAGTTATGATCTCTACCAAAATAACGGCTCTAAAAAAAGTTGTAAATGCAAATGTTGTGCTATAATCAAAATGTGTAAGCATTGGGCTTTACAGGGGCCACTAAACTGAGACTAGTCCGAGCTTTATTAGTCTGTGAAATGTGTTGGTTTGTTCCTGCAGAGGCAGCATAGTTAGATGCAGCATAGCAACACAGTGAAATACAGTCATGGGGCTTGACAGCTCCAAAGTGCTGCCTGACTAATAAACTTTTATGTCTACTAATGCATCCTGTAAAACGTCAGTCATAAAAGCCTGCCTTTTGCTTAAGGTGACATGCACCCACTGGATATTTCATCATCAATGCCGATCCTTGGGAATTAGATATGCATCTGTAATCACAAGAAAAAAAACAGGACAACATGCAAATGTCTCTCCATATGTGGCAAAAAACCCACACGAATACTTAATGATTATAAAAACAACAACCAGTGAGAAATTGTGTGGATCAAAAAGGGAAAATAAAAAGCGGGACCCCCGTCGGGGAGTGTTATGCCGTAGTCTAGTCACAGCGTACCTCCTTACCTCTCACCAATTCCAACTAAGGCCCCAGCGGGGACCTTGCTCCCTGCGTGTGCCTGTCTGTGTATTCGCATGTTCCGATTTTTTTTGTGTCTATATCTACGCCGGGATCCGGAGTCGAGGCTGATCCTCTTGCTGTGGTCCTGTGCCCTGGATCCTCTATCCTGAGTTCTGGATTAAGTCGTGGACTTTGGGTCGTGCCTGGGCCTGTCTCTGCGGTCCTGCCTGGCTCTCGTCATGCTGCTTCCCTGATGGCTCCCACAGGATTGTTCTTGACTTCCTCGTGGATTCATCTTCTTATCATAGACGCATGCATTTCCAAACATTCGGTCTACCCACGCGGCATCTATTGCACGCCTGTCCGTCCTGGGAGAGGGATCCCTCCTCTGTTGCTCTCCCTGAGGTTTCTCCCATTTCTTCCCTTTAAACTGTGGGTTTTTTCTCCGGAAGTTTTTCCTTGTACGATGTGAGGGTCTTAAGGACAGAGGGTGTCGTTTTCTCATACTGATATTCTGCACAAACTGTGCTGTTGTATTGTCTGTAAAGTGTCCTTACTGTAAGGTAATTATTATATGTACAGCACTTTGGCTCGACCAAAAATCGTTTTAAAAATGTGCTATATAAATAAAACTTGATTTGATTTGATTTGAAAAAGCTATTAATTTTTCACTCACATCCCTCCCTTCACAGAACAACGTTGGATTAAGGTGATTTTGTAAAGTGCACGGTAAGTCTTCCATTAGTATCCTGATGTAGTTAAATCCCAACCATCTCCTCGTTCCTCTCTAGCCGATACAATAAATCTACATGATGACAGGGCTTGTCGTGAAGCTGCTGAATTAAACATGGCAGCCTCTGCCCTCCCCTCACTGGGAGAATAACTGAGCAGAGGGACAGCCTGGAAGAGGGAGAGTGCCCTGACAACCGCCCCGCTAGTACACATGTTGTGACGTTGTGCTGTGTCCGAGTGAGTGTGTGTGCTGTTCCCGTGTTGACAGTTCATACCTAGGCCCAGAGGTTTGATAAGGCAGTGATTCATTGCCCCATGGTTCAGCATGCCACTATGATTCTCCTACATCTCCACCAAACTGAAATCAGACCTGTAATTCCACCCGAAGGTGAACACACTATGATGTGCATCTGTGTGTGTTTGTGTGTGTGTTTGGCGAAAGGCAACATAGTAGGTGAAACTGTGAGGAAGTCATCTTTGAAAGCATCTTCCCGTCTGCACAAAGAGACAGTTGCCTTGTTCTTTTTGGCTTTCCACTAATTACACTAACCAAGCAAGTGTGTATGAGTGTGTATGAGTGTGTATTTTTGTGCGTGGTGTTTATGCGTGGTTCCAGAATGAATAATGGATGTTTATACACAGTGTGACATCTTCGGAGCGCTTTTACTTGTGTGTGCGTGAGCATTGCATGCATGACAGGGTGGAAAGCAAAGTTTCTACAGATCCAGTATGACAATCTGCCTCGTGGGTGTAATACTGCTAGCCTGTGTGTGTGTGTGTGTGTGTGTGTGTGTGTGTGTGTGTGTGTGTGTGTGTGTGTGTTTCCATAGATCCTATTTTTCCTGTTTGTAATTGGGTATAATTCCCTGACAAGATACAAGACAAGAGAAGAGGGAGCTCTAATTGCCTCGTCCACTTCCTGTACAATGTGTCATATCAGCCTTCCCCAAGCCAAATAATGTTACTCCGGAATGTAAACACAACTCAAAGGCACTCACACATTGCCTACAGCACGCACCATGCACATCATACCAATTAGCAACCGGCTGACTGGCACTTCCAGATGACAACATTGACGTTTTCTAATCATTAAACTCCAGCTGTTAAATGTTCAGATCATATATCTGTTCAAAAGTCTACAGTTAAAGCTTGCCAGTAGATTGTAGAAAAATATCAAACATGGTGCAACTGCAAAAACAATTTTAAGCCATGCTGGATGTAAGGTTGGGCAATAAGTCGATATGATAATTTATCACCTTTCAATGGAATGAAATCATAGGTAACGCAACAATTGAGATAATTTGATCAACAATAACGTTGCCTTATTAGATAACACGAAAAAACGATGTACTTTTGTTTAGTCACATCATTCAGATGGGAGTATACATTCATTTGCTGTACCAGTTGGTTATTTTTGTTATGTTGAGACGCCTAATTTTGTTGTCAAAAGAACCTACATTGATTTTAATGTATGATGAAAATACGAGCATCGCTTTTATTCTACACTTGTTTTTTTACTTTCATTGTAAAAGATATATCATGTTTACCAGCCTGACAGCAAAACACCCTTCGACATGTCATGTGTCTTGCTATGAAATACTGCTTGTGAATCACAGAATCGTAACTAGAAGGTCACGTCATTACCACAGAGCTGCATCTCGCCAGATGTGCCCTGACATGTGATGGAGATAAAAAAAGAGAAAATCACAACATCTGCACATTCGGTGAGGCAATCGGGCTCCCGCTGTCTGTCATCTCTCTTCATCATTGCACTTCCTCAGTCACTTTCCTCTCACTTTCTTTTGTCTTGTCGCTTTTTCATCTTTTTCGAGTAATTGCACACACCAACACCCACACACACACACACCAGAAGTTTTTTGCTTGCAATGGGGAGCTGTAATTAACACATTTTGATTTAATTTTTTATTTCTGATTCCAAATCCTCACAGCTTTTCTCTCAAGAGAACACAAACCGCAGAGGCGTCTATGACAATGTGATTATGAGATGGGACAGCTAGAGAAGTCTGGGTAGGTAATTCAATGAGCAGGTGCAGGGAAAAAAGGAATGAACAATTCAGGCTGGGAGAGCAGCACATAGAAACGCTGCTCTGTACTCATAAATAATGAAGTAGATAATGACACATCAACACATTTTACGATGTGTCATAAACATGACATGTCCGCCTGAATTTACAATCCCAGAGACAGTAAATGAATGCAAAACCTGTGGGAAAAGAATGAGTGTGGTTTCTCAGTATAAGGGACACTGCAGGATGTTCAACACTGGCCTACATATTATATGGTACAAGGTTATCAGGACGATTATTTGTTGAAGCAGATATAACAAAATATGGACCGCTGGAAGATATAAAACGCTTGTACAAGGAAGCTTGGTGAAGTGTACCATCAGAGACTAACCTATTGTTGCTGTCGTGTGCCCTCGAGCTTTGGGGAATATAATTTGCTACACTCTCTTTCATTCGTCATGCCTTTTCCTTCTGCATTACCAACCTGCTCAGAAAGCTTACTGTGGTTTTGCTATTTTCCCCTCCACCTTCCCCCCTCCCCCCCTTTCCTCCTTAGCAGTCACCCTACATCTTCCTTGGTACTTCTGTAATACGGGCTACACCATACCTGCGCTCAGCTTCATTTCCAAAATTACGATCACTATTCCTTTATCAACATCTCTGATAGCATTTGATCCTTTATACGTCTTTAAAACCACCTTAAAATGAAGTTAACATAACAATATATTCTATTCTAACTCACGCAGAGTCCCTCTGGGTAAGAAAATCAGATTGATATGTAAAATAAGAATTGCAAACTGTTCTCAACCCAGTACTTTGTGTTAAATAGCCCTTTTTCACACTTTAAAAGGCAAAGTTCATCAAATATGAATATTTAAAGAATCCTATGGTGCTGCTTAAACTGTTAAACTGCTTTCATATCAGCTTTCAATAAGAGCAGAATAAAAATGACAATCTAGTTAAAAGAATCTATAAAGAAAGGCACACCAGTCTTAAAGCAATATTCGCAAGTACAATCACACCTTTGCACACATTCAACAAAAACAGCAGTAGTAAGACAAGGGAACAGCCATGCATTAACAATCCATTATTCATAGGTACTACAGGCTCTAGTATCAACAGCAGTGACCCTTTCCTGCCGCACTATAGCCTTGGGTGCCTCACAGACACTTACTGCCAACTATTGGCTCTCTGGGATTAAAGACAAGACATACAGCACTCGCCAGTGCTCTCATATCTGTCTACACAGCAGATCAATACGAGAGGCACTCTCAAAGCTCTGGTCGAAGCTCTATACACTGAGCCGGACTATCACAGACCCATACTGTAAAGAAATCAGCAACTAAAATAGTAGCAGTACTACAGTACTTGTGGAATTCTAAATCCTGAAGAACATCTACATTATTTGGTGGCAGTCTAAACTAAAATAGAAAGAAGTCTGTTTGAAAATACATTCATCCCTGTCACAAATAAATAAATACATCGCCAGCTGTCTAATTTGTTTTACACTTTGACAGGCGGTAATACAGTCATGAGTCATACTTGCCTTACAGGATATTCAATTAGACAACTTCCAACTTTCTCTTTGAACCATCAAAGTGTACTGGAAGGGTTGGATGGAATCTGAAGGATCGAGCATGCAAACTGAGATAGATGGGTGTTGCTAGGGTGCGAATAACATCATTAGTATTCAGGAAAAGTTTCTGAATCTGAAAAAGACAAGGCCACATACACATGCACGCATACACATGTCTAGTAATTACTATTTTTTAACTCCCTTTAACACTTCACTCTTTCCAAGTTTTCAAATACTTTGTTGCAAGTCATGCTAGTGAAGACGTTACCCACGAGACACACACTCACATACCAAATAATGACATTTAAAAGTCTGCAGGAACGTTGCGCACGTGTCATGAATTATACATGCTGATAGTCTCTTATCATCTAAACGCATGTCTGTGTATTTGTCAGTTTGGGTTGTGTGTACTTGGCATTCATTTGGGACCACAGATCTACTCCTGTGGAATGGCCAAGGAAGAAGAAACAGAGGACACACACACACACACACACACACACACACACACACACACACACACACACACACACACACACACACACACACACACACACACACACACACACACACACACCACACACACACACACACACACACACACACACACACACACACACACACACACCACACACACACACACACACACACACACACACACACACACACACACACACACACACACACACACACACACACACACACACACACACACACACACACACACACACACACACACACACACACACACACACACACACACACACACACACACACACACACACACACACACACACACACACACACACGAGGGCTTGTAGTGGCTGCTTTTTTTTACAGGCGATGTACATTTTTCATTAAATGAAGAAGTAGCTCTCTCCCTCCATGCCCTCCTCTCCGGGCTCTGTCCTGTGTCCTCTGGCCTTGCTCCCTTGACACCCCCCCTGCTTCACTCAACCAATCTATACGACCCAGGCAAGGGCAGGCAGCACGCACGAAAAGATAAGCTGTGTCCCCAAAGCACCCCTGCTTTGCTTTCCTGCTGTCACCCCATTTTCCTTGAGTTGGTGTGCGTACACCGTGATTGAGGGTGGTCTACAGCCTTCACTCAGACAGAAATAGTGAGCGATTTGCCCCATTGCTCTTCTCTGTCAGCGGGCGGGCGATGATGGCAGATCATAACGAGGGAATTGGGACCATTTCTAAACGACAGGACATGTATGGTTATATGAGTCAGAGACGCTATTAATTGTGGTTGTGGAGCACATTATTCATAAAATTGTAAAATATTGTAATGTATGCATAATATGTGAGCATATGTTAGAGAGAATCTGAAAGGAAATGAAAAGAATATGGAGGGAAATTAAGAGCTTTAATCTGCCAACTTTCAGATGTGTGTGTGTGTGTACCTGTGTGTTCCAGGCATGATAGAGTGAGTGAAGCAGGGGACGGGAGCTCTGGAGATACAGCCCAGACGTGAGTGATTGGCAAAATGAATGGGGGGGAACTCACCATTGTAATTAGAAGTGCTACGCTTCCCAGCAAGCTGTACCCTTTAAGTGTGATTACACTGTGTGATTTATATGCTCAGAACGCCTCCGTCACTCTTGCCACATGTCGCAAAGCTTTACCTTTTCTTAATTCAGAGTTTTTATTCTTATAGATTTAGCGTTCTTGGGGCGGATTTCAGCTCTTAACAACTTAACCAGCTGAAGTTTTTATGTTCAGGAGATCAGATACAGTTACTGTCAACCGACGTTTCCACTTTTCTTCCATTAAATGTATTCATGCCTATTTTTTCCCTTTCATTTCATATATATGCATTTTGCTGTTTTCTAACGATTCTTCTCGACACACGTCCCTTCTCTTTCTTCTTTCTGTGTGACATGTTTTTCTACAGTAAGCTCTGGGGGTTTCACAGTTTGCATTTCTTATGTCTTTTGTTTAAATCATTTCTCTCTTTCTGTCTAAATAAAATAAACCTGATTCAGATAAGAAGGCAGATTTTTCAAAAGAATAATAAGCAGAAGCGGGTGCAAAGTGAGTGTGTGATGCACCCACACAGATGCCCCTTATAATCTACATATGATCTGCTCTATTCATTCCACTGTGCATTTGTACCGTAGTTTGCCCTGCACTGCGTACAAGTAGGCTTTACAACAGAACAAAAACCTTTCTTAGAAGGTATTTACTACTGAAGACAATCGGTCATGCAATTCTTTGAGCATCATCCATCTGAGCGTCAAATATTAGCTCAAAGGATAAACGTTTAAAGTGTTTATGAGTCTAATATATGCAGTGTATGTATTGCATATCTGTCAGGTAAACACATCTCTGTTGGAATCAAGTTGAAATAAACGCAACAGAGTTATAAGTGGGCAGAAATGAGTTGCCACTTAGGGCAAATGGTTAGTAGCTTAAGAATACAGGAGGTCCTGCTGTAAGTCTTAATGTTTGTACAATAATGTTGCTAATATCACAGCGACTTGGTGAAAAGGAGACTGATAAGTGACTTTGAACTATATTTGATTGTTACTTCTAACCAACTTACAGAAAAGGATGAAACACTTATTTGAAGAGTATCAGAGAGACTTCTCTTGGTCCGAAGCTTCAGAGATAAAGACTTAAAGTCATAGAAGCCACAATACAAATAATTTATTCGATGAATCTCCTTAAATCTTCCCAAGTCCCAACAGAGCAGCACATTTCAGTTTAACAAGCACAATTCCTTAGTGCACTTCTCTTTTTCTCTCATTGTCTTTACATCAATTCTCCCTTATGTGTCATATCTCAGGAGACAACTTTAAATTGGCTTTCTGGACTTAAAGCTCTTCTGCAGAAACCAGCCAGTTATACCCATCCTTCCTGTGTGTGTGTGTGTGTGTGTGTGTGTGTGTGTGTGTGTGTGT
This sequence comes from Trematomus bernacchii, assembly GCF_902827165.1. NCBI lineage: Eukaryota > Metazoa > Chordata > Actinopteri > Perciformes > Nototheniidae > Trematomus > Trematomus bernacchii. The sequence goes on along the minus strand of NW_022987714.1, from coordinate 8,585,779 downwards.
GTGTGTGTGTGTGTGTGTGTGTGTGTGTGTGTGTGTGTGTGTGTGTGTGTGTGTGTGTGTGTGAAGACGCTCTCATCTTTTGATCAGTGGCATGGTGACTCCTGATTTACCAAGTCCCTATGTGATCAAAAAGGGCTCAGACTGTACAATATAAAAGCTAATGAACGGTGTACCTCCTGAAATAACGAAGGGAGGCGTGAACTATGAGAGATATAAAAAAATGTAAGTGCTACATTTAATAATTACTCCCCTAATTAAAATTGAAAATATAGAATTATAATTCACCATGGAATAAGCATAACCCAACAGTTCAAACAAACATTATTGCGTGCATACACACAACATTGATTTTCAAAGGATTGCAACAGCCTAATAAGGCTAGATGATAAACACTGTTCTGGTTTACCTCTATTAGGCTCTTACGTGCATACAAATACACACATGCAAATAAAGAGACAAACACATAGACATTCAAAAACATGTAAAAGAGGCGCACATCAGGGACAGGGGTTGCAGGGGAGGTGAGTGGGTTAAAGCCGAGGAAGGCAAGTGACATTTGCAATGCATCACATTAGAGGCAGCAGTGAGACGGTTGGGCTGAGGGGAGTTAAGCAAGATTTATATTCGGAGGAGGACACATCTTGGCAGGCATGGAGTACCTATGTTAAGAGGCTCGGGGAGAGGAGGGGGATGGTATTGATGAGGAAGTGCAGGAAAGAAGCGTGTGGGTGCAGGATTGTTGTCCCCTGGGGAAGCTCCGTCTACAGCGGCGATATGGGGCTCAGACAGCGGATTAGTGTTTCTGCTCCATAATCAATTTGCTGTCTGGATCCCATTGCACAAAACCAGAAAACAACCACTCCTCACTTGATCCTGCACAATCGTTATCCTTTCTTTTTCCTTCCACTCATTTCTCTTTCATCTCCTTTCCAAAGACAGGATATCTCCTTTGTTTGTTTACCCTTCAAACATTTCACATGTCCCGTCTCTACAGCTTAAGCACCATAATAAACTCACGAACGAAGCTCTCCAGAATTCACTTTTATCATTTCTACTAACCTCTCAAAAACGTACATTTTCCTAGTATGTCTCTTCAAAGAGTGTCATCTTCCACTAGCTACAGTATAATCTGCCCCCACTACATTCAAGGGCAAGGCCGGGATCTTTGGGAGTAATTATTTCCGAGAGTGTGTTTGTGCAGAGATGTCGAGGTTAACCTTGGCCAAGGACAAACTATTAGCTCCATCTCACCCTTGGGTCCAAGCTCGCTGCCATCTGCTGCAGAGCGGGGTTATAATACTGGCTGCCCAATCAATAACATATTACATGTTGGCACTGTGCGCCAGCCATAGTCGTGACTTTCTCTGCTTATTAAAAGAAAGGCACATTACACTCCAGAGAGGAAATACAGTACATTTCCCACAAGCAGGCAGCGCCGCAATATCAATAGCACAAAGTGAAATAAAACATAACATTTCTGTTTGCAGAGAAAGTCCCACCGAATTATTTTAGTATTCAGCCTTCATCTTAAATCAAGTCCCACAGAAAATAAGGTTCTTTTCTCTGAGGACAGATGTGCTGAAATTTGATGAAGGTGTCTGAGTGTGTGTGTGTGTGTGTGTGTCTTTGTCTAGAGAAGAGGAGAAGTACTTAGAGATAAAAGCCCAGAGGGGCAGCCAGGAGGAGAGGCAGAGACAGCAGGTGGTGCTAGGAGCGCTCCTGCACTGAGGAGAAGGAGGCTGATGGGTTTCCGTGTCAACAGATCAATAACTTTGAGACTGGGAGAGGACTATCCAGTTCAGATTGTCTGACACAGACTGAGATAAAAGGTCAAAGATGTCGCAAAAACTACACAAACAAACCGTAAACGCAACTGGAATACTGGAAAAAACTGGAAAATAATATGGATGCTCATGTCCTAGTTTTATCATTTCTATAATTTTCATAAATTGTTAATTCTAAACACAACTGGGTCAATCCAGAATTGGAAGACATTTTGTGTCCCACTTATGAAGTTTAAAATAATTCATTCCCAAAATCCTGAAACATGCAATTGTTGCGTTAAATATACTTGTTAAATATACTTGTCCTATATACTTGTCCAAAATGTAAATAAGAGTTTTAGAAAAAGGAAATAAAGTAGTATTTGATAAAATATCAAATAGCTCTCGAACCCCCCCAAATAGCATTTTTTGTCTTGTCCCGCCTTCTTGGAGACCAACTTGCATGTCAAATAAAACATTTAAAAAAGGCTTTTTATCTACTTTGTTTGCTATCATTTTGTTGATAAATGTCTCTTGTAATGGTTTTTCGAATGTGTCAAAGTGATGAGCCTTATTTAGCCTCTTGGCGAAGTTTAGTCGCTAACTTCCTTCACATATACCTGCACATAATCATCTTCATTAATGTATTACTAAATCAGACCGTGAGACTTGACCCCGCTAATGACAAAACAGCTTGTCTTATTAAAGTGCACACATATAGAGTATGCATGCATATAAGCACACACACAGCCTCTCTGCATAGCTTTCTGATTGGACCAGGCAGATTGTCACCTCTTCTGATTCCAACAGGCACACACAGATGAGAGCTACTAATTGCCTCGCTGGGGCACAGACGTGACTCGCATGCGACTGCTGAAGTTTGGAGGCTTTGTGTGTTTAGGGGACTCTGTGTATGTCGTGAGTTTGTGAGTTGCGCGAGTGAGTCACTACAAGAGACTTGCAGGGTGTGTTTGTGTTATTATGCAGGCTGGATAATCAACAGTCTCATGGTGTTTGATGGCACCAATGACCTGAGTGAGGATGTTATGAAGGGCCCTTAGTGCCCGCTAAACTATCCTGTTTTGAAAGGGTGGAAATGAATCACACTGGCAGTCTTACCTTGGCCTGGCCTCAATGTCGCGCTGCAAACAAGGAGAAAGAGACAGAGTGAGAATAAATCATAATTAAAATCTTTGCACGGCAGTTGTGGATAGCAGATACAAAGATAAACAACATCATTAACATTAACCTAGTCAACACAGCTGGTGTGGCTTTTTATCTGACCATTTAATGTTCATTTTTATCCACCAGTTATTCTCATGTTTATTCATGATCTTATTAAAAAGGAGCAGTGTGGAACAAAGCACCAAGTTAGCCGCACAACACTATTCACGTGCTGGCTTTACTGTTTAATTGTCATTGGGGCTTAAAAGATTGTTTTCCATGTCAAATAGATTGATGTGACTTTTTGACTGCTGGTGTACACAAATACATCAAGTAAAAAGGTATTCATGCGCCAAATGAAAAATGTAATCACATTTTAGATTCTATCAATTTAGAGAAGCTGTTAATGCATTATTTCACATTTAAACACATAACATTTATTTAATATGAATCTACACCATGGACCACTTTTAAACTCATTATTTAGCATGCAGAACACACAGCTCCAGTACCAATGCAATACACTTGAAATCACTGTCATGCACTACAGCCAAACTACTTGTTATACCATTCCTAATCTCAATTGGTTTATTTTCAGTCAAGAGGACTTTGAGCACATGGCGGTCTCTTTTGTAATCATTAACAGCCCACTGAGTCCTGACTGAACTGTAGCAGTGGACCTCGACTACCAGCGCTAAAATGGCTGCATCAGAAAGGGCTTTTAACTAACGGTGTCTCAAAGCCAGTGGCTCCTTGGCGGCGCAGCACATGAGAGGAGAGCTGATGAGTGGAGGCTGGGGAGATTTAATTAGCTTCAGAATCTGGACAAATACTTATTTTCAAATATTGGAACTTGGTGAGATTATTTCTGGTTTACCTTGTCGAACACTTACATAGAATCAAAAGTCAATTAGTGCAAAACTGACATTTACCAAGTAGCTTTGAGACTTTCTAACGAGTAGATTTCCACAGTGGCAGTACACCAAAAGGGAAGAAGACATGCAGAACGGCTTTCATCAAATCCCAATTCAACTGTCTCTTTACACATATATAAGATTTGATCTATCAAGAACATTTAAATTCAAGAGGAGACATATTTCTTTTAAGAAGTAATTATGTTGCCGGGTAAAACATTTATATGGAACATTTTTCAGTAAAGCACCCTTAGCCAGTGATCCATTAAGTGCATGAAATATCATAAGTCAAGTTTCAATCTATTCTAAGTGAGTCATTTCTACACTTTAGGAAATATGTTTGCATATTAAAGCGTGACACTTCATATTTGTAATCACTTCCCTAAAGAGACAACATAAACAATGAAGATATCCAACCAATAATGCTGAGCTAACATTATCATAACATTGCTAAATGATGGTCACTTCCTCAAGAAACTGTGTTACTATTTTCTGTGAAAATAAACAAACACTGTTTCTTTGTTATTTGCTATGACTGAATTATCATTCAACCACAACCATGGTATTTGGTTTTAGTCCCAGTTGTGTGCTTTGTTTAAATGTGGTCCAATTAAAGATTGTTTTCTGCCGATGCCCACAAAATAAAAAAATATATACTTTTAGAAAAAAAGGCTGACGGGTATGAAGCATTGTTCCGGCTTTAGATAACCACAGTTTATTACACCTTTGTTAAAATAATACCTTCACTGTTGAATAAAACAAGATTTCATATTTCTTATATCATATTATTCACATGGCCTAAGGCACTGAAATCTATATGTGCATACATAAAAACTCAAGGGCTTCCTATGGTGCACATTTAAGTCCATGCATGGACAATGAGCCCTAATGAAGAAATATTGATAAATTATCATTTTATATTGTTCATGAATGGAAACTAACCTTTTCTCAAACATGCATTATAGATGAATACGAACAAATCTAAAATAAACACGATGGTGTAAAAACAGTGTTTCCTATCTGATTTAAAAGGTAGCCATGAGGCAGCTGCGTTGTTTCTAATCAGCCTCGGAGCACTATAGTGAGCCAGGTAACGCTGAGTCATGGTGGGGTCACTGCTGCAGACTCTTAACGCCTGGCTGATGAGGCGTCTTGGCTCTGTTTTAATGCCCCGTCTGTGTCCCTACCAGTCAAGGAGAAAGATCATTTCCTGCCAAGTGACATATAAATGTTTTTTAATTACTGTATGGTCGTCAGGGAATGTTCAAGTAAACACACTCCGTGGTTGTACAAATGGGTGCCTACTGGCCCTTTTTTAATGAAAATCTGGAGACAGAGCATTTTTATAACAAATGTTCTCGGTCTGAGACAAAGTCTCTTAATATATTCTCCCTCTGGCTCCCACTGATTGGTCAATTTTCTCAATGTTTTTCTCATCCCCGCTCAACATCTTTTTTATGTGTGTGTATGTGTGTCTTTACCGGTGTTCCTGTGCCTGCATTTAAAAAAAGACAAGAGATTAATAACTGAACCAGTGGTAATTTGTTTGTTTGACCTTAAGCAAGAAGACTCACCTCAATTATGTGGTTTATTCTTTTGGGAGCAGTTTAAAGGATGGGTTTTATGCAGGTGTGAAACATTTGACATCATAGTTGCTTCGTTCAGCAGACTGCAGAATATGAGTTTATTATTCTTTAAAGGCGGCTAGCACTCTCTGACTTTGCTCTGAAGCTCAAAGCTTTACTTCAAAACCTTTTTTGGAATCAAGGCACTACTTCCAAAAAGTGCTAGAGGCTATACCTCTCTACCTCTCTGGCAAACAGGATTAGGTTGCACTTTACACATGGGGAAACAAACAAAAAACTAAAATTCACAAGGTTTATACATATTTAAAAAAGCTTTAGAGTATTTTCTTTTATAGTGTCACATACCCTGATGTTATGGTTTCTTTCCTTGACTTCAAATCCAAAACACTATGACATTCTAGGACTTTTGCAAAAATAATGATATAGAATACACACTACTGCAGCTCTTGCTAGCGGTGTGTGCTGAAACAACCTATTAATCAATTAGAATATCAACCCAAAGCCTAAAAAGTATGTGTTGCTTTCCTACTTTTCATACATTCTACACTTACTTGTTGATTTTGAATGCAGGCAAGTCAAAACATCACTCTGAGCTCAGTCAGTTTGAGATGTGTCACCTTTTAACACCTACTAACTAATGAATCAAACCAACTATTGGTAGATGGATCAAACTAAGTATTGTTTAAGTTCTAGCATCACAGTTGAGCAGAACTGCAGTAAAGGGGCAAGTGAATGATTGTAGTTCAATGTGCCGTCTGTAGGCACAGCCACTGCGAGACTAACAGTGACAGAGTGAGGGAGCAAAAAGGAGAATTCATGTTTGAGCCAGTTGTTCTCTGGATTCACAAGGCTCCCTACACGTCGTAAATGTTTTACCGAGGACAAAATTGCTGGAGGTCTTGCTGAGTTTGTGATGCAATGACTGTTTTGGCGCCCCGAGATTCTTTCACATTAAATCTCAGACTACACATTAAAACTCAGCCCAGATCAACATTAAAAAGACATATAATTACTGGATAAGTAAAGTGCTGCATAAGCTCCCTCTCTACACCTACACACACCTCTCCTGTGATCAAATAACACTGCCCGTTCTAGCAATAACTAACACATGAGAACAAACAGGGTAACCATCGGCATTCAATTAGAGCCTTAATGAACCTGGCCCACAATGGATTCATTTCTCAGCCAGAAAAGCAATCTGCACGTCAGCTACCGCCATTACTGCAGCCTCTCTGCTCCCACAGAGCATCACCAGGGAACACTCAGGCCTCCTTTTCCTGACTGTGCTGACTTAAGTATGGAGAGTGACAAATGGACCGATGGGATGTTTTAATCTGGGATCTATAGGCAGTAAAAGCCCCCACTTCAATTTCCAAATTAGAGATGAGGGAGTGAAGTGCAGCAGGATCTGAAGTGACCTAAGTGTGTTGGCATGCCATTTCCTTAGTGCCAATGTATGTGTAAATGTATGAATTACATACTGTAACAGCACTCAGCACTTTGGCATGGGAAGCTTACTATGACTAACGGGCGGGCATGTAAAAAGAAGAAGAGTGTACCTGCTGTGTTCATGGCAGAATTACAGAGGACAAACACCGTTACACGTATGCTTCATCAGCCTACAGCGCAGGATTTATGTGCATCTAACTACCTGTATCACACTGACACAGCTGACTGTATGATAGGAAAACTGCATTTTTCTCAACATAATATACGCCCGGATAACTACAGCTGGTCTCTCCTTTCATTTGGAACAAAGCTGTGTATTGCGGCACCTGTTTACCATATTCATTTTCGCCATAATGACTATGTAGCAGATGCAGCGGTCATTAGTAAGATAATAGTTTAAGTTGAAGGCCTGGGATCACACCCCATGGCTGCTAGCATTGAGGATACCCTGCCTAAAGTGTCCTTAAGCAGCGCATCGGACCGACTCCCCATCAGCGGAAATATAACAAAGATAAGTCGCATCATAAGCAAAGGAAGACAGGTTGAGGTTACATTTGAAATAATATCTACTACAGCATGCTCTGTAAAGTTGGATACAGATGATCAGCAACATAACAGCTTTCTGCTGGCTGGCAAATTGTTTGTAATTGTTTATTGACAAGGCAATAGTGCCAGTTTTACAAGGCTGCCCTCAGTAACTGCTTTGGCAGCAGAACTCTGTGTTTAAAGTCTACGTTAATTTATCATTGACCGTGTTTGTTTGGGCTCTATCAATATGATCTCATCAGATAGAGTCTTGTCATTTTATTTTGTAATTTAAGCTTTACTTAAATACGAGTCTCTGGATTCATTTTTGTAACTGTTTTCGTGTTTGGCCATACATTTTGATTATAACAAGCTAAGATTGCTATGTGAATTAAGTTAAAAGCTCACCAGTTATTAACCAACTTTCATCTCTGAAAAAAGTGCATTCAGTATAATTGGATTCCCTTTGGTAAAAGAGTGGACATTTTGAAGCCTAACTTGAGAGGAGGCACTACAGGTAAATATCGTCACATAATTAACTGTCAGATTTCACCATGAAACGTTCAATGTTGATTACTTACCTTTATTAAATTACATATTTCCTAAAATCTTATCTTAAAATATGCAAATTGAGGTATATCTTATTATTTTGAATACATTTCCAGGACAGGAATCTGAAAATGTAATAAAGCCAGGTTCTAAATGGTCGTTTCATGTTGTTCATGTATGACAGCCAGGGTTTTTACAGAGGACATTTTTTATATCTTTACTTAACTCAATAAATCTTAAAATACTGTCAACAGCCATACAAAATAAATAAGTCAATTTTCTGAGTAGTTTCTTGTCTAGAAGATAGTTATAACTGGTATGAAAAACCCCATTAACTATTTCCACAAAGAAGTCACCTTAGATTTAGCAGGCCACATTTTAGCACCTTTATCTACATCAGTCTAATGAAGTCTAATGCATGAGACTGAGGCTTATGTAAAGCAGCAATATAAAGAAGGTGAAATGGTGTGTGTCACAGTTTCCGAAGTGCCAATTAAAGCTTTAAAATCCACTGGGCTTTGGTGACATTATAAACTTGCTAACCTTTCTATTTACTTTCACTGTAACTGTGCAGTAAGTGAGATACAGACTGCTGATTGTGTGAAAGCAGTTTAAGGATCAGAATAAGGACGATAAGGAAGAAAGGTTCTTCTCACCTGGACTCTGTGGGCTGGTACCGCTGCCAGAGCTACTGCTGCCCCCGCAGGGCCCAACGCCTCCGCCTTTTCCAGCAGGCACAGCTGGTGTGTGATGTTGGCCATCTCCTCCTGCAGGCGCTCCGTTTCGACAGAGATCTCAGCGATTTTCTCAGCAGCGGATGCCGTTAGGAAGGCTTCTTTGAGGTCTACCAGATGAAGGGTCCTCTTCTCCTCCAGACGCACCAGTCTGCGTAGCTCATCGAACTGGCTGTTCACATAGGCCTCCAGCTCTTCCACTGACATCTAAGATATGGAGACGAAGTATAGGAGACAGCGGGGGATGAGTGTAAGTGAAGGAATGAACTGGGCAAATGTAAGTCCAGGAAGTCCAAATGATCAGAGATAGACATAAAACAAGTAAAAAATTAGATGAGATGAATTTAAAAAAATGTAAATTGAACATCCAGATGCAAAAAAAAGAGTAATGCATAAACCCAAAATATAGGAGCAGCAAAGTCTTCTGACTTTTATGTCGACATGTGAATACTATTTTAATAAGCCCGCTGGTCTCTATCATGCAGTAGCTAATTGATAGCATGAAGCAGATCCCCTGGAGCTGAACTCCGTGCATCCCATCTGTAGATAGAGACCTCAGAGGCTCTTTCTACCACAGAAAGCCATCTGTTTGGCTTTCAAGGCAACTGAACAGCTCACTGAGAAACCCGTTTTAATCCATTTCCCTGTTCCCTGATGAAACTCTCTTTAGCTATGACTCATTAGGTTAAAAAACACCTCAATTAACAGATGGCTCCCCTACCGATGTGGCTCCACCTCCAGCACAAATTCTGTCCTAAGCTAAAACACCCCAAAATCTCCATGTCATGATCTCTTCTTCTGAATATGTTATAACCCCTTCTATCTATGAACATCAGCTGCTCAGTCTCTTCTCTTCCCTCGAGCAGAACCTTACTCTCTTCCTCTCCACCTAGCTTCCCCCAGCCTCCCTCTCTGCAGTGAAGCGAGGAATCATAAGTCTTTACGGAGGTTGGCAGAGCCAATGCCCCTGGGGGCCCACATTTTCATTGTGTATATTCCATTTTCATTGTGTATATTCCATTTTCATTGTGTATATTCCATTTTCAGTACAAGCAATCAAGATTTTCCAAATTGGCCATTAAACCAAGCTCAAGAAGTAACATTTTGAATTTACTTTCTTTGTATGAGCAAACAAAAGTTTGCACATTGCTCATTTTGATTCAGACGAAGGGACATAGTTAACATCTAATTCGAAATCAAAAAGTCCTTTTCTCTTTTTGGTTCAGCAAAAATCAATAACCTGAAAATATTTCTAATTAACTAGGAACAATTGACTACTACTGCCTTGGTCTAGCAACCTGATTCGTTTCTTGTCTAGATACTCAAGTGAAGCATATCTTTGAATGTGAAAGAGTAGTGTGAATCAAGCATCCTTTTCCAAATGTATCTTTCTATGCCTTTGAAAGTTCTCTTACTTTAACGCACAGGGCAATAGAAGGGAGTGCTCAAATATAATAAATCCAACAAAATTACAATACAAGATGATTAAATCTTCTAGAAGACTCATCAATTTAAATGTGAGCAGTGAACACTTAGAAAACACATTAAGAAAATGACAAGGCATTTACTACCTCATTTCGTAATGGGAAAAAAATGTAATGCTTAAGCTGTTGCTCATGTTTTAGAGTATGAAGCATCTTGCGCTGATTGAGGTGTCATGGACACCATGATGGATTTACATATTCAATTTTAGTCTTACTCTTAATTTCTTTACAGTTGTCACAGCCTTTCCTGGTACTTCTGCTCTTCGCTGTGTGTGGGTGCATCTTTCAAGAGCTGCTTCCTGACAGTGAGCATCTTCAAACAATCACCGGGGCACTAAAACCATTTCATGATTCTAAATTAAGCCTCAGTCTCCCTCAAGCCTGTGCCAGATCGGCTTGTTTTTTTTGCAAAGCTCTTAAGCCACTTTAACAAGCCTTGTTTTGAGACCTGACTTTTTGCCTGTTTTCCAGTCAACAGCCATTGCCTATACCTCTGGTGCCAGACCTTTGGATTTTTGAACTATGCCTGTATACTGATGAAGAGTTAAACCATAGCTATTTATTTTTAAATGGCTAGTCTGTCAATGACTTAAAGTACAACTATATCGATTTTTATGTTTGCAATTGTCCAATAATCCTCTTTAAAATGTAATTTCAATTTGAATTCATGATCAGTAGCTTGTGGCTAATGTTAGCTTATGGTAAAAACGTTAGCATAGTTCAGACAAGGCACTATAAGATAAGACAACCCTTTATGAATCCCCATAGTGAAACTCAGGGTTCAGTTACATATAAAGGTGGCGTAATGGACAAAACTGAGTAATTTAGCCATCTCTTCTATACTTGTAGTGGCAAAACTCCCAATAAGTTCCCTCGCTGAGAGGCTAAAACTTGGCTCATCACATTTCCTTACTTCATTCCTGTTCCTGTTGCATGCTTGTCTTTAAGCAGTCTTTATAGCACAATCATAGCAGCCACTTCTGCCTTGGCTTTTATATATATATGCAGATGTATAGGTCGATTATCTGGATCTTGAACCATGAGTACGTTTGCTTTTCCTGTTTTCAACATTTGATAAACTGCACATTCCATTCTCGTTTCTGTTTTTAACACTCATTTTGGATTTTCTAGTATGCACCGTTCCTAAAAGATTTACAGCAACACAACAGCATTCACATCAATCTTGTCGCTTTTGTAGGGTTTGATCTCAGCGGTGCGTGGTGGTCACAGCGGTACAAACAATTCCAATAGTCCAAACTTCTTCCGCTGATATCGCCATAAACCAGCAAGCACAACACAGGCAAAAAAGCAGTCTCCAATGGACTAGCCGCAGCACTTCCAAACTGTGTTCAGAGAAACATAAACACAGAAGGAATGCAGCCTACTGCTTCAGTTGTGGTTGATCATGTTGAATAAAGCAAATAATATAAATAATCATCTTTGAAGGACCAAACGTTCAAGAGAAAATGTCTGCCCTAGCTCACACTTATTTTTTGTAGGAGCCAACAAATAAGCATTTTGGCTCGTACAATACTTATGGTGCAGAAGTGAAATAGTTGGGCATCATTGGTGACAACAGATCATCTTGAATGAACGCCTCCTGTCTCATTTCACTTTACATGGCATCATTTTACCTACACAAGTAATTGAAAATGTCCACATTTTGTTCAGTTGTGGTAACAACAGGATTCAGAGAATGGACGGAAAGCTTTAAATCATGGAGAACAATGCTAGCTAAGAGCAGAGCTACAACATGGGTGGGGCCGAAAGAATTGTAACATAAAAATGTTTAGTATCTTATCTGTCCTCTGACACTTTCCTTTATCCAATCTCCCAATCTCCGGGACTTCCACAGAGCCCCCTGCCCTATCATCGAGTCCCTGTGGCCTCGGTGGCAGATGGGAGGCGTGATCCTGGACCAGTGCTCTTTGTGTATGTGGAACAAGAGCCCTCTGCCCTTGGACCTTTCACTCAGTGACAGAATTTCTCTTAGAATTTGTCCAGCTAGTAAGGGAGGAGCACTCATGCGTACTAAGCTTCATTTGCATTGCTGCAAGCTGAGGCCACAAAATGAGGCCTCAGGAGAGACAGTGGCACGCTGCTTACAAGGGCAGAGTTAGAGTAAGGACAGGGGATGAGAGAGAGAGGGAGAGAGAGAGAGCACAGGCAGAGTCAGGACATCAGGCTGGCAGATTAGGAAAAGCTAATTTCTTTTTCAAGCAGGTAGGATGTTAGGCAAGAAGATTAGGAAAACCAAATTCGATTCAGGTTGTGTTTCTAAAATGACTTCAATTATTACTGTAGAACCGTTGTTATCAATCTGTAAAGCAGGGAATTTCTGTCTGTATGTGTATGTCTACACATTTACAATTGGCAGGTGTATGGCGATTGTATCCCAAGAGCATGCATAACAAAGATGGTGCAATTTGGAAACCTGCCTAGTTCACGATAAGAAAAGTTGGAAATAACAAGCGAACAGCCTCCAAACAGGTTCCAAGCAGCCATGTTTTACACAGGCGTTGTCATAGTCGGAGAAATACAGGAATGATAGTACTGCAAACACATGCCAAAACGGCACGTCAGTTCAGAGTTCATATATACAATGTATTCTGCACCGAGCTGGTCTGAAAGTGACTTACCATGGAAAGAAAAAAAACTCCTTGTGTTTGAAAATGTTTCCTCAGAATCAGAGAGCTGGGAACTGTGATTCGCTAAAAATAAAACTCTTCTTAGAATTTCCACAAACACTTCACCTGATTATAACCTGGCAAGACATTCAAATCGAATTAGCTTCACACACTAGTGTATTCAATGGAGCGAGCTTAAGTTTCACTTTCGATTGCATGATATAGCCCAGCGCAACACCTTCGTCACACATGTTGCCACTTGTTTGTACCATTTTCTGGCGATTTGTAATCTGTTCTAGAAAAACAATGTGTTTTTTAGGATTTCAAGAAGCATATAGAACAAACAATGGATGCATTTTATGAACATTTATCCATGTATTGTTGATTTATTGTGTGAACGAGGCGATATAGAGAAGGTTAAGCTGTCATTATTAGGCTGTTATGTACTGTTGGAGTGGTAAGCAGGCCTATTGTTTTGGGATATTTGTGGAGTTAGGTGGTCCGTGGGTGTTTTTTTATTGGTTAAGAGGTCCTTGGTTGGTATGAAAAAGTTTGAGAAACACTGCGCTAGTGGATTATCAACAGGGGGAGCCTCGCTGCGGGGAAATTATACAGATGGCCAGTCCGCCCCTGAAAAATGTCTATGCACACGTTATTATTGATAATAATTTAAAAAAAAAATTGATTATTTTCTTTTTTAAATGTTGTAATCATCTCGCGACCCCCACTCGGGGTCCACTTTGGGAGCCCCTGGGTTAGAGGACACACTTAAATCAAGTCATCTGAAAACAGCTCACAGCAAATATCAAAGTAGTCAAAGTTTTAATCTTGACCTCTTCATCTACAGGGACACATCACATCAGTGGGTCCATCATCACACGCATTTCTGTGGCCAAAAGCCATTTAAATGTCTCTTTAAATCCCAAAGTTTCACAGACATCAAATGTGTTGTTCAAAATGACATCACGACACGATGCCAAAGACATCAAAGGTACAGAAAAAATAGTGCCATCTTGAACGAGAATATTTCCCTAAATTTAAGCTTCCTGCAGCTTCAATGAAGTGATGAAAAATGCAGATGCGGAATATATTATTTTTGGATCTGCAAGAGATGTTTTATCCAACTTTGATATTTCTTAAAAGCTAACATTTTGGAAGCACGAGAGTTCAAATGGTTAACTTTCTTTGAAATTAGAGCGAGTTCCGCTGCTTTTTCCGATATCTGTTTTGTGTGATGCTTTTTTAAAAAGCATTAATAGAACATTAGGAGTAAATGGATCTGAACTGTCCTTGCCCTTAGCAATAGTGGCCCCGTTCCAAGTGAACACTACTCTCTCACGCTCTCTTTTATCTCTTCCAGAGATGAGATTCTCCAATTAAACCTCTAACACAACACAGCAATACAAGTTCATTTGTCAAATGCTAGCTCTTCAAAGTAATATAAAGTGTGGTAGTAAGAGAATGAACAGGGGAGAGAGGGAAACATGAGACAGAAGGCCTTTGGTTTTATAACAGCAGAGTTTCAATATCCAGCACCTTTTTATTAGTTTTGAGGGAGGCAATGTCAGCCAAGCAACTTTCTGGGGAATGATACCGAGTAATTCAATTAAAACCGCTCTGAGTGGAGATGGAATGGGAACGACAGCCTCCAATGAGAGAGGGGAGAGGAAGAAAAAGAATGAGGTAGAGAAGGGCAAGAAAACACAGGATGAATAAACCTAACAGTAGCAGCCAAGTCTTTTCATGCCACTTCCGCTTGTTCCTCAGCCTCGGCTCCCTAAGACAGCCTTAATGTGTCTACTTCTCTCGTAGATTGTATCAGGCGAGGAAAGCGGATGTAGCTCCTGCACACACATGCACATTTGTGAATGGGCTGATGTTGCTGTTCAGATATCCCACTTTTCTCTCTGTAGCTGCAGAGAGAGGCTCCACAGGCTGTGTGCATCTCAGCAGACACCCTGCCCGGCAAAATGAGTAAATAAAACATGAGAGCGAGATAAATACGCTGACTACCTGCTAAAGCCACAACATGATTCACATATCATTTCCAGCTCTTCGACGATAGGTAACGCAAGCTGACAGACAGCAATCTTGGTCCTTCATGTCACGTTACGCCTCCGGTCCTCCATTAATATGTATGCAGCCTCATCACTGGTTTTTTTTGCATTAAATTCCATTCCCCTGTGGAGAGCGGAGATATGAGCTTTGAGAGATTACAATCACTGTACCTGCAGGAAAGTAGATAATTATGCAGGCTAGTTTTAATAAGAAAACACCAGCTAAGGGTTAAATATTTGCATTCACCCTTCCACCCCCTTACTGACAGCTGCTCACACCTCTTCCCCTCCGAAGTCATTTAGGAAGTCAATATCACACAACTTAAGCTCCTCCAGCCTCTGTCTTTCTCTTGTTTTCCCCTGTCTCTCTCTCTCTCTCACAGACAACCAGGAGCCGTCACTCTGATGGTCGCCTGTCATGCATAATAACAAACGTTGACATTTCAGAGAGCAGAGTGGATACGCCGACAAATCCACATAAAGGTCTCTCACATAGTGGCCTCTGAGTGAGCAGGAAAGTGGATTTTTTAGCCGAGCACACTGCACCTCTACAGCTGAACAGCACAACACTGAATGTCCAGGAAGTCCTTGGGGCAGCATTGATATTTCAGTATGATAATCGCCATGAACTCAGGTGGGGTGCCGGCTGCCGGTAAAAGTGTTACCTCTCAGGCAGGCCAGCCAAATTAACCTTCTTCATTATGCCACTGTGCTTGGGTCACGTCTCTGCAGGTACTGAGCAACTCTCCGGTGTGCCACTGCTCTCTGGTGGGTTCACGCACAGTATTTTAAGCAGAGCACAAGGCAGAACAGGCGTTGCAGGGGTTGGTTGAGAGAGCAGGTGCAGCTGTGTCGACGCTAAGTAGCTGAGACCTGATCCTGTAGCTCACTGTAACACCTCTCACTGCATAACACATAACCGTCTGCGCAAAGGTTTTATTTTCAGTGGCACAACATGACCTCAATATGGCATCTGTAATGGAAAATACTGCCACTGTTTTCAAGGTTGACTTGGCATGAAAATTCAGTTTGCAGCTTTTTTTTTTGGGTTGCTATTTCAGTTTGCAGCTTTTTTGGGGTTGCTATTAAGAAAGAGGTGACCAGGCATGCTGCGTTTCAGATGGCAACCTGATGAAGGTCACACAGAAATGTTGAAATGGAGTTAAGAACATAACTTGAGCTAGTGACTCTTTTTTCATGTCTTCAATTCACAAGATTGGCTGGTACAATCTGAGCCACACAAACCAATGTGTGTGACCTCTGTCAGTTACTACCACATAATATGATTTTGCTCAAGGTTGCAACAATGCCATCAGTATAAAGATGAGGAAAACCTTGGTTGTATGAGTATAGAAGTGTGTGTGAAATGAAAAAGTGAATTATATGTAGACCAAAATAGCCCTGTAATAAATATTACATTTGTGAGCCACATTTCCTCTTCATTCCTTTCAATTGTATACATAAAAATGTTAAATCAAAGTCTCTTTGAAAATACAACCTCTGAACTAGCACAGAAGGGCTGAGTCAGAAAAAGCCTATCTGACCTTTCATGATTTAGTCATCACACAATGATGCCATCACTCCTTTGCCTTAAGATGGATTATATCTGCAGAACACCAATAGGCAAGGTATGTGATGTGTGAATGGGACTGCATGATAAATATATGGATGGAAATAATTGTCTCTCATGTTTTCTACCCAACGCCTTTATGACATAATCTCTTTCAAATCCTTCTTTATCTCATTCTGGATGCTTCCCCGCTGCAGTCTATATACTGCTACTGCTGTACACAATGAATTAGAAATGAGTAATGGCTGTTTCTGTGTTGCTTTGTTATGGCTCATCATGTCTTGAAACCAGGTTCAACCAACGTTTTTTTGTTATCTACCCCGGCAACGCAAGCTGACAGGCTGAATGACGCACAGCAATCTAGGCCTTTCGAGTTAGGTTACGCCTCTTGTCCTCCATTAATATGTATGCAGCCTCATCACTGTTTTTCACATTTGATTCCTTTCCCCTGATATGAGCTTTGAGAGATGAAAACATATCCTTACCAGAGATAAAAGATAATAAGATGGTCTATTCCTATAAGACATAACCTATTTTATAAAAATACTAGCTTTTTCAAGATGGAACAAAAATATGAATAAAAGATTCATGGTCTGCAAATTAGATCGTCACACTGTAACTTGGCTGTTAGGAAAGGCAGAGACCTGGGAAGCTGCAATATATACATTTAAATATAAAAAATAGACCTTCAGGGTCTGCAGAGTAAATGTATCAGGCTGATGCACTGCTTTCATTCCTTGCAAGAAGGTCAAGTCAAACTTTTATTACTGCAGATCAATTCCTACTTCACTTGATAAGAGCTCCTTACTTAATGAGAACAGTCGAGTTCAAGTCCTTTGGGAAGGGTTTCTATATATTGCCCTGACTGTGTAACTTGTGTTAGGAATGGACTCACTGTTCTGCGAGCAGGGGTTTGAACTCACCTCGGGGTTGGTCCACCTGGTCTTGATTGTCTCAGACATCCGCTGTGTACAGCCAAGCAGGTCATACCCCTCCCTGCTCTACAGGCGGGGCACACAAACACACAACATTTCAACATTAGTACGTCATTCCACTAATCATTTAGAGGAGAACCAAATTACTGTATGCTTATATATCAGTTTATAACTGTATACAAATACAGACAAAATGCATCGTATTTTTTTACCAAAATGATATTATGAAAATATCTTTGCTTTTAGAAAGAAAATCCATTGTGACAAGTCAATTACAGATAACTTTTGACTTTTATGGTTTGCCATCATATCAATACTGTCCGAGATAAATGGATCTTTCACATGAATACACTGACACAGTAAGCAGGATAAAACCTACAGTAGGTTTATGGTAAATAATGTGGCCTTAGGCTGTGTGTATGTGCATGTGTGTCTCATCAATCAATTCCATATGTGGCCATGATGCACGAGTAGACCACTAAATTGTACTGCTCTACTTTTGTTTTTCAGATGTGCATTCACAGGGTAAAGGACAAAACTCGTGCTCTGTAAATTACACTCAGCACACGATGTGGGTCGTCACTTCTGCAGCTAAATGCTCCGCTTTTGTCATTCAGTTTATTTCAGTGTCCACAAACAAAACCCTTGAATGTTTGAAATATTAATCCAAAAACTAAGTCCTGGTTTCTGATACTATCACACCGCTGTTAATTGGTCCTTTGTGCAATAACCCATACTGAATGTGTTTAGTGGGCTGATAACATCTGCCTCTGGTTCTATAATCACCACAAACACCATGCTCTGCAGAACTGAGTGATGATGGAGTTATTCTCACAATCCAGCACCGCATTTGCCCGGCTTACTGGACCAACTGCAATGCTGCACTCAATGACTTTTGACTCCCTAGACCTATTAAATACGCCTGAAGCAGAAAGCCATCTGGGAAATGGAGGAAGGGTGAATTGGCATCAAGCCAAACATAAATGGGATATATTCATAATGTTTCCATTTCACAGTTTTCCTCGGAATTATTTATGTAGCCGTGTAATTGAATCCATTTATTAATGAGATAATGTGGGTGATCATACATTGTTATGTTTAAAATATTACAGAGCCCTAACGAGTTGACTTAAAGACTGCATAGCCTACAGCTGTTGACATATTATTTAGCCTGAATTTGAAATGCAAACCAGATAGACAATGTTTTGAATACTTTATGTCATAGAGTTCAGAGTTGAAGACATTGTGTTCAACTACAGTAGACAGCATGTTGTAAATAAAACAGCGGAGTTTTACCTTATGCACACTTGTCATAGGGCTGGGTGATATGACAAAATGTATTTATCATGGTCTTTTTTAACAAATATCTTGTTGAGATTGCAGTGTTGATCATGACATCACATTTGGAGAAAAATAACTGATTGCGATATTTTGACTGATATTGCGACTTGCGATATCAGAGGCAGAGGGAATGATAAACTTTGAAAAATTATTCACATTATTATTAAATCATTAAGTAAATTAACGGTTATAAAGGGTTTTAATTAAGTGAGTAGAGTACTGTTAGTATGGCAGGACTTCTCTGAAGGACCACAATACTTCATTCAGAATGATATCTTCATGCGATTTGCATATTGTACTAGTCCATATTGTGATTTTGTGAACATTTTGATTATGTTATGCAGGCCTATAAAAATATATAATCATTATTTGGATTTGGATATAATGATATTAGCATCAATATATTGCCCATACCTAACCCGATGTGTTCCGAGTGTGTGACTCACCTTCTGCCAGACGTAGGCCTCATACAGCGTGATGATCTCATGCTCACGGTGCTCACCTTGCACGGCGCACACCACGCAGATGACTTTCTCATCATTTTTACAGTAGAGGGAGCCTTCCTGCTCATGCTCCTTGCAGCGCAGTCTCTCTACTGTCACGTTGTTATTCTTCCCAGCCTCTCCGGCCGCCGCGGCCTCCTGCCCTGCTTCTGCGCCCTCTGCCCCATCGCCGGGCTCAGCCTCCAGCTGCACGCCATTCTGAGCTCCATCTTTTTCCACAGCATCACCACTCTCATCGCCTTTAGCCATTGCCCCTCCGAGAAGCGCCATGTCCTGATTAGCGCCCATCCCAGCTGCCCTCTCCACACCAGCCTCATCCTCAGCTCCATCTCCGACTCTAAAGTCTCTGCTGTTGCCAAGTCCATTATCCTGTGTCCCCTCGTGATTGTAAGGCATTATGGGGTGATGTGTGCTGCTGGCATGTCTGTCAGCATGGACAGAGCAGAAGGCGAAGCTGCAGGTGTAGCACACGTGTGTGGCCGGTTGGGCCTCGTCAGGCTCGCAGGCATCACATGACCCATCCATCTGTGGCAGCTCCTCATGTTTCAGCCCCACAGCTCCATCCTGGGGTTCCCCTTTTTGGTCCATGGTGGCTGATAATAATTCTGGGGATAAAAGGACTAATCTTATAGGAGACACACAGAGTAGAGGACAGGATATTAATAGTTGTGACCTTCTGTGAACAGCTCTCATATTTGCACAGGGGAAAGTCCAAGATCCTCTGGACTAATCCCCTCTGATGTGATGTTAGCAGAGGATATATGGAGGGGTACACACAAAGAAACAACATCCAGAGCAACACAATCTACACAAAATCATCATTTTGCAAGGACAATAAACACGGACACCCCATCTGCAGTCACCTTACTGTCTTTGTGTTCACAGTTTGTTTACTAACTCAGAAAACAGAAAGTGCTGAGTATGGCTATACCCTGGGCATGACCAAACACCCACGCTACTCTTATCTCACCTTCCTCTGCATGGCACCAGGCCCTGACCTTTACGTCTTTTGTTTGTTTATCTTCATGCCCTCTCACCCTACTTTCACTTCACTCTGCAGGGGTGAAAAGGAAAGAGAGAAAGGTTCTTTCTGTGTACAAGTCATGCACCTCTGCCTTTTAGGCAGAGGTGCATGACTTGTACACAGAAAGAACCCTCATTTTCTCCTCACTTTCCATTCCTCCTTTGAGCCCTCCTCTCCTGGGCTATGTCTGTGTACTCTTTCCCCACTGCTGACACAAACAACCGGAAGAAAGATGCTGTAATGCAGAGAAAAGACTCCCCCTCTGCCACAGCTTTCTCTCTCTCTCTGCTACTTCTCTCTCAGACATTCATACAGTGCTTCCTCACACACACATACACAGACATTTTCTCCCTATTCCTGTGGGGTTTACCGGTTTGCAACTCTGCAGTGTACTTACATGTCTTTGTCTCCTTCCTGTTTCTCCGTCTAAGGCTTGTTTTGTGAAAATAAGTGGAGGAATTAGCTTGACGGCTAACTTCCTTAGCACAGCCGTGGTGCTTTGAATTCTATTACTGAGCTGTCGACGGATCTGCGTTCACTTTAGAGCATAAAAGGGGCTCCTGCTTCGATCCGACAGCGTTTACTTCCTTGTTTTCATGAGCTCCTGTCTGTTTTTTTTTCTACTTCCTGCTTGTAGTCTCCTGTGTGTATGTGAACGGTAGAGACACGCAGAGGCTGGAGAGAGAAAACCCGTTTGACAAGCAAGCACTACAAACAAAGTGAAACTCCTTACCGGAGGCAGGTGAAAAACACTCTCCTTACAGTTGCAACGTTAATATTTAAACTAGTAGTTTTGTCATGAGCGATTTTGTTTTAATAATTGTGTTATGTTAATCACCGCTTATGGTCTTTAATGTGTCTAATTGTACGTATGTTTAACATTACCCGCAGCTGTAAGCTAACGTTAATTGATTTTTTAAGCCATTCAAATCGGGCAACAAAAAAATAAAAGCTATCTTGGCTAACACCGACTTACATGTTCTCTTTATACATCCATTGTCAAAACATGTTACATAATTAGATCTTAAGTTGGAGTTTTCTTTGTGCTAAAAATAGGAATAGAATAATAAAAACATGTTCAAAACTCAACAGAAACCACATGATGGCAGAGTATGTTCCTAGAACTCATGTGTGCATTTAAGCTAACATTAGCTATAATGATCAGCTCCTGTTTTCATCAAAAATAAGAAAGAAAAAAAAGTCTTTATAGCCTATGGTTGTTTTATAAAACTGCAGACATTCCTGAAACCTTGCATGTATACTTTGCACGCTCAAATAACAGGCTTGCTTAGATTAATATGATGACATGGTAGTCATCGTGTAATGTACAAGTCATAATAATTAGTTATCATAGTACTTTGAATACCTAACAAACAAACATGGTCTCAACCAATGCAATATAACATTGTTTTGTAGAAAGAATTTTCCAGAAAAGTATACAAAATTAATGACTCGTGTTAAGAGATCAGCTTATGTTCTTTTGTTGCTAGTAAGAATTTGATAATGAGTCTTTGAAATGAACCTTAGATATCAGACTTTTCCCCACATTTCTAAAATGTGTCTTCTGTTTAAAAACACAATTGATTGCTGTTATTCGTATTATAATCATCAATGCCAACGTTTTAACAACATTAATGTCAATATAAGGACCTGGTGATTAGATAACAATAACTCAAGCAATATCAGGCCTATATCAATTGAAAAGCAATCCGGTTTTATTTGTGAGCTTTAAGTAGTGTTAAAAATAGTGCCTGTTATTGTTCATGCATGCATTCAAAAATAAATTACTGCAAAGTGAATGGCAGGCACAAGGCTGAACTTAATGTAGCCCTATATATTTGAATACAGGATAAGGTTCAAATTGAAGGGTAAACACATTGTGAAATTGAACACCGCTGGTTAATGGGGAGTTTCTAATTATGATGTCTGCTTTCCCTTCTGTACACGTCCTTCCTTACCCTCCATAAACCAGCACAGAGACAATGGAGCAGGATTAGAAGTCTGGAGAGAGACAGAGAGATGAGGAAAAACAAGCTGTTCTCTGTTGAGAGATCTAAAGAGGCTATTGAGCTAGGCTTCAGACAAGCAGTATTTGGCATACAATTGTTTACTGCAACTGTGATTTGAATGGCACACAATACATAACTATAAACTACATTCCAAGCCCCGAGCATCCACTTTATATGGATGATGATGATAATGCTGTTTTTGCCAACGTTTTTAGCTGTTTTGAGGAGGATTGCTCCTTTAAAAGGTTAACTGAAAGAATGACTCAATTAAAACATATTTTACTGGTAAATTAAAATTTGCCTTGGCATGAAACTTCCTTAAGCCATGCTTATTTTGAAATTAAAATGTGTTTACAGAGGCTGTTAAATGTATGATGTATGAATGATTCTGATCCGAGTTTTGGCCAGAAATAAGAGCACAAATGAGTTTGCACTTCCAACCATAAATGATCTATTAGTAATAGTAATGAACCAAACCACATGGTCAGTGGAAAGTTAAACGGTCATCTGACTTATTTAAAATGTTTCACAGCAATAAACTGCCAAACAGTAAGGGACAATATTATCTTGCCACAGCATATAACTGAAAACAATTAAAAGGCTCATTGACTTGCAATTCATTAGAATAAGCACTCAATATAAATACAAAATGTGGCTACTAATGGGAACTTTGATTTGTTCTTCCGTTACCAAGGGATTGCAGTGGAATAAAATGTGACACACAATTGGGGCTAAATTGTTTAGCTAAATTGTGTTTCTACAGTTCGTAAAAAGCCTGTGCTTCGAAGTTGGCAACATTAAAAATGCCAAGCTCTGAGAAAAGGCCACCAAGAGTGAAGGCGGGAGGTTTGGCAGACACACACAGAGAGCAGACAGAAAGCTCTACCTAATGCGTCAGTTCTAACATTGTTTTATTGGCATGTGGTCCTTTCTAGATGAAATTTCTGTCAGTGCAAACAGCACCGGTCTGTCAGAGGAGCACTTCTCTCTCTCACCCTTAATCTGTTGATATTTGATTCTGTCTCTCAACTCCCCATTTTATCCCTTAACCTGTCATAGCTGTGCATCATAAAGCACAATCAATATGCTGTTTTGCAAGGTTGTTTGTGGCTTCCTGGAGCCATTTTCTTGCTGCAGTATAACTCAACCCTGCTGAATAAAACCTTTTAAGTTAACTCCTTCAAAAGTGGTTAAGAACACAGACTGAAGTAAAGAGGGATTCATTTAATTGTGCTCAGATGGA
Organism: Trematomus bernacchii; assembly: GCF_902827165.1. Lineage (NCBI taxonomy): Eukaryota > Metazoa > Chordata > Actinopteri > Perciformes > Nototheniidae > Trematomus > Trematomus bernacchii. The sequence continues at coordinate 8,562,302 of NW_022987714.1, read as the reverse complement.
GTTTACCTGCTACATTTTTTGTTTTGCTTTGCGAGATATGCCCCTGGTGCTGCACTTGCTCAGTAATGTGTATGTGTGTGTGTCGTAGGGCAAGGTAAAGGAAGGACAGCTGTCAAGCATGATCAGAGGCAGTGAGCAGTGAGATGCAGGTGAGGAAAGAAGAAAAAGACAATTTTGTAAGCAGAGCACATATGAAGGACATAGATACAGACTTATTTGATAAATGTGTCATCCAAGACATTGTAATATCAAGATCTTACAATATTCTCCTAAGAATGCACTCAAAACCTATATTTAGTCCACCCTAGCTTGTGGATTTTGTGCATACATTTTTTGATATTTACTTAAAGTTTCAAGCCTTTAGTTAATGTAGATATTTAAATATAATTGAAATGTCTTCAGCAATGGTTTTCGAGAATATTGATTGGCATGAATGTAAGCTTTTTTTTTTCTACTTGCATTGCAGAACTTCAGTTCAAACACCTCTCGTCATTAAGTTAAGACCTGTTATGATTCCACCCCCTGCTAATAGGGTCGTGAACTTTCCCAGCATCGATTTCAGCTCCATTGGTGTATTGTAGGACGGGCCATAGCTGTCATAAATCAGACTTTCTTTATATTCTGCAGCATTATCTCACAGCCAACTGTGATTATATTATCATGGTAAAAATGATGAGACAACTTCAGTGTAAAAAACAAGGTGTACAGAGGTTCATCTGAATAGAAACAATTTTTTTGTTTTTCTCAGCACCTGAGTGAAGTTCCTATTTCAGTTTCATTAATCTAACTTAAAGCTGTAATGTCTGCCTCAGAACTGAGGTCATATATTTACAAATTGCTAGGCCGCAGCCTCAGTTTCACATTTTTCAAATGGCCGCTCTATCATAAATACGTCCAGAACACATTATCATTTGTATCATGCAAAGCAGCAAGTCATTACCGTCTACTGCCAAAGGCATATCTACACTTATCTCTCTCTCTCTGTCTCCCTCTCGCCTTCTTGTCTCTTTAGAGAAGGAGAAAACATATTTTCAGTGCTTCGTCATAAACACAGAAATACTCAAGTTTGCGAGAATGGGTGAGGCTGAGAAGAAGGCCACTTCCTACACTTTAGGAGAATATGAGTTAAAGGTTGAGGGAATTTTGCATTTTTAAGTTCCTCTAAGAGGCTACAGGTTGGATTGTTGAACCATTGTTTTGGTATTGCTAGAGTCAAAGTCCCCCATAATGATAACAAAAACTTGACATGGGTTTTTGCATGCACTACCAAAATTCTGACTTTATGAGCAATATAGCCCTGCTCAGATTATGGTACCACATTATTCACAATGTCCTATTAGCCTCTGCAAGGCTATTATGAGTTACAACATCTCTTTATGGCTGTCTCCTCTATTCCCTGGAAACCCAGAATCAATATCAAGCTTCGGGGCTGCAGCCTTCCATCAATAAGTCATTTAATCAATAATCCCCAGAGAGTACTGCATCACAACTGTTTTTGTAAGCCCAGGTTCTACAAAGCTATTGAATTATGAGTCTTTGAATTTGTGTATATTTGCAAGGAAACAGTCCTTATTGTGACCACAAATCCATGTTATTTGTACGTATCATTCACACACTTATGGGGAACGCATGCATTGTTCTATTATTTAGTTGGTTTTATGAAAATCTCTGGAAGATAATGATTAGCAGACACTTTTTCCCACTGCCTTTTTTATACAGTTTATCTAGTAAAGTCTCTTCTGTTCGAGTATTTTCCAAATCTCCATGAAGTGAATCTCTGCTAGGCTTTTCCAAGACACATGACGCATGATATCAGATGGACACAGAGACATGAAGTGGGACAGAAAGCACAAAGCATATGAACCGAGTGAATCACCATGACTGGCCTGGCATATATTCCTTCACCGTACCCCACCTCTATTTTATCCCAACACTGCTCTTATCGGCCTGTTACACACACTCTGTAACCACGTAACTGTCTTACACCACCGGTCGTAGGCCTGCCAATATACAACCGGCAGCTTTCTGCAAGGTTCACTGTCTACTTTTTTTCAGAGCTGCAGAAATAGGGAGCCGGGGGACGTCGGTAATAACGTTGTTCAGAACCAAACATCCAGCACGGCTAATATGATGACTTTGAATTCTCACTGCACAGTTCAGTGTGTGGAGGCAATTAAGCTTTGGCTTGTATTCCTGAGGCAAATTGAAATGTATCATACATCAGTAGTCCTTTCATTTATTGGTTACACATGGGAGAGCATTTCAGGTAGTATAGATGGATTATTTTTTATAAATTTGTGTTGAGCATATAGCTTAGTTTGAGCAACAGTTGGAGGTGGAAAATGGAAAAGTTCTTTTTTTTTTTCTCCATAGGTTTCATACAATTTGAATTGTAAAGGTTACTATGTTTAAAAGTAAGTCTGGAATTAATAATTGCTGCAATTTGCATACATTTTCAGAAAAGATATCGTCTACTTTTTGGATTCTTAATGAGATATGCGCAATTGATTTGGATCTTTTCACAATCTTCGAATATAAATATGTTTTTTTAATTAAGTTTTCCTATCATCCATGTGAGGACAACAAAACATCTTATCTAAATGTCTATTAGCAACAACAGTTTTAACCAAAACCAACATGCCAATTTCCACTAACATCATTACCTATGCCAAGTAGATTATTTGCCTGACTAGGAAAGCTCAGGGGCCTCATTTATAAAGGGATATACGCTCAAAAAATGGCGTACGCCAGTTTCTACGCAATGTTTGCGATTTATAAAATTCTAACTTGATGGGAAAATGTGCGGTCCTCCACGCAAACTCTAACCCATGCGTACGCACTAAGCACACAAACGGGAGAGACGAGAAACTGCGACACCGTTGGCAGAAGGAAGAATGGAGAGAAATGTGTGGAAATAATACCATAAATCAAATGTTACCTCTCATTTATGAAATATGAAGAATTCATTTTCAAACATTGATTAATTTAAAGCCAATCTTAAAATGATTAAACAAACGCCTGTTTGAGACTCCTCAGTGCACACAAAAACATAACTTGGAGAAATAAATAAATACGGATATGTTATTTAAAACCACCTCGAATATGTTGTGTTAATGTTATGAAATGTTTTCTCATAAATGATGCGGTAAGCAGGAGGACAGAATTACGTCTAAACTGACGCCGTTTTGCATTTCTATAGGTTGTAGATACGAGCATGGTTTTATATACTATCACGTTTAATCGTGTTTTATGCCGTTTGCCAAGACTTGATAAGTCGCTCGTAAAACACAGGAGGTATGGAAACTAAGAACACCATATGTGGTCAATTGTACAGCTAATATAACACAATACATTAGTTGTATTTCCTTTAACTGGTGGATTATGGATATATAGTTGCTGATCGACAGCTGGAACACAAACCACCAAATACAACAAAATAATTCAGATCCAGTCGTCATGACTCCACTCCGGAGGGATTCCCCGATCATTTCTTACAGTTTCTCATCAAGGGGGTGTCTCCTGTCCCCGGGACAAACACACTGCCTAAGGAAGGTTATGTGTATTGTTTTTGTTATTAACTTTTTTCGGACCACTTATTTATTTATTTTGGTGACGATCCGACCTCCATGCTGCTACTCTGGTTCAAACTGCATCCACCAAACAATATGATTTATCTCAACCTCCCCAAAATAACCCAAATCTGACACGGTGTGAGATGTCTTTTTTAGCTGTTCTCTCGTCATTTCCTGCGATCTTCTTCATGCAGTCAGTCAAACTGAATGAATGAATGGGCGTTTCTTTGACTATTTATAGGCAAATATGGGCGTTACGAGTCGATTGTGATTTATAGAGTGGCGAAGTCACGCCCATCTACTTCCGGTCCATGGGACCTTATTTCGGAAAAATAATGTATTGAAGTCAATGGAGAGAGAAAACTTATCTTTCGATCCCGTTTGAATTGTGCCATGAATTACACATATGATGTTTGTCAATCTTAAAAAATAATTTCCATGTAAAAAAAGTCACAGTTTGTCGTAAAACTGTTGAAATATAAGACTATGAAAAATACGCAACTAGAAAGACTACAAATCCCAGAGTCGCGTAAGTGATGTCACAATTGTTTTCCTCCACTAAGAGATAGCTAAGATCAGCGCCATATAGATAGAATCTATCTATATGGCGCTGGCTAAGATAAGATAACTTTAACAAGATGCCTGTGTGCTTAGTACCAGGTTGTTATCATACCAGCAATGGGTCTTGCTCGTTCTTTTGCTTCCCGTCTGATGAAAGGACCAGGAGTGGCTTGATCAAGTTAGCTACCTAGCTAGTAGCTAGCACGTTAGTTAGCATTACAGCCTTGTCATTTTTATTAGCCTTAACATGAAGTAACATTAAGTAACCCAACATGTTAAACAGTAAGAGTAGTAGTCATATTTCGTGAACCCTTTGAAGAGTACTGTCACCGGTGTGATCATTCTATAATACACAATTTAAGCCCGGGGGAGAAATGCTAACGCTAACTCTAGCATCGACGATCTTCTCTACTTCATGCTATCTGCACAAATGGTTGACATTAAACATTAAAACGACCAGGCAGTTCAGAGAGAATCAAAGGAAGGCAGGCAGGCAGCTTTGCATGACATTCTTCAGGACGTGTTTCATTGTGGTGATAGTGAGGGTAGTCAATTGTTTTGTTGACAGACAGTAGTGATGGCCATCTTGGTGACGTGTGTTGTTGACCAGAGATGTAGTTCATTGAGCGTTTCACACAAACAAATGTGTTACTTCACAGTTTTACGACACATTTTTTTTTTTTTGACTTGCAAAATTATCTTTTAAATTGACAAACATCATATGTGTAATTCGTGGCACAATTCAAACGGGATCGAAAGATAATCTTTCTCTCTCCATTGACTTCAATACATAATTTTTCCGAAATAAGGTCCCATGTAGGTCCACCGGAAGGGGAGGGACTTCGTCACTCTATATTAGGTCTTAACGTTTTTGCATAAATTAGGGCGTGGTCACATTGAGTGACAGCTCTGTCAAGTGACTGCTGCTGTTAGCTTCTTGTCTCTCTGCTAGCTGCTCCGTCTCCGTGAAGCTACAGGGACTCTGCCTGCTCAGTTCATCCAGGGAACACAACTTGACCCCGGCCGTGTTTGTTAGTTCTTCATGCTTATATATCGGACTATTGTGACTCGCTCTGCGGTTAAAACAGACGGTGCATGGATGCGGTTTTTGCGGTAAGTGAAATTCGAGTACTTTATTTATGTGTTTATGATTTTAATCAGCTACGTAATGAATGTGTTAGCGTGTAAGCGAGTGGTAGCTACATCAGTGCTAACGATGCTAATCGTAGCCTCCAAGTTAAAACCATAGACTGTATATATAAAGGTTAAAACGAAATAGACAAGTGTTAAGCGTTAGTGGGATAATACTGTAGAACAAACAGCTTCTGTTTGAGGTTGATAAAATAAGGTCATCCTTGTAACTTAGAGAGATATTTTATTATGTAGGTAGGAACTGTATGCATCGCTAAGGTTAATTTAAATTAGCTATGCTCAAGTATGTAGACAAGCTAACGTCGAAGTAGTGTATGTGAAATCAACCTCACAATAAGATGTGTGTATATTACAATTATTAATGTCATATTTCAAGATGATTACTTAGATATTACAATATGGTTGGTTGAGCTGGAGTTCATTATTGAGCTTACACGTTAACGTCACAGTCATCTGAAGAACGAACCCAAACCTTGTTGTTTTTATTAATTGCATTACCAAATTGGTATCAAATAAATAGTAAGCATTGGTAACACAACTTCCAAAGTTACAGTAAAATAAAAAGGACCCTGACTCGGGCAATACACAATCCAACATGTTCAACAGAAGATAATAAGTTATATTGTTTGTACACATGGTTCTTTACATATATATCTGTTTGTTTAAAGTGTCCAGGTGATGCAGACAGGCTGGACCAGAGAGTGAGAGACAGAACTGGACTCCTCACAGCAGTGAACTTCAGCACAGGTACAAATACTTTTTTCATACTGTACAAAGAATCAAGAAAGATATTGGTTTAAATAAATGAAGTATTGACTTTAATACACTGATATACATTCCATTAAACAATACTAAATACTAGATCACCTACACATCAGTGAAGTTGAGGGGTTTTTCCATGCAAAAGGTTACATTTAGATGTTAACAAGCAATATGACTGTCAGCTTTCTAATTTAATGCATTGAAGGCAAAGATATTTAACGCATAGTGACAACTGCTATTTATCTCTCAATATTGTCTGTAAAAACGTGGTAAAAGTTATTCTTTCAGTGAGACAACAGAGCAAGCTTGTTTTAATAACAGTTAAATATTATTTTGATAATAAAATACATTTCAATGTTGATGAATTTCATACTGTTCATTCATAATCTGATTGTCTTTGTAGCTCACTGTTGAAATAAAAAAAAACATTACAATTACAAAATAATTATATCTACAGCCCCTAAACACAAACACACCTCTTTCATAAATAATACACTTGTTCTGCAATAATATGTTTTATGTTTCCTGTAATTTTTGTTAGGAAAGGACATGCCTGAAAGACACGACTCAGCATCTCCTCTTTCTCCGAGGGTCAAGAAAAACATCCAATAGGAAAATTAAAAGCTGATGTTATGAGATGTTAAGACCAGTACAGGACATTCAAGAAACTATTTTTATTGTGAAAACACAGTCAGCTGATCGAATGCACCTATTTCCACATCTACACTCCATCAGCTGATTATTTCTATTTGCCTCACTTCATGAGCTTCACAACATGTACCTTGTACCGCAGAGTTTGCAACGCAAATAAATGGGGCCAATCTTCAGTCGGATGTGAATGTGTAATCTAACATTTTCAGTAAGAATAATGGACAAAAGGAGTGCAAATACAAATTCAATTTATTGAAATGTGAACCAAAAGTTAATCAAACATGTTTTAAATAAAAAGCACATATGGACAGAAGGTGTAAACCTATTAAATGTATAAGTAAACACATTTAGACAGACTAGGCCTGATCAGGTGGTATCAGCTATGCATGGGCTCCTCCATCAGGCCTGGTCCTCCTCACAGAGGAAAGACCCTCAGTCCTCTCCGGCCAAACCAACAGACAGGACGTCCATCACACGGAGGTTTCTCTCTGAAGTCTCTGCAGCTCTCTGGACACCACGCTGTCTCAATCCGTCCACACTCCACACTGAATATGAGAGGGGAAAAATGAAAATAATAAATGCTTTAGACAATAAGAAATATAAAGATGACTGTTGAGTTGCTCAGTTTTTTTAGATTGTCAATACTATTACTGTATAACTAATATCTCAGGTTAAGAGGCACCTTCAAATAAAGATTGGTCTTTAAATACATTTTGTCTTTTGAATTGTTTGTCTAAAGTCAAGGATCTAGAACTGGTACTTGTAGTTTTAATGATACAGTCTGGTTATAATGCTGTTTGGAGGAGGCCTCACAGGTAAGAGCACTAACTAGCTACCATCACATGTACCTTAACTTAAATGTATTAAACGTATAATTAAGTGATGGCAAAATATAAATAACTAATGTCATGCAAACATATTAATATTTGCTTGATTCCAGTGTTGAATTTAGCACAATTGCATACAAACGTTAAGGGATTTTAAGATTCTGAAGTATTATGCTAAAAACTCAATAACTTAGATTATTATTTATAGTTTTGCTGAATAGTCTCATGTCCGCTTACCTTAGAAACGTAAAATGCGACGGCAGTGTGCAGATGGGGAGCATGTTAGCTTAGCTTGGTAGCTTCAGCTAGCTCTGGAACTTCCAGCTCAGTGGCAGCAGGTCCCGCCTCGGCTCCGCCTCTTTGCCCTTATTTGGAGCAGGCGGGAGTTGGACTCTGACGTCACTGTCGAGCCGTTAGTGGCCGACTCCGCCTACTAAGGGCTTCTCTGCAACTCTGCAGAATCCTATGGGTGACGTCACGGACCCTACGTCCATTTATATATACAGGGTGTTTCTCAATGTCGAGTACGCTTGCTTGGTAGCACATGTCTGCCGAGCATCTTGCTTCAGAAGCGAGTCAAGAATACTTCCTGGCATTTGGAAAACGAAGAGTGGAACACGCTAGCAAGTGTGCAGGTGTGCGTCATATGAGAGGCCCCGCCTTACATCTTCCGCCACAGATTTGGGGAAATTGGTCCGTGCGCAAAGCATTGTGGGGATTTTAAGACCGCGGAGTCTACTCATGTGCAGCCTCGATATTTCTCCAAACGGAGTACGCCGGGCTCGGTAGATTTCCAAGTATGCTGGAGATTGGAACAGTACTTCGGCGGCACTCGATGACATAGTATGCTTGAAATAGTGGCTCTGAAGCAGCTTTACTCGCGATTGAGAAACACCCACAGTCTATGTTTGTACTACGTAAGCAACCTTCCCACGTCAATCCTACGCAAGGCGTTATAAATGAGGCCCCAGGAAACATGCTGTCAAGATGTTTTTTAAAAGCTCTGAGCATTAATATGAAAGACAGCTTTTTGTAGCATCCCTGTTTTCCCCATTACCATTTTAAGGTCCTTACACACCGAGCCGATTTTCGGCGTCGATAGATGTCGGGCCGTCGATGAGCGTCGTGTCGCCCTACTCAGATTGGCTCATGAACAATTTCCAAAATCGGGAAATGAGACCATCCAAGGAGAATGTTAATTCACCATAGGTCTGCGCTCTATGCCACTTTAGTTCTCTTAAGGATTGGACCATATATTGAAAAATAATATTGGACCTCTTTGCATTCCAGTCCTTTTCCAGTCTGTTGGCTTAATGTGATAGATGAGTAAACTCAATCTGCTAGCTTTGGAAGGTGATCTGTGTGTGAAGGCTCTTGCATTTATAATAGTAAGTGGCCATCCTTTAACTCACTGTTGGATTTATAGCCAAAAGAAGGATTTTGGTAATGGACTGTGAGCACAGAGCTGCATGTATTAGGAGAGATTATTGTCAAGGAGTTGCGAGTGTGAATATAAATGAATATGAAGTCTAGATATGAATATGAGGTACAGCAAATGAATGGCCACTGTCAGGTTGAATCCCTTGCCAAGGTGAATGCCATTTTCTGGTCTGAATTTTCAATATTTATCAGCGTTTTGTCAGTTTTTTTGTGCATAACGATGAACTGTTTGGCCTTCACCGACTGTCACCAAAATAGAATAGAGCACAGGTGCTTTATAGGGTAAGCAGGCAGACTATGCAAAACATTGTGAAGCTTGACACCAAAGATGTGGTGCATTTCTGGATTGCAAATGACTTTTACTGTACTGTGCATGGCAAGTCACTTAAATACCAAACCATATATCATATCGCAGGGGCAAGGGGAAAGAATTGTTTTCCACTTTCGTAACTTTTCTTTGTACACAGCTATCGCAATGCCGCTGCTAAGTTCCCAAATAAATAGTGTTATATGTCTGGACTTGATCCGTTGGATAGAGATTGATGAAAGTGAGTCAAACACATTTAGAGGTTTGTGTAAGGTTGTTATGTCTCGGCTTTACTCATGACATACACATTTTCCTGCTACATCTGTGATTCATCAAAAGCAAACAAATGTGTACTTGCCACTGAGTCAAACTCTGCAGAGTAGTGTGCACAACACTTAAATGATCAGCATCCAAATCTTTGGAGCTCAATTAAAAGTTGTTTAACAGACAATATGGCTGCAAATTTACTTTCGCTTTCATGCAAAAACATTCTAATTCACACAATGTTTAGATTAACAGACTGTTTCCACAGACAGGCCTGCTTGGTCACAGCTGGACCATTGCGTGCCATGACATCATAGCAGAGGACACAGAGCAGATCATTGGGCCTATATAACAATGGCTTTCTGTGTTTCGCTCTCTGGTCCCTCTCAGCAGGCCTCTAAACGTGGGTGCCAGGTCACAATGCTCCTCTGTGCCCCCTGACGTATGGCTTCCTGGCACTGATGTGGCCCTGGAAAATTCTCAGGATGATTACCCATGCCAAAAGCCTTCGAACCTTCCAGATCCGAGTATGGCATCCAGTGGGTCTCACGCTCGTTCGTCGGGGACTCAGCTGACAGCACACTGAAACAGAGACAGCTCCAAGGTGAGTGTGTTTAGAGAGATAGGCAGAAAATGTGTGAGAAGTCCTTTTGAAAATTGAAAAATCATTCCAACTTGGCAATAAATGTGCTATTTGGCTGCCAGAACAATCACAATTCTGAGTTTGCTGATGATGATTTAAGGGTTTCCACACACCTCTCAGTAGGAAAAGAAATAGGAAACACATTTCCCACATAAAACCTGACAACAGTTCTTTAAATCAAAGTCTTTCACATCACAGACCCCTCATTATCTTTTCATGCTGACCTTCTGAGTCATATGATTTATGTCGTCTGATCAGAGCCTAGCATGGATCTCCAGGCAACGCCACAACAGTCAGTCATAAGGTGGCAACATGAACCTGATTCCTTTCCTTGACTGAGTGGAGATGGGTTGGGGGAAGGAGGGGGTGAGACTGCATTTGGCACAATCGCTGAGGTAATTACAGATTTAAAGGAGAGAGAAACACACAATGTTCACTCAAACAACTATGCCTGAGGCCATCAAAATGGAGGGGAGTCTTTTGTGTGTGTGTTGCTGCTGTGACTGACTGAGTCGCGAGAAAGAAGGAGACAGAGAAGAAGAAGTGAGAAAAAGGGAAGAGTAGGTTAGAGGAACGATAGAAACAGACAATAGTTTTGTCGAAAGGGTGGGGTGGTTAGGAGGGGGAAGACAAATACAGTTAGTGAAAGGATGAAGATTGAATTTCGTCTTCACGGGCGAGAACGCTGCCTGCGAGCAAACAATAGGATGAAAAGATGACCTGCTGCTGTTCCCTGACTGACGGTTGGACATCTCCTCATCTTCCACATTGCAGCCCCCCCGCCATACTCTAACTCCCTGTCCAACTGCCAGTGTCCAATATCAACTCTTAAAACAATTATTGGACTGCCAGAGGGTGGATATAACGTTGAGTCAGCAAACCAATGCAGAAGACTACCTGTCATAGAGCATGAAGGAAGCTGAGGAGGAGGGTATAAAATGAAAAGAGAAAGAGGGAGGAAGCATAAAGAATGGATGAATCCCTTTAAAAAAAAGAGAAAGGAAATCTAATGACAGCTAAGCAGCTTATTAGTTTGGCTGACACTGGGACTTTGTGTGTATGTGCTTGTGTGGCTTGTTTGTCCCCTGTCTTTGAGGAAATATAACACTAGTCACAGCAAAACCAGATTAAGTGAATCTGTGAAAAAGAACGTTACATGAATGAATACAGTAAGTACATTGATCCTATAAGGAAATCATTCTGAATAGAATGTTGTGTCCTGTGCGTATATGGAGGGAGTGTAGGTGTGAAGTATGAATGAGTCATGATGCTGAGATACACAATCCTGTATACAGTAATATTCTACGGTACGCTGCATTATGTGACATAGCGGGGGCAGAGGGGTTAGCGTCATTTTGTAATGGCTTCACTGAGAATGGGGAAATGAATCGCTAAATCAGTAGGACTGATAATCTGCTCTGGGTGGGAAAAAAACCTGCAGAGAATCACAATGACCTTGCTTTTATCTCCTGCGCTTACAGTTAGCCCTTCCCACTTGCGATTGCCTGGCTAGTACACCACGTAATCCCACGGGATTAAATTGTTTTTGCATTGAACATGTGTAGTGTGTCGGTAGATGAATTTGTACACAGTTCTAAATATGAAATCAGTGCTTTGATGTTAACCACTGCAGGGCCATGTCGCTCCCATTTTCCCCACTTCCTCGATTTCTATCTCTATCCCCCCCTCCCTCTCTCCGGTTCCCGCTGTGTGTTTAGAAATAGGATCTTATTGCCTAAATTGAAAATGGGACTGAGTGCACAACACTCAACACATGGCAGCATATTTGTGGCAGTATGTGAGAGGGGGGAATGAGGGAATGAAGGGAAGAAAGAAGCAGAAAAGGGAATAGTAGGAGGACGAAATATGAAGATGATGAAGGTAAAGATAGAGAGAAGGGGGGGGGTGAATAGACAGGACTACAGAGAGAAGAGGAAGATGAGAGGCTGGGAGGGAAGAGGAATGGTGAGGAGTTTAGAGGCTCTCAAACACATTGCACTCCCAGCACAGCAGATGCCACATTCTGTCTGGCACAGTGATCTGTGGGCCTGCTCTATTTATACCCTCACTGTGTCACTTCAGGGCCACCGCAACACTCAAAACACACACACGCACACATCTAGCATTAGGCTTTTACAGCTCTCCTGCAATGACTGAAATGAGGCAGGATAGAGAGAGGCTCCATGTGAGGGGAAGAGAGGGAAAACAATGTTAGGGCATATGGGGAGACACAATGGGAACAGGATTAAATATATATATACGAATGGATAATGTAAGTGTTGGAAGTGTAGTTTCAAAGTCTGAAACTCCCATGTGAGAGAAAATGCAGATTTTGCTTTTCATTAATGCCTGGCTGGTTTTAGTTGGCAGGCAGGACCATGAGAAAAGGGAGGGTGAACAAACAGTGGTCTGATTAAGCAGCGGGAGGACCCGAGCCTTCTGGATCGCCCTGGTTACTGGGAATAAGAGCCACAAGTTACATCAGCTTTCCACCTTAACAAATCGAGTCGAGTTGGGCAACTCAAAGAGGAAAATCTAAGTGAGTCTTAAATTAAAAAAAGAAGGGCGGAGGGAAAGAGAAAAGGATATAAAAGAGACAATTTGCCTGTTAAAGCTGCAGCAACAAAAACTGCTCATTTCTGTAGAAGTGTATGGTGATTTCATTCTTCCACTACAATACAGAGATGGGAAAATTGAACATGAATCATCTTGTTACATGTGGGAGGAAGGAAAGCTTAATAACAGCATGGCTTTCATTTAACAAGCAGCACGTTGTGGTCTTCTCTCATGCCGTATAATCTCATCTGTGGAGCTATGTTGCATTGTTAAGAGGCAGCACCCCTGCATGTTAAATGGCCTTTGTTTGTAATCAATCAGCTCAAATGTTACAGAAGCAAAGCAGGGTTCATTACACATCCGGCTCAGAGAAACGACACCCCTCTACACATCCATCAACCTCACACACTGCGTAGGATCCTGCAATATAACACTAGCTGGTTGCAAACAGAGGGTGCTCGTACACGCAAACAAAAACACACTCACACATACACAAATAAAGATGGATGTAAACTTCCGCACATTTGTCTGTGACCTATAACTGCGTATGCAAAGTCACACAAACACAATCTAATAGAGCAGAAGGAGGTGGCATTTAAGAGCAAGAGGAATATTTTATGCATGTGCAATAATAAAAAAAAAAGTCTTGCAGGCAATCTTTGAAGGGTCACCTTTGATATTATGAAAAATGAAAGGTTTAAATCATGTCTGTAATAGTTTCTGTGTCTCCGCCAATGTGTGAGAGTAGGAAAGGCTAACTTCAAAGCTGCAATATCTTATACATCTGGTCATGCCGGTTGCAAAAAATTAAATGAAAGCTAGGATAACTGTGTTTGACTGTTTGTACTGAGCACGCCAGCTGCCAGAGGCACAGAAGGGGAAAGGGAGCTTCGCATATGTGTGCACCAGCGAGCGTAGGAGAGCAACAACAACAAACGCTTCCTACTCTTTGAAGCCGATCGTATCACCTTCCCACCAACGCTAAACCTACCCCCCTTCCACTGTCCGTCAGCAAGCTATAAATCCAGGCTCTCATCTGCCGATATGCCTCTGAAGTTCAGGAATGCCCGCATGGGATTTGAGGCCCGGTGAGTTATGGGAACACCTGGGAGGGGTGAAGGGGGGACAGTGAAGGAGAAGGAGGCATCCTTAATACCTATGAAGAGCGACATGTTGACAGCCAACAAAACTAATGGATTAGTTCTGGTGGTCAACTGTCTTAGATGTGGGTAATATGTCTTTGAAACACAGAATCGGCGTGAAATACAAGCCTGCTGACGGCATGCACACACACACTCGCACACACCTATTGTTTTGACCAGATGGGAACATGAGGGCATGTGCTGGAGTCCAGCAGCAACTTCAGCAGGAAAAAAAATGCTGAGAGCTCGGGTATTAGAGGGGGGATGTTTTCAGAAAGGCTGAGGGTTATGAAAACAGAACATGGTCGGGGTCGTGGCCTGGCCTGAATGTCGTTCCTGCACAGCATGCTGAAAGTCACCAATCTGTCCGCTCCTCTGCTCTCGCTACCCTCCATTTGTTTGTCTGTCTGTAAAACCAGATGTTTGTTTGGATGTGTGTACCAGGTGTACTGTATGTCCTTGGCTCCCTTTTAGTCTCTTGCTATATGTTGTGAACATAGTAGTATGTGTACTGTTCGTTTTGATCATGGATTAGTCTTTTATTTTTCTATTTGAGTACAAAAACAGTAGTGAAAATGTTTTTAACTTTTTCTCCTCTCACAAAGCAAAAAAGCAGTTTACATCGATAATGGTGGCAGATTAACCTCTCTTAACTTCAGGTTAAGAAAGTTTGGTACCACTTTACAATAAGACTACCCTTATAAAGGATTCATAAAGGGTTTATAATTAGGTTATTAATTAGGTTGTAAACACTTTATTAATCATTAAGAACCATTTATAAACCAGTTCTAACATACGTCAACACAGGCTCACTATTTGGCAAGATGACTAAGCCTTATATTGGCTACCTAGCTTAATTTGTCTTCTTCATCAGCCATCATCCTTGGTATCTGTAGTTCACTGAGTTGATTCCCCCCCTTCCATCTTGATGTTTCTTGGCATCTCTTTAGGACCATTTATTTACGAGTTACTAACATTTATAGTTGCCAAAAGGGAGCCTTATTGTAAAGTGTAAAACACATTCCCATTTATTAATGAGTTACTACCATTTCTAATATGACTTAGCAGTACAGATAAATATGGGCTCACTATTTGGCAAGCAACCGGTCACAGTTGCCCTGTTTATCTCATAAAAGCTTATTAATTATTTATAAAGTTTTCACAACTTAATTAATAAATGAATTACAAACTATTCGTAAACCCTTTATAAGGGTAGTCTTATTGTAAAGTGGTACCGAAAGTTTCTAATTTCTAGCTTGTGACCTCCAATGTTTCCAGCTGAAATGACAAATGTTGCTGTCAAGTTATATCAGCGGTCTTAAATTTGCTTATTAAGCTAATGTCAGAACCAGGAATTGGTTGAAAGCGCTGACTTGTTTTGAAACAAATTTGTACAAGGGTCTTATATTTGTACTTCAAGCCTATAAACATCATTGTGGTGAAAGACAGAATAAAGCTGCATGTCACCGGCAATCATTTAAAATTCTTGACACCTGATGATCCTTGTAGAAGATAAAGACATAAGACTTAAGAATGAACCTATGTTTTATGAATCTTGTTGCTAACCAGCTTACGATCCTTCCCTTCACCCATAGTATGTATTTTTTTATATATTTTTTTATCTCACTTCCACTGTAAACTGTAAACTGTACACTGATATTGCTCACTTTAGCTTAAACACCGGCATTTATTTTACTCACAAGGTTCCACTAGTTGCCATGCAACCGTTAGCCTTTACATGTTGTTATTTCTAACCTGACAGACACCGGTTAGTGGAGAGCAGTAGCCAAAAGTGTTTTAATAGGGCTATTGAGAGTTAGGGTAAGGGTAAAGTATTGAATTTAGATGTGCATAGTATCATTCACACCACTGCAAAATGTTAAAAAAACATCCAAAGCTTGAGAAGCCTGTGCCTATTTACATTTCCGTAGATGTGTTTGGGTAATCTGTGTTCTGGGGAGGGGGATAAGGATGGACCAGTTTCCCAGAGCCCATGGTGACATATTTGAACTCTTTGATAACTAGCCCATAAAATAAATATATTCAATTGGCAACAGTTTCAAACAAGCTTCCATTATTAATCCATTATAACAATTGCTGATCATCCATTCAATTGATCAACTAATTGTTTGAGTACAGTATGTGTGTCCTTCTATGTGTGCTATGAAGGGTCTGGAATGAAGCCATAAAGATGACATGACTATTGCTCCCTGCTGCCTCCACACATGAGAGGCAAAGCAGGAAGAACATAAAAGTCAACACACAAATGAATAAATCACTGTGTTGCACTCTCATCGCCCTTGCTGCAGATGTCTGTTTTTTGTCTTAGTGCATCTGACAGCCAATCTCTATCCCTTTCTATTTCCTGATGGGAGGTCATCAATTCTTCCATTAAAACTGACTCGTATAGCTGATCTCAGTGATGCATTTCAAACCCCAAGTGTCCAATAAACCCCTCTCTTTTCGCTTATAAATGATACAGAATAAATTAGGTAGTTCACAAATTGAAGGAGGTGGAAAAAAAAATGGAGGCTAAATGAGAATAAATACTTGATATTCCCCTTGTGGGAGACAGTGCTATATTACACAGGATTGTGGAGCACTAAAAAGATTTAGTTTCTCTTTCAGTTGCATTGATTTTGTGGAAGATGTCTTTGTTACCAGCCTTGATGATAAGTCCCCACCCTTAATCAATCAATGCTCTCAGGGATCTCAGAATGGCAATATTTGCACAGCCCAAATAGATGTGAAGAAACAGTATGAGAAAAGGTCAAGGGGATTTAAGGGAAAATGGCGAAAGGGAAAAAGAGAGAGTAGACCCTTTAAAACCGAGACAAGGACAGGAGCCACTGGCCTTTTTGTTTTGTTGGATTCGTCCTCTCTGATTCACAACATTATATGGCCTTACTTTCCCGTAGTCCTGCCAGCTGCTTTTTTTATTGAGAGGGTATTGAACCTCCCACATGCAGCATATCAGTTATTCTGCCAAAAGGATGGGTGTTATGCAGCGTATAAGGTTGAAACACAAAGGTTTGCTGCCTGAGTTTCCACTCAAAGTGAAAAGGAGTGAACTGCAACACCCTGTACTGTTTCCTCTTTTGGTAAAGGGTGTCACAAAGTGCTAGACACTGAGCCTCACCCTGCAGTCGTGTCAGGATAATTGTTGTGGCTGCTGGCACGATGCGCCAGGATGTCTCAGAGCTGTTATTTGAGATGAGTCAGGTTACAGGTGGGAACGGAAAGGAATGTCTTTGGGAGAGGCAATACCTTCAAAGGGGACTTAATAACATATAATTAAAATTCTGTTATAAAAGACGAGAAAAACAGCATGTCTGCAGTTTTCATTGCCCCTTTTTGTTATTGTCCACTTTTTCCTTCTCTGTCTCTGCTATTTCCAGATTCCCAGTTTCAGTCACAAATGTTCCATTCCATTCAAGACCGTCTCAGTCTCACACTATCCACAAACATAAATGGCTTAGAGTTCATTTCTATAGGCAGTTAGGCACCTCTTGACCTTTTTTATTTGAGTGACAATTGAGGGAATTTGGGTCCATTATGGAGTTTTCTTATAACTATAAATAATTTGTATTCAGTGTTACTTTACAAACACTTTGTGTATATCTTTGACGCCTAATAAACGTGTTCAGTGTATTTCCATTCCTTTCCTTTTTTAATATATTCTAAGTCTTGTTTTGCTAACATGCTTATTTGCGAGCTTGCAGTCTTCTCTTTCACTTCCCTTGTTGTCGCACAGTGCTGCATGTATTTGCAAATTCACTGTCATAAACCTGTCAGTGGAATAGTGTGAAACTGACACCAGGAATGTGTAATGCATGGCCTGTGTGCTTGTGCATTCTTTTACATGCAAATCATCATGGTTTTATACAAACAAAATGGACTCTCGCTTGTAAGAGCATTGATCCATAACGTTTCTTGTGATACAAAATAAACAGCTCTACGTGAACCTTTTAAATTAAGGCGTTCTTCACCTACAATATATATGTAAGGTTTACCCAGATAGCCTAACCCTCTGTTCTGTTTTTAACCTCTAATAATATCTTAATTCAACATTTTCAAACCATGTAATATATGTGTTCACTTAGGCTATTTACTATAGCCTTATATTATACAGGCTGGACTAAATAAATCCACAGATAATTAAAAAAATAGAAAAACAATTGGCCAGACAAAATATATAATCTCTCCAGCTTGTTCCGTGTTGCCTTTTAAAAATCACAGCAAAACACTGGAAACACTGAGCTGAAATGAAACAATTGCACATTAAATAGATAGATACAATATTTAGTTTCTTTCTCTCAGAGAGGGCAATGGTAGGCAAAACAATGTACATAATAAAACATATAAATCCCAAATGGCCCTTTAAATAAGGAATAATAATCCTACATTATTCATTATACATCATAAACATTAATTTTGAGGGATAGCAATATGTGTGTGTAGTCTGCCAAGTAGCTTTCTAAATACTTTCAAATACTTCTCGAACCAAAAATGGTATTCAGTACAGCCCTTGAGATTTCCTGGCTCGTGATGCTGCCTAGATTTGAACCCATGCCTAAATGTATAACATCTAAAAGAAGAATAGCAAGGAAATCAATGTGTTTAAGTGTGTCACATTATTTATATATTGCCTCATTTTGCTTTCACCTATGGTTGGTAGCATCATCTCACCTTCAGCAAGGCATGTCCAATCTTGTTCAAATGACAATGATACTGCAGTGTCAGCCATAAACCCCTCTAATGTTTGTCTCCTGTGAGCTCTTCTCTCTTCACCCCTCTAAAGAGTGGAGCCAGCACCTGGACGCAACCCAAAATTCCCCTCTGCCTCTTACTGTATGCCCGTCTTCGTCACTGCATGCCTGAGTGCCTTCCTCTTCTATCTACACTCCTGTCGACCCATCTACTCCACTTATTGACTGTCGTGACATATTCTCCAAGTAAGCTTTCATATTTTCAATGTAGCAGTCTACTATTATGGAACAAGGTAAGCCGGAGCATTTGTGCTGTACAACAGCCTACAATGGGGGCATAAAGCACAATTTACATAGAAATGACCAAATTACTGAGCACTGGCTCAGCCAATGGGTGCTATAATTCAAAAGGACTACTGTGACCACATGCAGGTCTCCAAAGAGTACTGCCTCGAGCCAATGCTAACATTCAAAGAGTAAGTGGTCAGCTAGCAGGAAGGAATGTGCTGTTTCAGCAGCTCTTACTGTAGGTATTTTGTCATCAAGCATCACACGTCCTCTTGCCCTTCTGTGTATTGATTTTATTTGCACTTCAGGCATGAAGAGGACAATGCCTGTTTGACAGTCCCAGCCCACCTCAAAAAAATTAAATAAACTTAATTGACAAACACGTATGTTGTTAACCGCAGGTATTTGTTATGCTGTCAAGAAATACAATTGAAATGTTAAGATGTGTCAGATACAGTATATAGACGTTTGGTTTTGTCAGTGGTTTAGGATTTCCATACCCCTTTTCAAAACTACAAAGAATTATCCCTTTGTTCTTATATATTATTCATATGTCCAGCCGGCTAATTTAGACTAATCAACTCTTTGTCTGGCATTAGTGCTGATTCATAACCTCCCAAGACAACATTTGAATATAAATATCTTAATTAAGGCCAAAATCTCAGCTAGATTGCCTCGAGAAAAACTCGCACCCAACAGCAAAATGATAGATTATCTCACCATGATTGCAATAATAATTTTTTTTCCATCAGAAGACCGAAAAAATAAAAACATAACCACAAGCATACTAATTCACATTTACATACAAATGAATACAGATGCTAATTAGCAAAAAGGCATGTACTTGAAACAGGTCCCCCCGGCTGTACCAAAGCAAGAATGGGCATTACCCAGAGGAATATGAATACCTGTCAAGCATGTCAATCAAATGCTGTTTGACATTTTGGTAGAAACAAGGAAGGGAAGATCAGGGCTAAACATTTGAACGCAAAAAAGTCCTAACAAGGGAGCTAATGTCATGCCTGGGTAATCCTCAATTTGTAAACAAAAGAATTGCAGGGATAATCACATGTTGAATTTAGCTCTTTTACTTACCTTTTATTTGCCTGCAATTGTTGTGTCTTTTTTCTAGCACAACTTGAGGAAAAAAGCATTTATCATTCTGAAATATGTCATCACACCTATCCTCTATTTTATATATAAAATGCAAATGTTTTACATTATGACTTTCTGCGGAATTCGGTCTGACATTTTTGAGACAGAGCCTGAGGGACAAGGCATGACGAATAGGATGGAATTAAGTAGTGAAATTAATCAGGATTTATTTTTTATGTATGTTTTGACTGGCATGAAGCAAATCGCATTAACGGAAAATAGACGGAATCCAAATTGAGTTTAAACAGTTCTTGTTTCTAAAACAGTTAAATGGATTATATTCAGATCTGTATGTCTATTTGTATACATACTTTAGGCTGTATACAAATAGACATGCAAATTACTTCAAATCTAATAATAACATAAAACGATGATGATTAGGCCATATGTCTGGGTTATCTGATTTCTTTATTTCAACATATACTAAACCAAACATCTGAGTCACTGGTTGTCATTACAGAGTGAAAACGATAAAGTAGAGCGATGAAAGTAACGTAGTTTAGTGATGGAAAAGTACACGTAGGATGTCAACTTTTCCATAATTTGTAAGTTTTGCAACCCTGCGAGAGTGGGAAACAGCTGAACAGATGTATAAATCCGCTCCCTTGTGTGTGATATACTGTGATAGAGCCCTGCAAAAAACTATCTCTCCCCCCAAGGACGCAAGTTAATCGGCTAAAGACATTGGCCATCAGTGTTTAGGGACATTTCTATCTCAAAGGAGGAGAAATGTGTCAAAGAGTTTTACGACAGTCACACACAGATTCATTGCCCTGCCAAATAACCCATCGTTTCATTCCCGCTCATTTATCAAACACTTGTGTGCTATCACAGCTGACTTTAAAAGTAAATCCATATGGCAGAGACTAACAAAGCTGGGTGTCCCTCGTGATATTTCCAGATGTACACACTTGTTAAACTCTCAGCCTGGGATGAAATGGAACTACATACCACAAAGCCAAAACCCACACCTGTGGATAGTCCCCCAAAAAAACCCACTAGCTTATTTTAACTTTGACACCTTGATTTAAATGAATTTGGACATACACATGTTGAAATCTAAACAGAGGAGGTCACTTCACTCAACACGTTTTGTTCTCCTCTTATTAGCGGAGGTATGTGCAGCTCTTTTCTCGCCTGTCTCTGTTGCTCATTACCTCCTACTTGGTCTTGAGGAAGAATGCCCAAAGGTCTTGACCCTATGCTTTCACCCCTGGTTTGGACAAAGCTAGGCTTTGTGCCAGCTCTGCAGGCACACCACAGCCCGGCTGTCCAGCCTATGCACGGCCAAAGCCCCTCCAGCCGTTACCCCGGGCCCCCAGTTTACTCTTCATGGCGCGTATCCACTCAGCTGTGTCTAACCGACTCTCCCTAGTATGTGCCGTGTTTCATAATGAAATCATTCAGTCATGCTCAGGAAGTTCCCTGCACTGTGTAGCCATGAAAGAATGCCAGTTATGTCCGTCCATTCACACAGGGCAGGCCCTCAGGGAAAGGGGCAGTCTAAGTTAGTTAGTCACCTGGTGTCTTGCAATACACTTAATTTAACTTTTTTTGTAATCCAGAGCACTCAGTCTTCCATGAATTAAATCATGCAACTTAGATTGTTGTAATCAAGCAACTGTCATGTGAGGATGATGACTTTTTGATAGGCTCTATTCTAGTGAGAGAAAATTAGGAATAGTTTGATATTTTGTTAAATGTGCTTATTTGCTATCTCAACAAGTAAGATGAGGACACGGATACTACTCTTGTGTCTTTCTGATCAATACAAGGCTACAGCCAGCAGTCTAGCTGCATTAACACCAAATCAGGGGATGCAGAGATAAGCACTGAGTTATACGCCAGTGTGAGAGTGTCATTTAAATGGACCATTTAACGGCTAACGTCTACACTACGATCAAAATGTCTTTGTTCTCTCATGGCAGTCATGGCAGCGTTTTACAGCTTTTGATCGCCACTAACATGCCTGGCCGACACATGGTGATGTCGGGCAACTTTTCTTCAAATCTGGATTGATTGCTTTTGAACTTGGTTGCAAAGATTGTTGGGAGATCTGTCTTTTACGTCGCATTGCCTGATTTGGTGACCTTACGTCGAAACCTTTAAGGCTCCCCAATCACAATTGTAAAATTAGTTGAAACAATGGCATCAAAAAACATGTGTAAAATAAAAACATGTTTTTTTTTTAATATGACCAACTGATAAGCCTGACTTTATCCTCATTTAACAAAGATATGAAATAGGATCTCAGCCAACTTTAAACGGTTTATGTACTCAGCTGGTTCTCCTTCCACCCGCCTGCCTGAGAAGTGTCTGTGCGTTTGTGTGTCCATGGAGATGATCCTCCCTCAGCTCCTCTGGAATGTTTGCAATGTGCACAAAGACAAAGATCCGCTTGAGTACCTGGGGCCTGCTGTGGGCCCC
Source organism: Trematomus bernacchii (assembly GCF_902827165.1). NCBI lineage: Eukaryota > Metazoa > Chordata > Actinopteri > Perciformes > Nototheniidae > Trematomus > Trematomus bernacchii. The sequence goes on along the minus strand of NW_022987714.1, from coordinate 8,539,846 downwards.
TGGCTAGTATGACTGCCTGAGCCTGTAGTTCAACCAGCCTCCGGACACAGAAAACAAGCACATCTGGAAGAAACCACACAACACTGGCATATACAAGGGCATAACTAACTGCCATGTACTGCATAATAACCTACTGTGCTGATGCCACGAGCTATAGGACAAGCTGCACTCATTAGTCAATGTCACAACGTTTTGTGCATGAACATTTTGTTGCCTCTGGGTTAAACATTTGGGGGACTTGAAGGAGTTTGTATGGTGATCTGAAATAAGCCAGGCGGAGAGAGTAAGGGAGGAACATATGTGAACAGTTAAAAGGGTGATTCAACAGCCTCTTTGATATCCCCCATTAGTGTGATTACAGCTGGCATGTTCCAAAAAAATGACTTTCTAGTGCAAAGGGATACCCAAAAGAAAACCTAATTAGGAAAATGAAACTTTCATCTTCCATTTAGCTAACAAATAAAGTTGACAGTGATGTTACCAGTGAAAATGAATGTGTGGGGGGAGATAAGGCAGATCGTACGAGACAGGGAAAGAAGCAAGTGTTTGGACCTGCATACCTCAGTTCAGCATTGTGTTTAATCCCTGGTGCATGCAACAGCCTGTCGTAAATCTCTTTCCAGCCTCTGGAATTAACAGACATGCTTAGAGCATGATGCCCAGCTGCAGCACCAGCCCCCCCACCCCTGAAACACACATGTTCACATACTAACCCTACTGCCGGCACATTAACATGACCTGCTTTCTCCTATCCAACAGTCACTGCACATATTGATCCCCAAGTCCCTATTAGAGCTGCAGCAGGCAGTTAGTCTGTAAAAAGCCTCTAGTTACACCTGCCTAAACCTCTGCTGCCTCTCTGCCACTTGCAGTGACCTAGCAGGGAGAAACATAATTCACTGATACTGCCACACGTGCTGTAAGCCATGAAATGAAGTGCGAGTACAAATCAAGCCACTTTTTGAACCAGATGCACTTTCCCTCTCTGTGGCGCTGGATAGCCTACTAACAGGAGTGGTGTGCCCTGAAGTTGGCCATACATAAAGAAAGTTGTAAAAGAAACCAGATGAGGTGCATAACAGTGAGAGGCTGGAAAGAATTAGGCCTTCAAAAGTTTCATCATTGACTTTCCCTCTGATGTGCTCGTAAGTCTAGAACCAGGAATCAGACACAGAGCTGCACCGATAGTGGAACTAATAAGGAGAGCATGCTTCCAAAAGGGTTGAATTAAAGAAAGATGTGGTTATATGCAAAGTGAAAGCATAAGGCAGGGTACTGGAGCTAACCTCCATGCAGGCATAATATATACCGATACATTTTTCTGTTGAATACCTTTCACAGTTACAAATTCAACCTTTGAAAAACTGTAAACAAGCTCTCCTCTGAGAGCGGAGTGTTCATTAATTGTGGGTCTGGCCTCTCACAGCACATACACCCAGAAAGGGAATTGTCTTACTTTTCAGCGAAACACATTGAACCAATAAACCAACCTTGGCTTGAATGTTTGTATTACTAGAATGACACATATTCTTTCTTCTGGTTGGGAGAAGCAGAATGTTACAATATAGTTAGGGAACAGTTAAACCCCTTTCAAAGGATGTCAAATGATGTCAGTTGTCTCCTTCACTTTATCATTCTGGGTGAGATTATAAAAAGGATTACAGATCCCTGATTTGGCGTGCCAGTGGCTGACAGAATGGCTCCTGGGGAACTGTGTGCCAGTACAAGATATTTCTGAAGCACAATGAGAGCACTGTAATGGGCAAGTACAGAGGCAGGAGGTACAGAGACGGACTAGGTTAATATTTGATGCACTCTAATAAGGCAGTTAAGCACAAACGGCATACTGAATACATAGTCTGACAACAGTTGAATTAAATTAAAGTGTATTTATCAAAATGACACAAGATTTTTGGAATGTTACAATGCATGTTAAATTAGTGGAGCATCAAATTGCAGACAATATTTACAAAGTACTTACAGCATGTACAATGGGTATGATGTGATTTTAAGGCTGAATATGCAATCCAAACACAATTACAGGAGTGCAGGTGCTGCTATGACTGTGTAATGTGCAAACAATTCTCTATAAAAAGCTATCCAGATGTCAACAGAAATACAGTATTCAAGAGTCAGCTTATGTTAAGGCTTTAGGAGTGTATCATTAGGATTGTTGAACACAAGGCAAGAATCCAAAAACACTTGAGGGGCTGCGTTATTATACCCTAGTCAGAAATATAACATTTAATCCCATTAAGGTGAGCCTCAGTGGGCAAAGTAAGACAGGAAAGACTGGCCTAAATCATCCCTCTCTGTGGGGCATACAGTGGAAAACTCAGCAGGGGGAATTCTGTCAAATGTACTTATTTATAAAGTAGGCAACACATTCTATTCACAAGAGGTAGTTCAGCTGGATATTCTAAACAGTTTTGTGTAATGATATTAGACATCAGTTTAGCACAGGTGTGCCAGGTGCCTTTGTAGAGCTCATTATACTCTGCAGACAGCAAATCCATCAGCTGTGCATGCTGAATGTTCACAGCTGGCTGTACTTGGCTTTGCAATGCAAAATGTGTTTGTATATTCTGTCTATCCTGTCCTGGAGCACACCAGCGTGCTCGTCCGAGAGAAATCCTAATTCCTGGGACAAAGGCTCGCTGTCTCTGTAGAGCTCCCGCAGCCTCTTCCTGGCGTCTCTGCGCCTGTGCAGCTCCGCCACGCGCTGCATGGTCCTTTTTCTGAACACACACACTGAGCTCAGTACTGTACTGTGGTATTTCTCCCACATGTTCAACACCCGAAAGCCGTGCACGAGTCCGGCCTCATTGTCTATGAACACAAGGTCGCCGCGGGGTGTTTTCAGGAGGTTGTTGGTGTCCCTCTCCATTACGCGCGAATCCCACTGCAGGCTGAACAGATTGCTGACGAGTCTGTCGAAGTTTGCCGTCAGGTAGTCGAATATGATCAGGTCGCTCCACTGCATGAGCTCCAGCAGCTCCGCCGTGGTCTTGTTCTGGAGCTCCCCTAGCACAGGATGCAGCCCGCTGCTCTCCTGTCTGAGCGGCGCAGGTGTGACCACCCCGGTCAGGTTGGAGACCCACTCGGTGAGGGACACCACGGCCCGATCGCTCCACAGTAAACCACCTATCCGCGTCCTCACAGCCGCCCACTGTTCACTGTCACTGTTCACCTGGGACAGTACGAGGGGAGGCAGGTTTGTGATGCCGAGCAAGCTGGCAAGGTAATACGTCAAAGTTTCCCCTTGCACCTGATCCGCGTTTATCCCGTAACGCACACACGCTTTGGTCCCATCTGCGAAAGTGGCAAGCTGGTTAGATATCCTGCCGCATCCCGGCTCCAGCTTCACTATCCGATATGTCCTGGCTCTCTCTCGCCAAGACAGGGCATATTCCTCCGAGAAGCCCACGGGGAGAAGATCCTCCAGCCATTCACTCCAAAATATCCCATCCTCCACCGGGGAGCCTAACTTGACCGGGCCCTCCCGCAGCGCTGACCTCTTGTTATCCCCATTCACATGGTAATCTCGATTTCCTGCAGAGGCAGTTTGATCAGTGAGGTTGCGAGCCTCGAGTCTGTCCCCCAAGTGTGGTCTTTGTGCCGCTGGGACAGTTAGCAATGCCCGGAAAGTTTTGGCCGAGAGGTCTGCTGGGAGACCCTGGTGAAAAGACCCTGCGCCCGGTGCAGAGAACCCGCGTTTGTGTCGTTCCAAACGGTTCTCCAGTGCGCTCCAGACGTAGAAAACACTCGCAAGGGCGCACAGGAAAAGAAGAGCGAACAAGTTTGCCGAAACAGCCCTCATGGTGAAGACCACCCTTCCGAGACCCACAGAGCTCCGGTTAGGTTTGAATAAGACAGAAATAACGTATTTTCTTCAATCCACCGAGCGCCCAGTGTCCCGTACACCCCCCCAAGCCCGGCGGCTCACAGGCGGACTGTTTGAGATCACAGGAAGAAAAGCGTCTCCGAAACAGAGTGAATCTCATCTCCCGTCCTGAGCAGATGCCTTGTCACATCCCTCCTCTGCGGGGAAACGTAGCACTCCGGCTCACCACAGCGGATATCCTTTATTGAACGCTCTCCATTATAACCCACTGGCGTTGTAGGTGCTTTCTGTCAGTGTGCACCTCTCCCTCTCTCTTCTTCCCTTTCTCTCTGAACTGGGTGAGTTCGTTTTGTGGTGGTGTCGGCTCTCAGAGAGACACTAGGCTGTGAGACACGTGACTCCAGTCCCGAGATGGTGGGCGGATCGTGGGAAGGAGAGGAGCGGAGCAAGTGCACCGCGCTGTGTGTGTAAATGTGATGTGAGAGGATTGTGTGGTATTGGCAAAGGCAGCCATTATGATAATTGATACCTGGGGCAGAAGTACTTTGGAAATAATGTCACAATTTTAAACAAATTATATTTTGTGCCTGTGCACCAAGCTGAATGAGGCAAAGGCAAGCAGGGATAGATGCCAGACCAAACATTCACATATTTTTTTTTGTTTTTTTTTGTTTATGATCACCATGAGGTCATTATGTATGAAAAAAAAAGCACTTAGCCTAGCATCAGCACCATATATGTTATTGTTTTGGCTCTGTGCACACATTATATTGGATTTTAAATGAAAGTATAACTATGGGGCTAAAGTGCAAGAGTCACCGTTCTTTTTACACCCCTCAGTTTTAGAACAATGACCCAAAACTATGATCATAAAAATACAGACAAGTCATGTCCTGTTCCAGACTAGCTCAAGTTAGTCATCTGACATGTATCCAGCTGCTCATGACTCTGCTGATAACTTGGCTCAAGGCAAAAATCTCCTGAAACAATTCAAGAAGTGAAGATAGCAGCAGCAAAGGGCTGACAAAGGGTGCCTATGAGTTTTAAACCTCATTGAATGGAAATCAATGCAACCAAATATTTAATGCGATTAGTCACTTTATCCGTTTATCGTAAGGACCCTCAAATGTAATTGTCAGCATTTTTATTACAGTGTTGTTTCTTTTAAAACTAAGCGCTGAGCAGGGAGCCAAGACAATAATAAAAGTGACTTTTGCAAGACTCACAGACATCATTGTATAAACCAATAGCTTCCGATTCTACATCATATTTTCCTTAGGCGGAAAGAACATTTTGAGACATTTCAAATAATTGAACACACACATTGAAGATATCACTCATTTAAGTGCGTTTCTAAAAGTTGCATTGTCATTTAAACCTATTGGTACGAAGACATTTTCCTCAATTCCTTTTATATCTCTAATCATCTTCAAAATGTGCTTATACATTAAAAATAGTCGTACCACACTTTTACAGAGCTTTCAACTAGGGCTGTCACAAGAACAGATTTTCACAATATGATAATCATGGGCAAACAAATTATATCTATAGGAAGCTTAAACAAATATACAATGCTATCATTGAAATTAATCATTTACATTGTTATAGTGTGTTTTGTCTTTTTTTGACAAATGACTTATTGAAGAGGTGCAGAAAGAGTGTAACCACAACTGTAGAAGAGAAATGTACAGAAAGAACAATTATACTAATGGATAATAAAAACCGTACTGTTATTGTCAATAGCAGATATTCAGCTGCATATGGAGTTTGCTCACTCATGACATAGACAAATCAGGCAAAAACCTTATTTTTATAAGGTCTAGGACTTGTGACCTGTTTTGTATTCTTAAAAATCTTCATCCTTTCAGCTGCTACAGTAAGTGAGTTGTCATTTTCCCTCAAAAACCCAGAGCACAATGAATTCAACTCCTGCTGGTTTCATCTTCATCCAAGGCACAAGGCACACAAACTCCTTTATACACATCTCCCTCATTAACTAATTCCTCATTAGCATCTCCCCAACCCTTCGCCATTCAATTCATGTTTTCACACTCTATCTTGAACCTTAGTTTGCTAATCAAATTAATTGGGTCATAATTATAGCAACAAGCTGGCATGCTAAATTGCCTCAGTCGTAAAGACAGCCACAGACAAGAATTCTCAATTACCCCCAGTAAACTAGAGGTCGGCTAATGTATGCTTCAAACGCCGGGAGCGTTCACGGTCATATTCAGGTTATTTATTTAGTCTGAAGGAAGATATAATGAACTACACATAACCCCTCCCACTCTGGTGTATCTTTTTATATCTAATAACAAGCAGGAACAGAGATGGAAACAACTTCTCGTAGATAGTCAGGTGAAATTATTCCGATGTGGTCATATTGCTCATGCAGCCTTCGCTTCTGCTTAGCCAAGTTGGATTTTTCTCTTTCTTTCCATCAGCAGAATAATTTGTTCTATTCCCAGCCTGTGTTTGATTCTACAAGGCAGATTGACAGCAGTGGCCGTGCAGAGGGAACCACAATCCCCGGGTTGAGCATGAGTAGAGAACCATTTACAAGTCCTAGAATCTCAAAAAACGTGTAGTGGTGCATGGCTGAGCATGTTTTTCTAACATGTTAGACAAAACAGTGTGTCCTTGTGGAGGTGGGGTTTCACCATCTGAGTTAAGAGCTGTTTAAAACGAATTAGCCGTTTGCAAATTGCACACTCTGTTTGTGTCCCAGAAGTACCGATAGTAAGAGTTACTAAACAGGCTTACTGAATGCATACAATTATAGATGGATATAAAAAGGATGCATTCAAGTATTCTAAGATTAATGTATACCACACATCACTTTGGCTTGTTATCTCTTGACTTGTTTTGTAGTCCTGACATGAAACCCTACCTCCTCTACAATTGCTTGTTTCCCTTCAGTTTTACTTTAGAGCTGAGTAACGGCAAGACTTTCAAGGTCCAGACATAGGAAATGAAGAAGGCTTAAGTGCATTGCTGGAATTCTGTCTGATGTGTGTTGCTTTTTAGGAGTGTGGAGTGACTGTATTTACTGGCTCCGTCTGCGGCAGCACAAATCTAGGTGTCCCTTTCCCCCTCGAGCACAAGTTGGGGCATGTTCACATATCAAACCTATCTGTTTCTTGCCATGTGTTATCTACAGGTCAGAAAAATCTCTTAGCCCCCACTACTCCTGACGCATTCCTCCCTCCTTTCTCCTCGTAAATCCCACTGCAGTCCCAGGAGGGCAGTAACGTCGGGAAAGCCTTACTCCACCAGTCATGGCTGGTCACCAGTCAAACGAATGCAGTGACATAAGAGAGGCCTGACCGTCTGTCATTCTGTCCACAGTGTCACAGTACACCCATCACCGGCCCGTCTGGCCACGCCACAGCTGTGATAGAATCTCGGGTTTTCTGCGTGGTGCTCGCCCCCCTTTGCAGATGGACAGTGGGACGCAAAGGAGACGTAAAATGATGGTGGACATAGGAGAAGAAAGTGCAGTGTGCCTCTGTCCCTTCCTTCGTAGTCTAAGGTTAGTTCACGCTGAGCAATAACTCATAGGTCCCTTGACACTTTGCAGCACTCTGTTTCCTGGACTGAATAATGAATGTGCAGGGCTTCCATTAGCGTTGAAAGCTACGATTATTTCACAGGGCCTGACAATTACTCACGCTCAGGGATTCGGGGACAGGGTGGGGGATGAATTCATCATCTCCTGATGAAGATATCTGCAAGAACGTGTGTTCTTTTGGACAAGCGTGTACTCATATGTTTAGTGTGGAGCAGATAATGAAAAGGAAGAATGATCATTTGATTTAGTATTCTAGGAGTGTGCATGGATGCACACTGAACTTACAATACCTGCTCTCAATCCAGAAACTGGGATATAGCCATCTGTTCAACAAGCCCAGAATTCTTCTTTCTGATCAGAACGCTACCATCACGCTGCGGCAAACTTGCAGTGGAGGATGTACGTACCATTACAATAAATTCTCTGGAGACAGATAAGACATTTCTTTTATCCACCAGTAACAGAGACACGATTTCGTCAGCACTTATCCCAAGTAACGCTTTGGGATAATGCAGCAATTGCACGAAAAGGACATTTCTAGTCAGCTCACTTCTATTTTTTGGCTTCTTTTATCAGGCAGATGCTGCTGGCGTTGAATATAAGAGGTTGCACACTTTAATTTTCCACTATAGTGTTTCTTGGATGATGCTGTTTTAATAAGCAACCGCAGTCACCCTCTTGGCTTTATCTTGAGGATCTCAGAGGCGGAGAGCAGAAACGATCTGCCGGCAGAATCAAACAGCGCTGTTTCTAGTTCCAGAGATCCACCGCACCATTTAGACCCACTGCCCTTTTCCACCAGTCACTGTGGTTTCCTTAGCATGCCTGTGCCAATTTCCTGATACGCATCCTCAATGTTTTTAGCAAAGACTGGGTTGGTTTCTATTCACTAATAAAAAATACATTTGTTAATGAATGCTGCATGCTCTCTCAGCTGTGTAGGAAAAGCAGGATGTTTAGTTTATTGAAGTACTGTATTCCCCATCTGCATCCAGCAGAAGTCTAGAAGGGAGGGTGGTTGAACCAGCAGAGGAGTGGGCTATTGATATGCAGTGCTACACAAGGGAGACCCTCTTACAAGAGCAAAATCAGGGAGGGGAGGAAGGAGATGTACTGTCGAGCCACTCGATTAAAGAATCACTGTCCAATCTCCTGGATTACACCTCCTGACCTGCCACGCCAAATCCCCTACTAAATAAGTCAAGAATTGAATTTTTTCTACTTTCTTTTCTGCTAACTGGCTTATTGACTCAAGCTGGCTCAGTTCTTTGTGGCGAGGCTTGCCTTTAAATTGGCTAAAGGGTGAGCTTAAAAACATGTGGTCAATATTAAGAAAGTCATGACATTCAAAGCCTTTGTGTATTTTTATTTATTTTATTTTCACATGAAGTGTGCTGCGGGATATGGTATCGCTCCAGCTTTTGCAAGGGGGTCACACGGTCAGTTAGGATTAGAGCCAGTGGTTGAATGTCCTCCTAACGTTTCAGTGAAACATTTAGCAGCTTCAAGTTTAATGGCTGAACAGGGCAAGTGCTGGCTCTCATCATATAACATTTGAAATGAGTGTTCAGTTGGGAGGAGATTTGTGGTTATGTTTGACTCTTTCTCAACTCCTCCCCGCCCTCTACAGATTTCAAACCAGTTTAAGCAACCACTAATGAAAAACATGTAGCTTTCTCTGCGTATTGAGAGTGGAGGGAATTCACTCAAATTCGTTTGAACACATGTGTAGACTCATGCATATCAGCTTGATTTGTTTAAACAGAAACCCCACATAAGCAATTATTTCAGCTCCATGCCCAGATACTGTGGTGTTAACTACTAGGCTACATTGAATTGAGGTCTAGCTTTTAAGCTAGTGTTAAGTCGTTGTTTCAAATGGCTAAATGTAGAGTGTACATTCAGATTAAAGCAGTGCTGTATTACTATTTATTCACCAATTTGGGCACTAAACACGCCCCAGTTGACTAAAAGCGTAAGTTTCAGTGTTTAATTAAATTGTGATTAGATGCAAGCTGGACATTAGTTACAAAAATAATAGCTAGACATACCCTTGTAGCTCATTGGTTTTAAAACGGTTGATTACACCTTAATTAACATCTTGACATAGAAACATTTCAGCACCTGACAGCATTCTATTTTAAGTTAAGATGTCTACCTCTGAGTTGCACTCTCTTTTTCCAGCTTCACCGTAGTAATAATAATGGTGTTGGTGGGTAAACAAAAGGAAAAGGCCAGAATCCCTGACAGAAGAATGACCCCCGTGACATTTTGACCTCTTCCTCTCACGAGGCCAGTGGTGTTGACAGGACCCTGGTGGGGGATGGGTAAACAAACAAGGCACGTGGAAAAGAAATCCAAGTACCCTCTGCAAGTCAAACAAAAGTAAGGAAAATCTTACCCAGAACTCTGTCAGTCTCTCACCAGAAATGAACATGCAAAATAGACTGTTTGAGTGAGCCTAATCGTGTAAAATATAAAAAAAAGTTCAACTTCATTCAAGTAACTGTGTATTTTTGTAAAACATTCTGCGTTCTTGGCACAGTGTGTTTAAGTCACAAATAATCCCCTTTGTCTTATCTTTTAATCTTTGTTAATTTCCCTTTAGTGTGATGTTGAAAAAAACAAATCCTGCCTGTCTTTCTGAGCCTAAAATCCGCACAAGTGTATGAGATGGGCCTTTTCCATAATTTAAGAGAGGAGAGTAAACTATCCGCCCATTTAGCCCCAGCTTTATTTCACTGGAAGTCAGCTATAGACTGGAGGCTTGATCATTTATGGCTGTGGCCTTGTGGAACGATTGTCCTCCAAAGGCCTTGATGTTGAGTGTATTTTACTTCTCTATGCTTCACTGGTGCCTGCAATCTCTAATGTGGCATATAGAAACCCGCCACCAGATTTGTGTCCCCCGGGACAGGTTTGTATCACTGTTAGCTGTCAGCCCATACATTATGCCGTTTAAGCAAGAATAATCACTGCTATTAACAACAAAGCAGACCCAATTGAATAATTTAACCAAGTGGCAGTGGCTCGTTGCTGATAAAAGAAGGGAGTGGAACATTTATCAAAAAGCCAGCCCTCACGAGAATATAAATAATAAAATTAGATCAGAGTGATTAGCTGTGAAGCCCCATTCCAGTCCGGTACCTAGTACTTACTAGTACTTACATTCCTCTCCCACTGAGGCTTGCTGTGGACATCTTGATTTCACGTTGCTGCCCGCAATGGCAAATCAATATATTCCATAACAGATGGAAGTGGGCACGAATTGATATACTTCATGTGAAATGGTAGAAAGTGATCTGCACTTTTTGTGAATGGCCCCCACAAGATAAAATACATGTAATCTCTTTCACATCAGACTTGCTTATGTGTCTTCAAGGTCTACTTTAGATGCACCTCATACCTTCCTTGACAGATATACAGTACAGTATCATGGATTTGTAGGCTCTGACTCCCTCTAGAGGGAGTAGATGTTAAGGACCAACAACAGCATGCCTTCTCTCTAAACACTCCCACTCATTTAAAATATATACTTTTGAAACTCTAGCTTACACCAGATTTCATGATTCAGTATGCAGGATTTTGAAGGGGAAACATGCATCCCATCTGAAATGGTCATGTTTAGAGGGAGTTGTGGCAATTTTTTACATTAACTCGCCAAGAACATTTGTACATAGATCTTACACTCGAATAAAAGTAGCAATACAACATACAGTAGTACTGCACACCTCAAGGACACTGAGGCGGGCAGATAGTGGCCGACCCCTCCCACCCTGGACACAAACTGTTCACCTTCAGCCACATCATAGACTCTATACATTAATGCAAACAATGTACAACAATATCCGTTTTCTTTTCTTATTATTACTGCCGATTTTTATTTGTATTCCATATTTTATTCCATTCCATTGCAATGTAAATACTGTTATATTTATATTTTTTATTATTTTTAATATTTGTTCTAGTTCTCTATCTGTGTTTTAATTGTTGTTTTACTTTTATGTATGCACCACGACACCTAGTCAAATTCCTCGTAAGTGTAAACCTACCTGGTAATAAACCTGTTTCTGATTCTGATTCTAGTACACCTCTCTGTAACTCAGTTACAAATAAAAGTCTTGCACTCAGAAAAGTACTTAATGAAAAATACATAAGTATAGCATAACAAAATAAAACTAAAAGTATTTATGAAGAAAAGTACATTTCAGAATAATGTTCTCCAGTTGGATTATAATTAATAACGCTTTTATGTTTTCATCATGGTGTCGGATTGTATGAGTTGTTTATATTTTGAATTGAAAATTCAGTTTGTTAAGTAAATACATTCAAATGTAGTCAAGTTAAATGTAAAATATTTGCCTTCGACTTATATTTTAGTGAAAGCATTAAGTAGCATAAACTAGAAACACTTAAAGTGGACCTATCATGCTATATTTGAACAATATATTGTAGGGCCATACCTATATAAAGTATATAAATATAGTTTTTTTTTCAAAATACCAAACAGATCCTGCATTTTAGCCATGCCTCATTTCGTTCTATTTGCTCTTTCCAGCCCTGTTTTTGCAGGGGGCTGATTCTGTGAGCTGCAGCTGACCACGCCCCCCTGCAGGAGAGGGGAGCGTGCTTTGAGATCAGCTGCTGGGCTGTCAGAAGAGGGGGAGAAAAAGAGATCTCCGTCCTCCGTGTTTTATTCTTATATGATTATATAGAGTCATTATTCATTTATTTTAAAGCTCAATAAATAACAAAGAAGACCTTTGACCGGCACTTTTCTAATTTTGTCCGGAAGATTTAAACTTTAACGGACATGTTGACCGGCGGAAAAAAATCTAACTGAAACTCTGTCGCACGGTCCCCTCGTTCCTTGGAAGAGGCGGAGAGGTGGGTGTTTGTCATCTGCTGGTGGACTAACCGGAGAGAATTACAGTGCTTGCCTCGACGGGGAGGGATTGCATTGAATTAAAGCAGCAGGAGCAAACGCTTGCCTCGGGGAGGGAGAAAAAGAGCCACAGCGGAGAATAAACAGAAGGGCAACCATGGCAACCATGTGCGGGAAGTCTTCTTCGCTGCTTTTGTGGCAGACTACAGCGCCACTTACAGGCCTGGCATATGTACTACAGCGTCTCCAGCGCTTTCGAGCGGCAATGGCCGGCCGTGGCCCAACCCCACATTCCCCTGATAGGTGGAGAGTTGGCCATATAGGCAGAGCTCCTCGTTCCTGACGTCAGAGAAATTTCAAATCTGTATCAGTCTGTATCAGATCCGTTGCAGCCCCGTTTTTAGAGATTTGGGTATGGAGGAAAAGAGAGAGGGTTGTGTTTTCTGACACTTGGTGAGTTCCCTGGAACACCGGGGACACATATTCATGTATAAAAGACATACAAAAGTGCATTTTGCATGATAGGTAGGAGGTTAAGTACTCCAAAATAGTACTAAAGTATAGTACTTGAGTTAATGTCCTTCTAAAGGTGAATGTCTCCACAGTTACACCATAGTCGAGGCTACGCACTAGAGCGGTTTCTATCTTCAGCTGCCCACGTTATCTGAGATTAGACATCAGTATGAGCAGCACATGATGTAAGAGTTCTGTAAGGCTACATTTATTAGAGACATGAACACTTCCTCAGCGATCAGAAGGATTTATCAGTTACTTAAGAATCTGGTACTGTTTCTTGCAAAATTACGTAAATCAATTTGAACTGCATGTTTTGAATCAAGATCAGCTTTTTTAATCTAACATTCATGGGTGTGCTATTTAAGGATTTATCCCAGACAAGTGATCCTGATCCTGGCATTCAGCTTATTAAATCCAGGGGCCTCATTTATAAAGGGATATACGCTCAAAAAATGGCGTACGCCAGTTTCTACGCAATCTTCGAATATAAATATGTTTTTTTAATTAAGTTTTCCTATCATCCATGTGAGGACAACAAAACATCTTATCTAAATGTCTATTAGCAACAACAGTTTTAACCAAAACCAACATGCCAATTTCCACTAACATCATTACCTATGCCAAGTAGATTATTTGCCTGACTAGGAAAGCTCAGGGGCCTCATTTATAAAGGGATATATGCTCAAAAAATGGCGTACGCCAGTTTCTACGCAATGTTTGCGATTTATAAAATTCTAACTTGATGGGAAAATGTGCGGTCCTCCACGCAAACTCTAACCCATGCGTACGCACTAAGCACACAAACGGGAGAGACGAGAAACTGCGACACCGTTGGCAGAAGGAAGAATGGAGAGAAATGTGTGGAAATAATACCATAAATCAAATGTTACCTCTCATTTATCAAATATGAAGAATTCATTTTCAAACATTGATTAAAGCCAATCTTAAAATGATTAAACAAACGCCTGTTTGAGACTCCTCAGTGCACACAAAAACATAACTTGGAGAAATATATAAATACAGATATGTTATTTAAAACCACCTCGAATATGTTGTGTTACTGTTATGAAATGTTTTCTCATAAATTATGCGGTAAGCAGGAGGACAGAATTACGTCTAAACTGACGCCGTTTTGCATTTCTATAGGTTGTAGATACGAGCATGGTTTTATATACTATCACGTTTAATCGTGTTTTATGCCGTTTGCCAAGACTTGATAAGTCGCTCGTAAAACACAGGAGGTACTACGTAAGCAACCTTCTCACGTCAATCCTACGCAAGGCGTTATAAATGAGGCCCCAGGTCTTTCAACATCATGGCTTTTTTGAGAGCCACAAATCTGTGAAGAAGATCAAAGAGTTTGTGAAGTTAAATTGATCTTTCACGAAGTAGTGAAATGCAAACCCAAAAATGTAAGAGTATAGAGCCAGTAATGTTTTGATTGTGTTTTTTTTCTGAATTTGCTAAGAGCTTTCAAATCTCTCTGTTCTTCTTTCATTTAGTTTGCCTTGACGTAATTGCTTGCTTGTTCTATCTTTACACACACACACACACACACACACACACACACACACACACACACACACACACACACACACACACACACACACACACACACACACACACACACCACACCACGTGTTTTTGGTTTATTTAATACACACTGCTTTGCATAGTGTCCTAACAGCGTTTTCAGAGTAATTTGTGTGTGATGTCAGTGTTACGTATTTTACAGCCCTAAATGAAAGAATAAGTTGGTTTCATCTACATTTGCCAGACTTCCCTTCTCCACCACAAGCAAATGGTCCCTTTCCCAAGAGATTGTGGGTGTCTTAACCCTCCTGTTTACTGAGACGTGACTTATGCATTGCTATGTGGTGTACTGTGTGGTTACGATATTTGCCAACTTTCCCAAACATGTGTGCATTTCCTTGTTTGGCCACAAGAGGCTGCTGTTCTCTCTTATAGAACATCTGCTTAAAGAGCTCTGTATTTTATCTGTTTTATGTAGTCTGCTGTTTGTGCTAAAACTTGGCCTCTTGTGACATAGTACTGAAAAGACAGTAATGAGGGAGGAGGAGCAAAAACTATGTGCTACAAAAACAGAAACTGACTGTGAATGTGTCTTTTGCACATTGTACTGCATTGTATTGTTATTGTATGCTGGTAAACTCAATTTATTAGCCCTTGAACACAAATATTACTACAAAAATAAGAAAAGAAAATGGATTAATGTGGAAAATGAAGATGAATATGTCAGTCATAAACACACTGAACACAGGTCTGATTTATTGAAAAGCCAATCGGTAAAACATGTGCTTTAATTGCTTAATTTAAGTTATCAATATATGTACAGAATAAAATGTGGGCTTTCATATAATTATTTGACCATCTTTATTTCTGAACTTTATAATTATCGGAACATTATCACATGGACCCAGCTACCAAAACCAACATGTAACTTTACTGTCTATGTTGGACTAACAACAGTGTATTTGAGTTCATCATTGTCATGGTGATGCAGGACATACACTTATTTTAGGGAATCAGGGAAGTATTGTGCTACCTCAGTTAAACAAAAAAACGAATGACTCGTATATTAGTGATTTAAGTAATTACAATTCAGTTCCAGTTACTAATAACCTGTTATTATTTATATACTTTACATGATCTCAATGTTTGGCTTTTTTTCCCTCCATCATTCCCCATTTAATCGCACTAAAGCATGCTCTGTGGTCAGGCCTAATATGTTGCATGTCAGTAAAGGATGCCCCCCTGGACGCACAGTTATTATGGTGATGGCTGCAGAGCAACAAACCCTCCCATAAAGTCCAAAATTAATGTAACTATAAATACGCACAACAGATCAAGTATCGAGAGGGCAGAGCTCCAAATCCACACCCTACATCCTGCACAGAGAGCGTGATCTCTCTCCTGATCCACACAAGGCCTCATTAAGGGGCTCAGATCTGTAAAACTGTGAACTCCTCCTGCTATTCCTCTCATGAAATGCCACATCTGTTAGACAACATTTTGAGATCACTGACTCCTGTGTGGAGGCTCCTAAAGAGCTATAACCAAAGAAACGAATAACAAAACACACAGAGAGCTTTGATCGCAGCGATGTTGGAGAGAAGTAGGAGAACTGGAGCGCTGATGTGATGTGCTGTAAAATATTGGGCTTCTGTTAACAGGCTTTAAGTGGCTGTTTTCCGCATTAAAGTAGCTTAGCGGTTCCAATTCTGGTCGCTAACACTGACCTCACTCAGTGCAACTTTTTTGATTCTTTCTCCCACCTCCCCTATATCTCTCTGATCAAATTATTTCCACCACAGTGGCCTAGCCTTGGTGTTCCACCGCATACGGGGACAGGAAGGGGATATAAACAAAAGATGTCCAAAACAGAAAACCTTGTTGCCATGGTGCACCAAAACAAACTCTCCCGTGTGAGACAGTTGTCTGGTTCATTGCCCGTGTGGCTATTCTTTAGTAGCAATGACACGACAAGGGTCACTTAACGACAGACAAGGATCAAGGGAAGGAAATGCAATTGCCAAGTAAACACAAGCAGAGGCAGGTCTGCAGGGCGCTGTGTCTCATGTCAGAGACCTCACAACTTCTTGTTAGAGCCCAGAGCAGATGGAAAGTCTCCTCCGTTCCTCCTGCACAACATATTTTCCTTCTCTGTCCCCTTCTTTGGTTTCCATTATAAGAGTGACATTTCTTTATCCCAGCGTGGTTCCACGTTTCAAGTAAATAGCTTGGTAAGCAGTTAATACAGAAGCTTCCAGCACTAAAGCTACCAGCTACAGACATTCTTTCCCCTTTAATAATTTCATTTTTAGAGTTTGGTCGCTATGCTTCAATGTTTAAGACCCACAGCTGTAGTCTATAGCCTGCCTATAAAGTTGGATACGCTAGACGAGATTTATGATCTTGAGAGCCATTTGGATGATGGCGGGAGAGTATTCTCAGACAAATCCCATTCACACTATCGAAAGAAAATGAGAGCTAATTGAAGCATATTCTGTATTCAATTATTTAAAAAGAGAATATCACTTCAAGCTTTTAAATCAGTTAAAGTTCAAAGAAATATGTGTGTAATGATGTTTGCTATGGTTTGCAAATGCTGACTGATTTTACAAGTGGCTGCATGGATATGGGAAAGCTTGGGCGTGCAAATATTTACCATATGCTGCAATTCTGAGAAAGTATTTTCCTATTCAAATAACTTGTTTTCTAATGAAATATTTTTTTTGTGAGGATCAGCTACATTCTTATTCTGAGAAAAATCCCACATTTCACTTCAAAGTTCCCAATTATAAGTTGTCAGAAGGTTTACATTATACTTCAACAGTGACTTTATGCAATATAGACTCATTGTAATGTACTGTAGTGTTCCTGGATTTACTAGGAAGAGTTCATCATATATGCTGGATATCATATGGGTGTGGAGCTCACCAGGTCACACATGCATGTATGCTCATTATGTGGACCATATCTCTAGGATCCTATCTATAGAAACCCTTAAGGTCTGTATTATGATCTTTACTTTAATGTTGTTCCCTGCTGTTTCGATCTCCCGCAGATGGATTTAAAGTGTGTAATAGGATGTGAAATCCAAGTCTTTGTCAGTTCCAGCCCGGGCAGCTATAGCTGCATAGTTTTACAGGGTGGATACTCTGGAGGACAGATTCAGAGCTTCATACAAAAGTAAATGTATTTTGACCTGACTTAAAGAATGAGGCAAATACAAGCCAGACGGGGACTATTTGGAGTGTGACTTAAAATCAAAGAGTGGGTACATCTGAGCTAAATCTATGTTAATTGTTTCTGGCAAGATTACTTACATTTAGTTTGCATTTCAGATACTGAGAGTGCTTTGAAGTATCTGCATTGATGTGAAATGTAATGCTTGAGGCACTGCATCCAACTTAATCTAATATGATTCACCTATAGGCGTATATGAAATGGCGATTATAAGCATGCAGGCTAATGGGTTTCATGTGAACAGGGTCAGTACGTTCAGCACATATCACAAAGCACATTCATAGATGTACTGTATATCTTCTTCCAGTAATACAGGCTATTTTGGCCTCTTTCATTTTCTCTTTTTTAACAAGGTGTCATCACCTACTTTTGTTCCTTCCTCCACTTTAACTGCATTTATGTGATAGCGGATACAGACTGGTAAGGTAGAAGGAAGACAGACCCCTGCTCCTCAGATAATTAGTAGTATGCACAGTAGTTCACCTCAAAATAACTATAAAAACAAGCTGTCTTCATAAGTAGAGCATTCCTTCTAGAGCACAACACATAAATGAGGGTGTATTTGTTGTGTAGTTGGCCGTGGTCCTGCGCTATTACCTTTTTAACCTGCACTTTGTCATGGCACTTTGCTGGATGGCTTTGCTCTAAAGCTGCACACATTTGTCTAACCTATGAAAACCGAGCCCTAGTTTCCATCCACCGCATTTAATGGAGATTGCAGGTTGTGCCATGATAGAGTGAGACCTGTTAACAGTTAGGAAAAAAAGGTCTCTTGTGTTTACAGTTTGTCCACTTTGTAACCATGGAAATAGGAAGAATGCGATGCCATGGCTAGATTATTTCATTTTAAACCTGCATGGCTCCAAAGTCAGGACACCTTCATTTAGTCTGACCCTGTATGAACTCTAGGACACAAAGAAGTAAAAGCTATTAATAATAATAATCAGACAATGTTTATAACTGTACTTATTTGGTAGTCTCTGAACCTGTAAAGAATGTGGAGTCCACAGTAAGTGGATCTCATTAAGTGTAATGGCTCCTAGGTAAAAATGTTTACCCCCACTGCACCATTTCCTTTATATACTTGGTAATGAGATTTTATTGTGCGCTGTGGGCTGGGGGCCCATTCTCTTTGACCAACTACAGTCACTGTGGTGCCAACTTAGAAGCTTCTGTAATGCAGCCTAGGATGAGCTTGATCCGAGGGTCATGAGAGAATGTTTTCTTTCAGAAAATATCTTTATTAAACTCATGATGAATGAAGGTATCAGCAGGGTTCTGTTTGTCTGCCAAGGTTGACTCCTAGAGTCAAGTGGGCAAAGCAGATACTAACAAAAAAAGTGTTTAATGGATAGTAGATCTCCGCCCCTACAAGTATTCAAATGTGTTTCACTAAACATTGGCAAGGCCAACGCAACAGATACACTTTTATTTTAATCTATGCAGCATTGTGCACCGGTTTTTGTCTAACACATCACACAAATCTGATGCCCAACAACTGCTAACACCTTACTGCAAACTAGCTTTTCTTCTGTTACATTAGAAGATGTGCTCAGTTGTAGTCAGCGCTCATTCCAGTCTGTCAGATGCTCATTACACAGGGAACACATTATCGTTCATCAGGACAACATTAGCCTCCAACCCTGTCTCAATTGACTTCAGCTGTAAAGTTTGATTAAATTAATACAAACCACAATTATTTTCAGATTTCAAAGAGGAAGAAAACCTAAACTTTAGCTAAACAAGATTCCAAACTCTGCTTGACTGAAATACTTGGAATACATTTAATAAATGTAAACCTGTTGTGTTGTCACATTAAAACAGTATATGACAGTCAATATATTGTGTTTTTCACCATTTACAGTCAAACGTTTTTTTCAGAAAAGATTCAATGTGGACTAGAGAATTAAGACCAACTGTATAACAAGATATAGTGTGTTTTGGGCAGAGAGCAAAATAGAAAGCACCACTCAATGTTATGGCTATATAGGATTATATAAATGACTTCAAAAGGTCTAAAAGTAATTTTCTCTTTTGCTTATCTCTTCTACTGTAGCATTATCAGTGTCCTCCCATCTATGACTCAATCACATTGGATTCACTTATTGCATGTTGGTGTTAAAGCCCTGTAGGTATTCCTTTTATGTCTCCACTTCTTAAGCTAAATAAACCATTCAAAAGCTCAAACGATAAGCTAAAAAAGCTGTGTTTCTTAGCTCATGTAAAGTTGAGATGTTGGAGGTATGGTTTCACAGGACAGTGCACTTAGCTTTCTAGATGTTGTATTCACCTCCATGACTCATACTGTAGTTGTTGTAAACTTGCAATCTAGGGAAACAAAAACATTCAAAGAAAATCCCACAAAAGCACCAAACAAAACACAGTCATATTTGATCTCAGTCACCTCTATTTA
Organism: Trematomus bernacchii; assembly: GCF_902827165.1. Taxonomy (NCBI): domain Eukaryota; kingdom Metazoa; phylum Chordata; class Actinopteri; order Perciformes; family Nototheniidae; genus Trematomus; species Trematomus bernacchii. The sequence goes on along the minus strand of NW_022987714.1, from coordinate 8,519,847 downwards.
TTGTAATTTTGTGTGCAAGCTTAGAATATATAAATCCGAATATTGAACACAATTGCTGTGTATTTAATCCACAGAAAGTTGTATACAGAAGTCTATTCTGCTGACAGCGTAGACCGCAGATGTAGCCTCTGTGAAAATACGAAACCGGTGTCCACATTAACCCAAAAGCCTTGGGTTTCACATAATAAACCCTTAAGCATCTGGACAAACAGTAGAGAGGTAGTGGAAGGGGGGATATAAAGAGCAGAGAGGCAGACAATATTTCCTTTCCCCCCCTTTCTTTCTTGATTTTCCTTTTTGCCTGTCTCTTTTCTCCCTCACGTTCCCCATGTCTTCATTCCCTTTTTATTTGTATGAACTGTCTTGATTTCAGTCTGTGTTTCAATGTCCCTACCATACATAGACCACTGCTCATGTCTTCCATCTCTGGTCTAAATCCTGCTGTTTTAGGAAACTGCTCTGGTATTTGATTCTCCGGCTCTGAGTCGTTTGATCTGTATTCCCTGTTAGCTCTTCCATGCAGCATGGAGTGCCAGTGGACAGAGAACAACACATGAATTAGTTCCAGTGCTATCCAGCTGAAATAAAACACACCCAGGAGATCATACAAACAGGAAAGTGTGTTTTCACTGGCTACTATTCTATTGTTTAAGTCTGTTCTGTTGTTTAAAGGGAAAACAGCCAGTCTCTCTCTGTCCAAAGGCTTACCTTTACTTAGCCCCATCCTAGAAATAGTCTGCCATATAACCTGTATGTAACTGTATGTAAAATCTCAACATGTTGATTTTTTTTCAGACATATTAAAAAATAGAGATAATATATCGCGCTTATAGTTGAGATTTCTAGGTGCTGCCAGGTCTCCCATTAACAGTCTTTATTCTAAGTTAAGGTCTACTGACTGTAGCTTCATACTTAGCCTACAGAGTGACATCAACCTATTCCCCTGACTTTGTTGAAAACAATACGCATATTTCACCAAATAACATAATATTCCTTTAACGTTACAAATGTGTTGTTGGATTTACTACCTTGGATTGACTGAATGCTATTGCTTTACCACACACCTTTCTGGAAAACACAGCTGGTGTGAACTTGAATTACAATGACATCCAGATTTTTTAGACATGAACACAAAAGCAGTGAACCACCTTAAATTGTATCATTGGTCTTGCCAATGTAGAACATAAACTGTCTGTTGTGTTTTTCCCTCGTGTGTGTGTTTGTGTGTTGTGTGTGAAACCATAATGAGTTGTGCATTAAACGGTTGGGTCTGCATTCATTTAAGAGCAGTGACGTCTTCCTCTGAGTGGAGCTCGGGGAGTTTTTGGGAGACCAGTGCAAGTGGAACTCCTTGCGCGGCTGGGCTGTAACCTGAAGCCAAAGAGAAGTAAGAGAGAGAGAGAAACTGAGAGAGAAATAAAGGGAGGGAGAGGGAGAAATGGAGGGAGGGGGAGGGAAGGACAGAAGGGCCAAGAGAAGGTGATGTCAGCTGAGTTCAGAAAGTAAACAGAGTTCCAGGCTGCAGCATGCTGTCTGCAGGACGGAGACTGCAGCTGGGGCAAACCCATGGGGGCACCAGCACTGCCCCCTGGACCGGCACCGTTATCTCTTGGAAGGAGGGCTGGTTCCTCCTCATCTTCCTCTCCATCTCCTTGCCCCAAGGGACAGCGTGGCCCTACGGTAAGAGACCGGCTTTACCTTCACTTCTCTTCTCCCTGCGTTTATATTTGGCACTGCCTCTCAGTTTGTGTTCTTTGTTCTCAAAAAGCCGGCATCAGCAACTCTCTCCATCCCTTCTTCCCTTCTATCCTTTAAGAGCACATCAGCTCTCAGTCAGGATTGTAAAAGAAGACCAACGGAGAGACAGTGATGTGAAATCCAGCTTTTTAAAGGGGCTGCAAAGAAAAACAGCACTAACAAGTTTGTGCAATCTTTGACTTTACAACTATTTTTCTTGTCCTGTTGTTGTTCATTGTCCCATTACCAGAAAAAAAAAAAGGGTCTCTGTCATTTCCATACTCGTTTCTACTCATTGCGGTTAATTGTTGTATGAAATGAAAGCAAGATTGCTTTTTTGTTCTGAAATAAAAGAAGCCACAGTTGGATGTAGCCACACATTCCTTGAGGTAAAGTGAGGCAGTTGCCGTTCTAATAGGGGTGTTGAATCTTGGCAATCGTTCTCTTTTGTACGGGAGCTTTGCTTTAACTCCTAAAGTGTGCTCTCCTTGAGATTCAGATTATCCCTGCCTGTTTACCCAGGCTGACCATTCCAACTGCAGCAGGAAGACATGAGTCACGTTTGAGTCAATCACGCTGGCTGTGGTAATGTGTATACCATACAGCGTCCCCAAGACTCCTAACCAAACCTCTGTCTTTGTCTAATTCCTTGTTGCACGCTTATAGGCAGTAAATTAAAACCTTCAATTTGTAATGTTGGTGAATGTGGCAAAGGGCTTGGCTGAACACATCGGTGTTAGGTTACAGTGACTAAGAAGGTTTTCTCTGGAAGATTTGCCCAATTATGTTGTTGTCAGCTGATTCACTTTCTAGCAAGGCTTGTTTCATAATCCTGCATTATCAGCTGATGACAGATGTTTCTTTGTTGAGTAATCTTAAATAGTTTCTTTTTCTTAAAGCAAAGCTAAGGTGTTTACATACAAATCCTGCCTTTTGAACATGTCTTTTCAGGTGTGCCCGTGTTTATGTGTACTGAGGCATTTTCCGCCACCCACCTGAATCCTCAGGTGTCCTGCTTTTTTCACACATTTCCCTAAAGTGTGTTTAGTTCATTGCATAGTTGTCAGGGCTACTGGGCAGGCTGCTGTAGGGAAAAATGACAAGGCTTAGCAAATATAAAAATGAGAGAAAATGAAAACTTGGCACAGAATATAGTTACAAGAAGAAAAACATAGCCTCGCACTGAGTATTTGGAAAAATAGTGTCTCATATCAGACTCTAGAGTTCATATCAAGTTGAAAAGTTAAATGCTGAAAACAAATGTGCACATATCAGACTCCTATTTGTCCTACATATTGGTGTGTGTGTTCACACCAATTTACCAAAGTGGGTAATGGTGAGAGGATGTTTCATTGGGTTTGTGGTTTCCGAGTGGAGGGAAGTTTATTTAAAGCAAATCTACAGGATGACCGGTGGGACCAGTGCTTAGGATCAGGCTACATTCGGATATGCAATGCCCACAAAGCTCCCCTGGGAGTTTCCCCTGTTCCATGATAGCAAAATCACTGCACATACATGCACTCGCAGCTGCTATAAAAACAACTATTTTTCCATGATACATCAGTGTATAATAAGCACCATGTTGTCAGAAGGAAACAATGTATTCAGTGGATGTATACTGTAAAATCTTCTCTTTACAAGGAACTTCTTCTGACATATCTTTTGTTATTTTCATCTTCTATTTCCGAATAAAATTAAAGCAATAGTTAGGCATTTTGGAAAAATGAAATGTGTTCTTTCTTGCCAAGACTGCGATGAGAAGATTAATACTACTCTCGTAAATTACTACTGTTAGTAAGATTAGTTTAGTTTAATTCATGTAAATTAAGCATATTTGATTAAATTCCAATTTACTGGAAACAGGGATACAGCGAACCTGACTCTCTCCAAATGTAAAAGAAACCCTCGCCTTGTAGCGCTTGAAGGTGAGGGTTTCATGAAAATGTTAATCAGGCGTTTAATTTTCAACAAAACTGAAATGTAAATATGGTATACATGTATGCTGGATTATTTCTTTGAGGTGCACAGTTCAGCTCCCTGAAATCTCCAAGAAATTGGGAAAAAGAAGGATGCACCTATGTCCAGGCAAGAAATAGTAACTATCATAAAATAGAAATGCAGAAATGTATCTTCCATGTATTGGTGTTTCTTCCCTTCAGTGTCACACTTCAAAGCCAGTCTATTTGTTTCACTGTTTCAAGTCTTTTTGCTACGTTAAGTATAGTTTATATTCTGCTGATGGCAAGTATAAAGCTTCTGATTACGAAATAGACACACCGTAAGAAAATAGTATCAATCTCTCCTCGTATTTACCAAGGAAGCTAATAAGCATACTTTCCAAAAGTGAAATAGCAGAATACGACATGTCCAACATAGGTGACACAGTCACAGCATTGTGCAGCGTTTAATAAGCATGTTGAACCGATTTTAAAGTGCCCTGCTCAAACCATTTCCACATTGTCCTCTTCAGCCTTGTTAAAGCTAAACATAGCTTAGCTGATAGTGGTGTGTAGCAAGACGAGACTCAGACTGATAAGATACATTTTCTGAGCAAGAAAAAGACAACCTAGAGACGATTACTAATTTAAACGGTAACTGACAGAAAGCAGTTTTTATATCAAGCTAAAGCTCAATTATAAGATATCTTAAACTCGGGAGGCAGCACTTGGCTGTGGATGTGAGCTGGGCCAAAGTCGATGCTGATGTAAAATTACAGCAAATACTGACCTTAGGTTTTATTTGTTGGCTGAGTACAGGGGAAGTTGCTTCCAGGAAATGATGGCACTATTTCCGAGCTGATGCAGGCTTTTGTGTCAGTTGTAAGGTCAAATTCAACACCTGCAGTATATTTTGAGTGTATCAAATAGTCAGTAATGCTGCTTTTCCAGGGGTTGTGCAACATTATGTGCGTCTGTGAGCTTTATATTTGAACATAAAATCTTTTATGGTAAAAACAAAACATCAGTAATGTGGACATTTTAGTTTGTTCTTGGCAGAAGTCAGGGTTTTCTTTGGCTCCTAACAGGTTACTGGGCCAGCAGGGCAGTAAAGTCAGACGCAGGGTCACAGGATTTGCGCACATTTCCGTGACCACATCCCCGCCCCCGGTAATAATGATGTCATCGCCTGGATCCACATCAAAGTTTAGCAGCTGAGACATGATGGCTTACAACCTGGGCCTGTAGAGCTTCTGATTGTGTGGGAGTGCTTTGTGACACACGGAGTTTTCCACTGGTCAACGGGGTGTCTGTTATGATTCTCGTGTTTCGGCTGTTTTCATTACGAAGGCTTTTTTACATGCATGTTTAAGAATACACAAGAGCCAACACAATACAATTCTTACATAACAGAAAAGTCAAACAACCCACACAAAAATGTGCAGACTCAGCTGCACGACTGAGGGAAAAACAAGGATTCAAGGCTTTTATTGTCATTTGTGCATAGCTACTGTTGTGATCTCACAAAACTAGCACGTTTACATATACCAAAACACATAGATATGCTATAAAGCCACAAGGCACAATAAGGAAGCAAACTTTGTAATCGGATGGATTTCTACAGCACCTCTCTGAAACTTGTCAACACTTCCAGTTTGTGATTAAATACACATTAGCCGGGGGCACACAGCACAACCACAGTCCTGGGTTAAATTACAGGCCTGGGGAACATAATGATAAATGGAGTGATGTTGATGCCATTATTTAACACGTTTTCAAATAATAAAGGCTTGATAGGCCTTAAGCCCAAACACTGAAGGCCAGCTCATGCATGTATTAATGGTTGCAGAAACACCTACTGGCTTGTCTGCTTGCCCCTGAACACATGCACTTCCACACCTGGTCAGACCTTTCTTCCTGTTAAAACCCACATTAAATTGTTACTGTCCAGTCTGTAGTTACCTGCAGGTGTTGACCTGGAAGCCTTCTCATTTGTGTTTTTACGAGGCAGTAAGCTTATCGCTGAAACGTATGAATACAAATTGTAGGGGAGCAAGCGAAAGCAGAGTTATGTAAAAACGATCTGCTGTGTTGAGAACAGTAAACACCTATTAAAGGTAGGGTAGGTAAGTTTGAGAAACCGGCTCGAGATACACTTTTTGTTATATTCCATGGAATGCTCTTAACATCCCGATAGCAATGAATATCTTAAGTGCTTTGACAAAAAATCCATAAAAAAATGTCATCTGTGGAAGTCGTAATACTGTAAAAAGCACGACCAATCATTTTAGCCGGCCCGGCTAAAATAACTGGATGGCCTACCTGCCTGTCAGCCTTCCATCTGTGCACAAACTTATCTCGTGCCCTCATTGGTCATGTGCGCGTTCGTGTGTGTTGGAGGAGGGGCTCTATAAGGAAGTGGCAGATTTTCTCCGGTTGTGTTTTTTCAAATTCTAGCGATCTCGAGCCGGTTTCTCAAACTTTCCTACCCTACCTTTAAGGAGAGGGGATAGCCTTCCGGAAAAATAGATGCGTTCCAGCCTGAATCAAGCACTAGAGGGGAAACACCTTGGAGTCATGCTTCAGAGAAAAACACAACAGCCTTATCAACAGAGCTGGAGGTCAGCAAACTGAATCTGTTACAGTGCATAATGACTGAAAACACTGCTGAATGTGTTTATTTATCTCAATAAGGAGTGTTTTATAAGGAGAACAACTTGAGAGAATCTGGAAACTAAATATTTCATAAATGTCACGTCACAGATCTAGTCCCATAAACATACATAAAAACATTAAGATCTACTGTATTGTCTATTCTCTAAGTATGCTGAGAAGGCAGATCCAACCACAGGATGTCACAGCTCTATCTAAGGACAAGACACACAGCACTGATGACTATAACAGGCCTTTCGAGTTTATGCCCTATAAATCAGCTTTCACAGTCCCAGGCCAGCACACAAACCAAAGCAGGAGAAGCTGTCCCATAAGGAGAGGCAAAGGTTTCAAACCTCTTAATCCCCATGTGACAGGCATCACACCTTGTAAACTCTGTAATCATCCCCTGTTCATTGCTTGTAAGGTAGCTTAAGACAAGAAAGAAAAATTGGCCAGGACAGGCAATAATGGCTTTAATCAATCTTCTCTTGTTTGACAATTCTCAGTTTCCGACTTACGTAATTTGGGTCACATTGCAACCATAACAAGTCGTAGTTGTTGAAAATGAAGCTGCTTCCGTCTGCATTTTGATGCATGTGAGTAAAAGCAGACCAGAGTTTGGATGGACTTCTAGACTCCAAGTCAGGCTACTGTACTCGAGCCATTAGCAGCCTGAATAAATATTTATTCCAAATCATCTGTTATTGCTTTTACTTTTGCACCAAATGTAAAGGAATCTCCATCCACTTGTCACTTCTTACAATTTTAGACTACGAGTTTGAGTCTAGGGTTGTGCAGTTAAGAAGAAGTGAATTTACCAGACAAGTTAAAGCATTGGCTATACTTTTTGGTTTTTCATTAATCATTTTACAGAAATATTGTGAGGAGGATACAATTGTGGTAAAAAATATTTTATTACATGCTGTGTCATTGCCATAATGCATGTTTATACATTTGATAGTTGTGGTTCTCTCAACTTTTTTAAAAGTACCGGTAATCTAAAAAAACTAAACAAAACAATGAGCTTCTTCTTTTGTGTACCAGTGAGGCAAACCGAGCTAAACAAATCAAGACAACACAAGAGCATCAGCTTTGAATTTAAGACAAAGTGAGGGTTGTAAGTTTACATTCATTTTAACCACAGGAAAACTGTCAGTTGGTATGACAACAAAGGCATTGCGTAATAGACTGGCCTCTTTGGGCGCCATGGATTAAAACATGTAAAAGTGACATTTAATCATGGTCCTGAAATCTATCGCACACCATGGCACATAGAAAACAGACTGGCTTGCTGAATATTAATGTTTTAAGGTTTACACACATATCCAGCTGAGCCCATGTTATCAAAACACTAAATTAAACGAGGAACTGACAGGAATCGTAAAACAGCTAAACGACTGCATCAGCTTCATAAAGCACTAACTCTGTTCTTAAAGAAACTCACATTAAAGGTTCAAGGTTCTTTATTGTCAAACTAACATAGCTACAGAGTAATTATGTCGTTGAAAATCTTGAGTCACAGGCTTCTCCAACAATGCAACATAATAATACAGATAGTAAAAGTAATACACAAAGAAAAATAGTTCTAAAATAAGTGAGAGAGAAAAAAGTGGAATAGTGCAGTACGAGTCTATATACAAGTTATTGGAATGATATATATTAGATAGTAGATATATATTACTAAGTAGCAGATGAATGTTATGAAATTGTTTCTCACTGCCCGCGGGAAGAAACTGTCTCCGAATCTTTTAAAGTTGAACTTGTGGCATTGCACACTCACTTTTGGTTTGATTGATGTCAGTGCAGTTGTCATACCTCAGTGTCTGCTTGGAGAAATAGCTGAGGAGAAGGCCAGATTGTAGCTGGACAGACGTACAATTTATGATATCATTAATGTGGACGGGCAACAGGGACGACTCACAGCTCTCCAAGACATCTGCGCTTCTCCTCTCCAGTTTACCGTCTGCAAACAACCACTAATGAGTGTTTGCAGGGCCGGTAGGAGGGTACGTACAAGGCTGCACCAAGGTGGTGCCAAGTTTAAAGTGCAGCTTCTGTTAGTTCTCTATCCCCATCTGCCACAAGACATGTTCAAATATTTCAACTTTTAAGTCCACTGTTACATAATTATAACCACTTGCATTACTGGTTTACAGTCCAATTAAACATCGTATGTATTGGAAAAGGGAGGAATAACTTGGTCATTGTTGACTGTTCTTCATGACAGTGACTTTACCATTGAGGCATGTTGACTGATATAATGTTTTATGAAATCACTCAGTGGCCGTTAACTACTTTGAGTCTTGCGATTCCCCAATACATGGCAGTGGAAACAACCAGAGAACCAGTCGAGAAAACAACTCACTCAAACACTGAAATCCCCAGAATCCTACCACTCCTGATCGTAACCCATGTCATTATATTTGTCAAAGTGTCTCCATGATGTACACCGCTGCCTCTCTATGTCTGTACAACTATGAATAGATGCTAATGTAAAGGTATGCTTCCTGGTTGCATGTTTGAGTTATCCTGCTGATTTTACTGATGCTGACATATTGTCTTCTTTAGATTACAGGTATTTGTACAACCACTGCCCGGGCCCAGAGTGGAACGTCATGTGCAGAGGCTGCTGCGAGTACGATGTGATCCGCTGTAAATGCCCCATACAGGGAACCCCGGTGGGCTACGCAGTGCCGTGCTGTCGCAACGCCATCAATGAGTGTGACCCCTGCATAATTCATCCAGGTAGAACCCCTGCCAATATTCCTATTTGTTTTAATTGTATGAGAAGTTACAAACTTCATAAACTTGAACAGTATAAAAAGTTGGCATTCTCTTCATATAGTCCACATCTGCTGATTGTAATCCGCCCATCAATCTCCATCTTTGAAAATCTGCAGTGAAGTTCGTGCAAGACTAAAGGATGTCTATCAACTGCACAGCTGTTTACACTGAAGCATTAGAAACTATATAAGAGAAAAGCTAAAAAATATTTAACTGATCTAATTTATTTTCAGGCTTACTTTATATTGGCTTATTCACTTTCTGGAAGAATTCAGAGCCAGGAATGAATGGTCATGCTTTGGACTTATTGGTTATGCAACAAATACATCTGTGAATATACCTGAGAAAATGATTGGGTATGTGTGCACAAATGAGCAGTTGCTCACCCTAATTTTCCCTAAATGTTATCTGCCTGTAGAAGTATGTATGGTTTTCTTCACATTTGACTGTTGAACACAAAAAATGTGTCAAGCCCTGTGCACATCACTAGCGCATATTTGGTTAAAATGCATATCTGCAATCAGGTCAGTTTTGCTTCCCCCCCATGGACTGAGTAGTCTCTTAAGTGAAATTACATCCTCCCAGTTTTCTTCACATTTTTATTTTATGAAGCTCTTATACGCTTGTGTATTCTGTTGCAGTAAAATATGGGCTTAATGAGTTTAGCAGAGCTGTTTTAGAGGAAACATGGCAGGGGTATGATGAACATGTTCTCAATTGTAACAAATATTACCAGCCAATTTAAAAGACGTAAATTGTTTGTCTCCTTCGTCTCCTTGTCCATCCACCTGTCTTTTTAAAAACTCCCCTATAACTTGGTTTCTCTTCCTTTCAGGTTGCAGTATATTTGAGAACTGCAAGCGTTGTAACAATGGGACATGGGGCCCCAGGGATGACTTCTTCATTACTGGGAAATACTGCGCTGAGTGTCGGCCTGGCTGGTCCGGTGGAGATTGCATGAGTACGTACCTTCATTCTCCCAAATAGCGAATCCTACATGAGTCTAGTCTACGTTTTTCTTTCGATCAGGGAAAAGTGTTCTTTCCTTCCCTGGTGATTTATTCTCATCTGGGACAACTATGCCAGCTTGGAAGGCTGCCATATGCCCTGGGGGTTTTCCGTTAGGAGCTGAATGACAAGTCAGAGTCAACAATTGAGACGCTCATAAAACTCTTTAATATGTAACATTTGGACAGTGACTATAGCTTTCTTAGTGCGCAAATAAACTGCCATGGGGCACAACAAACATACGGTTAATTAAAAGGAGAACCTGGAAACACTGCTGAATGCCTTGTTGCCCCTGTGTGTATTGTGTTTATGTTTATTTGTGTTGTTTAGCAAAACATAGGGCTTTCAGTAGCTTTGCAAACTCAATGTAATTGGGTTTGGTTTGAATGGTAACCAAAGCAGCTGAATCTAAACCCGCAACATAACAATCAAGCTGTAATGAACCAGCACTGAATTTGAAAGAGTACCAACTTTCCAAAATATAATATTTTCCGATGTGTTTTTCAGAGTGTGGGGGAGTAATCCGTAAGAGGCAGGGCCACTTGGTGCTTGAGAGCTACCCCAACAATGCCCGGTGTGAGTGGACCATCCAGGTGGACCGACCCTTTACTATAGAGCTCAGGTGAGGCTGTAAAACGTCTGCTTGTATAGTTATTTACTGCTCCTCCTCAACCTGCATGTGTAATCAGAAACATTTTTGGAGGCACCATCAGAAAGGTTAAATCTGGAAGGTTAGTGATAATATTCATTGATGTTTTTGATTGTTGTGCTTTTATTTAGGTCTTAATGTGTGCATATGTTTAAATGTGTCTTTTGATTGTGTATAGGTATATACATATTTGCCTACATATTTTTATATATATTTGTTTTTGTATTCGGGATTGTGGGAAACGGTTTTTCGATCTCTCTGTCTGTACACATAAACTGAAAGATTGACAATAAAGTTGACTTTGACTTTGATAATAGTTAATTTTGCCTATCACAAAGCATGGTGGGTTAAAAACACAGTTTATATTGTTTCTCTTTTCCATCAGCTACAATTTCAAAGAAGACATTGGCTGTTTTTCAAATAGTTAACTAACTAGCTAACTAACTAACTACTACCTCTTAAATATTTAATTTTACTTTGTGACAAACTGCAGCTGCCAGTTATAACATTGTGCCTTGAACTTTGACCCTCTTGCTCGTATTTCTGTAGCAGTCAGGAGCGTGACATTTCAATAAGCTGTCGACAGGCTGTTATCTGTCTGTGCTCTCTAGTTGTGACCTATCTTGCGCTGCTCAGAGGATTGTGGGTCATAATAACCGTAGAAGCATGCTGGCTAGCATTCTGCAACATTGTACATACTATTTATTGGCACCCACAATTTTTTTCTCTCAAAGTTAGATAGAAGATAGGTTGTTTATGGAACACACAACTGCCATGCTAACGCTGCTATTCTTTATGCTAACTTTAACATGCTGACAATGCTTAGCCATTCTTAGCTGGCATAACGTTTAAAATGTGAACAATCAAAGTGTTAGCATGCTAACATTATCACAAAATATTGGGTACCACTTTACAATAAGACTACCCTTATAAAGGATTCATAAAGGGTTTATAATTAGGTTATTAATTAGGTTGTAAACACTTTATTAATCATTAAGAACCATTTATAAACCAGTTATAACGTAGTTTTCATATTATCAACACAGGCTCACTATTTGGCAAGATGACTAAGCCTTATATTGGCTACCTAGCTTACTTGTCTTCTTCATCAGCCAACATCCTTGTTGTTCACTGAGTTGATTCCCCCCCTTCCATCTTGATGTTTCTTGGTATCTCTTTGGGGCCATTTATTTATGAGTTACTAACATTTATAACTGCCAAAAGGGAGCCTTGTAAAAGGTTAAACAAATCACCATTTATTAATGAGTTACAACCGTTTATAATTTGTTTAAGTTATATTAAGCCTTAATGTTATGCATAAATTAGGGCGTGGTCACATTGAGTGACAGGTCTGTCCAGTGACTGCTGCTGTTAGCTTTCTGCTCTGCTAGCAGCTCCGTGATGCTACAGGGGCTCTGCCTGCTCAGATCGTCCGGGGAACATAACTTGAACTCGGCCGTGTTTGTTGTGCTGGTGCCTTGTGGACTATTCTTCATGCTTATATCGGACTATTGTGACTCGCTCTGCGGTTAAAACAGACTGTGCATGAATGCGGTTTTGCGGTAAGTGAAATTCGAGTACTTTATTTATGTGTTGCTTATGTTTTTAGTCAGCTAACGTTAATGAATGTTAAGGCTTGGGTTAGCATGTAGTAAGCGAGTGGTAGCTATATATGTGACTTAAAAACAACGCGCCCTTTCAGTTATAAATGTTAGTGACTCTTCAATAGATGGTGATGTGTTTCACACTATACAATAAGGCTCCCTTTTACCAATTATAAATGGTTGTAACTCATTAATAAATGGGAATGTGTTTTACACTTTACAATAAGGCTCCCTTTTGGCAGTTATAAATGTTAGTAACTCATTCATAAATGGTCATAAGAGATGCCAAGACACATCAAGATGGGTGTGGGGAGAATCAACCCAGTGAACAACAGATACCAAGGATGCTGGCTGATGAAGAAGACGAGGTAAGCTAGATAGCCAATATAAGGCTTAGCAGTACAGATAGATGTGGGCTCACTATTTGGCAAGCAACCGGTCACAGTTGCCCTGTTTATCTCATGTCTTAGAGAGAATTGGGAGGGATGAAACCCTCTTTAATGGTTACACATGCAGAGCACACAGCACACACAGTGAAATGTGTTCTCTGCATTTAACCCATCCAGGAGTCTAGTACTAGGAGCAGTGCTTATTAATGATTTATAAAGTGTTCACAACCTAATTAATAAATGAATTACAAACTATTCGTAAACCCTTTATAAGGGTAGTCTTATTGTAAAGTGGTACCGATAATATACAAGGCATTTGCTTACCTGCCATTGGCTCCCTATTTCTCGTTGCATTGTCCTCCCCTTTTAGTCTCTGCGTGTTGCCATTTTGCGAGGGCACTGTCGCTGCATCCTGTGCAAAGGAGTACACAAGTACATTTGGATTTTCCTAAAAAAATACAATCAAGCCAAAGCACTTTTCCCTAAAGGCAGTTTCAACTGAATCTGAAATCAAGACCCCTTTGTGTCAGGTGATGTCATTCACATACTCTGCAACTGGATATAAGCTGAGACCCATTTACGACAGTAAAGTGGTCTGTAGCAGAATGATATGTGCGGCCAGACCTTTCTCTTGTGCTGACATGGCGATGTGGACACATGTGTTGGTGACATGCAAACTTAACCAGACATAACTTTTACTAATTTAAATTGAGGAACAAAAATGTCATGACAATCCAATTTTCTCAGAGGTTTTCAGTTCAATCCGAGTGGTGGTTTGTGGTGGTCTGTGGTTCAAGATTACATTCAAATATTCAACAGCTGAGTGTTTTTGACGGACACATTGCCCAGGGTATTCAGAATAAACCACATACTTTACTGTTAACAGTTTGGATTGGAACAACTTTCAAATTAATCCAAACCCTATAAAGCCAAGGAGGAGGCCATTAGGTTAATGAGGCAACAAGTGAACTAACAATAGCTGTTGTGGATATAATAACAGAGGCTTACAAATAAATACCTGCCTGTTTTAAATGAAAGTACAAATATTTCAAACCTTTAATAACGTTGAAGTTTCCCCAGCTTCATCTGGCATTAAAGCATCACGTTATGTTATCCTCATTGCACATCTGTGATAGTTATTATAACTGACCTGCTTAAGTCAAATTTCCAGTCCATTCAGATATTTCTCCAATCTGTAAGTCATGGACGACTGGCAACCCTACAGCAAGCTTTGGAAAGCAAAACACCCCAGGGTTTTTTCAGGAGAGTTATTACTTTTCAGTCATGTGATAACTTTCTATTTCTGTCATTTTCTCCATTACGCATACAGCATTCGAGCTTTTGTGCAGTATTTTAGCAGAACAAAAGCACCATACAGTTAGATGCAGCATGCAGACTCAATGTGCCAAGCATACGGAAATGGTTTGCTGTGTGCACAAAATACATTTAAAGTATTTGTTCAACTATATAATAAGGAATTGCAAAACTTTTAACAACGTCATCAGTCTAGAAATGTGTTAAATGTCATTTTCTTATTTCCTTTGTGACATAAACACACATTTTAATGAAACAGCTGGACTCCAGAGCGACTAATGGAAAGTTGTATATTTGTGACTGGAAAATAACTGGAGGGGTTTTTCTATACTTCTTTACCCTAGGCTCACAGTTCACAAGCAACATTAACTAAATTACAACTGACATTCATTGTTGGGAGCTGCTGCAGGCTATCGTTTAGCATATATCTTATTGGTCTATGCTACACTGACTGAAGGGTCTGTGATAAAAGGCCAAATTATAGGATTTGGGAGCATGCCAGTGCACTGTGTAAAATCTGTCAGTCGATCACGTCAGTTCTGATGTTAGTCCAAGGAGATTACATCTGAAATTACAGAGAAGGGGAAGGAGAGTCCTTTGTGTTTTTCCTAATCCAGCTGGCAGTAATCTCAATGTCACACTCTGACTGCAACTGAATCAAACAGCTCATGAAATATAAGTCTTTTAAAAATCTACCAAACTACAATGATACACACTTAAATTAACATTTAAACGGGCCCTCAATCCACTCTCTGCATGTCCTCAACTGTGTTCAAGCATATTAAGATGTTTTTGAAGATTAACACATAACCTTCAACTGTAATACCAATAATCAACAGTCATACTAGTTGTTTTGGAGACAGAAATTGTAATACCAATAATGTTTGTTTAGCATGTAAAATGTATAGACATCTAACAGCTGCTTATCTCAGTAAAGTGAGATGCTTATCAGCTGATTGCTGTCATCAGCACTACTTATTGTCGAGTACATAGATG
This sequence comes from Trematomus bernacchii, assembly GCF_902827165.1. NCBI lineage: Eukaryota > Metazoa > Chordata > Actinopteri > Perciformes > Nototheniidae > Trematomus > Trematomus bernacchii. Next base: position 8,504,774 of record NW_022987714.1, on the reverse strand, counting down.
AACAATCGTTTAGGAGTGCACTTATAACTAAAACTATGCACATAATGAGTTTTAAAAGATAGTTTAAGCAATCTATAAAATACAAGTGTGCAGATCTTAAGATGTCTCTAAATCCCGCCAAAGCCACAGAAATAATGATGTTCTAACTGTTGAATTGTTGCTGCCAATTGTCAATAATTACTGTGCTTTATCTTAAATGTGTCATCCTGACTCATATCATAACAGTACAAAGTTGTTGTTATAATGTGGTCTTACTTGCCTTTACCTGTTTGATTCATGATCTCAGGCTACTCTGTTCCTTTCATCTTTAGTACTGCAAACAACTTAACTCCAACTCATCTTTGTTCAATTTAAGAAAAACAAAAATAACAGAAATCAGCAGACATTTTTAACTGCTGTGATACCTGGTTAAAATTAGACTAGTTTCACATGCCATTAGGAGCAGTAAACTCTCTAAAAGTGGGGTATATCCCCTTTATCGACTGTTATCACATTTATTAGCTGTGATTAATGTGTCATTTCCATGGTGCCAGTTGGTATTGCATTGTCGGGGAACACAAGTTCTCTCATAATCAGGGGTAATAAATAAAACAAAACAGGACCTATTACAACAAAAATTGCTTTATGTCGTGAAATCCATACATGTGTTGAGGTCGAGTAACACTAAATATATTTTGTAATTATGGATTTTTATTTTAGAAGCAAACTAAACTCGGATTTTATCTCGCAAATGTACGTTTTTTTATATGCATCCTCTTCCCTAACAGGTTTATGATGATGAGTCTGGAGTTTCACCATTCTTGTCATTATGATTACGTGGAGGTCAGAGACGGTGACAGCATCAACTCGCGTGTTATCGCTCGATTCTGTGGGAACAACAGGCCTGTCCCGGTTCACAGCTCTGGAAACAGTCTGCACATACTCTTTGTGTCTGATGGTTACAAGAACTTTGATGGATTCTTTGCCACTTTTCAGGAGAGCTCAGGTAGGTCAGAGACCAGTATAATTTACTACATTCTCTATTCATGTACCAGTCATAATATACGTCTATACTTTTGAGGACCTTATGTAGTTCCTTGCCCAAATCCTGACTAGAACCTAAGGGGTATTTCAACCTCCCACCTAAAATCAAGTCTTAATCCTATGACAACAGTCTGTCCTTACTTTATGGATGATGAATAAAAAGTCATTTGTTGAATCAGACTCAATGAACAAAAGAGGCTCTTGTGAGTAATGGGTAACAACAGATGCAAACAAGAGAAAAGTTTCCAAGGCACTCACAGTCTCATGTAAAATATAAAGCCTTTAACAGTGCGTGACTGACACCTGAACGTTTCGTCAGGGTGTTGAAACTGCTAACAGCCCGTTGAGAAAGTCAGGACCGACCAAAATGTGTTTACTTTCCAGAAATGTCCTCACTCTCGACCTTTAAAACTCAGAAACGTAAGTTACCAGCAGCTCAGCCAGTTCTAGTAAAAGTAAACGGAGGCTTTCTCTGTACAACTGCCCACACACATTTAGAAATGGAAAATAAAAGTGACATTTTAATAGCAGCTTTTAATATAAAACCCTTGATGTAGTTTAAGCTGCCATTCCTTTAGAAATACATATTTTATAGTTATAATGCTGATAAATACAGCATTTCTTCTTCTATACTAATGTCTACCACTTGTGTGTTTACAGCCTGCAGCTCTTCTCCTTGCCTGCATGATGGGACTTGTATCCTGGACAGTTCCTACACTTACCACTGCGCCTGTCTGGCTGGCTACACGGGCAAGAGGTGTGAAAATGGTGAGTCTGTGTAACATAACATAAACCTAATCTAAAGCATGATCATCTTGAAGAAAAATATTTATATAAAAAATGAGGGAAGAAAGGTTCTCATCCCATGCAAGAATAAACAAGTCTCATACTGTAGCCGTGACTTGATCTTTCCATCTCCCAAGGCATCTGTTAGAGTTAGACATTACTGTATTGACGCTGACAAAATCCCAGAATTATCTTAGGCATTTTCACCCGAAATCAGACACTCTTCATCAGACTGCCTTCGCTGTCCATGAAGTCTCCGTCCAAGCTATAGTTAACATCTAAGAAATATGTTTGCATGGGATAGAGCAGCATTGAACAAAGAAATATGAGGATTCATACTGCTGTGAACAGCTGGATAAGGTTTCGCAAGAAAACCAACTGAGAAAATAAGTTAGAGGGGAAAATGCTCATACATAATTAATTGAAAATCAGGAAAAAGTTGAAGAGCTGTGCTTTTTAGTGTGTGGTAGTTTCAGCTTCCCATTTTGGTTTCAACATTATATGCCACCCTAAAGTTTTCCACTGTTGTCTTCCATAAAGAAGTCACCTCAATCTGACGTTGGTGGCAACAACAAGCACTTTAATTGGAGATAAATTATTGGTATGTTATTAACATTGCAACCTGTTTTGAGGCTGCTGGTTGCAGATCTCAAGCTAAATACTGTACCAGTTGCAAAAATCGTTCTCCCCATACGTCACTTAGATGTAGAAACATTGTAAAATGGGGCCTTGGTAACAAAAAAAATAGACGTTTCAACTTAAATCTGTGTGGACATTTACAACAAACTGGCAGAGCTCCGATCTGTCAGGCGGGTACTGCTCAATCAGGGTGTGGTTTGCCTAAAAGGTATTTTATTTATGGGTGTCTGGACCCTAACTTCTGTTTTTATGTCCAACACACCTCCTTTAAGTTCTGGAAAAACAGACCTCTGAACCCACTCCCTTATATTTTGTGGTGTCATTTTCAGGGCTATATACAAGTCTATAAAACGAACGGTAAAACAATTGTACTTCTATAACATGAGCCAGTTTTTCCCCTGGAGGAGACACTTTCAAAACAGCCAGGAGTTTCATTCCACAAAGTGTGCATTCATTTGTATTCCCAGGAGAAATCCTCAGCTGTTAATTTTAATGGTCGTGAGTGGAAAACAGCTAATGTCTGACATTTTGTGAAGGAAATATAGTCTACTGTATATATCTGCCCCGGAGTCAGACCTGACATCAGCTATATATAATGTCTATGATAATCAACCTGTCATCTGTTGTAAGCCTGAACTAAAACTCCTTCTTAATAAGAGAGTCTTGAAACATTATTGTTGAAACTCAAGATAGGATATCATTAATTTTCCTCTCTCACTCTCTCTGGCACAGTTTAATCTATTCTTGAGTTTAATTTGTTTTGGAGTGCAGTGTTCAACATAGTTTCCAAGGCATTAACTAAAGGAATGATGATTAACTTACAGTATGTGTCGTGATGCTCAGTAAGTTAGCATTCCACCCTGGGAACTCATCTCAATTTGTCTGTGGACAAAAAAGACACATTTAGGTACATTACAACATTGCAGCCTAGGATGCTTGAACTTTGTAAACACATATTCAAAGGAGGTCAGCCATAGTTTAGTTTCGCCGTTTGGTTTGCAAACAGCTTTTTCCATCCCCTAAGGGACTTAGATTGACAATGCCATAAGGCAAACACTTCCCAGATTATAGGGAGGGTTCCTTGGTTTGCAGATTTAAAACCACAGTTTTCATGGATCGGACCCAACTTTAAGTCAACAACACAGAAGAATGTCCTGCTCACACAGTGTGTAGTGTTGCAATGGTTTGAAACCTCAGTGTTAACATGTGTGTTTGGGTTTTTGTGTTGGGTGGTGCAGACCACAACATTTACAATGTGATAGACATAAAATACATGACGTTCCTAAAGAAACAACACAGGCAAAGATTACACAATAATTCCCCCATTTGTGACATTGATACTTTTATTGCAGTAGGATTTAACACAGTATTCCAATACCACATTACCAATCTCTACTACGCCACTTCATAAATCCTCTTTTACAACACTGGAAAATTAAACAGTTTGATTAAAGCTATGTTTTTCTTCATTTACAAGCCATGTGTAAAAGTCTTGCTGTGAACTTTACCACAACGGGTGAAATTACTCATTAATGAGCCTCTTAGGTAGCAGACTATGCTTTTAAATCTTTGGACTTTTGTGAAACAGAGTTATTTGTCTGAAAGCTGAGGTTTTGTTGCAGAGGCTACCTGTCTGACCTGAAAACACCAGAAATGGTTGAACTCACTGAAGGTCTGATACAGCAGGGAGGAGTAATAAAGTCATGTTTGAGGTATGCTCGAAAAGCTGACTAAATCCCCATAGCCTTAATTTGGATGATCCAGCATTCAGTTAAAAAAACTGGAAAATATGACGTGTTCATGAATAAAATGTGCATGCCTGTATTTGCATTCAGTGGTGGGATGTCGCAGGCCTCCAGTGCCCACCCATGGATCCACAGAGGGTCTGTTTCATCACTCGGGGACTCGCATCACTTTCCGTTGTGACCCTGGCTTTGAGCTGCGGGGCTTCCGTACGGCCATCTGCCTGAGGGACGGCACCTGGAGTGCTCCTGCCCCACAGTGTGGTAAGATATCTATATTTTTGCCATACTGCTGAAATTAGAGATCTGGGAAATGTGTGTTTCATTTGCATCGGGTCTGGATGCCATACGTACTGCCTTAGAGACGATGCAGATTATGGAAAAATATCTTTTGCGGATTATACAAACCTGATTTTTCTTTCCTGTCTCCAGTGCCCGTGGAAAGAGTCTGTACTTTACCACCCAAGCCGAAACATGGGGACCACTTCCTGGTTTACGGACCTAATGATGTCCTCATTGCTCTACAGTACATGTGCTACCAGCCCTATGAACTCAGTGGGGGCTCCCAGAGAACCTGCCTCCCCAACAACACATGGAGTGGCACTCCTCCTGTTTGCACCCAAGGTAGGAACCAAAGTGTTTTCGAAAAATAATAAGGATTAGAGTTAAGATGGATGAGTCAGTGCAAATACTGCAAAGTACATGCAGGTTTGTTTCTTTATTTTGTTAAGGTCGGTCTTTAATAGATCACAAAATGAGTCATTCTGCATGACGAGCCAACTGGGTACAAAGATATTTGCAATAAGCTGCTAACAAACAATTAAGTAATGATATTTTGTATGTTCTCTATCCACAGTTAATAACACTCTCACTGAAGCAGAAAAGGACACAGACAAGACGAAAGACACTGGGCAAGGCCAGGAAACAGATAGTGACAAAGATATCAGCAAAACTACAGAGAAAGGCCAAGAGAACACAACTGGAGTAAAAGAAAGTGTTGGAGGGGGAGATATAAACACTGGGCATGAGAATACAACAGCAGTCGACAGCAAAGATAAATACACTGGTACCATTCCAGAGAAAACTGTGTCTGTGGGCGGGAATGAAGGAGAGCTGGAAGAAACACATACTGGGGTAGAGACACCCACTGGAGGCAGCAAAGATAAAGTGGATAGTGAAAGCCCAGACAACAGCCTGAACACAGTAGAAAATAAAGAACCTGAGGTAGGGAAGCCACCTGAGAAAAAAGAAGGTGACCCGAAAACAAACTTGGAGACAGATATCACAGAAATAATAATTGTGAAAAATGACAAAGGGCAACAAGAGAAGGAAAGAAAAGAGGAGCAGGTAAATGGAAAAGCAGATCAGGACAAAGTCGGCCCTAATGATGTCATAGCTGAGGGTGACAACAGAGTGGAGATCATTGAACTGGAAACCACAAAGAACAACACTGGTATACGTGATACAAAGGACACACAGGAGAAAAATAACACCATCGATTCTCCAGAGCTGGGGAAGAAAATCCTTCCCACTAGAATCAACATTACACAGTACACCCTGTACAGAGGCGGAGGTGAGGAGAGTGGAAAACAAAATGAAAAAACAACAGTTAAAGAGGAAAAGACTGAGAGGTTCTCCACCGGGAAAACAAAAGAAGAGTTGGAGAGGGAGGAGAAAGAAAAAGAAAAGGAGAAGGAAGTCAACCAAAGCTTCCCTGGTAAGCTTTATAAAAATAAAAAAGGAACATCACCCTCTTCCTGTTAGTCTCCACCCTCACTTCTGTCAGTTTTTGTCCTGCAGAGAAAAGCTGCCCACCTCTCCCTCGACTCTACCACGGCTACCACCAGCTGGTGCCAGGGATGGAGTCTGAGACAGTGGAGTTCTTCTGTAACCACTCCTATGCTCTCAATGGTGATGCTCGACGTACCTGCGGACCAGATGGTACCTGGAGTGGCAAGCAATCGCTCTGTGTTAGAGGTAATGGCTTTCTTTGATTTACTTTGGTCTATTTCCTGGTGATGTTTCTGTAGGCATACAGCATTTTTACATACAGGTTACTGAATTATTAAATAAACACTTTCTTATAAGGTTTGCCATGTAAAGTAAATCATTCACAAAGACACATTCAATGGTAATGCAGACTCGGTGTTGAAGTGAAAATGACAGGTCATGAGTTTCTTCCTTTTTATCAGGCCATCAAACATGTAGATATAAAGGCTATTAAGTTCTGAAATGCTTAATAAAATGCTCACATTAAATACAAGTGGGATTTTTGCAGTACAATGATCCATCAAGTTTTAAATGGTAATTTAAATAGTAAATGGTTTGGAATCTCATGAGCTCTTTGCCAAAAGGTAAGTGGTTAAATCAACTTCCTCACAAATGTAATAGCTAAGGATAGAGGACAATGCAAGTAATGCTGTTGGAGGATATACAGCAGCCAAAGGATATTTCCAGTTGGGTATTATTATTTTTTATTTACCCACACCACATGAATGCAGTTAAAGCATGGCACGGTTTTCCCTTTACAAATCCCAGTCAATATCCTAGTTACAGTAGCTCTGTGACATCACAGCTGATGTTAATGGGACTTTGGTGTTTATATTGTGTGTGTGATGTATGTGTGTTTATTTGCAGCATGCCGGGAGCCCAAAGTGTCAGAGCTGGTTAAACAGAGAGTTCTACCTCCTCAGGCAACCTCCAGGTATGTTTACCAATGCATCACGCTATATAATGTACAAACAGTACTGTAGATAATGCACTATTAAGTGACTAGAAATCTAAATCAACAGGTCTAATGCCATCTTTCTGCACTCATACCCAATTTACTCAACATTTACATACACAGCATTTACTCAACAAAGGGTATCTCCACATACCCTTGGCCTCTTCTTCTCTCCTCAGAAAGACACCTGTGCACAAGCTCTACTCTTCTGGGCTGAGCTCACTGTTCCAGTCTGACGACCCCACTAAAGCCCCCTCCGTGCAATCCCAGTTGCCCGAGGGCTTCCACCACCTTTACTCGCACATAGAGTACGAGTGTGTCTCAGCTTTCTACCACCACTCTGGAAGTTCTCGCCGCACGTGCTTGAAGACTGGGAAATGGAGTGGGCGTCATGTGTCCTGTTCACCAGGTGAGGGCAGCAGAGGACTGCTTGTTGTTGGACCACCACCCTCTCACAGAACAAACTCACTGACACACATTTTAAACAATGATAATTGCATAGAAAATGATGATGTGGTCACTCGGGGAGACATTGAGCTATTGAAAAAATATTATTAAAGTCTACTGTGTGCACACAGACTTTCCTGAAATATTATCACTGCCTCGAAATGCAGACATTGAACACCGCATTGACAGCATCTTTTAGGAATTTCAGCTAGCTGTAGTCCTCAGACTTACTTCCCTAAGCTACTAAGATGATATGAGCTGAAATGTACCGCTGCACTATGAAATAGATGAAGCAAGAGTTAAAAATTGACAACTTAAAGTACATAGACAACAGTTTCAACTTTCAAAATATTCAGTTTGTAAATACACAAGCTGTGACAGCTCTGTATAAGGGTAGATCCATTCACAGTGTACCTTCTCATCACTATAATAGTGATGCAAAAGAGAACTATGCACACTACCAATGGTTGCTGCGACACAGAGTGGTGGACTCAACATTTCAACACCAGACTTTAAAATAGTTATTGATTTTGTTAATTGAAGAAAAACAACGAGCCAGGCACTTAAATCACTATTTGAAATCACTAAACTGGCTTCTCTTTGTGGACAGCATAAACAGGTGTTTGGTCTTTTTGCCTTTAAATAAATTGGTGTGCACACATCCACAACAAGGTCCACGAACCCTGAAGGTCATTTTCCATGTGCTGGTGATCACAAAATCGTGGAACGTAAAAGTTGTAAGAATCTGCCTGGAAGTCTAAAAAGTCTATGTCTAAAGATGTTAAGTCTATTTATGTATTACTTTACTATTATTCATGGGAATAAGATATTTCAATCTCCTGTAGAATATATTTTTTAATAATTGTAGGAATGGGGAGGGTTGGACAGATGCCTAATTGTGTTAAAACACTATATAGAGATTGTCTAAGGCTTCTTTCATGAGTTAGAGGCTCTCACATTTCACAAGATAGTCTGGCTGTTGAGTATTTCACTCCAATTATGCTACTGCTTTGCATGTTGGCACACAATCTTTCAGACATCACTTTATGTGCAAAAAAAGGCTCTCAGAAGGGAAAGATCAATCAAAGACAGTCCCACAGTGTTGACACAGTCTCTGTGTAATTTTTTCCTGTATTCTTCACCCTCCCCTCTGTCCTCTCATCCTGTCACCTCCTCTTTGGCAGTGTGTGGGAAGCATCTGACCTTTGACCCAGAGAGGCCGGCAGAGGCTCACTGGCCTTGGCTGGCAGCCATCTACCGCCGCTCCACCAACAGAGCTGAGACCAAGGTGACCAAGGCAGGCGGCCAGGCAGGGTCCCTGAAGGGGAACGGTGGAGCAGGACCTGGCAGCTACAGTCAGCCCTCTGACTGGCAGCTGGTGTGCAGTGGGGCTCTGGTCAACCAAAAGAGGGTGGTGGTCGCAGCGCACTGTGTGACAGAGCTGGGGAAAGTGTATCCTCTTGATGCTGCGAAAATCAAGGTGGTGGTAGGGAAGCAGTATCGTGACGACCACCGTGAAAGTAAAGGTCTTCAACACCTGAGGGTAAGCCTGTGGAGATCTTTTTTATTTTGGGGACCCTTTTCAATCAAACTTGCACCCTAAGTCTTTATTTCCCCTTTAGGTGGCCTCCATAGCTGTTCATCCAAACTACGACCCCAATATCCTCGACTCTGACATGGCTGTTGTCAAGTTACTGGACAAAGCAAGAATCGGAGAAAAGGTCCTGCCCCTGTGCCTCTCAGAAAGCCAGGGGGAAGAGGCGAGCTCTGAGCAGGGGCTTGTGACTGGCTGGTCTCCTCTGCCTGACCCAAGTTTAGGTCCTGATGAGAAGGCAAGGGTTGGGCTCGTTCACCTTGCCGATATTGTGCCCTGTGAGCAGCAGTATGCTCGTAACGGCGTGCCAGTTGGCGTCACGGACAATATGCTCTGTGCCAGCCAGAAGCCTGACTATGAACCCTCTAACATATGTCCCTCTGACACAGGGGGAATCCTCGTCCTCCCCGCCCTCTCTGAGAACCCAGCCAGCAGCAGGCAGAATCCCTCTCTCAGCACACAGGTGCAGGGGGGGGGCAAAGGGCTGTGGAGACTTCTGGGACTAGTGAGCTTTGGCTATGACCAAGGGGAGTGTAATCCTGACCTCTACACAGTGTACACACGTGTAGCCAACTTCAAAGACTGGATAGAGAGCAATATGAAATGAAAATTTTACTGTATGACGTCGTTCCCTCTATGCTTCAAAACAGCTTCATATCTTACAGTTCTTTCACACATCTTTCTTCTGTTTTTCAGTGCTTTTTAATCTTTTTTTTCTTGCACAAGGGCATTTTCTTTCTCAATGCAGAAGCACTGGAAACACTTGACAAAACAGTGCTCTAACTGAAGGGGGTGCTAACACATTAGATGTGCTGGGAATCAGCCTGAGGTTACAGACTTGAAAATGACCAAAAAAACATTATACGCCTCTGGCTGACATGTTTTGTATTGTACTCAATGGGATGTATATATATGTTGTAATGTACTGGATTATTCTATCGATTCATATGACGCAAGGGATGTATATATTGTATCAAAAGACAGAAAAATGATGACGATTTTAATTAAAACATGTGGGTGTGTTAAAGCTTGTCTGTGTCTTATATTTAATCATAGTGTAACTCCGTATGTTTGCTAGAAGGAATATATTCTGCTGACTGATTGGTATCATTATATTGAGAAAGACAAATCTTATATTTGCTCTATGAAGCACACAGTGTGTTTGTGCTGTGAGGCAAATGAATCGAGGTCACAGAAGCACCATTTTCACAACCATAAACGGAGCACGTTATTCACAGATCAAATCCCTTTTCTGTGCTCAAATTAAATCAATGACTTCCATTCTGACCCTCCTCCATTATTCACTAGTGAGTCTGAGACGAGCTGCAGCATATATTGACTTCCAAAAGGGGGCAATAAAGAATACACTATTACTTTATCTCCAATAGAATGAGTAGAGGAGCTGGACTCTGGTTGTAGGTTTACTGGTTTTTATTTCAATGCCTTCCAAATAGTTAAAATAATTTTAACTACATTTACTTTGCACAAGTAAATAAAGGTTTAAACATTTTAGTACTCCAAACTATACCAATGAGACTTGCATATTCAGGCAGTTTAAAGGTACAAAGATGTTATGAAATAAAACTCAATCATATCAAACTAAATCAAATAAACAATTAAATCGTCAAAAACTGACACTGTTTTTCTCCAGTTTTTTAAAAGATGTTACCAAGTCTTTAAAGGTGGGGTAGGTAAGTTTGAGAAACCGGCTCGAGATACACTTTTTGTTATATTCCATGGAATGCTCTTAACATCCCGATAGCAATGAATATCTTAAGTGCTTTGACAAAGAATCCATAAAAAAATGTCATCTGTGGAAGCCGTAGTACTGTAAAAAGCACGACCAATCATTTTAGCCGGCCCGGCTAAAATAACTGGATGGCCTACTTGCCTGTCAGCCTCCCATCGGGGCACAAACTTATCTCGTGCCCTCATTGGTCATGTGCGCGTTCGTGTGTGTTGGAGGAGGGGCTCTGTAAGGAAGTGGCAGATTTTTTCCGGCTGTGTATTTTCAAATTCTAGCACACTCGAGCTCAGCTGGTTTCTCCAAAATTACCTACCCCACCTTTAAGCCTCCGACAGGAAGCTCCAAAGGTGAGGGAACTTGAATCTTTATTAAAACCCTGGCAGAGCGTATGGAGCTGGGCGCTGGCTTACATTTTTTGTTGTTGAGATAAAACAAGGAGCCTGTATAGTAAAAGAAGTACAACTCTGTCAACTGGCGCCTGGCAGGTGTAACTTTTGTTTTTCGTAGATTTTTCAGCAGCTTTTTGCTATGGCTGGAGATGAAGCTGATGAGAGTGAAAAAAAAAAGACAAACATCTCACCAATGATCCCTTACATGACAAATGTGATTCATTGATTAGTGCATTCAAGACCCGATTTTCGAAATGAAGTTTGACAGTTATAGACGGAGAAAAGACTGCTCTAGAATGGAAGAGGAGTAGCCTATTAATGTTTGGAGCTTTCCTTAGTGAAAGACTGATATACTCCTTAAGTGCAGGGATGCAAACTTGTCACCTTTCGGCGAAATTTGCCGTTTTGATTCCAAAATAGGTCGTTTGTGTGATTCATGTAGATCTGCAATAAAAATATTTTTGGGGTATGGGGGGGGTCTGGGACCCGGAGTAATCTGCGGCCGCGAGCTGTTATGTGCCATCATGACACGTATCTTGTACTTGAGTAAAAGTAGAAGCACTCAGATCTTGTACTTGAGTAAAAGTTGAAGTACTCAGGTCTTGTACTTGAGTACAAGTAGAAGTACTCAGATCTTGTTCTTGAGTAAAAGTTGAAGTACTCAGGTCTTGTACTTGAGTACAAGTAGAAGTACTCAGATCTTGTTCTTGAGTAAAAGTAGAAGTACCAGAGTGTAGGAATACTCTGTTACAGTAAAAGTCCTGCATTCAAAATGTTACTCAAGTAAAAGTAGAAAAGTATCATCATCAAAATATAGTTAAAGTAGCGACAGTAAAAGTAGTCATTGTGCAGATTGGTCCATTTCAGAATAATAGATATGATATGTTTTATAATGATTGATCATGAAAGTGTTCTCAAAGCTGGTAAAGGTGCAGCTAGTTTGAATGACTTTGTATACTGCAGGGTAGCTTGTGAATTTACTCCAGGTGGAACTAAAGTCTGATTTAACACTTGATTATATTTCACATCATTCATCCACATCTGTAAAGTAACTAAAGGTATTAAATACATGTAGTGGAGGAAAAGTACACCATTTACCTCTGAACTGTAGAGGAGAAGAAGAACAAAGTAGCAAAACATTGAAATACTTAAATAAAGTACAAGTATCTCAAAATTGTACCCAAGTATAGTACTTGTTGAGTTTATGAACTTGGTTACTTTACACCACTGGCTATAAAGATAGAAAGACAGCCTTGCACAGAGGCATGAAAATACATTTTCAAAATGCTCAACAGTCCTGCCAAAATTATAAACTGACTGCTACACAATTAAAATAAATGCTTAAATATATTTATATTAGATGTGACTCTTTGGCGTTTCTGTTATTATTAACTGCTGCTTTAGTTGTTCTGACTGCTAAAATCCTCTGTTATTCCTCATTTTAAAGCCGATATTCCGTGGGGTCGGGGGGCTCGGATCCTTGTCACCTTTTTCATACCTGATGAGTTTGCATCCCTGTAAGTGACAAGGTCACACGATATTTAACTTTATATCCTTCTACTTTATTTCTTCCATTTCGAAAGCTGCTTCACAACATGTAAATTAATAATGTAAAACATTTTATTTATTTACAGCAGGATCTGGATGAGCCTAAAACATGATACAGATTTCCAAACCTATATAGCCTGAAGTTGTCGGAGTAATTATGCCTCTACGTTTCCCAGATGGATTGTTCTCACCGTTTCTTCCTCTGGACTTCTTCCCTTTCCTGCTTATTAAAATGGCAGACTTCAACGTGCCAAAAAGAGAATGCATTACCCTTGTCCTGGAAGTATTTCAGTTTAAATAATTGTTAAAACGTGTGTATTTACATTTGTAAGTGCTTTTGTCTTTTAAATACTTTCAAAAGCAATCTGAAAGATCAGTTACAAATATTTTAAGTTTATTCTATATCTTCCATCATTGTTACAGGAATGCAAAACTGCTAAGCTTTTGCACTCAAAGGAACAACATCTTTCAAAGACTATCTGTCTTTCCTTCACCCATTTACTAAAGTGGAACAACAGCCTGGTATTGTCCCATGTTTCCCAGGGCAGAGTCCTCTCCACTCAGGCTGGGAGTCTGCGTGTTCACAGGCCCCGGTGAGCTCACAGGGCAACACTTCACCGAGTCCTGTCCTGTCCTGGGAAGTACCTGGATAATGATGAGAAAATTCTACCATGAGACCACCATAGTGAACACCAGAGAGGCAGAGGGGCAAAATACTTAACACCAGACATACAAAATGTTTAGGTTTCGGTCCAGATTCCCAGTTAGGCTGCCTTATGGTTTGTGCTCAGTGTGAGAAAACCTCTTAGAGCTAGAACATTTTGGCACTAAGGATCCACACACAGCTCCGTTGTTAGTATTCTTCTCTGACATAACAACGTGGGACCGCTAAGAGGATGTCCTGATCATTTACATTAAGGATAATTCTTGTCTCAACTCATTTTTGTCTTGCTCTTTCCTATTGGAGATGTAACTGTTTAATACACAATTTAAGTATTAAGTTAGGGTATAGTTTTAGCAAACTTGACTCAAATGAGAGTAAATTGGTTATTGAGATATATTTACAGCTTCAGATTAAAATTAATTTATTGAACGAGCGCATTTAATTTAACATTTATGCATCATTAATGGGGTTCTATGGCACAGTGGAATTAAACAAACTGAGTACAGGCTTTGGTTACACAGGCAGTACTTGTAGGAAGGATCACTTAATTGTTGGTTTTAACCCTATCAGTGGGATCACTAGCTTCATACTGCAGCAATGTATGTCCCTATTTTATTATCCCATTTTCTATCATACCCATAGCAGCTCACCCAGTTGCTTCCCCCACAACTATTTTTATATTCCTTCGTCCCTCTTATACATACAGTACCTAAACGGAGCGGGGTATTATTCAATCATTACCGGCCATATATACCTACATAAAATGTTAGATAGCCATCCATTCACTTCACAGCCTTGAATAAATATATAACACACTGATGTTTCCACACAAAAAGCAATTTTGTTGTGCTGATGTAAAGCACCGGCTGTGTTTTCATCCATACTGTATGCAGGCCTATGCACAGCCAGAGCAATATGATTTATTATAGCTGTGATTGTTTGACTCCACCAGCAGCTGCAGAAAGCCTGCATGAATTCAAGCTGCTGCTTAACTGAGCAAGGGAGAATGAGGAAAAGTGAGTAAAGAGATAGCAAGATAGAGGAATAGTGGAGCAGATAATATGCAGTATTTTCAGGCAGGTGTGATTCCTTTGTTTGGTGGGACATTAACATTTCCTTGGTTCGCTTGTTCACCAAAACATGAGCAAATATCCAAGGCTTTGCACACAGCTCAATACTTGCATTAACCTTTCCCCCAAAGGAGCCTCCTAACCTCCCCGGGTTATTTCTGAAGACGTGCCAGCTTTATTACCTTCCAACATCCTCGTAACACTTCTTGGTTTTCTGATTGCTGCTGAGAGGACACCAGCACTGACCAAAGCCATTAAAGGTTAATGTACCCCCTCTACAGAGGCAGATGCAAATGGTGTAGCTGTATATCACAGATCCTTATTCAAATGCACAACATTAAAAACACCCGAAATTTAGGATGAATCCAATCCAAAAGGTTTCATTACATACTATAGGATACCATGCAGAGAGAAGGACAGATTGCAGTGCACATGAACCTGGATTGCTACAATCATTAAATCCAACCAACTGATTTTGGCTGATGATTTTGCCGTCCTGTTTTTATCTAGAGCTAGTCTTTAGAAGGGTACGCCAAGTGAAGAGCTTAGATTAAACATCAATAAATTGCAAAGAAAGGGAATAAATTAGTGATGTTAATTTACCAACTTGCCATGGGAAAAGGAGAGTTACTTGGTGCTCTCTGTACATTGGACAAAGACTTCCCAAGGGAAACAGGCCTGAGTCACAGCTTCTTGCAGCGACATGTGTTATATTTCTGGTGAGGAGGGTGAAGATAATTACCCAACTGGTTTTCCTGCTGGTTTGCATACAGAGTAAGATCCTGACATTCCTGTATTGACTTTCCTTCACAGGCCAGTACATGCATTGTTTTGAGGCCAACAGCATTTCATTACAACATTAGATGTTGTATTTTATTGTTGCCTCTGTGTTTAGTGTCCTGTCTGTCTGTAACTTTGTGTGGTAGTGTTACCACTGACAGGTCTCTCTTGGAAATGAGACCTTGTGTCTCAATGAGATTTTACACCTGTATAAATAAAGGCTAAATAAAATAAAAAATTTCACAAAACACCGCAGCATTTCAGAAAACGCCACAGCATTTCAGAAAACACTACAACATTTCAGAAAACGCCACAGCATTTCACAAAACACCACAGCATTTCACAAAACACCGCAGCATTTCCCAAAACACTACAGCATTTCAGAAAACGCCACAGCATTTCACATTGGACGGAAAGGGTATTCCTTTAGGGAGAACACTTCTTGTTTGTGATTGGACAGAGCCAGCCAGAGAAGCACTGCTGTGATTGGTTGTTTTTGCTGCCAGTCAAGAAATGACGCTTCGTGATTGGTCAGCACCCGACAGCGCAACATGTCCCAACACATCAGCCGTTAGCTGTTAGCACACACTCAGAGCTCACAGCTCCTCATGAGTCATATCTGTTCAGAAACTGGACAAAAGTTAAACATGTACAAAACACAGACTGTCTGTGTCATGGCGAATACAGTCGCTGCTTTATTTGTCTGTATTACGGTGAAACTCGAGCGATTAGAGCGATGCGAAAAAAACATGAATTAATGCTTTATTTTTTTAAGGGGCTTATCTCCATGTAAATACTATGGTAGACTACCCAATATTCGCATCGCTCTAATCGCTCGAGTTTCACCGCGGCTGTCAGCTGTGTTTGCTCCTGTCATTCAAACAAGACGCGCTGGAGAGGGGGCGGGGCGTATCGCCATGTAAATTCTATGGGAGATACCAGCGACAACACAATTAACATATTTTACTGTGATTTAATTGTAATACATGTTTCAAAATGATGCCGAAGTAACTACATACTGATACCGGTTAGTAAAAACCATGAATTAATGCTTTGACAAGACGGCAGGCGAAAAACCTTTTAAAATGCGTGTTTTCTGAATGGAATCGGATCGATCAGGCTAAACTAACCTGTAGCTGCTCCGTCCACACTTACAACAACGTCATACAGACATAAATAAAGCAGTGACTGTATTCGCCATGACATAGACAGTCTGTGGTTTGTACATGTTTAACTTGTGTCCAGTTTCTGAACAGATATGAGGAGCTGTGAGCTCTGAGTGTGTGCTAACAGCTAACGGCTGATGTGTTGGGACATGTTGCGCTGTCGGGTGCTGACCAATCACAAAGCGTCATTTCTTGACTGGCAGCAAAAACAACCAATCACAGCAGTGCTTCTCTGGCTGGCTCTGTCCAATCACAAACAAGAAGTGTTCTCCCTAAAGGAATACCCTTTCCGTCCAATGTGAAATGCTGTGTTGTTTTCTGAAATGCTGCGGCGTTTTGTGAAATGCTGTGGTGTTTTCTGAAATGCTGTGGTGTTTTCTGAAATGCTGTAGTGTTTTCTGAAATGCTGTGGCGTTTTCTGAAACGCTGTTGTGTTATCTGAAACGCTGTGGTGTTTTCTGAAATGCTGTGGTGTTTTCTGAAATGCTGTGGTGTTTTGTGAAATGCTGTAGCGTTTTCTGAAATGCTGTAGCGTTTTCTGAAATGCTGTAGCGTTTTGTGAAATGCTGTTGCGTTTTGTGAAATGCTGTAGTGTTTTGTGAAATGCTGTGGTGTCTTGCACTTCAGGGCCACCGTAAAGATGATTGTCTTTTTTTCATAAGCAGGCCAAACCAAAGGGGGAGGTTGGCCTGTACTTGAATTTTAATGGACAAAAAGCCATACATCTATTTATTATCCTACAAAGCAAACTGCTTTTGAAAGTTCTTAACCAATCATTTAAAGGTAGGGTAGGTAAGTTTGAGAAACCGGCTCGAGATACACTTTTTGTTATATTCCATGGAATGCTCTTAACATCCCGATAGCAATAGCCGCGTTCACACCAAGTACTTTCCTGTACTTAGTTCCGGCACTAAGAGCCCTGGCGCTTTTAACCCCAGGGTACTTAGTACAGATCGCGTTCACACCGGAGTACTTTTCCCTGAGGGAAGATTACAAGTACAGTAGGTGGCGGTAAGCACCTTAAAGTTGTTTGCAACCCGCTACAAAACAAGAGAAGAAGAAGAAAAACTGATACAGGATCTGTTTAATCGCCATGTCGGTTTTCTTTATTGCACTCTCAAGACATAACATTAAATAGAAATATTTTAAATGTAACTAAAGTGTCAGTTGTACATGTCAGTAAACATTGTCAATATAAAATAAAGTGTCAGTTGTACTATATAATAACAGTAATAACAATATAAAATAAACTCCCAGGTGTAGGGAGTCTCAGCAGCAAACCCACCTTTATTATATATCTTCCTGAGACCCACTGCATCCGTCTGCCATAAACACTATGCAAACATACATGTTAGTTTTGGCCCATAGTGGACTCCATGTTGTGTTGTGTGAAATGGGGGGGAATTAAAAGTTTAGGTCAAATAATATTTAAAATTATATAAATTGTCATATTTGTGTATGTGCCCCTGCCATTCCCCCACAAGGTTGCAACATTGATGATAAATAAATGACAAATAAAGCTTTGCCAGTTTATAACCGATGAAACATGATGGTATCAGAATAATCACTTACATGTGATGTATAGGATGCTACACAGGTCACAAAAGATAAAGTGTCAGGAGAAATAAGCTTAATCGCCATGTCGGTTTTCTTTATTGCACTCTCAAGACATAACATTAAATAGAACAATTTTAAATGTAAATAAAGTGTCAGTTGTACATGTCAGTAAACATTATATATAAAATAAAGTCATAACAGTAATAACAATATAAAATAAACTGTCCCAGGTGTAGGGATATTCTCAGCAGCATGCACACCTTAGTGCAACGTTGTGTGTCGTGTGTCAGTATTTACAAAAACTATACCAAATAAACTGTTATTAAATGCAGTTTGTCGCTCATCCTGCCGCTGCGCCGACGCTTCCTCATGGCGCAGCGCCCACACTTCATCCTGGTGCTGCTGGCGCTCCATCTGCTGCTTGAACACTTCTGCCTGGCGCTCCATCGAGGTGAGCATCTTGTCCTCCGTTTCCTGGGCCTTGGTGAACAGCACCATCTGATCTCCACGCAGCGACTCATTCACCACGGCACGCCGGTCCTCCAACGCCTGGGCGGTGTCAAAGAAATTCGCATCCCGTGTCCGCTTTCCTAAGAGGGGAAAATAAGCAATATACAATATACAAGTTTAGTCGCCATGTAGTTTTACAACATACTAGGAATGTGTTTTTTGTATTTTCACAAATAGAATTAAGGTTTCACAAATCTGAAACTGTGTTATAAAGAATCTTTTGACTCTCTGGGATAATCCAGTCCAGATTTGATGAGTCTAGGTATAGTGGTTTTAGATCAGGACCTGGTCTAATGTGGTCTACATGTAAAAAAAGCACTGAAATCTCCCTTTTTTTTTATTTTCACAAATAGAATTAAGGTTTCACAAATCTGAAACTGTGTTATAAAGAATGTTTGGCCTCTCTGGGATAATCCAGTCCAAATAAATCGGCTATGCAGCGATTTAAGAGGTTCAAACACGGAGGATTGTTCCTTTTTGAAGAGTGCTTCATGTATGCTTGAACTTTGTTTAATGTTGTTGAGGCAAGTTAAACATAAAATATGATGAATATTATGAAATAAACATGATTGTGAACATCAGTTCGATGCGTAACGTTCTTTCAAGACAAAGTTACAGTGTGTGTGTACTGTGTGCTCGGGGCCGGTGTTAGCCTATTATGGCTAGCATGGCTAGCTTGATCTACTGAGCAAATAAAAGTACATCTGAGACCATTATTGTGCAGATTAAAACCCCAGTGCATGTAGTTGATTTTACCTTCGTCGTGGTCGTCATCGTTGGCCACTGAATCCGCCGTTTGTAGTCCTGCCCAAGTTTCTTTATTTTTAGCCGGTGTGTGCCGTGGGGCTGTGCACATTCCCAGGTCGAGTGAAAGCTACTGAACTGGCTTCAGTGCATTCCCTGGGTCGCGTCCTCTGCGTAGATCTCCAGAAGCGCCGACACCTCCTCATCATTTCTTGATGCTTGCCATAACTGCTTTCAAAAACAAACACAACGCACGGAGCGTTGTGTTTTTGTAGCGAGGAAAAACAATGGCGTCTCCACACAACATTTTCAGAGTTGTACGGGCGTGGTTTGCAATTCGCCCAGCCAATCAGCACTGGGGCACTTTTGGAGCACTTTTCACCCACAGAAAAGTACGCTCTCTGAGCTGGCTCTAAAAATGGGGGTAAAAGTACCCGAGATTAAGTACGATTTTTGGTGTGAACGCGACATAAGGGGTACTCACGGAACTAAAACGCGAAAAGTACGGTGAAAGTACTCCGGTGTGAACGCGGCTAATGAATATCTTAAAGGGCCCATGTCATGCTTTTCCGGTTATTACCCGTCCCCTTGTGTGTTATGAAGGTTTTTATGCATGTAAACGGTGTGCAGAGTCAAAACCCTCAAAGTACACCCTGTAGCGAGTAAAACTCTAACACAGAAAATATCTCCCCAAAACGCCTCGTTGGAGATACGTCACTGCCCATTTGATTCTGAACAAAATGGACCAATCCGGAAGAGCTATGGCCACACCCAGCGGCGCTGGCCGCACCCTCTGCCAGCCTAACATTTACTGTTGGAAGCTCTGGTTCAGTTCACAATCGATCCAGTCATGCCAATGCCAAGGACCTGTTTCCTGAAATGTGAGGAGAAATCTGAGCTGTTTGTCCTACCGACGGAAGAACCACGAAGAAGTCAGTGGTTGAAATGTCTTTTTAACACTGTTCCTTCAGAGGTTCGAAGACCGTTACTGTGTGCGCGGCATTTCACAGACGAAAGCTTCCAAAACATTGCCCAGTTTGAGGCCGGATATGCACAGCATTTGAAACTGAAGGACGATGCTATTCCTAGTTTGTTTGGAGCAGGGGAAGATTCGGGTACACAACCTGTAAGTTTGCATTGTTATTTGTGTATTTATCAAACAAGGTATCTACCACGACTGTTTAAATGTGTAAACGTGTTTCGGACTGCTAAGCCAGTGCTAACTGTGCTAACTAAGTTGCTAGCGTTTCCATATCAACTCTAATATCAGCAGATGGCCTTACATACATGTATCTCATAGCAGGAGAATGTCTGCATTCACACACGAAATACTCATAGACAGTATACTCCAGGTGATTTACCGTACAGTCAGTCGCGAAACGTAATTACATTATAGCTGGCGTTCCGAGCGTGTATGCTACCGAGCTAAACAACAAGGCTACTAAGAGCTAGACATGAGTTTGCTCGGAAAAACATTGTTTTTATGCCAGCTACAATGAATGTAGCAGACTACCCATATAAGATTGCAATTGTAAACATGTGCTTGATAGCCTAATATGAACCACTATCTGTTGTTCATAGTATAGTATAGCATATTGAACAACTGAACAACTAGCAAACGTAGATTAGCATTGTAATCCAGCTGGCAAACTGACGAACATCAAACAACTAAGTTTCAATAATATTTTGTGAATAGCCGCGTTCACACCGGAGTACTTTCACCGTACTTTTCGCGTTTTAGTTCCGTGAGTCGCGTTCACACCAAAAATCGTACTTAATCTCGCGTACTTTTACCCCCATTTTTAGAGCCAACTCAGAGAGCGTACTTTTCTGTGGGTGAAAAGTTCTCCAAAAGTGCCCCAGTGCTGATTGGCTGGGCGAATTGCAAACCACGCCCGTACAACTCTGAAAATGTTGTGTAGAGCCGCCATTGTTTTTCCTCGCTACAAAAACACAACGCTCCGTGCGTTGTGTTTGTTTTTGAAAGCAGTTATGGCAAGCATCAAGAAATGATGAGGAGGTGTCGGCGCTTCTGGAGATCTACGCAGAGGACGCGACCCAGGGAATGCACTGAAGCCAGTTCAGTAGCTTTCACTCGACCTGGGAATGTGCACAGCCCCACGGCACACCGGCTAAAAATAAAGAAACTCGGGCAGGACTACAAACGGCGGATTCAGTGGCCAACGATGACGACCACGACGAAGGTAAAATCAACTACATGCACTGGGGTTTTAATCTGCACAATAATGGTCTCAGATGTACTTTTATTTGCTCAGTAGATCAAGCTAGCCATGCTAGCCATAATAGGCTAACACCGGCCCCGAGCTGTTGGAGTAGAATACCTCTGCTACGCGCCGTTCGTTGGATGAGGCTGGATCTCTATTAAATTAAGAAAGGAATTGAAAACACCGGAATCAAAGTTATAACAAATTATCTGAGTTTACTTCTAGTAGGAAACCAAACACATATACAAGTTATACAGAGTACTCGAGTACCCCGGGCTTTTAGATTTGTGATGCGATGCGGATAAATGCATCGGGACCAGACAAACTCATCAAACGAGAAGAAATTGGACTTCAAGTTTGTGATTCGATGCGGACACAGATATCGGAACCAACAAACTCACCAAACCCAAAAGCAATTTTACACACACAAACGTCAGTATTTCTATCTGTCTTTGGGGCGGAGATTTGTCGATTCTTCCTTCCCACTTTTCTCCCAAGCAAATCAGAGAACCCCTGGGGAGGAGCTGTTTAAACTGACCACCTCCCCCAAGTGCCCTGACTGGCTGGATTCGCTTCTGGCCGGGTTCAATAGTTCTCTCCAGGACTTGAAATTCCAAAGTCCCCTAAGGTCAAAAGTCAATTCTTATCTCCGTCCCGATCTCCCCTCCCTACCTTTTCCAGGGGATCTTTTCCTATTTTACGATGTCTTTAACGACTTAGAAACAGCATCTGGCTCTTAGTGGTGATAAGGATCAATGTTGGTGTGTGAAACACAGAATCTCTGAGTCAGTGAGTTTGAAAGTGAGAATAACATTCCTATTCTATATATAATTACCCAAACCGTTGTGATTACATAAAACAGTTCAAACAATACATGTTTACTTCAATACAGTGTAGAATCATATCTTCTTACTTCAATCCCTCTTTTGATCTCACCTCACGAGATCAACATATAGCATTTGAAACATTACCACTGTCAATTTTCTTCTTACTGTGTCTGTCCCAACATTTATATAAACCCATCAGAAGTTGGGATATAGAGCACTTTAAACCTTTAGGAACAGTCCACAACAACAACTTATTATGACAGTGGAGGGAGAATAAAATATGTCTAAAAAGCAAAGTCCTTGTCAGCTGAGTCATCTTTACTCTTCCCTCAATGGTGGAACTGATGAGTCTAACACACAGTGAGCAGATACAAGGCACACAACAACAACAACCACATGTCACTAAAATGGCAATAGAAGTAGCCACAGAAATCAGAAAAGACATTATCATACTTTTCCCTCTTTTGGTAACACATAGTTCTGTAGAATAAAAATACAAATCCCTTACATTATGGGATATAAAAATAAAGTTGAAAGTTCCTCAAAAAAAAATGGATTGTTCAGACAAAGTTCCACACCGGCTATATCAACCTGTTTCAGCGGGAAATGGAGTTCCCTGTGCCGTCTTGGTTTGCCATATCTTCGTCCCCCCAGCCCGCTGACGGCGGCTTCTGGGGTGCTTGCTAGAGAGATGTGGCCTGATTGTCTTCCCCCGGCCCGCTGATGGCGGCTTCCGGGTCGACTGTTGGAGAGATGTCCTCCCGATCCTCCTCCTCCGGACTGCTGATGGCGCCTCCTGGGTTGACTGCTGGAGAGATGTCCTGATCCTCCTCCTCCGGCCCGCTGATGGCGCCTCCTGGGTCGACTGCCTTGACGAGAGCCAGATCTGTTCTGATGTCGTCTAGGGTCCTCGCGATGAGGGCCAACTCTGTCCTGATGTCGTCCAGGGTCCTCGCAGGTGTTTTTCCCGACCGCACACTGGCTCCAGTGGTACCAGTTGTCTCCCTTTCCATCTAGGCGAACGGCATGGGAGGTCCCCTCCAACCAGACGTAATCTGCTGTGTTGGCCTTGTGTTTCTCGGGTCCCCCTTTTGACGTCAGCAGCCTGTATGGAGAAGTCTCATACCAAGCCCTTAAGTTGCTGGAAATATGGTTTTGAAATCATCTTTTCTACTTCTTTAGTGTTTATTGGCGGCACCAACTAGACTGGAGTGTGGACAAGAGACTATGCAGAAAATAATAAACAAAAATTAAAAATTAAAAATTAAAATAAAAAATAAAAAATTAAAAATTAAATTAAAAAATAGAACAAAAATAAAAATAAAACAAAAAGGAACAAACTAACAAAACAAAAAATAACCAAAGCTAGATTATTTTAACTGTATCAATTTCTCTTAAAAGCAACAAATAAAATAAAACAAAAAATACCATAACTAGTATTTTAAATTGATAAATTTCTCCTAAAAACGTAATTATCTCACATACATATTGTCTGATGTATATCCCATCCTTTTCCCCCTTTTACTGAAATAGAACGCCGTTAACGGTGTTCCCATTTTCAGAAATATCGAGCCTTATACATCAGTTATTTAATATCAGCTATATATTTATTATTACTATTACTTATATATCAGGCATTAAATGTCAGCCTTCTTCCATGATTGACCTCGTCTACATTATCTGACTTATATTGATACGTGTCTGTTTGTATTTATTTAATATACTGGGCAATTATTGATAACTTTTTGAATCTCCCTCTTTTCTTAACAACTTGAGGTATGGCTATTTTGAAATCTGACTTGGTTAAGAGATGATTTGTTTATTGGTGAAAGGAACACTCTTCCCCTCAATGGTGTGGGGGTGGATATTCAGGGAGAGTTCCTTACAATCTCCAGATCTTCCTCTCAGTGTAGAGGCCATAAAACCTTTTAATGGGCTCTGTGGTCTGTTCAGATTTAGATTTTCTTCCTCTCCAGAGGTCACGCCTGTCTTTGACCCTGTATGCTGCTTTGAGTCAGCAGCACCTCAGGACAGAGAAAGGGAGATCTCTTCCCAAAAGTGTAAGTTCCCTTTTGAGCAACATTGCAACACATTAAACTCTCCCTGACTAGTTTGTAAAGCGTTCCTTAAGGCCTGAATTGAGTCTTCTGTTGTGTAACGGAAAATCCCATTCCCAAAAAGGGTCAGTTTAATAGCCCTTATCATATTATCGCTCTGTGCTTGCACGCTAGGACCTATTGTCTTTGCCAGAGCTGCTGCTATTCTTTCTACATGTATTAGCTTCATATTAGCAGGGTTCACTAACATGGTTGGTTGATCCAGTTTAAGATTTTCAATATCTTCCATTACTATTTCCAACATTCCTTATCCCTGAATATCAGGTCTAACAATGTGTTTTCCTTTAGGAGTATTAGATGGGATACTCATAAGTGGCATTTGTGAGCCCTTATCTCCTTAGGGTGGAGGTAGGGTCTCAGACATTATACCACCTTCTCGTTGCTCTCTGTCTCTCAAGTATTACACAGATTTGACTTTAAAAAATCACACAGAGCTTCTCATACCTTATCATATCACATTCAGGCACATTTTTATTGTGCGATGTTTATTTCAACAGATAGCGTGACTTCCAGAAGTAGGCTTCTACAATCTCCTCACGGTGATTGCGACTTCAGGTCAAGAGTTAAAAACTCAGTCAACAAAATCTCTTTATCGTCACGTTTAATGAGCCTGATTATCCCCACAACAGTTTTGTGATGAGATACGGTCGTTCCAAATAATTAGTTGGAGGTCGCGTCTCTCTCCTCCTCTATCACCCACCATATAACAATTACAGACATTTTATACATTTAAAGCACCACGAAAGGTAACCGCATTAATCAATCTGATCATGACCTGCGGGGAATGTAACCCTTCTTTTACAGCCTTACAGTCTTTAATGAAAGCACTGCGAGGTAACCGTATTCATCAATGTTATATTGACCTACGGGGAATTTAACCCTATTTTGACACCTAAGTAGTCTTTAATTAAAGCGCTTGCAAGGTAACCGCATTAATCAATCTTATCATGATCTGCGGGGAATTTAACCCTCTTTTTCTAGCCTTGCAGCCTTCGTATTTAGTGAGTGAAGGGCTGGGATCTACCCGCCACACTCAAACACTATTTTTGCTCTAGATCCAGGACTGAATACCCTTCTCTAAGCACTAATAATCTAATTTAACTAGAATATGTATTGTATTTCCCACCGTGACTAAGAACAGTGAGAACGCTGCTGACAACTCTAAAGTTTTAGTATAATCAATCACAGATTTTTGATATTCAAAACAGGTGTCTGCTCACCTTTTGTGTATAGCGCGCTTGCAGTTGTCAACAGTGTCTCTTTGTCCTCCCCCTGGACTGGATTCTGTCCCCTGGCTGTCGGTGTTCCTTTCTAGAGATCTGCTCACAAACGTCGGGAGTCACCACTTGTTGGAGTAGAATACCTCTGCTACGCGCCGTTCGTTGGATGAGGCTGGATCTCTATTAAATTAAGAAAGGAATTGAAAACACCGGAATCAAAGTTATAACAAATTATCTGAGTTTACTTCTAGTAGGAAACCAAACACATATACAAGTTATACAGAGTACTCGAGTACCCCGGGCTTTTAGATTTGTGATGCGATGCGGATAAATGCATCGGGACCAGACAAACTCATCAAACGAGAAGAAATTGGACTTCAAGTTTGTGATTCGATGCGGACACAGATATCGGAACCAACAAACTCACCAAACCCAAAAGCAATTTTACACACACAAACGTCAGTATTTCTATCTGTCTTTGGGGCGGAGATTTGTCGATTCTTCCTTCCCACTTTTCTCCCAAGCAAATCAGAGAACCCCTGGGGAGGAGCTGTTTAAACTGACCACCTCCCCCAAGTGCCCTGACTGGCTGGATTCGCTTCTGGCCGGGTTCAATAGTTCTCTCCAGGACTTGAAATTCCAAAGTCCCCTAAGGTCAAAAGTCAATTCTTATCTCCGTCCCGATCTCCCCTCCCTACCTTTTCCAGGGGATCTTTTCCTATTTTACGATGTCTTTAACGACTTAGAAACAGCATCTGGCTCTTAGTGGTGATAAGGATCAATGTTGGTGTGTGAAACACAGAATCTCTGAGTCAGTGAGTTTGAAAGTGAGAATAACATTCCTATTCTATATATAATTACCCAAACCGTTGTGATTACATAAAACAGTTCAAACAATACATGTTTACTTCAATACAGTGTAGAATCATATCTTCTTACTTCAGAGCACACAGTACACACACACTGTAACTTTGTCTTGAAAGAACGTTACGCATCGAACTGATGTTCACAATCATGTTTATTTCATAATATTCATCATATTTTATGTTTAACTTGCCTCAACAACATTAAACAAAGTTCAAGCATACATGAAGCACTCTTCAAAAAGGAACAATCCTCCGTGTTTGAACCTCTTAAATCGCTGCATAGCCGATTTATCTGGACTGGATTATCCCAGAGAGTCAAAAGATTCTTTATAACACAGTTTCAGATTTGTGAAACCTTAATTCTATTTGTGAAAATACAAAAAACACATTCCTAGTATGTTGTAAAACTACATGGCGACTAAACTTGTATATTGTATATTGCTTATTTTCCCCTCTTAGGAAAGCGGACACGGGATGCGAATTTCTTTGACACCGCCCAGGCGTTGGAGGACCGGCGTGCGGTGGTGAATGAGTCGCTGCGTGGAGATCAGATGGTGCTGTTCACCAAGGCCCAGGAAACGGAGGACAAGATGCTCACCTCGATGGAGCGCCAGGCAGAAGTGTTCAAGCAGCAGATGGAGCGCCAGCAGCACCAGGATGAAGTGTGGGCGCTGCGCCATGAGGAAGCGTCGGCGCAGCGGCAGGATGAGCGACAAACTGCATTTAATAACAGTTTATTTGGTATAGTTTTTGTAAATGTAAATACTGACACACGACACACAACGTTGCACTAAGGTGTGCATGCTGCTGAGAATATCCCTACACCTGGGACAGTTTATTTTATATTGTTATTACTGTTATGACTTTATTTTATATATAATGTTTACTGACATGTACAACTGACACTTTATTTACATTTAAAATTGTTCTATTTAATGTTATGTCTTGAGAGTGCAATAAAGAAAACCGACATGGCGATTAAGCTTATTTCTCCTGACACTTTATCTTTTGTGACCTGTGTAGCATCCTATACATCACATGTAAGTGATTATTCTGATACCATCATGTTTCATCGGTTATAAACTGGCAAAGCTTTATTTGTCATTTATTTATCATCAATGTTGCAACCTTGTGGGGGAATGGCAGGGGCACATACACAAATATGACAATTTATATAATTTTAAATATTATTTGACCTAAACTTTTAATTCCCCCCCATTTCACACAACACAACATGGAGTCCACTATGGGCCAAAACTAACATGTATGTTTGCATAGTGTTTATGGCAGACGGATGCAGTGGGTCTCAGGAAGATATATAATAAAGGTGGGTTTGCTGCTGAGACTCCCTACACCTGGGAGTTTATTTTATATTGTTATTACTGTTATTATATAGTACAACTGACACTTTATTTTATATTGACAATGTTTACTGACATGTACAACTGACACTTTAGTTACATTTAAAATATTTCTATTTAATGTTATGTCTTGAGAGTGCAATAAAGAAAACCGACATGGCGATTAAACAGATCCTGTATCAGTTTTTCTTCTTCTTCTCTTGTTTTGTAGCGGGTTGCAAACAACTTTAAGGTGCTTACCGCCACCTACTGTACTTGTAATCTTCCCTCAGGGAAAAGTACTCCGGTGTGAACGCGATCTGTACTAAGTACCCTGGGGTTAAAAGCGCCAGGGCTCTTAGTGCCGGAACTAAGTACAGGAAAGTACTTGGTGTGAACGCGGCTATTGGCACTTCATTTCGTTAGGAATGTCTCCCAAACAAGGTATCTACCACGACTGTTTAAATGTGTAAACGTGTTTCGGACTGCTAAGCCAGTGCTAACTGTGCTAACTAAGTTGCTAGCGTTTCCATATCAACTCTAATATCAGCAGATGGCCTTACATACATGTATCTCATAGCAGGAGAATGTCTGCATTCACACACGAAATACTCATAGACAGTATACTCCCGGTGATTTACCGTACGGTCAGTCGCGAAACGTAATTACATTATAGCTGGCGTAGCTTGTATGCTACCGAGCTAACCAACGGAGCTAGACATGGGTTTGCTCGGGAAAACATTTGTGTTATGCCAGCTACAATGAATGTAGCAGACTACCCGTATAAGATTGCAATTGTAAACACGTTCTTGCTAGCATAATATGAATCACTAGCTTTTGTTCATAGTGGTTTTATTACACTAAACAAACCCAGCTTACTGGGCTAACAACGTTGCTAGCGTTTAAATATATCAACTACAATGTCAGCAGATGGCCTTACATGTTTGTCATGGCAGGAGAATGTCTGCAGTCACACACGGAATACTCATACAGTATACTCCGGGTGATTTACCGTACATTGTGACGGTACATGTACATACTGCATGTATAGCTAACGAGGCTATAGCTATACATGCTAGCGGAAAACAATGTATTCATGCCAGTTACAATGAATGACCGAACGTAGCAGACTACCCGTATAAGATTGCAATTATAAACATGTTATTGCTAGCCTAATATGAACCACTAGCTTTTGTTCATAGTAGTTTTATTACACTACATTATAGTTGCCGTTCCTCCGAGCTAGCGTTCATATCGTGTTTGCTACCAAGGTAATCAAGAAAGCTAGGTTAGCATATTAGCTGGCAAGCTTACTGTGTTGATTAGATAGATGGATTAGATAGATCCACACTCCTACCACAACTACTACTAACGAATCTAAAACAACTAAGTTTCTCTAATATTTTGTGATTTGCATTTGATTTCGTCCAGCCAGATCCTGCCGGACAATACATGACGGGGACGGGACTACCACACTGACGCCTCGTCCTAAAAAGCCCCGGCTGCGATAGGCAAGATGCCGACAACGGGGAGGAATGGATGATATACCGTGTATATATGTATGTTTATGTTCATTTTGTACATTTCTAAAAATAAAGTTTAATGGAAATACTTAGTAGGCCTATCCTTTCTTCCCTGAATTATTTGCTCCTATAACATATCATTCATATATAGCAAACCATGATTTGATTTCTCATCAAACAGTAGTAGTTTATTACAGGTAAAAATAACTTACTCTTCTATAACAACAGTTGTAGGTACAGTTCGGTTAGTTAGCGTATAAAATATACGGCTGTACCGACGCCATTATAAGACTGATGTTCCGAGAGCGAGCCGAAAAAAGCACTGTTAGACATGGGCGGAGCCTCTCTGGTGGTTGACTAATCAGAACAGAGTGGCCGAGCTGACCAATCGGAGCACACTAGGCTCACAGGGAGGGGGGGGGCAAGAGCTCCAACGAGCCGTTTAGTGGAGAGAGTGAATACTGCTGAATACACATACTTTACAGAGATGCTGTATGCGAAACCAATGTGAGTTTGGAAAATTGCACAGTATAAATCTATTTTAGTATACCTCAACAATGGAATTATGATCAGTGGAAATGGCCATGACATGGATCCTTTAAGTGCTTTGACAAAAAATCCATAAAAAAATGTCATCTGTGGAAGCCGTAATACTGTAAAAAGTACGACCAATCATTTTAGCTGGCCCGGCTAAAATAACTGGATGGCCTACCTGCCTGTTAGCCTTCCATCTGTGCACAAACTTATCTCGTGCCCTCATTGGTCATGTGCACGTTCGTGTGTGTTGGAGGAGGGGCTCTATAAGGAAGTGGCAGATTTTCTCCGGTTGTGTATTTTCAAATTCTAGCGATCTCGAGCCGGTTTCTCAAACTTACCTACCCTACCTTTAAGGGAACAAAATGTGATAATTCAGCACTTCCGTTTGTTTAAAGGTCCCATGACATGGCCATTTCTACTGATCATAATTCCATTGTTGAGGTCTACTAGAATAGATTTCCATTGTTCAATGTTCCAAAATCACATTGGTTTTCTCATACAGAATCTCTGTATGGTTATGTGTATTCACTCTCTGTCCTACACGCCTTGTTGGAGCTCCTGCCCCCCCATCCCTATGAGCCCACTGTGCTCTGATTGGTCAGCTCGCCCACTCTGTTCTGATTAGTCAGCCAGCTGGACATCAGAGCCCACTGTGCTCTGATTGGTCAGCTCGCCCACTCTGTTCTGATTAGTCAGCCAGCTGGACATCAGTGTTTATGTGTTACAATGGCGTTTGTTAGCAACCAGAAAATGACACCAGCAATGACAAACAGATGAGAATGCTGCGTGGGGTCTGGGTGCCGTGTTGGCGGGATGTTGCGGGGGTCGCTGCTCCGCCCTTTGAGGCTCGAGGAGCGGACAGTGTGAGCTGGATTACTGGTGTAGTTTCCT
Source organism: Trematomus bernacchii (assembly GCF_902827165.1). Taxonomy (NCBI): domain Eukaryota; kingdom Metazoa; phylum Chordata; class Actinopteri; order Perciformes; family Nototheniidae; genus Trematomus; species Trematomus bernacchii. Next base: position 8,474,097 of record NW_022987714.1, on the reverse strand, counting down.
GGTTGCTGCGTGGGGTCTGCGAGACAGCGAGACACCGCAGAGCTCAGCCTGAGCACACACACACACGCACACGTGGTCCATTTTGTCGCCGTTACGTCACTATGACCCAGAAGAAAAAAATTGAAAAAGAAAAATCTCCAACGAGGCGTTCTGGGGCAGCATAGACTACTTAGTAGTAGTTGTGGTAGGAGTGTGTATCTATCTCAGGGGTACTCAAACTTTTTTATTAAATGTCCACTTGTGAACTTTATACAAGGTCACTGGTCCGGATCAATGCCAGTAAAGTCACCCCCCTGAAACGAAACTAAAATTAAGAAGCAGTTTCTTATGGCGCGCTATGCATGGGGCCCCCTTGAGGGGGTTTCCCGACATGTCGTTGCAGTAAATGAAAGGGTGTTTCATGTTGTCGTTGCTGTGGACCTTCTTAATCTACCTTCTTTGGGGGCCCCCTTCTGGTCCAAGCACTTGCCTGCCTTGCCTGTCGGCAAACGGCGCCGCTTTATACACTCACACATTCAATACGTATACAGTATGGTGGCTTGGCTGTCTTGTATGTTGGTCCGGAGTTTGAGAAGCCCTGATCTATCTAATCTATCTAATCAACACAGTTAGCTTGCCAGCTAATATGCTAACCTACGTTTGCTAGTTGTTCAGTGTAATATGCCAATCTACTATGAACAACAGCTAGTCTAGGCTAGCAAGAACATGTTTACAATTGCAATCTTATACGGGTAGTCTGCTACGTTCGGTCATTCATTGTAGCTGGCATGAAAACAATGTTTTCCCTAGCATGTCTAGCTCTAGGTAGCCTTGTTGTTTAGCTATGTAGTATACACGCTATGAACGGTAGCTCGGTAGCATACACGCCAGGAACGCCAACTATAATGTACAACCCAGTCTCACGGCATTTCGTGTTATTAGTCACGAAATTAATTTAATCTATTGATTCGTGTTCACCAACAGGATTTTCACATTTTTTTCGTGTCACACAGAACGATTTTAAATGCAATGTATTTCTATTGGTAGTATGTTATATCTCTCACAGGCTCCGCCCTCTACTGGACTCTATGGGTACTACTCTCTATCATGCTGTGCGTGCTTTCACCTACTGAATTACGTAAACGTAGCCGGCCAATCGGGGCGAGCCTACCTGAATGCGCGCGCAGGCCCACAGTATATCAGGCGGCTACAGCCGCCGCCCCACTATCCTTTTTCTCTTCAGACGAGCTGACAACCGAAGAGTTAAATAAACGTACGAAGAAACGAAAAATGGAATTACTGGAATCTCGGCCATGCCCCACCTGCCTTGGTTTGATCGCGGGCACCGATCTCCACCACCTCTGTTAGAGTGTTTGGGGGACCAGGATATGGCCGAGGCGGTGCCATTCACGTTCGCCATTCCAGCGGGGCGAATGGCTCCGATTGCCGTTGTCGGGCACTTCCAGGTTCGGTCCATGGAGGTCCACCGCCTAGGTGATGACCATGGCGGCGGAGCGCAGCTGCTCCCAGCGGGCAGCAGGCTGGGCAGGGAGCTGAAAAGAGCTCTGCCACGCTACCGCGGGACAGGGCGACTGCAGATAAACACGGGTGTGTTGGGCATCTCGCTCATTGCTGGAGATGCCCCCACCTCGCCAGATCAGAGCGATGATTTGTAGCTTGATTGTGGCCGCCGCCGTTGTCTGCCGTGTGGTATCCCGGTGAGAGATCACGCCGCATGGCACTTTTCAAAAAGGACCGTGTTGATCTCCTGGGAGCCCCCGTGTTTACGGAAGGGCTCTTTGGATCGGAAAGAACACTGTCCCACACTCCCCGCCCCCTCTGTAAACTCCAGTATAGGAGCCAGCAGGTGGGCGCGTGCACGTGAGTGGAATAAACCGTAGTGCTGTCAAAGCACTGTGCGGGTTCAAGAGAGTGATGTGTGTGTGAGAAATGCATTCAGTGAAAACGATTGCATTTATCCCAGAGTAAGAGTCATCTCTCTCCACACCTCCATTTTTCACCATAATGTCCGTTTCAAAGAGATGGCAGTTGACAGCCGCGGCCCCACGGGAGCTGCCGCGGTGCGTTCAAGAACCTCAGTAGAAAATCGGCCCCTTTTTCTGCGTCAGCCCCCATGTCAAAACTCCCTTTTATGGAAGGTTTGACAGCGGAGTAGGCCACCAGAGAATACTACAGCTTCTTAGCTGTGACTCCAAAGTCGAAAAGAGGCCCTGTTGCAAGAAGTGTGTGTGAAAAATGCATTTAGTAAAAACGATTGCATTTATCCCAGAGTAAGAGTCATATCTCTCCACAATTCCACATTTTCCCATAATGTTTCGTTGAGATCGGCAAGGCCGCTTTCATACGATGTTAATTGGACACCCATTATGAGGCGCGGCCCCCGTGAGAGTGGCCGCGGTGCGTTCAGGGACCTCCGCAGAAGAACAGTGCGTTACGTAGTGTAACTCTAGTTCTAAAGTGATATGTGTGTGTAAAATGCATTCAGTAAAAACGATTGCATTTATCCCAGAGTAAGAGTCATCTCTCTCCACATTCCACATTTCCCCATAATGTCCGTTTCAAGGAGACGGCATTATGACGACGCGCGGCCCCCCCCGTGAGAGTGGCCGCGGTGCGTTCAGGGACCTCCGCAGAAGAACAGTGGGTTACGTAGTGTAACTCTAGTTCTAGAGTGATATGTGTGTGTAAAATGCATTCGGTAAAAACGATTGCATTTATCCCAGAGTAAGAGTCATCTCTCTCCACATTCCACATTTCCCCATAATGTCCGTTTCAAGAGACGGCATTATGACGACACGCGGCCCCCCCCCGAGAGTGGGCCGCGGTGCGTTCATGGACAGAAGAAGCTCCGATTAATGCTTATTTTTCTCTAAGAGAAAACAGCATTATGGTGGAGCGCGCGCTCTCACGGGAGCATGCCGTGGTGCGTTCAGGGACCTCAGTGAAAAATCGGCCGTTTTTTTCTCTGAGTGGAAACTACATTATAGAAAAACGGCCCTTTCTGTGTCAGCCCCCCATGGGTGATCTAGTATTTAGTATTGTTTAATGGAATGTATAGCAGTGTATTAAAGTCAATACTTCATTTATTTAAACCAATATCTTTCTTGATTCTTTGTACAGTATGAAAAAAGAGTATTTGTACCTGTGCTGAAGTTCACTGCTGTGAGGAGTCCAGTTCTGTCTCTCACTCTATGGTCCAGCCTGTCGAATCACCTGGACACTTTAAACAAACAGATATATATGTAAAGAACCATGTGTACAAACAATATAACTTATTATCTTCTGTTGAACATGTTGGATTGTGTATTGTCCGAGTCCTTTTTATTTTACCGTAACTTTGGAAGTTGTGTTACCAATGCTTACTGTTTATTTGATACCAATTTGGTAATGCAATTAATAAAAACAACAAGGTTTGGGTTCGTTCTTCAGATGACTGTGACGCTAATGTGTAAGCTCAATAATGAACTCCAGCTCAACCAACCATATTGTAATATCTAAGTAATCATCTTGAAATATGACATTAATAATTGTAATATACACACATCTTATTGTGAGGTTGATTTCACATACACTACTTCGACGTTAGCTTGTCTACATACTTGAGCATAGCCAATTTAAATTAACCTAAGCGATGCATAAAGTTCCTACCTACATAATAAAATATCTCTCTAAGTTACAAGGATGACCTTATTTTATCAACCTCAAACAGAAGCCTTTTGTTCTACAGTATTATCCCACTTAACGCTTAACACTTGTCTATTTCGTTTTAACCTTTATATATACAGTCTATGGTTTTAAGTTAACTTGGAGGCTAAGATTAGCATCGTTAGCACCGATGTAGCTACCACTCGCTTACACGTTAACCCAAGCCTTAACATTCATTACGTAGCTGATTGAAATCATAAACACATAAATAAAGTACTCAAATTTCACTTACCGCAAAACGGCATTCATGCACCGTCTGTTTTAACCGCAGAGCGAGTCACAATAGTCCCATATATAAGCATGAAGAACAAACAAACACGGCCGGGGTCAAGTTGTGTTCCCTGGATGAACTGAGCAGGCAGAGTCCCTGTAGCTTCACGGAGACGGAGCAGCTAGCAGAGAGACAAAAAGCTAACAGCAGCAGTCACTTGACAGAGCTGTCACTCAATGTGACCACGCCCTAATTTATGCAAAAAGTTTAAGACCTAATATAAATAAAAGGGTCATGTTAGAAAACAATTCACTCACAGATCCATAATCATGAAGGTGGAATCTAACTATATACATAATAAAATGTATTGGAGCCAGGGCTAGAAACGTTTTTTTTCTGCTGTGAAATTGGGCATTTTAACATGGGGCTCTATGGAAATTGCTCCTTTCTGCAGTCATCGCCTATCGGCCAATATATGAACTGCAGTTTGTGGCACTTCCGTATTGGCGTCCCAGCTCTTCCCCAGAGCTTGCCGCTTGGGTGGGGGCCGAGGGAACCGGGCAGAGTTTTTCGCCGGTCAACGTGTGTTAAAGTTTAAATCTTCCTTATTGAGCTTTAAAACAAATGAATAACGACTATATATAATAATAAAATACACGGAGCCTGGCCTCTCTTTGTCCTCCCTCTCTTCTGACAGCGTCAGTGTCTGTCTCATGCAGCAGCTGATCCAGTAATGAGTATACCCGGCCGACAGTAAAAATAAACATTTATAACTAGTTTAGGTTGTTTGAGAGGTAATTAAAATAGCTAAGGGTGATGATCTGAATTGCAGATAGGCATAGTTTGTTAAATATAGGACCATAATATAAGATTCGGATTTTTTGTAGATTATTTTGTTAAATAAAAACATGGTGATGTTTTGTAAATGTATGATCCTATCTGTGACATATCGATCTTAACAATATTACACTCCTAAAATAAATGGTAGACATATCAAATTGTTTCCTCTTTTTATTTGTTTTATTATTTTCGGGACGGGGAGACGTGTGTGATTAAAAATGAGCGCTTACTCGGTAAATAACAAATATACCTAAAAAACATAGCCTACCAAACATATTCATATATAGGCTACTGGAGCTTAAATTAAGAAATATGTAGCCTATAATGTGATCAATAATGATTTTAAACAAACTACGTATAACTACCACATTATAACTGAGTGAATGTAAAACTTAAGGATACAGTTATGAAGACATATCTGACCGTTAAATACATTATTAAAATATCCATTTCCACTGGGTGACTAATTTCAATTGATGTTGACACCATCTCACAACACTCCAAAAATAACATGACTTTCTGAAGCACAATTTAAAATGTATGCTGTTTAAAATCTCAAATTAGATCTATTGTCCATCTATATTTTGATTATTGTTTAATGGGAACTGTCCATAATCAAAGAGTCATTCCACTTCAGACTGAGAAAGTCAGTCAGCGAATATCAGGACATTCTGATGTAACATTTCAAGATAAAAGACCTTTGAAGGGTCATATATGAGCTATCGTCCCGCTGTTTTTAGATAAGAATGAACTACTGGGTGTTGATTTATTCTATTGGCTTCATATCCAGGGTTGGGTAGTAACGGAATACATGTAACGCAGTGGCGAGCCGTCAGGGCCCTCTAGGCCCTCTGTGAGGGCCTAAAATATTCCAAAAAATAATATTTAAAAACATTAAAAAAAAAGATATTTTTTAAAAATATATATTTTTTTTATATTATTTTTGTTATATTTTTCATTAGTTTTACGGAAAAAAAACTTGATTTAATAAAATAACATTTCCAAAGAAATAAATCCTTCGAATCTGCCTGTTCGGTCTCTGTTTGAATGTGAAGGGTTACATGAAAGAAGGTCTGGCCCTCTCTGCGATTCACAGAGGGCCCGCTATAGTAACTGAACGAGAGAGTAATGTCAAATGACAGTACAATTGACCAATCATATCTTCCCTCTAAATGGGTGGGTTTCATTATCGCGGACTTTATGACAAGTTCCGCCCGCTGTGAAACTTTTCTTGTTTCCATAGGAACAACAACTTCCTGTCAACAGCGTGAACTCGCCTTCAAAATAAAAGCATGCCAAATTACACGTAAGACATACAACTGTAACGAAAGTAACAAACACAATGCAATATCATTTTCAATGTCAAAGAACACAAATTGGGTTCACAGGTGTTGTTTTGTGTGGTAGAGGGTCGCTGTCATTGATGCGTTTTGCACCCTGGGCCGTTGTTTTGATATTCCGCTGAAGTATACGCTGTGACGTAATAACTATTTTTTTTCCTTTTTTTCGAGGGAAGGGGTGGGGGTCAGAGGGCCTAGGTATAAAGCTCACGGCTCGCCACTGATGTAACGGCGTTACGTAATCAGAATACAAAAATCAAGTAACTGTATTCAGCTCGCGTTACATTTGAAAAACGAGTAATCTGATTACAGTTACTTCTATAAAACAGCTGTGGGCAGCAGATACTGTGAGTGTCACGGACATTAATTCATAGATCAAGGCAGACTGGTGCACAGTGCACACACTCTCCTGTTTTCCCAATCCGGTGCTTAAACAAATATAGCTCTACAACCCTGGCCGAAATGTCCTTAAAATGAAGTCCGAGTTCGACATTTTAATTCATGTCCTGCCAACACTGGCAGGACAGAAGGCGACACGCCCGTTCTAAGCCGTGTCCCTCACTCCTCACATCCCAAGCTGCATCCCCAAAAAGTGTATTATGTTGTTACATCGTTTCAGATGTTATGTTTCAGTTGTGCTCTTGATAAACCATTAAAACAGTAAAAACACGTTCAGTTTCCTTTTGCTTTTTGTGTCTCCTGTTCACCAAAACATACCCATCTGTGATGGAAAAAGAAAGTAATCCAAAAGTAATCTAAAAGTAATCTGATTACGTTACTTTTTTAAGACACGTAACTGTAACTGTATTCGGATTACTTTCAGAGCCATGTATTCAGTAATCAGTAACTGATTACATTTACAAAGTAACCCTCCCAACCCTGTTCATATCGCAATATATTCCAGAAGTCTGAAATGCAAAAAATGTCCCACATTAGGGCAATTCACCTATACTTAACCCCAAATAAAAGAACCCAATAAAAACAGTTGTTAAATAATAGTGAAGTCACGTTGTAATAACAATAACTCATCTCTCGGTTTGAGTGTTCTTTTTCTGCTTTGCCAAAAGCCACTGTGTCAAGTGTCTAGTGACTATTTCTCTTAGCGGATGCATGTCAATTTAAATCAATACATACAACTACATTTCAATTAATATTGGGAGTCATGTCGTTACTTTGTTGAGAATGTGGCCATGTAATAAGCGGGATAATTTGCAGCGACTTGGTCATTATGGGGACAAATAACACCCAGGGATCAAGATCCTGATCTGCCTGACAAGGCTCCATTAAAATATAAATATTTTTAGTGAATTACTGAGTTTAGGCACGTTAATAACGTTTTAATGAAGTTGAATACAGAATATTCATATTTGTCAGTGATTTCATGTCAATTCGGCGAACATAAACATAAATGATCGTGGTGAAGATGATGATTAAATTAGGATTAAAAATCGAGAGCCGGTTGCATTTCCTCTCATTCGTTTTTTTCGACTAAACAACATTATTTTGTTAAATAACAACATGGTGATGTTTTGTAAATGATTACATGTCTCTTATTTAGCACAGACTATGATCCTATCCGTGACATATGGATCTTAACAAAGATCCGCTATACAGTAGTACCAGACATACTGTACATCCAGTTTACTGTATCGAAGTTGATTTCACATGAGCTCCAGTGTGGAACCCCACTGCACCCCCTGGTGGATCAATGATCCATTGCAGCTGGCTTCACAATAATTACATTTATTTATCACGGGGGCGGTCTCAAGTCAGACTGGAGGCAGTCACTTGATCACGGGCCGTTCACGGGCCGTTCACGGGCCAATCACGACCCTCGCGTTTCAAACTGTCCTAAACTAGCTGCTACATCTGTACATATCCGGCATGAATCCTGAAAGGTTTTGGGAAGCTTTGTTACGTGAAAGGCTGGCAGAGGGTGCGGCCATAGCTCTGGGCGTGGCTACTGGCCATCCCTACGTCACGATACCCAGGAAGTAAACCATGGAAAATGAGAAATCTCCAACGAGGCGTTTTGGGGAGGTATTTTCTGTGTTAGAGTTTTACTCGCTACAGGGTGTATTTTGAGGGGTTTTGACTCTGCAGACCGTTTACATGCATAAAAACCTTCATAACACACAAGGGGACGGGTAATAACCGGAAAAGCATGACATGGGACCTTTAACATTTATGAAACTATGAATGTGTAGCACCAGATTAACGGGAAGAATCTCAGCTAACTGAAGATATTAACCATTTTTACCAAAACAAAACACATGGGTAATACCAAGCCTCTGAATTAGCACTAAGCGAAAAAATGCTAACGCACTTAGCACAGAACTCAAGATAAAGATACCCTTATTACTTATCGTAACTGCACATACAATATATCCGATTAAAGCTGAGACTCCACAGATTATATAGGTATAGTATCATCACTGAGCGATCCGAACTCGCGACAGGGGAAGCAAACACAGACATCACAACACGTACCTTTACGGAGCTTTTACGGGAGATCGTCTCACCGTAGCTGTCAATCTGATCAAAAGACATGTTCAATGGCATTAAAACGAGAAAAGACACGGCTGAAACGGTTGATCCATAGGTTAATAATGTATCTGTCGCTTTGAAAAAATTATTTATAATCCATAATTCAATTTTTATGTAAAAATTGGAGAAAAAAAGTTAGCTGCTAATGGTAGCCAACAGAGTGTATGCAGCTTCCGGTTTTGGCCACGCGTCACTCTCACTCCTTATTAGGGCCTGAGCAAGAAGTGTGTGAAGACCTATTGCAATACGTAGAATTCTTATTCTTATTTTACCGGGTCTGCACTTTCGACCTGTTTTTGAGGGGGTTACGACACTATTCATGTAGCGACATTTGGCAACGCCGGCAGGATGGGTGAAAATGTTAACATTCTGGATTCGATGGGTGCAAAATGTCCAACATGCTTGCTAGCGCCACCTGGCGAAATTCAGTTTTCGAAAAATGTACATAGTCGCAGCGTAAGTCGGATGGACCTGAAATTTTGCACACTTATCCGGGTGGAGCTGCTCTACATATTATCCTCTAGTATCCCTAAGCTCCGACTACTTTGATTTTTTTTAATTAGCATAATGTGAAAAACAGTCAAATATTAACTACAATTTCAATGTTTTGCTTGTCAACACCAAACTTAGTGTACAGCATCAGTGGAGGGTCAGACACACTACCGTAGAAAATGAGCATGACGTGTGGAAAAATGTGGCCGACATCAATCGCAACGTATTAGCAAAAAGGTGTGGCTTAGACATAAATGCCCCTAATTCATCCATAATGTATCCAAATATCACAGATTTCGGTGGATAGGTTCAGTCTGTCTTGGGGAATAGGCACAAAAAAGCATGTTCATTTTGGACAATAGGGGGCGCCAAAAACACAACAAATGTATACCTCAATAACTGATGGACGAACTATAGATATTTTGTCATAGATATACTGGCAGGGTGAGTATGAACTGAGATTTTAAGTGTCGCAACCAATGACGAATGTGGGCGTGACCTACAGACTTTTTTCTCGAAATCGAAGGGTTAAAAACACTTAACGACCCATAAGTTTGTGTTCAAATGAGCTTCGGACGCGTAACTTGGGACACACGTCACAGCCCACGACCTTCCCCAGACTGTACAAAAAAATCGTACGTTTTTGCTAACACGGCTCAGTAGCGCCCCCTATTGTGCGGTAGTCACATATAGTTTCTCCGAACTACCCGAATCTTGGCACAGACGTTCCTCATGGAATTGCAGACATATTTCCAAATGGCTTCCATTAGCCCCGCCGCCCAGAAAGTTGGCCATTTTGAAAAGTCGGCGTTATTCATGCATTTTAACCACATTTTCGCTCACACCTCCTAGGGAAATGATCGGAAAAATTCCAGTCCAGGACATGTTCAGCCCATATCCAAAATCATACTAAATGGCGAATAAAATAGTTGCTAGCTCAATCGGGGCGGACGTTAGCTAACAGAGAATGTACCATTTTTGACGATTTACATGTCGCCAATTACTCCAAACTACTCGCATACGGTTGTTCCAATATGCACGAGACATTCTATACACATTGCCCTTGATTGCGGACATGTGCAAATGTGCAGTTTTCATGCCTTACCCTCACATGTTTGCAAAGGCCTCCTAGGGAAATGGCCGGGACAATTCCATTCCAGGACAAGTTCAGCCAATATCCAATGCGATGCTACATTGCGAAGGAATAGTCAGTCGCTCCACTCACACGGCTTAGTCAGCGTTTATCTTTTTCATTAAGCAGTTTGGGGATTCTGCTTTTATTACTCCCTATGCCCTCATTTTTAGTCCAATAAGCTTTAAAGGTATGCAGAGCACTGACCCAAACATCATTGCAATAACACTGCACTTTACCTACTCTCATGGGCAGACTGATGAGCAATACGAGGATGAACTTGAGTGATACTTTACCGTTTGGGAAAGTTCTCTCCTCTCAAAAGAGCTCTTATAACAGATCAGTGTATGGCCTGCTTATAGATTACCATAGGTTAGGGTGCGATTAATGTGGGCTCCTATGTCAAGGTCACACGCTCTGATGAACAATCCATCCACCCTTAAGGCCTCTTGTTATAATGTTGTGGTTTAAAAAACGAATGTCAAACTACATGTTGGTGTACTGTAGGTTTGAAATTAATTGGTTTGTACAAAGTATTGTCTGGTTATGTCTGAACGCAAAAGTGTTGGTAGCTGTTCAGGCGTTTTCACTTCTGCTGATATGGTCTTTAGGAAATCGGTTTGTTTCAGAAAGTTACAAAAACGTTTTATCTGATTCCAATGTCGAAGAAGTTTACGGGGAGGGCTTCAAGCACTTCACAGGGATGCAAACTTGTCACCTTTCGGCGAAATTTGCCGTTTTGATTCCAAAATAGGTCGTTTGTGTGATTCATGTAGATCTGCAATAAAAATATTTTTGGGGTATGGGGGGGGTCTGGGACCCGGAGTAATCTGCGGCCGCGAGCTGTTATGTGCCATCATGACACGCATGGTGTTCTTTTTTTATATATTATAATGAAGCGGGAGCAGTGGCGACTGGTCATTAGGGGCAGGTGGGGCACAGCCCCACCTAGTGTCAGCAGAAAGTATTACAAATAATGATTACAAAAATGCAAAAAAATAAATAAAAAAATATATAAAATATATTTTAAGATCATGTTTAATCATCTGATTCGTCTGTACATTGCTGTTTTAGTCTGTGTTCTTCTAATTAGTGTGTCTACAGTCACAGTGTGTGCCTATTGAGCTGTTTAGAGCCATGTGGGACAAAACCTGATGATGCCCCTTCCTCTCGCTGTAAAGTGAACGGTGACTGTAAAAACTACACTGCGCATGCTCAGAGTATTTTTCTATGTAATGTGTGTGGCAAAAAAATAATGACCAGAGGGGCACGGAGCTACCATCCCCACCATACGTCATCTCAAATCATTCAGAGCTGATTGGCTGTAAGTACGTGTGCCGCGAAAAGTGTGGTGCTTGAAGAGGAGACGAGAGAGCTGCAGTGGCGCGTCCTAAAACCAGGAAGTAAGCACAAAAAAGCAATGAGATTTCTCCATAGCATTTTAGAAAATAGCTCGAAATAAGATCTGTGGGAAACGTACCTGTTAGATAAATGCACGTTTTGATCAGCCGGATAACATCCACATGTCTACCCTACTTTTATAATTTTTTTATCATAAATCTATCGATTAGATTTATGATAGACTTTTGAAACTACAAGAAGATAAGGAGGACTTTTACAAAAAAGTAATAGAAATGTTTGTCCAGAAGGATAGGCAAATGGACTTCATCTTCAAGTCAAGGTAAGACCGCAATTTTATTGAAAATGGGATCTTACTAAGAGAGAACAATTCAATATTTAAATGATAAAATTACATTTTTTGGGTATCCTTTTGTTGAACTGTCTGTTTAAAATTAATCGAAGCATCAGACAAAAAAAGCTTTTGAAAATAATATTATATTTTGGTTTAGGTCAAAATATAATATTTGTAAACCTGAAGAGTCAGTGCCAGTGCCTCACCAGCCATGAACCTCACTGCACGTCACTGCAGAAGCTTATATATAGACATCTAAGTTTTTTGTGCCCCACCACTTTTGTACATATAAAAACGCCACTGAGCGGGAGCACAAGTCTTCCTGCCTGTCAGCTCTGCTCATGGATGTATAATAAGGCTCTGCTGCTCCGGGATGAGGGTCTAGCTTCAGCAGCTAGTTAATATTATAATATTTCTTATGTTCGTTTTTTTCCTGGGATTAATTGTCAGCCCGCATGTCGGCAAAACTGACGGATTGCCTCCCAGCGATGCCTCTGTTCACTTCGGACATTCGGATGGTGGAACCTCTGGAGCGCTGACTCCATCGGATAGTTTTTACCAAAAGCTGACGTTTCATGGCACGAAATGCGCTCTCCCGTATGCCCTTTTGACTCTGGACTCGCTAATATCGAAGGATCGGAGCAGCCCCGCCCCTCTGAGGAGTGACGCGTCCAGAGCACATGTGAAAAAATCATCTTCCAGACTGTTAATATTGTTACTGCTATTACTCTCTGGTAACGTTAACATTAACCCTGGTCCTGAGTGTTTCTCTGCTTCCTTGCATCATTTGCCAACTCCGAATGAGTTTAGCTGTAGGCAAGGATTGGGTTTTCTGCATGTTAATGCTAGAAGCCTAGTGCCCAAATTAGATGTTTTCAAGACCTGGTTTTTAGTTGCTAAGCCTGATATTGTTGTAGTTTCTGAAACCTGGTTAAAACCCTCTGTCACTGACACTGTTATTCAGATTGATGGATATAATGTATTCAGAGCTGATCGTAAGGGCAGAGCTGGTGGTGTTGCAATATACACTGCTGAGAAACTACAGTGCTCTGTCCTTCACTCAATTTCAATTCCAAGGCAATTTGAGTTGCTAGCAGTCCAAATAACTATAGCAAATGCTCCTCTCACTGTTATTGGCTGTTATAGGCCTCCATCGGCCATCATGGATGCAACTACTAGCCTTACTGAATTGTTGTCTAAGTTTTCTTCTGAAATCATTTTATTGGGTGATTTAAATTGGGACTGGTTAAGTGATAAATCCTCACAGTTTAAGCAGGTTTGTGATTCTTTGAACTTAACTCAGTTTATTGATAGTCCCACTAGAATAAACCCTGCCAAACCCAATAGCGATACCCTTATAGATGTCATTCTAACAAATGCAGCTCATAAGTATGTGTCTGTTGGTGTTTTTCCTAATGATATCAGTGACCATTGCACTATCGCTTGCGTTAGGAGCACTAAGTTGCCCAAAGCCAAGGGCCTTATTGTGCTCAGGCGCTGCTTCAAACACTTCTCTGAGCAGGCTTTCCTACACGATCTGGCGGAGGTTAAATGGCACTTCACAGCGTTAATTCCATCTGTTGATGTTGCCGTCCAATTTTTTATTGATCACTTTTTATCGATTATTAATAGACATGCCCCCCTTAGAAAATTCAGAGTTAAGAATAGGAACACTCCATGGTTTACTAGAGAACTATCTGATCTCATTCATGATCGAAATAAGCAATGGTCCTTAGCTAGAAAGTCTAACACTAGTGATGACTGGCTTCTTTTTCGTGTCCTCAGAAATAAATGTTCTGCCCTTATTAAAAAAGCTAAAGCTGATTACTATCTGAGCTTAACCACTGATTGTTTTAATGACCATTCTAAGTTCTGGAAAACAATTAAATCACTTCAGAACAAGAAGGTTTCTAGTTTCCCACAAAAACTGAAGGTCAGTGATTCTTTTATTTCAGATTCAGATGGTATGTCTAATGCCTTTAATGCTCACTTCAAAAAGGCTGGTCACATTTTTGATGAGCAAAGTCATGACTCTCTAAATGGTCGTACTCACAGCCATAGTCAAGAGTTGAACTCCCCTGTTTTTGATTTAGCTTATTTCTCGGTCTCTGAAGTCTTACAGGGTTTGCACTCGATTGATCCTAAAAAGTCTGCCGGGCCTGACGGCCTTGACCCGTTCTTTTTAAAAATTGCAGCTCAGATGATAGCACAACCAGTAACTGATATTTTTAATCTCTCCCTGTCCACTCACACACTGCCAGCTGTGTGGAAGCAAGCTCTGGTATCGCCCCTCTTGAAAGCTGGTGATCCCACGGAGTTGAATAACTATCGTCCTATCTCAAATCTTTCTGTGTTATCAAAGATTCTTGAGTCCCTTGTTTCTACTCAGCTAAAACTTTTTTTTAAATTCACACAACATCCTTAACCCTATGCAATCTGGATTCAGATCAAAGCACAGTACTGTGACTGCCAGTCTGAAAGTCTTAGACGATATTAAGGCTGCTTTGGATAAGAAATCAGTTTGTGTTGCATTGTTTATTGACCTAGCCAAAGCATTTGACACTGTAGATCACCACATTATGTCTAATGTTATGTTGGTGTCTCGTTTCGGTCACAATGCCATTTGCTGGTTTCAGAGTTATCTAACCGACCGCACTCAATGCGTCAGGTTGGGTAGTACTGTCTCTGACCCTGTCACCTTGGAGAAGGGAGTTCCACAGGGCTCTATCTTGGGGCCCTTGCTCTTTTCATTATATGTAAACACTATTTGTAATCAGATGCAATTTTCTACCTATCATATGTATGCTGATGACACTATTGTATACTCGTGTGCTCCTTCTCTGGATATGGCCGTTTCCAATTTAAAATCAGATTTTATCACGCTGCAGCATGCGCTTCTTGATTCTAAACTGCTATTGAACAGTAAGAAAACCAAAGCAATGCTTTTTGCTCCCAAGTCAGCGTCCTCCTCTTGCCTCTCCATTGACACCCTTGATGGCGTTTCTGTTGAATTTGTTGATACCTACAAATATCTGGGCTTTTGGTTGGACAGTAATCTGAACTTTAAACACCATATTGAAGTTTAAACAAAGAAATTGAAATTCACTCTTGGCTTCCTTTTCAGATTTAAATGTTGTTTTTCAATTTCATCCCGTAAAAGGTTGGTCTCTGGCTTATTCCTGTCCCAGCTGGACTACGGTGATACCATTTATAGATTTGCCTGTCCCACTGTTTTGGCCAAACTTGACCCACTTTACCATGCTGCACTGCGTTATATATCAAATGCACCCTATAGGACTCATCATTGCACATTGTATAGCCTAACTGGATGGTCCTCACTTACTATGCGTAGGATGCAGCACTGGTTTTTATTAATGTATAAAGCCATTTTAGGTAAGCTTCCACTCTACATATGTGTCAGATTTGCTCCAGTTTGTGACTCTTACAAACTCAGATCCAGTGCCTGGATACGGTTCCAGGTTCCTACTGTACGGACTGAGGCTGGAAAAAGGAGTCTTTCTTATTATGGTCCTTGGTCTTGGAATGACCTTCAATCACGCCTTAAACTGAGGGCACTTGTCTCTATTTCATGTTTTAAATTGAAGTTGTCTGAAGTCCTCACCACCAGCTGCTCTTGCAGTAACAAGTAGTGTACTTTTTTTATTGTCCTAATGTGCACAATGTAGTGACTGCTTTTTCGTCTTTTGTTTTCTTTATGTTCTCTGTATTTTATATGTTTGTGTTATGTGTTATGTGTAACGTTGCTGCCTTCTTGGCCAGGTCAGCATTGAAAATGAGATTTTATCTCAATGTTTTTTTATCTGGTTAAATAAAGGTTAAATAAAATAAATAAAATTAACTGTGCGGTAGAACTGTGGCACAGACTGGACCGCTGGTTAGAACGGGGTGTTCAGAGCAGAGCTCCCTGTCGGAGCGACAGAGCGTGATGTGCACTGAAAAGTGTTTCTGTCGCAATATTATTTAATGAATCGTTGAGCTAGCTAACTAGCATACATTGTCACTATCTGCTAACGTTAGCTTTAGCCTTCGTTTTCAAATAGTTTCTTTCATAGCCTATAAACGGAGGTGGTATAAGTATCTTGTACTTGAGTAAAAGTAGAAGCACTCAGATCTTGTACTTGAGTAAAAGTAGAAGTACTCAGATCTTGTTCTTGAGTAAAAGTTGAAGTACTCAGGTCTTGTACTTGAGTACAAGTAGAAGTACTCAGATCTTGTTCTTGAGTAAAAGTAGAAGTACCAGAGTGTAGGAATACTCTGTTACAGTAAAAGTCCTGCATTCAAAATGTTACTCAAGTAAAAGTAGAAAAGTATCATCATCAAAATATAGTTAAAGTAGCGACAGTAAAAGTAGTCATTGTGCAGATTGGTCCATTTCAGAATAATAGATATGATATGTTTTATAATGATTGATCATGAAAGTGTTCTCAAAGCTGGTAAAGGTGCAGCTAGTTTGAATGACTTTGTATACTGCAGGGTAGCTTGTGAATTTACTCCAGGTGGAACTAAAGTCTGATTTAACACTTGATTATATTTCACATCATTCATCCACATCTGTAAAGTAACTAAAGGTATTAAATACATGTAGTGGAGGAAAAGTACACCATTTACCTCTGAACTGTAGAGGAGAAGAAGAACAAAGTAGCAAAACATTGAAATACTTAAATAAAGTACAAGTATCTCAAAATTGTACCCAAGTATAGTACTTGTTGAGTTTATGAACTTGGTTACTTTACACCACTGGCTATAAAGATAGAAAGACAGCCTTGCACAGAGGCATGAAAATACATTTTCAAAATGCTCAACAGTCCTGCCAAAATTATAAACTGACTGCTACACAATTAAAATAAATGCTTAAATATATTTATATTAGATGTGACTCTTTGGCGTTTCTGTTATTATTAACTGCTGCTTTAGTTGTTCTGACTGCTAAGATCCTCTGTTATTCCTCATTTTAAAGCCGATATTCCGTGGGGTCGGGGGGCTCGGATCCTTGTCACCTTTTTCATACCTGATGAGTTTGCATCCCTGACTTCAGATGAAGAATACTTAGCCCTTTACTCCACATAAAAGACAGCCATTGTCGTTTTTTCAGCATCGCTTTATGTATGTTTTATTTATTTTTACCTGGATATGTAAAGTGTCTTTGAGTACCTTAAAAAGCGCCCTTTTTTGTTACCCATTTTGGGGGTGCGAACTGATGGTGTAGGACAAAAAAGAGCAGTCAGACCAATGGAGATATAAGTTACCCACATTGAGTCACTCTGGGTCATGAGGCAAATAAGACAAATATCAAGTTAGTATATGACTCAACGATGGTCCCAACCTTATCTCCTCCATGGTTTTGACATCATGTATCTTGTGTTCTGTTTTTTCAGTTAACATGGATACATAACATTTAAAGAAATGTGAACTTCAGTTTAAGTTGTGTAACTAAAACGGTTTTCAGTCAAATTGCAACCCATAGACATGCATGCAGTAGCCTACATATACAGTGGCAGATTATAGAGGCACTACAGGATACATCGAATTAAAGCACTGGCTTTAATAGGTTTTAACTAGGGCTGTCAAGTTAACGCGTTAATAACGCGTTAACGCAAAAAAAAAATTAACGCCACTAATTATTTCAACGCGATTAACGCATGTGTATTTTTTGTCCTCGGCCGCCCCATAGTTTCAGAGCGCATCGAGTTTAAAATACCATCTACAAGCTGATGCTGACAGCCTCGCTCCTGCCGCCCGCTTGTGGCAGACCACACTTCCACGCTCACCGGCAGGCCCGGACTGGCCATCGGGAGGACCGGGAGGGTGTGTATGTGTGGGGCGACTCGCGTGAGCGAGGCACACCTTACGCGTTGTTGTTAGCATCTGGTGCTAGCTAGCTGCGCTAACGGATATAAGGAGCTGTTTCAATGACATTTCGCCGACAACTGCGCCGAGCACTTGACTTTATGCAGGCAGCCAGACAGTGGGACATTGTACGAAAAGTCAGCACACTCAGCACGGATAGTACGCGCAACATGATTGCAGCTCCCGTTCGAGCATATATGCCTTGAGCTGCACATACTGTAGCTCCAACGATCCATCACAGTGTCTCCACACACACACACACACACACACACACACACACACACACACACACACACACACACACACACACACACACACACTATGGAGCTAATTTCCTGCCAGAACTCCACAAACAAACTAAACAGGTTTTACAAATGCCTTATGATTCACTAACAAACACAATGTGGTTTGCAAATACAAAACACCATCTACAAACTAATGAATTTAGTTTTGCAAAGAAAAAACGTATCTATCAAACAAACACATAACATTTTTCTAATAAATCATGTTTCAGAGACAAATTCAGCTTAGGTTTTACAAGTACACAACTTTTTTTTACAAGTGCACAAATTTGTTTTACAACTACAACACTTTGTTTTACAACTACAAAACTTTTTTTTACAAGTGCACAAATTTGTTTTACAACTACAACACTTTGTTTTACAACTACAAAACTTTTTTTTACAAGTACAAAACTTTTTCTTCTCACGGCGGAATATTACTGCCAAAAGTCACGTGACTGGAATATTACTGCCAAAAGTCACGTGACTGAGTCACGTGACTTTTGGCAGTAATATTCCGCCGTGGTTGTGCTCATACACACCCACACATGCTCACTCACACATGCTCCACGGCAGCAGGGGGCACTACTGAGTCCATTGGGAAGGCGGGAGGTTGAGCAGAGCATGGAACAGCTCTTGCCAGCCTGATCATGACAGCGGTGTTTCTAGCGATCCAGCATCTGAATTTAGCGATCACAACGAAAACAGCCAAGACACATATTGAGCCCAGAAAATGAATGTTCTTAGGGCTGTAAATATAATAAGCCTTTGTCTAAAATAGACAACATTGTAACTAAGGAGATTTAAACTATACAGCGATTCTGCACTCGGTCAATCAGCTGCTCTTCATTTTCTTTCCTGCTATATTCAATGAGTGATACAAATATTTTTTACCATACGTTCTGAATAAAACTGATACTGTTGGACTCGGTACTAGTTGACTGCTACCAGAAATAAAAGGAAGTACTTTACTGTGTACTTTGTGAGTAATCCTGTGAGGATCTGCAGTACTTCCTCCTTCTTTTCCACTTCTATGTTTATTTTGTCTTCCTGGCTGGGCGTGGCTGACCTACATTCTGATTCCCGCCAACTCATCTCCACTGCTGTTGTAAATCTCACTGATTGCCACTACTCACTTGCACCTGCTTAAAACCCTGGTTCCCATCCTCAGACTTCACCAGTTCTTCGTTTATCCTTCAGTGGTAACTATCGTCCAGGCCTACTAGCAGTATTCTAGTAAACCTTTTGATACTCCTAGTGAAAGGTTATTCCTTTCTCACCCTGCATCTTTATTCTTCCAGACCTACACACACCTGCCGCTCTGCTTGCCACGTCCAGCCTCCGACTCCTCGTCTGAGTTCCCTCCGTGCTTCCACGCACACCAGCTCATCCAGACTACGTTCGCCAGCTCTGGATTCCCGGCTCTCCTCGGCGGTGTTTCCTCCGTGCCTCCACGCACACCAGCTCATCCTGTCTACATTCGCCAGCTCTGGATCTCCGGCTCTCCACGCCGGTGCGCCCTCCGTGCATCTCCGCACCTCCGTCTCCCCCTGAGCTATCCAGCTCCACGTCTGTCTTCTCTGAGCTCCTCTCTACACCTTGCCTGTGCCGTGGTCAAATAAAGACTATTGTTTGACACTTCACCACTGTCTCCGTCTAGTGTTTGCGTAGCGGGTTCTCATCTCCAGTCACTTCTCGGGAAGCGTAACAAATCCTCTGTCAGAGTCCCCTCCATAGTACATAATGCATGTTTTTTGCTATCTTTGATGAATGATAAAAGGGTCATTCCAGAATTGGAGGACAATTTAGACACCAACATTTTTGAAAAATGAACCTTTCATTTGATTATTTTTTGTTATGTATTTAGGAAAAACAGATAATAAACCATAAAAAAAAGTGATTTGCCCAGCTAAGGCATCAAATGTATATTTTCCAATGAAGAATTAACCCTGTTACTCTAATTATAGTAACAGGGTTGCAAGTAACAGGGTTGAAAATCAATGCTAATTTTAGCTTTTACCTCAGGAATTAATGCTAGCTGCACAATGTAATGCTATTGTCAAGGAATGGACACACTTTATATTATATTTATATTTATATATATTTAACAAAAGAAAGATACATTTGAAATTAATTTGTTTTTGTTTCATAATTTGAGTAACAGGGTTGCGTTTGTATGAGTGCCACACTCCTTCAAGAGTGACAAGATTGGAAATATATTACAAATAAAAGAGAGGACTTAGTTTTGGTCTACCCATGGTAGTAGCACATGGCTTGCTGATGTCCTTTTCACTGTGTCATGCGACAAACAGTTTTTTCACTTCCTCTGCCAAGCTAAAAAGGTTTCGGTAACAGGGTTGCGCGCATGTTGAGGGACACACCTTCTGTGCAAAATTACTGTTATTTAAAATGTGTTTATGATTTAACAAATTGATTTTACCATTACAAGACACATATATCAATAGAATAATACCAAAACAGTAAATAAAAACCCTATTTTAAATGTTATAGTTGACATGCAAGTTGGTCACCAAGAAGCTGGGACAAGAGAAAAGGGCAATTTTAGGGGGTGTTCGAGAGCTATTTGATATTTTAAATAATATTTTGAAACCACTTTTTCTACAACTTTATATGCATCTTGTCTCAAGACAAGTATATTTAACACAACAAGTGCATGTCTTAGCTTTTTGGGCATGGATTATTAGATTTTTTATATGGGGGACATGAAATGTCCTCCAATTCTGGAATGACCCAAAAATAAAATGTTACCATTAGTTCTTAATGAAATTGATACGGTTTGACTTTGTATTAGTAAGCCTACTACTAACAATAAATTGAAGTACTTTTACTGTGTATTTTTTTGAGAAATACTCTGTCAAAGTCCCCTCCTGAGAACAAAATCAAGCCACTTCTTCTAAGTTTGATGAGGGAAAAAAATATTTTTTGGGTGATTTAATGGGTGATGTAACATTAATGACAGACATAATATGAGGTCCTTGGCACTCTAGAGGGGTCATTTTGTGATCATGGGGCATCACCCTTACAGCATCAGGACAATATCATATGGAGTCAGATACTGGAAGTGGGCTGGAGGCGTTAACTGGGACTGATGGAAGGATGAGGCTGATGAGACTGAAGAATCTGCGAGGAACGAACTAGCGGCAGAGGAATAATTATATATTAAAAGACAGCAGCATCATAAGAGGGCAACCATGTGACAGAGTGTGTTACTTTGCTGAAGGATATTTGTGACCAGCTATCCATTCCAGGCCAGACTCTAAAGACTTTCCAAGGTGTGAAAATGCTGCTGCCGGAGTACTGACTGGAAGTATTGCTGATATCATGTCTACCATCCTCTTAAAAATACTCTGTCCAACAATATCAGTCTCAGGAAGAAATGTTTTTAACGCTTATTAAAAGAAAAACATGCATTCTTGTACTCAGGAGGGGACATTGACAGAGGATTACTGGAAAAGTACACAATAAGTACTTCATAGTACTTGTGGGGGTAGTATCAGTAGTACTGAGTCCAACAGGATCAATCTCACGAAGAACTAATGGCAACAAAAAAGAATTCCCTCATCAAACTTAGCAGAAGTGGCTTGATTTTGTTCACAGGAGGGGACTTTGACAGAGTATTTCTCAAAAAATACACAGTAAAAGTACTTCAATGTATTGTTAGTAGTAGGCTTACTAATACAAAGTCAAACCGTATCAATTTCATTAAAGGGCCCATGTCATGGCCATTTCCACTGATCATAATTACATTGTTGAGGTATACTAAAATAGATTTATACTGTGCAATTTTCCAAACTCACGTTGGTTTCGCATACAGCATCTCTGTCAAGCATGTGTATTCAGCAGTATTCACTTTCTCCACTAAACGACTCGTTGGAGCTCTTGCCCCCCCCTCCCTGTGAGCCTAGTGTGCTCCGATTGGTCAGCTCGGCCACTCGTTCTGATTAGTCAACCACCAGAGAGGCTGCGCCCATGTCTAACAGTGCTTTCCCCGGCTGCTCTCAGCGTAACATCAGTCTTATCATGGCGTCGGCACAGCCGTATATTTTATATACATATATATTTTTAACTGTTGTTATAGAAGAGTGTGACGGCCCCAGGGCCTTTGTCTTACGATGGGGTGGAGCTGAAGAGGCTAATCAGCACGATCACGGACACCTCCGGACACTACGGCCCCAGTCTCTCTCCAAAGCGGATGCAGGAAGACTAACTCTGCGATCCTCTCAACCACCTATCTCTGCATTCACCACAATAAATGTGCCGTGGTTTTGTAAACTCGTGTATGTCTCCTTGTCTTTGTGGCCTACGAGCCGCTCATAACAAAGAGTAAGTTATTTTTACCCGTTATAAACTACTACTGTTTGATGAGAAATCAAATCATGGTTTGCTATATATGAATTCAGGGAAGAAAGGATAGGCCTACTAAGTATTTCCATTCAACTTTATTTTTAGAAATGTACAAAATGAACATAAATATACATATATACACGGTATATCATCCATTCCTCCTCCTTGCATCTTGCCTGCGCACAGTCGGTGCGGTGCCTTTTAGCACGACGCCTCAGTAGTAGTAGAAGTGCCTTTTAGCACGTCATGGATTGTCCGCCAGGATCTGGCTGGACGAAATCAAATGCAAATCACAAAATATTAGAGAAACTTAGTTGTTTTAGATTCGTTAGTAGTAGTTGTGTAATGAACAGCTTGCCTGCTAATATGCTAACCTAGCTTTGTTTACCTTGGTAGCTAACACGATATGAACGTTAGCTTGGAGGAAAGGCAACTATAATGCAGTGTAATAAAACTACTATGAACAAAAGCTAGTGGTTCATATTAGGCTAGCAATAACGTGTTTATAATTGCAATCGTATACGGGTATTCTGCTACCATACAATGTAACTTGCATGAATACATTGTTTTGCGCTAGCATACAGCTAGCCTCGTTAGCTACATGCAGTATATGTACGGTCACAATGTACGGTAAATCACAGTACAGTATACTGTATGAGTATTCCGTGTGTGTGAATGCAGACATTCTCCTGCTATGAGATACATGTATGCAAGGCCATCTGCTGATATTAGAGTTGATATATGGAAACTCTAGCAACTTAGTTAGCACAGTTAGCACTGTGTCAATGGCTTAGCAGTCCAACACAGTTTACACATTTAAACAGTCTTGTTTGATAAATACACAAATAACAATGCAAACTTACAGGTTGTATACCCAGATCTTCCCCTGCTCCAAACGGTCCAAACAAGCTGTGCATATCCGGCCTCAAACTGGGCAATGTTTTGGAAGCTTTCGTCTGTGAAATGCCGGTTCTTCGAACCTCTGGAGGAGGAACACGCCGCTGCTGGTGTGGCCATAGCTCTTCGGGATTGGTCCATTTCGTTCCGGGTACCGCATGACATCAGGCGGTACCCGGAAGAATCAAATGGGCAGTGACGTATCTCCAACGAGGCGTTTTGGGGAGGTACTCTGTGTTAGAGTTTTACTCGCTACAGGGTGTACTTTGAGGGTTTTGACTCTGCACACCGTTTACATGCATAAAAACCTTCATAACACACAAGGGGACGGGTAATAACCGGAAAAGCATGACATGGGAGCTTTAAGAACTAATGGTAACATTTTATTTTTATCATTCATCAAAGATAGCAAAAAACATGCATTATGTACTATGGAGGGGACTCTGACAGAGGATTACTCACAAAGTACACAGTAAAGTACTTCATTTTATTTCTGGTTGCAGTCAACTAGTACCAAGTCCAACAGTGTCAGTTTTATTAAGAACTTGTGGTAAAAAATATTTGTATCACTCATTGAATATAGCAGGAATAAAAATGAAAAGCAGCTGATTGACCGAGTGCAGAATCGCTGTATACAGGGGCGGACTGGGACAACAAATCAGCCCGGGACTCTCGACCGGCCCACTTCGGTACCGCCGGCCCACCTCGGTACCGCAAGTAAGCGGCCCACCTCGGTGGTGCCGCAAGTAAATACCGCGAGGAAATTGTCGACGGGGGGGAAGGGGGGGTGAGCAGTGACTTATCCGACCGGCCCACTTCAGTACCGGCCCATCGGGATTCGTCCCGAACGTCCCCTGGCTGTATATATAGTTTTAAATCTCTTTAGTTACAATGTTGTCCATTTTAGACAAAGGCTTATTATATTTACAGCCCCTAATAACATTTATTTTCTGGGCTCAATATGTGTCTTGGCTGTTTTCGTTGTGATCGCTAAATTCACCTTGTTTATAATATTATCACTATAACACCTGTCATCAGACTGGCAAGAGCTGTTCCATGCTCTGCTCAACCTCCCGTCTTCCCAATGGACTCAGTAGCGCCCTCTGCTGCCGTGTAGCATGTGTGAGTGAGCATGTGTGACTGTGTATGAGCCAGCCACGGCGGAATATTACTGCCAAAAGTCACGTGACTCACTCACGTGACTTTTGGCAGTAATATTCCGCCGTGAGAAGAAAAAGTTTTGTACTTGTAAAAAAAGGTTTTGTAGTTGTAAAACAAAGTGTTGTAGTTGTAAAACAAATTTGTGTACTTGTAAAAAAAAGTTTTGTAGTTGTAAAACAAAGTGTTGTAGTTGTAAAACAAATTTGTGCACTTGTAAAAAAAAGTTGTGTACTTGTAAAACCTAAGCTGAATTTGTCTCTGAAACATGATTTATTAGAATAATGTTATGTGTTTGTTTGATAGATACGTTTTTTCTTTGCAAAACTAAATTCATTAGTTTGTAGATGGTGTTTTGTATTTGCAAACCACATTGTGTTTGTTAGTGAATCATGTGGCATTTGTAAAACCTGTTTAGTTTGTTTGTGGAGTTATGGCAGGAAATTAGCTCCATAACACACACACACACACACACACACACACACACACACACACACACACACACACACACACACACACACACACACACACACACACACACACTTTGTATTGTATTATTGTATGAGAGAGGTTCCAGGTTGAATTGAGGCGAATATTTGTAATGTTCAGAGGTTGTTGTGTTTAATATTCATGAGAATATTTGTCATTGTTCAAATGATAATAAACAAACATATAAAGCATATTTGTCCACTCATATGTTGATAAGAGTATTAAAAACTTGAAAAATATCCCTCTAAGGTACATTTAGAACAGATACAAAATGTGCGATTAATTTGCGATTAATCGCGATTAACTATGGACAATCATGCGATTAATCGCGATTAAATATTTTAATCAACTGACAGCCCTAGTTTTAACCCATAATCTAGCCAGCATCTCTATCAACGAAATGAAGGTCATAAAAAACATCAAAGCCAAAAAGGGCAAGAGAGGCTATGAGAGTCTGCAGCACACCCTCTGAATTGTAATGCCTGATTTAATTACCCTCTGGTGTGGCAAGATTCTCGTGAAATTAGGACATTTTCTTTATGAACCGGGTTTGCAACTTTGATGGTGTTGTGTATGTGTGAGAGAGTGACAAACACAGAGAAAAGAGAGATGTGAATGTGGCTACATCTTCAACCAACGGGAGTTGACATTCCCATGCTGAAAAAAGGGGGGGTGACGGGCGGAAGGGAAGTAAAGCCCTGAAGTGTGAGGTGAGGCAGAGCTCATTCAGTGGGATCGTTGAGCTGCGAAGCTCCTCGGATTTAACGAACAGAAAACCCTTCGTTTGGTGTGAGAAGCGCTCCTGTCCTGGACCGCTGTGACTCTGTGATCGCTGGCTGACCACCTTTGAGGGGATACGACAAGACCCTGCAAGGGGACAAGACCAACAACTTTTTCCATCGTGGTTTTCAACAAAGGTAGGATGCTGATTTTTGTTTTTATTTTAGCTTGCAAATAGAATCAATACACGCGCAACAGTGGAGGAGATGACGATATGCTATCTTCAAGCTTCATTGGTTGTTTATCATCACAAAAAGGTAACACAGGTAATTTAAAATAATTGTACAATCGAGAAATGATTGCAGTGCGTAGGCTACTTGCAGGCAAACCACCAAGAATAATAGAAAAACAGATCTTTGCAGATCTCCCTTAAATTACCATTGCGTGTTTTTATAGTCATTTTCATATTCAGTGGCTATACATTAAATTCAAGAAGTGACACCTACATTGAACATTACGGAGCACTGATCGTCAACAATAAGCTTAACCTGCACACTAAACATCGCAATGAATAAAACAGTTTATTTGACTCTTTCTAGGAGATTCACAAATAATCGTTTCAGACGTTCATGCATGAAATACAAGTACAACTGAGTTGCTGTAGATATGATCTGAGTAAACCTTTATTCCCATAGTAACTCTTGCATGGAATGAAATCATTTAAAACGTCACATCTCTGATTTTCTTAAATGTCTTGCTGTTGTGCGTTTGCTCAAAGCAGCCTTTTCTGCACGACTGGCTGAACTTGCCTTGTTGCAGCTAAACGATCAAAGTGTTCTTGTTGGATGTTTTGAAGAAAAAAGGACATTTATTTTTAACTGAATTATCTTTTAGCGGTTAACTTCCACTTTCTCCAAGGAAACCGTTAAGACTAATTTAACAATAGACCTGTGACATTTCTTGGCAACCTGATGAGTGCAATACATCTTGGTTAGACACCAGGTTCGAACTACCATTGTACAAATAGGGATTTGATGATAGATAAATTATAAAAGTTATAGCCTAAGTCCACGGAGTGTCTTTGCAGTTGGCTGGTGCATTTGTATAGGCTTGCGTTTACAGAATAATAAATAATGTAGATGTATTAGCCTACTTTGTAAACTTGCTTCATCTGATGAACAAATCCTCCTTGTTAATGCAGTGTTTTATTGTAGTTAATGGTACCTCAAACATGCATATTTTATTTGCCCAATGCTGATGCAGTCGTTTAGTTGTCCATGGTAATCCCTGACTTCACTACCTTGTGTTTTTTTTTTCTGTTTGAAAGACGGAATCAAATCAGGTTGTTTTGTGTTTGCGCAGAACTGGGAAACGCTGAGGGGAAAATTGAATGCTTAGTACCTACTATCACCACCCACCTCTTGAGCCAATCGTTGCAGCCCTTCCCCTCTTTCATATTAAACCGCGAGCACTCACTCACTCTCACACGCACACTCACACGCAAGCACACGCACGCACGCACACACACACACACACACACACACACACACACACACACACACACACACACACACACACACACACACACACACACACACACACACACACGGAGAGACACGCAAGTTTCCAGTAGCACCATCAATGTCGCCATGGAAACCCAGCTCACTCGCACCCTCAGTTGATCGCCTTTAACATTACTCTTCGCTTGTCACTTAAAAAACGTGTACAGGGTGTCTTTGTGGATTAGCCTGTCAACTGCAGTTTGATAAATTAAACCTGGGGAGGGGACGTGTCCACCACCCCACCCCACCCCTCTCTCTGACTGCATGTGATGGTTTGGTACATGTTAGATTTTTAATGGGTATGTTATCTCCCACTGGTGGTCCGTCCTGCAGTACCGTGTGCATTGTGTGGCTTGACTGGAATCAGAAGAGGCCTTGGCCTTTAGTGTAATTGCTGGGAGAATCTGTAGAGGAAAGTGTCCATGCATCTAATGCATTTTGTCCTTTTCCCAGAGGCTGCTCTCTAAACTACTGTATCCTACTGTGGCATTTGCTGCCTTACATGAATGAGCACCACAGACATTAAACGGAAGCACACACAAGCTGGAAGGCAGGATGAGTCATTTAATATATAAATGCATGTCCTCAATCTGTAGGGGGTGGATTTTTTATATTTGTTTATAAGCAAGGGTATGTTTATAATCATTACATGCTGCAAATGCAGCCACAACAACGAATTCACATTAATGTGAATTCACATCCACATCAATGTCTGATGGGGCACAGTATGCACATATTTAGCATTTGTTTACAAAGGAGAACATCATTAGTGTAAGGGAATTGATACAGGGATTTTGATCTGGAAGAGCACCATTAATCCTTTTTTTCCTGCATGTGCTGGAAAATAAAAGATTGTCCTTCTTTTTCAATCTTTCTATTACTTTTTCAAATGTTTTTATTATTCCCTTTGAATAGACTGCATTCATTTAAATGAATATCTGTCATTAAGAAAACACCTCTTCCAATTAGCCACTGGTGGACAGAACTACAATCTAAATACATTGTTTGATGTCAATATTTAGCTCTATAGTTGCAGTGACATTATGATGATAACAAACGTTATCTCTGTAAATTAAAGATTGTAAATCCAACCTGCAATCATGAAATTAGTCATCTTTTTGAACATAAATGCATCCAAGTAATCATTCACGCATACACGCACAAGGAACACATTCAGAGGCACTCCCACGCCCAGACGTGCTCAGCAGTGGCAGTGAAAACTAGTCAAAATCATATTTCTCAGAATCTGTTATGTTAGCCATCTGTGAAGATGTTCCTTTAATTAGGGTAGACATCGCCCGAGGTAGGTTAGTCAGGGCAGAGTGAGTTCAGAGATGAATGAATGCATGAACATGTGTGTTTGTTAGTTGTGTCTAATAAAGGCTGTTCTGCTGTGAGGTACACACACAAACACACAGGTAGGGGGAGGGTAGTTGTGGACATTTTTGAGCCAGGGTTAAATAACACCGAAAGGAAATGGAAGTAGCTGCACACCAGTCAAAGATCAATATGCTAACTGAGCTTCTTCATTGACAGGGCTTACTGTGGAAATTCAATTGTACTAATCAATCTCAACAGTTATATGGTTTGAGTATTAATAAAAGGAGAATCCAACCACTGGATGGATTTGTCTGTAATAAAGTCGCAGATGATGGGAATGGTGAACCAGATGGCCAATGAGCCACCACCAGTGATGTACTGATACATATATAATTGCATTAACACTGCAGAGTAAGCTGAACAAATAATTAAATCCCATAGGATATTTACATGTAGCGGGTAGAATGTGACAATATGCACTCGTTTTTGCAATGAGAATTAGCTATATTTTACTTATTTAGTGAGAAGGCAGCAGCTAATGCTGGCCTATTCTCTTTGCTGCCTTCACATGTTATACTGCTCCATAATAATTATTCAGTTCAGTTTAGCGCCTGGGAAAAACAATGAAACCCAATAATTATGTGAGAAGGCTTCTGTTTCTGCCAGATAAACTAAGATTGTAAATTACCAGGAGTGCTAAATAGAGTGGGAGTGACAGAAAGAGAAAACGATTGGGAGGAGGAAAGACAGTATAGAGCTATTTCCTTAGATGAAAAGAGATAAATGGCCAAAGGATGTAGTAACCGAGCTGAGAGGTAAGTGAGGTTGATCTCCATCCAGACATTTGTTCAGCCCTGCCCATGCATGAGGGCCACGCAATCAGCCTGAAGATGGAGCATGTGTTACCTGTCTGTGGCTGGCCTAGGCAAACTCCCTTCTCAGTGGAGAGAGTGACCAAGGTTTGGAACAAGCTGGATGCAAGACACAAAGAGAGGAAGAGACAGTAAACCTGGGAAGAGAGAGAAAAGAGTGGAAACAGGTGGAATGAATACCAGAATTCAGACATCCACAGAGATGTGTATTTGTGTGTGTGGTTGGTTATGGGTCTTCATTCATAGAGCCTCTCTTTGCTATTGCTGGCATTCTGTTGCATCTAGTGCTTGAGTAATCCTCCTGGGAACACACTGAAGCTGCCAAAGTACCATCCAGCTCCTCTTTTCTCTCTTAACCACCCTCATGCTCATCCATCTCCGTCTTTCTTTTTCTCAATACTCCTTTTCTCTTCCCTTATTTCTGTTCCTTTCATTTAATTCCTTCCTAATTGCCTTAATATCATTACATTTCATTTGTCTCTGCACTTGATTCTCCTCGTTTTTCTTTGCCTGCTTTTTGCTTTTCAGGTCTTGAATTGCGATTTATCTCCACTTCACCACTTAACTCCTGATGTGAATCTTCCTTAAATGTGGGATTCATGCTCTTTTTCTTTTTAAGTCTCGCCTATAGAATCAGTGTTTCGGTTCTCAGAGAGCAGGACAGAGTGAGGCCTTTCCCATGGGTTGACCAAACAAAGAGCCTGGCTCCCTTCACTTCTGTATGACTGCACATGAACAGAAACAGAAGCATTCACTAGTGAATCTGCTGCTGGACGGCAAAACGATAGATCTCCAATGGCCATGGTCAAGGCATTTCTTCAGTTTTGCAGCAATCATTAAAATGTCATATAAACTGTGCTGATGCGTAAGTGACGTTCTCAAATGAGCTCATTGTGCAGGACTTAAAAGCAACATTCAAAAAAAGCATGTAATAAAAACAGTCATATAAATAAAATAAACCACATTCAAATTGAAAGACTAGAACATATGGAAACCGTTTTCTAATGTATTATAACATCTTTGTGTTTTGCAAGCAATCTGTTTGCTTTATATTTAATGTAATATTCCAATAAATTATTCTTACTTTTAATTTAACCATTTAATGTTATTTCAACTTTCTTTTTTGCTTTTTAAGGAGTGTAGCCAGTACACACTACACAGACCATGTGGGATTTTTTTCTTAGCTCACATCTGACAGTAAAAGGTCATGGCCAGGATAGCTTACACATGTACTAATGACCTACTAAGTGTACACGTTGTAAACATTTCTATCATAACAGTGATAAGATAACAAAACCTGATACACAGAGTCAAGAAACAAGTTCCTCTCACATGTAGATCAACCTCTGCTGGTTATTAGCTACTGGTCCGGCTCCAGTTTAAATGATTCAATCTGTAGTTTGAATTCCTTCTTATCAAACAAACTCAACAGAGTTAAAATCCCCCCAAACCACCCACATCCCATTGGCACCTGCTATATCGGAATTCAGGTCAGCAGGGGGAGACATGAAATTGCTCTGAGAGTGATTGGTAAAGGGAAGAGGGACAGTGTGGGGTGGGGGGGGGGGGGGGGGGGGGGGGGGGGGGGTCGCCAAAGACCATGCCATTGAGAACAATCAGCCCATTGTGCGGTAACAAAAGAATCATAATTAAAGCACATTAAGTGAGTCGTTCACAACAAATAGAAGGGTTCATCTGAAC